>NC_140589.1:873140189-877940189 GCF_964204655.1 Triturus cristatus
TGGCATATGTTGCCCTTCCGATGTGGCCCTGGGCTTTGCTCCCTTTTGTTGTGCAGGCTGCCGTCCGATTTTACAGCAGGTCAGAACAAGTTATGTGTGAGGCATAGCCAGTGTGCAAAATTAAATTGAGTGTATTTTAGCCTCCTGTTTCTGAATGCCATTTGTGTATCTTCTAATACCTAGTTCCATTTCTTATCAGCTAGTCTCTTTCCTACATATGTTTCCTCTTCAATCCTTACTCCAGGTATATTTGTTTTGGTAATTGACCACATCATTTTACATAATCAGCTGACTATTTGCGAATTGTCTTCATATATAAGCATTGCTTGCAGGAAAGCCTGTTGGAGTGAGTCTTCTTACTCCATACACTATTGTGATCTTAATAGTTTGGATAGTGATATGAAAGTTAGGTATTGGCCTTCAGGTAGGCTATTCTCCCTTGTGAGCTGCTCATACGATTTGAATCTTCCTGCATCATAGCAGTCTTTTCTAGCCCAATTTGTAGCTATGGTTTCAACTGCTTAGTTGTGAAGTATCCATGATGAGTCAAGAGGCTAGTCAATGGCAAAGCAGGAGAATGCTGTGATGCACGCACAAAAATGACTACACTTCTGTTTCAAATTTTTGGGGCTGTAAGGAACAGGCTTGTGCTGCTCCCCATCTTCCCTGATTTATTTTTAAAACACATTTTTTGGGCATTTGAATATTGTCAATACATACAGTTGTTTGTACGTTCTGAGCTGGTTTCTGGTGTACACACCATGTCAGTAACATTCTCTGGTATGCCATCGTCAATAATCCCGTAGCAACAAAACTATCACCCCTCCCCCCCCTGAGTTGCATGCTAATAGGCAGATTGTGATAATTACGTGGTAACGGGTGGTCGTGTGCGGGGTCCCTAAGAATCATGTGCTATCATGTGATACCTTCTAGCTGTGTGAAGCCGGGTGTCTCTCTTGCCCACTGTCTGGGTCTGGTTCAGCTGCTCTTGCAGTGCTTGCCTCACTAAGAGCATATTGGTCAGCCGCCACTAGTTCACCCACAAGGATTTCCCAGGCCCTGGCCCTCTCCATTTTGCCTATTCCCCGGCTGGCCTCTCGAAGAAGCAATCTTCCTTCTTCTCCCGCCCATCTTTCAAGCTCTCTTCTCCAGGTGGTGAGTCTCGGCCCTCCTGGTGCTTTCCAGTTCCTGGCTATCTCCCTCTCGGCTAAGATATAGGCAAGGTCTTGACATTTTCCGTCACCTTATTTTTGGCCGTGTGAGGAGTGGACCCCATCTTCCCTGATAAGAAAACTTGTGCAATTGCCACCTCCAGATCTTTCACATACTCTTTCCCTGTGTCCATAAGGTGGTTCCCAGCAATCCATTGCGTGATCCATTGTAACTATGTTGACAAATAGTGTTGCTCGAAATCTGCTGCACATAGGCTTCCCTCAGTGATGGGATGTTTAGGTTTAGCCAGCACAACTCTTTGTCAATTTGATTTCCCTATAAAGATGGTCAGGAGAATGTCCAAATCTTTAAAAAATGGTTTTGATACCCAGGACTGTAGGTTTTTGAAGTAATAAAGTAAGCAGGGGAGCATTACCATTTTTGAAAAGGTAATTTTGCCCTACACCAACATCTATAGAATGCTCCAGAACTTGAAATGAATTCAGCGCTCTACCAAGATTCCCAAATAACAAATCTTAGTCTGAGTGGAATATTTGGATCTTAAATATTTGAACGTTTCTGTCTGCCAGGTGATTCCCATATCTGTCAAACCCCACAGGGCTGCAAATTTTTCATTTGTGCAAGTGGGAAAGTGCATGTTTTGTTCCAGTTGAGTTTAAGGACAAGCAACATACCAATTCATGTATGCTATCTGTTACATAGGTTACTTCGATACACCACAAATATCAGCAGGCCATCCATATACAACAAGAGGATGTGTTTCATTTCCCTGACTTTTGTGCCCTTAGGTTCACCTTCTCTCCTGGTGTACTGTTAAAATGGCTCCGTGGCAAGGTAGAACAGGAAAGATGAGTGTGGACTCCCTTTGTGGTCCCGTGTGATATAGTTAGTGATTCCAGATAGTTCTCCATGTTTTTATTCAGTCTGTGAACCTATAGTATTATAATGAAATCTAATTTACAGTTGAAGTGTAGCAAACAAAAATTTCCAGCTCAAAGGGGCATATTTACAAGGCCCTATCACCACCACAATTTCGCTTTCATTGATGTTGTGATAGCGATAGGGGCCTTGCCTTATTTACAAGGCAGCATTAAGCCAATTAACGTGGCTTAATGGTGTCTTGTAAATAAGTCACCCTTTCACGCTGTATTTAGCGTGAAAGGGGAGAGCTATGGGTGTTATGGTGGGCATTCCACCACATAAAAATAATACAACAATAATACTTGTGACAAGGGTGGGGGTATCATGATCTTTGATACGACCCAGAATGTTGAACAAATGCATGAACTAATTGGATCACAGAGGCACTATAAAAAGATCATCAACAATCTGTAACCCAGCCTTAAACGTAGGATTGTTAACATTGTGGAAGAGCCATCAGGAGTGACACAATCTGTAAAAAAAAGGCCGAATTCCTAACTCCTGAACATATGTCTACCTCTTTAAATAATACACCTGTTCATAAGCCAACTGCTTCAAAATTACTGTTATCCATTCCGGGCCCCACTTCTGAGGAGTTCAGATCTTTGGTCACCAAAGTTAAGTCCGGTTCCCCCACGGACCCTTTAAGGCCTATTCAATTTCAGGATCTTGCAGAGTGCTGCTATCCTCCACTTCACAATCTTATTGAACTTTCTTTTGACTCAGGTACTGTGCCCTCTAAGTGGAAGCAGGCCACCATCATTCCTATACTAAAGAAACCTTCCCTTGACCCCGCCAAACCCGAACATTACCGGCCCATTTCCCTTCTCCCCTGGATATCAAAACTAGCAGAAGCACACGCCAATAACATCCTCTCCTCACACTTACAGGAAGCTAGCATTCTTGATCCTTCTCAGAATGGGTTTCGAGCGGAACACAGTACTGAAACCGCCCTCTTAGCAATTGTGGAGCAGATAAGGAAGATGCTAGACAGTGACCAGACGGTGGCACTGATCCTTTTGGACCTTAGTGCCGCTTTCGACACTGTCTCTCATTCGATCCTTCTCCAACGGCTTTCTGAGGCGGGAGTTGGGAAAGTTGCGATGGATTGGTTCCGCTCCTTCCTTGCGGAGCGTACCTTTAAAGTCTCCACGCCACCTTACGAATCCTCTCCCCGCCCTATTTTACATGGTGTTCCAGAGGGTTCGGCTCCTAGCCCTACCTTGTTCAACCTTTATGTTCAGCCGTTGGCGGAGATAGCCCGCAGGTGTGGTCTCACCATGGTGTCATACGCTGATGACACTCAGCTGGCGGTGGCACTTAATGGCGACACCACTATGGATGCTTCCGCCTTCCAGGCTGCCCTTAAAGAAGTAGCAGGGTGGATGTCGGTGAATTGTCTTCAACTTAATGCTACTAAGACCGAGGTCCTTGTCCTCGGCAAGGACACTAAGCTCTGGGGAGATCAATGGTGGCCATTAGAACTGGGCCCCGTTCCCACTCCCGTCACAGAGGTTAGAAATCTCGGGGTGTGGCTTGATGACAAGCTCTCCTTTACTCCCCACACTAAGAGAGTGGCTGGTGTCTGTTTCGGCACTTTGCAGTGCCTTCGGCCGATTTTTAAATTTTTCGACGCGGGTACCAGACAAATAATAGTCCAAGCCATGGTCCTCACCAAACTGGACTATGCTAGCTCACTCCTGCTGGGAGTGAATCAGGCAGAGCTAGTTCACCTCCAGCGTGTCCAAAATGCGACAGCCAGGATGCTGGTTGGCCTCCCTAAATTCTGCTGAGCCCGACGTACCATCCATGATCTCCACTGGCTGCCAGTAGGGCAAAGGATCAAGTTTAAGGCCTTATGCTTGACTTTTAAAATCCTTAAATTGGCCTCTCCTCCTATCCTTGCCCAGACTATTTCTTATTATACTCCTTCCAGAGCCCTCCGGTCATCAGGGCAAAATCTTGCCATTGTCCCACGCTACAAAAGAACTAGAATAGGTGGACGCTCTTTTGCTGTGATGGCGGCTTCTCTCTGGAACACTCTGCCTACCTCACTCCGTTCTATACCCGATCTGCTCCTGTTTAGGAAGGCTTTAAAAACCTTCCTATTTTCCACAGTCTAAATTCTTTGCTGTTGGAGTTCTCTCTTTGTTTGCTGTGTTGTGTCACCATCTCTTTAGCGCCGGGACGCCTCTTGGCTGCGGCATCTGTGCGCTCTATAAAATTTTATAACATAACATAACATAACATAACATATGGACTTGGAAGCCCTCTATACTAATATTCCACAAAAGGAAGCCATGAGGGTCATAGGAGACAGATTGTACCAACTCCACATTCATTTTGGAATGTCTGGATCAGTTCCTGAGTGAGAACTTCTTTGAATTTAACGGTGGTCTTTTTCAACAGATGCAGGGGGTTAGCATGGGGGACACCTGTGCCCCCAGTGTTGCCTGCCTGTGTTTGGGCCATTTTGAAGTTCATCACATCTATAATGAAATGCCACCGTTCTTCGAAAATGTCTTCCATTAGTCACGCTTCATAGATGAAATTTTTTTCATTTGGACAGGAGACCAGGAAACCCTGGCCGAATTCCTCCTATGGATCAATATGTGCGATCATAATATCAAATTCACCGCACATACCAGCAATGTCAAAGTGGAATTCCTGGATGTATGGGTAGAACACCACAATTCCCATCTTTTGGTGTCATTATACTCCAAACCCACAGCCAGAAACACACTACTACATTTTAGTAGTTTCCCCCCTCGGTGTCAGAAGGATGGAATTCCATTTAGCCAGTTGCTCCGACTAAGAAGAAATTGTACCACCATTAAGGACTACATGACCTAAGCTGAGATTCTTAAGGACAAACTTAGCATGAGAGGATATTTCATCAAATTAATCAAAAACTCTCTTAAGAGAGCACGGTACTATGACCGTGAGAGCATGTTCAGATCCAGCAACAAGGAGCAGCTAGACAAACTTGTCTGTGTGATGAAACATTCCAACATCGACAACAAAGTGCGCCAATTCATTAACTCGCAATGGCATTTACTTAACATCAGTGAGAATGAACCAAAACTGCCCAGATCTCTCGTTGCCTTTAAAAGGAACAAACACCTCTGAAATCGTTCAGTTTGGCGAAGAAAACTGACAATGATAACTTCTGCCAAAAATCCATCACGGGTGCGACCCTGTCCAAGGCAATCACAAATGTGGTACTTGCCATGCCTGCCCAAACGCCATTGTGGCTGACAATATTAGGATAAACAACATAACCGTGTACCTCAAAGAGATGACCAACTGTCGGTCTTCCAACATTGTGTACATCAGTTTGTGCCCATGTGACTTGGCCTATGTTGGAGAAATAGACCGTGAGTGTAGGAAGAGGATTGGCGAGCATAATTCTAACATCCGTATAGCTAAACAATCAGCACCATTAGTTAACCATTGGAAGGAAGCTAACCACACAGAGGGCGAGCTGAGGTGGTCAATCCTGGAAAAGATTATACCTCAAAAAGGCAGGGACCCCACTGCCATCCGTAGGAAAATGGAAGTTTTTTTGATTTTCACACTGCAAACCCGGGAAAAAGGGTTAAATGAACTCATTCCATGAGAGAATGCGATTCTTGAGTAACCTCTTGACCCTGAGGTCTTCAATGTTCCGTTTTAGTCTGGGGCTTGGAAGCTCCATCTGCTCTCTGTGGTGAGACGTCCCATCCCACGTTACCCCGTGGCATTTTCCTATTGTTTAGGAGACTTCTACCCCAGGGGTCTTGCCATCTCCCCCGCTAGTCCATGTCTCACTCCATTCCAATATGGCGCCCATTCATGGGAAGCCATTTTCCTTCATTCTTTCTAGCTGATGGGACCTTTGGGCGTCTAGGTACGTACATCGCCATGTGACGATGTCGCATGCATTCTTCTGGGCGGGGCACCATTTGAGTGCCCGCAGTATCCGCTCGTGTTTATCTCCTCATGGGGGGTTTCTATCCGATTTTTTGGTGACACTCTGCCCTGATCGACTGGACAGGGATATTCACACACTGATGCTTTTAGGTAAGTGAAGGGGCATTGTGTTGTGCGGTCAGCCCTTTCTCCTGCGCCTGACCCCCGGGATCACCACCTTTTCGGCCACTTTTTCCTTGGCTAGGCTTGTCACCCTGTTTATGCTTCCACATACCCCCGCCCATCTGGAGCCGTGGCCAGACTTAAGTTATCTGCCTTGACTTCGTCCACTCAGCTCTCTGGCTTGGCTCCACCCATCTGCTCCGACTCCGGTCCATGCACCGTGTATTCTCCTGGCACCGCGTCTTCATTCATTTTTTGTACTTGACCTTTCCGGAGTCTAATTTTCCTTATAGCCTGTGATACTTGTTCCCAGGAGACTGCACTCTCCCTTTTTCCTTTCCAGGCTCTTGAATTACCTGAAGAGAATCATCCTTCTTCCACAGTGGGCCCCTAAGGAATCACAAAGCGTGCCATCGGTGCCTCTCATGATCACCCTGTAGTTACCCGGCGACCTCATTCTTGCCTAGGGTTCTGGCTACCCTATATATAGGTAAGGTTCTCACTAACCCTGGGCAGTAAAATCCGCTCTGCTCGCGGAGTTTGCGGATTTTTGGCAACTCTGCCTTCCGCGTAGAACGTGGAGTTACTGAAAACTCCGCGATCCGCGGCGTAGCAGAGTTTTTACCTTATTTGCGCTTTCAAAATGCCTTTTCTCGTGCGCGGTAGTGACTTACTGGGATCCCTGCGTTCGCCGATGAGTTTTCCTATCCGTTCGCGTGTGCCACGAGATTTTGGTAGTTGGCCACGTGATCCCGCAAGAGTGTGCGATCACAAACACGTCATTCGGACACACCATCGGACATCCAGCGGAATAATGGTGAGGCTTGCGATGCTGAACATGCACAATTTGCAACCTGGAGAAGAATATCTCTCAAGCAGCATAAAACCTTCTCGAAAATGATGATTTGGATGACAAAAAATCCTCAGATTGAAATTTAGCTGCATTTTTTTGTGCAAGGAGTCCTTTTTCTTTTTTTACTTATTTTTGTGGAGAGGAAGGAAGTGCCCCAGAGTCCACAACTTCCTGTTCCTGTCCAGCAGGCTCCTCCCAGTGCTTTGTTCATGTTAACTTTCCATTTGGATTTGGAGCTGGAGAGGGATCACTCTTTGCGTCTGCTGCATCATATATCATTGGATTTGAGGACTTTTGGATATGAAGACTTTTGGATTTGAGGACTTTTGGATGTGAGATTTTGCAAGTAAGTAGGTGTTGTTTGTTTGATTGGGGCATTGCAGTTGCTGCAACTACAATTTTTGTACATTTCATCATTTAAAAAAAGAAATGTATTGTGGGTAGCCAGTAGGCCCAGAGCTGGTCATGGGTGCATGAAACAACTGTTTCTGTGGTGTCTGTTGAATTTAAACATCATTTAGGGCATAGATGGCATTTGATTGAATTGCAAAATGTGTATTTTTTGGGGTATTTAACTTTTTGGGTGTGTGTGTGTGTGGTGTGGTTGTTGTGTAACTTGCACACCTTGTTTAGCCCTGTGGATATTTTCTTTTGCATTTTATTGCATTAAAGCTGTGTTGTTTAGCATGCCTCCTTTGCCTGGCCATTATAGGCCTGTTTCAGTTCATTGTTTTCTAGGTCTCCTGCTTGTTGTGACTGTGAGTGACCATGTGGCTGGTGGCAATTTTGTGGTGGTAGTTTAGAAGTGTGCCACTTTTGCCATATAGGTCTCTATGTGTTTCCTTTGTTCCTTTTGGCCTAGGCTTCTTGTTGTTGTGGGCCTGGCCATGTGACTGGCGGCCATTTTGAAGCCAGGTAGTGTGATTTTGCCATAGGCCTGCATTGTCTGTCTTCCCTTTCTTGTTGTTGTGGGCCTGGCCATGTGGCTGGTGGCCATTTTGAAGCCAGGCAATGTGTTTTTGCCATATGCCTGCATTGTCCGTCTTCCCTTTCTTGTTGTTGTGGGCCTGGCCATGTGGCTGGTGGCCATTTTGAAGCCAGGCAGTGTGCTTTTGCCGAAGGCCTGCATTGTCTGTCTTCCCTTTCTTGTTGCTGTGGGTGGCCTGGCCATGTGGCTGGCGGCCATTTTGTGGGGCCAGCCAATGTGCTTTTGCCATAGGCCTGGAAGCTTGTGGTCTAGTCTGCCAATAGGCCTTTCAGCCAGTAGGCCCAGAGCTACTCATGGGTACATGAAACAACTGTTTATGTGGTGGTTGTTGAATTTAAACATCATTTAGAGCATGGATGGCATTGGATTGAATAGCAAACTGTGTATTGTTTGGGGTATTTCTCTTTTTTGGTGTGTGTTAAATAAATACCTTTGTTGGATGTGTGTGTGTGGTGTGGTTGTTGTGTAACTTGCAAACCTTGTTTAGCCCTGTGGATTTTCGTTTTTGCATTTTTGCATTAAAGCTCTGGGGCATATTCTCAAGGACGTATCGCCGAGTTATCGGCACTTTATCGCAGCCAAATTGGCGATAAATTTATTGCCTCTTTCACAAGCCGGTGCTAACAGCCCCTATCACCAGTTTATCTGCGATAGCAGCCGCTAAAAACATCGCCACAGATGACACTGGCAACTAATGCTAATGAGATGCAGAGTAGGCGTTCCCGTGCAAAAAGCAGCAAACACACCACTTCGCAACATTCTTAACAACCAGCCAGATCGGAGATAAGATCACAAAACAGGCGATAAGGCGTGTTAGCAGCAGGAATTTAACACCTGCTCTGACCTGGTGCAAAGTCGGATGACAGCCTGCACCAGACAAGGGAGCCCAGCCAACAGCCACACCTGAAGACCAACAGATGCCATGAAGCTACTCATCATGCAGCTCGGAGCCCCAACAGGGCCACAACACCCACTGCCATCCCCCAGGTCTGCCACTGCCCTCCGGATCCCCCCTGCCCCCCACCACGGACCACCACAGAGGCAGCGCAGACAAAGAGAGTGAACCTTCAGGAAACGCACCAGCCTCACAGACTTAACACCAGAGAATGTCATTGCCCACTACAGACTAAAAAGGACAACCATCCTCCGCATCCTGAACATCATTGCCCACAGGCTGATGGTACCAACACAGCGGACAACCAACATCCAACCTCAGACAAAGCTGCGAGCTGTGCTGCACCTATTGGCCTCTGGGACATTCCAAACAACAACCGCCACAGTCGTCGGAGTCTCACAGTCAGCTCTATCCAAGTTCCTCACACCTGTCCTAGATGCCATCATCAGCTTGGCACCCCAGTACCTATACTTCCCCCACACTGCACAGGAACAGCTGGAGACCAAGCAAGACTTCTACGCCATAGCTGGATTCCCACACTTGTTGGGGGCAATTGACTGCACACATGTCATACTTGTACCCCCTGCCGACACTGCACACAATTACCGCAACAAAAAGCACACGCATTCCATCAATGTGCAGGCAATAGTGGACCACCGGCGACTCTTCACCAATGTCGTCGCCAACTACCCAGGCAGTGTACATGACTCATACATGTTCCGACAGTCCATAATCAACCGCCACTTCCAGGATGGCACCTACGGAAATGCAGTGCTCGTTGGTAAGTACCAAATGAACACACCACACACCTCAACTCCACAATCATGAAACTCACAACTCTGGGAATGCACATGTTACAAACTCACATACAACATGCCAAACCACTTGCACACCCACCATACATGACAGCACAACATACTGCGGTAACCTAAGCTAGCCATGTACATGAGCCATCAATGGCATGGCACCTCAGCCACACAACAGCAGAATGTGGGGAGAGGTGGGAACCAGGCATTTGCGAAGGAGGCAAGTGACCCATGAATGAGAATGCACACAATGTCAAGTGTGGAGCGGGTGTGCTGGCCAAACTGCAGTATGCAGACCACACACATATCCATGTCGATATATACTGCTGGTGGTGGTAGTGTTGTGGACAGTGAACACAACCATGTTACCCCAGCCAGTGGGGAAGATCTCGGAAATGTAGCTCGTTACGTTCCCCCTGTAAGCATGTGCAGAGTGGACTGGCCCGGCGTATGCCAGGCTAGCGTAGAGGTGTGAATAAAAAGCACATAACCCTGGGCGTGGTTCACTCCCGGAAGGGGCCAACGTGTCTGCCAGACCGGCGCCTGTCACCCCGCCATTTATTTATTTAGAAATTTGTAAAGCGCTCAGCTACCCCCAACGGGGGTGTCCCGGCGCTGACAACAAGAGAATAAAAAAGTCCGGAAAGGTGAACTGAAGAGGATCGATGAGGCTAGGTGCGAGAGAAGAGCCAGGTCTTCAGTTTCCTTCGAAACAAAGGCTCTGATGTAAAAAATCTGAGTTCCACCGGTAGAAGATTCCACAATCTGGAGGTGGCCACGGCAAAAGCCCTGCCACCTGTACGTGCCAGACGGAATCGTGGGCAGAACATAAGGCGAAGATGGTTGGATCTCAGATCCCGCGTCGCATGAGTCAGCCTGAGTCTATGCATTAGGTATGCTGGGCATCGGCCATTGAGAGCTCTGAGGGCGAGGACTAGAGCCTTAAACTGAATGCGATATCTCACTGGTAACCAGTGCAGTTTGGCCAGATAAGGTGAAATCGAGTGGCGATAAGGAATGTTACAGATCAGCCTGGCAGCTGAATTCTGCACTGTTTGCAGACGATTGATGAGGTACGCTGGGGCCCCAACGTACAGACTGTTTGCGCAGTCCAGGTGGGACGTTATTATGGCATGGACTACTGTTCTGCGGGACTCAAGAGGCAAAAAAGGAATGATTTTTTTAATCATTCAGAGTTTTCCAAAGCAGGATGATGAGACTTTATTAATTTGGGTTTTGCAGGAAAGAGCTGTGTCAAATTGGAAGCCTAAATTACGGGCAGCTTGAACTGGCGCCGGGGGAGGATTAAGTTCAGATGGCCACCAGATGTTGGGAGGGATGGAAGATTTCTGGTTAAAAAATAGGACCTCCGTTTTATCAGCATTCAATTTTAAGTTGTTGATGGACATCCAAGAGGCGATGTTTACCAGGCAGTGGCGAAAATTAGCCAAAGAGCTTTCAGAGTGATCCTTAAATGAAAACACAAGCTGAGTATCATCAGCGTAAAAGATCACTCTGTCGCCCCAAGATTCGACCACCTTCGCCAACGGCATCAGGTACACATTGAATAGGAGGGGGCTCAGGGCAGATCCCTGCGGAACCCCCCATATTAATGGTTTCTCCATGGAAACAAAAGGGCCAAGGGCGACCTGTTGGAATCTGCCCGTCAGAAATGATTTCACCCAGGCCAGCGGGATCCCTCCAATACCCACCTCCTGAAGGCGATTTAGCAAAATGTCATGGGAGATGGTGTCGAATGCTGCGGATAGGTCGAGGAGGACCAGCATGGCCTCCTCTCCCCTATCCACACATTCGCGAATTGACTCAGTCGCTTCCAGCAGGGCTGATTCAGTGCTAAAGTTCGGCCTGAATCCTGATTGGGTGTCATGAAGCAGGTGGTTAGTTTCTAGGTATTCGGACAATTGCTCTTGTACCACCTTCTCTAACACTTTTGCTGGCTTAGGGAGAAGTGAGATGGGCCTGTAGTTACTAAAACATAATGGGTCAGCACTAATTTTTTTCAAGATTGGTAACAACAGCGCATGTTTCCACAAAGAGGGAAAGAGGCCCGATTGCAGGGAGGAGTTCCAGATTTCTAACAGAGGTTTAATCAGTAGCGGAGCTATTTCATTCAGAATCTGAGCCCGGGCTGGATCGAGCGGGGATCCAGATTTACATTTTAGAAACAAGGACAAGGCGTAATCTTCGGACAGAGGTTTAAATGAGGTAAATACTTCAGCACAAGTGGTGTCATGGACTGAAGTAACTGCTATGGGAATCTGTTGAATAGTTGCCGTGATGTTCACGATTTTCTCATAAAAGAAGTCAGACAGGCCATCGCTAAGCAATTGGCTAGGGGTGACAGGGCATGCCAAAGCAGAGGGGTTTGCGAACTCCTTAACAATGTTAAAGAGGGCCTTGGTGGAATTTTCTGCTCTTTTAATTTTATCCGTAAAGTACTGTTTCATGACAATGCGTTTGAGTTTATGATACTCTTTGAGAGCTGATCTGTAAAGGGCTTTGGCCACCGGATCGTATGATCGGCGCCATATACGCTCCAGTTTTTTGCATTTACTTCTATTTTCCCGTAGTATCGTTGAGAACCATGGGGCTGAGCGTTTAGATCGTAACGAGGAAAGGTTCTGCATAGGGGCAATTTGCTCAATGGCAGCAGAGAGATCTTTATTAAAAGTAGATACTACTACATTAAGATCAGCATCGAGAGGATCAGGACTGCTCCTAAACATTTGCTCCAGGGCCGTACAAGTGACTTTATGCCACTTTCTGCACTGTTCTCTGATGGTAGATTTCATCTTAGGCGGTCTGGGAGTAAATACTTCAAACGGAATCAAGTAGTGGTCAGACCACGTGAGGGGCATAGAGGGGAGAACATTAAGGTCAAGCCAATTGGAGAGAATTAAATCAAGGGTGTGTCCTGCAGAGTATGTAGGACCATTGACCCATTGGGTTAGATTCAAACCTTGCATGGAGTCTAAAAGATTTTTGGCATGTGTACAATCATGTACATCAATGTGATGATTAAAATCACCTAGTACAGTGAAGTGAGGGTGTTTAAGGGAGAGATCTGCGATGGCCGCCAGTAATGAGGCAATTGCAGGCTGGGGGGTGTAAGGGGGGGGGCAGTATACCAGGGCACCTGAAAATATGGCAGTGGAGGCATCTGAGATGAAAAAATAGAGTGCCTCTATAGGTCCTAAATTGGGGATTTTCCTAGAGGTGATAGTTAGATGATTCTGTAAAATAACAGCAATTCCACCACAAGACTTTCCTCCCTCACGGCTAATACCCATTAGGCGATAGCCCGGGGGTGTGGCCAGGGCAATATCTGGACTAGAAGAGTCCTTGATCCACGTCTCGGTGAGAAAAAGTAAATCCCAGGACGTCACAGAGAGCAGCAGCCATATGTCACTTGAGTGACACGGTAGAGAGCGGCAGTTCAGTAAGCCGGCCGTGTAGGGTCGAATCGGAGTGGGAGGGGTAGTTGTAGGGGAAGGAGGGATTGATTTATTAATTGAGAAAGAAAAAGTGCATTGCTTACATTTAAAGTGAGAATGGTTAAGCGAAGTAAAATTGCACCGTGCCTGGGGAATGCAGGCTCCCTTGTTCAAGGCCATCAGCTGGGATCTAGACCAGGAATGGCTTTGAGCGGAATGGAAACCGGCAACATGACTGGCCCTAGGCACAGAACTGGCGCGGACGGGCGCAGACGGGCTCGCCTTTGGCTCGCCTTCGGCGTGCCGCCGGCGCGCCCGCTGCGCTCGTCCGCTGCGCCTCCGATGCCAAAGTGCAAGTGCGGGTTAAAATAAGGCAAATAAATCACAATCTCTTCATTCGCTAGCACAGGGTCCCGGCTTCCGCCTCAAGACCTTCTCATTCAACTGTTAATCGTTGAATGAGGAGAATTCATTGAATTTTTATGCCTGTGGGGCGGGCGGGGCCGAGCACTAGACCGCTCGCCAGCTCCTCGCCTCACTCAAGATGGCGCCCGAAGTCGTCAACCCCAAGCAGTACCTAATCGTCTGCAATGGGTGCGATGGCGCTTCGAGGAGGACAATGGGGTTCCCAGCATGTAAATACAAGCGCAGAGTGCGCGAAACACTGGATTTAAAATGTTATCAAAGTCAGGCTAAAAACGAGTTAAAGTGCAAGTGCGGGTTAAAATAAGGCAAATAAATCACAATCTCTTCATTCGCTAGCACAGGGTCCCTGCTTCCGCATCAAGACCTTCTCATTCAACTGTTAGCCATGAGGCCGACACCATGAGCAGTGTTGCCTGCGATCCTGTGCGCCTTCTGCACTGCAGGCCACTGGTCCCCAGACCTCGTCTTGCCCACCCCTGCGCATCCAGGCCTCACTGCTCACCTTCCGACACCTGCGTGTCTCAAAGAGGGCCAACCACGTTCCGATGCAAGCTCCAAGCCTGAGGCCCATGACCTTGGCAGCCTCCTCAGACCATCACGGCCTCCGCGAGCAAGGCCCACAGTACTCCTTTCTCGTTGACGTATTATACCGGCATACCCAGCGGAAATGTCGGTCACACATTTGGTACTGAGTCTTGATTACACAATGGCAGAGTACATATTTCACGGATGTGTTTATGTCACTATACTCCCTTCGATGTGGTGCCACCAACTCTGAGCATAGCATTCCGATCACACTTGTCTGTGGACCCTTGCTGACTTCTGCCTCCGGCCTACACTGCGGTCGAATAGGTCACACATTTGGAACTGAGTCTTGATTAAGCAATGGCAGAGTACACATCATTGTAAGCAAGGAGAGGATTAAGAGGAAGACGTGGTTCAGTCCTGAGGAAAAAAGGATCCTCGTTACAGAGATGATCGAACACTACCAATAACTGCTCTGTTGCCACTAACACCGTGCATCGCAAACCAATGACACATGGCTGTGGGCCCATGCTGACTGCTGCCTCCGGCCCACACTGTGGTCCTGTAGGTCACACATATGGAACTGAGCCTTGATTTATTTATGGCCGACTTGATATCATTGTACAGGCCTCATCGCAGACTGCATCACCTTCCAGGTCTGGTGCCACTGACTCTGTGCCACGGGAGTCAGGGACACTCTCTGGTAAAACTTTGGTGGCATCTGACTGACTGACTGACTGAGGGTATTTGTAGAGCACACTTATGCCGAGGCGTCTTGGCGCTAGGTGGGATGACCTGAGAGTAGCACTGAGGTTAGCATTGTGTAAAGAGCCTGGTTTTTATAGCTTTCCTGAAAATGGTCCACGATGGCTGAGTCTATGGCCTGGGTGTTGTCTTCATCATCATGTAGCTGATACTGACATGGTGGGAAAAAGGAGACTGTAGCATTCAACCCCTCCATATTGCCTGTTTCTGCTTGCTTCTGCCCTCTGCATCATTCCCTGGATGGACACCTTCCACTGTCCCCGTAACACTCCACGACATTCTCCTTGGACATGAGCGAGGACCCGCTCATATTTCATGGCCCTATCTCAGTGCACCGCAAGTCACCGTCCCTTGCGGGTGTGCCTGTGCCAGCCGCAGTGCATCCGGGCCCACTGACTCAGTGCAGCTCAAGTCATGGCCCTTGCTGTTTGTACTTTGAACTTCTGATTGTCTGATCACTGTTGTAGTTGTTGCCAGCACCAACAAACCCCTGAGGGGTGGCTTACACTACCCAACACCAATCCAGCACAGGCGTCACTGGACATGTGATCCTGGCAATAAAAGGTGCCGGGTGCACGTGCCCGTAGCCAGTTCCACAAATTATCTGAGTGTGCCCGTGTGGTCATTATGTATGCATGAGGGCCCCGGGCCATACCACATTACATTGTGCCGTGTACAGCGAGCGCAACCTTGTCACTTCAGGCAGTGGGGTAGACCTGGGACATGTAGCTGTGTCGGACCCCCCTGTGAGCGTAAGGGAGTGGACCGGCGTACAGCAGTATGGCGTAGGGGTGTGGTCTTTCAACACGAGGCTCTGGGCGTGGTTGAGTTTAGGCCTTGCCAAGGAAGTTACTAATGTGTGTGTCTCTGGTGTAGTGTCGGCACCACCCGTCACGCAATATACAATGTTGCTATGTAGCATGCCCCTGGAGTGCAGGCTTGGCCGAAGGGGAAAAAAAAGGAGCTTAAACCCGCTCGGGGTCCGGGATCAGACATGCTAATTGTTGTGTGTGTCCCTATTTCTGCAGCATAGGCCAAAGGTCTACCCTCAACCGCATGGCGAGTTCAGCCAGGCATGAACTCTACATCTGTGTCCCCCCTGTCCTTACCATAGGCCTACACACATGTGGCCGCCCACCTTCAGCACACAATATCACTGTGTCATTTTCAGGCTTGTAGACATGCACAGACAGGCATGACAATGGTGTGCCATAGGGGTGCAAGTGATGCAAAAGCGCTGCGCACACTAGTAAATAGGCTCGGGGGGGAGGAGCAGCAGTGAGACTAAGTAATGCACATTGATCCTGATCATTTGCAACAAGCAGTATATGTCATACAGGAATCACAAATTCACACATATCACACAACAATGTACCAGTGAGCCTGCCAACACATCATGCAGAACCAACTATTGACTCATGTCTCTCTGCACTGTCACAGGGGACCAAGGATATGCAATCTGCGCTTGGATGATGACACCCCTCCGAACCCCAAACACACAAGCCCAGGGGCAGTACAATGCAGCCCAAAAACACACCAGGGGCATCGTGGAACGAACATTTGGCATGTTGAAGTCATGTTTCAGGTGCCTGGACGTCACAGGTGGAAGGCTCCAGTACAGCCCAGGCATCGTGTGCAAGATCATTGTTGCATGTTGCACAACATATCTGTAGGCAGCAATGCCCCATGGATACAAGTGCCAGATGCACCGGACGATGATGATGAAGATGAGGCAGGTGGGCCACACACCATTGCAGCCGCAGCAAGAAAAGCCAGTAGGAACATCATCATTGACAATTTCTTCACATGAGCACGTCACATTGTGACAGTCCTTAGCAATCATGGGACAGTACAAAATGACCTCAGGCACAGCATGTGTAAATAAATGCATTGCAAAAGCACATTCCCTGAGTGCATGTCACTCATCTGTACAGACACATCACTCAGACAGGTGTGGGTGAGACATGTGGGGCTAACTTTTTTATGATGTGTTCATGCATGGTGGGTGTGTCACCTCTGTGCAGAGAGGCTGTTCATGGTGTCATGTATTCGAAGTGCCAGTTTTGGGTGTCACAGTTAGTAGGGAATCCTACTTTTCGGCGTTTCACATGTGTCCCAAATCATTCCATTTTGGCTGCCATTTGTGACCTTCAGGTGACAACAGGGCTTCTTTTAGGGTCAGATATGCACCTCCATGGTGCAGGGATGCCCCCTGTGACTCAAGTCCCACAACATGGGCAACATGTACGTAAGTGGGAGTCACTGACCCTCCATTCGTCCATGCTTTCATAATTGATTGATCATGGTCATGACACGTCTGTGTGCAGGAGGGGTAGCTTGTCCCTTTGCGATGTGAAGGGGGGATGCGGTTTCACAGTGTGTTCCATGCATATTTCAGCATTGGCGCAGTTTACAGGCAGACTGCATGTCACTGTACGTTGTGACTGTGAGGAGATGCCTATTAGATGCGTGACAATGTCATTTGTTCTACGTCACGGATGTGGGGTTGTGCTCATACATTGTCATCTCACGTTTTTTTACCCTGCTTTTATGGTGCATTTTCCCGCATGATGCATGGGAATTGCAGGACAGTCACTGGTTATCGCTGATTTATGTATCGCGATTGGCCTCATCGCACCTTTTCTGGCGTTGGTGTTTCACATTGATTTTAATGCGATCATTTGACGCGTTATCGAGGGACTATCACATGGTGCCACCATTTTGAGAATACTACATTAACACAGCATTGTTTTCCCGCGATAGACTGCAATATGCAAAGTTGCGTTACCCTAACTTTGCGATGTTTAGCACACGTTCTTGAGAATATCCCCTGGGTTGTTTAGCATACCTCCTTTGTCTAGCCAGATAGGCCTGCTTGAGTTTATTGTTTCCCAGGCCTCCTGTGGCTGGTGGCCATTTTGTGGTGATAGTTTAGTAGTGTGCTGCTTTTGACATATAAAGCAAAACCAAAGGGGATGATGGACGGAGTGTTGAACAATGCAAGCACTCACCCCCAGTCATCTGATCTGGGTTTAATCCATCATTATTCTTTTGCTCACTCTGCCACCCCAGTTCAGACATGGCCAAATGAAAATCAGTCTGACCCTGTGCCTGTTACATATTATATTTGTTTGTTTACTAGTAGCAATTGAACCACAACAACAAATGCAACATTTCGCTGATGTTCTTCTGGCTTCTTTGCTTTTAGGTGCGCAAAAAGACTGAGGAGGAGGTGTCATCATCACCCACTGTACTGCCAGACAGAAGTCCTGCTGCGCACCACGTCACATGACGTGTGACCACAGACATCTCTGCAACTTGTGCACCTGCGTCCTGCTGACATCGGAAGAAGATGGCCCCAACGAAAGGTACCAGGTCCTCCAGTACCAAGAAAGTTGCCAGTGAGAAGAAGGAACAGAAGAAGGTTTTTTGGGAAACAAAAAATTACGCCTTTATCAGTGGTATCCAGGGACCAAGCTGGGAGCAGCACCTCCACATCAGCGGGCCCACCCCACCAACCTAGACCCAAGCCCAGGAGTGTTGCAGAGGTAGCAAGTCTACTTGTGGAAACGCCAACGAGCAGTGAGGCACGCCACACGACAAGGCTAAGGAAAAGTAAGGTTCCAGAAAGCCTTAGAGTTATGGAGGAAGATGTAGAAGAGGAGGATGATGACAAGCCAGTCATCATGAAAATCACTCCTGCCCCAGTGGAAATGGAGACCAACATTATTATTACCCCATCCCAAATTGCTGTGAGGGATGTGGCACGGATACCACCAACACAGGTAACACCAACACAATCTCCAGCTTCCATATTAGCATTTGCAAAGGCCAGGCAGGGACCTACATCCAGCACAACCACCACCTCAGTAGGTAGTGGTACTGTAACTGCAAAGAGTCAAATTCCAGGCACACCCTCCAGTTCATCCAGCATTGAAAGTGGCACCTTCAGCAGCATAAGAAAGTTCACCTCCCCAGTTTGGGACTTCTTTTTGGTCAGCAGTAAGGAGGACAACGTTGCTATATGCTCAATTTGTCGACAAGGTGTTAGTCGGGGTAAGCTTGGTACAAACTATGGTACCAGAGGCCAAACAACTCATCTGAAAAAACACCACATGATCCAGTGGGAGGCGCACCTACTTAGCGCACAAAAAAGTAAAACTGCACCCATTGCTGTTGGTGGGGATGAAGAAGTAGAAGAAGATATAATCGCGGTGGAAGGTGAACAAAAGGGAGACATTTTCTCTGGTAAACAAAGTAGGCCTGTCCCCAGCAGTGTAGTGGTACCGCCCACATCCTCAGCAACATCTCAGTGGCATCGTAGTAAGAGTCAGGCTGAGACACCAAGGCAACAGAATACCGCAATGAAAAAAAGTGCGTCGTTGAGCCTAACTGGGTTCAAGAAGTCACCTGCATCAGCTGCACCAGAAAGGAAAAAAATCCAGCCTACCATTGTCAGTATTAAGCCTGGGCAAAGCACTACGCTACGCTCGCGTAGTTTGCGAAGTTCGCGCTACTTCGCACTACATGAATTGCACGTAGCACAGTGCGAACACGCGTAGTGTAGTGTTGCGTAGTGCTGCGGTCATTTTTTGCTTGCTCGCGGTCCTCAACGTCAAGTTGGCGAACGCGAGCAAGCAAAATGACATCCCGGCGAGACTTTTTCCTTGTTCGCGATCAGCAACATCAAGTTGGCGATCGCGAGCATGGAAAATAAACCTCCCGGCGAGATTCCCAACGCGAGAAGGTCAGGTTTCTCATTGCGAGGGGTCGCGTATGCTCGCGACCGCTCGCGATGAGAAACTACCAGTTCGCGTTGAGAAAGCTGCAGCTCGAGTAAAAATCTACCCGAGCAGCAGAAAACTACAGCTCGCACTGTGCAAGATGCCATTTTCAATGATTGCACAGTGCCGGTTGCTTGTCCGCACTGTGCAATCATTGAAAACAACATCTTGCACAGTGCGAACATGTTACTTCGCAGTTCGCGAAGTGCTACGCGTAGCTCGCGTAGTGCGAACTTCACTTTGCGTAGCTTCGCGAAGTGCTACTTCGCGAACTACGCCCACCCTTAATCAAAACCCATTTCCGTATTGGTATGGGAATAGGGGCCAATGGCCAGTGCTCAGCAGGCTAGTGATAAACTATCTGGCTTGCCCTGTCGCAAGTGTCTCTTCTGAGCGTGTTTTCAGTGCTGCATGTGCCATTGTAACAGTGAAAAGGACCAGTCTCTCACCCAAAAACGTGGAGAGGTTAACCATCATCAAAATGAATCAGCACTTTATACCACCGAATTATAAAATAAGTGAATCAATGCAGGGAGATGAGGACAACGACTAAGGTGACGGAAGTAGTGTGTTAGATGATTACCTACTTCTGGTTGAACCACCAGAGTTTGAGGATGAGCTAAACTTCCCTGACAACTAGGCTTTGAACTTCTTACTTTCTTTCTTCCTTATTTACTTTTATTTGTGTGTGGCTCTGTCTTTCTAGTTCGAAACTTCGAATCGCAACAAATCCATTCTAGTCTTTTTATTGCCATATTGGAGGTGCAGCTGTGTGCATTTAACTTAAGTCCACTCCTCGAGTCCTGCTCCATCCTCCTGACTCACCCTAAATCCATTTCCCGCAAGCCAGATGATGATTGGATGGAGAATAGTAAAAGAAAATGTTCCCTCGTCGAGACCCTCCAAAAGAAGTGGAACATGATGACTACTATAGGTATCCTCCTTTCCGAGCCGAGAGAGACTGACCCTTAACTTAAGATGAGAACAAGGAACAGGTAATGATGGCATGCATTGGACGCTGACTCTGAGTGATTGGTGTTTGTGTTGTTGTTGTTTGTTGTGCATGAAGTGAATTGATTGTGTACTATTATTTAATCTACACACTAAAAGTGACTCAAGTCAATGTTTCCCTTCGTGTTGTTTAATAACAAAATTGTACTTCTACTGCAGGCCGATCCATTGCATTTTTGAATATGGAATCTGGACTCACTCGGTACACTGCAGACTGAGTTGGACAACACCATGAGGATGACCACAGTGATATAATATCTTCGCAGTCAGTCAGTAGGATCGGAGATGATTGATGGAATAACTCAGGGCATTTCATGAGTGGCATAAAAGGTAAACAAGTCAACAACAACTAAAGCAGACCTACATGTTGAGTGTTGAGTGTAGTAGTGGTGGTATGACTGACAGTTGTGCATGCCATTGATTTAGTTACTTACTTTGGAAAATGCTATCTTGCTATATATGTGACATGTGTGCTCTGTCTGGCTCAGTCAAAATCTAAGCTAAGTGGAGGTTGGGTGGGCGCTGTGGGCCTGATCTGTCCTGTTGCTGTTGTAGGTTAATGCTGGAAACAGACAACAGAGTAAACATGATTTAGCCATGCCGCTCTGAATGTTTTTGCACTCCTCCGTAATTTATGCTTTTTTTCTCCTTAATTTTTAAATATCCAATTTGTTTTTCATCTACACTTACAGGCCGGCCTTTACCCTGTGCTAAACAGAGAAAAACAACTCACACCTACCAATCCGCATCCACCAGGCAGGCAATGGCACCCAAGATTGACAGACTCAGCGTCCATGGAAGGGAGGACCAAGAGGAATGCTGAGATGCAACTCCCCAATTTGACCAGGATAACATATAGTAACACTTTAGGATCAACATTCATCATCTTTTATATAATTGTATTAATTTTTTTGCTCCAATCCTTACGACTGTGTGTTGTTGTTGTTTGCTCTTTACTTATAATTGATCCCTACAGCTATTTTTTTATTTTCTTTGCTAGCTTTAAAAAGTAAACCCGGTACAAAAGAAGTAAAAATGTATGTAATTTGCGTCTCTCTGAGGGCAGACAGGCATGGCAAGTTGCATAATAATTAATCATATACTGCTGCCCTGTACTGTCTACTAGACCAGTTAGTAAGTACTACTTATCATTAATAATCAAGTCATCATCATCATGCATGCATTTGCTTTTTCTCCCTTAACAGATTAATGGATATGATGGTCGTCTGCCAAGATTGTGTTTTGTTGTTTGTCCATGCGTAGTTTTTTTCTTTGTCAAACCTTTCCCCAAACCCCCCTTCCCAACCATTCATCAAACCCTAACCCTCTTCCCCCGGGCTGTGTGATTTATATTGAGGTGTGACTAAATTGAATGTACACCAATAATTGATCACATGCTTGCTGAGGCGGATGTGGTGAAAGCAACACTGATTCAATTTCAAGGCAGTGCGAGAATCTTCTTCTGCTTGCCCACCCATGCTCAGTATATTTGCAAGTACATTTTTTGCCCAAAGAAACCTAATCCATCATAATTATTTGCCGGCATCGATTGGATTCATCATCCTCCTACACAGCACTAAAGGTTACGCTTGTGTCGAGTGACTCGACACAACTACAGTTTGTAACTTGTTGTACTAGGCTATCCCCTCCACCATTATGTTTTATTTTACTTTAGCATTGCTAATCAGCATTATTATTATTGTTTGGCAGTCTTCTTGTTTACTGTACTGTGCTTCATTCTCCTACTCCTCCCAGAGTCTCTCGCAGGTGACTGACTGTCTTATTTTCTTTTTTTGCAAATGCTACTGTCAGTGTCTACTACTACCACCACAACCATGGCATCTTGGAAACCAAACCATCATCACTATAACCAGCCATCGCTGTGCCTAAGTTTAAACATCAATCACAGGTAAGAGAAGAAGTTTGGGGAGGCATAATTAATAATGGAAATTAATTGGTTTATTAATTCACACATCCACACCCTTGAGTTCAGTGGCAGACTGCATAGACTAGGAGGAGGGACTGACAGTATTAGTAGGACAAGTCACTCAGTGGGGGTACCACATCTATCTGTTCGTGTGTTACAAAATTGGCAGATTATTTTGCAGCAGCAAAGGAAGGAAACCGTCTGATGTAAAAGAGTAACTCCCCCACAAAACATTTACATCGTATGTAAAGTTTAAGTATGAATATAATTTAATCCCCTAACAAAATAAACTATTGTAAAAAATCCCACAACACCTGACCTACCCCTCTCCCTAACACCAACTAATGCCCAAAAAGTCAAAAGATAGAGTCCAAACAATGGAATGAATTCAAAAATTGTCCATGATAAATAATAAATAAATAAATAAAAAGAAGTAGAAGAGTAAAAAAGGAAGTAATATAAAACTGTAGAAAAGTAAAGAAAATGCAGTAAAACTAGAAGTAAAACACAAAATATAGACTTTATTGATAATGAATAAAAAAGATCAGAAAAACAGGGTAAAATACAAAGGATTGAAAAGATTGGAGAGGGATTGAAAACCAGGCCCCAGAATCATGCAAAAGATAGGAAAACAAGATGGTCGCTCCCATTGGCGGCCGAGTGGTGAAGTTCGTGCAATATTTCCCCCAAACACGTCAAAAACATCTCGCGAGCATACACGAGCACAACACGAGCATGCGGAAACAAGCAACTCTACAGGCTTGCGTAGCTACGCGTAGCATCGCAGAGATTTCATTCAACTTCGCACAGCCTCGCGTTGCGCGGCTATGCAAACTTCGCCCAGGGTTAATTTTCACCCAATGCAGGGTGGTTCTCCCGTTTGACTGATTGAGGCTAGGCCTCTTGGACATTCATTACTGCGGTGGATGCACGTATAACATGTGTGTTTCCTTTATCTTACTACCTTTTATAGAATATCGATCCGTTTTACTGCCATCCAAATCTTTTCTTCAAGTCTCCCTATTCAGATGTGCCCCTTGTTTGGCTAGTCAAGGTAGAGTGTAGTGCCCCATTCTTCTGGGACCAACTCACATGCTGGTGTTGAGGCGAATGGGTCTAATATTCTCTCTATAGTGCAGTTTCTTCTTTTTTGTATCACTGTGTGAAGGATGTGGAGCTTCAAGAGTGTAATGCACGGTATCCTTATTCCCCCCAGGTGTCTTCTCTTGCATCCTGGTATGGACTTTCCAGTCCTTCTGTTGACCCTGCGTTCTTGGCACGTCTCCCAATTTTTACTTTATTTTTTTTCTCTAACTTTACCTCTGTATCATGACCGTACCTGCCCCCGGGTAATATCCTGTACTAGTGTTTTTAATGAGCTCATCCATGTATGTGTATGGAGCCTATACGTGAATTGTTCTTTTTATATTTCCCAGGCGCTTCCCTTTTTGTCTCCCTTGTTACTGCGCCCTTAAGATGGTGAGGCCCAACATTGGGGTCGCACACTGAAATGCTCGTCGGCGCTGGAGTTCTTGTGTTCCTTTGTCTTTCTCCAAGATTGTTCATCTATGATATCTAATCTTTGTGTTTATCAATTGTATTAAAATGTTGGTCTAATTGAAACTGTGTTGATGCCACTATTTGTAAACCAGGACCTTGTGGCTTTCCAGTATTGTCAACTTTGCGTTGGAGTGTGGGTTATTTATAAGATGTTATGTTGTGAGTTTGCTTGCTGGATTTGTCTGTATTTTAGGATATGTGGGAATGAATGAGTATACATTGGTTTGATTGAATGGCTGTGTTGTAATTTATGGGTTGCGCCTGGCTTATTTGCTCTTGTTATCTATTTCATATTATTATGCTTTTTGTGATTTAATACACTAAACTTGATGTTATTTATTTCCAATACATCCGTTGATTCTGTTTACAATGCTAAACAAACTTTCTGATTTTGTGTGTCCTGGTGTGGGGGGACAGGTACTTTTGCATGTCCATATACAACAGTGACGAATAGCACTAATATAGCAAGTCGTTAGCCATTGGGGTTTCTGTTGTGAGTATTACTTTGCTTTCCCCTGCATCCCCTGCCTACTTATCCGATCAGGGGCCCCCTTCTGTGTGATTGGTCATTCCACCGCAACACCCATTGATTTTTACACTGCCTCTTATTTACAAGGGCAGCGTAAATAGGAGGCAGCACCAAAATTAAGACCAGGGAAAACCTGGTCTTAAACAGGCAAAACGAGGAGAAATGCTTTATTTCTCCTCTTTTTTGCTCTTTCTATGTAGCAAATTGCCTATGCCTATGATTGTTTATGTGTAGGAAGTTTCCCCTTCCTGCACATAAACAATCATTTCTTAAAAATGCAGTTTTGCAACTTCTATGTGTGCTGCATTAAGCAGCACATGTAGAAGTTACAAAATGACATTTAAAGATGTTTTTATGTGCAGGAAGGGGGAAAACAATCTTCCCCTCAACACAGGCACCCTATGGTGCATGGGTACTTGCGTTGGCGCTAGCCAGCTAAAGTTAGCACCAGCACAGGGGGAAACGCAGGGCTGCACCATATTCTAGTAAATATGGTGCAACCTTGCATTTTTAAAGTGACGATGCGTGTTGTTAGCCTTCTTGGCGACACGCTTCGCCACTTTGTTGTAAATATGCCACAAAGTGTCAAACGCATTTTCCAAGGTCAATTGACATTATCATTTTATTCAGGTAATTATTGGGGCCTGGCTCTAGTATTCTGTACAGTCGTCTCAAGTTAAGTGAGGTGTTATGCCCAGGCATCAAAGCGGTCACATGCCTTCATAGAGCGATTGGGACTCCATTCAACCACTGGCAGCATTAAGAAACAAATGGGAGGTGGATTTGGGTACTCCGATGGAGGATGCCGACTGGATCAATGTGTTAGGTAGAACTTATAAAGTTTCAAGAAATGCCCGCTTTAAATTAATCAACTTCAAAATACTTCATAGGGCCTATCTCACCCCGGAGCGTCTTAACAGATACTTCCATAGAGGGGATGTGTGTTGCCCATGGTGCGGAGAAAATGGAGGGGACATGATGCACATGTTCTGGAATTGCCCAGTGGTGCATAGATTCTGGCAAGAGGTCAAGACTACAGTGGCTGCAATAATAGAGCGAATAGTACCAGGTGGGTCAGCGCAAAGGCTTCTCAGCTCATTCCCCCTCACAGCTAAAACCAGGGTCACCAATAGGTTTCTGGACCTTGCTCTCTTACTGGCTTAACGAAAAATAACTAAACACTGGGGGGCTTATTTACAAGCCCCTTGCGCCACTTTTGCGTCACTTTTCCCATGTTAAAAGTGACGCAAAAGTGGCGCAAGGGGCATGTAAATCTGTCCCTGGAAGGCACCGGGGGGCCCCAGTCTGGCTGGATGGAGGCAGGAACTGGAAACATGGGCAGGATGTGAGAGCAGGGTGCTACTCAGGAATGCACATCGAGGGATAGGAGCAATAGAACGGGCCAGAGCATGGGAAGAACTAGTAGAGGGAATGAGAAACCCAGAGCCAAACTCAGGCCCTTCCTCACCCTCAACACAGTCTCAACAGGGGACCCCGCCACGTCATGAACAAGAAGGGAATATGGAAGGGACCCAATGACGCGTTTTGCCTTAAGCAGGAGATAGCTCTATTATAGCTTATTGAACGTTAAAGGATGGACCAAAACCAAGGGGGGGGGGGGCTGGGTTGTCCCTAGAGCAAGCTAACATGTATACAAAAAGAGAACTAAACAATTTTGGCCGTGCAGCAAGGGATTGGGGGGGGGTAAATAGTTGGGGAATGTGGGAAAAATGCTGGATTGGGGCATTGAACCATCTTTAGTCCATCTTTTAGCCAAAATGCATCAAAATGTGACTGGAAGGGTCAGGTACGGAGTGGGTGGGGAACTTACAGCTCTCATCAAAATTAATTGTGGGGTTCATCAATGCCATGTCCTTGCCCCCTTTTTATTCTGTCTGTATATTAATGACCTAGAAAGCTACATTAATCATGGGAATGTGGATGTTCCCAAGATATGTGGTCGTGGCAAGGAGAGTAACTAGAACATGGTAAATATCTACTCCGAAATGGGAGGAGGAAAGGTATGTACAATGAAATACAAAACCACACCTGCAAAATGATATGACAAATGTATGGAAAGAAAATGCCTAGACGTATTTGGAGTTTAAGAGATTGTAAAAAGCAAAAGTGAAAAAAAGTAGCCACAAAGAAGACCCGAAAAACAATTTTCACTAGGCTTGGGAAAATATTATTGCCTCCTTACTTGATGGATGAACCCCAAATAGATTTAAGTGAGGTTTTAAGAGATACAATACAAGTGCTAAAGGATTAGATTACATTTTTGTGATATATTTTTCTGGTGGTGGAGGGAGGGAGCTATTTGTCTTCCAAACTACAATTTAGTATATCATTCCTCTGTGAGAGGGGCCCAGAATCAATTCCGCATTTTCTGTGTGCTTGTACTCGAAATTATTTGCAATTAAATTTGTACATGAAACAAATGTACCTTGATATTCACCTTATTAAATCTTTAATGGGAAAACCAATGTATTATGTGGCTGATAAACTAATTGTTGGTCCTATCTGCTCAGGTAACTAAGCCAGGGAAACTATTTATGATAATTTGTTGCTATAATATTTTGGTAATAATTGAGAGGAAGGAAGTAAAGCAAAGCAAAGGCTGACTTACATTCTTGGGATGCAACATCAATCTGTCAGTGCGAGGAGACACAAGAAATGAAGGGCGGTATCAAGTACTTTATGTACTAAGGGACAGGCTTCAAATAGTAGTTCTAAATTGTGCACCAACATTTTGTGACCTGTCTCCCATTGTGTGATGTCATCAGTGATGTCACTGACCATGTCATAAGTGATGTAATATGTGAGGTCATAAGCAGTGCATTGCGGGGGTGCGAGTTATGGTTAGCTCAGCTAACTATAACTGCTGAATTTCACTGGTCTTGTACGAGTGAAACCTGAGCCTAACTATAAAGTCTCTGTAACCTTTGTGTTTGTTTCAGTGAACTTCAAAGGTTTTTTTTCCATTTCCTAACTATAATGTCCCTGTAACCTTTGATTTTCAGTGATTTTCCAAGATTTTTTAAATGCTAATTCCTAACTATAACTCCCTATAACCTTTGTTTTTTTGTGTGAATTTCTCTGGTATTTTATGTAGTAGTCGTGTTTGCAGAGTGGTGGAGAAAGTGGGCAGGGAGTCTGACCACCTCTCAGGAATTCTGCTGTGTAGGACTTACAGGAGGTACCAGGAGGGCTTCTTGGTCCCTCAGGAGTTAATTGGACTTCATTCCCCAACCAGTAGTGCACCATGAACTACGTTTGCAGAGTGGAGGAGAAAGGGGGTGTGGCCTCCGAAAACCTCTTAGTAATCCAGCTGTGGAGGACATACTGGAGGTAACAGGAGTAGTAGGGGCCCCCAAGGATGTCCTTGGGTGCCAACTACTCCTCCTGTAAACCTCCAGTAAGCCCCACACAGCAGGATTGCTAAGACCTGGTAAGAGGCCACACCCCCTTTCTCCTCCACTTTGCAAGCACGCCTCCTGGTTCACTACTAGTAGGTGGATGAAGTCCCCTTGGCTATTGAGGGTCCTTGGGAGCCAACTAGCCCTCCTGTTACCTCCAGCAAGTCCCACACACATTTGCTGAGAGTTTTTTTGATGGCCACGCCCCCTTTTCCCACCACTCTGCAAAGATGCCTCCTTGCTCACTACTAGTTGGGACATGAAGTCCTCTTGGCTCTTGAGGGTCCTTGGGGGCCAACTAGCCCTCCTGTTACTGCCAGTAAGACCCACACAACTGAATTGCTGAGAGGTCATTAGAGGCTGTGCCTCCTTTCTCCACCACTCTGCAAACCCCCCTCCTCACGCACTACTGCATGGGGGATGAAGTCCACTTTAGCCCTGAGGCCATTAGGAGGCTTTGGGACCGCATCCCCCCACCAGCAGTGCACCAAGAGGCGCATTTGCATAGTGGCGGAGAAAGGGGACATGGCCTTCGACCACCTCTCAGCAATGCCACTGTGTGGGGCATACTGGAGGTAACAGGAGGGCTTCTTGGTCCATGGACCTTCAGCAGCCAAGGGGACTTCATCCCTCAACCAGGAGCACTCCAGGAGGTGCATTTGCAGAGTAGTGGAGAAAGGGGGTGGGGTCTCTCACAAGTTGACAGTTTTTTTTTCTTCTTCTCTTCTATTTTAGGATGAGGGCCATGTGGCCCCCCTTCCCTGGACCATTTTGGGCCCCAGGGACCCGATCCCCGGGGCCTGATCCTTGAAAAACTAACTTTAATAAAAAAAACAGGAGGGGGGGCGCACAGCCCCTCTCCCGGGCCGATTTCGTCCACAGGGACCCCATCCCCCTGGGCCCGGCCTTTATTTTGCATTTTAAATTTTTGGCCCTGTGGAACTCCTCCCCCGGGGCTTGCTCATTTTAAAAATAATTTGTTTACAAAACAAGAGGGGGGCCACATGGCTCCTCTCCCGATGACGCTTTTGTCATCAGGGAGCCCATCCCCCAGGGCCTGGCTTTTATTTTATGTTTTTATACTTCAAAGGAAGGGGGGGCGAGCAGCCCCCTCCCGGGCCATTTTCGGCCCAGAAAACCTCATTCCCCAGGGCATGTCATTTAAAAAAATTGTTTTCAAAAAAGGGAGGGGGCCATTGAGCACCCCTCCCCAGGCTGATTTCGGCCCAGGGGACCCCATCCACCGGGGCCTGGCCTCTTTGTTGGGGTATATGAGTAACTGTATGTGTGAGTGAGCCATTTTTGACCACAGGGACCCCAACCCTCCGGGGCCAGGCCACTTGGTTGGGAACCGTGGGGGGAGCCTAAAGGTCTCTGCAGCCCCTGTCAGCTCTCGGCCTCCCACCACAGGAACCAGCATTGCTTTTACAGACAGGGAACTGCGAACATGCAGCTCCCTGTGTGTAAAAGCAAAGTGCTCCGCTTTAAACAAGCAAGAGCAAAATGGTCTCACTTGCTCAAAGCGGAGCACTGTTTGCTATTCTGTCAAGCCATAGCAAACTGCAATGTCCCAAGGGTGGGCACCACAGGAAATTGCCGGAGCTGGCCCTGGGGGATGGCGGTCCCCAGGGCCGTGTGGGGCTCCTGGAGGGGGGCTGCACAGCCCCCTCCTTTGTTCAAATTTGCCCTGGGGAGGTGGTGGTCCCAGGGGCCGCAACAGACCCCCTTGGGGCATCCCATGCTTTTTTTTAATAAAGTATGTGACTTGGGGATATGGCGGTCCCTGAGGCAGTGGGAGACGCTCTACGGCCCCCCCTTATTACTTAAAATAAAGAAAACAGTATGCGAAAAGGAGATGGCGGATCCCAGGGGCGGAGGTCCCTGAGACCCCCCCACATCATTTTAATTATCCTCAAGGAGGTGGCAGTACCCAGGGCAGGGGGGTCCATTAGGCCCCCCCACATAGTTGCAATTAGCCCCAGGGTAGTGGCGGTCCCTGAAGCAGCAGGCGTGCCCAGTGGGCCCACCTGCATTCATAATTAAACGTGCCCCAGGGAGGTGGCGGTCTCCAAGGCTGCCTGCGGGCCCAGTGAGTCCGTCCGCATTCTTAATTAACAATGACCCAGGGAGGTGGTGTTCCCCGGTGCTTTGAATACCATGAAAAGGGGGGCTCCATGTGCCTCCTCCTATATTTATTTCATGCCCTCTGGACCTGGCTCACTCAGGGGTTATTCTAAAGCAAGTGTAGGAGTACACGCTTGCTTTTAAATCAAAATTTGCCGCAGATTTGCGAATCCACCCACGAGCCTGCAGCAAATTTAAAAAAATGCTTTTTACACCCATCGGGGTGTGTGAGGTACCCCCCACCATATCTGGGAGAGTCAGGGTATTCGTACCCTGCTCCCTATTCTTTATTTTTACATTTTTGGCGGGACTCAGCTTCAAACCGAGTCCCACAATGGCAGCCAACACTTCCTGGTTGAAGTGTTTGCAGCCAATCAAATATTAGTAGGATCCGTGAGTCTACTGCGAGGACTTGCGTCCCCAGATATCTATATTTTTTAAGTTAGATATCTGAAAATTTGCTGATCGAATTTACACCAAATCTCAAAAAGCACACCTACTGGATCGACATCTAGCTTTCTGCCAAATTTTATGCAATTGCGTTCAGCAGTTCGGGCTATAGTTGTGTTGAAAAAATGAAAAATCCCTATAGACTTAACATAGGGGAAACGTGTTTTGGGTTCCACCTTTTTTTTCTGTTCCTGCTTGACGGATCACCCCAAAATTTTCAACACAGCAGCTGAACCGGAGCCGAAGTGTCCTCACCAGGCGCCGCAGGATCAGCTGGTCCTGGAGAAAGCTCTTTCCTGATCAGCGCTAGAAGCAGAAGACTCCACTGGCGCCGGTGACTGCGCCGGTGACTGCGCTGGAGACTGCGCCTGGGACCGCGCCAGAGTCCGCTTCGGCGAAGGCGACCTCTGTAGAGACCTCCTAGGAGATGGAGAAGGAGATACCACATCCTTACTTCGACGTCGGGGCTAGAAAATAAATAGGGTGGGGGGGCTGCATGGCCCCCCAAGCCCCGGGGACCACCACCCCCGGGCCTTTATTTATTGAGGGAGGGGGGCTGCGTGGCCCCCCTCCTGGAGCCTTCAAGGGCCCTGGGGATCGCCACCCCCCAGGGCCGGTTCCTACAGTGTCCTGGGGTACCCACCTCCAGGATTCTGTTGTTTGGTATGAGAGGGCGGGAGTCTCCTGCCCTCCCATAGCAAACTTCGTTTGGATTTTGAAAGAGAGAGCAGGGAAACCTGCTCTCTCTTTCAAAATCCAAACCATATTGCTTTTCCACACGGGGAGCTGCATGTCAGCAGCTCCCCATGTGGAAAAGCAATGCTGGCTCCCGAAGGACGCGGGGAGCCGGCTGGGACCTGGGGATGGGGTCCCCGGGGATAATAAAAATTAGTGATGGGGCTATTTTTTTTTACGGTAAAATTAGGAGTCGCGCATCCTAACGCGTCGGGTGCACGATTTCTCTCGCGTAGGGTGCGCGGCTCCTAGTGCGTTGGGTGCGCGACTCCAAGGAAAAAAACCTGAAATTTTAGGGAGATAAACATCAAGCTTATACATACCCAACACATACCGTACGCGGATCCTACTCTACAATCGTAAAATGGCGTCTATGTTCCGCGCAGTGATCAAGAAAGGTGCGCATAGGGTGCGCGAATCCAAAAAAACTTGTAAGAAAAAATAATCACAAAGTATTAAAAATATAGTTTAAAAAATATAAAAATTAGTTTTTTTTTAAATTCATTAAAACAAATACTAGTTTTTAATTTTTAAAAGAATTAAGTGAAGAAAAAAACAATATAAAGAAACATAATTAAAGGAATTGATACACTGAAATATAAAGATTTAGAAATCATATGAAAATCATTAAACATCATAGGTTTAGAGATAAGTTATAGATAGGAATTAGCATTTAAAAAACCTTTGAAATTCACTTAAAAAACCACAGGTTTCAGGTATGTTATAGTTAGGAATTAGCATTTAAAAAACCTTTGAAATTCACTGAAAAAAAACATAGGTTTCAGGGGCGTTACAGTTAGCTGGACATTTCCCTCATACAAAACCGTCGAAATTCCCCTGTTACAGTTTGTTCAGCTAACTATAACTCGCGCCACCACAATGCACTGCTGATGACGTCACATATTACATCACTCATGACATGGTCAGTGACATCACGTCTGTGTTCTGCATACCTCTTGCACCAGAAAATATAGCGATGGCCTATGATCCACACTAGCATTTTGAAGGCATGGCTGGAAGGTATGGAATGATGTCTGTAGCTCATGCAGTTCCTTCGTAGAATAAGAGATGTGTTTAAAGATGAGGAATTACTTTTTTTTGCCATACAAAAGGATACATGATTGGGAGATGAAAAGCATTCTTTTTTAAAAGTAGGGTGCACATTTTAGCATTATTATTAAATTAAATTTATATTGCGTACAGCTACCCTTTGCAGGGTTTCCCGGCGCAGACATGTCCACTACTGTAGACTAAGTAAACTGAGCTAATTACTGTGAGAAGAGCCAAATTTTAAGATCTCGGCGGAACATGAGATAAGAGGATTCGTGTTTCATGAAATCTGGGAGAGAATTCCAGAGTTTATGCCCAAGACATGAAAAAGAGCGGACACCCATTCTAGTCAGTTTAAATCTGGGTAGTACTAGATTGCTTAGGGTGGAAGAACGTAAGGGCCGGGAAGGAACATAAGGATGAATGAGTTCCTGCAAATATGCAAGGGCACAACCTTGCTTAATTTTAAAAATTTGACACAAGGTCTTGAATTTGATGCGGCTTTCAATGCGAAGCCAATGCAAATTCCGAAGGTAAGGAGAGATAGGAGTTTTCCTAGGGACGTGGCAAAGAAGGCGAGCAGCAGAGTTTTGAACCACCTGGAGCTTGTTCAAAAGTTCCTGACTGCCCCCCAGGTAAAGTACATTGCCGTAATCCATGCGGGAAATAACAAGTGCCCGTGGAGACAGGAAGCATCCAGATGATCTTCCGCAGCCATCTAAGAATGGTAAAACAGATGGCGGCAGTGATGACCACCTGTTGACGCATAGACAGTTGATTGTCAATGACAAACCCAAGATTGCGGGACTGGGCAGCAGGCTGGGGGTAAGGACCCATTTCCTGGGGCCAAGGATGAGGACTCCAAAGATGTTTATGTTTGCCCAAGATGATGACCTCAGTTTTGTCACCGTTTAATTTAAAAAAAAAATTGGCACTCATCCACTCCGATACTCGACTTAAGCCACTCTGCAAAGAGGATGCAGGCGCTTCTTTAGTAGAAGATAGAGAGAAAATTATTTGAGTATCGCTGGCGTAGGAATAGAGGGAGAGGCCAGCGTCCTCTACGATGGTCGCAAGAGGTCTCACATAGATGTTGAAGAGCAATGGGCTCAGAGTGGACCCCTGGGGAACTCCATACGCAGATGTTCGAATAGTAGATGAAGAATCGGAGGAAAAAACCTGAAAAGTACGGTTGCTGAGAAAGGAGGCCAGCCACAATAGGGCAGGGCCTTCAACTCCTGCTGACTGAAGAGATTTTAACAAGATGGAATGAGACACAGTGTTGAATGCCACACTTAGATCTAATAAAATGAGTGCCATTGTCTCCCCTCGGTCAAGGCAGGAGCGCAGTTTCTCAGTTACCCCCAGTAAGGTAGTCTCTGTTGATAAATGGGTTCTAAAACCTGATTGAGACGGATGCAAGAAGCCTGAACTTTCTATGTGAGATGTAAGCTGAAAATGTACATGTTTTTCTAAAATTTTGGAGAGCGCAGGCAGAAGTGAAATTGGGCGGAAGTTTGACAAGATGGATGGGTCAGCGTTGGGCTTTTTTAAAAGGGGGACCACCATCGCATGCTTCCAGTCCAGAGGAACAAAGTACTCCTGTAAAGAGGAATTCAGGAATTCTTTAAAAATTCCCAAAACAACAGGAGATAATTGTTGTAGAATATTGACCGGTAAAGGGTCTAGGGGAGAGCCCGATTTTACCCTGGCTAAACAGTCAAAGAAGGATCCTTCTTCAAGGAGGGGCCAGTCTGAAATTTTAACTGTTGAGGGGGGAAGGCTCATGCAGATGGTTCCAGACCGAGGCCTGTCGGGGTTTGCGGATGCGGGAGTAGTTAATTTACTGTATATAGTCTCCACCTTGGTAATAAAGAAATTGGCAATGTTATTGCATTGGGTAGCGTCAAGGGCGGGGGGCGGAGGTAGGGTGTTAGAGCCTGCCAGCTTCTTAACCATTGAAAATAGTACTTGGGGACGATTCAATGAATTATTGATGGTATTAGAGACAAAGGTAGCTCTTGCGACCTTACAGGCAGAGTGGTAAGTGTGGAGAGCGGCTTCATAAACAGATTTACAACTGGGAGTGTATAGTTTGCGCCATTTTCTTTCCAAATGCTTATATTTAGATTTCATAATCTTAAGATCATTATTAAACCAGGGGGCAGGGGGATGATGGGAAAAACTAAGTTTCGGTGTCAAAGGCAAACAAAGATTAATAGACGTAGATAGCCAGTTGGATACCGCCGCATTGAAGGATCGAAGAGGAAGGTTCAAATCCGGGAGATTAGCCACTAAGAGGCTATTTAGTGAGACGAGATTTAATTTATGCCATGGTCTTCTACTCCCAGAGTTGCATGTAGGAATGGGCGTGAAATCGTCAGAAAAGGTAAGTTGGAATTGAATGGCATAATGGTCTGACCACCCTAACGGAAAAGCGGGTAAGCTACAGTCCAATAAAAGATTGGACAAAATAGGATCCAATAGGTGCCCCGCCTGGTGTGTGGGCCCCTTGTTTCGTAATATCAGATTGAGAGCTTCAAGGTCAGCCAAGAAAGTAATGCTCCCAAAGTTCTGGGGATCTTCTAGATGGAGATTCAAGTCACCCAGAATGGTAAAATTGGCCGCTTGTAAAATAAATGGGGCGATTAGGTCAGGAAAGGAGGACAGCCATTTCTTAGGATTACGAGGGGGATGGTAAATAAGCATACCGGATAGGGTCATTCGAGGAGAAATGGCGAGTTTAAACAAAGCAGCTTCACAATCTGGAAAGGATTGAGGTTCCATCTTGCAGGAGTACTTCTATTGAAAGATTATCGCAATCCCACCTCCCCTCCCAGTGCCTCTATCGCTCCTGGCAATGACATAGCCAGGGGGGAGGGCACAAGCAATATCCGGGCCAGAACTGGCGTGAAGCCAGGTTTCCGTAAGAAACAACGCATCAGGCTTCTCTGTGTATAGAAAATCAAATATATATGCTTTGTTCTTAGGAAGGGACCGGCAGTTAATGCTCCAGAAATGTAAGTGCTCGCCTACCCTTGGAAAGGGAGTTTTCTTAAATGCGGAAGAATCTGTACCCCTTGAGGCAGCAGTTGCCCGGTTGGTGTGACTAAGGCCCAGCGCAAAGCTGCAGTTGGAGCATGCAAAACTACGTAACTGGTGGTTATACGTAGTGCACGACGGAGGGACATTGCCTCTCAATGACAAAAGGTCATTGGCAGTGTATGTTAATAAGTTTGAAATGGATGAGGCAGGTGGAAGATCGCTAATGGCCGCGTCAAGGCGCGGACGGGCGCAGACGGGCGCAGACGGGCTTGCATCTGGCGTGCATCTGGCGCGCCCGCTGCGCGCGCGCGCTGCACGCTTGCATCGGGTCGCTTAAAAAGAAGCCGGTGCAACCTGATAGGCGGAAGGAATCGAGCAGACCCCACGTGACTCAGGCAAGAAGCTGAGAACGAATTAAGGCAGCGCCATATTGGGAGTGCAAACGAGGCAAAACTAAACACAATAAAAGAAATACCACGAGCATGAGATAAAGGAACAAAGGATCCTGATGTTCTTTTATTTTAAGATGCGGGTATGAGGGCAGGAATCATGTGCAAATTTACATAAGACTTTAAAATGTGCTCGATAGCAATCAGCAAGTAGCGAGTCAGTTACTTACGGCTGCGCGCTTGCATCGGGTCGCTTAAAAAGAAGCCGGTGCAACCTGATAGGCGGCAGGAATCGAGCAGACCCCACGTGACTCAGGCAAGAAGCTGAGAACGAATTAAGGCAGCGCCATATTGGGAGTGCAAAGGAGGCAAATCTAAACACAATAAAAGAAATACCACGAGCATGAGATAAAGGAACAAAGGTTCCTGATGTTCTTTTATTTTAAGATGCGGGTATGAGGGCAGGAAACATGTGCAAATTTACATAAAACTTTAAAATGTGCTCAATAGCAATCAGCAAGTAGCGAGTCAGTTACTTACTTTTGTTTTGTAGAAAAGCATCTTTGTGATTGGTTAAGAAAAAGCAGTTTCAACGTGGAGTACATATCATAGGATAAAATGTGCTCAACTCAACTACACATGCTACTTGCATTTGGAAGACACGGTTTGAACTTAAAACAATCTTGAACATTTAACCTGCACGTGCTGTTAAATGTTCAAGAAAATGTTGCAAAAAAATATCGTTAAGTTTAAAAAAATTGATGAACTTTTAACCTGCATGTGTTGTAGAATGTTCTAGAAAGTGTGTTGATAGAATACGTTGCACTTCTGACTTATATGTGTTGTTGAATATTAAAATAACTGTTTATATGGAAAATTAAAAATAAACCAATAGAGAGAAGTTTTGAAACCTAAAAGAATCAAGGAACTATTCTAATTTGTTCTTTACATGTATTTATGTGTGGAACAACACAATTATAGACACAACAGCACAAGGAAGAGGAAGAAGCAGGGAGTGGGGGGACAGGGGAGATGGGCAGAATGGCACACATGCACAATTAAGTACAGCACAAGTATAGACAAACAATGGCCAAAATGAAACACACCAACAAGGAGCACAAGTCACACAACCCGCCAACATCACACCACTGAACGAGCATAGAAGTGAAAACCACGCTGCATTCATACAGGATGTGTACAAAGGCTGGTCGTGGGTGTTGTGGGATGTCTGCGACTGTGGTCATCATGGATGAGATGCCCAGCACGTGGCACATGGGCGAGTTCACTGTGTGTTATGTTGCCAAACTGCTGCTCCTCCCTCCCACGAGCCCCCACACTTTTGTACGGTGCCCTGTTGTATCTCGTGCACTCATACGGCACACCATTGTAATGCCTATTCGCACATGTCCTGCTGCATTACAACTACACCATCACAGTGCCGTTTGGAGGTGATCCATGCCTCTTTACAATGACTGCTGTGGCCCTTGTGGCAGGCCACACCAGAACACAGAGACACACTTACTGCACTTCTTGTACACGAACATGTCCGAGACACCATCTTCCCCTTGCCGGATAGGCACACCCCTGCGCTGACCTGTGTACGCCGGACCAGCACACGTCGGTTGTGCATGCAGGAGGATGCGCGCATAGCTACATGTCCAGGCTCACTGCCAACGCTGAGGTGACAGCACACTGTGAAGTTGCAGGGCCTGTGCTTATCATGCTAACACAATGACCACAGGGACACACTTGCTCAAATGCCGGTTTGGGGGGCGTTGGCGGTCCTGGAGTTGTTGCGATGAGTCTTGTGGCCCTCATGGGTATCCCTCTATCATGCTCATTGACTCTATGGCACCTGTGGGTGTTCTGGTGTGGCTCTTGGCTGTGTTCCCTTTCATGGTGCAGGTAGTCGTCCTGCTTAACACCAGCAGAAAGCAGGTGTAAAATCCCTGGTGCTAACGCGGCTTATCGCTGGAATTTGTTTCGCCATGCAGTTGGTGTGAAAGTTGTGATGTGATTTTTTTCGTGTGCAGAACAATATACGAACTGGACAGTGTATCCCGTCAAGATCCAGCACCTGACGCACTATTCCCAATCAATATAAATACAATGAGATTTCTTAATTGATTTTGTGTGTTCACTGTAAGTGCAGCCACTACCTCAGTGCAATTCAATCCAGGATTTTAGTATTTAGAATAAATGCCAAAGGTGCACCTCGTGTCTTTTTGCACGGGAACGGCTAGTCTGCATTTCATTATCAGCACTTTAATGGAAGTAAAGTTGAGATAAATCTAACACACTATTCAGAAGTTGGTGCAAACTGCAGACATCACCAGAATTCCCGCGATAAGTGCCCCAAAATGTAACACCATGGTGGACACCATCAAATAACAGTAATAAGAACTAGAAAGAGTCACACAGCAGTTAAGAAAACAACCCAAAAAATGTCAAACTTAATTTTTTTATAAACATATATATGTAAACGATAAACTATTTTCAAACACTATTTTTTTATTAACATATATATATGAACGATAAACTAATAAACAACATTTGACAAAAATAATACAAAAAAACAAGGCTGAACACTCATGTGGGGACCATGGATGTCGACGACAGAGCCTGGAAAATAAAGCACAAAATAAGAATGTGTGTAATGCACATATCAAAGGAGAGAGACACAGAGAAACAGAGAAGGAAAAAAAAGCAAGAGGGAAGGAAAGAAAGGGAGTGAGAAGGGAAGAAGGAAGAGAGAGAGTTAGAGATAGAAGGAAAAGAAGGAAGAGAGAGAGTGAAGAGAGGGAAGAGAGAGAGAGAGAGAGAGAGAGAGAGAGAGAGAGAGAGAGAGAGAGAGAGAGAGAGAGAGAGAGAGAGAGAGAGATATAGACAGGCACTGCCGCCCCTGCGCATCCATGAGCAAATAATTACCTGGTGCCACCGGAGCGTGCAGCAGTGGGCACTCCACGTGCCCGTCAAAACTCCGCGCATCCCAGATGTGTCGCTGAGTCATGAAAGGCGGAGACCACATCAGCTTTTCCGCAGATCTCACAGATGTCGCTGAGTCCTGAGTCATGAATGGCGGAGACCAGATCATCTTCTCCACGGCCCAGCAGATCTCACACATGTTGCTGAGTCCTGAGTCATCAATGGCAGAGACCACATCAGCTTCTCCGCGGCCCGGCAGATCTCACACATGTCGCTGAGTCCTGAGTCATCAATCAGCTTTTGGTGCCGCTAAGCCTGTGGAACTCAAGTCCATGCCATGTGGTGGTAGGCCCCTGATGGCCATATGAGCTTCGGGTGGCACTAACCCTGTGCATCTGAAGTCCGCGCCAAGGGGTTGGTAGGCCCCTGACGGCTATACAGATCAGGGTGCGACTAAACTTCTCCGCAACTTTTTAAAGACTCTTTATAGTTGAGACACATGGAGCATCCACCATCCAGTCAGCACCGCCAATAAAGGATGTGACGTTGTCGATCTATTATATTTGTGTGGTCACATGGCCTGTGACGCATGTGCCGGATGGGTGTGGTGTATGTGCAAACCTGCCCTCAGGGAGTGGCCGTGAGATGTTGAGAACTAGACCACTGACCTGCACACCAACAGCGACGGAACAGGGTAGGGATAGCTACAATGACGCGGCCGGCACGTAGTACTGTGTCTGTGAGTCGAGCGGACGGGCCACAGCTGTCCCTCTGCGAGCCTGGGTGCGAACTGTTCATAACTCAAAATACATAAGTATTGAAAAATCATTTTGTGATTCAGTCCGTCGGCTGGCATCTGTCCGAGGCATTTGTGAAAACATATCAGAGTTCTTTCTGTGATAGATACCCCTTTGACGCTGCCTCTCCCCACATCAGCAGGTAACGCACCCTCTTCCCACATTACCATCATACCCCCAACAACCTTCTTGGGCCCGGAAGTGTCCCTTTGCGTTTGGACAAAGAAGAATCTTAGTCATGTATAGATTTACATATAAAAAAAATTATTTAAAGAAAAGAACAACAAATAAGACTGCCGGGTGTCTGGTGCTGTGGTCGCTGCCACGAAGTTGGGGTGACTGCCATTCAGGACTCAGGACATAGTTACACATTTGGGATCAGCTTGTGTTAAAGAGGATTAGTGGGACTACGTGTCGCCGGCCTTGCATATCGAAATATGCCTCACTGATCGAAGGGCGTCTGGTGCTGTGGTCGCTACCATGGACTTGGGGTCACTGCCATTCAGGACTCAGGACACAGTTACACATGTGGGATCGGCTTGTGTTGGACAGTGTTAGTTGGCACCACATGTCCAAAATTCAAATTGCGAGGTCTGCTGCCCGCAGTGTAGACTGCTAATGAGTGTTCGTTTGTTCTTGAAAATGAATTTGGTGATTGTACTAAAGCTATAACTGATATAAAAAATGTTCAAGAAGAAAGGATACTAACAGGATATTATGTAGATTTGAGGCCTGTAATAGTTACTTGCCTAGTGGACTCTGTAGTTAATGAATGAAGAAATAATTTTCATTGTGAGCCCTACTGAGTGCAGTGTAGGCGTATGATAAAAAGATGAAATAAGTATAGAATACACTGACAAAGTGTTGTATTTTCTGAGTACAATCTTGTTGTTAGAAATTAGCATTTAAGATTGGAATTGCGAGCTGTACTGCCTGCAGTGTAGACTGCCATTCCATGATAGTTTGCATTTGAAGATTAATTGTGTTGAACAGAGTTAGTGGCACCACGTGTCGCCGCCGTTGCATATGGAAATATGCCTCACTGATCGAAGGGAGTCCGGTGCTGTGGTTGTCTCACAGAGTTGGCGTCACTGCCATTCAGGACTCAGGACACAGTTCCACATGTGGGATCGGCTTACATTGAAGACAGTTAGTGGCAAAATTTGTCGCCGGTCTTCCACAGTGTAGGCCAGAGATAGCGGTGAGCAAGGGCCCACAGCCACGTGCATACATTGGTGGCCCCACCAGCCTGCGTAGTGCAGGTTCAGTGGCACCTCGTGTCACCGGCCATATATATGCAAATACCCCTCACTGATCGAAGGGAATCTGGTGCTGTGGTCACTGCCATTCAGGACTCAGGACACAGGTACACATGTGGGATCGGATTGTGTTGAACAGGGTAAGTTGGCACAACGTGTCGCCGGTCTTCCACAGTGTAGGCCGGAGGCAGCGGTCAGCAAAGGCCCACAGGCAGGTGACGATGACTTGAGCTGCACAGATTGGGAGCATTTGGTCTAATTAACCCATTATAATCTCTTACAAAATTTGCATCACTACTAATCTTGAGTTGTGAACCGTGTAACCCCAGTGTAGGGCGGAGGCAGCGATCAGGATGGGTGCACAGCCACGTGGCATTGAGTTGAGCTGCACAGTTAGTGGCACATGAAGTACTCAGTGTGTGCGCACCCTGTGATGATACGTGGTCCCGGTGGGCCGCACTGGGAGCAATGTGTTTTGTCTAATAAATTCTGCCTTGATAAGGCCATGTGGCGATGACTTAGGGCGCAGTGAGTTAGTAGCACCTGAAGCACACAGCGTATGCGCACCCTGCGATGACGCGTGGTCTGGGCGGGCCGCACTGGGAGCAACGTGTCTAGCGAACTGGACTGTGTCGTCTGCAATCGCCACTGCATCTGAATTGTGAGCCCTGCTGTCCTCAGTGTAGATCGAAGGCAGTAGTCAGTACAGACGTAAGTCTGTGGTACAGTGCCGCTGGGTTCACAGGGGGCCTGTGTCAAGGAGGCCAGCGGTCATGGCGGCAGCCACGTGCCAGGGTGAGGGCTGCCGCTCCGACAGACTCGTTGGTCTTCCCACAAGTGAACCACGCCTAGGGCCTGGCCTATTTATTCATACTCCCACGCTGGAGTGGTGTGCGTTGGAGCAGCCCACTCCGCTTCCGCTTCCAGGGGGGGACAACACAGCTACATGACCAAGATCTTCCCTATTGCCTGAGGTAACATGGTTGCCTCCACTGTGCACTACACTACAAGTATCAATAGTATATCTACACATGGAAAGGTTTGTGCTTTGCATAGTGAGGTCTGTGCAGCACATCAGCGTTACACTTGGCATTGTGTGCTTTATTATTGATGGGTGACTTGCCTTCTTCATATATAGTTGGTTGCCACATCTCCCAACATTCAGCTATTGTGTGGTTGAGGGGCATGGTGTTTTGGGAAGGTCCGTTGTCCTGTTTTGCGCTGGGTGTTGTGGCCTTGTTGGGTGTCGGAGCTGCATGATCAGTAGCTCTATCACATGTTTGTCTTTAGATGTGGCTGTGAGTTGGGTTCAATTCACGGAGTAGATAGTCGACCTCCTTACACCAGTTAAAGGTTGATGTTAATTTGTTACTGCTAACTCGGCTTATCGCCTGCCTTTTGGATCGCATTGCAGATTTGGCTGGTCGTTGAAAATATGGGGAAGTGGTGTTTTTGTGGGTTTTTTTGCACGGGAATGCCTACATTGCATTTCATTAGCGTTAGTTGTGGCTCTCGTTTGTGGCGATTTTGTTGGCGTATGGTATCGATGAAAGAGTGGTGAGATTTGCAGTTTTCACCAAGTTGAGAATGGGATGATAATTGAAAAAAACCCAGAAAAAAAGATAGGTTTAATGAACATTGTAATTAGAAATTAGCATTTAAAAATCCTTTGAAATTCACTGAAAAAAACCATAGGTTTCAGGCACGTTATAGATGGAAATTAGCATTTAAAAAACCTTTGAAATTCACTTAAAAAACCATAGGTTTCAGGGATGTTATAGTTAGTTGGACATTTCACTCATAGAAAACCATAGAAATTTCCCTCTAACAATGATGAAACCACCGAAATCGAAGTATTGCAGAAATTAGGCATCAATACCAAACAACATGAACATAGTGGACTGAAGAACAAATAAAAATATTGCCCTCAGCTATCACCAGGCAATAAAATCGATTCTTTCTCAGAAATGATTATGAACGAAATTGAGAAAATAGAAAAAACAAGGAACAACAAAAACAGAGAAAACATATCTAAAAATGAAAACCAAGCCATAAAAAATCTGGTGAAAAATCCAAACATAATCATAAAGCCCGCAGACAAGGGCGGTAATATCGTAATTCAAAACATCAATGATTACAAAAAGGAAGCATATCGCCAACTATATGACATTGGGAAATATACCAAGTTGACAAAAAATCCTATGTACAAAATGATTGAAGAGGTCAAAAGTAATTTGAATAAATGGCACGAACACAACCTGATCAATGTTGAGGAATACAAATTTCATTTAAGGGAAAATCCTATAATCCCTACCATCTACTTCCTGCCAAAGTTCCATAAAACACTAAAAAAAACCCCCGGGAGACCAATTGTATCATCTTGTGATTCATTATATGAAAACATCTCATCATACATAGATTGTTATCTGGCACCAATGGTAAGAAACTTAACATCATATATTCAAGACACAGGTGACTTCTTACGGATTCTTTCTAATACAGCATGAAATCCGTCATATCTGATGGTAACTATTGATGTGGTATCGCTGTATACATCCATTGAACACACAATTGGATTGAATGCTTGTGCATACTTCCTACGACAAAGGAACATAAATGAACTCGAACATTCAGCCATGCTACTAGATATGATCCAACTGTGTCTGAAGAACAACATCTTCTTCTTCAACCACGAGATTTACCATCAACTATGTGGTTGTGCCATGAGCATCTCTTTTTCTCCTAACTACGCCAACCTTACCATGGGCTGGTGGGAAAAAGAGATAGCCTGGGGCCCACAAAACAACTGGGTCCTTGAGAAAATTATATTATGGTCACGATACATCGATGACTTATTCCTAATCTGGAATGGAAGCAAAGATGAGTTCATGCAATACTTCAACATACTCAATAATAATAATATTGGACTCTCCTTCACTTGTACCACTAGTCAGCAAAAAATTGATTTTCTAGATGTCACAGAATACATCCAAAACGGACAGATAGAAACCACACTCTTTAGGAAAAAGACTGCTACAAATAGCATCCTACATGCAGAAAGTTTTCATCCAAAATCTTTATTGAAAAGTATCCCCTTTGGAGAATTCATCCGTATGAAAAGGAACTGCTCCACAGAGGAAGATGCAGAAAAGAAATCCGAAATAGTGCAAAGAGACTTAGCAAATGGGGATTTAAAACCAGAGATCTCAACAAAAGCATGGAAAAAGTCGAAGCAATGAGCCGAACAAATATCCTTGTCAGAAAAAGCTCAGATCTGAAAAATGTACAAACAATCGGACAACAAGGAGCACCTAGACTTATCCTGACATACAGCAAAGGATCCTTCAAGATAAGACAAGCTGTACAAAAATACTGGCCAATACTACAACAAGATCGAGAAGTGGCAGAAATCATCGGAACTAAACCATCCATCTCCTACAAAAGAGCACCTTCCATCAGGGATATCATAATTCAAAGTCATTTCCAAACTGAGGAAAAAGGAAAAACTTGGCTTGAACAACAACAAATTGGTTTTAAAATATGCAACCATTGCAAAGCTTGTAAAATCGGGGTCAACAAGAAAATCATCATATACCCAGAAGGTAAAACAATCAACATTGCTCATAAAATCACATGCACAACGCAATTCGTAGTATATGCCATACAATGTAATTGTGGAATGATGTACATAGGCAGTACCATCTGTATGCTTAAAAAACGCATCTTGGAACACATTAGAGCAGTGAAAAATAAGAATCAGACCTATGCAACCGCCAAACACCTACTCTCATGCCAAGAAGGCAATTGGCGAAACATGACCTTTTTTGGTATTGACACAATTGAAAGCAATGAAAGGATGGGCGACCGTAAAAGAAGACTTCGACAACTGGAATCTAAATACATCATCAGACTTCGAACCAAGCAGCCAAGGAGGATGAACGTGGACGAAGAACTGTACGTGCATTTGTAAAATCTAAAATCTCATCTCGAATCACATTCACCATTACAAACTATGTCAAGCATACAGGAACTATATTGATGGAACCCATGAAAATCATTAAATGATTGTTAGTTTAAAAGTAGAGAATGGAAAGTGTGAAAACAGAAGAATCCAAAGTCCGGGGCTCAAGGAGCAACCTGAATGTGGAACAAAGACTAACATCAGTTTTTGTACATTTATCCAATTGTATTGAATAGATCGTTTGGAAAGAGAACTATGGTACTATACCATACTTTTTTCAATCGTTTAGATCCACTGAACTGTTATAATTGTACTATACAATGACTGTCGTTAAAACACGGTTAATTGAGACACATGCACAGTGCATGAAATACAGATGCCGGTGCTTGTGTACTTTCATTAATTTATGTATAATTATTTTGAATTTAAATCTGTCACAAGGTGTTCTGTTGTTTAAATACTGTGAACTACATATCCCAGAAACCCATGGGTAGTGTTTAGGCTACACAGGAAATGACATATATACAGACAAAAAATGTAGTGTCACCTACCGTGAGCAAGGCCGTTTGGCTGAAACGCGTTGGTGTGACAGACTAGGGCTCTGTTAAATAAATAACTTGCAAGGTTCCAGAGTGCGGATGTTCTTTGTTTCAAAAATTAATATTTGGCCATTGGCTTGGCCCAACACCCTGCACCCGCTGCTGAGCGATCCGGTTTGAAGCCACATTGGAGGAAAAAAAAAAAAAATATATATATATATATGTATATATATATATTCACTGAAAAAACCATAGGTTTCACACACGTTATAGTTAGGAATTAGCATTTAAAAAACCTTGCAAATTCACTGAAAAAACCATAGGTTTCACCCATGTTATAGTTAGCTGGACATTTCACTCGTAAAAAACCAATGAAATTTCCCGTTATAGTTAGTTCAGCTAACTATAACTCGCGCGCCCGCATTCCACTGCTGATGACGTCACATATTACATCACTCATGACATGGTCAGTGACATCACTCATGACATCACGGATGACATCTCAAATGACATCACTGATGACATCACTGATGACATCATCCAGTGAATGTGTGTTTCTGAACAGTTTTAATATGTTTAATAAATATAGGGAAAGGCCTGTTGAAGAATGAGTGGGTGAACAAGTGTGTAAATGGATGATTTTCTGTGGTTCGTAACTGACTCTATAAGTGAGTCATTAAATGTATCTTACTGCAGACTAGTGACTTAACTGTGTAAATGTCTGTATGTGTCTGTTTGTTGGTGTATAAGTGGCTCCATGGTTTTGTGAATAGCTATATGAGTGTCTATATGGGTTATTGATTGGTTGTCTGAGTATCTGTATGGGTGCCTGTGTGTTTGTGTTGGTAGGGTGTGTGTTACTCTGTGCATAGATGTGTGAGTGGGTGATTCTATGGGTGCATGGTTTTAAGAGTGCATCTGTGAGGGACTGTATGGTTGGATGAGTGTATGTTTAGGTGTGTTAGGGATTGAATGTATATCTCAGTGGTACATGTGTGACTAACTACATATGTGAAAGGCAGTATATATGTGTGTAAGAGTATATAAGTGGGTATATGTGAGAGTGTGTGATTGTGAGAGTGGCTGTATGGATGAGTGTGTGCTTGTATCAATTATTGTATAAGAGCGTAAGAATGTGGTACTATTTTTATGAGTAAGTGAACTTGAGTGTGTTTAACTGTATAGGTGAGTAAATTGGACTGTGTTTAATTACTTGCACGACTGACTAGGTGTGTCAGTACCTCAATGGATGATTGGCGGTGTGTGAGTGTCTATATAGGTGTCTAAATGCATATGATAGTCTTGTATGGAATGACCATAAGTATGAGTGACTGTACAGGTGAATGAGTGGAGCTGTATGTAGACCTAAGAGTTAATAAGTGGGTATGTAGTTATTGGTATTGCAGTATGTATGGTTTTGAGAGTGGAACTCTTAAATTTTGATTTGGTGTATCAAAGGTTATATTAGGGTGTGAGAAGATGTGGTAATTTATCACATGGATGACGTCATCAGTGATGTCATCAGTGATGTCATTTGAGATGTCATCAGTGATGTCATGAGTGATGTCACTGACCATGTCATGAGTGATGTAATATGTGACGTCATCAGCAGTGGATTGCGGGCGCGTGAGTTATAGTTAGCTGAACTAACTATAACGGGGGAATGTCATTGTTTTTTTACGAGTGAAATGTCCAGCTAACTATAACATGTGTGAAACCTATGGTTTTTTCAGTGAATTTGCAAGGTTTTTTAAATGCTAATTCCTAACTATAACGTGTGTGAAACCTATGGTTTTTTCATTGAATTTCAAAGGTTTTTTTAATGCTAATTTATGTATTTTTTAATATATTTTTTATAAATTTCTTTCATAAAAACTTACCTATGTGTATAGTTATAGATTACCTCTATCCTTTAATTTGAAATGGCTCTGCTTTTTAAAAAAAATTTTTTTGATAAAGTTGAACAGCATAGTTAATATCTTCTATTAACTTATAAACACTTTAATTCTTTTTTGTTATTTTTATTTATTTTTTGATGGGTTTTTACCGTGCGCGCTCGGTGCGCGCACGGTGATTGCTCATCGTACACGTTCGGTACTGTGCGCGTACTTACATTCTCAACGTACGCATGTGTACGTTGTGCGTACTCCGCGTGGTACGTTCGCGCATGCGCGCGTGCATTGTACGCGCTCGGTGCGCGCACTACGTACGCATGCGTACGTTGTTCTTGTACGCATGCGTACGTTCTCCACGTACGCATACGTACGTCACGTGTATTCCGCGCGATACATTCACGCATGCGCGCGTGCTTCGTACGCGTTCGGTGCACGCACTACGTACGCATGCGTACATTGTTCGTGTGCGCATGCTTACGGCGTGCATGCTCCGCGCGCTACGTTTACACATGCGCGCGTACTACGCGCGCTAAGTTCGCTCATGTGCGGAACGTTAGCGCGTGCGCGCATACTACACGTGCTGAATTCGCGCATGCACGCGTAGTACATACGCGCATGCGCACGTGCTCCGCGCATGCGCGGTGCGCGCACGGTAAGTCATGTGATTAAGAAAGAACACTTTTGATTGGTTCATAGCACTTTCACTTCCAGATTCTTCCAACACCACACCCAGGCAAGTCATGTGATTAATAAACAACACTTTTCATTGTTTCATAGTACTTTCACTTCCAGATTCTTCCAACACCACACCCAGGCAAGTCATGTGATTAGGAAACAACACTTTTTATTGGTTCATATTAGTTTCAGTTCCAGATTTTTCCAATACCACACCCACTCCCCTCATTATTACTTCTGATTGTCTGGGAGAAGGAGCTGATCTGTTTTTGAGATACACTGGCAGAGCAGCAGCCATCTTCTAGTAGTGATCAGGAGACTCTTGTGCCACAGAGACAGAGGAAGAAGAAAGACTCTTTCATATGGCAGTTTTTCACTTTTCCAGAGGGGCAGAAGAAGGTAAATGCTCCCAAAGTCACCTGCATTATTTGCCAGCGGACCTTATCACGTGGAAATGCTAATAAGAAATACTCTTTTAGTATTCACACGATGTTAAGGCACGTTGAAGGACAACATCCTGTGTCTTTTGCTCGAGCTGCTAGTGCAAACTCACAAGCAGCTCAGCCGAGCACATCTGCAGCAGCTCAGCCGAGCACATCATTGGCAGCTCAGCCGAGTACTTCCTCTGCGGTGGCGCCTTCACCTACTTCTTTACCTCTGGATATACGCCCTGCTTATCGGAGGCTGTATACATGGTGCGTTGACTGTCATACTCTTATTTCTCTTGGTGAAACCAGTATTGATCTCATTGAGAGAATGTTAGAGGAGCACTCATGCACCCGGCCATAGTTTTTTTCATGTTTTCGTTTTCTGTTCCTCTGTCCCTACATTAACACAAGGGCTCTTTTTAGAGCCACCTAAAATCTAAACACAAAAACTTGTTTTTAAAATCTATTTCTCATTTTTTTTTTTACCGTGCGCGCACCTTTAAAAAAAAAAAAAAAATTCATCGTTTTTTCCACCCTTTGTGATCCTTCAGGGGCTCCCTGACAAAGACTAGGCGGTCAGGAAGTCTCTACCAGGCCCCCTTTCCATGTTCTCCACCTTTGTTTTAAATTTAAACACATTTTTAAATGTTTTTTTTAAATTGCAAGTAAAATGGATTACATTTCCTAAATTTTCTTTCATGATCTGAAAAAAAGCAAAAAAGTATTAATATTCAACAATACATTTTCTTAAGCAGTACATGTTTTTTCATATTTAACAAAGCAATTTTTTGCCCTTTTTTTGCTGTTTTCAGAACATATTGAATTTCACTGAAAATAGTGATATCAATTGTTTTCATCATTTAACAGCGGGCAAAAAAAAAATAATCTGAAAGATTGTTTAAAAAAAGCCCTGAATCTCTTCTCACTAAAACAGACCTTGATAGAAATGTCACAAATATATTAAAAGAACAATAACTATTTGCAATAAATAACGTCTGTAAATCTTGCTGCTTAAGCACGTACACCAAAATAATATCTGTCAAACAAGTCCACAATTGTTACCTTTACCTTTCCATGAGGCCAAATGGTAATTTTAAAATCCTTTGTAAGTGAAATATCCAATGTTAATCCTATAAAATTGAAATAATGGTTTCTTCAGATGCTGGAATTTGTATCTAAAATTTTGGTTTTAGAAAAATTAAGTAACAATTTGGTAAATCATAAGGCAAACGTTGCTTGAAAATCAATTGAGAATCATTACACAGTGTACATCCTTTTTCACATTTAAGATAAACTGTGTAATGACCAGAAGTTATAGACGGTCCATCATGAAAAATAATTGCAACTGCAACAAAAGTTTTAGCTGAAATTGATAATTGATTTCCTACAAACTTCCTTAGTAAAGTTTCCATTTTAGTTCCATCTGCTCTACAACGCTGCATCATTAAAATTACATACTGTCCATATTTATGTAAAAATAACGTTGATAACATGTCTGATTTACATTGAGAACATTCCATGTTGTGATTTGCATCTTTAACTAATTTACTAAAAGCCACTGTTTTACTCTCTGGTAATGTTAAATATTTGAACCTTTCTGAATCAACATTACTGCTGCATGTGTTCATACAGTTTTCACAACAATGTTTCCATTTATATGAGACACCTAATATATTTTCTATTTCTACCCCTTCATCTTCCAGTACCATAAGCATATACATCAAGAATTCCTGTGCATCTTGCTGGACATCTTGTGCAAACTGTGTACATCCAGAACATTCATCTAAAAGATTTCTAACATCAGAAGCACTTTCTATTTTAGTTTTATCATTACTCAGCTTCTCATAAAGGAGACTCAGCAGAGAACAGAATCTTTTTTCATGATTTAGTATTATCTGCTCTTGCAAAATTTGAAGATAAAATACAACATTCAGCACTACATTTGCGTAGCAGTTGACACCAGAGCTATTTTCAAAATGACAACCAACAACCTCTTCAACACTGTCCTTTTTCTTTTTGCTTGCAGTCACATCACTCTCCTTTTGTTTTCTCTTCTGTACATCCTCATTACAGATATTCTCAATTCTCCTTTTCCGACAAACAACACGTTTTTCAAACACAGGATACTGACCTAAATGAGGAGCAAAGCTTCTTCTTAATCTATTGAACTCCTTTACACAGTTTGCATCAGCACTAACTTTTGAGTCATCAAAGTCTATCATGAATAAACCAGATATTTTTTTCACGCGTGACAAAGCAACATATGCCATACCCTCTTTAAACACAGTAGATCCAATGTTTACAAATGCACTATCTACAGTTAATCCTTGAGATTTGTGAATAGTTACAGCATATGCTAGAGAAAATGGAAACTGCTTCCTACGTACATATAAGTCTTTCACAAGCAAGAAACGAACTCAACAACAAGTGTCTTTAACCTCTTCAATCTGATCAAATTTTATTTTAAAAAATTCAATTCCAACTTTTTTCTGGTAATTAATAAAACCCACAACTTTACCCATAGCTCCGTTCACTAAACCTTTCTCTACATCCAAATTACGTCTTAAAATTACTCGACAGTTCATACATACATAAAGATTCTTTTCTAAACCGGCTGTTTTTTAGATGTTTTTCTCTAGAGAATCCAATTTACTTGTCAATTTGTTTGTCAATATAATAGTTATTCCTTCATGTTGTATTTTATCAACAGCTTCCAGTTTGACAATCTCTTCATTTTCCAATTTCAAAAGTTCTTGATTGAATATAGAGCATTCATGTAGTGTTGGCATTAAGCAGATTACAGTTTTTTTCCAGCAATGTTCTTGTATATTTTCTCTGGAACTATTTGTTCTGTTGGAAACACATTACATAGCAATCGACTCTGTAAAGCTTTTCTGCCATGTTCTGTGAGTAGTCCAATTCTGATATCTTTGAGAATACTTGCATAATCCTCATCATTGGCTTGCCGCATATTGGTAATGAGTTCTTTATACTCAAAGTATGTCCAAATATTCACACTACCTATACTTCCTAATGACTTTTTCGTGTCTTCATGTGTAAGGGTTTGAAATACTGGTTGTCCTTTAACTGGAGTGAGCTGCAGAAGATCCCCAAAAACTATAACATGTTTTCCTCCAAATAGCACGTCATAGTTTGTCTTTAGAATTTGCTGTATTCTTAAATGCACAAACGCAAGCATTAAGTTTGATACCATGCTTACCTCATCAATGATGAGAACTTTCATTGTTTTCAATACTCTTGCAACTTCAAAACATGCTTCTCCTGTTAGCTTGTGGTATTGTATTTTGTTCTCGTGCTCTACTGGTAACATTAGCAAACGATGGAGGGTAATTCCTTTTATGTTATATGCTGCTAACCCAGTTGGAGCAGTAACAACACAAGACAAAGTTGAATCTGTTTTTTGCTGTAGATAGCTTCTAATTACTTTAATCAAGAAACTTTTTCCAGTTCCGGCTTGTCCACTCACATACATTCTGATTGGTTGAAACGATGTGCATGAGCACTCTTTATTTTCATGTAGTAATCCGTGATCAATTTTTTTTCTGACTTCTTCATAAATTTGTTGTTGTTCATCATTCAGTTGTAGTTCCATATTTGATAAGTTTATTAAATCTTCCTGAGCTTGATTCATAGCTGTTTCGACTTCAGTCATGGCTATTGCAGCTTCATTTTCTATGATTGGTTGTCCTAGAGGATCTTGACTGAACGTCCCAGAACGTTGACTGTCTTGAGAACTGTCTCTAGCTACTTCAGCTGCAATTGTTGCTTCTTGTTCAATTTCTTCATTTAACATTTGAACATGAGTTGAGAAAGAACTGCATTCTATGCTATCCTTGCAAGCATTAAAGGAATCTTCATAGCTCTGAAAATCTCCAAGTAGTTCGTCCTCTGAACGCCATGGTTTAAACAGCTGTAAAAGTGCCAAGTAGTAAAATTCCTTTTTGTCAGTAGTGTCGCAACTCAGCTTCCAGTGATTAATCAAACTTCCTTTTGTTTGTTTTACCAAACATCCTTCCTCACCAGTGACTTTATATTTTCCATTGTTGATGTCTTCTGTGGTATTCCGTTTATAAATGTAGTTCTGCAGCACTTCATATAGACACATGTTCTCAAGATGATGACTTCTTTGTGGGTAATATGTGTCCAACATGTTTGTTCTTAAAATGTCTGTACTTTCAGGTTCGTACTCTGATAAATATTCAATTTCTCAAACAGATTTCAGTACCCGATTTCTCATTCCTGCAAGGCCTAAACTTACCCAAATTATTCTTCTGGATTTGGAGTACAGACTTGCAGATGATAACCTATCTGAGCATTCGTAGGATCCAATTTCTCGATGCGATAACATCTTTAAACTGAAACTGTATAGCTTTTTACTGACAGTCTTCTCGTGAGAAATCGCTTCCCACATTTCTTTCAATTCTGTTTTCTCAGATTTAGTGATGTAAGATGTGACATACCGAGCAACAGCAATAGAATTGTCAGCTACATACTGTATATCCATGTTAGCATTCCACATGGATAAAATGACTGGGTTGTAGTCATTTATATATTTTGACTCTTCTTTTCTTCTTAGGTTGTAGGTATTCTTAGGCGATTTTCTTGTAATAGTATGTCGCACAGCTGACATAAAACTGTTCCTTTTGAAAGAACTGGTCGTGGAAATCCAAATCGACATTTTGTGTAGAATTTATCTTTAGTCTTGTACTTTCGTCGACAGTATTTTCCACACCGATGACTTTGGAAACGTAAAACTTGCTCTTTTAAGTTTTTTTCTTCTGTGCTTTTAGGTATAGCACATGTTGCATATTCTTCAATGAAAGATAAAACTGCATCATCAGAATCTGTTCCTAATTTTGGGGCATCCTTGATCCACAACAGCATATGAATATGAGGAGCACCTCTTGCTTGATACTCTTTTCTCCAAAAGAAATACACAACTTCTCCAAGAGGTGGATTTTTTTTTATTGCAGATGAAGGACATCATAGCCTCAAACCTATGATTGAAATATCTGCAAACATTAACCGGATCCAATGAGCACAATTCTCCTGCTGTCTTGTATTGGATGTGTTCAATATTTGAATTTGCCTCTCGAAGAAAATCCAGTAAATGATGCCAAGCGTACTCAGCACAGCTTAGGGTAAGGAACCATGTTGGAGTTCCTAAATTCCGTAACATACATTTCAATTCTCCATGGCGTCGGTACCAATATTCATTAGTTCCTCGCTGACAAGCCATCAAATTTATCAATTGAGATTCCAAATGATCATCTTGCTGTTGCACTTTGTTCATAAAATCCTTTGCAGACACATTATGTAGATGTACTCCAGGTTTTAAAATGTGATTTACTGCATAAGATAGTGCAGACAAGTCACTTTCAAATAAAAGATGGAACAAATATGGAATACTTTGACGAAATCTTGGATCTTCTGCATATAACCTTGTAGTCCGATACTCAGAAGCAGGAATCTGTACTGGACGTTCATCATATCGTCCACCTTTTCCTGTAGGAATCAGCTGGGGAAAACAACGAGCTTCCAAGCTCTCCTCCCATACACTCACGGGAGTTCCTTGTGCTTTTTTCATCTGAAACAGATCAATAGTGTTTCCCATAACTTCTTTAGAATGAAGAGGATGTATGCTGAAATGTTCATAAATTTCTTCTTCTTTTGACTTATCCACTTTTTCAATTTGCCCAGCTGGTATTCCTGAGTCTGCTAGTAAAACTTCTTCATCTTCATCCATATAAACTGTTTCATACTATTTATTATTTCTTTTCAAATATAAATTTGCTCTTTGTACTTTTCGTATATCTACCAGCTTCTGCCAAATTTTCTTATTCTTTGTTGGTACTCCATTAACCAGAATAACTAATGGTTCAATTTCCAATATATCTGCATCAATTGTTTCCATATTTTTTTTCAAATCCAATGGCAAATAGACAACTCTTCCTTTTAAACCTCTTTGTAAATCTGAAGGAGGTAATTTACCTGTTTTGGGCTCCATACGCACTATGGTCTGAAATGGATGGACACATTGAATGAGTATAGACTCATACGTATTTAAATCAGAAAGTTCTGCAGGAATATCAACCAATTCTAAATTATTATGTACAGCTCTGGCTGGCATTCTATTTTCTTCTAACTTGTTATAACAGTCTTTACAAATACGCTGATCTTCACCCAAATCAAAACTATTTTCCAGAAATATATATGTTGCAACATCCTTCCACTTATAATTATCTTCATTTTCACTTTTTTTATACAGATCAACATTCCTTGTTTGAATTTTATAATGGCTTCTCCGGCAACAAATACAAGTAATATTTGGTCTTTCATTAGAGATGATAGCAAATTTTGTCATTTCATCTTCAAAATTTTTACTAACAGTGAGTTCTACATTCTCTTCCACATTTTCCTCAATAACTGTGTCATTTCCTGCACTTTCTTGCTTTGGACCAAAGTAACAAAACTGAATATCATCAGTAACCTTCACTACATCTGATACAGATCCACAGAACAGGGCACTTTTCAACTCATTTAACTTTAGTGCTGGATTTTTAGCAAAATACAATGTTCTCACAAACTTTCTCTTTTCAGTATGATGAACAGCCAGCATCCTAAAATGGTGAAAAACACTTTTGTAAACTTTTCTAGATAGACAAGCAAGAGAATGTACTTGAAAACCAGTATTCTCTCTCACTCTGCATGGGTCTAGTCTTTGAAGCACCTTAATCTTCTGTTTAACACTCTTTTTACTATATTCGCTTAGGAAGTCACGTAATTTATTAATAGATTCCTGTTGCACAGTGCAAATACTACTACAATTGCAAGTGTACACTGGGGCTTTAGGACGTCTCCCCATAACCTCATCAGCTAACACTTTTTCCTCATTTCTTGGAACCATTTTCTCCTTTTCCATTACACAACCATCTTTAACTTCATAAGCTCGACCATTGGTGTCAACTGCATGCAACAAACTATTACTTTGAAGATAACTCTCTTCATTAAAAAATGGTTCAGTACTTGAACTATGCTTCCATTCTCCTAAGAACACTTTACAAAAGTTATTTTTTTTCACTACTCTTTTCCATTTGCTTTGTGACTTCATTGCTTTGACTAATTTTTCTAATCTACGCATCCTGTTCAAAATTAAAATGAATAGTTTTCGTTTTATTTCCAAAGCCTTAGCAACAATTGTTTCAATATATTTCTTTTTTTTATAAAATTTGGTTTTCTTCTTATATTTTTTCACATCCTTTAGCAAATTTAACATCACTCTTCTCTGAAACATTTTTCTACGAATGTTTTTCAAATCTATTTTTCATGTTAAGTAACTCTTTCTTACTTCTGATTCTACATTGGCTTTTCGTATTTTCTGTCAACTCTGTTGTTGTTTAGTACTTAAAACACTATTTGTAGTGGATATATTTTTAACATTTTTTCTTTGTTTGAAGATATTTTTTTTTAAATCCTTAGTGTGCTTACCAGAAGACTTTTTCTTTTTTCCAACATGAGGTTCTTCAACTATTTTTTTTGGTGCAGTTTTCTTCAAATATAGATGTTGTTGCTGTTCTTTTCTCTTTCTTGACTTTATAGGCGTCTTTAATTAATTTCACTGTTGTTCAGCAATACCTGAAAGAAACAAAAAAAAAAATACCTTTATATACTTTTAATACATTAGGTTTTTTTATTTTTTGAGCTTTTCAAATCCTATCATATGACCTGTCCCTTTCCTACAACTGCAAGTCTGACAAAACAAGAGCAACACGTATTAAATCTCTAACATCAATTCCGGTGTGCACACAGACTCATGGTGTGATTCTAGGCAAAAAACGTTTTTGGTTTGGCAATTTCAAACCCCATTTACTACTGTGGAAGAGTAAGTGATAATTACTATGGCAGCCTGACACATTTTTCTTATAATTTAGAGAGGCAGAAAAGAGCACATGTCCTAACAGCTACTTGAGACCATCAGCATGTGTTACAGGGTGAGTGATTAGAGTGGAGCAAAGGAAATGAGCCTTGGTGACGTTGAATGTGTTAGCATTACACACTGCTATCTGAAATACCACACAGAGCTGAATAGTAAGCATGAGAGTGCAGGAGAAGCACCTGTCTGTGTGCTAAGAGCGTGCTTCTGGAGACCGTGTATTGTCAGGTGCAACACAGATCTCCATGGACGCTTGCACAACTGCATGAAGACTGCTGACATGTATGTAAGAGTACATGTGTGGTAAAGGTTAATTGGAATTTTGAACATGTAAAAACTACCTCACCCATTGCGGGAGTGGAAGGAAAATGTGCCATGCTAATTTCAAATGTGTTAGCATTTGCCTCTCATTTGTGAGAAAGTGATTTCTGCTGAATGCTAACCATCACAGTTCTTGAAAACAAGCTGTCCCTTTCCTGCGAGTGCAAGTCTAACAGAGCAAGAGCAACACAGATTAAATCTCTGAGAAGAATTCCTGTGTGCACACAGACTCATGGTGTGATTCTAGGCACAAAACAGTATCCCTGGTAGGCCTGGGCGATAAATTCCGTTCCGTTCGCGGAATTTGCGAAATTTGGGTAATTTCGCGTTCCGCGGAGAACGCGAAATTGCAAAAAAATCTATGTTCCGCAACTTCGCGAAATTTTTTGCTTGTTCGCGTTCTCAATATGCGTGTTCGCGAGATATTTCACCCCGAGCACGCAAACAGCGATCGCGAACAGGAAAAAAGTATCGCGAACAAGCAATTCCGCGTGTTCGCGGAATTTCTGCATGTTCGCGGAGATTTTTTACCATTTCGCGGAGATTTGCGTAACGCGATTACGCAAATTCCGCCCACCCCTAATCCCTGGGTGATACCAGTACACCTTAACTTATGGTTTAGACATACTCCATAATATCTTTCAAGTTCAAGGCACTTAAATATCTTCCTTAACATAAAATGTAAAACACAACTTTAAAAGTGGAAGGAAAATGTACCATGCTAATTTCAAATGTGTTAGCATTTGCCTCTCATTTGTGAGAAAGTGATTTCTGCTGAATGCTAACCATCACAGTTCTTGAAAACAAGCTGTCCCTTTCCTGTGAGTGCAAGGCTAACAGAGCAAGAGCAACATGAATTAAATCTCTGAGAAGAATTCCTGTGTACAGACAGACTCATGGTGTGATTCTAGGCACAAAACAGTATTTCTGGGTGATACCAGTACACCTTAACTTATGGTTTAGACATACTCCATAATATCTTTCAAGTTCAAGGCACTTAAATATCTTCCTTAACATAAAATGTAAAACACAACTTTAAAAGTGGAAGGAAAATGTACTATGCTAATTTAAAATGTGTTAGCATTTGCCTCTCATTTGTGAGAAAGTGATTTCTGCTGAATGCTAACCATCACAGTTCTTGAAAACAAGCTGCCCCTTTCCTGCGAGTGCAAGTCTAACAAAGCAAGAGCAACACGAATTAAATCTCTGAGAAGAATTCCTGTGTGCACACAGACTCATGGTGTGATTCTAGACACAAAACATTATTTCTGGGTGATACCAGTACACCTTAATTTATGGTGAAGACATACTCCATAATATCTGACATGTTCAAGGCAGTTAAATATCTTCCTTAACATAACATGTAAAACACAACTTTATAACAAGAATCACATTTCTATTATTTTTATCCAACTACACCACATACATCCCCTCTCAAATTCATAACTCACCTTTTAAAAGTAGTTAGTTGAGAAAGAAATGTGCCACTCACACAGCAGATTATCAGAGCCAGAATCTCTGAACTGTACACCTCTCAGCAGAACCAGTAAATGGCAATGTTTCCCTCTCTTTTTTCACACATATACATGTTAACTTCAAATCACAGTGTTTCCCACATTTTTTCAAATGGAATCACACATTTCTATTGGTTGCAAATTTCAACCCTTTCCAAATGATCCCTTCCCCCAACATGACTTCTGCCTGCTACCATAGCAACAGGCCATGGAACACTGGTGTGAGCAGAGAGGTCAGAAGTTCAGCACACAATGTTTCAAATCCAAAGTGCTTGACTTTTCAAACCTAACAGCAAATCCAAACTAATGTTCTGTGGGAACACATTTTTCTGAACCAATACAAAACATGCTTTTAAAAATTTAAATATACAGCCTAGTTTTTACTGTTGAATGGTCTGAAACAGCCAATGATTTATTTTTATTTAAAAAAAAGTATAAGCCTCCATTTTACAACTATCTTTCTTTTCATATTGCCATTCTACTGAAAGACTGAGTGCATCCAGATCTCCTTGGAAGATGTTCACAGTGTGGATTATAGGTCACAGCTATGTCTTCTGGAGTGAAAAGTTTGCAGAAAAAAGAGGTATTGTGAAAGATCTTGCTTTGCCAAATGTAGACATTAAATGGATTGGTCAGAGAGGGTTAAGGGGGCACCAATTAATGCCTTTGGTGAAAACCTTTCTACATCTCCCACAGCCTAACCTTATTATTGTGCACTGTGGTGGAAATGACCTAGGCACTTTAACTGGGGTAAGTCTGGAAATGCTTATTAAGGACACCTTTGTGCAATTGATGTCTCTTTTGTCACAAACTGCCTTTGTATATTCTAATATATGCCAAAGGCAAAAGTGGAACTGGTCCAACCAACATTGTCCGCAGATTGACAAAGCAAGAAAGCACGTCAATAAGTCTGTTTCTGCTTTCCTCAGAGACTATGGTATGGGTTCTATATACCACAACAACTTGCGTTACAACATGCAAGGCATTTATAGAGGAGACGGTGTACATTTCAATGATGAAGGGAACAGAGTCTTCCTCTTGAACTTTAGACTCTGCATCGGTACTTACTTGTAGGTACCAAAAAACACTCAATAAACACAACGGCTCTTTTTAGAGCCACCTAATATCTAAACACTTAATCTTCTTTTTTAAATCTTTTTTTTTTTAAATTTTTGCTCACTAAATTTTTTTTAAAAATGAAAATCTTTTTTTTGGCCCTTCCGGGTCCCACTGTGACCCCCTGACAAACGCTAGGGGGTCAGGAACTCCCTACCCTGCCCCCTTTTCACATTCTCCACCTTTCCTTTTCAGTGTGACAGACAAAATGGCGGCCGACACTTCCTGATTTCAACCGATTCGAATGTTTACAGACATATAACAACCAATCAGAATTTCGCTCGCGCACGTTAGGGTGCGCGCACCGTGCGCTTACGGTGCGCGCACGGTATGCGCTTATAGATATTTATATGCTTTTAAATGCTATTTTCTCAGGAACTACTGAACAGATTGACACCAGACCTGCAAAAGGCACTTCCCTGACCTGAGGACTACTTCTCTGCCAAATTTCAAGTAATTCTGTTTAGCCGTTCGGGCTGTACCTTCGACTAAAGGTCCTATGGAAAAATGCATGGAGAAAACACAAGCACCTGTTCTCTAATCCATCTATGTTTGTTTTGGGCATATTGTAAGATTCTCTTTTTTTACACACAGGGTCAAAATTCATATAATAGACATTGATTTAATGAACGATCTTTCTCGCATTTATGCTGTTATGTTGATAGGATCAAGCTTGGCGGAATTTTATGTAAAACGAGTATGTTGGGGTGCTACATGACTATAAGCAATTGAATTGCAATGTGCATTCAAGCAACCGATACACAGTAGGCAGATACGGAGTTTTCTTGCTTATAGTTTTAAATATTTAAGTATTCAATCAGACAATTGATTTTATATTACAAACCAAATACTTTGATAAGCGAATATTGATTTGGTTTTGTACACATTCAATGTCTAATTATCCATACATTAATTGTACAGGCCTTTTCTTTGCATTATGTATATATATATATATATTTTTTTTTTTCTATGTCTATTGGAACATGTGACCTTGCACTAGCACTTTAAAAATGGTGAATCTCCGAGTGAACGCTGTCAAGTGATCAAGGCAGAGGAGCTGCCGAAACGTGTCATGGTGGAGTGTTTCCACTTGCAATAAAAAACAAGTTAAGCACTCATTTGGGTCCACTCTCGTTTCGTTTTCCGTAAAAGAGATACAGAAAAGCGAGGATTCTTCATATATATACACATGCACGCAAACACATATATGTATGATAGGTTAGGTGCAAAGTTATACAAATTCACAGAAAAAAAACAAAGGTTTCAGTGACATTATAGTTAAGTGTTAGAATGAGACACAAGCTGATGTTATAAAAAACACTGAAATATTCAGTTATATTAGAGAACTATATATAACGTGCGCCTCATCATGCACTGCTTATGGCCTCACATATTATATCACTCAGGTGCGACCAGTGTTCCCACTCCCTAGAAGGTCCTAAAACAGAGCACATGAAGAACAAACATTACATGTGTGACAGTGAGATGAGAACCTGAAATTCTTAAATATTTGATTGACATTTCTGGTGCAATTGTGTCCACAAGCATCCCCAGTGACTGGAAGATTAAACCAACCATTGCTGTTTTAGATCAGTTTCTAACAGCATGCCATGAGATCTCCTTAAAGGTTGTGCACATCATTTACTGTTTTTGGGATCGATGGTGCCAAAAATCAAAAGGACTATGACATGGTTTTATTTCAAACCATTTTCTTTGGATCAATGTGTTTCCTCAGAAGATGGTACCAAACGGGGACCTGTAAATCTCACAATATCACAACTGAGCCTCGCTTTCCTACGATCACTGTCACCCTCAAGACAGACACTTAGATCAGGTGGAAGGCATTGATACCTGTAACAAATCCAGTGGCAGAAAGATACATGGCCACATGGACATCATACGCATATTTTCAGACATTATTTTAAAATAGCACCTGGAAATGATTTGCAGCGAAAGACAGTTACTCTGCAACGTATCTGTTACTAAATTGGCAGGTTTCTACTTCTTCAAAGGAAGTTAAGCTAAAGGAAAGGAATGTACAATCATTCACTGAATCAAACAACTAATAACATTTACATTTGAATAAACTGGACTACAGAAAGCTTACTTTAAGTAAAACAAAGTCGCCCCATTAACAGAGGGAGGCTTAGCACACCTTGGGGCATATTACCAAGGGCCTCATCACCGCTTTAGCTGCACTTTTTGCTGCTAAAGCAGTGATTTTTTTTAATCGCCCTATCAGCAAGCTGTTGCTAACAGCAGTTAGCGACAGCTTTCTGACGAAAGTGACCGGTTTGGGTGCCGCTTTGCATGTCAGCGATATTCATCGCTAATGACATGCAAAGTGGGCGTTCCCAACATCAAAGCGACTGAAAACAGTCGGTAACTCACATTCCCCCTATTACCAAGTCCCACAGAGTGAAACAATAACTCGCGCTAACCGCGAATATCGCCTGAAAGTTACACCTGTTAAAATCCCTACTTAGGCATGCATATAATGGGAGGTGGATTATGGGGTTACGGCCACATGGCCGTATCAGCAAGCTTTTTACCGTATTGCCAGGATGTTCGCTGGTTTTTCGGCGATGTCTGGCTGGTTTTCACGCTATCGCTGGAATATTTAACGCCATAGCGCTATTCATTGCTAAATATTCCAGCGATAGCCGGCGATAAAACTATTTGCGCTAAGTGCGCTCTGCGATGTTCATCGCAGTTTGTTGGTAATATGGCCCCAAGTGAGTACTAATAATCACATTTGAAATAAATGATGGAATGGCCAAAAATATAAACTAAGATAAAGAAGGATTTATTTAAACAATGCAGCCAATTGCATGGTTGGGAAAACTATAAGAGGTTTGTTGTCCAGAAGCTATTAAAAAGTCTCTTATCAGTGTTCTGGACTTTGAATCAAACAAATTAAGTATTGAAATAGAGTGGAAACTCAGAACATAAGAACATAAGTTGTGACCCCTGAATATCGAAGGCAGAATGTTGAGGTATGGAAATATTGAGGACATAAATCTCAAAACCAAAATATGAAAAGGTAGGTAAATATAGATGATGTATACCTAACTCCACATATATGTACCTTCACAATATATATCTTCAAAGTCCGTAGTTGTGGAGTTAGAAACTGTAAATCTATACTTCCCCCTATATATGCACTTTCCTTTCGACATTTTGGTCTTCGATATTTTTGTCCATGATATTCTTGTATTGCGATATTCCTATTGTCTATATTTAGTAGAACAACGGAACATAAAATGTCAGAGCTGTTAGTAACAAGCACAGTGCTTCTTTTGCATCAGTTATTAGCACTGATTGGCTGAATGGTTGCGTAAGTGAATGTAGATTAGTAGGAGTGCCTTGCCTCAATCAGAGACACTCTAAGGTCATTGTAACCTGTGGCACACACTCAGGTGCTGAGGTTGTGGATAAGATGTATAAGCCTGCCATCACTGGGAAGAAGTCACTTTGGGCCAGATTTATCATTCTTTCACACAGTGCAACACAGCAAGCCACCTTGCTGCGTGAAAGAGAAAGGACAGGAAAGTGCCATATTTACCTTTATCCGGTGCATTCCTGTCCTTTCCTAACGCTGGCGCACTTTTGGCTGCCTAGGCCAATGTAGGCTTGCTTGTGTCATGTTGCAAGGGTGCCTGTTTTGCAGGAATGATTGTTCTTGTACAGGAAGGCACACCTTCCTGCTCAAAAACAATCCTGAGGGACATTTCCTCTTTCTATGTGTGCTGCACAATTCAGCACACATAGAAAGAGGAAACAAACAATGCGAAAACAACATATTTCTCCTTGTTACGCCTTCCCTAGGGGAGGCAAAGCATTTTGACGCATTCCCAGGTCTACCACTAATGGTAAATCTGGGAATGTGCCAAAATCCATGGGTGGAGCATAGGAACCGCAGAATTACTGTATTACTGCCTTACGTTACTCTGAATTTAGCAAACCACACAGGGTCATGCAAGGTGGCCTTGAGTGGCTTAGTGAATCTCACTTAGGCTTGCATCACCCTTGCATCCCTTGTGTGGCACAAGGTCAACGCAAAACCTTGATAAATTTGGGGAGCTGTTTTTTGGACTCTGTAGTAGGACCTGATGAGAAAGGCTATGGCCAATCGTTTTGCTTGTAAAGAGATGTAAACAAGGCGAGCACAGTTACTTCTTATTCCTAATGGGCTTTTTATCAAAGAATGTGGCAAATTATACCTCAGACCAAATAATTCCATGAAGGACATTTAGAGGTGCTGAGGAAGTGGGGTGAGTCTTGGTCGAGGGCATTGTTTTTTACACACTACAGAATAACTCTCCTGTTGGCAGAAGTACTGCTGTTGCTGTTCTCACTGGGCAAGGAAGAAAGATGTCTGTCTGTCCTCTGCAGCCACTAAATGCCCCGCTAGCACTGATAATAGTCAGCATGTTTGTTTAAAGATGGTCGGAGGAGCCACTAATATGTAGAACTGGTGCATATTGATTCCCGATACTGCTGACCCTCATTTGACTTGAAAACAACTAGGAGGAAAGTGAAAACTCATAGGGGCTCATTTATGAGTCCTTGCGTCACTTTTGCGCCGCCGGTGCGTCACTTTTTGTGACGCATCAGCGGCGTAAAAACTGGACCTTGTTGCACCATATTTACAAAGTGACGCATCTAGGTAGATGCGTCACTTTGTAAACCCCTGCGCTACATTATACCTGCGTCAGGTATAATGTATGCAGGGTGGGCGTTCCCACGTAAGTAAGCATCGTAGAAGTAACGCAGCGAAATCTACGAGATTTCACTGCGCCACTTCTAGGGTGCAAATGCGTCAATATCTTGCGCCTGCCTCACAGCAGGCGTAAGACTGAGGCAGGCCCTTTCACATGGGGCTTGCCCCATGTGAAAGGACACATTGCTGGAGTTGCGTCACTTTTGTGGCACACTCCAGCAATGCGTCACTTTTGCGCCTACAGATACGTCAGAAATACTGACGTATCTGTGACTCCTTGCGACATGATGCGTCATACTGTAAATATGACGCATCATTGGAGTCGCAGGGAGAGCGCAGTGAGAAGTGACGCATCACTGTTTTCACGCAGTGATGCGTCACTTTTCATAAATGAGGCCCATAGACTTTTTGCTGCCTTTTTCCTTCCTGGACTTTGGAGATTTTCAAGAAAATGGTTATTTGCTTAAATCCACCAAATGAAATCTTAATTTTGTTAAAACTTTAAAACCTTTTTGCCTTAATATCTGTGTATGCTAATGCGCCAGACACTTATTCTGACTCTTTGTCTTTGATCCTCCTGGATACAAAGGTGATGTTAATGAATTACGTGTGCCTCTGCAACACCATCCTTTACTCTAATACAACAGAGGGTAGCTTGATGGAATGATGACAATGAATTACAAACGAAAAAGGAGAAGGGTAGGTGGGAAAGAGAAGCTCATACTTTTTCTTAGTGATTCTTCTCTGAGTGCAATAGAAATCTGTACCTGGCATTGTTATTTGAACATACCGTTCCTCACTGTGCACAGCTGAATTCGTTTCGTACAGGCCACTAGTGTACCTTACGCTCCAATAGGCATTTCCCAACGGCCATAGCTGAAACCTGTTCCAGTGACAGCTTAGCTGTCTGGCTGCATGGGTTACTGGGTAGCTGAGTGTGTACAAGCATGTGAATGGGTGAGGGGTTGTGTTGGAGGAGACAGCAATGGGAATTGATGGGCAGCTAGTTCAACTTTTATGCTTGTGACCTGCCAGGAGCTAAGATTTACACTACCTAATTTACCCCTTCAAACAGCAGTTTAGTTGTTTGAGCAGATAGGTGTTTTGTAGAGCTCTGAATAGAAGGGAGTATAAACATCAAAAACATTTTTAATTAATAACATAACCAAAAATGTCTTTTAGGTCCTGCAAGATTAAGCTGGCACCCGTTTCGAGCATTCTTCTTTCAGGGCTCAACTGAGAAGATTTCCTGAAAATGCTCTCCTGAATGGGTTGTTCTGAAAAAGTGCCTTTTTTGTATGGTCACCCCCATCTGTTGTGGACTGATGCTGCTGCTCTTGTGTCTTGGGAATGGGACACTGCTAATCAGTCCTCAGTGCATGTGCTCTGACTCCCAAAACATGTCAAAATTAGTTTACTACTAATTGGCATATTTAACTTTCCTATAAGGTCGTATAATATGGTATCCCAAAATGCACTCATGGCATGGAAAGTTAAGTGTCACCTATGGACTATAGCACTACTGTGCCATCCACAAGTATGACAGACCAGACATGACTCCAGACCTACCACTGTAGCCTAGCTGCTGCAATTCTAAACTTGCTGCGCAACCTGTCAAAATGACCCGTTTTGACAGGAGAAAACCTCCCTTTTAAATATTAATAAGCTCGATGTAGGTAGGCCTTGTAGCTCACAAGGTGTGTTATATGCGTATTTAAACACAGGACCTGTAGACATTTAAAGTTAACATGGGCCAGTAGTGACTAGTACCAAAGATCTGTTTTCATTGTAGGAAAGGTGACTGACCCATAGAGAGACAGATTGAGAAGCAATATTAAATATCAAATATTAATTTGGCTATCTCAGGACATGCTAGAAAAATGATTAAACAACATTTTGTTATTTTTATTAAAAGCCCAACTTAGTAGTGAAGATGGAGTTTTGATAAATATTAAGGAAAAGGAACTTTTAGAAAGTTATATTTTTACTTACTGAACTGCTGTAGCCAATTTAAATTAGCCAGCTGATGAATAGCCTTGATGAGGTGTGAAAATTGGCCTAGGTGTCGGGAGGTGTTTTTGTGCCCCTATCAGAGAGACTACTTGGGTTGTGCCCGTTAACTTAATGTACTTCAAGGAAGCCTCCCCTAACACAAGCAAATGTCAGATGGCACTTGAACAGGCCCCTTCCTTTCCTCTCCCAGAGGAAGTGCTGTTCATTAGCCTGCCCACACCTTTGAGTGGGCTAAGATGCTCTTTTGTGGCGGGAGCCCATTAAAATACTGAAAGAACCTACCTTTCAACCACTCTTTGCCTTGTTGTCTGAGGATTGAGATTCTTCCTCTCATTTCTCCAATATTTCCCCAAGCAAGAAAAAGAGAACTGTTTCATAGATTTTCACCCTACAAGAAATGCAAAATCAAAAATGGATTGCATCCCCTAGGATAGAGCTCCTTATTATTTCTTTATGATGCGAATTTAGATTAATAATGTACATAACATTTCAAAGTTTTGGGCTGGCAGCATGTCATGATCAGTGGCAAAGACGTAACTCCCTGCACTTGAGCATCCACTGAGTAATGTACTATAAACTCACAAATGTTATGGTCATTTTGTGGAAGGAAGGGCTGGTGATGTATTTGAATGCTGGTGCTACTTGGGAAAAGGCTTTGAGTCTCTGGAGGATGCACAATGTATTGGTGCTAAATGCAAGAATCAAAAACTACATTTCCAATTAGTACACAGAACTCCTGCTTGAGAATAGCATGTATAAGTTTCATCATCACCAGAGTGTGCTTGCTAGGCAGTAAGGCACTTTGGAGCAGATTTTTTTTTTTTTTTAGTGCAAAGCAGTGCAGCAACCAAGGCTGCTGCATTACGCCGCGTTGTGCAAGGAGATGAAAGCAGAGCACATCCATATTTATTAAAAAAGGTCTGCTGTGGCCCTCATCCCCTACGTAGGTCAGTCTAGCACCACAAGCAACCTTTGCATCATGGTGCAGAGATGTGTGTGTGTGATGTCTAAAGTAGGCTTTAAACTGGAACCTAACCTTCCAGTACAAATTCCCTATACTTTGACAAGCTGTAATACAAGGCACAGATTGGATGAGAGCTGTACAGTGAAGCACACATTCAATGTGTGGAATGTTTGGAAAAATAAATACATTTCTCCAAGTTAGAACCCACTTCAGGGAAATGTTATTTTTTCATACAAAGCCTGATCTATTCTAGTAGACCAGACTTTCCTTCAAAAGCTATGGCTGATTCATTGTACAGTAACACCCAAGTTCCACCCAAATAACGTTCCCTTGATGCAAAGTAGTGGGAACATTATTTGCACAGAAAAAAGGGCACTGCTTTTTAGTGCAATTGCCTTTGGTGTTGGAAACTAAATACCTTGACAAAAGTTTGCGCCTCTTTGTATCACTTTGTGTCACTTAGTGCTGCTTCAAACACTTAATAAGTCTGGCACATTGTAGCTGAAGCAAGGACCTTGTTACAAGACCTTGTGAAAACCTTGGAGATTGTTGTAATGCCTTGAAGGTGTGATTCGAAGCTCAAGCTGACTACAGAGACCTATTCTAATGAAATAAGTTGTGTTTTGGAAACTAACTTAAGTACTAATTTCCATTGCACAGGTGTATTCTAATATCTGAAGAGATGGAAAAGATGGTCCTCATCTTCAAAGATTGTTGCCATTACACAACGCATACATTTAGTGCTTAAGTGAAATATATGTACTTAGAAAAGTGATTCCTTGTTACGAATGCAGACCATATAATTAGGATAAAAGGAACCTTGAATATATATCAGAACCAGAAAGTCTGTACCCACAAAACATGATAGTTGTCTTTACATAAAAATCCAAGTAATAACAATTACATACATATTATTTATTTATCAATTTCAGGAATGGCAGAGTTCTACCAGTATGCCCGTGAGTCTGAGCCATAGAGCTATTCTAGAGGTATATAATTTGTTAGAGAACGTTTTCGATGGGTTTACGCTGACTTAAGATATTTGAAATATCAAACTTGTTTTTAGGTATCCACTGTTAGTAAGTAGATGTCAGTACGCAGTAGAGTGAGGAATCAAATACTGAGAATTCCTTAAAATACTTTCAAGCTGTAATTCTTGATTAGAAAGGAGTAGCTGCAACATGTTTCGTATCTTTGGAATGTTAAAGATAAATACTCTTTACTGGTAAAGTTGGATTTAACATTACTGTTTTAGACTCACCCACTTCAAAGGCACAACTGGGTATATACGTTCTGGGGCTCTGACCATACCAAGTAGTACACTACTGGGCCTGAGTAAAAACTGCTGTGCGACAAGGATTGCCACTTTGCCTGACTGCAGCTCTGAAGGAACTGCATTCTGCTGAGATGCCCTGCTGCCTCCTGATCTCTGCTCGGCTGAGGAAAAGGACTGGACCCATCTCACTTGAACTCAAAGTGACTCCAAGAGCTTGCTGGCTTGCACCCTGTTCTGAAGTTTCAGGCCTATCAAATACTTCCATAAAATGTGCAACAGCAGCTGGACTCCTCCATCTGTGAGTCCTTGCAGGTGGTGCCAATCCAGTCCTGGGCTCTTGAAAGGTGATATCTGTTGTCCAGAGCCATCAAAATCAATGCTGTGATGACTTTGTGCCGATCAGAAATGACACATTAACCTTCCACACTGACACAGGTGTCGGTCAACGACATCCCCTCCGTGGACTGTGCAGTTCGATGATGATGGACAGAATGGCTCGACGGCGACGCAACATCTGCATCGTAAAGGGGTTCAACATCGTAGGCATCATCGACTGCACGAGTCGGTACTGTATTGCATAATCACAGTTGACAGTTTCTATGACACCTGATCTCCTTTTGTTGCACCCCACTCAAACTGACTGGAAGATAATTTTCAAGATCAATACTAAATAATAGTGGGGTCAGAGGACCACAAATAACCCTCCCAGTACTCAGTAGATTTAGCCTTGCTTTAAATGAGAGCCTTCCAAACAGCCAGGAACACCTAATTCATTGAGTTGTAAGCCAGGGATCTTGGTGATGACTGAGATAGGAGAAGGCAAGCTAAAGATGTATGCATTGAGGTGAGTGGGAACACAACTGCAATGGCTGCCACTTACCTCTGTAACCTCACCCATTCCAACGCAAACACATGGGATTTAGGCAAAAGAGAAGTAAGATGCATCTGCAACTGGCTGGTTTTACATTGAAAAGAAACATAAATTTGTGTTGACGACACAATGCAGGTATGCTGAATTCGGAATAGGAGAAGGTATGTAGTGGAGGAGCAGGGAAAACCGTCCCCAGCAGCCTCCTCAGAAAAAATATTTTATGGGAAGGATTATTTTCTTCTCATATTGTCATGTCTACTGCATGAAGTCTACACACACCAGCCTCTGTAGAACATTCATCATTACTTCAGGGTTCGCTAATCTAAGTTTGGAATAGAGGACTTTGCGAGAAGGAATAAATGTGACTGCCAGCTTATTGAATGTGACCCAACCTGTTTTCCCTCATCTGGGCCTTTATCTGGCCTCAATCACTTCAGTCATTGGGTTATAAAAAAGGAAAAGATACCTAGATACCTGATACATTAGTAAAGTGGGGGATGGTCAGTTTTCATGGGTCAAGTGGATTGAATTCCTCTGACTCCTGTATACATTGCAACAAAGAAGATGGAAGATGTGAAAATAACTGAGAATGTTTCTATTAAAAATATAAATAATGTGAGCTCTGAAGATTATTTATCTGCTTGGGAATAAGAAACTCCCAGACCAGTGAATGTCAGTGCCCTTGCTAGAGATGAACAATGTGTACATTATAACTCAGCAGGTGCGCCATATGACCTTGGATTTGTCCTTTTAATAGCAGCCCCAAATCCCGAATTGCAAATCCCAAATTCATGCAAAGACCTTGGGCCAGGGAAGTGCATTGTTGGTAAAAACAGATCAGGGAACAGTTTTGAACTCTACTTCCTTAAGTGTTGCAAACTTACGCTTACCTTGACAATATTGTTGGAATTGCTACTGTGACATACAGTGCCAGAGACCACTGGCCTACAACAATATTAACAGAAAGAAATGCTAATACCTCGGACACTCCAAGAGAACGAAACGTCAGCTAAATACGAGGCAAGCGGTATGGCTGTACCGGACAGCTCTTTTTTTTTTCAGTTTGAAATGCTTTATTGAGAAAATTTTGAAAAATAAAGAGATACTGACCAATACATATGATATTAACGATGATGGGTTAAGGGTACAGTAGGCCAATACCATCTAGTAAATAAACAAAAAGCATTTTATAAGATTTTATAGGTGAGACGGGAGGGACAGAAGAAAGAAAGAAAAGAAAAAGAAAAGGGGAAGAAGGAGAACAGAAGAAAAGAAAAAAGGGAAACAATATGAAGGAGGTAGGAAGCAAACATGGCAAATAGAACAAGCAGATAAGAAAGTCAGAAAGAGATTATCAGTTGAGTGTAGGAAAAGATAAACAATATGAGAGATATGATAGGGAGGACAGAGCAGAAAAAATCATTCATGGAGGTTTGAAATTCTCAGAGGAAAAATGTGAAGTGCGCTTCGAAGCCATGTGATCAAGGTATGTTGTGAGGGGCAACCAAAACAAGTCCCTATTAAGAGAGGGAGTGGAGGAGGCAGCAAAGCGTATATCAAGCCTGTGGTGATGACAAAGAGAGTTCCACCAGCATTTTATGGATAGATTGGTGAGAGATTTCCAGTTAAAAGCTATGTGTTGGAATGCCAGAGCAAGCATAAGGTCTAATAGACCAGAACAGTCTGAGGGGATATCTAAGGAGTCAGAAAGGCTGCCTAAGAAAAGAAGAGGAATAGAGTAGGGGATAGAGATGGAAAATAATTGAGAAACATAAGACCAAACCTCACCCCACAGAGTAACAACAGGAGGGCAGAGAAAGAAAAGGGGAAGAAGGTCAGCATCAGTGGAACCACAGGTCCAACAATTAGAGCCATGAGTAGGAGAGAAACGAGAAATAGAAACCGGGGAAAGATATAATCTGTGGTAAAGAAAAAACAAAGACTGAGTCAGGGAAGCAGAGCGAGAAGTTTTCAAAGATCTGGACCACATTTTATCCCAAAGAACAACCGACCAGTCACAACCTGGATCTAACTCCCAAGCACATTCCAGCTTAGATTTAGAGCGGCTCAGAGGAGGGGACGAGAAAAATTTATAAATAAGAGAGGCTTTGGGAAGGTTGAGCAAGATTTGAAGGAGAGGAGGCTGGGAGATAGGAGATGATGATGAAGGGAGGGAATAGTAAACGTTGAGAATGAGAGTCATGAGAACATTGAATTTGTGCAAGAAAGATTGAGGACAGTGAAATAAAAGACGAAAACTAGGGAAGGAGCATGGAAGAAACCCATCAAAGAGCTGTTTAACCCATACGAGACCCTTTGATCTCCAAGAAGACCAATAAATAGGCCTATTGTTTAGGAGGATAAGCGAATTATACCAAATAGGGGATTCTAAAAAGGATTCACGGTAATAGGAGTAGAACGGACCAAAGAATGTAGAAGGGAGGAGGTATATCTGAATAAAGGACGAGAAGTAGATGGATTTTTAACAGAGAAATGTATGGTTTCAAGAAGAGAAAACGGAGAGAGTAGTGAACGTTCAATAGAAAGCCAAAGAGGGTCAAAAGGAGAGGGTTGTGAGGTAAGCCATCTAGAGGCCTGACGTAAAGAGAAAGCCTTATGATAGAGACGGAAATCTGGGAAATTGACTCCACCGTTCGACTTAGGTTTTCGAAGAATGGCTAAGGCAACCCTGGACTTTTTATTCTTCCACAGAAATTTAGAAAAACAGGAATCAATGCGCTTAAAATGAACATCCGGAATGTGTACAGGGAGCATGGATAAAGTATATATGAGAATAGGAGATATCATCATCTTAATCGAGTCAAGCCGACCCCACCATGAAAGATAAAGAGGGTTCCAAGAGGATAATAATTTATCAATACGGGAAAGAACTATAGACATATTCAATTGAATGGATGTGGAGATGGAATTAGAGAACCATATACCGAGATATTTAATTTTAGAGGAATTCCATGCAAAACCAGTAGAAGAAAACTGATGGGGGAAACAAAATTTTGTAAGAGGAAGAATCTCAGTTTTATCAGAGTTGATCTTATATCCAGAGACTTGTGAAAAGGAGTTAAACTCAGATAGTAGAGCTGGGATAGATTGTTCAGGGGCAGAAATAAATAAAAGAATGTCATCAGCATATGCAGAGAGTTTCAGATGTGTCTCGCCATACAGAAAACCAGAAATAGATACATTATTCCGAATAGACGTCAAAAATGGCTCAAGGGCAAGAACAAAAAGAAGTGGGGATAAAGGACAACCTTGACGGACACCACGTTGGAGAGGGAAATACGAAGATAGATGACCGTTGACTAGAACAGATGCCTTAGGGGCCGAATAAAGTAAGGAGATAAGGGAAATAAATTTAGGACCAAAGCCATGCCAGCGCAAGGCAGCAAACAAAAAGGACCAATCCACTCTGTCGAAAGCTTTCTCAGCATCAACAGAAATAGCAGCAAGAGGAATGGAAAGAGATGCGACTTTATTTAAAACGTTGAGGAAGAGGCGAGAATTGTCCGAAGTGAGTCTACCTTTAACAAAACCACACTGTTCCTTCCCAATAAGATGGGGCATAAGAGGGTCCAAACGCAGAGCAAGGAGTTTGGCAAATAATTTATAGTCCACGTTGACTAAAGATATCGGACGGTAGTTTTTACAAAGTTGAGGATCACGACCTTCCTTGGGGATAAGGCAGATCGTGGCCTCATGAAAAGTGCCAGCCGCAGAGCCGGAGAGAAAGAAGGATTGAAAAAGTGATAGAAGTTTAGGGAGCAAAAGGTCAGAGAAATGCATGTAAAATTCAACAGAGAAGCCATCGGGGCCCGGTGCTTTGCCTTTAGTGAGAGTCCTTAAGGCACTATCAAGTTCAGTAATAGAAAGGTCATGCTCAAGATCAGGGAAATTAATATGGCAGGTGGAGGGGGCAGGGAGCTTTTCAAAATAGGATTGAAGAAGTGAAGCGGGAGGAGGAGACTCGGGCGTATAAAGGGACTGATAGAAAAGTTGGAATTGGGTAAGAATATCCTGTTCCTTATGAAGAAGTAGGTTATCTGAAGAGTAAATGGAGTCTATAGAGGTACGCTCCTTACGGGTTTTAAGATAGTTAGCTAGAAGCTTACCGGATTTATTGCGACCCCCATAGTAACGAGCACTACTCCGAAGCAAAACTGAAGAGGCATTGTCAGTAGAGGTTTTATTAAAATCCAGTTTAGCACGTATAAGGTCTGGCAAAACAGAATTGTTAGAGGAAGTATAGAATTTATGCTCTAAAGATTTAATATGAGCCAACAAGCCTTTCTGTTTATTAAGAAAGTGTTTCTTCTTTTTAGAAACAAAATCAATAACAAAGCCCCATGCAGTCGCTTTAAAAGAGTCCCAAATAACATGAGGAGCCAAAGAGGGGTCAGAGTTAAGTAAGAAGAATTCCTTAGCAAAGGAAAGAAAAGAGGAAGAGAAAAGAGGATCTGTGAGGAGAGAATTATTAAATCGCCATCGGGAAGGCTTAGGAGGTGCAGGAAGAAGATCGAGGATCGTGACAATAGGGGCATGGTCAGAAATAACTATGGGTTCGATAGAAGAGGATAAGAGGTTCTGAGAAAGGGGTTGAGAAAGAAAGATATAATCAAGGCGGGAGAGGGAGGCATGAGGAGGCGAGAAAAAGGAGTAATCAAGGGTATCAGGGTGTGAGAGTCTCCATGAATCAATGAGATGTGACTGTGAAATGGTGTCGAGAAATTGTTTGTGTGATTTGTGAGGATTAAAACGGACAGAAGATTTGCGGTCAAGAAACGGATCAACAATCTGGTTACAATCACCTCCTAAAAAAAACATGGTATCTCTATGCTGAAAACATTTCGAGGTAATTACAGGCCAAAAATTACAATCAGGGTGAGTAGGACCATAAACATTAAGAACAGTTAGAGATACAGAATTGATTAACAACTTAGCTAATACCCATCGACCTTCAGTGTCAGTATCTTGGGAAACAACTTTACATTTTAACTTTTTATGGCATAAAATAGCAACACCATTCTTTTTATTAGAAGAGGGAGAGAATAAGACCGTACCCACCCAACTTCTTTTCAACATAAGCGATTCCGCTTCAGTAAGATGAGTTTCTGATAAAAGTACTAAATCGGGGTTATAAGAAGCTAGGTGGGAAAGGACTCTCTGTCTCTTAATCGGGTTAATAAAACCTTTTACATTCCATGAAATAACTTTGAAGGCAAAAACAGTAAATTATGAACATAGAAAGAAAGCCATAGTAACAGGAAATAAGAAAAAGATGCCAATAAATACATGTGAAGAAAGGACAGAAAAAAAAGAAGAATGAAAGGTGCAGTTAAAAGGGAATAAGAAAAAAGATGTAATAATAGAACAAGCAGAGGAAAGATAGAAATAAATAACAGGGGAAGCGAAAGAGAAGGGGAAGAAAAGGAAGGACAGGAAAAAGGAAGTGCAAGAAGAGACAGTACATATCCAAAAAGGATGACTGAAGGAGACATACCTGAGAGGGGAAAAGGGGAGATATTGGGGTTATGGAAGGATTCGACAAGAATGACCACCCAAAGCCAGGAGAGCCAACTGCACCAGGACGGGGAAAGAACAAAACGAACCACATGGGATGGAGAGTAATACACCAGCCAATCTAGGTAAGGAAGGAGATAATGCAGACAATTAGACTAAAAACGACAATATAAAAGCAGAAAATATACATGTGAAAAGAAAACACAATCCAGCAGCTAATAAAGAACAACGACAAAAGTGACAAAGGAAAGCCAACACGAGAACATTAACCGAAAAAACCTGCAAGAGAAGAAAGAAATTAAAATAGTCAACCATTAGCAGAGTTGGAGGTATCCATGCCAGCATTAGTTTGAATATGAATGAAATTTTTGAGTTCGGCAGGATCATGAAAAGTCCAGGTTTGATTCTGATGGGTCACCTTGAAGAGACAGGGATGGAATAAACCATACCTAGCACCCAGAGAACGTAGAGAAGGTCGAAGACTCAAAAATTCCTTTCTTCTCGCGGCAGTGGCATTAGAGACATCTTGCGAGAGGAACACCCTCTGGCCCATCCAGGAGACTTGGCGTTTGGATCGAGCTGCAGAAAGAACCAGAAGGAGATCAGTGAACTTCAGAAAGAGGATGATGACTCCTCGTGGTTTAGTTGAGGATGAGGAACGAGGGCCAAGTCTATGTGCTCTCTGAATACTAAGAGAAGTAGTAGTAGGGATGTCCAAAAGTTTCAAAAGAAAAGAAGAGAAAAACGCAACAGGGTCGTCTCCCTCCAAAGATTCCGGCAGACCATAAATACGTAGATTATTCCTCCTGTTTCTATTTTCCAAGTCCTCAGTATGTTGTTGAAGTGTGAGAACAGACTTTTCCAGCGAGGAAATGCGCTGAGAATTAGTGTGAATATCCGTAATCTGCTGCTCCATGGAGGATACCCGGCTGTCCATAGTCGCCCATCTTGCCTCAAAAAGTTGCATTTTTGTATTTGTCTCTTCCACAAACGGGCGTAAAGCGCGAATTTCCTCCAGCAGTAGCTCCATAGAGATAGGAGACAGTGGTTTATCAGGAGGAGGAGAGTCCTGTTTCAAGCGCTTAGAAGAAGTAGTAGAGGGAGACGATTTGTTTAAGGCTGATGATGGTGGAGAAGGGCGATTGGAAGCCGCTGCCGCCATTGTGTCTGTGGATGAAGATTGATCCGCTGTTGATGAAGAAGAGGAAGAGGGCGTAGAAGAAGTCTTCGAGGGCACAAAGACGAACTTTGGATTACGTAGCTTGCCCATAGAGACTCAAGCGTGCAGAAAACAGAGTGAAAAGGACCCTGGCGCACGTCGTGTTCCACAAATAACAAGATTCCAAAAGGGGCAACAATGTTCAACTATGTGTGATAATGTTCAATAACGGTCCATAAAGACGTGTGGAAACCAGCGGAAATATTAAAAGAATTACTGAGGGGCAGCAGCACACCAGGTACCGAAGGTAGTCCCAACCAACGGTGAACTGTCCATCAGAGAGTAGCAAAAATGACCTGTGGACAACCAGGAGCTATGAAGGGTATTTTTTAACTGAAGTGGGAAAGATATATCCCTTTGACATGGCGTCTAAAGCTGCTTTTTCATGATTGAGGCAGAGAAGCAGAAGTCACCCATGAGGCAGGAATAATGGCTGGTGAGGGAGAAAAACTGCAGCTTAACATTAGAGAGACTAGGAAGCAGCTGTAAAAATATAGGTAAAAGAGGAGGTGCAATTGTTCAGAGGCAGCGGACATGTATAGGAGGAGCCATCAGGCGCTATCGACTTGTCTCCGTGTGAGGAGAATTTCATACAGATCGGCCTCGGGCGAACATCGCGCCAGCCTCAAAATGGCGGACGCGCTGAGGCACCTACGGTTCCAAGCGAGAACGGAGCATTACCGCATGAAGGTCGGGTCTGGCGGTCACATCAGAGGCGCACCGCGGTCCGTAGGCGGCAGCCGAAGAAAATCCACAGGAACGGCCGAAGAACAGCAAAAACGGAAGAGAAGTCCGTCTCGGTGCAGCGGAGCTCCGGGATCAGGCAGCCATCTTGTTCGGCGTCCAAGCCACGCCCCCCGGACAGCTCTTTTATTTCACCAGGCAGTTCCCCAGTGGGTTGGAGCGACTGGTGGCCGATTTTGAAGAAAAAGGGGTGCTGCGGGTGCCCCATCACTTCTTCAGCTCCCTAGAAAATTATATTAGTTATGAGAAAGGCGAGAGAGGAGGAAGAAATTGAGGGGCATATCATCAAGGACCGGCGATAGTTATCTCTAAGCGCACTTAGCGCTAGGATAATTATCGCCGGGTAACGTGGGATTTTATCGCTGAGATAACGTGCTATTAGCAACGCTTATCTCAAAAGCGATAAAATTCCAAGCGCTAACTGCCAAATGTGAGATTATCGCTGGAAATCCAGCGATAATCTCACAAAGTTTGGCGATAGCTTGTTGATAGGGCAGAGCAGACTTAGCCATGATATCCACCTTACATAGGATATCATGTCTAAGTCAGTCTTGAAGCAGGCGTAAGGAAAGTAGCGATAACAGAGGTTAGCGCTACTTTTCTTATCGCTATGCCTGTTAGCGTGCCCCTTGATAATTGGAGAAAAGTCAGTTAGCGACATTTCTCCAGTTATTTTGGGACGGAACGCCCACTTTGCATCTCATTAGAGATGCAAAGCTGGGCGTTATGGGAAAGGGAGCTAATGCAAGGATTCACGCGATAGCGTGACCTTGCTGATGAGGCGATAAAATTATCGCCGCTTTTCGTCCGAAAACGGATGCAAAAGAGGCGATAATTTTATATCGCCTCCTTGATGATATGCTCCTGAGTGACAGAGACGAGAGAGGAGGAAGGGAGTGGTGCTGGCATAACATTTTCGCCAGAGCAGCTTTTGGTTCACTGTCCTGCCCTGGGTATGGAGATAGGGCGACCAGATTTTAAGAAGCAAAAACCTGGACAGGTCAGACATAAAAGTAGGACTAATGCCATCAGCCTTACTTTTATGCCTGTCCTGTCACGATTTTTGGGAGGGAAAAAAACGCACGCATGCACGGTACATTCACATAGATTAGCTATGGCAAGACTTCTAGCCCCTACCCTGACTACCCCTGCCCTCCTCTCCGCTGCAGCATTCATGCAGCCGAGGTCAACCTGCCTGAAACAGATACATTATTTATGGAAAGCATACGTTTAATTTCGCCTTTGCAGGATGACTTGACCGTTGTCCCAAAAACCGGGACATTTTTTTTAAAATGAATGAAAGCGTCGGGACACCGGGACAGTCCTCTGGAAACCGGAAATGTCCGGGGAAATCAGGGACGCCTGGTCACCCTACATGGAGAAGAAAAACATGGATTACATGCTTACAGTTGATGGAAAGAGGAAGATCACGCGTGCCGCTGAGTAATCCGAGTCCTTGACATGAATCCAAATGAAAGGAAAACTCATTGAGAATTCCAAGCTGAGCACAGACATAAATTCTATCACAATGGAGACAAATGATAATAGAGTGTTAGTGGCAGCCGAGACAATGGGAGCTTTCTTCTCGTTCTCTCTCTCACGGCTAAAGAACCACGTCTAGATAGAGCACATAATGGGTTTTAAGTACTGTTTAAAATGTGCCAATGAAAACAACGCATCTTTTCACGCTGTGGATACCCTAACACCCAGGGGATAACAGCAAGGCGCCCATCTACTCCAACAAACATCAGCACATTGTTTTTCAATTCCCCCCTTCAAGACTCGAAAACATGACTGTGCTCCTAATTGTAAAGGATAAAATAAATATTTGTCTGGAAAATAATGATTTAATATAGCCGACGAAGTTAAACTGGGAGCTCACAGGAGCCCTAAAAATTGATTATAACACTAGCCCTGTACTGCATTGCAAAGTTGTGCATTCTCAATACTTTTTTCCAGAAAGAAAGAATACAAAATATATGTTTGCAGGTCAATTTGTCATATTCATTGGGTAAAATTGGTTAAAATGTCATGTTTTTATGTCAGTTAACCCCTTTGCTGCGGCGCGAATTCCGCCGCAGCGCTGGGGGTGTTTTAAGTGTGCGCGGCGCCGCCATGCTCATGACGGAACCACGCCGTCATGAGTCACGGGTGAGCTGTGCTCATGACGGAGTGGTTCCGTCACGGCGCCGTCCACTTACGTTAGACGCCCGCACAGGCGGGGAAAAGGCGCCGCGTGGGCGGAGCGGCCGCCAACGGCCGCGGCATGACAGAACCACTCCGTCATGAGCACAGCGCGACCATGGCTCATGACGGAGTGGTTCCGTCATGAGCAGGGAAGGAGTTAAAAAAGGAATTTATGAAATGTCCTAATAATCCGCGACTCTGCACTTTTACTAGGAGCATTATTTATCCGCAGCAGCAAATCATTCATGAGCCAAAATGAAAATGGTATACTGCTTTTGGGACTGAATGGGTTGAGTGTAGGTTGACTTCCTCCCTCCATGCAATGATGGACACGGTTTCCAGTCCTGAACTTTTGTGGGATAACCTATTGCATTCTGGGAGTTGGAGTCTCACTTTTCTTCCATTTCCAAATACAATTTAAATCAATGCTTTGTTACTTGTGAAAGGTTCAAGATTGGAGCAGTTGTGGGCGACTCATATTAAAAGTGGTGGGGTGGGGGAGTGCAAGGAGGCACATGAGGGTTAATAATAAAGAAAGTAAATGTACCTGATGCTGCTTCTGTCGCCTCGGTGCAGGGCTGGCTTTAGCGCTGGTGGTGCCCTGTGCGACAATGTTTGTTGGCACCCCCAAATGACCACCTCCACCACAGATTCTCTCACTAGCACCCTTTAACAGTGACCAAGTCTCCATAACCGCACTCTCTCAGATGCATTGAATTAGTTATATAGCGCCACTCATACCAGTGTAGGGTGTCCGAGCACTTTGCATCACACACACATTACACAGAGAAAATCAATCATACGTGTGTAAATCAGTGTATAGGAAATGTTACATAAGCCAAAGGACTAAAAGTGTAGGAGTCACATGTCATGCATACTGGTAGGCAGTATATTTTAAGAGAGCTTGGTGTGGAGAAGCACAAACTCAGAGTCGAAAAAGAAACAGCATAGTTGAGAGTTTTCTTTAATAATAAGAATCGATTTCTAGCCAAATTAACCCTTTTTGCAACATTAATCAATGTTCTAATAATGTATACTTTGCAGTGTGTATGCAGTTCTGGGATGAAAGTTAATAGCTCACTATTCTATATTAGGACTTTAAGTTATACATTGCAAGTAACAAAAGGAGGTTTCTTTTGAAAGCAGTAACCTGCTGGTCTGTTTACATCATACGCACTCTGTAATCTACTTGGCACACGTTCTTTGCAGCAGGCATATTAACCCTCTGCACTAACTTCACATAAGTCAAAACCTCAACTATACAAAATGCTGATCTCTCTCCAGGAAGATAATGAATCACACGAGTTATCTTGACATTTATGTGAGGCCTGTCCATTGCCGGGGAAAGAACGGCTGCAGCAGGTGCTTCAAAAGCATAATAAACTTTCAACAGGGCGCCCCCAGGAAACCAGCACCCGGTGCGGTGGCACCGGTCGCACCGCCCTAAAGCCGGCCCTGCCTCGGTGCTCCACTGCTTCCTGTTCCCAGCAGCCCCTGGGACAGCATCAGAGATTCCCTGTGCAATCCCCACGCTTTTCTCATATAGCATGAGAGCAGCGCAGGGATTGGCCTGGGCGGGCTTGTTTAACGCTTGCTCAAGGATTCTGTGCTCTTCCTGCAACCCGGCTGTGCTACACAGCTGGGTTGGAGAAACCTAACTGCGCATGTCTGTTTGGCTAGCCCAACCAGACATGCCCAGTTAGCAGTGCACATCACTTCACTCCATCTGCCCTGGCCCGGCCCTGCCCCTCCCCACACACGCTGACTCAGGCTGCTGGCTCTGAGCCAGTGGGGCGACGCTCGTCTGCCATTGCGGAGGAGCCACTGCTGGACTGGAGACAGTGTAGGCAGTGACCTGGAGTGGGGTAGTCAACCTACTTGAAGGTCTTTCAGCCCATTGTGCACTCAAAGCAGCCGAATCTCCTCTAGCGACCGAGGTGGTTCCAGGCCATCATCAGCTCCATTTACTGTGCAATCAAGTCTTAACAAAGGCCTTTTTCAGTCTACAACCAGCAAGAGCTGGGCGACTGAACTGGCCTAGCCGGATCTGAACTTATAAATCACTGGGAAACTGAGGAGGTGCATTAAAGCTGACTTACAAGAGAAAGCAGACAAAGTAAGCCCCTAGTAGAATATGTTTTACTGTATCTCGTTACCACTTAATTACTTTTCATTGCATCTGTTTCAGGTTAAAATGTTCTTTGGATATTTGTTTGAACGTAAATGTCCACTTTATAAATACATCTTAAAAAGAAAAGGATATTTCTAACAGTGTCACCAAAAAGAAAAGTGGGCTCTGGAAGGTTAGGTGAATACAGATTGTAGCTGCGGCCTAGGATGGTGCAGATTCCTGAAGCTCCTGTGTCAGATACTCAAAGGACAAGAGTGGCAACAGAAACACCAACATCACCGCCATCTGCAAGTAAGGCAATAGGGGAAACGGGAAAAGGCTTGTAGAATGTAAAGAATTTGCATTATTCTTCAGCATTTCCTATCTGAATTCCTGCAGCTCAACAGGCCCATATTCTAATAATGCCACCCATTCATTGAGGAGAGGAGTTGGCCTAACGGCCTGTGCTGTCGACCTCGAATCTAGGGAACTGGGTTCGAGTCTCAGCAATGACGCTGAACATCCCATGATTCTGGGCAAATCATTCAATCTCCCTGTGCCTAACAAAAATTAATGTGTCCTCATGTAAGCAACTGGTGTTTTATAAAGCGCTCTGATACCCAATACCTTCATGTCAAGTTCGCGCTATATACAACTCTTTTTTAACACCTTTCCATTTTGGCCATCCATTTTGAACTATTAGTAAGATGATACACAACGACACCGCCTTTCAGCCTCTCTGCTATTGATGGCCCATTGCATGACATCACATAGGCCACCTTTGAATGCCTTTAGCATGGCATTTTGGATCAACAGCTCATCCACGGACTAATGGCCTACACCAGAGGTTACATTCGATAGGAATTGAACCTTTGAGGCACAATTGACATAGCTGGTCAGTCACTATAGTCCTCTGTACAACATTTCCCACACAGAATTCAAAGGGTAACATCTGAGCTATTATAACCACCACTGCAGACTATACTAATATATGGGGCTATTCACAAAGGTAAGTGTTAGACCTGACACCTTTGGCGGTGTATTCCCCCAGACTTCTTTATTTTCACTGCCTTGTTTTACAGAACCTGTTTTTGTTGGCATTAGGACTGTACCCCTGCTAACCAGTGGTAAAGTGGTTGTACTCTCTCCATTAAATATTGTAAAATTGGTATTCACCTAACTGGCACCTTTAATTTACTTAGAAGTGTCTAGTATCTGATACAACATGCGATCAGGGTTTGTAATTGAAATGCTACAAGTGGGCTGCACTCTTCATTGTGCCACCCACTAAAGTGGCACTGTAAAACATGTCTCAAGTCTGCCATTTAAGCCTGGAGTACAGTTTTAAACTGTCATTTCAACCTGGCAAAAAAAAAACTTTTGACAGGTCTAAACCTTTCTTTTTAATACTTATGTCACTGCTAGTGTAGGCCTTAAAGGATTCTGGTGCAGGGTGCATGGCATTTAAAAAGTAGGACATGTGTACTTAAGCTTTACATGTACTGAAAGTGAAACCCCCCACACATTATATTTCACTGTAGCAAGGCTACCTCTCCCATAGGCTCACACAAGTTTACCTTATCACACTTAATAAGTCATAACATGATATTGGGAGCTGATAGAGAAATACTTCTTCCACTCACTTAAACTGTCATTTAAAATCCTCTTTAACTGTAAAGTAAGATTTTGAGTTACTATTCTCAAAATGCCACTTTTAGTAAATTGGATTTATTCTGCCTAAAACAAATGTACCTTTAAGCCAGTGTCCAGGGTCCCATGACTGTTAATAGCTCTCCTGTGGAGTGATGTGTATTCCTTGCAGACAGGGGACAACACAGCTGTGGGTATGTGGAAGAGTGGTCCTCCCCTGAGCAGGATGGCATGGGGGTTGCACTCAGCCCCTCCTGGGCATTTTAAGGGTAGCCTCAGGACTGTGCCCAACCCCTTCCTGACTTCTGAAGGAGCCTACTCTGTCACTGGCAAATGCAGCTGACATCTAGGCCTTCCTGCCATTTGTAACCCTAGACAGATTCGAGTCACATCCAATTGAAGGGGAAGAACTTCCCAGATACAGTTTAGGGTCAAACAAAGAGAGAAGTCCCCATACACAGGTTGGGATTGGGTATAAAAGTGGAACTTTCAGAACCTTTCATCAGAACACTCTTGGACGTGTGAAAGATTCAGAAGAAGGGCTGTCCTGCTGCCTGAAAAAGGAAGAATGGACCTGCTTGCCTTGAATCCCCTGCAACTGCCCAGATGATCAGCACTAACTAGATATGCCTGTACCCTGATACTGGCCTCTGCTGGAGCAAGTGCTGATCCCCAGGAGGTGCCTCCCCAGGTTCCAGGCCCTTGGCAGGTGTCAGAGTATGCTATTCCAATCTACAAGAGCTGGAGTCTCGGTGGACTCCCGGTGAAAATAAATAAGTTCTGAGCTCTATACGACTGCAAATGAATGCCTGGGTCTCCTCCCAATACGCAGCTCCGACTGCAGCCTGCACTTCACAGCAACAACAATCTCTTTGTGCTCTCGTCAATGTGGAACCCCGGCTGAGGCTCCTCGTGTGGAACTGAACTGTGTGAGAAGGTAAACTTTCCACCGGGACAAATTCATACATCTGGTTCCACCTCTTGGATCTTTGCTGTTTCAGTGCCATTTTAAGAATAATCACAAAAGAAATCCCTCTGCCTGTATGCTAATACAAACAGAGCAAAACAGTCACTGATAAATAAAGACAGGCCAGCTGTCCTGGCCTTCCAAATTATGATATGGACAACATAATGTGCTAACAAGTCACATTTATTTATTTTATTTCATCAAAATAATACGAAACATGATGATTATCAAAAATTCCAAGCACATTCAATGTCACACACACACGACCTCTCAGTCAACATAACCAAGACACATACCCTGACAAACTCTTACATAATACCATTTCAACAATCACTAAACAACAGCATGACGTTATTATTAAATACATATAAAACTGAATACAAAACCCTCCCACTGGATAGGCAGACACAAAGATTGAAAGATATGATTAGAGAGAGTCCATAACAGCATCTGAGGATCCCATGATCAGTTGGTCAGTTGGTCATTCAGTTCATCATCCAATTTCTTCTCAAGAGGGTAGATGAGAACAGGGAAACTAGAATCAACTCCAGCACCGATGTGCGTTTCGGTGTCTAGACCAGTTGTGGGTCGCACCTTCTTCAGGGCACAAGGGTCATGTGGGGGGCATAAAAAATGATGCGCCTGGAAAGACAAATTGGGAAACAGGTCACCAACAGGATCATACAAAGCGAGGAGTCCGCGGAGAATGAGACTTCGCACTTGGATCCAAAGAAAGGGAGAAACTGGGTATTTAAATCAATTCAAGACGCCTCAGCAGCGGGGTTCCAAACTTGCTGAGCAAAAAGTCAAGAGGTACGAAACAGTTCAAGGAAACCGGGCTGTGGGGTTCTTGCCGGTTGGAGACCCAGGCCGGGCGCTATTCTGTGATTATGAAGTGTGAGACAGAGACAGGTTAGATACACCTGATTTAAGTGGGACCGCAGCGGCTGACTGTCTGCTTTGGATAGGCGCCAAACGGCCGGAAAGTCATCAGGACTCCATCGTCCTCAGAGGCACAGCTGCCTTTTATCAGCCTCAGGGGGCCCCTTCTGTGTGAGTGGCATAACTGCCTTTGTGCCAAGCTACCAGAGCATTATGCACATGCTTGTTTAGTGACTTTTGTGGTTGAACCTGACATGTATTGTGTTTATTACTTGAGTGGGGCTCTCAACCCTCTCAACTTTTAACTCAATGTCTTACAGGAAGTTAAACTTGTGAGTAATTTACACTTGTAAATTTACTCTTATATTTTTGAGTAACTTTACTTCTTTTAGCTCATTATAAAACCTGAATGTTAAGTTACTCAAAAGTGTAGACTTGCATGTATCCACCCTCTGAATAAAGGAGTGGAGCCTAACTTACAAGGGTAAGTTATTACAACAACAAAAATATCACTAGTAAGCGAATAGGAATTAGTGTTAAATTAAATTAAATTTGTTTAAATAGTTAAAATAGACATAAATATACTTTAATGTTAAATATTTAAAAACTAGTACTTATTTGAATTTTAATAATAAAATATTTTAATAACTTTTTTGGTTTTAAAAGTTGATGCAACGATAAACTTGATTAAAGATAGTTAAATTACATTTAATTAATTCTGTTCCTCACTTTTGATAAACATTAATGCATAACAAAACACTATTTTTTTTCCTTAGTTTGGAATCTATTTTTTAATTTAAACTTCAAAGAAATAATTTTAATGTTATTTAATATATTTTAAATAATTTATTTTCTAATCTAAAAATCAGTTGATAGTGCTGTAGCATTTTGTTCTTTACAATGTATTGACAATAAATATATAAAATGAATATTGGGGGCGACTCCATAACCTTGGGCACAGCGAAAACTAAACCCGTCTGCTCTCCCTACCTGGTACTGGTGCGGGCTTGCTCACTTTCCTGCCGCTGCCGCTGACATGCTCCCTTGCGTATGCTGAGTGCAGGACCACAGCCCCCAGGAGTCCTAGCGGCGGAAGTCCGCTTGCATCACCAACAACGCGCACGGAGGCGTATAAATTTGAACACAGCCCCCGCCTCGCGGCGCCGGGAGAAGCCCGGGACAAGGGCGGGACCGTCTGTGGCCGTCCGGGGCCGACAGAGGCTGGGCTGGGCCTAACCATTTGGTCCCTGAGGCAAGACTGTCAAAATTTTTCAAGGCCAGCCGAGCTAAGTTGAGGGGGGTCCTGTGGGTCTTTTATTGTGGGATTACTGCCAGACTCCCAACGAGGGGCTTATTTGGGTGATTTGCTATATGTGTCAGATGTGTATCTGGGTGTTATCCGCGGTTGGTTAATCAGCAGGCATTATTCACTATAGCTTGTCATTTTAACATCTTGTGATTTTTTCTTTTTCTTCTATCTTTGGTCAGCTAGAAGTGGTAGTTTAAGATCACGTAACCTACGGACTTTGATTCCCAACACCATACGTCTCTGAGCCCAAGTTGTGATATGGGGAAAACTAAAAAAAACCAAATTAGAGCGGGGGCGGGAGTAAGAGGAACTTTGGATGCATTTATCACAAGAGGCGAATCCCTCCTGACGCACGAAATACAGCTAGCAGAGCGCAGGTTGTCCCTTGATTCCCTTTTGGCTCATAAACGTTCCTCTCTGGGGAATATAGCTGAGTGTGTTACACCAGGGGTAAGCATTCATGTAGATCAGGGACCTCCTGTCCACAGCGAAATTCAGCACGTAACCACAGCACAAGTCCACATAAACAAGCGAGTGGGTGGGGAACAAGAGCCATTGTTATTGGAGGGGCCTGCAAACAATACTAGCCAACATGATACCTCTCCCACGGGAGTGCTTGAACATTCGACCACTAATGTGGAGGCAGACATAGCATCCAGTGGGGCTAAGGGAACCCACGAGCAGGAAGAAATCACTCCCGGGGGGAAGAGGGACTCCAATTCATTATCAGGAAGGGAAAGGGAAGTCGTCACCCGTTCAAAAAAAGCGTTATTGGTGCCAGCCCTCTCTATAGAAAATATCTCCATAGAGTTTACAAGGCCTACAGCTAGTTCACAAAGCAAAGGGACAAGTATAACGAAGAAAGACGGTAAGGCGAAAAAGGGAGGCCACAGAAAAGACCCAAAAGTTGTAGAGGAGGAAAGAAATAGGCCATCATGCCAACAGTGTGAAATCTGTTCTCCTGCAAAAAGAATGGAATGGTCGCAGGAGATACTGAAAACACTTGAGGCCAATTTGGAAGCCCTCTTTCTTAAACATCTGGCCCCCTTAGCGGAACACAGAAAGAAAATCGAGGAGAAAGTCAGTAGGTTGCTTGAACCGAAAAATGGTGAACACTCAGAGTCCCAGACAACCATGAATCATGAAGGGATAGAGATTGTACCCCGCCCGGGCAGAACTTGCACGAATAGTAGTAGGATGGTAGGGAATGAGCAGAGAGCTATCCCCATTGCGAGCAAGGATAAAGGCTTACCTTCTATTATAGTGCCCCAGAGTTCACAACAAGAGGTTAATAAAAAAGGGGCGGCAGTAGTTCACAGCCCCCCGAAGGATCAGGTGCAGAGCACACCGGGCTTGCAGACGTTGGATCTTCCCCCAGCCTCTTGCCCTTACACATTAGTTTTAGCTGGGGTCCCAACCTATAACCAGGTTAGAGAAGAGTCCACAAGCTCCCTGATAAACAAGGTTAACCATTGGCTCCACAACAATGTGAAGGGAGTCAACCTACAGAGTAGGCATATTCTCATGGCAAGGAGGGTAGCTTGGATTGGACCCTCGGAGAAAAAGTTTGCAGGGGACTGCGTTATTGTAAATTTTAGTCACCCAGAGTTGGTTAAAGATTTGCTTTTCCACAGTTCCGGGGTTTTTGAGAGAGGGATGACTATAAAAATGCTTCCCCTGAACTTTTTTTATAGGGACCCTGCAAAAGAGTTATACCAAGGGACATGTAGAAGAGGGGAAATTTCCAACACGAGGCCTTATAGACTGGGGTCAGTTTCAAACAGGTTCATCCCACTGTCTGATGTGGCAGTGATGGATGAACTAGATTGACTGGCCCAAGATCTGAATACAGAGCCTTTACCCCCCCCCCAGTTAACTTAACGTTAAGGGAGAATGTGGGCACTATAGGAAACAATTGCTCAACTGATATCCCCCTAAATGAGGCTGTATCAAGTCCCCCAGTTGACAGTCTAGTACCAGGAACGAGTTGTCTAGTAGGACTTTCGTCCCAAAAACAGTTAACCCCAGTGAGGAGTGAGACAAACTATGTAGCTGGAGAACTCAGGGTGGTATCGTGGAACATTGCAGGGATTTCGTCCAAATTAAGAAATAAGGAATGGTTGAATTTCACCCAACAATTTGATATTATCTGCCTACAAGAAACGTGGGAGACGGATAGCAGCGTCCCGCATTTAGAGGGGTATAAAATGTTCTTCGTGCCCGCCCAAAAATCCAAAAAGGGAAGAGCTAAAGGGGGATTAATAATGTATGTGTCTCTTGCCCTACGAGGGAGTTGGGAGGTTGTGGGCTGGAACTCGGTCAACATACAGGGTGTCAGTCACGGCAAAAAGGGCTCAAAATTTGTTCTGATAAATTTTTACAACCCGAACCAATCATTACAGAGACTGAACGAACTCAAGAACAGACTGGCCGACCTGCACTCCAGGGGAAATACCCCCCCAAATTTGATCTTGGTGGGCGACTTTAACTGTCATCAATGCCCATACTTGAAATGGGGTGGGGGAAAATGGGACGCTTGCCCAACTGTTTTGGACTGGCATCTAGAACACACAATGCAAGGCAGTGAATTGAGTAAGATCCTGGGCATATATGATTTAGTCCCTACAATGGACTTAATCAACCCCAGGAACTCTAATAGTATCAATCCATCCTTTAAAGGCAGGGGAAGGGACACAATTATTGACTTTATCTTTGTTTCACATGGTTTTAAACGTAAGATCATAGATTTTAATATAGAGATAAGTATTTTTAGTGATCACAACCCTCTGGTGTTGTCACTGATGGATGTGGTTTCACCCAGGCAGCCAAGGCAAAGGATGACTAGGGGAAAATTGGAAGCGACTGCCCAGGGCAGGCAAATTCGCTGGACTAACATTGATGGGGATGCATTTTATAAAAAACTTATTGCATCCCCAGAAAGTAGGATATGGGAGTGCTTGAATCAAGAAGTCAATGGTATAGAATTGATAAGCGCCTTTGAAAGTATGGCAAGGGATATTGACAGGTTATTGAGGGCCAATCCATCACCCATGTCTAACCTCTCACCAAAATGGTTTGATAAAGCATGCTCCAGAGCCCAAAAAGAATTAAAACAAGCACTCAAAAAGGTGCCTAAGGATAGGAGTAGGATAGCGGACTGTAGGGCTCAATATAAACTGGCCTTAAAGAAGAGGAAACACACTATCCAATATGAGGCCTGGGAGAATTTAAGGGAGGCTGCTGAGAGGAGAGACATGTCGAGCTTTTGGAGGGTGATTGATGATCCTAGTTTCCAGCCCCCGAATAATGAGAAGGTCGCTTGCAATATCCTGCCAGAAGTGTGGGTCTCTCATTTTAAAAAGTTGTATAATCAGGGCAGCGCCATTGTTCAACAAATTTCAGTTGTGGGCGCTTTACCGAGCACATGGGTGCAATTCACAGTGAGCGAGATTAAAGATGGAATACACGCCCTGACAAGGAATAAGGCCCCTGGCCCAGATGGAATTTCCCCTGACCTATTTTTATCTCAGGTTGACTTGTGGGCCCCGATACTCACAAGAGTTTTTAACACAGCAGTGGAAAGGGGAATGCCCAGGTCTTGGTCAACGGCTAGTATTGTCCCCCTATTTAAAAAGGGCAACAAAAGTGATCCTCAATGTTATCGCCCGATTTCATTAATCGACGTGTCAGCAAAGGTTTTAGGGAAGGTAATCCTAAACCGCTCAATGGATTGGGCGGAGGAAAACAAAATTATCACAGACACCCAGTATGGTTTTAGAACGGGCCGTTCCACATCAGACCAATGCCTCAATTTATATAATTTAGTGGCAAAGTACACCGTGGCTGGTGAAGGGACAGTCTTTCTAGCCTTTATGGACCTGACAGCAGCCTTTGACCGGTCAACCGAGAAAAACTATGGGAGATTTTAGAGCTGCTTGGGGTGAATCCATGCTTGATATTCATCTTAAAAACACTTCACAGGAACACAACAGCCCAGGTTAGATGCAGTAATGAGGGGAACCTCACAGACCATTTCGCTTGCACTGGGGGTGTGAGACAAGGCTGTATCTTGGCGCCTTTTCTATTCACGTTGTACATAAATGGTCTGGACAAAGCATTGAGAGAATTGGGGGTAGATTGTCCTAGGGTGACCAACAGAAGCATTCCTGTCCTTTTATATGCGGATGACGCAGTACTCCTCTCACGTACAGGGAAGGGACTGCAGTCTCTCATTGATGGTTTTTGTGGGTTCATGGCACAACTAGACTTATCCCCCAATTTAACAAAATCCTACATTATGGAAGCAGGGAAAAAACCAACGAGGAACTTTGCTTTTAAAATTGGGGGCCACAAACTAGAGAAGGTCGAGGTTTTTAACTATTTAGGGATAATCTTCGACTAACACCTCAATTTTAACACACTGATCGCAGAAAAATGTCAACAGCATCTGAGTATAATGGGCTCAATTATGAATCAAGCCATGAGATTAGGCCATTGGTCATTGAATGAAATACTGAAATTATATAATTCAATCTGTTGCTCTAAAATTATGTATGGGAGCGAAGTTTGGGGTCTTAGAAACACTTCCAAGATACAGTTGGAGGAGAACAAGTTTCTCAGGAGGATTTTACAAGTGCCCCAAAGCATCCCGGCTTACATTGTCCATGAGGAGCTAGGGCTCCCTTACATCTCTGACAGAATCAGTTTCAAACCATTAATGTGTTGGATTAAAATCTGGACCAATCCCGATGCTAGTCTCAGTAGAGAAATAATCAAAGACTGTATTAATAGGGACAAAGGTCACAAGATACCATGGCTTAAATATGTGAAGGATAAGTTGAATTGGCTGGGCTTTGCTAGGTATTTTGAGGAGCCCACGTCTATGACGCCCCAATTAAAAGTAGCTATAAAAACAGAATATCTCAGGCGACTAGCCTGCGCCCGGGAAGATAGTGAAATATTGAAAAGATCAGTGCGAGCACACATACTAACGAAATCTGTTGTAGGTTTAGAACCTTACCTGGCGCAGATTTATAACAAAAATGATAGATTTTTAATGTCCAGATTCAGACTGGACCTTTTACACCATATTTTAGCTGTCCCCGCAGGGTTCACAAAAGATATTGGATCAAAGGGTCCCTGTGGCTGCGATCTGGGATCTCCACAGGACACCCTCCATTTTGTATTCTTTTGCCCATTTTATGAATATCCGCGGGCTGTCTTTTTAAAAACCATCCTAAAAGCGAATAAATTTACCCAAGTTAGGGTTGCACTTTTATATTTGAAACTCTCTGCTGAACCTCTTACCCTGTTTTGTACTGTGAATTTTTTAAGACTAGCTACAAAACTGAGGAATTCTAGACATGAGGCGTAAAGAGTATTTGGGATGTTATATGGCTTTTTTAATATGTTAGAGTCCTTTTATAATATACTGTTTTATGTAGGCTATGATCTTGCAGTTTATTTATTTTATTGTGATGGCATTTCGCACTTTATAGTTCTCAGCACCCTGCACTTTAAAAAAGCTACAAATTGACTGCCTTTTAAGAAGCCACTGTGCATTACTGTTATTAAGGCCTTAGACAGGCCTACTAGAATTGTCTTATTGTCAAGGGCTTTTTATGATAAGTTGCCCACACTATTGTTTTGTGATATGTGTAAATGTATTGTGATATGTGTAAATGTATTGCTCTTTTCTTGGATGTTTTAATATCCGAATAAAGATATATTGATTGATTGATTGATTGAATATTTGTCATTAAAATATTTTAATACATTTTTTCCAAACTGAATAAACTTTTAAAAACTTTTCACTATACTTTCCCAACAGATACTCCAGAATCAGGTGGAGCTCTCCGCTTTGCAAAGTAAAAGAAAACATTTTGCATTCTATCCCGTATGGAGATATCAACACTTAAAGAATAGGGAAAACTATAAAAGGTTATTCAACTTTGAAAAAAATAGTTAAAATATTTTTATGCTACATATTCATGTAAATCAATGTTTTATATATTTATTTTAAATGTAGAACTAAATAAGAAAGTGCTGTGGAACTATTAACAAAATTTTGAATTAAAAATTAAAAGGATAAATTAAAAATAAATTCCCACTTAAAGTAAAATGATTACTATACATTCATAATTCTTAAAAGTTATGTATACAATTAATTAAAAGCAATTAAATTATATTAAATACAAATTATTGTCACATCAATTTTTAAATGCAAAAAGTGATTCAAGTATTTTACAATTTAATTACAAATATGTACTATTTTTTTAATTGTAAATTATATTAATATTTAGAACAACTGTGTAAGTAATTTAATTTGAGTTAATTTACTTAACACTATTTTCTACCGGGTTTACATTTAGTTCCCTACCTCCATTATTTTCTATTGGATGTTGTTGCAGTATCAGGGGTTGGCCAGCTGTGGTGGTACATGCACTACTGTGTTTTTTTAGCACTAACTTACAATTAGAAGTTAGACTCCAATGCCTTTTTCAGGGAGTGGAGACATGTATGTTTATACTGTTGAGTAATTTTACACTAAAAATTTATGAGTATCCAAAAGTAGTAAAGTTATTTGAAAGCATGAGTCAATGTACATGTATAAATTACTCACAAGTGTAAAATCTCTTTGTGAACATCCTCCCTGAATCCTGTACATGACATGAAATGCCACCTCTAAGTTCACAAGTCTCAGAGGAAAGCAGACTGCATGCACACTAGCAATGCCTAGAGCTCAGGCATGAAATGACACGTACAGTGATCAAATAGCAAGAAACCCTTGAAAGCAGTTTTACTAGAATGACCCAGAGTTCATAAACACCTTCACTCTCTGAAGTGATCTTGTCAGTAGTAGAGCAGTGCATTAAATGGACATGTACTGACTGGTACTTTGCAGGGTATATCATGAAATTCATGAGCACTGTGTGTTATGAATATCATGAAAAAAGCAACCACAAAAATATATCCCTTACTTGCTTAAATTGTGAAGTAGAAAAAGAATGTTGTCAAAAAAGTTGTATTTCAAATGACCAACATTACATTGATTACTATATAACATTGTTATAATTACAAAATGTTTTTATTCATATATATATATATATATACATTACCTACTGGCAGTCACCAGTAGGTAGTTATAGTTAGGACCTATTTTCTATAGGAAATCCGCAACATTCTATTTGGAATAACGTTGGCGCCGATTGACGAATCCTCGTGAAATTTTCCAAACTTTTGGCCAGCTTCGGTCCGCTCCTATCCTGAAAATTTCACAGTGATTCGTCGCGCGGGGGCCAAGAAAAAAGGGGGGTCCTAAAACGCGTTTTCCCCATGCATTTTCCCATAGGATCTGTTGACGCAGCTACAGCCTGAACTGCTGAACGGAATTACACCATATTTGGCAAAGAGGTAGTCCTCAGTTCAGACTCGTGCCTTTTGCTTAAATGGTGTAAATCCGTTCAGTAGTTCCTGAGAAAATCAAAAGTAAAATCACATATATATCTGGGCGGAGCGTAACCACACATCTCATCGTGAGATCTGATTGGCTGTCAGCACTTCATCCAAGAAGTGTTGGCAGCCATCTTGGGACCAATATACATGATAGCACCTCATTAAAAAGCATTGCTGTTAATAGAAGGTTTTAAGACTTTAGTTACATTATAAATCATTTGTTGATGGTACCATACTCATTTTAGGAATTGTGGTGTGTTCTAAGGTGATTTTACCATGTGAAAAAGCCTTCTGCTGTGATATCATGAATCATGTTTGAGAGTAAACTATTTTCTCATGCTTTTCCCACAGAAGTTTGGAAGGTGATCTATAAGCTAAACTGAGAGCATATTTTCTGTAAATTCACATTATCTTTCTCAGTCATGTGAGAATGAAGTCTGACATTCTCAGTAAAACATGTACATCCAACAAGGGCAGAGACTGTCAGTTGATTTCTTTGTGTTCTACTGCAGCTTCCCAGAGCGTTCCAAAGAACAACTAGAGTGCTAATAGTCCTACTTATGACAAACGTATGGCACACCTGAAGCCATCTTGATTGGAATAAAGTGGTAACTCTTAAAACATTTAATTTAAAAAGGAACAAAATGAGGGGGTTTATTTTGCCATAGAAAGTGTGATTAGTGCTGCAGAAAGAAAAATTAGGGCACATTTTGAGTGACTTCTCAAATCCTCTTCTATTTCATAAAAAAATTCTGACATGCAGACTGAAACATGCACTTTTAATACCAGCAGCAGACTTCCCTGGTGAGCAGTAGCTTTACTACAGTGATTTAATGAGCAACTAGAGTGCTAACATTCTGAATTTATGGCAAATGTGTGACACATCTGAATGCCTTCTTGATGGAACCAAAGTAAAAAACTGAAAGTATTTCCTACTGAGGAGACTGTAGTAAATGAGGAAATTAGGAAACTTCATAACAAATAAGTCTCCCAAAATGGCCACCAGAGACAAAAGAGCCCAAATGTAGCCCAAATATCACCCAGATGTAGCCCAAGTATAGCCCAATGACAGAATGTCCAGGAGTGTTCTACCGAACAACTAGAGCTCTAACAGCCTTACTTATGACAAAAGTATGGCACACCTGAAGCCATCTTGATTGGAATAAAGTGGTAACACTTAAAACATTTAATTTACAAAGGAACAAAATGAGGGGGTTCATTTTGCCATAGAAATTATGATTAGTGCTGCAGAAAGAAAAATTAGGGCACATTTTGAGTGACTTCTCAAATCCTCTTCTATTTCATAAAACAATTCTGACATGCAGACTGAAACATGCACTTTGAATATCAGCAGCAGACTTCCCTGGTGAGCAGTAGCTTTACTGCAGTGATCTAATGAGCAACTAGAGTGCTAACATTCAGAATTTATGGCAAATGTGTGACACATCTGAATGCCTTCTTGATGGAACCAAAGTAAAAAACTGAAAGTATTTCCTACTGAGGAGACTGCAGTAAATGAGGAAATTAGGAAACTTCATAACAAATAAATCTCCCAAGATGGCCACCAGAGACAAAAGAGCCCAAATGTAGCCCAAATATCACCCAGATGTAGCCCACATGTAGCCCAATGACAGAAGTGTGCAAAACACTTATTTTTTGTGTATTTGCAGTTTTATACAGTGCAGACTTGTCAGGTATTGGAGTGCTTTACATGAGCATTGGTTACATCACACAAGATCAAATTCATTTTGGTTGTAGACATGGGGAGATTAAGTGATTTGACCAGAATCACAGAATGTTGAGCTGAAGCAGAAACTCCAACCTGGTTCCCCAGTTGCAAAGTCTGCAGCTCTGGAAGTAACACCACTTCCTCTCCCCTAAGTGCAACATTTAATCAAGTGGTCAACTGGATAAAAAAACATAAAGATTATAAATAATTTAAACGTTCTTTGTCGCTATTTGAAAACTCAGAAAATATGTCCTCATTTTAGTTTTTTAGAGCACTAACCATAATTTTGATGCAGATAAGACCCTCTCATATATGTAATTTCTAAAGGAAATGCTCTAGGTATTACAGTTTTGATTACATCAAGATGACATCAGGCGTTCCACACTTTTGTTATAAATATAAAATGTTAGCAATCTAGTTGTTCATTGGGATACTGTTGAGAGGCAGAAACCAAGGGGCACGGACTCTGAAAATGGAAGGCAGGTAGGAGAGGGCAGAGGCAACAATTTGACCCCACTGGGCAGGTAGGAAGGGCAGTGGCAGCACAACAGAATATGGAGGGCAGTGGAAAGGGGGGCAGGGGCAACAAACCAACAATACAGGACTGGCAAGAGAGGCTGTGGCAATATAATAGACCATTGTGGGCAGAAGGAAGAGGCAGTGGTAGTACAACCATACATGCCAACAGATCCGTTTCAGCCAGGAAACGTCCAATGTTTTTAAGCTCAAATGGGCTTTATTTGATCTGTCTCCTGTCTACAATCTCCTCTTTTTCAATGTAACTCAAAGGGGAAAATCAATACCCCAGTTTTTTTTCAAAATCTCCCTCTTACCAAGTTCAAAATGTTCGCAAGTATGGTACATTGGATCATGGTAGGCATGAGGAATTGGGGTAGGGACATGGACTCGGATAACAGAGGACAGGAGGGACATGGAGAGGTGCATCAAACTGACCCTACAGGGCAGGCATCAGGGTTTGCAGCAGCACAATACACCACACAGGGCATGCGGGACGGGAGTGCAGCACAACAATCCATAGAAAGTAATAGGGAGGGGACGGGACCATGCACATGGACAACAGAGAACAGAGGGGAAAGAGGCAATGGTAGCTAGCTGACCATAATGGACAGCCAGGAGAGAAAGCTGCAGCATAACAGACCATAAAGGGCAGGAGGGACGGATCAGGGGCATTACAATGGAACAGCCAAGTCAGGAGGGAGGGAATAGGGGTCTGCACATGGAAACAGAGAGCTGGGGGCAAGGGGACAGGGCAGGAGCAGCAAAATGACCATGGAGGTCAGGCAGGATGGGCACTAGAAACAAGACACACCATGGAGAGCAACAGTGAGACTATGATGGCATACACACAGAATATGGAGGGAAGGTGGGAGGGGGTCATGGGCAGCTAGCTGACCACACAGGGAAGATGGGTGGGGCCATGGCCGCACAGAAGACCATGCATGGCAAGCGGGAGGGTTAGTGGCAGCACAATGGCTATGATGGGCAAGAAGGAGGGTGCACAGGCATGCACAAAGGACCATGGAGGATAGAAGGGAGGGTCAGGACCTGGGCACAGACAAGACAGTTCAGGGGAAGGGGCCTCACAACAGACTGCGTGGGGCAGGCAGGAGGAGCAGTTGCAGCACAACAGACCAGGGAGAGCAGAAGGGTGTGGCAGTAAAATGGACCACGGAGGACAGGAGGAAGGGGATAGGGGCATGGCATGTGGACAGGCAGGGTGGAGGTGACAGGGACAGGTTACAGTCATCTGACAATGCTAGGCAGGTGGGAGGGGAGTGGCAGCTCAACAGAACACTCAGAGGAGATAGGAGTGGCAGGTCCATGGAACATGGTGGGCAAAAAGGATGGAGCAGGGGCATGCACAAAGACATCGGAGGGCAGGGGGAAGGAGAATAGGGGCAGCAAGCTAAGCACAGAGGCTAAGCAAGAGGTCAATGATGGGCCATAGAATTGGGCAATGGAGGGCAGGAGGAGTGGACTGGTACATCATGCTGAATGGAGGGCAGTGGCAGCACATCAGACCATGCATGGCAGGAGGGAGGAGGCTAGTCCATGGATTCAGACAACAGAGGATACGGAGGAGGTGATGGGGCAGCAAGCTAACTGTTCAAAGAAGGTGGGTATTAGGAACTTTATTGTTTCTAAAATGTGTGCCTGGGTGAACTACTTAAAATATGAACAAGTATGCAGCATATTCTCACGTTTATTCAGGAAGAAGAGGACGTTTGTGACTGTGACTTCGGGCTCACTTGGCAGAAACATCCCCTGACCCTCCACCTCCCATCGCAAAATGTAATGCCCGTGAAAAGGGTAGGTGGACGCAGTGTTATATAGAACATAGTCCTGAGAGCACGATTGAAAATGAAAACTAGATATAGTATATGGTATAAACTATGCACCAAAAAGTGTGATATAAGATGAACTGGGGCGTGAAATATAATATGCAATACATTGTACGCAACGACAGATTCATTGGAGAGCGCGAGATAGCACAGGCACTAGCGCGTGCTATGCGATATGCGCCTTGGAGTATAATATGCACAGGGCAGTGTTGTGTAATCTAACTAGTCTCTAAAGTTGTAATATAAAATATGTGCTGGGGAGTGTAACGTTGCATATGCACTGTGACAAAGATATGGATCCCAGATTGTAATATGTATGGCATAGCGCTGTGCGTTATAACATAGGCATCGAGGAAGGCATTTTAGATGGGGCAATATAACCCGTGCGAAGGCAAGTGTGGCATGACATATTTACGGGGTGGTGTTACAGTGCACATGGGCTAGAGAGTGTCATAGCATACGCACTAGCTGGTGGAATACAACACAGAGGTGTGTGGCACTCGGCGGGCAATTGTGGGTGTTACACAGCATTGGGCTCAGCCAGGAGCACGCTATGACTCTCAAGTGAGGTTCGTCTCCTTTCCAGAGAGTAAAATAAAAAGTATTACACATCCGGCGGTGGATGTGTGTATTATTAACCATGAGGGGGGTGTTTCTTGCATAGTTTGGTCGAATTTTTCTCAAATCCCCTTTGAATGGCTTGGTGTGCGTGTGTATTAAATGTGCCCGTCAATAGCTACCCATGTTTGTATAAATAAACGACAAGGGTGTCTACTTGGAGAGTACCCACCGGCAGGGGCGCCAGGATTAGGCACGGTAGGGCGTCAGACACGTCAGAGCTTCACTAGCGGTGTAAATACATTCCACGTGGATTCATTGTATGCATAGTCGCCTTTTAATGAATATCACGCAAATCGTCATGGTGATAGGTTTATACGGTTTGTCCAGCATGTCCTAGGTGTTTCTATAAATATATATTTTTTAAAAATAATAAAAAACAAAGGCCGGCCCCTGGGGATGGGGTCCTCGGGGCCATAAGTGGCCTGTGGAGGGGGGCAACGCAGCCCCCCTCCTAAAGAATAAAAAAAAAAAGGCCATGACCCGGGGGTTGGGGTCCCCGAGGCTGATTAAGGCCTTGGGAGGGGGGCCACGCGGCCCCCTTCCAAATTAAGTTTTTTTCAACAAAAAAATTAGGGTGCAGGCCCTGGGGGATGGGGTCCCCAGGGCCAATAAATTTGAAAAAGAAGGGGGGCCACACAGCCCTCCTTCTTAATAAAATAAATAAAAGACAGGCATCGCGCTGGAGGCCACGCCCCCTCCTTGCAGCACTCTGCAAACGCACCCCCTGGCCAGTTGTAAGTTGGGGAATTAATTCCCATTCAATACTGAGGGTCCCTGAGGGCCAACTACCCCAACAGGTATCTCCAGTATGCACCAGGGAGCTGCGTTGCAGACAGGTGTTCTGAGGCCACACTTCTTTTTCACCTCTATGCAACGCAGCTCTGTGGCGCTTACTGGGGTTACCTAGTGGGCTAGTTTGACCCTAGGGACCCTTAGGATTCAAGGGGACTTAATCTCTCAACTTAGAATGGCCACAGGGTGCGTTTACACAGTGGTGAAGGGAGGGGACGGGGCCTGAGGTGACGTGTGCAAACACGCCCTGTGGCGCATTTTAAGTTGGGGAAATAATTCCCTTTCAATCCTGAGGGACCCTGGGGGCCAACTAGCCCACCAGGTGCTTCCAGTAAGCGCCACTGCTCTGCGTTGCAGACAGGTGGTGCAGGCCGTGCCCCTTTTTACACCTCTCTGCAATGGCGCTTACTGGACGTACCTAGTGGGCTATTTTGCCCCTAGGGACCCTCAGGATTCAAGGGGACTTAATCTCCCAACTTAAAACAGCCACAGGGCGTGTTTACACAGTGGGGAAGGGAGGGGACGGGGCCTGAGGTGACGTGTGCAAACACGCCCTCTGGCACGTTTTAAGTTGGGGAAATAATTCCCCTTCAATCCTGAGGGCCCCTGAGGGCTAACTAGCCCACCAGGTGCTTCCAGTAAGCGCCACTGAGCTGCGTTGCAAAGAGGTGGTCCAGGCCGTGCCACTTTTTACACCTCTCTGCAATGCAGCTCTGTGGCGCTTACTGGAGGTACCTAGTGGGCTAGTTGGACCCTAGGGACCCTCAGGATTTAAATGAACTTAATCTCTCAACTAAAAACGGCCACAGGGCGTGTTTACACAGTGAGGAAGGGAGGGGACGGGGCCTGAGGTGACGTGTGCAAACACGCCCTATGGCGCGTTTTAAGTTGGGGAAAAATTCCCCTTTAGTCCATCTCTCTGCAATGCAGCTCTGTGGCACTTACTGGAGGTACCTAGTGGTCTAGTTGGACCCTAGGGACCCTCAGGATTCAAGGGAACTTAATCTCCCAACTTAAAACGGCCACAGGGCGTGTTTACACAGTGGGGAAGGGAAGGGACGGGGCCTGAGGTGACTTGTGCAAACACGCCCTGTGGCGCGTTTTGAAGAGGTAGTTTTAATCCCCTGCCCTATTATATACTATGGGCTTACAGAGGAGATCATGCTAATCACAGGGGGACCCCAACACATAGTGTTCCCTAGTGTATGTAGGTGTTTTCACTGTATTCTGAGTGTCTTTTAACATAGCACTGGCTCTAGGACTGGTTAGTCAGACTCAGTTACCACCAGTATCTGTCTGAAAAAGTTGAGGGTACAGGATGATTTTGCAACAAGGCTTCTTTCTGCTCTTCTGTTTGATCTTTCTGCACGTTATCCTTCTTCCTGCACTTTTCTTCATCTTTAAGGGCTTTTGTTGCTTCTTTCTGCATTTCCTTTTTTTCTTTCTGTGCGTTTTTTCTTCTTTCTTCACATGTCCTATCTCTGTAGGCATAGTTAGAAATTAGCATTTAAAAAACCTTTGAAATTCACTGAAAAAACCATAGGTTTCAGGCACTTTATAGTTAGGAATTAGCATTCAAAAAACCTTAGAAATTCAGTGAAAAAACCATAGGTTTCAGGGGCGTTATAGTTAGCTGGACTTTTCCCTCGTACAAAACCATTGAGATTTTACCGTTATAGTTAGTTTAGCTAACTATAACTCGCGCGCCCGCAATGCACTGCTGATGACGTCACATATTACATCACTCATGACATGGTCAGTGACATCACTCATGACATCACTGATGACATCTCAAATGACATCACTGATGACATCACTGATGACATCATCCTTGTGATAGAGTGGCAGACCTCCTCTCCCCTAATATAACCTTTGATACACACATTCAAAAATAGAAACTAAAATTTTCAAAACAATGGACATACCAATACCAGTTACAACAACCTATTCAGTAATTCTAAGATCCACATACACATCCACTCATTCACCAACAGTCCTATACAGTCACTCATATGTGTACTCACTCATCATATGTATTCATACACCTATACATCCTGTTACACAGCGCCACTCATCCATAGAGTTACTCACACACATAGTCACTCATGCTAATAAAGAATCAAACATCCATTTACTTGCATATACAGTTATACACACACCACCACACTTACTTCTACAGAAACTTACACATACTTAGTCTTTTAAACAATCACTTATCGAAACACATACTTATTCATACAGGAACTCTTCCAATCTCTCACTCTCACATATACTCACTTATATACACCAATAGTCACATATACTAGTTTAAAACATATGTAGTTACTCATAAAGACACTATTGAGACAGTCATTCACTCACTAACACACCCATGCACACACTCATCCACCCATACAGTCCTGCACACATGCTGTCTTCAACACATACAAACAGTGAGCCACTCATTCATGCACCTATGCACTACGTAATACCCCCCACCGAACCATACAGGCACTCAGACACTCATACTGATACTCAAAAAAACAACTAATAACCTATATAGACACTCATGTAGCTACTCACTAACCCATGCAGCCACTTATACACAGATATTTACATATTTAAACATCACTCACTAAGCAATGTATTCACTAAGATACACTTAATCAGTCAGTTATACAATCAATTTTTCAAAAACAAATCATCCATTTAGACACTTATATACCCATTTATTTTTCCATCGACCTTGAGATATACATATATAAAACATATGTAATTTTCAGAACAACACACATTCACTGGATGATGTCATGAGTGATGTCATCAGTGATGTCATTTGAGATGTCATGAGTGATGTCATGAGTGATGTCATGAGTGATGTCACTGACCATGTCATGAGTGATGTAATATGTGACGTCATCAGCAGTGCATTGCGGGCGCACGAGTTATAGTTAGCTGAACTAACTATAACGGGGGAATTTCAATGTTTTTTTACGAGTGAAATTTTACCGTACGCGCCCGGAGCGCGCCTATAGATATATATATGCTTTTAAATGCTATTTTCTCAGGAAATACCGAACGGATTTACACCAGACCTGCAAAAGGCACATCCCTGACCTGAGGACTACCTCTCTGCCAAATTTCAAGAAATTCTGTTCAGCCGTTCGGGCTGTAGCTTGGACTAAAGGTCCTATGGAAAAATGCATGGGGAAAACGCATTTTGGGACCCCCCTTTTTCTCAGCCCCCGCTTGACGAATCCCCCCGAGACTTTCAGGGAAGGAGCGGAGCGCCCCACCTATTTTGAAAATTTCGTGAGGATTCGTCAATCGGCGCCAAAGTTATTCCAAATAGAATGTTGCGGATTTCCTATGGAAACACGGTCCTAACTATAACTATCTACTGGCGACCGCCAGTAGATAATATATATATATATATATATATATATATATATATATATATATTCAATGAAAAAACCATAGGTTTCAGACACGTTATAGTTAGAAATTAGCATTTAAAAAACCTAGCAAATTCACTTAAAAAACAATAGGTTTCATAAATGTTATAGTTAGCTGGACATTTCACTCAAAAAAAACCAATGAAATTCCCCCGTTATAGTTAGTTCAGGCAACTATAACTCACGCGACCGCAATCCACTGCTGATGACGTCAGATATTACATCACTGTATTTAGACACTTATTTACCCATTTATTCTTCCATTAATCTTTAGCTATACATATATTATAAATATTTATTTCACCGAAAGACACATATGTCATCAGTGATGTAATATCTGACGTCATCAGCAGTGGATTGCGGTCGCGTGAGTTATAGTTGCCTGAACTAACTATAACGGGGGAATTTCATTGGTTTTTTTCGAGTGAAATGTCTAGCTAGCTATAACATTTGTGAAACCTATGGTTTTTTAAGTGAATTTGCAAGGTTTTTTAAATGCTAATTACTAACTATAACGTGTGTGAAACCTATGGTTTTTTCAGTGAATTTCAAAGGTTTTTTAAATGCTAATTTATTTATCTTTTTTTTTTATGGCATTTACAGCTTGCGCGCAACATGCGCACACTGTGCGCGCACCTTTCCGATTTTTTCTCACCCTTCGGGGTCCTTCTGTGACCCCCTGACAAAGGCTAGGGGGTCAGGAACTACCCACCCTGCCCCCTTTTCACGTTCTCCACCTTTGTTTTTCACTGCCTCAGACTGCGAGAGACAAAATTGCGGCTGACACTTCCTGATTTCGACCGATTTGAATGTTTACTGACATCTAACAACCAATCAGAATTTCGCCCGCGCACGTCACCGTGCGCGCACAGTGCAAGTACCGTGCGCGCACGGTGCGCGCGTATAGATATTTATATGCTTTTAAATGCTATTTTCTCAGAAAACACTGAACAGATTTACACCAGACCTGCAAAAGGCACTTCCCTGACCTGAGGACTACCTCGCTGCCAAATTTCAAGTAATTCTGTTCAGCCGTTCGGGCTGTACCTTCGACTAAACGTCCTATGGAAAAATGCATGGGGAAAACGTGTTTTGGGACCCCCCTATTTTCTCGGCCTCTGCTTGACGAATCACCTCGAGACTTTCAGGGTAGGTGCTCAGTGGAGCGCCCCATTAGTTTTGAAAATTTTGCGAGGATTCGTCAACCGGCGCCAAAGTTATTCAAAATAGAATTTTCAGATTTCCTATGGAAACACGATCCTAACTATAACTCTCTACTGGCAATCGCCAGTAGATTATATATATATATATATATATATATATATATATATATATATATATATATATATATATGCCTTATAGCCGACAAATAAACTGAAAATTAAGCACTTACTTTGTGGTTCGGGCCTATATATATATATATATATATATATATATATATATATATATATATATATATATGGTGGGACGTTGCCTTTTGTGTTCGCCGCAAGGAGGTACAGGAAGTGTTGTGATATATATATATATATATAGTGAAAAAAAATTATTTAGTCAATGAAAAAAACAAATGTTAAAATGTAGTTATAGTTAGCCCTGCTACATTTACTAGAGCTCGCTCTTTTGCGATGCACTGCTTATATATACCCTTTCATACTACATCAATTGTGCAATGTGAAATCATAGCTTTCATAACAACATGTATAACATCTCAAATGTGTCATTTGTGAGAACGCTGTGCATAGTAAAGGCACGAGTTACAGTTAATGTAGTGTGGCTAGCGAGTTGACCACACTGTGTTTGAAGGTGTGCGAGTTGTGGTAATTTGAAGGTAATGCATAAACTATACATTTAAGGTATGACTATTGCTTTAGAATTTCTAATGTGTGTGCCGTTTCAGTTTGGTTTGTATAGAACAAATAAGAAAGGTTTCCCTAAATATAACTAAGTTCAAAGCTTTATTTTTTTCATTGACTTTTAATGTTTTTTAATTCAAAACGTATAGTGTAATGTTGTCAAGTGGACTGTTGTTAAGTGGAGTGTTATATAGTACATTAGAGGACAGTGTCATGCAGTGTAGTGTCATAGAGTAGAGTGTTAAGGAGTGGAGTGGTGTACAGTGGAGCTGTGTACAGTGGAATAGCGTAGAGTGGAGTAGCATAGAGTGGAGTGGTGTGGAGGGGTGTGACACTCAGGGGCCGATTCCGAAGGCCGGTCGGACAGCTGTCCGTAGCCTTACCCTGCGACCGACACGTACCCGGAGCCGGTCCGTCCTGTATAGGAAGTACGATGCGCAAAACTGCCAAAAACATGACCGACACGTAGGCTGTGAATCAAGACCCATTCTCCGTCCGAGCCGTAACTCCCAAAGAGGAACCGTGTCGCCCGGAAGCAGTATCCATAGCAGTTTCCGGCATGACAAGTACGATGCGTACTTCCTACACGCCGGACGGGTCGTCACGTACCGCACGTCACAGCATCCGGAAAACAAGCATATCAGCTACGATTCGCGCCACAAATCAATACACGGCTACGAGACGGACCAGCTTGCAGTGGGTACGAGACGGAGCAACAAGCAGCGTGTACGACACAAACACATCATGAATCCCATTGCGCAGGTCATACCAGTACTCTACATCTATGACCGGATCAGGGACCGACGCCGACGGCGCAGACGGTAAGTCAGACACCTACCACATAAACAAACGACACGTACCCGCAAAAAAGCACACACACACAGGGGATACATATCCTGGCCACTAACAACAGCCCACCATAGGGGTTGCATGGCCAGCACCACTAACACAACCACCCATAGGGGGCCTGTTGCCCATCACCCCTGCCACCCCCACTCACAGGGCTTATGTTGCCCATCACCCCTGCCACCCCACTCACAGGGCTTATGTTGCCCATCACCCCTGCCACCCACACCCATAGGGGGCCTGTTGCCGATCACCCCTGCCACCCCCACTCACAGGGCTTATGTTGCCCATCACCCCTGCCACCCCCACTCACAGGGCTTATGTTTCCCATCACCCCTGCCACCCCCACCCACAGGGATCCTGTTGCCCATTACCCCTGCCACCCCCAGCCATAGGATGGGTGATGCGCAACACATCCAGCATACGCAAACATCAGGTATGTCCGCAAAATACATCCCCCACGACATCATGACAACAGTGTGTAGTCTGTGACAAATGTCCACAGCAGTGAATATGGCTACGAGCATACAATGTAAGTAACAGCACATGTGTGTCCAACACATGAGTGTGACATACACAAGGCAAGCATCACTATAGCACTGTGGCAATGTAAACAGAACACCCCCTCACTGTGTAGAACAGAAGTCAAGTGGGGGCTCACAAAATGCAGCAGATGTGGAGCATTGTAGTGATGGGGACCAATCCCCCCTCAACACAGTGACCAAAAGGTAAGTGTCATCATGGTCAAAGCTGCAAATAACAAACAGCATGTATGATCCCTGCTCCCAACACATCAAACACCTCTGGTGCAAAATAGTGGTTGTGTCCCATACACACAGAGATGTGTTGAGGCAAACAGTGCTTTGAAAACATAACACTCTCGGCCATATGCAGACAAGCACAACACATGGGGGCTGACAATGCACACAGCGTACAATGACACAACAGCAGAAGTGACCATCACCAAGCATGCACACATCTTGAAAATAGACACACCAACCAAAACAACATGTGTAGACTGTAGGTGTCAGCTCACTAACTCACATTCCATGCCAGCAATGGCACCCAACAACCAGGATGAATGTGCACAATGATGTGAAATGACTCACAGGGACAGCATGCAAAGTCACAGAAACAGCATCTAGACAAAGACCCACAACAGCAATACAAATGCACTGTTGCAGATGCACAAACACAAACAGGCAAACTCACACTGCACATCGGACACAACATGTGTGTGTGTATGTGTGTGTGTGTCTCAGTGTCCCCAGGCAACTACACAACACATGAGGGGGGCTGAACCACAGTGACACAGATGTGGACACAGTGCCATACAAAAGTAAACCATCATTGGGACACCCTCAGTGGGCAATCAGGTGTTGGGAGATGAGAGGAAGCACAACAGACATATGTGACACTAGCTGGAATGAACACCAATTAACACAGCAAGAGACTGACACACAACAGCACAATCCCCAGGGACAAGACATTGGTGTCACACAAGCATGCATGACACCTCCACTGTGATGACAAAGGCAGATGTCATACAAACTGGGTAACCCAGACATGTGTCCTGAGCCACAAATGCACATCACACATACACAAAAACAAATCACTCAGCATGAGCACTCATCCATGGACAAACAGAAGCTAGGGGACCATCCATACAAACATTCACATCAGTCCACCCTCAACACCACACACCTGAACTGCAACAATGTGTATCTGTGAAGCCCACATGGACAGGTGACATTGCACATGCCCACATGACAAACACAGGAATGTTTGTGCAGGAACTAAGGTGCACACACACATCACACAAGGACTGCTTACAACCCTGGGGAATGACAGACACACTGCACAGTATGCGGTACATGGCCATGATCTCAAAGCTCATGTGGCCTCCACAATCCCTGCCACAGTCCCAGGACTAGGCAGATGCCAAGGAGGAACACAAGGCACCCATGCTGACACCTGCCAGCATCGCTGCTGTGAACCCGACAAGTGGGAGCAGTCAAACACACATACAAATGTCGCAATCACTGAAAACTACCACCTAGGGACAACTACATGATATTGTGAACAAACAAGTGCCTTGAGGAACCCTCACTGTGTCCCATCTGTGTCTGACAACATCATCAACACTCGGAACTGACAAATTACAATGATGATACACCAATTACCAGTAGTGAGTCATGCACCCACACATCTGGTAGCCCATTGGAAAAGTAGTGGGATGGACCCAGTACCACTCAGCAAGCATCAACAACAGGAACATATCAAGGGAACACTGTCTGTGTATGAACAGGGATGTGGACACATGCACATACAACACACACCATGGTCCCAGGCCATGTCACTGGACAACACACTAACTTGAGGGGACACAACTCCTGTGGGAGCCCAACTGTGCCAAACATATTCACCGCAAGTCCCACTCATGTCTGCAGAACACTTGGTCAGCCATCAGTTACCGCACACTGAAGGCTCTGGTCACAACAGCCTGGGTATGGGAGTCACCCCTAAGTCAGCTGCACATACCCCAAACATATGTCTAGCAAGTTGCACAGAGGACCCAGTTTCCCCTATTACAATGATGCCCACACCTGTAGGGCCAGTAGTGATGAACACGAAGTATGTGGAAGTGACAATTTGGACAATGGGAAGCACATCATGTGTGCAGGGGTGCAAGCCACAGATGTGACCATGCCAATGAAATGCTCACAGAGAGACGTACACAAATAGTTGATCCAGACACACCCAGGTAGCTGCAAAGGATGACATGGATACCCACCAGAATAGGATACATATCTCATGGACCACAGGGAGTACCTCACATCAACACATCAGTATGCAACATTATAAACCAAGCATTACAGGTGCAAGGGCATCTAAACAACCTCAACATGATGTACAGCTAAATGAAGTTCACAGGGACAAAGTAAAAAGCTTTATTCAGCATATGAAAAGTGAAACGTCTGTTCCAACAAAAGGCCAATGGCCAGTACATGTCCAAAGGGCAAGGAGTGAACTAGAGTCACAAATGCAGTATATGAAATTTGAAACGTCTGTGTAAACAAAAGGCCAATGGCCAGTCCATGTCAAAATTGCCAAGGAGTGAACTAGAGTCACAAATGCAGTATATGACATTCGAAACGTCTGTGCAAACAAAAGGCCAATGGCCAGTCCATGTCAAATTGCCAAGGAGTGAACTAGAGTGACAACTGTCACACCTCGCTTGCCTGCACTGCTACGGACCGGGGTCATCCCCTCAGAGGGGCATACATGGGGGCAGGCCAGGCACCGCAGGGACAGGATCAGGGCGCAGCAGAAGGAGGCAGTGAAGTGGTGGGGGATGCAGGCGAGACACTTGCAACTGCAGTGGAGATGACTGAAGTGGTGGGTGCTGTCACAACTGTGGGGCACAAGTCAGATGGGGTGGGTGCCGGAACAACTCCAGTGGGCAGGTCAGATGGAGTGGATTGGCTCACCACTGCAGGCCCAAGTCAGATGGGGTGGGCGTAGACTTCAAAGCAGTGCCTACATCCATGGGAGCAGAATGGGGGACAGGTGAGGTCTGCAGGGTAGGGGGTGGTGACACGGTCCCCACATCAGTGGCAGCAACTGTCTGACCAGGTGTGGAGGAGCAAGTGCTGGGGGGATGGTCTTAGCATTTTGGGGATGGTGTATCTGTGTGTGGGGGAACCCGGGGCAGGGAGTGGCGGGGAACCTCTGGAATGGTGGCCTGGGGGATGGAGGACGGAGACTTTGCCTTGGAGCTGCGTGCTGGTGGGGGGGTCTTGCTCTTCTTGCGCCGGGGGGACTTGCGGATGGTCGTCTCGGTCTGACTGCGCCTGGGGGAGGGTATCCGGATGTGAGGGGCATTCCCTTCTGTGTGTGGGGACTTCCAAGGTCACAGAGGAAGAGCTTCTGGAGGGATGGGGTTGCAGGTGAGTCAAGGGAAGGGGGCTCGGAGGGAGAGGTCTCGGAGGACTGTGGAGTGGTTGTGGATTACTGTGTGTGTGTCAACAAACCAGCCCCTGTGAGTGTGGAATAAGTCCCCTGCGCTTGCTTGTGTGCACGTCTAGACCTTTGTTTGAGGGTTTCTGTGCTTTGGACTGGTAGTGTGCTAGAAATTGTGGGTGCTGCAGGGGTAGGAGGGGTGTGGGACTGTTGGAGGAGGGACACTGCTGCTGTCAGGGGGAAGGCCACGGACTGGTTGGTCCTCTGTAGGGCAGACATGCCCAAGGAAATGGCCTCCATGAATGACAGCAGTTGTGTCAACAGACCTGTGTGTGCATGGAGGACCTTCAGCATCGACGTCTGCCCCACATGCATCTGTCGAAGTAAGTCCACAGACTCCTCACTCAGGGCAGCAGGGCACACAGGGGCAGGGGGTGCGGTGCCTGGCACAAAGGAGACATGCTCACGAACATGGGAGCCCACAGGGACCTCTGGGATGGGAGCCAATGGGAGGGGGGTGGTGGTGGCGGAGACAGCCTCACTAGCTGGGGTTTGGTGGCTGCTAACACCCGCCTCCACAGGGGAATCATCCTCAGAGCTGCTGTGGCCTTCAGCTGGGGGGGATGGTGCTGACGACTCCTCTGTGTGGCTCCACTCGCCCTCCGTGCCACAGGGTCCACCTGACTCCTCTACTTCTGTCCCTGTAAGGCTCTGTGGCTCCTCCTGTTCCATGGAGCTGTCCCCTCCTGTGGCCGTGGATGTATCTGGATAGGAATAGGAAGTAAGAGAACAACATCAGTCACCTGCACCGACTGCACACACCACAGTGAGTACATCACATCACAGGGCAAGCCCTGGCATCATCAGCTGAACGCAGCTCAAAGTGCCAACACTGTTTAGAATAAGACAATTGTCATTTTCAACATCAACCATGGCACACATATCCCTCCTTGACTTGCACACATATATCTGTTGCATGTTGGATGCTAATACCCCAATGTGCCAACATGCACTACCCACACATTAGTTGTACATGCAAGTGAACATGTAGGAGTATGTCACTAGACCTACAGCACATCTCTTGCGACTGACTCAGCACAGGTGTCCGTATGAAGGGATGGGCAGAGACTCATTTCACATGCTTGGGATGCATGCCAGCAACACACACTATGATGTACTCATGTCCTGATGGGCAAGGCCACAATGGGGTGCATGGTGCACACTTGAACAAAACGCAGGCTCACTCACAGCAAGTTCAATGCCATGGCACTGGGATGCCCTGTCAGTCAGTCAACACTGTCTCCTGTCAGAGGGGCAGGGCATTCAGACAACAACAATATGCACTGACTCACAATCCTAGCTCAGGGGCAAATATGACTCTGCAGATGACCGGCGCACTTGCCCATCCCATGCAAACACCATATCCAGGACCCAGAAGTCCCCACATCATGAAAATCAGACATATGAGTCTCAGCAAACACAAATCCATGTACATTAACATATCACAGTCTGCCATGCATATAACCCAGCTGCATGAGGGACACAGTTGCATACACCATTGTGCTCTGTCACATGCTCACACACCTATATGTCACACAGGTCTTGTCTCCCACAGTCACATTGCAGATGTCATGCTGACCCTCGGAATCATGGACACCCCAGTTGTACGTAGCAACAAGCCACACCCTAATGACACAGAGGCACACACCTGAGGGCACATGTCACTAAGCACAACCTGCAATTTGACACACAGGAGTGGGATTACAGAGTGTTTCTAAATGCCCTTGAGGGGACAGGACTGGGCAGGACTAATTGAAACAGTGTTTTGCCCCGGACAGTAGTCAGGTGGCTAAGCAATTGTGGCATACTTGTGATACCTACTCCTGATGCCCAAAAATTGGAGTACCCTGCTGCATGGTTTTGTATTGAATACCCCGAAACATTTTGCGAGTCAGACCAGCAATTGGTACACATCTCAAGGGCTCACACAGTTCACATGTCAGATCTCAGGCATTGTGTAAACAATTTACCCACCCATGACACACACAACAGAGTCACGGGAACTGATGCTGACTGGCACCTGATACATAGCTGACTGCAGGGACACAGTTCCCTAGTGACACAATCAAATGACTGTAGGGGCCACACCTGTGGAACAGATGAGGAGGGTGCATCACACAGATGAGGGGCCTGATTTTGGGACTACAAGTCCTACGTAATGTGGAAGTGTGACAGGGACAAAAGACTGCTATTTGCATGTCAGACATAGTACGCAGATCAGGCATGGACTTACCCCCTTCCTGCTGCTGTCTGGCCTTCAGCTGCCTATCCAGGTCCGGGAAGACCACCGCCAGTATCCGGACCATGTGGGGAGTCAGGGTCCGGTGTCCGCCCCTCCTGCGTGGAGGTGACAGCTTCAGCTGGACTCTAGCTATCCTCCGGGTCCAGTCCCGAAGGTTCTGCCACCTCTTCTGGCAGTTGCGGATGTGGCGCTTGTAGACCCACACAGAACGAACAGCCCGGGCAATGGTCAGCCAGATCTCCTGCTTCCGGTGGGCATCAACCTGTGAGGAGGACAAAGTGAAAAGTACATCAACACACATGCCCCAGATTTGTGCAGCACACAATTAGATATACATGTCATCATCAGAAAGGGAAAATAATTACACAGGTAGTGCAACCCTGGGGAATGAAAACTCACATGCATGTTTGACATGTTAACAATGCATGGATAGTTTAAGCTGGTAAAAATGCACTTTAGCAGCAGGAAAAATATTCAGTACATGTCTCTACACACTTTGGGGGATGAAAGTAGTCAGTGATAATGCTTGCCACTGCTGTACACACTGCTAGTACTGCTAGTCAGACAACATGCTTAATTAGGAAGGCAGTGGCCAGCACACTCACCTGCTCCCCTGGTGTCCCATAGAGCTTTCTGTACTCTGGAAGGAGCCCGTCCAGCAGGGCCTGGTTCTCCTCCTCAGTGAAGGCTGGGGCCCTCTCCAGTGTACGTGCCATAGCAGGAGCCAGAGGATGCGTTGACAGCAGCAGTGGTAGCAGGGATGTGGTCCAGTAGCATGTAGTGCAGGCAAGTGAGCTCCCTGGGGTCCAGCCAGCCTTATATCTGTGCTGCAGAGGCAGACTCTGTGCCATGTGTCCAAAGTGATAGGTCCAACACGGTTGCATTCTATGAATCTGGCCAATCCATTTAAAAGAATGACTCGTATTCGTCTTCCGCATCGTTCAAATCTTCACCTTCATGGAACACATGAAATTGCAACATTGTTTTAGGCATCCAACTGAATTTCCAGTGCACAACTTGTACAAGTTTTGAATCCGCATCCGTCTCCATGACAGTCCTGAGCCAATGGGTGCGCCCGGCTTGTTCAACTGACTGTACAACGCGTATTTTGAATGTACACATGCACCCGTCTCCATACGATTCAATGGCCAAGGCGTACGCACGGCTCGGACATGACCCGTGCAATGCGTACACATTGTCACCCCCGTCGGACCTCATTGCATTCAATGACAAGGCATACGCACGGCTTGGACATGACCCGTGCAATGGGTACGCATTGTCACCTGCGTCGGACCTTATTGCATTCAATGACAAGGCGTACGCACGGCTCGGACATGACCCGTGCAATGCGTACGCATTGTCACCCGCGTCGGACCTCATGGCATTCAATGAGAAGGCGTACGCACGGCTCGGACATGACCCGTGCAATGTGTACGCATTGTCAACCGCGTCGGACCGCATTAGTGTGACTATTAGACGGATGCAACACACATATTCTCGCCATGGACACCTGCACACACCTGTCACACTATAGCATTGCCCACATAGTGTCCCATGGCATGTGAGGCTGCATTCCCTGGGTGTTTGAGGGGACCACAGCAGTTTTTTTGTCTGGCACTTTGTGCAGCCACTCCCAGGCTGTTATCTTGTACATGGGGGCAGAGTCCTTTGTGTGTTGTGCACATTAGCACTGTGATGTGCAATTGGACAGTAATGGGCATGAGTGAAGGCCACAGTGTCAGGTTGGATATGTTTGGGGCATGTCACATATACCCTGAGTCCTGGGGGTGATGACATGTACGTCACAGTTAGACCTGTAGCCCCAATACTGATGTGCACCCACATTCTGTGTGCAAGTTGTGTCTCAGATGTGTCTGATCACATGTTACCAATGGGTGTCAGTCTCCAAATCCATGTGGTATATGCATCAACCTTGATGGGGTGTGTGTCTATGAGACATACATGTAGGGCCGGCATGAACAACAGTGGCCACTACCTGTGGGACTTACGCTTGCCTTGTGGTGTGTACGTGCTACGCCATGTCCATTGCTGTGTTGATGTGGCAATACAGGGAGCCTGGGTTTCTGCATGGCAAAGATCTGTGATGCCTGGGAGACATGAGTCCTCATTAGTCACTGGGGTGGGTTTTTTGAACGTTGCAGCAGCACATAGGTTGGGTGACACAGCCAGATGATTAGCCCATTGCACTGCATGTGACTCATGTGGACATGTGGAATTGAGATGTGAGGTGGTGGTCTTGTAGGTGACATATGTGTCCATGACCAACAGCACACACCTCAGTACATTGTGTAATGTCATGAACTAGCATGTGAGAGTGATCGTGGTCATGGCCACATGGGGGATGTACTGACAATCTTCCTTTGTGCATCTCTGTACTGCAGGGCACCAGCTGTGCATCGTCCGTTCCCAGACCTTGCAACCATGCAGGAACGCCACAGCATCAGACGGTACCACTTCACCAGGCCACTGATTGAGGAGTTGGTGGAGCAGTTGCAGCCACATCTGCTACCTGGCCAGACATACCCTACAGCACTGACCCCAGAGGTGAAGGTGATGGCAGCCCTGCACTTCTTTGCTACTGGTACCTTCCAGTACACTGAGGCTACTGCTGGTTGTATGTTGCAAACAATGTTTATTCGGGTGCTACGCGATGTCTTGGAGGGGATGTTGCAATTCCTCGACCTGTATATCAAGATCCTGAGCCAAGATGAACTCTCTGAAATTAAGGATGCCTTTTATGCACTGGGGAGGATGCCAAACGTCATTGGATCCATTGACGGGACACATGTTGCCCTGATACCACCACAGGCACATGAGCAGGCATACCGCAACAGGAAGCACTACCATTCGATCAATGCTCAGGTGGTCTGTCTTGCTGACATGTTGATCACACATGTGTGTGCACGGTTCCCTGGTTCAGCGCACGATGCCTACATAATGAGGAGTAGTCACATTGCAACGCTGATGTCACAGATGCCAGCTCAGCGTGCCTGGCTTGTCGGTGTGTACTGACTGTTTCTCATTGTGTGTGTTTGTCAGTGTTGTATTCCACACTCCTACCAAACTCATCTACTTGTTCATTTTTGTGTGTGTAGGTGACTCCGGATACCCCAACATGCCATGGTTGCTGACACCCCTCAGGAACCCTGTGACACCAGCCGAGCTGTGCTGAGGCACATGGTCGGAGCAGGAGGGTGATTGAGCGGACATTCGGCCTCCCGAAAAGCCACTTTCGCTGCCTGGACAAGACCGGAGGGGCCCTCCCATATGAGCCTGCAAAGGTGTGCAAAATAATACTGGTCTGCTGCATGCTACACAACATGGCGGTGCGGAAGGAGGTGCCTCTCATCCTGCATGAGGATGACGACTACCATGTTATGTCAATGTATGGAGGTAGCCAGGAATGTGTTGAGCCACCTCTGTTGCTGTTTGAGTGTGTCTGTGTGCCACTTGACTGGATGCGTACTGTGATGTGTCCATTCAGGTGGTGTGTACTCCACAATAGGGTAGTACTGCTAACTAGTGTTTGTGTAGGTGTTTTGTAACATGTTTTGTTCATGTGTATTGCATTTCTCTCCTGTTCGTCTGTGCTTTTGACTGTATCTTGTCTGTCCTTCCCAGGGTCCTTTGCCTGTTGTGTGGTCAACACTGACCCCAACACCCAGAAGCCAACACCAGTGTGTAAGTTGACAATTCCCATCAACTGATGTACCACACATCCCTGGACTTCCATTCTCCAAAACATTGTGAGCGTGTGTCCACTGTCACATAGAATTACCGTGCAACTATTGTTGCTGATGCGTAATGAACCTGTGCTATGCTTTGTTATGTGTGTTGTCTGTCTTCCCACATCTGAGTGATATCTGCTTACCTCACCTGTGGACTTGTTACCACTGACTGTGCTTGGTGTTGTGCCTGTGCATGCCAATGTGTTTCAGGTCAACATCATTGTGTGTGATGAGTCACATGGCGAGTATATTTTGTGTTGCCATAGTGGTGTGTCTCCCTCACATGTGTCACATCCCCATGACTGACCTTACATTGGTCACATTGTTGCAGTATTTGGCATGCGCTGTGTTGTGTAGCAGATTGACTTTGCCCTGAACATGACAAGTTTGAATCACAACAGAAACAAGTATGGTGTACTGGTGAGTTTATTTACAAACATGTGTGAGTGAGGTGCACAGGGTGGTGGGTGCTGTACAGTGGTTTGGGAATCCAAAGTTCACATTTGAGTTGGAAGTGCTGGTAGATGAAATGTCCAGAGTAAAGTCCACAGCCATCTGATACATTGGCCCAACATGAACCCTCCATGTCATGTGGGCGAGGTGTGTGCGATTGGACAAGGTGAACGGGTTGTGCACAAAGAACATTGTCCAGAACAGGTTTAGACGCCCTGGGGGATGTGCTGGGACATCTGCCTCTCACATGTCCATCTTCGGACGACCCCTCATCTTCCGGGGGGGGAGCCTCATTTGCAGGCCTCTGCGGTGCAGGGGACTCTCCGCCAGAGTCCTCCTCCCTCCCTGTGGCGCTGGCAGATGGTGTTGCGACAGATGTTGTGGGCACACATGGGGTGGGGACAGGTTGGTGTTGATCTGGCGGAGGCATTGTAGTATGTCCCGATGCACCACAGTAAGGGCATCCCACTTTGCCTCCATGCGGGCATGGTGGGTGACCTGCTCCTGTTTTATGTCCTTGAGGATCCCCACTACCTGGCCAAATCCTCCGGTGCTATCCTGGTACGCATCTATGATGCGTGCCAGTTGGGGGTCATCATGCAGTCCAGACCCCTCTGCAAGGCATGCCCTGTGCCTCCCACCCCTCTCGGTACCCCTCTCCACATGGGCAGGACCAGCGGTGGTACGCACAGGTGACGCTGGGACCCCTTGGGTGGTGTTGCTGGTGGTGTTGGCTGTAGCTTCCGGGGGGTCCTGTGTCCCTGTGCTGTGGGTGTTGATTGTCCTTGGTCTGTCCGTGTTGGCGGGGGTGCCCTGTCGGTGTCCAGATGGTGGCGGCGTGGGTACAGATGGTGACAACAATAAGGGTTCTGGCTTCAACGCAGTAAGGCTGCGCCAATACAAGATTCAACAAAAAAATGCCAGTACTGCACTTTGATTCAATAATTTCTTCTGATTGAGTAACAATCCTCAATTCATAAAGACCAATCTTTTAGTCTGGCTTCTTATAAACATTTCTTTTATTTTGATTATTAATCCTAGAATTTTTTAAGTTTTTTAAAAAAAATTTTTATAGGACTTTCTTTAAACAAAAATTTAAGTTCACAACAAAATAGAGACTTGAAAGGTATATACAATAACATACAATATATACAAAGACATAAAAAATGTCACTACTTTCATGCAATGTATATCAATTTACAAATTATTTGGTGAACACATTAAACATTCAAAAAGACAACATTGAGTGCACTTAGAGACATAAACATCAAGACTAAACAAATTGACGACACATTAACACATATAGCCTGTTCAAAGACAAGAGAAAACGCCCTGGATTTAATAAAGTTTTTTTGAGAGCAGGTGCGGATTCTAGTGATTAGTACAAAATTAATTTGTTCTTGTTTTCATATAATAGACCATCAGATAATTTAATTTTTAAATTATAATGCTGGAAAGATTGGTCTATTTGAGAAGACGGAGATAAAGGGAACAGGGGTCGACGCGTTTCGAATCCCTTGTGTAGCAGGGATTCTCATCAGGACCATGAGGATTCAATCTATAGAAAAAATAATAATAAAAACATTCTGTCAGTCATACTCAGAACACTCGACTTCAATCAATCAAGCACACTCTCAGATCATACCTGTATTTACGATTCAGTGGTCGATCTCCCAATAAAGTTTTATCGTGTGGCTGAAATGTTAAAAATTCAATGGGCTTAATTAATATTGGTGAACCAATGGAAAGGAAGAATAATGACTTTCGTTGAGGAACTTACATTGAGATGCTGTGTGGCCGCGTGGTCAGTTCCTAATTGTTAGTTTCTTCAAACAATTCTGAAATATAAAAAAATCTTATTTACTTTGTGAAGAAAAGACACGCACGAGCGGTTTAGTGAGTGAGGTTGACTCGAGCTCCTAAGTTTGTTAGCACGCGGCGAGTCTGATTCCTTAAAGAGGTGTGCCCATAGATGAGATGGTTTTGCGTTCGGTAGCATCCATTAATCAAAATATATTCAGGCGATGCAGTGTCTATACTCGTTTTAAATGTGGCCGCTTCCCAATTGCACGGATGGGTTAAAACTTGTCTGCTGCGCGCTAAGAAGATCTTACCGGTATTGGTTTTTCGAGTCTCCTCCATACGCGTCCATGTCCATCACTGAGGCGCGTTTGTAATTAACCCGGTTGAACCGGTTGTATAAGTGATTGAAGACTGCAACTAAGGATTCTGGGTATCGTAGTTTCCAATGTTTGTTAGCGCGGAATATGAAATGCTGTCTACTATATACTATACTGATTCCTTAAAGAGGTGTGCCCACAGATGGGGCAGATGTTGCTGCTGCTGCATGATGGCTCACACCGGAGGGGCCAGGTTGGCCGTCGTCATCCGAAGAGGACAGTGAGAGAGACCAGAGAGCTCAGTGTCCAACAGAGTCTGGGACTGGGTATTCTCGTCACTTTTGGAAGAGACACACAATGTGATTTATGTTTCTACATGCATCATTGGTTCACAAACATGACATTTTCTACTTTTCTAACAGATGCCTGCCTGTACACTGCTTTTTCCCAGCTTGTCACAGGCAAAGTTTGATCTTGTTGTTGGCCATTTGCCAGCATGGCCTTGTGCTCCCCACAACAGAGCCCAGTGTCAGACATCTTGTCGGTCCCTTCCCACTCCCTGTGAGGCGAGTATGGTTCAGGTTGATCTTGCTGGGCCATGTGGGTGGGTGTAGGCTGTCTGTTACTGCGAGTCCAATCATACTCTTGGCTACACCCCCCCTTCCCAGCATGCCCATGCTTCCTCCCTCTTGACTCTGCTTCCCTGTGAGGGGGTGTGACAGCAATGGCAAGATGGCTGACTGTGAAATCCTGGTGTTTGTTTGGCTACAAGTCCCAAGTGAGCCCCTGTGCTTCACACAGCAGCACCCAGTACGGGGGATCTTTTGCTGATATTTCAATGAGGTGTGTATCAATGCATTGTACCCAGTGAGTTGTGTGGAGTTTGTGTTGGGGGAGTCTCCCCATGCTGATTAGTATGGTCAGGGCTGTCAGTCCTCCTTCCCATCATGACACGTGCTTCCATTGTAGGGCGTGCAAGTTGTCTTTCAGGATGTCAGTCAGTGGTGTCCTGCTTCTGATTTGCGCACATGCCCTAGCAGGGCCTTGTGCTCCCCACAGCAGGACCCAGTGTCAGCCATCTTGTCAGTCATTTTCCACTGATTCAGAGAGGTATTGATGGGCCAATCAGGAGGGGGAGCATTATCTGTGACTACAGGCCCCATCATGCTTTTGTCTACACTCACTTCACCTGCATTCCCACTATTCCTTCCTGACAGTCAGCTGCACTGTGAGGTGGTCTGTTTGTGGTGGCAAACTGTCTTGCTGGATGTATTTGGCAAGTGCCAGCGGTTTGCTCTATTTGTTTGTAGGTTGGTGCTTGTCATGACACAGTTCCCAGTCACTATGAGATGGCAAGTATTGTGTTTGTGTGACTGGCATACACATCTTGGGTTGATTATCTATTGGTTAGTGTAGGTTTGCTTGGGGTGCATGGTTTCACTGTCCCCTTGCCACACAACCTTGGGTTTGTTGTTTGTGTACTCACCAGTCTCTGGGATGTCTGTTAGGCCATGGACGTTCTCTGGTGGTAGGATGTCCCGCACCTTCTCCTCCCAGGTCCTGAAGTAGACTGGTTTGGCAGGAGGGCCACTGCCGGTGCGCTGACTCAAGGCGTGATCTTTCTCGATGAGTTTATTGACCCTCCTGTGTACGTCATACCACCTGTTCTGAATATCGTCCTTTGTGCGCAACATTGGTGCTTGTGCGTTCACCTTGTCCACAATCCTCGCCCACATCTTGGTTTTCTGTGAGATGGGGGTCCTTTGAACCAATGTACCAAACAAATGTGGCTCTACTCTGATGATCTCGTCTACCAGCACTTCTAACTCACTATCTGTGAACTTTGGATTCTTCTTTGGAGGCATGAGGATGGGTGGTGGTGGTGAGGGATGTGTGTGTGAGGGTGCAAGTGATGGTGGGTTGGTGTTGGTTTAGCTGTGTGTCTGCGTGTGTGCTTTTGTATGGGGTGCTGATGGTGTGTGTGTTGTGTGATGTGTGAGTTGTGAGTGTGTCCATGGTTGCTGTGTACTGGTGTTTGCTGCTGGCTGTGTCTCCTGTTTGCAAAGGATGATGGTAGTGATTGTAGTCCTTTATATAGTTGTAGTTCTGGGTGTGTCTTTGTCCAATTAATTTGTGTTGTGTATTTATTGGCTTAGTCATTGCTTGTTTGGTCCATTTTTTGTGTTTTTTCCTTTGTGTTTTGTAGGCATGTAGGAGACGTTCATGTGACGGAAACGGACGCTGCTGTTGTCTCGTGTGGGCTTCTCCGCCTCGTTCACGCTGCCTGTCTTCTGTGTTTGGTAGGCGTCGTTCGCGGGGGTCTCTATTGCTTGTGTGCTGGGTTGTCTGTGTGTGTCGGTCGTGCGGCTTGGTCTCCGTGTGAGTCGGTCTGGTTTTACACGCATCGTACTGCGCTAATCGTACATCGCTGGTACGGGTCGGTCGGGTTGATTCCGGGTTCGTGTCAGTCGGTGAAAATCGCGTCGGTTTTCCGGACGGATCACTATTTTCCCTCCGGCTCGGTCGTACAGCTTGTATTCCGTACGTGTCGATTGTAATTCACTCGCGTTGCATCTTACTGCACGGGTCGTATGGCACTGGTCCGTGTCGGTCGGTATTCGGTCCGGGTCCGTGTCGGTCGGTTAGTTTTGCGGCCGGAATCAGAATCGGCCCCTCAGTGGAGTGGCGCAAAACGCACTGGCATAGAGTGGAATAGCATAAAGTGGAGTTGGGTAGAATGGAGTGGTGCAGAGTGGAGTGGCACTGAGTGGAGTGGCATAGACTGAATGGCATAGAATGGAATGGCATACAGTGGAATAGCGTACAGTGGCTTGCAGTAAAATGGCATATTGAATTTCAATGTTTTTTATTTTTTAATAAAAAAGTGTTTCAAAGTGAATACTGTAGTATCATTGAGTGGAGCATTGTTAAGTGGAATGTTATAAAGTACAGTGGAGGACAGTGTTGTACAGTGTAGTGTCATACAGTGGAGTGTCATGGAGTGGAGTGGCATATGGAGGAGTAGCATAGAGTGGAATAGCATAGAGTGGAGTCTCATACAATGGGGTGGCATTTAGTGAATATTGTAGAGTGGAGTGGGGTAGGGTGGCATAGAGCTGAGGAGCATAGAGTGGAATAGCTTAGAGCAGAGTGGCGTAGAGTGGAGTGACATACAGTAAAGTGGCATTAAGTGGAGTAGCATAGAGTAGAATATCATTGAGTGGAGTGATGTAGAGTGGTGTAGAGCCAAGTGGTGTAGAGTGGAAAAGAATAGAGTGGAGAGGCATAGACTAGAGTGGCATAAAGTGGAGTGGCATAGAGTATAATAGCATAAAGTTGAGTCGTGCAGGTGTGGAGTGACATAGAGTGGAGTGGCATAGAATGGGATACTATAGAGTGGAGCGGCATGGAGTGAAGTGGAGTGGCATAGAATTGAGTGGTGCAGAGTGGAGTGGCATACAGTTGAGTGGTGTACAGTACAGTGGCACACAGTGGAGTGACGTAGGGTGGAATAGCAGAGAGTGGAATGGCATAGAGTTAAATAGTATAGGGTGGAGTGGCATACAGTGGAGTGGCATAGATTGGAATAGCATAGAGAGGATTGGCATAAAGTACCACATTGTCAAGTTGACTAGCGTGGAACAGCGTAGAGTGGAGTGGTGAATAGTGGAATGGTGTACAGTGCAGTAGCACATAGTACAGTGGCATAGAGTGAAGATGCGTACAATGGAATAGCATAGAGTGGGGTGGCACACAGTGGAGTGGCATAGAGTGGAATAGCGTAGAGTGGAGTATTGTACAGTGGAGTGGTATAGAGTCAAGTGGCATAGAGTGGCTTGTCATAGAGGGCAGTGGTGTATAGTGGAGTGCCATAGAGTGGCCTGGCATAGAGTGGATTGGCGTACAGTGTACTGATGCACAGTATAGTGGTGTAGAGTGGCATAGCACATGGTGGAGTAGCATAGAGTGGAGTGACAGAATGGAGTGGCGCAAAAAAGGGAATAGCACAGAGTGAAGTGCTGTAGAGTGGAGTCACGTAAAGTCAAGTTTCATAGAATGGAATAGTGGATTGATGAGTGGCATAGAATGAAGGGCCGGAGTGCCATAGAGTTCAGTGTTGCAGAGTGGAGTGAAGTAGAGTGGAGTGCCATAGAGTGGAATAGCGTAGAATGGACTGGCATGGAGTGGAGTGGTGTAGACTGGAATAGCATAGAGTGGAGTGGCGAAGTGTGGCTGGTGTACAGTCATGTAGTGTAGAGTGGAGTGGTATACAGTGGAATGGCGTACAATAGAGTGGCATAGAGTGGAGTGGCATAGAATGGAAAAGCATTAAGCTTAGTGATGTAGAGTGGCATAGATTGGAGTGGTGTACAGTTTAAATATTGTACAATGGAGTGGCGTAAAGTTTAGTGGCATTCAGTGGAGTGGCATAGAGTAGAGTGGAGTTGTGTGGAGTGAAATAGCATAGACTGAAATATCACATGTGGAGTGGCATACAGTGTAACCGTATAGAGTGCAATGGAGTACAGTAGAGTGACATAGAGTGGAGTGATGTAGAATGGAGTGGCATAGAGAGGAATAGCATACAATGGAATAGCATGGAGTGGGGTGTTGTAGACTAGAATAACATTGAGTGAAGTTGCATAGAGTGGTTGGTGCATAGTCGAGTGGTGTAGAGAGGAATAGCATAGAGTGGAGTGGCTTATAGTGGAGTGGCATACAGTAGAGTGGTGTTAAATGGAGTGGAATAAAATGGAAAAGCGAAGAGTTCAGTGATGTTGAGTGTAGTGGCATAGAGTGGAATGGTGTAGAGTGCAATATTGTACAGTGGAGTGGTGCAAAGTGGAGTGGCATACAGTGGAGTAGCATAGAGTTGAGTGGAGTACAGTGAAGTGGGAGAGAGTGGAAAGGAGTGGAGTTGTGTAGAGTGAAGTAAAGTGGAATAGCACAGGTGGAGTGGCATACAGTGGACTTGAGTAGAGTGCAGTGGCATACAGTAGAGTTACGTAGAGTGAGTGGTGTAGAGCAGAGTAATGTACAGCAAGTGGCACAGAGTGGAGTGGCATAGAGGGTAATGGTGTAGAGTGAAGTGACGTATAGTGACATAGTATCTGGCATCCTACTGTGGAATAAAGTAGAGTGGAGTGACGAAGAGTGCAGAGGTGTACAGTAGAGTGGCATAGAGTGGAGTGGCATACAGTGGAATAGCATAGAGTGGAGTGGCATAGCATGGAGTGGCACAGAGTGGAGTGGTATACAATAGAGTGGTGTAAAATTCAGTGGTATAGAGTGGAGTAGCATAGCATGGAGTGGCGTATAATGAAATGGCGTACAGTGGAGGGGTTTACAGTGGAGTGGCGTACAATGGAGAGCATAGAGTGTAGTAGCTTTCAGTGCATTGGCGTACAGTGGAGTGTTGTAGGATGGAGTGACATTGAGTGGAGTGACTTACAGAGAAATAGTGTTGAGTGTAGTGGCTTACAGTGGAGTGGAGTGCAGAGGCATACAGTGGAGTGGCATACAGTGGAGTGGCATACAGTTGAGTGGCATACAGTGGAGTGTCGTAGATTGGAGTAGCGTACACTAGAATAACGTAGAGTGGAGTGGCATAGAGGGGAGTGACATGGAGTGGAATACCATTCAGTGTTGTGGTGTACAGTGAAGTGGCGTAGAATGGAGTGCCATAGACTGTAATATTGTAGCATGGAGTGGAAAAGAATGCAGTGGAGTGGCATGGAGTGCTGTGCTATAGAGTGGAATAGCGTACAGTGGATTGGCGTATACTTGAGTGGTATATAGGGGAGTGTCATAGAGTGGAGTGAAATAGAATGGAATAGCATGGAGTGGAGTGGCATAGAGTTGAGTGGTGTAAGCTGGAATAGCATACAGTGGAGTGGCATAGAGTAGAGTGGTGTAGAGTGGAGTGGCATGGAGTATAGTGGTGTAGAGTGAAGTGGTGTGTAGTGTACCAGAGTCTAGTTTAAAGAGACATAGCGTAAAAGTGTCTGACCTGAAGTAGATGAAATCTAGCAGGAGTATAGATTATGGGGTGGAAAGGGTTATTTTTGGTAATAGCTGTAAATTGGTTAAGTACTGTTAATGGTATAAGTGACAAAACACTTAGCGGCCTATTATGATGGAAGTCAGCCTGCCACCGTAACGGAACACGGGACCGGCCGCCAGAGGTGCGGTGGTCCCGCAAGCCTAATTAGGATGCGCCCCCCACCCTGGCGGGTGCATCCTCAACTTTAACATTGCTGCAGGCGGTGCTGTAAGCAGCACCCACCGCAATGTTAAAGCCCATGTTGTGCATTGCCATGCACAACATGACAAGCACCGCGTGGTGCCTGCCACCTTGTGCATGGCAATGATGGGGGGATACCATAGGTACCCCCCAGTGCAGCCACCCCCCGGGGGCCTGCAATGTTCTCCCACAGTGATTTCCTGCATGCCTTTCCATGTCGGAGGCTCCGCCATGGAAAGGCATTCCATCGCAGGCATCATAATATGGATGGCGGTGCCTGCAAGGCACCACCACGATATTGTGTGCCTTTTCCGCCCAGCCGGCAATCCAACCGGCAGAAAAGCGGTGGACGGTCTTTCCATCTGCCACAGTGCCCCTCGCCATACTAATATGGCCGGGGGTGACACAGGGACATTTGCCTGCCGTGCGGTCCTGGGCCATAATAAGGTGGCGCCCGCCATATTATGATGACTGCAGATTTTGGCCTTTCCATGGTGGCGATGCCGCCATGGAAAGGCATGCGGTCTTTGGGGGCCTGTAGCAACAGGCCCCCGTGGTGTTTGAGGGGTGGGGGTGCACTTAGGTACCCCCCTACATTGGCATGCACAAGGTGGCAGGCACCGCGCGGTGCCTGTCACGTTGTGCATACCAATGCACAACATGCATATTTCACATTGTGGTGAGTGCTGCACAAAGCACCGCCCGCCACAATATTAAATATGGGGGATGCGACCAACAGGGTGGCAGCAGCATCCTAATGGGCACAGCGGGACCACTGCACCTCTGGCGGTCGGTCCCATTTACCGTTACGGTGACGGCCGGACTTTGTCCGCCCGCCATTGTAATGGACCCCTGTGTTTGTGAAATATAATGCAGTACAGTATTTTTTACCAATGTAATGTAATAAAAAAAAAAGTACTGCGGTACTTTCTAGGTGGTACTGCAGTACTCATTTACCTTTTATTAAAATATGTAGAAACTTATAAAAAATCCCTACCTATCACCACTTTAGTAAGTAGTGATAGATAGGGGAAAATATACCAGGATAAGGTCAAATGTAGCAACGTAACTCCTATAAAAAATAATAAAATGATTCCTAAATAAAAAACAACTGACATACACTGTTCTAAATAACATCTAACAAAGAGGGGGGGAAATGCATGCATTTGGGGGATTATAATGTTCTACCCTAACACCGATCTACAAACATTTGGGAAACTGCATACACAAGCGGCAGATTTACTATTCTAATTCCAGTCTAACAAACATAAACAGAGCATCCACTGATTGTAGGAAGCACTCAGCCAGAAAAACAATAAATTCACCCATCTTCATAATAAATGATGGAACAGATATTGTCAATTATATCATGTCTGCAACTGTAATACTTTTAAAATAGGCAGCTCAAAACTTCAAAACTCAAATTTGAGCACATGTCTTCTTCTCTGTATGATTGAGATCATGGGAAAATTCCACAAAGGCCATCAGCTGCCAAAAATTCCTAACTAATGTGCGATGCTAGGTGGGCTGTTTTTCCTCCAATATATTGCTACCAAAGTCCAGTCTACCCCAAGCTTGTGCCATAATAGAGTTATTTTCAGAGGATCACTAATAGTCCTAATAATATCATCCCTGAATCTGCTGGAATCCCATATCTCATCATCCCAAACCTCCTTAATCTGGCTTAGAACCTCCTTTTGAAAAAGAGTAATTATGAATCACGTCACCAAATGTGTATCATAGTTCCTTTTTTCAACAAGCACTACCTGCAAATATCAGGCACAGCTGGATAGATCTGGTGAAGGTGTTTGGGGAATCAGATACCATTGATCTACAACCGTGTTGGTCAATTCTTTAAGAGGCACAGTCTCATAGGTTTTACAGAAGTTTAACCATGTTTCCCTCCAAGCCTCCTCAGAAATGTCATTGTTGAGGTTTTTTGTCACCTAACCTGAACATGAAACTTCCAAGGGGTCATATTCGAGGCATACCATAGAAACTTAAAGAAGCCTGAATCCATCCCTCAATACCCAGGAGGGTCCTCACAAACATTTCCATCAATGTTAGTTCTCTGATAGCCTCATGTCTAAGTGAGGAACACATAAACCAGTTTTATATCTGGAAATATTGTAGCCTATCATTTTCTGAGATGGCGTGTGCTGCTGGCTAGTTATAGTTGGGTTAGCGTTTTCATAGCACATGTGTTTTTGTGTTGCTAATAACCATGGCACGTTTGACAAATCTCCACAATATGTTCCAAATGCAGGCAGGGAAACAGATCAACAGATTTCTCCAGCCCACAGGGTGTAGCATAAAAAGCTGCTGCCTCTGGGTGGGAGCAATGCCGGCTTCCCCAGTATGACCTGGGGCTCCCTTCTCAGCCCCTAATTTTATGTACGGCGGGTGCCCTGGGTGGGCATCGGGTCACCCACCTGTACTAATCGCCCCGGGCCCTCCTCTTTGAAACAAATAAAGCCTGGGGTCCCCAGCTCTAATGAGATTGGGGAGGGACAGCTGCATGCCCCCTCCCCTTTTAAAATGCATTGTTTATTAATTGTAGCGCAATCTCTTCTGTAGTGACTGTCCAAGACGAGTGGGTTCTTTCTTGTCGTCTCCTGGTCTGAGAGTTGAATCCACAGTTCTTCCTTTTAATTGCTGCTGAGTATGCAAATGCGCCAAATCACCTACAAGGTCTGTGCATTTGTCCCCGCCTCTTCCACGTTAGTAGTAAGCAATGGTGCAGGCTCCTGGTGGGTTGTCCACAGGGTCTGGCCTTGGACAGTGCACCACATGGAGTTGGCTTTACGTATGGTAATAAAATACTGCTTTACGTTAAAAAAAATTCTAGACATTTACAGAAAAAAACAAAGGTTAAAGTAATATTATAGTTAGGTGTGATAAAAACAGTTGTTTTGGTTTAAAAAAAAAACCTTATAAATTCACTGAAAAAGCAAAGGTTAAAGTAACGTTATAGTTAGGTGAAAATTTCAGTGACAATGTTAATGTTTCAAACTAAAAAGACTACAGAAATTTAGCAGTTTTAGTTAGCAGAGTTAACTATAACTGCACCTCTGCCATGCACTGCCTATGACCTCACATTTTACATCACTCATGACATGTTCTTTGACATAATTTGACATCTCTGATGACATCACAAATGATTTAATTGATGACATCACTGGTAACATCATCCAATGAGTGTGATAGTTTGTTTTATAGTGTATATAGCGGTGGTTGTTATACCTGGCATCATTGGCGTGGTTTTACCCCAACGTTTTGCCTTTAGAGCTCCTGTTTTTGCTGACTTCAATTGTGCTGACCTGAGGACTCTGACTGATAGCCAGTGCTAATGTGCTTGTGCTCCTCCCCTAAAATATGGTAATATTGGTTTATACCCAATTGCCATATTTAATTTACTATAAGTCCCTAGTAAAGTGGTGCTACCTGTGCACAGGGACTGTAAATTAAATGCTACTAATGGGCTTGCAGCACTGAATGTGCCACCCATTCAAGTAGCACTTTAAACATATCTCAGGTCTGCCATTGCCACCTACAGTTTCCATCCCCTTTTGGCTGGGTGTTCGCACTCTTTCCTTGTCTCGCGCATGCGTGCCTGACGTATACATGGCATCGCTTCAAGGCTCATGCGCAAGGCTATGGCAGGAGCCGGTGTGTGCTAGGGGTGGCTTGTTCGGCGGCTGTAAGTGAGTGTCGGCAAACCATATTGAAGAGTGTCGATGGAAGTATGCTCTTCTAATGGCTCGCTGTTTTTGGAGGAATAAGATTACCTGAAACGGTGAGTTGCCTGACGCGCTGGACTCTTCTCGGCTCTGAACTCTTGTTGGTTCCTTTCGTGAGTGTTTGCCAAGCTGCGCTAGTCCACGCGCGTGACTTGCTGCTTGCATTCACCATGGCTTTGACTGGCCACTTGGGAGTCCTGCGTGCTTGGAGCAGCTGCCACTTCCCTTGTCTTTAGCATGTAACCCACTGCCCACGCTCACCATGGCCGTAAGAGTTCGATCGCGTTAGGAGCATGGGCATGTGTTGAAAGAGCATCTACGTCTGTATGTTGGAGATGCATTGGTACAATGAACTGTAGCAATCCGTGTTGTGTTCTATTGCTGTGTTTTGTTGTTCGTGGTGTGTTTGGGACGCAGTGCACAGGCAAGACGGATTGCATTATTGAGGGTCCGGCAGCGCAAGAATACAGTCTGTGTTTTACTTAAATATGGTGATTTGCTAACCATGGCCTCTGCGGCAGTGTTGGGTAGAATAATTTGCTTGGACAGCGTGTTTGGAGCTAATAAAGCTTTCTTCAAAAACTTCTGACACGGCCTCTTGTTGTCATATAAGGGCATTGCAATAAAGTTTTCCTTCGCGGGAAGGTTTAACTTCTGAAGGAGTCACAATACGCCCCCTCCGTGTGCAAATCTCTGACGTGGCATAGTGGCATAGGTCTTTATCTCACTTTGGGAGACACCCCTACTTACATCAATGTGTGACGGTGTTTATGGAGATTGGCTTGAATACTTTCAAATTTGAATGGATGCGGTACGCGAATTGGGAGACAAACTTCCCACACCACTGTTGGCATCTCTCGGCATCTTGTTGTGAGGATATTGGCAGATACAAGTAAGCCTTGGGGCTGGTTTTCTTTCTGTTGGTCATACTATTTTTCGCCGTTTTCTTTTGGTATGGATGTGAATTTAGCTGAACATGGTGTGTTCTGTTGAGGGTCTGTTGATTGAGGTATTATCTGTACAGCGGGAATATTCTTCCGGAGTACAGAACTACGGTATGCATGACTTGTACAAGGTATTGCGAGAAGAGTGCTAAATGGGCCAATTGTTTTGTGAAGCACTGCTCGTGACATAGGGGTCGTTTCAAAATGTGGCATGCCTCCAAGGTACTTGAGGAATTTAAAGGGCACACGGCGATATGACACTCATTCGTCTGACTCTATCGGATATAATAAACTAAACCTTACTTCATAAACATTTGATCTTCACCAGATATGAATCAAGCAACTGTTTTTCACAGGATATAATGAACTAGACTTTGTTTTTGAAGCAAACATCAGGTGAAAATATGGCTGTGTATTACATTTGCGGGTCTAAGGATTGCTCAGACTGAAGGGGGCCATCCATACTTGCTTAGTTAAGCAAGCCAATCAGCTGTCATTTAGAGTTCTTGAGGGATGCCGGGCAGCACGTGTCTTTTTTCTAGTTTCTGTGAATTTCCTTTCTGATTTCTTTTTTTTATGTCACCTTTTATTTTCCTTCCTCCTCCTGTTCAACTGGCTTCTTTTATTTGCCAAAGCACTGGGCCTGAAAGGGCCACACCTCGGCTCTGCAGCACCAGGGTTTGGCAGTGTAGGGGCTGGGTATGCAGTCACCGAGCTACAAAGGGCTGTGCCTATGGTATGTACTACCATTGCACAGATCCACTCCAGCCCACAAATCGCTTCCACACCCAAACCTGCACATATGCTCGCTTACTCCATTTTAAACTACACGCCATGCATGTTTGGAATTGCAGAATTTTGAATGGGCATTTACCAATTAAATCCACCTGTAGCTGAGGTGCTGCAAATATGTTTGTTTACTAAATTACCAACTATGCCTTTCACAACTCTATTTTATGTTCTTTTAAATTGGACCAACAACACCCGAGCGCTTCAGATAAGCACTAGTTATTTTAGATATCCCACTGGCAGCTTGCTACCTGCCCCTCTAAACTCTTGTTGCACCAATCACTTCTCCAACCCACATACCCTCCGACCACCAGTTCCCGCCATCTGTAAACCTGCTTGTTTAATTTGGGGACTGTGTTATAAAGCGCCAACACTCCATGAAGGTATTGGAGCGCTTTACCTTTTCACCACTTCCTTTATACAAACATCGAAAGGGCTTCTTGCATTTGGCTGCCTAACGGTCAGAGCAGCTGACTTTGGATCTAAGGAGCCAGGTTTGAGTCCCGGCGGCAGCTCAATATCCTCTGCTTCTGGATAAATCATTTAATCTCATGCCTATAAAAACTAATCTGGTCGTGTGCAGCAAAGCTTTCCATACCACACAATTCAAATGCACGCATTTCCAATCCACACGACATAATAAAACACCAAACCACATACATATACTCAACAAAACAATTTCACTACACACCACACACATCCAATCCACACTACAAAATTCCACATCATGCCACAAAAAATACAACAGCACACCACATAATTAACCTACACTGCATGTGATTCAACAAAATAAAATACCATTCCACATTATTGCACTCCAAAACCCACAAGGCCAATCCACATAATTCCACTACACTCAATACCACATAATTACTATCCACATAATTTCTACAGCACACCATGCCACATAATTCCACTACACAAATCTACTCCACACAACACAGTTCCACAACACACAATACCAACACTAAAACAATACAACCCACAAAATTCCAATGCACACCATATACATACACTCCATAACACATAGGGAAAAGGCACTGCCATTTACAGTGCCAATAGCTCTAACTCAAACAATTGCGAGACCTATTGCATTTCCAATGCTTGTTGCCATTGCATTTGTTTTTAGAATCATATCATTAGTATTTGTAAACATTTAATTATTATTTCATATAGTTATTGCTAATATGTTTGAAACATTGCACCTACATGAAATGAAAAAAGAATTTGACCCCAGCCAAGAAGTCGACCAAACATACATATATATGTATATCAAATTTCTTTATTGCACAAATAGAAATAAAAAACGTTTCTGTCATCAAATTACTCAGAAGATGCAACGACTGCCTCATTGCACAGTGCCTAAAGAAAAATAAGGGAAACGTTTTTCTAAATTAATGGTACTAGAAATACCAGCAGTAATCAATTACATTTGCACATTTTTTCTCATACTACTTCTTCCATAGTCAGATTCTGTGATCATCATGACATCATTTGAACAAATAAAAAGCACCTGGCATATAGGGAGAGAAAAGACAAGAAAAAACACAACCTCAGTGCTATTTCTCCCAAAAATGTAATTGAAAAATATAAATCTACAAATGCCAAAATTATGAAAGCTCCAAAATGATGACTAATAAAAATGTTTTCAAGAGGGTAGTAGCTTTAAAATAATGATACTTTAAACATATTTTGTTAAATAGAACAAGTAACACAAACCCTCCAAAAACATTCTTTACAACAATTTGTCTAATATTTTAAATGAAGAATTTTAAAAAAAACTACATGTTTCTGTCACTGCAAATTACTTTAATAATCCAAAGAACTTCACAGAAAACCAACCAAGAAAAGTATAGAGCAAAAGCAAACTAAAACATATACATTTCAAGACCATCTTTAGAGTAAAACAAGGTAAACAACGAGTGAACATAGTCAGCTTTTAAACTGTAAATAATATTACATGTGCAGCATGTAAATTAACACTTATTATTCATGTCTATTTCCTTTTTAAGGATACAGAAAAATTACAGACCATGGCACAATACTACACGCTTCATGTCAAAGGCGAAAGAACATATTTTAAAGCATTATTGTAACCTTTATTGTGAAAAATGCACACTGAACCAGGACTATTTGGAAGTGTGTCAATTATTTTCTATCCTGCTGCAGGGGCGGATAAGGTAGTCAGGGGACTTTGTTGAAAGAACCTCAGAACATAACTACTCTGCTTCTACAACTGAAAGAACGATTAAAGAATCAGTAACACAAATCATGACACAGTCATGCACTCCCAATGAGCCCTCTGGTGCAGTTTTAAGAGAGGTCGCTCAAAATGTTCCCATCTCCATTGCTGGACAAATGCCTGCCATCCCAAATTTGAAAAGAATTATTAATAGAGAAAGACTGATGGGTAAAGATCTCCTCCATCCCAACCCTTAAAATAAAATGGAGAGATGAAAGTAAGGTGTGGAAATTAAGTGAGATTTCTCACCCGAGATCCCCCTTACATTCCAAAGCCAAAGAGCCAAGAAAAAAAATGGAAGTTGCAATATTTAACAGAAAAAATACTATAACTATACAACAAAGGATTTAAAATAGAAGAGTATGGTTAAATTAACCATATACTGTACTGCTATACCATATATTTAAAACAAAAAAACAAGGCCCTGGTAGGCCCTTTTTTCAAAACTCGGCAAAGGCAAAAAGAGAAATCAACAAAACACACTAAAATATTTTAATACCTGAGAACACATCTCAAATGCTTTTCTTACATTGAGACTACCCCAAACTCTAGTAATAGTTAAAAAATATGGGCCACATTCTCATGGAGCTATCTCTGAATTAATGGCACTTTAGCGCAGCCAAAGTCGTGATAAATTTACCTCCCCATTCACAAGCTGGTGCAAACAGCCCACGGCACCACTTTTCCGGTGTTAGCATCCGCAACAAACATCGCCACGGATGACCCTGGCAACTATCGCTAATGAGATGCAGAGTAGGCGTTCCCAAGCAAAAAGCAGCAACAACATCACTCCGCAACATTCTCAACAACCAGCCAGATCTGCGATTAGAATCCAAAACAGGCGATAAGGTGCGTTAGCAGCAGGAAAGTAACACCTGCTCAGACCTGGTGCAAAGTCGGGACACAACCTGCACCAGACAAGGGAGCACAGCCCATAGCCACACATGAAGAACAACAGATGCCCCTGCGCAACTGAACATGCAGCATGGACACCCAAGAGGACCACAACACCCACCCACACCACACTCAGGCCCGCAACATCCCCCCGGGCCCACCCCAAACCCAGACAAAGAAACAGCACACCAACACCACAAATCCCAAAACAAATATTTTGCCTGATGTCGCACAAGCAGGAAAGTCAACATACATGCGTGGCCAGAAAATGGAGAATCAGTCATACAGCAATGCAATCATCAACACAAAACACCATTCAAACAAAAGCCAAAACAACCATTTGGTTGTCCTCCCTGGACAATCTGTAGGACACAACCTAGAAGACAAAATCCAAGAGAAGAAGGTGTGCCATGCGCCCAACAAAGGAAAGAGAGGGAGAGAGCGAGGAAGAGAGACGGAGTGAGATTGCACAAGCAGCGCAAGGCCTCTCGGGCACCTGGCTCTACGTGCCAACATGTGTGTGTGAATCGCCATCCGTACACCATGAGCCCAAGGCCTTGTCCCAGTCTCAGTGCCAAAGCCACATCACATTCCAAAAACGCAAGTAGTAGTCAGACAAACATCAGGGATGAAAGCTCCATTGTTCCAATGCAGAAGGCGGGAGGACACCTGCACCTCTGACCTTGGTCCAGAACGTGGCGGGAACACCCTTAGAGAGATGCCATGGCAGATGGGGACGACTCCCTCACCACGCATTGTGCAAATAAACCATCTGTATACACAGCCCACACACTGAAGCCCCTGCCTGAGGTACCCCCGCATACGATGCCCTTGACACTCACGGAAACAGCAATCCATTCTCCCCAACGTTGTACACACATTCGGATCATTGCTCAGAGCTGTGGCATATCCTCCACACAACTGCCGCTGTTCAGAAGAGTGCCGGTTCCATGAGACGCACCAACGCAATGGCAGGCCATCCCGGGCACATGCACAACCCCTGTCATGTGGAACAGTACCGTGCACGTATGCTGCATTTACTGGGCGCACTGCCACTGGCAGTTCTGCGGATCAGTTACTGGCTGAGCTTTCTCCTTGCCTACATCACTTGCGTCCAGCCCTGGTCCCACTGCCGAACATGCACATTCGAATGTCCCATGGATGTCTGCCTATCCAACACAACTGTAGAGGAACTGGACTATGACTTGTGTCTGCGCCCCCTGTTGGATCACGAACAGGAGTGTAACCGAGACAGCTGTGCATGGGATGCCTTTACATACTGCGAATGTATTGGCAGTTGTGCATGGGAGGTTGCACAATTCCTCGTGTGCAGTGATCACATCGAGGCGCTCCACTATTGGGCTGTGTTGCGGATTGGTGAAACGGTGTGGGCTGAGCACACCTGCCCGGACCAGTCAATGGATTGGCTCACCCTGGTGTTCCTTGAACACGACAACGACGTACTATTGGAACACATTCAACATGAAGCTGCACAGGCATTCATGGACGAGTAACTACGTTCCTGCAGCCACATCAGATTGTTACCCACAGCACAGGTCCCAACAACTTGTTGCATCATGGGGAATGCTCACATATCCCACCACAACAGAGGACACGTCTGCCTTCATCAGGACTCTGGATGCATGAGCATGGAACTACGCATATGTACACACACCTGTGCAAGGTGATGCAGGTCCATGGTCGGAGCAACACAGCATCGTTTGTCAACGTTGCCAATTTGGACACACTGCTGGGGGAGAGCACACACATGGCAATGTAGCACAACATGGGAACCTGTCTGACCCTTTCACCTGATCACTGTCAACAGAGCAGACAATCAGCGCACTCCGGTGGGAGAGCACTATGCAGAGCCCATGGGCAGTGAGTCGTGCCCCCTCACAAGGGGCAATGGTGAGACGCAAAATAAAACATGACTCATCCAGCAAGGCAAGGTGGGCTGAGACCGTTGCCATCCATGATGATTGTTGTCCATTTTTGCCTCACCATTTTCTGAACCTCTACATGTACCCATGCTGTGTGTAAGTGTCTTAAGCATGTCCCTGCCTGTTGTGGCCGTTGCCTCGTCCGTACTGACACACACATGCCAATACATTCTATGCCACTCCACTGGTGTCTAACTGTGATGTGTGTTGGTTAGATTGTCCACAAGTGTGCCACAATGAGCATCGTCCCTACACAGGGATGAACTGACTGACGCATGTGCAATGGGGGTGGGTCCCTTTTGCAAGCTCTACCTCTGTGAGCCAGACATTGTTTTGGGATAGGTGCGGGCCGACCTGTGCACTTACGTGACTTCAGCAATGTGAGTATGGTGTCCAACCTCTGACCATGTGGACCAATGTCATGAATCATGACAGAATGTGTCCACACAGATGTGTGTGAGTAGGTATGCGACGTGAAGTTCTGTTATCACATGTGATATAGCACACCACAACTGGCCTGCTACCGAGTTGGTCATTCTACACACAGCCCTATTCAACACATAGACATGTGCCTACGTTGGGGAGTTGTGAGATTGTTGTTGATGTGCATTGGGGACATAGCTAGTACTAACCTTCACAGTCATCCATTTGGCCATGTGTCTCAGGCATACACATGCACATAGATGTCAGTTACCAGGGTGTACCTTCATGTGCAATCATTGTCCCTACATCCAGCCATACTTCCATACTTGAGTGAACATAGTCATGAGACATCTGTGTGATTTAGAATGTTTTATTCACATTCTGGTGATTGAAGGAGCTGGAGCTGTACATGGCCATCCAAGCCCCATCACATTGATGCCCAGTGGTGGGCCAACCAGAGTGCTTTAGGAATTTAAAAGTGATTAGGAAGAGGGGGAGTGCAGTCTGCAGCAGGATTGTTGTGTATTTGTCCAGCAGTGAAGATATGGTAGTCCGTGTCAGGGTCCGGGTGAATGTCACAGAGTGTTCCGGGGGTCAGTGGGAGGTATTGTCCCAGGGCATGATGCATAGGTCAGAATCAGGCAGGGACAGGCCATATGGCAGTGATGGATGCTATTGCCGCCTTCCTCACACAGTAATTACCATACCCATCTTACTACCCTGATACGTCTTCTGTGTCCGGTGTGTCCGGTGTGTGGGGCGGGGTAATGGCTGAATCACTGTGTGCCACTGACACTTCAGGGGTCGGAGCTGTGTGTGTTGATATTCCCGCTTCAGTCATCTGGGCCAGGCTCAGTGGCAGCAATTGCAAGATGATGAACTGCAGGGCATTGAAGTTCCCAGCTACTACTCGCTGGTGTCCAGCAGTGGCAGCCATACTTCCAGCCTGCATCTCCTCCATGGTCTCCATTGACCTCAGCATCTGTGCCAACTCTGTGCTGTCATCGCTGGTGCCTGTCTGACCAGACAGTTCTTGTATTCGATTAATGGCCCCAGCGAGGTCAGCCAAGGTCTGTGGTGGAGCATGGAGCATACAGGGGGTGTCCAATAGGGACTGTACATGGTCCCTGATGGGACTCAGACAGCCACGTATGGCATCGAGTTTGACTGCCATGAGCTCGAAACCCACCCGCAGCTGTTCAGCCAACTCCACCTGGCAACCCCACACAAGTTGTTGGAACTTCATGTATTGGTTTGGGGGGTCCGGGAAGACAGCCATGGTGGTGTGTGTTTCCTGCTGTCTGGTCTGTGCAGGCGGTGGGCTCACCTCGGGGAAGCTGGCCTGCCCAGCTCCTGGGGATGGGGTGCGGAGGCTGTCCATGATCCGTTGGAGGGTGTCTTGACATATGTGCAAGTTGTCCTCTTCATCATCAATGATGGGAAGTGTATTGTGCTCTGCAGGAATTGTTGTTGGTCCCTCTGCAATGTAAAGGGGAGATGCAGGTTAAAAGAGTTACACATGTATGGTGAAGATTTGCAGATGTTTACATTCAGACTGCATGCCAATGTACGTTGTGACTGTTTTGGTGGAGCTGGCTTTTTGATGGCAGTCAGTGTGTTTTTCGACTACATGACAGATGTGTGGTAGTACTCGTGCATTATCATCACACAGTGTCAGGCAATGCGAGATGTAAGTGGACAGTTACTACGCATGTGGGGAACCTGTTGTGAGCCCTGCCCTGTGGTGTTGGTGTTGCACTTTGTACCACATTGCCGTAATTGCTGATGTTCTGTGATTGCTATGTGTGTGTGCTGCATTGTGGGGGAGTTGCCCCTGCAGCTCTGATTTTGTGTAGCCTTCTCCCTTTGAGGCGGGTTTCCTTTAAATTGTGTGCTTTTCGGGGACTGAATTGTTTTTGACTTGGGTCATATGTGCTCTCGGACAGATTTTGTGGCCTGGTGCATTGTTCGTCTGCTGCGTGTATTGTACGGCATGGGTTGTGGGTGCACGTGGATATGTCAGAGTGTGACCTGCTCCTTTACGGATTCGATCCGCACTGGGCCACCTCTATGTCGATTCGTGGGCCATGTCATGTTTTTTGGCTGCTGCCATGCTATTGGGTATGCAGTGTTACTTGCATAGTCAGTGTTGGTCACAGAGCCGCTGCTTTGCTGGATTCAGCACATGTGCATGGGTCGGTTGTGATATTGGTGATATGGAAGGGGGCCCCTTTGTACACATTGTGGACGGGGGCCTACTTGGTGTTTCTATGTGTGCTGCAGTGTGCCAAGGCTATCAGGGACATGTTCCAGGATCATTCTGGGTGTGCAGTGAGGTACACATAATTGTGCATGTGTGCCATTCTGCCCATCTCCCCAGTCCCTGGTCGTTACTCACCCTGTTGCTGTTGGGTCAGGTCGTATCGAGCTGTGTCTAGGCCCACAAATCCTGCCACCGTCTCCACACTGCTGACTGTGGCCACCATTTCCTCCAGCTCATCCAGCTCCTCCTGTGTCGCAGGACTCCCACTGCCACTCGCCGTTGCTGCCTTCCTGTTGGCGGCGAGTTTCTGTTTGGTTTGGCTGTGCACTTCATGCCAGCGCCTATTGAGCTCCTCCAGTGACCTCCGCGACACTCCGACTGCATTGACGTTGGTGACGATGGCCTGCCATATTTTCTTTTGGGTTGCTAGTGCCGCAGTGGAGGTGCCGAACAGTTGTTTAAGGTGTTCTATCACCTCTGTGACGATGATCCGGTCTTCCTGTGGACTGAACCCCGTCTTCCTCTTCCTCTTCTCCTTGCCCTTCCCCGAACACGGGGTTCTGGCTGGACCTCCGTGGGGCTTGTGGAGTTCGGCTTGTCCTCTGCACTCGGTCCGGGTGCATCCATGGTGCTACGCAGCTTAAATTGTTTTTTTTCTTTCTTTCTTTCTTTTATAGTGCATTTTCCCGTCAGACACGTGGGATTTGCAGGCCTGTGGCTGGTTTTCGCTGATTTTTGTACCGCGATTGGCCTCATCGCATGATTTTTCTCATTCGTGTCTCAATTTTTTGCGGCGTGGCATTGATTTTAACGCTGACATTTGAGGCGTTATCTGGTGACTATCGCATACTACAGCCGTGTTGTGAATACTTGGTTGGCACAGCGTACTTTTCCCGCAATGGGCTGCGATGTTGAGAGTTGCGTTAAGCTACTCTTGCGGTAGTTATCCCACGTTATTTTGAATATACCCCTATGTTTCTTACCTCTCTAACGCAGTACCATCCATCCAGCCTTCACTGTGACCCTCTACTGACCAAAAACAAACAGAAAAAAGACTGCTTCCTGTATGAGCTTCAGTGTAAATCTGTAACAAACTAAAATAAGTATTCTATAATGTTATTAAATATAGAAATATTTTTAAAAGCATCTAAATGTTTCTATATTTTTGCAAACGAAAAATGAATAAATAAAAAAATTATAAAATGTTAATAAAAGATTACAAAATAAAAAGTAAAATTAAAATTGCTGCTTTGTGTTGTGTTCTTGCACAAGCCAAAAAAAAGCAAATGCCCAGCCTGAATCCTAAACTAAATTGCCCCAACACATAAGAAAAATCCTGTCCCCCTAAATATATTTTTAATAATAATACATTGCTCAAACTGAGCTCCTAAAACCCATATGTTCACTCCCTAGTGCGTGACACACACAATAAAAAATTAAATGAAAACCTTGCTGCTAAATTCTAGACCTTAGATGCATAAGGTGTAAAATTCCCAGGGCCACATATTTTCATGTAATTTGGTAGAGTGTGAATGTTTCCCATTACTGCCAGGAGGTGGCACATGACTTGGAACAGGTGGTGGGATGTGTAACTTTTGTGAACCCTAAAATGGTGAAACTGGGTAATATGGATAAATGAGGGGCCCGCGTAGTGTTAAAACTTTGTTCAGCATGGGTCTATTACTGGCCAAGAGAGACATTGCCAAACATGGGTGGTCGTAGGTAGCTCCCTAAAATAGAAAATGTATAGGAGTAATGGATCACTACACCATGACCGTTGGTATACAGAGCCCCATGGATGCCAAAAAAAACACACCAAGATTCGGTGCAAATGCTAAGAATATTCCTATAATTCCCATTGAACTGCTCTCATGTGGTACTTTTGGTTTAAGTATTATAGGAAATGATTATGACAAGTGCACTGTACTATACTTTTGCACGTTTTTGCTCACATCATTGAACAGAGTTCATGAAAAAATTCCTTGGAGCCCCTTATCAGTCAATCAATCAACTGGGATTTGTATAGCATGACTAATCACCCACAAGGGTATCCAGGTGCTGGGCTTCTGCTTCAGTAGGTGGGATCAGTTGAACAGTCAGGTATTGAGTCCCTTCCTGGATTCCAGGAGGGAGGATAAGGTTCGGAGGTGCAGGGGGAGGTTGTTCCAGGACTTGAGGCAAGGTATGAGAAGGAGCGCTCACCACTGTTACTGCAGCGGATGCAGGGAATGTGCGTGAGGGAGGTGGAGCGGTGGTGCCTGGACCTTACCCGGGCCCAAACCATCCTGCTAGCACTAAGTAGCAGATCCTTGGTGGTATCTAACAACAACCCACAGCAGCCCAGCCATCCCTCCAACTTATTAAAGCTCTCTGACACTAAGGAGAGACTTTTTTTTTCTGCTGCTGACCTGAGGATAAATCTGTATGTCATCAGCATTTGAATGAAAGTCCTGATCCCTGAGATGCTTCAGGGATGAACATCGATAAATGTTAAAGTGAGGCATAGACAGGCAATACACTTGAGGTACATCACCCACCAGAAAATGTAAGTTATAAAAATCTAACCTTGCCTTTTTAATGTTGTTATCTGAACAGTTCTAAACCACTTCAGGACCCTCTCAAAATCTGCAAAATGGTGGTAAGGGACTTTAAAAGTAGGCTATTATTCACTTGGTCAAAGGTCACAGAGAGGTCCAGCATAAAGAGAATGGGAAAATCTCCATAACATGATGTAACCTTTAAGAGCTTTTGATTCTTTTTCATCCTTAAAGGCCATGATACTCTTGAATTGGGGCAAATATTGTTTAAGGTAATGAGACTGAGCATAATACTGTTCAAAAGAGGGATAATGGCAGCAATTACTTTTGACCACACATGGCACTATTCCAGTCCTGAGGAGCAGAATTACAAACCTAGCCATGATTTTCAGCATGTTCCTTTGGTGATAGATAAGACGGTACATCAATATGTTGGACAATAAAACTGCATTTATCAGCAATGTGATCACTCCTCATGGTATTTCCTGCTAGGTGGTATTCCTACAAGGTACAAGTTAATAATCTCTGTAACTTTTCTGTAAAATTATAGTTGAGAGTTTTTGCATCGCACAGCTGAAGAAGCAATTTCAGGAATGCCACAGGCGAGGGGCCATAAGATTAAAAAAAGTATAAATCTTCCAGATGTTTTTCCCACTGTTCATTGTAGATCTGTATTATACTCAGCAGAGGTGCGATCATGTCCGAGAGATGATATGATGTTAGCTATCGCCTTTTTGAAGCGGTCTGACCAAAGCTTCTCTTTGGACTGGGCAACTGCTATGGTTGAAGGTGAGCAGAAAATTGGTACAACCTGATAACAGGTAGGAAATTATATAATATAGTAGAATAAGCAAATTAAATTGCAGTTTTTACCATTTAAACAGCTTGCAGTATTCTCAGTCAAAAGAGGTCAAAACTAGTGATCAGATCACATAAATTGAACTTGGGAAGTACTATTTTTCAACATTGTCTATGAGATGGATTTTGACAATTTTTTTCTGCTTTTGGCTAGAAGATTGCAACATTTGTTGAAGTCTGTAAATGAGTTACAGAGCACAGCAGGAGAGTTGTCACCCCCCCCACTTCAGCAGCTTGAGTGAGGGGTGGGTGCTACTGAGCAGTTCTGATTAACATGATATGTTTAACTTTTTGTTTACAGCTCAATTCACTTTGATGAGATACTGCTACTCTCTGAACTGAAGCTCAAATTACTCATGTAGGAGAGACGTATGAAGGCATTGTGAGGTGGGTGAACAAATGGCACAGGAGAGCCTGGAGTGAATGACTAGAAAGAGGGATGAGAGAAGGGTGGATGGAAATATTTTATGGGGCAATGGGTGGAGAGGTGGTAAGGTGGAGAGATGGATGGAAGATGGATGGACAGAAGGAAATTGAAAAACAAGAATAGATGGGTGGGCGGTTTGATGGATGGATGGATAGATAGATGGATGGAAAATCACTAAGAAGGTGATAAAAGGATGATGGAAAAAGACAGAAAACAATAGACATAAGGATTGGGAGACAGATGGAAGGAAAGAATGCAAGAGGGATGGTAGCAGGAAAGATATTTCAGAATTCCTTTAGGGGGAGTCTTCCCTGAGAGCCTGTTGCGCTTGCTGCCATTTTGGATGTGGTTTAAGTGGGGAGTATTTTATTTTTCTGGCTACTCCCATGAGCACAGTGACACAATAGCAAAACAAAATCATAATACAGCAAAATCATAAAGTAACACAACCTGGCATCACAAGACAAAAACTCTAGACAACAATAATACATTACATACTATGACACACTACACCAACACAATTGGGCACACTCCAACATAACTAACACAGAACACCAAAACAAGAATGTAAAAAACAACAACACAGAACAACTTGATGAAATATAAAAACAAATGCAAAACAATTACAAGCTCACTGTAGAATTCAATAGCAACTAAAGAGACTATAGCAATACAACAATAAGGCAACAACACAACAGTTTTTACACCAGACTATCACAACCAACAATGCAGCAATACATCTCATGACAAAACCAACACATCAACAACTTTTATCGTTCACGTTTGCGACTGAGTCCACTATATGCCAAAAACTATGTCAGGCTCCATGTTTCTTGAAATCAATCCAAAAGATACTAAGGGCCTAATTACAAGTTTGGCAGTCTTCCTGTAGGACCACCTCCGTGGTAGTCCCAGAAAGACTGCCTAGCCCTTGGTGAACCCATCCACCAGATTATGAGTTGAATCAAGGGCAGGTGGGCGGGCGGTGGTGGTACGGCAGCGGGTATGTTAGGCTCATATGAGAGCTTAAACAGCATACTGCCTCTGTGACACCGCCTACAGCACATTTGTGTGAGGTGTGACATGCACCATGCTATGCATGCCACACAGTGCATGCACGACCATGCATTTTTTTGGGGGAACATCTGATGCTCCCCGTATGCACCCCCATGGGCAGATTTGCTTAGGGTCCCTGTTAGGGGCCCCTTTCCATGCCTTTCTGCCAAGCATTTCATGGATGCTTGGTAGAAAGGCCGGTCAGAATCTACTCGGCGGTGGCCGGTATCGGCACCACTGCATTTCCTGCCTGCTTTCCACACCACCATGTGATCCTGGATCTTGGTGGTGGCGGTGGTCTTGTGGCGGTCTCACCTCCACCATCGTAATATGGCAGTTGGACTGCTGGTGTGGTGGCAGTCGGACCACCACCACGAGTACGGTGGTCCCAGGACCGCCGTACTTGTAATAAGGCCATAAATGTGTATCTGTAATTACTAATTCAAGACAATACAAATCTACGTCAAATGTGTTTGATAACGTTATTTTCATGGTTTTTGCACTCATCTATCTACTACAGAGTTAAACATTGGTATTTCTAGTAAAATACAGTAAGCTAGAGGGCAGCTAGAGCCATAACGTACAAATAAAAAGTCTAGACAGAGATTACATTTTCTTCTAGTAATAAGGAACCAGGACCAGATGGTTTGCAACCTAAATATTATTAAAACATGGAGGCTCAGATTATGTATACATCTCTTCAATTAACAATCCCCAAGCTGTAACACAACTGAGTAAAAATACATCCAGAACTTTAAACACTATTCCTATACTGACATTCCATATTTATGTCCTTGCTGTTCAGAAGACAGAACAATGTTGTAAAGTTGCACTGTACAGTTCTTCTGTTCACGGTTCTGATATCCTCCTTTGGTCAAAGCTTACTTTACCCCTGGAGCACCTTGACAAAGTGAACAAAGTAATCTCAAATTTGGGCACAAAAATATGATTTTTTAAACTTCAGCAGCTCAGTTTCTTGACCTGCAAAGAGTGCATACAGCAGCAGATGTACAGCACGCAGTTCCCAACTCATTTTGCAGCTCTGTTTGATATTATTTGGAATGCTTTCAATAATTCAGAGATATTGCAGAAGCTTTTAAAGAAATTGCTCTTGTTTACAGACTGCCTAAAAGACTGTGCTTGCTACTTTTCCATTGATGTGGTCTCACTTACCTCCAATTTGCTCACCCGATGTTTGCCTGTTGTTATCATTTCAGGTGCTGACATAATTATAATTCCAGGACGATAAGTTTGATATATCTTTCTGTCAGAGCTCCTTTGAGAGGGTCACGGAGCATGCAGTGTTTGCTAAGCCTAACCATGGTGGTTGAGTCTTTTCACTTCTGATTAAACCTTGGCCTAACCTACCATGAATCCTAAGCAACTGGGCCAAGTGCCTCTTCTGCAGGTGACTCTCAGTGGTAGCTGTGGATGAGCAGTCAAAGCTTCCTGGGGGAGGTGTAAATTCAGGTTAGTGAACACGACTAATAACGCAAAAAGCACACAGTAGTGTCAGTAAATCAATGTCCAATCGAATACTTATTTTTATAATAAAAAGAAGGATTTTATTTCTAACTCTATGCATTCAAAGCAATCTTATGACATATATAAACAATAACACATTTTCTCTTGCGGTCGGGGCTCTAGTGTTTCACTGGTAAATCCCTGACCAAGCAATCTTATGACATATATAAACAATAACACATTATCTCTTGAGGTCGGGGCTCTAGTGTTTCACTGGTAAATCCCTGACCCACCCACTCTTTTTAAGGTGGTAGGGGTTATTCCCCATTCACTGGTGGACACATCCAGGGAAAGCTCAATAGTAATCCTAAACTCAATAGTCCACTCCAATTATTAGTAAACTAGTCAAAAGTGGCTTAGCAAACAGCACCCTTGATAGTGAATCCCATGGGGCTCGATTGGCCCATAACCAGTCCTACTCGCTCCAGCAGCGAGGAAGCGTGTAGTTTCTCAGCAGGTGCCGTACTCACTGGTATGCACAATGCTCGAGTCCTGTTCAGAGAGTTGGCTGTATGTGGGAGAAGCAGCAGCTACCAGCACGTGTGTTTTCCTCTGAGATTACGTGGCTGACTCCAGCAGTAATCTGAGGTGCTCTTTTCATGCACAGTAAGTTCTGTGCTCCCATAAACAGAGAGATGGGATTCTAATGCTCCTGGTCGCGGTCCCAGTGATTTTGCTATGCATCCACAATGTCCTCCTCAGTACATGGGGCAAATTCAGGTACAATCCTCAATGCTTTCTTGTGACCTCCGGTTCACTGGAGGCAGCCCAATCCTCAGAGCAATCTTGATTTTGGCAGCCACATACTGTACATCAGTCCATACTACAGTAGCCCCTCCAGGAGTACAGGGTCCCTGCTAGGCTCCACATAGGCTTCCCGCCTCCCTATCCACCAATAACTTCCAAGGGCGACCCTTCTGGCATAGAGGGTCACTGTAAACCACAACACACAGGCTTTACTTGCCCCTCAAGGCACTCTGCTCAAGGCTATCTTTCCAGCGGCTCTCTCTTGCCAGATGGGGATTGCAGACATAAATCTGCACATGGATAATGACCCAATCAGTGCAGCAGCCATCTCCTCACAGCTCACACTGGGAGTCCACTTAGCTGAGCGCCCAACGGTACCCTTCAACACTCTCCTCTTTCTCACTGTGTGCACTGGTCATGGCAAGCAGACAGGCAGTCATGGCTGATTGCCAGATGTAAAATATTTGGGGTCTCAACTTCTCCTTCTTATAGTCCATTTCCAGACACCAAATATGAATTTAGGGCCTTTTAAGTTTTATATTAGGGTTCTGTTTCCTTTAAAGCACTTCTCCTCTACCTCTTCCTCTTCAAAGGCTGTCACAGCAGGAGAGACTCCGAAGCTAATAGTCAAATAACACAGGCCATGGAGTGACTAGAGTTCACACCTGTATGTCAGCCGCAGTAATATGTTCATCAAATGGTTAATCCTGGGCTCCAGCCCTACTCTTTATGATTCCCTTATCAGCCCCATCTCCTTCCTGTGATGTGTCCAGGCCCCTACTTTGTGATCTATCACTGAATCAAAGAGCACCCTGTGAAGTGTACAGGGAGAGTCTCAATCTTAGTGTGCTCCACCCAGCTCACAGGTATGTAACATTATACAACTCTGTCTGGAGGGATTCCTCAACCTCCTCATGTCATCACCAGGCATGCCTGGACTGCCTAAAATGGAATCCAGTGTCCTGCATGTAATGTACTATTACAGGCACAGTTGAACTCAGTGTATTCACACAGCACACACATTAACCAGTGCTGTTACCGTCATGCATTGTGCCACCCCAGGCACACATACATTCAGCACACACATTCACTCTGTGCCACACTGCCCAGTATTGTAGCCTTTCTGTTTCGCGCCATGGTGTGCCACTTGCAAGCACATACTCTGCTAGCACACACATTCAATATGCACACGCTGCACAATATTTCATCCTTCATGTATTGTATTTCTCGCAGGTACATATACACCCAGTATGTGCATTCCCTGCACACGCACAGCACTACAACTCTCATGCAATGTACCCCTTGCAGGTGTACATACACCCAATACATGCATTCATCATGCATGCACTGCACAGCACTGCTCTCTCCCTGTACTATACCCTATTGAGACACACATACATCCAGCATAGTCATTACTCTTGCACTGCGCACCACTTCATAGTTAACTGATATAGGACAATGGTGAGTTAAGCACACAACAGCTGACCTTTAAAAAGATGAATGGGCTGGTTGGGCTCACTCCAGTAATGCAAGCAAAAAAGGGACCTGTTCCTTCCTACTGATAACTACACATATGCTGCCACCACCGCGCTCATGCTGGTTAACTCCTGGTGAGGGCAGTAGCCTTCACCACTATGAGCATAGCGCTTTGGGTGCCCCTACCAGTCCAACAAGACCACAATCCGTGAAACAGACCTATGTTATGGTGCACACACATGATCCGTGTTTGTTATACACAAAAATCAGCATTAAGGATCAAGACATCTGTGCAGTTGGGTACTCAGGGCTGAGATACACGTCCATTACCATGCAGAGGAATTTTCTGTCCGTACACCGTCAGAAAAAGATTGTCAACATGCCATTGCTTTTTATCTAGGGATGGATTTGCTTTCTAGTATGCACAAACTATGAACTTTGAGCATTTGAATGCTTTTACCACCAGGAATGAGGCCTTTGATCCCATGCTGTATCTACTATAATAAGCCCATTATAGTCAACATCCTTTTGGAACATCAACATGTGCTCTCTCTGGATTGATGGGAGTACATTCAGCATATTATTCATTGCTCACCGTGTGTGAAATTGCATCTTCCTATCATCATGAATGCTGCTTATGGATCATCTTCAATGTTCGCCTTATGAGCTGACACATCATTCTGTTCTAGCGCAGCTTGTGTCATTGATATAACCTTATTCAATGATTTCTGTTTCTCCTTATATGGCATCTATGACTAGTTATCCAAGACCTTTGACCACTTTTCTTCCTTGCGCATCAGCAGGTCATCCAACTACAATTTTAGTAAGTGTTTGCTTACCACAACATCTATGATCCAACTTCCTGTATATTTACCAGCACCTTTGATCATTTCGATTTGTTGTTTTCCCTTTGCCATCTTTGATTGAACCTATGTTTGATCCCCTTGATTTGGATTTTACAAGACTGACTACTGCTCAAACTTCAATTCAGAAAAAAACACGCATATTTTCCAAGACAGAATGTTTTTCTGAATCCAGCTTTTGTACCTGATTTTAACACTCTCCTGCGCAGTAGGATTATACCTATGGCTATTGCAATGTTTGATTATTTTATCAATATGCAACAACATAATGATATTTATTCACATGTAATGATTTGTAATTGAGTATATTTGTCTACTTTCAACACATATATACATATGTGTACTAAAGATGCCTACTATCATTCCAGGCATGTCATGTATGTTGTATTGTATCTACTGGTACCCATCATATTGTGCGCCTATACAGAAGGAAAAACTAGGATTAGAACCTTCAACCTGCCCAGTGTGTCCTACACATTATTCTAGCACTGATAGTGAAGTGTCTACCGGGAAAGAAATAAAGAAGTTTTGTGTTTTCTGCAACCTCTTCCCTCTTTATCTCCAAGTTTACATTTTTTTTTAAAAAAGACATGCATTTGTCTTGTATGTCTCTGTCTACCCAAGATAGGGTGAGACACATGCTAGTCAGACTCACCAGACCTTTGTTTTTTCCTTTTTCCTCCTACAGGTATCTTTCACACCTGTCTCTGCCCTTTTCCTCGATCGTGAGATATGGAACATGCTGGATTTGGCCTGCCTTTATGCAGTAGATTGCAGAGCCACAACCACGTTGTAGGTAAGAAGCACCGAGGAGCCAGTAATAATTATTTTCTGGATGCAAAAAATAAACCTGCCAGCGTTTTAAAAAGATACAGTCAGAGAAACAGATGGTCCCATGACCAAAAGAGGAAAGAAAGAGGAAAGAAAAACCTTGTGCTTATAAGTGAAAGGCCTAATAAAAGGGGTTACAAAAGTAAAAAAAAACATGGCCATAAATGATGAAACATGAGGAAATCCAAAGTTGCATGAAGCTCCCAAACTTTTACTGGAAACAAGTAACAACCCCAAGGGAAGAGCCCCAACTTCAAGAGGCACAAACCCTTGAAAACAGAGTGATCCTAGGGGTGCCACTTGTGTAAAATCCCAGGTAGCTTTCACTAGGCCTGGGCGAAAATTTTGTTCCACTCACGGCATTTGCGATATTTTGACTTTTTTTTGCGTTCCGCAGAGAGCGCAAAAATGTCAAAACCTTCGCAATCTGCCACGAAACGGAAGTATTTTTCTTGTTTGCGCCTTAAAAATGTGTTCTCACGCACGTGGTAGCGACTTACCGGGTCCCTGCATTCGCCGACAAGTTTTCCTATCCGTTCGCGTGCGCCACGAGATGTTGGATTGTTGGTAGCCGGTTGCGCTATCCCGCAAGAGTTTGCGATCGCGAACACGTCATTCGACCCGGAACAGGAAATAAGCATCGCGAGCAAGATGGCCACGCCCATTAGCGACCACATGGGCAAGTTAGGGATACATTTCCCCACGGGCACGCAAAAACACATCGCGAACGGGCGGGAAAAGTTCTGCGTGCTCGCGGAGGTTTTGAGCAATTTCGTGATAGTTTGCGAAAGTCAATTTCGCAAATTCCACCCACCCCAGCTTTCACAGCATGCAACCCAACTTACTAGGGATAAACAATGTGATCGCTTGGAAAATATTCTACACTGACAACATCCATCTTGTGCTCTCCTTCTCAACCATTAATCGCAAACCCTGGAACAAGTTTGCTGCCTGCAGGACTGAAGTTACCACCTGGATGAAAACCAACTGTCTCAAACTTAACACTGACAAGACAGAAGTCATGATCTTCAGGAAGAACTGTCACTGTGGGATTCCACCTGGCTGCTGGCTGAACATGACCCTGCACACCCTTCACCACCCACACCAAGAACCTCTGGATCATCATTGACGGCCAACTGAACATTACTGCCCAAGTCAATGCCATTATGCCTCCTGTTTCCACACTCTGAAGATGCTGAAAAAGTTCTTCAAAAAGCTCCCATTCATCACCTGAAAAACCATCAAACAAGTTCTCATCACTAGCAAGACGGATTTCAGGAACACCCTCTCTGCTGGGATCAGCAAACAGCTCACCAGATGACTTCAAACTATTGACAATTCATCAGTCAGGATCATACTCAACCTGCTATGTTGCACACACATCACACCACACCTTGAAGAGTTCCACTGGCTCTCAATTGCCAAACAAGCCCATTTTCAAATTCCTCACACACACCTTCAAAGCATTACATAACACAGCACCAGCTTACCTCAATAGCCGAATCTCATTTCGCAGACTACGCAGATACCTTCGCTCAGACGGACTCCTACTTGCACATATCCCACACATATGCAGAACCTGGACGGCAGCAAGGGCCTCTCCTACATTGCTCCTCTAGCCTGGAACGACCTGCCTTCACACATCAGAGCCACTTCTTCAATTCTAGAGTTTGGCATGTAGCTGAAGACCTGGCTCTTCAAGTAGACTCACCCTAGGCCAGGCCACAAATACACCTACTTCAGCACCTCGCCATTAGTTAGAGCCCTATTCTGAGTGAAGGGCTGCTTTTTACTGTGCCTAGTTTTAAAAAGAAGTTTGTTTTAATTCTCTGCTGCTACTGTGTGTGTTTAAAACTTGTGGGAGAGATCACGAGCTGTGTTCAATGCTCGAGGGGGGATTTTTTTATCGCGCATTAACCAAGGTCAGCAGTCTAGTTGTAGACGTAGACGCTGACATGATCAATCGGCTTTAAATTCCGTCGATGACGCTTCCTCGTTTGGCACCTCGCCATTAGTTAGAGCACTATTCTGAGTGAAGGGCTGCTTTTTACTGTGCCTAGTTTTAAAAAGAATTTTATTTTAATTCTCGGCTGCTACTGTGTGTGTTTAAAACTTGTGGGGGGGATCACGAGCAGTGTTCAATGCTGGAGGTTTTTTTTTTTTATCACGCATTTACCAAGGTCAGCGGTCTAGTTGTAGACGTAGGCGCTGACGCGGTCAATCGGCTTTAAATTCCGCCGATGACGCTTCCGCAAGCCCGTCTGCACCCGTCCGCGCCAGACCGGGCCCAGGAGCCAGAACCCCTGTTGAACTCCCCTCTGTTAGTCATGCGTATACCAGGGAACAGCTCATTAAACTTAGAGGTAAGTCCAAAAGGGAGTGCTCTCATTTTATGCTGCCAGATAGGATAAGCCCTCTCTGCACTCATTGTAATTTCAAATTTTGCCCCACTCTCACACCCCTTGGAAAGACGGATGATAATAATAAAATTAAAATGCTACTTTTGAATTGCGGATCTTTATCTAAACATGTTACTGAGATACACCTACTCATTGAGGACAATAGCCCGGACGTATTGTTTCTTACTGAAACCTGGCTTAACAAGGATTCCGATCATGCTATTGTCCGAGCTTTGCCCCCAAATGATGTTATTATGAGGCAAGACCGAGATAGCGGCCGTGGCGGGGGCATTGCTATCATCTATAAAAATATTTTCAGATGTAGGTCTATTAATAATCCCCTACCTCACTGTGAAAGCTTCGCTTTCTCAATTAGCTTTTCCCCCACTAATACCTTCTCAGGAATCTTAATTTACCGCCCCCCTGGTGTATCGTCTTATTTTTGTAAGGATCTCCCAGATATTGTCGCCAATTTGGCGAGCCCCCAACTTAATTTCTCCATCCTGGGCGACTTTAACATATATTTCGATGAATTGTCTTCTAATGCCCCTCTTGATCTTATTGAAGGCCTGGCCACTTTTCAACTCAAACAAAAAGTGACCGGCCCTACCCATGATCATGGCCATTTGCTTGATCCCATTTTTTCTAATGTACAGAACCTTATGGTGACGGACCCTATCCTGATCCCTTGGTCAGACCTTTTTTTACTTTCAATGACATGGACATTATCTGACCCCCTGTTGCCACTCATAAAAATTAGAAAATATAGTCGCATTTGGTCTAAACTACCGGTAGGAAAGTGGATCACTAAGCTAAATAAGTCAGTCCCCATACCTCAGGCTATAACAACTGGCTTGAATGTTCCCTAGATACAGTGCTTCCCAGGAAAGAATCCCTTCACCGAGTGGAAATTAATAAAAAAGCCTGCTATTCTCAGAATCTGAGCGCAACTCAAACAATCGTGTAAAAAATTGGAAAGAAATTGGAGAATGGATTATTCTGCAAATAAAAAAAGCCAAATACAGAGAGGCAATTAAATTGTACAAAAAAGAAATAAAGGTTGCTCAATCAAGCTATTATCATGAGAAGATTGTCTCGGCAGCCAACTCCCCCGCAAAATTTTTCAAATTACAAAGTCTCTTCCTACTCTTCCTAGCCCTATCTCTGCCCCCGATAGCTCTCAGCAGCGGTGTGATGAAATCGCAGAAAACTTCTGGTCCAAAGTCGAAAAGATTTATAATACCTTTTCACATCCTAACCCCTCTAATGACGGTGTCATCTTGAATAAGCTAACTCTGTTGAAAGAGTTTCCCCCTCTTTCCTTATCATCCACACAGGAACTCCTCAGACAACTAAAGTCGGGCTCTCCTACAGACCCTGTCCCTCTGTCCATTCTAAATCTAATCCCTGACACAGTTTCTCCAGTTATTCAGGATGTGATAAACTCCTCCCTCCGTAGCAGAGTGGTGCCTCCTCTCTGGAAACAGGCCAGGGTCAAGGCACTCTTAAAAAAGACTAATCTTGACCCAGAGGACTGGGCAAACTATCAGCCCATTTCCTTGCTGACTGGAATCAGCAAATTAGCTGAAAAACATGTCAACTCAGCCTTGTCATCATTCCTTGAAGACAACAAGTGTCTGCATCCCTCTCAGACAGGTTTTAGATGCCAACAGGGTACTGAGACCGCCCTCATCGTTGTGATAGAAGAGACCAGGAAGATCATGGATGACGGAGGCTGCGCTGCCTTAATATTGTTAGATCTTAGCGCAGCTTTCAACACTGTCAATCATCAACTTATGATTGAGAGACTTAAGGAGGTGGGTGTAGCAGGATCTGCGCTGGACTGGCTTCAGTCCTTCCTTGAAAATCGCTACTTTTGCGTCTATGAAGGCGAATTTGCATCAGAGCATATCCCTCTGCAGTGCGGAGTCCCCCAAGGATCATCACTAAGCCCCACCATGTTCAATATTTACATGAATTCTTTAGCTGAATTGGTATATCCTTGGGGGATCCAGATTGTCACTTATGCCGACGATACACAATTACCGGTTTCTCTTAGCCAGAAGAACAAATCAGAGCCTGGTCTTACATCATGCTTGGGAAAGATCTCTGAATGGATGGGCAAGTCATTTTCGAAGCTAATCGGAGCAAAAACAGAACTTATGCTACTTGGGCATACTGTCCCTGCCAGTATTGATGCTTCATGGCCCAGCTGTCTGGGTCCTCCACCTGTACCAAAAACGAAGATTAAGAGTCTGGGAGTTTGGCTCGACTGTAAGCTTGATTTAAAAGAACAGGCGCGTAAAGTTGCAGCCAGCTGCTATGGACTGACAAGGATGATAAGGAAGATTCTTCCTCTTCTTCCTTTTGATGCTAGACGGGTGTTAGTCCAGGCGCTGATACTCTCGCGACTGGACTATGCAAACGCAGTGTACCTTGGTGCACCCCAGGGAACTACCAACAGGTTACATATCGTCCAGAACTGTGCTGCCCGCCTATTAATGAACATCCCTAAACGCAGTTCAGCCAAACCAGCACTTATTGGCTTGCATTGGCTTCCTATTCAGGCCAGAATTAGTTTTAAGGCGATCTGCATTACTCACAAAACCATCTCTGCTAAAGGCCCCCCTCTGATTCAGTCGATGGTTCAACTCTATCACCTTAACAGGATGTTGATATCCAATCATAAACGCTTACTCATAGTGCCTATGATTAAGCGAGTTCGAACAGGAGGTCGTCGGTTCTCATACAATGTAGCCAAGCTATGGAACCAAATTCCTGAGCATATCCGCCTGGAACCTAACTATTTTAGCTTCAGGAAACAGCTGGAACCCTTCCTTTTCTCCTGATTTGTGCCTGCTGAGTGAGGCGTCACAGCAGCGGCATCACTAGGGTTTGTGTCACCCAGTGCGGTAACTCATGGTGATGTGCGGTCCGCACCCCCGCACCCCCCTAGTGACGCCACTGCTCGGGTGCGCTCTTCAAACAGCACCAATTACACAGTGGGGGAAGCCAGGCGACTGTCCCTGGCAGCACCTGCGGTTGGCGAGCGAGGGGCAGTCTGCAGCCAGGGTCCAGGACGCACACACTGTGTAACCTTCTTGATATTGTCACACTCTCCGAGGCTTTGTGTTCTCTGGTAAGGGAGAATATGTCTTGCAGCTTCCTCCATCGCACTAACATCTTTGGTCCCACTAGCACCTTTGGTCGTGAACAGACACACACACTCGTCATCCCGTGATACTAAGAACCTGGCTCTGGCTGCCTCCGGCCCTAGAATGGCCTCTGCAAGCGCTTCTGGGGCCGGATTTGGAGCAGCTTCAGAAACTCTCTCTCATCCTGGTGGCCTCCGCCCTAACAATCCACTCTGGCCTCTTGGCTTGAGCTTCTCTGCCAGCCTGCTATCTGTCCTCTCCAACACATACATACATATCACACACGTACAGACACATCCCACGCACCGCAAACATAAATTGACTCATTCAGCCTTAAGATGTGCCATTCTGAAAACTTTGGGTCATGCATATAACATACCAGAACGGAGACATACCAGAAGCACATGCACAGATCACTCACAAAAACCGGTCTCACGGACACGCACACACCGCTCATTATCACACCTATCCATACCAACCGTGCCCCTTCCTTCCACACACAAACTCACTGATCACACATATCTAAACTCTAACCACTCTCCCTGCTCGCGACACACGTGTTCACACCTAAATATACACAGACATCTCGCAGCTGTTTCCCACCACCCATATAGGCTGATAGCACATATACAGACAAGTTAATTCACACGTATGTACATACACACTCTGCACACTGACACTCCATCCATGCAGATAACACACACATATACCCAGAGTACACCACACACAGATCATTCACTTACGAACCAACCAAAATAGGATCGCATACAGATCATTCACACACGACCAGACCACAAATTCCCCATGCACCCATACCGACTATCTGCACAGCTACCTACACCCCAAATGCACAGTAATCACCCCCACACACAGACAGGGCAGAGAAACCAGATGATTCACACCTACGCACTACGATTATACGCATTCAGATAATATATACACCATAGCACTCACACCTCTACGAGCCCTCCACATACACATGCGCACATTGCTTGACCATGCAAGTATACACCATTTATACACACAGAGGACACATACACAGCAAATACACAGGTAAATACACACAATCACTCAGCAACGCTTCGCACACACACCAAGCAGTTTGACCGTGCAGGCCTGCCTGTCATGAGAAAAACGCACTTTGAGCGCCTTTTCAAATATGCCAAAATGGGAGAGATAATGGACAACAGTGGACTAAATTGATTTTGGAGTTTTTCACCAGCTAAGAGAAAAAAATGCAAACACGTCAGAGGACAAGTTGTTATTGTAACAATGGAATCTAATGCCTTACAGTTCATTTTAACAGCTACGCCATCTGATCCGCGGCCGCTTTTTGTCGGCTGAAGCACTTCTGTTGCCAATCAATCTTGCATTTTGGTGTCACCCCATGTGGTGGTGTCACCCGGTGCGGTCCGCACCCCCTGCACCCCCCTAGTGACGCCACTGGCGCTGGGATGCCCTCGGGTAGCCATGCGCTATACAAATGCGTATTCATTCATTCATTCATTCACTAGACTACCTACCCAGACGATTTGTAAGTAAACATAACATAAAATGAGCTAACCTAACATAGCATAACATAAAGTAACATAACATAACCAATCCTAGGAAGCCCAGTAAACCCAGGACTTACTTTAATTGCCCCAGGCTTGAATCTTGTGATGACTAACTGTGGAGACCGAAACATGCAACCGGCAGTACCTTGTGCCTCCCTCCCCCCCTCTATTGGCCAGTCAATGACTGATGGAAGGGTGGGATGGTGGGACTAGACTTTTTTAATGGTCTAAGGCTGATTCACGTGGTGCATGGATGCAATGTGGAATACCTCAGGTAGTAGGTAGTGGGATGCGAAATGGGAGTAATGGATTGAGTAGGTAATGCATGGACAGCTTTATTGATCGAGTACCCTTTAAATCACTGAGAGATCTAGGGGTTCTTCAGCACAGTGGTTAATTTAGGGGCAGGTTGTGAGTGGTGAAAATCTTACTCCTTATCAGATGTGTACCTGGGGAGGGTGGGGGCCCGCCCCGGGCTTCACTTTTATGTGGGCGGCCGCGAGCGCAAGGTAAGTCGGCTCCCCTCCCCACCTGCATTGGCCGTCACTGGGCGGCAAACTCAGGGACCACCCGGGGCGGCAAAAGCTCTAACTACGCCACTGCTCCTAAGTTTGCAGTTTAGCATTGAGTACTTTACATTGAATGAGCTAGTGTAACTAACACTGAATTCTCTTCAACAGCGTCTGTTAGTACAATGATGCACAACTAAATGTACATGGAAAGCTGGGGATAGCACTGTGACATCCATTTTTCAACCCAACCCTGGTTCCTCTATGATATTGCCCTCCATGTTGCCTCTTTGTTATTCTCCAAAGCTGCGTTCAGCTGCCATGCCTTTTACAAACACCCAATATTGTGCTGAGCAGCTACAAGTTTTCCTTTGATACAGCCGGCCCGGTCTTCCTTTGAAGTCAGGAAGCGCCAATATGCTGCAGCAGTTCAACCTTTCAGTTCTGAACTTAACTAAGCTGTAAATCCCCCGCTGCCGAAGCCGGAGTCTGAATATATGTTTCCCATAGTTCAGTCAAAAGACTAACTAAACAATGGCATGTGTGTCTTTAGGATGTAGGCTGGACAGACAAGCATGCGAAATAAATTTCCAAAACGCCCCGCAAAACTCCCTATGTCACTGTCAAATCCAAAGGGTGTGGTGACAGTATAAACACAAAACTTATTTTCTAAAGGAGTCCTTCCCAGTGAGGAAACGTATTTGTGAATGTTTCCAAATGACCCATTAATAAAAAATACGACTAAATATATTAGTCGCCCATATGTTTAGAAAACATTTCTTCACTCTCTCCAAATCACCCACAAACCAAACGAAAGTACTTCTAAGTTCTGAAACGCTTTATCCTGCTCGTCTAAAATGAAATGCTTTTTTGTGAAACAAATATAAATCATTAGAGAATATGTGTCATAATCTCATGAAATTCGAAAGATCTCGCCACTAAAATTCAACAAAGTTTCTACAAAATAGTATAATGTGGAAGTTTGTTTCACAGTACATTCTTTCAACTAACAATTTGTTACTGTGGAAGAAGCTGGGCATTTGATTGTATAAATAGTGGGGAATGCACAAGAGGAGTTGGGCAAATAATACAAATTATGGGGCATATTAACAAGGCGGCGTATAAAATTATCGCCGCTTTTGCGGCCGTTTTCCACCGAAAAGCGGCGATAATTTTATCGCCTTATCGCAAAGACACGCTATTGCGTGTTTTGCTGACTTAGCTCCCGTTTCCAGCACACCTAACTTTGCATCGTTAATGAGATGGAAAGTAGGCGTGGCTGTGAAACCAACCAGGGAAAATATCACAAAGGCAGCTTTGCGATATTAACAAGGAAGGGTAGCAATTATTTACATCGCATTAAGTATGCCTTAACACAGGAATTTAACGTCAGTTAAATTCCTGACTAAGGCATACTTAACATGGGGAGTGGATTCTGTGGCTAAGACCACAGACCCTATCATCTAGGATATTGCCGTTTTCCACCATGGAAAACGGCGATATCCACACTATCTCTGGAATTTTTATCGCCTCGGCGATGCGCATTGGTGATAATGCGCTAACCGGGCAATACATTCCAGAGATAGCCGGTGATAAATATGCAAGCGCTAAGCGCGCTTTGCGATATTTATCGCCGGCCCTTGTTGATATGCCCGAGCGTGTTGTAAAGCTGCTTCGCGAAAAAGCAAACAAATTCCACTAAAGCAGTGCTGTCCAAAATTTTTAGAACCAGGGCCCAATTTGTAGAACTTTGCACGACCCACTTAGCTTTAATGAGCATGAGGCGGTCAATTTTTTGATGTAACTAAGACATCATGTTTTAGTGCGGTGTCAATTACAGGCAGCACATTTTCCATTGAAATGGCCTTTAAAGTTGCACATAAATAAAGCTTTACTGCGAAAATTATATTGCAAATAAATGATAATGTGTGAATTTGGGTTTCAATAAATATTTATCATTTGTGCATTAAGAAGTAAAGTTTCTTTACGTATTTTGATCCTATTTACATCTTTTTTCCATCACACTTTCTGAACAACCGAATGTGTACAGTTTAATTACAGGTATCTACATTATTTTGTTTTGTTTCAACAATGTCATCCTACAGCCATTCCTTTCAAAAGCCTATACACCATAAAGATTGTCAAAAGACACAGCCTTACATTTGAAATCTGTCTTTAAAAGCATAGAAAATGTGACAAGTTAAATTCAGAATTTAAAGGCAAAAATGTTCATAACAACCTTATTCCTTTCTTCCCCTTTCTCTTTCAACCCATCCATTCTCTGTCTGTCTGTCTGTCTGTCTCTCTCTCTCTCCTTTTTTCCCCTCCCACGGGCTCTCTTTATGCTCTCTCTCTTTCCTTGCACTCTCTTTACCTCACTAGTGTCTCTCTTTTTCTGGTCTCTTTTCAACGTCTTTCACCCTCTCTCCTTTCGCTCAGTTACCCTCGTGTGTGTGTGTCTCTCTCTCTCTCCTCTCTCCTCTCCCCTTCTGCTGCAAAGGCTGACAAGAGTGGCAGAAGCACCAGTAGAGGCAGTGACCCCTCAAAAACCAGCCACTGCTTATGTAATAAATGTCCTATTGTGGTGGCTCCCAATCATTTTAATCCAACAAAGACCCATTTGCTGGCAATAGGATAAAATTGTGACCAATATGAACCCGTAATTTGCGCAATGTGGAGGTGATACACTTTGAGATAGAGGTGGGCAAGAAATAATAATCATATGCAAATTTGATTCAGGGACAAACCAGTTTGAACAGAATTAATTGGTTTACATGTTGGTTGTCCCAAAAGTGTCACTCAAGCCAAGCAATGCCACAAAATGTGACGGGTGAAATGTTTGCAAAAGTCTCCGGCACTCAGCCCACATCCCATGCAAATTTTTTTTTGCCCATTTTGCCACTATAGTGGGGGCGAAGCCCTTTGTGAATCAGGCCCAAAGAGTCTTGGTTCCGCTTCAATAAGACTAGCAGTCCAGTCAGTACTTTGATGTTGTTTACTTCAGGAGAACAGGGACATAACGTGATTTGCCCAAAACCAGATTATCCAAGGTCACTTAATGTGGTTAGACTGGTTACACAGCTTTGCAAAAAAGGCAATAAACCATATCTTCTTCACTGTCTAGTTGTGCACCAGAAGACAATGATTTGAGCTTACAGGTACATATCTTTCAAGAGCATGAAAACTACACTGAGTACAATAATATAAGTTCCAAAAAAGACACTAATTATAAGACAAAGGAACCTTACACATGGCAACAATAAACCTCTCCAGCCAGCAATTATCCATTTCCACTGTTCTGCAGAGCTTCACTAAGGAGACAGAAGTAAACATGCATAGCTCGTTTGGCCTCATGGGGGAGTCACTGGGGAGTCATGGAGCTACAAGGGCATATGCTATCTGAAATTAGCCTTCTGCCCATGAGCCCTTTAAGGCAGGGCAGCTGGCTTAACTGTATTAGAAAAGCAGTACAGCACAACTTGAAACATCACATCAGGGAAAGCTGCAAGTTAACAGGCTTTCGGACTATGTCTAAGACAGGCATTTTCAGCAAGGTTGTAGAGAGTGAAAGGGATGAGAGAACTTGAGCAACTGAATCACCGCCTCAGAAAGTCGAAGGACATTTTCATATTTCTCGAATTCAAGTGGGTCTAGAAAAGCACAGACACAGTGCCCTCTGGTGCTTGTACCTCTGTACAGATATGTTGAAGAAGCACAGTGTAAGATCCATGTACGTTCAGGATAAATTAGAAATATTCGGTAGCTTTGGTGCTCCTTGGTCAGAAAGATAATTTGAATGGCTTTTGTTGCCCACCAATAACTGTTGACTGCTGACTATGGATTACATAGGAATGTGCATCGGTAGTAGAAGGAGGTAAGAATCACCATGGAGAAGCCTAATGGGGGCATCTCTAATGGACATATATCATTGTGATGGGGATTGGTTCGAGTGTTTTTCCTGGAGGATGTAACTGAGGACTGATGGTAATGGTCTGAGAATAAAGGGATTTGGTCAATAACAATACTTGGTGTGGCATCTTAGATGGTCATGGTAGCCCTCCTGCCTGCTGAGTTAAAGAATAGAAAAATTAATGCTGCACAAGCAATGTAAAGCACAGTAACTTGTGTACACTTGTGCAATATCATGTGTTTCAAGGAACTTGTCAACATCAACAGAAGAAAGAATCAGGCAAGTTTAAAAGATTAGCAAAAGGAATGAAGTCTGTTGAGAGGTAAAGCGCAGTGACACAATATTGCATCTTTACTCAGGGTTCATATAGAAGCAAGCATACAGTAGTGTATCACAGCATGCAGCCCCACAGCATTCAAACAATAACACTTTCCCTGATTTAAGGTAACACAAAGCATCTTAATGCAGCACACATAGAATGTTGCAAAACATCATTTTTTAAATGATTGTTTATGTGCAGGGAGGGACACCTTCCTGCACACAAAAAATCAATGGTGTTTTGCTGTTTCTTTGTGTGCTGCACAATGCAGCACACATGGAAACAGCAAAAACGAGGATAAATTAAACATTTCTCTTCATTGCCCCAGGGTAAGACCAGGTTTTTCCTGGTCTTAATTTTGGCACTGCCCCATACTTAGGCCACCCTTGTAAATATGGGGTAGTGCCAAAATCAATGGGTGTTGAGTTGGAACGCCCACCACAACACCCATTGACTTCCCCTTTCACGCTAAGTATAGCGTGAAAGAGTTCCTTATTTACAAGGCAGTGTTAAGCCATGTTAAGTGGCTTAATGCTACCTTGTAACTAAGGTGAAGCCCCTATCGCCACAACGTCCAAAAAAGTGATGTTGTGGTGGCAATAGGGGCTTGTAGATATGCCCCATAGGTCCTTCTAACAGTTTTTATCCTGTAAGGATCTTAAACTTAGAGAGGCCTTCTACAAATGCTTCCAGGTCTTACTTTAACCAAATTACCAACAGAGTACCACCCTCTAGTTTTCTCGTCTTGCACAGATTTCACTCTACCCACCAACTTCTACAACTATACTATAAGCATTTTAGTTCCTGCCTCCCTTCCATGCATTAAGAATAATGGGGTTTAATGGGTTGATGCATTTACAGTCAAGTGGCGAGCCTGCACTGTTTCAATAACAGTCCTTTAAACATTCAGTTTGCTTTTAATGACCATTATTATTGGTTCCTCAACCAATCTATTTGCCCACTTGACCATACCATTTGCTTCATGATTTTTAGAAAATATGGTAATGTTTACACAGATCACTGACACTATATTGTTGTAAAAAAATATAGTTTTTGGAAATTATTGTGTCAAAAGTATTGTTTACCACAATATCGTGTTACTATACTTATAATGGTCAGTACCAAAATATCAGAAAAAATATTGCTAACACTACTATCACACAAACAAATGCAAAAATAATATTAATATAATGTGACATAAATAAATTACACTAATACAGAATGCTATAAATATATACTTACATAAACACACACACACATATATGTGTGTGTGTGTGTACATATATATATATATTCACTGAAAAAAACCATAGGTTTCAGGGACGTTATAGTTAGAAATTAGCATTTAAAAAACTCTTGAAATTCACTGAAAAAACCATAGGTTTCACAGACGTTATAGTTAGTTGGACATTTGACTCATATAAAACCAGAGAAATTCACCTGCTATAGTTAGTTGAGCTAACTATAACTCGCGCGCTCGCAATGCACTGCTGATGACGTCACATTTTACATCACTCCTGAAATGGTCAGTGACATCACTCATGACATCACTGATGACATCTCAAATGACATCATAGATTACATCACTAATGACATCATCCAGTGAATGTGTTTTTCTGTAAACTGTAAATATTTTTCTTATATATCTATGCCAAGGTCTATTGAAGAATGAGTCGATGTATAAGTGCCTGAATGGATTATTTAGTAGTTGCATGACTGACTCTATAAGTCACTGATTGAACGTATGTTACTGAATGCATGGATTAGTGACTAAACTGTGTGAATGTCTCTATTAGTTTCTCAGTTGGTTTGTATACAGGTGCATGGGTTGGTGAGTAGCTACATCAGTGTCTATATGGGTTATTGATTGTTTGTAGGAGTATCTGTATGGGTGTCTGAGTGTCTATCTGGGTGGGTGGGGGGGTGTCTGACTGTGCATACATGTCTGAATAGCTGTTTCACTGGTTCTATACATTCAAAACTGCATCTCGGAAGGGCTGTATGGGTAGCTAACTGTGTGTACAAGTGTGCTAATTAGTGAATTGATGTCTCAGTTGTATATATGTGAGTAACTATATATGTTTTTAGACAGTATATGTGAGTGTTGTGGTGTATAATTGACTATACGAGAGAGAGTGATTGCAAGAGTGTCTACATACACAAATGTGTACTTGTATTAGTGATTGTATAAGAGAGTAAGTATGTGATAGTATCTATATAAATAAGGGAAGTCGGGTGTGTATAAATAAGTCAGGTGGTGTGTATATATCTACATAGGTGAGTACATGGGTGTGTGTTTGATTTTTGGTATGACTGAGTAGTTGTGTGAGTAACTCTATGGATCAGTAGCACTGTGTGAATGTATGTATAGGTGTATGAGTGGATATTATACTGATGTAATAATGAGTGACAGCATATATGAGTGACTGTATCAGTGTATGTCCGGCTCACAATATATACATAGGAATCAGTGGATGGGTATCTAGTATCTGGTGTTTCTATGGTTTCGAAAATGGTAGTCTGTATTTTAGAGTGGGTGTAATAAAGGTCATATTAGAGTGTGAAGAGGTGTGTCAGACTATCACGTGGATGATGTCATCAGTGAAGTCATCAGTGATGTCACTTGAGATGTCATCAGTGATGCCATGAGTGATGTCACTGACCATGTCATGAGTGATGTAATATGTAACGTCATCAGCAGTGCATTGCGAACGCGCGAGTTATAGTTAGCTCAACTAACTATAACAGGCGAATTTCTCTAGTTTTATATGAGTCAAATGTCCAACTAACTATAATGTCTCTGAAACATATGTTTTTTTCAGTGAATTTGTAAGGTTTTTAAATGCTAATTTCTAACTATAACGTCCCTGAAACCTATGGTTTTTTCAGTGAATTTCTAAGGTTTTTTAAATGCAAATTTCTAACTATAACGTCTGTAAAACCTATGGCTTTTTCAGTGAATTTCAAAGTTTTTTTAAATATCGAACTACTATTGTGCTATTTGTCATTACTACTGTTTTTTCTAACTTTTCAACTACATAAAATAAACTGAAAAACTACTATGTAATCTAATATATTTCACAAATTACAGTGAGTTTTTAAATAATACAAAATAATTTAACATTCAAAAAACAATTTTTCTCCCTTTTTTTGCTGTCATCAGCTACTACTTAACTTCACTATTCACAGTGATGTCAGAGTAGTTTCATCATAAACAGCAAGGAAAAAAAAACAATCAACTAGATTGTTAAAAAAAACAAATCCCTAAGTCTCACAAATATAATACAAAATCAACACATATAACACATCCAATACTATTTCCAATCTTCAAATCTTACCTTCGTAGTTTCTGTGAACATTTTCCAAATCCACCAAATAATGTATAAAAAATTTCGCTTTGAAAGCATCCAGTATGAATTCCTTAAAGTATCTTTACACCTTCCCACAAAGCCGAATGGGGCATCTAAAATCTTTGTTTCAGAAATATCAAGTATGAGTTAGGTAATTCATAAGGCAACCTTGGTTTCATTTCCAAGTGTGTATCGTTGCAGTTACTCCAACCATTATTACACTTTAAATAAACTGTATAATGTCCACTTGTGGTAGTACTTCCAGCATGGAAAACAATAGCAACTGTTGAAAAAGTTCTTCCAGAAATAGATACTTGACTAGCAACAAAATATTTAATTTTGGTTTCCACTTTTTTTCCATTTGGTCTACAGCGTTGTAGCATTATAATCAAATTTTTTCAATATCTTTGTAGGCATAATGTAGATAGCATTGTTGATTTACAACGAGAACATATCATCTTGTGATCTGCTTCTTTTAGCAATTTGGAAAATGGTACAGATTTGCAGTCAGGTATTGTCAAATATAGAAATCGTTCTCTGTCAACTATAGTGCCTGAATTTAATGAACACTGTTCACATTTATGTTCCCATTTGTAACTGAGTCCAAATAAACTCTCAGTCTGAATTCCTTCATCTTCTAGTACTTCAAGCATAACTACCAAAAATTCTTGTGCATCTTGTATATTAGCAGTGAACGTTAAAGATCCAGTACATGTATCCAACAGTTGGCGAATACCAGAAGCAGAATAGATCTTACTTCTATCAGTTCTCAATTCTTGAAATAAAGTATAAATTGCCGAACATAATCTTTTTTCCTGACTTTCCATAATTTCACCATAAACATCTTCAAGATAAAATATAACGTTTAGAATAACATTACCATAGCAGTTGACACCAGAAGCATTTTCTAATTGGAATCCGACAACATCATCACTTGTTTGTATTTTCTGCTTCTTTACATCTTTTCTTTTCTCTTGATTTTGTTTCTGCTTTCCAATCATAGTTGATTCTTACCATGTTTGCTTTTTGAATACACAAACCGTTTCTTATAAATAGGATATTCACCTAAACTTGGAGCATAAAGCTTTCTCAAATGATTATATTCTCTTACACAATTAACATCAGCTCTAACCTTGTTCTCATCAAAATCAATTAAATACAAACCAGACAACGTTCTAACTCGAGATAATGCAACATATACCATTCCCTCTTTAAACACAGTTCTTACTACATTTATCAAAGCATTATCTACACTTAAACCTTGAGATTTATGAATAGTTTTTGCATATGCTAAACAGAAGGGAAACTGTTTTCTACGGACATACAAGTCTTTTACAAGCAAAACATGTACAGCACAATGCGCAATCTGTCTTACCTCTGTAATCTGATCAAATTTAACTTTCAAGAATTTAATTTCATTTCTATTTTGATATTTCACAAAATCAACAACTTTCCCCATTGCTCCGTTCACTAAACCTTCTTCTACATTCAGATTACGCCTCAAAATTACCCGACAGTTTAAACATACATCTACATTTTTTTCTAAGCCAGCAGTTTTTGATACAGACTTTTCCAAAGAATGCAATTTAGTCTGTAGTTTTTCTGAAAGAAGAATTATTCCTTGATGCTCGATTTTATCAATAGCTTCAATGTGAACTATTTCTTCATTTTCCAATTTCATAAGCTCTCTATTAAATGTATAACACTCTTCCACTGTAGACATTAAGCAAACTATAGACTTTTTTTCTTTCATTTTCTTGTACATTACTTCTGCTGGTGTGTGTTCATTTGTAAACAAGTTCTTTAGTAGACGACTTTGAAAATCTTCTTTACCATGTTTGATTAGAACACCAATTCTTACATCTTTTAGAATATTTCCATAATCTTCATCTCTTGCTTGTCGCATATTCTGAGTGAGTTCTTTATATTCAACATTTAACCACAGATTCACATTTCCAATACTTCCCAGAGATTTCTTAGTGTCTTCATGTAGAAGAGTATTAAACACTGGTTCTCCTTTTACAGGTGTTAGTTGTAGCAGATCTCCAAATACAATTAAATGTTTTCCTCCAAAGAGACCTTCATAATCTGTTGCAATCTTAAATTTACAAAAGCAAGCATTAAGTTTGAGACCATGCTCACCTCATCAATAATTAATAGTTTCATTTTCTTCAGCACTCTTGACACTTCATGAGAAGCTTCTCCAGACAATGTCTGATATTGTAATTTACTATCATGCTCAACTGGTAACATCAGTAATCTATGCAAAGTAACTCCTTTAACATTGTGTGCAGCTAATCCAGTTGGAGCTGTTACCACAGAACATAAATGTGAACCAGTAGTTTTTTGAAAATAACTGGTCAAAACGTGAATTAAAAAACTTTTACCTGTCCCAGCTTGACCACTGATGTACATCATAAGAGGTTTAAAAGATTAACACACACATTCTTTTTTCTCATGCAACAAACCATGTTATATCTGTTCTCTCACTTGTACATATATTTCTTTCTGTTCAACATTTAGTTGTTCTTCTAACTTTTCCAATGTAATATTCTCGTTGTGTGATTGTTGCATTGCAATTTCGACTTCATGCATAGCAATCGCTGCTTCATTTTCCAGTATTGGTTGTCCAAGAGGATCTTGACTACATTAACCACTACTTTGACTATTTTGAGATCTTTCATTAGCTATTTCAGCTGTAATAGTCTTTTCCTGTTCAACTTCATCATTCAACATTTTTAAATAGGTAGAGAAAATTGTACATGCAATGCTATCTTTACATGCATTAAAAGAATCTTCGTAGAGGTCAAAGTCTCCAAGTAATTCACTTTCGCTACGCCATGGTTTAAAGAGTTGGAGAAGTACTAAATAGTAAAATTCTCGCTTATCTGGAGTTTCACAACTGAGTTTCTTGTGGTTTATAAGATTACCCTTTGCATGTTTTACTAAACAACCATGACATCCAACTACTGTATATTTTCCTTAGTTTCAATTCTATTTAACATTTCTTTTGAAGCTGTAATGCTGAAGTACTTCATACAGAAATAGCTGTTCCAGATGTGGACTCCTTTTTGGATAGTATGTGTCCAACATATTAGTTTTAAGAATGTCTGTACTGTCTGGTTCATTTGCTGCTAAGTATTCAATTTCTTCTAATGATTTCAACACTCTATTCCGTGAGCAGGCAAGACCTAAACTTACCCAAATGATTCCTTAAGACTTTGAATATAAACTTGAAGAGTACAAGCGGTCTGAACATTCATAGGATCCGATTTCTCGGTGGGAAAGCATTTTCAAAGTAAAGCTGTACAATTTCTCTTGGGCAATTTCTTCCCACATTTGTTTCATCTCTGTTTTTTTTTTATTTTGTTATGTACGAGGTCACATAACGGGCAACAGCAATTGAGTTATCTGCAACATACTGTATGTCCATGTTCGCATTCCACATTTTTAAAATGACTGGATTGTAGTCATTGACATACTTTGACACTTCTGTTTTAAGTTGTAGGTATTCTTTGGAGATTTCCGAGTTATTGTGTGCCTTACAGAAGAAAAAAAACAATTTACTCTTCCTTTACAAATGACTGGACGTGGAAAACCAAACCGACATTTGGTGTAAAATTTTCCGTTAGACTTGTATTTTCTTCTGCAGTACTTTCCACAACAGTGACTTTGGAAACGTAAAACTTGCTGTCTCAAGCTTCTATCTCCTTCTTCTCTCAGAATCTCACATGTTACATACTGTTCGATGAAAGGCAATACTGTTTCATCAGAATCAGTTCCAAATGTAGGTGCATCCTTGACCCATAGTAGCATCTGTATATGAGGTGCACCTCTTGCTTGGTACTCCTTTCTCCAAAAGAAATTGGTAACTTCTCCAAGAGGTGGATTATTTTTATTGCAGATAAAAGACATCACAGCTTGAAACCTATGATTAAAATATCTGCACACATTTACAGGATCCAATGAACACAGTTCACCAGGAGAATTTATTTCAACATTTTTAATATTGGAATTCACTTCTCTTAGAAACTCAAGCAAATCTTCCCATGCATACTCTGCACAGCTAAGTGTGACAAACCATGTTGGTGTACCTAAGTTCTGTAACATACACTTGAGTTCTCCATGACGACAATACCAATACTCATTTGTTCCACGTTGACATACCATCAAATTGATTAACTGTGCTTCTAAATTTTCATCTGTTTTTTTAACTTTTTCCACAAATTCTTTCGCATAAAGAAGTGATTGATGAACTCCAGTTTTAAGTATGTGGTTCACTGCATACGAAAGAGAAGATAAATCACTTTCAAACAAAACGTGAAATATGTATGGAATGCACTGTCGAAATCTAGGATCTTCAGAATATAATCTTGTTGACCCATATTCTGAAGCTGGAATACGTACAGGTCGATCATCATGTCGTCCACCTTCTCCAGTAGGAAACAGCTGTGGAAAACAACGAGCTTCCAAGCTCTTCTCCCATACAGTCATTGGAGTTCCCTGTGCTTTTTTCATTTGAAATAACTCAACGCTGCTTCCTATTACTTCTTTTGAATGCAAAGGACATATTGTGTAATGTTCATAAATCTCTTCAGTCCTTGACTTGTCCACTTTCTCTATTTGACCACTTGAAATTTCACATTCATCTTCTAAACTTATTACCTGTTCATCCACATTTACAGTTTTGTGATAAATATTGTTCTCTATAAGATATAAGGCAGCCTTTTCAACTTTATTAACATCCACAAATTCTTGCCATATTTTCCTACTCTTTGTTGGTACACCATTTACTAGAATGACTACTGCCTCATTTTCCTCTTTCTCTCCAGCAATAGTTTCAATACACCACTCTTCCTTTCAGCCCTCTTTGCAAGTCTGTTGGTGGCAGTTTACCTGTTTTAGGCTCCATCCGAATTATAGTTTAAAAAGGATGAACAGATTGAATTAGAACCGACTCATATTTATTCAATTCTGCCAGTTCCTCCGGAATAGCTACTAATTCGAAGTTATTATGTACTGCTCTAGCAAGCATTTTGTTCTCTTCTAATTTGTTGTAACAATATTTACATATACGTTGATCACTACCTAACTCAAATCGACCTTCCACCAATAAGTAAGTTGCAAATTCTTCCCACTTACTATTGTTCTCCTTTTCACTTTTCAAATACAAATCAACATTCCTAGTTTGACTTTTATAATGAGTACGTCGACAACAAACACAAACATAGTTTGGTATTTCAGAGCACACTACATTAAACCTTCCAATTTCTTCTTCAAACTGATCAGTGCTAATCACTTTCCCATCTCCTTCAACAGCTATAATTGTCAAACTTTCACTTTCTATTGACTGCTCTTCTGAACCAAAATTTCGCATTTCAATATCATCACACTTTTTTTGAACATCTGATAAAGAACCATGTAAAAGAGTTGTATTTAGTTCACTTAAACATAATGCAGGACTTTTGACATAGTACAATTTCCTTACAAACTTCCGCATTTCTTAATGGTGTACTGCTAACATCCTCAAGTGATAAAAAACACTTTTACACTCTTTTCTTGAAAGACAAGCCAGAGAATACCCATGTTTCTCAGTATATTTTCTTACATTACATGATTCTAATCCTTGCAACAACTTAATGTTCTGTTTCATACTTTTCTCGTAGCAAATTTCGCATTATATCACTAGATTCCTGTCAAATACTACAAATACTGCTACAACCCCACTTATACACAGGAGCTTGTGTACGTTTCCCTTCCACTTCTTCAACTATTAACTCTTCTGCACTTTTACCAACCAATTCCTCTTTTGGAAGGGGACAACCATCCTGAACTTCGTAGCAACGACCTCCAGTATCAACTGCAAATGGTAAACTATTTTCCTGGAAGTAACTTTCCTCATTAAAAAAAGGCTCACTACTAGAAGTATGTTTCCAATGTCCTCTAAAGATTTTGCAAAAGTTGGTTCTGTTCACAAATCTTTTTCTTCTACTTTTCTCTTTCAACACTTTGATTACTTTATCTAATACTTTGATCCTCTTCAAAATCACAATGAATAACTTCTGTTTTAAAGTAAAAGCAGTATCCACTATACTTTCGATACACTGCTTCTGTTTGAATTGCAGCACTTTCTTTTTATATTTGCAGCATGTTCTCATTAAATTCTGAATCACTCTAGTTCGAAAAAGTCTCTGACGAATTTCTTGAAATTGTTTTTGTCTCCGGGTAACAGATACTGTTTCTTTATCATGTTTTCTTTTCCTTGTATTTGAAATTGAAGTCTCCTTCTCCTTACTTGAAAAATTCTTCTTTTTCCTTTGTGTGATGTTATTTTAATTAAATGTTCGTAATATTTTTTTCAGAAATTGTCTAGTGTTTTCACCAGAAGAAACTGTTTGTGTAGTGCTCTCATTTTTTTGTAATTGAAAATCTTTTCTTTTCTGCAAATATAAATGCTTCTTTTCTTGTCTTTTTTTCTCAGTTCTTGAAGGCATTTTCAAATTTTTATCCAAACGAAATAATTTTCTGAAAAAAAATAAAAATAGATTCAATTATTTTTTACATCTGTTCAATATATTGCAATATTAACATACAATTACATAAATTCTTCTGACGTCTTCCAGAGGCAGTGCTGCAACGTGATGGAGCACGGCAGGGGAGCAGTAGGATGACGGGTAGTGCCATAGAACATACAGCAAGTATTTAATTATTTACATATACCTTTACAATTTATATGTAACTGCACTACCTCATACTTTTCACCTCTCCACAGCACCCCACCACCCCACACACTCCCTCTACAACCCAAATTATTTAAAATTATAATCTATATACTTAGGATGATGTTATCAACCAAACGGCACACAGAAAAATTACCATTATTAGCCTAACAGTTTTATCTACAACTTCGCAAACATAACACAGCACCCAAAGCTTTAATTGGAGGGGAGGGAGTCTGAGCACCGGCAGTTTATTTTTGGGGGCCTTTCGAAATGGATCTCTATGGGGCTCTATTTTCGGGCATCGCAAATGTAGTCCGTTGTTTCTTTTTTTGGACTGTAGTGAGACAGTGAGACCATGCACATTGCTCACTACTAAAAAGTGGAGACATCATGCCAGGTGAGTCGCGTTGTAGGAGAAAAGAAATCCTTTAAAGAGAGCCATTTTCTCTCATGATTTACCTTCTCTTTTTGCACTGAAGGAGCAACATCATCGTGGCATGATTAGCAGAGAGACCACCAGGCGCACAACGCCCATTGCCCCGGACACCCTGAGACAGCTTCCCAATAGCACACACAGAGCGGCACCCGAGTACTTCACAGGTCTTCAAAAGACCATTTGCTTGTAAATGATGCTCTGTTTCCCCCCCCCCTTTTTAGAGCCCCTACATCCCCTCTCTGCCTAATGCTGAAAGAACTATCCTCCCCCGAAATTACACTCTGGTTGCGCCTTTGGAGACAACCACACGCATCCAACTCCAACACAACCCTGCTCTCACCTTTCACAGGGTGTTGTTGTAGTGCTACGAAAACACACGCTTTGCCTGGCTCACTTAGGGGCATATTATCAAAAACGGCGTTAAAATTATCGCCGCTTTAGCGGCAGGAAACTGCCGCTAAAGCGGTGATAATGAGCTTGATAATATGCCCTTGTGAATTCCCATAGAAGCCCAGCTTCACACCACAACCTGGCCAGCTATGGGAATTGACATGGGCATATTATCAAGCCCATTATCACCGCTTTAGTGGCAGTTTCCTGCGGTAATAATTTTAAAGTCGTTCTTGATAATATGCCCCGTTATCTTTCTAAATTAACGTCTTACACTGAAAAGCTGCTTTACATTTCTTTCCCTACATCAACCTTTGTTTAAAACACCACCAGAGAAGGGTGGTGAACTCTGGTCCACAAAGAGCAACTCAAAACTTTCTTGTTCTTTATCAGAAACTTCATCTGCCTCTCAGTGATTATCGTCAGCCTTTTCGGGCCCCTTAAGAGGCTGGGTGGATGAGTATAATACGCAGTATTTAGTTTCCGCGACGGAGAGTGCACGAAAATAAGGACGGATAGTTGAATAAAGGGCGACTGGATGGATGGCCAGATGGATGAATGGATAGCTAGATGGATGGATGTATGGTTATATGGATGAATGGAAGGATAAATGGATGCATGGACCAGTTCTTAGGATACACGGATGGGCTGATAGATGCATAGGATTGGTTCTGGGACAGATGTATGTGTGGTGAATATATGGGCGTATAACTGGATGGATGGCACAGTGCCTACCATGGGCGAGTGGGCTGATAGATACTTAGAATAACTGCAGGGACAGATGTATGTATGTATGTATGTATGTAGGAATGTCTGAATGAATTGAAAGATGGTTGGATGGCGCAGTGCTTAGGATGAATGGATGCAGGGCTTTAAGTGGGCCGGCTCTGAGCACCGGCAGTTATTTTCAGAAAAACTCGAAACAGTTCTCTATCGGGCTCTATTTTCGCCTGTGCAAAGGTAGTGAAGTTTTATTTTTATTTTTACTGGAGTGCAGTCAGAGCATGAACATCGATGTGCGCATGCTCATTTTGCTCACTACTGAGAAGTGGAGACATCATGCTACGTGAGCCACGTTGTAGGAGGAAGGGCAATCCTTTAAAGAGCGTGTTTCCCGAACGTAGGATAATTCGAGGAGATTTTCTTAAGCACACAATGCTAGTTATCTTCATGTAGACCATGCCCCTACTTGGATAGCCCACACCCCTTTTAGAGCACCCCCAGTTTTTTTTCCCACTTTAAGCCCTCACTGCACCATAGTAACAAAGAAATGGTCCAAGCTTCCATTTAAATGTACAATGGCACCAAGTTTCATAATTTGCCATCAACGCTGGCAGCCTTCTACTGCAGTGCAAGAGTGTCTATCAGCACGAACATTTGTTATCCACAGAAATGTTGTGTGATTTGCATAGCTGTCTGCTCGAACACTCATCACCAAAAGGTATTAAAACAGGCAGATTTGCGAGAAAAACGTATACCATACCATAAACCGCTTCATAAATGGGCCCAGTGCCACTACACCACCCTCATCCCCATTCTTGCTTAACCTTACAAAATCAAAGAACGATCCCAGCAAACCTGGGAGAGCCACTATAGCAATACAGGGACTTAATTTGAGCAAGTCTCTGCCAGAACGCCCAGCAACAAAAGGTATTAAAACATGCAAATTTCCGGATAAAACATATACCATGCCATAGAGCGCTTTATAAATTGACCCAGTGGCACTACATCACCTTTACTAGCTACACATATGCACGTTACAAATGTCCGTGTTATAATCAGCAACATACCCACCTCTCCCACCCCCACCTCTTCCCTGGCTTAACCTTACTAAATCAAAACAACAAGCCCCAGCACTCCCGTTAGCGCCACTATAGCCATACATAGCCTTAATTGCAACAGGTGTCTGCCAGAACGCTCATCAGCAAAAGGTATTGAAACCTGCAATTTTCCAAGTAAAACATACACCATACCATAAGGCGGTTTATAAATAGTCCCAGTACCACTACACCACCTCCACACCCGCCCTTGCTTAACTTTACGCAATAAAACAAAGAGCCCCAGCAAACATGGATGCGCCACTATAGCCATACAGAGGCTTAGTTTCAACAGATATCTCCTGAAACACTCATCAGCAAAACATATTAAAACATGCAAATTTGCGGGTAAAACATATACCATGCCATAGGGCGCTTTATAAATGGTCCCAGTGGTACTACATCACCTTTAGTAGCTAGACATCTGTACGTTACTAAAGTCTGTGTTTTAATCACCAACATACCCACCTCCCCCACCCCCGCCATTGCTTAACCGTATGAAATCAAAGAGGAACTGCTACCATTCCTAGTAGCGCCACTATACCCATACTCAGGCTTAATTTTTAAAGGTGTCTTCCGTAACGCTTATCATCCAAAGTATTCAAACATGCAAATTAGCGGGTAAAACATAAACAATCCCATAGCACGGTTTATAACTGGGCCCAGTGGCACTACACCTCCTTTACTAGCTATACATCTGTATGTTAATAAAGTCCTTTAAACACTCTGTAGAGTGTATAGCAGAGGATAGGGAGAGTAAACAAAGTTGTAATTCCCAAACTTTTGATATACCGTCCCTTTACTGTATGTATATTAAGGACATTAAATTGAATGAAAAAATTGACGAGTGTCTCAAAAGAGATAGTGAAACTGAGCACTGGTAAAACCCGGACCACCTACGTATATTCAGCACAGGAACACAGCCTGACAATGACTATCACTTGTAATGACATATACTTTTACTAATGTCAAGAAAGTCATACAGAAAATATACCGAACATTTTCATTTCTTTTTTATCTCTCACACATTTATAAAACATCTCTTCTAAAGAAACACTCCCCAACCACTTCTATTTCATAAGAACAGACAATAATTAATACGTTTACTACCATATATTTTAGTATATCTACCTTTTTATTATTCACTAGTCACAAACTACTAAAACTATTAACTATACCCAAATGCAAACCAGAAACCGTGTTAATATTATATCTCAACCTATATTCAAATGATTCAAACTATGCGTACATATAAAAGGAACTTATCACTTTTACTATCTCCATCTCCTCTCCATGTAATCTCCAAGCACTGTAGACGGCCTCACAGTACAACAACCTACCTAGACTTGTATTCAAATCTACCTCTCACTGTCAAAAATGAGACCACAACCTGTCCACATAACATTTCTGGGTTTAGTTTTATCGCTTTTAACTTAATAACACATACATCTCCTACCCCCCCTTGCCCACTACTTCCACAAAAAGTATAATTTGCAAACGTGGGACATTTTGTTTATCTCGCCTGAATACATTAACAAACCCAAATTAACACTGCACCTCATTTTCAAAACCATACAGTCCTTTAAAGATGACAAACTACATTTCTTCTTTGTGAAAAATTCCTAAACATATATAAAGTACTTATATAACAATAGGCCGAACTTTATGCATATTTTATAACCAATATGAAACACCACACTTTACTAACAGGATATCATTTTGAAATAAAAAATACTTGTAAACTTAAAAATATCACCTCAAATACTTAATCACTACTACAGAACACATAACACACCTTGTTCATTTCTACCTCACCTTTGTAGTTGGTATGCAGATTTCAAATGTCACACACGCATGCAATTCTTTCTTTCTCACACAGTGCATGTAATGCACCGCTTTCATCAAGAATGAAACCAGTAATGGCACAATTTCTCTGTCGCTCCACATATAAATACATGTAAACAACAAATCAGAATACTTCACTCCTTCATCGACATTCCAAAACTTATCTCCATTGGTTATTTTTGAATTTTGTATCTGAAAAGCTACTTAATATTTCACGCCACACACAGGTCAGAATTTCAACCTATTTATCACCACACTTTCTGGAACATTCTACGACACCTGCAGGTTAAAAGTTCATGATTTTTTAAAACTTAACCTTTTTATTTTCAGCATATTCTCGAACATCTATCACCACCTGCGGGCTAAAAGTTCACCATTGTTTTAAGTTACAAATGTACCTTCCAAATGCAAGTAGCATGTCTGGTTGAGCTTTGCACATTTCATCCTATCGTATGTACTCCACGTTTAGACTGCTCTTTATTAACCAATGACAAAGATGCATTTTCACGCAACTAATATGCACCCTAGTTTTTAGTACCCAATGCTTCTTATCGTCCAATAAATTATCCTATTCTTTGTAGTTTGCACTTTACAAATACCGTATTGATTTACCTTCGCACTCCCTGTATAACGCCACCTAAGCACCATATACAAATTACCATGTTCCAAACAAAATTTCCTCCTACTACGTATAAAATATAACTGACACTACTTAAACCCGTGTGGCACAGCGGCCAGGGCACATGACTTCACACCATAAGACACACAGTTTAGGCTCACGCTTTCATTCCCGACTACCGCACCAGCTCACCTTAGCAGCATCAGACTCTAGGCAATGCCTCACTTAATTTCCGTACCCAGCACTTTCAGACCGGTAGCTATGAGTAGTTCGCTTCGCACACCCTCTATAGCACACCCTAAACACGCCCACAAAGGTTACAGTGCTCCTACCATCCTCTTTCCTACTTTTTTAGCCCTTTTTTCCCCTTACTCGCTTCGACGAAATAAAAAAATGGTGGCCAACACTTCCTAGTTGCAACCGCTCATGGCGCTCCCAACCAATAAGCAGAAAGCTTGTGCTCGTAACGCTTCAGCCAATCAGATGGCAGAATTCCCAAATATCGATATCTGTAAATTTCGATATTTCTCAAAAACTACTGAACGGATTTACACCAAGACCCTTCTCCTTGTCAAATTTGGGGTAATTCCATTCACCCGTTCGACGTGTAGCCTTGTCTAAAGTTTCCTATGGAAATTAACATGGAGAAAGCACGTTTTGGGACCCCCTTTTTACTCGGCCCCCTCTTGACGAATCACCCCCAAACTCCCACATAGGAGCTGTTATGAACAAAGAATTAGTTTGGAAAATTTCATGAAGATTCATCAAACGACGCCAAAGTTATAAGCAAAACAAAAAATGCTCTTCCTATGGAAACTTGGTCCTAACTATAACTACCTACTGGCGACCGCCAGTAGGTAGTATATATATATTACCTACTGGCGGTCACCAGTGGGCAGTTATAGTTAGAACCTAGTTACCATAGGCAATGCGTTTTTGAGTTGCCAATATCTTTGGCGCCGTTTGACGAATCTTCGTGATATTTTCCAAAAAACAGGGTTGGACTGCTCAGTTTGTGTAGACAGTTTCGGGGTGATTCATCAAGCGGGGCCCGAGAAAAAAGGGGGTCCCAAAATGTGTTTTCTCCATGTTAATTTCCATAGGAACTTTATTACAGGCAACAGCCCGACCTGCTGAATGGATTTACACCAAATTTGGCAAAAAGGTAGGTCTTGGTTTAGACTGCGCCCTTTTTATTAAATGGTGTAAATCCGTTCAGTAGTTCCTGAGAAATTTAAAAAAGAAAAATATCGATATCTGAGCACTGAGGAGGGTTTGTGAACCCTCCAGGGCATGAGCTTCACTCTGATTGGCTGCCAGCACTCCAAACCAGCTATGTTGGCAGCCATCTTGTGACTCGGTAACCGAGTCACAAGAATAGAGTGGAAAAAAGTTGAAAAACAAGAAAAGGGGAAGGGTAGAAACACCTTGACCCCCCAGGCCTCCTCACGGGTTCCCACAAGGACCCCAGGTCCGAAAAGAGCATTTTTTTTTTTTAAACGGCAGAATTCGCACTGGGGTTGCGAATCCTGCTGAGAAGATTTTTAGAAAATGAAGTGCGGGCTCCCGTGCTTTGTTTTAAAAAAGCCCCCGGGTGGGCCAGGTCTCGGGGGCAATAAGTGATTCCATCGCAGCTCCGGGGGCAGCCACCTCCTCGGGGCTTAATAATTTGAATGCGGGGGGCACCACAACCTCCCCGGGGCTTTGTTTATAAAGGTGTGGGGGTCCCAACACCCACCCATGCTGACCTAGGGACCGCCACCTCCCCAGGGCATTGAAATGTAAAGGGTGGGGGCCCTTTACTGGCCCTCCCAAGCCCCGGGGACGGCCTAATCCCCGGGCCTCAATTTGTTTTAAAAAACTGTGTTGGGGCGTGGCCAAGATGGCGACACGGTAGGACGCAAGATCATGTCCCTCCGGTGCCGCCAACCTACAGCCTTGCTATCCTGCCCCATCATGGTGCCATCGAGCGCTGAAATGAGACTGGGTAGTTCTGGGGCTCGGTACCATACCTGTTTGCTGTGTGGCTGGGGCAAAGCCGGCGTCCTACTGCTGCCTGAGCGGCTGGCCAGTTCGGAGGCCGGGCGGTAGGAGCGCTCGGGCCTGGGGCCGAGCAGCGAGAGTGGAACTGAGTGGCTCGGCTGCGGAGCGCTGGGAGACCACCACAGTGCTGAAATTGACTGGTGAGCAGGGCAGAGGAGTCGGCGGGTCTCGGAAGGCCGGAGCGCTGCGATCGGCAGCATTACGGGATGTGAGGACAGACAAGCAGCGGCGGCCGGGGAGCAGAGTTTCTGGGGTCCCGCCATTTTGTTAGCCCCGCCATCTTAAGCTCCTGCTGACTGTCTGGGCCTGTGTGCGGCCCGCATTCCCTTTTCCACAAGCTTCTGCCGCCGCGAGCTTGGGTGGCATTCCCCCGCAATGCAGCGACTGGAGACCTGACTTACACCGCGGCTGATCTCAGGCTGCAGAGGAGGGGCCTGGTACACCTAAGGAGCGGGAAGTCCGTGGAGCTCCCCAGGTCCTGTGGAACTTTTATGCACCCCGCTGGGACAAGTGATGGGGGCTGAGCATGCAGACAACAGCCCATGGGCCATTGACAGAGGAAGCTGCTGCGGGCTGGGCCGGCATGTGGGCATAGAGGCAGGCGGGCATGGGAGGCAGCGTGGCGTGCCACAGCGGATCGCCCTTCGGCTCTGTGCCCGTGACAGGGTAGGACCCTCTGAGAGACGGAGAGGTGTCTGTGGATCCATTGGTGCCTGCCTAGCTGGGGATCCTGACCACTACACCCGGAATGTGGGTAGCAGGCATGCCCGACTCTAACCCTCCCTCACCGGCCCACTGGAGGCGGGCCCACTAAAAGCACCTGCAGACAGGCTGAAAGCTATTGATTCATTGACGGTGACCTGTGCTGGGCCCCCTACATGGTGAACTGGCCCAGAGGAGGTTGACTATCAGCATGGGCTGGGAGTGAGTGGGGCTCAGAAGTTGATCCCCTGTGTCATGGCGGTGGCACGCAATAAGAGGAACAAGATACTAAAAGATATGCTCCTGAAGCAGCAGGGGACCGTTGCCTCTACTAGCAAGTAACAGGAGGGAGCGATGGATGGTGAGGACAGCCCGGCCACCAAAACTTTCATGCTGGAACTCTTTGCGTCAATAAAGGAAGGCATTCAGGAGCTTAAGGGCCAGCTGGCCGTTGATCTTTGGGAGGTGCGGAGGGACCTCGATGAGGTGGGAGAGCGTGTGGCCATGCTGGAGGAGCACGAGCTCAGCCGGGAAGAAGAACTCCACCACCTGCAGCAAGACATGCTGCGCCTCCAGGAACAGTACCTCGACCTCCAGGCACATGTGGAAGATCTAGAGAACCGCTCTCAGTGGAATAATATACGGAATAGAGGCGTGCCATGGCGAGAGGAAGAGGACGACCTTGGGGCCTATGTTGGGGCTCTGTTTCAGCAGATCCTGGGAGAAGAGGGCCCAAATGACCTCCAGATGGACCGAGTACACAGAGTGGGTCTCCCATGAGGAAACAAGGCTCCGCCACTGGACATTCTTGTGTGCGTCCATAATTTCAAGATAAAAGAGCGAATACTTAAGCGACGTGACTTCAAGGTGGTCACCTCCCACCTGCGCGAGAAGGGACTCACCTACTCCTGGGGTCACCGCTTCCGCATCATCTTTACACTCCAAGGGAAACTGCACCAGATCCGCTCACTTACAGAAGCCCTCAAAGTCCTCGGCCTTGACAGCATATCAACAACAGAGCAGATGGAGAAGCCTAAAGAGCGGGGCCCTCGTCGAGCGCCAAGATGGCAGAGAGTGGGCAAGTTGGCTGCCACCTTGAAACCTGACCAGGCTACAATGACCAAGGAGAGGGAGGCTGTGCTCTCCTCCCTTTCACAGCCGTCGGACCATCCAGCTACCCTTTGAGCGGCACATTTGGAGTGCACTGGGGTGGGTAATATGTTGGGCTGCCAGGGGGGCACGGGTGGTTATCCCTGATGCCCGTTGACAACCTCTCCGCTGGCAGGGGAGATGTTCTTGGCTCCCTACAGACCGGATTGCGGCTCGAACCAGGACCTTCTGGGTCCTCCATTCCCCGAAGAACTTTGGTCGTGTTTTGTTTTAGTCCCAGGTTCTGATATTTGTTCTCCCTATGGGCCTCAGAGTTTTTGGGGTTTTTGTCTGGGGTAATCCACACCAGTTAGTTCTTTGGCATCGCCTCCCTGACACAGAGGGAGGCTTTTGGTTCGGCTTACATCACGTCGGTGAGAGGCCACTACACCAGCACGATCTATCACCACACTCACTTGATGGGGAAGGGACTCAAGATAGTTAGCCTTAACGTTCGGGGCCTAAACAACCCCGTCAAAAGAGCAGCGGTATTATCCTTACTTCTTGAGGAGACACATCTTCTATCGAAGGATACACCACGTATGTGTACGAGGCATTTCCTACAGCAATTTTGGTCAGCAATGCAGGCCCATCTAAGAAAAATGGGGTAGAGCGATAGGGGTTTAGGGTTGGGTAGGTTTACTACTGTTTCTTTTTTGTTCTCTTATGTCTTTCTTTAGCCTCTTAAGCTTGTTCTTGTGCAAACTCAGAAGTCATTGATTACTACAATGCAGACGCATCACCCTCGCTGCCGGCCTCAGGGTTGTTGGCTCAAAAGCTGTGTACTGCTGCAAAAGATACGCTCTGCTGGCCGGTGTATGTAGGCAGGAAGCTGTGTCCGCCTATTGTGACTTCTGACTAATAAAAAGATTGGTTCTTAAAAAAGTGTGTGGGGGTGCTCCTGCCCCTCCTCAGACTGCCCCGGGGACCACCACATCCATGGGGCATCAATTATTCAAATGCAGGGGTCCGTTACGGACTCCCAGGCCCCGGGGACCATCACCTCTCCGGGGCTTTGAAAACTCCTGGAGCCCTTGATGCCCCTGGGGACCGCCACCCCCCAGGGCTGGCTCCTACAGTGTCCCGGGGTGCCCACCCCCTGGACACTGCTGTTTGCTATGTCTGCATGTCAGCAGCTCTCCTTGCTCAAAAGCAATGTCGGCTCCCGCAGGAGGCGGGGAGCCAGCAGGACCGTGGGGGCATTTGGGCTCCCCCCACGGTCCCCAATGCAAAAGGCCGGCCCCGGGGGATTGGGTCCCCGAAGCCAGAAGTGGCCCGGGAGGGGGGCCACGCGGTCCCCTCACTCAATAAAATAACATTTAAAAAAAAGAGGCACAGCCCCAGGGGATGGGGTCCCCGGGGCCAATAGAGGCCACAGGCGCGGGGCCACGCAGCCCCTCTCCTTAAAAAAAATATATTTTGTAAATAATAAATATGTGGCCATGCCCCAGGGATGGGGTCCCCGGGGCCGAAATTGGACTCGGCAGGGGGGCTGTGTAGCCTCCTTCCCGATTTTTTTTTCTTGAAAAAAACAGGTCAGGCCCTGGGGGATGGGGTCCCCAGTGCCCCAAATATTGCAAAAGAAGGGGTCCACACAGCCCCCGTCTAAAAAAACAAAATTAAAAAAAGCTGGCATCTCGCCGGAGGCCCTGCCCCCTCCCTGCAGCACTATGCAAACGCGCTCCCTAGCAAGTTGCAAGTTTGGGAATTAATTCCCCTTGAATCCTGAGGGTCCCTGGGTGCCAACTAGCCTACCAGGTACCTCCAGTATGCACCACAGAGCTGCGTTGCAGAGAGGTAGTCTGAGGCCATGCACCTTTTTACACCTCTCTGCAACGCAGCTCTGTGGCGCTAACTGGAGGTACCTGGTGAGCTGGTTGGCCCCCACAGATCCTCAGGATTCAAGGGGACTTAATCCCCCAATTTACAACATGCCTGGGGGCGCGTTTGCACAGTGGTTCGGGGAGGGGCAGGGCCTGACATAACAAGTGTGCAAACGCCCCAAGGCACATTGTAAATTGGGGAAATAAGTCCCCTTCAATCCTGAGGGTCCCTAGGGGCCAACTAGCCCACCAGGTACCTGCAGTAAGTGCCACAGACCTGCATTGCAGAGAGGTGGTCCGAGGCCATGCCCCCTTTTACACCTCTCTGCAATGCAGAGCTGTGGCGCTTACTGGAGGTACCTGGTGGGCTAGTTGGCCCCCAGGGACCCTCAGGATTCAAGGAGACTAAATCCCCCAACTTACAATGCACCAAGGGGAACGTTTGCACAGTGGTGCAGGGAGGGGGTGGGGCCTGACATAACAAATGTGCAAATGTGCCCCCTGGCATGTTGTAAATTGGGGGATTAAGTCCCCATCAAACCTGAGGGTCCCTGGGGGCCAACTAGCCCACCAGGTACCTCCAGTAAGCGCCACAGAGCTGCGTTGCAGAGAGGTGTTCCAAGGCCACGTCCCTTTTTACACCACTCTGCAAACGCAGCTTCTGGTGCACTGCTGGTAGGGCGATGTTGTCCTCTTGTGTCCTGAGGACCTCAGAACACAAGTGGACTTCATCCTCCGAGCAGCAGTGTACCAGTCAGTCAGTCAGAAACCTTTATTCGATTCCAGATGAATCATAAAAGTTCACAGGAAAAACATACAATCATAAAATAAGACAATACATACAAAAGAGCATAAAAAATATCTTTGAAGGCAATTAAAAACGTAATTACATACTTTTACATTGCATATCGTTTCCTTATTATAAAAACATTTTTTATAAAACTAAGCACAGAGCTGCAAATGGAGGAATTTGCTAAGGAATGTAAATAATTAAAACCCTCTTTATGGGATCAAAAACAGTTTTTGTTTAAAATTGGTTTAAGAAAGCGTGCCCTGGGGTCTTTATATAATGTGCAAAATAGCATAAGGTGCATAGTATTTTGTTGGGCTGTATTATTACAAGGACAGGGGGGTAGCCTCTCACAGCACCCCACCTGTTTTGGAAAACCACAAGAAAGTGCAGTGTGCCTAAACGGAATCTTGTCATTAAAAAACGTGCATTGCCCTGCAAGCTAAAAGACAAATAAAATTGTTGCTGTTTTAAGAAAGGGGGGTCCGGTGTATCTGTAGGCCTAGATGATATACTCAGCTCAGATCCAAAAGCTTCTTTTATGGACCGCCATTGCGTTGTCTAAATTCATGCAATCTTTTAAGACAAGTCGGGAGAAATTAAATTCCTCCGAGGACCAAATTTTCCCCCATAAAAGCAGGGGTGCCATGTGTATTCTGTCTGTGATATAATCCATACCCACCTCCGAGTGGCAAAATGATGTAGGGGAGCTAGACGGGATAAATAAGAGTCTCTTCAAATATTTGTTCTCGATTATTTGAATCTGGGTACTCTTTTGATATCCCCACACTCCTGCACCGTAAGTTGCTCCTGACAAACATTTTGATTTATACAGTGTTATCAGCTCTGTAACAGGCTTATGGCCAAGTTTGGCCGCAAATCGAAATAACCCCTCAATAACTCTTGAAGTTTGATGCACCCGGGATACCAAAAGTTGATCCCAGTTTAAGTTAGAGTTAAAAACAATCCCCAAATAGCTAAAAAATGTTACTTTCTCAATAACTGTCCCATTCACTGTATATTTTTGTCTTTTTGTTAATTTTGGCCCACATACCATGACAAAGGATTTCTTATAATTCACCTTCAGGTCTAGTAACGTCATGTATTTGGTGAAAGCATCCAAACATCTCTGAAGTCCATTGGCAGTCAAGTCCATCAAAACCGTATCGTCAGCAAGCATACCACAGTAAAGGTACTTGGGCACCTGCTATTTTTGGGCAGTCCAAGTGTTTATTTAACAGAAACTGCTCCAGCCCATTTGTATAGACCAAAAACAAAAACGGGGCTAGAATGCAGGCTTGCCAGACCCCCTCTGTCGAAGCGATGGGCTTGGTCTTCTCTCCCCCTGGGCCATAACGGATAACTACAGAGGTGGAAGCATGTAGTCTGTGGAAGAGAGTGACAAGTGGTTCCTCAAAGCCCAGATCTTCCATCAGCGCCCACAACGTGCTCCTGCACACCATGTCAAAGGCACTGGACAAGTCCATGAAGGCCAGGTGGATCGACGCCCCCCTAGCCTTCATGTACTTGCCCATGATCATCGACAAGTTGAGGCACTGTTCGACAGTTCCTATTTCCTTCCTAAACCCATATTGGGTATGTGATATTAGCCCAGCGTTGTTAGCCCATGACTCCAGGGGTGCCAAAATAACCCTCCCATCACCTTGCATCTATAAGGGTTTCTATTTCCCTTTTTAAATATTGGCACTCCCACAGCTTTCTTCCAAGATTGTGGGGTCTGGCCCGTTATGGCAGCTCTAAAAACATTTAATAGTACGGGGCCCCAGAGTGCCGGATTTCTTTTAAAAAGGTCTAAAGGTACTGGGTCTGGGCCTGGGGCTTTAGAGGCAATGCCCTTTCTAAGGGCCTCCTCCACTTCGCCTAAAGTTAGGGATACACTTAATTGCCGGGCTGATTCAGGATTAAAAGGTATATCTGACTGACTGACCTGTTGACTAATGTCATTTGGGTTAAAAATCTTCGAAAAGTGGAACTCCCAAGCTAAACCCGTTATATTTGTTTCAACGTTCCTGCTTACTTCCGTGAAGAGTGGACGATTAATCACCTCCCAGAAGGACCTAGAACCTCTTAGCAATCCTGCCTTTTTTAAATCTTCCCAGGCCTGGCGTCTCAATTCTTCTTTTCTACGCTCTATTGTGTTTTTGTAAGACCGTCTAGCTTCGTTAATCAAGGCCCTATCCCATGGTACTGTGCTTCATGCTGTTTTTAAAGCTCTATTTGCCACTGAGCACTCCGAATCAAACCATTTATATTCAGGGCGATTCATTTTTTTTTACTCATTTAAGCAGATTTTTTTGCCACATCTTCACATATGATTTCAAAACTCCCTATGATGGATTCCGGGGGGGGCTAAACAGGTTAAACAGGTCATCACGTCAGTTAAGTTAGACTTAATTATATTCTCCTCAAATTTGACATGATCCAGAGTATTCCATTTGAACCTTACCCCTTGATTACAGTTATATTTTATAGGACAGTCCACAGCCATCCCCTTTGGGGCCTTAATTTTTAGAGAGGCTGTTAAGAGGGTTGTGGTCACTGGCAGGGTTCAGTTCAACAAGGAAATTTTCTAAAAGATCGGGATACCTCCCGGTAATTCACATAAAATCAATCGTACTGGTTCTGCCCCTGCCCTGAAATGTCGGGAAGTATGCCACCGAACTGCCCACTAGATTGTTCGCCAGGGATAAGTCATTAACAAAAATGATTGAGTTTAATGCATCTCCCTGGGGAGTATGTTTAAAATGGGCAAGCGGTGAATCATCAAGATCAGTCAACCCGCACACTTTGTTACTGCTTTGCTGACATAGTGTACAGTTGAAATCTCCAACCCAGATAATACATAAAGGGTAGAATTTTAGTGCTATTTTGTCAATTTCCTCTTGTAGGTAAATTATGACCCCCGTGCTTTGCTCATCGAAAATATTATAGTACCAATTGATTAATAACAAAATTACATCCAACAAATTAAAACACATGATCAATTGGTACAAGGGTAAATTAATTACCTTTTCGATTACGAGCGCCTCATACCCCACTGAGATCAAGGTTACCCATCCCCACCTTGCCCTCCCTGACAGTGATGGTTCAGCTAAGACATTTAGCGACAAATATCCATCTATGTTAACGTCCGTTCTACTCCATGTTTCCTGGGTACAGATAATATCTAATGTTTTAATGTACCGAACCCAAACCTCCTCTGTTAGCTTTGGCATGATCCCTGCTACATTGTAGGAAAGTAGGCGTAGCTGTTGACAATTTCTTTGGAAATAAGGTGCTTGCATGCCTTGTCCGTTAGGGCCACTCGGGTCTGGTCGGTAGGGACAGTAATTAAACCCAATCCTCCCAGACTCTCACTCATATTATGTAGCTGGGATAAAGGGCGTTTATCGAACCCTTGACTTGACTTTGAACGATGTTGCCCAGAATAAGCATTTAGTACCGCAACACCAGTTTTATAAGGATCAAAAATGTTTTCCTCCAACCTACCCCATTGGTTGGCAGTCAATCTATTTCAGCCAAATCGTTCAGTGGGGCAAATCGGTTTCTATGGAACCAGGGTTGTGTCTCACAGTGCTTGGGGCGCTGGTAGATCCAAGTATGTCTCACTTCTTCCATATTATGATTTAATGGTTTGGGTGGAGGATAAAAAAAGTCCAACGGAATTACCGAGATAATATGATTATACCCAATTTGATTTTGATTTGTCATCATGTCAAGTATTGTTTTAACTAAGCCTGGGGATCTAAATATCTAAAAATCCTGTTTTTGTATTTAAAAAATGTAGTTCCCTATTCCTCAATGAGGGCCTATGTTCCCTCTGACCTAACGGTAGTGCCGGGACATTAGCTAGGATGATGATATAAGGTGTAGCTTGTGCAGATTAATATCAGCATCACTTATGATCCGATTGTCACTCTGCTGACCCATAGTGGGGCCTTGACTTAAAGGATTGGTGACTGATTTAGCGTGCTCCGGGTTTACCCTTTTCACATCAGAAGAATTATTTTGTGTGGACTATCCATCTCTTTGCATGGGATCCTGGATCTGTAATGCTAGGTGGCTATCATATGGGTAGGCCTTCTTTTGGTCTAAACCATCCTGTAACTGTGCTTCAACTGGGGGAGTCATGATCCATAATTCCTCCCCAACAGCCCCAACCGTTTTTTCTGTTGGCTTATGCATGTGAGCTAGTGAAGGTGGGGGTACATTGATTTTCTCCTCAAGTAAATGTAGCCTATTCCCAATATCAGTCAGTTTTAGGAAGATAGGGTTTAAGTGTGCTGCTAATACCGCTTGTAGTTTGTCCTAAAAAAGCCCCCCTTCCACTGATGGCGCGGTTATTGTGGGGGTCACCTCTACTTGCGATATGGACCTATTGGCTTCCAAGTTATGGGCATTGTCTACTTGCTCACACTGCTCAATATCTAGCCTAGGTAGTACATTGGTCGATTTAAGATGCACCAGAGCCTGTGTTTGCAGCGTGGTGTAAAAAGGGACATGGCTCAGAACATCTCTCTGCAACGCAGCTCTGTGGCACTTACTAGCGGTACCTGGTGGGCTACTTGGCCCCCAGGGACCCTCAAGATTCAAGTGGACTTAACCACTCAACTTACAACTCATAAGGGGGTGCCTTTGCACAGTGGTGCATGGAGGGGCGGGCCTGATTTAACAAGTTAGCAATCCTGCTGTGTAGGAGTACAGGAGGTAATAAAAGGGGTAGTTGCCCCCCAAGGTTGACATTGGGGGCTATCTTTCCATTCTGTTACCTTCACTAAATCCCACACAGTCAGATTGCTGAAATGTGTTTGGAGGCCACACTCACCTTTCTCCACCACTCTGCAAACATGACTGCTATGTTATAGTTAGAAATTAGCATTTAAAGAACCTTTGAAATTTGCTGAAAAAACCATAGGTTTCAGGGACGTTATAGTTAGAAATTAGCATTTAAAAAACCTTAGAAATTCACTGAAAAAACCATAGGTTTGAGGGACGTTATAGTTAGAAATTAGCATTTAAAAAACCGTAGAAATTCACTGAAAGAAAACACAGGTTTCAGGGACGTTATAGTTAGTTGGACATTTCACTCGTACAAAACCAAAGAAATTCAGCCGTTATACTTAGTAGAGCTAACTATAACTCGTGCCCCCGCAATGCACTGCTGATGACGTCACATATTACATAACTCATGACATGGTCAGTTACATCACTGATGACATCTCAAATGACATCACTGATGATATCATCCATGTGATAATCTGATGTACCTCCTCACAGCCTAATAAAACCTTTTATACACCCACTCTAAAATACAGACTACCAATATTGAAAGCATAGACAGACCAATAGCAGTTAGTATATACCCAATCAGTGATTCATAGGTCTACACACACATCTACTCATTTACACATACAGTAACTCAGACATGCAGTCACTCATCCATACAGCACTATCATATGCACTTATACACCTATACATAAACTCACACACCGCCACTCATCCATAGACTTACTCACACACCTATTTAATCATGCAAAGAATAAATCACACCCATTTACTCACCTATACAGTTATACACTGATCACCTCACTAATTTATACAAATACTAACACATACGTATTCTCTTATAGAATCACTGATACAAGCATACACTCATCCATACAGCCACTCTCACAATCACTCACTCTCACGTATAGTCATTTATATACTCCAACACACCAACACTCACATATACTGCCATTCACATATGCAGTTAATCAAATATATATTGCTAAGACATCCATTCACTCACCAATACACCCATACACACACTCACCCACCCATATAGCCCTTCACAGATGCACTCTTGATCCCATACACCCAGTGAATCACCCACTCACACATCTATGCACAGCCACACACCCCCACCCACTCACAAATACAATCAGGTACCCATACAGATACTCAGACAACCAATCAAGTCATGTAGCTACTCATCAACCCATACAACCGCTTATACACCAACTGACAGGCCACGTTACGCATTTCGCAGAATTTTTCCATTTCTACCGTACGCGCACGCTATGCGTACTCTGCGATTTTTTGTAAAAAAATTTAAGGAAATTTTGGCCCTTGGGGGTCCTTCTGGGACCCCCTGATAAAGGCTAGGGGGTCAGGAACTGTCCACCATGCCCCCTTTTCACGTTTTCCACCTTTGTTTTTCACCCCCTCAGACTGCGAGAGACAAAATGGCGGCCGACACTTCCTGGTTTCGACCGATTCGAATGTTTACTAAGATCTAACAACCAATCAGAATCGCGCTCGCGCACCGCAGCGTGCGCGTACGGTAAGCTTACCGTACGCGCACGGAGCGCGCCTATAGATATATATATTAATTTAAATGCTATTTTCTCAGGAAATACTGAACAGATTTACACCAGACTTGCAAAAGGCACATCCCTGACCTGAGGACTACCTCTCTGCCAAATTTCAAGTAATTTTGTTCAGCCGTTCGGGCTGTAGCTTGGACTAAAGGTCCTATGGAAAAATGCATGGGGAAAACGCGTTTTGGGACCCCCCCTTTTTCTCAGCCCCCGCTTGACGAATCCCCCCGAGACTTTTAGGGAAGGAGCAGAGCGGAGCACCCCACCTATTTTGAAAATTTCGCGAGGATTCGTCAATCGGCGCGAAAGTTATTCCAAATAGAATGTTGCGGATTTCCTATGGAAACACGGTCCTAACTATAACTATCTACTGGCGACCGCCAGTAGATTATATATATATATATATATATATATATATATATATATATATATATATATATATATATATATAAAAACCAAAATGAACCTCCGAACAAGGGAGTCTCTGACCCTGCAGGGCGGCTTTGGGAAGGAACAGGCACGGAGCAGCCTGTCAGTCAAATCAAAGAAAAGAGTTCCAAAGCCCAGTTCCTTAAACACCCACACAATTATTTGTAGATGTAAATTGCAGCATACTTGCAGTTCTCTTCCTTACGCGTTTCGGCTCCAAAGTTCGCCTTGATCACAGGTGAGGTAGCTTATATGTAAAGTAATTCCGTGCTCAATTAAAATCAGGTTGTTTCATTACCTCCAAGATATCGGATCATACATATACCAGAATGTACTTTGATTGTTATATGCAAAACCTACTAAAGTAACAGGAAATAAACGTACATGAGATAAGGTAAACATAAAAGAGAGCCTTTCCTGTGCAAATTCTTGTAAGCCTCTCAGGAAGATGCTAAGGGCATTGAAACACGTCAGGCTAAGAATAAACAATCTGGAATGCAGAGGAGAGTTTAAGGTAAGAGCCGGATGGCTGGATTGCTTTCGAGTGCCCTCTCGAAGCTCTAGGGAATTTGTTGAATAAAATTACCACATGGCAGTCCGGTCGTGGGGAGGTGCACCATCTCGCTTAGGAACAGAGAGGCTGTGCTGGGAAATGATTTTGTCACCGTACAGCGCAGCGATCCAAAAAATGAGTAACCTTTCTCTGCAGCCGGAATCCTACGAAGGATGTGATAATGACTTTCAATTTGAATTTTTTTACAGAAGCCCACTAAGGGAAGATTGACTGCTCAAGGGAAAATACATATCCCAGCATGCCATTGACTGCACTATGCAAAACCTACAAAAGGAACAGAAAATGAACATGCATACGAAAAAGTAAACATAAAAGAGAGCCTTTCTTGTGGAAGTTCTTGTGAGCCTCTGAGGCAGATGCTACGGCATTGAAATGCGTCAGGCTAAGAATAAACAAACTGGAATGCAGAGGAGAGTTAAAGGTGAAAGCCGGATAGCAGGATTGCTTTTGAGTGCCCTTCTGAGGCTCCAGGGCATTTGTTGAATAAAAAAATATATATATATTTATATATAGATATATATAGATAAACATATATATAACCAAACCTTTGATAACCAAATATTTTTAGACTAGGAAGGGCAGCACTAATTGTATTAATTCCTACAGCTCGGTAATAGAAATGTCCAACTTATGATGGTGACTCAGATCTGATATCTAGCACTTTAAAAACAGGAAAAGGTGTATAAGATCATTGGAGATGCTAGTAATTATATGCGGTTTTTGCACAGAGAGTATTTGTTTACAGACAAGTCTTTGTTTACGTTTGCACATAAGAGTGGAATGTTTACAAAGTTTAAAAAAGACAACAATAAGTGAAATTTGCACAAGAAGTGTAGTGTTTACAAACCGATGGTTATGCACTTCGAGAAACAAGAAGTGTAATGTTTATAAGCCAGTCACTGTTTACAAAAGTAAGGTATTTATTAATTGGTAATATATGTGGGGTGGGTTCAAAATTGGAGACAGTGTAAAAATGAAAAGTGCTAAGTTTACTTAAGTGTACATGTTTCCTATGAAGCACAATGCTTTTTGTAAACATGAGAACATCACTGTTGTTCAATGATGGATTGTGGACATCTAATTAGTGCACACATTGATGTAGGGGGGACAGAATACAGATCAAAAACTAAATGAAAACAGTAAGATGACAAAATAAAACCAAAAATAAAAAACAAGAATGAACAAATGAAAAAGAAAGTAAAGAGAGAATAGTCTCTCAAGAGACTATTGAGAGTAAAGAAAGTAACAGGCTATTCAAATGGTGCATCATTAGATTATTAATATAAGGGACAGATTCTGAAAAGCAATTAGAGCAAGAAGGCAAAGATGATACTTTAGCAACCAGTTCCATGATGATATGTAGGTGGAATCTGAGGGAATATATATATATATATATATCTATATCTATATATATATATATATATATATATATATATATATATATATATATATATATATATATATATATATATATATATATATATATATGTACTTATTGGGTGATGTTAGAACTATGGTACTTTACCATTTACCAATTTTCACCATTCATTTGAGGCACTTTCTTTGAACATCATCTATATTGGATGAAATATATTATGTTATTTGTATTGTTAAATAATGTTAAAATATTTTATATTGAAAATTGGAAAATTTAAAATGTAAAAATTGAATAACTGCACTGTATTACACAATTCAGAAGAAAATAGTTCATGAAACAAATTTTGACAAGAAACTTTGACAAGAGAGAAAGACTCTTTGCAAATTTTTAAAGTACTTTGAAAAAAATATGGAAATAGTTTGTATGTTAACAAATGTTGCACAGAAAGCATATTTACAAGCTTAATAATGTGATTGAATGCATTATTTACATATTTAAATGGTTGATTTCCTGTAAATTAGAATGAATTTTTTAACGTGGTGATGGTAGGAGGTTGAGGTCTCCTTTAAAAAGGACACTATACATACACGTTTCTATTGCCCTGTGGAAGGCTACAGCCAAAATGCGTAGGCTATATTGAACTGTTTGATGCTCTTGGTGGAATATATATGAAGTAAAATAACCAGATTAAGCAAAAACAACTGAGGTACTACATACTGTTCCTTGAACGGATTCAAGTGGAATTTGGGAGACAGTTCAGAGGAACAGACTCACCAGGATATATATTTATATATTACCTACTGGCGGTCGTCAGTAGATAGTTATAGTTAGGACCTATTTTCCATAGGAACTCCGCAACATTCTATTCCAAATAAGTCTGGCGTCGGTTGATGAATCCTCATGAAATTTTCCAAACTTTTGGCCAGCTCCGCTCCGCTCCTACCCTGAAAGTTTCGTGGTGATTCGTCAAGCAGGGGCCGAGAAAAAAGGGGGTCCCAAAATGCATTTTCCCCATGCAATTTCCAATAGGATCTGTTGTCGCAGCTACAGCCCGAACCGCTGAACGGAATAACACCAAATTTGGCAATGAGGTAGTCCTCAGTTCAGACTTGTGCCTTTTGCATATATGGTGTGAATCCGTTCAGCAGTTCCTGAGAAAATTAGAGTTAAAAGTACATAAATATCTATGGCCGCGGAGGATCCGCGCACCCTACCCGCACCGTAAGCGCACCCTCTCCGAACCGAGCGCGCACCCTCCTGATCGCGCGCTGAATGCTAATTGGCTGTTGAGTGTCTCTCTACATTCGAAACCAGGAGCTGTTGGCGGCCATTTTCTGCCTCGGTAGAAGCAAAGCTAAAGAAGCAAGGGGAATAAGTGTGTAAAACATATAAAGGGGGCAGAGTGGAAATACTCTGACCCTCTAGAGGTGCTTAGGGGGTCCCAGAAGGACCCCCTGGGGCACCCTTGTTAAAAAAAAAAACAGCGAAATGCGTGCACAGTGCGCGCATCCTATTGCGTTGGGTGCACGGATTCTTACGCGTTGTGTGCGCGGATCCACGGCAATGTTTTTTGAAAAAAGACAAGAAATCATTGGTTGTATGACTACTTTCTACACTGAAAGGTAGGATGTATATTTCAGTTTTTTAAAGGTATGATTCTTATTGGTTAACAAAAACAGATTGTAAGGAACAATATATATGATAAGCTGATATGTTGAAAAGTCAAGCACACTTCCTGTCTTGTTTAGTAACATTGTGTGCCGAACTTGTGACCGGTGAGCTCAGTGCAGTGTTTCATGACCTGTTTCTATGGTAACAGGCAGAAGGCAGAGTGGGGGAAGGGTTGAAATGTATTTCAGGTGGAAAGGGTTGAAATGTTTAACCAATAGAAATGTGTGTTTGCTTTTGAGTTTATGTGTGAAGGATTGTGATTTGATGTTTACATGTATATGTGTGGAAAATGAAAGGAAACTTTTCCATTCTTTGTTTTTGCTGAGAGGTGCACAGTGCAGAGATTCTGTAAAAGAAAATATGGTGAGTGACTGATATACTTCTTAATCTACAAAAGAACTTGAAAGATGAGTTATTTAATTGTGAGGGGATGTAAGTAGACTATTTTGATTTTAATCAGACTAATGTATTTCTCCTGCTAAAGTGTAGGGAGTACTTTTTTTCTCTACAATCTTATTGACAGTGTGTGTGCATGTAGAAACCATTCTGTGATAAGCATTTGTGTTTTTCATGTGTTTGCAGACAGATAACTGTGCTGTTTTTATATTTTGGTAGAATTATAAACCAGTCATTTTTTATGAATTTGTGAAATGAGTTATGTTATGTTTCTATACTAAAATGTAGTACTACTTCTAGATGAAGAAATGTGTTTTGGTATAGTACAAGGTATAGTGTTGTTTGTCTAGAATCACACAGTGAATCTGTGTGCATTTGGGAACCATTGTGAGAGAAGCATTTGGTAACATTGTGTATTTGCTGACAGATAACTGTTTTAACCTGTCATGATGTGAAGTTTTAGTAGCATTAGAAGACAGTTATGGCTTATGATTTGATTAAATGAGTCAGGCTTTGACAGAAAAGTGCAGTCTTGAAATATGTAGATTGTGTGCAGTTCCCTTACCACTTGCACTGTAGTAAATGAGATTTGGTAAACTCCTAGGGATAGTGGTGCTTGTCTAGAATCACAGTGTGAGTTAGTGTGTATTTGGGATCAGTGTGAGAGAAGCATTTGGTGACATCATGTATTTGCTGACAGATAACTTTTTAAAAACCTGTCATGTTGTGAAGTTTTAGTAACATTAGAATCCAGTCTTTGCTTATGCGTTGATTAAATGAGTCATGCTTTGACACTGATGTGCTGTACTTCAATATGTAGATTGTGTTCAGTACCATTAACTCTTCTAGACTAGTGAATGAGTTTTGGTAAACTCCTAGGATAGTGTTGCTTGTCTAAAATCACACTGTGAGTCTGTGTGCATTTGGGTAAGGATTGTGAGAGAAGCATTTGGTAACATCGTGTATTTGCTGACAGATAACTGTTTTAAAACCGGTCATGTTGTCAAGTTTCAGTAGCATTAGAAGCCAGTCTTTGCTTATGCTTTGATTAAATGAGTCAGGCTTTGACACAAAAGTGCTGTCCTGAAATATGAAGATTGTGGGCAGTTCCCTTACCACTTCCACAGTAGTGAATGATTTTTGGTAAACTCCTAGGTATAGTGGTTGTTGTCTAGAATCACACTGTGAGTCTGTGTGCATTTGGGAAGCACTGTGAGAGAAGCATTTGGTAACATCGTGTATTTGCTGACAGATAACTCTTTTAAAACCTGTCATGTTGTCAAGTTTTAGTAGCATTAGAAGCTAGTCTTTGCTTATGCATTGATAAAATGAGTCAGGGTTTGACACTAAGGTGCAGTACCATGTACTATTCTGTTCACTGTGGCAGAACTGAAAATTTAAAAGTTTTACCTACGCACTGTCCTAGAAGTAGTCTGATTATTTAGTCAGTTTCTAAGTACCAAATAGATTGCTTCAAATGTCTATGCAGTATGCATGTAGTGTTCTAACATACTATACACTTGTCTTTTACACCTTCAATTCCCTAGTCAGTATCCATACACTTCCAGGAAACACCCTGTCACTTCCTTTGCAGTCCTCTAGAGACCCATTCAACAGCATGTACTAATTCATTCACTGTGCCAAAACCCAAACACTTATAAATTCACCAAGACACTCTCTTTCCAGTACTCTAATGATTCAGTCACTGCCTAAGTATTCATGCACTGAGCTAGGTCTTAGCACATGGACTTCTTCAAACCCCTATCCACTATGCTTGCAGTCCTCTAAGCACCTACACACTTGTCTTTCACACCTTCAATTCCCCAGTCAGTATCCATTAACTTCCAGCAAACACCCTGTCACTCCCGTTGCACTCCTCTAGTGACCCATTCAGCATCATGTACTAATGCATTCACTGCGCCAAACCCTAATAAATTCACCCAGGCACTTTCCTTGCAGTACTCTAATCATTCAGTCAGTACCCAAGTACTCATCCAGTGACCCAGGCCTTAGTATATGGACTGCTTCAAACCCCTATCCACTATGCATGCAGTCCTCTAACCACCTACACAATTGTCTTTCACACCTTCAATTCTCTAGTCAGTATCCATAAACTTCCAGGAAACACCCTGTCACTCCCTTTTCAGTCTTCTAGTGACCTATTCAGCATCATGTACTAATCCATTCACTGTGTGAAAACTCAAACACTTATAAATTCACCAAGATAGTATCTTTGCAGTACTCTAATCCTTCAGTCAGTGCCTAAGTATTCATGCACTGAGCCAGGCCTTAGCACATGGACTGCTTCAAACCCCTATCCACTATGCATGCAGTCTTCTAACCACCTAGACACTTGTCTTTCACACTTTCAATTTCCTAGTCAGTATCCATACAGTCCAGCAAACATCTTGTCACTGCCTTTGGACTCCTCTAGTGAACCATTCAGTACCAAGTACTAATCCATTCCCTGTGCGGAAAGCCTAGTACTTATAATTTCACCTAGGCACTCTCTTTGCTGTACTCTAATCATTCAGTCAGTACCCAAGTAGTCATGCAGTGAGCCAGGCCTTAGCACATGGACTGCTTTAAATGCCTATGCAGTATGGATGCAGTCCTCTAATCACCTACACAGTTGTGTTTCACACCTTCAATTCCCTAGTTACTATTCATACTCTTCTAGCAAAGACCCTGTCACTCACCCAGTGTGTCTCCTTATAGTACTGTAATCATTTAGTCAGTTAGCATGTAGAGTTTTAGTGAGGTAGGCTTTAGGGCATGAACTGCTTCAAAGTAGTATGCACTATGCATGTAGTGTTTTAACCATCATCACACTTGTGGTTCAGGGACATAGTTTCTATGTCAGTATTTATATAAAATGTGTTTGTATAGTAATGGAATAGTATAATTTTGAAAGTTATTAATATACATTTATTTGTGATTCTTTTTTACAGATACAGAATAGGACTGTTTCTCATCTGTTTGCACTCTTCTCGTGCAAGATTGTTCGGATGAAGGGTCTTTAGGTGTTTGATCATACTTGCCGTGCCGTACAAGTATTTCTGATTAGGATCCCCTCGTGACAGAACTCTTTTGAAAATCTTGCACGTGACCAAGGTGGCATTGGTCTTTGTTTGCTCCTTGGGAAAAGTAAAAAATTTCCTCACCACTGAAGAAAAACGTTGTGTGCGTGGTGCCTTCTGTAAAAAAAATTCCTCAGATTCGGTAAATATTTTAAAGCGGCAACATTTACAGTTTTTGTAAGTTAAACTTATAACATTGTGTTAGCTGTATGCATTTTATATATCTGTGATTTGTTTCTTGTGGTATTTTGTTGAGAATAGCAAGTTTTTTTTTTTAAACAATCTTTCTGATTTTCCAGGTCTGTAGTCGACATCCATGGTCCCCACAGGAGTTTTCCGCCTTGTTGTTTTGTATTATTGTTGATACATTTTGTTTATTAGTTTATTGTTCATATATATGTTAATAAAAAAATACAGTTTGAAAATAGTTTATCATATACATATTTATGATTATAAAAAATAAAGTTTGAAAAAAAATTAATAACGTTTTATGGTTGTTCTCTTAACTGCTGTGTGACTCTTTCTTGTTCTTATTACTGTTATTTGATGGAGTCCACCATGGTGTTAAATTTTGGGGCACTTATCGCTGGAATACTGGTGATATCTGCAGTTTGCACCAACTTCTGAATAGTGTGTTAGATTTATCTCAACTTTACTTCCGTTAAAGTGCTGATAATGAAATGGAGACTAGCAGTTCCCGTGCAAAAAGACACGAGGTGCACCTTTCCGATTTATTCTAAATACTAAAATCCTGTATTGAATTGCACTGAGGTATTGGCTTCACTTACAGTGTACACACAAAATCTATTAAGAAATCTCATTGTATTTATATTGATTGGGAATAGTGCGTCAGGTGCTGGATCTTGACGAGATACACTGCTCAGTTCGTATATTGTTCTGCACACGAAAAAAGTCACATCACAACTTTCACACCAATTGCAATGCGAAACAAATTCCGGCGATAAGACACGTTAGCACCAGGGATTTTACACCTGCTTTCTGCTGTTGTTAAGCAGGACAACTACCTGCACCATGAAAGGGAACACAGCCAAGAGCCACACCAGAACACCCACAGGTGCCATAGAGTCAATGAGAATGATACAGGGATACCCATGAGGGCCAGAAGACTCATCTCAACAACTCCAGGATCGCCAATGCCCCCCAAACCCACATCTTAGCAAGTGTGTCCCTGTGGTCATTGTCTTAGCATGATAGGCACGAGCCCTGCAACATCACAGTGTGCTGTCACCTCAGCATTGGCAGTGAGCCTGGACGTGTAGCTACGCACGCATCCTCCTGCATGCACAACTGGCGTGTGCTGGTCTGGGGTTCACAGGTCAGTGCAGGGGTGTGGCTATCCGGCAAGGGGAACGGGGTGTCTCGGACATGTCCGTGTACAGGAAGTGCGATAAGTGTGTCTCTGTGTTCTGGTGTGGCCTGCTACAAGAGCCGCAGCAGTCGACTTAAAGTGGCATGCACCACCTCCAAATGGCACTGTGATGGTGTAGTTGGAATGTAGCAGGACATGCGCAAATAGGCATTACAATGGTGTGCTGTACGGGTGCACGAGATACAACAGCGCACCGTACAAAAGTGTGGGGGCTCGTGGGAGGGAGGAGCAGCCGTTTGGCAACATAACACACAGTGAACTCGACCATGTGCCACATGCTGGGCATCTCATCCATGATGACCACGGTCGCAGACATCCCACAACACTAACGACTGGCCTTTGTACACATCCTGTATGAATGCAGCGTGGTTTTCACTTCTATGCTCGTTCAGTGGTGTGATGTTGGCGGGTTGTGTGACTTGTGCTCCTTGTTGGTGTGTTTCATTTTGGCCATTGTTAGTCTATATGTGTGTTGTACTTAATTGTGCATGTGTGCCATTCTGCCCATCTCCCCCCCCCTCCCCCCACTTCCTGCTTCTTCCTCTTCCTGGTGCTGTTGTGTCTATAATTTTGTTGCTCCACACATAAATACATGTAAAAAATAAATTAGAATAGTTCCTTGATTCTTTTAGGTTTCAAAACTTCTCTATTGGTTTCTTTTTAATTTTCCATATGAACCGTTTTTTAAATATTCAACAACACATAGAAGTCAGAAGTGTAACATATTCTATCAACACACTTTCTAGAACATTCTACAACACGTGCAGGTTAAAAGTTCATCAATTTTTTAAAACTTAACGATATTTTTTTGCAACATTTTCTTGAACATTTAACGACACGTGCAGGTTAAATGTTCACAATTGTTTTAAGTTCGAACAGTGCCTTCCAAATGCAAGTAGCAGGTGTGGTTGAGCTGAGAAAATTTTATCCTATGATATGTACTCCACGTTGAAACTGCTTTTTCTTAACCAATCACAAAGATGCTTTTCCACAAAACTAATGTGCACCCTACTTTTAAAAAAGAATGCTTTTCATGATATCTTTAGAGATAAGTTATAGATAAGAATTAGCATTTATAAAACCTTTGAAATTCACAGAAAAAACCATAGGTTTCATGCACGTTATAGTTAGGAGTTAGCATTTAAAAAACCTTAGCAATTCACTGAAAAAAAACATAGGTTTCAGGGTCGTTATAGTTAGCTGGACATTTCCCTCGTACAAAACCCTAGAAATTCCCCTGTTATAGTTAGTTCAGCTAACTATAACTCGCGCCCCCGCAATGCACTGCTGATGACGTCACATATTACATCACTCATGACATGGTCAGTGACATCACTGATGACATCACAGATGACATCTCAAATGACATCACTGATGACATCACTGATGACATCATCCATTGAGTATGTGTTTCTGAACAGTTTTAATATGTTTAATATATATAGGGAAAGGCCTGTTGAAGAATAAGTGGGTGTACAAGTGTGTGAATGGATGATTTTCTAGGTGCGTAACTGACTCTATAAGTGAGTCATTAAATGTATCTTACTGCAGACTAGTGACTAAACTGTGTGAATGTCTGTATGTGTCTGTGTGTTGGTGTAGAAGTGGCTGCATGGTTTTGTGAATAGCTATATGAGTGTCTATATGGGTTATTGATTGGTTGTCTGAGTATCTGTATGGGTGCCTGAGTGTTTGTGTGGGTAGGGTGTGTGTGACTCTGTGACTAGATGTGTGAGTTGGTGATTCTATGGGTGCACGGTTTTAAGAGTGCATCTGTGATGGACTGTATGGTTGGGTGACTGTATGTAAGGGTGTGTTAGTGATTGAATGTATATCTCAGTTGTACATGTGTCAGTAACTACATATGTGAAACGCAGTGTATATGTGTGTAAGAGTATATAACTATCTATATGTGAGAGTATGTGATTTTGGGAGTGACTGTATGCGCCATAGTGCAAGGATATCTGTGTCATGTGCTGTTTGTTTTTCGGCAGGAAGACGCAGAATTTGTTAGTATTTTTATGAGTAAGTGAACTTGAGTGTGTTTAACTGTATAGGTGAGTAAATTGGACTGTGATTAATTATTTGCATGACTGACTAGATGTGTCAGTACCTCAATGGATGATTGGCGGTGTGTGAGTGTCTATATAGGTGTATAAATGCACAGAGTGACTGTAAATATGAGTGACTGTACAGGTGAGTGAGTGGACATGTATGTAGACCTAAAATTCAATGAGTGGGTGTGTAGTTATTGGTATTGGAGTATCTATGGTTGTCAAAATGGCCGTTTGAAATTTTGAGTCGGTGTATCAAAGGTTATATTAGGGTGTGAGAAGGTGCACTAATGATGTCATCAGTGATGTCATTTGAGATGTCATCAGTGATGTCATGAGTGATGTCACTGACCATGTCATGAGTGATGTAATATATGACGTCATCAGCAGTGCATTGCGGGGGCGCGAGTTATAGTTAGCTGAACTAACTATAACAGGGGAATTTCTAGGGTTTTGTACGAGGGAAATGTCCAGCTAACTATAACGCCCCTGAAACCTATGTTTTTTTCAGTGTATATATATATATATATATATATATATATATATATATATATATATATATATATATATATATATATTCCGCTCCAAAGTTTGTCCATCAGGTGAGCAGCACTCGATCAGCAGCTTTGTTTACGATAGGCATGGACGAGGATCCACTTGTAGAAGCCGCTCCGTAGTGGAATTGCCTGACGCGTTTCGAAGCTCCATATGCTTCTCTTCAGAGGCTTTAACGGAGACGGTGTGTGCAAGCGCTGAACCTACTTCGCCATTTTCATATTGCACTCCCACCAATGGGAAGCTCGAATGAGACTGTGCATTGTGGGAAATATGGTCCGGATAGCACACAAATTTTGTCCTGTATGGACCCTGCAAGTGGACTCGTCCTCAATCCTGTTTGCCGCTGTTGGCCCACATTACTGACATGATGGTTACCATGTCAGGTGGCCCCCGTAACATTGCGGGGTGGTGCAAGCTCTGCGGCAGGACGGACGCGTGTTACATTCTGCTCCAAAGTTTGTCCACCAGGTGAGCAGCACTCGATCAGCAGCTTTGTTTATGATAGGCATGGACGAGGATCCGCTTGTAGAAGCCGCTCCGTAGTGGAATTGCCTGACGCGTTTCGAAGCTCCATATGCTTCTCTTCAGCGGCTTTAACGGAGACGGTGTGTGCAAGCGCTGAGCCTACTTCGCCATTTGCGTCAGGCAATTCCACTACGGAGCGGCTTCTACAAGCGGATCCTCGTCCATGCCTATCATAAACAAAGCTGCTGATCGAGTGCTGCTCACCTGGTGGACAACCTTTGGAGCAGAATGTAACATGCGGCCATCCTGCCGCGGAGCTTGCACCACCCCGCAATGTTACGGGGGCCACCTGACATGGTAACCATCATGCCAGTAATGTGGGCCAGCAGCGGCAAACAGGATTGAGGACGAGTCCACTTGCAGGGTCCATACAGGACAAGATTTGTGTGCTATCCGGACCATATTTCCCACAATGCACAGTCTCATTCAAGCTACCCATTGGTGGGAGTGCAATATGAAAATGGCGAAGTAGGTTCAGCGCTTGTACACACCGTCTCCGTTAAAGCCTCTGAAGAGAAGCATATTGAGCTTCGTAACATGTCAGGCAATTCCACTACGGAGTGGCTTCTACAAGCAGATCCTCGTCCATGCCTATCATAAACAAAGCTGCTGATCGAGTGCTGCTCACCTGGTGGACAACCTTTGGAGCAGAATGTAACACGCGGCCGTCCTGCCGCGGAGCTTGCACCACCCCGCAATGTTACGGGGGCCACCTGACATGGTAACCATCATGCTAGTAATGTGGGCCAGCAGCGGCAAACAGGATTGAGGACGAGTCCACTTGCAGGGTCCATACAGGACAAGATTTGTGTGCTATTCGGACCATATTTCCCACAATGCACAGTCTCATTCGAGCTTCCCATTGGTGGGAGTGCAATATGAAAATGGCGAAGTAGGTTCAGCGATTGCACACACCGTCTCCGTTAAAGCCTCTGAAGAGAAGCATATGGAGCTTCGAAACGCGTCAGGCAATTCCACTACGGAGCGGCTTCTACAAGCGGATCCTCGTCCATGCCTATCATAAACAAAGCTGCTGATCGAGTGCTGCTCACCTGGTGGACAACCTTTGGAGCAGAATGTAACACGCGGCCGTCCTGCCGCGGAGCTTGCACCACCCGGCAATGTTACGGGGGCCACCTGACATGGTAACCATCATGCCAGTAATGTGGGCCAGCAGTGGCAAACAAGATTGAGGACGAGTCCACTTGCAGGGTCCATACAGGACAAGATTTGTGTGCTATCTGGACCATATTTCCCACAATGCACAGTCTCATTCGAGCTTCCCATTTGTGGGAGTGCAATATGAAAATGGCGAAGTAGGTTCAGCGCTTGCACATACCGTCTCCGTTAAAGCCTCTGAAGAGAAGCATATGGAGCTTCGTAACGCGTCAGGCAATTCCACTGTGGAGCGGCTTCTACAAGCGGATCCTCGTCCATGCCTATCATAAACAAAGCTGCTGATCGAGTGCTGCACACCTGGTGGACAACCTTTGGAGCAGAATGTAACACGCGGCCGTCCTGCCGCGGAGCTTGCACCACCCCGCAATGTTACGGGGGCCACCTGACATGGTAACCATCATGCCAGTAATGTGGGCCAGCAGCGGCAAACAGGATTGAGGACGAGTCCACTTGCAGGGTCCATACAGGACAAGATTTGTGTGCTATCCGGACCATATTTCCCACAATGCACAGTCTCATTCGAGCTTCCCATTGGTGGGAGTGCAATATGAAAATTGAGAAGTAGGTTCAGCGCTTGCACACACCGTCTCCGTTAAAGCCTCTGAAGAGAAGCATATGGAGCTTCGAAACGCATCAGGCAATTCCACTACGGAGCGGCTTCTACAAGCGGATCCTCGTCCATGCCTATCATAAACAAAGCTGCTGATCGAGTGCTGCTCACCTGGTGGACAACCTTTGGAGCAGAATGTAACACGCGGCCGTCCTGCCGCGGAGCTTGCACCACCCCGCAATGTTACGGGGGCCACCTGACATGGTAACCATCATGCCAGTAATGTGGGCCAGCAGCGGCAAACAGGATTGAGGACGAGTCCACTTGCAGGGTCCATACAGGACAAGATTTGTATGCTATCCGGACAAAATTTCCCACAATGCACAGTCTCATTCGAGCTTCCCATTGGTGGGAGTGCAATGTGAAAATGGCGAAGTAGGTTCAGCGCTTGCACACACCGTCTCCGTTAAAGCCTCTGAAGAGAAGCATATGGAGCTTCGAAACGCGTCAGGCAATTCCACTACGGGGCGGCTTCTACAAGCGGATCCTCGTCCATGCCTATCATAAACAAAGCTGCTGATCGAGTCGCAGCCGGAAAGTCTGTCCGCCGCTTTCTGCTGGTCGGCAATCGTTACGATTGCTGGCGGGCGGAGCAGGGGCATAACATGGTGGCGGTGCCTTCCAGGCACCACCATCCATATTACGTTGCCGGGTTGACAAGGCCTTTCCATGGCGGCGATGCCGCCATGGAAAGGCTGGCGGGAATTGCTTTGGGGGCCCGTAGCGTGCCCCCGGGGGGTTGGGAGGCTGCACTTGAGGGGTACCTATGGTACCCCCTTCATTGCCATGCACAGCATGCCTCTTTGGCATTGGGGCGGGTGCTGCAGCACCTGCCGCAATGTTAAAGATGCGGAATGCGACCGCCAGAGTGGTGGTTGCACCCTAATTGGCGGTGTGGGACCGCCGTACCACTGGCGGCCGGTCCCAGCACCACTAGTTTGGCGGGCGGACTGCCATTCTAATGGGTCCCTTGGTTTCAAACAGTGTATGTCTGCTCTTTAAACAAAAAACTTCATTATCTACATGGAAAACAAACTTTAACCCATTCAGCGCGGCGCGGATTTCCGCGCCGCGCTGAAGATTCCGTGCGCGGGCGGGGCCATGACGGAGCGGTTCCGTCATGCGCACAGCGCAACCGACGCACGTGACGGAACCGCTCCGTCACAAGCGTCGAAGGGGTTAACATACTGATGCCGTCACAGTCCATATATATATATTTACAATCACATCAAAAGAGAAAAACATATTACACATGCTGTTATTGTTCTTAATGTACATTGGATGCATTGTCATTAATCCAGATCAAAGCATCAAATAATGCTAATGTCCATTAAGCCAAACCGCAAGTAATGGGGCAGAGTTTATATAAGCGCCCAATCAAATGGTTCTTCAAAGCCCACAAGTGCTAGTGTTTTCATGAAAAACTACTTATGCTTGCAGTGGCAATTTAAAAACTCGATAGATTCAAACTTTTGCGCATCGTAGCAGCCAAGTGGCCGACTCCTATATATACTAGTACCCGCATGAAGGCTGACTTGAAACCAAAACAATAAGTGCAATGAACAAATAAAAAAGAAATCATACGTGCCTCCATATTATAAATTATCACTAAATATATATATAGTCACTGAACAAAACAAAGGAAACAGGGACGTAATAGTTAGGCTGAGATTTTACACGCCCAAAACCATAGAAATTCAGCAGTTATAGTTACTTTAGCTAACTATCACATATGCCCCCACATTGTACTGCTTATGACCGCACATATTACATCACTGATGACATGGTCAGTGACATCACTGATGACATCACTGATGACATCTCAATGACATCAACGATGACATCACTGATGACATCATCCAGCGATTGTGTTTTCTAAAAGTTGATAAGTGTTAAACATATATACTAATGTTACTACTAAAGTTAAATTAGTATACTTTGTGTACTGCTAATGAGTGATACTATTTCTAACATAAAATACGTAAGTGGCTGTGTGTCTCTGTCTATCTGTGTGTGAGTGAGTGTCTGTTTTAGTGGGTGTTTAGTTAAGTGAGATGGTGTGTGAGTGGCTGTATTGGAGAGTAAGTGTCTGTGTCAGAGGCTGTATGGGTGAGTGAGCGGGTGTGTAAATTGTTGTATGGTTGTGTGAATGAGTATGTAGGTAATTGTGTGGGAGCATGAGTGGATGTGTGAATTGTATGGGTGAGTTAGTGTGTGTGTTGAGAGGTTGCATGGGTGAGTGACTGGGTGCGTTAGCGGGTGTGTGGGAGAAGAAGGGTATTTGTAAGAGGATGTATGGGTGAGTGACTGTGTGAGTAGCTGTATGGGTGAGTGGGTGTATCAGCCACTGTATTGGTGAGTGAGTGGGTGTGTGAGTGAGTGACTGTGTGGGTAACTGACTATCTGTGTGAGTAGGTGTATGGGTAAATGAGTAGCTGTGTGAATGTCTGTATGGGTGAGTGAGTGGGTGTGTAAGTGACTTAATGGATGAGTGAGTGGGTGTGAAACTGGTTGTATGGGTGTGTGAGTGGGTGTATGAGTGGTTGTGTGGGGGTGTGAGTAGGTATGTGGGTGTGTCTGTGAATGATGTCATCAGTGATATCATTCATGATGTTGTTTGAGATGTCATCAGTGATGTCACTGGCTATGTCTTGAGTGATGTAATATGTGAGGTCATAAACAGTACATTGTGGAGTGTGAGTTATAGTTAGCTCAGGTAACTATAACTGCTGAATTTCACTGGTTTTGTACTAGTGAAATCTAAGCCTAACTATAATGTTCCTGTAACCTTTGGGTTTTTCAATGAATTTCTAAGTTTTTTAAAATTTTATTTCCTAACTATAATGTCCCTGTAATCTTTGGAATTTAAAGCAAATTTCTAAGGTTTTAAAAATGTTATTTCCTAACTTTAACGTCTCTGCAACCTTTGGTTTGTTCAGTGAATTTCCTATGCTTTTCTAAACAAAATCAGATCTTTTTTCACTCTTTACTATAATGTTACTTTAGCCTTTGTTTTTTTCTGGGAATTTCTAGTTTAAAAAAAATATATTATTTAGTTACCATAAATAAATACAATCCTCACCATGATGTCACTGATGTCCCTTGCTTAGTCCCCACACATCTTCTTTCAGGACTTGTGCTCTCAGCGTAAGTGCTGTCTATACTGTGCCACACTCCGAGTCTCAGCCAGGATACAAGGAATGGGGGAGTCCAGCTGACAGACACACAGGCTGAGCCTCTGCTCCCTGCAGCAGTGCATGCTTTATCAGGGGTGGAGGTGTGCAGGGAAGTGACAAGCAGGCTATAGACTAGGCTCCTATTCTGCTGTTGAATTAATGTAAGCATGCAGACCTTGCCTCAGAGGGACCATCTGTGTGCTCCCACTGTGCAAACCGTATTTTAAGGATCGGGGGACACTACCTTCCAGATACACATTCTCGGACTTTACTTTCAGTTATTTTAAATTCAGTAGTCTTTACCGGAATTGTTTCTCTTTTATGGATTTAGAAGGATCTTGAAACACCACTGGAGTTTGTCTAAAGCTGACCCAGTAATAGGTGCGGTCGTGGACGAATCATATCTGGTTACATAGAGAAACTTAGATCCTTAGAAGTCATGTTAGTCCATCGTTTTCAGTAGAACCGTCAATCTGCCTCCTGCCTAGGAGAACGGGGGGGGGGGAGTTCTTTTCACATGCAAAGAGCATGTAGAGCTTGCAGAAACAGTCAAAGTTGCAGGATTTACACTGCCTATAATGGAACAAACACACAAATTTGCAAGTTTATTACATGCACTACAGATTTTGTCATATATTTTTTAGAGTGCACTTGTGGCCTAAGATATATAGGCAGTACCAAGCTACCATTAAAGATGAGCATTCTCCAACATTTACTGGCTATAACTAATCGAGATTTTAGTTATCCTGTGGAAAGACATTTTCATATGACCTGCCATGATTTTTGGGAATTGACCGCATCACAAAACATACCAAGGGAGGTGACAGAGAGAAACAGTTGCGTATTCTGGAGTCATGGTACATAATTTATCTCAAAACCAGGATACCAAATGGTATGAATAGTGGGGAAGAACTGACAACACATATTGGTGTTTAGAAATGCCTCTTTAGAATAGACTAAACCTTTCATTATCATGTATTTTTTATTTATTATTCATCATATTTTTATATGTATATTAACATTAATTTACTCACAACAATAATTCTTTAGAAATCATATTTCTTCACTTTCGATGGTCACTTTTATTTATGTAGGAATTTTGACTGCTCTATGGGATACACATGGCCTGTAGAATGGATTTCTTGAACCGCCTACGAATTCTGAGTCATGGAGGTATGTGGGCACTTGCCCCTGATTGATATGTACTCGTGTAGGTATGACTGGAGGTTGTGTTGCAATTAGTAAGTTGCAAGTTGCAGCTCTACAATTAATTGAACTTGCAATAATATTGTGAGAATCATGATTGAGGCCCAACAGTTCTTATAACTTATATGGTATTCAGCATTGGCATTTAGCTAGCCAATAGCAGGGAGCAGCTCCTCCATTCGTATAATATGATTCCTCATCTATAAATTTTGAGGGTGAGAATAGAACGATGCCTATGACCATATTGGACATCTGTCACCTCCTTGTTCATTCCTTTAATTTTAATCTGAGTATATCATAATTCCACTCAGTATATACATAAGCACATGTTTTTTTAATGAGATAATACTCATTTTCACTATCACTGCATCAGGGAATTCGGGTTGTGTATGTTCACTGCTTTTAAAATTGGTTGTACCATGTTTTGAAAAAATGATAAGAATATCAGATTTGGAAGTCATTTTCTATTATTCATGTAAATATTTCTGACTATACATAGGATCAATTGTATGGATGTTTTCTATTTCTATGATGAATTGTTATAAAAAATAATTCTTAGCAATAGAATGATCTAATATATCAAGTTTACAATGTTAGTATTTCATAATATTAACGTATTTGAAAAACAATGAATTTCTATCAAAGGGTGCATTTTAGCATGCTTTGTCAAAATCATGAAGTATTTTTTGCATGCCTATGAGATTGCAAATGCATTTCTACGGTGATTGAAGCACACCACGTAACTTGACAAAGGCTTTTCTGCTGAAACACGTCTTTCTGTACAATAAATGTCAGTGCTTTCACTTGGTGTGATGCATCCATGTTCTTTGTATTGGATTGAATTTGTTTTGAATATATGTATGTATAAGTATATATAGACACAAATAAAACAACATAAATAATATAAACAGTTCAATTAAAAATTAATTAATTAAATAAAATATGAAAATATAAGAATTGATTTACAAATAATAGTATGAACATTGTAAAACATAAAAAATAAAAACAATCTATTACAATAAGAAAGAAAGGAATAAATCTAATTACATATAATAAATTCAACTTCCATAAAAACCAAAAAGAAGATACATTCATTAGTAATATATTTAATTCTAATAGATAGATAAAAAACGATTCTAAAAACAAATATCATACCAGAAACAAACTGTCACATATACTTACGATAAAATAAATAAAAAATGTTAAAACGCTTTTACATTTTAAAAGTATATAAATAAATAATTACCTATTAATAAAATATATTTAAATGTCAATAATTATTACAACATATTTATTTTCTTCCAAACCAACTCCTCCAAAAATATTAAAACACAAAATGTACGGCTTAGGTTCATTTTGTCACAAACTAAATCGCTAGGATCGAAACACCGTTGACATACCAGCACTACTCCTGGCGCCTTTTACCATGGTTCACTAAAAAGCATAAAATCTGTAGAAATCATGTAAATAATTACCTGTGAACCATAAGTCCCTTTCTATTTTCTTATCACTTTCACTCTGCCCTGTTGCTGTTCTCACTTGTCACCTACGCCGTCCACCTTTGAGTGTCATGAGCACTTGTGTGCACAAAGTTTTACAGGTTATTTAAGTATTAATTGCTCACAGTGCTGCTACAACGGTTCCCTTTTTTTCGTACCTTTCCTTCTCTCACTTGTCCTGCGTATTTCTTGAATTCATCCAAATACATGATGCTTTGGGCACATTCAAATGAATTATGGGTCTCCCTGCCTTCCTTTCTTGCAATGTATTGTGCATGCCTACTTACGAGTCTTTTCAATAATACCGGTTTAGATATTGTTGTTTGTTTATAGCACCAGCTCAGGCACCCTGCAGCCATGTTGCAATGGTGCCTACTCTGCAGAGACAATTGTTTATGTGCAGGAAGGGGCACCTTCCTGCACATAAACAATGAATAATGGTGATTTTAACCTTCTATGTGTGCTGCTGAATGCATCACGCATAGCAAGAACAATCAACAAGGAAAAAATAATAATTTCTCCTTGTTGTGGCATTCTAATGCCTGGTATTCCATGGAATTCGTTTTTGGTTCTGCCTCAGCCTTGTAATTCTGGGGCAGTGTAAAAAGCAATGGGTGTTGCGATGGAACGCCTACAGCAATACCCATTACATGCCCCTTTGCCGCAGAGGACTGCGGGGAAAGGCGCATATTTACAAGGTGGCATTAAGCCATGCAAAGTGGGTTAGAACCACCATGTAAATATGGAAAATGGTGCAGGGCCACCAGAGTGCACAAAAAGTGACACTCCAGTGGCATTGAGGGCTTCTAAATATGCCCCTTTGTTTCAGTGCTTAATATTCTACGTATTATTGTCAAACAATTATTTCAGTTTGATTAACATGTACAACAGAGGGGCATATTTATAAGCCCCTATCACCACCACAACGTCACTTTCAGTGAAGTTGTGATGGCGATAGGGGCCTTGCCTTATTTAAAAGGCAGCAATAAGCCACTTAACATGGCTTAACGCTGCCTTGTAAATAAGGCACCCTTTCACGTTGTGTTTAGCGTGAAAGGGGAGGGCAATGGGTGTTGCGGTGAGCGTTCCACCGCAACACCCATTGATTGTGACGCTGGCCCCTATTTACAAGGGCAACGTGAATAGGAGGCAGCACCAAAATTAAGACCAGAGAAAACCTAGTCTTAAAAAGGTAAAACAAGGAGAAATGCTTTTTTGGAGAGCAAGGAAGATACATACTAAGCACCCCTAACCTCACCCCCAACTTCATCCTAAGGAAAACACAAAGAGAGGAAAACAAGGCATCAAGCCACCAGTGACTGTAGGAGATAAAAAACAACTGCACAAACAAAAACAGGGACGTCCCTTATACTAACACAAAACACCTGCGAAAGGAGAGACAGCAGAGAAGAAGTTAGAGCCTAAGCCTATTAATCAATTAAGACATGAGATCAGAGCATGTTCGGGCAGCCGTCCAGCCCAGACAAGCAGGGAGCAAGAGAAAGAAGGTCTCTCCAACCCAGCCCAAAATTTACACAAAGTTCAACTTCTTAAAAGACATTGGCGCTGGTGTCTACTCAAGCAACGAAGCACTTAAAGGGCTTCAGTCCCGCCTTCAACCGGTTCAAGCTCTTTAATTGCCACAGCTAACTACAGCCTTAATACACATTCAAGCCAGTGACCCGAGCTCTCCTCCAGCAGAGGATCACACTAACTCAGTCCTTAACAGGAATTCAACCTCAAGCGCACCGGGTGCAGACTCCTCCTCATCCAGCACAACAGTAGCAGCGCCTACACCGTCTACACATCATTTAGCCCCAAAAACCGGACTTCTGGCAAACGCCGAATACCTAATGAAGCCTCCAGAGAGTCACTCAGGGACTCACCCAATTCAACTATCGGCAGACCAGACTTCAGACAGTTCATACTAACCAGCAACAGCAATGCCCCTGCCCCAAGCAGCAGGGGATATTCAGCAAGCTCTTACACCAACAAGAACAAGTCAAACAACGCCCACGGAAAAGAGAAATCAGAATAAACAACTGCTGACAGCCCCTCAAACAGCACCCCCAAACCCCTCAGCGATGAGACAAGCAGGACGCAATCTCCATCGGCATCTCCTGGGTAAGGCATTTGCAGCCTGCAGCCACCTGTCATTGCCGACATTACTAACATCAATACCTCGGATCTTACAAACGCTAGTATCAACCCGCTGACTTCAACAGTGACCACTAACAAGTCCAAGCAGGAGCAAGGAAGGGCGGCATTATTCTATCTGAGCACCCAAGAATGGGAGGACATGTTAGCAGCATACTCTCCAGACCATCAAATAGGCATACCTCCTGCAAAGCCATCTTCAAATTCTTCAGCCAACAGCTAGCCCCCAAGGGACACAGGAGATCGAAAGGAGATGGGTGGGCCAAAAGAACAAGATGGACGTGTCTGGGCCTCCACCCTAAACACCATGCAATTGTCGGTGGAGGCGCTCCAATACCTGTCTGACAAAATGGACATACAGCTCACCCTACTAAACACCCTGGCAGTGTTCACAGGTGGCATAGATGAAAAACTGGGGGACCTCAATGGCCTAATTAGAAAAGCACAGACGGAGGCACATCTCCGATACGGCTGTAGTCAGATCGTGGGCAAACTTACGACCCTTCCAACAATGCTCACAACGGTACTAAACAAGCTGAAGAACAGATCACTAGCCAATGCTGTCTGCTCACCAGCTGGTGCCGTGTCTTCAAAACCCCCAGCCCTTGTATGCGAGGAAGGAGATTCAGCCAGCTCAACTAATCGGTATCTCATAGGCAGCGACTCTCGCACCCAGCATAAAGTAGGGTATCCACGTACTGCCAAGGAATGTTCTAAGTCAATCCTAATTGACCCATCCATCACCAAAGCAAATGCCAAACAGCGCCGCCAGCAGAAACGGAAGGGACGGAATAAAAATCACTTCCCCTCAATCAAGCAGGTACCTACTCAATCTTCGGCAAGCAGTGCTCTAAATCAGAGTCTAACCCAAAAGAGGAGGGCAAGCAACACATAGCTCCGGCTCAAACAAGCATCCTTCAAAACACAGCAGCATCTTCAGGGCCTTCTAACACCGAAAGCTCTCCAGCTGTCATAAATAACAGGAACTTGCCAAAGGCAATGCCAGCTCTCGACAGAGGAAAGGCTATCATCAACCCAAGTGTAATTCCTATATGCTCATCACTAAAGCCATCAAACAATTCAATCTGGCTGGATGGACAAAGAGAATCTTTAATCAGCACCCACCCTGTGACAGAAGAAAACAGGGCGTCTGGAACGGACACAATCTGGCTAACGATCACTTATCAATATGTCAACCAAGATAAGACAAATAACAGCTTAAATCATAACAGCGAAAAAACTTGCTTCACCGAGAGAAGGAAAACAAATATGGAAGGCCCCAGACGAGTTACCTCAAGGCTCATTTAATGCACAGGATTCGAGGCCATTGAGCGAAATAACACGGACAAGAAACAATGTAACCAATTACAGCCCCCCCAAAGAGGTGCGACTACCGGAACCAAGGGAGGATGCACAACTAACCAATCAGCAAGAGCACCCATTGTACGCTGGAGAATCTACAAATCAAGTGCAGGCCTCAAAAAGATTGTCAATTAGCTTGAGTTTCACATTGTTCAAATCCGAGTACACATCAAAAGGGCACCAAGATATACTAAACAGGGGCAATGTCTTGAAACTACTAAGGGCCATTCCCAGTCTGGCAGATTTGAATACAACTGATCTTCTTGCAATAGAGTTTCTTGCACCGGAAAATCCAGCAATGCCTGAGGCAATGAGGGTGTCATGGAAAACAGCTGCCATCGCCCAAAGAGTATTAAACGAGCACCACACTTTCAAAGCCTGGGGAATCAAGGTCACCTCTTACCAAAATCCAGCTTACCCAGCGCCTCTACTAAACCCCAGTCCAAGGCCTGGCCTCAATCGCCACCCAAAGCCCCCAATTTCCGTCCTCAGAGGGGCACTGAGCTCCTCTCCTCAATCAAGGCCTCTCTTCCAGGGTTCTACCCATACGCCTTATGGTGAAGAAGCTGTACCTGGAGAAGGTCTTTGGTTTGCTGAGCCAATCACAAGAACCCTAACCCTGTTTCCAGAAACTCAATGACATCATAGCCAAATCAACAAAAAGGAAGTGTGTTTCGCCTTTGCTCATGGAACATCAATGGCCTAGCCTCAAAAGCTTCTGATCCTGACATTTCTGCAATATTTCAAAACATCCGATATAATCCTGTTGCAGGAAACATGGCTGACTGAACCATTACATATACATGGGTTTACCATACAGCTACAAAAGGCGGAAAAACCAGTCACTGTTCAGGTGGGCTGGCAACTTATATATCGACAACTACCATACCTACAGCATCCACAGTCGATCCAGGAACAGAAGTTGCCCTAGCAAACAAACTCATTCTCTCTCTGGTGGGTGCACAAAAAGAAGTAACGATTGTCAACTCATATATCCACCCTAAACGTTTAGCAACAGATTCGGTGAAGCTATTTGGCCAACTAACTACTTATATAGGCAGCACTGAATCATCAAATATTATTCTGTTGGGGGACTTGAATCAATACTTATTGGGATCATCAGACGAATCTGAAGCAAGATTTCAAACTTCATACTTCAATATACCAACACAAGGTGTCTTCTCCCACGGGAAAACAAACAAGACAAACAGAAGCCTTCTCGAGGACCTGGAACACTCCAATCTTAGGGCCCTTAACGGAAGATTCACAGGCGACACTCCTCTTGTAGCCAGTTATTATACTGCAACAACTTCCTCGATTTTGGACTATACCTTTACTAGTCTCACGCTGTTTTTATTTATCATCAATTTCAGAATGGGGGACAAGGGAGATAGTGATCATCACCCACAAGAAATAACTTCAGCCGCAACTGCTTCCTCTGGTATCCAGTTTACCTCAGTCTTGGGCACCATCTATACGTCAGCCTATAAGAGAATTAAATTCACAGCAAATAACATTGAATCCCTGTCAGAATCGGCATTGAATCTCATACTCTCATATCCGACCAATATGGACTACAATCAAATCTGGGAACGATTCACCAAGAAGCTCAGCAAACTACACGCGTCGCAAACAAAAATGAAGCACACAATCATTAACCCGCAACGTGGGGGAATTCCATCACTAATATTAGACGAAACTTTGGCTACTTATATGCACACCCACTTCTACTACTTTACAGCAGGCTCCCCTCACCAGGACCAGAGCAGGGCAGGTCCAACTGACCGTGATGCGGCTAATCTAATAAACGATAGAGTCTCATATATATCCTCAAACGCAAATCAACTTCTGGAGGAAACGTCAGACGAAGATGCGCATCTGTTAATTAGGCAGCAGATCACAAAGGGAAGAAAGGAAGGGGCACCAGGCCTGAATGGAATCCCGCCCGCTCTGTTTAAACAGAGGGCGACAGAGTGGGCAATAATACTTCATCCAATATTCCTGGACGTGAGACAACGGGGCGTCATCTCTGATTCGTGGAAAGGCTCCACGATAGTTCCTATCCACAAAAGTGGCGACAGGGCTTCACCCGGCAATTATCGGCTGGCGGCACTAATCGACAATGAGGCTGAATACTTTGCGGGCACATTGTTGGAAGAGCTCACAGCCTGGGCGGACACGAATTATATAATTCCACTCAATCAGACAGGTTTTCGTAAGAAAACTGGCACAACAACGAACATCTTGACATTATCCCTGCTCATAGACGACACAATTTCGAAGAAAATGAAACTGCACCTTTGTTTTATCGATTTTAGCGACGCCTTCGACAATGTGGACAGATCAAGACTGGGTGAAGCTGGCAAGCTGGGGGATGACAAATGCTCTCTTAAAAATGATAATGCTCCTCCATACCAATACCTGGGTACAGGTCAAACTTGGCACAGGGACGCGTTTGACAAGGAAAGTAAAAACAACGAAGGGCCTCAAACAGGGCGGTGTGCTGGCACCCATGTTATTTAATTTATTCATGGCAGACCTTCCGCATTTACTCTACACTTGCAACTCTCACGCACCCAGAACGGGGGGCACAGCTCTGTCCAATCTCCTCTACGAGGACGACGTAATCTTGCTCAGCCACATAGTAGTAGGCTTGCAACATCTTCTCAACAGCATCCAGGACTACGCTGAAGCAAACAAGCTGTCAATCAACTTAAAGAAAACTAGAACTATGTAAATTATTAACAAAAGGAAGGCAGAGAGAAGCTGGTAGCTGGGCGGCAAACGAATAGACTCAGCAGGAGTCTATAAGTACCTAGGTGTTTACATTGACAAAGAAGGAATATTTGCCCAACACCTAGAGGAGATTGAAAGAAAGGGGTTGGTGCTAGCATTACCCATGAAAAGCTTAACATATAAACTACTGAGCCCAACATTAAGTCCCCTACTAAAAGTACCACACGCCAAAATTCTACCCACAATTACTTATGGTAGTGAAGCCTTAAGAGGGAGAGATGCAAAACTGTTGGACACAAACTTAGTAAAAGCATACAGAACCATGTTTAACCTTCCAAACTACACTTCCCCGGCGCAAATTAGGCTGGAATTCGGCCTACTGAAGCAAGCATGGGCCAGATACGGCGCATATATCAACTGCTGGAACAAAATTAGACTACCGGCCCCCAAAACTCTAAATCAGCTTCGATGGCAAGATCTTCAGCAGAGGGAGGATTCTCCCACAAGAAGCTATCTTCAGGAGGCTCCAGCATGCACTGGATTCTTGGCCCTTTGGAACACGCAAATCCACCACTCTGGGGTATATTCACAAGAACGTGTGATAACTACCGCAAGAGTAGCGTAACACAACTTTCAATATCGCAGCCTATCGTGGGAAAATAACCCCGTGACAACATGGAATTCACAACAAAGCGGTAGTAAGCGATAGTCCGCCAAAATAGCGGACAATGTCCGCGATACAACCACCACCACGGAGATAAAACCACAACACCAAAAAACACGCGATGGGCCAAAGCGCGATGAGGAAATCAGCGATAAGCAGCGCCAGGCCTGCAACACACACCTGGCAGGCTGAAAAAATCACCATAAAAGTAGAAAAAACACCCACACACAAACTGACTTACACCCAAGCACCATGGAAGCAGCTGGAGCAGGCGAACAGGACAAGCGCAACCCCACAAGCACCCCAGACGACCAGCCCAGGACATCGGGGACAGGGAAGGGCAAGGACAAGAAGACGAGGAAGATGAAGTTCAGTCCGCAGGCGAACACGATCATAGTCACAGAGGTGATGGAACACCATCAACAACTCTTCGTCACCTCCAACGTGTCATTGGACACCAAAACTGGAATATGATGGGACATTGTCGACAAGGTAAATGCGTCGGAGAGCACAAGCGGACAATGGACAAGGTCAAGAGGCTATGGAATGACATCAAGCGGAAGACCAAGGAGAAACACTCCGCCAACCAGAAGCCAGCAACGCAGACTGGAGGTGGGGGCCTAGCGCCACAGCTCATGCTGGATGACATGGCAGAGCTGGTGTCGACAGTCATCAATGTGGATACTGTGGCTGGAGTCAGGGGACCAGACACTGCTCAACAGGACACAACACAACCGCAACAGGGTGAGTGACCACCAGGTACTGGGGGGACAGGTGGAGATGGCCACAATGGCACACATGCACAATCAAGCAGAGCACAGTGCACACCCACAATGACTCTGGGTCATGGCCCTGATCTACAGACTGTCACAATGTACAATGCCATGCTGTCTGAATGTCAACATGTACCATGTGGCTACATACATGTGGACACATAGTAATGCGCCATCCCCTTCACATTGCAGGGGCACCGTCAAAACCTCCTGCATAGCAGTCCCAGCCACTCTTCACTGATGACAAGGAAGACACCCCCAGCATCGACACCCAAACCCTCTGAGACATCATTTACCTCATCCGCCACTCACCTCCAGGATCAGGGCAGCCCAGCTACATCGATGAGACCCCACCCACCACCCAATACACCCAGCAGGTGGTACCCACAGCCCCGGCACCCTCCCAAGTCCCCCAGGAACAACAAATGGCCTTCCAACGCCGTGTGAGGGAGACGGCTGAGCAGGTACAGGTGGGGCTCGAACTCATGGCTACCAAACTGGATGCCACCCTTGTCCACCCCATGGTCTCCAACGAGCCCTGACTGATATCGCTGGAGTCATGACATGGAGAGAAGAACAGCTGTCCGCTCATAGTGGCTCCAGCGATGCCAGCCATGAGCTGGCACACATGCGAAAGCTCATGTAGGACATGGTGCGGATGGAGGCGGAAAGGATGGCAGTCATCACTGCACATCATCAAAATGTAGCTAGGATCTATCATGCCCTGCAGACCTCCATCATGGCCTTGCCGCCACAAGGCGTGGCACTGATGAATGCTGCTGCCCCCACTCCATCCACATCCCTGCCCCCTGGTGTGTCAGTGCCTCCCAGTGCGGCAGGCGTATCCACTCAGGCACCAGATGTGTCAGTGGTACACAGTGCTGCCGACAATCCCCCTCCGGCCCCTGATGTGTCAGTGGCACACAGTGCCACAGCCGGTACTGCAACACCCACAGGTGGGGCTGAGCATGCATCCGGGGACGAGGACGTGGATGGGTTTGAAATCAGGAGGCACTAGCATTCATTTCCCCCACCCGGCCTGTTTCTGCTTGGTGCCTGCACATGGCCTTCGACCTTCCACTGGCCCCCGATACACTCCGATGCACTCACCTTGGACAGCGACATGGACTGCCACATCCTGTTCGACGACTAATGACACGGCGGACAGACAGCGGACTGTATCCTTCTTCTTCCGCTGTACATGTCATCCCCAGATGGACTCTGGCGGGCCCTCCACGGGTCCATATTGTGTAGTGTGCTTGGCATTGCACTGTACCACTCCAGCTGCATGACTGCACTGGGTGTTCAAATAAACATTCAGTGACGCACTGCTGTGTCATGTCTTACATCATACAGGTATGGATGTGTGAATGAATGTGGGGACAGTGCCTTCCCTTTCGTCAATGATGTTCATCCTGTGGGATGCGAATCAGAGGGTGCGACATTGCATTTTGTGTACCTGGTCCCATGAACACTAGAACAGGGACACACGCATCAGTCACTTCCTTGTCCGGACATGGACTGGACCACGCCCGAGCCCACGAGTCATTGTGGCAAGCCCTGCGCTGGTCCAGCGTACGACAGACCACTCCGATGACGCACCGAGGGGGGGCCATCATTGCTACCTGTCGCAGACATACTCGCTGGTGGTGTGCAGGTCACTGGTCTAGTCATCAGCATGTCACAGCCACTCCCTGAGGGCAGGTTTGCACACACACCACACCCATCCTGCACTGGCGTCACTGGCCATGTGACTCCGCCAAGATAAGGGGCAGAGGACGTCACATTCCCTCTTCTGGTGGTGACTGGATGACGGCCGCTCCACGCTTCTCATTCATAAAGGGCCCATGAGTTGTTGCCCACAGGGTTACTGGCATCCGAGGCCTGGTGGACGGCACAGGCCTACAGCCACGTGGTGCAGACTGGGGTGGCACAGGGTTAGTGGCATCCAAGGCCTGGCGGACGGCACAGGCCTACCACCATGTGGCGCAGACTGGGGTTGCACAGGGTTAGTGGCATCCGAGGCCTTGCAGACAACACAGGCACCCCGCCACAGGACGGTGACTTTGGGTGCACTGAGTCAGTGGCACCTTAAGCTGCTGAGTCGGTGTGCAGCCTGCTATGATACCCCGTCCCGGCGTTCCGGACAGCTCAGGTTTAGTGTGCCCTGCTGGACCACAGTGTAGGACAGAGCCAGCGGGCAACCCGGGCCTAACACCACGTGGTGTCGCTTCTGGAATCCCAGAGTTAGTGGCACCCATTGAGTGGGTGTGCAGCCTGTGATGGTGCCAGGTGCACTGATATGTCATCTGCCATGGAGTAATCAAGACCCAGCATTAAACGTGAGACCTGTTGGCCTGCGGAGCGTGGCTGCATGGTGTTGAGGGTGCCATGTCCGCGGGCCCTGGGCTTGTGGCTTGCAGCGGCATGTGGTGGGATCTCCTGTCTACGTGCCGGTGGACGGAAGGTGAGCAGTGAGGCATGGGTGTGCATGGGCTGGCATGCTCCGATGGGCGGCAGGAGGGGTTGGGGTGCCTCTGCCTGGGTGTGCTTGGGCAGGCAGGCGATGTTGTCTTGTGCAAGTGTGTGTACTGTGCCAATCATGTATCTGGACTCTGTTTCAGCTGACGGCTCTGACTCAGATGTGTGACCTGGTGAATTGTGATACATACCGGCACGTGTTTGGAGACATACCGGTGGCAGCAGGTGAGCACTGTGGCCTGGGTGCGCATGGGCGGCACACTCTCTCTTTCCCCCTTTCTTCTTCTCTCTCTCCCTCTCTTCTCTCTCTCTCTCTCTCTCTCTCCCTCTCTTCTTCTCTCTCTCTCTCTCCCTCTCTTCTTCTCTCTCTCTCTCTCTCCCTCCCTTCGTCTCTCTCTCTCTCCGTCAATTCTTCTCTCTCTCTCTCTCCCTCCCTCTCTTCTTCTCTCTCTCCATTTCTCTTCTTCTCTCTCTCCTTCGCTCTTTCTGCCTTTGATGTGTGCAGGACACACCTTCTCATCATGTTTTTTGTCTTGCAGGCTGGGACCTACGGATTGTCCCAATGGGAGCGGCCATGTGTCTTCATTTCATTTCACTGTTAATTTTAATAAACTTTCATTTGTTGCTTTGAAAGTGAATGTGTGCTGCTCATTTCTGTGTCGACACATGCATTTCACCAGTTGTGATTGTGCGACGTCAAGCGGATTATTTTGTACATGTTTAGGTGTAGCTGATGTGGCATGTCTTTGGTCGGGGTGCCAGGGTGGGTGGTCCTGGGGGTGGTGGCGGTGGGTGTTGTGGCCCTCTTGGGTGTCCTGGCTGCATGATGGGTGGCTCCATGGCATCTGTTGCCCTTCCGATGTGGCCCTGGGCTGTGCTCCATTTTGTGGTGCAGGCTGCCGTCTGACTTTACACCAGGTCAGAGCAGGTGTAGATTTCCTGGTGCTAACATGCCTTATCGCCTGTTTTGTGTTTTTGTCGCAGATCTGACTAGTCGTTTAGAATGTTGAGATGTGATGTTGTCGCGGCTTTTGGCACGGGAACACCCACTCTGCATCTCATTTGCGTTAGTTGCGGGGGGCCTCTGTGGTGATGTTTTTTGAGGCTTCTATCGTGGGTAAACTGGTGCTGTGGGCTGTTAGCACAAGCTTGTGAATGGGAAGGGAAATTTATCACGACTTTGGCTGCGATAAAGTGCCGTTAATTCAGCGATGGCTGCTTGTGAATATGCCCCTCAGTTTTTGAGAAATTAGTGTGGAAATCCTTGAAAAAATTGCCATTGGTGGAGGACAAAGCAGCTTTCTCAGCAAGATCGCACGCCTGGATGACTGAACAATTACAAAGTCTTAGCCCCTCAAAAATATTTCAATCTGGGCTACCCGAAATCACAGAAATTAAAATTCTTAAAACTTGATCCCGTGCACTCAGAACCTTCCACCATGGAAGAGGGAGCCATCTCGAACATCTTGTAGTCTGTGCAAAAATGGACAGGGCGACATTATCCATTTATTATGCTCCTGCAAGGAGCGGATACAGGAAAGGAGACAGCTGCTATGAGTCCCCCTAAACCAAAGGAATATTCGCTCAAGGAGACAAGCAGTTTTGGCATGCTTTGACCCAGCAACACCTCAATTAAATTGTGGACTAGTGGAACTCCTAGAGGCAGCCGAGAAAAATGCCATTGAACGCCTAAACTCCACCTATGCTAAGGGGAAGCCGCGACTACTGTGTGCACTCTTTTAACTATGCAAAAACAACAGTTGATGGACAGAATGCAGAACAATGTCATACATTCACCCCGGTACAGAGATCTGGGCTTCCCATGAGGCACAGGGTCAGACTGATTTGCATATGGCCATGTCTGAACTGGGGTGGCGGAGTGAGCTAAAGAATGATGATGGATTATACCCAGATCAGTTTACCTGGGGCGAGTGCTTGCATTGTTCAACACTCCATCCATCATCCACTTTGGTTTTGCTTTGTTTGCCCTAAGTTGGCAGGGTATGCCCAGACGTGGGTCCCTTGCTCACTTCGCTACTGGATTCAAGCTAGCCTGGCTGATGACTTCTGATTAGCCAGAAACCGGTCCCAGGATGCTTGTTTCCGGTCCAGGGAAGACATGGCTTGGCAGTTCGGGCTGGACTGTTCCCATGAGGCACAGGCTCAGACTGATTTGCATATGGCCATGTCTGAAGTGGGGTGGCGGAGTGAGCTAAAGAATGATGATGGATTAAACACAGATCAGTTGACTGGGGGTGAGTGCTTGCATTGTTCAACTCTCCGTCCATCATCCCCTTTGGTTTTGCTTTGTTCGCCCTGAGTTGGCAGGGTATGCCCAGACGTGGGTCCCTTGCTTACTTTGCCAGGGAAGACATGGCTTGGCAGTTCGGGCTGGACTGTTCCCATGAGGCACAGGGTCAGACTGATTTGCAAATGGCCATGTCTGAACTGGGGTGGCGGAGTGAGCTAAAGAATGATGATGGATTAAACCCAGATCAGTTGACTGGGGGTGAGTGCTTGCATTGTTCAACACTCCGTCTGCAGGTCGACTTGGGAAACCTCCATGTAAGCACTTGGACTGGACTCTCAATAAAGTCCCTTTTTGGTTAATAGCACTGCCCAGACAGAGTAAGGAAGCCGGGCAGAATACATAATTTACATTGAGAGCTATGTGTATGAAGAACAAATCATTTTTTATTTGATAGTAATTTAACTGTTTTAAGCTTTAAAGGATACATGAATTTTGCATATGTGTAATTATTATCTTATCATGATTTTATTGTATTAGCTGAAATTCGTATTGCAATGGTTTTAACTAACTATGCAAATGTAATAAAATTCAAATTCAAATCCTCTTTTTTGAAGTTTCCATGTATGCTGCCTTGTGCAGCACACATAGAAACAGCAAATTGCCTATGACTGTTTATGTGCAGGAAGGTTCCTTTCCTGCACATAAACAATGATTTAAAAAAAATATTCTGTTTTGCAACTTCTATGAGTACTGCAGTAAGCAGCACACATAGAAGTTACAAAACAGCATTTAAAGATTGTTTATGTGCAGTGGGACCTTCCTGCACATAAACAATCTTCCCTCCAACGCAGACACCCTTGCACTATGGTGCAAGGGTGCCTGCATTGGCGCTAGGCAGCTGAACTCAGCTCCAGCGCTAGAGGAAGCGCAGGGGTGCGTCGCCTTCTTGTGAATGCGGCACATCCCTGCATTTTCAGAATGGAGATGCATGGCGTTAGCAATGTTTACTTAACGCCATGCTTCTCCATTCTGCTGTAAATATGCTCCTCAGTGAGGTTTGCAGGTTACATTATATTTTGTCTGAAAGACCAATTTTACTCTTGTCTAAGCCAACATTTGTCTTTGTTTATGCAAACAAGTTTTTGGGTCCGTTTCTGTAAGAGTATAAGCAATGTTTCCCATAGAGTGAATGCAGCAGCATTGTGCACGAAAAATAGCTGAGGCTGGTTTCCAATTGGAATGCATTTATTTTCTTCTTTCACCTCAGTAACTGATCGTTTTTCATTTATTTATAAATGTAATCAAACAAATAGAAATTGCTTCTTACTTTTCCACGTTTCTGATTCATGATCACAACAACTGTTTATGGCTGCAGCTTCGCTTGCCACTGAAATCCCTCAAAGCAAATACTGCAGGTCTCTAAGACTGATATTAACCCCTTCGCTGCGGCGGACATTCCGCCGCAGTGCTGGGGGGGGCAGCGCGGTGGCGCTGTGCTCATGACGGAGCCGCTCCGTCATGACTCCGCCCAGTTGCATTGTCCCCCCGCACAGGCGGGGAAACAGCGCCGCGTAGGCGGAGCGGCCGCCAACGGGCGTGTCATGACGGAACCGTTCCGTCATGAGCACACGGCAACCGTGGCTCATGACGGAGCGGCTCCGTCATGAGCGGGGAAGGGGTTAAACAGAGATTATGATTAATTTTCTTCACTGAAGATTCAGACAGCATTATGAATTTCCTTCTAGTCTGCTTGTGGTGAACACCTTCAACATCAGTGGCCGCTGGCAATTTTACCAGGTAGGGGTGCCACACACGCACACATACACACTCATTCACACCCATGTATTTACACAGGCACACACACACATATACACACACCCATTCATAACACTCGCTAACACATACACATACATTCATACATACACACATGCACCAAACATACAAAAAATCCATAAAACGTACCTTCACTGTAGAGAGGGCATCATCGGAGGTCCAAGGAGGGTTCAGATTGCTGCCTTCCTTCATTGGCTGACCTAATGCCAGCCAACGAGGGAAGGCTGCAGTCTCTCACTCATCACAGAGTTGGTTGGGGTCAGTGAGACTGCTGACCCCACACTACTCTGTGATGAGGTGTGACTGATTGACACTCAGCCATGGCCACTTCAGGGCTTAAAACTGAAACGCCCAGGTCCAAGGCAATCAGTGACGTGCCTCCTCATGACAAGGGGGAGGGCCTCAAGGTACTTTTGCCAGGCTAAGGAGTTATATGAAGGAGAGTAGGATCTGCTTCACATGGGTACCCCCACTTTTTGCTGGTGTTTCACTGTTTTTCGACCTTAGTCTGGCTGTGGCCCTGCTAATCAGGACCACAGCCTAGCTGCTTCCTCTCTAAAATGGTTTGCATGTACATTAGGTACATATCTAATTGGATTCTGGAGTGCCTTATAAGCCCCTAGTATATGGTATACTATGTACCTAGGGCATAGGTACCTCAGAGGCCTACCAGGGGCAGAAGCATGTATTATGCCACCCCTGGGAAGCACTCCAAAATGGCACCACAGGTCTGTTACTGCAGCCTGGGTAAGGGTGTGCTTGCACCCCTTACAGTGGTATAGGCTACCTATATCACTACCATTGCACACACATATAAAACCTATAAGTCACTCCTATGGCAGGCCTTAACAATCCTGAAGGTAGAGTGCTTGGTTTTTATGTGAGAGGGTGCCCCTGCATGAGCAGAGCCCCTCTGCAGTGTTCGGAGTACCTCCTCTGATGCTGTTTGTGGTGCAGCCTGACCATATACTCTTAAGTGCATTATAACCTTGCGGCAGTGCTTAATTTGTGCCGGTGCTTTCCGGTGCTTAGCACCAGCACTTATTTGACAGGGCCGGGGCTATTGAATTATGCTCTTGTATGCAATGGGCCTCGAAATTATTCAAATGAATGTACTTTCCTGTTCTGCTTCGGCTCCATGTCTGCCTGGGTGTCTAGAGAGTGGCCCGCCCAGGTCCAGGCACCACCGAGGGTGTGACGGAGTCATGCGCAGTCAATGTAAACGGCATGTGCGTCGTACATAGGACAGAACCAATTTGCTAGCGCCTGCACTGCCACACGTGGTGAAATCAGCCGCCACGCCGGAGATTTCTTGTCAGAGGTTGCTCTGCTTTGTAACGGCCCAGGACATCTAGTGGGCAAGATCGTCTATTCCAGCTGCAGAGAGAGGGAGAGGATCGTTCGATGACGCCAATCACGCCATGTCCTATTATAGAAAGATGTTTCCGCAGAACTGAAGCTCTCTTCACCACTTTTGCCCATTTAATCCTCGAGTTCACCCACGCCTTTCTGACGTGAGGCTTTGTGTCCTTCTATCTGCACCAATGCTGCCATATGTTCAAAAACCGATAATAATCTAAATCAACATTTCCTTTCGTCCTGCTGCAGCCGTCATCAGTACAGCTGAAAGGGTAGGAGAATATCGTTTTCTTTGCAGGTTTAAGTAGCCGAAGATTACGTTTACGCAAGGACACGTTCTTTCTTTGTTAAGTAAGGGGAGATTAAGTGATTTCCCCAGATTCACAGGTTGTTGAGCCCACACCAAGACCTGGTTCCACAGCTCAAAAGACTGCAGCACTGCCTGTTAGGCCACATTCACTCCACAGTTAGTAATTTTTATCAACCGAGGCGTACCTAAAAAGGAAGATATTATCACAAAATTTAAGGGAAAACGAGAATGCCATTTCTTCCAACAACATACACCCATTGTGAACATTTTTACCGTTCACATACTTTTTAAAAACGCTACAAACACCATAATTCTTTCCTGTATATAATCTGTATGTGGCCCCAATCTACCACTATTTTAAAAGGCAGTACATATTATTTATTTTTCATGACTAGTGCATTTTAATGTCAAAAATGTTTTCATTTGTAACGTTAAAATGTGACAAAACTCTGTGCGTATGTTATATTCATAAGCCTCTGAGTTGTAAATTTGATCAGTTTAACAGACAACATGTGTAGTTTTGCGCAGTTCCATGGTTGCTACGTGCTGCTTTTGTATGACCTCCATGTTACCTAAATGACAAAAGTCAGTATATCCTCTTTGTTTAAGGTGTGTGGTAGGTGTTATGAAGACTTGGAGGTAGGTGGCAAGCTGCAGCTTCAGCCAGTACTAGCTTTGCAATCAGCATGCCTTTTTATGTTGTTTTGCACAAAACTAGAAGCCCCGTGATACAAAGTGATGTTGTGTACAAAGTCAGGAGTGATTGAACATGTCAGATGAAACGCCGAGCCTCCCAGCTGCATTGAACTTGACACTCACCCTTAATACTTATACAAATATTGGGAGAAGGATTGAGTTTTAGGAAGGCCAGATCAGGGACATCTTAAGGATTTTGTGATCCCCGGGCCATAATTTTTTTGTGGGATAATGTTGAGAACAGGTTTGAATTTATGATCCAGTTTCAGCTCTTTCATGCCCTCATTGACCAAGTCACAGATAGTGCACAGGCATACTCTCCAAATTTTAAATGTGTTTTTATCAAATATTCAGTGATAGTGACGTGTGTTTTCAATATTGTAATATAGCAGCTGACTAAAAGTATTATAAATAATCTCTGTGGCCATTTCCTGTTTTGAATATGTGAGGTCTTGTTTCAATCTAAAAGAAGCTTTATGAATGTTACATAGTGTGTATGATCAAAGTCCCACAGGGCCAAGGACTGTATGATTAATTATTCTGTTAAAGGTCTAGTGGTAAGACACATGTGGGAAAAGCTGACAAATGCCAGTGTGGTAAAGTTCCCAGTGGAAGGATTCAGTTACGTATGTGTGGTAAAGAGGCTGACGTGTGGAAAATGTCTGTATGGTAAAGTAAGTCACTGGGTTAAGATGGTTCTGCGGTGTGATTGTGTCTTAAACAGCCGAGTACAGTGTATTAAAAATGTCTTGTGTGATGCATGGTTCCTTCCATGTGATAAATGTTCATTTGGATAAAAGATCTCCCTAGTGCTGCAGGATCCCATTGGGTAAAAGTGTGTTTAGAGTGTTGTGAACTGTTACTTACTGTTCATCAGGCAGACTGGCATGGAAGCACTACATGCTTCTTGAGGCGCTGGGACCCACTGTATCTACGTGGTGGTATTACATCTGGCTTTTAGCAGTACCATTTGAGGATGTGTGTGAAGCCAATAGAATAAGTGGATGGGGCAAGTGGAGTAAGTGGATGGAGTCCAGGGAAGTGGGTGTGCCTTCCTAAAAATTTTCAGCACCTGGACTTAATATTTTACAAATTAAGCACTGCCTCGCGGTAAATGCTAACTTTGGGATGGCTGCACGGAAACATGTCGTGTTTGGTGACAAACGTTTTGGAATACTACCCTCGCCGCCTGTTCTGGCGGCGGGGGTAGCATTCCACCCTTCTAGAGGGAGAGACATGTTCACACTGATCTAACCCGGTAGGACTTTCCGCGGCCCTGGCATCACAAAATCGATGCCTCTGCCACAGACACGGGTCTGGCCTCCTGCTGCTGACCGAAACTCCGGCAGGGGAGGCCTGTACAATAGGTTTCCTGTCGAAGGGAGGTGTAACCACCTCCCCAGACAGGAAGATGTGTATTGGGGCTGTGCGGGAGCACTCTCTGGTGCTTTGAAGTCCTGCATTGGGGGCACACTTGGTGTCCCTGTGTATAGTCCAGTTCCAACCGGTTGCAGGGGCTACCTGCCCCTGCTCTGGCGTGAAACTGGACAAAGGAAATGGGTGTAACCACCCCTCTTTCCAAACCCTCCCATAGGTGGGTCCCTAGAGTATGTGCAACCCCCAAACTTAGTATAAGTATGGGAACCCAGTCCTTGAGACTTTAGATTACCCTGGACAAAACTCTGCAATATATATCCTGGACCTTCGACTTTCTATCACGACTAGAAGACAGAAGAAATCTCCCTTGGGGTCAAGGAGTGACTCCCCTGCCTGGCAGGCACCAAAGAAGCAACTGACCAGTCTGCATCGCTGAAGCTCCCGCCGGACGCTGAAGTCTTTGCATCACCAGAGGTTGATTTCCAGACTTCTCCGCGGCTACCCTGAGTGCATAGCAAAGCTGAGGCCCGTGGCTACCGTGGGTGATGTGGAACCGTGACCCCTGGACACCGTGAACTTTTACACTATCTTCCTGGTCCTCCTTGAAGTTGTGCTTTAGGCTCTGAGTAGCCCCAGCCTTGAGCACCTCCTGCACCGAAGTTTGCTGGCCTCCACTCCACAAGTGACCCGTGGGCCAGTTTCAAGTGCGACCGCTTGAGGCTCCTTCATGATCACTAGACCGTTGGCTAGCAGGTCCCCACGAAGGCAACTCCTCTTCTAATTGGGCTTTCCTGGTTGCTCCGGATGTGCCCCGACTTACCATCACTGGGTGAGTCCCTCAGACCTTACTGGTCTGCACCGCAGTTCTTTTAGTGACTTGCCGTTGCCAAGGCTTGTTGGGTCCAATCTGGTTGCCGACACCGCAGCACTCAACAGACTTTGTGGGACAGCTCAAATCCAGCTCCTGGTTGTCATCGGTGCCTTCTGGACCTTGTGGCTGAAGAGTCAAGACACCCATCAACTCAACTGAAGCACCCGACATCTGTGGGCATTGGTCCATCCTGCCCTCGGTCACTGGCTAGTGACCCAGACTCTGTCCCCTCTGCTTTCAGGTTCCTTCCATCCTAGATCCAGGCTTGGATCTCTTCGGACACTTCTCCTCTTCACGGCAGCAGCAGTTCTTTGCCAGCTTCCATTGCAATCGACGACGTGACCCGACACCAAAAGACACCTATGCACCCGGCTTCCCTGGGTGAGGAAACTCGAGTACTCTGGTGCTCCCATGGGTGCTAGCCCTAGAACTTCTTAAGTCTAAAAGGGTTTGGTCCTGACTCGATTCTAAGTGTCCCTAATCTTTAAATTTCCAACCGTGACATTGCCCATAGAAGCTAACGCGAACCCGTGGTTGTGTTTACACACTGCATACAGTCCCCCTGGGTCCCCTGTGTCACTACCTTGGGTGGTTCCTTAGGGTCCCAGCGATTTTACAGGCTCTAGGCATTGTGTCTATTCCAGTCATGGTTCTTATACCACTTTTTTGGTATGGTTTGGTACACCCCTAGGGCCCAAACGTGTATTTGTGCTATTACTGTTGATTGCTAACTTGTAAATTAAGTACTTCGAACTCCAGTCTCATAGAGAGACTAGAGGGGTGTGTTTTATCTTAAATACCTATATTTTGAATATATTCCTGGTGTGGCTGTCCTTTCATTTGATTATTCAAGAGATTGAAGACTGGTAAAACAAGCTGATTTACTTTCCTTCAAGACCACTAGGATAGCTTTCAATAAAGGTTGTCTTTAACCTATCACCATAACGGGTTGTTTGGACTGATACAAGGTGCCCACTAGAACTAGTGTACAGCATATATCAGGCCACCTTCTCACATTATATTCTTGAGTTATGCCCATGTAGCGAAGCAGCTTATTTCTAACAAATAGCATTTCCAGCTGTGACCTTTTGCACATATTTGCATGAACAACAATGTTGGATTAGTTTCTCTGAAACAGAACTTGTTTTTACATCTAGCTTTGCACAACATTATCACAACGTGCTGAACATCATGTACAAGGACTTGTTTCACACTACGCACAAATGTCATCACTATCTTCATCCATGGGGTGACAGGGCTATCTATATATCTAAAACATCACTAATCAATGCGCACATCACAAGGTTGCTTTCTATTAAAAAAGAGGAGCATCCCGCTAGATTAGCAGAGGGGTTATTTCCGCTGACACCGAGGATCCTTGCATGCTGAGAAATCACTACGCAGTGGTCTGACATCTCGTGGGGGTGTCCAGTTTGTGACCAATATGGGGTCCTTCACTCTATCCCATCATGTAATGGGGTTGGATCATCCCTTGAGGAGATTCTTGGCTCTACACCTACACACACTCTAGGTACACTTGGAGGTATATTCACAAGAACGTGTGCTAAATATCACCAAAGGATGTTAAAGCAACTTTACACATCGCAGCCTATCGCAGGAAAGAAAACTGTGTGTCAACGTGGAATTCACAACAAGGCGGCCCCATGCGATAGTTTGCCGAAACCGCGCCCAAAGCCTGCGATACAACCACCTCGATGGAGATAAAAACACAAACCCCAAGGCAAAAAAACCTGCGATGGGCCAAAGCGTGATGAGGAAATCAGTGATAAGCAGCGCCAGGCCTGCAACACACACCTGGCAGGCAGGAAAAATCACCATAACAGTAGAAAAAACACCCAAACAAAAACTGACCAACACCCAAGCACCATAGAGGCAACCGGAGCAGGCGCAGAGGACCAGCGCAACCCACAAGCACCCCGGACGACTAGCCTGGGACCTCGGGGACAGGGAAGGGCAAGGACAAGAAGAAGAGGAAGACGAAGTTCAGTCCGCAGATGAACAGGATCATAGTCACATAGGTGATGGAACACCATCAACAACTGTTCGTCACCTCCATCAAAAATGGAATATGGCGGGACATCGTGGACAAGGTAAATGCCGTCGGAGAGCACAAGCCGACAATGGACGAGTGCAAGAGGCGATGGAATGACATCAAGCGAAAGACTAAGGAGAAACTTGCAGCCAACCAGAAGGCAGCAATGCAAACTAGAGGTGGGGGCTCTGCGCCACAGCTCGTGCTGGATGACATGGAGAAGCTGGTGTTGACAGTCATCAGTGTGGATACTGTGGCCAGAGTCGGGGGACCGGACACTGCTCGACAGGACACAACACAGCTGTAACAGGTTGAGTGACCACCAGGTACTGGGGGGATGGGTGGAGATGGCCACGATGGCACACATGCACAATCAAGCAGAGCACAGTGCACACCCTCAATGACTCTGGGTCATCGCTCAGAGCTATAGACTGTCACAATGTTCAATGCCATGCTGTCTGAATGTCAACATGTACCATGCGGCTACATACATGTGGACACATTGCAAAACACCATCTCCCCTTCACATTGCAGGGCCACCGTCAACACCCCCTGCAGAGCAGTCCCAGCCACTCATCACTGATGAAGAGGAGGACAACCCCAGCATCGACGCACAAGCCCTCCTGGACATCATTGACATTATCCGAGACTCACCTCCAGGATCAGGGCTGCCCAGCTGCATTGAGGAGACCCCACCCACCACCCAAACCAGCCAGCAGGTGGCACCCACGGCCCTGGCAGTCTCCCAAGACCCCCAGGAACAACACACAGCCTTCCAACGCCGTGTGCTGGAGGGCCAGAGGGAGATGGCTGAGAAGTGTGGGTGGGGTTCGGCCTCATGGCTACCAAACTGGACGCCATCCATGGGTGTCTAGGCCTGCTCCATGGTCTCCAACGAGCCCTGACTGTCATCGCTGGAGTCATGACACGGAGAGAAGAACACCTGTCCGCTCAGAGGGGCTCCAGCGATACCAGCCGTGAGCTGGCACACATGAGGAGGCTCATGGAGGACATGGTGCGGATGGAGGCAGAAAGGATGGCAGCCACCGCTGCACACCAGCGAAATGTAGCTGGGATCTACCATGCCCTGCAGATCCTCATCATGGCATTGCTGCCACAAGGCGTGGCTATGATGAATGCTGCTGCCCCCACACCATCCACATCTCTGCCCCCTGGTGTTCCATTGCCTCACAGTGCAGCAGACGTATCCACTACAGCACCTGATGTGTCAGTGGCACACAGTGCCACAGCCCGTACTGCAACACCCATAGGTGGGGCAGAGCACACATCCGGGGACGAGGACGTGGATGGGTTTGTGATCAGGAGGCACTAGCATTCATTTCCGCCACCTGGCCTGTTTCTGCTTGGTGCCGCACAAGGCCCCATGACCTTCCACTGACCCCAATACACTCCGATGCACTCACCTTGGACAGCGACATGGACTGCCATATCCTGTTTGATGACCAATGACACGGCGACCAAACTGCGGACTGTACCCTTCCTCTTCTGCAGTACTTGTCGTCCCCGGATGGACTCTGCCTGGCCCTCCACTGGCCCATATTGTGTAGTGTGCTTGGCATTTCCCTGGACCGCTCCAGCTACAAAACTGCACTGGATGTGCAATAAACATCCAGTAACGCACTGCTGTGTTATGTCTTTCATTATTCATGTATGAATGTGTGGATGAATGTAGGGACATTGATTTCCCTTGCGTCAATGATGCTCATCCTGTGGGATGCCAGTCAGAGGGTGCTACATTGCATATTGTGTACCTGGTGCCATGGACACTACAACAGGGACACACACATCAGTCACTTCCAAGTCGGGACATGGACTTAACCACGCCCAGAGCCCACGAGTCATTGTTGTAAGCCCTGCGCTGGTCCGGCGTACGGCAGGACAGACCACTCCGCTTACGCTCCGAGGGGGGGCCCTCATTGCTAACCTTCGCAGGCGTACTCGCTGGTGGTGTCCAGGTCACTGGTCTAGTTGTCAGCATGTCACAGCCACTCCCTGAGGGCAGGTTTGCACACACACCACACCCATCCAGCACAGGCGTCACAGGCCATGTGACTCCACCAACATAAGGGGCCGACATCATCACATTCCCCTCTGCCGGTGGTGACTGGATGACGGACGCTCCAAGGTTCTCATTCATAAAGGGCCCATGAGTTGATGCGCACAGGGTTAGTGGCACCCAAGGCCTTACGGCCGTCATGGGCCTACCACCACGTGGTGCTGACTGGGGTTGCACTCGGTTAGTGGCACCCAAAGTTTTTCAGCCGGCACAGGCCCCTCCGCCACGGGACGGTGACTTTGGGTGCACTGAGGTAGGGGCACCTTAAGTGCTGAGCGGGTGTGCAGCCAGCGATGATGCCCCATCCAGGCGGTCCAGACAGGTCAGGTTTTGTGTGCCCTGCTGGACCGCAGTGTAGGCCAGAGCCAGCGGACAGCGCGGGCCTACCGCCACGTGGCGTCGCTTCTGGGATCACAGAGTTAGTGCCACCTACTGGGTTGAGCGGGTGTGCAGCCTGCGATGAGGCTGGGTGCACTGGTATGTCCTCTGCCATGGGGTAATCAAGACTAGGCCTGGGCCAAAATTCCGTTCCGTTCGCGGAAATTGCGATAATTTGGCATTTTCGCGTTCCGCGGAAAGCGCGAAAATGTCAAACATTTCCGCATTCCGCAGCTTAGCGATAATTTGTTTCTTGCTCGCGCTGTAAAATAATACATTCTCGCGTGCGCGCGATCGCCTTACATGAATCCCCGCGTTCGCCGACAAGTTTTCCCGATCCGGTCGCGTTCTCCACGAGATGTTGGATTGTTGGTAGCCATTTGCGCTGTCTCGCGACAGTTCGCGCCCGCAGTAACGTCATGCGTCGCGCGATCACGTCTTTCTTCTCGCAATCATGCACCGCGAGACAAGTGAAAACAAGATGGCCGCGCCCGCGAGCAACCGCATGTGTAAGTTGGCGAGCCACGACCACGCAGAAAATACCACGAACGGGCGGGAAAAAAACTTCCGCATCTTCGCGATATTTCCGCGTGTTTGCGGAGATTTTTAACATTTTCGCGATAATTTGCAAAAGTGAATTTTGCAAATTCCGCCCACCCCTAATCAAGACCCAGCACCAAATGTGAGACCTGGTGGCCTGCGGAGCGGGGCTGCATGATGTGGAAGGTGCCATGTCTGCAGGCCCCAGGCTTGTGGCTTGCAGCGGCACATGGTGGGACCTCTTGTCTGCATGCCGGTGGCGGAAGGTGAGCAGTGAGGCCTGGGTGTGCATCGGCGGGCATGCTCCGATGGGCAGCGGGAGGGGCTGGGGTGCCTCTGCCTGGGTGTACATGGGCTGGCTGGCGATGTTGTCTTGTGCAATTGTATGTTCTGTGCCAATCATGTATCTGGACTCTGTTTCAGAAGACGGGTCTGTCTCAGATGTGTGACCTGGTGAACTGCAATACATACCGGCAAGTGGTTGGAAACTTCTCTTCTTAGCTCTCTCTCCCCTTCTCTTCTTCTCTCTCTCTCTCTCCCCCTTTCATGTTCTCTCACTCTCCCCTTCTCTTCTTCTCTCTCTCGCTCCCCTTCTCTTCTTATCTCTCTCTCTCCCTCTCTTCCTCTCTCTCTCCTTTGCTCTCTCTCTGTCCTTTGATGTGCGCAGGACACACCTTCTCATCATGATTTTTGTCTTGCAGGCTGTGACCTACAGATTGTCCAGAGGGTAGCCGCCATGTGTCTTCATTTCATTTCAGTGTTCATTTTAATAAAGTTTCATTTGTTTCTTCGAAAGTGAATGTGTGATGCTCATTTTTGTGACGACACATGCATGTCACCAGTTGTGATTGTGCGACATCATGCGGATTATTTTGTACATGTTTAGGTGTAGCTGATGTGGCATGTCTTTGGTCGGGGGGTGCTGTGGAGGGGGGTCCTGGGGGTGGTGGCGGCGGGTGTTGTTGCCCTTTCTGCCCTCCGGGCTGCATGTTCAGTTGCCTGAGTGCATCTGTTGTTCTTCAGGTGTGGCTCTGGGCTGGGCTCCCTTTTGTGGCGCAGGCTGTGGTCCGACTTTGCACCAGGTCAGAGCAGGTATTATTTTCCTGCTGCCTTATCGCCTGTTTTGTGTTCTTATTGCAGTTCTGGCTGGTCGTTGTGAATGTTGTGAAGTGGTGTTGTCTCGACTTTTGGCACGGGAACGCATACTCTGCATCTCATTAGCGATAGTTGTGGGGGTAATCTGTGGCGATGTTTTTTGCGGCTGCTATTGCAGGTAAACTGGTGCTGTGATTGGGGCGATAAGTGTATCGCTACTTTGGCCTCAATAAAGTGCCATTAACTCAGCGATAGCTCCTTGAGAATATGCCCTTTTTTTTAAAAAAATGTTTTAACAAACAAGATCTTTATTGTTATCGTAGGCCATACAGCTCATCCACTGCCTACATCCCGTCGGGCCGGCAGGGCCAAAGTACCAGTGCTAGGTGGTATGTGGGAGGACGTAAAATACACAGAAAGCCGCCTACAACCCCATGAGGGGCTGGCCGCGTCAGGGGGGCAGCGGTGACAACACAAGGTGACTTAGATCTTGTTTTTTGTTATTTTTTTCCATTTAAAACAATTATATAACTGAGAAAGAACTAGGGAAGGGAAACTACTATCATCGAAGTGTGTGCTAGGGGATGTGCGTTGTGACAGACCGTGTTAGAATACGCAGCAGGGATGGGGGCTGGGGGTGGACCGGGGACGAGAATATGCCCCTTAGAGTAGGGTTCACATAGTAGGAGTACGATAGACTACTTCCTTGTTTATATGCCTGCATATATACATTGTTTAGCACCATGGTAGAAATATATCTACTATTTATTCTTTTGGTGCTTGTAATCACGTTTATCTACTTCTGTCTACTAATCATTGCAGCACACGTATTGTATGCAAGAAAAACGCAGGTTCAATAAATATAATTGAAAACGTTCCACCGTGTATTCTCTGTATATTTCTCTGAGACTAAGTAAGCACGAGTGACTGAGTAAAAGATTCTGTACTGTTTCCATGTTCCCTGAGGAGTCAGGGTTGTCATGTTCTGTGGTTGCCAGAAAACCATTCGCTCCCTGGTAGGTTAGGAGGGCTTATGGTGGCACTGTGAGCTAGCTGGTCTATAGGCCAACATATCCTGTGAGGGCGTCCAGAATCAGTCTTGACACCAAGCCCTTAGTCTATGTTGTCCAAACAATGCGCAGGTCCTACGGATTGATAGGAACTACACAACAAAGGAAGTCATACCCACTGTGCTGTGAAATCCGCAGTCTGGCAAAATTTAGCTCAGGCAGCCAAGAACATGCACATTTAGCGCATGTCTAGTTCCTGCCCGCCTGACCTGAACAAAAAGAGTGTCTGTCAAACTGACCTTTACTCAGCCTGACAAACATTCTTCTTGCTGGGAAAAAGGTGGCCGGTTGTGGCCCCACAGCATATTTGGACGGGCTACTGCAGCTCCCCATGCAATTACTTTAAAATGAACAGTTGATGCTTGAAGTCTTGCTTGAATATAAAAACAGGAAAGTGAAATTGATTGGACCCATTGCACCAAAAAGAGCGTTTAAGTTCATGTATAGATATACATCTTCACCTGAATGTACTTTGTTTTTTCAAGTTCACAAACATTCCGAGTAGACTTATTTGTACAGACGAAAATATATTTGTGAATTGGCCCTAAAGTCTATTTGCATGATGTAATTGGAGAAACAATGGGTGTGATTCTTTGGAAAGTTTCTGATCTCCTAGAACGCTCCTGATAAACTCTGTTTCACTGTTCACCACTCACAAAGGAACCAGTGTATACAAGATCACTCAAGATTCCATTATCTGTCACCAAATGAATTAAATCAGGAACCCATCAGAACAGAACAAGTTGTTTTTTTCTGACTATGCCCATCACGTTGTCTTTCATGGTCATCATGGTGTAAGAGATCAGATTTCTAGATCTGTTTGCAAATAGAACTAACGTGTTTGTGGCAAAGTAATTTGTAATGCAACTATACAATGCAGCAGGATGTGTACTTAATATCTCATTTGCAATGTTTAATTTAATATTTTCACAAGATTTTATAAGTTCACATTACTCATCAAAACTTACGATACATCGCACACTGAAGGCATCCCATCAGATAATAATGTTAATTGCTATTATGTGCATTTCCAGTTTATCCACGAATCGTAGTGCGGCGTAATCCTCTACTCAAATGATGTAGTAGTATTATTTGGAATAAACCAACATATGTGCCTGTTATTTCACCAACTGATTGAAGCCAGCAGCATGAGAAGCCTCTTTTAGGTGTTATACTCATCTTGTTTTCCAGCATCTCTCACCCAATTGGCAATGTTCTTATATATCTAGTACTAGTTCAATGATTTCATCCAAAAGGAAGTGTAAGTTCCTTGAGGTTGGCAGCACACTACTGACCTCGCACCAAGTGCACGAGTACATTGTGACTTGTATTGCTTTGCATGCTAACACTCAACATATACAACATCTTCTCTGTCTTCTCAGTACTGCACAGCCACTATGTCTAACTATCAAAAGTCTGGCTTCAAGAATCAGTTTCTCAATAACAGGGTGCAAAACTACTCTGTCTCCTTGCTTCATGCTCTTAATAGGGAAATACCACTAGATCCTGACATCATTGAAAGTCTGTTCACTAACTATGGGATGAGTAGAAGTACTTTCATGTTCGGTATGGACATAGGCGATCAGCTAAAATGATAGTGTTCATCTGGTACTGATAAATAGTGATTCTGTAATGTGCAGACTCTAGGAGAAAAATATATCCTTAGTGGAGAGAAAGAGAAAAATATAAGAAATCAGGAGGGATGGGTCATGGATATCCATGTGCAAAGAAAAGATTCATGAAGTCAAAATTGGGAATTGACTCAGATTGCGAGGTCATCCTCACTCTTCATTTATTAATGATATATTATCCAGTGCACTGTGTAGCAATAATGAACAATGAATGACACTGAACACAGATTTATGTAGTTCAATCACTCAAACAAGATTTATAGAGCGCTTCTAATCACCGGCTAGGGTATCCAGGCACTGAGAGCCGAGCTACCAACAAGTAGTTGTGTGTGATATACACATCATTCATTAGCGAGTAAAGAGTCCTGCAGCCCCTGTAGGAGAGAGCAGTCCCCACTCTGTGATGGCTTCTAGTCTTTTCTCCCCAAGCTGATATATGTCAGTGTAGCACCCAGTTATGGTGAAATGTGTGGGTCCTTCATCAAATTGTGCATAGGGGTACATCATCCAGTGACACTCGACTGTTACCAGTTAATGCTAATGAATTCTAATAATGGTTTGTTATTACTTTAGATTACCAGGCGAGATCCTTTCTGTTTCACACTGGTATGGTTGATTATGCTAAATATGAAGGTACATACTATACCTTGCAGTGATCAGAAGAGAGAAGAAAGCAGTGACTACATGGTCAGCTTTCAGATAGGGGTAGGATAGTGCTCTGATGTAAAAGGGATTTCTGTATGGTTGGGCAGGTCCAAGTGAGACATCAGGTCAGCAGTGCAGTGAGAGGCAAATCGGGGTGCAAGTCCTACCAGCGTAGCAGTGGAGCAGAAAATGTGATGATGTAGGGCGTCTGTGTGAACACAAAGTAGAAGAGCACACTAAATCCGCGTTTCCCTTATCTAGAGGGAAATTTTGACTGTTAATTATTGGCTCTTTCTACTCTGGCCGACAACTGTGTGAGTAGGTAATTAAAATATGTTATTTTCCACAGATAATTGCAACACTTCAGTGTTGAAAGCTCCAGTGAAGATAATGTGGTGTCAGAGGCCATTTGTTGGCTGGTTTAGATCCTCTATCTCTAAATTGCAATATTACTCCCCTGCCTATTTTGATTCTGAGACAGCTATGCAAAGTACTTCCAGGAGAGTCAAATACTTAGCAGAATTTCAGGATAACCACTGACTATGTAAATAAGTTCCATGTTGATTAATTGTTATTGTTATTGAATATAGCAGTGTTTGAAATGGAGAAATAAAAGTGCAGGTACTCAGAGTACCTGCTTGTTTCTGAGAAGTGCAGGTACTCTCCAATTAAAAGTATTACGTTTCGCTTGAGAAGTGCAGGTACTCTCCAATTAAAAGTATTACGTTTGGGAACGGCCACTAAAACGCGGCCGTTTCCACGCAAACCTTAACCACGCATACATTACAATGCATGCGTGGTTACCACGAAAGCCTTTACCACGCATACCTCTACTACGGGATACGTAGCAAAGGCATGTGTGGTAAAGGCTAAAATTAGAAAAAATGGGGTTGGGGGGGTCTCCCTCCAAAAATAAAAAATAAAGCATGGGGAAGAAAAGGGAGCCTGGGGGGTCTCCCCCACACAAAAAAATGCACCTGATGTCACGTCGCGAAGTGGAGGCAAACGGCGTCGTTTGAGAGGAAACAGAAAGAAACTTCCGCTTCCTCTTTACAACATACGACGTCACCAAGGAAGATGAAGGAGAGGAGACGATGTGAAGAGGTAAAGGGAATTTTAGTTTAAAAAAAATATACATATAAGGATTGAGGGTTCAGGGCAGGAGTAATTATAAGAAGGATTGGGGACTGGGAGGTCACGTAAGGGTACAGGGGAGGGGTACAACCTTTACCAAGAGTATGCCCTTACCATGCATAAATTTACAACGAAAATCGTTGTAAAGGTATGCGTGGTAAAGGAATATTCGCGGCATGCGTGGAAATAGCATTCCGTTGTAACGCATGCGTGATAAAGGCATGCGTTGCAACGGAATGCGTTGTAACGACATACAACCATTACGTTTCGCTTGAGAAGTGCAGGTACTCGCCCTCTCAAAATAATAGCCTATGTGACTAAACTGAACATCTGGCATGCACCTGCCCCTTCCAGATCTCAGCTGGTAAAATGTTCTAATAGCATCATGGCCTGTTACCTCAGACTTTGCTTTCCTGAATGTAGTTCAGGGCTCCAACCTGGGCACAAAATTGCCTCTATACCCCACTACGGCAAGCTGGAACTGTATATTAAAACATTCCTTGTAAAGTTTAGAAAGGGGCAGCCAATCCGATCACTCAGAGAGAAGCGTGTAGCTACCAGGGCAGGATCTCATCAAGACCCTTCTTTGCAACAGGCAACCTTTTTTTTGTATTGCTAAGTGGGAACAAAATTCCTCTTTTCCTAATTTATTCAACATTTCTGTCATGCTCAAATGCTACAAGGTTGATTAATTTAGAATAAATGGAGGTACTCCCGTCAAGACTTAATTGTGATACATTGTTTGTTAATCTCTTGTCTGGCTATCTGCTTGTCATTTTCATAGAGGTACAAACAGTGGAGGCAGCATCAGGGGAGGGCGATAGACTATAAGCCTCATTTAAACTTGAGCAGACTGGCCACCAAACGGCTGCGACGGCAGAGATCAACTGGCCCTACTGTTTGAGTTTGTGCCATATATGGCAGGAAACTCTGCCCCCACCCTGGAGTTACCAATGCACCAGGTATTAGTACCTCCAGGGGACAGACTTAGGGGCATATTTACAAGGACGGCGATATATAAACGCAAAGCACGCTTAGCGCTTTTCTATTTATCGCCATCTATCGTTGGATTATATCGCCCTGTTAGCGCGCTATTTACAACATGTTTCCCCAGGGCGATATAATTACCAGCAATAGCGGGGACATCGCCGTTTTGCAGGTAACATCGCTGGTTTTCCAGCAATGTTCCCTGCAAAACGGCTATAACCTTGGTGATACGACCCTGTGGTCGTATCAGCACAATCCACCCCCATATTAGGCATGCCTAAGTCTGCATTTTAGCAGACGTTAGTTTTCGGTGAAAACAGCGGTTTTTGCCCAAAACTAACGTCTGCTAAAATGCGTTGGCAGCCTTGTAAATATCACGATGTGTACATCAGCGATATTTACAAAGTTGTACTGCCCAGTGACGCCCACTTTGCATCTCATTGGAGATGCAAAGGGAGGCGTCGGGTAAAAGGGTGCTAACATGCGCTAATGCATGTTAGCACCCTCTTGTTAATAGGACAATAGTTTTATCTCCGCTTTTTTGGCTTTAAAAGCCAAAAAAGCAGCGATAAAGCCCTTGTAAATATGCCCCTTGACGGGGCTGGAAACAGGGCGCTCATAACGAGGCTCATTGTACTACTAAGAAACATTTCAAAGTAACTCTGGCAGCATGACGAAATGCCACAATTGTGGTCAGTTCCCCATATCATAGAAGAACAGAGAACTGCCCCTCATTTTTTATTTTCCAAAAGAAAATTCTAAATTGGGCGATGCTCACCAAAGGATGGGAGGTAGAGCTGCTTAAGAGTCCTCCATTGGAAGCACATCTTTTCACCCACCTCTAAAAGATCCATTGTAACTGGGAATCACACAGACGGTTTGCTGAAAGATGCCCTGTTAACGCCTGACTCTAAATAGAACCCTATATTTAACAGCTCCATAATGTCATTGGCCATGTCCACAAGTTGTCACTGTTGAATCAGGATCTGTTTCTTTTTCCTCAAGCGGTATGGAGGTGATGAGTGCACTCAGCAGCACAAATCACATGGGAACTAGTAGGAGGTAATTAGAGCTATGAATATACTCTTCAAAACTGATAATATCATTAATTTTTAAATGATAATGTTGCAGAGAACTACGTAATGCCTGAAGGTCATTGACAGAAGTACATTGGAATTAATCACTGATTAAAGTTCTTAGTCACTGAATACAGGTTCCCACAGTAATTCAGAGAAGCTCCAACATAAATCCACGGATTCTATGGAGCTTATTTACAAGCCTCTTGCGCTGCTGCTGCGTCACTTTTAACATGGGAAAAAGTGACGCACGGGCGGTGCAAGGGGCTTGTAAATAAGCCCCTATGTATTTCACCTACTCCGGCTGCTGTCAGATGTTATATTCACTAAGTGAACCATATATTGGTTAAAGTACCCCTTACTGGTAATTATAAGGATATTGCAAATCACAGATGAGTTCCTTGACCATAGAAGAATGAGGGCAAAGGCAGAGCTCTTTTAAAAGTCCCTTTATAGGATCATCAGGCCTATAATTAGACAAAGGGTGAAAAAATACACATGTTGCCATAAATATCTAAAATCTTGAAAAACAGAGAAGTTTTCTTTTCGTTCTTTTTAAAGTGCAGCTTTAATTATGCTTTGTGACTTGCATTTCCTCTGGGCTGCTGGCAGCAGGCATTATGACCTCAGTACTCTACTATAATAGACTATTACTAAGGGGACCCTAAGGGTCCCACTCAAAATTCCGTTAACTCTGCCCCTACACTGGTTTTACAGATGATATGTTATTAGTACCTTCAGGGGATGGACTTGGCTGGGCTGGAAACAGGGCACTCATAACGAGGCTCATTGTATGTTAGACCTGGCTTCCTTAGGGTTATGTATCCCTAGACGTTTTGCTTGTCGCTGCCTTCTTTTGCTGATTCATTCTGTTGGCCTTAGGACTCTGAGCACTTTGCCACTGCCAATCACTGCTAAAGTGCTTGTACTTCTCGACCAAAACATAGTTTGTTTGATGTGTCCACAATTGGCACATTTAATTTACCTGTAAATCCCTAGTACAGTGCACTACATGTGCCCAGGGCAGGGGAAATAAAATGCTGCTAGTGGGCATGCAGCACTGATTGTGCCACCCACACAATTAACACTGCAGTGCCTGTGTGTGCAGTTTGCACTGCCACTTAGACTTGGCATTTGAAACCCCTTGCTAAGCCTTAAACTTCCCTTTTATTACAGATAAGTCACACCTAAGGTAGGCCGTGGGTAGCCCAGTTGGCAGGGTGCTATGTAATTAAAAGGAAGGACATGTACTTTTAGGTTTTGCATGTCCTGGTAGTGTAAAACCCTCAAACTAATTTTTCACTTGTGAGAGGCTTACCCCTCTCATTGGTTAACATTGTGAATTCCTTATGAAACTAAATAAGCTGTAATTCCTAATTAATAGAAGGTTGCGATGTCATGTTTGTTACCTATGGTAATGATGTTTGGTACCTATGGTCATGACAAATTGCCTTTAATGGTGAACGTGGATTTGTAGTTACCCTTATGAAAATGCCACTTTTAGAAAGTTGGATATTTTCCTCCTCTTAGCTCTTTGGTGTCTGCTGCCTGTCTCCGATCACTGGCTGGCCTGGGTGACGGTTCACTTTGTGTATTCCCTCTAGACACTCCCACACAAAGGAAAGGCTGGGTATGACTTCATGCTTCCTTCTGGGAGGAAAGGAGGGAGGGGCTGGGCAAGGCCTCACACTTACACCTGAATAGGCTGTGCTCTGACCACACACAAAGATCTACATAATCCCATGTAGCGAGTCTGGAGCCAAGGCAGGATGAAGGGAACTGTGTGAACCTCAAAGACCCTTCTTTGAAGTCATCCCCTCTTCAAAGGCACAACTGTGTATAAGTACTGGACCACTGACCCTACCAACTCAGTACACTTCTGGACCTGAAACCACTTTGACAAGAAAAAGGACTACTGTGTTGAGGACTGCTGCTTGCTGGACTGCTGCTCTGGAAGACTGCTGCCTTGCAGTGCTAACTGCTGCCTGCTTGCTCACTCTGACTGTCCCATGGTGTCTCCAAGGGTTAGTTGACTAGCCTCCTATTCTTCAAGACTCAGGGACATCAAAGTCTTTAACCCTGCTTCTGTGTCTCGGTCATTGGAAGTGACTCCAGGTGCTTGCTTCCATGAAATGGACGCATCCTTTGCTGTGACAGGCAGAGTCAGACAGACAGACAAAGCCACTTTATTCGATTAAATAAAATCATAAAAGTACAATACATAAATAGAAGGTTAAAATAACATAAATGATCCAATCTACAGCAGGAAGTCACAATCCTAGTTAAAATACAAAACAAATTAGAGTTCAATCAGAGTTGACCAAGGGCAATGTTCTTTTTCTGCGGCGAACAGCAGCAACAAGAAAACTAGCCACACAGAAAATAGTCCTAACATCATCCAGCAGTTGAAGGTGTAATAGGGCTGGTCTAACCTGAATAAAGCCCTTTTCCTTCAGAAGAGGGACTAAAAACCTCCTCCGTAGGTCGTTATAAGAGTCGCAAAACATGATAAAGTGCAAGGTGTCCTGTGATGAAAAGTTGTCACACTGGCACGGGCCCATCTCCTCTATTTTACACCAACCAGAATAATTACCCAACAAGGGGTGAATTAAGCTAAAACGAAATCTAGTCAGGAGCAAGCGATGGTAAGGTTTGGTCACAATACTTAAGTAGGGCTCAATCAGTGGAGAGGAAATTGTTTCATAATGGGCCTTGACCATGGGTTTTTGTAACTCTAATTGCTCCCGGGCCAACATTACTGTGGTTAAAAAATGTGTTTTCATCCAGTATACATCTTCTTTTTTGATCCCTGCTGGGGTATTGTAGATATCAGGACGCCCTAGTTTATCAAACATGCACTTAACGTAGGACAGCCATGGGATACTACTAGCATTATCCAGGGCAACACAATCCCGCAAGATCTCGTGATTTAAGGTCAACTCCGGGTTTAGCCATGTTTTCATCCAACAAACTAATGGGGCCAATCTCAGTTGGTCAATCACATACCCCAACCCTAATTCCTGGTGGATAGAGAATGTAGGGGATGATTGGGGCACAGACAAAAGCGTACGTAAAAAGTTGTTTTCCGCCGACTGCACCCCTATGGCAAGTTTGTAGCCCCAGATAGCAGCGCCATATGTGGCAATGGCCAAACATTTAGAGCAATAAATAGCGAGAATGGCTTCTAAGGGTCTGGCTCCCAACCGCTTTGAAAACCCCAATAATGCTGAGGTTGACCTAACTACTGCGTTTTTCTTAGCTTTAAATTGGGGGACCCAGGAGCATCTTTCATTGAACAAGACCCCCAAATACGTAAAAGAGGACACTTTGGAGACCTCTGCCCCGTTACAAAAAAAGGTTCTGGGTTTTCTGGGTCTTTGACCCATTATCATGACGTGTGATTTGGACATGTTCACCACCAAATCCAAAGATTTCATATGGGCCCCAAATGCATCCAAAAGTCTCTGTAGCCCTATGACGGTCCGTGATAATAGCACAGCGTCATCCGCATAGAGGAGGACCGGGACAGACTTGTTCCCCATACGAGGAACGTCCAAACTAGCCTTGTCAAGGGATTTATCTAGGGCATTAATAAAGAGTGAAAAGCAACGGCACCATGATGCACCCCTGTCGGACTCCTCTATCCGATTTAAAAGGTCTGGAGCATTTGCCATCCCGGGTAACTCTAACTACCGCTGAGAGATCCTGATGTAGAGCTGCTAAAAAATGAACCAGGCACCAATCAATGCCCATATCAAGTAAAATGGACCACAGCTTCGATCTGTTGACCAGATCAAATGCCGAGTTGAGGTCCATAAAGGCCATTAACAGGGAACCTTTTTTAGCTATTGTATATTTGCCAGCCAGTAGATGTAAGTTCAGGCACTGGTCCATGGTACCTCTTCCTGACCTAAAACCGTATTGGAGATTGGATAACACCCCATTGTCATTGACCCAGTCTGTGAGTTTGGCCAAGATCACTTTACCCAAAATCTTTACGGCAGAATCAATCAGAGATATGGGCCTATAGCAGCGTGGGTCCCCTCTCTGGCCTTTTTTGAAAACAGGTATGATGGTCGACCGTGACCAAGATTCTGGGAAGCCCTGGGCGACTGAAGCATTAAAAACATTTGTTAAAATTTTAGCCCAGAATTTAGGTTCACCTTTGTACATGTCAGCAGGAACACAGTCAGGACCCGGGGCCTTATTGGTGGGGGTCTCCAATATTGCCTTTTCAACGTCGCCCACATTAAAGACCAAGATGGGGAGTCCCCCATTTTTATCTAAAAGAGGCAACGGGTCCTGGATCTCGCTTGAACCATAAATGGACTCAAAGTGCTCTAGCCACTGTTGTTCTGGGATATTAGAGTCTAGGCTATCGTTCCCTAGACCCACAAAAAAGGGGGTATTAACAATGGCCCAAAATTCCGAACTATCCTTGAGGACTTCTACCGACATAATGCGTTCCAGGCCTCAGATTTAATTGTACTTTTACGGGTGTGTAATGTTAACTTATAGTGCTTCCTGAGACTGGCTATCTGCTTGCTATCTCTTGGTGTTTTTTTCAGGGCTAGCATTAAGGTTTGGTGGGCCCTGGAACAGTTTGCGTCTAACCACCTTTCACCAAGTTTAGGTTTTAGTTTCGAAGGAACGGTCAAATCCATTGCGACCTGCCCACAAATCCCTTCGAATGCTGAAATAATCTCAGCTTTGGGTATAGTATAATCTGTGCATATAGCAATATCAGTTTCAGCCTTCAGACAGAGATTAAAAAAGAAGGAACCTGGGATTACCTTTGACCATTTGAGCCTTCTCCCCTGATCTGAAGTTACCAACCGGTTAGCTTCTGGGATCTTACCCGGGGAAGTCAAAAAACCCGTATCTATATATAACTCAAGGATTACTGGGTTATGATCGCTGAAAGCGGACAAGATAGCATTGTAAAACACTACACTGGATAACATGGAGGGAGACAAAAATATGTAATCAATGATCGTGTCCCGTCCCTTGGCCTTAAATGTCATGACCCGGTCAGATGGATCATTAAAACCAAGTTCAAAAAGGTCCGTTCCCGAAAGAAAAGCCTCCAGTGCCTCCCCCTGTTGTGAGTGCTCAAAGTGCAGTGGTAACGAATATTCAGGGCCCATATCATCATCAACACGGCAGTTCTCAGCACAAGGATGTATATTAAAATCGCCCATGAGTATAATTTGAAAAAAAGTGAATTGCTTCGCCCTATAAGTTTCTAAAAAAGTTTTTAAAAAGTATAAATGTTCATTCCTAAATAGACATTCCCCCGAATTATAAAAATGAATTAATAATATTTTGGGCAGGTTGGGTGTGGTTAGTTCCACTATCAGACAGTTATGGGAACTTACTTCAATTAGCTTTGTTGTACCTTTGAACTTTAGGGAAAGTAAAAATATCAGGCCCCCCTTGGCTCTGCCCGACGTAGAAGGACGAGTGGGTGAATGAAATGTTTTAAACCCATCCAACCAAAAATTACCCTCCCACTCCCACGTTTCCTGGAGGGCAATAAGATCATAGTTTTTTATAAGATCTAGCCATCTGGGGTCATCCCTTTTAGATTTAAGACCCGCAATGTGACAGGCAGAGTCAATGCATCACTGCTGAAGCAGGAACAGAATCAGCGCATGGCACTTGGGACTCGAGCACCAACATTGGAATTGCTGCAGAGACCACTGCTTTGCCGCCACTTCTGAAGGATGATTGACACATCCCTTTGACAAATGGAGAAACCCAGCGCATCGGCCATGGACTCACTGCAGAGACCACTGCATCGCTGCCACTGCTGAAGGACAATCACGCATCCCTTTGTCCCAGCCCATCACAACTCATTAACTCGTAAAGCGCTATTTGCTTATAATCACTATTTTTGCATTTCATCTTTAAAAATTTATATCTCGACTTCTACCTATTGGATTACTGTCATTTTGGTCTTCTTTTTTTAATAAAAATCATACTTTATTTTTCTAAACCTGTGTGGAGTCTTTTTGTGGTGTTTTCAATGTTTTACTGTTGTTATAGTGCACAAATACTTAACACATTGGCTCTTAAGTTAAGCCTGACTGCTCTGTGCCACGCTACCTGAGGATGAGCACAGCTTAATTTAAAGTGTGTATCCGACTTATCCTGACTATAATTGTGGTTCCTGCTGGTACAGGGTGCATACTCTGCCAACCAGAAACCCAATTTCTCACATAGTACTACTGAGAAACAATTCAAATTTCACTCTACACCAACTGAATGGTTAATAGGCTTAATTCAATTTTCTGTGATAATTACAGAGCACTCCGGAGCCTTTTTGAGTCTTTATACACACATAGGGCCTGATTCACAAAGGGCCTATGCACTCAAGGCAGAGGACCCACAGTTGTGGGGGAGTCTCCTCATCGAGTGGAGTCTCCACAATTAGAATTGTCATTCCAGAGATTCCGCCACAACTGTGGGGCCTCTGCCACGAGTGTGAGGTCCTTTGTGAATCAGATCCATTATGTTCATTCAGATGACATACTGTGTTAGCAGAGGCAGGACTGATGGGGCAGATCCGAACACTTTCTCATCATGAAAAAGCAGTGCTGTAGACTTTCAATTTTTACAGCTTCCATAGAGGAAATATTCATTTACCAACTCTGAAACTAGAAAGCCAGGTTTGAATCCCAGCCTCGGCTCAACATTAAGGGCTGCACAGGCCTTTTATTCCACCATGCCTTTTGAAAGTGTGAGGAGCCCAAGGAGGCCGATTTGAGAGCCCAGGGCAACTCTTGGTACCTCTGTCATTTTCCTAGCATCCAAGGTAAGTAGCAGCAGGCACAGACAGTCTTCTAAAAAGCGAGAGAGACAGAGAGAGAGAGAGAGAGATTGAGTGTGAGAGAGAGAGAGAGAGAGAGAGAGAGAGAGAACAGATGAATGTGGAGAGAGAGAGAGATTGTGCGAGGAGACGAAGGGAGTGGGGCTTCTTTGAACATTTTTGCCAGCAGGGCTTCTTTTGGTTCCCCAAACCGGCCCTGTCAACATCCAGTGCCTCTTGGGAAATCTATTAACCACCCAGTGCCTAAACAAACGTGGGGTAACAACTGTTTCTTATGTAAACCGCTCTTATGCCCTTTGGCTATGGCTGCGCTATAGAAACTGCAGAAAACATAGTTCATGGAACGAGCCTCCGGTGCCTGTCACAGAGACACTGGTACTCATGGTGTTTGATGACTCTCATCATGGCGCTGTGCTTGATGGCAGTGACTAGGGAATGGATGACTGTGGGCAATGTACATACGCTTTAAGTATGTCTTTAGCTTGTTACCCACAAGTAAAATATAATTCGTCGTGTTTTAGATTTATCCTGCGACAAATGCTGTAATGTGTGCATATAATATTGAATGGTTTTGCAACATGTTATTAAAATTTACAAAATGATGTTTAGGGTGCCAGATCTCAGCACGCTGAGGAGAAACCAATATTTTTCTTGTTACCAAAGAGTAATGGGGAAACCTGCAAACGCCTTTTTCATTTTGAAGCCAGGCTCAGCTGTAACCTTTCCAGATGTGCGGACAGTGACAGTTAAATCTTAATCAATCAGTCCAACTGTGCACCTCTGAATGCCCATGAAGGGCAAACAAAGGATAAGCATGCACGAACCTCATTGGATGAATTATGTTTTGTCCTTCCTGTTGAATCGCTTTCCTTAATTAATGTCGACTTGATCAAGACTGAGGCATTAGGCGAAACACAAAGAAGGCAGTTTGTACCCCAAGTGACAACTGTCTTTGTAAGGAATTTATTGGGAAGTCCATGCATCCACCTTGGCAAGCCAAAATGTGCTCTCTCCTTGTATGTCTTTTGCATGAATTTTTCTTCCCCTTTTATTTAGGGAAAAAAACGTAACTTCAGAGTGGGCATTGGGGAAAATAGAAATTAGGGCACAAGTGATTCTCAATTTGCAGGATACAAATGCTGCTTGTGTTCAATGAAGTCTCCATGGACGCATACCAGTGATCCAAGGCTTACATGATACAGCAGCATCAAGTCAGAAAACTTCATAGCCTTGGTGTGGGACAATCTCCCCAATCCCAGCAGCAGGGCAATTCAAACCAGCAGCACTCTATATAAGGCTGCAAATAAATTGTCCGTTAGGGCCTTCCTGTTGCAGTCATGGTATCCCATTCAGCTCTAAAAGCCGCACGCTAGCTTGGAGCCAACTGTAAAAATACTAGAGTAGCAGGTTAGCCAGCCCGCCCCTGCATTTGAGTCACTTTTTATTAGGCCAGTTATGGGTTGTTGCTTGCTGCAAACCTGGGAGTCGCATGCCCTACCTTAGAGGGTCACATGTGTCCAGTGACGTACATAACTTTCCACCTAAACCCGAGCTATTAGTAAGGTACAAATAACACGAACATGAATATGAGAATAACCACATTGAAAAAATGGGCTGATACAGTTCAGAGTTCAGTGGGTCACATCACATCAGTTATAAGGAGGGAAATTGGAGACTCGTCTCCCAACACCTTTAGCCTCTTATGTGCTGTGTTGGGATGTCTTCTCTTTGGAACTTCTTGTAACGGACTGTAGGTGACACTGACATCACAACACCACCCTGATTGGCCATCATTATAGCCCCTGATTGGCTATTATCATAGTACTTCTCAGGTGTTTGTTGACTAGTCCCTCTTCCCATTATGCCAGGGTCTTATATAACTGAAAGTCTTGAAAGTAACACCTTGAAAATTCTGAGTTGGAACATAGCAGGATTACGCTCTAAATTGTTATGCCCTGAATGGACTTTATTAATCTCCCAGTATGACTATTAATCTCCCAGTATAACATCCTAATGTTGCAAGAAACTTGGTCTATGAAAGAATCACATATTAATGGCTTTGTTGGTTTTCACAACTTAGCGCCTCTGTCAAGCTCCGGTCGTGCTCTCGGGGGTATGGCGACTTGGGTTAATATCAAAGCAGGAGGAAGTGCCAAGATCGTTAAAACAAATAATGTCAAGCTCCAAACGATAAGATATAAAAGAGGAGGCACACTATATCTGACTGTTATAATAATGATTTTATTAATGCGCCAAACATTAACTTATCATCATTATTCGATCATATCTCCTTTCTTCAGAATAATATTTCAGACAGTGGGCAACCAGCGGGAATATGTATAGGAGGTCATTTTAACATAAGACTTCATTCAGTTTCTCGATATAATTTACACACAAGAAACCCGCACTCCGATGATACAAAGGATACTGCCACTTATAGCAATCTTGATGGCAGGGGACGCGAGCTGATTTCCCTGCTGGCTGGTTAATATTATGGATTTCGCCTGCACTGATGTTGATATCCCCCCTACTTTTACAGGATGAGGTTCTAGTTCTACTATTGACCACATTTTTATATCTTTTTTTCTTATAGATTACATATCACATGGTAATGTGATTCCCTCTAGTTTCAGTGACCATAATCCTATTGAAGCCCATTTAATGATGGCCCCTAGGCCAAAGTACATTAAGGTGCTTGGGGCGCAACATCTTGATCCTTCTACAGATTGTCTAAGACTAAAATGGAGATCTGTAGCACCAGAACACCTATTCCAAAAGGTAATAGCGGGAAATGATCCCCTGGTACAGGCAAGCCTCACAGGAACTGATACTATTAACACTGCAGTAGTTCCCTTTGTAGATCTCTCTAACACAATAAAAAAAGAGCTCATAGCCCCAAACCTAGAACATACTAGTAGACCATGGTGTTTTAATCAGGATTGTTCGCGTGATAACAACCATTTGCGGCGTACCCTTAAGGTCATACCCAAGAACCCCATAACTGTAGCTGAAGTACGCAAACAATACAAGCAGGCACTACAAATAAGAAAAGCTGAACTGATGACACAACAATGGGAATCACTTATCTTAGCTGCATCCGGGAGGAATAGTAATCTTTTCTGAGCTTCAGTTAAACAGATGAAACAACCCAATTGTACAGTTCTAAAGATTGGTTGTTATATCTCTAGCCAAGATTGGGAGAACCATTATTCCACAATTTATGACCAGGCTAACTTAACTATAGATACCCTGCCAGATCCTGATTTTAGTTGAATTCAATTGTCTCTGGAGGCGGTAGAGGAGGCATTACAACAGAGTGCTGGGGGCAAAGCACCAGGCCCTGACGGCGTGCCTATAGACCTTTTTAAATAGAACCCGACATTCTGAGCTCCATTACTACTGAATGTCTTTAATTGCTTCGCCACTGCTCCCATTCCTGAATCCTGGTTGATATCGATCATAGTTCTGATTTTTATAAAAGGGCACCGTTCTCTGCCCAGTTGTTACAGACCTATCTCTCTAATAGACACTACTCTAAAAATATTTGGTAGAGTTTTATACAAACGCATAAATGGGCACAAGAAAAAGCAGTATTGCATCCCAGCCAGTATGGCTTTAGACTTAAAGTGGGTACTATAGAGCAGTGCCTAAATCTCAAAATAATCATAGGAAAGTATACATTAGCAAAAAGCTCCCTATGTACCTAGTTTTTATGGACCTATCAACAGCGTTTGATAGCATTAATCGGTCTAAGCTATGGTATATTTTAATTTCTCTTGGCCTAGATAAAGCACTAGTACACTTTTTAGCCTATTTGCACAGAGGGATGAATGAAAGCCAGAGTAAGGATTAACATCAATGGTGAGGGTTCAAATAATGTCAGTATTATGAGAGGTGTGAGACAAGATTGTGTTTTAGCACCGCTGGTTGTGTTTTAGCCCCGCTTTAATTTTTTTATATATAGATGATCTCCACTCCTTTTTAGGTCTCGCCTGACCCAGCGCATGCGCTGGTCTGGCGAGACTTTTTGAGAGGGCTCCAAAAAGTGCTACCAGGCCAGCCTAGAGCTACAGTGCATGTGCGCGGGAGTGCGCGCCGCGCTTTTCCGCGATTACTTCCACTTTCGCGGCCGCACGGCTGCTTGGCATAGCCAATAGGTCTCGCTTTTGGGATCTTATAAGTATTTAGTTATGCAACTGTTGCATGGCTAAACACTTATAAGGACCCAAAGGCGAGACCTATTGGCTATGCCAATGCTTGTTTACTACTGTTACCACTGATGTTCCCTTGATTCGAAGTTCACCGTTTTAATTGCCACAACAAGCTAGGTCTCTCCTTTGTTGAAGATTATATCAGTGCCCGCCCGCTGCTTTTCTGGTATGCCATTTGGCAAAATACAGAGGGGCACTCACAAAAGATCTCATAAAAGATTGCCTTGCATGCGACAATGGTAGGAAAATCCCCTGGATAAAGTACATCGAATCCTGTCTGCGCATGATTGGTCTCAACCAACTATTTTAAAACCCTGAGGGCCCTTGTTCTATCACTAAGAAACAGCTGCAGGCTTGTTAGTATCAACATGTGCAGGAAGAGACAATAAAGAGGGAGTTAGCAAAACCAAGAGTATCGGGCTATCTAAGTAGGAATCAGGGTCAGTTTGGCTCACCTCAAAGTTACATGATTGGCCATATGAATGGTTGGGAGCGCAGCTTAGTCTTCCGCTTTAGAGAAGGCACTATAAAATACTTACTGAACTTCCCAATAGGCTTTCAAGCTAACTTAGACACCCGTCCGTCCCTGCCCCTGTGATGGGAAATCCGGCCAATCGATGCCGCACTTTTTATTTTTTTGTAGTTTCTATTTTATATACACCAAAACTATCCTGCTCCCTCTGATCAAAAAGCGACATATTAGTAATTTCAGAGAATCTAATGATGTACTACTCCGAATGGATGATGAGGCCATTATTAATTCCGTCACCTTGTTTCTGAAAGTCACAGTGTTAGCACGAAGTCAATGTCTGCGTTAGAATTTTAGCTTGTTTGTGAGTCTATATCTGTATTCTAAAATCTGTTGCCCCATGTTCGATATGAACTTTTATTATGTTTATTCTTTTTTTAAGACAAAGGCGGATCAGTTTCAGAAGTGTATAATGCATAGTGTGCCATTTTTATCTTACATTTTATTCTATCTTTATCATGTACGTTTATGGTATAAAACGCTTGTACCGAATAAAGAATTTATTGATTGATTGATTGACTTGCACTGTGTTTCCTAGAGATGGTTTGTTTTTTGCCCCCCATTGATAACTCATAATCATTTGGATGCTTTCTACCTATTGATAGGCCATAGGTGTCAGGGGAATAATTGGTGAGAATCAGACAAAACTGAAGAACCGGGGTTGTGTGTGTTCTCTGAAGTGAAAATGGATTTCCTGAGAAGGGGTGTAATATAGAGTGCCTGAAGGCTGAAAGAGAAGCAGGACAGAAGCTGACGACTGAAGTTGGTTCAAACAGGCAATGAATAGGGAACTGGAAGTCTGCATGAAAAATAGAAGTATAAGCAACAGAAAGATAAAGCAGGGAAACGATAGACAATCTATTATTATAAATTACAGTTTGTCTGCTCCTTGTAAATGATACCTCTGTGAGATGCAAAAGATCTTACTAGAAAGCAAGGAGCAGATTTATCTCACAGAGTTCTTGGAGACACCCAGAGGCTCATATGGAAAAAGAGCACTGGGCGGATCTCTGTGTCAGGGGCACAAGGTCCCAGAAACACATTGGCACCGATGGTAACAATGACAATCAAGATTGTAATATAACACACGAGAAAAGACCAGCGGGAACAGAACAAGGAACAACAAAACAGAAACTGGGATCAGAGAAAAGTTGGACTGGAGTCAGGGTCAGGAACAGAAGTGGACTACGCAGAACTGAAATTTTGGACTAGGAAAGATCTGCACTCTAATAAGCCAAGACAGAAATATGCATATAGGAACACAGAAAAACAAGACAAGGAGTCTGCATATCAGAAGAGTGCAGTCAGGAAACTATGAACAATGGCAAACACATGATGCAGGAAAACAAGGGACGAAAAGAGATACTACCAAATAGTCAAACAGAGAAATGGGTTAATGAAATAAGGGAAAGAGAATCAAAGAGCAAGCCTGGAATGACTGCAGTAGGAACCTGATAGAGCACAAGGAGGCTCAGCAGCTGCCAGTTCCGAGCCACTGCACTCAGAGTTCACAGAGCTAAAATAGATTTAGGCTCAAGGGAAGAGAACAGATGCAGGGAGAGAGCCAGCTGCAAGGCATACCAGGTGCAAGGAATCAAAGAACCACCAATGAAGTGAAGGCTGAGCTGGATCTTATAAGAGAGAAGACCAAGGTAATCAGGAGACACAAGAAAAGGAACAGGAAAACCTGGAAGGTATTATGGATTAGAGCAAACATAGAGAAGGGTCCAGAATGCAAATATAAACAGTCAGAATAACCGTAGGATCCGGAACCAATCTAGTGAGCAGGAAACCACTATCAGAACGTGATCTAGGAAGGGGCTGAAGACAGAGAGGACTACAAGGACCATAATGCATCAGGAAAGTGGAACAGAAACCTGGACTAAAAGGTAAAACAAAACTAAGTATGGATAATGTGCATAATTTGCACACATCAACAATGCTTAGTTTTGCTTCGCCTTTTAGCCCAGGTTTCTGTTAATGACCAATACTGATGTAAAAGTAGGTTAACAAAGGACCTTCATGATCGTCACCTATTGGCAGGATTTACAAATCTCAGTGCCTTCCTATTGCTATGTATGGTGCTGAGAGATGGTGGATTTCACACTGTAAGGCAATCCAGCAAGAAGAAAATTGATTCCTCAGAAGGGTGTCATCTCAGCCCTTGTCAGCCGCCCACTCTATTTGTCATAAGGAACTTGGGCTGCCACATCTTGAAGATCTGATTCTGGCACGACTGGCCCTGTTTTGACTGTCGATTTGGAAAAGCCCTGAGGCTATTTTAATACAAGAAATAATACTAGCCTGCCTTTCCTTGGATAAGGGATTACGGATCCCCTGGTTAACTTATGTAAAAACGGCATATTGCCAATTAAGGATAGAATTTATCTTCTCAGACACCCTCTACATGCGACAATCGAGGTAGAAGAGTGTGACCAACACATTTTTCAGTTATGAGGCTAAAAGACCTTACAGAAAAACTAACTGTGATTAGCTATCCTGACCTATGGGATCTGAATTGCACTACTAATTATATTTGGCTTGCCCGCAGTCTGTGGGAGCGCTCCTTATTATTCTGTTTTAGACCAGACACTAATACATACTTGCTTTGCTTCCCACTGGGCTACGCTCTTCATCTTGAACTCTTCCATTGCCCTTGTGATGAATTATTTGGACAAACAATGCTCCATTTTACTTTTTTTGTTAGTTTTATGCTCGTTATTCTAGGCTTTTTCTAATACCCCTTTTAAAGAGAAATCTGTGACCTGCTTTTAGATTTTTATTACTTTTAAATAATGAAGAAGTTATTTTAAGTGTTGGTAGCTTTTTAAAAACTGCCATACATGCCCGTAGATCAATTCTCTGATAATAGAATTGCTGTTTTTCTGTTCTGTATACTGTGTGTGTACGCTGATTTGCACTTGATGTATTTTGAAATGTTTTATTGTAATTTTGCACTGTGACTCACTTACATGGTCGCTAAAAATTCTGCCGATTAAAGTTTGAAATTGAATTGAATTTATGGAGTAAGACCGGAACTGAAAATTTTCAAATTGCTTAGAGGACTTCAAGAAATATTCTCTATAGCCACTCATGGCCCCAAAGAAAGCAATGCTTACTAATATTTGTGACCCTCAGAAAATGGTGTACCAAACAAAATAATCACTCTTTAAAGCTGTGCAGTTTCTGAATCCATATTCAGTTATTCACAGATATCTGTTATCTCCCATTTATATATATCTTTAAATGTTTCTACATTTTCAGCATATTACTCTGTCAACCAGTCAATGGCTTTTATTCGGCTGAGCGCAATAGAAAGATTCAACATGGACACAGAAAGGAATATAGTCAATCAAATAAGCAGCACAAGTCTCAAATGTAAAAAAATCACACAAAGAAATAAATAATGCGTATATCAAGGTACATCTATATGACTTATAAAACCTTGCCATTTTATAGTAGAACAACCGAAAAGCAGGTTAAAAAATGTTTAAAAAAATATACAATAAAAGTAAATGAACGCCACACAAAAATAAATAACATTAAAACAATGAGGTCAAAAAAGTCTAGCATTCTTTTACTCTCCTGATCCTAAGTGCAAGTTGGGCACAGCGAATAACAAACAGGTGGCAAGTAACCTGCGAGTCAAGACGCTATAAGGATTTCAGACTTGTGGTGTGGGATCTAAGACCAGATGAGCGAAGTATAGGGCATAAAAATTGAAGTCCGAGTCTAATATAGAAACCACAGAAAAACATGAAATGAGTAAGAGATGGTTTTGAAATGTTATCACGGGGACAGCGGGATAAGGTAGAGTACCAATTACCCTGCTGGGGGAATGCTTCCTAAAAGTACAAAGTGCCTAGTCTGAGACTGGTCAGGTAAAATATTTGTTCAGGGTTAGGTATCCATAAGCACATTACTCAGAAACACATGAAAGAAGCATCACCTGGCTCCATGCCATTTTAATGTGGATAAATTCAATGCTGTGTATTTTTTTGTGGAAGACTAATATTGAGTTGTATATTTTTTCATCTTATGCACATTAGTCAAGCATGGTCAAACTCATTATCAAATCAAACACGTTTTCTTTTTTTAAATTCTTTTTATTGGTTCCAAAAGATCTTATGATTAAGTTTGTCATAGTGAATTCATCTTCATTAACATAAGAAATATACTTTAAAAAATTGCATTATCTTAACAACTCATTATTAGAAATCAAGCAAAACATCTCATTCTTGGGAATCAAGGAAAAGAGGGAAAACACAGATTAAATAAATACTGTATCAATACATAATTCATAATACCATCCCAGAAAAAGGAAAAAAGAAAGACCAGAGGAAAGAAATATTATAAGAGAGACAAGGAAATAAATAATGACAAATATCTTAAGGGTTAAACAGTTTTCTCTATCCATCTAGTAATTGGAGACCATATTTTTTTACCCCATTCTCGTCTCCTTCACCCTCTCATCCGATATACAGAAGATTCAATATTATATAATGCTAATATCCTGGACCGCTAATTTAGGAACGTTGGGGGTCAGAACTAATCCGCTGAGAGGTTATACATAATCTTATAATAGCCATAGCAATAAATACAAATCCAATCTCAGAACCTATACGAGAATGTCCTTCGTCGTTTCGTTCTACCCCCAGAATGATTAAATCTGATGTGAGTGTAACTGGAGTATCAAGAATCGAGTTCAGAAAAAATTCCATGTCTCCTAAAAAGTGTGCTATACTGGGGCAAGCATAAAACATGTGTACAGTATCTGCGGCCCATGCCCCAGAGCTACCCCGTGAACTCGCCCACTTAGATGTCTTTGCGGGAGTGTAATATAGGTCAAAAATAGACATAAAATGCTGAGTCTTCAGGCTACCGGATATAAACACCTGATTAGCTAATTCCAATGATCCTTCCAGATGTATCCCTTCCTTTCCTAACTTTCTCTCCCAACTAGCAATTTGGGCCATTAAATCATCAGGAAACCCATCCAGTAATATCTGGTATATTTTCCCGATCCAAGATCGTTTCCACATCAATTCTATCAGACCAATTTCTCTCAAATTTGCATTCGCCCCTTGCACGGTTGTGCCTAAGAAGCTCTGAATTTGTAAAAACTTAACAAAGTCTCTCCTAGAGTGGCCAAACTTTTCTTGCAAAGACATAAATGAGACTATTTGGCCATCGCCGCATACGTCCCCCAAAACATTGATCACTGCATTACCCCAGCTAAACGTGATTTTATCCTGAAATATTGATGGTAAAAGACCACACTCCGAGAAAGGGGTATATGCATTAATATTTGATAGCCTGAGTCTGCATCGTATCTTCCTCCAAATTGAGTAAGCTGACTGAATTATTTTGAATTTGGTCTTTTTGTAATAGCTGGGCTCTAAAATTTTAACTAAACTTTGCCTAGCTTCCTCTCCAAACAACATCTCATATATAGTTGGACTCCGATATTTTAGCCCTAGCTCCAACTACGAGTATCCCCATATGCTGCAAGAGTGCTGCCCAGTGATATAAGAAAAAGCAGGGTACCCCCATCACCCATAAGCCTGGGAAGAATCATCCACTTAATTGTGCTTCTGTACCTGCGGTATCCCCATAGGAATCTGAAACAAGCCCTTTCAGCTTTTGCAATACAAAATGTCGGAAATTCCAGAGAGATTGTCCAAAAGAGATATAAAACTTTTGGAGAAATTGACATCTTGATAACGTTGCAACATCCATATAGTGATAAATGTAAATTATCTAATCTCTCTAAAGCCTTATTGACTGTATGAATCACTGGTAAGATATTGAGTTCTGGTATACGCTCCACTGCTGCTGTAATCTTAACCCCCAGACAGATGACTTCTGACACAATTGGAATATCTGCCGGAAATAGACTATCCGAATGTAAGCACTGAGTCTTATCTACATTTAATTTATATCCCGAAACAGTGCCAAATTGTTCCGCCAAATCTTTCACTGCTGGGAAAGCTAACCTTAAGTTGCCTGTAAGAATCGCAATGTCATCAGCATACGCCAGTGATTTATATCTAGTATTGCTGAACTTAACCGCTTCGATGTTCAGATCCGCTTCCAATTTATTAAGGAAGGGATCAATATATAACGAAAATAACAATGAAGAGCAGTGGCATCCCTGCCTTGTACCTCTACTAATACTAAATGCTTTTGATTCTTGTCCAGATATGCGGATGTGAGCTTCTGGTGATATATAAAGTGCCTGTACCGCTTGGACAAATTCAGTAGCGAATCCCTTCCATTGTAAGACTGACCACAGAAACCACCAGGAGACCCTGTCAAACGCTTTCTCTGCGTCTAACAGGATCATCCCAAGCGGTGACTTTGTGGCCTGAGCCCAATTCAAAAAGGGCAATAACTCGCTTAACATGATCTGTTGTATTCCGAACAGGGATCAACCCATGTTGACGGGTGGATACCAATGGAATTATAATTTTCCCCAGTCTGGATGCGATTATTGGAGATGTTAAAAAAATAGATGACTTTCAACAGCTTATCGCAGTCATTAAAGCTAAAATACATCAATATTTTGGGGAAGTGCTAGCTGTTAAATCTGTGCAGCACAGAGCTGACATTTATGATTCGGGGAAAACACGGGGAGGCTATTGGACAAACGTATACAACAGAGGGGGGTGGCAAATAGAATATGTAGAATCCTAGATCTCCAGCTGAAATTCTGGATGTATTCCAACATTTCTTTCAACAATTATACACAGCAGAAGGTGAAGCAACTTCGGAGAGAATTACAGAATTTTTAAGTAATCCGAATAAAATTAGATTCTTTGCTGCCCCGATCTCATGGGAGGAGATCAAGAATACAATGATCTCCTTAGCCGCTGGTAAAGCTTATGGGATTCCCTTAGAATTATTAAGAACATTCCGTCAAGCACTTCGATCTGAGTTTATGTCCTTATTTCAGCTTTCTCAATCGGGCCAGACGCCTGAATCATGGTGGAAGACTACTATAGTAGTTTTTTAAAAAAAAGACAAATCCGAACTCAACCCGTCATCATATAGACCCATCTTACTTATTAGCGCGGATAGTAAGATCTACTCAAAAATAATCAAACACGTTTTCTATTCACTAATTACCTTAACCATAGCAATAGAGTTTCGATCCCTTCTGCTATTACACAAAAAACAGTGCCTATTTACAAGGAAATGGCAGAGAGCAGAGCTGTGCAAAATTTAGCTGAGCCGCGCTCCGTCATTTCCAAAATGCAGGGATATGCCGTATTAACAACAATGCGGCACACCCCTGTGTTTCCCTAGCGCGGGTGCTAAAGATATCTGGCTTGTGCCAACGCAGGCACTCTTGCACTGTAGTGCCTGCATTGCAAGGAATGATTGTTTACATGCAGGAAGGTCTCCCCTCCTGCACATAAACAATAAATAATGGGATTTGCAGAATGCAGCACACATGGAAAAAGAAAAAGTGAGGAGAAATAAAAGTATTTTTCCTTGTTGCGTCATTCTAATGCCTGCTATTGCACGGCGTTGGCTTTTGGTGCTGCCTCAGATTTACACATCCTTGTAAATCTAAGGCAGCATCTAAAAGCGATGGGTGTTGTGGTGGAATGCACACAGCACACCCATTGCGCGCCCCTTTCACACAAAGTGATGCAGGTAAAGGGCCGTACTTCTATGGTGGCGCTAAGCTACTCAAAGAGGCCAGGCACCGCTTTGTCAATATTGAGAAGGACATAGTGCCACCAGAATGTTGGTAAAAGTGACTTTCTGGTGCACTATCCTCATGTAAATATCCCCTTATGTTGCAAAGAATACAAAAACTGTGGGGCATATTGCCTTACTTACATGGCAGTGTTCAGCCACTTAACGCTGCCTTGTAAATAAGGCACCATTTCACGCTGTAGCTAGCTTGAAAGGGGAGGGCATTGGGTATTGCGGTGGGTGTTCCATCGCAACACCCATTGATTTTGACGCTGCCTCCTATTTACAAGGGTGGCGTAAACAGGAAGCAGCGCCAAAATTAAGACCAGGGAAAACCTGGTCTTAAACAGGCGAAATGAGGAGAAATGCATTATTGCTCCTCGTTTTTGCTGTTTCCATTTGTGCAGTGTTATGCAGCACACATAGAAACAGCACATTGCCATTGATTGTTTATGTGCAGGAAGGAAGACCTTGCTGCAAATAAACAATCTTCCCCTCAACGCAGGTACCCTTGCACTATGCTGCAAGTGCAAGGGCGACTGCGTTGGCGCTAGGCAGCTAAATTTAGCACCAATGCAAAAACAACAATTGATGGACAGAACGCAGAACAATGTCATTAATTCACCCCAGTACAGGGATCTGGGTGTAAATCCATTGTTTTTTGTTCACCATGCCATTCCAGTTTGAACCCAGCCATATGCAAATCAGTCGTGATCCTGTGCGCAATGGGAACAGTCCAGCCCAAACTGCCAAGCCAGGTCCTCCCTGGACTGGAAACAAGCCTCCTAGGAAAGGTTTCAGGGTTTCACCCCTCTTCAGCCAGGATAGCTTGACTCCAGTGGCATGGAGAGCACGGGATCCACGTCTGGGCATACCCGTACCACTAGGAGTGACCAATGCAAAAACAACAATTGATGGACAGAATGCAGAACAATGTCATACATTCACCCCGGTACAGTGATCTGGGCCTAAATCCATCGTTTTCTTGCTCCCCATGCCATTCCAGTTTGAACCCAGCCATATGCAAATCAGTCGTGATCCTGTGCCCAATGGGAACAGTCCAGCCCGAACTGCCAAGCCAGGTCCTCCCTGGACTGGAAACAAGCATCCTAGGACCGGTTTCGGGGTTTTACCCCTCTTCAGTCAGGATAGCTTGACTCCAGTGGCATGGGGAGCACGGGACCCACGTCTGGGCATACCCGTCCTACTCGGGGTGACCAATGCAAAAACAACAATTGATGGTCAGAATGCAGATCAATGTCATACATTCACCCCAGTACAGAGATCTGGGCCTAAATCCATCGTTTTTTTCCTCACCATGCCATTCCAGTTTGAACTCAGCCATATGCAAATCAGTCGTGATCCTGTGCCGAATGGGAACAGTCCAGCCCGAACTGCCAAGCCAGGTCCTCCCTGGACTGGAAACAAGCATCCTAGGACCGGTTTTGTGGTTTCACCCCACTTCTGCCAGTATAGCTTGACTCCAGTGGCATGGAGACCACTGGAGCCATGTCTGGGCATACCAATCCCACTCGGAGTGACCAATGCAAAAACCACAATTGATGGACAGAGCGCAGAACAATGTCATACATTCACCCCAGTACAGAGATCTGGGCCTAAATACATCGTTTTTTTGCTCACATGCCATTCCAGTTTGGACCCAATCATATGCAAATCAGTCGTGATCCTGTGCCCAATGGGAACAGTCCAGCCGGAACTGCCAAACCAAGTCCTCCCTGGACTGGAAACAAGTATCCTAGGACCGGTTTCGGGGCTTCACCCCTCTTCAGCCAGAATAGCTTGACTCCAGTGGCATGGAGAGCACGGGACCCACGTCTGGGCATACCTGTCCGACTCGGGGTGACCAATGCAAAAACAACGATTGATGGACAGAATGCAGAACAATGTCATACATTCACCCCAGTACAGAGATCTGGACCTAAATCCATAGTTTTTTTGCTCACCATGCCATTCCAGTTTGAATCCAGCCGTATGCAAATTACTCATGATCCTGTGCCCAATGGGAACAGTCCAGCCCGAACTACCAAGCCATGTCCTCCCTGGACTGGAAACAAGTATCCTAGGACCGGTTTCGGGGCTTCACCCCTCTTCAGCCAGAATAGCTTGACTCCAGTGGCATGGAGAGCACGGGACCCACGTCTGGGCATACCCGTCCCGCTCGGGGTGACCAATGCAAAAACAACAGTTGATGGACAGAATGCAGAACAATGTCATACATTCACCCCAGTACAGAGATCTGGGCCTAAATCCATCGTTTTTTTGCCCACCATGCCATTCCAGTTTGAACCCAGCCATAGGCAAATCAGTTGTGATCCTGTGCCCAATGGGAACAGTCTAGCCCGAACTGCCAAGCCAGGTCCTCCCTGGACTGGAAACAAGCATCCTAGGACCGGTTTCGGGGTTTCACCGCTCTTCAGGCAGGATAGCTTGACTCCAGTGTTATGGAGAGCACTGGACCCACGTCTGGGCATACCCGTCCTACTCTGGGTGACCAATTCAGCGCCAGCACAGTGGGAAACGCAGTACTGCACCATATTGTAGTAAATATGGTGCAGCATTGCGTTTCTGAAGTGACAGAGAGCACCGTTAAGCCAAGGAGGCTAACGCAGGGCTCCGCCACTTTGTTTTTTCTCAGAATTCTATTTCGGAAACGTCGTTATGATGGAATGGCTCCCTGCATGGTTTTGCAGATGTAAATCTTCGCCCTTAGTTACTCAACTATATGTTTTACAAATATTCTGGCGCGCTGAAGACTAGGATGTGTGGGAGATTCTGAGACTAAAAGCATAGCTCTTTGATCGGCAGGGAAGCACCAAATAAGAATTTCTAAGACTCAGAGCTACAGTCTGCATCCAGGCACACAATCATGGAGCAGTTTTGGAAGCACATAGTTTTCTGATCTATAGTACAGGACAAGCTTTTTTCCTGTACTTTAAGAGTGAGATGCTACTGGACTTACATTTGTAATTTTCCACTACCTCGATTTGCCGAACTATTTACTGATATCCTGAGTCAGTTATGTGTACACAGTTGGTATAAATGGAGTCTGATAGGGTGCCTCCAGGTTCAAATATGTGACCGCAAGGCCAATGGGATTCATTATTGATCACCCCTGGTAAAGAATATCACAAGATAGAGGTCCAGGGATAGCCTTCACAGACTAGCAAAGTGTATATCTGCCATTATTGAGCTTTGGATTTAGTGTCAGGCAGTAAGGTGTGGGAGTTTGGAGACAGGGTTGTTTTATTTAAGCAGCAGTGACGTTTGTAGCAGAGGCCTGTTGATTTTCTCTTCCTGAGCACCACCAGTTACTTTGATGAGGGGTGTGAGGAGGTGGGAACAGTGGTCTAGTTTGTTGTGTAGAGGGAATGATCCAGGCAGGTCCTGCCCCTTTGTTTTCTCTCTGAGGGGCAACTTCTAAAGATTTATGGCTGCCAGGTGCAATGTTTTCATGTATGATTGTACTTATGTTTTGGGTGCTACAGTTGATACACCCCTCACCACTACCTCCTGTGGAAACCATGACCTGAAAATAAGACTCCGCAGAAGAGAGATAGTCTAAATGAGAGTACTCATATAGACTGGTTCAAGGAACCTTACAATGTAATCTACATTTCCTGTCTGCATCATGACTGTAAAAACAGGGCTGAAATTTTCCCAATTGGTTCCAGATTTCTTGCTGACTGACGCGGCGATACTCCGCTGAGTACCAGAGGAATTCCTGAGATCTGGGCCTACTGTCTCTGACAACCAGTCTCCCACAGGTGAGAGGACACTACCTGGAAAGTTTGCAAGGAGCTAATGGAGAAGTTGTAGAACTGCTTCAGTACCAGAGCATGCTTGGACTGCTGAGAGAGGGGAGCAGAAGATACCCCTGCAGGATGTACTTTCCTAGAGGAGTCAAGCAACTGTGCCTCAATAGAAGGGACAGCCTAGAAGAGACGACTAACACGGGATAGAAGGAACAGCGTAGAAGTGTGGACTAGCATGGGAGTGATCCAAGAGCAGATTCAAGCTCTGGAGTGGGTCTCCCTGCTTCCCGGGTTGCTAATAAATCATTCATTTGCCCTGTGCCCAAAAAAGAGATAATGCAAGGCAGGAGCTAAACTGAGCGGTAGCGTGGGTCTCCTTGCCTCCCAATCACTGTTGAGCATAACTGGTGAACGGCACCAACAAGAAGGAGAGAGCATGAGAGTGGGACTACGCCAACAGCATCCAAAGACTGTACCGGATGTCCTGTGCTGATTCTGCTGATGAGTGGAGGAACACTGGCCTTGGACATGGCAGCTGCACCCAATGACCACTCATGGTCTGCACAGATCTCCAGGACAACATTGGAGGAAACAGGAATCATCGCACACACTCCGGAAGGAGGGCCTCATGCTCAGAACCTTACTGCCAATTTGCAGGTACCCCCACATACTTGTGCTCACGAGACATTGGGACTCCTTAGGTTTTAAGAAAATCTAAGCTGGGAGCTGCCAGTGCTTGGTGCATTGAATGACTGACATTCTGGCTATTGTCACATAAGCCTGTTTATGCTAATCACAGTGAGCCTGCAACTGTGAGATCATTCTACGCCTGATACTTTTTTGACTATATTCCTTTGATACCTGTTATAAAACCCTGTGCCCACTGTTATATTCCTACGTGGGGAATTTCAGACATTCAGAAAGATGACTAATGCATCAAAATATTCGATCACTCTACCGACCGTAATTTCCTTCACAATCTGTTTTATCTCCAAGGGGATATGCTCAAGAACCTTACCACATGATGCAGTAGGATTACGATTTTCTGGGGCCACTGTAGCGTCTATTGCAGCAGCACTGCACATGACCATGCCCTTTGATTACCTCCATGTAGACATAATTCAATCTGCATGGCCTTAGGCTGCGTGCAGCAGATGTTCAGCCAGATCTAGGTGTGAATATAAATCCTTGCAAGCCTCTTGCAATGTGCAGTGTGGTCTGTGAGGTGGTCCTGATCTTGGCGCATGCACTCAAGCCAACATTTTCAGATTTAGACCCAAGCCCTGCCCTTCAGGTATGCAAGGTGCTGAGCCCCCATATGAACCCAAGCCTTATTCTCATTGACCAAAATAGACTTTTTTTGTTTGCATCACTTTCCCATTAGTCAGATGCAGATTAAAAGTGAGACTTTGCATTCATAGTCTATCAGGTATAGCAAGGATGATTTCCACTTCCATAACTGTTTCACTTTTAGTGTAGACACTGCTTACATTTTTTATAATGACACCCTCAGAGATGTTGTGTAATACATCAACGTGTTCAATGTTGATAGTGAGAAGATATGTGATGTCACCAGTGATGTTATCAATGATGCTGTTAGGAAATTCATTGGTAACATCATATGTCCTGAGCAATGAATTGGGAGCAAGTTATGGTTATATGCTTACTATAACTGTTAAATATAAGTGGTTTTCAGAGTGAAAATTGTGTACATAATGTCCTTTTAACTGACTTTCTCAGTAAATTATTATGTTTTTTAACAATTGATTTGTGTTTAGACAATTTATCCATAGCGCTCTATGGGGCAGATTTATGTTTCCTGGCGCATCCCTGCAAATCAGCAGGGATGCGCCAGGAAAGATGTATCACGCAAGTTTACCCTTGCGCCACCACAGATGCGCCGCATTTACAATGCAGCGCCTCATGGCGCAGGGATAAACAGATGCGTGACGCATCTGATGGCATAAGGGCGGCGCATTGCTGGAGTCGTGTCACAAGCACGACGCAACTCCAGCAATGCTCAGGGGCTGCCCATACCGAACATGCTGCGTCATGTCTTACGCCTGCTTCAAGCAGGCGCAGGGTTTTGACGCAGCAGCGTCGGAAAAGTGACTCAGTGAAATCTTGCAGATTTCACTGCGTCACTTTTCCGAGGCTTTTTCCGACGGAACGCCCACCCTGCATACATTAAACCCGATGCAGGTTTAATGTAGCGCAGGGCTTTACAACGTGACGCATCTCCATAGATGCGTCACGTTGTAAATAAGGCGCAACATGGCGCATGGTTTACGCCGCCGCTGCGTCACAGAAGTGACGCAACTGTGGCGTAAATGTCTCGCAAGGGGCTTGTAAATCTGCCCCTAAAGGTTTATCTGAGGTTATTTATAATGTTATATGTCCACCCTAACCCAACCCAAGCCAATTGAATGGGACCCTAGATCTTGCAGAGCAGTGCCTGGGAGCAGGACATTCGGCCGTACATAACGAGTTCATCCACCAGGCCCTGGGCATAGCCACACCCCATCCAAACCAACTCCACTTGCCTTCAGTCATGCGCGTCAGGTTCTGAGAGCATGGCCCAGCTGAAGACCAGTACTCAACCTTATTCCACCTGAAGTAGTTGTGATTGGCACCTTGCACCTAGTCTCCATCCCTTCCAAGCCATCTGCACTCACCCTTCAACCATGAACAGTGGCCTCTGGCAGTAGGTCCCGATATACAGCCAATTGCTCTGATTAGTGCCCATCCTAACTTTCACAAGGCCCTGTAAATATTGTTGAGTCCTTTATTTGCCAGAGGTGTATCTCGGAAACATTTGGGATTGAATAGTTCTTGCTACTGTTGTATACTTTGGGGCTAGCCCTAAATTATCTGCAATAAGAATGTATACTGTAAGCAATTTTGATCAAGAGATACCCTAACTGTACAACATTTCGGGCTTCTCATCAATGGTGTCTCCTGGTGTATGTATAGGGGAAAGGTGACAGCTGCACTACATCCCAGGCTCCTCATCAATGGTGTCTCCTGGTGTATGTATAGGGGAAAGGTGACAGCTGCACTACATCCCAGGCTCCTCATCAATGGTGTCTCTTGGTGTATGTGTAGGGGAAAGATGACAGCTGCACTACATCCCAGGCTCCTCATCAATGGTGTCTCTTGGTGTATGTGTAGGGGAAATTGACAGCTGCACTACATCCCAGGCTCCTCATCAATGGTGTCTCTTGGTGTATGTGTAGGGGAAAGATGACAGCTGCACTACATCCCAGGCTCCTCATCAATGGTGTCTCTTGGTGTATGTGTAGGGGAAAGATGCCAGCTGTACTATATCCCAGGCTCCTCATCAATGGTGTCTCTTGGTGTATGTGTAGGGGAAATTGACAGCTGCACTACATCCCAGGCTCCTCATCAATGGTGTCTCTTGGTGTATGTGTAGGGGAAAGATGACAGCTGTACTATATCTCAGGCTCCTCATCAATGGTGTCTCCTGGTGTATATGTAGGGGAAAGGTGACAGCTGCACTACATCCCAGGATCCTCATCAATGGTGTCTCCTGGTGTATGTGTAGGGGAAAGGTGACAGCTGGACTACATCCCAGGCTCCTCATCAATGGAGTATCTTGCTATATGTGTAAGAGAAAGCTGACAGCTATCCCTTCCCTTCTTCCTACGTCTTACACCTGCCTGTCCAGGTGTGAGTGGCGTGCTTTGCAATATTGCAAGAACTAACTGTGTCAATCAGAGTACAGCATGAGTGATTCTCATGAGGCTGAAGTAAGTGGCTGCACTAATTAAACAAAAACTAAAACTGTGTCAGCAGGCATCAATACGATTAAATTCAATGTTCAGCCTCATATTTACTAAGACGTTTCTCTGCTTATGTTGGCAGGTGTAGAACAATATTGTTTTGTCTGGACTGGATTCCTTACAGAACCGCTCTGGTTTCACTGATGGGAGTGGTGTCTGTTGCCTCAGTGTATCTTGAGGATCATCACAGCTTGTTAGGACACTGCAAAGGTTCTCCATGATCCCTCTGTCCAGGATGCACGAATTTCTCTAAGACTACATTTCGGCTGTCAGGTAATCATACATGTATGCCTTCGAATTTAGAAGTTGAAGAATTAGAGTTCTGTGATTCTTCGCAAAATTCACGCTTTCTTCTCTGGGACGATGCTCCCTAAGGCTTTCCTTAGCAATTATTGCTGAAAGGCGGGTTACATGCTTATTGGGTTCATGTTGAAAGATGTAATAATATCTCAATATACAGAACAGAATAATTTCTGTACTTTTAGTGAGTCACCAGTGACTCAATGATTCTTCTGAATCATATACGGGGAAAGGGAATGCTGTGGCGTAGGGAGGGGGGTGCAGTGGGTGCGGGCCGCCCTGGGTGTCATCACTGGGGGGGGGGTGACAAAATGCCAAAAATATGTGTTTTTAAGATAAATAAAAATTGGGGGGGCTCACAACACTTAAAGAAAATATATATATTATTTAAAACGAGTTTAATAACTTCATCTCACAATTAATTAACCTCAACAAGTCAACATAATACGTATTGAAATTTTTTAGTTCAGTCAACAAACGCAACGAAACGTGGCTGAACTCGACGCTGTGTGGTGGAGAGAGTATGGATAAGGGAGAGGAGGGGGTGCTTCTTTCCACTGAAGTCTGTCTCTGCAGTTTGTACTCGAGCGAGATGTAAACAACGGGTGACTCATCATCACTCAACCCGCAACCAATCCTATCCGCTGCCGTGCCGGGCAGTCACCCCACGTCATTCTGTTGAGTTAGTTGTACACTATTACTGAAGTTTACAAGTGCTGTGCTGAGTTTATTTTTGTTACATTTTTAGTTCATTGATTCATTGTGATCATCCGCTTCTCTATGATATAGAGTTTGATAAGTAACATAAATGTTATGATGCATGCTATTTGTTTGTATTTGTACGTTAAGCTGGGGTTGACAAGAAATTATCCGCACCGGGTACCACCTGACCTTGCTACGCCACTGAGTGAATTCATATGAGTGTGGCCTGATGTGATTTTTGCCCCAAATCGACCTTGTTATGTCCTAGTTACCATCCTAGCAAGACCAGAATCTATACCCATGACTGCACCAGGCAGTGGCGTAGTACAGGCCATAGTGGCGGTTGCCTTGGGCGCAAAATTCTTAGGGACATGCTTAGGGTTGCAAAATTTTAAAAGAAAAGTGGAAGCATAATTGCCTTGACTGGGGCACTGGCAACCCACGCTACGGCGCTGGTACCAGGTCCCATATAAAGCAGATGCCCATAGCCTGGGCCACACAAAGCAATTTTTGGGTGCATGCCCTGGCAGGGGGTAATGTTAAAAAGGAGATCAAAAATCTTTTAATTTGCTAATTACTTAGCGCTGTTTGAACTTTGCCAGACATTTTGCATATTGAGGCCAATTCTGGCTTGTCTTGTTACGATCTGTCAAATGGTGCCAAAGTTATTAGCAAAATGAAAGCATTTTTGACCCCGCCCTTGGAGCTGCGCAAAACTTTTGGATTACATCACCGAGCTTGACTTAGTTAATTCCAGCTTAATTTGATGCGGATTTGTCAGATTTCGACAAGGTTATTGGTAAATGAACATGTGTTTGTTTAACAAACCCTTTTAATATTTCAGCCAGTGACAGACCTGTATGAAAACTGATATAAGAAATAAAAGAAAAGCATGCTAAAGTTCCGCCGAAATTTGTGCAGATTTGCTTAACAGCACTGAAGGTCTAAGCAAATCAAAACTACTGAAAAGATTTTCATGAAGCTACAAACAGCGTCATAAAGCTACAAAAAGGGTTCAGAGATACCTGGCAGTGTTGCAGCTGTCTTGAGGCCGCAATATGCTTGGTGGCCGCTGCAGCCCCACCAAGCATATTTTGAGTTCCTCTCCGCCATGGTTTTCATGACGGTGAGTCCACCATGAAAAGATTGGTGCAGAGAAAACAAAGGGGGCCCTACTTGAAAATCCATGCTCTGCAGGGACCCGTAATGGTGTTCCCATTGCGGTGCCTTTTACGGGTACCCTATGACCCTTTAAAGAGGCAGTGCAATGGGCCAGGCCCCACAGCACTACCTGACTTGGATTCCAGTCGGAATCCGGCGGGTCATCTAATTATGGCTCTGGCAGTGCTGGAGCGGGGCGCTGGCGTGGCTGTCCAATCCCACACTGCCAAAGTCATAATAAGGCCCCAAGTTTCTTTTTAAGTACCTGGATGTGTATGAAATGTAAAATTTCAACAATTTAGCTGAAACTGCTAACCGTGTCCCAAATTTGGAGAGTGCTCTTCAATTGTCCCCAAAGTTATTCCCAATCCCTCTTTACTGTCTTTCAAAACTCTCTCCCCCACACCGTGCCTCTGGCAAAATCTTAACTCATTTCATAGTCAGAGGCAAAGTGAGTACTGAATGAAGATGTCAGGCTTATATTTTATAGCTGCTCTCTGGTATTCAGGATTACATTCACCCTATGCAAAGTAAGGGATGGGGTTGGTTACGCCTACTCCAGGAGTCCGCACCTGTTTAGAAAATAAAAAAATGATTAGCAGGTCAACAAACTGTATATGCATTATAAAGCTAAATTGAAAATTTGAAGGAATTGGAAATTAGAGGCTAAATAGAGGTTGGTATCCATAGCTTGATTTGTGGGAGCAGCACAGGTTCTGCAAACAGAATCTAGTATGAACGGGTGGTGGCATAAATTAAAGCACCGGTATGCACAGAATGAAAAGAGAACCTGCATTAGGAGCAAAAAGGACAAATTGTTATGCCGGAGTCTAGCAAATTGCTTCATTTTTTAAGAATAAAATAATTTGGAAAATTTCCTTCCCATACTCAGATAAAAAAATATATTTTTAAATTTTTGTGTGAATTAAATGAAATATTTCATAATTTGTGTTTTTATGTGGATTTTATGTGAGTCAACATTTCTTCAGTAGCGATTCAGTGGTGGTCCACAGAAGTCAAAAGGTTAAAAGCAGCTGCGCCCGACTATTTATAACGCTGAACTAGAATGTGTAATTATATTACTTGAAGGTAAACCATACTGTTCTGTGAGTGTTAGAAGTGGGGGTCCTTATCCCTTACTGCCGCCACCAAATGCTGGAGGCGGGAGTCCCCGACCCCTCGCTTCAACGTTAGGCTAAGTAAGGACACCATCTGAGATATCCCTGCTCACCCCCTTAGTATCTTGGCACGAGCAGCCAGGATTATCTCCAGGGCACGAGTGTTCAGCATGTGCAACCACGCTCACAGTAACCCCATGATGTCACCACAAATAGACTCCACACGAGTTTTGATAAAATGAGTATAATCTTTATATTAGCAATTATACGATACGACCACATGATACAAAATCAACATATGAGAATGGGTAGTATTCTTTCCGGTGGGTTGGTAGGTTCTAATCCCAACCACTGTTTCTAACCAACAGTTAAGCTCACTTCTAACCGTTTCCAAAAGGTTAGGCCAGTCGTATTGCTAGAATCACACACGTTGCAAAAAGAAACAAATACTGCAATGCGTAACGATATTCTCTTATACTGTGCAACAGAGAAATAATGCCATACGTAGCGCCGCAGTCATGTACTTTGCAATTGAAGGAATAATGCAATGCGTATCGCCACCAGCATGCCCTGTACCGCAATGCGTCACGCTACAATCCTGTACAGTGCAATGAAGAAATAATATACTGCGCCACATTATACTCAGATACTGTGCACTGAAGAAATAATGCAATACGCCACATTACAATCAGGTAATATGCAAGGGAAAAATAACGCAGTGCGTCGCGCACCAAGCATGTCGTTCGTCAGGCACAAATGAGGTCAGGCGTCATACAACAGTTCGGTAGTTCGTTAGCAGCAATAATGCAAAGTGTAATATGACAGTTTTACGTGCTCCGTTAACAGTGCCCCCGTTATGGATCAAATGATGACACAAAAGTACTGCTTCCCACTCCGGTCCCAGCACTGTCCCCCCTTGGGTCAGCACGGGCCGGGATCTGAGCCGAAGCAACAGCTCGTGTAGCTGACGGAAACGGGAGGCCGAGAGAGTATCCCTCCGGGCCCTCACCCCACCCCAGGTGTTGATCCAGGTTATCTGGGGGGGCATGACCCCACTCTCCTCCCCGACATCAGCGACTTGGGCCTTGATCCAGAACTCCATCACGGAGTGTGGCGGAATCGGGCCGGTGGCTTAGTTCTTCCGTGGCTGCCAGTCCGTGCTGCTGCGGGTGACTCCGAGGGCCCAATGACTTGGCCCTCCTTCCAGCGGTCTCTGTCCTCACCGAGATGTGCCCTCAGCACTGTGGAGACTTTACCTCCGGTTTGGTGCACCCCCTTACTCAGGCACTCCTCACCAGCGCCTCAGGTTGCACTTCGACAAGCACATTGCGCGTCCGAGACTCACCTCTTCTCTGGTGCTCACGATGATCCGGTGCTCTTCACCAATGCTCCGTTTGCACCTCCACATGCACCCTGTGCATTCGAGTCTCTACTATCCTCCCGGTGCACATGATGTCCAGGCACTCTTCACCAACACCCTGGCTGCACCACGACACTCACCCAGCGCGTCTGAGATTCACTTCTTCTTTTGGTGCCTACAAGGCCCAGGTGCTCTTCACCAAAACCTGGGCTGCACCATGACACGCACCCAGCGCGTTCGAGACTCATTTCTTTCGGTGGCACACACGCTGCCCAGGCGCTCTTCACAAATGTCCTGGCTGCGCCCGGACACGCACCCAGCGTGTCCAAGTCTTGCTTCTTCCTTTGGTGCACATGAGGCCCAGGCGCTCTTCACCAATGCCCTGGCTGCACCCTGACACACACACTGCGCTTCCGAGCCTCACCTCGTCTCCCCGTGCACACCACGACCAGGCTCTCCTCACAACGCCTTGGCCAGCACTTCGACACACACCCAGCGCGTTCGAGACTTAGTTTACTCCTGCGTGCCCACAGCACAACTTCTGAGGGTCTCAAGGTGCAAAAGCATGCACACATCGCATTGCTTGGGACTTCTCCGGAAACTTTTATGGTCATGTATTTCCAAACAGGGAGCCAGCTCACCTCTGGCCCTTGGGGGTTACAAGACACAGCACAAAGCACAGTCTTCTTCAAGCAGAGGGACCCAGCGCCTCCAAGCACAGTCCCAACAGCCTCTCCCTTATTTAGAACAGCAAACTGCAGACCAGCCCCAGATCACACAGCAAGGATTAGTCTATCCACAGCAGTCTCTTCAGTTGCTTCTTCTTTAGAAGAGGTTCCTCTTGACCACAGAATGGGTCCAAGCCTTTACAGTCTCAATCCATATCTGTTTCATTTGTACTTTCAGGGGTTTCAACTCTCCTAGTTATACCCCTTAATGTCTTTGAAGTTCGTATGTGCTCAGGGGTCCCTGACCCCTCCCTAAATCAGTTCTGGGTGTCTCCCTCCCTGTGTCACTTCTCTCCCTTTGATAATGGGGGTCTGGATCCTTAATCACTCAGCAGGAGATGGGTCAATTGGTTTATAGCACCAGCCCAGGCCTTTTACCTCCCTGGTTTTCCTCCCCCTACTCTCCAGATGCAAGGCAGCCTGGTGCCATCTCAACCCCTCCCTGGGTCAAGACCTCCCCCAGCTCCTCTCACCTTTCAGTTCCAGACAGACAATCCACATTTCAGAGACACACAGAAATGCTCAGAGCACAAAACTCAGCCACTTTCTAAAAGAGTGGTTTATGAACACACAGTGATAAAACCACCTTCACAGACATATGTGTTATAACACTGTGAGTTCATACATACTAAACTTCACCTCTCCATTATAAACTGACAGGAAACTAGGCTAACAAACACAACACCCAGCCTCCCCTATCCTGTCCTATGGGCAGGATGGCCTTACAGCAGTAAAAAACGAAATGGAGAGTTTTTTTTACTGTCAGAACATAGCACACACCTCAGTATATGTTCAGCCTTTTATCTACACTGCACCCTGCCCAGGGGTTACCTGGGATCTACCGCAGGGGTGCCCAATGTGTATGTAAAAGGGAAAGTCAGGCCTGACAATAGGTTGCACGTGTCAGGACAACATGCTAACTTAGCATTTTGCGTGCAGGCCGTACACTGAAGGATTGAGTTCCCTTCTCTGTGCACCCTTGCATTACTAGCCCTTGCACACACAGTGCACATCACAAGGGATTTTTACTAGTAAGGCAAAGATACCAATCATGGCCAACCAATCACCATTACATTTTACATAGGGAACTCTTGGGCTTTGACACTGATCAGCAGTGGCAAAGTATCCAAAGCATCTAAATTGGCTATTCTAGGTCAGGATAATGGTCAAGGGGGAAAGCTAAAAGTTTAGGGAATTTTAGCCAAAAAGGCCACGTCCTACAACCAGATAACCGTGAGTGCTGCTTTGTGCTTTTAAGTGCATTGCTAACCTGAAGTCTGTAAAATTGCATATCTTTGGTTCTACTGATTGGCTTTTTGTCATTTTAGTGTAAAACCATTTATTACGTTTTCCTCTATTTTTCTAAATTGGTGTAGATTTTTCTTTTTTGTGTTTTCACTTTATTGCTGTTTGAGTGATGTATAAATACTTTGCACAGTCCCTCAATCTATCAATCAGGGATTCTTTTAAGCGTGCTACTCACCCGTGAGGGTCTCATGGCGCTGGGGGAGCAACTCTGGTCAGTCGAAGAGCCAGGTCTTGAGGGTCTTCCTGAAGATGTGCAGGGTGGGGGCACGTCTGTTGTCAATTGGGAGCTCGTTCCAGGTCTTGGCCACGATGTAGGAGAAGGTTCTGCCACCCGTTCTTGCTCTGTGGATGTGCAAGGGTTCGGCGGGAGCACGGCTGGTTGAGGTTCCTCTTGGGTACATGAAAGGAAATTCGATTGTTGACATATTGGGGTCCGTGTTGTGGAGGCATTTGTAGGTGGGGTGAGTATCTTGAAAGTTACTCTCTTCTCAGCGGGGAGCCAGTGGAGGTTGCACAGGTATTGGGTGATGTGTTCGTGTCGAGGGATGCCGAGGACGAGTCTGGCTGCGGTGTTCTGTATGGTCTGGAGTTTGCGGAGCAGAGACTTGTTTATCCCGCCGTAGAGGGTGTTTCTGTAGTCCAGTCTGCTGGTTATGAGTGTGTGGGTGACAGTCTTCCTTGATTCGGGGATCCATTTGAAGGTCTTTCGGAGGATGTGGAGGGTGTTGAAGCAGGTGGAGACGACGGCATTGATCTGTTGGGTCATGGAGAGGGAGGAGTCGAGTTCAATGCTGAGGTTTTGGGTGTGGTCTGTGGGGGTGGGCCACCAGGTGTTGTCCCATGCAGAGGGGGAGGGTCCGAGTACGCAGACCTTTGTCTTCTCCGAGTTGAGCTTCAGGCAGCTGCTGCTCATCCTGGATGCAACATCCTTTATTTCTTCCTTGAAGTTGAGTCTGGTGGTGATGGGGTCCTTGGTGAGGGAGCGGATTAGCTGGGTATCGTCGGCGTAGGACACTATGCTGAGCCTGTGCTGTTTGACGATTGAGGTGAGGGGGGTCATGCAGATGTGGAAGAGCGTGGGGCTGAGCAACGATCCTTGGGGTTCTCCGCAGTTGATTCCGTGGGTTAAGATAGGAAGGGTGGCAGTCTGATTCTTTTGGTTCTGCCGATGAGGAAGGAGCGAAGCCAGTCGAGGGCGGTTCCCTGTATGCCGGCATCGTGGGGTCTAGCAGTGAGTGTGTGGTGGGAGACGGCATCGAAGGCTGCAGAGAGGTCGAGTAGGATCAGGGCTGCGGTGTGTCCTTGGTCGAGGAGGGTGCGGATGTCATCTGTGGCGGCGAGTAGAGCGGTCTCGGTGCTGTGATTGCTGTGGAATCCGGATTGGGAGGGGTCGAGGATGAAGTTTTCTTCGATGAAGTTTGTTAGTTGGACATTGACAGTCTTCTTGGTGACTTTGGCTGGGAGCATCGAGATGAGTTGGTAGTTCTTGAGGTCCATGGGATCTGCTGAGGGTTTCTTTAGTAGGGGTCTGACTTCTGCACATTTCCAGTCATCGGTAAAGATGCCTGTTTCGAAGGTGACGTTGATGGTGCGTCGTAGTTCCGGAGCGATGGTGGCAATGGCTCTGTGGAAGATGTGCGGGGAGTAGAGGTCCATGGGGGCTCCTGAGTGGATGCTTTTTATGGTCGAAGAGGTGTCTTCGGTGGTGACTGGGGTCCAACAGGAGATGGTGGGCTGGCTGGCATTGCTGGGGGAGGGAGTGGTTTCGGATTCAGGTGTCTGGTCATTGAAGTCATCGTAGAGGCCCTTGATTTTCAGATGGAAGTAGGAGCCTAGTTTGTTGCAGAGGTCTGTGGTTTCGCTGGGGGGTTTGGTGAATTCCTGGATGTCGCTGAAGAGTTCCTTGGAGTTGCTGGAATTGGCGAGGATCTTGTTCTGGATGAAGGTCCTTTCGGTGGATCTGATGGGCTGGTGGTTTTCCGACATGGCGTGCTTTTAGGTGGTGTGGTCTTCTGAGGATTTTCTGTTTCTCCAGTTCTTCTTGAGACATCTGCAGGTGCGTCTGGCTTCTTGGAGGTTGGTGGTGAACCAGGTGGCCTTTCTGGGGCACTGTCTGTCGGGGTTACTTTGGGGTGCAAGCTCGTCTGCGTAGTTGGTGATCCATCTGTGTAGTTCTTTGGCTGCGAGGTTGGCGTTGGTCGAGGCGGAGGGGGCATCGTGGTTGAGGGTGGAGTTGAGCTGCTCCTCGGTTACCTTGCTCCTGTTTCTTCATGGAGGGTGGGGTGCAAGATTGGGTGGTGTGGGTTTGTTGACAAGGAAGTGTACACAGTGGTGGTCCATCCATGGGGTTGTATGGTGTGGCTGAAGCGGATGTTTTTCCCACCTGCGAAGATGGGGTTGAAGGTGTTTCCTGCCTTGTGGGTAGGGGTGGTGATGAGCTGTTTCAGTCCGATGTTGGCAAGGTTGTCCAGGAGGGTGGCGGAGTTGGGTCGCTGGGGTTGTCGAGGTGGAAGTTCAGGTCTCCAATGAGTATGTAGTCCATGGAGGTAATGCCGTGGGGTGCGATGAGATCAGCGATGGTAGTGGCAAATGAAGCTCGAGGTACGGGGGATGTGTAGGTGAGGGTGCCACAAAGTGAGGTTCTAGGGCTGGACTGGATCTGGAAGTGAAGGTGTTCGGTGGTGGAGGAGGAGTCGCTCGTGGTGGAAGTGGAGAGTTGGAGGGAGCACTTCTGTGCGATGGTGAGTCCTCCTCCTGGGCCGTTGGGGGGGTCCTTCCTCTGGATCTTGTATCCGTCAGGGATGGCGGTGGTGATGTCGGGGTTCGGAGGAGGCTTTGGTCCAGGTTTCTGTGAAGAAGGCGAAGACTGGCGAGAGGGTGTTGAGGAGGTCCCAGATCTCTATGGCATGTCTGTGCAGGTAGAGCACGTTGAGGAGGTTGTACTTCAGGGCTACTGTGGTGTTGGCCTCCGACATGGGGGTAAAGACCATGGGAGTGCGGAGGGTGGTGAACGTCTGGAGGCAGTGATGGCAGGAGAACTGGCCATGGGTGGTGTTCCGCGTGGACAGCTGACAGGTGTTGTTCCTCCCGGGGTTGAGTGCGAGGAGGGCAGCTGAGTCATAGTGGAGGGTGGTCAGAGCTACAGGGACCCTGGTACTGGTAGGGTCACGGACAGGCACAGACGGCCAGCCTTTGGCGCTGCGTGCCAGCGGCGTGGCCGAACAGCAGCCGCCATTAAATAGGGAAGGTGGAGGGAAGCACAGCTGGGAGCTGGGAACCGGCAGGGGTAGGGGGCAGCAGCTACGGGAAAGGAAATGGGCACGGGGACGCAAACAGGCCAAAAACAACATGGAGACAGAAAAAAACAGAACAAGGCACAATAACAGGATACAAGACACAATAACAAGGCTCTAATAAAGACAAATAAAAATGGGCGCAAACACAGAAACGGACAATAGAGGACCAGCACAAGAGCAAGGCTCTCCCACTGGACCACCAGGGATAAGGCGCAGGCAGGAGCCTGCAGGTGGAGAACGGCCTCCAACACCTACCAGGCAGAGATGAACGGGGTCAACGGCAACAGCACAGACAGCTAAGCTGCTGGGGAGAGAGCAGGCCTCAGACCTGGAGGACATAGGTCTTGCTCCTCTAGGTTAAGCCTGACTACTTTTGTGCTTAGCTACCAGAGGGCCAAGCACAGGTTCATTTAGTGACTGTTGTGATTCACCCTGACAACAATTGTGGCTGTTGCTTGAGAAGGGCTCTCAACCACCCTAACCATCAATCCAATTTCTCACAGCTGCTAACATTATGAACAAAGAAAAGCAAAGGATCAGGCATGCACTTAACGGCATTAATAGGAGGAAATAGGAGAATTCCAATTATCAATAAAATGATTTAAATTCATTAATGGGATGATAAAATGGGTATCCCTAATTACATCCGCAAATTTACAGGATTGAATCAATCATGCAACTTCATACAATTTAGTAACTGCCTATCTACACTGCTAAAACAGGGCAAATGCGATAATGTACCAAGAATTTAAAAAAATAACTATCTGCCAAGAAAAATACAGCAAATGTCAATCAGAGTTTGTTTATAAAGTTGGTTAAACTGCAAACTCACATACATATAACAAGGAATATGATTCTGAGGTACATTAGCAATAGCACAGGACTCCACAAACAATGCACAAAAGAGGAGCAGTCCCAATGCACAGATGACTGGAATATATTGCATTTGGCATTGGTATATATAGCACATTGCTTCTATTGGTGTGGAGAAAAGTGCTGTTTATCCTCGTCCGAGTTGTTGCATGCTAGGGCTTGCATGTGTGTTTGGTTGAGTGTATGGTTGCACAGTGACTAATATGAAAGGTGTTGTACCGAGGACTAGTGGGGTGATCTTCTCTTGTTGTTGTGGGGGCATTTATTTCCTGCACTTCCTGCACAAAATCAATCACAAGAGGTGTTTTCCTCCTTCTATGTGTGCTGCAGCACACATGGAATAAGGAAAAACAAGGAGAAATAAAGGTATTTCTCCTCGTTGTGCCACCCTTACGCCTCACCTCGAGAGGCATAGGAATCTAAAACATTCCCAGGTTTATTAAACCGTGTAAATCTGGAAATGCGTCAGATTCCATGGATGTTGTTGGAAACACCCACAGCAACACCCATGGAACGCCCCTTTCATGCAGAGTACTGCTTAAAAGGGGACCATATTTACAAAGCCATATAAAGTGGCTTTGCGTGGCCTTGTAAATATGGGCCAGCACACTGGGCCACCAGAGCGTTCAAAAAAGTGAGGCTCTAGTGGCTCAGGGTCCTCCTAAATGAGGCCCTAAATCCTTAAAGGTGAATACCCTTTACACTATCAGATTTTGAAAATACAGCATACATAGACAAAGCAAAGTATTTACGAATTATCTCACAGAAAAAGTAATTATAGGGTGGTGAGGAACTTACATCTTAGAAGCACGATGCGGCAAGGAGAGAGATGCATTTCGGCTCTTCAACAGGATGACTGATTGCATTTAATTATAGGTTATTCACAAACAGCGAGCATTTCGTTTGTACTTATTTGCCAAACCGTGGTTTCTGCCTAACGTGTGAAGTCTATCAACAAACCCTTTTCTTTTATTAAAAGCTCATCCTTTCAGATGTTACCACAAGGTAAGATAGAACCCGACCTTGACAAGTTGTGAAACTTCAGTTTGTCACCTGTAATAAATAGTAATTTTTATAGCAGACAACTAAAGGAAAAGAAAAAGAGCTGCTGATGAAATAGCTCAACAGAATTGCTGAGAGGTACATGCATAGATGTCTCGACTCTCATCCATTTGCAATTTCGGAGCTCTGAAAAACGCAACGCTTGGCTAAAGTCTGGCTGCAGAAATGAACAAGCGTGGGACCTTCAGTGCTCCAAGTAAAATAGAATGTTGCATCCTGGAGCCCTCCTGATACCCTGAAAATTCCAATTTTGTGATGCTTTTTTCAGTAATTCGGTTCTACCACTAGGAGGCACCATGAGGCCGCCACCCTGACACGCCTTTCAACAGCACTGGCCTGCAGAAGATGCATCTAAATGTTATTTGTGCTACTCATTTGTCGTGGAGTCATCGAAACAGCTTGCCCATTTGCTTGGAACACTGGCTTTGAATGTGAAACTTATCAGGACATATCTTGCGGACAGGGTTATGCTAGGTGGAATGGTGAAGAGGCTAAAATAATTGCATACTATAGGCCAGAACAAGGATGTGCTGCTCCTGAATTTTGGTAAACTGACACATTGTGCAAAATTGCTACATTTATTGATGCCGAATTATCAAATGGTCCGAAATGTGGTTTGCCGGTATCTTGCATGACATGTACACGGGTTTGCTTCACATAAACAGCCAGGTGTGATATCAGCAGCAGACAGGGTTGAGCATAAAATGCCTCTGAGCCAAACGTTTTGTACTCAAACGAGTCTCCAACAAACAAAAATGATGTGACATTTTTGAAATATCATAACACAAAATCAGGACATTTTTGTGAGAGTAATTAAACTTTCTGCCAGAGTTTGAATAGATGCTGCACATTGACACTTGTTTGATTGGTTTTATTAAGAGTTTGATGTCTTGCCAAAAAGGCAATACAAAACATTTCATATACATACACATCATAAGATAAAAAAATGCAACACACTGCTTAAAAAAGAACTCGAGCTGTCCTAAAAACATATACATTTTTACACTATAAGAAACTATTACTACCAAGCACTACCCACCCGCCATAAATAGATATTTTAGGATCCAAAAATGCTAGGTTTTAACTACTGTCTAGCTAATATTTATAAAGCTTAAATGTATCCTGCTTCTAATTCAAGCCGGAAGACTCTACCGTAAACCCATTTTCACAAAAATATGTTATTAGTCCTATATTTAAACTGGGTAAATATTATCATTGTGCATAATACAATTCTTTTTGTGCAAAATTGAACAACAGTAGTGCAAAATATAATGTATATATTTATACAGTGTACTATTGATCAAGATATGCACTAACATTGTACAAAATACCATTCCTTTTATAATGGGTAAGACCGTAGCAATACAACATACAATTATATCTGTGCAAAAATTAATTATAGCGAGGAGCGCTCAGTGTTCCCATTCCATATCACTAATGCAGTGGGCCACTCTGCTATGTTGACTATTCGTAAACAACAGGCAGGAATTTCCCTACGGCGTAGTACAATGATATGTTATCGCACCTTAAGATTACTGTCATTAGATAATTTTTTTTAAATTTAATTTCTTTAGTCGATCAAGTTAAAAATGATCATAAAAGTACAAATATATACATCATCATAAAATTGTACAAGTTTTTGTTTGCAAAAATTACAGATATTTGAACAATGATTCTAGAATAAAAGCCATAAATGTTTTAAAATCTTTAAAAAAAGAGAAACCATTTCAAATACACTCGAGCCTCTTCCTCTTACAGGCCCATAAGAATGACGCTACTGAGTAACAAACCAGAGGGTCAGGTAATGATTTTTAAAAAGTAGAGTGCCACCCGACACTGCTTAAAATTCCCTTTCTTTAAAATTGGTTTCAAGTACTCATTTCTTTCATTCCTATATAGCCTGTAAAATAAAACTAAATGAAATTCGGTTTGGGATGACGGATTATCACAAGGGCATGCGCTAAGCTCAGAATGATTATATGTTTTTCCCGGATAACCTAGCATAAGGGGGATCAAGTTAGTGCGAAACCTGAGTAATATGAATCTGTGTTGGGTCCTATTTACATTCACTAAATAAGAGAACCGCCCCCTTCTGTTAATGATGGATTGAGGCTGTATAGACGGATGGTGTGTTTCTCTTTTTGCTGTTCTCTACACCTGTACTCAGACATTAGCAGGAACATGTTGGCAACCTTCTGCTTAGAGACCTTCTTACAGGTCATGGATCTTTAAATAATTCTTGACGGCCAATCTCCCTTAACACTGTCTCCACGTAACTAAGCCACCTAGACCTTTTCTACTTATCCATGGTTAAGCAGCTCCTTATTATTGATTGAGTAAGTGGCACTGTATCTCTTCTCAAAATTGAGTGCCAAAGGAGGAGTGGGGCTAGTTGTATATAATCTGAAATATAGGGCAAGCCTGGTTCCGTATGTAGGATACTATTGGCAATAGAAAAAGGGAGGCCCACTATAGATTTAAAAAAAAAAAAAATTCAATCGTTTGTAGTTGTGTTGGTACCACCACACCCCAAACGCCGGCTACATAGGTCGCTGCTGACTTTACTCTTGCCTGATAGATATTTTTTATTGGTAATAGGGGTTTAGCACCCAGTTTTCTAGCAAAGGATTTTACAGCAATAATACCCCTCTCCATCACCATCTTTCTTCCTTCCATCAGTTTAGCCCATGTCAGGTCTTTATCAAAAAGAATCCCCAAATAGGGGAAAGAGTCCACTACCTCTATTATTTCCGTTTCTGCATGGAATTGCGGGATTTTTTCTTTTTTTGATGTCCCGGCTGCTATTATAAAAGACTTTGTTTGGTTCACTTTCAAATAAAGTGAATCCATGAATGTGACATACGCAGTTATCAGTCTTTGTAACCCAAGGCCTGTTCTAGCAATTAACACTGCGTCATCCGCATAAGACAATATTGGTAGCATTTGAGTTTCAAAAAGAGGGGCCATGGTGAGTGCTTCCTCAACTCCATTCATATGTATGGAGAAGAGAAATGGGGCCAATACGCATCCCTGCCTTACTCCCTTGGAGATTTTAAAAGAACGTGTACATTCTCCATTTTTGGTGTAGCGCACTGATGCAGTTGCCTTTACATACGACTGCCTGATAAAATGTAATATAGCTGAATTTACCCCCATCATCTCCATTATGTTCCATAGCTTATCATGGACCACGCAATCAAACGAAGCGCTCAGGTCCATGAATGCCATGTAGATTTTCCCATCCTTCATTCTATTATATTTTTCTATGGTCAATGCCAAATTCAAGCATTGATCCCCAGTGCCCCTTCCCTGCAGGAGAAGGCGGCCAATAAGCTTTGATGTTGTATCCAGCAATGAAATTGGTCTGTAGTTCCTTGGGTTGGCCCTATCTCCTTTTTTGTGAATGGGTACAATGACCCCTGATGACCATGAAGGGGGGGGGGGGGGCTACCAGGGCTATACTGTTCAGGACGTTCATCAGGAGAGGTATCCATAAATCAGGATTTTTGTGAAAAAAGTCAATTGGGACGTCGTCCAGTCCCGGGGCCTTTCCCAGACTACATGAATCCAGCCCTGATCTAACTTCTAAAAAAGAGAACAATAAAGACTCTGGGCGTATTTCCTGCACTGCCACCTGATGGGGTGAAATATCAAAATTAGACGAAAAAATATTCTCAAAATTGGAGACCCAAGCCTCCTCATCGACATTTATATCTGTTGTTGGATCACTAGTGGTTTTAAAAAATGGTGCATTTACTAGTTTCCAACTTGAAACTATAGCATGATCGCTAAAAGTCGTGAAGGAGTTACCTATCTTAGTAATCCTTACACTAAGAGGGAGGGTTAAAAGTATGTAGTCAATCGTGGACTCAGCCCCATTTCAGTGGAAGGTATTCAGTAAAATATCTGTTGCGGGGTCTGGGTCACAAATTATTTCCATGTTTAAAGGAGCTATTAGCTTATTTAAGCCGTTGCCATACTCACTGTGTGTAAAATGGAGTATCGGATTTCCCGCCATATCCTCAATTCCGCAGACAGGCAGTGTGTTATGTTTGCACAGGTGTATATTAAAATCACCTAGCCATATAAAGTTTATGTTCTCATTATTAATGTTGCACATTGTATCGGCAATTGCTTTATCGACTTCCGCCATGATTGAGTGCATATTTAGACCAAATCTATTATTATAGTAGTTTATTAATATCAATGTCCCTTCCTGTTGTACCTCCAGCATCATAATGTGAACGTTTAAATTTAGTTGGGCATTCATCTTTACTTTTACAGGTAGGTCAGAATGCCCCCCTTCGCCCTTCCCAAGGTAGATGGATTAGCTTGGGTCTGAAAAGATCGATAACCATTAATAAATACTGGTTCCGTGGCCCATGTCTCCTGAAAACCTACTATTTCAGCCCTGCCATGACTTTATCCAATTAATATCATTCAATTTGAGGGTGATGCCAGCCACATTCCACGATGCTATTTATAGATCAATTGTCTGGCGAACCTGTAACATTCTAAAAGAAGGCAATAGAAATGTTCTTCTACTATTATCAAAACGTGAAGACTATAAGCAAATGCAGAAAGGTTAGTGAAGCATTTTTGCAAAAGGGACACTTAACCCTGTCTGCTCCTGCCTGTCTAACCAATTTCCATCTTATACAGGCGGGGATCTGCCCCAGCCTAACTTTCAGGGCCCACCTCCTTATGTGATCACTTTTTATATCCCTCAGGTAAGGTTGAATAGGCCCCCCGTAACTTGACCCCTTTAGATTAAATAAATTATCTCTCTTACACACTTCTATATCACCCTTCCTGTAGCCCTATTTTGCTAAGAGTTTTTATGTTTGTTTCTGCTGTCCTATAGACATTCCTTGAAATTCTACCCCTACAGGGGCATCCAGGGAGACCTTAATATCAAGGAGATTAGCAGCCCATTGAGCATACTTCTCCAGCAGAGATAAGATTTTACTATTTGTCTCAAGGAGCCATCATCAGCTCTAAGGAGATTAAACCAATAATTAAGGAGTCATTGTTTGTACCTAAATAGTACATTAGTAAGGCCCAATTCTAACCTCAGGAAGCTATTTAGAGATCATCTGGGTAGGCCAAGACATTATGTCCAGACATTCATTTCTATTGTCTGCACCCTCTATAAATATTTTAGGAGCAGCACCTCACATCCATACAACAGCAGACCACCAATTTTGGCGTTATATGTCTCTCTTAGCACTTCAACGGACTTTTGGCCCAATGTTAAGTCCATCCTATATAAAGCGCCTGCAAAAGCCTTAGTTCGCACCTCTTGGAGATTAAAATGAGATTTAAATTTAAGGTTCTATCTAAAAAGAAGACCAATATAGCAATATTCCTTTACCACCTCTACTGGGACACAACTTAGCCACCACTTAAACCTTTTCTTCTGTACTCTCCCTTTCAAGAAGACCATTACTATGGTTTTAGCCACATTTATTTTCAGATTATTGGACTTGCAATATCAGGCCAACTGGCATAAGTTCAAACAAAACTGTATCGTCGGCATAAAACATTACTAAGATGGCATCATTGCCTTATTTTGGTGGAAATGATCAAGCTAGGTTTAATCCTACCATGGCATCCGCAATATATATAAGAACAGGAGCAGGGCCATCATACACCCCTGCCTGACACTGACACTTGGTGAAAAAGCAACATCATGAAGAAATCATACTGAGGTTAAAATAACCTTAGTTTTGTAAGCCATTAGGTGATAATGGATTAGAAGAAATCACCAGCAAAGTTTCCTCTTACCAAAGAATTATGTAGTTTTGTATGAATTAAGACTTTTACAGTTTGACTCTAGTTATAAAGTAACAAATAACATAGAGGAGTAAATTTGGCTTGTGAATTATCCCCTGGATTTATCACTTTCTTCTGACACCAGAGGATTTCCAATACAGCTCTGCATATGGGCCAAAGTAATAACTTGTCTTCCTATGTTAATAGAAAGTGAAAGATTCTGTTACAGATACTGTGTGAACAAAGAACCCTGCAGGACTGAGACTGTATACGGTACCACAAGGAAAATGTTTTCTTAGGTGAACAAAAAACTATGGACATTTAGTGACAATTTCTGTAAACAGAGATAATATGTACTTAAGTTGATGTTGTTTGAACAATGGTAAATGTATGCCTCTTCTAATTCAGTCTGATTCTAGTTTCATAAATCTGGTTTTCAGTACATTCTTCAACACTTTTCTAAACTGAAGCAGCATTGGAGCGGTCCTGAAAGGAGACAGGCTGTTTTTCCTGATCCTGAGCCGAGGGACACCGGAGATGGTGAGTTTATACGCAAGGTAAGCAGAGGTACTGGTCATGATGCTTTTGTAAGTAATGCAGCTGGTTGTGATGATGGTGCTGGCCGGTAAGGGGAACCAATTGAGTTCCGTCAGAATGGGTTGATGGAGATGAGTATTTTTCTTTCTTTTCTTATCTTTATTCCAGTTGCAGCCACAATAAGCAAACTATGTTTCCCATGCTTCAGTGGTATAAAACAACCAAGGAATGCTTAATGGTAGCACACCAATCCTAAATAAACTAGCCCATGAATAGTCTTCACTGAGAACATCAAGTCCTCTTGTCTTGTGGGAGCTAAATCTTTACAAAAAATGGAGAATGGGAATAATGAACAATAGAAGATTTAAGTCCAACCATAAGGTGAATAAATCTTGGCTAAACTCCATAAGGGCAGGCCATTGACAGGACATTCAGGAAGGAAGAGATTTATATTAGGGTAAATTATAATGTCCAACTGTTGGAGGTCTGGTGAGAGGGCTGCAGTGACTATGAACGAGTTTTGGACAAATACCCACTTTAAGATGAGACAGGCACTCTTACTGAAGGGGCTGAACAAAATAAGGGATGGCGTTATAACGTAGATATACATAGGTAGGATGATACTCAACTCTGTGTCTTTAATAAAATCAAGACTTTCTGTCACAAAATAGCTCAGAAAATCTACATTTTACTACAAAATTGTTGGCTCCTATTATACTTGGCCAAACCATAGCAAATACAGAATTAGTCTCGTGCAGAACTGATTTGCAATAAAAGGTTCAAATAGTGAAGACATTAGACCAATTCACTGATCTGAGAATGTCCTCTAGGCTAGCTCTGGCCAAAAAGGCTTTCAAAGCCACAGCTTCTCTAGTAGAACAAACTCCAAAAGTGTATTGATTCTAGCCAAATTCCTGATCCACCTGACCCACAGAGCCTAGTTAGGGGAGGATACAGGAACTGAAGTGGAGACCCTTAAGCACATATTTACTGGAGAGAAATAGAACACACGAGGGGGTTTATCCTCCACTGATCAACATAAACAGATATGGGAGACCTATAAGTAATTTGGGGGTATATCAGCAAGGACCGGCGATAATTATCGCTCAGAGCGCTTAGCGCGAGGATAATTATTGCCGGCTAGCGCTGAATTTTATCGCTGAGTAAGCGTCCTATCAGCAACGCTTATCTCAAAAGTGATAAAATTCCAGGCGCAAGCTGCCAAATGTGCCATTATCGCTGTAAATCCAGCAATAATCGCACAACGTTTGGCGATAGCTTGCTGATAAGGCAGGGCATACTTAACCCTGATATCCACCTTCCATTGGATATCATGGCTAAGTCAAACTAAAAGCAGGCATAAGGAAAGTAGCTATAACCGCGGTTAGCACTACTTTTCTTATCGTTATGCTTGTTAGCGTGCCCATTAATAATTGGAGAAATGTCGGTTAGCGACATCTCTCCAGTTATTTTGGGACGGAATGCCCACTTTGCATCTCATTAGAGATGCAAAGCGGGGCGTTGTTGTGACGGGCGCTAAGTCAGCAAAACACGCAATAGCGTGTCTTTGCTGATAAGGCGATGAAATTATCGCCGCTTTTCGCCCGAAAAAAGTCAACATAGCGCCGCCTTGATGATATGCCCTTTGGCTCTTAGAAAAGGAGGCAAGACTTCTTAAAGTAAAAGTGAAGAAGGAGAATTCTGAGACACAAGGACAAATGGATATAGCATAATTAACTGCTTGATTTGCTAAGTCATGCCATCATGATGGACTCAAACTGTATGGTTAAATTTGTCTCCCTACTGCTATTTAAGCTTATTTGTATAATTGTCTAAATCCAAACTCAGAAATTAATGAAGACTTTTTTTTGTCTTGTCTATCAGTTCGATGTCATATTGGTGGGTATAACATGTCATGTTAAGAGAGTTCATTTATGTTGAACTGATTTTTGAATCATAAGTACAGATAGTGTTTATATGTATGTTTGTGTGTGAGAGAAAGATAGAAATGGAGAGAGGCGAGGAGTTTACATAAAGGAAAGAAGAGGAAGCAGAGGTGAACAGGAGAAAAAGACAAAAAGCTAATATAAAGAAAAAGAGGGTGAGATAAATTGGGTCAATAAGAGTGAGTAGGGAGAGTGAATGCAAGGAGAGATAGACTCAACAGAGGAGAGGTTAATAAGAGAGAGTGATGGAGGAAGTGGGTTACAAAAAGTATTGAAATCAACAAACAGGCATGTCAGTTTGAGGAACTCATCTTTTACAGGAATACAATAAGGGGAACCCAAAGTGCATCACTGTTCTGAACAAGAGTGGCTGTTGCCCACTTAACTCAGGCTAAGTTGAGACTGGTGGTAGTGACAGTGATTAGCTATCCTTCTTCAACATGAAATGTTTGAAAACCATATTTATATTTATGTTTAAGTGTACATGATGAAGTTCTTTTGGATTTTTTGTCCAGGTTGCTCAAGAAAATACTTTTGTCTGTACAATCTAGTTTTATCCAGGTGGGCATGCCAGCTTGCACATATTATTGCCCCAGGACTCCCTTTCCTTAACCCTGATGTACATTGTGGGTGGTGGGAGACCCAACCAGTTTCCTTTGTTACAGTAGGTTTCACCCTGCTCCACTGAAAGACAACACTATAACTCTTCCTTTGTTGCAGATGGTCACAGAAGCCACAGTGGCCTGTACTGAGTGGTGACTGATTTGGGAATGCACAAAATCCCCTTGTCCTTTCCATCTTGTTTTTTATTACTGGAGAAGCCTAGGAAACCTGGATATCAATGACAAGATGCACTTCAAAAGGGTTCCATTACCTTTTGAACTTTTTAAAAGGCCATCACTTTTTTTTTTTGCTCTTAATTGCTGTTTCACCAAAGTGGGATAAATAAGGGCACCTATGAACCGTAAATTGTACTATTTTAGACTTTCACTGAACTCTGCGCTCCACTGCCGAACAAATGTACCTCCTTCTAGACTGGGTTCAAGTCTAGACTTCTGATTGATGGTCAGATGATTTGTGGGTAAACAGAAAGCTTCTCTGCCTTCACAAAGAGCGGTAGGGCTCCTTCTTGGACAAGAACATTCCTAATTGTCGAAAGACAAGAACAAGGTCCTGATAACTGTACAATCTGAATGGATGATGAATCAATGGGCCGATAATGCCATGGAGCCATGATATTCTAACAATCTAGATTTCTAGGAGAAGGAAAAACTTGCCTCATCTGGGCCGTGGAACTGCACTGTCACCTATATCTGTCAAAGTGGTGACTCTGCAGAATCTTTGAACTAAGTTTACAGTGTGGCTATATCTCCTGTCTGCCCCCAGTCCCAGAGGTAACATAAGAGTCCCTGTCTTCACACTGTTGGCATGGGTTCCTGATAGAAATGGGGGTCTATAGTTGGCAATGGTTTGCACCTTTGTCCAAGTAGGGACCCTTATTCCTAATCAGGGTAAGGGGGATACACTTCTAAAATAACCCCTGCTCACCCCCTTGGTAGCTTTGCATGAGCAGACATGCTTATCTCAGAGGCAGTGTGTAAAGCATTTGTGCACACATACAGTAATACAGTGAAAACACTACAAATGGACACCCCACCAGTTTAGAATAGTACGTAATCTTTATCTAAACCAAACAAGTCCTAAACGACGAAAATCCAACATACAATAATTTAAATGTAATCCTTTGAATGTAAAAACATTTCTGTCCATAGCAAACTAAAGATGCAACACTTTCAACACAAAGGGGCATATTTACAATAAAGTGGTGAAGCGTGTCATTAATCCAAGAAGGCTTAACAACACGCACTGGTCCTCGATGCAGCAGCGGCAACGGCGCTGTGTTGGTCTCTCTTGGTTTTTGCAGCCGCCCAGCAGGGCCTGCATCGAAATTGGTGTGGTGATCTCGGACTTCAGAGATCAGTGCACAGGATTCGGCATGGGACAATTTCTCCAACCGTGGGCAAACGCTGCGTCGGTTTCTTCAGCGGCACAGCGGCGATGCATCGGAAATGGATGCGGATGGGTTGCGCTTCTCTTATTTGCATATCTTTTCCAGCTCCCAACAGCAGGAACAACCTTCAGAGATCCTACACAGCAACAGGCACCTCTTGGCAGGTTAGAACTCCCAGCAAGGAAGTTCAGGGGAGCTGGTGGCAAAGTATTTGTGTCACTGAGACTTCAGAACAGGAGGCAAGCTATACTTCAACCCCTTGGAGATCTTCTTCAAGCAGGATGCACAGCATACACAGCATACAGCAAAGTCTTTGTCCTCTCCTTGGCAGAAACAGCCACTGCAGGCCAACCCCAGAGAGCATATAGCAAATGGGCTGTACTTCTCCTTCAGCTTTCTCAGCTTTTCTCCTTGGCAGAGGTTTCCCTTGAGTCCAGAAGTATTCTAAAGTTCTGGGGTCTGGGCCCCAATATTTATATTCCATTTTTCTTTGCTCTCTTGTGGCAGAGAGGCGCTGTGCTCAATCAAAACCAGTTCTGTCTTCTCTGGTCCAGCTTCCTGGCTGAGGTGGAGACAGCATTGTGTAAGGCAGACCAAGCCCTTTCAGGTGAATGGAAATCTCCTCCCCCTACTTTAAATGCAGCCCAGGTCTATCCAGCTAGGCCCTTACTCATTCAGGAAAGGCAGGACAAACCTCAACCCCCCCAGTGGCTGTCTACAGTGAATGCACATCCCTAGCCCCTGTCATTCCAAAGCCAGACAGTCAATCCACAAACCAGCAGAGACATACAGGATGGCTAAGAAAGAAAATATCCACTTTCTAAAAGGGGTATTTTCAAACACAGAATGTAAAAAGTATCCTTACTAAAAGATGCATCTTTACATTCTGAGTTCAGGCATACTAAACTTTACCTCCCTATCTTTTACCAAGGGGCATCTATAGTTTTAAGATGTTATAAATAAACTCCCATTATATCCTATGGGACAGAAAGCCTTTCAATAGTGAAAAACGAAATTCACTGCAGTTCACTACCAGGACATGTTACTCACATCAGGACTTGTCCTACCTTTCACATACACTGCACACTGACCACAGGGGTACCTTGGGCCTACCTGAGGGGTGACTCACATGTAAGGAAAAGAAAGGTTAGGGCCTGGCAAGTGGGTGCACTTGGCAGGTCGGCTTGGCAGTACCAGACTGTACACAGGCACTTCAGTGGCAGGTCTGAGAACCTTTTGCAAGGCTGCTTGTGTGGGTGGCACAATCAGTGCTGCAGGCCTACTATCAGCATTTGACTTACAGGCCCTGGGCACACACAGTGCACTGTACAAAGGACTTAGTAGTAAGTCAAACAAGCCAATCATGGAAACACCAATCCATATTAACAAATTACATAAGAGCATATGCACTTTAGCACTGATCAGCAGTGGTAAAGTGCCCAGAGTCATAAAACCAACCATAACAGGGTAAAAAACAGGAGGCCAAAAAAGAAAAATGTCTGGGAATAAACCCGCTGGAAAAGCCAGGTCTAACAGTTCCACTTCTGTTTGACTTGGGAAGGTGTCATATGCTGGAACCTTTGAACTATTTGTATGTACCCTATTTGGTTGTATAGATATCTATTAAAAATGCAGTTGAACTTTTGGGTTCAGCGAGTGCCTTCACTACCCTGGTAGCGACTGCCACTAGAAGATGCCAGACTCAACATATAGTTCAAGATGATGAACCTAAAGTTGTGGTGACACCAGGGGATGGAAAATTTACAGAATGTCCCTATTTAGACAAATTAGAATTGCTTATAGACAGGGTACTATAGTTGTTGGAACAAATTATTCGGGTTTATGCAAACACTGTACACAATAAAAGCACTTTAGGAAAACTCTATGTGAGATAAAATTATTAAAAATTATCATTTATTTTCATTCATATAGTGACAAATAGACAGATACCTATAACTCCCAATACTGGGTTACAATCTATAATCCTTATAAAATGAGTTAATTCAATACATTTAAAACACAAGAATTAAAAGTCGACGCAGCGTTTCGGTGTTGTGTGCAATATTTCACCTTTTTCAGGACTAAAAAAACTGTTTATTTCATCTAAAACAAAAGAAAAATTATCCATTTAAACATTTTTATATAAAAAAGTGCAAATTAGCAAAATAAAATGACAGTGTTTCCCTATTCTTTCACAGTAACCTCTGTCTTTTGACAAAAACTACCACGTTGATCATCTAAGGTAGCAGTTTATGTATCTTCTAGTATTGACACTGAATCTTCTATCTCGCATGTCTCTTGTAAATTACAATATAATCAAAACTGCATACCTCATCTTAAATTTGAGAGTGTGTTAGGAAGTGGAGGATGACCTTCCAGTTTCGAATTCCTGCCAGGTTAAATAATTTCGCCTATATTATAAACAGAAATCACTTTTAGATAGGACTAACCATTTCATTTGTTCTATTTATTTATTATAAACGAAGGTTGGCATACCTGAATTATATATAAAAGTCTTTCTTTTTGTACCACGAGAAGCCACCAAAATTGAGTATTGTTTCCTTTTATTCCCGGACACCAGAACTACTTAAAAATAATCGGTTTTTGTAGTCTCTGTTGGGAGTTAAATGAAGAACCTTGTTAGCTCAACCACCCCCTAGTGACACGTTTATGTCTGGAGTCATGCTAAAATCTCTCACCTCAGTTTCGAGAGCAGATCAGACTTTATTGTCCTGGTTATAAATTCTTTAGGATGGTACCTTTGCATCAGGTAAAAGAAGTTTCAATTTTCTTCAGTCTCATAGAGTGCCTAAATATATAAGATGCGTATCATATAATCGCTCACATGACATATAATCACCATTATATAATTGCTATACATAGGCACTCAATGTTTTTATCTCAATTAACACCCTTAGTCCCGGGTTATTATTATTGATTGCCAAAATCCCTTGTTCTTTAAATATGCAACTTCCGTTTTTTTTGTCTTTGTGTATCTTTATCGTTTCTTAGATTACATTGCATATTGGTTGAGTTATCTGCAATGTGTTTTATATAGGGCAAATAAAGTCAGCTAAATTAGAACAAATATTGGCTATTGTTAGGACTAAAAACATAGAGCAGGGCGGGTTAAAGAGGAACGCCTCATGCATGCTAAATGCTATAATCTAGCTACAGCCTTGTGGAGTTTGTTGCCGCTTACCTCGTCACGTTAATTCGGCCTCCCTGCTCTCGTGGTTCATCCAAATCGGGTTTACGAAAGGATTGCAATTTCAATTTGTTTTAAACCCGTTCAACCGGGATGCCATAGCCACATGCTGCAAGATCTGGCTCTGTTGAAAGGCAAAACCTATTACGATCTAAACTGTGTTTTAAACTCCATTGGGCTGTGTCATGACTGAACATTGGTGACTGGATCCCCAGCTGCCATTGACGTGAAGAATGGAGCCCTCATGCATCTCTGAACTACACCAATGACTTTACTGGATGTTGGGGGTTTGTGTCTGAGGATTTTATACTATATATTTTTTTTATTGCTGGAAACTCAAAATCTGACCAGTTTAGTACCTGCAACATAACTAGTAAAAAGACTTGGTCAGAAACTACAGCAATTTTTGTCCACAGCACAAAACTTAATACACTGTGAACAAAAGTGTTCACTTAAGATACCGAACATATGAGCTCCTTCAGTGGCAAAGCACAGTCCCATATCAGCCATATTAAATAAAACCGAGAGCTTCGTACTCAGAGCTCTGTATGCATGTTATGTCATATCTCTACTTCAAAATGTGCCAGTACCTTCTGTTTTTTGTGTGAGTCATATATTTAACTGCTTTATTTCCTTTACAGCAATGCAATGTTCCAGTCTTCCCTGATGTCATGGAGCTGAATGAACACTAATGTTACTGTATACCATTTGCAGTGTAATGCACATTTTAGTTTCTTACCCTTACCGCCTCATAGAGTAGGCCTTGACTGTTTTTTCCTGCTACCTTAATAGAGTCAAGGGTCCAGTAGCACTAATTTTAGTACACATTTGCAGTGCAATAGTAGACGTGCACTTCAGATACAAGAAGTAAATATCAGTAACCAAACAGGATCCCATCTAGTAACCTCTGACTGCCCCAGGACCTCAAGAAAAGGCCCCACTGGGAGGCCTTAAAGAGGACAGAATGCAAGAAAGAGAATAAATAGAGAATAGTCTGAAACATTCAGAACTTGAGCGAGAGAGAGAGAGATGCTGTGATTACTTTTATAACACAACAGGGAAAAGACAAAAAGTGAATAAAAATGTATATCACTGTAAGTGTCTGTCTCATTTCACATATTGTTCACAAGAGCACCTTACCAATAGGGGTGGACATAACTTGCGTAATTCCCAGCAGTGACCCATACAGGTAAGAGCGGTGGGGCTGGGTGGAGGGGATTTCGACAGATGATGATGAGGGAAAAATTATTATTTATTTAATTTTCCCTCAGGTCGTCTGTCAAATCCCCCCAACCCGGCCCCACCTCCCCACCGTTCTAACCTCCATGTCCCGCTCCTGGTAATTCGGTGTAGCGTTATAGGCAATTCCACATCGAAGAGTAGCACGGAATAACCTAAATGAATCCTATTACCCCCAGACCTACTTACAAACATGAACATAATTCTACTGTAAATGATTGTGAATATCGAACCACAGAATATTGTGGTACATGATATCAAGGACAGAATACTGAGGGTCAAAATATTGAATGGTAAGTGCATATAATGATGTATAGATTTTCTATCCTAAACTCCACATCTATGTACCTTGAACAAATATGCATGCACAGATACATATATGTGGTGTTAGGACTAGAAAATCTAGACCTATCTGTCAGTATTAATTTTTCAATTTTTATCAACAATATCATGTCCCATTGATATTCTGGGGGCGAAATTCAAGGTGTACACCATAGTGAATACCGAGAATAGCATTGTTTAACCAGAATCATTCTCCAGCTTAAGGAGACTCAAGAAAGGCAAAATAAAGTAATTCATATGATGCGAATTTGGTTCCCAGTAGAAACGGTTGCTGTATTCCAACACTTGGACTACCTATTTAACATGTTGACAATAAACCACTGAATAAATTAAGCTAAGGTATGTGAACTAGTTTGGAAGCTGTCAACATAGATTACAAATGACAGAAATTCAGATATTCAGTGAACTGTTTTATACACATCAAACATATTAATAATAGATGAAATATAATCAGACTGACACATGTAGTTATTATCACATTATTTTAATAAAGATTCAAAGTGTAATGCGTTTCAACACAGAGCCCACCTATTCACTCCAGCTAAATACCCACAGAAAAGCTTGTCACTCTATGTCTAACATCAGTAGTTTTTTCAACATAATATAAAAATAATAGCCTGTCAGCCAATTAGATAATTTTTCCTCATGCATGCAATGTGAATGTAGCTTTTGCTGTTTGAGGTGCTATTTATAAATGTAGATGAAGCTTAGTAAAATAACTCCACGTTGTTCATTTTAAATTTCAAACACATTAAAAGTACTTTGGCGCCCCTCAGAAAAAAATGCAGGGACCTATTTATAGTTTGGGTCACCCTTGCACCATGTAATGTTGTGCAAGTGCAACACAAACCTTACATGTGATTTACGAAGCCGCGCAAGGTCACTTTGCGTGTCTGTTAGAAGGGCGCTCTCCGGGGAGACAGATGGTGTCGGACTGACCACCCCGAGAGCCACCGTTCCGTAGGAAAGTAGCCGAGCGCCGCTGAGAAGCCTCCTGGGCGAGGTCCTTCTCCTATGATCGTACCAGTCAAGCAACCCTACCACCACAAAGGGACACAACAAGGGTATCAATTCTCACAAGTCTTTATCGGTATTAAAGGCAGGTTTCTGTGGCAATATTTACAGGCGGATCAAGGGATCCAAAAGAGTCTCAGGGTCTTTCAGGGACGGGGTAGCGGGACAGTCTCAGTACCAGCCTGGTATGGGAACACCCTGCGCCCAGCTCTCAATCCTCGAGCTGGGGGGGTTCCGGGAGCCGGGACGTCGTCCGCAGGGCCTCGGATCGTTACATCTGCGAGGTCGAGCCACGACGAGGTCAGCAGGGCTCCGATGGTTAGCTCAGCGAGGTCGAGCCGCGACGAGGTCAGCAGGGCTCCGATGGTTAGCTCAGCGAGTTCGAGCCGCGACGAGGTCAGCAGGGCTCCGATGGTTAGCTCAGCGAGGTCGAGCCGCGACGAGGTCAGCAGGGCTCCGATGTTCCGTGAGGGTCTTCTTCTCAGCAAGGGGGAGCCGCGACGTAGTCAGCAGGGCTCGAGTTCCAAGTTCCAGGCAATGAGTCTCTCTCCGTAGGGTCAGCCGCGATCCGATCAGCAGGGCTCTTGACTCCAGGATACAACTGCTGTCCTGATTTTGGGCTGCCCCAGATATAGGGCTGGAGCCCTTTGATGTCCGGACCCTCGCGCCTAGGGGAGTCCGAGGGGCAGGGATGAGAGAGTCCAGACATCCAGCGGGGGGGGGAGCCAGCGCCTAGGGAGGCCGGAGGGCGTTTGGAGCCAGGCGTCGGGGGACGGCTGGAGGCCCCATCGAAACTCTCCTCCTCCGGGATCTGTGGAGTGGCCACTCGACCCCCCTTGGTCGGATCTTGGCGCCTCGATGTCGGGGCTTCGCTGGGACTGAGGCCGGGGTGGGCCGCGTCGCGAAGGCTGGTGCGGGTAGCGGGGTACAATCCAGGGGGACCCCGAAGGGTGGGGGCTGCCCCCGTCTGGTCGGGTAGGAGGGTTCGGGACCACGCCACGAGGCCGGGTCCAACAGGCGTCCCCCCCAGCTGAAGGCAGGGAGAGTCACCCATCGTATTGGGGGTTCTCCTCACCGAGGCGGAAGAAGCGGGACAGGCTGTTGGCGTTGGTGTGGTCGGTGCCAGGCCGATGGTCTACCGTGAAGTCCATCCCCTGCAGAGTGATGGACCATCACAACAACTTCGGGTTCTCGCCTCTCATCTGCATTAACCACCGCAAGGGTCGGTGGTCGGTTTGGACCCGAAAGTGGGTGCCGAAGAGGTAGGGCCGGAGCTTCTTGAGGGCCCACACCACGGCGAAGGCCTCCCGTTCAATGTTGCTCCATCTCTGCTCCTGGGGCAGCAGGCGCCGGCTGATGAAGGCCACCGGCTGGTCAATCCCCTCAGAGTTCACTTGGGACAAGACAGCCCCGACTCCGTACTCCGAGGCGTCCGTCTGTACCACAAACTCTTTGCTGTAGTCGGGGGCTTGTAGCACGGGGGCGGTACACATCGCTGTCTTGAGGGTCTCGAAGGCCGCCTGACAGAGGGGCGTCCAGTGCACCTTCTTTGGTTGCTTCTTTGATGTGAGCTCCGTGAGGGGGCCCACAATGCTTCCATAGTTCTGAATGAACCGCCTGTAATAGCCCGTGAGACCCAGGAAGGCCCTCACAGCGGTTTGGGTGGTTGGGGGCTCCCAGGCCACGATGGTGTCGATCTTTGGCTGGAGGGGAGCCACATGGCCGCTCCCCACTTGATGTCCCAGATAGGTTACGGATCTTTGGCCTATCTGACACTTGCTGGCTTTTACGGTGAGTCCGGCCCTTTGGAGGGCGGTCAGGACCTCCCAGAGGTGCCTCAGGTGCTCGGCCCAGTGGCTGCTGAACACCGCAATATCGTCCAGGTAGGCGGCGCTGAACGCTTCTAGGCCGGCCAGTACTTTATTCACCAGTCTTTGGAAGGTCGCCGTGGCATTTTTCATGCCGAAGGGCATCACTCGGAAGTGGTAGTGGCCATCGGGGGTGGAGAAAGCGGACCGCTCTTGGGCGCCTGGGGTGAGCCCGATCTGCCAGTATCCGGCGGTGAGGTCAAAGGTGCTAAGGTAGCGGGCTGCTCCTAGGCGGTCGATCAGTTCATCTGCCCGAGGAATGGGATGGGCATCGGTTTTGGTGACGGCATTCAATCCCCGATAGTCCAGGCAAAACCGGAGCTCCGGGGTGGTGCCGGGGGCGGCAGCTTTCGGCACCAGGACCACAGGGCTGACCCAGGGACTGTCGGAGGGTTTGATGACCCCCAGGGCCAACATCTTGGCGACCTCGGCGTGGATGCAGGCCCGCACCCGTTCGGGGACCCGGTAGGCTCGGTGTCGCACGGGGGGGCTGCCCCCGGTGTCGACGTCGTGGACACACCATCGGGTGACTCCGGGAGAGAGGGAGAAGAGAGCAGCGAAGTGATGCAGTAGCCCTTGACAATCTTGGCGCTGCTCTGGAGTCAGGGTGGCGGAGAGGATGACTCTCTCTACGGAGCCGTCCTTTTTGGAGGTTTTCAGGAGGTCGGGCAGAGGCTCGGAGTCGTCTTCGGCCCCATCGTCTGTAGCCATCAGCAGGCTAAGTTCCGTTCGGGTAAAGTGGGGTTTGAGCCTGTTGGCGTGGAGGACCCGGAGGGGGTTCCTGGGGGACTCCATGTCGACCAGGTAGGTGACGGGGCTCTTCTTCTCGACCACCTTGAAGGGCCCGGTCCATTTGTCTTGGAGGGCACAGGGGTCGACGGGCGACATGACCCAGACCTGCTGGCCTGGCTCGAACTCGATGGAGGAGGCGTTCTGATCATTTCCTCCTGGCTGGCCTCGAGGTTGGCTTCGGCCAGTTACCTGAATTTCCGGGTTTGGTTTCGCAGGGTCAGGAGGTACCGGTAGACATCGGGGGGAGCATCTTGGACGGTGGTCTCCCAGCCTTCTTTGACCAGGCTGAGGGGGCCTCGGACAGGGTGTCCGTACAAGAGTTCGAAGGGGCTGAACCCCAGAGACTTTTGCGGGACCTCCTGATAGGCAAACAGGAGGCAGGGCAGCAGGACGTCCCATTTGCGTCTCAGGGGCTCCTCCAGGCCTTTGATCATTCCGTTCAACGTCCGGTTAAATCGTTCAACTAGTCCGTTCCCCTGGGGGTGGTACGGGGTGGTGAACTTGTAGGTGACCCCGCATTGTTGCCACAGGGACCGCATATACTTTGAGATAAAGTTTGTGCCTCGATCGCTCACAACCTCCCGGGGGAAACCCACTCTGGAGAAGATTCCCATCAAGGCCCGGCCCACCACGGGGGCCATTACTGTTCGGAGAGGGATGGCCTCGGGGTATCGGGTGGCATGATCGACCAGGACGAGGATGAAGCGATGTCCTTGGGAGGTTCGGGGGTCCAGGGGCCCCACGATGTCGATCCCCACTCGCTCGAACGGGGTGTTTACTATTGGAAAGGGCTGGAGAGGGGCTTTGACCCTTCCCCCACTCTTCCCGCTGGCTTGGCAGGTCGGGCAGGTTCGGCAATGATTGTCCACGTCCTTCCGCATTCGGGGCCAGTAGAAGTGAGTCACCAGGCGGCTGTATGTTTTGTCTTGCCCCAGGTGCCCGGCGAAGGGCACATCATGCGCCAGATTGAGGAGGAAGTCCCGGAATCGGTAGGGGACCACCAGCACTCGGCTGCACCCAATTCTGCGGTCTTCTGCTCGCTGTAGAGTAGGTCATTGTCCCAATAGACCCAGTGGGTCCCTGTCTGATCTCCGGCGGCCTGGGCGGCTGCTTGCTGTCGGGTCCCTTCAAGGGAGGGGCAGGTCTTCTGTTTTTGGCGGAACTGCTCCCTTGTGGGGCCACCTTCTTGGCGCCATTGGGCGAGTTCGGGGAGGTCGCCGAGCGTGGCGACCTCGTCCGGGGCGAGTTCTGGCGGCCCGGACTCGGCGTCGGCTTCTTCTTCGACGGAGGGAGGTGGTGGCTCGGGCCACTCCGGCTCTTCGGGGGGAGCAGCCACGCTCGGTCGGATGGCCCGGGCGGTCGTGGATCGGGTGGTTGCGCAGACCCACTCGGGCAGTCCCAGCATTCCCAGATGCTCTCGGCGCTCGACGTGGGCCCAGGGGGAACTTTCCAGGTCGTTCCCAAGGAGGCAGTCTATGGGGGCGTCGTCGCGGACGGTCACCTTCAGCATGCCAGACACTCCCCCCCACTCGAAGGGCATCCAAGCCATCTGGCACAAGCTCTCGGTGTTGTCTGCCGACCGGACGGGGCACAGTACATTAGGCATGATCTGTTCGGGGGTCACCAAGTGGCAGCGGATGGCTGTCACGCTGGCTCCGGTGTCACGGAGGGCTTCGGCCCGGCGTCCATTAATGGTGACCCACTGTTGGTACTTCTGGGTGTTGCTCGGGATGGGAGCCCGGGGCACCATTTCCCGGCTGCCCAGGCATGCCAAGGTCATGGCGGCGGGTTCCCACTCGGTTGGCCCGGCGTCGTAGTTCTCTTCCTCTTCTCCCCCTTCCCCCAGGGCAGCGGCCGCCAACTGGCGGGGAAGGTGGCCCGGTGGTCCCAGCTCGTCGGTTCACAGGGCAGGTTGGGTCACTGGCATAGTGCCCTGGCTGTTGGCAGTTGTAGCACGTTATTGTCGGTCGAGGTCCTGGTCGGGCTAGGGGGGCCCCTCTTCGGGCGAGGGACGGGGACGTGCGGTTCGGGGGCGGTCCCCGGGGAGGACTCCGGGGCGGCCCTGCGGGAAAGTCTCTGTTCCTGTTCGTACTCCTCCTCCGCCACGCTGGCGGGGGGGCCCCGTGGTGTTCCGTTGGTGCTCCCCCATTGAGTTCCGAGGGACCCGGGTGTTCATCCATCGATCGGCCTCGGCGGCAAGCTTCCGCGGCTCGGTCAGCTTGCTGTCGAGGAGGTGCTGTCTCAGCTCGATGAAGCAGTTGTTGGAGAGGTGCTCCCATACAATGAGGTCGAACAGCTGTTCGTAGGAGGTGACCTTGCTGCCCTTGATCCAACCTTCCAGGGCTCTGCTGAAAAAGTCTACGTATTCCACCCAGGTGGTACCGGGGAGCTTCTTGCAGTCCCGGAAGCGCTGGCGGTACATCTCTGAGGTGAGACCATAGCGGGTGAGCAGGGCCTCCTTCATATGGTCATAAGAGGTCATCACCTCGTCTGGGAGCTGTAGCAGGGTGTCTCTGCCTTCGCTGAGGAACCGTCCCCATAGGCCGGCACCCCAATCTTTTCCGGGTACCCGATGGGCGGTCATGGCTACCTCGTAGGCCTTGAACCATTGTTGGATGTCGTCGTTCTTGTAGTACTCTTTGACAACATCCTTGGGGATATGTACTTTCACCCCGGCGGATGGGTGTCCCTGTTTCCGGGGGTGCCGGTCTCTCCATTTTTAGACTTAATTTCAAGTTCTTTAAGGCCCCGCTAATGCTCAAGGGTTAGCCTCCTCTCTTCCAGTTCTCGGTGCCGCTTTTTCTCCTCTATTTCTTCTTGCAGCCGCAGTTGCTCTAGGGCCAATTTCTTTTCGGCTAGTAGAAGTTCGCCGTCCAGGCGGAGTCGGGCGAGCTCCAACTCGTGGGTCCTGACCCTCTCCCATTCTCGTATCTCTTCCGGGAAGAGGCCGGTCTCCATGCTGGTTCTTCTCCCATCTGCCGGGGCTGCGGTTGGTTGCCGGTGCACGTTTGGCACCGGGTTTTCTTCGGTTTGGGGGAAGGCCGCTTCGGACTCTACCCAGGCCTTTAGGGCTTTTTGCAGGTCCTCTTTTGTGTTTAATCCGGTGGTCGCGATGCCTTTGTCTTTACAAAACTGTTTTAGTTCCTTATGTGTATATTCCTCCAACCGTTCTTGTTGGAACTCCGCGGTTGGGGTGGTCTCTTGGTTGCTCATGGTTACTCTGTGTCTGGGTGGGTAGTGGGTGAGTTACTCGCTGTACGATTTGCGTCGGGCTCGGACCGCACCGCTGGCCACCAATGTTAGAAGGACGCTCTCCGGGGAGTCAGATGGTGTCGGACTGACTACCCCGAGAGCCACCGTTCCGTAGGAAAGTAGCCGAGCGCCGCTGAGAAGCCTCCTGGGCGAGGTCCTTCTCCTATGATCGTACCAGCCAAGCAACCCTACCACCACAAAGGGACACAACAAGGGTATCAATTCTCACAAGTCTTTATCGGTATTAAAGGCAGGTTTCTGTGGCAATATTTACAGGCGGATCGAGGGATCCAAAAGAGTCTCAGGGTCTTTCAGGGACGGGGTAGCGGGACAGTCTCAGTACCAGCCTGGTACGGGAACACCCTGCGCCCAGCTCTCAATCCTCGAGCTGGGGGGGTTCCGGGAGCCGGGACGTCGTCCACAGGGCTCGGTTGGTTACTTCTGCGAGGTCGAGCCGCGACGAGGTCAGCAGGGCTCCGATGGTTAGCTCAGCGAGGTCGAGCCGCTACGAGGTCAGCAGGGCTCCGATGGTTAGCTCAGCGAGGTCGAGCCGCGACGAGGTCAGCAGGGCTCCGATGTTCCGTGAGGGTCTTCTTCTCAGCAAGGGGGAGCCGCGACGCAGTCAGCAGGGCTCGAGTTCCAAGTTCCAGGCAATGAGTCTCTCTCCGTAGGGTCAGCCGCGATCCGATCAGCTGGGCTCTTGACTCCAGGATACAACTGCTGTCCTGGTTTTGGGCTGCCCCAGATATAGGGCTGGAGCCCTTTGATGTCCGGACCCTCGCGCCTGGGGGAGTCGGAGGGGCCGGGATGAGAGAGTCCAGACACCCAGCGGGGGGGGAGCCAGCGCCTAGGGAGGCCGGAGGGCGATCGGAGCCAGGCGTCGGGGGACGGCTGGAGGCCCCATCGAAACTCTCCTCCTCCGGGATCTGTGGAGTGGCCACTCGACCCCCCTTGGTCGGATCTTGGCGCCTTGATGTCGGGGCTTCGCTGGGACTGAGGCCGGGGCGGGCCGCGTCGTGAAGGCTGGTGCGGGTAGCGGGGTACAATCCAGGGGGACCCCGAAGGGTGGGGGCTGCCCCCGTCTGGTCGGGTAGGAGGGTTCGGGACCACGCCACGAGGCCGGGTCCAACAGTGTCCTAAGTGGCTCCATAAATCTGGAGTTAGGCAACACACCACAAATCGCTGTGTTGCCTTACTCTGCCCTGGAAGGGGTGCTATGGGCATTGCATGGGTGTTCCCAGGCAACTCCCATGGTTTTTGACACATTCTCAGATTTACCAGAACTTGTAGACCTGGGAATGCATAAACACAAAAGGAGCATCAGGGGGTATATAGTCAGGTCACCACCCACTCAACAGTCTACAAACACAAGTAGACCTGACCAATTCTGAACAACTGAATATATTATAAAGACAACTGAGGAGTTTGTAGAAAATGTCAAAACTTCCTCCAAAGCAAGGCACATTACCAATAGCCTAGTGTCCAATTGTTCAATTTCAAAAGAAAAATGTCAATACACCACATCTCATATGAAAGAAAGATTTTTGTGTCCGGACAAATTTTGTTAAAAAATGTGAGAAAAGGAAGAAAGTACCTCAAAGTAGTAACACCAAGGGGGCCTTGCTGGTTGGTACTCACTAGCTCACCCACCTATCATCATTGGTAACTTCCTTACCCAAAAAGAAAAGAGTGTGCTGCTTCATAGAGTTCTCGGAGGTGAGGAAAGAGAAAGAAAAAGTGAAAAACCATGTGTAAATGCACTGTGAGTGCTTGTGTCACTAAAGTGCCCGCCGGTCCCCGTGTGAACAGAAAAGCCATTCTCAAATTTAAAACGAGGTACCACTCACTTGCTAAATGTAATTTTATTTGGTACCGTGAGCGTCCTCACTTTAAAAAATGGTCTAATTTAAGCCATTTTCACAAGCCAAAAGCCAACATGTTTAGTTGCCACCTATTTATAGAACTTCATCAGGACTGTCAGGGTAACCAGTATTCACCTCACTTGTGACTCACACCGGATCTGTGGTTATATGACATTAAAAAGAAGAACGTGCCAACTGTAAAAACCACCATACTTCCAACTGCACTTCAGAGTTATCTCAGAACTGCTCTGTATGTGTATAATTTCCGAGTGGTTGATGTCATGCCTCGTACCTGCAACCCACTCTTCACGGGATTACACGCCAACCAGTTACGTATCCCAGTGACAACTGCGATCGTCAGTATCACATAAAAATACACATGTAGCAAACATAACTCATATTACAAAGATCAAATGCACTCATTATTCAACCCTGTATAAGACTCTCACAAGTCTATTGCCAGAATTTTTTATTTGCCACTTTTCACTCTTACAAAGTTAAAAACCCACTGTGACACGACTACTATGCCCCATCGTGAGCCTTTGTGCCTTGCTCGCAACTTACAACACCCATTGACAAGCCAAACATTACAAACAAATGGACCTGCGGGCGTTTGAACAGAGAAAACATTCCCGTCCTCGTCCCTGCTCTCAAGTCCTGCACTCGTTCTCAGCCCCTTACCGCTACCGTGTATAGCTGGCCGCTTAGTGCTCCGTCCTGAAGACCGAAGATCTCCTGGGGACACGGGCATTTAGAATTTAAACACCGCCCTCAACCTTAGGTCCACGTGTCCCGGAAATCACCTCACCGGTTTCCTCGTTACACGGTGGCCATATTGGAGTGGAGTTAAGTTGCACACTCACAATAGTGATTCCTACTTTGTTTCAAACCATTGATATAGACCCACTTACTTTAAGCCTATTTGGTTCATCTAGGGGTATAATCACGACAAACTTTTCAAAAAAATTATTAACGTGCTCATCTATTCTATTTTTTTTTTTAAATATAGTGAATATTTTAAAATTATGAAATACTTTTCAATATTTCAATACTCATACACTAAAGTGGACTTAAAACAAAAGAAGGGAACAGATATTAATTATACCCTACATTTTATTTTATTTTATTTTGACCACTATTAATTGTGTTTCAAATAAATAATCCTTTTCAATATTTCTATTTTACATAGTCGTGTGCTCGTGTGGGGTTGGTACGGGGGAAACAGATGTAAATACTACCCTACATAAAGGTATTAGAAAGTCTACAGCAAACGCATGATCAAGGTTACAGACAAAAATCGGTAATTTCATTGGCTAATCTCTCTGGGTTATCTAGACCCCTCAGTGACCCAGGGCATGCCCAGGACTGCATCAGGGCTTTATTGTCTGCCAATTTTAATCCATTCAATGGAATCATTCAGGCCTAAGCGGTCCGCTTTCTCTGAAAAAATCCACCTTGTCTCCATTCTGGCTAGAATACTGTCAATGTTATGTGTTCTGTCTGTAACCCTCTCGAGCACAGTCCACTTCAGATCCCTGAAGTTATGTTTCTTTTCCTGAAAATGTTGGACAAGGCGGGTTGTCAATTTTCCTGCTTTAAGGGTACTCAGATGTTCTTGTAACCGCACCTTCAATTTGCATGATGTGGGTCCAATGTAGTGCAAACCACATGTATACGAGAGCCTGTAAATTACATGTGTGGTATTGCAATTGTTGAATTTATTTAAATACCACACTTTCCCACCCATGAGTAGAACACTTTTGGTGGCTTGCGTGAGATCACATACTGAACACCCACCACACGGGTAATGGCCAGATGGCAGACTCGATTCCTGTTGCTTTTGACTTGGACGGATATGGACCAATTTGTCTTTAAGGTCCGGGGCTCTTCTAAAGGCAAATCTGGGGGGCGGCATCTTCTCCCCCATATCTAATAGTGACCAGTGCTTGCTTATTATCTGTCTAACTTTTGTAGACAGTTGATCAAACGTAGTCACCACTGGAAAACATTCGTTCTTGTGTTTAACATTCCTATCTAGTAGGGTCTCACGAGGTGTATTCAGGGCACGTGTGCGTGCTCTCTTGATCATTTTTGCAGGGTATTCCCTATTTCTTAATTTTGTGATCAGCTCTTCAGATTGCTCCACAAATTTCTCTGAAGAGGAACAGTTCCTGCGGTACCTCAAGAACTGTCCTACAGGAAGGTTGTCATGCAGCGCTCTTGGATGGAATGAGCGGTAATGCAGTAAGGAATTCCTGTCAGTATGTTTTTGGTGGACAGTTGTGGATAATCTGTTGTCCATTGCTTTTATATCCACATCTAAATACACCGCAGAGATCCTACTTATAGTCCACGTGAACCGCAAACAACTGTCTGCTTCATTCAACCATGCCAAGAATGTTAATAGCTGATGCTCAGATCCAGTCCAGATACATAGGACATCATCAATGAACCTCCTCCAAAGAGAAATATTCTCTTTGAAGGGGTTGGAGGCATGATTAATCACATTTTGCTCGAACTGACCAACATAAATGTAGGCCAGACTCGGCACCAATGTAGCCCCCATCGATGTTCCCCACACCTGGAGGTATAATTGATTTTTATATTCTAATTTTTTTTTGGGCAATGCCAGTTCTATACACTGCAGAACAAAAGATTGTGGAGTGTTATAAAACTACAACAGTGCCCCAAGCACACACGCTGCTGCCACCAGCGTGGTGTCTTGGGGTATGCTGGTGTATAGAGACTCAATATCTATAGTTACCAGGAATTGCCTCTGAAGGTCAAACTCAACTGTATCTAAAATGTTCAGTATGTCAGTGGTATCCTGCACAAAAGAAGTGATGACTGCTTCTCTTAGAATAAAGTCCGCAAACTGTGACAATGGCTCCAATACAGATTGGATCCCCGACACAATAGGTCGACCTGATGGTGGGCGCTGTGGTTTATGGATTTTCGGCAAGATATAAAACGACGGCACTCTTGTTTTTAAATTAATCAGGAAATCTGCTTCCTTATACGTTATCCATTTTTTCTCTTTAGCACCCACCACCAGTGTCCTGATGGTCTCTTGCAGTTCCGGTGTGGGGTCTCGTGCTAGCGGTTGATAGTGCGTACTCCTAGAAGTCTCAAGACTTCCCTTTTGTAATCTTGGGTGTTAAGCACTACAACCGCACCACCCTTATCGGCTTGTTTAAACGTTATCAACTTATTTTCTTGTAAGGATTTCACTGCCGCCCAGTCGGTTCTACTCATATTGTGGAGATGAGAATGATTTTATGATTGTTCCAAGGTCTCAATATCCCGGAGAACCCGTTGTTCAAAAACAGTCACCTCCGGGCTCACTGAGGAGCTAGGTGGACAAAACCCTGAGGAGCACTGTAGATTAGTGGCAAAAAGAGACAGATATTCTCTTTTCTTATTCATAAAGAACTTGTGAATTTAAATTTTTCTCATCAATTCATGGATCTCAGTTCGACACTTGAAGGTATCATGTTGCGGAGTGGGGACAAACCCCAACCCTTTGTTCAAAACTCTTAATTCTTTTGAGGATAGAGAATAGTCAGAAAGGTTAACAACTATATCCATAGTTACAGGGAGAGCGGTGTTCTGTACCTGCTGTGTATTGTTAGGAGGCTCAATTAGAGTGGTGTTCTGCTCCTGCTGCGGGTTATTCGGGGTGGGTATGCCTGTCATGTGGGTTGTTGGTTGGCCCTGCCTCTGCCTCTTCCCCTTTGAGCCCACCCTCCCCTGCTGCCCCTTTGATTCTGGCCACAAAAAAGACCTCAGAAGGGCACCTAGGTCTTCGTTGGCTCTACTCTCTGGTGTAAATCTATCCCTGCTTTGGTTTGATGCAGATGGTTTCTCTACCACTTCCTCCTCCTCGCTACTGGTATTCTCAAAAGTCCAATTATATGGAGTCCTCCTTGCCTGTCTATGTCCACCCCTCTGAAAATTCTGGAAGTGAGCCTGTTCAGTGTTGATCTGATAGTGTTTATCTTCAACGTATGGAAAAACCCACTTGTGTGAGAAATGGTCTAAATTGCGTTTAAGACCCTTAATCTTCTGGTTCACCATATACGTTTTATAGTCTAAGAGGTCACTTTGAATACAGTTGTTATGAATTGGTCAGGTCTACTTGTGTTTGTAGACCTGGGAACGCGCCAAAAAGATACGCCTTTTCTGATGAGGAGTAACAAGGAGAAATATCTTTATTTCTCCTTGTTACTTCCTCTTTCTATGTGTGTTGCATTCTGCAGAGCACATAGAAAAGGGAATATACCTCTCAGGATTGTTTTTGTGCAGGAAGGTGTCCCTTACAGCACAAAAACAACACTGCATTATTGGAAGGTGGTTTATTAGTAGGTGTAGGTAGGTACCTACCGACAGTAAAAATGCCACAAAGCCACAATCACAATGTAAGGCTCAGTGAAGGTCTCAATAAATTATTCACTTGCTCAACCCTTGGTAGCTGGCTGCGAGCAGGCTGGCTTAATTTACGAGACAGGTATGTAAAGCATTTAAAAAACGCAATACATCAAATAAATAAGACACAACACACCATAAAACTCCAACACTGATTTATACAAATAGGAAATAATTATATGAATAAAATAACACCAAAAGGACAAAAGTCCAATGTAGGGAACCGAAGATATACATATTTAAAGATTAAGGGCCAGATGTCCGACTATTGGATTTTGCGACTCGGAAATTGCGAGTCGCAAAATCCAATGTACAACAGTATCTCAGACACTGTTTGCGATTTCCGAATGGGGTCGCAAATTGCATACCTCATGAATATTAATGAGGCTGCCGCAATTTGCAACCCTATTGGCAATGGCTGGCACTTCCAGGGATGGTGGCCTGCTGGGGTCAGCAGACCACCATGTCTTTGACTGCTTTTTTAATAAAGCATTTTTTTTAAATGCAGCCCGTTTTCCTTGAAGGAAAACAGGAATTGCAGTTGCAAAACATTCATATGTAGGTTATGGACTCGCTATTAGGAAGGGACACCCTTGGCATGCCCCTTCATAATAGCAAGTCGCTAACCCTATTTTGCGAGTCGCTAATTGATTAGGGTTAGTACAGTGGGCTGACCTATTTTGCTGTCGCAAAGGTGCCGAAATCCCCTTTGGGACCGCAAAAACAGTCATACATCTGTCCCTAAATACTTTCATGTGCTTAAAAGCCAAAGACGCCAACTTGAGACATCTGGCCGTGCTTGACTGGGACAAAGTCAAAGCAGACTGACTGCGAGGGAGCAGGGGTCGGATACAGTGAGCGGTAGGGCCCGGCCAAGTTTTTACCTTCTGACTTAGTGACTTTATGGAGCTTTTTCTCTTGATGTTGAGTGGGTCTCCTCGTCAGGCCGGCTTGCAGTTCGACAACGGCCACTTGCATCAGTGCGATGCCTCAGTCAGCTTCGAGAAAACTCATCGACAGTGAAAAGCTCCAGTGCTTCAGCGGGGCAAGCCAGTATCTCATGCTGAGTCGCGGTTCGAAGTCGCCGGCTTGACTCTCGAAGACGGATCAGCCAACTTATGGAGCTTTTTACCACAACTTTTCTAATTGTTCTCAAACTTCTGTATCTTCTTCGAGAAGTTCCTTTTGGGCTCTCGAAGGGTCAACAACACCCATCCAAGGTTGCCGAATCTCTGAGCTGCTCCTTGGAAAGTTGTGACTACAAGACCCACAATGAAGCCTGGCCAAATGCTTTAAAATCCACTGGATGCTGTCCAGCTGGGTTCTTCTTGGTGGAGATGATGCAGGTGGAGCTATTTTAACCTATTGCTTTCATGTAGTCCACTTCTCAGACTTTAAGAGTCAGGCAACTTCCTTCTCTTGCTGAAGCCCAAAGTGTGCAGCAGGTGCAGTTCTTCAGAGTGCAGACCTCTTTGTTCAGGACATAGGTTCAGCAGGGCAGTCCTTCTTGTTTCCTCCATGTAGGGATCTAAGTTGCTGGGCAGATCTCACCTTTTTATCCAGGCTTCTGGACTGGCAAGCAGGGGGGCACCACTAATCAATGGGGTGCAGGATGCCACCCTCAGTGATGACCACTTCCCCTGAAGTGTGGCACTGTTCTTTGAAAACCAAATTGGAGAAAATCTCTCCTGTAGCTTAAGGTCTGGCCAACCCAACCCTCAGGTGAAGCTAAGTTTCCCTCACACTCCACTTCCAGCCCCTTTACTAATTCAATTACAGGGGCTCCCATCTGGCTTGCGATGCAAGAAGTGGGGTTGAGACTGAGGCCTGTCCTAAGTGTCTTTTCCTATTTGAAGAACATTATGGCTACCCAGCCCTCTTCCCACCTTTAGATCGGCAGCCTGCAGATTTCCTCCCACCATATGTCTCTTTGTTTCCCTTTAGGCCACCTCACACCTCATCAGAGCAGCTTGGCTCAGCCTGTCAAAGACTAGCCAATTAGTAGAGGCTACTCTAGAGCTGGATTTGGGCACATCAGAAAACCAAGTTCTCTAACTTCTTTTTAGTCATAGTTATAATACATCTAACTTTGGCACGTTTACAGATTTATTCTAGCAATTATTTAGACACTTTAATGTGTCATTTTCACTCACTCCTGTCAGTAGTTAGACTTTATTCAAGTTTAATAAAGCCTTCCCATGTTAGCCTTTGGAGCTAGCGTACAAGAATGGGGAAAAACGAAATTGGCAGTTTTGCCTTCACCAAGGCATATAAAACATCTTTTATAAGGTCCCTGCTTATAGTTACAATGCACCCTACCCCTGAGGCACCTAAGGAATACCTTAGGGGTGACTTATATGTACATATAAGGTAGTTTAAAACTTTAGAAGTACCTTTAATTCCAAAGTCGAATTTGCATATCATATTGAATTAAAAGCAACCTGCAGGGCTTTTAAAATGACAGCAGGCCACCCGGCAGTGCGCACTTAAGTGCATAAAATCTGCTGGGCCGCTAAACCTACATGCCATACCATATACTAGGGACCTACAGGTATGTTGTCATACCAATTGTAATTACACCTATTTCACATATACCTTTTAAATAGAGCACTGGCCCTGGGCCTGTATAGCAGAGCCTAGGGCACAATTAGAGCCAGTAACCACCAGTAGCAGTCAAAATATGGGGGTGAACAGGACAAAAATATTGACTTTCTCAAATGCAATGCAGGCTGCCAAAATGGCACCAGTGCAAGGGAAAAGGCAGGAATGTGCCATATTGCCTTAAATACTGAGCATTCATGCCCTTTCCCTGTCATGCAGTTCAGCGCAGCAGGGTGACTTGCTGCACTGCACTGGGTGACATTCTCATAAATAAGCCCCACAGATCCAGACTTGTGTATGGAGAAACATCGCACCCAGAAGAACTTGGGTCCAGATTCAAAATCTTTTCCCACTGCAGCATTGTGTACCCATCAACAGTGTGGTATCCCTGTGGTACGCCGCAATTCAGTTGGACCTTGGCTGAGCAATAGCGAAAGAGGTGAACTGATTGGGAGTGGTCTTTAAGAACGGATTTAATCCACCTTAAAGTATCACCTTGTAAACCTGCAGCCATGACCCAGTCAGTCAAAATCGCATGATGCACCATGTCAAAGGATGCAGATAGATCTAAGAGGACCAATGCCTTGGTGTTGCTTCCATCTGCTTTCTCTCTCATGTCACCCGTTCACCGAGAGAATGACAGATTTTGTTGTATGGATGGGATGGAAGCTTGCCTGGTAGGGATAAAGGAATTTAGATTCCTCTATGAAGTAGCATACGTGTTGCACCACATGTGCCTCTAAAAGCTTGGCTATGTGGGGAGAAGAGAGATTTGTCTATACTTTCTCAATAAAGAGGGGTCCTCACCAGGTTTTTCTTTGTAGTGGGATTACCACGGCCTCCTTAAAGGATTGAGGGACATAACCTTTATTTAAGGATCGATTCAGAAGGGAGGTGGCAATATCTGGGAAGAAGGAAAAAATTGGTTTTGGGATCCGAGGGGGACAAACATCTTTTGGAGATCCAGATTTAACTTTTGCCATTAACTCCATGAGACTATCTTGACTAATAGTAAGGAAAATTGAGAGATAGGTTGAGTTTCTATTTTCATGGGGTGTCTCTATATAAGATGTTCAAACGAGGATGGCATCTTTTATCTCCTTTATTTTATCCAAAAAAAGAAGTTTAAATTATCTCATAGTTTTTTTGTGGGAATCACTGTTCGGGTTACTTGATCCGGGTTTCATAGGTCACTGAAAATTTCAAAAATATCTTTAGTTTTGTTTTTAGAGTTAAATAATTTGTTTGAAAGTTTTTTGTTTTAGCCTGCAAAAAAGATTCTTTCAGACTTTGGGTAAAAATGTCCTAATTTTCAGGCAGATACATTTTTCGCCATTTCTATTCCACCTAGCGAAGTTTTAGTTTGGTGATCTTTACATCTTCTGAGAACTATTTGGCCACCTCGTGTCGTCGGAATGATTTAGTTCTTTGAATGGGGGCATGATTGTTTCTGGTCATATTTTGCCTGTCTGATATTTCCTCCTCAAATTCATCCAGGCTCTCCATAGGAGGGAGCAAATGAGATGCCAGAGTGTCATCAAACAAAATTACGTTTAAACGATTCCAATTTCTGGAGAAAGTTTCCCGGACCGGTAGTGAATTTAGGTAGGGCAAGATCATCTAAATTGATTAAGTGGTGGATCGACTATATGCATCAGAAAATACAAAAGATTGGAAGATCATCTCATTTGATTAAGTGGTGTTCCGACCATAGGCATGGGGAAATACAAAAGATTGGATATGGTCAGGTTAATGGACCATACCTGGTCCAATGTGTGGCCTTTAATGTGTGTTGGCACAAATATATGTTAGTCAGAATTGAGACTATTATGCATATCTGTCAGGTCCATAGAAATTTGACGACCAATCTCCTAATTCGCTCAATAATTCAGATCTCCAAGAAGCAGGATTTTTGCATGGTCGATAGTCACATGAATGTAGGAATGGGGAGTACATTTCCTAAGGAAAATCTTCCAGCTACAGCTGGAGGAACTTGTGTGGAGTATTTGCATGGGTGAATGCACATTTTGTATGGGACTCGCAATCAACAATTAGGTACAAACACCCCTTGCCTCTGATTTTTTAAGCTCACAATGAAAACCCTAGAGGCTAGAATTATCAATGCTCTGCAAACTAAACATGTGGATCCAACATTATTGAGGACTTGCTATGGTTGTATTTTGGAACTTGGAGTTGAGTTGTGGGGTTTGATGTTTAGGTGTGATGGTGAACAGATATGAATGAAGAATCCTTGTGGATAACACTTTGGGATAAAAATGTAGAAAGCACATTGATACATTAGAGTTTATGGCGGTCTCGTAATTAACCCGTAAATGGGGACTGTGGTAGCAGAAGAAATCTAGATGTAGTGTGTGCACTATAAAAAGTATATATCACGTCTTGCTGTTCTGTATCTTATATGAGGAATCGAAAAGCTTCCACGTTGGACATCAAGAAAACACAACAATTTCACTCCTGGGAGATTATCATGACAATTTGTCTGAAAGACATTAACAAATTTATGTGCAATCTGTTTCTTACCGGAGTAGACTGCATAATATCAAGATTTTATGCCAGAATTTCAAACACAGAAATATGGTCCAACATAAATATTTGATACTTTTACTCAATTTATGTGGACTACGGCCTGGAATTTGGGGCTCTCTAAAGCCTTTGATAGAAAGACCTTAGGGCCTGATTTACATGTTGGTGGAACAGGTCCTGCCATGGCTTTTTCAACGGTCTTCCCAATCGCCGACTTGGCGGTCCACCCGCATGCCGTATTTAGATGTTGGCTGGTCCATAGATGAAAGACCGCCAGAGTTCCGGGGAATCCTCTAACATTTTTCAACCGCCTCTCCGGCAGAAATGAGGTAAAAGGTTACCTTTTTTCCTGCTTCCTTTTCCATCTTGTACGCCATCATCCAGGAACCTCCTCTGCTGCACCGACACCGCCATAAGGCAAAAGACTCCATTGTCACCGAGATCTATGGTTAGCTACTTGTTCAATTGGCCTATGTATCATGTATGGACTATTGCTGTAGCCTTGTGTACTTCTGCATTGGTCTTGCATGCAACATTGTTCTTAGGTGTAATGCAGTAGTGTTCATCTACCTACTCATAAATATTGCTGTTGTGGTTTTATGGGTGTTGTGCTTGTGATGCCTGTGGGTGTGTATTCAATAGTTTATGAATGGTGTATGCGTGGCATGCAATATGTAATGAAAAGGGGCATAACACATTACCTACATATAAATTATGACACATTCAAAGCATATATGTATAGTCGGATAATTATGATTAGTACTTACCTGTCTCCACACCACCATGTTCACACTCGATCAGGACACTGCTACCAGGACACTGCCAGCACAATGAGAACATCTAAATCTGCTCAGTGCAAAATCGCCAGCATTGCGATGACCGTGTACCGTTAGCCAGCAGAGATGACCGCCGCCACCTCAGTCTCCTGGCTATTGCTGAAAAAATCTAAATATGGTAGGCGGACTGCCACCAGCTTCACGGAGTACTTGGGACCGCTGCCGTAGCAGGACAGTGGTAGTCCCACCAAGATCTAAATCAAACCTTTAGTTAATCTACTAATCCAGAGACAGAGAACCCGGTGGATTAAAACCCCAAGAACCTTCTGCACACTAAATTGAGATAGTGCATTCTTGATAAAGTTTATTCCACTGAAATTCACAGGAGTAACCGTTGTTAATAGGTTCCAAGCTCTCTTTCACCATAAATAGACACACTCCGAAATACACACTGAGGATATATCTTCATAATTTGTATTTAAAATGCCAATATCAAAGTCCTTAGTACATAAAATATGCATAGCAGTAACTATATGAACAAACAATATAGTGACACTAACAGTGTCTAATAGGCTAAATAAAAGGAGAAACTGCAACATTGTATAAGCAGTTCAGTATGTCACTCTATTTATTGAGTGTACAGTTTCTATTATTAACTCCATGGGGTGATACTTATGTAAATTCGATTTAGGGCATGATATTTATTTCAGATGATATTTTGACCACGTATTCTCTTACGACACCCTTCAAGAGCTGGGCAGCATGTAAGATGCTGGCTCGATAGTTACTATCCAAGAATAAAAAATGGGGCAGATTTACAAGCCCTTGCAACAACTTTACACTGCCGTTGCGTCACTTCTGTGATGCAGAGGCATCGAAAACAATGCGCCACGTTGCGACATATTTACAATGTGATGCATCTAGGGAGATGCGTCACGTTGTAAAGCCCTGCGCTACATTATACCTGCGTCAGGTATAATGTATGCAGGGTGGGCGTTCTCAAGCAAAACATCTACAAGATTTCACTGAGTCACTTTTACGATGCCACTGCGTCAAAACCTTGCGCCTGCTTGAAGCAGACGTAAGGAGTGACGCAGCATGTTAGGAATAGGCATGCCTAACCATTGCTGGAGTTGCGTCGTACTTGTGACACGACTCCAGCAATGCGCTGCCCTTACGTCGAAAAGATACGTCAGGCATCTGTCCATCCTTGCGCCATGGTGCGTCGCTTTGTAAATGCGGCGCATCCATGGTGGTGCAAGGTTTTTTTACGTGTCACTATTTAACTGGCACATCCCTGCTAATATGCAGGGATTCGCCAGTTCTTGTAAATCTACCCCGTAATGTGGAAAATTCGGCCATATTCTTTCAATATTACTGAAGGACATTAAATGATGGAGGAACAATTTGGTTTTTAATGGACATTAATACATAAATTACAGTTGTGCTTTCTTTGGGTGATTCTCTCATTTCTACTTAGACACTTACTCACACTTCTGCACATGCTGGTAATATCCGTTGTGGACTCCAGTAACAGAATCTTCAAGGGCCTCCCTTCCAAGACTCTGAAAAAAGAATTGTGAGCACAAACATGCAACCCATCTAATCTTTACCTTGTGATCAGCATACAGCCACCTTACCACATTCCTGAAATATAGGTGTGGCTGTCCAACAAGAAAAGAATTGTGGGTAAAATACTCTGAAGAGTGCACAGGACAACCCAAGTTCAGCTTCATATCACTGGCAGAAGTAACTCCACTTTAAAGATGTCTGTCTTGGCAAGTACTATTTCCCATAAAACGTCTACTTCACAATGGGAGGAGCCAATGTCAAAGGAAATCTATGGTGGAAATTCCATCATGCCCGTTGCAGATTATGGAATTTCTGCTTCCATTTTTGGGAATTGGCAATGCATCCTCAAGTTGCAATGCATATCCAGTATGCACATGGTATGCCTTCCTCACATGTTGACTATTACTTGGAGAAGAATGTAATATATTCCAGATAAATAGGATCCTCCTTTCCAACATGTTCTTTCAAGGGCAAACACCGCCAATTATAGTGGTGGAATAGTCATGTAGATTGAGTGGTTGATCCACCACCATTTCTGGTGGTCTGAGTACATTCCCTTGGTGGTCCAGAGCATGGACACAGTGTAGGCTCCTTCATCGAAACATCTTCCAGCTTCCACTCTACAAACAGATAATGGAATGACAGGAGAGGACATTCATTCCTTCTCTTTTTGGCAAACTTCCATCAAAGACCCTCCTGCAAATCACCACTGAAGGCCTCATTGTCAGTGCTTTTCAAGTCCCAGTTTGGGAGTAAATCAGGGTTTGCGTCTGAATCATGAGTTTAGGTTTTGTAGTAATTACCACACATCTGCAATTTTCTCCAGAAAACGTTTGTGAAATGTATTCAAGGAAAAATGGTCAGAAAGAGGCAGATCATGTAGCAATCAGGAACGCAAACTCCACTACTGCATGCTAAGCCTCATTCTGACCAGCAGAACTGTTAATGAGTGGGTAATGCTTTACCCCATCAGGGATGGTCTAATTATCTAACTGCCCATAGACCTTGTCACACCAGTGATGTAGTTCCTATATAGTTTGCCTTACTAAAATTGCTTTAGTTGTCATCATGATTCACGTTCTGCCTTACAAACTACACCTCCCTTGAAAACTCGTCTTCGATACTATTTCAGGTGCAAAATAAAGCTTGATTCGGCTAAACGTACCCCCACGCTACCCAAAGATAGCGTCCATCCATCCTTTCCCGCAAACGTTTTTACATTGACTGGAGAAGGGATAATTGCAGAACAGTGCTACATGTCTTTTGTAGACACTTCAGGTACCAAAATTACAGACAAATAATGAATGATGACTCTGTATTGGAGATAATGGACCTGCATTGAAAATACTTCCTAATTTATTTTTTCTTCACAGCCTGCGATAAATTTCTGTTTCACTGCCTGCGATTGATTACATTGTGAAAACTCCGTCACTACCACCTACACTAAGATAGCGACGATGCGCTATCATTAGGATAACCCATGTAAGTGACGAATGAGTGTGTGATTTCCACTACTAACATTATTGTTCAAACATTGTTAGAATTTGTATCCCCCTTTCTTCTCTCATTTTTAGAGCTATTTGGATTAGATCGGCCGATCTTCTCTTCACTTGAAAAAGGTAATTAAGTGAGTATTAAGAGGATCCTGGTGTATTGAGAGGTGATTGGACGTTCTAGCGTTAATTATAAAGGTTTTTTGTCATTTTTTAACCTGATGAGAGACCCTCAAAACTAAGGGGTCTCGAAATGCGTAGACCTTTTGGTGCGACCACAAGAATTTGGAATTTGTTAGAAAGAAACAATATTGAGAGCTATTATTTCAACGATACTCTCTGTGGTCCTAGAAAAGTATATTGAGTGTTTATGGTTTTTTTCAGAAGATTGATAGAGACGTTTGCATGTGTGATGGTACCAGTGTGTTTGGAGTGAAGAAGATTGTGTGGTCTAGAATGTTTGAAATGTGTGATTAAAGGGTGTGACATACATTGTACGAATTATGTCTCATTTATGTGAGTTGTAAACGTTTGAATTTTGTATTATGGAAGGACGTTAAAGAATTTTTGATAAAATCAAATTGATTGAATAAATCAACAAAAAGAAAGGTCTCATACGCATTTTGTTGTCTCCCAAAATGAGTCCTCATAAGTTGGTTTGAGGTTTAAAACAGTGGCAGTACTAGCAAATTTGTTGTTTATTGTTTATTTTTTTTACCCCATCAGTATACACCGCACCCTGTGCATCTGAATTCACCAGATGCAGTATTAATACTCAAAATACCTAGGCACACAGAATGAGTCCCTTAGAGAATTTTTGTATTAAACAAATCAATTAAAGTTGCTGCACTGTGCTGCTTGTAAGGGAGAGAGCAGAACAGTGCCATATCTAATAAGATATGGCGCTGTTGCTTTCTCCTGTAGCAATGACACACTTTAGGCTATCTTGCGTCAACTCACACACCCTTGCACTATAGTGCAAAGGGGTGTGTGTGTGACGTCTAGTGTAGGTTTTCTACTGGAAGGGTACTCCTCCAGTAATAAATACTATACTTTGACAGTGTTTAACACTATTCCTCCTTTGTGTGTGTGCTGAACGATACAGCACACATGCAAAGTTGGAAAGGTTTGGAGAAAAGAAAACATGTATCTGCCATTAAGCCTTCCTAGAGGAAACATACTATTTTAATGCAAATCCCTGTCTGCCAATGCTAGTAGATAGTGTCAAAATCTGTGGGTGGTTGCATGGAAACGACCCTGTTCCACCCATGTTACCCAACTACCCCTTGACATTGAGCTGCTTTGTGTTACTTTGAAGCTACCCACACTGCAAAACAATTTTTGTTCTGGAACATACATCCCAAATCAACACTTCATATTCAAATGTCAAAACTTCATTTCAGCATGGGTCATAAAAGCACATGATAAAACAGTACAAACCATTTTGCTTAAACATTCATGAATAAAATAACATTCATAATTCATTGCATATAATATTTCTATTTCTATAATATTACAGAGAAGGATTCAAACACAAGTAAGCCCTCCTTCTTAAAACGTTCTGTTCCTTAAGCAAATTGCTTTACAAATAAACGAGGCTACCTTAAAGCAAATGGCAGGGTATTCCAAGCTAAACTACAAAGCCAGAGCAACTTTAAAATTTCTAATATTATGTGCAATAGAAATTGGTTTTAAAAAGTATTTCCTTAGGCTTGCATAAAACTGACAAAAAAAGCTAAAAGTGCAAAGTGCATTGTTGGTAAACTCCATTGCATGGGCAAGAGGTTGTACTAAAATCCAAATGTTTTACTTTATTATTATTATTATTTTTATTATTGATATATGGGTTTATTAAGCACGGACATCGCACCCTATAAGGGTCTCATGGCGCTGCTGTGAGAGTTCCAACAGATATTGACAGCAGGGTTAGGAGTGATTAGAACATCCATGTTTTTAGCCCTTTTTAGGTCTCGCCTACGCAGCACGCATGCTCTGCTTGTCATAAAGGCAGCCGGGCTAGTACTGCAAATAGCCGGGCCTCGATGTAAAATGAGTTCCTTTTGCACGGAAAGCTTTAGAACCTCGGTGAGGAAGGAAGAGCAGGCAAGGAGACTTTGGTTATTTTATTTTGGTGAGTGTGCCTCATAGTGTGTTAATCGTAAATGTGTGATCCTGTCACTCGGTTGGTTCTCATAAGTAAATGTAGGGTTCCTTAGTATTGTTCTGGTCAGCCTGCATGGAAGCACTCGCTGCTCGAGTGCTCGGCCTCGATTTTCTTTTCTTTTTTTCCCCCCGACATTCCAGGAAGAGCAACACGAGTCTATCTGGGAAGATGTGTTCAGGGAAAAACAGCGGTTGAGACAATTGTAAAAATCTTTGAAAAGAGCAGGTCACCTAAAGTACAAAAATGTCCAGCTTTTCTGCATTGTGCACTGCTCTCCAAAGCCATGCACCACAAAGGTCAAACACTTTTTTATTATCAGAATAACAATTTCGTCGTTGTGGCTGCGGCATGCATATATAAACCTAAAGGTTCCACTGAGCTGCGAGGCCGGCACCTACATCCGGACCCTGTATGTGCACATGGGCCTGCTGCTGGGTGTAGGGGGACAGATGCAGGAGCTGCGGAGTGTCCGCTCTGGTGTCCTGGAAGAGAAGGTATGTATGCTGTCTCGGGGGTGTGCACAGACCCCATCCAAGGCGTTGAGTTCAGCTCGGGGCTCCCCTCCTCTGCTGGTATTTAAGCCTTGGGAGAGTGAGCCGGGCTGCAGGGCAGCGGGCGGGGTGCAGTGCTCCATTCCGCTGCTCTGCGGCCTACACTTGGGGTGTTTGGGTGGCTGGGGATCGTTACAGCAATCCCATTAAAATTATGACACCAATTTGTTCAGTTTACTGAGCAGGGTAATTATCGCCCATTCTGCCTAACTGTGAAATAGCATGCATATTCTTTGATTGCGACACCAATCCGCGTGTCCGGATAAATGCACAGCTCACTCCCTTATAATTGCACATTTTAAAATGTAACACGGGTGTGAATTTCATCATCTAGTTACTGGATGTTCTAAACCTCTCGGCACTCATTTCTGTTCCGTTGCAAGCTTGCCTGGTAATTCTGGGGGTTGTTTGGGGGTGCGTCACTGTCCGATGGCAGATGGGATGCAGCTTTGGAGCGGTGCCCTGGTCTAGGAAGTAACAGTCCTTGTTCCTTGCACAGAACAACATGGTGACCATGCATGACGTGCTGGGCGCTGTGGCAGTATGACAACACCAAGGACGAGGCCTACCTCTGACGCGTCATCTACCCCCTGGAGAAGCTCATGGTCTCATACAAGCAGCTGGTCATGAAGGACAGTGTGGTGAGTGCTTCGAAGGCTGGGGTGGGCGCTGGCGGCGCGCGACGAGCCACATGATGAGAAGCAGATTCCATGAACACTCGTGTGAAAATGAGGGGAATCTATCACCCATGGCTAATAGCTCTGTCTGTCCCGCCCCCCCCCCCCCCCGTAGGTGGCTTTTATGCGAGAGTACGCGCCGTGCGTAGATCGAGTCAATGAGGTTTGTAGTTTAAAAGGAAGCACCAAGTATAACATTTTGCTTTAAATGAAGGGGAAACATCAAATTCAGAAACCCTAAAGATGTGCTTTAGCCCTGCAATTTGCCAGGTCTGTCAAACGGACATAACTGATCACAATATATATGAAGTCTGTCCCTTTAACCATTGGCTTTCTTCAACCAGCCTCTTTCCAGTAAATACCGGGCATAACCCCCATAAATATTGGCAGGTTTGGCGTGCTGGTGTTGGTAGTATTGCAGTGTGTAATGACGGGTCGCTCTTGACTGTTGCAGTTAGCGCTCTAGCCTCCGGCTAGAGCGCGAGGGGGCAATACGCAAGTTGCGCTCATGTCGACGGACGTGACAGCGTCAATATATAATAAAGGGGCGGGCGAACAGTTAGGCAGTTCGCGCCCAACGGCAATAGCGGTGTGAGTGTCTATTTATTGCGCACCGCGCGCGCCAGGCCGTAGACAGGTGCATGCAGGTGCTGCAGGCCCCCACCCACTACCACGAGGGGAGAAACACAACACTGGCGACGAAGATGGGCCCCTGCTTCAATTTCAGGGATCTGAGCAGCCCCGGTAACCCACGCCACCGGCCTCTGAGCAGCAGACGCACCCCTCGAGCCCGGGAAGGCCTCGCCTGGCGGTGCAGCGCACTGAACCTGCCTGTAACGAGCCACCGGCACATCAAGTGAGTGGAGGACCACTGTAGTCACGGCAAGCACGCGGGTGGTATTTCGACGCCATAATGAGCGACACTGAACAGGCCAGCCCAGCAAGGGCGCTGCCCCATCACCCCGCGTCAGGGGTCTTGCCTCCGTTCAGCGAAGCTGCTGACCCCACGACAGCTGCCCCGCGATGGCAGACCTGGCTGGGCAGGCTAGAGAACTATTTTATTGGGTCAAGGGAGACGGATGGAGCAGTGAAACGATCCCTCCTCCTCCACTACGCCGGGGAAGAAGTGAAACTGCTGTTTAAGCACCTGCCTAACACAGGGAACCCAGATGACTACCCGGCAGCAGTAGCGGCTCTGAATGCGCACTTTGACCCCCAGGTCAACCCAGACTATGAACACTTTAAACTACGCCAAGCGAAGCAGCGCGAAGGGGAGTCTGTGGATGCTTTCCACACGAGGCTAAGAGCCCTCGCAGACACGCACCTCGTAGGGGACAGGGCCAAAGAAGAGATCCGGGCGCAAATAATACTAGGAATCAGGAGTAAGACGCTTCGAGGGCTGATACTTCGCCAACCCAACATCACGATGAACGAGATCCTGGTCCTGGCCAGAACACATGACTTGTCAGCGGCGCGAGCGGAAGAGATGGACCAAGCCTTAGTCAAGGGTGCCGACAAAGGCGTAGAAGTGAAGGTAGAAAAGACGGACGCGGTGCGAGCGAAAGAAAGGCCACAGAAGCCCCGGGACCGGCGGGCCCCGGCTCAAGCCCGGCACTGTGGATACTGCGGGTATGACGACCACCCACTCAAAGCATGCCCGGCTAGAGGGAAAACGTGCACCAACTGCGGCATCGACAACCATTTTGCGTCAGTCTGCCGGAGGAAAGCGCAGAGGAGCGGACTCAAGCGGGACAGGCCGCTGAGAAAGCTGGTGAGACAGCTATCACACACGTCGCTGTCGTCACAGCCGAAGCCCAGGATGGGACAGACCAAGGGCTATCAAGACTCAAGCACAGAGTCCGACGATGAAGACGAAACGTACCTCATGTCGTTCACCAAGGCCCTAAAGAGTACCAGACGACCGCAGCCACGGTGCGACATACTCATAGACGGATCGGAAGTGAATGCCGTGATCGACACAGGCGCGTCCGTAACAGTGATGGGTGTACAGCAGTATAACCGCCTCAGGCCAAGGCCTGAGCTCCGACCATCCAAGGCCAAGATATACGCCTACGGAAGTGACACGCCGCTTCCGCTAAAAGGCAAGATGACGGTAGCGGTGCAGTCGGGACAATCAGAAATTTTCATTGACATTCACGTAATCGACCAAGAAGTGGACACATTGCTCAGCGGGCACGCCGCAGAGGATCTAGGGCTCATCACGTTCCTCCGGATGGTCCAGGACAGGCAAGTCGAAGACCTGTTGGAAACATTCCAAGGCCTATTCTCAGGACTAGGGAAGATCAAGAGGCCACTGATACACCTCCACATCGACCCCGCGGTACAACAGACAACCCTCAGGCACAGGCGAATTCCATTCCACTTACGCCCGCTGGTAGAGGAGGAGCTCCAAAGGCTGGAGGAACAAGGAGTGATTGAGAAGGTCACAGGGCCCACACCGTGGGTATCCCCAATGGTGATAGCTGAGAAACCACGACAACCTGGGAAGATCCGGCTGTGCATCGACATGCGCCTCCCTAACAAAGCCATCAAACAGGAGAGGCATATCACTCCGACCATGGATGACATCGTGTCGGATCTAAATGGTGCCCGATGGTTCTCGAAACTAGACCTAAACGCGGGCTACCACCAGCTCACCTTAGCGAAAGAGAGCCGGTACATTACGACATTCAGCACGCACCTAGGGCTGAGACGGTACAAACGCCTAAACTTTGGGATCTCGTCGGCCGCCGAAATTTTCCAAAATACCATTAAAGACATTTTGATCGGCCTACCTGGCGTCCTAAACGTGAGCGATGATATCCTCATCTACTCCAAGACAGTGGAGGAGCACTACAGACATGTCCGTGCCACCCTAGCACGTCTACAGGAGCACGGTGTCACCTTACACCGGGAAACGTGCCAACTGTTTCAACAGACGATCGAATTCTTCGGATACGTGTTTACTAAAGAAGACATCCAAGTGGATCCCTGGAAGTCACACGCCATAAAGTTGGTGGCAGCCCCTGCATCAGTGGCCGAAGTCCGCAGCTTCCTGGGGATGGCCACTTATTGTGGGAGATTCATCCCGAATCTGGCCACCCTGGCCGAACCTCTCAGGCACCTCACCAAGACAGATGTAATGTTTAAATTTCACCTGGCAGTTCAGTAGAGAAACAGCAACGTATCTTGACCTTGATATTATTGTGCTTGATGATAGACTTAGCACCAGCGTTCATCACAAGCCTACTGATAAAAACTCCCTATTGCATTACCAGTCGTACCACCCAAGAGCTCTTAGGGATAACCTTCCGGTTGGCCAGTTTCTGAGATATCGCAGAAATTGTTCTTCTACAACAGATTATCTGCACCAATCAGAAGTGTTGAGTACGAAACTGGCACAACGGGCTTACCCTAAGAAAATCATTACCAGAGCTCGTAAAAGGGCCCATAACACACCCAGAGAGGCCTTACTTGAAAGGAATAAAAAGGAAGCAAGGGAGAGCTTGCCAGTAGTTCTGACGTTTGACCCTTTGTCCAACAAGATCAGACAAATAATCAGGCGACACTGGTCATTGCTATCGACCAGTGAATTTCAGATGCCACAGCCCAGGTTTGCGTTCAAAAGAACGCAAAACTTAAAAGACAGATTGGTGCACACGAGACCAGTGCACGTGAAGAAGAATGTCAGCCTTCCCCCAGGACATCATCGCTGTGGTAGTTGCTCGGTATGTGGACTGACGGAGAAGACAACTGAGATTCTACTAGGTAGTGGCAGAACCTGGTTTCTCCGCCAGTTCACAAATTGCAACACATGCCATGTAATTTATAGACTGACATGTCCATGTGGCTTACATTATATTGGCCTAACATCTAGAAAGGTCAAGGTCCGCATACAGGAACATCTGAGCACGATCAGGGCCGGTAAGCTCACCACACGTTTGGTGCAACACTATCGAGACCAGCAGCATCCTTTTAGATCTCTAAAATGGGTCATTCTGGAAAAAGTTGTTGGTGAGATCGGCGAAATAGACAAAAAATTGGCTGTGAAGGAAGCTCGCTGGATCTACTCAGAGAAGGGGGATACCATTGGTCTTAATTACCAAATTGAGTGGAATAAAGTTAGCAGATAGGTGGTCATCTGGAAGTTTAGTATAACATCATGTAAACCTTGACCCCCATGACACTCGCCTTTCTTTAGATGTTCTATGTGTGATAATCTAAGTGCAGTATAATACAAACTAGGTATAGCCTTATGATCTGGATTGATTGATTAATTGGGGGTGACACTGTCTCTGACATGGTCTCTGCAGGGCCTGTGGGACAATTTTATGTTGATTGTTGTGTCCTCCCCATATGCAATATTTCATGAGGCTTACGATCCTGTTCATTTATCCATGAATGAGTTCTGTGCTACAGATTGGGGTACATTTTATTCAAAGAAACTTGATTTGATAAAATCGATTAATTTCTATTACAGTGTGTAGATGGCCGCCCCGTATTCAAGGAAACTTGAGTTGATAATATCGTCCAATTTCTATTACACTGTTAAGATGGCCGCCCCGTTCTCACCCTTGGGTCGGTATTTGTTATTTACCGGATGGTTGTTTCCTGCATGGGCAATAAGTATGCCCGGAGCTGGAAAATGATGTGGCATATACCCATGTCCCCGTTTACAATAGGGAACATTCTTTCCAACTGGACTCTTAATACCTGTAAATAGGACTAGTGACAGTTCTAATATGGCCGCCGCTTTCCCTATGAATATTGTGTCACGAGACGTGAAACCGGGGAGTCTCGCGAGACATGGGGAGAGCCGCCTTGAAAACAGACACGGTCGAGCATCAACTTGTTCCAGTGCTGAGTTTCCGCCTGGCAGTAAAGTTACCGGGTAAGCTGGGGATACATAGGCCACTGAGATAAAGCTGTTCGTATTTTAGATCTCCACATGGAGATTGATGATGGGTAGAACCCGAGCGTTGGCGTAATAATGCACATGCCAGAGTGGTATTTTTAACGAAGCCTGGGGATGGGGGACGACATGGCTACGAATTGGGTAGTTTGGTGGTACAGTATACGAACGGGTGAACAGCCACCAGTGTGCTCTTTCGATTCGCCAGGTGAAGCACACATGAGAGTTCTATGAGCTTTATAAAAATACGGATCGTGTTAAATTGGGTTAAATATATGTTACCGATACACTCTTTTCACAGGTGCTGGCACTAACTACGGTCGTGCTTTGCAGAGCAGGAAGGCAAAAATAAAGAGGTTAGAACGCCCCTGCGACTGGTTGGTGGCTGGTATGTGGGCCCATAGCCCCAACTAGGTAAACGGCTCTAAGCTTGTAATCCTAACCAGTTTTGGGATTGACAGTGTACACATTTCCCGCGGAATGAATTAAGCTGTGTGTTGTTTTTGTGTTTGTCAGTCCGTTTTTAAAGGTGTGTGTCCAGGGAAGGCGATCTTTGACTCCTTCTTGCCCTGATGAATTTGCCTCAAATCAACTGGCAATGAAACATGTTGGCCGTCATTATCAAGGTATGCAACATGCTGTGTTTTTAAAGAGAGGGATAGACTCCTAACCAGAATAAATAATTACTTGAGAGTCTATTACCCCTCCCCACCTTTCCCTGTCCTTGTTTGCACAGTTTATGTGTCTTTTTTGTTTTCACATTACACTGCCCTGTGTTTTGTGTTGTCTCACTGGACACTATACACCCCCTTTTCTTTGAGAGAGAGTCACCAATGATGAAAACTGACGTGGGCAAGCTGGTGAGAACCAACCAGTAGCTCCTCTGGTGGTGCGCACGTGAGGTACTCTCTCTCTCTCTACACATTTTTCACTTCTTCATTATTTGAGGGTCTGTGTAGAGTTTCTTTATCTTTGGACTGACTTCACATTCTCTCTCACTCTGTTTCTCTACTTTGACTATCTTGACTTTTACAATTTTTAATTTGTAGCATTCTGGATGGGTCAACTCTATATAATATAGTGAGCATGGGTGGTTAGTGATAAAATACACTTCCTCCACTTATTCCAGAACACAAATAAATGTTTGCTACACTGTGCCAGTACTTTTTGTGTTTAAAGTAATGTGGCAGTGGACCAACACCGAGGAGGCAGCGTTTGAGGCGATCAAAGGGGCGTTACTGGACCAAACCACACTGGTCTACTTTGACCCGAGCAAAAAGACCGAGATCCTGGTGGACGCGAGTCCTGTGGGGCTAGGGGCGGTCCTGACGCAAGAACAAGAACCAGGCCAGTGGGCAGCTCTAGCGTATGCTAGCAAGGCCCTCACAGACACAGAGAAATGATACTCTCAAATCGAGCGTGAAGCTCTGGCGATCCGATGGAGCTGCCGTCACTTCCATTTGTATGTCTGCGGACACCCATTCACAGTGGTGACAGACCATCAGCCGCTAGTACCACTATTCCGAGGGACAGCGTCACACCCGCCCCCACGGATAGAACGATGGGCCATTGGCCTTCAACAGTATCACCTAAGCGTAGTATATCGGCCAGGGGCTAAAAACCCAGCGGACTTCCTATCCCGACACCCAGAGAGTGGTAGCAAGCCCACGCCAATGGACAGTGAAGAGGAGGCGGAAGGTCACCTCAACATGGTGGCTGCGCTGACGTGTCCCCGTGCCTTAACTCTAGAGGAGATTCAAGAGGCGGCCGCCCACGACCCAGTAATGGTCAAAGTCAAAAGCACCATCCTCGAAGGCTCGTGGCAGCACTTCCTACAGACAGCAAATTCATGGTCCAACGAGAACAGAGACGACCTCCAACACATGTGGAGAGTACTCCACGAGCTGAGCGTAACCAGAGGAGGACTCATCCTAAGAGGCTCCAGAATTGTCGTCCCAGCTGCCCTCAGGACCAGAGCTACGCAGCTAGCCCACAAAGGACACCAGGGGACGGAGAGAATGAAGGCCAGGATGAGGGAGAAAGTCTGGTTCCCGAGCATGGACGAATATGTAGATGACACCGTTCGCAGCTGCCAATCATGCCAGCTAACCAGCAGACCCCCAACCACCAGCTCCCATCATAACCGAAGAGCACGGACGAAGTCCATGGGAGAAAATCAGCGTGGACTTCGGGAGCCTGCCAGACGGGCGAGTCACGTTAGTAATCATCGACAGCTACTCGAAGTACCCGATAGCGGAGGCGTTGCCGTCCACCGCCTTCATGCACGTGGGACCAGCCCTGGAAAAGGTGTTAAGGATGTTCGGATGCCCGGAGGAGCTGCGGAGTAACAATGGGCCCCCATTTTAAGGACATGAGTTTGAGGAGCTCTTAAAATCACATGGCATCCGCCATCGGCGCATCACCCCGCAGTGGCCCCAGGCCAATGGGGAGGTAGAGCGGCTTATGCGTACCATCAACAAAATACTGCGCATCGCCGTGTCCGAACAGGTAGACCCGAAGCAAGAACTGCAGCGATTCTTGGGGGAATACCGCAGCACTCCCCATTGTTCCACCCGCCAGGCGCCCTGGGCCCTCATGTTCAACGGAACTCGCAGGGATGGACTACCAGTCGCCCCAGGCTGGACAGCACCGCCATTCAATGAGGAGAGTGCGTTCCGGAGGCACCAAGAACGCAATGACCGAGTCAGCAAAGCGCGAAGAGCCATGCCGCGAGAGATCTACATAGGAGATACGGTGGTTCTAAGAGAGCGACGTCCCGGAGGAAAGTTCAAGACACGGTACGAAAGAGGCTACTGGAGAGTAGTCGACCAGCATGGGACCATGGTGACGGCGTGCCGGGGAAGATATCTGGTCACCCGGAACATATCATGGTTCAAGGTGGTGAGGAGGCCTGCTGACGACCAGGAGGCTACGGGAGTCGACGAAGACCATGACTCCGGGGGCCTCCCAGCGAGTGTGCCCAGCTCCGTCCCACGGGGCAGCCCAGGGACTGATCTGGACAACACCGAACACCCAGGTGGCGAACCAGGACAAGAGGCTGCACCAGCAACCCAAGCCCCGGCCCCTCGGGGGGCCTCAAGGTATGAGCTGAGAGAGAACCCCAGGCCCAGCAGCCGGTTGAGAGACTTTTCGTGCCAAGTAAGTGACCACGCGAATTAGAAGCTGAACTGCCGTCAAGGACTAAAGTTGGAGAGGGATGTTGCAGTTAGCGCTCCAGCCTCCGGCTAGAGCGCGAGGGGGCAATACGCAAGTTGCGCTCACGTCGACGGACATGAGCGCGTCAATATATAATAAAGGGGCGGGCGAACAGTTAGGCAGTTCGCGCCAAACGGCCATAGTGGTGTGAGTGTCTATTTATTGTCCACCGCGCGCGCCAGGCCGTAGACAGGTGCATGCAGGCGCTGCAGGACCCCACCCACTACCACGAGGGGAGAAACACAACATTGACCAGCTCATAATGTGAGGGCCCTGGCGCGGCTTTTGTCTGACTTCATGTCCTGTTCTCCACGTGAATGCCATCTGCTATGGTGCCAAGATCATGCTTCCAGGAGTCCTGCGTTATGAGGATGGCATCAAGATGAATTGTGGTGATCACCACTAAAAGAGAAGCAATCTGCATGGGTAAGACAACCTGTGACATGCAGCGCACGCGCAGACCAGTACAGCAGGAGGTGCATTAACCACCCGGGTTAACTCACAACCACTAGAGCGCGCGGTTTATAAGGTGATCCTGCAGAAGGGAGGGAGAGAGTCTTTCTCTCCCCCTCTCTCTCTTTTCCCCCTCTCTCTCTTTCTGTCTTTCTCAATCGCTCCCTCCTTCTCTCCTCTCTTCTCTCTTCTTTCTCTCCCCTCTCTCCTTTCTCTCCTCCTCTCTCCTTTCTCTCCCCCTCTCTCCTTTCTCTCCCCCCTTCTTTCTCGCCCCCTCTCTCCTTTCTCCCCCTCTCTCCCTCTCCCCCTCTCTCTCTTTCTTCTCTCTCTCCTCTTTTTCCCCCTCCGATCCTTTATCGCCTGAGGTCAGTAGGACTAGTATGGTTGAGTTCTATAGTAGTAACTCCTGCTATTGAAAACGCTGCAAAGCTATTAAAAACAAGCATTGGCAAAGCCAATAGGTCTCGCCTTTGGGACATTATAAGTGTTTAGCCATGCAATAGTTAATGTTGTTGCAGTAAGGATATTGTGCTGCATAACTGAATACTTATATGGTCCCAAAGGCAAGACCTATTGGCTATGCCAATGCTTGTTTTAATAGTCCATGGTCAGTACATGGGGGTGTATGGGGAGCTGCTCTAGAATTGCGGGGATAGATATCAAAATGATCTGCAGCCGTTTCTGGCAGTGTAGGCCCCATGAGGGAGCAACAAAAGTTTTCCACTCAACTTTAGGGAACAATACTTGCTGATGTACATTATTCAACCGTAGTCTAGTCAAGTTATAACAATATAGAACCAAACACAAGGCTAGCGGTGGCCCTCTAGAACAGCACCGGTTTTGAAAATTACCCAATATCAGTTATGGTGATATAATTCAATCACCGCAAGTGTGCAAACTTGGTAGACACCCGCCAGCACAATGTCCTCATTGTCTGATCCAAATTTGGATGTGTGCTCTCTCATATATTAACTGGCTTTGCCACCATGACATTGATTTTTTGGATATGAAGTAAGTTCTGCTCGCCTGGTTTACATGATTACATTTTGTTGGTGCAATTCTCTATCGGGCATCTGATCTAATTATGGACGTACATATATTGTACTTGTTTTCCTTAGATACATTGACCCTAGATTTCATCACTGGGTATATCGGCACTGGTGTTGAAAACATAAGATCAAGAACCATCTATGGAGATACCTTTCACGTCACACTGATTATTTTCGCTTGGTGTGTATATATTTTATATTCTCATCGTGCTGGCATGGCCGTTTAGATTTTTTTGACATTTGGCAGTGTTTTTCCTGCGTTACCTCTTCACTACCATCCTATCCTTTCTCCTCCCCCCTTTTTTCAGACTTTTTTATACTTACTTCTGTAATTCTTTTTCATTCTCTTCCCTTGGTCATCTTTTCTCGTTTTGGCAGATAATTTAACCAGACTGAGGACGAGACATTTTGAGAGGAGTGCTCTGATACACAAAAAAAAGTTTTTTTGACCATAAGCCTTTCACAGATGATTATATGTATACTGATTCTATGCATTTCTCTCTTATTTAAACTATTGTTGTATATTGTAATTTATAGATTTCCACATGTAATGGCTCATTCTTAGTTTGTCATGTTTGTTCTGTGTGGGTTTGAATAACCTTTTTAAGAAAATATTTGTATATGTGCCTGGTAACACCTAGATGTTATCCTAAGCATTTTTTTATGTCAACTTGTGTTTTGTTTGTTTGTTAAAACAAAGTTTTCAATACGTCTTTGTATATATCTGTTACAGCCCTGAAGAAGTCCTTTGGTGGACGAAACGCGTCGGCTGTTCCGGCTGTTCTGGAAAACTTTGATTTTTAAGTGTAAAAATTATCGCAAAATAAAAGTGGATCTTTTGTAAAAACATAAAACTACTCAAGAATCTGAATATGATTTAACTTACAGTGTTTAAGTGGTGCATTTGGTTTGGTGATTGTCAAGTTATAACAATGCTGATAATTTGTCACCCAGGTAAGATAGGATTTACAGCCTAGGGGTAAAATACGGGGCATATAAGTTACCACTGTCTGTTTTTTCTCATCACCCACTGCTCTGCCCCTTGCCCTAGCATCAAGCATAGTAACCTTTATTGTAGTCTTCACCAGTGTTAACATTTGTAGTGGGCCTACAAGACCTAGAAGACCTAATACAGTTTAAACGATTTTATCAATAAAAGACATTCATGGTATTTTTAGGGCGTAATCCAGGGTAAAACAATTTTGTATGATTAACTTTGTTAGTTCAGTTTCTGGACTGGCCCATATCGAACGCCACAAGGATATAGATTTGACTGTCAAGATTTCATCCAAGTGGTCCAAACCCACTTCTATGTGCAGAATGGTAACTGGAGCGGTTGATAAGGTGCACAGCAAACGTCTAAGACATTTGTTTTCCTTAATCTACAAGGATTTAGTGTCCATGTAACCCCACACCCCTCCACCATAGGTTAAGCAGATACGGCATTTGCCTTGAAAATTGTGACCATCTCTTTAATGGGTCGGCTGCCCAGGTTACTGGAAAGGCTAAAACCCCCCTTCCAGGCTCTTTTCATCTGCAGCCGGGCATTAAGTACATGGTTTGTCCAGGAGGCCTTGGAGGTGAATAAGACACCCATACAGCAAAAGGACTTAACCTTTGTTATCTTGACCCCCTCAGGATAAAAAGATCTTACATTTTTGGGTGTTTTCCAACAGCTAATTATGGAAGGTTTCCTAGATGGCATAAAATCTGCAAAGGAATTCAATAATCTCTGGAGTCTGACCGCTGTTCTTGAAATAAGGACTGCATCGTCTGCATAAAGAAGTACAGGTACCAGGTGGCAAACATCCATCGCAGCATAGGCATGCAAGGACTGTAAAGTGTCATCAGCCCCGTTTATAAATAAAGACATTTTTTAAAAAGCCAGCACGCATCCCTGGCGGACATCGTGCCAAATTCGAAAAGGAGGTGTCAGCTTCTCATTTTGGCCATACTGCACTTTTGCTGAGAGGTACTCACATAAGTGTGCAGGAAGGATAACAATCTCCATAGGGGCCCCATAAGTCAGCTATAGATGCAATAAAAGTGAGCAAACTACTAAGTTGGATGCACTAGAAAGATCAGCAAAGCACAGATGGAGCAATCCTGCTTTGGATCTTGTATACTTCCGAATCAGGACTTCAAGGTTTAGGCATTGCTCCACCATCCTAAGTCCCTTACTGAATTCATACTGAGCTTTATACAAGATGTTATTAGCAATTGCCCGATCCTCTAATCTCTTTAAAACAACTCTCCCCAGGAGATTTACTGAGGAGTCCAGTGGGGAAACGGTGCAGAAGCATTTTGGATCTGCTTTATTGCCCTTCTTAACTATAGGCACTATACCCGACTTAGCCCAGGAGGAAGGGAAATCTCCCCTACCTGCTGCATTAAAAATACATGTTAGTATTAGGGCCAACACTTCACTCACATCTAGGAATGCGTCCACCGGCACCCCATAAGGTCCGGGGGCTTTCCCTTTTGCACACTTAGGAGGGAGTCACTTTCTTAGATTGGTACTGGGTCAAAAATCCCCTTGAAGGGATCGGCCCAAGCCTGTGGGGGGAGTGAAGGATGTTAAGACGGAACAAGTGCTGGACTTCAAAAAAGGAGTATTTATGGTACTCCAGAACAGTGAGGTAGTGTTGGTTTCTGCAGCCTCTTCCAAAATTTGCCCATGCCCTTTCCCTCAACTTCGCCTTCCTATTTCTCAGGACATCGTTATACTGTTTCCTTAGCCCGTTTAGCAAGGGTGCGATTTCTTGGAACCTGATGTAGGGCAGTCCTCAGCTTTTTTTGGATTTGAGTGCATTTCTGATTAAACCATCCCTGTCTAGGGAGTTGCCTTGATTTTACCGGGCAGACTTGGAGATAGTTAAGCACTAGGATGATCTCCTCAAAGGCCGGAACCAAGATGTCATCCCTGACATCAGGGGCTAAGCATAATTCAAACTTGATAGTCTCTTGGGTCAAAAGCTACTAGAAAATACACTTGGGATCAATTCCCGTCCATTTCCATTAAGTCTACTTGGAATAATATGTGAGATCTTAGTGGGGGTTTTAAAGCAATGAGTTTGCATTAGGAGAGAAGGAACTAAAGGGTTATGATCACTGACTACCGTTTGTAGGACCCTAGAATTAATGTCCAGATGATCAAGAGATGAACTAATCATTATGTGGTCAATTGTAGAGTGCTACCATCACCCTTAAATGTGTGGATCTGTGAACTATCATCATACCTGAGTCCTTCCAGTAGTATCAAATCATGCCTCTTTATCATATTTTTCAAGAGGTCCCCATATTCGCTATGCTCAAAATGCAAAGAACCCCCCCCTCCCCACCCAGTTCATAAAACTACAGACTCACTATGCTGGGTAACAACATCTCTGATTATTGAAATCCCCGGCCTTTATATTAAGCTATTCTGTATTGGATTGCATAAGGAATACATCAAGATCCAACTCCAAGGAACTCATGACGTCCCCCATGTGGAATCAAACACATTGTTATAGTAGTTAATGATAATCAATTCAGACACCTCCTTCAAAATTCAACCGTACAAATTGATAATAAGGGGTGGATGTGTCGTGCCTTTTTATCCTCACCGGGAGAAAATGGGGAACCGGCAGTTGAATCCCACCTTTTGATCGCGCTGCTGGAAATGGAGTGGCAGGGCTGAACACTGAGTAAAACCCCTCAATGTGTATAGTGTTGCCTTGCCAAGTCTCTTCGATACAGATTATATGTGAGGACCGGGTGGTGTTCAGCCAGTCGTGGCATTTACTTTATTGTTAAGCCCAGCAATATTCCAGGGTACAATGCCACATACTCCATCATACCCTTGTTGGGGCATGGGGTTTGTGTTGTCCTGACTACAGCTGCTGCCTGTGTCCCTGCAATTGCCTTGGGGATAAATGGGTAGTACTAAGTCCACTACAGCCCCAGAAAAATCAGCAAGTTAGTCTATATCCTACAAATCACTCAGTGGCTCAAATCTATTTGAAAGCGTAGGTTAAGACTCCTTGCTTCCTGCTAATAAACCAAAGGCACATTGGTGAGTTTGGCCTCCTCGGCCAGAATATAGGTGTCTGTAGTATAATCCTAGAGGAAGAAGTGATATCTTACCCTCTGGCAGCAGTGTTGTATGTGTGTCATGTAAAATCATTCCCACACATCTGGGATGTCTAAAATTAATAGTAACACAATCTCCTGCAAGTGAATATTTAGTGGGCCAAATCCATCCCACCTTCCGCTCTTGGGAATATTGATCCGGCATGAATCCAGTGAAGGACTTTGGGGCATATTAACAAGGTCTTTCTCTCCGCTTTTTTGGCTTTAAAAGCCAAAGAAGCGGAGATACAAATATCGCCCTATCAACAACAGAGTGCTAACATGCAAAATCGCATGTTAGCACCCTTTTTCACTATGCTTCCCTTTGCATCTCTAATGAGATGCAAAGTGGGCGTTCCAGAGCAAAATAATAGGAGAAATGTCGCTAAACGACATTTCTCCTATTATCAAGCTTCACGCTAACCCTGTTAAAGACAAAAAAAAGCAGCGCTAACCACGGTTAACGCTGCTTTTTTACGTCTGCTAATTTTCAGATTTAGCCATGTAATCCAATGGGAGGTGGATTCCATGGCTAAGTCCACCATGGGCTATCAACAAGGATATCCCTATCCTTGTAGTTTTATCGCTGCATTACCAGCAATAACCTCCCAAAATGCAGCTATCGCTGGATTTTTTATCGCCTAGGCGGTTAGCGTTGTTAATAACGCGATAACCAGGTGATGTTATCCAGCGATTGCGGGCGTTAAAAAAATTAACGCTAAGCGCCCTTAGCGTTAATTTTCCCTGTTCCTTGTTAATATGCCCCTTTGTTCCTTAGTCAGTTAGGTGGTTCCACAGAGCCTTCTGGCAGAGGTGGGACACTTGCCATTATTACTACATAGCATGCGGGTGGAAGACTAATCACATTGGAGTTCAGGCAGCAGACCCTCTATCAGGGACTCCTCCTGTCCAATCTTTCCTCTGGGCCGGGTCCACATAGCGGGAACACCGCCTAGAGGCCGCCTTTTACTCTGGCTATGCTTGCTGGATTATTCTGATTAGTGTTGTATTCTAATGTATAACTTTAAGTAGTTATGATGTATAAGTTTTCTGTATTAGAGTGTTCTTTAATAATGCTGTAATGCATTCCTTAGAAAGTCAGTTGACTGCTGGCTGGAAAGTGTGCATCACCTACAGTCATTTACTTCATAATTAAATATTTAAAGTACGTGAAGCTTACGAAATTGCTTTACAGAATTTGGCGATGATTCCAGCCTTGGTTACTGTGCCCTAGGTGGTGCAAGAACTCATGCTGAGATCGAGAGATGTGATACATTTGAAGAACCTCTACTCTGAGCAGAGTATTAAGTGCGAAGTGCTGTTAATAAGGACCCCCCCTCGTTAGATCTGCATTCCGAACGAGCAACTTGAACCGTAATGTACATTTCTTAACTATTGTGTGAATTCATACCTCCTTGCCACTGTTGAAGCTTAGTCGCGAGCATCCTGTGTGATTGCGTGCATGGCGTTCAAATTCTGCTGAGCTTAACGTTCTTCAACACGCAAATAGCAAGCAGTGCGGTTGCGTCATCACACACGTCGTGCCCTTCATTACGCACGTACGCAGCATACATTTTAATTGGGAAGATTTGTGCATCGTATAATTACATGCACGTTTATCCCATTTTCCTTTCGTCTTGTTTCTTCAGGTTTGGAAAAGACTATCAATAACACGTTTGGCTTAATCAAGGACTTCGAGTGATTTACACATCGTCCGGTACAGGTACTCTATAAACTTGTTTCTTTCTATAGTGATGGGCACACTGTGATTGTTCGGTGATTGGCACACCATACTTTATCTGTGCCCTCACATTAATCTGTGATAAGCACACTGCAACGTAGTTAATTTCATACACACTGAAGTTATGAGTGCATAACTATTTTAACAATAAGTTTCATCTTTCTGCAGCAAATGAGTACATGCTGATTAAGTGGTGACAGGTACACCTAAATTAGTTTGTGCCTCCAAGTTCTGCAGTGATAGGCACACTAAAGTTTCTTCATGCCTTCACATTCATTGGTGATAGGCACACCATAATATGTTGCATGTTTAAGTGGGATACATTTATATTTTTACTTTCACCAGTGATATACTATTTGCTTATTATTCAGTGTTTGCAAGAGCAAGAAGAGTAGAGGCTGATAGTGTTCAAACATGGAAACTGCAATTATACCACTACCTGTGTTCCTAGCTAACCGTGGGCGGAGACCTCCACTCCACCTGTGGAGTGTGCAGAGTTTTGCCAACGCGGAGTAGGCAAAACCCCACACACTCCGTAGCAGAGCGGAGTTGGCTCGCCGACCTCCTCTACCCCCTATTAAGACATACGTTAGCAGTAATGTAAAATACTTAAAAACCACTTACCTCCTTACCGCGGCGTCCCCGGGCTGCCCTGCTCCTGTTCCTGGCCATTCGGATACTGCTTAAGAAAACTGCGCATGTGCGCACGCCCACGCATTTCTCATGAGAAATGCGAGTGCGCGCTTGTGCAGTTTTCTTAAGCCTAATCCAAAATGCGAGGAAGAGGAGCAGGGCAGCACTGGGACGCCGCGGTAAAGAGGTAAGTGATTTTTAATTGTTTTAAATTACTGCTAACGTATATCTTAAATAGGGGGGTGGAGGCGGGTGGCGTAGCGGAGCTACGCAGAGTGCCACGGACTTTGTTGCCAACTCTGTGGCACTTCGCGTAGCCCTGCTACACACACTACGCCCATGGTTATTCCTAGCACAAGCAGGAACTCCATCCATTGAGTGGGATGAGTGGATTGAAGTTTTCTAAAATTATATTGAGGCATTAGATGGTAGTGAATTTAGCAATGCAAGAAAAAAAGCTTTGATTTTAGGCACTTCAGGAAAGGAAGGTCAACACATATTTAAGTAGTTACCTGTGACGATAGATAGTAATGGTCAACAAATTGCGAATTTATTCTTAGGAGAAAAGGTCAGTTTGAAGAGGCGGATTGCAAAAGAAACTAATATAGTTATGTGTAGATATAGTTTTATACCCAACCTCAAAAGATGGATGAAATAGTGGATCAGTTTGTGTCTAGGCTACGTGAAATGTCAGTAAAATGTCAGTTTGGAGCCATGAGGGAGAAGTTAATTTGTGATCAATTAATTGTCCAATGCAAAAATAAAAAAATGCAAGAAAGGCTATGGGCAGCTAAAACCCCATATTTACATGATGCCATAGAAATTGCAAAAGTTGTAGAACAATCTGACCTATGGAAAAAAGAAAGATTGATGGTGAAGTCTCATGTGTTGATAGTGAAGATGTTGCGGTGTTAAATGCAGGAAAGTCAGGGGTAAAGGATGCGAAGAAGAGTCCTTATGTCAAACGAAGTGGTACTGCTACGCCATCCAAGTTTCCAGATAGTAGCAACCAGCAAGGGAGAGTATGTTTTAAATGTGGGAGCAATTTTCATACTGCTGATTTTATAAATTGTTATGTCTTGGGGAAGGAGTGTAGGCGCTGTGGTCATAAAGGACACTTTGCACCCATGTGAAAATCTAATAGTAAGACAAATGTAGCATTAGTACAAGAGAATTAATATCTAACTAGTGAAGAAATAGTAATAGAGTACTGTGTGTTGATGATGAGGAGAGACAATACATGAAGTCTAGAACCAAGGCAACATTCATAGTTGGGAATGTGTCAGTTGAACTCATGGTGGATTCAGGGTCTTTGTACACAATTTTACCTAAAGAGATGTTTGTTGAACACTGGCCAAATGTAAAGTTATTGACAAAAGATATAAATCCTGGAGGCTACGAAGGTGAAAAAATAGACATAGAAGGGTACATGCATACAGAGATAAGCTTTCAAGAGAGAACGGATAAAGGAAATGTTTACATGGCTAAATCAGGTCCTCCAATTTTGGGGTGGCAATATCAGTATGATTTAGGGATTATCACAAATCCCTGTGCACCAAATTAAGTGTTGGTAGTAGGAGAATTAACTGTGGAAGATATAATGGAGGGGACGAGCAAAGTGTTTTCCGATGACATTGGTGTGCTGAAGAACTATGTACATCAAATTATGTTGAAGCCAGGTGTAACACCTGTTCAACATACAGTTCAAAAAGTCTCTATTGTGGCTAGGCCAGAAGTAAAACATATGTTGAAAGAGAGGGTTTTCAAGGCATTATTGAACCGGTTGAGACATCGAGTTGGATTTCTCCAGTGGTGATTACAGGCAAACCTGATGGCAGTTTCCGTCTATGTGTGGACTTACGCACTGTCAATCAACACATTGTTATGGACAATGTTCCTCTTCCAAACATAGGAGAATTGGTATTGTCTTTGAAGGGTGGAAAATATTTGTCGAAACTGGACTTAAAAAGTGCGTATCATCAAATGATATTACATCCGGATTCAAAAAATCTTACAGCCTTTATCACTACTGAAGTTGTATTTCAATTCACGAGGATGGCATTTGGACTTTCTTCAGCGGCCAGTGTATGTCAGAGGATGATGGATCAAGTATTGAAGGACATTAATGGGGTAGTGTATTTTCAAGACGATGTCCTTATATTTGGTGAGTCAATTGGTATCCACAACGTGATTCGTAAGAGGGTTTTAGAAACAATTGCTGATGCAGGGATGCAGGGATGACCCTCAAGAAAGAAAAATGACAATTTTGTGTTGAAGAAGTGGAGTACCTTGGATATACCTTGTCGTCCTCCGGTGTCAAACCAAAAAGAGAATTGTTAGAAGCAATAAGGAAAGTTCCATCACCGCAAGACAAGGATTAACTTAGGTCCTTTCTTGGACAAGTTGAATATTATGCAAAATCTGTAAAGAACTTCGTGGAAAAAACTGAAGAATTAAAAAACCTTTTAAGAAAGTAATGCCTGTTTGAGAAGACTGAAGATCAAGAAAAATCATTCAATAATATCAAACAAGAGATATGTGATGCAAAGTTATTGACTCCTTTTGACACAAGATTGTTATCTATTCTTACTGTTGATGCTAGTGCTGTGGGACTAAGGGCAGTATTCTCTAAATGCACAAGGAGGGTGAGCGCACCATAGCTTTTGAGAGAATTTATTCTGTGTTCGAGAAAGAAGCATTGACTGCAGCGTGGGCAGCTGAATACTTTAGGATGTATGTTTGGGGGGTTCCGATAGTACTACGCATTGATCATGAACCATTAGTGAAAATGTTAATGCGGGTGGAGCAGAAAACTTTCAGCAAGGTTTGCTCGATTAGCTGCATTATTACAAGAATATCAGTATAAAGTGGAATATGTCCCTGGATGGAAAAATACCCAAGCTGATGGTTTATCCAGACTACCTTCACCCTGACAAGATGTCGACCAAGAAGGGGTAGAAGCAGTTGGTGATGAAGGTGCAGTTGCATATGTGTGTGAAGCGATAGGAATGGCTCAAGGAGCAGTTGGAAAGGAACATTAGTTTCAGTGTATGAGAGAGGACGGGGTAATGGTTGAGGTTATTGAAATGATTAATAAGGCTGTCAAGCGAGAGAGTGCAGTATCAGTGTTGGTCCGCCGTTTTGTCAGGATAATTGATTAAATGTTTGTATGTTGTGGCAATCTAATCTCTAGAGGGGATACGTTTGTTCCTCCTCAAGGAGTATGTGTGGAACATATCAAGCTGGCACACGAAGGCCACTTAGGTCAAACCCTTACAAAGAAAAGGTTACATGAAAACTTCTGGTGGCCAGGTATAGATCAAGATGTTATGGATTGGGTGACTCAGTGTGTGGATTGTAAAGAAGGAGAGAAAAGATTGAAAATCAGTAATCAATCTGTCATGGGTGAGATAAGTGATCCTGGTAAACCATGGCAGACGGTTTGTGTGGACTTCATAGGGCCAATGAGAATACCGACCTCTGGGTGTAAGTTTGCTCTTGTGATGGTTGATGTGCTCTCAAAATGGTTGCTGGTCAAGTTTATGCATGACCAAGAAGACTATTGAAGGTTCATAGGATGTGTTCAGAGAAGAGGGTTATCCAGTCAAACGTATTACTTACAATGGCACTCAGTTAACTTCTAGTGAGATGAAGAGGTTTTTGGAGGCGTGTGGGATTTGCCATTCCTGCACATCACTCTATAACCCACAGGGTAATGGTGTAGTTGAGAACTTCTTGATAAAAGGTGTGGTACCAATGACTTGTGTCAGTAGAGGTAACGTCAGGAGGATGGTGGCCAGGTCCCCATAGCGGGAATAGCGCTCAGAGGCGGCTTTTTACACTGGCTGTGCTTGCTGGATTATTCTGATTAGCATCACTTTTGTGACTCAAACATGACACAAAATGTTAGTTAATCTCGTTTTGAGTCTCTGTAGGGCTGTTTTAGGTTATACAAATGTACTGCCCCATTACATTGTTATATCGAGTAATGATACTAGACCAATATATCCCCTCCACCTGTAAATATGCCTGGAAACAAAAGTATTCCTGGATTCACAGTCCATCCATAATTCAAAACTATGAGGACGCAGGGTATATATTTTCAATTACACAGGAATATAACCCATTAGAGATATTTCATAAAGCTTGATCACACAAGTGTACAATTGCAAGGAATAATAGCTACAACAAATAAACACAATGAAAATTGGGATCTAAACCCCTGTAAAGTACTTGAACTACAATGCTTCGGAATGGTCATGCAGGGCCTGTTCTAGAGCGGTGCGACCGCACTGGGTGCTGACTGAGTGGGGGGGTGTTTGAAGTATATTATGGATTTAAAAGTACTTGCTGTTGCATTCCTGGCCTCCAGCAATTTTAAGCAACAATAAAATTGTCAAGATAACTCCAGTGATTAATATTCTTCTTAGAGAGAGTTCAGAGTTTTGTCTAGTGGAAGTTTTGAATCACAGTAAGGTAGTGCAGAGGGTTAGTATGCCTACTACAAAGAATGTGTACCATTTAGATCACAAAGCGTATATAATGTAAATAGGGCAGTGGGTTGCTGCTTTTGTCTGAGAGATCCTTTGTTACTTGAAGTTTATATGTTATAATCCTAACATTGAAAGCGGTGAGCTATTAACTGTCATCAAAGAGCTGCATGCAAACTGCAAAGCATAGATTAGAGCGTTATGATTTTTTCCCCAGTCTTTCATTATCCTAATGTTGGAAAAAAGGGTCATTTGGATAGATATCAATTCTGATTATTAAAGAGAACCCTCAAACATTGTGATATGTTTTAAATTCTTATGTTGTGCTTCTCCAGACCAAGCACTCTTAAAGTATCCTGCCTACCAGTATGGATGACATGTGACTCCTACACCTTGTAGTCCTCTGTCTTATGCAGCAGTTCCTATACATTGATTTACACACCTATGATTGATTGACTCTGTGCAGTGTGTGTGATGTAAAGTGATATGACACCCCACACTGGTATGAGTGGCGGCAGGGCACCAGTCCAAAAAAAAGAAGAGGGGGGACTAACCAGGTTAAGCAGTATGCAAGTGAGATCATGACGTATTCCATCACAGCGTCAGATGATGTCACGATGCTTGACATTACAAGAAGTGACATAAGATATTAAGACCTCACACATAGGTTTATCCGGTATATCATGAGTATATTTCAGTGCATTAAGAGATTTAACAAATGAGATTTGGCATTGGGGTTGTACCAAAAATGTGGCGCAATCCCGACGCAAAATCTGGGCCTAAAGTAATACATTTATTTTTTAACCCCTGCCTCAAAGAAATTGGCAGCAAGGAGAAGCATGGTATTGGATCTGTTATGCTTAATTGGGTGCAAAGTATACATTTAAAAATATTTGATGTTACCTGTCTATACCTATCATTTTGGTCATTCAATCCCTTTGTACAGCGCTCTGATACCCTTGGGTCATGAGCGTGCTTTATAAAACACTCTAAATAAATAAATATATATATTTTTTTATCAGGTTAAGGCATCTACTGTAAAGGTGCCCAGTAAATCTCAGGGAATAGTAATAATGGTGAGATTACTCTGGTGGTTAATGCACTTGCTGGAGAGATCTGTGTTTTGTGAAGTCCCAGATTTGAATCAGTATAGGGTTAATGTGTCTCCTGCAAAGCACATCACGTAACATGCAGATGACAAATTTTTATTTTATGTTGATAGTATAGTGGGTTACTGCTTTTAACACAGAGATCCTTGTGTTATCTGCAGTTCATAAATTGTAATCCCAGTAATATAGCACAGTGAGCTATGAAGGACATGTGACTCCTACACCTAGTAACCCTCACTGTCTCAAGTAACTCATCTTGTACATTGATTTACACATGTACATGATTTATTGTCAATGTATAATGTGTATGTTACGTAAAGAGCTCTGACACCCTGCATTGGGTTGCATAGCGCTATATAAGAAATAAAATAATGCTATTGAAGTTGTTATTTGTGTAAATACTGGGACAGACAAACACACCTGACATTCTTCCAGTGCATGCATCTATGATACACAGGGAGTAAACGAAGGCAAAAGCTTGCCTCTCCTCAAAAGTACTTGTGAAGAGATAACAAGCTATGTGCCCTTGTTTCCCTTCCGTGGCATTTACATTTAAATGTGAGGTTTCAGGCCGCCTCCAGTCAGGCTATTCAACCAAAAGGAGGCCTGATGGTCCTTAACTTCGGCCCAGCTGGAGGTGAAAACAAACTCCCTGGCTGCCTGCACGTTGCTGCTGGGAATCGAAAACAGACAATGTGCAGGAGCTGCTGAATGTGTCCCGGTGTTTGAAAATTACACCGGGACAAGTTCAGCATATTTCTGTAGGGCCCAACTTCTTGGCAGGGGGGACGGTGTCCGCCCTGTGAAAGCAGTGGGTGGACGCTGTGTACCTGCGTAGAACCCCAACTTGTGCCCTGAGTGGCGGCGCCGCTATAAAACTAATTGAATGCATGTGAAAGAGAGCGGTTATGGAGACTTGAGAGGCACTGTTAAAGGGTGGGAGTGAGGGAATCTATGGCAGAGGTGGTCATTGGGGGGCTCCAACAAACATTGTCACGCTGGGTGCCACCAGCGCTAAAGCTGGCCCTGTGGTCGTGCATTGAGGATACTGCAGACTTAGGTCATCCACACCTGTGTGAGGTGGCTCAGTGAACCAATTCATCTGCATCAGATATCTTTGCTTGCACATGCACAGTTTAGTGGGTTCACTCAGCCTTTCATCGTCCTGAGGTTGATACAATTACCACCATTGAGTTGTGTATCAATAAACATCCGTTATCTGTTAACAATGGTAAACAGCTTTACACCGTAACCGTTAAAACGCATGCATTTACCCTGCATGCCGTTGCAAAGAAAAAGGTGTGTAGCAGCCCGATGAAGGTGTTGGATTTCACTCCAACACCTTCCCTATTGTTGCACACACTGGAGCTGGAATAGAAAATTAATCAATTCCAACTTCCAGCTCTCCGCAACAGCAAGTCGGAGTAAAGTTTGGCATTGCAACGGCGTTGCAACGGCATGCGGGGTAATGGCATGCGTTGTAATGTCACATAACCATTAACAATGCCAAGAGCTCTGCTCTGAGGTGAGTAGAGTGTGTTGAAATGCACCTCTCTAAACTGACATTATTTTAAAAGATGGAGTTAAAGCAAGAAACTACAAGTACCAGTGCATATAGGGGCAGTACATACTCCTGGCATTTGTCCACAGCATAAGTAAGAAAGGAGAATGGGGTATGAAATAAAATATTGTTAATTCTCTCTGTGAATTTTGAAAATCCCGCGATGGTTAAAAATCTGTGCAAATCATAAGTGAGAACCTACGATGCAAAGATTCCTGTATTTAAAAAATGCATTTTTGAACCTCCTCCCCCCAATCTTTCCATGTGCCCCGAGCCAAGCTCGGATCTTCTGATGGACCTTGATATCCTGTGAGCAACAAACGAGAGGGAGGGACTCTGTTGTGTTCGTCTTTTCTTCTAATCTTCAAGAGACAAAGAGGGCCGCCGCTCTTTGCATAGATCCACCTCAGTGATTGGCTAACGGGAAAGAAACGCCATGTTGTAATACTTTCAGGCTGATAGGAAACAGAAGATCGAAAAGGGAGATTGCCTCTCAAGTGACATTTGTTCCAGATGTGGAATTTGACGGGGCTCCTCACAATTTCCTGTACTATTAAGCGTTTACCGACTCCCTTACCAATACAATCTGTGGTCTAGGCTCATTTTGTAAGTGTTTGACAACAACGCCCTGTGGTATATGGCTAATGTGTCTGCATGCTTTAACAACATGGCCAGATGGATGGACTGCATCTAGAAGAAATTAGTGCAGATGACCAGGAGGTTTTCAGTGACTGAAAACACATGCTGTGTGCCAAATGTAGAACAAGCATTTGCAATGCAATAGGTCTCGCATTTATACGAGTTTGAGCTATTGGCATTGTAAATGACAATGCTTTTTATTTAAGTTTGGTTTTTTAAAAACATAAATAAAAGGCACTGTCATTTACAATGCCAATAGCTCAAACTCGTATAAATGCGAGACCTATTGCATTGCAAATGCTTTTTTTTGTTTTGATATAGCGCCATGTAGACCTCAGGTATGTGCTAAAGCACTTTTAAAAAACAGTCAAAACTTTGTGTATCATACATTGAAGCAGATCAAAGCAAAACATACTAAACAGGGAGAACAATGTTTGTAATTATTAAAACAGCTAATTAACATTTCAATACGGGTCCATTCTTGTACTTGGGGATGTCAAGGAGTGAAACTGTTTGTCCTCTCAAAAGTATGTTTTCTCCTGAGATGCCAGGTTTGTGTGCGAGGTTATTGGGGGGGGTGCCCATATGTAAATAACTATGTAGTGCGTAGTGTCTGATCCAGGATTTCTAGGCGCTGTGTGCCTAATAGGGTTAGCCAGTTCAATGAGGTCATGGCCGGTTTGAATAGCCAATGTGCTGGGAAATAAGCGCAACAACCCCCCTACTTGGGCATTATAGTGGGCAGCAGATGTTAAGATCACAGTGGCCGTAACATTCAAAGGCTGGCCCGGAGGAATCTTTTAGCAGCTAGAGTGCTTTGGCAATAACAATTATAGGGCGGCCACGTTCCTCCTCTCAGGATGCTGCGTTCATTGTGGGCCTCATTGTGTGGGAAGAAAGGCGGCCTGGTGTGAACTCCATCCTGTGTGGGGGGGGAGGGAGGGGTTACAGTTTACAGTGCCGGACACACAATGGCCCCAAACATCCGAGGGCCGTGCAGGCCGCGAGCCCTCCTTTGCTCAGCGAGGAGCTGGTAAAAATTAGCACCTGAAAGGTCGGTAGAAAAGGGGAAGATCTGAGGGGTTTGACCTTTCAGTAACTCTGATAAACATGCAGTTGCTAATGTAAGTGGTATGCATCGGTATGCATGCGTATGGAAAACAATACATGGCAAACAAAGGGGCATGGGCCACCCGAAATGTGAACTCGCGAAGGGTTGAATGGCTGGCGCGCCCTCTCGACCAGCAGGTTTCATGATTCTTAATTAAAGACGGACAGTGAAGGGAGACACACTCAACCCCGATGACTCGCTTTCAAAAGCTGCTCACTAGAACAAGCAGGAAGTGGGATAAGGGAGGAGGTGGCAAATGGTGTGCACTTTCGCGGGCGCTTTGATGTTCGCAGTGGCCGCTCGGCTCACTGAGAACATCAAAGCACCCGTGAAATGTACACGCAGGCTGCCAAATGGTGCGCGCGCCCCCCGGCCCATAAGCTACTGTGGATAGTGAAGTTTCCAAACATGAAAGAGGGCTTCCCTTGATACGTGGATGTCATGGCTCCGAGAAGCATTGTAGCGCTGCGCAGAAAACGTAAGTTATGTAGCAAAAGCATCTAACGCATAAGAGCTGCAAACATAATTTCTTAGGGGAGAGGGCGAGGCAAAACCACACGACAAGTTGACGAATTGGTAAATTACATGACTCGTCCAGAATCGTCATGGGTCGGTCCGTTGTCAAAGTCAGGATTAGAACCCACGTCTTTAAATTCACAGGTCAGACAGGACATTAGCATTCAAAACCTCTCCGCTTTGTGCGCTGTCTTCATTAAAACACAAACAGGAGACACAACACGTTCTTCAATCTGTCACGTTCTTCAATCTGTCACGTTTGGGCTGTATAGGAACGTTTATTATTTATTTTACTACAGCCTCGATGCTATGACAAATAAAAAAATAACAACATGCTAACGGCTTTTACCTTCATACCGGAAGGTGAGGAGTGTTTACCCGGGCGGTGGATGCAGAAGTCTAGAAAGCCGCCTAGCAGAAGACGTATTACTATATAACTTTGAGACACAAATGTGTGTGAACGAATGGCTTTGTAAAAGATCTGGTGACATTAATGGGGGGGTGCGGGAGGGGGGCGGAGTGCCGAGGTAGGCTGCCGGGACGGGACACAAGACGGGACTGAGTTAAACAAGCGCGCACTGAAGCTGACGGAGTGGGAGGGGGAGTTGGGGCGGGCACGCAGGCTGCCAAATGGTGCGATGAATAGTGAAAGCGAAGCTGACGGAGTGGGAGGGGGAGTGGGGGCGGGCACGCAGGCTGCCAAATGGTGCGATGAATAGTGAAAGCAAACAAGTGGTTGCAGGACTCCAAATGGTGCGCGCGCCCGGACGGGTCACATGCACTGTAGTTGGAGGCCTGCAAAGCCACTGTTTGCACTTCCAAAACGCGCTTACTATAAGTCTCGCCAGAGCCAGCGCTAAAGCGCTGGTCAGGCGAGACCTAAAAAGGAAACAGTACCCGAGTCGATGATACATTGTTTAGACGGGCCTAGGTAAACCAGGCTAATGAAGCAGACTTTTGTACACATATGGATGCTGAAAATGTTAATTTCTCTGTTGGAATTGTTACATTGACCACTGTTTATTGTTGTCATCGTCTTTAAGAATCTCAGTGCATAAAATGTCCTTGATATATTTTTCATGCTTGTTCATTGGAGTAGAAACCACTCTTTAATGTTATTCCTCAAATCAAATGATTTTTTGTATTCTCTGCTTCAATAACTTGCAGAGGAATAATGTTCACTTCCTCCCATTCCCTGGTTTGTCGCTCAATTTCTGCCAGACTGTACTCATTTTGGTGATCGGCACAAGGATGTTTAACCACGTCAGCTGTTCAGAATGAATGTCTGCCACTTTGTTCTCTGTGGAGCACATTGTTGCAAAGAGCATAGGTGGGCCGTCTATCATTAACCTTCTTTCCCCTTCTTGAGTAAGAAAAGGATCTTCTAGGCAAGTGCCTCCTTGTTCCTCTGGAGGTGGTTGGAAACTCTACTACCTCTTTAGCTTCTTCACTGCACAAGACGGTGGATGACGCTGCCGCTGACTTCCTCTTCATTTCTGCTGCTATATGGGTGAAACATCTTTATTTGGCTGTTTTACATCACTCTATTTTTAAACTAAGTGGAACAGAAAATGGTGCCTATGTGGAAGTTGGTATCCTATTTTCGTTAGGAAGTTGACTTCTTTTTCTGTGTGTGAAATGTTTCATTCAATTACAGCTCTCCTGTTTTTTGCTGTTTCCGGATTATCAGATCATCCACGGCCTCTGTAAAAAACAAAGCTATGGCGCGACAAGACTTTTTCTGCGTCCATGACTCTTGCATATTTACAGAGGCTGGAAGAATTTTACGAGTTCTCCGAATCCTAAAACGAGTTCCGCAAACCTCCATAAAGTTTTTAAAAGTTATGTTTGTTATGAAAATGAATTGTTATGTATTGTCTGAGATCACAGATTACCTAAGAGCAACTAAAAAAGCCACCACTGAAGGTATTTATTTCAATTTTCCACGTGTAAGCATTTTAGAATGTAATGCACCTGGATCTGTAACTACAGATCCAGGGTGTCCCGGATCCACACATGCCTAAGTCCTAGGAATCACAGAGGATCCACAAATCATTATGGACAATTACCACGGTTTGTTTATGTGCTGAGAATGTATTGGTTCACATTCAAATAGTTCTTGACTTTTATGTACACATTATTGCACTCCTTGCGAAAGGAGAACTGAGCAGCAAAGGAGACTGTATATGCTTTTGCTAAACTTTTATTTTTTGAGGAAGCAAAACTTTTCTGATTTTTCTGGTGACTCTGGACAAGACAAAAGGTGGGGGAGAAGTCCAGATGAAGAAGAAAGAAATGAAGAAGAAGACGTTTCAATCAAGGACTCTAGGTCGCCCACAGAATTAATGGTATGGATGTATTTTTTTAATTTTCACTGGGTAAAAAAATTGGCAGCCAGGTCTGTAACATGCACTTTGTGCGACCAGAAATTAGTTATTAATGGGCGCAAAAAATACAGCTTCAGAACCTCATTGATTCACAAGCATCTAGGGGGTATATTCACAAGAACGTGTGATCACTACCGCAAGAGTAGCTTAACACAAATCTCAACATCGCAGCCTATCGCGGGAAAATAACCCTGTGTCAACGAGGAATTCACAACAAGGTGGCCCCATGAGATAGTTTGCCAAAACCGCGGCCAATGGCCGCAATACAACCACCTCGACAGAGATAAAAACACAAATCCCAACGCCAAAAAACTTGCGATGGGCCAAAGCGCAATAAGAAAACAGTGACAACCAGCACGAGGGCAGCAATACTCACGCGTAATGCGGGAAAAAGCACAAGAACAGCATACGGAAAATGCCACAGAAAGAAATACATCAACAATAGAGTACCACGGATGCACCCTGACCAACTGCAGAGGACAACATGTACACCACAACATCCAAGCACTGTGGAAGAACAGAACCGACAGGCACACCGCATGAAAAAGCCCAGTGGCAGACAAATCAGAGCCGCAGGAGCGACTCACCCACCGTGCAGCATATCCACATAAGCAGAAGTGCACCTCGACATTGACAACATCCCGGTACAAACAGCAACCCCTCCACAACTGAACACAGGACACAACTAGTTCCGCAAATGTGCACAGCATGGCAAATCACATCTGAAACCGCAGGAAAATGTAAAGTGACAATGTACAAGTACAACCTGTAACCTGCAAATATGTTTGAATCACACATGCAGTGCAACTGGACATCTTCTATTGTCCATGCTTGCCATGGACGGCCACAATGTGACTTGCTCATGAGAAGTAAGTGTCAATGATGGAGTTCCTAAGGGCCATTCCTGCCGCAGCTGCAGTGGGATGTGGGCCACCTGCCCCATCATCACCATCATCGTCCGGTACCTCTGGAACTGGGATCCATGGGGCATTGGTGCGAACACAGATGTTGTGCAACACACAACATGCAACGATCATCTTGCACACGATGTCCGGGCTGTACAGAAGCTTTCTACCTGTGCCGTCCCGGCACCTGAAATGTGACTTCAACACGCCAAATGTGCGTTCAACGCTGCCCCAGGTGCGTATGTGGGCCGCATTGTACTGCCTCTGGGCGGATGTGTCCGGGTCTTAGAGGGGTGTCATCATCCAAGGGGAGAGTGCATATTCTTGATCACCTGTGACAGTGCAGGGAGAAAAGAGTCAATACTTGGTTCGGCAGGATGTGATGGCAGGCCCACTAATACAGGGACGCCTGTGCTGGCTGTGTGTGGGGTGAGTGTAAGCCAGCCCTCAGGGAGTAGCTGGTGATGGCAACAACTCCAACAGTCATCAGGCACTCAGAAATGCAATGTCAGTACAACAAGGGGGAATGACTCGAGTCACACAGGGCTAGAGACCCCGGATGCACAGCGGCCGACACGGGCCCACCGCCATGGGACGCTGACCTGCGGGAGACTGGTGTAGTGTCATGAGGGCAGAGCAGGGCCCCACATGCATCATGGGTGCCTTCTGTGGAGTGTCACAGGGAAGAATGGGAGGCCTACCCCCAGGGCATGATGCAGAGGGCACATGCCAGCTGTGTCCGGCAACATGGCGGATATGAATGCCACAGACCCAGGCCAGACACCAAGTCCGTTGCTGATGACAACCCCCAGGCTACAGGTTCAGACACCAACGATGTTCCACTGGAGGATGACGGTCAGTCAAGGCGCACAGGGTTAGTGGCACCACGTGTCTCCGGCTTGCGTTGAACAGGGTTAATGGCACCACGTGTCGCCGGCTTGCGTTGAACAGGGTTAGTGGCACCACGTGTCGCCGGCTTGCATTGAACAGGGTTAGTGGCACCACGTGTAGCAGGCCTGTGATATGGAATTATGCCTCACTGATCGAAGGGAGTCTTGTGGCCGCTGCCACGGACTTGGGGTCACTGCCATTCAGGACTCAGGACACTGTTCCCCATGTGGGACATACTGGGCCGAAGAGGACGCTGGTGGAGCATGTAAATAAGTAAGGAGTGATGTGGACCAGCATCGGGGGGCCAGCGATGGTCTGCGGAGGCTGCAGAGGTCACGATACTGGGGCTTGGAGTTTGCACCGGCACGTGTTGGGCCCTCTTTGACACACAATGGTGTCGGCAGGTGAGCAGTGCGGCACTGGGGCGGGCAGACCTGGTCTGTGCATCAGCGTCCTGGGGTGCAGCAGGCGCACAGGGTCGCAGGCCCTGCTGCTCACGGCATCGGCCTTGTGGCAGGCCGCGCGGGGCCTCACTATCAGTGACGTTGGCCTTCCCGGGAGTGGACCACACCCTGCGCAACGGGGTTTGTCACCACACCCCTGTGCAGCCCTGGCATACTCAGGGCCAACCCACTACGCTCACGCACACAGGGGGACACACAGCGTGCAACACTTCCTATCTGTCCCACGGCCTGGGGTGACATGGTAGCTTCCACTGCTCACTACTCTCCAGTCACCAGCAGTTGTGGTCTGCATGGACATATCAATGGTTTGCATACCCATGTCTGTCCTGCACATCCACCCTCACTTCTCGTTGTGTACATTCCCACTCACGGGTCACTTGCATCCTCGCACATGGCTGCATTCCGCATCTCCACACATTCAGCTGTAGTGTGGCTGTGGTGCCATGAAATGTCTGTATTGGGTGTAGGGGTAGCCCAGGATGACCATGGAGTGGTGTTGTCGCGTCTGGTAGGTGGTCGTGTAGTTTGACATGTTGTATGTGTTTGGTCACGTGTGCATTCCAGCAGTTGTGCATTGGTGGCTTTGGGGTGTGTGATGTGTTGATTTGGCACTTACCAACGAGCAGTCCTGTTCCATATGTGCTATCCTGGAAGCGCTGGTTGATGATGGACTGTCAGAAGATAAAGGAATGGTGCACACTGCCTTAGTAGTTGGTGACGACATCTGTGAAGAGTCCCCCGTGGTCCACTATTGTCTGCACATTGATGGAATGCTGATGCTTTCTGTTGCGGTAGTGGTGTGCAGTATCCACAGGGGGCACAAGTGGGACATGTGTCCAGTCGATTGCCCCCAGCACGGCCAGGAATCCGGCTATGGCATAGAAGCCTTGCTTTGTCTCCAGCTATTCCTGCGCAGTGTTGGGGAAGTGAAGGTACTGGGGAATGAAGCTGAGGATGGTGTGATGAACTTTGATAGGGCTGGCTGTGAGACCCCTCCCACTCTGACAGTTGTTGGTTGGAAGGTACCAGAGGCCAACGGGTGCAGCACAGCCAGCAGCTTTGTCTGCGGAGGGATGTTGGTTCCGCTGTGTTGGGACCGTCAGCCTGTGGGCGATGTGGGTCATGATGCGGAGGATGGTTGCCCTTTTGAGCCTGTAGTGGGCAATGACTTCCTCAGGTGTTAGGTCTGTGAAAGTGGTGCGTTTTCGGTAGGTCTGCTGTCTCACTCTGTGCTGCCCTGTGGTGGTACGGGGGGGCGGGTCCGGGTCCTGGGGGTGGTGGCAGTCCTGGGGGTGGTGGCGGTGGATGTTGTGGCCCTGTTGGGGCTCCGAGCTGCATGATGAGTAGCTCCATGGCGTTGTTTGTTCTTCGGGTGTGGCTGTGTGCGGGGCTCCGTTGCCTACTGCAGGTAGTCGTCCGTCTTTACACCTGCTTGAGGCAGGTGTTAAATACCTGCGGCTACCGCGGCTTATGGCCTGTTTTTGGTTCGCTTTGCAGATCTGGCAGTTCGTTGTGAAAGTGGTGTTGTGGTTTTTTGTGTGTTTTTGCACGGGAATGCCTACTCTGCATCTCATTAGGGTTAGTTGATGGTGTCCGCCATCGTGAAAAAGTTTTTTTGCATTTCCTTGAGTTTCTAGCATAAATCACATAGATATCTCTGTTTGAGTCCTGGCAACAATTCTGACCCGTGATATCACTGTAACAATGTACATGGTAAGCATATCTACCCACCCTCTCTTGGACCATCATTCCCAAACCAGCCCCCACTCCAGTGTCAGCAGTTACATAACGGGTGTACAATAACCCTTCCAATCAGCAACCAACCTCATCACCAACCATTCCATAGAAGTTCTACACACCACGCCACCCCCATCCAAACCCTAACAAGAACAAAACACCCCAGCTTAAAGAGCCCCCTTTTATGAATAAGCATAAAAAAACATGAAAAGGTACATAGCCAGGTGTCTAAATGGGTCTCGTGTTATCATTCACCTACATATTTTGAATGTAGACATCCCAGCTGGTAACCCCTTGTCCAGAGCCCCACCTTCTGCCGAACTCTGCAAGGACATCAGATTCGGCCCTCACCCATTTTAACAACAGGTAGAGCCAGCACTTCATTTCCGCGGCCACCTGAGACACCATTGCAATTTACCTCTCATATAAAATAAACACCATTCCAAGAAATATATGAAGGTATTTATCGCCCTTATTGCTTAGCAAACAAAATTCAGGGGTGGACAACACAATGCTGTCAATCAGGCAGGAGGTAGTCCTTGCTCTCCTCCCACTTCCGCCCAATTATTGAGCACTACCTCACCATATGAAGAAAACCCGCCTCAAGAGCCTCACAGCGAGGGCACCCTGAATTTGCATTAGCATATATGCGTGCTATGCGGTGTTGGTGTGAGATATGATTGATGCAGATAGTTAAATTGGTTAAAGCGAATGCGGGGATTTCGGGAGACCCCCACTCACCTGCTGTAGGGCCTGTGTCCACTGTTTATATGAAAACTGTATTTGGAGTGCCATCGTCTAGTGGTCTCAGATCAGAATGTCGGGTGCCTGCCCATGGGTCAGTGGAGCAAGATAAAGCGCTGATATAACCTTCCACATGATGGCATAGGACATTATCATGTAAAGGGGAAGCCCTGGCTCCAGTGTATGTACTGTATTATATGTCAGAAATTGTTCTGATTTCATGCCGAAGTTGTAGATAAGTTCCTGGCAGGACCAGAATGGTCCCTCTGCATAATGGTCCCCTGCCTGTAGTACACCTGTCTCCCTCCAGCACATTAAATTGTGATGTTTGGCAGCCTTTTGCATACCAGTCATGTGCCAGACAGGGATTGAGAGTGAGTATGACATCTGGAGCGTCTCAGCCAGGAAGTGGGGCCCAGGGATCAACAGCCAAGTGTAACCTGACCAGGAAACACAAGAAATCGGTCCTTTCAGCACACATAGTTGCCCAGAGCCAATGCAACGGCCATTGTAGTTAAGCGGCTGCATAGTAGAGCTTGTAATTAAGCACATCAAGGCCACCCTCAAGTAGCGGTCTACATAATTTGTCAAAGGCCACTCGCCACCTACCAATACCCCAAACCAGCTCCAATAAAAGCACGTTGAGATGACTGAAGAAAAACATGGGGAGAGCAAGTGGGAGGGCTGCAAAATAATATAACAGCCGCGACAATTCAAGCATTTTTTAAATTGCCATCCGACCCAGCGGAGAAAGTGGGAGTGACGTCTAATTAAACGATATCGATTTCTGCACCGAGCTCAGCGCCCTATACACATTCCCCTCCAAGAGTTAATTATCATAATTCTAAATTTGTATACCCAGATATCTGAGCATGTCAAATTGCCATGGGAGCTGTAACCAGGGTAACCCCTCTGTCGTGCTCAGGAATCGGATAGAGGGCAAACAAGCAAGACTTGGTCCAGTTCACCCTGAGGCCTGAAATCTCCCCAAACTCATCCAGTAGGTCTATTTTCGCTGGAAGCGAATTCCCCAACTCCTGCAGATAAAACAGAGCATCTTTCACATATAAGGAGACCACATGATGAGCCCCATGCACCTCAATCCTCCACAGACTCGACCATATGCACAGCGGACATGCCAGCGGTTCCATGGCTCAGGCAAATATCAATGGCGACAGAGGGCAGCGTAGTCTTGTGCACTGGTGGATATCGAATAAAGGGGCCGAGTCCACCCCAGGTATCCCGAACCAACATCCATCTTCTTTAGCGTTCCAGACAAATGGTCCCATCCTCAAGTATCAAAGTTTTTTAAAAATATCAAACGCCATTGAAACAGGCGCCCCTATCTCCCCCAGGCCTGTCCATATCAACCGAAGAAACTGACTATTAGTAAGGAATGTGTTACGGCCTGGGATAAACCCACTCTGATCCACATGGACCAATGTACCAAGTATGGGGAGGAGTCTATTTGCAAGGACGTCAGTGAGAAGTTGGCCTGGTATATGATGACCACTAATTAAAGTGGGCACCTTGTACCAGTCCGAACAACCCTTATTGATGATCAGGTTAAAGACAACCTTACTCGAAAGCTGTCCTAGTGGTAGCTATGGAGAGCAGCCTTCAGGCTAAGTCTCGAAGAAATGTAAAGCAGCTTGTTTTACCAGATCAGAACCTCCTGAATGACCAAATGAAAGGAGAACCACACAAGAGATGTATAAAATAAATGTATTTATTACTAAACACTCTCTAATAACCTCTTTATGAGATTAGAGCACAAACCACACAATATTAAATCATTTGAACGACAGTAAATAGCACAATACACAGCGGGCTCCAGTGGTAGATGGAACCATATACTAAGAAAGTAGTATAACAACCAGGACTTAACTAGACACAGTGCCTAGAGCACGTAGAATTGCTGGGACCCCAAGGAACCACCCAAAGTAGTGACTCAGGGGTCCCACGGAGTACGGGTGCAGAGTGTGAACACAGGCGCGAGCTCCGTACAATCCTATGGGAAAGTCACGGTTGGAATTTTAAAGATTAAGGACACTTCGGAGAGGACTTTAAGCAAACCCTTTCAAACATAGAAGGTTCTAAGGCCAGCACCCTTGAGAGTACCGAGATACCCGTGTTACCTATCCCAGAGGAGCCGGTGCATAGGGGTCAAGTGATGTCGGAAACCTTCGTAGTTTTCAATGGCGTGATGCGGAAAAGTGCTGCTGCTGGGAAGATGAAAAGTGTCCGGTGGGATCCAAGCCTGGATCTGAGGTGAGAAGAACCTGAAAGCAGAGGGGACAGAGTCTGGGTCACTTCAGGGTGACCAGAGGCATGATAGATGAATGCCCACTGATGTCGTGTGCTTCAGTTGACATGATGCAATGCTTGACTCTGCAGCCACGGGGACCAGGAGACATCGACGACAACCAAAGTCCGGAGGTGAGCTGTCCCACGAAGGATGTCGAGTGCTGGGGGGTCAGTGTCTGGATTGAACACCAACAAGCCTTGGCAACTGCAAACCACGCAGGCAGAGTAAATAAGCTTTGGTGAGGACCAGCAAGGTCCTGGGGACTCTCCAAGCAACCAGGAAAGCCCACAGAAAGTCAACGTTACCTTCACAGGGACCCACAGGCCAACGGACCAGGGATTGCGAAGAGACCTCAACCTGAATCACAAAATGCCAGCCCACGGAACACTCGTGGAGTGTAGGCCGTAAATCTTCAGTGGAATTACTGCTCGGGGTCAGTACTACAAGTAGCTCAAAGCACAGCCTCAGGGATCGCTGAAAAGCATATGCTGCTGCATAAGTACACGGTGCACAGGGGTTCGGGTTGCATGGTCCCCACGAGGGATACGGGTCTCGGGATTGCTGAGAGAACTGATCGACCTCAGGGACGCTTGGGAACCCACCTCCTGTGTTGCAGAAATCTTTGGAGTCCTCAGGAGCTCAGGAGATGCAAACCGGTCAGATATGTTAAAGGTGCCTGCCTTGCAGGAAAGTAACTCCTTTACTCCAAGGGAGATTCGTCAGTCATCCAGCGTAGTGTAGATCTTCGAGGTACTTGGTTTCTGTAGCAGAGTTTAGTCTAGGTAAAATCTAAAGTCCTAAAGTCAGGGGTTCCTACTTTATACCCAAGGAAGGGGTGGGACAATCTCTGGGGACCCACCTATGGGAGGGTCAGGACCGAGGGGTGGCTATACCCATGTCCTTTATCCAGTTTTGCGCCAGAGCAGGAGCAACCTGCAACCGGTTTGAACTGAATTATGCACAAGGACACCAAATGTGCCCCCAGTGGAGACTTTAAACACTCTCAGAGTGCACCCACCCAGCCCCAATACACTAAATCCTGTCTGGGAGGTGGTCACACCTCCCTGTGACAGGAAACCAATTGTCAAGCCTTCCCCTGCTAGAGCTTGGCTCAGCAGCAGGAGGGCAGACTAGTGTCTGTGGCTGGCAGCATCCATTTTGTGATGCCCAGGTTGAGAAAGCTGGTAGCGGGTGTACCGGTGTGTCACATAAGTCTCTCTAGAAGGGTGGACTCATACCTCCCCCGCCAGTTACTGGCGGGGAGATATGATTCCAAGGTGTTTGACATCAAACACAACATGTTTCTAAGCAGCTGTTTTAAAGATCGCCTTTACCGCGAGGTTATAATGCACTTAAATATATATGGTTGGCTGCATCACAAACAACCCCGGAAAATAGGTTCTGAAGGCTGCAGCGGAGCTCTGCTCATGCAGGTGCACCCTCTCACATAAAACCCAGCACCCTACCTTCAGGATTAATAAGGCCTGCCATAGGGGTGACTAATAGGTTTATATGTGCAGTGATTTAGAATAGATATAGTGAACCTATATCTAAGTAAGGGGTGCATGCACCACCTTACACAGGCTGCAGTAGCAGACCTCTTGTGTCAGTTTTAATGGTCTCTCAGGGGTGGCATAATACATGCTGCAGCTCCTGGGAGGCCTCTGGGGTACCTATGTCCTGGGTACATTGTATACCGTATACTAGGGACTGATAAGGGTACCCGATAATCCAATCTGGAGTGTACCTAAAGTACATTCAATCAATTTAGAGGAGAAATCAGCTAGACTGGGGTCCTGAATAGCAGGATCCCAGTCAGTCTAAGTCGAAAACAGTGACACATCAGCAAAACGTCGGGGTAACCATAAGAAGCAGATCCAAACCTCCCCCAGTATTTTAAAGTCAAGATTCAGCAGCAACAGCGGCTGATTGAAGTGAAGATCTAAGGGGTCTCTGCTCAGTTTGGGCAGCACCACTGTGAGGGCCTCACACACCATATCCAGGAAGTTGCCTTGTTCCCATGCTTCATTAAAGACCTCCAGCAGTTTTGGGGCCAGGGTCGCACTATAAGACACATAGTAATCTATGGGAAAGCCTTCTGTGCCCAGAGTCTTGTAGCGAGCAGTTTGAGAGATGGCCATACATATCTCCTCTAACATTAGAGGCTTGCTCAAGACGAACGTCTGTGATGGGTTAAAGAGGGGGAGTGGCTTTCCCCATAGATAACCGTGTAGTGTGGGCCCAAGGGCCTGACACTGCTGTGTGCAGGGAGTGATGAAAATCCATAAAGGCATCATTAATTTTCCCTTGGGTATTTAAGACTGCTCCCCCAGTCAATTGAAGCGCTCCTATGGAGGGGGCACGATTGGTCCATACGAACCAGCCATGCAAGCATCCTTCCGACTCAGTTGCCCTCATCATGTAGCCGGGCCAGATAATGCTTCTAATCAGTTCTCTCTAATTGAGCCATTAATTACCGCAGTGGTGACTCATTCTCCAGGGAACGCAGATTCTACTCCTTAGCCAAAAATGCCCTGCATAGTGTCTGATGGCCCCCGTATGGTCATGATGCAATGACCCCTCACCACTGCCTTGTGTGCATCTTGATGCTTCACACTATAAGACACAGTGCTATCATTATCTTCGAAGTATTGGAACAAATGATCTGCCAGATCCGTCCAGAATAGGGCGTTGAGAAGCAAATTGGTCTAGAATTTCCACGTCGGTATCTGGGGGTGGGCACGCCCCATCTCACCGACATCAAGAGCGGGAATTGGTCCGACAACATGCACACCTGATACTCCATATGGAGTATCAAGGTGCCGATTGATTTGCTACATAGGAAAAGGTCCAGTCGAGTGTGGACAATGTGCACTGGAAAATAAAAAGAGAATTCACTATCTTTTGGATGCTGGAGGTGCCACATATCACATACCCAGTGACAAATCAGCCAGTCCCAAAAATGTTGTGTACTTCTGCAGCAGACCGCCCCTCTGTGACAGTGAGGCAGGCGTTAACAGTTGGGGTCGCCAAAGAAGCGATACACTTCCTTCTTAATGTTATCTTTCTTTTATTTTCCCTTCATTGTAGGCATTGCATTATGGCTTTTCTATGTGGGCTGTTCCTTTTTTCTTTCTTTCTTTCCTTCTCAGGGTCTTCACTCCTTCTCTTGAGCGTTCCAGTTACCCGCCATCGCCATTCGGAAAGAAAACAGGACCCAGGTAAGCCTCTTGTTTTTTTTTTCGCCTTCTTCTATTGTTTTAACCCACCCGTGTCATTTAGTGAAACAGGGGAGGTGAGGGACTACTGCTTCTATCACCCAACCATCACCAGTGTGCTTGCTCCCTCTATTGGTTTTCAAGAACAACTTTGTCATTCCTCACTCCCACCCTGCCTCCCAGCTTGACCCCCCTCTAAGTCTACTTGTTGCCTCGAGCAGGCCTTAACCAGTTGCGAAACCAGCCACACACCTGAGAGAGCCATGCTTCTCCGGGAACATGGCTGGGGACTGGGCCTTCTCCTCTCAAACTACTGACACTCTCTCCTCTGGATTCACACATCCCGCACACAAACACCGCCTTGGCTTCTCGTCCGCTTCCTTCTCTTGCGTATGCGTCTTCCTCTCAGCTCCTTGCTCGGATCACTCCTTTTTCCGCATCCGGAGAGCTCCTTAAAGGGCCCAAACCACTTTTGACCTCTTTCTGCAGAGTCCCGGTCACGTGGGGAGTCAGCTGTGTTCGAACTGCTTCCGCACTGTCTATGTCGGGATCGGCTGTTACCGTAGGCTGCAAGGAAGGGAAAGGGGAGAAAAAGGGGGGTAGAGCGTCATCGTCCTCCTCTCCTTACCTTACTATCTCACTGTGTGGAGGCACTTCGTGACATACCCCTTTCCCAGTCTCTTCCCGATCGGGGAAGGGAGGGAAGCGTGAGAGAAGGTGTGCGTTCACATTGGCCGAACCTTTGCGATGTTTCATCTCAAACACAAAAGGCTGTAATGAAAGAAACCATCGTAGTATACGGGGGTTATTCCCTTTATTACAACTCATCCATTGCAAAGAAGCATGATGGGTGCATAGAGTAAAAGGTGAACCCTCTAGGTAATAGCGTAGTTTGTCTATAGCCCATTTAAAAGCAAGACATTCCTTTTCAACTACTGAGTATTTTTGTTCTTGAGGATGTAATTTTCGGCTAATCAGTAGCACCAGACGTTCAATCCCCTTTTTGGTTGCCTGGTAGAGAACGGCACCCAGTCCTTTTTCTAAGGCATCGGTTTGTAGTATAAAGGGTTCTTTAAAGTTAGGGGAGATCAGAACGGGGCTGGATGTTATGGCTGCTTTAAGTTGTTGAAACGCCCTCTGAGCAGAGCGGGGGGATCTAGAAGGTCTTTCTTCTTCACATCTTTTTAAAAAAGGTCCGTTAGAGGGGCCGCTATTTCAGAATACTGGGCTATGAACCGTCGATAATACCCGAGTAAGCCCAAGAAGGCCAAGATATCTCTCTTGCTGGTCGGAAAAGGAGTATCTAGGATTGCCTTGACTTTTTCTTGTTGTGGTACAATGACACAGTTTCCTAAAAGGTACCCCAGATATCGGACCTTACCAAAAGCTATCCTGGATTTTTTTGCATTCACGTGGAGTCCTGAGGATTTTAGGGCTTGGAGTACTTTTGGCAGTGTATGAGATATTGTTCCCAATTGGGGCTGAAGATTACAATATCATCCAAATAGGCTGATGAATAGGACTGATGGTCATGGAGAACCCTATTCATGAGTCTTCAGAAAGTAGCAGGAGCCCTGTGCAAGCCAAACGGAAGTAATGTGAATTCAAAAAGATCAGCAAGGGTACTAAAGGCAGTCTTTTCTTGGTCTTCTGCTCTTAACGGGACCTGCCAGTACCCTTTTGTAAGATCTAGGGTAGTGATATACTGGGCCTCACCGAGTTTCTCGATTAACTCATCAATTCGGGGAAGGGGATAAGAGTCGAGCTTTGAAATAGCATTGACCGCTCTAAAGTCTATGCAAAAACGGATCGAGCCATCTGGTTTTGGCACAATCACATTAGGAGAATACCAGCTGCTCTGTGAAGGCTTTATAACTCCCATTTGTAGCATATTTTCTATTTCTGTGTTAACAGCAGTTCGTCTGGCTGCTGGGATACGGTAAGGGCGCTGCTTTACTATTTTCCTGGGGGAGTGATAATGGAATGCCCAACAAGATTGGTCTTCTCTGGAAGGTCAAAAAAGATGGACATAAAAGAGACCAGTATCTGTTGAAGAGAGGCTTTTTGGTCTTCATTTAAAGCCTCATTTATAACGAGATTATCAAGGGAACAAGGGGTTGTTAAAAGGCTATTACTCTTGGGAGTAGGGCCTATCCATTTTTTTAAAAGATTGATGTGATAGGTCTGTGGTCTATGTGGGGACATCTGTATCCTATATGTTGTGAGACCAATCTTTCCTATTATTTTGTGAGGTCCCTTCCATTCGGATTGTTTTTTTGCTTAAGAGGGTAGTTGTAGGACCAGAAGCCAGTCGTGGGCTTTCAGGTTCCTCCATTTCTTCCCTCAGTTATAAATGATCTGTTGTTTTTTTTAGACTTTTCAAGATTAGCGTAGACAAACTCTCTAAGCTTACTTAGGTGGGTTTTTAATCCCTGAGTATAATCTAACAGAGTTAGGGTGTCTTCGGGCTTCTCTCGCTCCCTGGCTTCCCTTGTCATTTCTAGGAGGGTTTGTGGCTGTATCCCATATAGAAGCTCAAAGGAGAAGCCCAAAGGATACTTTGTTTTTGGCTCCGGATAACAAAGAGGGCGAGGGGTAAAAGAAGATCCCATTCTTTACCTTCGGTGGACAGCATCTTTTTGAGAGTCAGTTTAAGTGAAGTGTTATATCTTTCACACAGACCATCTGTTTGTGGGCGGTAAACTGATGTTTTTATATGGGTGATGTTAAGGGTTTTGCTCCTTGCTCGGATAACGCCTTCTTCCACTTCCAGAGAGGTTGTTAAAGGGCCGGTACCGCTTTTGACCTCCTTCAGCAAACTCCCGGTCACGTGGGGAGTCAGCTGTGTTCGAACTGCTTCGGCACTGTCTATGTCGGGCTCGGCTGTCACTGCAAGGAAGGGAAAGGAGAGAAAACGGGGGGGGGGGTAGAGAGTCAACTTTCTCCTCTCCTTCCCTTACCATCTCACTGTGTCGGGGCACTTAGTGACACCCTCCAACAGCTGGACTGAGCGGTCCCTCTGCACGTCCAGCATGCAATTGAAATTCCCGCCCCATATAGTTGGGTGTGAGCGTCTTACAATAGAGCTGGAGTTAGGAAGTCCATGAAAGCGGAAAGACCCATGGTAGTAGAATAGATAGCCAAGATCAAACGCACGTTCAAACGCACCCCTGCCACAGAAAACCTGCCCTCTGGATCTACTCTGAAAGACTCCTGCACAAACGGAACCCAGGTGGCTATCTAGACCAGTACCCCCTTGGCATAGTCAACAAAGTGGTGCGTTATACCTGGGCCCTCCATTTTGGTTGAAGCCGGTGTATTTCCGTCTGTGTTAGGTGCTAGGTAATAGCTTTTTCAAACTGCAAGGGTAGTTCACATTGTGGAATTTCATCTCTGTATTCTGCTTGCGGTTACTTCATTACATCATTGGTTATGTGTAATTTGCGTTTATCATGGGCCTAAACTTCAAAAAGAGAAGAGAAATGAAGGGAATTATGATTCTAGTCTGTGGGTCTGTCATTGGACCTGGCCTACAATGGTGCCATCCATGTGTCCCATGCACTCTCCAGGGGTCCTCTGACTCCAAGTTTGTGCAATGTGTGCAATGTGTCCATTTCCACATTGAGAATTTTTTAAGTTCCTGTATCCAGCTTTTCAGGTGAGGGGCTATGGGCGATTTGCATACATTGCTTTCCTTCTTTTAACCAAAATATACACTAAGTCTATAAATTTCATGACATATTTGTTCTTTTTTGCACTTGGTAGTACGATAGGTTCAACTATGTTGTCAGTCAACTTGGGCATCACCCCTACTACCTTCACCCAAAACTGCATTATCTCCTTACATGACAATAACAGTGGATCAGTCCTCTTAGAACGTTTTCTGGGCCCCTCTCCTTTGCCCATTACTATTCCCATTCCACCTCAAAATCCCAACTAACGCAGCACCTTGGTAGTCACAGACATGAACTTTCCATTCTGGACACTCTCACAAACCTCAGTCACAAAGTTCTCATCTAGCATAATGCACATGTTTTGACAGATATTTCAGCCAAGCTTTCATAAGTTCCTAGAAATACTGCCACCTGTAATATGTGTATAACAAAACATTCTAGATAGACACCTTCGTATGTAGAGTAACTGAATATCCTGATAACAGCTTCTTGGAAGAAACACCACTTAATCATACCAGGATGCAACATGAAGTCAGACGTTTGTTATATCAGAATGCTGGTAGGCAGAGATTACCCATTTCTGTGAAGAGCTTCACTTGGTGGGTTGAACCAGACCCAAGTTTAAGTAGTGGAGCCAATCTCTGTGTCTAGAGAGGATGCAGCCTGGAGCGGATAGCGGAAGTGCAGTGAAGGAGATGCTCTCAGATTACTTCTCTCACCCCATGGCCCAACGTCTGATGCTGAGAAATCCCCCTCCTGACACCTATCAGCATCACCCAGTGGTTCTGTATACCCGAATGGCTGCTGTTCAAGGTGCTGAGCTGTGCTTACCACAATCCCTTACTTTATCAGGAGTGAAACATGGATACAAGTGACTCAGTAACAGGAGAAGTGGCTGTGGTGGCTATCTTCTCTGGGTCTCCCACATGGTGCCGCACCAGATTGCCAGGAGCCCAGCATTTCATTTCACATCCATTAATGTAGAATTAGTTGAAGAGAGGTGTGACCGCACCCCACTACCCCCACTGACATGCCCTTCTTTTCCCATGTACATTAACCTGCTTATTGTCCCATCTATGACCAACTCCCAAATTTCCCCTCTGGACCTTCTCCTAATTGAGTACTAGATGTAACCATGGATGTGCCTTGGTGGGGGGACCAGAGTTCTTTTGAACTGAGGATGGGAATATGAAAGTGTTTATAGGTTCACGTGCTCTGGCAGCTGTTGCATTCTGTAGTGCTGATCAGTAACCCTCAGTTTAGGCCCTCATTTAGTGCAGGCACCAAGAGAACTGCAATTGCTGTTTGCTTTGATATTCAATATTTACAAAAAGCACATCATATACTGATGACCTGATTGAGAGAATGCTTTGAACCTCATGCACCCAGATACTGATATAATTCTCAGATTGATGCTTAGTGCTCTTAGATGCAAAGGATCTGCAGTCTTTGGATTCCTATTTCACATGTAGCTTTTCTGTTGACTATCTACCAGACAAGATGTCAGTGGCTTGTCCATCTAGGCAATTGCCATATTTGGAGGCAATGACTGGCTCTAAGGAAAACATTCTGCACTAGCCTTGAAACCTTTTAGAAATCATGAGTGACATAATCATGAGGGAGATTTCTGTGGTGTGTCCCTCTGTGGACACACAAAGAAAGATGGGCCTTATTTACAAGAAAGTGATGCAGCATGGCACCACAAGCCATTCGGCTGTGCCACACTGCGTCACTTTCAAAGTACAGGGATACGTCATATTTAGAATAATATGTCGCATCCCTGTGCTGGCGCACTATTGGCTGCCATGCACCAATGTAGACACCCTTGTGCCATGGTGCAAGAGTATCTGCGTTTTAGGGGAGATTGTTTTTGTGCAGGAAGGGACACCTTCCTACACAAAAACACTGAGTTATTTTCCTCTTCTATGTAAAGAGGACAAAACGAGGGGGAATATAAGTATTTTTCCTCATTGAACCCCTTACGCCTCCCCTGGGGTGGCATAGAATTCTGACACATTCCCAAAGTTATGAACTTTTATGCAGGGACTAGATTTACAAGGCCACAAACAGCCATGCAGGGTGGCTTTACAAGGCCTTGTAAATATGGAGCAATACACTGCGGTGCCAGTGTGTCAAAAAAAGTGACACACCGGCAGGGCATGGGGCTTGTAAATATGCCCCAAGATGTCCAAAATTACTTTCAAGGTCATGTCAGTCCACTCAGACATTGCCTCTTTCCAAGGTCGGCTTGACTACTGTGAGAAACACCAACAAAGCATATCTGCCAATTTCATTAAAGGATATTGATTTAGAGGGTAGGACAAGAAGGGACAGTGTCCATTTTAATGGAGTCCTAGATTTCATTGAGAAACAATGTGAGAATATTCTTGTCGCAGTGTCTGCTTACTCAGATTGATGTTGAATTTCTTACCACTCTAGAATTGCAATGCTCCCGGCACTTTAGATCACACTGATTTCTCACTCACAAGCAACGCCAGGAGGAAGAAAATCCTGTTGCTTCACCCAAGATTCCAGAAAGCATGCTCATCATTATGGACGGCAAGTCCACAGAATACACTGACCCAAATGAGCTAGTGCCATTCCTGGACAGCCTTGAATCTACTGAAACTGGAGTGTCCACTGACCAACGGAAAAGACCCAGGTGTGGACTCTAACACCGTGCTCTGATGAAAACCATTGAAATTATGTATCCAAGGTCTAGCACCAGTGCTCAGGCAATGATGGCCTGAATTGAGTGGGGGATGTCTCCTGTAAAGACAGAGAAAAATTGAAATCTCCACTGAAGTATAATGAAGAATCTACTATCCCCCTTACACCTGCCTAATTCCCCTTGAGTAACATGTCTTTCACATTGCCTAGAGGCTCCAGGCTCAACACTATTGATGGGCCACACAAACATTACTCACAATAGCTTAGCGCTTTATTTGCAGTGCAATCTGGACCCCTCCTCCATGACTGTCAATGGCAGTGTCCTTACTCAAGGTCTCTTGTCTTTAACTGCTGTTATATATTCTTTCCCCTCATGTCCCCCAGATCCTCCCTCTCTCTATTAGTAAGCCACTGCATAGATGCATAAACGCCTGAGATCTCGTCTCTCTTACAAGTTGCACTGCAAACTTCTCACCACTCAGTGGCAGCTGACTTCCCATACTGCAGTTCCGCGAGTCATTTAATTTTTTTTTTTTATTTCAACTTTATATTGAATCAAATCACAAAGTCATCAGTGCAGATCAAATACATATCAGTTCGAGAATACAGTGCTGTAACAGCTAAGTATCACTTAACACATTCAATAAGGGCATCATAATTCTACTCTTCGGTGCATTGCCATATCTTCTGTGGGTGATGTGCAAATCTCGCCCCTATAGGAATTCCAGTGTTTCCATTTTCTATCCCATTTCTTAGAGCAGCCTCGCATTTTATAATCTTCCTTCTCTGCTATCATGCAGCGATCTAATTCTGCCACCCAGCCAATCGTTAGGGGTCGCTTGGCGGAGCCCCAGGACATTGCAATAGCTCTCTTCACTAATAAGTACCCCAGTGCCACCCATTGTTGTTCTATTTCAGTCAAATCTGTGGCCTCCCAAATGTTGAGGATCCCCAACCCTGGTGTCAGGTCAATCTGTTATCCTAGCGTGTCTTTCATTTTATGGGTTGCCTTGTCCCAAAGGGGGCCTATCATGGGGCATGTCCAGAAAACATGGTAAAAAGTATCAGCCTGACCACAGCCTCTAAGGCATATGTGTTTGTCCTATGGCCCAATTTAGCAAGGAGTGATCCTGAAAGGTAAGAGCGGTGTCGGATTTTCAGTTGAATGAGACGGAAGCGGTGATTTATCGCAGTTTCCCTGGGGGTCATTAACGCCGTCTGCCAGTCTTCTTCAGCTATTGGCCCTATGTCTGCCTACTATTGGTCCCAGAAGGTCTGGAAGGGGTCGGGTAAATTGTTACAGAGCTTGCAATATGTGCTAGATACCACCTTTTTTAAAAGCAGTTCGGAAAGGAGGCGGTCCTCCAGAGGAGAGGAATCTGGTATAGAGGACAAATCCGGGATAGTAGTCTGAAGGGCATGTCGAATTTGCAGATATCGAAAAACCTCGCTTGGAGCAAGATCGTGTTTTGTTGGCAGTTTTTTAAATGTGAGGAGTTTACCTCTATATATCAAATCGCCAATATTTGTGATACCGATCGTGTCCCATTTATCAAAGCCCTTATGGTGGCAGAGTAGCCCCAGTTTCTGCGTGGACCAGAGCGGTGTAGATTTTGTGAGCTTGTCCGCCCAGCCTAGACGTTTGGTTGCTTGATGCCAGATGGCCACTGTCAATGACATGGGTCCAACATATCAGCCCCTCCGAGCCTTACTATATAGGGCGCCAAGATAGCCTTCCTTCCACGTCTGATACCTCTCCAGATGAAAGGCTGGATTCGATGGGGAGCCATGTATCCAGTGGTTTGTGGCCACCAGTTGTGTGGCCCAATAGTATAGGCGAAGGCCAGGAAGAGCGATTCCCCCTTCATACCACCCCTTTGTCAGCTTGCGGAGGGCAATTCGAGGTGCCCTGCCGTCCCACAATAGAGTCCGGATCTCTCCCTCTATTGCAGCAAAATATGAGTCAGCTATGGGAAATGGGCAGTTCTGGAGGGCATACAAAAATCTAGGTAATGCAAGCATTTTAAATAAGGCTGCTCTTCCCAGGAGGGATAGGGGCAGTGACCTCCAATGCTGAACATCATCCTGCAGCCCTCGAAGGGGGCCAAGAAGATTACGGTCATAGAATGTTTTGGGGCCATTGGTAATATAAATCCCCAAATATTTAAAACCGTCGGTAACCACAGTGACGTCGTAGCTGCGTGGCAGCCGAGGTGGGGGGCCATGAAGAACATATAGTTCCGACTTTGACCAATTAATAGTATATCCTGCATATTTACCAAAGTTGGTGATGACATGGAATAGGCTATTAAGTGAGGCCTGTGGAGATGCCATATAAATTAAGATATCATCCGTGTACAGTGATATTTTTTCCTCTTCATCCTCACTCCATCGCAGACCACGTATGGAAGCATCTTTACGAATTCAGTTTGCAAGCGGCTCCAGAGTCAATGCGAACAGGAGGGGGGACAGTGGGCATCCCTGTCTTGTCCCACTCTGCAGTGCAAACACCCGCGAAGTGCAGTTGTGGACTCGGACTTGGGCCAATAGAGCGGTATACAATAGCGCGATCCATTGTCGGAATCGAGGACCGAATCCGAACCTTGTCAGGACCTCGAATAGGTAGGGCCACTCAATTGAGTCAAACGCCATTGCGGCATCTAATGATAGTATTACCGCATCTTCTTGCAAGTATGGTTGCCTGCCCAGGACGTTATGGACTCGACGAATATTGAGGGCCGTGTTGCGGCTTGGTATAAAGCCGGATGGTCCTCATGGACCAAGGAGGGGAGAACAGTAAGCAAGCGTGAAGCGAGGACTTTAGCCAGGACCTTGGCCTCCGAACTGATTAAGGAGATGGGCCTGTATGAGCTACAAGTTGTCGCTGGCTTACCGGGTTTGTCTGCGAGTCATTTATAGTTGAAATGGACCAAGTGCTGACCCCATCTTCTGATAAGTTGGCTATCATTATTTCTTTATAATGATAGCGCGTGGCACAGCGGAAAAGGGGTTTTGGCTAATTAAGGCAGAGTGTGGAATTTTTATACCATTCGCTGAAACAGTTATAAAATCTCTATTTATAAGAGTGAATTTTGGCCCATATCAACATCAGGTCCTCCGACTGATTGGAGAGTTGACAGGGATTTGGCAAACGATTCAGATAAATATCCTCCTCATGAGGACCTAGAACAAAGGGAAAGTTTATACAAACCACACTATATACAACTATATATATATTCACTGAAAAAACCATAGGTTTTACACATGTTATAGTTAGCTGGACATTTTACTGATAAAAAACCAATGAAATTCCCCCGTTATAGTTACTGTAGGCAACTATAACTCACGCGACCGCAATCCTCTGCTGATGCTAATACTGTATTTAGACACTTATTTGCCCATGTCTTCTTCCATTAAATTTTAGCTATACATATATTACAAATATTTTTTTTTCATAAAGACACATATGTCATCAGCAGAGGATTACGGTCGCGGGAGTTATAGTTGCCTACAGTAACTATAACGGGAGAATTTCATTGGTTTTTTATCAGTAAAATGTCCAGCTAACTATAACGTGTGAAACCTATGGTTTGTTCAGTGAATTTGTACGGTTTTTTAAATGCTAAGTTACTTTACGCCATTTGTGGCGTGCGCGCCCACTTAACGCAGTTCGTTCCATGCGCGCACGGTGCGCTTCGCGCACCGTGCGCGCACAGTGAGCACGCGGTGCGCTTCGCGCACCGCGTGCCCACATTACGCTAGATGGGCCATGAACGCACGATGCGCTTCGCGCACCATGCGCACATGTAGGACATATGATGAGCATCGTTGTGAGAGGTAAAATATATTTTTTGTTTAGCTTTGTTATGCCATGCACAAAAGGTGCGCTTCGGGCACCGTTTGCACACGGGGTGGGGAGAATGTGGATAATTATTATTTTTTTTTTTATAATTTATTACCGTACGCGTACGGTAAGCGTAATCGGCGAAATTTTCGAAAATATAAAAATTGCCTTTTTTCACTTGGGGGGTAGTTGGGGACTCCCTCGACATGGCAAGGTGCTTGGGAGCTGTGTAAACAGCCCCCTTACGTGTTTTTGGACTTGGTTGATCAAAACCCCTGTCAGAGTGCGAGAGAGAAAATGGCGGCCGCCGCTTCCTGGTTTCGACCGATTCGAATGTTTACTAAGATCTAAGGGCCAATCAGAATCGCGCTCGCGCACGCCACCGTACGCGTACGGTAAGCGCACCGTAAGCGCACCGTAAGCTGGCTCAGATATATATATTGATTTAAAGGCTATTTTCTCAGAATCTACTGAACAGATTTACACCAAACCTACAAAAGGCACTTCCTTGACCTGGGAACTACCTCTCTGCCAAATTTCATTAAATTCTGTTCAGCCGTTCGGGCTGTAGCCCTGTCTAAAGGTCCTATGGAAAAATGCATGGGAAAAATGCGTTTTGGGACCCCCCTTTTATCTCAGCCCCCGCTTGACGAATCCCCCCGAGACTTTCAGGGTAGGAGCGGAGCGTAGCGCCCCACCTATTTTGAAAAATTCGCGAGGATTCGTCGACCGGCGCCAAAGTTATTCACAATAGAATGTTGCGGATTTTCTATGGAAACGTGGTCCTAACTATAACTACCTACTGGCGACCGCCAGTAGGTAATATGTCTCATTATTTACAATAATCTATAACGACAGACTCAGGTTCTCTATTACTTTGCTTTTATCTATTTTTCTTTCAAATCAAATGGAATGGTCAAACAAAGGTACAGTATCAAATTAGAACCATCACACTAGAGAACACAAATTCAGTAATTCACTATAACATCACAATTAAGGAGCATGAGTTGAGTGGATAGTGTAAGAGACAAAAGAGCATTTTTATAAGATCAATGCAAGTACAGAATTTCATACGAACCAAAGAAAACTTTAGCATAGCGTGCTAATAGCTGGAAATACTAACCCTCCAGCCAGAAGGGAACGCTGGGGCAATCCTCACAAAAGTTTGAGGAGCAAAGTTAAGGAGTCAGCTTGCAGACAGCATCAGCTAAAGGATCTCCAAGAAACAGCTCACACAATACCACACCTCACCTCTTGGCTAAAGTCATCTCATACAAAAAAAACATGGATTCTAACACTAATAGTTATACCCTAATGTTAAAAGTCCATCCCTACTCTTGTATTGAAATCGGGGAAAGTCTCTCTCCTCATTGGGCTAGAAGCATAGGGTGTTAAGTCACACCACTTCCGTCCCTCTTCTCTTTCAAAAGTTCCTTTTTGATCCACGCTGTCATCATCGTCCTTCAGCAAAGGAAACCAAAATCTTCTCTTTCCTCGACACAACCACATTCAAACAAATGTTGTAACATTTTCCTAGCACAGTTATCCTCTAAACTAAACATTTCCTCGGACGATAGGAAGTTCCACTGATACTCCGAACACGTAGCAGCCATCGACAAGAAAGAACACAATAGTCATCTATAAAGAATAAAACACATTTTACTGCATGTCTACGTTTTAAAGCAAAATTAACCCTAATAAGAGCTTTGGGGCCTTCCTTGTAAAGCCTGCAGTTTTCTCTAGGAGAAATAAACTGATTCAGTTATTTGCTCAAAATAAAAGCTCCATTTCATAATTCATTTCAATCTTTCATTAGTCTTATATAAATGCAATCATTTTAAACTATTATTCTATGCAATTAATATTGCTTAATCAAACGATAATCAATAAATGATAAATGCATTTTCATTTCACATTTGCTCATGGAAATAATATTTGCTCCTTCTTTGCTGTCATGCCGTACAGGAATCCTTTGTGGCCTACCTAAACCCATTGTCATTTTCCCGCACCTTTCTTATTTTCTTTTGCAAAACTAAAGAGTAATAATACTTTTTCAGTTCAAAACTTTGTTAATGATTTTCACACACTGGAATGTTTAATCCGAGCAGGTTTTATTTACCGAAAACCCTGCTCCATCAATAACAGTGAGTGGCCTGATGGTGCCTCTAAAATATACTGACACGTTATTCCTAGACCTGCCTGCCTACGGCATTGGTTCAGGAAATTATCTAAATTCTAGCCAGACTGGTTGTGGGCAAGATGACTTCAGTCCCAGCTGATCTCATCAACCCATGTACCATACCTTCCCCTACCCCACACCTGTCTAACTTGACTGCACATGAATATAACAGCACAGTCGTAACTCAGTCACTGCCTACGCTAGAGTATCTCTATTGCAAAGGTGGTCTCATATGCCCAGACCAGGCCACTCTCAATCACCTCTTTGAATGTTCCTAAAAAAATCCTAACTGTAATCAGCCTCTAACTGCATATAGGTTGCTCAGCTCCAGGAAACCCACTGCTTTCCAGCAATGTCAGGAAAAGCTGAAGTGTAGCTGGTAGTACCCATATATCTGCTGTTGAAGGAGACCCAGACACTTTCTCCAGTAGCTTGAAGAATGGTGCAGCAATCCTTTTCTGGAAATTGCTCTCACACAGGGGCTTACTATATATTCATGAAAATCAAAACACTGGGTGAAATCTTGGTCATCAGCTCAGTCTACACCTGCAGAAACATGGTGCAGCAACACTTTTGAATTAATGCTACCAGTTGCGAAGGCTGCCCTGAGATCCCACATCAAGACATACCTAGATGTAAATGAGGACTCAGTGTCATTTGCCAAAACCTTGTGAGCTGCAGAGATGGCTTCACTATAAACCCCGACAAGCCAATTTTTAGAAGCCCAACTCACAAGTCATTCCACCATTCAAGTTATACATGATGATCAAGGAATGCTTTACGTTCAATCCTTGGAGAAACCTGCTACATTTTTGGGTGGACTGTCTCGTTCAGATAAAGGAGACTTTTTGAAGGCAGAGAATTTATTTTTGACCCCTTAATCTGTCCCTAAATTTGCAGATGAGGGGAGGAAACTACTGCAGCACAAAATCTCAGTTGATGAAATAAAGGTTAAAATTGCTGATCTACTCTCTAGCTTCCCTTGGAAAATTAATAAATTTGTCAATTTGCGTTTGGATCAGGTGCTTTCCTTAAAGGAAGCTGAATTCATCGTCTCCAAAAACTATTTCTCCAACAAGACCTTTGCATTATTGATCTCTAAAACCTGAGAAGGACAAGCTATATTGTGCCACTTACTAGGGGCATAACAGAGGCCCCTGCAGCCCCCGCAGTTTGGGGGGCATCATGGTTACTTGCTTTGGAGGGGGCCCCCTCAGCCCTTAAACCATGTCATTGCATGCCTGGCAGAATGTATGCAATTGCATTGAATAAGAAACACGAATGCTTGGTAAAGCCACTCGGCTTCCTCAAGCAGAAAAAAACAGAAAAGCAACACTGTTAATTTAATATCCCTAGCAGACAGAGGCCCAGCAAAGGTTACCCCAGGTATCTATGGCAGGGGAGTGAAGCAGGCCCCTGTGGCACAGGAAGGCCCGAAATCTTCAGGAGGCCCCTTTCGAGCCCTAATCCAATAAATATCTGTGCAATCTTTGTGACGCCGGGCCCCTCATCACATTCGGCAGGGGAGCCCTATTAACGTACGTTATGCCACTGCCACTTACTGCCCTATTTCGTTAAACCATAAGTACATGAACATTTTGGTGAAAATTCTGACAAACCTGCAATGCATTATGCTCCAAATCCTCATCCATAAATACTATGTACGTTTTATTCCAGGACGATCTTCCAGCAACCATTTGACAACCCTAATTCACCTGTGGCTGCAGACCAAAGGTTCTTCCAATGACATTAATGTCCACTCAATTGAAGCACGGAAGACATTGCGGTGGATTACGTTGGGGTCACTTATTTCTGATTCTTGAGAAGTTGGTTTAGGTCAAAAATTGATTCCTGAGGTACAGTGGTTACTCTGCTCCTTTGGTCAAAGTTAATAGTACGCGCACAACATGACATTCACTCCTCCCAATTGCCCAAGAACTCTCAGAATCAGAACGTGTTGTTCATGGCGTAGCCTTTTTATTATCGAATCAGGTAATTCACCAGTGACCAACACGAGAGTAACAGTATCCCTTTGGATATAAAATTATTAAAGTATCACTCTTTAGCGGCATTATCATGTTGAAGGCTGCAAGACAATTAGGCACGACATTACACTTGAAATTGAGCTTGGCCGTACACTTTAGTGGCCTCCTTGACCTGTCAAAGGCAGTAAAGAAGATATGCACCACATTACATTTGAACTCTTGAACTTAGCCATACACTTGAACTTGGCCGTCTCGGCCCACCAAGCCCCCACTCTGCTGTGCACATTGTGCCAGCAGGCCCGAACGTGCTACAGCGAACAGTTACACTACTTGAAAACCAGGGCCCCACATGGCACACTGGCATGCCCCCCGGGGTACCTGCACTCAGGCAGCCTCCCCAAGGTTCACCTCAGTCCATACGTTGTGGGTTAGGGCAGAAGAGTCCAGGACCACCAGCAGGTCAGTCCCCCCTTCCGCCTCCCCTCTGCACACGTGGCTCCTACCCCTTCCTGGGGGCCATCCAGTTGCTGAACCGCCACCGGGCGAGAAGCTCCCTGGCGCGCTCGCCCTCCCCCCCGGCGCTAACTGTGCTCCCCAATGGCCGCTAGTATAGTATGTACACTGAGCTACTGCCCTTCTACCAACATATGCCCTCTATCCTGATGCCACTGCTCCATTTTATTATCTGGGCAGTCCTGTGATAAATTACCTGCCCCCTCTCAGTGGCCATCGAGTTGTGAAGGCCCTAGTTTACACTATCTCCTGTTTTCCCTGAATTAATCCATGCCCCCCTGCCAGGAACCCGTGACCAGCTGTATTTCCACCACCTGTATCCCAAAAAAGGAACTACTACCCCAGGCCCTCCAGTAAATTTCCAGCCATAAGGGTGCCTGCCTGCTAGCGCAACCCAATTAGACTCCCCAGAGCTACTGGGGCAGAGGAGGAAGTGTTGGACCCGCTGCCTTTCCCTTACTGATCGCCTGTATCACTTTCTTCACCAACTTGTCCACGACCTTAACCAGAACCCCCTTAACTTATACTGCCTGCGTTATTGCTACCGACCACATATAGAAAGTTCCCTTCAGACGATTGGGCATTGAGCGGTGGTGTAATAACGCACCCTCTTACAGCCTTGTGATAATTTACCGGGCCCAAGAATGCTTTATATAAATACGTCTTGGCAACTACCCTCAGGAACTGGCACATTGTCCAGAAGCCTCTCTTAATGCCCACCGAGTTGGGAAGGCTCCCCAAGGAAACTAGTCCCCTAGAACCTCCAATAACAATTCTGCCCACCAGGGTGCCTGAAACATTAGCGCAACACTAAATATCCTCTCCCGAGCGTCTTCGGTACGTCCAGGAAGTCCAGAACCACCAGCAGGTCCGACTTCTCTGTCACCAGCCAGGTGACGTCTGGGACCACCAGCAGGTCAGTCCCTTCTGTCGCCCGCCAGATGTCCCAGAAGCTATGTCCAGGCTGATGACAGCCATAGGCAACTTCACCAGTACTTCTGGGAATCCCCATGACACACAGCGTGAGTGGATGCCTGTGTTGTGACCCATCTCCCAGGGGCTCCAATCCCAAAGAACTGCCACCCAATACCCTTACCTGCTGACATCAGCCATAGTCCACTTACCAACCAGGCACCTCCTTGTGCTTAGAAACCATTCAGCTATGCTACAAATTATTTTTGTCCTTCAAAAGACTCTCTTGTGCAGGACTTTTACTGTCCTGGGCTCCAGCACTACCGCCCTCTGAGCTATTGCTCTGCCCACTTACAAAGGCTGCTCCCTCTGTGAGGGGTGTTGTTTTAACCCCTAACTGTAAAGACCTGTGGTTATCGCCGCTACAGGGGTATAAAAGGCTGGTTTTGCATTGCCCCTTACGGTTAAGTCCTGTGGTTATAGGACGCCACAGGTGTATACATGGCTGGTTTTACCATGATAATATAACACATGCCGCATAATTACCCTGTACCAGAGGTGACGTTTGTAAATTGTACTCCATCACCAGTGCAGGACTTTTACTGGCCTGTACTTCTGCACTACTGCCCTCTGTAATCAGCCCACTGTATGTTAATTGTGTCACACACCCTTAGTCCTCACTAAAACTGTCGACACGTAAAAGGAAAGGAAAACTGTGGCCATCGATTAAAGCAACCCTAATGATGGTTGTTTTGGTAGCAATTCCCTTTGCCCGGGGATTATGCCACAATTAAATCGCCACCCGATATTGGGATGCACTTTCAAAATGCATTTCCTTCCCAAGGCCCACTCCACGATAATTGTGTTGCACACCACAAGTGCTCCCCCAGGATTGCTGACGCTTAAAAGGAAATGAGAAGCTCGCATACAAATATTTGGCCACTCAGCATTTCCTTCCCCAAGTCCACTCCGTTAATTGTGTTGTACACCATAAGTCCTCACTATGGTCTGCTGACACCATTCCCAACATTACCTGTGGATTACACCACAAATCAATTGCCACCTGGTATTGGGTTGAGGTTTGAAATGCATTTCATTCCCAATGCCCCCTCTTTGTAAATTGTATTGTACACCCTAAGTCCCTTATGATGGACTGCTGTAATTGAAAGGAAAAGAGAAGCTCTGCACATAAATATCTGGCAATTAAGCAAAACCCAATGAATCGCCACATTTAATTGGGATGAGCTTTAAAAAATGGAGTTCCTTCCCAAGGCTAGCTCCCTGTAAATTGTGTTGCACACCCTCAATCCTCCTAAGTATTACTGGCACCATTCCCCACATTGCCTGCGGATGTCACAACTGAATCCTAGGGATTATGTCACCCATACCTTCCTACACGTTGTTGGGATGAGCTTTTAAAAATAAGTTGTAACCTCCTTACTACCTCCACGAGATAATGAAATGAATAGGTATTTGGCTGTGTACCCTGGGGAGATGATCTAGGCATTGGCTACCCCTTACCCTTTTCCCTAGGAAAGGAGGGGGGTTGGGGTTTGTCCCCCTGCCACCGAAGTGACGCTGCTAGCGTCCAGCGCAAACCTTGCCACAACAGCAATAGATGTGATTTTGCGATGTTCTGTGATAGGGTATTAAAGCAGGGGTTCTGACCATCTGCTTGCGGCGATATTGCTCTATATACTGATAATTTACCACAAGAGAGGGCATCAGCAACTGTCTTGTCTAAGCTTTCCGTCCAAAAATCCCAATCATGTAGATGGTAAGTGCAATTGAGAGCCAAGTACACCAGCTCCCTTAATGACGCACACCAAAACGGGGAGGGCCCTGTGCCACCAACCGTTGGCTACCTCCGCACCATGTAATTATAGTGTAATTAAGTCCACAGATGGTAAGTGCAATACAGAGCTAAGTATTTTAGTTGCTTAAGATAGATCGCCCTACTAACCTCAGATGGTCACCAATCTGAAGACAAATGACATATAACAGAGCTTTGGAAAGCAGTAGCAAAGGGTGTACACTGCCACTAATCTGAAGGCACATGACCTATAATAGCGCTATGGGGAGCAGTCGCGAAGGGTGTAGATCACCGCATTATTTCCCCATAGTAGCATAAAAATCTGCACCGTATAACCTGCCAATTGCCTACCAGCACCATAGGTGTTTGTGATGGAAGGAAATCATTGTTGCCCACTTTTCAATAAATGAATCATACCAAACGGTCAATTTGTGGACGGGAACCCCTAAATATATCAGCAGGGAAATGTTGTGCCTCAGGGCTGTAACCACGTTCAAACCCCCCATCCCAACTAGCAAAGGGTTACTACCAGGTTGCAGCAGCCTATCCAATTTGACATATAGCACGACTCGTATGTGCACTGTGCACTTCCACCCCCAAAAAGTGGGGTGCATCTTGGCGTTGAATCCTAGATTGAATGGTGCTTAATTTGTCTACCTCCCCCAAGATGCAAAGCTAAGTGTGCCCGCCGGGAATGGCACCTGGGACCTTAAACAATGCAAGTTTACAGCATCCATGGCAGGCCAGGAATTATGGTGCAGCTAAAATGAACAAGTACTCCCCGTCTCAATTTGAAATGTAAATAAGAACAGCATGACTCCTTAACCGTGGGAACTGACTGCAGACGCAGACCAAGTGTGTTTAAGCACACATTGCAGCAATGAGATGTACATCAACGTGCAGTGCATGTCAACTGAGTGTGCCTGAGTGACACATATTGAATACCCCGTCAGCCCAGATGGGTTTTGCTAGCCAATAATAACCGCACAGAATAATTATAGGGATTTCCTAATGATCGATGAAGCAGTTAATTCCCCGACGCTGTATAAGTGTGTTGAAGCACACGTTGCAGAAATGAGATGAACTTCAAAGTGCAGCGCATGCCAACTGATTGCGCATGAATGACCAGCGTTATTACGAATGGCACATATAGAATACCCAATCATCTAAGACGGGTTGTGCGGGCCAAATAACCGCTCAGAATAATTGCAGGGCTTTCCTAATTACAGGCGAAACAGTTAATTCACGGACTTGGACCGCGCAAAATGATATTACATTAGGAACTTCTACAAAATCAACCCCATAACCTGAATGCATATACTTAATACCTCTGCCTTGTCCGACGCTCCAGTTCTACCAAGGCATGACGAATCATGACACATGGATATACAGCAAGTACAGGGAGCCGACGGCATGATGCGCAGCAAAGACTTCTGATACCATGAGATACAACTACAGCCATTATACAAATTGTTATGCATGTTATACTAATTATTATGATATAAGAAAGTCACTGTAATTCAACCACCGGTACGCAAAATTACAGTTCGCCAGGAAATTAAATACAGCAAATACAGGAAGCCGACTGCATGATGCGCAAAAACTTCTAATACTATGTGATACAACTACATCCGGTATATATGTTCTTATACATACGCATTGGCAGCAAAATACAGATCGCACAGATCTAATGGTGCCTTGAAAATGTTCTTTGGCATGAAGCGCTTTGGCATATCAAAATTACAGATCGGAAAGAAAATATATACCATGATCCGGGCTAATGGCTTTGACATGAAGCGCATTCGATCCCTATCAGCCGTCCCAGCTCTGGATAGCAATGCGAAAGCCGAGAGGCCACCTCTCACCGCAATCCGCATCTTAACTGCTATGGGGGCGGCCCCCCCTCTGTAACTGTGAGCTAACGTCTGCCTGTTTTAGGCGAACCGCGCACCATGAGCTGCGTGGCTAGTATCGCTCCGCCGCCTCCATACGGGCTCGACCCCACTGTGTAGAAGTGGGAGGGCAATAGACTGTTCATAGGGTGCTTTTACCTCGCCTCAGCCAGCCTTAGAGAAAATTCAGCCGCGAGCCGCTTCCGATGCCTGGAGGGGGTATGCGAGGGAGTGATCGGTTGGTGAAATAATAAAGCAAGCACCGTTTGCATGGATGTAAAGCGGTATAGACGCTGCTTCAAAACAAACAATTGCACCATCGATTATGGGTGCGAATGGCCAAATCGTTCAAAACCCTTGCGAGAAACAACTCGAAAACAAAGGGGAGCCCTCCGCACTTGGTAGCGGGACGCCTCGCACCACGGGCCGCATCAAGACAAACAACCCGACCAACCATTATGTGAAAAACGCAATATTATTCAAAACCTTTAGCGGGAATCCACTCGACAACAAAGGGTGCGTCCCCTCACATATAGCAGCGAGACGCCTCGCACTACGAACAGTATGTTTCCTGTAACAGCGCGGCCTTCTATAGGAAATACACACGAAAACAACGGCGCGTCCCCCGCATATGGCAGCGGGACGCCTCGCACTCTAAATGGAAATGTTTATTTAAATACGCGATCGTCAATGTCTTCTAAAACTAAAAACCCCATGTGGGCGAGCTACGCCTAGGCCCCCTCAAACCTCCTGTGCCACACTCAGCACACCGCCGACTCGAACTCTCTCCTCATCGACGATGAGCCCCTGCAGCTTGCCGGAGGTCCAAGGGGACAAAGAGGCTGAAGATCGCGGGGCGCGGACTTAAATATCCTTCCAGCGCATCCCGATGACATCACCTCATCCAGCCCCCTTTTTGTTCCTGGAGAAGGGCCAGTCCTGTGGCGCTACTAAGGACGCCCCTCCTCTAAGCGCGGGGGGCGCCTGTCACTGTGGAGCATTCCTATCAGCCCAATTTGCTCTTATGAGGAGAAAAAGACTTGCATATTTGCTCTCCCCATTGTTTTGTTTGTTGGCTTTGGAACCGCAGTAGGTGACTTTACCGTGGGACTGGGATGGAGGGTTTAGTGACTTGCACTGGGAAATCTTAAGCACAACTGTGTGAAAAACAACATCTTGCACACAGTTACCAACTCACTCTGCCTTTTATATACTTTATTACTCGTTGAAGTGCTGCATAAATACATTGGGGCAGATTTACAAGAAAGTGACGCATCTCTACAGATGCGTCACTTTCCCTGCGCCACCCTTAAAAACCTTTGCACCACCATAGATGCGCCGTATTTACAATACGGCGCACTATGGCGCAAGGATTGACATATGCATCAGAAATTCTGATGCATCTGCTGGCGGAAAAGTCACGCATTTGCTGGAGTTGTGTCGCAAGCACGACGCAACTCCAGCAATGCGTGTTGAGGCCTATACCCACTACACAGCGTCACTACTTAAGCCTGCTTGAAGCAGGCGTAAGGTTTTGACGCAGTGGCGTCCTAAAAGTGGCGCAGTGAAATCTTGTAGATTTCACTGAGTCACTTTTACGAGGCCTTCCTGCGTGGGAACACCCACCCTGCATACATTATACCTGACGCAGGTATAATGTGACGCAGGGCTTTACAACGTGATGCATCTCCCTAGATGTGTCACGTTGTAAATAGGCCGCATTGTTTGCGCCGCTGTTGCGTCAAAAAAGTGACGCAACTGCAGCGCAAAAGTCACGCAAGGGGCTTGTAAATCTACCCCATTGACTCTAAGTTAAGCCTGACTGCTTGTGCCCAGCCACTAAAGTGTTAAACATAGGTTAATTTGGGGCTCGCTTGGGACTTCCCTCTGGCAGAAAGTGTGATTTCTGCTTGAGTGGAGTTTCACCCCCCTCAACCAGTAACCCACTTCCCTACCACACATCAGCCAGGCTCGCATATCTCATTGACAATATCAAGGTAGTATTTGTAGAATGCAAGATCAGATGGAGTTTAATACAATGTGGAAAACACTGAGCTTGAACATCTCCTATGCAAGGTTTTTTTTTGGACTGCATAGCAGATATTAATTACCATGGAAGGCGCCCTGAGAATTCTACCAATATAGCACACTGCTCATGGACTATCTGAGACATAACACTAACACAATAACTGTATCTTGTTCCTTTCCCTAGCCACTACACTTTATTTTATCACATGATTTTCTTCTCCTTGAGTCAGGCTCTGCCCTGCCCCTAAATCCTGAGCACAAGGCTAATGTGACAGGGAGGAGCTGGTCCTCTATGAAGATGTCTCCTTTATATGTTTCTTTAATATCACAATCCGTTAAAAGGTGCAAAGTGAAAAACTCACATTGGTTTTGCTTTTTCCTTCAACATATATATCTTCGACACGGTAATATTTTTAATTCACCCCTTGTTGGTATAACGCACTGAAATAATATATGTGGATGACTGATCTGTCCTGTTACAGGTGATAAAATGTCAGCAAAGTAATGTTAAAAGAAATCAGGATACAACTGGATTCTCATTTGAATTTTTTTTTAAAGGATGCAAGAAGGCTGCTGTTGGGGTTTCAGCTGGTAAAGTCCATCTCACTTGTTATTTTCTAAGCAAACTCTGCATGCTTAGATTTAATGCCCCACTGTTAGACCTGTCAGCCCTTTGGGTGGTCCCTCCTCATCATTATTTATTTTTTCCCACTTTTGCCTCAAACCCTGTTTGAATTTTTCCTTTTTGGGAACCACCAGACTTTTTCGTGTTGCTGCAGATTCAGGGAGCCATTTTAGCTACCCCTGAAACTTCTGTCTGAGGGCCTGGAGCACAAAATGGTGGCCACCTGTGACATCACCAGCATCCACTGGAACCTGCTAGCACCTTCCAGAACATTCCAGAACCCTGTGACAGTTGGAGGCGGTTTAGAATGTTGGGAAGCTAAGACAGAGGGTTGGCAGTTGGAGCTGGCAGTTGGCACCTGACTGGTGAAGAGTGAGCAGCAGAAACCTGAAGGAGGAAGGAGTGAGGCAGCAGGGGTGGAAACTTGTGCCTGGAGTGGGGTCCATAAACCCACCCTTGATACTAGTCCCTACTGACTGAGCCCAGCCTGGAGCCCTGTGTGGGAAGAAGCCAGAAAAACCATCCTAAGGACCTGGACAGCAGGAACAGGCCTTAGAAACAGAGAACAGCAAGATCCTGACCTGGAAACTGGTTTCCCTGGAATCCGACGTCGAGTAGCCTGAGACCTGGAGCCCGAGGTGGAGAAGCGGCGCTGACTGGAAAAGCAGACGTCGTACCCGGAGCCGCCGGAGGTCGAGAGAGGGCGCCGTCAGAGGTCGTGAGGAGTACCAGAGGTCGAGGAGGAAGTCACCCGAGGTCGAGTGAGCGGCGTCATCGGAGGAGTGAAGTCCGCCCTCCGGAGTCGTCGGAGACCGAGGTGAGGTGTACCGGAGGTCGGGAGTGAGGATCGCACTCCGGAGTCGCCGGAACCTGTGAGAATCGTGCCGGAGGTCGGGAGTGGAGGTCGCACTCCGGAGTCGCCGGAACCCTAAGGAGAGGAGCACCGGAGGTCGGGAGTGGGGATCGCACTCCGGAGCCGCCGGAAGTCGACAACGAGCCAAGGCCGGCCGACGTCATCGAATCCGAGGTCGCCATCGGACCGGAGCTGCCCGAGGTCGACATCGAGTAAAGACTGCCCGACGCCATCGAATCGGAGGTCGAGATCGAACCGAGGCCGCTGACATCGAGACCGGAGCCGCCTACCGGCGTCGTCAAAGAACTGACATTGTGCCGAGGCCACCGACATCGAACTGGAACCGCCTCACGGCGTCGACACGACTCCAGCGGCGTCGGAGCATCAGAAAAAGGGCAGTAAGTGGAGTAGAGGGCGCCTAAGGCCCTGTGGAGACCTGAGAGACTGCTCTAAGGGGCTAGGGAGGTGCTGGAACCAACCTGACTGTGCCAGGGGTGAGCTGGGACTAATCTAGAGAAGTTGTGTGGAGGGAGAGAGCCAGGTCTCTGGTATTCCCCCCTTGATCTACCTCAGTTTAGGCCTCAGCCTTGTCCAAGCCAGGGAGTAGACCCCCCCAAGCCTTCCACATCCCCACAAGCTGTGCCTGGGCCAAATCAGCCCTTAGGAATTCAAAAGTGATCTGATTCTATGAGTGTCACTGTCAGCTTTTAAGTATTTATTAGGGGCACTGTATTTATTGTATTTAACCTATTTATTGCTTCACTGTATTTATTGGTCCACAGTATTTATTGATGCACAATATTTATTGGTTTACAGTATTTATTGCCTCAGAATATTTAATTGCCTGTATGTATTGCACTTTTATTTATGCCTTCAGTATTTATGATCACCCCTATTTATTGAATCATTAAGCCAGTATTTATTTGACCCGCACTATTTAAAAAGTTTGTATATTGTGATTGTTATTTATTTTATCCAATCAGCAACTAAGAGAAAAAGAAGATAAAGAAAGATATTTTCATAAGTTTTTGGAACGGATGCACGCATGGTTATTGTTTCGGTATGTCGTATGCTTAGCACGGAGCCTGATTCCTGACCACTCGAGCCAAGCTACCACAGTGTGTCCGGAAGACCACCACCACCCTTTCAGAGTGGGAGTGTGGTTTTCCAACATAAATTGGTGTTCAGTGGTGGGATAGAGCTGTGCCTACGTATACTCAACAATAACTGTGGGTAGTCCATAGGCCTACACCGGGAGTTTTCTCAAAGCGGCCTTCCTAATTGTGGGTTTTTGTTTTTTCCAAATTTACTCTGGTGGTGGGAGGAGGTATTATTAAAGGTACCCCCCTGCATTGTTACTGCAAATAACTGTCCTCTAACCTGAGTGGGCGAGATGGAATTTGTACTAGAAAATCTAGAAACGTACACTGTGGCCCAACTCAGGGAGTTTTGCCAGCGGGAGGGGGTGTACTGTCCCCCAGGAGCAAAGAAGGGTGCACTCCAAACCAGCTTAAGGGCTTGGGGGGAGGCACGCCGAGAAAGCAAGGCTGAGGAGGAGGACAGGGATAGAGAGCCTGACACCGAGGGGGCTGAGATGTACCAACCTGAGGTGGGGAACCTGTCAGCGGGGCCCAGAACCATTTCTAGGAAGGGCAGCAGTGCCTCTAGCGGTGGCTTGTCTGAAGTGGAGTTAACAGACCGGAGGGAGAAAAGACAGCTCACATGGGACTTAGCAAGGCTGGAGAAGGAGAAGGAGGAGCAGAGGATGGCCCATGAATTACGACTGAAAGAAATAGATCTTCAGATCCTGAGAATCGGGGCACAACCTGTTCCTAATGGTGGCAGCCAAACCCAAGAGATCACCAGGGAACCTAAACCATACCTGCCAAAGGACATAGTAGCTAGCTATGGAGTGGGCGACGATATCGCCAAGTGGCTAGCGGCCTATGAGGTCTCGTTGAGGGCCCATGGGGTTCCAGAGAAGTACTGGGGAGGGGGATTGTACAAGTACATGCCTCCAGCTGGTAGGGATGCTTTATTGGCCCTCGAAGAGGATGAGCAGACCCACTACCCCACCATGAAACTGGCGCTCATAAGGAAGTTTGGACTAACACCCGAAAAGTACAGACAGAAGTTCAGGGGTAGTCACAAACTGGGCACACAGAATTGGGTGGACTTCCTGGACTATGCAAAGAAGGCACTGGAAGGTTGGATTCAGGGCAGTGAAGTGAGGAACTACGAGGGGTTGTTTGACCTAGTACTGAAGGAACACCTGCTCGAGAAATGTTTCCCTGAACTGCGGCAACACCTGGTGGATAGCAAGCTGACCAGTCCCCGGAAGCTTGCTGAGGAGGCGGACATTTGGGCTAGTACCCGGGTGTCCACAAGGGGGACTGGAGGGGATACTCAAAAGGCCGGACAGGGCGCCCCCCAGAAGAAAGAGGGAGGGGAAAAGAAAAAGGAGTTCTCCAAAGGCCCCCAAAATAACTTCCAAGGGAAGGGAACAGGATTCACCCCTAGGGCTAACCCACCCAGAAACCCTAATCCTGGCCAGAGTCAGCAGCCAAGGGTTGTCCATTGCTATGAGTGCGGTGGCGTTGGACACTATAAAGGAGATCCGAAGTGCTTGAAACGACCACCCCCTCCCACTGGAGGAAAGACCCCCGGAGTAGCTAGTGTAGTGCTCGGGGAGGAGATGCCCTTAACTAAGGGAAGGGAGTGGGCGGGTGTCACTTTAGTGTCCCTGGGAGAACGGGAGATGGTTCCTAAGATCCAGGTGCCCGCAAATACCGCAAAGTATGGGCAGTGGGTCACCATCAACGGCCAAAGAGGGGAGGCTCTGAGAGACACAGGAGCCAGTATGACTATGGTGCGTAGCCAACTGGTGTCTCCAGAGCAGGTAATTCCCGATGTACTCCACCCAGCCGCGATGGCTGACGGCAGAACAGGCCACTATCCCGTGGCCGAGGTTCCCTTTGAATGGGGGGGGGTTGCAGGTTCACTTCGAGTTGCCGTAAGCCCTGCCGTGCCAGTCGATTGTCTGCTGGGGAATGACATGGAGCACAACGCTTGGAAGGAGGTGGAATACCGGACTCACACCGAGATGCTGGGTACACCTGATTGGGCCTGTGTGAGCACAAGGTCCGCGACTACCCGAAGAGGGAGTTCATTTCGGCTGGAGCCTGGAACAAAGGCCCAGCCAGCTGCCAGTCAAGGGAAGAACCGAGGACAGGAGGAGCCTGCCTCGGCGTCCCCACCCCGTAGGACGGATAGGCCACCGGAGGTGGTGGACCAGGAGTCTGCGGTGGGGGACGTTACCAACCTGGAGGACCTACCCATCCCGGCCGAGTGGCACGTGGAGGGAGGCCCGTCCAGGGAGGAATTCTGCCAGGGCCAGAGGGAGTGCCCTACCCTTGAGGGGCTGAGGCGACAGGCCGAAGCCCAGGCAGCAGGGAACGTTGAAGGGAACTACAGTGTTTACTGGGAGGATGGCCTCCTCTACAGTGAACCCAAGGCACCCCTACATGGATCGTCACGAGCCTTGGTAGTCCCTCAACGTTATCGAGCCTTCCTTCTGGAGTTGGCTCACGAGATACCATTGGCAGGACACCTGGGGCAAGACAAGACCTTCGCCCGTCTTGTCCCACACTTTTATTGGCCTCAGATGAAAGTGTCGTCCGATACCTACTGCCGGACATGTGTGTCTTGCCAAGCCAGTGGGAAAACAGGGGTGAAGCTGAAAGCTCCCCTGGAACCACTTCCTGTCGTTAGCACCCCCTTTGAAAGGGTGGGCATCGACATTGTGGGTCCGTTAGATCCACCGACTACAGCTGGTCACAGGTTTATCCTGGTTCTGGTGGATCATGCCACACGGTACCCAGAGGCAATACCTCTGAGGACCATAACAGCACCTGTTGTGGCTAGGGCCCTGATGGGAATCTTTACCCGAGTGGGTTTTCCCAAGGAAGTTGTGTCCGACAGGGGGACCAACTTCATGTCAGCGTATATGCGGGCGATGTGGAAGGAGTGTGGAGTGACATACCGGTTCACCACTCCTTACCACCCCCAGACCAATGGTCTGGTGGAGAGGTTTAACAAAACCTTGAAGGGCATGATCAGAAGTCTGCCTGAAAGCCTGCGGAGGAAATGGGACGTCCTCCTACCCTGTTTACTTTTTTCCTACAGGGAAGTGCCACAGAAGGGAGTGGGCTTCAGCCCCTTCGAGCTTCTGTATGGGCACCCTGTACGTGGACCTCTCAACCTGGTGAGAGACGGATGGGAAAGAACTCCCAGAAAGCTTCCCCAGGATGTGGTGAGCTACATGCTGGCCTTCCGGAGCCAAATGGCTAAGTTGTGGAAGCAAGCTTCTTACAACTTGGAAGCCAGCCAAGCAGTGATGAAGGCGTGGTATGACCACAACGCTCACCCGGTGGAGTTGGAGCCTGGCCAGAAGGTGTGGGTGATCGGACCGGGAGAGCTTAGTGCCCTCCAGGATCGCTGGTCAGGACCCTTTGAGGTGTTGGAGAAGAAGGGTAAGGCTACCTACTTGGTGGACCTGAAGACCCCTCGTCAGCCCCTGCGGGTGCTGCATGCCAACCGCCTCAAACCCCACCACGAGAGGCCCGAAGTCATCTTGATGATGGTGACTGACGGAGGAGAGGACGTGGAAAGCGAGCCTCTCCCTGATCTGTTTGCGTCTCAAGAAAAGGATGGGTCGGTGGAGGGAGTGATTCTCTCCCCATCTCCAACTCCTGAACAGCAGGAGGACTGTCGCCAGGTCCTGGGGCAGTACTCCTCGTTGTTCTCCCTTGTCCCGGGTAGGACTCACCTGTGCGTCCATGACGTGGACACAGGAGACAGCCCACCTGTGAAGTCCAAGATCTACCGGATGTCAGACAAGGTGAGGGCCAGCATTCATAGTGAAGTCACTAAGATGCTGGAGCTAGGAGTGATCGAACCTTCTAGCAGCCCCTGGTCTAGTCCGGTGGTGTTAGTACCAAAAGCTGCACCACCGGGTGCCCAACCAGAACTGAGGTTCTGTGTGGACTATCGGGGACTGAATTCAGTGACCAAAACTGATGCTCATCCGATCCCTAGGGCGGATGAATTGATTGACCGGCTGGGAGCTGCCCAATATCTAAGTACCTTTGACCTTACTTCAGGGTACTGGCAGATCTCTTTGACTGATGGAGCAAGGGAAAGGTCAGCCTTCTCCACGCCCAATGGCCACTACCAGTTCTGTGTGATGCCCTTTGGGCTCAAGAACGCACCTGCCACGTTTCAGCGCCTGGTAAACCAGATCCTCACCGGAATGGAGAGTTTCTCTGCTGCTTATCTGGATGACATAGCCGTCTTCAGTAACAGCTGGGAGGATCACTTGCGTCACCTGCAAGCTGTTCTCCAGGCCCTGAGACAAGCTGGATTGACGATCAAGGCCAGCAAGTGCCAGATCGGGCAGGGGTCGGTAGTGTACCTTGGACACTTGGTGGGTAGGGGAGCGGTGCAACCCCTCCAGGCGAAGATCGAGGCCATCATGGCCTGGGAACCCCCCAAGACACAGACTGAGGTCCGAGCATTTTTGGGCCTCACGGGATACTACCGCCGCTTCGTGAAGGGGTACGGTACCATCGTAGCCCCCCTCACGGAGCTCACGTCCAAGAAACAACCTCGACGGGTAGTCTGGACGGAGGCTTGTCAGCAAGCCTTTGAGAAATTGAAGAAAGCCATGTGCGAGGCCCCGGTCTTAAGGGCCCCAGACTTTTCCAAGGAGTTCATTGTCCAGACAGATGCATCAGAACATGGCATTGGGGCAGTGTTATCGCAACTCAACGAAGAGGGTCTGGATCAACCCGTGGTCTTCCTATCCCGGAGACTACTTCCCAGGGAACAGAAGTGGAGTGCAATAGAGCGTGAAGCCTTAGCAGTGGTATGGGCTCTGAAGAAGTTGCGGCCATACCTGTTTGGCTCGCACTTCCTAGTTCAGACCGACCACAGACCCCTTCGTTGGCTGATGCAAATGAAGGGGGAGAATCCCAAGTTGTTGAGGTGGTCTATTTCCCTACAGGGAATGGACTTTCAGGTGGAACATCGGCCTGGAGTGGACCACGCCAATGCAGACGGTCTCTCAAGGTATTTCCGCCTTAGTGATGAGAACTCCCAAGGGGTTGGGTAGCTCTCCCCACTTTCAGCTGGGGGGGATGCGTGTTAGACCTGTCAGCCCTTTGGGTGGTCCCTCCTCATCATTATTTATTTTGTCCCACTTTTGCCTCAAACCCTGTTTGAATTTTTCCTTTTTGGGAACCACCAGACTTTTTCGTGTTGCTGCAGATTCAGGGAGCCATTTTAGCTACCCCTGAAACTTCTGTCTGAGGGCCTGGAGCACAAAATGGTGGCCACCTGTGACATCACCAGCATCCACTAGAACCTGCTAGCACCTTCCAGAACATTCCAGAACCCTGTGACAGTTGGAGGCGGTTTAGAATGTTGGGAAGCTAAGACAGAGGGTTGGCAGTTGGAGCTGGCAGTTGGCACCTGACTGGTGAAGAGTGAGCAGCAGAAACCTGAAGGAGGAAGGAGTGAGGCAGCAGGGGTGGAAACTTGTGCCTGGAGTGGGGTCCATAAACCCACCCTTGATACTAGTCCCTACTGACTGAGCCCAGCCTGGAGCCCTGTGTGGGAAGAAGCCAGAAAAACCATCCTAAGGACCTGGACAGCAGGAACAGGCCTTAGAAACAGAGAACAGCAAGATCCTGACCTGGAAACTGGTTTCCCTGGAATCCGACGTCGAGTAGCCTGAGACCTGGAGCCCGAGGTGGAGAAGCGGCGCTGACTGGAAAAGCAGACGTCGTACCCGGAGCCGCCGGAGGTCGAGAGAGGGCGCCGTCAGAGGTCGTGAGGAGTACCAGAGGTCGAGGAGGAAGTCACCCGAGGTCGAGTGAGCGGCGTCATCGGAGGAGTGAAGTCCGCCCTCCGGAGTCGTCGGAGACCGAGGTGAGGTGTACCGGAGGTCGGGAGTGAGGATCGCACTCCGGAGTCGCCGGAACCTGTGAGAATCGTGCCGGAGGTCGGGAGTGGAGGTCGCACTCCGGAGTCGCCGGAACCCTAAGGAGAGGAGCACCGGAGGTCGGGAGTGGGGATCGCACTCCGGAGCCGCCGGAAGTCGACAACAAGCCAAGGCCGGCCGACGTCATCGAATCCGAGGTCGCCATCGGACCGGAGCTGCCCGAGGTCGACATCGAGTAAAGACTGCCCGACGCCATCGAATCGGAGGTCGAGATCGAACCGAGGCCGCTGACATCGAGACCGGAGCCGCCTACCGGCGTCGTCAAAGAACTGACATTGTGCCGAGGCCGCCGACATCGAACTGGAACCGCCTCACGGCGTCGACACGACTCCAGCGGCGTCGGAGCATCAGAAAAAGGGCAGTAAGTGGAGTAGAGGGCGCCTAAGGCCCTGTGGAGACCTGAGAGACTGCTCTAAGGGGCTAGGGAGGTGCTGGAACCAACCTGACTGTGCCAGGGGTGAGCTGGGACTAATCTAGAGAAGTTGTGTGGAGGGAGAGAGCCAGGTCTCTGGTATTCCCCCCTTGATCTACCTCAGTTTAGGCCTCAGCCTTGTCCAAGCCAGGGAGTAGACCCCCCCAAGCCTTCCACATCCCCACAAGCTGTGCCTGGGCCAAATCAGCCCTTAGGAATTCAAAAGTGATCTGATTCTATGAGTGTCACTGTCAGCTTTTAAGTATTTATTAGGGGCACTGTATTTATTGTATTTAACCTATTTATTGCTTCACTGTATTTATTGGTCCACAGTATTTATTGATGCACAATATTTATTGGTTTACAGTATTTATTGCCTCAGAATATTTAATTGCCTGTATGTATTGCACTTTTATTTATGCCTTCAGTATTTATGATCACCCCTATTTATTGAATCATTAAGCCAGTATTTATTTGACCCGCACTATTTAAAAAGTTTGTATATTGTGATTGTTATTTATTTTATCCAATCAGCAACTAAGAGAAAAAGAAGATAAAGAAAGATATTTTCATAATGTTTACGGTGTAGAGTCGTTTTTGGAACGGATGCACGCATGGTTATTGTTTGGGTATGTCGTATGCTTAGCACGGAGCCTGATTCCTGACCACTCGAGCCAAGCTACCACAGTGTGTCCGGAAGACCACCACCACCCTTTCAGAGTGGGAGTGTGGTTTTCCAACATGCCAGTGCGGATACATTGGCAACACATTGAAAGTACTGAACATTGACACCTATGAAAAGACTTGATAAACACTTGTTTTACTGTGCATGCTATGGGCCTTATTTATGAGACTCCGTGCACCTCTGGAACTTCACTTTTTTGAAGGTTCCGTGGCGCAGAAGCCTGCTTGATATTTATCAGGCAGCACTAAGCCAGTTTTTTTGGCTCATTGCTGGCTGATAAATATCGGTCCCTTTAACACAGTTTTCTGCGTTAAAGGGGCGTGCAATGGGTGTTGCTGGTGGCATTCCGAGCAACATCCATGGCTTTTTGACACAGTCCCAGATTTATGAGAAATCATAAATCTGAGGCAGCGCCAAAAACTTACGCCTCCCCAGGGTGGCGTATCGGAGGCACAACGAGGAGAAATATCTTTATTTTTGCTCGTTTTTCCTCTTTTCATCTGTGCTGCATTCTGCAGCACACATAGAAAGAGGAAAAAGCCTCCTGTGGTCATTTTTGTACAGGAAGGTTTCCCTTCCTGTACCTAAATAATCATCCCCGCAACGAAGGCACCCTTGCATCATGGTGCAAAGGTACCTGCGTTGGCGAACAGTGCCCATTGTGCACCGGCGAGGGCAAAAGAACTGGGATGCGCCGTATCTCGTAGATAGATATGGCGCAATCCTGCCCTTTTCTTTTACCGTAGGGCAGTGCAGCAGGGAGGCCTGCGGTGCTGCCCTACAGTAAAACCCCATAAATTAGGCCCTATGTTTCTTGTATTTGCTACACTTGCCCACATAATTCTTTTCATATTGGTGCACATTTAAACCTTGTAAACCTTAATAGCTTTTCCTTCCATGGGGGGTACATTCGATGGAACTTGCAAGTGAGGTCTCACAAGACTACCACAAAGTCTTGTGAAAGTACATGAAGATCTCGCGAGGTTTGAGAAATCTCAACCGCTATCCTGGAACCAGGATCCTCTATAAGTTTCTCTTCCTCATTGAATCGCTTATTATTCTGGGAGTCACAAGAGTAGTGGTTTGGATTTGAAGTGATCATTGCAAAATCTCCTGGTGAGTAAAGATTTGTGTCTCAGGGACCGGAGTGCCTTCTGATTGGAGTCCCGACTGGCAAATCTGAAACCAGCGGCCATGCCGGTAAGCCTTGAAATTATTTTTGCTGAAGAAAAAGACAGTTATTAAAGGAAATAAGCATGTTTAGGAGACTCTTTGGAAATCTGGTGCCAGATTACTTACTGGAGTCCTGTCTAGAGTGAAATCTTGCTGAGAAATGAAACTCTTGGGAATATTTTGATGATAAGAGTATTTCCGTATCAAGCTCAAGGCAATCCCACCCTAATTGGAGAATTGACTCTTTAGTATTTAGTATATGGAACTTGTAGGTAAATAATGACATCATGTTAACTTTGCTATTATTGTGGTGACTATAATACTGGTGCACTGTTTGAAAGTGTCCTAGGAACATCACAAGAACCTACTATAAAGCAAGACGTTATTCCAGAATATTCAAGAAGGTGAAGAGATAACCATATTTTTTGGTTCACAGGTAATTAAAATTAAGGGCTCGATCATTATATAATTGTCATAATGTAATGTTAATCAAAGACCTGCCGAATAAAAGATCAACAAACTTAAGTGGATCTTCAGTTATCTCGTCCCAGATCTCTTCATCCACAGCACCCTTCCTAACACCCCTTCCTCTGTCTGGCTTCTCCGAAACCCTGAGCCATTGTGCAGCAGAGTCAGTGCTGCTTTCGAGGGTACTGCTCCAGAGGAAATCAGGTCATTCTATCAGGTGCCTGGCAAAAATGCGCTCTATCGCATATGGAAAACAGATCATAAACGAATGCAGTAATTACACATTCAGAAAAACAAAGAGTGATTGATTGAATGCTTGAATTAATCTTAGCCACTGGTAATTACTCTGGGCTGCTTTCAACTCCATCAATATTCTTTGCTCACTGTGCCACTTGAAACAAGGACCAGACGTATTGGTACTGCCATTAAAGGAACAGTGCTGTCCCATTAATGGAACAGTTCGGTCCCAATCACTAGGCCACGCCTCCTCTGAATGAGAACATAAGCAACTCCTTCTGTTTTTGATCTTATAAGGCCCCATCTCCAAAGTGTAGGGCAGTGGGGCCCATTCACTTTGTTTGTATTTTGTTCCAGGACACCCTTGCTATACCACTGGACATAACCAACCGCAGTATTACAAACGGTAAACAACGTTTACCACAAATCTTTTTCCCCGCAGGGAATCACAACGCGGTCGTTACAACCACCGCGTTGTGATTCCGCATACCATTACTCCGCAAGTCGGATCAACGACTTGCGGGGGGGGGGGAGGTGTTGGATTTAAAATTCAACACCTTCCCTATTGTCCACAAAGACTGGAGTTGGAATAGCAAATTATACTATTCCAACATCCAGCACCCCCCTCCGCAAGTCGTTGTTCCGGCTTGCGGAGTAATGGTATGCGGAATCACAACGCGGTCGTTGTAACGACCGCGTTGTGATTCCCTGTGGGGAAAAAGACTGCGGGATATAAAACGTACATTCATTACAAACTAAAGTGATAGCACTTTGATTTCATCTCTTGCTTTTTCGTCCTATTCTCTCATAACTGGATATATTTCGATTTCATTTCCTTCCGTTGTTATTGTCAAGTTTTACATGTGTAATGTTATTGAACTCAACGTGCTGTTGCGTATCGTGAGAGATATGGTGATTTATTTTCCAATAAATATTCATGGAAATATATGAAATGTGTGTGAGTCTCAGAAGAAGCATCACAGAATCAATGTATTTGTTTCATTGTGCTAAAAAAAAAAAGCTTGAAAAAGGCGAAAAAAGATGCTTCTAATTTAATATAGAGTCTACAGGGGTACATGGAGACTACAGCTTTATGAAGAAATTGGTAAATGCATTTATTCTAAATCCATATTGGATTGGATGTCGGTGTTGGCATTCGTATTGCCTATGACTCAGTTTCTAATAAAAAATGTGCATGACAGTATGATTGATATATCAAAGGAAGCTCCAAAAGAGAGATTTCTTGATCTTTTGAGATTAAAAGCACAATTCTTTTTTCGTACTTCTCGGAAAAAAGAATGTATATTGGAGAAAAAGGATTTTTACTCAAAGTATTATCAGCATAGAAGAAAATGTATATATATTTCCCATTGTTCGGAGACACTGAAGTTTAACCCTGTTGTGAAACTAACACACACATCTTCAAGACAGTTTACATGACCATTTTTTAAATACTCTAAAACCACTTTTAATAAACTACATTCTACCTGCGCCAAAACAAATGCACATCGTGGGATTACAACTACCCCTGGTTCTGTTTGCAGGAGTACACTGAGATCACAGTGGGAGTTTGCAGCAATTTCTGTGCGTCTGTGGCATTTTGGGTTTACTCAAGGGGTTTCTTGCTTTTCGTTAACCCCCCCAACTTTGTTTAACGCTAAAAAAAATGAAGACATTTATATATATATACTTCACAGAACATAATTAGACTCTCCTTAGAGAAGGTCGGGCGAATTTCGGTGATTCCACGAATTTGGTAATTGCTCTACTACATACGGTAATCATAAAAATGCCACACTTTGAAAGATACATGGGAAATAGCATGCTGAAACTGTGCTTGTGCAAGTCTTTGTCACATTTATTGTGTGGAGTTAGAACCAGGTATTTAGGTTTTTACATACAGTCTTCCTATGATATCACATGCATGGCAGTGATCTAAATCCATTTGTGATGAGGTCACCCCCCTTTTCTGCACAAAGTGCGTTAAAAGACAGCTTTTATGCTCGAGTTAGAAGTCCTTACAAAAAAAACAGAGGACAAAAGGCATTTGGCAAAACAGGAACAGTTTGTTTAATTAAACGGAGCATCTGGTAGAACAGTTACAGGCACGAAGTCTGAGGGCTATCCCAAATTACAATTGGTATTGGTCCTTATTTTATACAAACATTCATCAGGTAAATCAAGTTTCTAGAGCACCATATATGGTGAGGAATGTTGGTTGCTGCCTTTGAAGTCATAAATTAATGGTATAATGGTTAACACAGGTGGGTCTCGACCTCACGTGAACACAGTGTGGCCAGTGGATTCCATGTCCAGATGGCCGGCATGGGAAGCGCATGATCACTACTTGTGCTACATGTGCTAGGTCCTGATTGGCCATGTGTTCCTAACTCTTGTGGCATCTGACTTTTGATGGTGCTTTTTGGAGTGCTTGTACCCCCTTTCGCCACTTGTGCTTCATTGGGGCAATCTCCTCTGACCACTGTAATGTTGCTGCGCTTATCTGTGGGATGGATAAAGAGTTTCCTGCCTGCCAGCTATGCACCCTCTAAGCTGTCACATATCAATCAGTAATCACAGGCCTAGGTTTCAGGGGCTGCTTGACTACATATTTGTGAGTCGAGTCGAGCTTAATGTGGAGTTCACAAGGGGCAATTCTATTAATACGGAGAAGATTTTATTTTTATCGACAAACGCATCAACTCCCGTATTAACAGTTCTTTTCCTCTAAAATAGCATTGCGAGTTCCACAAAATGCAAACTTGCGGAGAAAAAACTGCATACACTTTACAGTGAAGGCAGATCAAATTGCACTTCATGGGTGCTTTTGTTGTTTCAGGAGGCACCTGCAGACTACCACATAGTGCTTGGTAATTTTATTTATTGATTGATTGATTTATTGAAATTGTAATGCATCTGTGTTCTTATATGCTAGTGGCGGCTGGTAACTTTTGAAAGTGTTGGGCCATTAATGGCAGGGATGCTGTAATTAACAAAAATCATCATCAGCATTATAAGGAGATCGTCCTGCAAGAACCAGTGCCAAATGCTTTAATATCAACAAATTCAACAATAAATATGATGATAGCTAAAAGGGCTGCTCTAAATAGGCTTAACTTTATGGAGGCAATCTCAATGCTGCATGCTCATCAGCAAAGGCTCGTTCAGGCTGCTATACTGGACTCACCAAATACACATGCCTCATTACTGTTTTCGTCTTGCAGAATAGAACCAAGGCCGTTCCATTCTAATCGATGTTCGAGCTATGTCTGCTGCAATTATGTGAGCAATGGTCCAGTGGGGCTTGTGCCCTACATAGCCCATCATCTAAACCAATCCTGATTATGCTTTCATAGTGCTTGTATAAGTGAACAATATGACAGTAGCACCCAGATTGTGTAGAGCAGGCCTCCTCAGCGCTCACACAGTGACCTGGAGGCTGTTACCTCCTGGCTCACTGACAGAGCACTTGTTAGATGAGCTGAAGTACGTGTGTCGTGTTGGCTGTGGCTAAAGAAATGGCCAGACTGTCATGCACACTTCATTACACAGTGAAGAGCAGGTTGGCTGCCAATCCTCATGCCTGGAACAGCCCACTTCTCCACCATCCAGCGACCCGAGTAATGTTGCAAAATATAAAACACTATAAATAACTTTCACGTATGTGACAACTCGCTCGCACTTTGTCGCTCAACGCCCAGGTGATCCTTAGCACAAGCCACCAAAGCTAAGTGTATCCTGGGGCTAATAACCCCATTATGAGACCTGCAACTTGATTGACGCTCGGAAATTAAAGCTTAAAAAGTCATGAGCTTCTCTAAAATTCATATGGTTGCTGGTGGTAGAGGCAGAGATAAAGAATCCTAAATATTGGCAATATGGAAAGAAAATTCACAACCTCCTAGAAGCAGTTTTCTCAAGTTTGATACCACTAATAGCTGGACAGTGGCAGAGAGCATGAGCTAGCAAATTCCAAATAATACACTGTATTGTAAAGAATGGGCCTCTATTAGCAGGGTGGCTTGAAACTGTCAAAATTAAAAAACGACATGGACTCCTCTTGGCAATGCAAAGTCAGTTCTTTACTCACTGTGGCTACAGGGGGAAAGATTACCCTTACATACAGGCAGACTGCTGGTCTCTCTCAAATTGCTGCTTCACTGGAAACTCTTTTCATGCACATCTTTCACAATACTTTATTACAAACAGTAAATAATAATTAACTTGAAGGTTATAGATTGAAGATGGGAAAACACTCAAAGACCTGTGATCCGATGACCCCAAACTCTGACCTAATCCTCCACACATTCTTTATTGCACTTCGAACAATCCTTCAAAAACAAAGCATTATTCTGCTTGTGAATGCATGTGTATTTGCAGTAAATGTAGCTTACCTGGAGTGTGTGCTTTTATCATGGTGCACTTAAGACTTCCATGTGTCCTAACCTGATTTAATTATTTTTCTGCACCCATTGTCTAATCAGGTTACAATCTGTTAGGAAGCAAAGATTGCATGTCAGTCATCTTGTGTGTTAAACCCATAAATATCTTCGTGCTTACTAAACAAGCGTTGGCCTTTAACCAAAATCCTTTTAAGTTGCTTATCCCATTGTCTCTAAAAGGTAACTTATCACTAGCCCTGCATGGAGTTCTTGGAGTTCTGTTACGCAGATCTCTACAAAGTGCTGAAAAACTCTGCCATGCTCTGCAGAGTTTCGCGATCGCCGGAGTGTGGTAAATTGCGCTACTTGTACTGATTTTTAGCAACGGGCATCTGTCCTGAGAAGTAAAATTGGTACGAACAGCACCACATGCAGCGCAAGAGGGTGCTGCTTCTTTCTACCACTAGAGTAGATGTTCTACTCGAGCAGCAGCTCCCTCAACGCAAGTAGCAGGTTTCTCAATGCGAGTGGTAGCGACCTGCTGCGACTGCCCGCAAGGAAAATGTTTGCCGGGAGGTGGTCTGGCGTATGATTTTTCTCGCTCACCCTTGCCACTTTAATGTTGGCGGGCCATGTGAGAGGAAAAACTCTGCTCCACACCGCATCATGGAGTTTTGCAGAATTCCGCAAAATGTGGGGAGTGGGCAAAACTCTGCGAACTCCACCGGCGGAAGAGAATTCGTCGTCCACCCCTATTTTTCACCTTGCTCTTGTTAGCGAAAGACTTGGGCCTAAATTGGATTTTACCCATGTACAGCTGGGTGTTTTCTACTCATGTTTGTTGATGCGAAATGTTCCAGTGCTTTACATTTTCTGCGTGCTTTATATTTTCTGTGATATTCTCGTATTTTGCTTTTCCTACAACACTCTATTATGCAGATACGTAAAACTGAAACATAGGACCTGATTCACAAAGGTAACTTACAATTTTGAGAAAGTTTACAATTTTGTGTAAGTTTACCACATTTTAGTACTCACAAACTGCACTTCTGTTGTAACCTACACTTTTGTAGTAAGTACAGCATTACACATAATCAACCTCTAGTACTAAAACACCCTCCCATAAAAAAGAATGGAGGTAGGGACTTACTACAAAAGTGTAAGTTACGACAAAAGCATAAGTTACTACAAAAGTGCAGTTTGTGAAAATCACTGTGTAATAGGTTTTGTAGTACTACTGTAGTATTCAAAAAATACTATAAATTGCAATACATCTTCTACCAGGGTTTAACTAACAGTGTGTGAAATTCATATAATTTGTTTTTGTATTATTAACCACAATTTCAGAGAAATTATTCAAAATTACGTATAATTGCATAAAATTCTAAACCGGTGCTTGGCACGATATCTTAGCATAAAATGAGTCCCTGTTTTGTTCCTGTTTGCATACGCTAATTTTTGCCATGAACGGGATGTAATTACACAATGTGTCGTTCGGGATTTTCATGTAACACATTACTGATAATACATGGGATTATGCAAGCATAATGGAAATTTCATCCTAGCCTACTTTAAATGTATAGTGCCTTTATATGAGTAAATACATTACTTCTGCCTGGTGGCTGTTGTGCGGATGATAAAATCAATGTATATGACTGGCACTTAAAATGATGGCTGAAAAATGCATCACCATTCAAAAAAGCCATTTGGGAGAAGAAGATGGGTGGGAGTGTTCAGGCAGTCCATAAAACACACAGAGCAAACCGAGGCATACATAGCTGCTAAAAACTTCCTGAGAAATGGGGCAGCCTTTCACTTCACTGCTGTACCGAGACCTTGCATGATAATAAAGTCACATACATTTTATGCTGTTTTAGCATTCTGAGGCTTCTGCTGAGAGTCTGATGTTATAAGCAAGTGGCTTAGCCCTGTTTTCACTTTCAAGGTGCTTTTAAGACCCTCCAACACCACCAATGCTCATATGTATATGCGAGTCTCAGACACCCCAAATTAATTAAACAAGGTGAAGGTATCATTTCATGCTATTTGTTGCAAATGGGTTCTGCTCATTTATTCTGCCATCATTTTTTGCTTTTGATCACTTGGTTTTTGAACCTTTACTGTGAGTGAGTCTCACTACCTGAGCCTCACTCACAGTAATTTCATGGTAACTGGACTGAGTGTGTTTGACTCTAGTGCCTGCCTTTTAAGGTATGGCCAATGCTGCACAGCAAGGATAAGGGGCACTGGGCTGACTACAAGTGAACACATGTGCACCAGCGTGCATGCATGTATACTGGCTGTGTGTGAGAGACTACCTATATGCACAGCCTGTAGTTTCACACAGATAATATGCACGTGGAAGGTTTAAACGGCAAATTCGACCTCCCTTTACCCCTGGGGACTCCATTTCCTGGGATCTGATGCAAAATAGACAGAAAAGGCCCTGGGAACTCATCCATACTTCTTTTGCTTTGCAGAATAGAAGTAAGGCCATCCCGTTTAAATCCAGGCTCCAGCTCTGCTTGCCACAATTATGCGCGCAGCAGTCCCCCCGGGATTGTGTCCTACGTAGCCCATCATCTACACAAATCCTGATGCTGCTTTCATGATGTTGGTATAAGTGAAGAGTATGACAGCAGCACCCAGATTGGTTAGAGCATACAGCCAAAGTGCTCACAAGGGTCTATGGGGCATATTATCAAGACAGGCGATAAAATTATCGCTGCCTTAGCGGCAGAAAACTGACGCTAAAACGGCGATAATGGGCTTGATAATATGCTCTATGGAATTCCAATTGAAACCCATGTTAGATGTGAAGGACATCTAACATGGGCTTCAATTGGAATTCTATAGAGCATATTATCAAGCACATTATCGCTGTTTTAGCGGCAGTTTTCTACCGCTAAAGCAGCGATAATTTTATCGCCTGTCTTGATAATATGCCCCTACGTTCCTCCTGGCTCAATGACACAGCGCTAGTTAGAAGAGCTGAAGTATGCATGTTGAATTTGCAGGGGCTAAAGAAACTTCTAGACTAACATGTGCACTTCATTTCACAGTGACAGGCAGATTGGCTGCTAATCATTATGCCTGGAGCAACCCAAATCTCCACCATCCATTGACCTGAGTGAAGATTCAAAACCTAGAACACTATAAATAACATTTGCATACGTGACAGCGCACTCGCACATAGTGGGTCAGTGCCCTAGTGCTCATTAGGAGTAGCCACCCCTGAGCTACCCTTGGAGTGGGGCTGCCTCCCACTTCCCATGGCTGATGGAGCAGGGAGGCCAGCACAAACAGCAGCCCATCAGCAAAGGACATAGGTGGGGAACTGAATATTCTGAATCCTGCGCAAGCATGAGACTGTGTTGGTTGGGCACGGAGCCAGCCAGGCAGTGCACAAGTGGGCTCCTCGTGCTGCTCCAATGTTGTAAGTGCCTGGGGGTGCCCATGGTGGGCAGGGGCACCCCATGAAAAAATACAAAAGGAAAACTGATGCACAGTGCGAAGTCATTTAGCGGGAGAACCGTCTCACAAAACTATTCATGTTCTGCTGACTGGAGCGTCCCATAACGCCCTGTGCGGGGCTTATTTACTTATTATTCTACTTTGTGGTGCCCCAAGAAGGGGAGGGAACCACCAACATATTTGCAAATTGTGATGTGAGGGCTGCAGGTAGTGCATCAGCCTCCTAGGATTTATTTAAATAATTAGCCTTATGTACCCAGGTCCTAGGGTTAATGGCCAGATGTGACTGTTTACCTTACCATCAAGCCCTACCAGAACAGGAGTTTTTACTTTGCAGCTTGGAAGTATTGGCACAAATAGTGGTTGGTCCTTGGGCTGCATTTTATGTGGCCTGAAGAGGTTAAAGAAAGACACCAACTCTTGCTGTGAAGGTTTATCAAATTGTATTTGCTATAAATTGAGTTGTTGGTTGACTGGGGTGTAAGCCCTGTTCAAGCAGCAACCACAATCCTAGTAAGAGTTAAGGTACAAGTAAATCCCAAATTAACCTGTGCTGCTCATCCTCTTGCAGCTTGTCCCAAAGTAGTCAGGTTTAAAGTCTCGCTTAACTTAGAGGCAAAATCAAAAGTATTTGTGCAACACTTCAAACAGTTAAACTGTGAAAACACCATGCAAATTAGCTCTGATTTTAATAAATAAATCAAGACCAAAGTGTCAAAAATCCAGTTAGTAGAACTGGAGATATTACTGTTGAAAGTTTATAGTGAAAAATAGAAACAAAAAAGCACAAAGCGCTTGGGATATCTGGTCGTGCCAAACCGGGACAAAGTCACAAGTTCAGGCTGACCATGATGGAGCACCGTCTGGTTACAGGGACCCAGTTAGCCCCCTGAACAGAGTACCTTCAGTCCTGACTGTGGAGTGTTGCGTTGATCCGCGTTGAAGATGTGTAGCGCAGCTGAGGCGATGAGCCAGTTCCGATATGCAGCAAGGCTGCAGAATGAGAACCTGTTTTATCGCCATCGAGAATCCTGTCAACGGGGTTTGGGATGCAAAGCCTGGTGTTGGAGATGTGATGCGCAGTCGAGGCAATGAGTCGGTTCTGATGAACAGTGAAGCTGCAATACGGAGTTTCGTCATCATCATCAAGGCTGCTGTCGATGTGAGATTCGAAGAGCTGCACTAGGAAAAGTGTCACAAAGTGGTTGTTCTGAAATTAATGCTTCAGTCCCACGATGCGTGTAGTGCCGATGATGTGAATCTTTTGCAACTTGTACAATGCACGCAGCAGCAGCGATGCGTGGTTTCTGTTCGAGGATTTGCCGCTCAGCCAAGGAGATGCGTTGTTCTGCTGTTAAGCATCATTGGCCCACTTTCAAGAGTCCAGGACTGGGTGGCACCACTTGGCAGGGTAGTCTCACAGATTGCAAAGCCCAGGTGCAGATACAAGGCTGAAAGTCTGTTATGTCCCTGAGGCTTCAGAACAGAAGGCCAGCCAACTAACCCTTGTATTCACACTGGGTTCTGGGTTCAAGAGTTGCAGGTCCAGTCCTTCTCACCCAGACAAGATGGCAGCAGATCAGCATAGAAAAGAGGAGTTCAGCGGAGTTCAGTTCATCCGATTAGCTGTCCTTAAGCAGCACAGCAGTCCATCTTACTGACAGAGTATCCACAGGTCCAGAGGTGTACTGAAGTAGTGGTGTCTGTGGTCAAGTAATTATATCCAGTGGTGCCTCTGAAGTGGGGTATATTCAAAGACATGCTTTTCAAGTGCACAGATGTCCTCCTTTCCTGCGCTGGCTCCAGACTCACGACAGGGGAGTGTGCAACCCTTTGTGTGTTGACAGAACACAGCCTATTCAGGCGTAAGGGAGGCAGAGGGGCATTTTCAGGATTGAAATTTGAAATCCAACTTCACCATAAGTCTGAATTTTGAATTGTGATTCCAGAGACACCAGAATTGAAAGGTTTATCTCTTTCCTATTTGAAATTATGATTATAAAATGTAATAAGGTAATTCCAGTGTTATCGTATAGGAGAGATAGGCCTTGCAGTAGTAAAAAACGAATTTGGAAGTTTTTCACTACCAGGACATGTAAAACATACACGTACATGTTCTGCCTTTTAAATACATTGCTCCCTTCCCTCAGGGTTTTCCAGGTCCTACCTTATGGGTGGCTTATATGTATAAAAAAGGGAATGTTTGGGTCTGGCAAAATGATTATCTTGCCCGGTTAATATGGCACACAGGCTCTGCAATGGCAGGCCTAAGACATGGTTAAAGAGCTACTTAAGTTGGTGGCACAATCAGTGCTGCAGTCCACTAGTGGTACAAAAGGGGGTGGTGATGGACGGAGCATCAGAACCAATCAAACACTCACACCCAGTCAACAGATCTGGGTTTGATCCATCACCGTTCTTTAGCCCACTCTGCCACCCCAGTTCAGGCATGGCCATATGCAAATCAGTCTGACCCTGTGCCTCATGGGAACAGTCCAGCCCGAACTGCCAAGCCATGCCTTCCCTGGACCGGAAACAAGCTTCCTAGGATCGGTTTCTGGCATTTCAGCCTTATTCAGCCAGGCTTGCTTGAATCCAGTGGCAAAGTGAGCAAGGGACTCAACGTCTGAGCATACCCTGCCAAGTGGGAAGGCATGGCAGAACATGGGCTTCTATGGGAATTCTCTACGGCATATTATCAAGCCCATTATCGCCGCTTTAGCAACAGTTTTCTGCCGATAAAGCGGCGATAATTTTAATGCCGGACCTTGATAATATGCCCCAGAGTACTTCTGTTTTACCTATTTTCTGAAGCCAATCCTGCCTGCTCTGTGCCATAAATACCAGGGGTTTAGCTCAGGTTTAAAGTACTGAAACCTTGATTGAATCTAACAAGATGGCCACACTATTTCTTGTGGTGGACTCCCATCCACCCCAATTATAAGTCCATTTTATAACAGATACCATCACTTTTAGGGAGTCAATATCAGATTGGTGGTTTGTGACCCCAATTGTGGCCACAGGCCATTGATGCATCCCATTACGATATGTTAGGTGGAAGGGGGTACCTATTTCATGCACCATCAACCTACCAATTCCAAGGGATTGTATAATGTCTTTTGAAAAACCTTGCGGTCACAAAGCATGGGCCTCATTTATGAAAAGTGACGCATCACTGCGTGAAAACAGTGATGCGCCACTTTTCACTGCGCCCTCCCTGCGACTCCAGTGATGCGTCATATTTACAGTATGACGCATCATGTCGCAAGGAGTCACAGATACGTCAGTATTTCTGACGTATCTGTAGGCGCAAAAGTGACGCATCGCTGGAGTGTGTCACAAAAGTGACGCAACTCCAGCAATGTGTCCTTTCACATGGGGCAAGCCCCATGTGAAAGGGCCTGCGTCAGTCTTACGCCTGCCTTGAGGCAGGCGCAAGAAATTGACGCATTTGCACCCTAGAAGTGGCGCAGTGAAATCTCGTAGATTTCACTGCGTCACTTCTACGACCCTTTGTTGCGTCAAAACGCCCCCCTTGCATACATTATACCTGGCGCAGGTATAATGTGGCGCAGGGGTTTACAAAGTGACGCATCTACCTAGATGCGTCACTTTGTAAATATGGCGCAACATGGCACATGTTTTACGCCACTGGTGCGTCACAAAAAGTGACGCACCGGCGGCGCAAAAGTGACGCAGGGGCTCATAAATGAGCTCCCATGTGTTTTCACAAACTGCCAGAATTGGGGCCATAAAAAACAGTTATGGACATAGGATCCCTACTTCTTTCATTTCTGGTGAATCCCGCTCTCTCCAGAGTTCCAGTAATTACATTTCTAGGTAAAGCTAACAAGGACCATGGTGAACTCAAGCCAGACCCTATCCCCTTCTCACTACCAATAATTGAAACCCAATCACATTCTAGAGTCATAAAAAGAAACAAATTAATCTAGTGTTCCTCAAATGAATCTTTCGCTTAACCTTCCCCACTTCAAAAATTCATAGTTAAGTTTTCTCATTAGGCATAGAAAAAACATTCGAAATCCATTCAAAACAAGAAACAGAGGGGCATATTATCAATAGACGGCGATAAATATCGCAAAGCGCGCTTTGCGCTTTTTTATTTATCGCCATCTATCGCTGGAATTTATCGACTGGTTAGCGCGTTATTAACAACGCGTATCACCGAGGCGATAAAAATTCCAGCGATAGCGGCTTTATCAAGGGGATATCGCTGGAAATCCAGCAAAATTACTACATAGATGGCGAAAACATTGCTAATAGGCCAAGGTGCACTTAGCCTTATGACCCACCTGCCATAGGATAACTGGGGTAAGTCAGCATTTAATCAGACGTTAGTTTTTGGTGAAAACTGCGGTGTTCGCCAAAAACTAACGTCTGATAAAATGCTGTGGGCCGTCTTGTAAATATCGCGATGTGCACTTAGCGATATTTTACATGCCCTTCTGTATGAGGTACGCCCAGTGATGCCTTGTAAATAGGGCGAAAAGATTATCTCCGCTTTTTTGGCTTTTCAAGCCAAAAAAGCGGAGATAATGCCCTTGATAATATGCCCCAGAGTACATTACATTCTCCTCTCTAAACTAACCCTATTAAATCTCTACTAAGGGGCATATTATCAAGCACGGCGTTAAAATTATCACCGCTTTAGCGGCAGAAAACTGCCGCTAAAGCGGCGATAATGGGCTTGATAATATGCCCTTGAAAATTCCAATAGATGCCCAGGTTCTGATGTCAACATGGACTTTTATTGGAATTCTCAAGGGCATATTATCAAGCCCATTATCGCTGCTTTGGCGGCAGTTTTCTGCCGCTAAAGCGGCGATAATTTTAACGCCGTGCTTGATAATATGCCCCAAAATCTCCTTGAGTAGGATAGAGACTACCCTGACCATACCTAATGTACTGCAATCCTAATCTCTAGATGGATGTTACTCACTCCAACACACTGAACACGTAACAACCTCCTCCAACATCTCATTGAATAATGACATCTGACTTAAAACGTGCCTCCATCAGCTTTCTTTGCTGTCACCACCTCCTACACATTTTCATTCATATCTAAACTGCATGGTGATCAATGCACAATTGATGTTCAAGAATAGAAAAAAATATATGTATGAACTAAGTATTGACTCAAGACCAGATTTTTTTTCATTAAAATCAAATGGCTAGAAGGTGACCTTCTGCTGATACTCCATTAGGCAAACCCACAACAATACAAAAGCCATACACAAACTAGTCACGGCATCACCATAAGAGATTAGCAATGATTTGTAAGGAATCAGTTGCAGCAGCTAAAATAGAAGCGTGATTATCAAGTTGCAAGTGCATGCTAGTAAGCAGGGCTGCTGGAATTTTGTGACACGGGGACCAAATTATGTGTCAGGGCTGACAAAATTATGTGACAAGAAAAGGCAAATTATGGGATGTAATCTTGCACATTTTTGTGATAGTATTACTTCACTTCTTTGTCATTTTCACATGCTAACACTGTCTGGGCTAAGGTTTCAACTCATTAGTACCAGTTTAACACTCACATTTAGCAATAAGCAACACATAGCTGACCAGTCAACCTTTAGGAAGAGTCTTCCACTGTGCACAGAGCAAAGTTAACATGGACGGACTCCAAACTAGACTAACATCAAGCTTAGAGCTTGAACAGATAATAAAAACTGAAAACAAATGTGACTTGATTAACAGAGCGTTTGACACAAAAGCCTGCGTTTTCTAGACGTCTACACAATAAAAAAGAAAACAGATGACAAAATGGGTGACGGATGAAATAAAAACAAAACAATGCACCCTTTAGTGCTAGTAGTACAGACTCGATAAAATAGGCTTCCAGGGGCAATAAGATTTTTAAATCCTTAGCCAAAAATCAAAAAGAGCATGTGACTCAATCAGGATTTCAAATGTCCAGTGTTCTAATAAGAAATATTATGAATGTCTCACTCCTGAATGTGCATCTTTGTCAACTCTTCTATCACCAGTTTTCTGTGGTTAAGAGGCAAATCATTTCCTCACCAAAAACAAAATATTACAACTACATCTAAAAAAAGATGTTCCCAATGTGAACAACATGGCTCCAAATTGAAAAGCCCAACATTTAGACTCCTTTAAGCAACTGATCATTCTGGAATTAAATGGCCCGGTGAAAATCATCAAGCCAGCACACCCACCATGCCCCTGCCAAACATTCAAGACTGTTACCAACCTCCTCTGCAATTCTAGCAATGAATATACTCAACAACTCATAAACCATGGGCACAATACCAGCCCAACTCAATGTATCGTATATACAGTCACTTATTAAAAAAAAGTAACCTGGACCCAACAGTCCTTAACAACTACATGCCAATATCAAACACCCCATAATACTTGGAAACTTAATAGGAATAGAAGCTTTCTAACAGATCTCAAACTTCCAGGAAAAGTACATGCTGCTATCCGACCAACAAACACACCTCTGCATACTCAAATTGCCCTGATCTGCTTTTAGAATGACCAGAAAACAATGGTAGATAGATATAGAGGAGCAGCACTACTTCTCTATTTGTTGGCAGCCTTCAATACTGTTGTTAATGAAACATGAATGCATAGCCTAAAGAAACTGTCATTTAGGAATCACCCTTTGCTGCATCACTTTCTACCTCATGGATTGATCAAGCATTATCTTCAAACCTCCAATCACCTCAGCGCCATTCAGCATCCAAGCAGGAGTAACCAAGGCTCAATCACATCACTACTCCTCTTCAATGCACACTTTAGCACCCTCCCAGAACTCATCAAACCTTTTCACATTGCATGTGTTAATATCCATGAATACAATGTCATTGCACACCATACTATAGTAGGCCTGATAACGGCAATACCCGTAGAAAAAATGTCAATGTATGCCAGCCATAATCTATGCTCACATAACAATGCCAATACCAGTTGAAACAATGTCAATGTATGCCATAATCAATGCACTTATAACAATGTCTATATCAACAAATGATGTCAATGATCCCCAGGTTAATTGTAGTCATTTTAACAATATCAAATAATTGCTGTCAGTTTCACCGAAGGTGACCTCCCCATCAACACCGAGTCAAGGATAACTGGTTAGACCGGCCCTGCAACCACAACCCGACTCCACAGATTGACTGGTCACAAGTGGGGTTACACCCAAAGCAAACACGCACCCAGGGAAAACCCTGATCGATCCCACAGATAGGCAGTTACATCACAAACAGGTTAGAGGAAATTGGCCCCAATGAAACAAATTTGTCCAAAGGCACACGTTCCCAAAATACCACAAAGATAGATGTCACATAAAGGTAGGAACACTCAACCAATCAGGGCACAGTATACACACCACATGTAGTGATCACTTGCATCCCACACTGGACAGCTGGACAAATACACACTGGCCCACACTAGCTCTCCCAGAGGTTGAAAGCTACATGTGTCCCCCTTATCAGATGGTTCTACTTGTTGTTCATGACTAGGTCCAGAATGCTAGATCAGTTTACTGTACCTCACAAGTGGTATAAATGGTCGGCCATAGTTTCGGTACAATGAAAGACTTTCTTCAGTTGTTACTCTGTTTAATTAAACTTACTTGTTCCTGTTTTGCCAAACGCCTCTTGTCTTTTCATTTTTTAAGGTAAATTCATAACCGAGCAACACTTGTAATACTATACTGATGACACCTGAATAATCCTTAAATTTGAAAACCCTCATGATCTTGATGTTGAAAACTATTTGATTATCTCAGAGACAGTTGACCACTGGATGATAAACTACTTTGAACTCAAAGAATCAAAAAAGCGAGGCCTGGAAAAACTACTATTTGACAACTTTGTTTGAAGAACTAGGAACAACACCACAACTTCAAAATACCTTACAGAACTAGGAATTATCAACAGCTTCACCCTCCCTACTCATCATTGAGTCAATTAGGTAACAAAATCTACTTTTAATGCACTGCAGACACTATCGAATATTTTCTTGTATCAGGGATTCTGACAGAAGATCCAGGAACTACTTCCTTGTAATATCACAACTGAAGTATGCTAATAGCATGTGCCCAGGAGTTTCAGTTTCAATGATGAGACGAATTCAGAACACAGCCGCAAGGCAACATCTGGATGTAAACATCTAAGACACATATTCAATGATTTGTAGGCCCTTCACTGGTTCCCTGTTGTTAGAAAATCTACTTTCAAAATACTCTGTATTACCATCAGGCAATAAATTAAAAGGGACCTGTTTTCCCCACAAACGAAGCCAGAGGTACTCTCAGGAATAGGGCAATGGATTCCAGATTAACAGACCATCTAATCAAACCTCCCTACAAGAGGAAAACCATCAGTGTCACCTCATTCTCTGTCCAACCACTAATAATGGAACTCACTTCCAGAAAGAAAATTAACCACATATAATCAGTGGGAATTCAGGAGGAAATTGAAGACCTGACTTTTTCCTACCTGAATCTATTGGATACATTAGATCTGTATCACTTTTCTGAAGCCCAGCAAGACAGGATCCATATAAAACCATATTTGCTTCTAGGGAGAATATGAACCATCAAAAACCTCTTAAAATTCACAAGAATGAAAAAGTCTTGGCCCTTCCTCCAGCATTCTGCAGAAGATGATAAACCATTTTCACTTTACTACCCCTCTGGTAAGACGGGAACCATGTTAAATCATATTCAGTAAAATAAATAAAAAATCCAACACTCTTAAGTAATTTCTTTACCCAACAGTCAAGAGGAAAGAGGATGCAAGAGGCACATTTTTCAATGTCAAAGTCAATCAAAGCTGAAGAAATTGAATACCTCAGGTCTGAAAAATACACAAGTAATTGACAACAAATGGGTTTCCCTATGCAAGACAAGACAGAGCATACTACAGTTTAAATCCAATAAAAGGTTTATAATCAACGGAGGAGCTTCAGATCAATATAGCAAATTTGTTTCATGATGCTTGCATGTCTGATGTAGATGATGTCTCCATAACATGTTAGACTATGCAAGAACTACAAATGCTTGATGTGTCCTCAGTAGTGGCTGGTGGCATTTTAAAGTGGTGATCCGTAAAATTATTGGCGTACTGCACTGCGGGGAGCGAATGTAGCGAGCGAGCCTGAACAATTTACGGGGGGTCCTGGGGGGTTCCCTCCTCCTGAGAACATTTGGGAGGAAGAGTGGATAAATGGTGCATTTTCATGCAAATTTGAGGAAGCAGGAAGGTTAATAAAGCAATACGATTGAATAATTTAAGAAATTGCCAATTTTTATGAGCTATAGAGGACAATCTTTGCATATGCTGATGTTATCATTTGCCCATATTAACTTTTGAACACACTGATACAATTATAATGGTTTTAACTATACAATAAATACATTCATTGACTGTGCAATGCTGTACATCAATATGATGACACTATTTCCTTAAATTAATTTTCTGATTTTCATGCAAGGAATGCCATTTGAAACAAAAAGTGTGACAGTGACTTCACTACAACATTCTGAATCTGTCTTAGGTGACACCGTTGCATCGCAAGATGTCCACAATACAGACCGTGACTATAGTGAAAGCACAATTAAATGTTAGGATTGATTACAGGTGATCTTCCAATCAGGAATTGTCCGTTCCACTGCGCCACCCAAACTCCTAAATTGATTACTTAAGAAGCAGGCTGAACTATCACTGACTTGCCAAAGTCCACTATGAGGGGACCCTTGTAGCACAGGAAACGTCCTAAACTAAATATTCTAAAATGGCCGCAAGGGAACAGCTATATGTAATATACAAAGTTGTTAAGTAAATACGTTTTATCAAGCACATAAAAAAATGCTAATTGCATTGGAAAGATTTACAGTGAAAGAAGAATTTACCTACCAAAGAGAACACCCAGTAAATATGTAAAACTAGATCCTTCGCTATAGAGATCTGTATGGGACTAAGGGCTATGGAGGTCAGGTAGAGGTTTCACCACCAAACATCAATAACTCTGTCTTGGGTGTGTCTAGCTCCCACAAATGGCTCTACCAAGGCAGGAAGCATGACACCTACCACAGAGCCAAGACTTAGAAGGAAGGAGCATATCATCAAGGCGAGGCGATAGAATTATCGCCGCTTTGGAGTCCGTTCTCGGACGAAAAGCGGCGATAATTTTGTCGCTTTATCAGCAAGGTCACGCTATCGCGTGAATCCTTACCTTAGCGCCTTTTCCTGTAACGCCCACCTTTGCATCTCTAATGAGATGCAAAGTCGGCATTCCTTCCCAAAATAACTGGAGAAATGTCGCTAACCGACATTTCTCCAATTATCAATGGGCACGCTAACAAGCATAGCGATAAGAAAAGTAGCGCTAACCACTTAAACGCGTCTCTCGCCGCCTACCACTTGTACCAGCGGTCCAGAGCGAGCCTTATTTAGGTATTCATGAGTGGCATTCCTTTTGACAAAGTCATTTGGTAGCCAACACTGAGTTTAAAGGAATAACTGCTTTTCAACCGCTGCCCTTGCCTGAAGGAAGCACGACCAACACTCTCCTACCTGCCACATCGCCCCTGGGTTCCTGACGCTGTGTGTCTCCCCTGCAGCCGCTGTCTGACATCGCACGGCCATCGCAGGGGGAGACTACAGCTCCCAGAGGGCTTAGCGCTCCACAGCTGATCTCAATCTTCGCGCCCGGAGGCGCTTAAGTGAAGGAGGCTCCCTCGGTGGGGCGGGTTTCTTCTCAACCGCTGCCCTTGCCTGAAGGAAGCACGACCAACACTCTCCTACCTGCCACATCGCCCCTGGGTTCCTGACGCTGTGTGTCTCCCCTGCAGCCGCTGTCTAACATCGCGCGGCCATCGCAGGGGGAGACTACAGCTCCCAGAGGGCTTAGCGCTCCACAGCTGATCTCAATCTTTGCGCCCGGAGGCGCTTAAGTGAAGGAGGCTCCCTCGGTGGAGCGGGTTTCTTCTCAACCGCTGCCCTTGCCTGAAGGAAGCACGACCAACACTCTCCTACCTGCCACATCGCCCCTGGGTTCCTGACGCTGTGTGTCTCCCCTGCAGCCGCTGTCTGACATCGCGCGGCCATCGCAGGCGGAGACTACAGCTCCCAGAGGGCTTAGCGCTCCACAGCTGATCTCAATCTTCGCGCCCTGAGGCGCTTAAGTGAAGGAGGCTCCCTCGGTGGAGCGGGTTTCTTCTCAACCGCTGCCCTTGCCTGAAGGAAGCACGACCAACACTCTCCTACCTGCCACATCGCTCTGGGTTCTCAACGCTGTGTGTCTCCCCTGCAGCCGCTGTCTGACATTGCGCGGCCATCGCAGGGGGAGACTTCAGCTCCCAGAGGGCTTAGCGCTCCACAGCTGATCTCAATCTTCACGCCCGGAGGCGCTTAAGTGAAGGAGGCTCCCTCCGCGTTGCGGGCGGCGCCGGGCTAAGCCCGGGCAAAGGGCGGGCCGTCTGTGGCCGTCCGAGGACGGAAGAGGCCGGGCTGGGCCATTCCCCTAACGACCAGAGACACAGTAAGACGTGACTGTTCTGTATGGTACTCGCCTTTGGTTCTGTGAGTCATCCCAAGCTGCTCTTATTGTGTTAATTTGTGTATGAGATAAATGGCAGGGAAAGGGAAGCGAATTGGGGGTTCTGCTTCCGTTTCTGGCACTCTGGACCTATTCATCACCAGAGCCGCCTCTGTACTTGAGCATGAGATAGCCATTACTGAGAGGCGCCTCTCTACAGAACCAATGTACGCTAGACGTTCATCTATTGGCCCATTGGCTCTGGCGAAATCTCCAAACATGTTGGGGGGGCACGCCTGTGGTGATTTGTCTTCGGTTGGTGGTATTGAAGTGAACCCCATTACTTCTCCAGCTAAGGAGGTTAGTGGTGCTATTACTAGCGCTCCTAGCGTGGTAGATGTGGTCCCATTAAATCTCAAAGCTGCCTGCCCTCTAACTAGGGCTGGTAGTAAATTATCTAGACCTGCCATCCCAAAGAGGAAACGTGGGGGGGATGCCGAAGGTGCTAGACAGGCGAAAATGGCAAAAACAGTAAAAAACTTGGCTAAGCCAGACGCTGTACCTTCTGACGACTGCCAGACTACGGGCGACGCTAGTAATATTGCTCCTGCTCTGCCTGCGAGCGGCGATATCTTTTCCCTGATTGAACAGATGGTCCGATCCTTAATTCTCCCTCTTGTAGAAAGGGTTAAGTTAGTCAGTGACAAAATTGATCGCTTGGAACAAACGATTCTTGACAATTTTTGTTCATTAAAAAACGTGGTCAAATTGTCTACAAAAGATATCGTAAAACCCATTTGCCCTCACCCTGAAAAGCCCAAGACCTCTGGATCTGTACCTAATGATACACCCTCTGCCAAGACAAACACAGGCTCAGGTCCCGGCTCTTCTAGATCCATAGCGAACACTCGGCAGTCTTTGGGGAGGTTGGGAGGGACAAGTAATGCACCCAGGGGGAATCATAACAAGGAAGTAATGGGAGAGAGGGAAATGGTTAATTTAGATATCCCCGCAAATCCCCCTAGATCTCCCCTGGCCCACATCCATCTTCCACCCGAATCCCTCCCCTATGTAGTGGTACTAACTGGTGTCCCTGAACTATTAGGTGACAAGTCTGAATCCTTCCAGGAATTAAAAAACAAAGTGAGCCATTGGTTAAATAAGAACAGACCAATTCCTGCTAATATGAATGGGAGGATCTTATTTGTCAGAAGAGTCAACTGGGTGGGATCTAGACCCAAGGATGTACCGGGCGATTCTATCATTGTGAACTTTATGAATAGGTGTATTCCGAGGTTCATTTGTGACCATGCATTCCTTGGGCCCAGGTCAGGGATCGAGGTGCATGACCTGCACTACTTTTACAATCTGTCCTCTAACTATGAGGGTACTACTAGACAGGACTGGGCACAGAGTGGTTTGCATCCTAGCCCTACCCATTTTTCTTATATTAACGGTGCTCGTTGTATTGGTCCAAGCAACCTTGATGCCCAGTATTGACCAGCAAAGAATGAGCGGAATCCACTATCCTCTAATAATGTCACGGTGTCCGTGAGCATGCTCCCTGACGGCCCCGATGTCGCTCCCCTGGTATCTCCCGGGACGCCCACTTTGCACAGGGATGCATCACCGGACTTGTACAGGGCGAGCGTGAGGCCATGTGAGGAAAGTTCGATCACCGCCCACCGTGATTCTAGCGTGGGCTATGGGCCAGGTTCTCTGATATCTTGGAATATGGCTGGACTAAAGGCCATGTTGGATTCCCCAGAATGGGTGGAATTCATTAATAATTACGATGTTTGCCTTTTTCAGGAAACTTGGTCTAGAGACCCCCAATTCCTACCGGGATATTTAAATTTCCACGTCCCAGCCAGTAAGGGTCCCAAAGGCCGCCCTATGGGCGGTTTAACCATCTGGGCCCGACAGGATTTATTCTCCAGGGCTAGTGTGATACCCACGGGGTCTCCTGACATACAATTAGTCAGGTTATCCGTTGGTCCCATGGGCGAAATAGACATCTATATCTCATACCTTAGAGGGACCCAGGGGAAAAGGTCACGGGTATTGGATATTCTGGTTAGTCTCATAGAAGCAAACTAGAGTGACAGGGGTCTGATCATAGCGGGCGACTTTAACGTTACGTTTGAACCCCTTCTTGATCCGGACTCCGATTGGGGCCTTGATCCCGAGGAGGACCGGCTTTGGGGCGTATCGTGCCTCTCGCTCGCCCCAATCAAAAGATGGTCTGAGGTGATAGTGCAGGTAAATGCACTTTGCTATGAGAAAGGATTAAGGGCCTTGAATGGTAGGACCACAGGGGATAAGTTGGGTGCCTGCACTTTCGATAATGGCCGCTCGAAAAGCAGGATTGACTATGTACTTTGCTGTATGAGGTTATGGCAGTACATTTATGAGATGGTGGTTGAACCAAGAGCCGAGAGCGACCATAACCCTATTTGTGTAACCCACCGCTGGTGGGGGGATACACGCAAGACAAGAGAGGCACCGATACTGCTGCCCCCTGATAGTGTCCCCACTAATGACATGCGAAGACTCAAGTGGTGCCCGGTCAAGACCAATGCCAAGGTTATAGCTGGCATTGATGTTGAGCTTGCCCAAACCACGCTGAGATTAGAGGGTGCATTGCCCACTAAAGAAGGTAGAGACCAAGTCTCTAGACTACACGAGTCCTTTTTTCAGGGACTACGCGGGTACTTCCTTAAGCCAATGAGCAAGGGTAATAAGCCACCACTTAAGCGCTTGCGCTGGTACGACGGGGAGTGTAGACATGCCAGAGGTAATCTGGCGCAAGCCCATTCTAGTGGGAACAAGACATGTATTCAAACGGCCAGACACTCTTACAAGAAATGTCTTGCCCGGGCAAAAAAGAACTGGGACGATCAATACTGGCTAGATCTGAAGGAAGCATGCTATGCTAGGGACTGTAGATTGTTCTGGAATGTGATTAAATGGAACAGAGGTGGCCTTCCGGACAGACCATCAAATTATGTTACGCAAGAGGAGTGGTTAAGGTATTTTAAACCCCAATACACTTGTAACTCTTCATTTAACCACCTGGGGGTGATACCCCAAGTTTTCTACCCGCAAGGTCCTTTTAGCCCCAAGGATGTCCTAGCTGTACTAGGTTCTGTAGCCGCAGGGCGGGCCCCAAGTCTAGATGGGGTCCCATCTGACCTCTTTCTCCACAATAAAATCTGTTGGAGCAAGTACATCGCACTGGTGGCTAATGCTGTGGCTGAAGGCGCCCCAGTGCCTAAATCATGGGGGGGCGCCGTTATAGTCCCCATCTTTAAAAAGGGAGATAAGACACTCCCAGGGAATTACAGACCTATTAGTTTAATAGACACAATCCAGAAGATCATCGGGAGGTTGGTCTTGAATGCGATAATGGACTGGATCGAAGACAAAAGGATTTTGTCTTCTTTCCAGGCTGGTTTCCGTAAATTTACCAGCACTGTGGACCAGGTCTTTCACTTTGTCCAATTATACTGGAAGGTAGTAACCTTGGGCAAGGGCAGTCTCTATGTCGCTTTTGTGGACCTTAGAGCTGCCTTTGACCTTGTGCCCCGTCCGCGGTTGTGGTATGTTCTTGAAAAGTTGGGCCTTCCCCTGGAACTTTTGACCCTGGTTATGCGGCTCCATGAGTCTAATTTTGCTAAAATTCAATGGGGAGGACCCGGGGAAGTCACCTCTGAGTTTCCAGTAGAGCGCGGTGTGCGCCAAGGTTGCACCATGGCCCCCACGCTCTTTTCCCTGTATATTAACGAAGTAGTAGATCGAATGCTAGGTGTCAACACTGATGCCCCAAAGCTGGCTGGGGTTCTTACCCCAATACTAATGTTTGCGGACGATACTCTTATTGTATCAAAAACTCCGAGTGGTCTGCAAAGGGCTTTGACAGTGTTTGACGATTTTTGCCATGACTATGGTCTAGAAGTAAACGTGGCCAAGACCAAACTTATGGTTTTTAATCCTCACTCTAACTACAAAGCGGGAAAGTTTCTTATGAATGGGCAGTCGCTTGAAGAGGTCAACAGCTTCGTCTATTTGGGAATTCATGCGACTAATGACATCAAGTGGAGGAGGCATATAGATATGTCTACAATGAAATTTAGACAGATATCGGGAGCCCTGACCAGTGAGCACAGAAAATCGTTTATCAAACCTATTAAACCTGTGCTCCAAGTTTATGAGGCCAAGGCTTTAAGTGCTGTGCTGTATGGGGCTGAGCTATGGGGTTTCGACGCGTTAACTTCTTTGACAGTTGTCGAAAATAAATTTTTTCGTAGTATAACTGGCCTTCCCCAGAGCACGCCCTTGGTACCACTGCGGTATGATCTAGGTAGGAAGGCTATTAAGGACTTAGCCAGACTTCGTCCGGTTTTATACTGGCGGAGGCTTTGGACCACCCCGGAGCTTTCTTCTTATGCCACGGGTCTTATGGACGTAATTAAATCCGACACGTTCCACAAGATCGGGTGGCTGAGGAACCTCCGTGTGTCTTTGATAGATTTAGGATTATAGGGGCTGTGGAGTGATCCGGTGGCTGCTTTGTTCCCCTCTAAGAATCTTCTGAAATCGCTTTATTGGGAAAAGGCTGACCACCGAGCCTGGAGTGACACCAATTCTTCCAAGCTGACCAGCCGGTATTTGGAGGCTAAGGTTACACCTGCTCTTGAACCTTATTGGGACTTGATTACTCACCCGAGAGATAGGAAACTCTACTTTCAACTCAGAGCAGGTTCTCTTCCACTTAGGTCTTTCACTAGAGGGCGGTCTGGTACAAGCACAGATATATGTCCTGCTTGTAGTTCCTACGTTGAAACAACCGCCCACTTTTTGTTTGTCTGTCCTGCATATGCTATTCCCAGACGAGTGTGGTTATCCCCCATGTGTAAATCTTTGGCCACAAGGAGTTGTGCTGTTGCTTTAAGAATCATATGTACAAGCACTTCTCTGATTGTTTCAATTGCTACAGCTAAATATCTGGGGTGGGCTTGGACTTTGAGGGATAAGGCTCTTGTGAAAATTTCGGGAGCACCTTCGTGAGGGTTCATGCTGATGGGATGTTGGTTAACTCTATCCTTGTCCTAACGGATATATTACTTCTTTTTGTATAGTATTTTTATTCATTTTTACACATTGTAATTCATCCTTAGTCTACTGAAATGTTTAATGTTTTTTTTAACTAGGCCATTTTAAGTATTTATTGAATGACTGTATGTATTGTACAGGGGATTTTTATTGTTGTCAATTGTTGTATATGTTTGTGTCTTATATGAATTTTTTAAATTTGAATAAAGACTATGATGGCTACTTTCCTTACACCTGCTTTTAGTTTGACTTAGCCATGATATCCAATGGAAGGTGGATATCATGGTTCAGTATGCCCTGCCCTATCAACAAGCTATCGACAAATCTTGTGCGATTATCGCTGGATTTCCAGCGATAATCGCACATTTGGCAGCTTGCGCCAGGAATTTTATCGCTTTTGAGATAAGTGTTGCTGATAGCACGCTATCTCAGTGATAAAATTCAGCGATAGCCAGCGATAATTATCCTAGCGCTACGTGCGCTTAGCAATAATTATCGCCGGTTGTTGCTGATATGCCCCGAAGAGACTTAGAAATAAAGCTTCTGCAAACAACAACCACAGTAGAATTCTGCTCATTGGTTTATCATTTTGGATTGTGCTGTTTTTGAGCGGGTTGGGATTGGGGTAGGTTGGGGTAGGACACACAAGCACATGACCATGCAGATCTCTTATGACGTTGCATATTCTCTGGTTATCTAACAAACTGACAAAACTTGGAGAAATAACCATTGCTAGTATTCACACAAGGTGGTGACAAACCCCATGCCATACTGCAACTGGTTTGCCATCCCTTATCATTCAATATTATTCTCTGCCCCCCTTTCCTTGCCAATTGCTGCTGTCTACTTTGTCACTTTGTATCCCCTCTCATAGCCACTCCACTGATTTCTTCCATTCTGTCCTCTCTGTCATGTCACTCGGTTTCTCTCTTTCACCCGCATTCTTTTGCCCATGCCCTTCAACACCCTGCTTTCTATTCGATGTCATGCCCTGTGCCATTATCACTCACCCGCTACCGTTGACTACCTCTCTGCCCTCTATGAAGACTAAAATCAAAAAATGTTTCTCAGAAATACCTGCAGCTGAAACGATGCGAGGAACGATAGGAAATGTGGCCAAACATGGCTAGTCCGGCTTCAAAGGATTGAATTCATTCGAAAGGGCTTAAAATACCAGCATGCAAAGGTTAAGAGCCAGGGACAGGGCTGTTAAGTTTCACAGACCAATGTGCGAGTAGATAGTCCAGTTCAGTTTGTTTGCATTCTAGGACTTGTAGCCCTCATTTTAAAAATGAGACAAATAGGACAAATCGTCCCACAATACACTGGAAAAAATAATACTGGTAGATCAGCTGAAACACGGATGAATGGGTCCTTAGTGCTCTGCTGACGCGAATGATGGTGAAGAACGCTTGTGCGTGAGTAACTTAGGCAGTCTATTGAATTCTTGGACCTGTAGTCCTGTGTTGTCTCATTACAAAACCAGGACTACAAAACCCAGAATGCAAAGGAAAACAACGGGGAACGGATTTGATATTCGGGCATTGGAAACTCGATAGGACGGGGTGGTGTGACACATGACATGGGGCTGCTTGCCAGCTATGAACAACCAAGGCACTTCCCTCTTTCGCTAAGTAACTAGAACCCCCTCTACACCATGGGCAGCATACACCTGGCGTGCCAAAAGATCTCCCCTTCATTAACCTGTTTCCTGGTCATTAATTGACTGATATCACTGAATGAGGGATGGGACTGCAGTTTGATTATCTAGTACTGAATGCCGCTGCCCCCAGGGGGACATCAGCAGGGCAGCCTTCTAGTGGCCGCCCGTCGGAGCCTCCCCCCCCCCGCTCCGCCTCGCTAGTGAGGCCGCGCCTCGGGGAGGGGAGGCCCCCAATGGGTTTGTCTTGGGGAGGCGTGCCACTAGGGTGGGCGAGGCTAGACCCCCTTTTTAGGCGCCTCACCCCCTCAGATCTTCCTCTGCTTCCTGCACCGCTCCTCCTGGCCACGCGTATTTCCTGATACGGCCACCAGTGGTTTGCCGTCCGTACCACGTGGTTGCGTTCGGGGCCCCTACGTCGTCGTGCGTTTCGTACACTAACAAGCAACGGTGAGTCTTGCAAACCCCCTCCCACCCCAGCCCTGTCCCTGGGCATGACCAGGTTGACGGGGCCCTGTGGCTCGGATGGCCACGGGTGAGGGGGGCGCAAGTGGGGGTCCCGTGCCCCTGAGGGACAATGGGGTGGGGTAATAGGCCGTTATCGGGGTGCGATTTCGAGCGTTGCCAGGCCGCTGGGCGGTTAAGAGTGAGGGATGGGCTTTGTTTAGGCGGACATCGCCCGGCTGCGCCGGCCGCGTGGGGCTGCTTGAGGCGCTCGACCGGGTGTCCCGGGATGTCGATTGGCAACCGTCCCTTCCCGCCACAATCCAGCATCACCCCTCGCCCGCGACCCCCCCCCCACCGGTTATCGTATCTCCCGGCCCGGTCACTGCGGTAGCGATCCCCGATCCACCCAAGAAGAGGATGACATGTTAGCGGTTTCGTTCCGTATTTGTGGCGTTTTAGTGGCGATTTGGTTGCGCAGTGCCGTCCAGAGCCGCAGGGCGGCTACATTCGGCGTTGGGACACCCCGCTCCTCCCCGGCACCGTGCCATTGTGTACTGCCTCCGGCCATAGCAATTTACCCCACGCTTACAATGAAATGAGTATAGGGCGCCGTGTGCAACGCGGCTGGCGCCCACAGAAAGCGGCAATGCGGACGGACAGAGCCCCCGCTTCCCCAGAACTGGCCTAATAGGGTTCGGGATAGGCTACAATTCACTACGTAGGATGCAGAATCAAATCACTTAACCTTCCCCGCGCCGGAATGTGTAATGTACTTACTGTGCTATGTAACGCGCTCCAATACCTCCGGGTCGAGTTCGCGCTATATAAAATATGCAACAAAAAAGGTGTACATTTTTAGCACGGGCATCCACCACCACCCAACCCCCCCCCCCTCCCCCCTGGCGGGACTACAATGACGTCGGTGGCTGGGCTCGTGAGTGAGGCGCCCACGTCACTATTATTTTCGGAGGCTTTGTCTGTTGAAGTATTTCTGGACGTGGCGGTTATCATGTCTACGGCATTAGGACTGTGTAATAAATGCCATGAGTTAATTCACTCGCTAAATGTATTACGTGCACAGTAATAATTAAAATAGCAAGCGTAAACGAATGTGGGGAGCGGTGGACCCATTGTGGGAGCGGGGCAGAATGGTGGACGAAACAACCACGGAGCGGGACGCGGCCAAGGGTTCTTATTGGTGTCGGGCCCGTAGGCGCGCCTCGGCGGGTATGAGCAGGAATCCTGCGCGATAGGGACTGGCATCTCATGAAGCGCCGCCACGCCTCCTGGTCTAATTCGCGCGATCCAGCTGCGGCGGGCCCGGCCCCAATGCCATGATGTAGGTGCCAAATGGTAGAGCGCTCCAATACCGCTGGGTCGCACGCGCGCCATAGATAACAGGGTGCACGCGAAGTGCACGGTGTCGTGTGTGCAGATTAATTGCGGCGCACACGCTGTGCGCTCCGACCCCTCCTGGTCAAATGCGCGCGACTAACCTGCAGCATGTCAAGCCCCCCCCCCATCCCGCGATGTGCACGTTAGATGCGGCGTGGACACCACGCGCTCCGGTACTTTCAGTCGATTTGTGCCAGGTGAACAGGCAGCATGTTGCGTGGGCTGCCCTGCGGGCCGGTCAAATTTGGCAGGGTTTGCATTGTTCTCGTGCCTGTTGTGAAGGGGGGGGGCCGAGTTTCATAGAGGGCGTGTTTTGCATTTGGGCAGCTGGTTACTGCGTTTCAAAGAGGCACCCTTTTGTCACTTGCAAAGTTGATTCAAGGCCTTTGGCCAACAGCGTACAGATTAGGATGCAGACTATGTTGCAGAGGGGGTTAATTCGGATACTGACTATGTTGCTGAAGGGGTAAAGTTAGTCCCGCAGCTGATTTCACCGTGCTAACGCCGTTTCTCTCCCTCCCTACAGATCGACGGGGGGACAGCCCGCAAACGTTAGGAGCAGGGACCGTGGGTAAAGTGCAAAGGGGGACGAGTGCAAGCTGTGACCGCAAAAGTCGAGCACCGCACCATGGAGGATATCGGGACACCGGGTCCACTTTTTTCCCAGGAGACGTCGATCGATGAGACGCAGTCGAGCGCACCGCAAGACGGGATGTGGGCAGAATTCATGGCAATCGCTCGTGAGAAGGGTCCGGCGTGGGTTCAGGGTTTTATCGAGGCCCGCAGGCAGGACGACTCTGGCGTGGTTGTCGCATCCCCCCCAGCCGAGGGCATCCCCGGCCCTTCGGGGGCGGAGCCCTGGAGGTCTACTCGGGTACGCAAGCCCACAACAAAAGACATGCCTGAGGCCCCGCCTGCAAAGAAACGGCAAGCGGCTGCACCACGTAACACCGTGCCGGCCGTTGTAACACCGGTGGTGCATGACTCTGCTACAGGCATCACGGACATGGCGCAAATGGGCACGGCCATGGGCCACCTGCTTAGCCTCATGACTGTATTCCAGAGCCGTTTGGACGCTTTATCTGCCCCGCCACAGGTGACACCAGCGGCGGTGCCCGCAGCAGCCCAAGCCCCCGTGCTCCAAGTTTGGGCAGGACAGAACGCAGCCGCGGAATTACGTAATGGTGAGCCTGGGGGGGCTCCGGGGCTGTCACTCACAGGGAATGCTAGTCCCATCGCAATTACTGCAGCGGTTGCACCCACGGTCGGAGCACTGGTTTCCTCACCCCCCCACCTGTGAATGGTCCGGCTATCACCAACGTTGCACTCGAGCCCTTGCCCGCCGTGGCCCCAGGTCCTGCTGTCCCAGTAGGGGAGGGCACAGGGCAGGTTCCCAGACCCCTTGTTACTCAGGCACCATTGGCATTTGGCCGCTGCTCCCTGGCGTGGATGGTACCGCAGGCCGCAAAAGAAGGGATATGGAGGCGGGAGTGCATAGATATCCTGACACTACTTATGCACGGTTCGGCAGGGGTGGACACCAGAAAGATGGGGCGTAAGGAAGAGGAAAAAGTCAGACATCAGCGCTGGCCTGACAAGACAGTTGAGAACTGGACGTCAGTATTTAACATATTGGCGGCAGTGGTGGTCCAGAAATTTCCAGAACAGAGTGAGGCCCTCATGCAATATGCCAGCACGATTCAGGAAGAGGCGAGGCTCTCTGGGGGGTTGGGCTGGTTCTATTATGACCAAGACTTCCGGAAGAGAATGGCCATATGCCCGGACCTGGGGTGGGACCAGAAGGAGATCCAACTTTGGGTACAACACATGTGCCGGCCCACCCAGGATAGGAGGGATCAGTCGTATAAAGGGCAAGGGGAGTCAGATGACAGGAGAAAGTATCAGTTTCCCAGGCGCCCCGTCAAGCAGTCATTTCGGGGGGGCAGGGGGCGAGGGCAGAGGCAGGGCTCCAAGCGCTTCAACTCAGGCACATGTCGGCTTTACAACGGGGGCAACTGCACTTGGGGAAGGTCATGCAAATTCGCACACAGCTGCAGCAAGTGCGGTGCACAACACCCTGCGAACACCTGCACCTCCAGCCAGGGCGCGCCCCAGCCTACCCCACCCAACAGAACAGACACGCAATGCCAATGAGACCACAAGGGACGGACCACTCCCCGCGCAAGGGGACCCCACCATCACCCCCTGCGCTCCCGGGCCCCCCGCGCAGCGCCCAAGGCCCGCCGAGGGCCCATCCCCCATCATCATGGATAATTTCATCCCGCTCATCAGGCGCTATCCATTGGTGCAGGACAGGGCCCTGCTAGCGGGTGGGTTCCTCGATGGTTTTAAGATTCCATACAAGGGGCCACTGGAGTCCAGGGACGCATTGAACCTGAAGTCAGCCAGGGACCTTCCCGGGGTGGTAGCGCTAAAAATACAAAAGGAGTTGTCAGCAGGGAGGGTGGTGGGGACATTCAGCAGCCCTCCTCTGGATCATTTCTTGGTTTCACCGCTGGGGGTGGTACCGAAGAAACAGCAGGGCGCCTATCGCTTGATCCACCACCTATCGTACCCCGAGGGGAACTCCGTGAGCCACTGGCTGGATGAAGGGACATGTTCTGTGTCATACTGCTCCCTGGATATGGCCATTGACATGATACATAGAGTGGGAAAAGGGGCGTGGCTGGCTAAGGCGGACATTGAGTCCGCATTCCGCCTGCTGCCGGTTCACCCAGAAAGCCAGCACCTGCTAGGTTTCAAGTGGGCGGGGCGGTTCTTCTATGATTGCTGCATGCCGATGGGTTGCGCAGTCTCCTGTGCCTACTTCGAAGCCTTCAGCTCGTTCCTTCAGTGGGCCTTGGGGGACCTCCATGGAATCACGCAGGTGACCCACTACCTAGATGATTTTTTTGTTTTTTGGCCCGGCTGTGACAGACGAGTGTGCGGCAGGGCTGAGACGCTTTGAGGAGGTGGCAGAGTTCCTAGGGGTTCCCCTTGCCCCAGGTAAGACCGAGGGGCCGGCGCAGGTCCTGACCTTTTTGGGTGTGGAGCTGGACACGGTTAAAGGTGAATCGAGGCTTCCTGCTGAGAAGGTTCAGGGCTTGTTGCAGGACATCCAGGCGCTGCTGGGTAAGGACAAAGCGACCCTAGGGGCTGTCCAGAGCCTGGTGGGCAAGTTGAACTTCGCAGCTAGGGTGATACCAGCGGGCAAGGTATTCTCGAGGAGGCTGGCGGGGGCCACGGCAAATGTACTAAAGAAGCACCATTTTGTAAGGTTGAGTGCAGGCTTGAAAGCGGATCTAGCAATGTGGGCAGAATTCCTCATTGGTTTCAATGGTACGGTGATTTGGAGGGCCCCGTGGATAGCCAGCCAGGAGCTTTGCCTGTTCTCAGATGCGTCTGGTAGGGAAGGTTTTGGCGTGATCCTGGGCGAAGAGTGGTGCGCAATGAGGTGGCCAAATGCATGGCGTAAAAAGAAAGTAACAAACAACATTGCAGTGTTGGAACTCTTTCCCATCCTTGTAGCGCTGCACTTATGGCGGGCCACACTAAGCGACATGAAGGTAGTTTTCTGGTCAGACAACATGGCGGTGGTGCACGCCATCAACGGTCTTACCGCCTCGTGCCCGCTAGTTTTAAGTCTGCTGAGGGAGTTAGTGAAGGCAGGGCTGCGCGGCAACATCGAGTTTAGGGCGCGGCACATCGCGGGTGTCAAGAATGTGGCAGCTGACGCTCTTTCTCGCTTTCAGTGGCTCCGGTTTCGAGAGGCATGTCCGTGGGCAAGGGCGGAGATGACACCATTCCCAGACCCCCTTTGGCGCCTGCTTCGGTGGGGGAACGACTGAGGAAGATGGGAGAGAGGTCCCTGGCGCCGGCGACACAGAAGAAGTACGGCTCCCAGTTAGCGACATTTAGAGCAGTAGTGGAGGCGCAGGGTGGTCTAGCCTCGTGGAGCGAGGATCAGGTAGAGACCTTCGTGGTGTGGGCCAAGGAGAACGGCAAAAGCCACTCATGGACATGTGGTCCCCTGGCAGCCGTGCGCCACGATGCCAAGCTAGATGGGGGTGCCGACCCAACGGGGTCTTTCAAGATCAGGGCGGCCCTGAAGGGCTGGGCCAGGGAGGAGATTAGACAACCGGACACCAGGGTCGCCCATTGAATTCATTGACCTGCAGCGCATCCTAGACGCAGTACCCCTGGTTACCTTCTCCCTGTTCGAAGCGAGGCTCTTTTCAACGGCATTCTGCCTGGCCTTTTTCGGAGCCTTTAGGGTTAGCGAACTGGTGGCGAAATCCAAGGTTGACCTGTCTGGCAAGGCGCTGGGTATCGCAGACGTTGGTCTCAATGTATCACTGGACCTCCGCATTCGCAAATCCAAGACAGACCAGGCGGGGAGGGGAAAGACAGTAGTCCTACAAGCACTGGGGGACAACAGGTATTGCCCGGTCCACACTGTCAGAGAGTACCTGGCCTTACGCCCAGCGGCCCCGGGGCCCTTCCTGATTCATGCGGATGGGGCCCCTCTCACCAGGTTTCAGTTTGATCGCATTCTGGGGGCCGTCTTTGACAAGGGGGGTTTATCTGGGAGTGGGCGCAGATTCTCCTCCCACTCTTTCCGAATTGGCGCGCCACCTCTGCTGCCAAAGCCGGCATGGGCCCAGAGGGCGTGAAGGGTGTGGGGCGCTGGGACTCCGACTGTTTTAAGAGATATGTCCGACCTTGATGCCGCATGTACATTTCTGAGTTTTCCATACTGAGTGTTCGATAGCGTATGAACATATCCGAGTGTCCTTAATGAGTGTTCTACAGCGGGTATACCCCGATAAATTTTGTGTGCAAATAAATATACAACTGCCTAAAAGCTGCTTCATCGTTTCATTTGGCAGGCCACCAGGTATGGTTGATGGGACACTCCTACATCACAAGGTTGGAACGCTGGGCAGCGCACAGAAATTGGCCGCAGAGTTTCGTTAACACACAGTTCGTGTGGTTGGGCTCCCCGGGGATGAAATGGAGTGAAGCACGGGGCTCAATTGAGCAGCGTTTGGCGGCTGGGGGGGTTCAGCCGTCGGTCATCATCTTGCACCTTGGGGGAAATGACCTTGTTTCCAGGGGAAGGAGGGCCCTGCTTCTGTCCATGCAAGCGGACCTGCCAGCCATCAGCCAGGCACTGGGTTCATGCGAACTGTGGTGGTCGGAGATCGTCCCCCGCAAGACTTGGAGGGGGGCCAGGTCTCCGGCAGCAGTTGATCGGTCACGCAGAAGGGTCAATAGGTCCATGCAAAAATTCATGGAGCGCAGGGGCATTGGCTTCATCAGACATGCATTGATCCAAGAGAAGGTGGAGGGGTTCTATGAGCCGGATGGGGTACACCTGTCTAGGGTAGGGATGGACATGTTCTTGCTGGACGTGCAAGAGGCGCTCGCAAGGGCAGGGCATCAGTAGCAGCAATGGAGGGAAGGGGGGCTCTGGCAGCGACGGGAGCCTCCCCAGAGCTGTGGCGGAGTTACAGGGCGATCTGGAGGCAGAAGGGTACAGTAAGGGTACCTCTGCGACAGGCGGTACAGTAAGGGTACTCCTGTCCGGCACAGTAAGGGTGCCCGAGCCAAGGTCCGGGAGGCGAAGGAGGTTCTGGGAAGACCGCGACAGCACCCCGTTAGTCCTTCGGGCGGTTGGGGGGCCTGACCAACCAGGGGTGTGCCACAACACGCTCCGCCCCCGTCAAAAGGAGCGGGAGTATTAGACAGATCACGTGATCCAAAGGACGATCTGAAAATATGTGCCGCACTGCCGGGCATCGACCCACCGTGCGTGCTGGCTCGCCAGGCGGGCGGAGCAGCGAGGGGCTGCTTGCCCTGGATCGCCCGTAAGATAACCCACTTATCGTCATACTTATGTTGTATGAAATAAACCTGCAGCAGTTCTTCACCCACAATGAAAGTGTCAGTGTAATCTTTGGGTGACGTCTGTGCATGCGTGTTGAGTGGAGCGGATGACGGTGTGGTCACTATGCCGCTGCCCGCGTCCCACGCAGGGGGACATCAGCAGGGCAGCCTTCTAGTGGCTGTCCGTCGGAGCCTCCCCCCCCTGCTCCGCCTCGCTAGTGAGGCCGCGCCTCGGGGAGGGGAGGCCCCCAATGGGTTTGTCTTGGGGAGGCGTGCCACTAGGGTGGGCGAGGCTAGACCCCCTTTTTAGGCGCCTCACCCCCTCAGATCTTCCTCTGCTTCCTGCGCCGCTCCTCCTGGCCACGCGTATTCCCATCCTTTCCGCTTACCCTGCGCGGCGGAGGCAGCACACTATTGGAATGTTTTAATGTTTTTTCTTCACCCACAATGAAAGTGTCAGAGTAATCTTTGGGTGACGTCTGTGCATGCATGTTGAGTGGAGCGGATGACGGTGTGGTCACTATACGAGTCACGCACTGGATGTCAGACCAGGCACAGGTCCCAAATTACAGCAGACGGAAAAAAAGAATGCGCTTTATTTTTGCAGAATGTGTGGGTGTGTTTTAAAGCTCTAATGTCAGTGCCTTTGGATTTCAGAAAGTCAGGCATTTTACGGTCCCACAGATGCAAACAATGCGTGAAGGGCAGCAAAGAGGGTCCAAAATGGAGGGGGGAGGCCTAAATACCCCTCCCCAACCCCCGACGCGCCGGACATGACGTGTCTGGCGCGCCCTGTAAGGGGACTCCTCCTGGAGTCCCGCAGGAGAGTAGGGGGGGGTGGGGGAAAAGCCCAAATGCAACTAAGGGTGGCCGCCCTATGAGGTGGACCCCTGCGGGGGCCGAGGGCAGCCGCATTCACACTTCCTCCCCACATCACACAGAAAAGTAGAATTAATACCATCTATATTCTTAAATGGCCTCTTGCAGGAGTCCAAAACAGACAAATTACTGGGCCTCGTTGCCAAAATGTGGATAAACGGGGGTTAAAACAATGTTCATTGCTGGTAGGGAGGATCTTTACTCGCAGACCACAATCAACACATATATATTTGTGATAATAAGACCAGTTTTATGTTGATAAGGAATCATCCGATGTAATGTGCAGTAGAAACAATGCCTGGATTTGCCTGCTTTACAGGATATTAGTGCTTTACAGCATATAACTGCTTTACAGGATATATCTTGCAACATATGCTACGTCAACAAACAAGAATGACTGGAGACAATATGTTTAGGCTATTCAGACTATTCCATACACAACACTTACAAACAAAACCGGCATTACGCAGAGAGAATGTCGTGGTAAAACAGATATCAGAGAGCTGGCTATGGGTTTCTAGGTGAAATTTACGGTCATCATTTCGCCCAAAAGGATAGAGTTGCAACTCGCCCCCTCACCGGCACCACCTCACGACTGCCCCCAAACTGTGTCTTTCCACCATTTTGCCAAGTGCCTCCAGCACGTGAAATAACACGAGCCAATGACACCATGACGGGCTACGCAGCCTGCAGACAGCCTCTGAGCAGCTATGACAGCCTTGGATATGAACAAGCGCTGGTGGCGTGTTTTAGACAGAGCCCCTCACCCATACTCTAATGCTGAATGTGTGCAGTGCCTGTTGCCAATGCTGGTTAGGAGAGACCCCAGACCTCTTGCCAGTTGCGGCCGGTATAACGGGTAGGTGGGGGGGAGGGTTGCGTGGGTTTTGGGGGGGGGAAGCGGCCCGGGACGGTAAGTTGTTTTTTTTTAAAGTACCTTCCCCCGGGTCACTCACCACCACCTCAGCTCCTGCTGCTCCTGGCTGGGTCTGTGTTTTAGCTAGGCAGCCTTCCTCCCCTCCCCTAAGTCAATCACAACGCTGCAATGGCAGTGTTGTGATTGGTACGGACAGAGCCCAGGCGGGCGCTTGTAGGGAGGTCATTTTCTCTATGCAGGCTGCATGCGTGTAAAGCGCCAGAGCTATCATCAGAGGGCATTCCCTGATTTGCATGGTAGTATGGCTGTAGGAGAGTAGGATCTGCTTCCTATGGTTACCCCCACTTTTTGCGGATGTTTCACTGTTTTTCGACTTTACTCTGGCTGATACCCTGCTATTCAGGGCCCCAGCCTAGCTGCATCCTCTCTAAATTGATTGCATGTACTTTAGGTACACCACAGATTGTATTCTGGGGTACCCTTATAAGTCCCTGGTAAATGGTATACATTGTACCCAGGGCATAGGTACCCCAGAGGCCTATCAGGAGCTGCAGCATGTATTATGCCACCCCTGGGAAGCCATTCAAAATGACACAACAGGTCTGCTACTGCAGCCTGTGTAAGGTGGTGTATGCACCCCTTTCTCAGATATAGGTTCCCTATAACTATCCTTATCACTGCACATATAAATCTATCAGTCACCCCTATGGCAGACCTCATCAATCCTGAAGGCAGGGTGCTGGGTTTTATGTGAGAGGGTGCCCATACATGAGCAGAGCCCCTCTGCAGCCTTCGGAACCTTAATTCCAGGGTTGTTTGTGATGCAGCCAAACCATATACTCTTAAGTGCATTATAACCTCGCGGTAAATGCTAACTTTGGAATGGCTGCATGGAAACATGGCGTGTTTGGTGTCAAACACCTTGGATTCATACCTCCACACCAGTACCTGGTGTGGGAGATATGATTCCACCTTACTAGAGGGCGAACCATGACTTCACGGGTACACCCGGTACCAGCTTCACAGACCCTGGCATCACAAAATGGATGCTGCCAGCCACAGACACGTGTCTGCCCTCCTGCTACTCGACGAAAATCAGGCAGAGGATGCCTGGACAATAGGTTTCCTGACACAGGGAGGTGTAACTGTAGGAGAGTAGGATCTGCTTCACATGGGTACCCCCACTTTTTGCTGGTGTTTCACTGTTTTTCGACCTTAGTCTGGCTGTGGCCCTGCTAATCAGGCCCACAGCCTAGCTGCTTCCTCTCTAAAATGGTTTGCATGTACATTAGGTACATATCTAATTGGATTCTGGAGTTCCTTATAAGCCTGGGTAAGGGTGTGCTTGCACCCCTTACAGTGGTATAGGCTACCTATATCCACACATATATACAGACACATTTAAACCTATAAGCCACTCCTATGGCAGGCCTTGACAATCCTGAAGGCAGAGTGCTTGGTTTTGTATGAGAGGGTGCCCAAGCATGAGCTGAGCCCCTCTGCAGCTTTCGGAAATACTTCCTTATGGCTGTTCTGTGATACAGCCGTACCATATACTCTTAAGTGCATTATAACCTCGCGGTAAATGCTAACTTTGGAATGGCTGCATCAAAACATGTTGTTTTTGGTGTCAAACTCTTTGGAATACTACCCCCCCCCCCTTCCAGTTCTGGTGGCAGCGGTAGCATTCCACCCTTCTAGAGGGAAAGACATGTTCACACTGGTCAAACCCGGTAGGACTTTCCTGAACCCTGGCATCACAAAATGGATGCCTCTGCCACAGACACAGGTCTGGCCTCCTGCTGATGACCGAAACTCTGGCAGGGGAGGCCTGGACAATAGGTTTCCTGTCGAAGGGATGTGTAACCACCTCCCCAGACAGGCAGATGTGTATTGTGGCTGGGCGGGATCACTTTCTGGTGCTTTGAAGTCCTGCACTGGGGGCACGTTTGCTGTCCCTGTGCATAGTCCAGTTCAAACTGGTTGCAGGGGCTACCTGCCCCTGCTCTGGCGCAAAACTGGACAAAGGAAATGGGTGTAACCACCCCTCTTTCCAAACCCTCCCATAGGTGGGTCCCTAGAGTATTTCCAACCCCCAAACTTAGTATAAGTATGGGAACCCAGTCCTTGAGACTTTAGATTACCCTGGACAAAACTCTGCAACATAAATCCTGGACCTTCGACGTTCTATCCTGACTAGAAGACTCCCCTGCTTGGCAGGCACCAAAGAAGCAACTGACCGGTATGCATCACTGAAGCTCCCGCCGTATGTCGAAGTCTTTGCATCACAGGAGGTGGATTTCCAGACTTCCCCGAGGCTACCCTGAGTCCACAGCAAAGCAGAGGCCCGTGGCTATCGTGGGTGACGTGGAACCGTGACCCCTGGACACCGTGATCTTTTGCAGCAATAGCATCTTCCTGGTCCTCCTCGAAGTTGTGCTTTGGGCTCCAAGTAGCCCCAGCCTTGAGCCTCCTGCACCGAAGATTTTTGGCCTCCACTCCACGAGTGACCTGTGGGCCAGCTTCAAGTGCGATCGCTTGAGGCTCCTTCGTGATCACTAGCCCATTGGCTAGCAGGTCCCCACAAAGGCAACTCCTCTTCTACTTGGGCTTTCCTGGTTGCATCAGACATGCCCTGACTTACCCTTGCTGGGTGAGTCCCTCAGACCTTGCTGGTCTGCACCGCAGTCCTTTCTCTGAATTCCACTGACTTGCCGTTGCCAAGGCTTGTTGGGTCCATTCTGGTCACCGATACCGCAGCACTCGACAGACTTCGTGGGACAGCTCGAATCCGGCTCATGGACTTCGTCAACGCCTCCTGGAACTCGTGGCTGAAGAGTCAAGACACCCATCAACTCACCTGAAGCACCCGACATCTCTGGGCATTGGTCCATCCTGCCCTTGGTCACTGGCTAGTGACCCAGACTCTGTCCCCTCTGCTTTCAGGTCCCTTCCATCCTAGATCCAGGCTTGGATCTCTTCGCACACTTCTCCTCTTCACAGCAGCAGCAGTTCTTTGCAGTCTTCCATTGAAAGCGAAGACTCAACCCGACACCAAAAGACACCTATGCACCCGGCTTCCCTGGGTGAGGTAACTCAAGTACTCCAGTGCTCCCGTGGATGCTAGCCCTAGAACTTCTTAAGTCCAAAAGGGTTTGGTCCTGACTCGATTCTAAGTGTCCCTAATCTTTAAATTTCCAACCGTGACATTTCCCTTAGAAGCTAACGGGAACCCGTGGTTGTGTTTACAAACTGCAAACAGTCCCGTGGGTCCCCTGTGTCACTACCTTGGGTGGTTCCTTGGGGTCCCAGAGATTCTACAGGCTCTAGGCCTTGTGTCTATTCCAGGTTCTTATACCACTTTTTTGGTATATGGTTTGGTACGCCCCTAGGGCCCAAACGTTTATTTGTGCTATTACTGATACTTGCTAACTTGTAAACAAAGTACTTCGAACTCCAGTCTCATAAAGAGACTAGAGGGTTGTGTTCTATCTTAAATACATATATTTTTAATATATACCTGGTGTGGTTGTCCTTTCATTTGATCATTCAAGAGATTATAGACTGGTAAAACAAGCTGCTTTACATTCCTTCAAGACTTAGCCTGAAGGCTGCTCTCCATAGCTACCACTAGGATAGCTTTCAATAAAGGTTGTCTTAAACCTAATCATCAATGAGGGTTGTTTGAACTGGTGCAAGGTGCCAACTATAACTAGTGGACAGCATATACCAGGCCAAATTCTCACAGTGGCCCCATGCAAATGAGGGAATCCTTTTGCCTCTGCACCTATGCCGTATTATAGATGCGGGCACAGAGGCAAAAAATCTGTCAGGAGGCGCAATGACAGTGCGCCATCTAAAAGGTGGCCCACTGTTATCCACCCCCTGATGGCAGCCCTCTTGACGGGGCAAGGGGTTCCCAGGGACCCTTCCAGACATCCCCTTGCAGGTAGGGGCAGTCACTCACTGCACCCACCTGCCAGGAGATCTCTAATCCCCCTTCAAAGTGCAGAAGAAAAAGCAACTAGATATGGTGAATCCACTAAAAGATTTAGGTGTTCTGACAGGAAACAGGGTAGAGTGTAGAGGAGTCCCATTCCTACTGCAGCCCTGGAGATTAACAAGGAAATATTTCAGATTTTTCAGGCAGACTCTATACAAGGGTGGATGCCACAATATTGAAGTCATTAATATTGAGCTGCCCATATATCGACTACACGATTTTGACTTCCAACATTTTGGCAAGGTAGGCAGATAATGGGAAGTATAGACTGAGGGGCATATTCTCAAGGACCTGACGCTGATTTATCGGCACTTTAGCTCAGCCAAAGTCGCGTTAACCTTACCGCTCCATTCACAAGCTGATGCCAGCAGCCAATACCACCAAATTTCCTGCGATAGCATCCTCAAAAAACATCGCCACAGATAACCACGGCAACTATCACTAATGAGATGCAGAGTAGGCGTTCCCGAGCAAAAACCCACGACAGCACCACACCCCAAAATTCTCAACGACCAGCCACATCGGCGATAAGATCACAAAACATGCGATAAGGCGCGTTAGGAGCAGGAATCTAACACCTGCTCTGACCTGGTGCAAAGTAGGACGACAACCGGCAACACCCCCGGAACCTCACCCCCGGACTGGACCACCACAGAGGCAGCACGGACAAAGACGGCGGACCCCCAGGAAATGCACCAGCCTCAGAGACCTAACACCTGACAATGTCATTGCCCACTACAGGCTCCAAAGGACAACCATCCTACGCATCCTGACCATCACCGCCCAAAAGGCTCACGGCACCAACACAGCGGACAATCAACATCCCACCCCAGACAAAGTTGCTGGCTGTGCTGCACCTGTTGGCCTCCAGTACCTCCCAACCAACAACCAGCAGAGTCGGAGGAGTCTCACATCCAGTCACATCCAAGTCCCTCACACCTGTCCTGGATGCTATCATAAGCTTGGTACCCCAGTACCTATACGTCCCCCACAATGCGCAGGAACACCTGGAGACCAAGAAAGGACCATACGCCATAGTTGGATGAACACACGTGTTGGGGGAAATCGACAGCACACATGTCCTACTTGTGCCCCCTGGTGACACTGAACACAATTACCGAAACAGAAAGCACACGCATTCCATCAATGTACAGGCAACATCCGAACACTGTGGTATCCCCACCAATGTCGTCACCAACTACCTAGGCAGTGTGCATTATTCCTTCATCGTCCGACAGTGCATCATCAACCAGAGCTTCCAGGATGGCAGCAATGGAAATGCACAGCCCCTTGGCAAGTACCAGATGAACACCCCACACACCTCAACTCCACAACCATGCAAATCACAACTCTGGCAATGCACGCATCACAAACTCACATACAACATGCAAAACAACATGCCCACCCACCAGACACCACAGCACAACTTACTAAGGTAACCTGGGCTAGCCGTGAACATGAGCCAACAACGTCATAGCACCTCAGCCACACAATAGCAGCATGTGGGCAGAGGTGGGAACTAGGCATCTGTGAAGTAGGCAAGTGAACCATGAATGGGTAAGTACACAATGCCAAGTGTGGCGGAGATGTGCTGGACAGACCACAGTATGCATAACACACCCATATCCATGGCGACATACACCGCTGGTGTATGGAGTGTAGTGGACAGTGGATGCAACCATGTCACCCCAGCCAGTGGGGGAGTTCAGGGAAATGTAGCCTGTTACGTCCCCCCGTAAGCATGAGCGAAGTGGGCTGGCCCAGCATACGACAGGCCAGCATAGGGGTTTAAATAAAAAGCTCGTAGCCCTGGGCGTGGTTCTCTTCCGGAATGCCCAATGTCTCTACCAGGGCGGCGCCTCTCACACAGCCACGAGGCCGACGCCTCCATCGTGAGCGGAGTTGCCTGTGATCCTGTGTGCCTGCTGTACCCCTGGCCGCTGGACCTCAAACCCATCAGGCCCACCCATGCGCAGCCAGGCCACACTGCCCACCTGCCGACACTGTTCTGCATTCTGTCCATCAATAGTTCTTTTTGCATTTGTCACCCCGAGTTGGACGGGTATGCTCAGACGTGAGTCCCATGCTCTCCTTGCAACTGGAATCAAGCTATCATGGCTGAAGAGGGGTGAAACCCCGAAACCGGTCCTAGGATGCTTGTTTCCAGTACAGGGAGCACCTGGCCTAGCAGTTCAGGCTAGACTGTTCCCATTGGGCACAGGGTCAAGACGGATTTGCATATGGCTGGGTCCAAACTGGAATGGCATGGTGAGCAAACAAAAGATGGATTTAGGCCCAGATCTCTGTACTGGGATGAATGTATGACATTGTTCTGTATTCTGTCCATCAATAGTTCTTTTTGCATTTGACACCGGCGTGTTTCAAGGAGGGCCCACCATGTGCCGGCGCAAGCTCTAAGCCCGAGGCTGCGACCTTGGCAGGCTCCTCAGACCATCATGGCCTCTGCGACACAGGCGCGCTTTACTCCTTTCTCGTTGACGTACCCTACTGCTGCCTCCGGCCTACACTATGGTCAAGTAGGTCACACATTTGGAACTGAGCCTTGGTTATGCAATGGCAGAGTACACACATCATGGCTCAGTCATATCTGTATTCTCCCTTCTATGTGGGGCCACCAACTCCATGCATAGCATTCAAACTACACCTGTCTGTGGTCCCTTGCTGACTACCCCCTTCGGCGTACACTGAGTCCGAGTAGGTCACACACTTGAAACTGAGTCTTGATCCGTGTATGCCAGAGTTCATATCATTGAACGCATGGAGAGGTGTAAGAGGAAGACGCGGTTCAGTCCGGAGGAGACTGATCATCGTTACTGAGGTGATCGAACACTGCCGACAACTGCTCTAGTGTGACTAACTCTGTGCATCCTGGGCCAACGTCATGTGCCTGTGTGCCTCTGCTGACCGCTGCCTCGGGCTGACACTGCGGTGAAGTTGGTCACACATATGGAACTGTGTCTTGATTACATGATGTCCGAGACCATACATACATGGCAGCCTTACTTCATTGTACACCCTTCGATCAGGTGGCAGCATCTCTGTTCATAGCATCCCAAAGACATGTGGCTGTGGGCCCATGCGGCCAGCTGCTTCCGGCCTACACTGCGGTCCAGTAGGTCACACATTGGGAACTCAGTCTTGATTTATTCATGGCAGATTGTAAATCTTTGCACTGGCCTCATCGCAGACTGCATCCCCTTTCAGCTCCGGGGCCACTAAGTCTGTTCCCCGACATCCATGGACACTTTCTGGTTGAACTTTGGTGGCGACTGAGTCTATGGACTGGGGGTTGTCTTCAGCATCATGTCGGTGATATGGACTTTGTTGCAAAAATCAATTTGCTGCTTCCGTCCGGCTTCTGCCCTCTGCATCATGCCCTGGAGGACACCTTCCACTGCCCCCCGCAAGCCTCTGCCACATCCACCTTGGACCTCAATGGGGACCGGCTTAGCACTTCATGTGCCCCTATCTAAGTGCACCACAAGTCACCGTTCCTTGCGGGTGTGCCTGTGTCGCCCGCAGTGCATCCGGGGCCACTAACTCTGTGCAGCACAAGTCAGGGACCCTGTCTGCTGAGATATTGGATGGCCTTTGAGATGGTGGCCTTGGGTCTGTGGCCCTGCACTCTCTGCTGCACCCGGCCTCAACTGTGGGCCACCAGGGCTCACACATCTATTCGAGTCCTGACCGGACCAGACGTCTCATCACCGCAGGAGGCACACGCCACCACCGCCAGGGCCACCTCCAGACGACAACTGCCAGAGTCGAAAGTGTCTTGCTGCCAGACTATCAGAGTTGGTCACACCTGTCGAGGATGCCATCATCTGCCTGATACCCTGCTCTGCACTCCAGGTGCCACTGACTCAGAGCACCATGAGACATGGACCGTTTCTGATTGAATTGTGTGCTTTGGAGAGGTCACACAGCAATGTCACCTCAGGCAGTGTGGGAGACCTGGGACGATGATGAGGAAGATGATGCAGGTGTAGCACACCCCACTGCAGCTGCATCAGGTGTTTCCCGAAGGGACACAATCCTAGACTTTTTCTTCACATGAGCAAGCTCAGCTCTAGTGCCCCAACATCAGTGCACTACAACTCACAGACACTTCTGTTTGCATGTTGGGTGACCTCTGTACTTGCTCCGGCTACCACCATGATGCTCCGCATTTGTCTCTGTAATGCTGGTGTTTTCTGTTTCTGTTTCCATAGTGTTGACTGTACAAGTTGTTGCCAGAACCAGCCACTCCGTGCGGGGTGGCTTACACTCACCCCACACCCATCCAGCACGGCGTCACTGTACATGTGTCCCTGCCAATAAAGGATCCGGGCGCATGTGCCCGTAGCCAGTTCCATGAACTATCTGCCTGTGTCCGTGTGGTCATGATGTATGCGTGAGGGTCCCTGGGATTGCAACATTACATTGTGCTGTGTACAGCGGACGTAACCATGTCACCTCTGGCATCGGGTAAGACCTTAGACATGCAGCATTGTCATCACCCACTCAATGCGTGGGAGGAGTGGACTGGGCCATCGTACGGAGGTCCTGCGTGGGGGTGTATATGATGATTCCTGGGCTCTGGACGTGGTTCATTGCAGGAAGTTTGCATGTGTCTCTGTCGAGGTGTGGGTCTGCTTTGTGGGGTAAAGGTGGTCCCTGGTGGGACTTAAACACACATGTGTGTAATCTAGTTTGGCTTCCATGTGCTCTGACCCCACCCGCACCTGTGCGACCACCTCCTTTTGGCATTCTGACACCTGGCATTGGAATGCGATGTGTGCCGAGGTGGAGTGTTGGGAGCCAGACGTGGAGGTGGGTGCTCCCTGCTGTGTGGTCTGTGCAGGGGTTGGTGTCTCCTCTATGTGGCTTGGCTGCACTGCTCCTGGGGTTGGGTCACCTAGGATGTCCATGGGCTGTTGTAGGGCATCGGTGTTGAAGGTGTGGTGGTCCTTTCCAACATCACTGATAAGTAGTCTGGTCTGCTCTGCTGGAGGTGTTATTTGTCCCTCTGCAATGTGAAGGGGATATGCGTGTTGACATTGTGTTGACATGTGTGTTGACACATTCTTCTGGTTTACAAGCAGTTTGTATGACGATGTTCATTGTGACTGTTTGGGAGGTGCAGTATGTTTGATGCGGGACAGTGGACATTTGGACTACATGACGTAGATGAGGTTGTACACGTACGTTTCCATCTCGCAGTTTCCTGCTATGTTAAATGTGATTGGCCTGTTTCTGCGCATGGGCGGACCCAGTTGTGTCCTCTATTCTGCAGTGTTGGTGTTGCACTTTGTTCCATATTGTAGTGGGATGTGCTGTTATTGCTATGTGTGTGTGCTGCAGTGTGCCACGGAGATTAGGGACATGATCCAGGGTCATTGTGGTTGTGAAGTGTGCTACACATCGTCGTGCTTGTGTGCCATTGTGCCCATCTCCCCCCGTCCCCCCAGTCCCTGGTTGTTACTCACCCGGTTACTGTTGTGTCAGTTACTATCGAGCTGTGTCCGGACTCCCGACTCCTTGCACCGTCTCCACCCTGATGACTGTGGCCTCTATTTCCTCCAGCTCCTCCTGTGGTGCAGGACTCCCACCTCCTGTTGCCGTTGCTGCCTTCCTGTTAGCAGCGAGTTTGTACTTAGTTGAACTTTTCACATCGTGCCAGCGCCTCTTGTCCTCCTCCATGGGCGTCCTCGACACTCCGACTGCATTCATGTTTGTCATATTGTCATTCAGTGGATGGTGGTGTTCTGTCACCTCCGTGCTGCTGATCTGGTTTTCCTGCGGACTGCACCCAGTCTGCCTCTTCCTCTTCTCCTTGGCCTTCCACGACCACGGGGTTCCTTGCTGGTGGTCTGTGAGGCTTGTGGGGTTTGTGTTGGCCTCTGCACTCATTCCGGGTGTATCCATGGTGCTCCGCAGTTACTTTTTTTCTCCCTTTTTTTCCGTTGCTTTTATAGTGCATTTTCCCACATTACGTGTGGGGTTTGCAGGCCTGTGGCTGTTTTTTGATGGTTTTTGTATCGATATTGGCCTCATCGCAACTTTTTGGGCGTTCGTGTTTCGCAGTTGTGCGGGGCCGCGTTCACTTTATTGCAGACATTTGACGCGTTATCGTGGGCCTATCGCATGGTTCCGCCAGCTTCAGCTTAGGAATGCCACGTTACCACGGTGTTATTTTCCCGTGATAGACTGCGATGTGAAGAGTTGCGTTAAGCAACTTTTGCGGTAGTTTTCACACATTCTTGAGAATATCCCCCTGAGTGTTTTTAACTCCATGTTCACTTACCCTGACTATGTGATGGCATACAATATCAAGGAGTTGGTCTTAGAGCAGATCGATGGTAAAACATGGATATTTTTGTAGAACACCCTATATAGTACATAGAAGATATGCAATAATTGATTACAACAACAGAAATGCACCCCTGGGAAATGATGAAAAGTATGAGAAACGAGGATAACTTTTCACAGCAACAAAAAAAAATATGAAGCATTGTGGCTTTTGTATATTTGTGTTGTGAACACCTTGTGCTTGATGCTGGAAATGTGGTCTAATACTATAGTCCTATATGCACCTAAGTAAATCTATATGGTTGTTTCACAGACACTTTTAATTTAAAACTTTTTAAAACAACCCTATTACCTCATTTATTTGTGAGGGCAAGTGAGCACCACAAAGCTGGTGGTAGGTAAAGGAATCTGTGGTATGTTGAAATACGTAGTATGGAATCCTAATATGCTGACCACTCCAGGATTAGAATGTGATGATTCAAAGAGAAAGAAGCTGAGAAGCTGGAGGGGTCAGACCTCTGATGGATGAGGTCTCTGGATTGGAGGTTACAATACAGAAGACTACTCATCCACTGTGTTTGTGTGTACTTTCATCTATACATTGGCAATGACTGGAGACAGATACCTACCTTTGAGACCCCAACTTCTGCCTTTGTACGAGAGGAGTAGTAAAAAAAGGCAGGAAAACCACTTTTTGGATTTGCTCTTTGATTGCACAGCTTCTTAAAAGTACTTTGGGTGCTCTGGGTGTAAAGTACCTCAGGGTGAGTTTGTTTTATTTACTTGCCCCAGCTGTGTTCAAGATTTGCGAGTGAGCAAGACGCTTTACGTCGATTCCGGTCTCAAGCGTACCACATTTGCAGTTGTGAGCGAGCAAGATGCGGATTCTAGCCTTGTGCTGGTGGCACAAGTGTAACCCAGGTTCGAGCCAGTGATTGTCTCCTGCGGGTATGCTCTGTGAATCCTTTCCTGCTGCTCTGCCCTGTCTGCCCATGTACTCTGCAGCTTTGAAGGTGAACATGCTGATGCAAGCACATCGGGACGACAACATCGGCAGCCATCTTTGAAATATCTGTTCCCTGTAATGCTGTTCTGCCTGCCAGTGTTCTCAGTAGCTTCGAGGGTTGATGTGCTGGTGCAAGCATGTCGAGTTGTCAACATCAGCGGCCATCTTTGAAGTATTAAACCTACATTGTGGAATGTCTGGTGTTGGGGAAAATGTGGTGGTCATCTTAAGAGGGCACTTCATGGATACTCTTGTTTACATTTTGATATGTTTTATAGTCTGTGGTACGCACACACATTGTATGGTGTGTCATTATCAGTGACACATACACTATTTGGTTAACTGTTTTGCATTGGTTGTCATTACTTGTGATATGCACACAGTTCAATCTTGCTATGTTTCATAAACTGTGATATGCTCGCACATTGGACCACATGTCATTACCAGTGATGCGCACACAATTTGGTGAACTGTTTTGCTCTGCATGTCATCGTCTGTGATCTGCATGCAATTCGACCAACAGATGACTGATAAATTTACAATTGCAATTTGCGAGACTCTGTTTTGTTAATCAGACTGGGTGTTGTTGTGATCATATTGTCATCATAAGCTTGTAATAAGCTTGTTATAGATCATTTGTGTGGCAAACATGCAAAATGTTACTGCTCCTCCATTGTTTAGGGGCGGAGGGGCAAGAAGTGTTCGAACACTTGCCGGAGTTGTCTGTGGAGGAGGCGAATGGGCTTAATGAATATGACATTTGTCTCAGAAGCTTAATCTACATAATTTCTCATGGTTAAGTACCCTTAGAGTGATATCATTTTGGAAGAAATTAAATTAAAATGAAATAAAATTATAATTTATTTGATTTATATATAGCGCACTACTACCCAAAGCTGTCTAGGCGCTTCTGCTCCATTGGGTTGGAAGTAAGAGAAGAGGATGAAAGAATAAAAACACTATTTGTTAAATAGCCAAGTTTGTAAGGTTTTACGAAAAAAGAGAAGCTTTGTTTTTTCTTAAGATCTGGTGAAATGGAGTTCCATAGTCTGGCAGTACCAGTCACAGAACTTCTACCGCCCCAGGTAGCTCTTCTGGCTTTGGGAATCACAAGGTTGTGAGTGGATGATTATTGCAGGGTTCTTTTGGGCACACACCACTAAAAATGTTGCTTATAAAATTCTGGGCCCAATCACTGTTATGCTTTAAAGGCAATATAGAGAACCTTGAATTCAATCAGTTTTTTTATAGGAAGCCAGTGCAACAAAGGAAGAGCAAAAGATACAGGTTGGTTTTTAGGAATGGCCAATAGCAAGCCGGCAGCTTCATTTTGAAGAGTCTGAAGTTTATTTAAGAATCTTTTTTGAATATTATGAAAAATGCATTGCAGTAATCGATTTTTTACAAGAATGCAGCATGTTGGGCAGTCGGTGGAAGCATACATTACTGCACTTAGAAAACTAGCTTCTACATGTAATTTTGGTGCAAGTGTTGATGAGAGGCTGCATAATCAATTTATGCTGGGATGTGTCTTGGAAAAAGCAAGGGAGGCTTTATGGTTAAAGGATAATCCCACACTTAATGAGGCAATAACCACTGTGAAGTCTTGTGAACATTTTCAGGCATGTGTGGAGGTTTTTAAGAATCAAAAGAGTAGTGATGAAAAGAGGGAAAATATACATGTAGTACAATCCAAAAGAGCAACGGGTGTTGGGGCAAACAAGATGTAAAAGCAACTAAGAAAACTGAGATTAAATGCTTTAGGTGTGGTAATGTGGGTCACGTGGCAAATGTCAAAGAAATATCCTGGGTGGAAGGCTACATGCAAGATTTGTGGGGAAAAAGTACATTTTACATCTTGCTACAGATCTGAGAAAAACACGAAAAATGTGAGTGAAGTATTGTATGACTCTTGTGATGAGTCAGAAGAAACTCTTTAACAAACTGAAAGTCGAGCAGGCTCCTTTAAGAATACTTGTGCTCCAGTAGCCTTTAGTGGCTCAATCAATTGGCGTAATTGTCAGCGTCTGTCCATTGACACTTTACAGAGATCTGACCAAAAGAAAAAAGTGAGAGAGTCAACCATCACTAGGGAACTAGGACGAGCTTTCAGATATACAGCCTGCCAGAGCAGGATGTTTTAAAAAAAAATCTAAAATGGCCTCGGGTAACTAGACCCTGCTTGTGCTGCACAAGTGGAAGTCTATGAACCCTTTGCAACTGGCAGTCCCAATCCCAGTCCCACAGATCCGGTAAAGCCTTCTGTAGAAGCTGAACTATAAAAGCTCTAGGATCCGACCCCTCCTTCCCCTCTGGAATTCCAAACAGTCTAAGGTTATGCCGACGCTGGCGGTTCTCCAAGTCTTCTATCTTGAGCTGCAACGCTGTAATATAGGCAACATGAATCTGAAGCGAACCAGCCGTTTGTGAAGTAGCCTCCTCAGTGTTTGCTACCAGCTGCTGTAATTCCTTAACATCACTCGCCAGTGTTTTGATCTTTAGTGTCACCTCCTTCAATGACTGCTGGATGCAGTGATTGTCGGCTCTAGCTTGAGCGTAATGTTCCTGTGCTTCTTGTCTCTGAACCTTTAAGGCCTGAAGAATCAAAGTAAGTGTTGGCTCAGCATGAGCTTCCCCGTTAGTTGTTCCATGGCTCCCTGCTGTCGTGCTTGTGGGACATCAGATACCAATAAAAAAACAGCCGAATTAAGGGTGGGTGATTGGCCGGAAGATGTAACAGATCCTGACTCAAAATGATCTGTCTCTATTTCTGTCGATCCCATGCTAGCAGGGCCATCATCCATCTATCTGTCTATCTGCGCCTTCTGCTATAGTCATTGGGGCCATTATGGAGCTGCAGAGAGCCGCAGCGTGTGTCTCCTCACCACCTCTCGAGGTCTGCTCTCCCTCTCTAGTCAAGTGCCTGCCACCGATCGTTATTGGGGCCATTGAAGAGCGACGGAGAGCTGCGGTGTTTGTCTCCTCACCGCTTGTCGAGGTCTGTTCCCTCACTCCCGTCGTCAAGCGTCTGTTGCCGATCGTCATTGGAGCCGTTGTGGAGCTGCTGAGAGCTGCGGTGTGTGTCTCTTCATTACCAGTCGTCAGGCGCCTGCCAGCTGTTTTCTACGCTGACAGGCACAGCTGAAGGGCGATTGTTTAGCGGGAAATCCATTCTGAGGAGAGCGCTTGCCAGACGTCTCTGTGTTTCCGCTCCAGCCAATTTCCTACTGCGGCGCTGGGTTTTCGGTCCTGGTTCTCCCCGCCCCGTTACCGCCCTGCTGCGAGGGAATGTTGTTTACCTCAGCTGTTGCCGGGTAATGAAGTGTGTTGTGCTGTTTGATCCTCTGAGCCCTGGGAGAGGCTAGGAGCACCACCTCACTTCATTTTTTCAGCTGTTGCTGAGCAATACTGCACGCCAGTAACTCCTTTACCCTAATGAAATTTTTACAAAGTAGGCGCTGTCATTGTACTCAGCCTGCCAGCTTGCATACCCGCTGACATGCACAGCGTAGCCTTTTATATCCAGTGAATTATCTTCAAGTGCCTTTCTACATCCGATTTTCCTGCAAGTGGCCCCTTTGCATTGTTGAACACCTGCTGAGAGACATTTCCTTCTGAAAGACCTTTTAAAAAGTTATTGTCATTCATGTAATTGGGGATTGTACTTATGATGCCATATAGAAGTATAGTATCTATTTAATGTAATTCAAAACATCTATAGTTCTATTTTGTTTTCCTGTTCTTCGTTTCTTCTTGTTTCCCTTCTATACTCACTACATTTTCTTTCATTTTGTGTGTTCTATTCTCACATTCTCCTTTACTCTAATCATCATGGCTTCTTTTGCTATGTCACAACCACCGTCCTTTTTGAATGATGTGGGTGAGCCATTTATTCAGTGAAAGAAATGGGTAAATTTGTTTGAATCCTATTTAATTACCATAGGAGGTGATAGATTTTCTTCGGTGAGGAAACAGCATATTCTTTCACATAATTTAGGTAAACATGCTAGGGAAATTTATGATGACCTTCCTGATCTTGCTGAGGAAAGTCGAGAAGGCAATGAAGATGCTAGTGGTGATTTTCAACTTGATGTTTATCGCAACACTCTTAGAAAGTTAGAAATTCAGGGGGATATTATCAACAAATGGCGATATATATCGCTAACTGCTTTTAGCGCAATATTTTTTATCGCCGTTGAATGCTGGAATCTATCGCCGTGTTAGTGGCATATTAGCAACATGCCGCTAACAGGCGATAGCTTTCCTTTCCGGCGAAAAGGGACGGCGATAGATTTAGCATGACGGCGATAAATAGTCTTACGCTAACGTAAAAAAATTGGCGATGGGCCAATCAGCGACAGAATCGGATCGCTAATTGGGACCAGGCCTGCATTTCTTACGTTCAGCGAGAAAATGCACTACAAAAGGCCCGCAAAGCAGAAAAAAAAGGAAAAAATGGAAAATAGCAGAGGAGCCATGGATGAAGCTGGGACCAGTGCAGAGGCCACAAACAACCCCACAAATACCCAGGAGGACCAGCCAGAGACCCATGTGAAGGCCAAAAGGAAAAGGATTCCCAAGTTCAGCCAGCAGGAAAACCAGGTCCTGATTGCAGAGGTGACTGAACACCAACAAGAACTGTTTGTCACCTCCACAGTGACATTGGCAAGAAAAAAAGAAATATGGCAGGACATTGTGTCCAAGGTGAATGCCGTCGGCAAGAGGAGGAGGAAAATGGACGACTGCAAGAAGCGCTGGCATGATACAAAGCGCAAGACCAAGGAGAAACTAGCAGCCAGCCTGAAAGTAGCAAAGCAGACTGGAGGTGGGAGTCCTGCGCCACAGGAGGAGCTGGATGAGTTGTAGGAGCAGGTGTCCAGAGTCATCAGTGAGGAGACGGTGGTCGGAGTTGCGGGCCAGGATACTGCTGAACATGACCAGACACAACAACAACAGGGTGAGTAACAACCAGGGACTGGGGCGACTGAGGTGGATGGGCACAATGGCACTCATGTACAATGAAATACATTGCAGTGCATACCCACAATTACTGTGGATCATGTCCTGGATACCCTCTCTCTGACCCCAAAATGAGGATGCACTGTGAATGTGACTGATCATGTGCACGAAGAAGCATGCCACCACCAATGTCAGCACACCTCCAACATAGTGCACGTGTGTCTGAGTAGTGTGCAAGGTTGTGTATGTGCAGTAAAGTCCACCTATATGCACATGCACATTCCTGCACACAACTCAGACACACATGCACAATGTTGCAGGTGTGCTGACATTGGTGGTGGCATGCCTACTCGTGCACATGATCATTCACATTCGCAGTGCATTCTCATTTTTCTGTCAAGGAGAAGTGGCCATGTGCTGATGAATTGGATATGCGTGGTGATGAGGCAAGGGGGAAATTCTGATATCCTCCCGCTTCTCCAGGCAATGTGCCCCCGTGCCTGTTCATGAGATGCAGTCCTGTGTACACCAAGTGGGGGAGCATCTATTGAGTCTGCATACCATACACACATGCAATGTCACAACAAAGTGACCATGTAGGCCACAGGATAAAAGATGCACATCCAAAAAGGCAAACAAACAGCAGACTTCACTCAAAGGGCGATGGAACACAATGAGCAGGAGGGCTATACCTACAACACCACAGTACATGGACAATGCAGATCAGGAAAGTATCACACAAATAAGTACAGCATGCCTTGTCTGTGTGACATACTCACATAACCACAATGTGCCTGTAAAGCAGTGTGACAAACAAGGTATGACAACAAGCAAGGATAGCAAAGTTACAACAATTAATGACCAAGGTTCAAATGGCACTCTAAACCCATAGGGCAAATTGCACTCCTCCACCCCCAAGTGCACACATCTGCCATACAGAAAACAGCATTCCACATCAGTCCTGATGTGAGTTGCCCATCACACCATCATGTGCAATTAAATTTAAATGTTTGGTAAGTCAACTGTGTCAGTTAACAAATATGCAGTCAGGTAGTTATCACCCACATGCTAAGTTAGGCATTGAATACCAGAACCCGGACAGCATGTATCATCCATGTCAGCAGATGCGTGGCATATACAAAAACACACATTTGCATCTCTTGTGAGGGTGGCGGTGACAAGGACTGAGCACCCTAAATAGGCATTAGGAAATGCACATACATCAAATCACAGACCACTTACATACCACACGTGGGGTCAACCTTGAGGGTAATGGGTGTTGACACTGTCTGCTCAGACAGCAACAACAATAGAAACTCACGCTGCGCCATGCTCACAACGGGTAAGCCAACAGGAGGGCAGTAAGGAATGCATGCAAGATAAAACATGAAGGACGACATGCACACAAGACTAATCCCAACAGACAAAGCTACCTGGATGCCCATGTGTGCTACATAGTGCAGCACATGTTGAAACAGCAAGTAGGCTCTCATTGCTAATGTGCCTATAGGGGGCCCTCCTCACACATAACTAATCTTGCCCAAAACACGTGCACATGTACAGTACCCTGCAAAGCTGCGTGTCAGTGAGCCACACTGACAAGGCAAGTGACAGTGCATGATGAATAGCATGACTGCAGGCCCAACATATTAACATGGTGCAGGCCACCTCACTGAGGTGGCTGAGTGTGGGCCACATCCTTAAAGGAGCAGGTCACACTCTGACACATCCTCGTGTACGTACAACCCCTGACGTAAACAAGACATTTGATGACAAACAATGCACAAGTCTCCCAACTCTGACCAAGACCCATATTCCACCCAGCTTGCAACATCTCAGCATTGTAAATGCACAGAAGTGAAAGGCTCACTGCATGAAAGGTATAACGGGCAGTAAAGCCAAAGCTGCAGGTGCCACTATTGCACAATGCAGTGCACACACATACAAATCTGAGCTCATCAACATTGACTACTATATGGTACAAACTGCATTACTCACACACATGAACAGAGGACACAACTGGTGCCGCTTGTGTGTAGAAATAGTACAATAACATTCGTCATAGCTGTAAAGTGTGAGATGACAATGTACAACAACAACATCACATCCATGATGTCCTCACAATAATCACTATCCCGCAACAAATAGGCATCTCCCGAAAAACAGTCTGAATGTACACTGTCCTGCAGTCTGCTTGTAAACTCATCCAATGCATGATCATACATGAAACACGCTGTTAAACTGTATCTCCCCTATCACATTGCAGATGGAGAGACATCACCTCCTGGACAGCTGACTGGCTCAACCTTCACTGATGACGAGGATGATTACCCCACCATAAATCAGGATGAACTTCAAAATCTGCTAGACTCCTTCAGCAACCCACCTCCAGGAACAGGGCAACCCAGCAGCATTGTGGCAACCCCACCCTCTGCACAAACCAACCAGCAGCAAGCACCTCCTACCACAGCTGGCTCCCAGGACCTTGAGGAACCACATCTGGCCTTCCAACGCCGTGTGCTAGAGGTCCAGCGGGAGATGGCTGAACAGGTGCGGGTGGGGTTTGAGAGGCTGGCGGACTAACTTGATGCCATACTTGGGTGTCTGAGTCCAATCCGGGACCACATACAGAAGATCACGGAACACCCACAGCCCGCTTGATGCTCTCCAACGGTCCATGGCTGACATTGCTGGAGTAATAATTCTGAGACAACAACTGTCTGGTCAGAGTGGCTCCAGCAATGTCAACCAGGATTTGGGCAACATCCGTCAGATAATGGAGAGCATGGAGCGGATGCAGGCACAACAAATGGCTGCCAGGGCTGCACACCAGTGCGATGTAGCTGGAATCTATCATGCTCTGCACCTGCTCATCACTGAATTGATGCCCCAAGGTCCGGCGCCGATGAATGCTGCTGCTGCTTCTACATCCTCTGCTCCGTCCCCTGATGTGTCAATGCCTCACAGTGCTGCACCCACTATACCACCGCCTACATGTGAGGCACATGACACATCAGCGGACGAAGATGCGGAGGATAGTGCATTTGTGCTAAGGAGAAAGCGGTAGCATCTATCAATGCCAAAAGACATGTTTCTTCATGGTGCAGGGCTTAGTATCATGCCACGGAACTTTATCTTCCACTGTCTTCAACTGTCCCCCAACAATCACCTTGGACCTCCACATGGACTGCCATAATATTTTTTCTTACCAATGACACTGCAATCAGCCTGCGGACTGAACTCTGCCTCTTCCCTTGGACCTGTTGCCACCAAAGGACTCTGTCTGGCTCTCTAATGGGCATCTATGCAATGTGTGCTTGTATGGCCAAGCACTGGTCCAGTCTTTATCCTTTTAATGTAAATAAAAATCGTTAACTCACACAGATGTGTGTTGTCCATGACCAATCAAGTATAGAAGTCTGAAAGAGTGTATGGACACTGAATCCACTAGAAGGTACACCAAAGGAAATACGAGCAATGTACATGTTTTACCTGACACAGATAGGCAGTGAGATGACCGGGTATGTGTGAACTAGCTGTGCCCTCATTGCTCCAAAACAAACATCCAGCAATATCCCAACCTAGCCCCACGTACATTAAGGAAATAGGCATGTGTGCTAAAATGTGCAAGTCTGTTGCAGGCCACAAGTAGGGTCCACCTTAGCAATTTCAAACAAATATCTCTTGGCATATCTACTCACACTCTACAGGGTGGACAAAGCCTGTTGTGATGGTGAGCATTGCATGTCACATCCCAATATGGTGCACACCATAATCACATTGATGAAGACACGTAAGGGCACATGTCTACCATACACATAAGGAACCACAATGTCTGCCTCAGTGAGGTAGAGTTGCCAATAGGGACTCACCCCAAAGTGCAAGGCGTCAGTCATCCCCTTCCTGTGGACAAACAATGCATACCAAATTTAGACCCCTCTCATGCTGTGACTACTGTGAGTGTATTGGGCAATGTGTCTAGGGATGAGTGGTGCACTGCACTTAGCATATAGTCAGATGCAAGGCCAATATTTCAAGGGTGGCATCACTATGTGGCAATGCCAGAAGTAACAGCTGGGACAAGTGGCTATGACACTGTCACTACAGGGAGCAATGCAACATTTCCCCCTTGTGTGCAGCAGAACAAATGTGCCCACACCAAAATGTTAGCTGGGACAAAATCATAACTTGACAAGTTAAGGGAGTCACAAAAGGCATTTAGAATTGACGTCAGTGCACCTAACTGTACTACTCCTAAATGCCATTTGTGAATACTGAAAAATGTGAAGTCATGACTTACTCTCAGATGACTTTTGTGAATCTGGAACACTGTTGTGCCATGTACTGTTCACAATTGACACACAAATTTACTAAATCATGCATGGCCCGGAGATTGAGGGTCCATGCACACGAACATATAATTCTAAGGAAGCTGACACACTGGCAGAAAGTGTGCTAAGGCCTGTGCAATGTAGATGGATTCTGCGCCAGGAGCATCTGATATGCAGGTGTATGACAGAATCTGTGGTACACGGCGCATACATCCATCCCCATGATGGATAACAGTAGCTAATTCTATTTCATCTCAATGCCATGTCCCTATGTTGTTTTGTAATTGGGGAACAATGTGCTTTCCGACTCCGTGAGACACACTTAAGATGTAGAACGTTTTTAACAACTGTCCCTAGACTAGGCCGTAAATCCTACTTGCCACAATGTCATCCATGCAAGTTCGCTGTGCTCAGATCTAAGGTATCCTGACACAATACATCCTGCTAAGTAACATGTCATGCCCAGACTTACACATTCCATGGATTGTCCAGTGATAGTATGAGTTGCATACAAGGCAATAAGCCACACTCCCCAACATCATCCCTGACATAAGTGCAAGCAGAAATCCAAAATTTTAAACATTTATTCAAACAGCAAAAAGAATAAACTACCCTAAACTAACACTGATCACTAGAACTACTACTAAAATCTAAACTAACTAGAAAATTCTTACTTTCCTAAAATATCTACCCTAACTAATCCTAAACACGCAACAACATATCTTACACATCAACCCCCCCTCCCACCCTTAAGGCACACCACGAGACAAGGCAAAGACATCTAAGCTATACATAAACTAACTACAAATGTAATCTATACAAAGAAATGTATTTTTTTTTTTTTTTTTTTACAACAAATACATCAACCCCCCACCCAAAGGAATATGAAACAGCCCCAAATACTGCATAATAATACATATCTAAAAACTACCTTAAAATCTAACACTAACTATAACCTACGCTAAAACTACACTACCTAACTATTAAAAGAACTAACCTAACACTACCTCATATCACAATTCAAAACATTGGGAGAAGGGAAAAGAGGGAGATGGGGTCCAACATGTCGAGGCATCATGACAGTCCAAGGTGTTTTTTCATATCTGTGACATGTCCGTTCAGATCTGCCATTTCTCGCCTGATCTCTGCCAGAAATACATTGTTGTCATGCAGGATCCTTCTGTCCCTCACTGTGAATGGCATCACCTAATCAACAGGTGTAGGTCGGACTGTCCCTTAGGGGGATGTGACCGTAGGGGGATGGGACACCTGTCCAAGCTGGGACCCACCACTGACGCCAGAGGGGCCTGGGATGAACGGTGTGCCACTTGTTGCAAGCTTGGGCACCGCCTTCCATGTACCTTTTTTCCTTTCCTCCTGGTACCTCTTTGCCATGTTGTGGTACCCTTTTGCCACCTTCTTGACATACTTGAAGTGGTCCTTCCTCACCTGGAACGCATGTTGTTTGGCTGGTATCATGTTTTCTGTAAAATATCAACAATGGGAATTTTGAGTCCTTTAGAGTATGTCAATGTTCTCCATTAAAATCTGTAATACAAGATCACTTCAACATGGGAGCCTACACTCCAGCGTAACTATGTGAAGTCAAAGAGTGACCTGGACAGCAAAATGTTGAATCCTGGATCAGTGACTATTTGCTGGGGAGACTGTACTGTCACAACAAAATGAGACTGACAGTGTCAAACGATGGTGCCATGACATACCCGGAATGAGGGTGACATGTACAAGCAATTGGAAAAGGGAGGCATTAGCCCTCCGTGTGTAGCACCACCCTCATCCTCTCCTGTGACACAGTGCTGCATGAAATGTGCAGCCCTGTGTGTCCCCCACCAACTGTGTGCAGTTCATCAAGTCAGCTCCAACACAGGCACTCTTGCACAAGAGTGCAAGGGTGTCTGTGTGCAGGGGGGGGCTTGTTAATGTTTTGGAAGGTACCCTACCTGCACTGGAGCAATCCTGGGACAGCCCTACTCACACTTTCAACTATGCTGCATAATGCAGCACACATGGAAACCTGTTGTGTGGCTGAACGCTGATTTATGCATGAGGCGCTGTCCCGCTCTCCACCACTACTACACAATATGTGAGGTGTTGCCACTGAGAGGGGCAAACATCGTTTCCTCTAATTTGTCACTCATGCATGTCTTGTATCCGCTAATCTCACTCCATAGTAAATCTAAATACGAAGGCCTTTACAATGCAAACTGTCACAATGCATTCCCCATTGCAACGGTACCCTGCAGTCATGATGCTTATAGGGCCTCATGTAGGTAGCTAAATACCGGTCGGTAACGGCCGAAATTCGGTAAATATCCCGTTACCGACTGGTATTTAGCTATTTGGGATGTAGGAGGCATAATTCGGGATTCGGTAAATTACCGAATCGGTAAAATACCGAATCGATAAATACCGAATCCTGAATGTAGGGAGCACTCTAAAGAGTGCAAATTAGAATTAAGAATTCGTTATTTACCACCAAATACAGGTTGGTGATAAATAACGAATACCTTGCAAAACGCAATATTTTGCAGATGTAAGAGTGCCATGTGGCAGACATACATGCCCTTAGGGCATGTATGTGCGCCACATGTGCACACATGCAAGAATCAGGGGTGCAACAGGGTGTCAATGTGACACCCTGCCACCCTTGTATATGCTCCCCCCATTACCGAATCGGTATTTACCGAATCGGTAATGGTGACTGGCTTCCCATTGATTCCTATGGGCCTCCTGGCCCATAGGAATCAATGGGAAGGTATGCCCCATTACCGAATCGGTAAATACCGATTCATATTTACCGAATTTTTCCGATTCGGTAAAATTTACCGAATCATTACCTACATCACATTTACCGATTCATAAATACCGAATCGGTAAAATTCGGTATTTATGAATCGGTAAATGTGTTGCTACCTACATATGGCCCATAGTGTTGTTATGGGTAATGCTTTCTCACAGATAGCGTTGTAGAGCACTGCATCGTAAAATATATATGGCACAGCAATGAAGGCAGAGCTAAAGCATGCATGGTAAATGCTTGCGGAGTAGTGTCACCAATTGGGACAGATGAGTTCCTACATCTGATCCAGAGTCAATCAGGGAATGGCCCCAAGGAGACAGCTTGTCAACACCATTGCAGTGGCCAAACATGCCAGTGAGATTCATAGGGCCATCTTTGCTGTGTGTTTGGGGAACATGCCATTGATATGCTTGGCTCAAAGATACACACTGCCACTTCTTTGAAGATGGTATGCAGCATACCTACAAATTCACCGTGCCGGACTGTGTCTGCGCACTTACGGACTGAAAAGCACTGCCTCCTTGTGCATCATCGGGCAAACTTGCACATTCATCTCAGTCAAGGATGTACATACATTCCATGTCATCTGATAGTCATCAGTAACCCCACTTACATTTCTCCTCTCTTATTAGGGCACTCTGCAATCCACAGGCATGTGCTGTGGTGACAGAACCCATAGACCTAGGGTCATATTGCCAACGAGGGGGTGGAGAAAGGCTTTACCATTCTTGGCTTAACGCCTCTCTCCGCAACTTTGGAAACGCAAGGCTGCAACATATTATCAAGGATATAGTACAGACTTGTGTTTCCCCATGCGATGGTGCTAAGTTTCACAACTTAGCACCATTGCTGGCACCCTTACACCAGAGTGCAAGGGTGTGTGTGTGCAGGGCAGGTTTGTTTGTGTACAGGAAGGTGCCCCTTCCTGCAAATAATCAATCCTAGAAACCATGTTGTAACTTGCATGTGTCCTGCTTCGGGCAGCACACAGGAAAGTTACAATATGGAATATTAAAACATGTTTCTGTTTGTACAGGAAGAGCCACCTTCCTGTACATATACAAACCATGTCATTTTGCTTTTTCCATGTGTGCTGCACAAGGCAGCACACATGGCAAAAGCAAACATGATGAGAAAAAAACATTCATCCTCGTTTTGCAAAATTACGACCAGGATTTCACTTGTGTTAAATTGTGCGCTGCCACCTAACAACGCCACCCTTGTACATAGGGGGTAGCATCAACTACAATGGGTGGTGCTGTGGGACGCCTATCGCAACACCCACTGCAAACCTCTTTCACGCTAGACACAGAGTGAGAGGGTGCCTTATTAACAAGAAAGCGTTAATACACGTGAAGTGGATTAATGCTTCCTTGGTCATGATGCGAGGTCCCTATCGCCAACACAACTTCCCTGAAAGTGACGTTGCATTGGCGATAGCGGCTTGATAATATGCACCTTAATTTCAATGTGTATCACTGACTGGGGATCGGCAAAGTTACAACTTTGAGACAAATGCATTGCTCCACCTTCACTTACCGATTTGTACACACTTCTGACTTCCACAATACATCATCACACTGTAGTAATTGGACATGGGATACACACCGATTCCGCATACTACAACATTGATCATTTGACCCAGACATCCATGACACCGCATTATGCCAATGTATGATGTCCAAACTCACCAGTGGCGTGTGGGTACTCAAAGCGGTCGATGTCCCCCTGTGTGATTGGTGGCCGACCATCTGTGAGACAACAAAATAAATAAGTATTGGTATCAGACGTTAAATCATATGTGTCATATTCCTCATAGATATCCTCACCCTAACTGAAAATGCTATGTAACTGTAGTGTTGCGTTTCATGTTGGCTACATGATTGGGTCCACTTTGACTGCCATTCAGACCAGACATATGAATGCTGAGTCAGGACAAACAAGACAATAATGCTAGCTCACATGCACATAATAGTAGTGTGACACATCCACAAGGCCCCATTACTACATGCAGCATGATGTTATACATGCTCTGTGTATGGTTGCATCGCTGCAGATCGCACAAGGCAGTTTCACAGATGTTCTTGGTGTATGACAATCTAGAGATGTCCGATTTCTTTGACCATTTGTTCCTATCAAATACATTGTCACACAGTAACTATGTACAAGGCCAGCGTAACTAACGTACCACAATTTATGAGGACAGCATTTTTAAACTACCTTTTGGCCAGCACACAGCTGCCATAAACAATGCCTTGGATTGCTCAGGTAAAGTCACCCTTCCCGTACACAAACAATCTTTATCCTGCATGCATTTTTTGCGCAAGTGTGTCAGCTCTGGCACTACAGTGCTAAGTGTTGCTCCAGCGCAGTGGGTAACCCAGACTAGCACCCTACGCTTCTCAATATGATTCAGCGTTGTGTCTCAAATGTGCCAACATTAGGCGTGAACGCATTATGTCTCCCACCTCACTCAGAAACCTTTTTTCACTTTGACACCAGTGTCACACATGGCCTAATTTTTTATGTTACAGTATTCACGATTAAATCTGGAGTTTGTATTTACCAACCTGTAGGCCAGTCCTGACCACCACGTAGTCCAGGAGGTCTGCTTCACGGGCCAGCAGATCCTGCCAGCGGTGCTTCCACTGGCGCACTGTACGGTCCACTCCAAAGACCCAGAGCATCTGCACCTACACACACTCCCACCTCATCTTCCGCACAATTACATTGTATCCTTGAAGGATACGGCCTCCCCTCTCCAACATCAAGGGCAGGTAGAATTTGACCATCCACAGGAAGCCCCCCAATGCCCCCAATAGCATCTTGCCCTCCCTGCCCCCAGCCGGCATCTCCCTGAACACGTGTGACCCCACTGCAAAAATAATGAACCTTCAATATTATCCCCAACAACAACAAAGAAAGTTAAGTACCCCAAGACAAACATCCGACAAGATTGAGGACAGGAGACAATAAAACACGTAAAAACCAGTACACAACACTTCACAAACAATATCAACAGGACACAGCAACACTCTCCAAATCTCAGTACTGCAGCACACACCACCAAACACCTTGAACACTCTCCACAATCACCAGCAATGTGCTCAAAAGAGAAAGTGAACGTGTAAAACACTACTCCAGTAGACAGGAAGCATGCAGACATCACTTCCTGTGTCTCTGCGGCCCTTTTTTGACAAAGCGGTGAAAATCTGCATCCAAATAGGCTCATGAGTAATATTTTGTATTGTACAATGTGATAGATTTTTCCATCAAGCGTTTGAAAAAAGCATCGCGTTATCGATTTAGCGGTCAGATCTTCACGTTAAGAACAAGTTCATACATAGATGTACAGTCTTTAATAAAAAAATTTCAGAGACCAATAACAACATGAAAAGCTTGTTTAGCACACAAATGACACCCTAAATATAATATTTCACCACAGATGACACCCTAAATTGCATCTTTCACCCCAGGTGACACCATAAATTGTTTATTTCACGACAAATCAATCAATCAATAAATCAGGGGAATTGTAAGTGTGCTACTTACACGTGGTGGTCACGAGGCGCTGGGTGGGGGGCAGATCTGTTAGCCAAAGAGCCAGGTCTTGAGGGGCCTCATGAAGGTGTTCAGGGAGGGGGCGTGTCTGATGTAAAAAAATAAAAAATAAAAATAAAAAAAAAATGTGAGAGAAGGATCTTCCGCCTGCTCTGGCTCTGTGGATGCGAGCGGTTTCAGCCAATGAGACTTTTTTTTAATTTGAGCTTCTTTTGGGTATGTGGAAGTTGATTCTGTCATTGAGGTATTTGTGTACGTTGTTGTGCAGGCATTTGTAGGCGTAAATGAGGATGTTGAAGCTGATTATTTTCTCCACTGTGAGCCAGTGGAGTCTTCGTAGATGTTGGCTGATGTGTTCGTGCCAGGGGATGCCGAGGACGAGTCTTGGGGCGGTGCTCTGTATTGTCTGGAGTTTGCAGAATAAGAACTTGTTGATGCCAGCATAGAGTATGTTTCCGTGGTACGATCTGCTGGTGATGAGTGCGTGGGTGACTGTCTTCCTTGACTTAGGCGGGATCCATTTGAAGGACTTGCAGAGGATTTAGAGTGTGTTGAAGCAGCTGTAGGTGACGGTGTTGACCTGTTGGTTCATGTTGAGTGATGAGTGGAGTATGATGCAAAGGTTTTTAGCGTGGTCTGCGGGGGAGGTGGTCTTCTGAGGTCTGTCAGCCACCAGGTGTTGTCCCATGCTGAAGGGGTGGTTCCAAGGACAAGGACTTCTGTCTTCTCGGCTTTGGACTTCAGGCAGCTGTTGGTCATCCAGACTGCGCCGTGTTGCATTCCTTTCTGGAAGTTGATTTTGGCGGCAGTGGGGTCGTTGGTGAAGTAGAGGATGAGCTGGGTGTCGTCAGCATAGGATAGGATGTTGAGGCGGTGCTGTTGGACGATGGCTGCAAGGTTGCCATGTAGATGTAGAGAGGGTTGGGCTCAGTGATGACCCTTGTGGGACCTCGCAGGTGATTGGCGTGGGATCGTAGATGAAGGGTGGCAGTCTGATCCTTTGCCTGCTTATGGTGAGGAATGATCGGATCCAGTCCAGGGCTGTACCTTGGATGCCTACGCCGTGTAGTCTGGTGACTAGTGTGAGGTGGGAGATGTTGTTGAAAGCTGCTGAAAGGTCGAGTAGGATGAGGTCTGCATAGTGGCCTTGGTCCAGGAGGGTGTGGATGTTGTATGTGGCTGCAAGTAGGGCAGTCTCAGTGCTGTGGTTGCTTCGGAATCCGATTGTGATGGGTCGAGGATGTCATTTTCTTCTAAGAATCGTGTCAGTTCCCTGTTGACTGTTTTCTCTGCGACTTTGGCTGTGAAGGTGAGGAGCGAGATGGTCCGGTAGTTCTTGAGATCAGTGGGGTCAGCTGTGTGCTTCTTGAGCAGGGGCCTGACTTCTGCACGCTTCAGTCGTCTGTAAAGGAGCCTGTTTTGAAGGTGGTATTGATGTTGCGTTGTAGTTCGTGTGCAATGGCAGACACGGCTCTGTGGTAGATGTGAGGAGGCCAGGGGTCTGTGTGGGCCCCCGAGTTGATGCCTTTCATGCTGGAGGCGGTGTCTCCACCGGTGCCTGGTGTCCAGTTGGAGATGGTGGGCTGGTTGTTGTCTCAGGGGGGCGAGTGGGCCGGCTGTTGCATCCGGTGTGTGGTCCACAAAGTTGTCGTAGAGATTCATGATCTTGAGGTTGAAGTAGGTTCCCAGCTTATTGCAGATGACACCCTAAAAAGCATTGTTTACCCCATTTCACATCCCTTTTTCATCTTTTACCCCATTTCACATCCAATTTTCATCTTTTACCCCATTTCAAGCCCATTTTTCATCTTTAATCCCATTTCACGCCCATTTTTCATTTTTGACCCCATTTCACTCCCATTTTTCAACTTTTATCCCATTTCACACCCATTTTTTATCTTTAACACCATTTCACACCCATTTTTCATCTTTTACCCCAATTGACACCCATATTTCAGCTTTTACCCAATTTCACACCCTGAATTTCATTATGTCACACAACGGACACACTCAAATACATTATTTACCACAAACAACACCCTACAACTCTGAATTTAGCACAGAAGAAAACCAATAATTCATGGTTTACACAAAAGGACATGCAAACTCTACTTTTGCACAATTGGCACACTAAAAAGCATCTCTGTACCGAGGAAACATTCCCACCATGAATTGACTATTGTGATATTATTTGCACTTATTGTGCAACGTATCCTTTTTTGAGTGATGTACTTATGCAGAGGAGGAACATACAGACAGGGTATGTGTGTTGTGTTTTTTATTGGCAGAAACTGTGATTAGCGTCATTTTGCACTGATATACATTTGATGAGGACTGTCACAATGTGACGTGCTCAGTTGAAGAAATTGTTCATTAGTCGGTTCCTTCGGGTGGTTCCTGCTGCATTAACTGTGGGGTGTGCTCCACCTGCCTCATCTTCATCATCATCCTGGTCATCGTCCGGTGCAGCAGGCACTCGGATCCATAGGGCATTGGTGCGCGCACATATATTGTGCAATACACAACATGCTATGATGATTTTGTTCACTATTTCGGGGCTGTACAGCAGTCTGCCACCTGTGATGTCCAGGCAACGGAAACGTGTCTTTAGCACACCATATGTGCACTCCACATTGGACCAGGTGCGTCTGTGGACCGCATTATACTGCCTCTGGGCCTGGGTGGTGGGGTTTCGAAGGGGTGTCATCATCCACGGGCAGAGTGCATATCCTTGATCACCTGTAACATGTGATGGAGAGATGTGTCCATTATTGGTTATGCATGCTGGGTTGGTAGTGTTGCTAGGTTTTGTGGAGTGTGATTTGTGCTCTTTTGGATTTCATGTTAACCATGTGTCACTTCTGAGTATTTTCCAGTATTAATGCTTATTACATTACCTCACAGTTGATCCTCCCTCCCCCGAGCCGATTTGATGGTATGCGCTGCGTGGTTGCATCACTGGCAGTCCTACTGTGCAACAATATTAAAGCCATCTGCGTATATCCGCAGGCCAAACATGAACACCAGCAGGCAGCCTGGCTCTCCTACCATCTAGCAATAGCACTCATCCGTCCTCCTTGCAGTCAACTCCAATAGAACGTTTAAATTCCAATGGGCCACACCAGACATGGCTCACATTCAGTTCTGCTGCTGCCGCTACCGCCTGACCTGCCCCACCGCACAACACATGCAGTTTCATGTCCAGACCTGCCACAAAGCAACACTAAGCAGCCGCCTTGCCTGCAAAGCCCACTGAGGGCAGGAACGCTTCACCCATACCATCAACATCATCAGACGCCACACTGTCCACTCCCTGGATTATGTACTCATTCCTGAGCAGAGCCTCCAACTCACATACCATGACTACTCAAAATCCATTACACTCTGGGAAATGTTTGCTGACATCAGACTCTTCCAAATCTTCACCACACTGAGCCACAAGGCAGGGCACACCTTTGACACTTTCTTCGCATGTGTAAAGTTCGTCCACTTCATCAACCCCACTAAACGTACATGTAGTGACACCAAACGCATACACTTCCGTGCCAGTCAACCTCAAGCCACCCTAAACCACATCCGGAACCACACAAAGATAGTGGAGCTCAGTGACCGAGGAGATGCTACACACCACCATCAACAGCAACACCCACAATGCTGCAGTCAACACCAATCGGGCTAGACCGTGATTTACAGACATGTATCTCCAACTGCGTATACACACTTGCACCACTATGCAACCTCAACATACAGCGTGGAATAAATGCCACCTCGGTTACCAACAACCTCAAAGTTGGCAGATGCATCTGCTGACACATGGAGAAGAACTTGTGCAAGATTGAGGGTACAATTAGACATCACCACCTACAAGGCCACCAAGCTCATAATCTCCCTCAACATTACGCCAACACACCAAACTGAGCTTCCAGGAAGGATTGCTTCAAGTTGCAACATGGATGATCAATATCTGGGGGGTGCTATACGCAGAGGAGACATGAGTACTCATCCTCATAACCAAACCACCAGCATGTGACATCACCTGGTGGGCGAACGGCTTAGTCTGCTCCCCCCAACTCTAGGTACCTAGGCACCGTATTTGACTCCTCCCTCCCCATGAACCAACAGGTCTACTCAGTGGCCTGCTGCTGCTTCAACTGCCTCTGCATCCTCCATGCAACCTTCCAATGGATCCCCCTATTGTCAGGTAAGACAGTCACCCACACAGTCATTGCCATCCGGCTGGGCTACGGAAACACACTATATGCCCACATGGGCAGGTCTGAGCTCAGCTTAGTCTCGACTATCCAGCACAACACCGACACACTGGGCATTGTGTACATACTTTACTTATGGATTGGGTCCCTCCGTCGCACATACTTGATTCCCACCTCTCCCACATTTGCAAATGAGTGGCGGAGGGATTAGGCCTTTGGGGATGGTTTGTCTACATAGCTAGCCACAGTTCCCACAGTCACTTGTGTTGTTGTGTCTGGTAAGGGGGCATGTTGATTGACCTGTTGTATGTGAGATTGTAACATGTACATTCTCACAATTGTGAGTTGCATGAATATGGAGTTGAGGCGTGTGGTGTGTTCAGTTGATACTTAACAACAAGAACTGCATTTCCGTATGTGCCATCCTGGAAGCGCTGGTTTATGATGGACGGTCGGAGGATGTAGGAATCATGCACACTCCCTGGGAACTTGGCTAAGAAATTGGTGAACAGTCCCCTGTGGTCCCCAATTGCCTGCACATTCATGGAATGGATGTGCTTTCTGTTGCGGTATATGTGTGTGCTGTCCGCAGGGGGCACAAATAAGACATGTGTGCAGTCAATTGCCCACAACACCTGCAGGAATTCGGCTATGACATGAAAGCCTTGCTTGGTCTCAATCTGTTCCTGCACAGTGTTGGGGAAGTGAAGGTGATGGGGTATCAGGGTGAGTATGCCATCCAAGACAGTCGAGAGGAAGATTGAAAAGGCTGCCTGTGAAACTCCGCTGACTCTAGCCGTTGCTGGTTGAAAGGTCCCAGAGGCCAACATGTGCAGCACAGCCAGCAGCTTTATCTGTGGAGGGATGTTGGTTCTCTGCCGTGTTGGTGCCATCAGCCTGTAGGCTATCAGGTTCGGGATGTATTGGATGGATGCCCTTTTGAGCCTGTAGTGGGCAATGACATCCTCTAGCTTTAGGTCTACGAGGCTGAGACGTCTGCACAGTGCCCACTGTCTTCTTTGGCACTGCCTCGGTGGTGGTCCTGGGGGAGGTGGCAGTGGCGGTGGTGGTTGTTGCCTTCGTGGTGCTCCAAGCTGAATGATTAGTACCTCCATGGCATCAGTGGGTCTTCAGATGGGGCTCTGCACTAGTCTACCTTATATACCTCCCTTTATCACCATTTTTAGACCAGTTTTTTTCTGGTCTTAAGTTCCTGCAGCTAAAGGGCCTTAGCGCAACTTTTTTTTTCGCTTCGCGGGTCCGGGCCATCATTGCTAAAAGTGCGATGTGGTATTAACGAAATCTTTCCTGAAATTTTGAGAAGGAATTCCTACTTTTCATATCATTAGCAATAACTATCGCTGGCATGCAAGGCGATGAAAAAAACGGCGCCTATCGCCAGAAAGCTGCTGCTAACACCTGTTAGCGACAGCTTGCTAATATGGTGTTAAAATAAAATGTGTTTGTGCCGCTAACGTGGCGATAAATGGCTTGATAATATGCCCCTCAGTTTGTAGAGAAATTGAATGTAGTTTTAGAATGCCACAAGTTTTTCTCTAGGTCACAAGGAAAACTGAAAAAGTAAGCAATTATAGAGTGGTGTTCAGAGGGTTAGCTGCAAAATGTGATTTTGATCCTCTGACGGAGTCATTGATTAAGGATCAACTGGTAAGATGCACCTGTGATTCAAAAAATCAAGAAAAACTATTGGCGGATGTCCCTGATCTCAAGCAAGCCATATATATCACTAAGAGCATTGAACTTACTGCCTTTTGTATGAATGAAATGAAAAAAACTGTAGACATAAAACTAGTTAATGATAACTGGGTACATAAAGTTTTGGGAAGAGAGGATAAGAGCAAACCAGCAACCAGTGAAGTTACTACGCAAAAAGGTGAATTTACTACGTTGAAGTGTTTTAGATGTGGCAAATCATTTGGCCAATAACATAAGATGACCTGCCATAGGGGTAATATGCCAAAAATGCAAAATACGTGGATACTTTGCTAAGGTTTGCAGGGATATAAAGAATAATATCTCACACATGGTCAGTTGTAAAGAGGTTCATGAAGCTATCTTTCAAATTGCAGACAAAGTTGAAGTCTCCAACAGCAACTACATGTGATATACTTTAAATGATGTTCCTGCCAGGGTGTTTGCAGAATCATGCTCCCCATACACTCTTATTAGTGAATCCTGTCTTAAGGAAAACTTCAAAGAAAGGAAATATACCCTTTTGTCTCCAGATATCAGTCCGGGGGGGGGTTACAATAAAGATCCAATACCATTAGCAGGAATGCTGGTTATGCAAATCAGTTTCAAGGAAAGAACATGTATATATTACAAAAAATGGTTCTAATCTACTAGGGTGGAAACACCAAAAAGAGTTGGGGATTAAGTTGGATCCCAATGCTCCAGATCCTGCTTATCTAGTGGACAGAACAAGCACCGGTGGTGATATCTCTGACAAGTTAGGGTTCCTCAAGGGTTATCTTCTCAAGATTAAACTCAAATATCAGTTAAAAGCAGTGGTACATAAGGACAGGTCTGTCCCTCTGCTGGTACGTGACCCTTTGCTAAAAGAGTTAAACAGACTGGAAGCCAGCGGAGTGATTGAAAAGATTGAGAGCTCTAAATGGCTTGCCCCCATTGTAATCGCAGCCAAGGAAGGGAGTAAGAGAATCAGGTTATGTGTTGATTTGCGAGATCTGAATGCTAACATCTGGGTGGACAGGCACCCCCTCCCTAATATTAATGACCTGCTCAGCGACATAAAGGGAGCAAAATACTTTAGTGTATTAGATCTCTCATCAGCTAACCACCAAGTTGCTCTACACCCTGATTCCAGAGCCCTCACTTTTTTTATAACTCCGTTTAGTGCCTACCAGTTCTGTAGAATGCCTTTTGGACTGGCATCTGCTGCGGCAGTGTTCCAACGTGTCATGCAACACATTTTGCAGGGTTCGGAAATGGTTCTGTGCTTCCAGGACGACATTCTAATATATGGTGAGCCTAAAGAGGAACAGAACATACAGCCTCATGCATCAAGCAAAAATCCAGTCGGTAAAATACCGAATCGCTAATAACACCCGTTAGCGAATTAAAAAAAACGATTTCCAATGCATGAACCCAAAATGTGAGCCAATAACGAATCGCAAAATAAATCCGGTAAAATACCGATTCGCAAATAACCAAAAAGCAAATTTACCGAATCGCTAAATACCGAATGAGCAGATACCTAAATCACTATTAGCTCCCGGAAAGTGCCAATGGCAAATAACGAATCGCACCCCAATGCAACAAAAGTCGCAAATACCGAAAACCCCACAAATCGCTATTTTGCTTGAGCTAAATAAGGGGAATCAGAACCTGGAGGTAAAGTTAAAAAAAAGTCATGTGAATAAAAAAAAAACACTTTCAACATGTGCAACTGATTGTGCCAATCACCAAACCCTTAAATGTGGCCCAGGAGACCCTGTTGGCTACCACAAAATGGCAGCCCTCTACGTGCTTGCAAGGAGGATGCGTATCAATGCGGCAGGACAGCGCAGGAGAAGGGTCCAGGAGAGAGTTTTCAGATTGCGCATCACCTTGCTCGGGCAGAATGAGGACGAGGTGTACGAGAAGTATCGACTCAATTGTGCCATGATCATGCACCTCATTGCAGACCTGGAACCATTACTGCAGCACCAGACACACCGGACCAATGCAATCCCTGCGCACGTCCAGGTCCTATGCAGCCTGCACCTACTGGCCTCAGGGAGTTTCCAGGTGGTAATTGCGGTAGCCGGAGGCGTATCGCAAAGCGTACTCTCACGCTTCTTCAAGGAATTCCTAGATGCCATGCGGACAATGCTACACATCCACATCAGCTTCCCCACAACCCCACAGCAGTTGGACCGCAACAAACAGGCATTCTACCAGGTGGCACAATTCCCCCATGTAATTGGATGCATCGACTGTACGCATATCCCCATATGTCCACCCGCAGCAAATGAGTACATATTCCGGAACCGCAAGTCCTACCACTCAATCAACATGCAGGTTGTGTGCAATGCCAATCACATCATAACGGACCTAGTGGCACAATTCCCAGGGAGCACACACGACTCCTACATATTCCGCCACAGTGGAATCCACAGGCGTCTAATCAACGGAGAATTTGGAGAGGGACTCCTGCTTGGTACGTACAAATTACGCTTCCCCACACCAACACCACACATGTATGGACATCACCAATGCTAAGTCTTTGCTTCTATCTTCTAGGTGACAGTGCTTATGCCCTGCATGAATATATACTCACCCCATACATCAATCCAGCAACCCCACAGGAACAACGCTACAACGCAGCACACATAAGCACTAGGAATGTCATAGAGAGGACATTTGGGATTCTGAAGAGTCGCTTTAGAATCCTACATAAGACTGGCGGTGCCTTGCTATACAAACCTGAAACCTGCTGCCGGATTATTGCTGTATGTGCAATGCTGCACAACATTGCGACCAGAAGGGGGATACCCATAGAGGTTGACAGGAATGACCACCACCGGGATGACCAACCACCCGCCCAACAATGACAGGCACACGTCCCTAACACAGCAGAGGGCCACAGGAGGCGGACATACATCATGCAACATCATTTCTGAATCAGGTGAGAATGAAACATTACAAGTTTGTTTGGGGTGCAACTGTTTAATGCACAGTAGCACTGCGGTATGTGCAACAAAACAAGCAATGGAAATAATGCTCCACAGGAAAAAAGTAAAATCAAATGTGCGTTAAAGTCACGCCTGTGCAGACTCAGAAAGGGGAGGTCCATGGTTGCCCCACCATGGTCCGGCATGTCTGTGTATCTGTCTAGTGGCGCTTGCCACGTACCCCAAGCCTCCGCTCAGGTGTCTCCAATGCCTCACCACGGCCTGTCCCCGTGGAGGCCCGCGAACTGCGGCGCCTGGTGCTGGCCTCTGCCAGTGACACGCTGCTGACACTGGAGGCAGCCTCACTGGCGTCATCTCCTCCCAAAGCAGCAGCACTGCATGTGCTGCTCTGTAGGTGTTCAACAGCAGTGGTCATCTGCCCTAGTGCCTTGGTAACATCTCCGCAGAAGTGCCCAAGGTCCACCTGCAAGGACACAGAGCGGCGTGCCAACACTGCGGTACTGTTGCTGTGACGTGTGATCGCCTTTGTAGCGGCGGCGGAACGCACCAATTGCTGTCGGTGCCTCCTCTTCTCGCACTCATGGCCCTCCCTCATGGCACGGGTGAGCTCATGGATGTCTTCCCTGAGGTGAGCATTGCCCTCTGCCACCACAGTGGTCATGTCCCTAACAGCCGTGCTCATGTCCGTAACCGCAGCAGTCATGGCACGCATTTCTCTAGCAAGGCGCACAATATTGCAGCTAATGTTTGCCATGTGTCGTCCCTGCAGGCGCTGTACACGCAGCATCCTCTCCTCGATGGCAGAAGTGTGTGGGAGATCCAGGTCGCCTGAGGAGACGGAACTTGGCCGAGCCCTGCGCCGCTGTGTGAGTCTTGCGCGTCCAGGTGGTGCATCAGGTGGTGTGATGGTGCGCAGACTGTGTCCCAATTGTGTGGAGGGTGTTTCCATCACCTGCAAGGGCGCAACTTGGGACCTGCGCCTCTGCGCTTTTGTGGCTGTTGTAGCTGCAGCGGGTGTGGCTGGTGCTGTTGCTGGTGGCGCTGTTGCTGGTGCCGGTGCTGGTGGTGCTGGTGGTGGTGGTGCTGGTGGGGTGGCAGGTGGAGGTGATGTATGCGCATCCTGCGCTGTCTCCAGGTCGGAATCCACAGGTGTCTCGGATATTATCAGCCGCCCGCTGTCGTCCGAATCCCCAGGAGATGCATCTGTGTGTGAAACAGTGCATGGTTAGTGGGATAGTTACACCTACGTAGTGTTGTACACATACATGTCCCTCTGTGATCCACTAAATAAACAGTCTCTATCCATGTTCAACTGATGTGGTGAATGGTCATTGCATTTACGCCTGTACATGCACACTGGGCGGACTAGACTACAACTCCCATGATGCACTAGTGTTAGGAGTAAAGCTGTGTGTGCCAAAGCTGCATACACACTCAGATCCTGCTGGGGGCATGGAAATGGATTTACGCTATGCTGGGTATGGGCACAGGCATGCATCTTACCTTGGGCACTTGTGGCTGCGCCGGACGTGTCCATCTGGGTCACTCCCACGACGGCTTCCCGCTCGATTGTTCCTTCCACCAGCTCCTCCAGGGCAGTGTCTGCTTGGACCGTGGAAGGGCCGCCTCCGGTTCTGCTTGCCTCCCGGAGCCTCTCTGAAATCCTCTCCTTTGCACGCTTCCGCAGGTCGTACCACCACCTTTTCTTGAGGTCGTCGATGCTGCGGGGCGTCACACCTACAGCATTCACCCTCTCCCGGATGCGCAGCCAAATGCGGCGCTTCTCCGCCTCAGGCACCTTGAGGGACAGCTTACCGAAGAGGCGATCGTGCTTGCTGCTGACTCCCTCTATCAGGTGCTCCAGCTCCCTGTAGGAGAACTTGCGCTTGCGCTTGCGCTTGCGTGCAGCCTCAGCGCTGGATGGTGCTTCCTTCTCCATCAGGTATTTGTTTTGAGGATGGCTCAGTTGTTGTGGCTTCACTCTGCACAGGCAGTTTTCAGTCACAGCTCCTGTTTGCTCCTCTGTCGAGGCAATGTGGGTGGGGCTGCAGTATTTCCTGGTTGGTGATGTCATCTGCACGTTCCCGGTGCGACGCGGTCATTTGCGATTTCGCTAATACCGAATTCGCTATTAGCTAATTCGGTATTACCGAACTCGCTATTAGCTAATCGGAGTTTGCATGCCCCGCTATTGATTAATCGGTAAAAATAGCGATTTTTAAGGAATCGCTAGAATTTACCAAATCTGTTGATGCATGCCCAAAAGCGATTCCTTAATAACGATTCCTTATTTTTCGCTATTAAGGAATCGCTTTTGGTTTGCTTGATGCATGTGCCCCATAGTTCTTGAAAATGTCCTGTTCACCACACAAAAAGATAAATGTAAGATTGGAGTAGAATCTGTGGTGTATCTTGGACACACCATCACAGCCAGTGGACCAAGTCCTAAAACCAGTTTGGTAGATTCTGTCAAATTAGCCCCGGCACCATCTTATAAAGAAGAGCTCAATTTCTTCTTAGGTCTAGTGGAGTACATGTCGAAGTATATAAAAACCTTTGCTGTCCATGTGCATGCTCTTAGCTCACTCACAAAGCCCCACTCATTCCAGTTCCTGTACCTTCTAAACCTTGGGATAAGTTGGGTTTGGACATCATTGGTCCCCTAAACTCACTCAATGTTTCTCAAAGATTCATGTTTGTGTTAATTGATTGTCACTCTCTTTGGATTGCCACTAAGTCCATCACCAATATCACCACTCAAGGACTCATTGAATTTCTTATGGACAATTTTTCGAAGGAATGGATTCCAAGCACAATAGTTACTGACAATGGAGTGCAAATTTTGTCTAATGAAAGGAAAGAATTTGTCAAATTATTGTCCATTACTCACGCACGATCACCCCTTTATTGTCCCAAGGCCAATGGGTTGGTGGAGAGGGCTAACAGAATGATAAGAGATGCCATTGAATTGGCTCTTGCCTCCAAAGAATCTGTTCCCAGCTGCTGTGAGAAAAATGTTGTGGTCATACCACACTACTCCTAATAGTGTGTCGGGTGTGTCTCCTTTTGTTTCTCTCAAGGGAAGAAATCCTGGTTCAAAGGTGACCCCCAACTGGCTTAATGAGGGAAGTCCTGTGTGAGTTGACCGGGCAACTGTATTAGACAGAGTGAAAAGCCATCAAATGTAATACAAATCCCGATATGACAAGAAATGGGGTACATGAAACAAGGAGTGGAATGTGGATGAGTGGGTTGTTATTAAGAGACGTTGGGGCACATGCATCAAGCAAACCAAAAGCGATTCCTTAATAGCGAGAAATAAGGAATCGTTATTAAGGAATCGCTTTTGGGCATGCATCAACAGATTCGGTAAATTCTAGCGATTCCTTAAAAATCGCTATTTTTACATATTAATCAATAGCGGGGCATGCAAACTCCGATTAGCTAATAGCGAGTTCGGTAATACCGAATTAGCTAATAGCGAATTCGGTATTAGCGAAATCGCAAATGACCGCGTCGCACCGGGAACGTGCAGATGACATCACCAACCAGGAAATACTGCAGCCCCACCCACATTGCCTCGACAGAGGAGCAAACAGGAGCTGTGACTGAAGATTGCCTGTGCAGAGTGAAGCCACAACAACTGAGCCATCCTCAAAACAAATACCTGATGGAGAAGGAAGCACCATCCAGCGCTGAGGCTGCACGCAAGCGCAAGCGCAAGTTCTCCGACAGGGAGCTGGAGTACCTGATAGAGGGAGTCAGCAGCAAGCACGATCGCCTCTTCGGTAAGCTGTCCCTCAAGGTGCCTGAGGCGGAGAAGCGCCGCATTTGGCTGCGCATCCGGGAGAGGGTGAATGCTGTAGGTGTGACACCCCGCAGCATCGACGACCTCAAGAAAAGGTGGTACGACCTGCCGAAGCGTGCAAAGGAGAGGATTTCAGAGAGGCTCCGGGAGGCAAGCAGAACCGGAGGCGGCCCTTCCACGGTCCAAGCAAACACTGCCCTGGAGGAGCTGGTGGAAGGAACAATCGAGCGGGAAGCCGGCGTGGGAGTGACCCAGATGGACACGTCCGGCGCAGCCACAAGTGCCCAAGGTAAGATGCATGCCTGTGCCCATACCCAGCATAGCGTAAATCCATTTCCATGCCCCCAGCAGGATCTGAGTGTGTATGCAACTTTGGCACACACAGCTTTACTCCTAACACTAGTGCATCATGGGAGTTGTAGTCTAGTCAGCCCAGTGTGCATGTACAGGCGTAAATGCAATGACCATTCACCACATCAGTTGAACATGGATAGAGACTGTTTATTTAGTGGATCACAGAGGGACATGTATGTGTACAACACTACGTAGGTGTAACTATCCCACTAACCATGCACTGTTTCACACACAGATGCTTCTCCTGGGGATTCGGACGACAGCGGGCGGCTGATAATATCCGATACACCTGTGGATTCCGACCTGGAGACAGCGCAGGATGCACATACATTACCTCCACCTGCCACCCCACCTGCACCACCACCACCAGCACCGGCACCAGCAACAGCGCCACCAGCAACAGCACCAGCCACACCCGCTGCAGCTACAACAGCCACAAAAGCGCAGAGGCGCAGGTCCCAAGTTGCGCCCTTGCAGGTGATGGAAACACCCTCCACACAATTGAGACACAGTCTGCGCACCATCACACCACCTGATGCACCACCTGGACGCGCAAGACTCACACAGCGGCGCAGGGCTCGGCCAAGTTCCGTCTTCTCAGGTGACCTGGATCTCCCACACACTTCTGCCATCGAGGAGAGGATTCTGCGTGTACAGCGCCTGCAGGGACGACACATGGCAAACATTAGCTGCAATATCGTGCGCCTTGCTAGAGAAATGCGTGCCATGACTGCGGCGGTTACGGACATGAGCACGGCGGTTAGGGACATGACCACTGTGGTGGCAGAGGGCAATGCTCACCTCAGGGAAGACATCCATGAGCTCACCCGTGCCATGAGGGAGGGTCATGAGTGCGAGAAGAGGAGGCACCGACAGCAATTGGTGCGTTCCGCCGCCGCTACAAAGGCGATCACACGTCACAGCAACAGTACCGCAGTGTTGGCACGCCGCTCTGTGTCCTTGCAGGTGGACCTTGGGCACTTCTGCGGAGATGTTGCCAAGGCACTAGGGCAGATGACCACTGCTGTTGAACACCTACAGAGCAGCACATGCAGTGCTGCTGCTTTGGGAGGGGATGACACCAGTGAGGCTGCCTCCAGTGTCAGCAGCGTGTCACTGGCAGAGGCCAGCACCAGGCGCCGCAGATCGCGGGCCTCCACGGGGACAGGCCGTGGTGAGGCATTGGAGACACCTGAGCGGAGGCTTGGGGTACGTGGCAAGCGCCACTAGACAGATACACAGACATGCCGGACCATGGTGGGGCAACCATGGACCTCCCCTTTCTGAGTCTGCACAGGCGTGACTTTAACGCACATTTGATTTTACTTTTTTCCTGTGGAGCATTATTTCCATTGCTTGTTTTGTTGCACATACCGCAGTGCTACTGTGCATTAAACAGTTGCACCCCAAACAAACTTGTAATGTTTCATTCTCACCTGATTCAGAAATGATGTTGCATGATGTATGTCCGCCTCCTGTGGCCCTCTGCTGTGTTAGGGACGTGTGCCTGTCATTGTTGGGCGGGTGGTTGGTCATCCCGGTGGTGGTCATTCCTGTCAACCTCTATGGGTATCCCCCTTCTGGTCACAATGTTGTGCAGCATTGCACATACAGCAATAATCCGGCAGCAGGTTTCAGGTTTGTATAGCAAGGCGCCGCCAGTCTTATGTAGGATTCTAAAGCGACTCTTCAGAATCCCAAATGTCCTCTCTATGACATTCCTAGTGCTTATGTGTGCTGCGTTGTAGCGTTGTTCCTGTGGGGTTGCTGGATTGATGTATGGGGTGAGTATATATTCACGCAGGGCATAAGCACTGTCACCTAGAAGATAGAAGCAAAGACTTAGCATTGGTGATGTCCATACATGTGTGGTGTTGGTGTGGGGAAGCGTAATTTGTACGTACCAAGCAGGAGTCCCTCTCCAAATTCTCCGTTGATTAGACGCCTGTGGATTCCACTGTGGCGGAATATGTAGGAGTCGTGTGTGCTCCCCGGGAATTGTGCCACTAGGTCCGTTATGATGTGATTGGCATCGCACACAACCTGCACTTTGATTGAGTGGTAGGACTTGCGGTTCCGGAATATGTACTCATTTGCTGCGGGTGGACATATGGGGATATGCGTACAGTCGATGCATCCAATTACATGGGGGAATTGTGCCACCTGGTAGAATGCCTGTTTGTTGCGGTCCAACTGCTGTGGGGTTGTGGGGAAGCTGATGTGGGTGTGTAGCATTGTCAGCATGGCATCTAGGAATTTCTTGAAGAAGCGTGAGAGTGCGCTTTGCGATACGCCTCCGGCTACCGCAATTACCCCCTGGAAACTCCCTGAGGCCAGTAGGTGCAGGCTGCATAGGACCTGGACGTGCGCAGGGATTGCATTTGTCCGTTGTGTCTGGTGCTGCAGTAATGGTTCCAGGTCTGCAATGAGGCGCATGATCATGGCACGATTGAGTCGATACTTCTCGTACACCTCGTCCTCATTCTGCCCGAGCAAGGTGATGCGCAGTCTGAAAACTCTCTCCTGGACCCTTCTCCTGCGCTGTCCTGCCGAATTGATACGCATCCTCCTTGCAAGCACGTAGAGGGCTGCCATTTTGTGGTAGCCAACAGGGTCTCCTGGGCCACATTTAAGGGTTTGGTGATTGGCACAATCAGTTGCACATGTTGAAAGTGTTTTTTTTAATTCACATGACTTTTTTTTAACTTTACCTCCAGGTTCTGATTCCCCTTATTTAGCTCAAGCAAAATAGCGATTTGTGGGGTTTTCGGTATTTGCGACTTTTGTTGCATTGGGGTGCGATTCGTTATTTGCCATTGGCACTTTCCGGGAGCTAATAGTGATTTAGGTATCTGCTCATTCGGTATTTAGCGATTCGGTAAATTTGCTTTTTGGTTATTTGCGAATCGGTATTTTACCGGATTTATTTTGCGATTCGTTATTGGCTCACATTTTGGGTTCATGCAATGGAAATCGATTTTTTTTATTCGCTAACGGGTGTTATTAGCGATTCGGTATTTTACCGACTGGATTTTTGCTTGATGCATGAGGCTGCAAATGTGCATCGCTCTAAACCTTCAGCCTTCTCTGAACCACTAAGAATTAAACAGATTAACAACAACTCTGTGATATTGGAAGATGGTAGTACTTGGAGCATGGACAGAGTTGTGAGATGTACTAATGTGGACACTCCTGTGTGTGTCAAGGACGGAGGTACAAATACTACCAACTCCAGCAGGGATAATACCAAGGGAGTTAGGATCCGTCGTCTTCCCAGTTGGCTAATGGATTATGAAATGTAATGATTACACTTTGGCTCTATGTATCTGTGTTTTGCAAGTTAGATGAACTGTTTTTCTTCTTTTTCTATTGCTCTCCTTGTGTGAGATGTGTTGTAATATCTTGTATTCCCTTTCACCTTTCCCTCTTCCCTCTTCCCTCTTCCCTCTTCCCCTTTCCTTCACCTTTTCACCCCCGCCTTTCTGTCCCCATTGGTACTTACCATTGTTGGAATTTTGAGGTGAAGCTCACCTTAGAATGATCTATGTAACTTCATTCTGCAGTTGGTGAATGAGGATCTCAATGAATAAACTTGTTCTCTTCACCTCGGAGTCTTCCCAGTTGGCTAATGGATTATGAAATGTAATGATTACACTTTGGCTCTATGTATCTGTGTTTTGCAAGTTAGATGAACTGTTTTTCTTCTTTTTCTATTGCTCTCCTTGTGTGAGATGTGTTGTAATATCTTGTATTCCCTTTCACCTTTCCCTCTTCCCTCTTCCCTCTTCCCTCTTCCCCTTTCCTTCACCTTTTCACCCCCGCCTTTCTGTCCCCATTGGTACTTACCATTGTTGGAATTTTGAGGTGAAGCTCACCTTAGAATGATCTATGTAACTTCATTCTGCAGTTGGTGAATGAGGATCTCAATGAATAAACTTGTTCTCTTCACCTCAGAGTCTTCTTTCTTAGCACTTAGACTGTGTGTGGACTTGAGGTAATTGAACAATTCGGTGGTGACAGATCACTATCCTTTACCTGGTATCACTGAGATGCTATGCTGTTTGGAGGTTGCGAAATTATTCACTTTGTTGGACCTAACCTCATCTTTACATCCTCAGTCGAAGAGGTTAACATCTTTTATCATGCCTTTTGGGACATATAAATATGTACAAATGAATTTTGGGTTAATTTCGGCTTCGATTGTTTTTAGAGGGAAATGGAACATGTATTGGAAGGAATTAAAGCTGTGAAAATATACCAGGATCATGTGTTAGTGCATGGAAAAAACCAGGAGGAGCATGATTTTAGAGTTGGTGAAGTGTTGAAGAGACTGAGTGAAAGTGGACTTCCCTTAAGCATGAAAACTATAGGCTTGGTGTATCCGAGCTAGGATATTTGGGACATTTGATTATTGCAGATGGAATTTGTCCTAAGGAGAATCTGGTTAATGCCATAAATGAAATGGCAAGTTCTAATACAAAAGATGAACTGGTGAAATTTTACAGAATATCGAATTTTACAGCAAGTTCATTCCCAACTTTGCTGAAGGTTGTAATAGTATGAGGAAACTGTTAAAAGAATAAATATAATTTGATTGGTAGCAAGAGTGTGAAAAGGAATTTGTACTGGTAAAAAAGAATCTGTCCATGGCGGCAAACTTAAGCAGTTTTGAGCAAGGTATTTGAAGCAGTGAAAAGGCAGCCGGGTTATGAGAGACTGCACTACCTACGTATGAATAGTTTTGAGCGAGGAGCGAAGACCATTCTGAGAACTGATGGCAGAGCTAAACATTTAGGTGTGGTATTAGAACAGGTGACTGCAGAGAAGGTGAACACAATTTTATTTTTATCTAGATCTTTGTGGGGAACTGAAACTAACTATTGTGTTATCGAAAAGGAAGCATTGGCTGTTTATTGGGTGACAAGAAGACTGAAAAAGTTCTTGTGGGCAACTCTTTTGAGATTAAAACTGACCATAAGCCTCGGACTGAAGTCTTTTGTAAGAAGGGTATTGATTGTATATCTGGTAGAATAAGGAGATGGGTTGTAGCATTGGAAGAATTTGAGTTTGTTTTTTCTTTGTGCCGGGTGGGGTGAACGTCATTGCTGATTGTTCTTCAGATTATGTGTAAATTAGTTTTATAATGGAAGATGAGTTTGGTGATGAAACTGTTAATGTCTGTATTGTGTCGGATGGTATTGTACAAGAAGATAAATGGAAGGAAGCACTAGATGGTGACACTCAGTTGCAAACATTTACACGTAAAATAAAGGATGGGTGGACTGGAAAAGATAAGGCATGCAATGAATTAAAAGGTTATTAGCAAGTAAAAGATAAACTTTCTTTGGAAGATTTTTTTGTGAATAGAGGGGTAAGATTAGTTTCGCCTGAGAAGGTAAGAGTGAGATTGATTGGTTGGGCTCATGAAAGCCGTCCTGGGATATCTAAGACCAAGGAAAGAGTGAGGGAGAATTACTGATGGCAAGGAATGGACATCCTATTCAATAGGGTTGTTTGTGATTGTATAGAATGTGGAGAGAGTGACACGATTTTGAAGTGCAGAACGCAACCCATGGTGATCAGAGCATTAGCACCAGGTCCTTGGATTGATCTAGCTGTCGATATTGTAGGTCCTTTTAGGGTGTCGGGTAGTGATACATTTATAATGACATGCATAGACATGTTCTCTATGTGGCCGTAGTTGAAGGTGGTAAACTCAGCGGAAATACGTGATGTAATGCTGTTTTTGGAAGAGTTATTTGGAAGGGAGGGATTTTCAGTATCTCTCTTGACTGACATTGGGGTTCAGCTGACTTCTAGGTTGATGGAAAAAGATTTAAAGGTAAGGGGCAATAAACACAAAAACATTGCTTTATCATACAGCGGCAAACAGTATGAATGAGCGATTTATTAAGGTGGTCAAGGATTGTATACAGCATGCGCTGGTCAATGGTCTGAATTGGATGGAAGAGCTAAAAAGGAAAGTTTACAAGTATTGACTGACTCCTCATTCATCAACAGTGGTAACGTCCTTCTTGTTGTTCGAGAAGAGGTTTCCAAATGGCATGGTCAGTCCAGCATGGGTGAACAGGATGAAAAAAGTAGGAACTAAGAAAGAAACTGAGGATGAAAAAGTGAGAATGGGAAGTAATAGGAGCATGGAAAGAGAAAAAGGGATTTTGTTAAAAGGAAAAAATGATTTGATGAGTAGATGGTTGTGAAGAGCACAGAAGTCAAGGTTGGGGATTGGGTGAAAACAAAGAACACAAGGAGAGGTGGTTTTATGAATAAGTTCAGCCAACCTATAAAGGTTATCAAGGTATTTAAAAATGCTGTGAAAACTGAATATCATCACAATTGGAATTTAAATAGGGTTTCTCTTTGGAAAAGGGGTTCATGTAAGGAACAAATAAATGGGTGGCAAGGGTCAAGGAAGGTCACAGATAAATTGCATAGCAATGAGGAAATGCAGACCATAAAAAGGAAAGGTTTACGTGAGTAAGAGACCTGCCGCTTTGAGGATGTTGTGTGAATTTCATTTGCAGAGATGCTGTTTTATGTATAGTTAGTATTTAGCAATGTGTAAATTGTTTAGATTTAACATGTGTTGCATTGTACCTTATTGTAAGCAAAAAAAAATGTAAGATCTATCCCATTTAATTACTATAATGGGGAAGGTGTGTGGTATGTTGGAATGCGTAGTATGGCATCTTAATATGCTGACCATTCCAGGATTAGAATGTGATGATTCAAAGAGTTGGAGCTGAGAAGCTGGAGTGGCCAGACCTTTGATGGGTGGGATCTCTAGATTGGAGTCTACAATAAAGAAGACTACTCATCTACTGTTTTTGTGTGTACTTTCATCTTTACAGAATCCCCAATCTTTACCTGCCCTGAAGAGAGGGAACGTAAAATCACAGTTAATGGCTTCACAGTGGGCAAGTAACCGCAACAATAATGGAGTTGAGCCTGTGTCCTGTGAGGATTTATGATGGGCACTTCAGAAGAAAATAAATAATCTGTATCCATAGTCCATCCCTCATTGCTAAGCTTCATCAGAACCAACAGATCAAAGCTGAAGGACCCACATCTTCAGAAATTTCAGACCTCCACAGAGATCTGGACTCCAATGATTTTAGCTCACCTTGAAAAAAGGAGGGACGGAAAATATGGGGCATTAGTGCAAGGGGGTAGGAGTGGATCAGACACAGGGATGTGACCAGTAGGAATCATTTTGTAGATACATTATATTCACTTGCTGCAGGAAAATAAAAAGGCTGAACATCATATTGAACATTAATGTCTTAATTTAAAGAAGGAAGGAGAAAATGTAAATTTTAAATTGATTAGGAAGCTTGCTTCGCTTCATTAGTGTTCCACAGGGGAACGCTACAAACGTCATACTTCTTTCAATGTGGTGTCACAGGGACCAGGGTACACGAAGACAACCGAGCCTGCACAGGGGAGGCCGCCAATGCAGTGGACAGAAAGTGAGAAGCCACAGTTTAGGCAGGTATCAAATGCTTTTCTTTTTCAGGCTCACTGCTCGAACAGTTTCAAGAATGGGATAGGTAATCCTATCACAAAAATGGTCTTCTCCATGGCTTCCGCTGATTCCCTTTACCTGGAAATACATGGTATCACCCACAAAGTTAGATGGGACATGTGAAGAGGAACGTACAGGGATGCAAAAAAGAGAAAAATTAAATTGGTCATCAGTTATATGATTAGAATAAATCTTTGCATACTCAGTATACCAGAACAATTTTGAGATCAATTTCTTGTTCAGGCTCACTGCTCGAACAGTTTCAAGAATGGGATAGGTAATCCTATCACAAAAATGGTCTTCTCCATGGCTTCCGCTGATCCCCTTTACCTGGAAATACATGGTATCACCCACAGAGTTAGATGGGACATGTGAAGAGGAACGTACAGGGATGCAAAAAAGAGAAAAATTCAAGTGGTCCTCAGTTATATGATTAGAATAAATCTCTGCATACTCAGTATACCAGAACAATTTTGAGATCAAATGTTAAGAATAATTTCCTTAAGAAATACCAGAGAATTTTGTTGGGTTAATCAGATTTTTTAGGAGAGATTTATGGGAAGGAGCAACCTATCAATGTCACTTGCGAATATGTTTGTAAGATAAATGCACTGAATTTCATTTCAATACATAGGATAAAATGATAATAGCTTCACCTAATTTATCAAGAGCTGCTGGTCTTGATAATATACCAGCAGTTGTTATAAAAGTGAACCTTGATTAGTGGGCTAAGTTTGTTCTCCAGGGGGCATATGTATGAAACCAAAATTTAGTCGCAAACGCTGCGAATCGCAAAAAACAGCGTTTGCGACTAAATGTTCGCCATTTCATATGTATGACACACATTCCTAGTGAAAATTAAGAAATCGCTAAATTAGCAATTTCTTAGGCTGCGACACTCAAAAATAGCGAATATTTGTGCGATTCCTTAAATTGCGATATTCTTAATTAGCGAAATTCGCAATAAGGATATCGCAAAATAAGAAATCGCTAACAAATGTATGAAAAAGTCGCTAATTGCGATTTCACAAAATTCGCAAAATAAGAAATCGCATTTAACACCAATTGCATGCAGGTGGTAAACTGGTGCAAGGTACTTAAACCACCCCACAATGCAACAGACCCAACCACAATGGCAGCAATGTTCGTGATAGCCAGGAGGCTGCGTATTCGGGCTCTTGCACAGAGGAGAATGAGACAGGAACGTATATTCAGGCTGCGCTTCACTCTGTTCCAGCACACTGAAGAGGACATCTATGACAAGTACAGGCTGCACCCACAGACCATAATGGACCTGATTGAGGAGCTGAAACCCTACTTGGAACACCCTACACGCAGGACACAAACAATTTCCACACATGTGCCGGTCCTGTATTCCCTGCACCTCCTGGCGTCAGGAAGTTTTGGTCGGGTGTCACAGAGTGCACTTTCGCGCTTCTTACATGCCTTTCTAGATGCAATGCTACAGAGGCTCCCACATCACATATACTTCCCAAACACCTAACAGGCATTACAGCAAACAAAACTGGACTTCTACCAGATTGCACGTTTCCCCCACTTCATTGGCTGCATCGATGAGACCCATGTGGCCATCACACCCCCATCAGCAACTGAATATGTCTACAGAAACCGGAAATGCTACCATTCCCTCAATATACAGATTGTGTGCAACGCAAAGTATATCATCACTGACATTGTACCCAAATACCCTGGCAGTACACATGACTCTTTCATCTTTAGACACAGTGGAATACACAGACGTCTGAGTGCTGGAGAGTTTGGGGAGGGATACCTGCTAGGTAAATACATGGCACACATCAATACATCCACTACATCACTGGAGGGTGGGGACATTGACTTACCTATTGTGTCTTTCCCTGCAGGTGACAGTGCCTATGCAGTGCGGGACTTCATCCTGACCCCATATCTGAATCCAGCAAATGCAAGTGAGAGGAGCTACAACAGGGCACACAGATCTACACGCTGCGTCATTGAGTGTACGTTTGGAATCCTGAAGAGCCGCCGCTTCCGGTGCCTGCATAAAAGTGGAGGCGCACTGCAATACAGCCCTGAGACCTGCTGTAAAATCGTGGCAAGCTGTGCAATGCTACATAACATGGCAATGAGGAAAGGCACCACAATTGATGTGACCGATACAGACACATCGGATGACGATCGCCCTGCTCCCCCTGGCAGACCTGCATCAGGAGTCGGGGCAGCTGCTGGACGCCAGAGACGGACTGAGATCACACAAAACTACTTCTAGGTGAGCAATGATGACATGAGACAAAAAAGCTTGATAATGTGTGCAGTGTTTATTCACACTTCACAATAATGAAAATTGTAGCTGTCCCCAGCACATGTTATGCACACAGTGCAGGTAAGGCACAAGTAACTGTGCAAACAGCATAGTAGGGTTGTTTCACCCTTTTTGCATTAAGTGTCACCGCACAGTTCACCTCCTTTGGTGACACATAGGTGGTGTTTGGCGTCCAGGCTGAGTGCCCCCCATGGTGTTTCCTTGTCCTGCACCCTGTCTGGAACTGCGCCGTCTTTCTCCTGGCAATGTAGGAGTGATGCTGCTCCTACTGGAGGTGTCTTCACTCTCGCCAGAGGCCATGAGAGCGCTGCCACCTGCGTTGGCCGTCTGTAGCTTCTCCACAGCACTGGTGACCTGTGCTAGTCCTCTGGCTATGTCCTGGCAGCAGTGCGCCATTTCCACCTGCATGGTGACGCTTCTGCGTGTGAGAGTGCTGGTGGTGGTGCAGAGGCAGTTCACGGCCTTGGTATAGTTGTGAAGGCGTGCATTGGCATGTCGGCCAGCCCTCTCACTGGCGGCTTGGTTGTGCCTCAGAGTGTCACATAGGTCACGGATGGCACCTGCCATGGCCATGATGCCCTCCCCCATGCTTTTCTGATCCTTGTGGATACGGCATATCTGCCTATTTATTGACCTGAGTGATTTACTTTGCAGGCGCTGTTCATGCAGCATGCTGTGTTCCAGGCCAGAAAAAACGGTTTCTTCGGCTTCAGTGGCAGTGCTGCTCCTGGGCCTTGACCTGCGTGTGTCCTTAGGTCAAATCCTTGACCTTGGTGTGTCCTGAATGGGCATGTGTGACACACCCTGACTCCCCTCTCTCCTGTCACTGTCCTCCCCTGTGGCCGGTATTTCATCCTCAAATGGAGGCAGTGGGGGCACATGTGTGCGCTTCCTGCGCTGGATTGGTATGAGCTCTGTCTCGTCACTGGAGTCCTCAGGATGTGCAGGCTCCTCTCCCTCTGCACTGTCTTCACGTGCCCTGGATTGTGCTGTGGATGTAAAGGGGACTACTTGAGTTTGTGTCTTTGTCTGCAATTAGCAATCAATAAAGTTCATACAGTTTGTATCGGCTAATCTCTGACACTGAATCATTCACTTATCCCCAACCCACATGTTGCATTAGATTTCCTTTGTCTCATGGACACACTGTCAGACATAGTACTACAAGTCCCATGATGCATTGCTGGGTGTGCTGTAAGACTTGGACTGGAATGACATTTTGTGAGGTTATTTAGCGCATTTGGGGAAGTGTGCATGGGATGGGGATCAGTGCAGATTGATTTTGCATGCATCTTACCTTGGCTGCTGGATGCAGGGTCGGAGCTGTCAATGTCAGCTACACCACCAACGCTCTCAGGCAGGAGAGTGGACTCAACAAGCTCTTCGTGGGGTGTTGGCTGTGCTGCTGTGGATGGTCCTCCCCCAGTCTGGTTTGCGTACTTTAGTCTGGCTGCCACCCTCTCCTTCGACCTCTGGCGCATATCATACCATCGCTTGCGCAATTCTTCGATGGTGCGATTGGTCACTCCCACTGCATTAACCTTATTTTGGATGTCCAGCCAGATTTTGCGTTTCCTTGCCTCTGGGACATGCTGTGCCTTCTTGCCAAAAAGGAGCTCATGGCTGCACACCATCTCCTCAATGAGGACCTCCTGCTCCTTTTCTGAAAACTTGTGTTTCCTCTTCCTCTTCTCTGCATCCTTGCCCTCCTGTTGTTTGTTGGACTCCATTGCTGTTTGCTCCCTCCTGGGATGCCTCCTCACACTCTCCAAGCAGCCTCTGGGTGTGGCTCAGGTGAGCAGGTGCAGGAAATCACTCCAGTTTCCTGTTTGTGATGTCATCAGGCTGCACCTGTATTGCAGATTCCCGTTTTTGCGATTTCTTAATTTGCGAATTTCGCAATTAAGAAATCGCAAATGAGGTTTCTGAGAATATTTTGCGATTTTTAAGAAATCGCTAAACATTAGCGATTTTTTTTTTACATCCCGCTTTGCGAATCTCAATTTGCTAATCGCCAAATATCGCAAATTGGGATTCGCAAAACGGGAGTTTCATACATATGCCCCCAGGTCTTTTGGTGGCTCACTATAAATTGGTCCTTCCTTGAAAGCTGGAAAGGGGCAGTAATTAAGGCCATTGTTAGATTTGGGGGTCTCTAGTTGGCAGAGGTAGGTACCTTTGACAAATAGGGACCTTTGTGCCTAGTCAGGGTAAGGGGGTACACCCCTAAAATAACCCCTTCTCACCCCCTTGGTAGCTTGGCACGAGCAGACAGTCTTATCTCAGAGGCAGTGTGTAAAGCATTTGTGAACACATACAGTAATCAAGTGACAACACTAAAGATGGACCCAACCCTGTGCTTGTTATTTTGGGAAAGCAAAAGTTGATGAAGTATCTGATTATAAACATTGAGCATGATATTTTAGAAAGACCTCAAATAGAATATGCACCTTAATCTATTGAAATCTAGAGCTGTTGGCTCAATACAAGTAACAGAATTTATGGCGGTCCCTTTCCTGTTATTTCTTAGCAGCATATAAGGCAATGGTCCAACCCCGGGCTTTGTATGGCGCAGAAATCTTTCCTTTTTGATACATTATGTAACAAAGCCTTACCATTGCTTTCTTTTAATCACATTCCGTTTTAATCTCTTGCATTGTTTACTGACTGAACTGCAGGGTTGGAGTAAGGTGAAAGATCTAGGCCCTTGTACATGTGATAATTTCTCCACCTAGGACAGTATGCACTTTACCATGTTTTGTGACCACTTTCACAATATTCGTAGAAAGTTTTTAGTGCCTTTTTTAAAGGGAAAAGGTTTTACCCAGGTAAGGCTGGCATTATTATACCTGCAGAAGCTGAACGACACATGGGAGATTTTTAACATTGCTAGATTTTTAGTTGCCGCTGTTAGGGAAAAGATAAGAAGGCACATCATGTCTAGTACTGTTGTAGCTCTTTTATAATCATGATGAATTTTGTCTTAAACGATTGCCCTTTTACCCGAGAAGTATCATTGTATGTCATGTGCGAAAGTTGGCATTTTCGTGCCTTAGCCATTTGGTGCCTGCTGTCTGTCTCTGAATACATGGTTGGGTGTAGAAGGCAGTTGGGCTTTGTGTATGCACACTAGATAGCCACACACAATAAGAGCTTAGATGTGACTAGAATGGCCATCAATGACACGATGGGAAGGTGGAGCTGGGCCCAGCTTCACTTTCACCTGAATAGGCTGTGTTTCATCTCCACACAAAGGGCTGCATACCCCTGTAGTTATTCTGAAGCTAGGGCAGAGAAGGCCGGGCATCTTTGCATTTCAAGGACTTGCCTCTAGAAGCTTCCCCCCATTTCAAAGGCACAACTGTGTATAAAAGATAGACCTCAGACCCCACCACTTCAGTACACTCCTGGACCAGTGGATACTCCGCCAGGAAAAAGGACTCTGGGCTCTTGAAAGACTACCACTCTGCTGGACTGCACTCTCCTTGACTCTTGCTTTACTGTGCTGTCCTACTGCCTTCTGCCATCCTGCCTGGGTAAGAAGGTGGGACCTACATCTCTTGAACCCAGAGTGACTCCAAAGGCTACTTGGCTGGCCTCCTGATCTGAAGCCTCAGGGACATAAAAGGCTTCTAACAACCTTGCATTAGCACCTGGACTCTGCCATGTGGGAGTCTACCCTGCCAAGTGGTGCCACCCCAGTCCTGGACCCTTGGAAGGGGCTTAAGGTGTTTTGCCAAGTCTGTGGATCCAATGGAACAGACGCATCTCCTCTACTGCATGACACAACCTCAAGCAGAAGAGACAGAACTCTGCTGCTGCTTGGATTGAACACACCACAAAGACTTGCATCACAGGTTCAATCTGCATTGCTTTCAGAACCATACCTATGCCATGCATCCTCGGTGCAGACCCTCACATCTCTCATTGACAGCCGCTTTGATGACAATGCTGGACTCAGCATTGCAGTCTTAGAACTATCCAGAACAGACGATGCACCCTCACCTCCGGGCTTCGCATCGCAAACCCTGTTAATGGGATTCTAGATGACTACGCAGGCCCTTGCATGGCAGCCTCGCAATATCGCAGAACTGCCACATCACTTCGGCTGCACAACTCATCTTTGACGCAGACCCCCACAAAGCTATACAAACAAAGATTATGTGCTTCCCTTTTACTCTGTGTTGGATTGTGCCGACTGTTCTGCACCGCTTATGCTGTTTTTGTTACTCTCATTGCCCCTTGAACTGTTTTTGTGCCCTCCGTCCCCTTTTGCCTTCTTTCCGCATTTCTTCCCGCCGCTGCCTCCCTGCGGCCCCGCCCCTCGCTCTCCCACTCACCTCCACGCTCCTGCCACCCAGCTGCTCCTCCCTCCCACCTCCCCTTATATGGCGGCCGCAGCGCGGTAAAGGGAGCGACTCTTGACCCTGCTTGCAGGTTAGGTCGCTCGCTCGCAGCACAGCTCTGCCTGTGTTTCTCTGCCCTTGGTGCCCGCTGCTGCCGCTCCATGAGTTTGCCCCCCCGCTCTGTGTGTATTTCTGTGCTTCCCCTTCATTCTGTGTTGAATTGTGCCAACTGTTCTGCACCGCTTGTGCCATTTGTGTTACTCTCATTGCCCCTTGAACTGTTTTTGTGCCCCCGTCCCCTTTTGACTTCTGTTTCCCGTCTCTTCCCGTTGCTGCCTCCCTGCGGTCCCGCCCCCTTGCTCTCCCATTCGCCGCCCCGCTCCCGCCTCCCAGCTGCTCCTCCCTCCCACCCCCCCTTATATGGTGCCCGCTGCGCTGCCGCACCGCTGGCGCGCCTAAGGCAAGCCCGTCTGCGCCCATCCGTGCCTGGACCGCGCCCAGGGCCAGAACCCCTGACCCCCGTGGTCGCCACAACCCCCGACACCGCTACGATGCCAGCACCCTCCATGCACTCAACACCGGACGATCACATACCTGCTTCCTGGCCGCCCCGAAGCGCACTCACAGGCTTTCACCTGCCAGAACTGCAGATTCACCAGCATCCGCCCTGCCAAGCCTCCAACCAGGAAAGAACCCAACCACCTCAGATGCATCCTCCTCAACACCCGCTCTGCCCGCAAACACGCCATCGAACTCTGGGACCTACTCGACTCAACCACCCCAGATGTCGCCTTCCTGACGGAGACCTGGCTGAACCCCTCCTCGGCACCCGACATCGCCATAGCCATCCCGGAAGGCTACAAGATCACCCGCAGGGACTGCACCAACGGAGTAGGAGGAGGAATCGCCATCGTCCACAGGAACACTCTCAGGGGCCGATTCACAGAACTAACTTAAGACAAAATCCTAAACTTACTACTTTTGGTATTCACAGAAGTTAGGATTTTGTCTTAAGTTTGTCTTAAGACAAACTTAAGACAGACTTAAGACAGTCTTAAGACAGACTTAAGACAGTCTTAAGACAGACTTAAGACAAACTTAAGACAGACTTAAGACAGATTTAAGACAGACTTAAGACAGACTTAAGACAAACTTAAGACAAAATCCTAACTTAAGTCTGTCTTAAGTCTGTCTTAAGTTTGTCTTAAGACAAAATCCTAACTTCTGTGAATACCAAAAGTAGTAAGTTTAGGATTTTTTCTTAAGTCAGTTCTGTGAATCGGGCCCAGAGAGTCTCGACCAACACCGACGACACCCTCAGCACCGCCGAACACCTGCACTTCCAGATCCACACCGATCCCAACACCACCCCCAGAGGAACCCTCTTCTACAGACCCCCCGGACCCCGACCACTGTTCAGCGACCCTATCGCCGACTTCGTCAGCACACAGGCCCTCGCCTCCGTGGACTACATCCTTCTCAGGGACCTGAATTTCCACCTCGAGAACAACAACGACTCCAACTCTTCCACCTTGATCACCAACCTCGCCAACCTCGGACTCAGACAACTCGTCACAACACCCACCCACTCCGCCGGCCACACACTTGACCGCATCATCTCTGCAAGCTCCCACGTCTCCTTCAACCACACCACCAAACTCCACTGGACCGACCACCGTTGCATCCACTTCACCTTCTGGAAACCCACCAGGCACCACCGCACCCAACAGATGCTGCGCTGCTGCTGGAGCAAAGTCACCGAAGACCAACTATCCACCACCCTCGCCCGGGGCCCACCCACAGACCCGACCGACCCCGACGACGACACCCGCAGCCTCAGAGAGTGGATCAATGACTGCGCCAACACCCTAGCTCCACTCAAGAAGCCCTCCAACAGCCACACCAACAAGAAAGCCAGCTGGTTCACCAAAGGCCTCCAAGCAAACCTGCCGAAAGCTGGAGAAGAACTGGATCCGTGAATGAACACCGGAAAGCTTCGCAGCCCACAAGAACGCCACCCACAGACACCACCACCTCATCAGATCCGCCAAAAGGGCCTCCTTCAAAAACTGCCTAGACAACAACGCACACAACAGCAAAGAGCTCTTCAACATTGTGAAGGAACTCTCCAACCCCAGCCCCAACACCAACATCATCCCACCTTCGTAAGACCTGTGCGACTCGCTGGCCACCTTCTTACACCGCAAGATCGCAGACATCCACAACAGCTTCAACGCCGCGACCACCCAGGCAACCACTGGGACCCCCTCCCCCACGACCACCATCCGCACCAACCGCCTGCTCTCCTGGACCAACATCAACGATGACGACACCATCAAGATCATGAACACCGTCCACTCCGGATCCCCGTCAGACCCTTGCCCACACCAGATCTTCAACAAAGCCAGCACCACCATCGCACCCCATCTCCGGAAAGCCATCAACATCTCCTCCGAGACAGCGACCTTCCCGGAGAGCTGGAAGCATGCCGAGATCAACGCCTTACTCAAGAAACCCAAGGCGGACCCCAAGGACCTCAAGAACTTCCGACCCATCTCCCTGCTCCCGTTCCCGGCAAAGGTCATTGAGAAGGCCGTCAGCAAACAACTGACCCGCTACCTCGAGGAGAACTGAGCATACAAAGCAGGGGATTGATTCAATTAGGATTTCAGAGGCCAGAATCAGTACATTGACAATATAAACACAAGAATGCCTCTGACACCATTAATCACAGTTTTTCTTTTCTCACTAGTCCTTTTCATTGACTGTAAGTTTCAGTTTAATTTTTCTTTTTTAACACTTATTTTCAAAAGAGAAACACTTCATCTTATAGACTTTCACCTGTCTTCTTATATATAAAACACACAGGTATCTTATACACTTTGTGGTGCTATTTAAACAAATTCATAACGTATTATACACAAAAAAACTTACATTTAGTGCTGTAGACATTAGATTACATTACAATACACACTGTGATGGACACATTTAGGCACATTTTTAAGACACTTTGTCTTATCATTTACTAAAATCTATATTCCTTTATGAGGCAACTGGTCTTCTCATTTATTAGAATCAGTATTACTTTTTATGTCCTACTATTTTGACACTTGGGACCATAACTGTCTTGATCCTCAAAGCTATCCGTTTCTTATGGTCCTAGGCAGGGTCAGAAAATATTTACATAAATGATATCGAACAACGAATCAATTAATGTTCATGATGTGGGGAAAACAAGATCGCTGTGTTGTTTTCCTAATATGATCTGAGCCACTGCGTGTTTGAAGCCAACGCATTTCGACCTTTTTATATTTGGACCAGGTCTTCCTCAGGGCTGGACAAGATCCAGATAGGACATCTTTCACCTGTATGAATAACAACATTTCTAGTTTTAGTGTGTGTTAATGCTCGTGGTTCTAAAGTAAAATAGACTTACGTACCGTGTTTTTATTTTCTAGGGTAGCGATATCTTCTTGCCTGTTTAAATAGAGACGTTAATGAAATCAGGATTCCATTACGTTGAATGAATGAATGAAAGAAATAATATTTATATTGCGCAACTAAAACCCGAAGGCATCAAGGCGCCTACAAAACAAATCAAAATCAGAAGGCAGAACACAACTACAAGTATGACCTCGCAAAAAGACGGGTTTTCAAAGCATTTCTAAATAGCTGTAGAGTGGGAAGGGACCTAAGTTCCAGTGGGAGATCATTCCACCACTTAGGTGCCAGAATGGAGAAGGCTTTGCCCCCCCATTTAGTTTTCCGGATACGGGGGACTAATAAGAGAAGTTTGTTGGAAGGGCGCAAGTTCCTGGAGGGGCTATAGAGAGATTAAATAGATCCAACTCCAGAGGAGCTACCATTAGCTAAAGCCCTATAGGTCATGCACATGGTCTTAAACAGTATCCGGTCCTCTATAGGAAGCCAGTGTAACAGTTTTCTGGCAGAGGTAGCCGAGGCACGCCTGGGCAAATCCAGGACAAACCTAGCTGCTGCATTCTGGGCCATTTGCAGGCGCTGCAGCAGACTTCTATTCAGTCCCACATATAGCGCATTGCAATAATCCAGCCGGGAGCCAATGAGAGCAACAGCAACTTGTTTCCTTGCCTGCTGCGAGAGATAGTGCCTAATTTTCCTCAGTATGTGTATAATGCCCCAACAGGTAGAGACAGTTCTATTAACTTGTTGACACATGTTGAGGGTGGAGTCGATCAAAACTCCTAGGTTCTTGGCCGACGAGGCGGGAACAGGACACGCTCCCAATGAGTCCGGCCACCAATCGGTTGACCATACCTCTTCCTTTCCTCCAAACACCATCACCTCCGTCTTCTCCCCATTCAGTTTCAATGAATTGTGAATCATCCATTGGCCGACTACCTCCATACAAGATCTAAAATTGGAGGCAGTCGAACTAACTGACTGGGAGAGAGAGACGAGGATCTGTGTGTCATCTGCATAGGAAACTACCTCCATCCCAAAAGATCTAATTAGTCTGGCAAGGGGGGTCACGTATATGTTAAAAAGGGTCGGACTTAATGCCGACCCCTGAGGGACCCCACATTGCACAGACATGGATGGATATAGGAACTCCCCCAGCTTCACTCTTTGCTCTCTTTGGTCGAGGAAAGAGGTCAATAGACACAGGGCTGCTCCCTCAACCCCAATCTCCCTCAGACGAGATGATAAAACTGAGGGAGAGAGGGTATCAAAGGCTGCCGTGAGGTCCAGCAGGATCAGGAGGGCGGTCTGACCCCCATCCACACGTGTGCGGATATTATCCAGCACTATGGTGAGGGCCGACTCGGTGCTATGTTCCCTCCTGAAACCATGCTGGGAATAATCAAGGCAGCCCGAACTTTCTACAAAAGCTGCGAGATGTTTATTAAGATGAGTTTCTAACATCTTCGCAGGGGCAGGGAGCAGTGAAATGGGGCGAAAGTTCTTTAAGACCCCAGGATCAAGAGATGGTTTCTTGAGTAAAGGCTTCACTACCGCCCTTTTCCATTGAGGGGGGAAAATACCATCCCTCATGGCCCTATTCATGATGTCAACGAGAGGGGGCAAGAGGGTTTCCCTGCATTGCTTAAGGATCTTAAGAGGACAGGTATCCAGTGGTGAGCCTGACTTGGTATTATTCAGGAGGATCTCTAAATCCTGCAAGGAGAGGGGAGGGAAGGACTCCAAACGTCCCAGAGAGGAATTCCCAGTAAAAGCAATGGGAACAGTGGCTACATCCCCAAGTACAAGGGGCTCAGTGGTTAAAGTCCTCTGCAGCTCTAAAGCGGAATAAATGTCAGAGATCTTCGTCTGGAAAAAGACAGCTATGCTGTTACAGAGCTGCTGCGAAGCAGTAACAGGGTCCGGGGTTTGAAGGGACATAAGAGAGTCCACTATCCTGAAAAGCTCCTTAGGGGATGAGAGTGAGGAGGTAAGGGCCATGAAATATTCCTGTTTAGCCCTTGTCACTTCCATCTTATATTTCCTCATCAGGGTTTTGTGGGCCTCCTTGTCCACCCGATCCCAGCTAGTATGCCATAGCCGCTCCCGTCTCCTAACTTCCTGTCTGAGAGATCTTAAATGCTCTGAAAACCAAGGGGCAGAAGGGTTTTTTCTCGCTGAGTAACGCGCCCGGATAGGAGCCAACTCATCCAGCGCCTCAGTGACAGCCTTTTCAAATTGCGCGACCGCCACCTGGACATTCTCCTCATGAGGAATGGACAGGCTAGAAGTCCAAGGAGCAAAGGAACTATTAGTGATTTTCTTAAAATCCCTACGTAGTTCCATTTTGCTCAGAACTTTTTCGTACCTGTCGACGGTCGAGCAAGATACCTCAAACGGGACGGCCAGATGATCGGACCATGAGAGGAAAAAGGGGTCCTTTACCACCAACCTCCCATCATTCGAAAAAATCCCATCTAGCTGATGACCCGCTCGATGGGTAGCACCTCTGACCAGTTGAGTCAGTCCACAGGCTGACATAACATCCAGCAGGGAAAGAGTATCAGTGGCCTCCAACAATTCTAGGTGATAGTTTAAGTCTCCCAGAACAGTTAAATTTTCGCGGCCAAAATAGGGTTCTAAAATATGGAGCAGCTGTTGTCCAAAGTCCCCTCTAGGACCGGGGGGACGATAAATCAGAATCCCATTAAAAGTGGTCTCATGAACACCTTTTAAAGAGAAGTACAAGGCTTGAAAGTTATCCTTGGGGTCTGATAGAGGTAGGGTATGGCAATAGAAGCTGTCTTTGTACAAAATCGCTAAGCCTCCTCCCACACGACCCATTCTATCCTGCCAGGACAGGCAGTAGCCCACAGGGACCGCTTCAACAAGATCTGGACCAGAGGAGTCCTTTGCCCACGTCTCCGTGACAAAGACCCACGAGGGTTTCCTGTCCAGTACAAGCTCCTTAAAAGCAGTATTATTCTTTATCAGCGAGCGGGCATTAATAAGAATACAGTCTTCACTCACCAGACTGATTCCTATATCAATATTGTGTCTTGACGAATGGGAGGATGGAGGAAGGATCGGATCCCCAGAACCTACCAATGAGCATCCACAGCCTAGAGGAAGTAGAAGATCATCCGTAGCGTTCTTGTGGGAATATGAGACTCCGAATGGTTTCAGCCTGAGAAGGTCATGCCTAGAATATTCAAAGGACATGAGATTCGCCCTGCGATGACCAGACGGCCAGCCGGCCAGCCCGTCCTCAGCGTGGACGGGCGCAGACGGGCTGGACTCTGGCGTGACTCCGGCGTCACTGTGGCGCACACGCTGCACGCAAACGCTGCGCGCCATGATGTCCAGTTAAAATAGGGCTCTATCCAGACCACCTGACTGCTAGAGCGCAGAGTGAGGAGAGAGCTTCCCTAGAACCCACCCAAGATGGCGCCCAGTACTTGCAGAACGCGAAGGTCAGAGCCACCAAATAGCGGTGAGGGGCACGATTATAGTGCGGCAATGCGGAGGGTGAGTAAAAGCAAGGAAAAGCAGTAGACAAAACTAAAAACAAAGTAAAAGACAAAACGCGAGAATTAAAAGCTCTGAGGCGTCTTAATGCAAGCGCATCGCGCAGCAGTGTGGAGCCTAATAGGTCGTTCCTACCTCAAGCCGAGCTTATAAGAGTAATGCCCAGGAACTGCCTCTATCCAGTCCACCTGACTGCTAGAGCGCAGAGTGAGGAGAGAGCTTCCCTAGAACCCACCCAAGATGGCGCCCAGTACTTGCAGAACCTACGTTCCTACATTACATGCACTCATTCATTTACTCTGCGCACCTCAACTGTAGTCTTGTTAGGGTCAGGTTCGCTTTCCTGTTCTCCTCACTATTCTAGTTTGCTAGTAAATTTGAGTACCGGAGCTCTTTTCCGCGCTTCCGTGAGTCGGAGGCAGAAGTTGGAGCTCTATTCCGCGCTTCCGTGATACGGAAGCAGAAGTTCCTGAGCAGTGCGAGTAAAACCAAACTCGCATCAAAGAGTGAATGGCTGAGGCGTTTTCAGACAGTACTAAACCGGCAGAGAACCCGGAACCGCGATGCTGACAGTCAAGCCGTCAGTGAAGCTGGGACCTCGACGGAGGGAGTCGGAAGACTTCATTGCAGCGGTTATTTGAACAAAACTAATAACAGAAATTACATTAAGGTGTATCAAGCTGCACTCTCTGCTTTCCCGCTTCTGAATTCTTTGGGTTAATAAGCCCACGACTAACTCAATTAATGAGTTGAACCTCTCTACCTTTTACTTGCGTTTTCCCCTTACTTTCCTTCCTCCCTTTTTTCCTTACCCCGTTCCTTTTTGCGCGCAACGCATTTACGCCTTTTGAGCAAATACAAAGAACTTCACCAGCAGTCAAGGTTTTCCAAAGACAGACTCGCATGAGAAGACTAGTGAATAAAGACTTGTAATATTTGAAACTCCCAACTAGAAAACTGAGGTACAGTGTAGATAACATTATCGTATATGAAAAGAGTCAGACTAGCAATATGCAGCAAGCGCCATTTTCATTCTGTTCTCTTTAGTTCTAGGTATTGGGAGAGACATTGTTACATCTAAAACCTAATACAGAAGAGAGGCTAAAACTCTTTCATTAACTGGTAGGGAGTCCACGCATTACACTGTTAATATCGATTGGATATCTAGAGAGGTTGTTGTGTTTTCATTTTTCTGTTCCTCTGTGCATTAGGTTTCACCTCTTCCCTGGGAATAACTAGTGAGGACAACTAGTGAAGACTAACCGGGAGCTGAGAGGGAAGCAGTCACCGAAGGAGTTTGTCTCTTCTCTGTCCCATTCCCCTTTCCCCCTCGCGGGTGAACCTGTTCTGTGAAACGCCGGCGCAGGTGCACTGGCGGAGGGGAATTGGGATTTAGCGTCTATTCTGCTTCCGTGAAGATTGGTGCATGACAGTTTGAAGTGCCCAAGAAGCTTCTTCACCTGAGCAGAATGGCGGAAGGGTTAAATCTCAAGACTTTAGGTGACATCTTAGAGGGTATCCAGAGGGAGATAGGTGTGGTGAGAGAGGAAAAAAAATTTGAAACAGGAACTGACAACTTCACGTCAAGAGACTAGATTATTGTCACAAAAGGTGGAGGGGTTAGCTATGGGGAATCCAGTAGTTGCTCCATCCAAGTCAGCAAATCTGTCATCAGAATCAAACCCACAGGCTGTAGATCAGGTGATCCACTCAGTCTCCCCAATCATTCCATTAGCTCCCCCAGAAAGGTTTCACGGAGATCCGCAGAAGGCTCAACTCTTTTTGACTCAGTGCTCATTGCATTTTATGTACCGAGCCAATTTATTCCCAGATGCTCAGTCTAAGGTGGCATTTATTCTGTCCTACTTGGGAGGTGATGCAGCAAATTGGGCAATGCCTTTGGTAGCTGGGAATGATCCTTTTCTTTACGATTTTGAACTATTTAAAACAGAATTTTTGAGAATATTTGATCAAAGGAGAATCTCTCAAGCCACAGACAATGAATTGTTAGAACTTCGTCAGGGCACCAAAGATCTCATCACTTACCTAACTCCATTTAATAAGTTAATTGTGGAGACTAACTGGCCTGAAGAGAAGAGGGCTGCTCTTTTTTATCGGGGATTACGAGGCGAGCTAAAAGACACATTGGCTCAAATTCCCCATCGCCCGACTGAACTATCTGCTCAAGTAGATCTAGTAATGGAAATCGACTTTCGCTGGTCAGAGAGGAAAGGCGAAAAGAAGAAAGAATTCAGGATTAGTGCTCCTCGTTTTGATAGGACCAGATTGGACCAAGGAAGAGTTACTGGAACGAGTTCAGAAGGGGAACCAATGCAAATTGAAGCTGTTCGAGGTCCACTAAGCAAGGAAGAGAAAGAACAACGTCGGATTAAGAGATTGTGCGTATATTGTGGCGTTGGAGGGCATTTTGTAAAGGAATGTCCCAAACGACCAAAATTTTCGGTGAAGGGAAACGCCCAAAACCATCAGTAGACGGGGTCGTTCTGATGGCGAAAGAAGGAAAAACGATCCCAGATACGCATCAGATAATTAATACTTTACAGACCTTGGCCCCTCATTTAATTTTGCACATGACGGTCAAGTTCCGTAATCAAGAAGTCTCGGGGGTTGCAATTATGATTGATTCCGGAGCCACGGGCAATTTTTGTGATCTCAAGTATGCTCAACGTATTGGAATTCAAGCTATTCTTAAGGAAAGAAGTTAACCAGTTCGTGCTGTGGACGGCACCAACTTGTCTTCCGGTCCTATCATCAGCCATACCGAGCCTTTGGAACTCATCTGCTTCGATGGTCATAGGGAGGTTCTTCAATTTAATCTCATAGATGCTCCCCAATTTCAGCTTATCTTAGGGTTGCCTTGGTTGACGATACATAACCCTACCATCGATTGGGAAAACCGAACGATTGAGATGAAGTCCACCTATTGGTCCGAGCATTGTTATCAAACATCAGTCAAAGCTTCAGGACCATCTGTAGCGTCTTTATTGTCCTTCGGGGGAGAGTCTATTGGGGTGATTAACTCTGTGGAGATTCCAGCTGCATATCAAGACTTTCAAGAAGTTTTCAGTGAAATTGAAGCCGAACAATTGCCTCCACATCGTCCGTATGACTGTACCATTGATATAGAGCCAGGAGCGGTTCTCCCATGTAGTAGAATCTATGCTCTAACTGAAGCGGAAAACAACCATCTCAAGGAATATTTGGACCGTTTCCTGGCAAATGGGTTTATTAGACCCTCACAGTCTCCGGTCTCGTCCCCGCTTTTTTCATCCCTAAGAAGGAGGGGTCTCTGAGAACGTGCATAGATTACCGTGCATTGAATCGAGTTACTATCAAGAATCGTTACCCTCTCCCCTTAATTTCAGTCCTTTTGGATCAAATTAAGGAAGCTCGAATCTTTACGAAGCTGGATCTAAGGGAGGCCTATCATCTGGTTCGCATGAAAGAAGGTCACGAGTGGAAGACGGCCTTCCGGACTAAGTTTGGATTATTTGAGTATTGCGTGATGCCTTTTGGACTCTGCAATGCTCCAGCTGTGTTTCAGCACTTCATCAACGATATAATGGAAGACTTGCTTGACAAGATTGCGGTGATTTATCTAGATGATATGCTAATTTTCTCTCAAGACCCTCAAGAACATCCAGAGCATGTTAGACAAGTATTAAATCGTCTCTGTACTCATCATCTCTATGTCAAGCTGGAAAAGTGAGTATTCAGTGCACCTAGAGTGGAATTTTTGGGATTTGTCTTATCTCCTCAAGGAATCATCATGGACTCCAAAAAGATACAAGCTGTGGAGAATTGGCCATTCCCAAAAGGAAGGAAAAGGAGAATGTATCTAATTTCTCCACAAACTTACGTTGTCCTTCCCAGTTTTGTCCCCCCGGGAATGCAGTAGGCCCTGAAACTGTGGTCTTTGAACAGAAGATCTTACAGGATATCAGCCAGATTGAACATAATATGCATACTGTGGGCCACAGCAATATGAGCTCTAGAGATTGGCAGGCATTGAAAAGTCTACAAAATAACCAAACTATCACTATCAAGCCAGCCGATAAAGGCGGGGCGGTGGTAGTGATGGATACCCTCGATTACGACACTGAAGTGGCTAGGCTTTTGGGCAACCGCTGCAATTACAGACCTTTGGCGCGGGACCCCACCAATGAACTGCAGGTGACCATCATCCAATTGGTGATGGAGGCTAAAGAAAAGAAATGGGTAACATACAGAGAAGCCGAATTTCTGATTAACATGAAACCGAGAATTCCGGCGTTCTACATTGTACCCAAAATTCATAAGAAACAACAGCCCCCTCCGGGACGTCCAATAGTCTCGGGCATTCAATCACTATTAGAACCACTATCACAGTTTGCGGACTTCTTTCTAAGGGAATGTGTCATCACCCAACCCTCATACGTCCAGGACACCACTGACGTTTTGAGAATACTGGAGAATGTACCATACAATCCTGCAAACCAATTCCTAGTCACTATAGACATAGAGTCGTTGTACACCAGTATCCCTCAGGAGGCGACGCTGGTGGCAGCAGCGCGTGCCCTGAGGGACTCTGAATGGTTCTATGACTGTCCACAAACCTTTGTCTTACAATGCATAGAGATCGCATTGACCCAAAACTTCTTCTCATGCAAGGATCAGATATACCTCCAGGTGTCTGGTACTTCGATGGGGGCTACCTTCGCCCCTAGTCTGGCCTGCATTTATGTAGGCCAGTTCGAAGCGTACCACATCCATTCTGACACCAATCTCTTCCAGAGGAACATCGTCCTCTGGAAGAGATACATAGACGATGTACTGTGCATATGGGAAGGTACGGAAGAGAGACTCAGGGATTTTCTAACTTGGCTGAACGGTCTTGATAGCTGTTTAAAGTTCACCTGGGCGATGAGCAGAACATCTGCAGTATATCTGGACCTTGACATTCAGGCCGAAGAGGATAAGCTCGTGACTAGGGTGCATCACAAATCAACTGATAAAAACTCCCTGCTGCATTACAGATCATACCATCCCAGAGCCCTCCGTGACAACTTGCCTGTGGGACAGTTTTTAAGATACCGCCGCAACTGTTCCACCTTACAAGAATATTCTGAACAATCCAATGTATTGGCCACTAAGTTAGAAAATCGAGCATACCCCAAAAAGGTAATAAGACAGACAACAAAACAAGCCTATAACACGCCCCGTGCGGCCCTTTTGGAAAAAACCTCTAGGGAAAAAGGTGAATGCCAGTGGTTACCACCTTTGGGCCACTCTCTACCAAAATCAGGCAGATTATCCGCAGACATTGGCATTTGCTTAGTACTACCAACATGCAAATGCCCCCACCCCGTTTCGCATTTAAACGATCGGCGAACATCCGTGACCGGCTGGTTCATACCAGACCCAAAATGAATCCACGTGAGACTAACATCCCTCCGGGGCATTACCCGTGTGGTAATTGCTCTGTGTGTGCATTTACATCACCTACTAAAAGTGTCACCCTTGTAAATAAAAAAATCTGGTTTCTAAATAAATTTAGCAACTGCAACACGTCTTATGTCATCTATAGACTGACATGCCCCTGTGAGCTCCACTATATCGGCCTCACCACCAGGAAGGTAAAAACAAGGATATAAGAACATCTTAGTACGCTACGCGCAGGTAAATTGAGCACTAAATTGGTGCAACATTTCCAGACTCATAAACATACCCCTCAAGATTTGCGCTGGGTAGTGTTGGAAAAGGTGACAGGCGACCAGTTCAATATGGAATCCAGATTGAACAGCAGGGAAGCACGTTGGATTTACCAGGAGGGTGTAGATCAAAATGGATTGAACGACTTTATTGAATGGAATAAGGTTAACACATAAATCGTTCAGCCTAGTGCTTACACCAATATAGGTTTATCAGCATGAAATGTTATAAAAGATCTCAGACAGTAAAAAGTTGGGAACTATACATCTAACAGGTCCAAACATTCAGCAAAGAGATAACCTAAAGAGTATATTAGAATATGTCCCATTTCTCATTGTCATCGTTTGAGAATATGAGAGTTAATGTAACATTCCTTACTCTTGTAGAAGGGACTGTACATGGCAGTGTATTTCCATCAACCACTTTGTCATTTTCCAACAGAAAAATAAAAAATAATAAAGTAAAACGCATTTGAAGGGGCATTTATGGAAAGACCTAGGTGCTGGCTTTAAATGTTACAAATGGGTCGATTTACCAACAAATGCGACAAAATCCACCAGATAGGTGTATAAAACATATGTTGTAATGAACCTTCATTAGCCACTGGGGGGTTATACCCGGACATGCGGGGTAATTTTAATCACCGTGGAGTATAGTAAGGAGCTTACCATTCCAATATGGCAGCCTCTTTTACACTACGGGACCCGCAAATCCCTTGAGAAGGACGGGACTTTTGAAGTCAGGTCACGTGGTGAACGTGATCACGTTCTTAAACCACGAAACACAACAGCCGCGTCGTTGCTGGGCTGAGTAAACGCCAGTTACAGACGCTTCTACGGTGAGTCCCGATCTATGAAGGTTGATTTGGGGCACTCGGCAAAAAGAGATAGGAACCTGGGCCACTTTAATTGGAGCGGGAGGCTAGGTTTCAATGCTAATTGGATATGTACGAACTCGATAAAGGGTATGCCATCGTAAGGGGACAGAGCTTACCTAACCGTATGCCGAGCAAGAGGAATATTTAAGGAAGTACACAATTGAAGGGTAGATACCTAATAGGACTGAGACACATGAGCAATAATTATCGATGATACCACCAGGGGCAGGCATCTGATACTGGCAGTCTCACGACCCTTATTATATATTACAGACTCACGATTGGAGTTGAATAGCGGAGCCTTGAATGCGTACACACAGCCACAAGGACTCAAGGGTAAAGGTATGCCCATGGTGGGCAATATCCCGGTAAATATGGTGTGATTCGGAATGCAACACATAGGGTATCAGTCCCTTTGTAAACCGGTTGCCAACCAAGTTTGTCCTGTGTTGTTTTGTTTATTTTTTGTCTCCAACAGAATCGTTTTTAATTGACAAACAGAGGTGCAGGGTGGAATGAAAATACCCCACGCCCTGAAGAAGTTGCCGTGAGTTTACCCAGAAGGCAATGAAACATGTCGGCATTTTAAATATGAGCAATCACACAGCATAGAATAAAAAACGCAAGCCAGTGTGAATTAGCTCAAACCTGTATATCATTGTATATCATTGTGGGGTTTAATATGGTGCACATATCACAGCACAGTTCTTTCCTCTTTTATCACACTTCCTAGCACTTGCTTTGTTTTGGGACAACAGTCATTCATTTCCTCCTACACATACTTCTTGCTTTTGGAGTGTTGGTAGCTGATGATGAGATCTTGAGGTAGCAGGCGAGTACCATCCTGCTTAACCCTCCTTGGTGTTGCTACCGTGAGGCACCAACACTCCCTCTCACTCTTTTTTCACCAAGTTTGGGTGTTGGAGACACAAGTTTTTAGACATATTGACAGTTTTCCTGTCCTACCTCGTATGAAAAATACTTGTCTTTTCTTTTCTTTTCCTAGTGAGCCACACCAATAAGTAGCATAGATGATACAATCACTTGCTTTAAAGATTGTCTAAAATGTATGACAACCGTTATGGATATATGAACTATTCGCTCACATTGTGAACAGGTCCTTTTTGTACACACACATCCCCAAAACATGTCAAAGAGATTCAGAGGTTCCTCGGATTTGCTAATTTTTATAGACGTTTCATTCAGGGATTCTCTCAACTAATCGTTCCCATTACCCATCTTCTAAAGAAAGGTGTGAAGTTCCAGTGGTCGAGTGAGGCGGAGCAAGCCTTTGCACAGTTAAAGAAAAGTTTTACCTCTGCCCCAATTCTGTTGCATGCCGATCCTATGGAGCCATTTTTTGTGGAAGCAGATGCTTCCGATCAAGCAATTGGTGGTGTGCTATCCCAACGCCATAAAAGCACAGGGCAGTTACATCCAGTGGCGTTTAGGTCTCGAAAGTTGAGTTCGGCTGAAATCAACTACACCATTGCTGAAAAAGAATTGTTGGCCGTTAAGGATGCATTCGAAGACTGGAGACACTATTTGTTAGGAGCCAGACACACCATAACTGTATTTTCTGACCACAAGAACCTTCAATTTTTGAAAACTGCCAAGACATTAACCCCAAGACAACTCCGTTGGTCCCTTTATTTAGCTGATTTTGATTTTGTAATCACGTATCGACCAAGGAAATAAAAATGGAAAGGCGGATGCTTTATCCAGGATTCAGACGGAGGAGCAAGAGCATTCTGTGGATCCACAGCCTATAATTCCTGAAACTAAGTTTATAGGTACAATCTCCTTTGACAATTTACAGGAAGAAGTTCTAAAGACTCTCTCTCTGGAAGAAATGACTCGTTGGGCATCACAAGGGAGTGGGAGGAAGATACAAAACCAATTACCCTATTTTAAAGAAGCCCTGTATTTGCCAATTAAAGTCCTTCAAGAGAAAGCTTTACAAGAATGTCATGACCAGCCATTAGCAGGACATAAAGGAGTCGCAAAAACCCTAGACTTGGTACAACGCTATTTTTGGTGGCCAGGAATGTCATCACATGTGAAAGACTATGTTCAGACCTGTGAACTCTGTCCTCGTAGTAAATCCAGTCGACAAGTACCTCAGGGATTGTTACAACCTTTGCCTACCCCTTCCCACCCTTGGCATACTGTAACCATGGATTTGATAGTGTATTTACCTTTAAGTCATGGATTTAACACTATTTTGGTTTTTGTAGACACATTTACTAAAATGAGTCACTTTGTCCCATTAACCGGGGTACCTTCTGCACCCAAACTAGCCACCCAGTTTGGTGAACATATTGTGAAACTACATGGAATTCCTAAGATCGTAATTTCAGTCAGGGGCTCCCAGTTTGTCTCTCATTTTTGGAAGGCCTTTTTACAGGGGTTGGGAGTATAGATTAGACATTCTACCAGTTATCACCCTGAGACCGATGGTCAAACTGAACGAGTAAACCAAGAATTAGAACAGTACCTTCGGTTGTTCGGGGGGAATGGTCTAAATTGTATGGATGGCAGAATTTGCATTTAATAATGCCAAAAATATGTCAACTGGTTACTCTCCCTTCTATTTGAATTATGGGCGACACCCGAATCCTTTTAATATTCACAATGACTCGGAGGTACCAGCAGTAGAGGGAGTGATGAGGAATTTAACTTTAATTCATAAAGCTGCAAAAATTAATTTGACAAAGGCAAAGAATGTTTATAAGAAATATGCAGATAAACATCGCAGACCAGCCCCTGAGTATAAAGAGGGCGATCTAGTTTGGTTGTCCTCCCGTAACCTGCATTTAAGAGGGAACAGAAAATTCCAGCCCCGTTTTGTGGGTCCATATCTGATTGATCGAGTTTTGGGACCAGTCACGGTGAAGTTGAAATTACCTTCTAATTCTGATATTCATCCCATCTTTCATGTCTCCCTTTTGAAAAAAGCTGCTCCACACACAAGATTAGCTACTCCTCCAGCTCCTCTTGTAGTAGATGCTCATCCAGAATATGTAGTTAAGGGAATCTTGGATTCTAAATATACTAAAGGACACAGTTACTATTTAATAGATTGGAAGGGATATGGTCCTGAGGATAGATCATGGGAACCAGCAGAAAATGTTCATGCCCCTCAATTAAAGAAACGATTTCACTCACAGAATCCTCGCAAGCCTGGACCGATAAATCGGTCTTTGAGAGGGGGTACTGTCAGGAATATCGTAGGCGCTACTGTGTTGGAGCAGAAGAAACTCCAGAACGTGAGGAAGTTCAGAGTCATAGTAAAACCCTGTTTGGTTAACCTCTGGAAAGACTTTAGATAGGGCCTTTGCACACTGTAAGATGGCCGCCGAATTTTCAGTACTTTTAGACACTCCTTCTGTACACCTGTGAGGTCACTGTTTGATAAGAGGAGTGCGTGCGCTTTCCGCTGCGCACTTCAACTGTATTCTTGTTAGGGTCAGGTTCGCTTTCCTGTTCTCCTCACTATTCTAGTTTTCTAGTAAATTTGAGTACCGGAGCTCTTTTCCGCGCTTCCGTGAGTCGGAGGCAGAAGTTGGAGCTCTATTCCGCACTTCCGTGATACGGAAGCAGAAGTTCCTGAGCAGCGCGAGTAAATCCAAACTCGCATCAAAGAGTGAATGGCTGAGGCGTTTTCAGACAGTACTAAACCGGCAGAGAACCCGGAACCGCGATGCTGACAGTCAAGCCGTCAGTGAAGCTGGGACCTCGACGGAGGGAGTCGGAAGACTTCATTGCAGCGGTTATTTGAACAAAACTAATAACAGAAATTACAGTAAGGTGTATCAAGCTGCACTCTCTGCTTTCCCGCTTCTGAATTCTTTGGGTTAATAAGCGCGCGACTAACTCAATTAATGAGTTGAACCTCTCTACCTTTTACTTGCGTTTTCCCCTTACTTTCCTTCCTCCCTTTTTTCCTTACCCCGTTCCTTTTTGCACGCAACGCATTTACGCCTTTTGAGCAAATACAAAGAGCTGCACCAGCAGTCAAGGTTTTCCAAAGACAGACTCGCATGAGAAGACTTGTGAATAAAGACTTGTAATATGTGAAACTTCCAACTAGAAAACTGAGGTACAGTGTAGATAACATTATCGTATATGAAAAGAGTCAGACTAGCAATATGCAGCGAGCGCCATTTTCATTCTGTTCTCTTTAGTTCTAGGTATTGGGAGAGACATTGTTACATCTAAAACCTAATACAGAAGAGAGGCTAAAACTCTTTCATTAACTGGTAGGGAGTCCACGCATTACACTGTTAATATCGATTGGATATCTAGAGAGGTTGTTGTGTTTTCATTTTTCTGTTCCTCTGTGCATTAGGTTTCACCTCTTCCCTGGGAATAACTAGTGAGGACAACTAGTGAAGACTAACCGGGAGCTGAGAGGGAAGCAGTCACCAAAGGAGTTTGTCTCTTCTCTGTCCCATTCCCCTTTCCCCCTCACGGGTGAACCTGTTCTGTGAAACGCCGGCGCAGGTGCACCGGCGGAGGGGCATTGGGATTTAGCGTCTATTCTGCTTCCGTGAAGATTGGTGCATGACAGTTAGTAAAGAAGCGTTCTTATCATTACGTTGCCTCATACCTTCGTGGCTTTGGAGTGGCTTTCAGTCTCCTATTATTTGGTGACACCAATATTTGCACTGAAGAAAAACACCAGCATCAAAGAGAAAATTATACGTGCAAACACAACTGTGAGAAAACAAGAAACATCTTTAAGAACAATGCTGTCGTTACCACCAATTAAAGGTCACAGAAAATGGGCAACTGTGTGTCGTGTGAAAGTACACTTGAAGGAACAAGATTTGTATATGGCGCAAAGTTCATTAAACATGAAAACTTTACGAATTGTAATACTCACAACATCATATACTGCGTGATATGTCCTTGCGCACAAGCCTATATTGGAAAAACCACTCAGCCCATAAAAAATCGTATCTCCCAACATCGATCTCGGATTAAATGTAAAACTCCTAATGCACCAATGGTCGCACACTGTATCGAAAAATGTCATGGTCCCAATGAACTAAAATGGACAGTATTACGACACATTCGCGGACCGAATACTGACGCTCTTCTATCTAAGATAGAAGCAAAAACCATCATGTTCTTGGGGACAATTGAGAACGGCCTAAATGAAATGTCCGAACTAGCGAACATCGCATAATCAACAGGCCCCCGCTGCACTTAAAAGATTCCTCAACTACACTCATATTACTGAAAATCTCCAGAATTCCTACTCAAAATCGAAAGGAAAAACAATGTGCCTATATAACTTTATTGTCCCACGCGCTAAAACACATCGAATCGTTCGAGAGAATGCAACACCAAACTGCAAGCTAAGTGAGTTGCCATGCCCAATCAGATTCAAAGCTTCCCAAGCATTAAACAGCTCCATGACAACGACTACGGAGCGACGCTGGACGCAGTGACGTCACACGCTACAGACTAAGAATCTAACACTCACGGAGTATTTTCCACACAACCCGGATTGCAGAAGGACACGAACGCAGAGAAAAGAAGATTTCCACCAAATAATAGGAGACTGAAAGCCGCTCCAAAGCCACGAAGGTATGAGGCAACGTAATGATAAGAATGCTTCTTTACTAACTGACACCATTGGCAGTAAAAAAGATGGAAACTCACCTACCTGCTAACATGAATTAACACGAGCTAACCAGCACCGAGCTACAAAGTCAAAGGCCCAGACAAAAAAGGAAGCATGTTAACCATTCATTTATTGAATGCATTTAAGAGAAGTTCAGTCACGGGCAAGCCACGGTAATACCTAAACCACAAAAGAGATGTAAAATTAACACACGGCCAAAAAATCTTAGCGCTGTAAACTCATCGAGTTAATTTTTTTTAATACCAACAGAAACGGGGCCAATCTATGAACCAACACAGCCTAAGAAGCCCCAACATTGAATTTTTTCCTTCTCCTACACATCAGATCGGGTAGGTGCTTAAAAACACATTCAATAAAGCCCAGAGTAAATGAATGAGTGGATGTAATGTAGGAACGTAATGGAATCCTGATTTCATTAACGTCTCTATTTAAACAGGCAAAAAGATATCGCTACCCTAGAAGATAAAAACACGGTACGTAAGTCTATTTTACTTTAGAACCACAGAGAATTAAAACGAGCACTAACACACACTAAAACTAGAAATGTTGTTATTCATACAGGTGAAAGATGTGCTATCTGAATCTTGTCTAGCCCTGAGGAAGACCTTACCGTAAATCAAGTGTTTGGTCCAAATATAAAAAGGTCGAAATGCGTTGGCTTCAGACACGCAGTGGCTCAGATCATATTAGGAAAACAACAGGCGATCTCGTTTTCCCCACATCATGAACATTAATTTATTCGTTGTTCGATATCATTTATGTAAATATTTTCTGACCCTGCCTAGGACCATAAGAAACGGATAGCTTTGAGGATCAAGACAGTTATGGTCCCAAGTGTCAAAATAGTAGGACATAAAAAGTAATACTGATTCTAATAAATGAGAAGACCAGTTGCCTCGTAAAGGAATATAGATTTTAGTAAATGATAAGACAAAGTGTCTTAAAAATGTGCCTAAATGTGTCCATCACAGTGTGTATTGTAATGTAATCTAATGTCTACAGCACTAAATTTAAGTTTTTTTGTGTATAATACGTTATGAATTTGTTTAAATAGCACCACAAAGTGTATAAGATACCTGTGTGTTTTATATATAAGAAGACAGGTGAAAGTCTATAAGATGAAGTGTTTCTCTTTTGAAAATAAGTGTTAAAAAAAGAAAAATTAAACTGAAACTCACAGTCAATGAAAAGGACTAGTGGGAAAAGAAAAACTGTGATTAATGGTGTCAGAGGCATTCTTGTGTTTATATTGTCAATGTACTGATTCTGGCCTCTGAAATCCTAATTGAATCAATCCCCTGCTTTATATGCTCAGTTATAGTGTTGGCACCAGACCTACGAGGGAATAGATCGGAATAATTCCCCTAGAGAATTAATATCTCATGACACTCGGTTATAAGTACCCTAGGTGTCCAAAATCTACATGAGCTTCCCTTCATCTAGACACAACACTGCTTAACCCTATCTTCAGAATACCTTACGTACCAACAGTTTAGCGACCCTCTGCAAATAAGAGAAAACTCAATCCATTTCAGACCATTTACAAGACACAAATGTCAGAACCTAAAACACTCAGTTTAAGAGAAGAGGATATTGAAGAACTTTTAAGACGGCCATCCACACTTAACCTAGGCAACACGTCAATCAATTTTGTTCAACAATCAGATTTGGAAAAAATAACAAGGCTAAAGAAAAAACAAATCCGAACAGCTCTGCACGGAGAAGTACTATTAGAGCATCTAAGGGCAGGTACAATACCTGTGGGCCTACAAGTAAAAAATATTCCCGTTATATTTATCGATCAACCTGAATACTTGGACGGATTCAGTCATATAGGAACAAAATGTTCAAGAGACTGGATGTTTAATTCAATCAAAACTGCTGAACGTTTGAGCCTTAAAGAACTGGAACTCATCAAGGAACTGGAGGAAGCTCTTTTGAATAATACAGCCGTGGAGAACGCTCAAGCTCTATTAACTAAATTGGAGAAGGAAAACGAGACCTTCAAAAAGAACACGGAAGATGCAAAAAGATTACAACTTCAGAAAGACATCACAAGTTTTTCAGAAAAAAAGAACTATCCCTATTTAGATAAAGAGTACTATAAACAACCACAAAATACAGGAGCATTAAGAATATATGGAGGAAGAAGCAGAAGACAGTTTCTTACATTCTCAGATGCTTCATCCACTTCGGAGAGTTCCAGTGAGAACGAAGCCTCTTCAAGTAATAGAAGTAATCAACAAAGATCATTCTACCAGCCGGCACCTTTTTTAGACAGAGGAAACAGCCGACCCAGAGGCCGATCACGTGCCAACAGATGGTACAACCCTCAACCCAATCAATATCAAGGGGAAATTACAACCAGGAGGAATGTGTACTGCTGGTAATAAAAGATAAAGACTCTATATACAACTTGTCCAATCATGAACTATCCATAAACAAAATCAAAGTACTACAGAAGGGCCTTTCGTTCATACCAACTGTGAAACCGGACTTGAACCAAACAAAACTGGAAATAATACAACTATTCCGAAAAATGCGACTTAAAGTCTTCTTCCAAGAGAATTTAGAGATGCCACCACAAAACTATTCAGGTCTAAAAAATCCCTCAACTTTCTTTCCTAACGTCACAAATATGCCCGTTGAACTTTTGTCCTTTGAAAAAAACGTACTGAGGGATTTGGATAATCTCGAAAAAAAGAAAGTTTTCACTAAATGGAATCTCTCATAAGATGAAAAACTGGCCTTAGACCACCTATCGAAAATAAAGATCTCATAATAAAGCCAGCAGATAAGGGCGGAGGCATAGTGATATTGCCTAGAGAGAAGTACGAGGCGGAAGTATAGCGACAACTATCAGATGAGAAATATTACCGGAAAACCAACGAAGATTGGAACATAAGATAAAAGTAAAATTAATGACCATCATAACCAATGGAAAAGAAGAAGGATGGCTGTCAAAAAAAGAGTCACAATTCTTAATCAACGAGAACCCACGGACACCAATTATGTATGTCCTCCCCAAAAAAACATAAGGATTTGAGTAATCCTCCGGGAAGACCCATAATTTCGGGAGTCAACTCTATACTAGAACGACCAGCCAAATACGTGGATACGTTTTTGAAACCATTAGTAGGCGACACACCAAGTTACATAAGAGATATGTTGGAAGACCATCCTTTTGAAGAAGAAAATGAAATACTAGTAACACTCGATATTGTGAGTCTTTACTCCAATATCCCTCAAGAAGCAGGCCTTGAAGCTTTATAAGTATTCTTGGATAAACAAGTCCGACCGCACAATGTGCCCATTCTTTCCTACTACAGCTAGCAGAGATATGCCTCAAGTACAATTTCTTCACATTTAATGATACTCAATTCCTACAAGTCATGGTTACTGCGATGGGATGTCCCTTCGCTCCAGAAATGGCCATAATGTTTATGGCATTATTCGAAGAGAGGTGGATATATAACAATAACCCATACGATGGACACATTAAAATATGGCGTCGATATATATCGACGATGTGTTCTTACTCTGGAGAGGAAAAGAAGAACAACTTGAAGCATTCACCGTTTAGTTAAATAACAGGAACTCTGATATTCAGTTCACTCTAAACGCCAGCAAAATTGAAATGAACTTCCTGGACCTTATGATCAAACACGAAGGAGGTCGCCTATACACCACACTTTATACGAAGAAGACCGACAGAAACACATTTCTGCACTTTTCAAGTTTCCACCAACGCAATCTATGTGAAAATTTACAGTTTAGCCAGTTCCTCAGGATAAGGCGTAATTGCACAAAAAAGGAAGATTACTTTGAAAATGCCACAGAAATCTTGAAAAAATGAGTAACGAGGAACTATCCCAAAAAGCTACTGAAAAAGGCCATGAAAAGAGCATGGTATACTCCGGGGGATTCTCTCCTGACCCCAAAAAAGAAGAAAGAGATTATGCCTCTTGTCTGTGTGACAACTTCTTCAGGCCGCACCAATGAGGTGCAAAAAATCATACGCAAAAATTGGAATACAGTTAAAGGAATCCCAGCATTCATACAGACACCAATATTTGCATTGAAGAAAAACACCAGCATCAAAGAGAAAATTGTACGTGCAAACACAACTGTGAGAAAACAAGAAACATCTTTAAGAACAATGCTGTCGCTACCACCAATTGAAGGTCACAGAAAATGCGGCAACTGTGTGTCGTGTGAAAGTACACTTGAAGGAACAAGATTTGTATATGGCGCAAAGTTCATTAAACATGAAAACTTTACGAATTGTAATACTCACAACGTCATATACTGCGTGATATGTCCTTGCGCACAAGCCTATATTGGAAAAACCACTCAGCCCATAAAAAATCGTATCTCCCAACATCGATCTCGGATTAAATGTAAAACTCCTAATGCACCAATGGTCGCACACTGTATCGAAAAAGGACATGGTCCCAATGAACTAAAATGGACAGTATTACGACACATTCGCGGACCGAATACTGACGCTCTTCTATCTAAGATAGAAGCAAAAACCATCATGTTCTTGGGGACAATTGAGAACGGCCTAAATGAAATGTCCGAACTAGCGAACATCGCATAATCAACAGGTCCCCGCTGCACCTAAAAGATTCCTCAACTACACTCATATTACTGAAAATCTCCAGAATTCCTACTCGAAATAGAAAGGAAAAACAATGTGCCTATATAACTTTATTGTCCCACAAGCTAAAACACATCGAGTCGTTCGAGAGAATGCAACACCAAACTGCAAGCTAAGTGAGATGCCATGCCCAATCAGATTCAAAGCTTCCCAAGCATTAAACAGCTATAAATCTAAGCGGAAGGCCCCCCTTAAAGTAATTTGATGTCCAAGAGAAAGGGGGAAAAAACTAAAGATATTAAAGAAAGGCTCTTTCAGGACCTATGTTATTTTATTTGAGACTACAAAGAGTTCTCACCTGCCAACAGCGGAAAAATTAAACAAAGAAATCCATATATTTATTAACAATTTTTATTTATATTTTTTTAAATTTTATAAGCACTCATTGAGAAATTTTCTCCATTATTTTCTTAACTTATCACATGTATATTCATTTGATAGTATCCAAAACCCTAACACATGATCCCGTGGCTAATCATATAAAAAACAATTCATACTCTCACACATACATCAGTCATACTCATGTTAAAATATAGCACTAAACATTTGGTTGTTTGGCATAGTCTCCAGGACAAAGAAGTAACAGCAAATACAGTTGTTTCAGATAGTATTGAGTCTCTGGGGACCTCTCCTCTGGATGGAAAGGGGCCTACGCGCGTTTCGGTGACAAGACACCTTCTTCAGGGCCACCAACAGGAGGGGCAACAAGCCCTAAATGATGTGGGGGAGTCTGTAAAGGGTTAAATATAATAATTATAAATAAGGCAGGTAATGTATTTTAACAAAATCTATAGACTTCATACTGTAATTGTGGATCTGGGATCACTCAGATATTTTACAAAGAACCAGCATGATTTAATTCTGTATGTATATAGCTTACATCTTTAGAGTGACTAAAAGGATAGCCCCTACACCAGAAAGGTAAGTGAAATTCGATAGTGAGAATTAAAAAAGGAAAAAATAAAAAGGTTTATAAACAACAAAGTACCTTGATAACTAGATGCCTCAGTAATGTATCAATCGAAAAAATATATTTTTTTGACAAATAAAACCAATCTTGTTCGGTCACTGCTTTTCAGGAACTTCTGCGTCTGTGCAGAGAAAGTATTTATAGTTGGTATTCTGACTGGCTCTGGGTAAGTATAATGTTATACATGCTCTACGTAAAGGGAAATACCTACCTTTACATAAATACGATACTCTTTGCTTCGCTATTACAAAAGACATGTAGAGGTGCGGATAATTTGCTACCACTTCTGCCGTGGGATAACGTCCCAATGAGTCCGAGATATGGGTGTAGCTTATTTGATTCTATGGAAAATGTCAGAAAATAAGAAAAAATCGATTGCACTATATAAATTGTCAGCCTGATATCTTACTTAGCTACGCAGCAGGTAAACAGATAGTTCAACTGTGCCTGGTGGCTTACCTTTATGTGGGCTTCATGCGTCCCAAATAAAAGTTTCTAGTGGGTCCTTAAGACGTTTGTCACTGCGGAACACTGTTTCCGTTCAATCGGTTAGCTCTTGCTAATAATCTTGATGTCTCTAGGGAAGAAACACGTATATTTGTTACTGCCTATTAATCCTTTCATTTCTAGTTGTTGGTAATCTATTCTATAGATGGTAGGTCATCATGGGAAAAATAACTCTTTTATTTGATTTAGACTACTGAGGGCTAATTTTTACGTATATTCCGAAGGACATAGCCGTTGTAGGCGCGGAACTTTACATACGAGAAATACGTTCCTGTTTTAGACGCTAAGATTTTAGCAAATAGGTACGGTCTGGTATCGGTAAATTTCATTCATCACAGATCAATAGTACATGAGATAGAGTTCTTTACAGCGCTGATAATTATGGCAAAAATGTGATGCTAAATGTTTGATGTATCTTATTGACGAAATAAGAACTTATACTTGGCACCAAGTGTCAGACACTAGAAGCATTATTCAACGCTTGCCCGATAGTTACGGAATAGCGACCTCGCTAGTATATCTACATACTATCGCGTCTTATTGACAAAATGCGTCTTTGTAGTATATGGGATAAGGATATACGCTTAACACTAAATATGGAGCAGTAAGGACATTTCACAAAGCTTACCCGATACCCGCAGAGTACGGACCTCGCTAGTACATCCACTTCCGAGAAACAATCGGGGTGTGTGATGTTTGCGCGAGTTTTGAATGAGATACTGGATGGCGATAGGTCAGAGAGTGAATCACGTGATCCTAAAGACTAAAGCTGTTAATGATTGGTCTGACGAGAAATCACATGGTATATTACGCGATCGCAGCACAGGCACTTACAATCTAATACAGAGTCTGGGTAATTAGCGCAGCCATTTTGTAGTGTGAGGCTGGCTATGCTGTAGCTGCATCCTATTACTACTTTTGGCGAATATAATGATTATAAAATCTTTAAGGATGCCGAGCAACGATAACCCAGCTGTTACAGATATTAATACACTGTCCAAACAAATTTAGTTGTTTGGTGAGACATTTCATAGTTTCTAGATTTAAATATAAGTACTGACTCATAGCGAGTATACCGTTGTCAGACTCAGGCTTTTAAGAAGATGTAGATATCCCAGTATATATATTTTGAACTCACCACATAGGCAGTATATGTAGGCAGATACATATGAGTGTATATGTTATACATTATTGGTCATCGCAACTGGTGGGCCATAGGTCATAAGACTATTCAGAAGATATATGGATACGGTGAGAAGCATATCATCCACAGTCGTTAGGGCTGAGTTAGATACAATAGTGTAAACGGAGATTAGGTTAATGGCTCAGTCATATGTCTAGTGAGCAAACTAGGTGACTAACCATACAATTTCTTCATTAAGCCCATGTCGTACTGTGTCAAAATAGAAGATCCAAAAGGATTCTCGTTCTTTCCTTATCTTCTCTGTGTCCCGTCCCGCTTTTGGAGTGATTTTCTCCAATATCAGCCACCGAAGATCTGTCTCAGTGTGGTGCTGATCCAGGAAATGGTTAACCATTGGAGCTTGTCTTTTTCCCGTTTTAATTGCGGATTTATGTTCGGACAGTCTGGTTCTGAACTCACGGCTTGTCTCTCCTATGTAACCTAGTCCACAAGGACACAGTATCAAGTAGACTAGGTTACTGCTTCTGCAGTTGGTATGGCTTTTCAATTTAGCTGTTTTAGAGCCATAGTTGCAGATTTGGGTGGTAATCGCTGAGGGGCACGCATGGCAGTTACCACATCTGTGGTTGCCTAGGATGGGGGGGAGTCCATCAATGGTCATCTGCTGTCCTTGACGTAGTCGCGGCCTGCTGTGAACCAATTTGTCTCTAAGGTTTGAATTTCTCCTGAATGCTACGATAGGGGGAGCTAGAGCACTGTCTTCTTCGCAGACATTCAGTATTTTCCAATTCCTGTGTAGTACCTTCTGGATCTTATTATTCAAACTAGAATGGTTGATTACGCAGACGATTTTGTCCAATGATGGTTTTTGTCTACCAGAGATTAGTGCGTCTCTGTTGTAATACTTAGCACGTTTCAGTGAGTGCCTCACTAATCGTCTGGGGTATCCTCTAACGAGGAGTCTCTTTTGGAGTTCTTCTGCATGGATATTGAACTCACTTATGTTGGTACAATTACGCCTGATCCTTAAAAATTCTCCAAAAGGAATGGAGTCCTTTTGACAACTGGGATGGAAGCTGCTGTGTTGTAGAATTGTGTTTTTCGCAGTCGGTTTCTAAAGAGGCTAACTGCAATTTTACCTCCACAATCCATAATCCAAATGTCTAGGAACTCCACTTTTTCTGTGGAGTATTTGGCCGTAAATTTGAGGTTGACATCGCTAAGGTTAAGCCATTCAATATATTCTAGAAGATCTTGTTCATTCCCTGTCCAGATGAAAAAGATATCATCTATAAATCTATGCCATACCTGTATGTTCTCGTAAAAAGGGGCCACTTCATTAAAAATGTGTTTAAGTTCGAACTCGCCCATATATATATTCGCTACACTAGGAGCACACGAAGCTCCCATGCTGGTGCCTTTGATCTGGTGGAAAAGGGCCTCTCCAAATTCAAAAAAATTGTTATGGAGTACTATGTCCAGGCATTCCAAGATGAATCCGTTTGGTCTGTCACCCGGGGTTCTAGTAAGAAGCGCTGCCACCGCCTCTAAAGCTAGATCTTGGGGGATGTTTGTGTACAGAGACTCAATATCTAGTGTAACTAAATACTGAGTCTTATGATTGAATGGTAAGTGCTCTATGGTCGTAATCATGTGTCCTGTGTCTTTAATATAGGAGGCATACAGCTTGGTAAGTGGACAGAGGAAAGTGTCTACATATTTCGAAAGTGGCTCTGTACAGGAATTGATAGAAGAGACAATAGGTCTCATAGGTGGGTTCTCTGCATTTTTGTGCGTTTTGGGTACTCCGTATAGAGCAGGGACAACTGTATATGTCTGATTTAGAAAGTCTAACTCTTTTTGACATATATAGCCGTCTCTGAAGGCTTTGGTTGTGCAATTCTCAATAAGTCTTTTTAGTTCTGGCAGAACGGATCTGTTAGCCCTGCGATAATGATCTGAAATCGATAGCATGGATTTCATTTTGTCATTATAGATGTCACTGTCCATGACGACTATGCCGCCTGCTTTGTCGCAGGGTTTAATGGTGATAGAGTCATTATTTTGTAAGTTATTGAGCGCAATTTTTTCCGAGAACGTCAAGTTAGAGTGGGTAGAAGGGATATACTTAAGAATTCTTTCAATTTCTTTGAGGACTGACTTTTCGAAGATGGTCACTTCAGGTCCCACCATGTCTAAGGATGGAGTAAATTTCGACGGTGGTTTACAACCTGAGTAGTTCACTTCTGATTCTGATGGATTTGCATCCATCATGTATTTTTTCAGTCTGACTTTCCGAAAGAAAGAGAAAAGATCTCTATGTAGTTTAAAGATGTCAGGTTGGGTGCTTGGTACAAATGACAGCCCTTTACTTAGAATGTTAATCTCATCTGAAGACAACAGATGTTTAGACAGATTAAAAATAGGAATATTGTCATATGACTTGGTTTTTTTATCTATGACTTCCAATATTGGTGGTTCCGTGTCCTCATATATTGTTGCGGATGTGCTTGCTCTGTTTGGGGATAGTGATTCCTTTCTGATCTCTGGAATCTGACTCGTCCTCTGCCTCTCCCTGACCGTAAAAAAGGTGACTGGCCTTGTTGAAGTGGATTGCGAAATTGTCCTGGAAATTGTCTATAGTTTGACTCACTGGTGTTAGGACCCTCAGGGTCGGAGTCCGATGAATTAGTATCAGAAAAATTCACAATCTTTGGTCTTCTAACATTTTGTGGGTTGTATACTCCATAGTCCATTGACTCACCTTGATAGAACGTACTATGTAAGTAGGGGTAGGCCTTCTCTTGAGTGAACCAGCGAAGATCTTTTTTCAACTTGTCTGTCTTTTTCTTGATAAGATAGTCTTCAAATTCTGAAAGTTCATGATTAATCTTACCTAGTTTGTCTTTAGCCTCTTCTACACTGTTGTTCTTTTTCAGCTTTTCCTCAAGTTCTAAGATCTCCTGGTTAAGGATCTGAATCATCTCTTTAACTGTTTCAATAATGAGGATCATCCAGTCCCTGGAGCAGCGGTTTGCAATGTGTGACCACCGCTCCAGGAACTGGCGTACCTCAACAAACAGGGCTGGCACATTTCTCACTCTCAGACCTGAGGGAATGGCTCCAGCTTTTAAATACTCTAGCATAAAGTGAGCGTGCGATTCCATTCTTTTGGCTTTTTTGCGCAGATTTTGCAGTTTCATCCACTCACTATTATCACCTATCTTTTCCCTGACATCACCATTGGTACCTACTATTTGTCCAATAAGGGTAGAAAAGAGTTCGTCAGAGAAGCCAAATGTTTTGAACCCCTCCATACTGTAGTGCAGTGAACACCCGTGAGTTAAATCTGGAAAGACAGACAAGAAAGGAAAAAGAAAAAAGTTATTAGTTCTTAACAAATCAAAAACTCAACATATAAGCAGCTAAAGATATGAAGCTACAACTACTAACAGCTGGAATTATAAGGGGTATGAAGTCAAAAAACCGAATATGGTATGAAGACCTTCGGTAAAAACCGAGGAAGAAATAAATCTAAGCGGAAGGCCCCCCTTAAAGTAATTTGAGGTCCAAGAGAAAGGGGGAAAAAACTAAAGATATTAAAGAAAGGCTCTTTCAGGACCTATGTTATTTTATTTGAGACTACAAAGAGTTCTCACCTGCCAACAGCGGAAAAATTAAACAAAGAAATCCATATATTTATTAACAATTTTTATTTATATTTTTTTAAAATTTTATAAGCACTCATTGAGAAATTTTCTCCATTATTTTCTTAACTTATCACATGTATATTCATTTGATAGTATCCAAAACCCTAACACATGATCCCGTGGCTAATCATATAAAAAACAATTCATACTCTCACACATACATCAGTCATACTCATGTTAAAATATAGCACTAAACATTTGGTTGTTTGGCATAGTCTCCAGGACAAAGAAGTAACAGCAAATACAGTTGTTTCAGATAGTATTGAGTCTCTGGGGACCTCTCCTCTGGATGGAAAGGGGCCTACGCGCGTTTCGGTGACAAGACACCTTCTTCAGGGCCACCAACAGGAGGGGCAACAAGCCCTAAATGATGTGGGGGAGTCTGTAAAGGGTTAAATATAATAATTATAAATAAGGCAGGTAATGTATTTTAACAAAATCTATAGACTTCATACTGTAATTGTGGATCTGGGATCACTCAGATATTTTACAAAGAACCAGCATGATTTAATTCTGTATGTATATAGCTTACATCTTTAGAGTGACTAAAAGGATAGCCCCTACACCAGAAAGGTAAGTGAAATTCGATAGTGAGAATTAAAAAAGGAAAAAATAAAAAGGTTTATAAACAACAAAGTACCTTGATAACTAGATGCCTCAGTAATGTATCAATCGAAAAAATATATTTTTTTGACAAATAAAACCAATCTTGTTCGGTCACTGCTTTTCAGGAACTTCTGCGTCTGTGCAGAGAAAGTATTTATAGTTGGTATTCTGACTGGCTCTGGGTAAGTATAATGTTATACATGCTCTACGTAAAGGGAAATACCTACCTTTACATAAATACGATACTCTTTGCTTCGCTATTACAAAAGACATGTAGAGGTGCGGATAATTTGCTACCACTTCTGCCGTGGGATAACGTCCCAATGAGTCCGAGATATGGGTGTAGCTTATTTGATTCTATGGAAAATGTCAGAAAATAAGAAAAAATCGATTGCACTATATAAATTGTCAGCCTGATATCTTACTTAGCTACGCAGCAGGTAAACAGATAGTTCAACTGTGCCTGGTGGCTTACCTTTATGTGGGCTTCATGCGTCCCAAATAAAAGTTTCTAGTGGGTCCTTAAGACGTTTGTCACTGCGGAACACTGTTTCCGTTCAATCGGTTAGCTCTTGCTAATAATCTTGATGTCTCTAGGGAAGAAACACGTATATATGTTACTGCCTATTAATCCTTTCATTTCTAGTTGTTGGTAATCTATTCTATAGATGGTAGGTCATCATGGGAAAAATAACTCTTTTATTTGATTTAGACTACTGAGGGCTAATTTTTACGTATATTCCGAAGGACATAGTCGTTGTAGGCGCGGAACTTTACATACGAGAAATACGTTCCTGTTTTAGACGCTAAGATTTTAGCAAATAGGTACGGTCTGGTATCGGTAAATTTCATTCATCACAGATCAATAGTACATGAGATAGAGTTCTTTACAGCGCTGATAATTATGGCAAAAATGTGATGCTAAATGTTTGATGTATCTTATTGACGAAATAAGAACTTATACTTGGCACCAAGTGTCAGACACTAGAAGCATTATTCAACGCTTGCCCGATAGTTACGGAATAGCGACCTCGCTAGTATATCTACATACTATCGCGTCTTATTGACAAAATGCGTCTTTGTAGTATATGGGATAAGGATATACGCTTAACACTAAATATGGAGCAGTAAGGACATTTCACAAAGCTTACCCGATACCCGCAGAGTACGGACCTCGCTAGTACATCCACTTCCGAGAAACAATCGGGGTGTGTGATGTTTGCGCGAGTTTTGAATGAGATACTGGATGGCGATAGGTCAGAGAGTGAATCACGTGATCCTAAAGACTAAAGCTGTTAATGATTGGTCTGACGAGAAATCACATGGTATATTACGCGATCGCAGCACAGGCACTTACAATCTAATACAGAGTCTGGGTAATTAGCGCAGCCATTTTGTAGTGTGAGGCTGGCTATGCTGTAGCTGCATCCTATTACTACTTTTGGCGAATATAATGATTATAAAATCTTTAAGGATGCCGAGCAACGATAACCCAGCTGTTACAGATATTAATACACTGTCCAAACAAATTTAGTTGTTTGGTGAGACATTTCATAGTTTCTAGATTTAAATATAAGTACTGACTCATAGCGAGTATACCGTTGTCAGACTCAGGCTTTTAAGAAGATGTAGATATCCCAGTATATATATTTTGAACTCACCACATAGGCAGTATATGTAGGCAGATACATATGAGTGTATATGTTATACATTATTGGTCATCGCAACTGGTGGGCCATAGGTCATAAGACTATTCAGAAGATATATGGATACGGTGAGAAGCATATCATCCACAGTCGTTAGGGCTGAGTTAGATACAATAGTGTAAACGGAGATTAGGTTAATGGCTCAGTCATATGTCTAGTGAGCAAACTAGGTGACTAACCATACAATTTCTTCATTAAGCCCATGTCGTACTGTGTCAAAATAGAAGATCCAAAAGGATTCTCGTTCTTTCCTTATCTTCTCTGTGTCCCGTCCCGCTTTTGGAGTGATTTTCTCCAATATCAGCCACCGAAGATCTGTCTCAGTGTGGTGCTGATCCAGGAAATGGTTAACCATTGGAGCTTGTCTTTTTCCCGTTTTAATTGCGGATTTATGTTCGGACAGTCTGGTTCTGAACTCACGGCTTGTCTCTCCTATGTAACCTAGTCCACAAGGACACAGTATCAAGTAGACTAGGTTACTGCTTCTGCAGTTGGTATGGCTTTTCAATTTAGCTGTTTTAGAGCCATAGTTGCAGATTTGGGTGGTAATCGCTGAGGGGCACGCATGGCAGTTACCACATCTGTGGTTGCCTAGGATGGGGGGGAGTCCATCAATGGTCATCTGCTGTCCTTGACGTAGTCGCGGCCTGCTGTGAACCAATTTGTCTCCAAGGTTTGAATTTCTCCTGAATGCTACGATAGGGGGAGCTAGAGCACTGTCTTCTTCGCAGACATTCAGTATTTTCCAATTCCTGTGTAGTACCTTCTGGATCTTATTATTCAAACTAGAATGGTTGATTACGCAGACGATTTTGTCCAATGATGGTTTTTGTCTACCAGAGATTAGTGCGTCTCTGTTGTAATACTTAGCACGTTTCAGTGAGTGCCTCACTAATCGTCTGGGGTATCCTCTAACGAGGAGTCTCTTTTGGAGTTCTTCTGCATGGATATTGAACTCACTTATGTTGGTACAATTACGCCTGATCCTTAAAAATTCTCCAAAAGGAATGGAGTCCTTTTGACAACTGGGATGGAAGCTGCTGTGTTGTAGAATTGTGTTTTTCGCAGTCGGTTTTCTAAAGAGGCTAACTGCAATTTTACCTCCACAATCCATAATCCAAATGTCTAGGAACTCCACTTTTTCTGTGGAGTATTTGGCCGTAAATTTGAGGTTGACATCGCTAAGGTTAAGCCATTCAATATATTCTAGAAGATCTTGTTCATTCCCTGTCCAGATGAAAAAGATATCATCTATAAATCTATGCCATACCTGTATGTTCTCGTAAAAAGGGGCCACTTCATTAAAAATGTGTTTAAGTTCGAACTCGCCCATATATATATTCGCTACACTAGGAGCACACGAAGCTCCCATGCTGGTGCCTTTGATCTGGTGGCATTAAACAGCTCCATGACAACGACTACGGAGCGACGCTGGACACAGTGACGTCACACGCTACAGACTAAGAATCTAACACTCACGGAGTATTTTCCACACAACCCGGAGTGCAGAAGGACACGAACGCAGAGAAAAGAAGATTTCCACCAAATAATAGGAGACTGAAAGCCGCTCCAAAGCCACGAAGGTATGAGGCAACTTAATGATAAGAACGCTTCTTTACTAACTGACACCATTGGCAGTAAAAAAGATGGAAACTCACCTACCTGCTAACATGAATTAACACGAGCTAACCAGCACCGAGCTACAAAGTCAAACGCCCAGACAAAAAAGGAAGCATGTTAACCAAAGTTCAGTCACGGGCAAGCCACGGTGATACCTAAACCACAAAAGAGATGTAAAATTAACACACAGGCAAAAAAACCTTAGCGCTGTAAACTCATCGAGTTCATTTTTTTAAATACCAACAGAAAAGGGCCAATCTATGAACCAACACAGCTTAAGAAGCACCAACATTGAATTTTTTCCTTCTCCTACACATCAGACCGGGTAGGTGCTTAAAAACACATACAATAAAGCCCAGAGTAAATGAATGAGTGCATGTAATGTAGGAACGTAATGGAATCCTGATTTCATTAACGTCTCTATTTAAACAGGCAAGAAGATATCGCTACCCTAGAAAATAAAAACACGGTACGTAAGTCTATTTTACTTTAGAACCACAGAGAATTAAAACGAGCACTAACACACACTAAAACTAGAAATGTTGTTATTCATACAGGTGAAAGATGTCCTATCTGAGTCTTGTCCAGCCCTGAGGAAGACCTTACCGTAAATCAAGTGTTTGGTCCAAATATAAAAAGGTCGAAACGCGTTGGCTTCAAACACGCAGTGGCTCAGATCATATTAGGAAAACAACACGGCAATCTCGTTTTCCCCACATCATGAACATTAATTTATTCGCTGTTCGATATCATTTATGTAAATATTTTCTGTCCCTGCCTAGGACCATAAGAAACGGATAGCTTTGAGGATCAAGACAGTTATGGTCCCAAGTGTCAAAATAGTAGGACATAAAAAGTAATACTGATTCTAATAAATGAGAAGACCAGTTGCCTCGTAAAGGAATATAGATTTTAGTAAATGATAAGACAAAGTGTCTTAAAAATGTGCCTAAATGTGTCCATCACAGTGTGTATTGTAATGTAATCTAATGTCTACAGCACTAATTTTTTTTTTTTTGTGTATAATACGTTATGAATTTGTTTAAATAGCACCACGAAGTGTATAAGATACCTGTGTGTTTTATATATAAGAAGACAGGTGAAAGTCTATAAGATGAAGTGTTTCTCTTTTGAAAATAAGTGTTAAAAAAGAAAAATTAAACTGAAACTCACAGTCAATGAAAAGAACTAGTGAGAAAATAAAAACTGTGATTAATGGTGTCAGAGGCATTCTTGTGTTTATTTTGTCAATTACCTCGAGGAGAACAGCATCCTGGACCCGTCCCAGTCCAGGTTCCGCAGCAACCACAGCACCGAAACTGCCCTCATCGCCACCACGGAAGACATCAGGACCCTGCTAGACAACGGAAAAACCGCGGCTGTCATCCTCCTGGACCTGTCAGCCGCCTTCGACACGGTCTGCCGCCACACACTACGAACATGCCTTTACGACGCCGGAATCCAAGGAAAGGCCCTGGACTGGACCACCTCCTTCGTCTCCAGCAGAACACAGAATGTCCGCCTCCCTCCCTTCCACTCCGAAGCCACTGAGATCATCTGCGGCGTTCCCCAGGGCTCATCCCTCAGCCCAATGCTATTCAACATCTACATTGCACCGCTCGCCCACGTCGCCCGACTGCACGACCTCAACATCATCTCCTACACCGATGACACCCAGCTGATCCTCTCCCTCACCAAGGACCCCACACTGCCAAACCCAACATCCATGAAGGAATGAAGGCCATCGCCAAATGGATGAGGAACAGCCGACTGAAGCTGAACTCGGACAAGACAGAGGTCCTCATCCTCGAACCCACCCCCTCAGCCTGGGCCGACTTCTGGTGGCCGACTGCACTAGGAACAGCTCCAACACCCACCGACCATGCCCGCAACCTAGGGGTAATCCTCGACTCCACCGTGTCCATGACGAAGCAGGTCAATGCTGTCTCTTCCTCCTGCTTCAACACCCTCCGCATGCTCCACAGGATCTACAAGTGGATCCCCATCAAAACAAGAAGGACGGTCACCCAGGCCCTCGTTAGCAGCAGACTGGACTACGGAAATGCCCTCTATGCAGGAGCCTCGGCCAAACTCCTGAAACGGCTCCAACGCATCCAGAACGCCTCTGCACGCCTGATCCTCGACATCCCTCGCCGCAGCCACATCACACCCCACCTGAGAGACCTGCACTGGCTCCCTGTCAACAAGAGGATAACCTTCAAGCTCCTCACCCATGCACACAAGGCACTCCACAACACCGGACCAGCGTACCTTAACAGCCGACTCAGCTTCTACACCCCATCCCGCCAGCTCCGCTCCACAGACTACGCCCTCGCCACTGTCCCCCACATCCGAAGAGTAACCGCCGGCGGCAGATCATTCTCCCACCTCGCCGCCAAGTCATGGAACACCCTCCCCATCCGCCTACGACAGACCCAAGACCTACTGACCTTCAGAAGACTCCTCAAGACCTGGCTGAACTTGTGATTGTGTCTCGATCAGGCACGACCAGATATCCACAGTTGGCGCTTTACTCCTTGCTGCGCTATATTCTCTCAAAAAAGTAAAATCCAATATCTCCGGTTCTACTTCGTAGATTTTTGTCATTTTGGTCTTGTTTTATGTGTTAAATTTGACTCTATTTTTCTAACCTGAAGTGGGAGCTTTTTGCAGGGTGTTTTCACAGTTTTACTGTTTTAAGTGCTGCACAAAGACTTTACATTGAGCACAGATTAAGTTGTGGTTTCCTTCTGCCTTACCCTGACTAAGAATGTGGTTGTTGCTTGACCAGGGCTCACACCCCAGTCAAACTGTAAACCAATGTCTAACAGTATGTGTGTATGTATGTATGCATGTGTGTTGTATGTTGATAACACGGACCTGGCCAAGAGGCAGTGGAGCACTGTATGTGGTGAATGACCAGAATAAAGTAAATAAGTAATAGGAGACGAGGCTGGGTTGTTGACTGGTAAGGCATTGTAAAGTAGTGTTCTTTAAAAAGGTGAGTATTAAATTATTTGTTAAATTGGAGCAGTGTTGGGTCAGTCCTGATGGATAATGGGATGCTGTCGCAGATCCTGAATGCATGGGTAGAAGAGGCCTATTGTCTTGTTTTTTTTTTTTACACTTCCTAGCCAGCAGTCTAATCGGGCCATGGCTGCAGGTGTGCCGAGAACCACCAAATATTGTGAGCTTGTCTGCAAGCTAGGCAGGGGTGCTGGTCATAATGTCTATCCAAATGATGAAGCTGATTTTGAAGATGGCTAAACGCGGCAAGGGGAGCCAATAGCGTTCCATCAAGATTGGGGTGATCGGATTGCAGATGGTATGTGAATAAACTTGTCAGTCACAAAACTTTATTTAGCCTTAATTAAGAAGTGTAAAAGTACAAATAATTTAATAATATTAATATATATAAATATATACAATATATAATATACATAATACAATAAAACAAATAATAGGAACCATTTCATACAAAACTCTATATTCCTAGTGACTGTCTCTCTTAACTTCCTAAAGTCAGAATTTCATGCTGTGAAATTTGAGAAATCTAAAAATAGGGACAAAAGCTCTCTTGAATTAAAATAAAATAAAATAATATGACTATTGAGATCTGCATGGCAGATGGAGCGAGAGTTTCCCTTTGTCCTACTTTTACCAAACTAAGCGCTCAGGCAAGAGATCCTAATATTTTTGCATCGGACTATACCCTTTTCGTTCAATTTTGCAACAGCAACAATGTTTGTGTTCCTGGTAGGAAACCTTCCAACACTAATATTTTGGTTGATTGCACATTGTTAAGGAGTTTACAAGAACGTTTCTTAAAACCGGTTCTATTAAAGTAGGGCATTATAAAACACGAGCTGCAGCTGACATTTGTTTATGTAGTAATATGTTTTCAAAGGTGGTAATTGCAATCAGATACGCTTCAAAGAATGTAAAAAGTGCAAAGTTTTCAGTATAATACATTATTTATTGTCTTTTGTTTTATACATGGGTTTAATTCAGTTGAATATTTAGCATGTTTAATTGACTTTTGGTCTAAATTAGCTGAATTTAAAAATTTGAACTTCAGGGAAGAGGGAAGAAGAAAGGCAAGGGAAAGTAGGAGAGCGAGAAAGGACAGTAAATGTGATGTGAAGAAAGGGAGTGGGTGAGAAGAGGAGGCGGGGAGAGGTATGTTGGAAGGCAAATTAGGAAAACTTGTGAATGGGAAACATGGGAGATAAGGGGAGAGGCTGAAGGGGAGGAAGGAAATGAAAGGGAAGGGAAGCAATGGAGGAATACAACTGTAAGGAAATTGAGGGAAGAAAAGGGAAGGGAGAATGAGGGAAAGCGGAGAAGGGGTTAAAAAGGGAAGCTATAGGAAGGAAAGGGAGGCTAAGAAAAGAATGAGTAAAGATGGTGAGCAGATTGGAATGTAAAGGAAACAAGTGAGCAAGAGGGTGGATTGATATGAAAGGGAAAAGGGTAGGGAATTAAAAGTGGGGAATGAAATGTGGGCAAGGGATAGGAAACAGGTAGTGTTGGAGAAGGGAGCAGAGAGTAGAGGGGGGAATGAATATGAAAGGTAGGAGATAGGATAAGGAGGGAAGGGAAGATCAGGAAGAAGTAAGGTAATGTAAAAGGGAGCAGAAGGAGAAGAGATCATAAGGAAGCAGTGGGAAGAAATGCACAGGGAATGGAAACCAAAGAGTAGAATACGAAGAAAGGAAGGAACGAATACTGAAGGCAAAGGCCACATAAAGGGGAGTAGAGAAGGAAGGGAAGGAAAGAGGTAGAAAGGAAGACAGGGAAACGTAGAGGAGAGGATTGAGATACAGAGGAGGAGAGGACAGAAAAGAATGGGAACGAATAGAGGGTTGAAAAGGATGCATAGTAGTGTTAGTTATTGGCAGTAGAGGTGAGAAGGGAAAGGAGAAGGTGAAAGGGGAAAAGGGAATAGGAAAAAACGGAAAAAGTTAAAAAAGGGAACATGTAAAAGTTGAAGGGAATTGAAGAGAAGTGAAGGGGCAATTGAACACACTGAAGAAAAACATAGGGAGGAAGAAAAATGCAAAGGGAAGGGAGTGGAGGAAATGTAAGGTAGTGAAGGAAAACGGGAAGAGTTTATTAGTGGAAGGGGGATACGGTGTAAGACAGATGGGGAAGGGATTAGTCAGAAAGGAAAGTGAAGGGGAACAGTGGGAAGGGAAGGTGGAGGAAAGTAAAACATGAAGAGTTGAAAGAATAGGGTAGAGAAGTGGGAGAAAGGAAGGGGAGGCAGGAAAAAAGTAAAGAAGAAATAAAAGTAAAATGAGGGAACACGTACAAGGTAAACAAAAGGAGAAGGTAACAGAAATGAGGGAAAGTACAGGGGAAGCAAGGGAACAAGCAGAACAAGCATTGGCATAGCCAATAGGTCTCGCCTTTGGGACCTTATAAGTGTTTAGTTATGCAACAGTTGCATAACTAAATACTTATAAGGTCCCAAAAGTGAGACCTATTGGCTATGCAAAGCGGCCGCGAAAGTGAAAGTGATCGCGATTGCGATCACGATCAAACATCAAAGCGGCGAAAGTGAAAGTAATCTGGGTGAAGCGCGGGGCACGCGCCCGCGCACATGCATTGTAGCTCTATGCTGGCCTGGTAGCACTTTTTGGAGCCCTCTCAATAAGTCTTGCCAGACCAGCGCATGCGCTGGGTCAGGCGAGACCTAAAAAGACAAGAAAGAAGTGATATGGTCCACAATGCGTCATGAGTAGTGCGCTTCCCCCGGTGAAACCCTGCCCCTGGTGCAGTGAGCCGTAGCAGTGGACAGAGACGGCGGTGAGGAGCTCCATGGTGTTTTGGCGTTTTTCTGGCGCCTGGCAGGAGGAGTGCCCTGCACGGCCGGCAGGCAGCTCAGCATGGTTCCGCAGTAGCACCATGGATAAATAGGCGCACCGGACGCAATTTCGAGCCGTGGCAGGCGTACACATCAGCACGGAGCAGAGCAGAGAAGTTTTGAAACAACGTGGAAGGGAGAAGGTGAGCCACAAGCTAGGGGCCCAGGGTGCAGCATTACAGGGGCCCTCCCTTGCGGGAAAAAAAGGCGGTCATGAGTCACAGCCCCTTGCTTACAGAGACATGTTGACATGTGGACAGAGACATTATAGTTAAAGCATACTGAAAGCAAAATTAAGATAAAATCAAGGGAAGGAGTTGAGAAAATAGAAGGCTGCACACCCACCCCAAAGGCACCACTAATTTAAAAAATACAGTCAGCAGCAGCCAATTGGCATATTCTAAAGTGAGCAGAAGATAACTGAGGTGAAGACAGGAACACGGGTTCAGGAGAGGGAAGAAGACAATCTGTGGATAAAGGAAGCTGCGAAGTCGGGGCTCAGAAGTATGCGCCCAGTTAAACAAAGGAATGCAACCACAAGCCCTATAGCAGTCCCTAAGACCAGGAATCAGCCATTAGAAACACAGAGGAAGCTGCATGGTAAACTGGGCATGGAGAAGACAGCAGGTGGCTTGCGCGTTTTGTGGAACGCTCAACAAAGAATGGACTTGAACGTCCAAAAGCTGTTTGCCCAGGCGAAAGCACAGTCCTATGTGGGTCAGGGCACCATGTCTGAAAAAGGGCCTAATGGAACTCATCAGGCAACACCAGAACTATCCAATTTTAGGGACACTGCTCTCCCGAGCTGAGTACAGAAGAAGTATATACAAGCACTGCCCCCCCCCCCGAAAACGCCCGCGACAGAGTCCTTCTCCACCCCTGTTTGCTGTATGCAGTTTCCACTTTTTTCTTAGTCTCACTTTTCGACAACAGCTGCAGCCCCCGTCAGTCAGTCATCAGCTACACCGGTACTGGCAGTCTCTACACCACAGGCTTCTGCCTCTACCCTTACTCGCACTCTACAATTCGATGACGCAGAGGGACCTACAGCTCAACATCATCCCGCAAATTTGATCTCTCAGAGCAATAGCAATAAAGAAGCTTCCAGGAACTCAAAGAAATGGATCTTGTGATTCAAAGTATGCTTGAAGTGATCCTTTCAGAGATCAAGGATCTCTGGAACTCACACGCAGTGGAAATCGACTCATTACATTTCAGGCTCTCCCAGATTGAAAATCATTAGTAAAAATCCCAGAACGTCTGGATGAGGTAGAAAAGCTGGTTTCCTATTTGGAAGATAAAGTTTCAACTTACGATCAGGAATTAGCCCAATTCAAACACAATGCATAAATTCTAGAATCCAAGCTACAGGACATGGAAAACTTCAATAGAAGATTTAATTTGCTTCTGGTAGGTGTTCCAGAAGCCATTGCAGGTCCCCAGGTATGCGAGTGGGTCGAGACCCTTCTGAAGAAGGCAATTCCTGAACTTCGAGGGAGACTTGACTATTACTAGAGCCCACAGAGTTCCCTTCCAAAGGTCTCCTAATTCCAAATTGCTTTGTACTATCCTATTGAACTTTGCAGATTTTCGAATAAAGGAGAAGATTCTTACTAAAGCTATTGTGAAGAGGGCTTTGTCTCTGCAAGAAGTACTGTATTCTAGAATCTTCTTGGACATGTCGGCTATGTCAGCAAAGAGGTGTAGGGAATTCTTTAAAATGATTGACATGTTTAAATCCAATGGTGCGCAGGCATACATTTTTCGGCAATCTAAACTGAAGGTTCTGGCAAAAGGAAAATTCCACATTTTTGATAATGTAGTGAAAGCGCAAAAATCACTTCCGCAGATTTCCAACTTAGGATAGGGATGTTAGAAGCGATATAAGTCAGGGAAGTTGGAAACATTAGGTAGAGTAGGGACTTCTGAAGTGATAATGTGTTGAAATAGGGAATATGGTTAGTCGGGGGTCACCAGGGCTGCGGAGGCTATCTAGCCTCTAGGAGCAGAAGCACGCCACGGAAGGGGTGCAGTTACATGGCACCCAGTAATCCCAAGGGAGGAAGGGAGAAGTTGTTGGCTACTTCTCAACACACACAGGGAGGGGTACGGATGAGTGGTGGGGGAGCACAGGGTGGAAAGGGGAAGCATAGGAAAAAAAAAAGAAACAGTACTAAATTTGGAGACAATCACAAAATGACTAAGAAGGACATAAATAATATTCAAGTAAGAGTACCAGACAGTATGGACATTGGTGTACACACTTTAGAGGTTTTTTGCACATTACGGTCTAGATTCATGGATCTGTTCATATTCATTGGCACTCTTTTAGATACTACTTTTGAATTGGTTTTCCTAATGCTGGATACTCTGCTGGGGAGGGTTATTGGCAAAACTGATAATTGTACTTATCCTGCATAGGCACTTTCACAACTTAGGTTTAAAGCACTTTATTTGCACTGTCACTTTATATTTATATGGCTTATAATCTAAGTTTTATGACAGTGACTATGAGAATTAGAAGCCTGTTCGATAAGAAGCACTGCAACCAAGCTGCGATTTCGTTTTCCAGCTGTTCGCAAATAGCATTCTCTGATGGATGTTTGGTAACCTTCTTCAGAAGGAGGCTGAGACTGAAAAGCACTTTAACAATGCTATTTGATAAGTCAGAATGTTTACCTATGTTAAGCACTTTAGTTGCACACTCACTTTACAGACACTTTTGTTGAGCCAAGGTTTGATTTTTTCTCAATTACAATGGAAACGCTTTTTAGTCCAGTGTATGAAGGAGGTTAAGCTCTCCCCGATTTGAAAGAGTATTACTATGCCAATTTTGCACACACTTTACATAGATCCATGAAGGTTTTAAATATCAATAGGTATGATAATTTGTTTTCAGATCTGATTTATAAGGAATATTTAATTCAAGATTTTATGCGCTTAATAAAAATCCCCCCAAAAATAAGATATAAAACCCTCAAATGGAGCATTAAACGCAAACAACAGCTGTTTAGGCATTTCTCGATTCCCACGTTGGGTGCAGAAACTTACATTTCTGACATCCATGTAGGTAAAGATTTACTATTAGATTCAGTAATTCTGGCGAACTGGAAAAGGCAGGGATTTAGAAAGATAGGAGATTTTCTGCAGGGAGAGTGGAAAACCTGCTCTGATTTTGAACCATTACTTAAGCATAGTCACATAATTATGCAATGGTCTTATGTTAGGATCAAAGAATTATTGCCAGAACTTGACCCTACACGTATCAGCGATGTCAGCAATGTCGTAGGGTGTTTGGTAAATCATACAGATCACATTTCAATAAGTGGATGGGTCTCATTATTTCAGACTCAATGAGAAGACAAACTCTGTCTGAAGGCGCAGAGAAGGTGGGAAAATCAAGAAGGGTTGTCCATCGCTAATGCAGAATGGCATGAGATTAATACGTTTAACAGTTCCTTGCTGAAAGCGGACAATTTTAAGCGGATGCAATTTTATACAAAATGGCTGCTGTATCGCATACCGTTTTTTTTGTAGAAAATTAACCCTCAGATTTCTTCAAAGTGTTTCAGATGTAACTTAGAGGGTGGAGGGAATTGGACTCATATTAAATGTGGATGTCGGAAATTAGAGGGATTTCGGGAAAATCATAATAAATATTGCCAAAACACATTGAAAGTCCCGCAGATTTTGGATATTCAGACTATGGTGCTAGGCTATTCCGCATACCTTACAGCAACCATTCAACAAAAAAACTGATATTTATCTTGGTTATGGTGGCACGGTCATTGATTCTATAGAGATGGAGATCGGCAGATATTCCAACTTTCACACAGTAGTTAAGTAAATTGGGTAGAGTTATGGAACACAAAAGAAAATACGCTTTGAGAGCAGGCTCCTATCAAAAACTTCAAGGCTCTGTGGGAGAATGAGGATTTTAACCAGTTTGGGGGGCTATGATCTTGGAAACAGCTATAAGTTAAAATCATGGTTAAATCAGATTGTATTTTCAGGAATCAAACCATGGCACTTTATTATCATTGTTGTTTCTATGGTGTATGGTCTTTTAAACATTTAAACACTAGGTGGGTATGCTGCTTGATGTCTAAATGAATTATTCTATTTTCTTAATGTCTTTTATATTCAAGATTTATGAACTGTCTTCAAATAAAAATATTTTTTTTTTTTAAAAGAATGAAGTGATATGGAGAGAAGACATGGGGAGGGTAGGAATTGATCGCAGGGGATGGGAAATATGTGAATTGAGGAACGGGTGTGGGATGACGGAAGGGGATTCAAGAAGAAGCTGTGAGGAAGGAAATAAATTAAATGCTATGGTTGGGCACAGAAAGGGACCACCAAGAGTAAGAAGGGGGAGAATAGGGGCAGGTGTTACAGGAATGGAGTAGAATAGTTATGAAAGTAAGTACAGTTTGGAAAGAGAAGAGGGAATGGAAGGTATGTCAGTTAAAGGGTGTGTTTTAGAAATGGAAACCGAGGAGAGGGATAAGAAGGAATATTAAGGAAAGGAAGAGAGGTATGAAGCAAAGGTTAAACAAAAGAAGTAGTGAGGGAGTTTGGAAAGGAGCAGAATGAGATAATGGTAAGGTGGTGGGTAAGCTGTGGAAGGAAATGGGCAAGAACAGAAAATGGAAGAGTATTAGAGCAAAAAAGGAAAGAAGGAGAAGGGGATCATAGATGTGAGTAGGACATGGAAGGGAAGAGGTTGACATGAAGGAATGAAAGAGGAAGGTAGAAAGGAAGGAAAGGAAGAGGAAATGGTGAGTGAAGGGGAGGAAAGAAAAGGAAAGGAAGGAAAGAGATGGGAAGAGAGGGGATATTGAAGGGAATTGATGGTGAGGGATGGAGAGATGAAAAAGACACATAGTAGGATTGGTTAGTGGGAGTGAAAGAGAGAAAAGTTAAGGGGAAAAAAGGGAAGAGAAATGGAAAGAGACAGGGAAATGGAAAAGGGAAAGGAAAAGGAAAAGGAACTAGGAAGGGAAAGGGAGAGCAGAGGGAAGAGAAGTAGCTAAATGAGAATGGGAAGCAGGTGACAGGAAGAGAGCAGTGCTCAAAGGGTAAATGGGTGAGGAATGGAACACAAAAGGGATTGGTTAGCCAAGGAAGATGAAGAGTAGGCTTGCATTGATGTTTGTTGGGTATGCGAAGATTGAATTTGCTCTGCTACTGAGTGGCTGTGCTCTCATGGCCATCCCAATGTTTCTGTGCTCAAAGCCTCCTGGAGGGGTGATCTGCAAGTTAGTTGAGGCATTAGACGCAGGATGGAAGCAAAGTTGCAAAGTTGCAGATCCCCATTCTGGCCACATTATATCAAACTTGGACTTATTGGACTTACTGGTGAATGCCGTGAACTCTAGAAAGTGGGTATAGTTAAGCCTTACATACTAATCTTATCCTTGATGGGGTTGCATATGGGATTTCAGCAGAGGTTCCCAATTCAAGATGTGGCTGAGTTTATTCTGTGAGGTCAGTTTCTTTTAGTCCATTAGTCCATTTCCATAACTGTGTTAAACAGTTGCGGAGGAGCACTGTAAAAACTAAGGGGCATATTAGCAAGGGCCAGATCGCCGCTTTATCAGCACTTTTTGCAGATAAAGCGGCGATTTTTTTATCGCCCAATTGCCAAGCTGTCGCTAACAGCAGTTAGCGACAGCTTCCAGGCGATAGCGACCGGTTTGGGGCCCGCTTTGCATGTCAGCGATATTTATCGCCAATGACATGCAAAGTGGGCGTACCCAAACTGGTAGCGACTGAAAGCAGTCGCTAACACAGCTATCGCGCGATAAAAAAACGCACGCTAACCGCGATTAGCGCCAGGATTTTACACCTGGTAAAAACCTGACTTAGCCATAATAGTTAATGGGAGGTGGATTCTACAGCTAAGTCCCCGCCTGCCTATTAGCGAGATTTTCCTAAGCGATAGGATTTTTATCGCTGGAAATCTCACGTTAAAGATGGGATTCGCCCCTATCTCTGGATTTTTATCGCCGTATAATTTGCGCTAAGCGCTGTTTGCGATAATTATCGCAAGTTGTTTCTAATATGCCCCTAAATCATTTGTAGAGAAGCAGACAAGAGAATGTTGGCTCCTTTACATTGGATCATCAATGAATCATACTGGTAATCATGTGTTCCTTGTAATGCTTGTTATAAGATCAGAAAAAGGAAAGGTTATTAATTTTTCAGCTTAGTTAGATAGTGGTGCATGGAGGATGCTAATAAATCAAGATTGTGCCCCTAAGAATGAGATTTAAGACAAATCCTGAAGCAGTTTTAATAGTTGATGACTCGTTATTAACTTCAAGGCCTATAAAAGATGCCTCTGCTCCTCTGCAAGATTCATTTGGAGATAAGATAGAAGCATTGTATTGTGATATCATTGCCTTTCACAGTGTAATTTAGGGTATTATTTTGTTAAAAAGACATCATCTGTATGTTAATTAGTCTACTAAAGCATTTCTTTGTAATCACAATTGTGTCATGATCATTGTTACATTTCTGGAAGTAGACTCCCAACTCAATTTAGTAGTGGTTAATCTATATTCAGTATCTCTTAAGTAGCATGCCTTTTCTCCACTATTTGCTAAACCCAACGTTGGCTCATTTCCTTCTCAAAAGGAACATGATGGCTTCATGTCAATCGAGCCTTGTGTCATTGTTTCTTTGGATGCATTTATTCCTTAACATTTCAGAATAGGCTAATTGTTCATTCTTCATCTCTACTGAAGCGCCTTTAATTTTGTAACCAGGAAAGAACAAGATCTTCAACCACAGATTTATTTTTAGAGGCTTAAATCAGATTACGGTCAAGGAAAATAAGCCTTTCCTTATTATTGAGGTTATTTTGGAGTCAGTCGATTGAGCAAACATTTTTAATAAACTTGATTTAAAAGGAGCATATAATCTACTGATAGGAAAAGAGGGTGATGAAAGGAAAATGGCATGTCACACTTCATTTGAATAAAGAATAATGTTAATTGGAATGTGTAAAATTCCTGACAGTTCCTTGCATCTTTTGGATTTAATATTCTCACATGTTTTGAATCTGGTGTGCAATTCTTTCTGGATAACACCCTAGTATGTTCACAAACCCATGAGGATCCTAAAGCATGTGAGTCTAGAATAATGAAGGCTTCAGCAATATCACTTGTCCTGTAAAACTGAAAAGTGTGAGCATTAGAAAGTAGGTGAGTACCATGGTTCCATGTTAAATGCTTCAAATCCCTCTATTGATCCTAAGAGATTTTGCTGTAGCTTATGCCTATTAATGTTATCGGGCCCGATTCACAGAACTAACTTAAGACAAAATCCTAAACTTACTACTTTTGGTATTCACAGAAGGCATTTAGTTGTAGTAAAGATAGGATTTTGTCTTAAGTCTGTTTTAAGTCTGTCTTAAGTCTGTCTTAAGTCTGTCCTAAGTTTCTCTTAAGTTTGTCTTAAGTCTGTCTTAAGTCTGTCTTAAGTCTGTCTTAAGTGTGTCCTAAGTCTGTCTTAAGTCTGTCCTAAGTTTGTCTTAAGTCTGTCTTAAGTCTGTCCTACTACTTTTGGTATTCACAGAAGGCATTTAGTAGTAGTAAAGTTAGGATTTTGTCTTAAGTTTGACTTAAGACAGACTTAAGACAGACTTAAGACAGACTTAAGACAGTCTTAAGGCAAACTTAAGACAAACTTGGGACAGACTTAAGACAGACTTCAGACAGACTTAGGACAAATTTAGGACAGACTTAAGACAGACTTAAGACAGACTTAAGAAAAAATCCTAACTTTACTACTACAAAATGCCTTCTGTGAATACCAAAAGTAGTACGGTTAGGATTTTGTCTTAAGTTAGTTCTGTGAATCGGGCCCAAAGACACCAGGCATTTTCTGGTATTCACCAATTTTTATCATCAATTCATTACTTGATGATATGAATGTTTTTGTTGTGATGAAAACGATTTTTAAGCAGTTGCTGACTCAAGCACTAATCTCATGTCATTGTGATACTTCACAGAGAGCTGCTGGGCTATTTCTGTGTGAAGAGCAGTAAAATGGGCAAAACATCCTGGGCCTCATGTAGGTAGCCAAATACCGGTCGGTAACGGCCGAAATTCGGTAAATTTCCAGTTACCGACCGGTATTTAGTCAAGTGAGATGTAGGAGGCCAAAAACCTAAAATCGGTAAATATGAAGCGGTAAATACCGATTCATGTTTACCGAGTTCTAAAATACCGATTCATATTTACCGAATACATGTTTACCGATTCGGTAAATATGAAGTGGTAAATATGAAGTGGTAAAACGGAAAAAGACATGTAGGTAAATTCGGTATATTAGAAATCGATGAAATTCGGTAAATAAGAGTCGGTAATTAACACAGATTGAAAGCAGGTGGTAATCATAAACAGTGCATAAAAGAAATCCCAAAATGCATCAGCGTGGACAACATGGCCGCTCTGTATGTCATTGCAAGGCGGCTACGTCTACAGGCAGCAGGACTGAGGTTTTGGAGAAGGGAGGAACGAATTTACAGACAGCGCATCACACTTTTCCAACTGACTGAGGATGAGATACATGAAAGGTACAGGCTACACCCACAAACCATCATGGACCTAATAAGGGACCTGCACCCACTCCTGGACCAGCCAACACCAAGGGCGCATGCCATACCACCACATGTGCAGGTACTCTGCAGCCTACATCTCCTCGCATCTGGCAGTTACCAGGTGGTGATAGCTGCGGTGGGCGGTGTATCCCAGAGTTGCCTGTCCCGTTTCTTCAGGAAGTTCCTGGATGCCATGATGCAGAGAATGCACCACTACATTAGCTTCCCAAATACACAGGCTGAGCTGCAGAAAACTAAAACTGACTTTTATCGCATGGCACAGTTCCCCCATGTAATTGGCTGTATTGATGGCACACACATCCCAATCTGCCCACCAGCTGCCACTGAGCACATCTACAGAAACAGAAAGTCCACCCACTCCATCAATGTGCAGGTCATCTGCGATGCAGGGAACATCATCACTGACATTTGTGCCAAGTTTCCTGGAAGCACCCACGACTCATACATCTTCCAGAACAGTGGGATCTACACACGACTGCTTGCCGGAGAATTTGGAGAGGGATACCTGCTAGGTAAGTAACAGTGACGCACCATGAAACTAGCAAACCTAAGTGTATTGAGGCATGTGACTGATGGTTCCCTTTCACTCACCCAGGCGACAGTGCATATGCCGTGCGCTCATTCATCCTGACTCCCTACCTACACCCAGCAACCCAGAGTGAGAGACGATACAACGTGGCACACAAATCAACTCGCAACGTGGTGGAGCGCACGTTTGGACTACTGAAAAGCAGGTTCCGCTGCCTCCACAAGAGCGGAGGTGCACGCCAGTACACACCCATCATCTGTTGCAAGATCATCGCCACTTGTGCAATGCTGCACAACCTTGCCACAAAGAGAGGTACAGCGGTGGAACTCACAGATTTTAAGGACAATGAGGATGATTCAGGACAGCCAGAGCCCAACGCAGATGGAGTGCCAACAGCAACAGATGGGAGAGTGAGACGGGCAGAGATCACATGCAACTATTTCTGAGTAAGTAAGGGGACACAGGCAGGTGTTGGTTGTCATGTAGTAGTTTAATTATGCGCCACTACGCCACGAAACCAAGATAATGCAAATCAGGTAACATTGCAAATTCACAAGTGTGAAGACCAGGGTTAAGTCACCCAATAGTCTATTGCTACGCGGTGCAGCTTCAATGTTTGCGGCCACGCGCTACATTGTGAGATGGCACGGATTCAGCCTCTTCACTGGTGCCAGCCCCATGCCGCCTGCTGCTCCTGCGTGTTTCTGGGACGGGGGGTGTGATGCTGCTCCTGCTGCTGGTGTCCATGCTTTCAGCAGCATCCCCTGCACCACTTGTGGCCGCCTGACTGGTCAATAGGACCTCCAGGGCACTGGTGACCTGCACCATCCCCCTAGTGACGTCGCTGCTGCAGTGTGTCAGGCCCTCCTGCATGTTCACTGAGCGCCGGCAGAGCAGTGAAGTTGCAGTCGCAATGCGGTTGAGTGCCCTGGTGTGCCTGTCTCCCCTCTGCCGTTCCCGGCGCCTTGCAGCTCTCTCTGCGTCCAACTTGCTGCACAACAGCTGCATGGACTGTGAGACGTCCCGCAGGCCCACTGCCATGTCAGCAATCCCCGCCGCCATAGCGCCGATGTTCCTGTCCATGTGTCTGAATGTTGTTCTGAGTCCCCGCACATGCCGCTGTACTGAAATTACTGCCTTCGTTTGCAGGCGCTGTTGTTTTAACATGCTGGCCTCAAGGCCCCCAAAGACCCCATGGCCGAGATGGATTGGTGGTGGAGTTTGCTCACGCGGCCTGCGGCGCTGTCCTGCACCCGTGTCGGCTCCCTGTGAGGTGGAGGGACCAGTGGTATGTCTCCCATCCTGGGGCATAGGATTTGGCTCCGGGCCCCTGCTGTCATCGGAAGATGTGTGCAACACGCGCAGCCTGGCAGCAGCACGCCTCCTCGACCTCACTATTGCGGATGGTGATGTGGCCGGTGACTCCAGCAGGAGTGGTGATGCTGGCTCAGGTACTGGGGATGCAGGCTCAGGTAGTGGGGATGCTGGCTCATGTACTGGGGATGGTGGCAGTGGCAACGCTCTCTGGCCAGAACTTGTGCTGCCCGTAGCTGAACTGGATTGACGGTGTGCCCCCTCTCCTGTGCCATCTTGAGTCCTGCGCGATGTTACGTCTGTGGACAGAAATGCAACATCAGCTCAGTGTATCTGAAGGCATGCATTGCAAGCATGACAATAAATTGTTCTAAGACTCTCACATTGTCCTCTGTGTGCTTTAGGCTAATGTCTGTACCATGCATCATTGTTCTGTGCTATTCTGTTCATGGTGGGGGATCCCTGACTACATCTCCCATAATGCATTGCCTGTCTGCAGTAACACATGGACTGGAGTGGGATACTCATTTCACATTGGGGGATGTGGGATAGGGGTAGGGGGGGCTACATTGCTGTGCATTCCTCTTACCTTGTTGGGTGGCGGCTCTGGCAGAGCTGTCGGCATCCCCAAGGCCCACGACACTCTCAGGCTCGATTGTAGACTGCACCAGCTCCTCCAGTTCGGTGAGGGCAGGTGCCCTGTTAGTTCCACCTCCTGTCCGGCTGGCCTCCTTCTGGATGTCCCCCATCTTCCTCTTAGTCATGATGCGCAGGTCGTACCAGCGTTTTTTTAGAACGTCTATGTCCCTGTGGGTCACTCCCACGGCATTTACCTGCGCCTGGATTGCCAGCCAAATGGTGCGCTTCTCACACTCTGCCACTTGCAGGGATTGCCTCCCAAATAGCTTCTGGTGCTGCCTCACCACCTCCTCCACTAGCACCTGGAGTTCCTTGGGGCTGAATTTCACCTTGCGCCTCCTTTCCCCTCCTGTCCTCTGGCTGGACATGGTGTTGTTTGGTCTCAAGAATCAGCCACTGGCTCCCTGCCTCTCCTCTGCACTCCAAGCCTCTCCTGAGTCAGTTGATTGTGTGCACCTGCCTGGGTGTGGCCACTTCCTACTTGGGTGGGGTTTGGTTGCACAGGATTGGCTGTTTCAAACAGTCATGTGATTTTTTTTTCCGATTCGGTATTTTCCGATTCGGTATTTACCGATTCGGTAAATACCACCTCGGATTTTACCGATTCGGTAAATACCACCGCGGTATTTACCGATTCGGTATATTCCGATTCGGAAAATACCGAATGTTACCGATTCGGTAAATTTTACCGACTTGTTACCTACATATAACTTACCGATTCTTAAATACCGATTCGGTACTGTTCGGTATTTAAGAATCGGTAAATATTTTTTACCTACATGAGGCCCCCTGTCTTTTACTTAACTCATGTTTTGTCAGACTGATATCAGAACTTTTTAGTACTTGAAATGGAACATTTAGCCATGATGATAGACTGTACCTAGTGAGAGTGAAGAGATCTGTTGATAGGATCTGGACAACCATTTGAAATCTGAACTGAATTTCCAGTGAATGTAAACATTTCCAGTCCTCAGGCTAAATGGACATTTTTCTTTCCAAAATATGACTTTATTATCACATACATTCCTGGTTTAAAGAACGAGTTAGCTGATGCCATATCTTGTCTCTGTCCTAAATCATGGCTTATGAGCAACCTGCAGTTCTTGGTGAGCGAAATTTAGTTATAAATCAGTCATTTAGACAAGGTTATGCTGACTCAAGAACAGATAAATCCAGAAGAGTTGGAAGAGCTCTAAAAGACTCCTCTAAGACAAAGAAACAAAGTATAGTTTAGCTAACAGACTATTTATGTTCCCACTAAAGAATTACATTTGAATGCACGGAAAACTTCGGATTTAGTTGTGTAGTCTGTTTGGTTACCACCTGTACATCTTGATATTCAGAAATATGTTCTTGTCTGCCCTATATATGCCCTGCATATAACATTGCATTCCAGGCCTTTTGAATATCTGCAACTGTTAAGAGTAGCTCCAGGGCCTTGGCATATTCTGTTAAGCTTCTCCCTAAATAGCTCTGTTGCACCTCAGTAGATACATCCAAGCCTTTTCTCGATTAAAGTTGAACTTATTTTGCTTGGTCCATAAGTCAATTCATGGAAACAGATTATCTTGTTTGTCTGTATGCTTTTAACTTCACATCATTTGCACTCTAGCAGACTGGATAGCAGATGTGGTCTAGTGGCTGAGCTGACAACCTGGGTACCTGGATATTGATCCAGTCTTCAGCACTTGACTCACATTTTTTGTTTCTGCGCAAATCAATAAATTACCCTGAGCACAAAACTGTAACAAAAGTGAATGTAATTCAGTTGTAAATATGCAGTTCAAATATGTAAAATCCTACTTGATGTGTACAGCCTTGTATCATCTTCCAGACCTCATCACCTAACTAATGTACAGCAGTCCATTGCTTCCCAGGTCGGTTTGAGCTACATTGATATCAATGCACATATACAGGCATTTCTAGTAATTATAGTTTTGTATTGTAATTTGATTTAAATAGCATTCACGACCCCTGATGAGGAATTAAAGTGCTTTATAATATTCTGAGTAGTGGACCAGCCTTACCTGTGGAAATGGCGATGATGTGGAATACTCTTTTCTTTCAGATCTATCAAGAAGCAATGCTTCTTAAACTTAGACCTGATTGCTATTTGATGGAATCCACATTCAATGATTCTATGCTATACACATGTACTGTTACTTAGAGCCATGTGGCCTGTGGGCAAATGCAGTGCTTTACAAATCATACAAATACAAATATGCTCTCAAGTGGAAAATCCAATGTTCATATTATTATGTCAACTGTATGTACCTGTGGCCTTATGTAGCTACAATGTACCCGAGTTATTTGCCCAACATATTACCAAGTCTGTACCGTGGTCCAACTAGGTATGTAACTTAGAGCTGTGCTCTTTCCATGATTTACCCCAGTCATTTTTTTTCCATATGCACTATATGTCTCAATCAATATGGGGCAGCAGTTGCCACACTATGGAGCGCAAGGGGACACAACTACTAAGTCAGATTTATCAAACCTTGTGTGGCTCTGTGTGGCGTAATAAATCTAGAGTGACGCAACTCAGCACAAATCACTGTGTTGAGTTACTCTACTCCAGGGAGGCATTCCATGGGTCGAGAGTGGGTGTTCCCACGCTCCACCCTTATATTTTGGTGCATTATATTTTTTTACCATTACTGGTATACCTGGCAATGTGCCAAACTGCTATGGCTCCCCAGGTAAGATGTAACAAGGACAAACTGTATTTATTTAACCTAGTTTTTCCCGTTTGTCTATGTGTGCTGCATTCTGGAAAATGCCTCAAAGGGTTGTTTTTGAGCAGGAAGGTACCCCTTGCTGCACAAAAACAATCCTGTTTGCAATGCAGGCACACTTGCACCATGGGCAAGGGTGTCTGCCCTGGCCCTAGGCAGCAGTTTGTGCTATAGCGCAAGGAAAGGATAGGAGTCTGCCGTATAAATTTAAATATGGCGCAATTCTGCCCTTTCATGCAGTGCCTGAAAGTTTGATAAATTAGGCCCAATGTTCCAGCATTGACATGGCTTCAAAACACTGTGCCTATATACTTGAGTGCTTTGCTAAATACAAGGAAAAGACTCTGACATGGCAATAATGTTAGGTGCATGCATTCAGGTGACTTTGTGTGTTAGACAGCCTTAGGATGGTCTTCCCCAAACATTTGCCTGCCTACCTCCAGTTTTAGCTATATTCTTTTTGTTGCCCTTAGGACTTTGAGCACTTTACTACTGCTGACCAGTGCTAAAGTGCATGAGCTGCTCCCCTAAACATGGTTTCATTGTCATATCCACAATTGGTATATTTAATGTATCTGTAAGTTCCTAGTAGAGTGCACTACCTGTGCCCAGGGCCTGTCAAATAACTACGAGTGTGTCAGCAGCACTGATTGTGCCATCCACACAAGTAGCCCTTTAAACATGTTTCAGGCCAGTCACTGCAGGGACTATGTGTGCAGATTACACTGTCATGTCGACTTGGCATTTAAAACCCCTTGCCAAGCCCTAAACCCCCTTTTTATTACATATAAGTCACCCCTAAGGTAGGCCCTAGGTAGACCAGAGGACAGGGTACTGTGTAAATAAAAGGTATGACATGTACTTTTAGGTTTTGCATGGTCTGGTAGTGAAAAACTCCTAAATTCCTTGCTCACTACTGTGAGGCCTACCTCTCTCATAGGTTGACACTGGAAACTCCTTATTGCATTCTTAAGCTGTAATTCCTGATTGAGAAGGAGTAGTTCTGTCATGTTTAATATTATTTGAATGGTAATGATAAATCCTCTTTGCTGGCAAAGTTGGACTTGACATTACTATTTTAGAAATACCACTTTTAGAAAGATGGCATTTCTCTGCTCTTAAAACTCGTTGTACCTGCATCCTGTCTCCAATACCCATCTGGGGTGGGTGACAGCTGTACCTTGTGCATTCCCTCTAGACAGCCACACACAAAAAAGGGTAGGTGTGACTGAGTACCCATCTGCATCCTAATTGCTCATCCTAGGTAGGATGGGAGGGAGGAACTGACACTTACACCTGAACGGGCAGTGTCCGGTCCCCACACAAAGGGTTGATTACTCCTTTGAAGTGAGTATGGAGCCAGGGCTGGGAAGGGAGTACCTCTGTGCACTTTGGAGCCATTATTTGAAGTCACCTTGACTTCAAAGGCACAGCTGGGTATAAGTACTGGGCCTCTGATCCCATCAAATCAGACAGTTCTGGACATGTAAAGAAACTCTGCCAGGAACAAGGACTGCTGTGCTGCTACAAGGTCTGCCATTATGCTGGACTGCTGCTTATGAAGAACTGTTTTTCTGCTGTGCTGCATTGCTGCCTTCTACCCTCTACCCCTGTTGAGGAAGAATTGGACTTGTGCTTGAACCCAGAGTGATCACCATGGCATGATGGTTTGCCTCCTGTTGTGAGACTCAGGGATATCAAAGTCTCACCTCCTGCCCCTGTGCCTGGTCCAATGGAAGTGAATCCATTTGCTTGCTCCAGTGGAATGGACGCATCCTCTGCTGCATAGAGCAGAATCAACGCCCTGCCACTGTTGCGGAAACAAGAACCGGCGCATCACACTAGAAACCAGCGCATCACCTCCAGAACCACATTCCCACCACTGCAGTGTGAGACAATCAACGCATCCCTTTGATTGTGTGGAGAAACCTGGCACATCAGCTTTGAAACCAATGCATCTCAGCTGTGGCACTTCGTTTTCGGAACTGGTGCATCACCATTGTTGCATGGCGAAAATCAATGTATCACCACAACTGCAGGGATTGACACCGAAGCATAGCTCAGCTGCACCCTACATCTTACTGTAGTGACCAGGATCAAGGTACCTTGATCATTGGACCTTGCTTGGCTTATGTATCTGGGCCACGCTCTATCGCAGTTGACCAGATAAAACCCATAGTCGCTGATTGCTTCGAAATGCTATTCTTACATTTAATCTTTAAAGATTCATATTGTGACTTCTTCCTATTGGATTTTTGTCATTTTGGTTTTGTTTTACTTCTAAAATCATAATCTAAACTGGTGTTAAGCCTTTTTGTGGTGGTTTCACTGTGTTGCTGTTTGAAGTCTTGCACAAATACTTTACACATTGCCTTTTAATGTATTCCTGCCTGCTCTGTACCAAGCTGTCAGATGGTGAGCACAGGTTACTTTATAATGTGTATCTGACTTCCCCTGACAATTTCTTACATTAGTGCAGAGGTGGGATGGAACTTGTGTTTGTGCAGTGCCATACAGTGACTTAGAGTACACTACTACTTCATATCTAGACCAATTTGAACCAATTCTCCTTTTTGATTTTTCCAAAAGTCTTTTTCCCAATTGCAACTTTTTTCTGCCGTGTCTGTGACCTTACCTAATATGATGGCATTCCGAGCTGGCCAATCTGTAAAGCTATAAAGTGGCCCAGCTCAAGGGATTCTGCCAGGAGAATAGGTTGTTCACTAAGGGGGGTGCCAAGAAGGCCGAGCTCCAAGCAGCCTTAGGAGCGTGGGCAGAACCCCATCCAGATGATGAGGAGGAAGGGTCAGAATCTGAGGAGGAGTTGGAGCAGGGCCTGTCTGGAGGTCTTGTCATGCAGCCTACTGAAGAGGGGGGTAACCTCCTCCCAAGATTTGAAGTCCATTCAAGAGCAGGCAGTAGTATGTCTTCTAGAAACCTACCCTCAGAGGAGCTGGAGGACAGGAGGGAGGAAAGAAAGCTAAAACTAGAGCTTGCCAAGATTAAGGGAGATTGCCAAGTTGGAGAAGGAGCAAGCTCTAGAGGAGAAAAGGCAGGCCATGGAGGAGAGGAGGATGGTTCATGAGCTGAGCCTTAGAGAGCTGTAGATCAGAGCCATGCAAGTGGAGTACAGCAGTAGCGAGGGCAGCTTACATACAGTGTGTGCTGCAGAAGGGAGAATTTGCATCCCACAGCATTTGGAACCCGATTTGGTTTTGGGGAATGACGTAAACAATCGGTTCTCCACCTATAAGGTGGCTGTAAGGGTGCACAGGTTCTTGAGGAGTCATGGGGGGGGTGTCCTGTAGAGATACATGCCAACATTGGGGGGGGGACACTCCTTACACTGGAGGTAAAGGATCAGACCCAGCACACCCCCATGAAGGCCATTTTGCTTAGGAAGTTTGGGTTGACTCTAGAGAGGTATAGGCAGAAGCTCAGGGGCAGCCACAAGATATCCTCACAAACATGGGTAGAGTTCCCTGACGATGCAAGCAAGGCCCTGAAGGGCTGGGTGAGGGGCAGCAAGTCTAAGGTTTATTTTGATCTGTCAAACTTAATTTTGAAGGAGCACATGTCAGATAATTGTATTCCAGATTCGTGCCAACACCTAGTGAACAGCAAGGTGACTGAACCCAAGAAGCTTGATGTGGAGGTGAACATCTGGGTCAGCACTAAGCCTGGGCAGAGATATTCACTCTGGTGATGGAGTTTGTGGAATTCAGAAACTCTGCGTTCTGGCTGCAATGCAGTTCATGATAAATTCTGCCTTCAGACGCACAGCAGAGTTTTTTTCTGTTGGCGCGCACAAGACTTGTTTTGGGGTGTGCTGGTGAGTGCAAAAAGACTTGCCGGCCACTAGGGAGCACATGCATGACTTGGCTGCTTCTGGGATGGTTTCCGGCGCTTTTTGAATGACACTGGCAAGCGCGAGCAACCACAGCAGCACCTCGAGCAGCTTCTCTACTCAAGAAGTAGCTAAATCTACTCAAGGAGGCACCATTCAGGTTGTTTTTTAGTGTGAGAAGCCTTTTTTTTATTTTACTTTTTCCCAACAAGAAGGAAGTGCCCCCAGGGACTAGGGGTGGGCGGAATTTGCGAAAGTGACTTTCGCAAATTATCGCGAAAATGTTAAAAATCTCCGCAAACACGCGGAAATGTTGCGAAGATGCGGAAGTTTTTTTCCCGCCCGTTTGCGGTATTTTCTGCGTGGTCGCGGCTCGCCAACTTACCCATGCGGTTGCTCGCGTGCGCGGCCATCTTGTTTTCACTCTTCTCGCGGTGCATGATCGCGAGAAGAAAGACGTGATCGCGCGACCAATGACATTACTGCGGGCGCGAACTGTCGCGAGACAGCGCAAATGGCTACCAACAATCCAACATCTCGTGAAGAACACGACCGGATCGGGAAAACTTGTCGGCGAACCCGGGGATTCAGGTAAGGCGATCGCGCGTGTGAGAATGTATTATTTTACAGCGCGAGCAAGAAGCAAATTATCGCTAAGCTGCGGAATGCGGAAATTTTGACATTTTCGCGCTCTCCGCGGAACGCGAAAATGTCAAATTATCACAATTTCCGCGAGCGGAACGGAAATTTAGCCCAGGCCTACAAGGGACTCCAATTTCATGTTACTGTCTAGCAGGCTCCTTCCAATGCTTTGTCTATCTCCTGGTCACTTTTCATTTGGAGTTGTAAGGATCACTCTCTTTGCTGCATAAATACCATTCAATTTAAGTTCAAAAACTCTTGTATAAGGGATTTGTTTGTTTGATAAAGGGCATACATCAGTATATATTTGAAATTTTGTATCATTTTTAAAATGTATTGTGGTGGGTGGCCTGTAGTTTCAGTAGGGGTCTGGTTATATTTTTATATTTAATTTTTCTTTTTTGTTGCACAGTTCAGTACATTTTCTCCATGTTTGTTAAATTTGCAATATTCATTTTACTATGCTACCTAGTTTGTCAATGGGCCATCCAGTCAATGGGCCCAGGCCAGTACTGGTCATGGGAGCATGAAACAAGAGTTTCTCTGGTATATGTTGTTTTAAAACATCATTTAGGACTGTCATAGCATTGAACTAGAATAAAAATGTGGATGTTTTTTGTATTTCATGTTTTTTTGTGTGCACAAAGAGTATATGTGGGGTAATATTTGAGACTTGGAAGGAGTGTAGTGGCTTGTAACATTTGTTTTAGCTCAACTAATTCTCATTTTTGGCTATGCTGAATTATTAGTATTGTTTTATTCAGTGTTACCAATGCCTCCTTTGTCTGGCCAGTGTGTGTGTGTTTGCCATAGGCCACCCTTTAACTCTGTTCTCCACGCCATGTGGCCAGGGTCCATTTTGTGCAGTCAGTGTCCCTAGGCCTGCAGGCGTTCTTTGTTTTCCATGGCTCCTTGCTTGTTGTTGTTTGACCATGATGCCAATGACCATTATGTGTAGCCAGCCAGCCAGCCAATGTACTTTTGCCACAGGCCTGCATGTGTTCTTTGCTGTGGCCATGACTCCTTTCTTGCTATTCTTTGACCATGTGGTCAGTAGCCATTTTGTGTAGCCAACCAGTGTGCTTTTGCCAGAGGTCTGCATGTATTCTTTGTTGTGGCCATGCCTCCTTTCTTGCTGTTGGTGTTTGAACATGTGGTTGTTGCCCATTGCGTGCAGCCAGCCAGTGTGCTTTTGACATAGGCCTGCATATGTTCTTTATTGTGACACACAACGTAGTTACCCAATTGGAAATTAACTATTATGTTCTAGGGGTGTGGGTTGACTTTGAAATGCACTGTTGTTGTTAATTATTTAGGATAATAATGATAACTTAAGTAACTACACTAAATTATATTGTCTGTACTAATTCTGCAACAATGCCACATTTCATTAAATGTTTTTCTTGCTTTTTTTGCTTTTAGGTGCACAAGAGACATCGCCCACAGTACTGCTAGACAGTCACGTGAGCCCTCCAATCTCTTCCACTTGTGCAGCTAAATTTCATTGTCAACTGACATCTTCCAGATGGTCTAGATGAAAGGTGCTGCCAAGAAAGAGGCTAGTGGGGAGGAGAAGAAGAAGCAGATTTGTACACAAAGGACATTATTTCCCCTTTCCTAAATAAATGGGAGATCATTAGGTAGCCCCCCACTTTCCACTGAGAGAATGTTCCTTCCTTCAGTGCCAGAGGAAAGTCGGGGTTGAAATGTATAGGGGTGTATGGCACGGGGAAGGTCGTCAGGAAAAAGCGTTTTAGTGAGCAGGTCCCACACTCGTAGGGTAGTGGCCGTGGGGGTACTGATGTACGCTTTTGGCAACCTATGCTGTTTCTTTAGCCATAAGAGGTCCCATATGGTCCTCCCCATTATCTGGTGGTCCATGTGGAGCCAATGCTTTTCAGACTCCCTGAGGTACCACTCCGTGATGACCCGCAGTTGGGCAGCTCGGTAGTAACTTCTGAAATCTGATAGGGCCAGACCTCCCTTGAACGCGGCCTGATCAGGGCCCTGTGCAAGAATCGGGCTCTTTGCCCCTGCCAAATGAAGCTTGTGACCACCTTTTTTAGATCAGTGAAAAGATCCCTGTCTACCGATATCGGGAGGCCTTGAAATAGATAGAGGAGTCTAGGGAGGATGTTCATTTTCATCGCGTTAATTCTCCCTATCCAAGAGGTATAAGTCGATTTCCACCAGTTCAGGTCTGCCTTAATTTGTCTTAGTAAAGGTGGGAAATTGGCTTTATAGAGCCCCGTGATTTTGGGAGTAAGCTAAACCCCTAGGTAAGTAATGTCCTTGTTCATGCAACAGAAGGGGGATGTCACTTGTATATGATCCCACTCCTCAGCCGATAGGTTGAGGTTGAGCAAGAAAGACTTAGCGGCATTCACCTTAAAACCTGCCACCCGTTCAAAGCGACGGAGTTCTTCTAAGATAGCCGGTAGCGAGGATTGCGGGGTTGTAATTGAGAGGAGCACATTGTCCGCGAATAGGGAAATTTTATGGGCGTTCGGCCGAATTGTACCCCGTGATATCTTGGTTCGCCCTCATTCTTACTGCTAGTGCTAGGGGTTCGATGCTAAGAGCAAACAGCATGGGGGACAGAGGGCATCCCTGCCTAGTCCCTTGTGCCAGTGTGAAGGGGTCAGCCCCATTGACAAGGACTCTCGAGGCGGGGGAGTAATAATTGGCCTTGACCATGCCAATAAACCTGTTGTGGAACCAGAAGCATCTCAGAGTTCGCACCAGAGAGGCCTAATCGACCCGATCAAAGGCCTTCTCCACGTCCAGCGAGAGGAGAGCAGAAGGGAAGTGTTTCTTCTGTACTTTTTCAATTATGTGCACTTTTCTACGCAGATTATAATGGGCCTGGTGACCCTTGATAAATCCCGATTGATCCGGGTCGATCAGTGCTGGGAGGAGGTTTTCTAGAATGGTGGGCAGAATTATAGATTACAATTTGGCATCTAGATTAAGGAGGGCTGTTGGGCTGTAAGAGGCGCAAGCTTTGGGGTCTTTTCCCGGTTTTGGGATGTCTGTAATCAGCGCTTCCCCATAGTTTCCGTTACTCTCTGGGCACTCGCTATTTCATTAAACAAGAGCAACAACTGAGGTGTCAGTTCAGGCGCGAAGGTACGATAGATGTGGTTATTAAGCTCATCGGGTCCTGGCGCCTGCTACAGTTTCAGGGCATCAATCACTTTTTGGATCTCTTCCCTCGAGATGGGCCTGCACAGTTCTTCGTTTGAGTGTGTCAATACCTGGGGCAGGAATAAGGACTGCAAGTAGTGCTCCTGCTCTTGGGAGTCGATCGTGTCTGCAGTGTACAGGGCTCTGTGGAACTTGCAAATGTATTCGCTTTGTCTTCTTCACTCCGGTGGGAAATCCCTCTGTCGTCTACTATCTGTTTAATGCATTCCTTTTCCTGTTTTACCCTTAATTGTTGAGCTAGTAGTGTGCTTATCTTATTGCCACTGTTGTATCCCCTTGCTTGCAGCTGTAACATCGTGTGCTCCGCCCTATTTGTGTGAATGGCTTTTAGTTTACCCTTCAGGGTGGTGATTTTCCGGAGTATCTGGTACGATGGGGACTCCTGGTAGGTTTTTTCCCGCCAGTTGTAATTCCTTTCCCAGCAGGAGCCTCTCCCCCTTCTGCTGGTTTCTAAGGGTGGTGGCCAACTCTATACATTTGTCCCTTATAACCGCCTTGAAGGCGTCCCAATTGTTGACGAAGAAAGTGAGGGCTGGGTCGTTATATTGGAAATACTCTTTAGTAGTCTGGCGTAACTCGTCCCTAAAAAGTCTATTTCTACTGAGGATGTTGGGGAAAAACCATCTTCTGTGTGTTGGGTGCGGCGCCGGCCACTTGAGTATTGGTATTGAGTATGGTCCGAAAGGCATATCAGGTGGAAATGTGTATCAGCTACCGCGTAGAGGAGAGCCTGACTGAGGAATGCATAGTCTATTCTGGAGTAAATCCTGTGGGAGTGGGAAAAAAAGGAATAATCGCTCATTGAGGGGTGAGTTTCCCTCCAGGTGTCTAGTAGGCCCAACCGCTGGAGTGTTGCTTTGAGTCCCTTGCTGAAAGTCCCCCCCCCGCAGCCCGCTGGGGGTGAGTCTTGTCCAGTGTGGGATCCCATATCAGATTAAAATCCCCCAAAAGTAGAATATCTCCCTCGGCAAACCCCTCCAAAGCGGTAAGAAAGGAATCCAAAAAGACCAACTGACCCGAGTTAGGTGCATAGACGGTAGCTATGGTGCACACTCTCCCTCTGAGTTCCCCCTCACCATAAGGAAATGCCTTGAGGTGTCTGATCTGGTAGCTTGGTGGTTAAAGGGGATCGAGGCATGGAACAGGAGAGCCACCCCATTCTGCTTCGTGGCGGCCAATGATCGGAAGATCTGAGGTACCTCTTGTGTTTCAGTCTACTCTAATCACATTTCTGTAAAAATGTGGATGTTTTTTGTATTTCATGTTTTTTTGTGTGCACAAAGAGTATATGTGGGGTAATATTTGAGACTTGGAAGGAGTGTAGTGGCTTGTAACATTTGTTTTAGCTCAACTAATTCTCAACTAAGGCGGGGGAGTAATAATTGGCCTTGACCATGCCAATAAACCTGTTGTGGAACCAGAAGCATCTCAGAGTTCGCACCAGAGAGGCCTAATCGACCCGATCAAAGGCCTTCTCCACGTCCAGCGAGAGGAGAGCAGAAGGGAAGTGTTTCTTCTGTACTTTTTCAATTATGTGCACTTTTCTACGCAGATTATAATGGGCCTGGTGACCCTTGATAAATCCCGATTGATCCGGGTCGATCAGTGCTGGGAGGAGGTTTTCTAGAATGGTGGGCAGAATTATAGATTATAATTTGGCATCTAGATTAAGGAGGGCTGTTGGGCTGTAAGAGGCGCAAGCTTTGGGGTCTTTTCCCGGTTTGGGGATGTCTGTAATCAGCGCTTCCCCATAGTTTCCGTTACTCTCTGGGCACTCGCTATTTCATTAAACAAGAGCAACAACTGAGGTGTCAGTTCAGGCGCGAAGGTACGATAGATGTGGTTATTAAGCTCATCGGGTCCTGGCGCCTGCTACAGTTTCAGGGCATCAATCACTTTTTGGATCTCTTCCCTCGAGATGGGCCTGCACAGTTCTTCGTTTGAGTGTGTCAATACCTGGGGCAGGAATAAGGACTGCAAGTAGTGCTCCTGCTCTTGGGAGTCGATCGTGTCTGCAGTGTACAGGGCTCTGTGGAACTTGCAAATGTATTCGCTTTGTCTTCTTCACTCCGGTGGGAAATCCCTCTGTCGTCTACTATCTGTTTAATGCATTCCTTTTCCTGTTTTACCCTTAATTGTTGAGCTAGTAGTGTGCTTATCTTATTGCCACTGTTGTATCCCCTCGCTTGCAGCTGTAACATCGTGTGCTCCGCCCTATTTGTGTGAATGGCTTTTAGTTTACCCTTCAGGGTGGTGATTTTCCAGAGTATCTGGTACGATGGGGACTCCTGGTAGGTTTTTTCCCGCCAGTTGTAATTCCTTTCCCAGCAGGAGCCTCTCCCCCTTCTGCTGGTTTCTAAGGGTGGTGGCCAACTCTATACATTTGTCCCTTATAACCGCCTTGAAGGCGTCCCAATAGTTGACGAAGAAAGTGAGGGCTGGGTCGTTATATTGGAAATACTCTTTAGTAGTCTGGCGTAACTCGTCCCTAAAAAGTCTATTTCTACTGAGGATGTTGGGGAAAAACCATCTTCTGTGTGTTGGGTGCGGCGCCAGCCACTTGAGTATTGGTATTGAGTATGGTCCGAAAGGCATATCAGGTGGAAATGTGTATCAGCTACCGCGTAGAGGAGAGCCTGACTGAGGAATGCATAGTCTATTCTGGAGTAAATCCTGTGGGAGTGGGAAAAAAAGGAATAATCGCTCATTGAGGGGTGAGTTTCCCTCCAGGTGTCTAGTAGGCCCAACCGCTGGAGTGTTGCTTTGAGTCCCTTGCTGAAAGTCCCCCCCCCGCAGCCCGCTGGGGGTGAGTCTTGTCCAGTGTGGGATCCCATATCAGATTAAAATCCCCCAAAAGTAGAATATCTCCCTCGGCAAACCCCTCCAAAGCGGTAAGAAAGGAATCCAAAAAGACCAACTGACCCGAGTTAGGTGCATAGACGGTAGCTATGGTGCACACTCTCCCTCTGAGTTCCCCCTCACCATAAGGAAATGCCTTGAGGTGTCTGATCTGGTAGCTTGGTGGTTAAAGGGGATCGAGGCATGGAACAGGAGAGCCACCCCATTCTGCTTCGTGGCGGCCAATGATCGGAAGATCTGAGGTACCTCTTGTGTTTCAGTCTACTCTAATCACATTTCTGTAGGTTTGTTTCCTGTAGTGCGGCTATCAGAATCTGGTAGTCCCCCAGGAACTTCCACAGGGAGTCTCTTTTATTGGGGGAGTTAAGCCCACTTACATTTCAAGAAAAACAATTAACTGCCATCGTATTGGTCATGACCCTCCTTCCCTCCATGTGGTTCGCCTGAGTATTCCCGTCTCATCCCCCTCGCCCATCCCCTCCTCCGCACACCTGAATAGATATATATAAAAAAAGCACCATGATACACAACAAATAGAACAACGCAAAACGAAAACTGTGAAGTGTGGAGACCTCCATCCCAGAGGAGGGCCCCCTTACGTTCAACTCAAGGAGTGCGCCCATTCTCGCTCCCAGAAACCCCTCTTAACATGATGCTAGGGTATCAGCTCTATCTTGTGTGGGTTTACGGCTAATCATCCCTCCCTTACTTCGTCTCAATGTCCCAGTATGTGTGACTTACGGAGTCCCAGAGTCTCAAGTCACGGAGAGTCTATGAAGGAATGACGTCCCTTCATACCCTGGCCTTTGGACCCTGTTACCTTCCCTTTCCAGCCGGTCTTGACGAAGATGATCGACCCACTCATGCTACTTCCCGAGCAGTCAGACTCACCCCACCTCAGTCTGGTGCTTTCTTGTTTCCTTGACCAGCTGTTCTCCACGGTCCTGCACCTCCACGGTCTTTGGCCGGGACCCCGTCACCAGTCCTCAGTGAAACTGCGCCAGCCATTGGGGGAGGTCCGAGTCCAAAAATAACTGCTGCTTCCGCCAGCTCAGTACAGTGGACCTGCTTGTTGTTGATGTGGAAGACAATGCCAAAAGGGTAGGTCCAGCGATACTTGATGTGCCTCTCTCGCAAGACTTCAGTGATCGGGCAGAACAACTGCCTCTGTGCCAGGCTGGCTTGCGCCACATCTTGGAAGAGTGAACAGGTAACGTTCTGGAAGGTGACCTTTTCAGTTCCTCTCACTCTTTGAAGCACTAGTTCCTTGGTTTTAAAGGAGTTGAACTTCGCAAGGACATCACGCGGCCTCCTGTTGGATCCAGGGAGCTTCGGCCCTACTCTATGGGCCCGCTCAAGTTTCACCTCAGGCCCTCCCTCTCCTATAACAGTGGAGAAGAGGCCCACCAGGAATGTCTCTAGGTCAGCGCCCTCGCAGCCTTCCTCCAGGCCCCTGACCCGTATGTTGTCACGCCTCGAGCGATTCTCCAAGTCATCACACTTGAGGGCTGAGGCTTTTTGTTGTGAACGTAGCTCTGCTGTGCCTTCCTCCAGTGGTTTCAGGCAAGCTTCCAGCTCCTGGCATTTCGCCTCCACATCCAGTGTGCGCGTCCCCACCGAGTTCACGTCCACCTGCAGGGCCACCATCTTCCCCCTCACCTCCGCTCTGTAGGATTCGAAGGAGGCCTCCATGGTGGCCTTGATGTCTTCCCTTAATTCCTTCTTAAATTACCGAAGGGATGCTAAAAAATCTTCACAGGTGAGCGCCATGTTGTCATTCTGCTGCCTGTCCTTGGCTGGACTTGGGCTCACCTGTGGAAAATAACGGGAGACTTTGTTGGCTGCAACTTTTTTGGGTGGCATATGGGGTAGAAGAGATGGCTGCCAAGGGCCCTCCGCGCTGCTGTGGACCTCTATGGGCCAAGTTCAAACTGCCCGTCTCAACCCTCCACCAGGCCCACGTGTACACCAGGGCCTGAGTCCCCTCAATGCCTCATGAGTCGCCTCCAGTCCACAGGGACCTTTGCAGGGTGGGGTGCTGCTTACTGTTGTTCTTGCTTTGGGACCCCCGTTGGGTAGACTACGCCTGCTGCTGCTGTGGCTCACCCCAAGACCGGGCTGGTAAACTGTAGCATCGGGCTGCTTCGTGCTGTGTGAAGTCGGCACCATTTTGGAGTCAGGCAAAGACTGGCTTGGGGGTCAGGAGGCCGATCGGGAGCCCTCCCACTATTCCAATCAGGAGAAGTTCCCCCCTTAACGCTTCAATGGGCTGCAGGCACCTGCGCTGCTTCTGCGGGCAGATTCCTCTTCACCCGGGTGTTGTGGGTGTTAAGTGCCGGCCGTGAGATGACTGCGTGATGCCGCCGGGAAGCCATTCCTGGAGGGTGCTTCTAACATACCCCCCTTGCGGTCCCCCGGGTTCACTATCACAGTAAGTGCCATGCTTCCTCAGCACCCAAGCGGCCGCCCACTCACTCGGCGCCTGGCCGCCATTTTGCGGAGAGCTGTGGTGGGATCCGTCCACACCATTCAAAATTCTCCTACAGCCATCTGAGGATGCTGGTGGGTCCCCGCCGAACGCTGGGACCTCCGTTCAGTTTTCCGGTTTCCTGGCTGGGGTTATCGGTCCTGTCGGTTCCCTGTAAGAGCCTGATAAGCCGCGTCCTGGGACGGAGCTGATCGGATTCACATCCGATCGACCATGTTGGCTGGCCACGCCCCATTAAATTATTTTGAATAATAAAACTCACCCCTTTCACTCACACGCCCACCCCTCTCCCCGAACAAATCACCCCTTCCTCAAGCCATGTCGAAAAATAATTCAATGCTCAAATCCCGGTCTCCAATTCCCTTTCCCACCCTCTCCACCCACATCAAAAGTCCCTCTGACCAAAAAAGAAAATTAAAAAAGGGCGCAGATGAGAGCTACCTCTACACGGGTCCAGAGGCGATCAAGATTCTGCTCCATCCGGGCCATCCTCTGTTCTGTTTGCCCCATACGTGCAGGAGGTGGTGCAACAACTGGCAGGCTGAGCTGGCGGGGGCAGCACTGGTAGTTAAGAGGTACCCTGACAACTGGCTGCAGCACTGGCAGTGATGTTGTTGGTAGGCTGGAGGCTTTGTCTGGCTGGCAGAACTGAGAGCCGGGGCAGACGCTTTCAACTCCTCCTCCAGAGTCACCAGCCGGCGATATTCTTGCTGGATCATCTCCAGCCTTTGCCACCTCAGCCATGCCGCTATCACCTGCCATGTCAATGGTGGTGGTGGACCAACAGGAGTAGCTACATCAAGAAAAAAACAAAAACAAAAAAGACAAATTGGAAGCAATGCTCTAAAAGACAAATTGGAAGCAATGCTCTATGCAAACACTTATTTTATATTAAATACAGTAGCAGTACATTGCTGGTCCTTTAGGGTCATTGGAATTTGATTTGATTAGGAGAGTCACAGGGCCATTTTTACCCACATATGGCTCACATAAAAAGCAATGACTGGCTGAAAAGAATTAAGGCAGAATAACACCAGACTAAAAAAAAACAGAGTACTTTTATATTTTAGTTTTAAAGGCTTGCCTAGTAAAAAACTAAATAGACATTTTGTGTGGAAAAATACAAATAAACTACCTCATTAATGAGTAAGGCATTATGCCCTATGGAATACAAGTTGAGCTAAATTAATGGAGGCATGCTAGCCAGCGCATTGGGTACTTTACAATTTTTGAAGTCTGCAACTGGGGTAGCTGTAATTGATAATTATCTTACTTTAATTCCAATGACCCTGCTCTTCTCCAAATGCCTTTCACATTCTACAATGAGTCCATAGAGGCAGATGAATAATAAATGAGATACTATGTTGCACACATTACATGTAAAATGCAGCAATCTTGTCTGCCGTAAGTAGATAGTGGGAAAAACGATGTTAAATTATGTTATGTTAAATTATTTGGAAAGCGCATGGCTTCCCCAACAACTGGGCGTCCCAGCGCTACAGCTGAACATAGAGTGAGGAGTCACCAGAGAGTTAATAGTGCACTGCACTACAGGAAAAGTAACAGGATCTATAGATTGTATTTGGCACATTCATCACAGATTATCCCATCCACCAAACTTGAAATCATGCACTTAGTCCCCCTTGGTTTTCTGGCTTCGCCCTCTACCACAAATTATTTTCCAACAAATGAATTTGCTTGGCAGTAAGGAAAGGAAACTTAACTTAATCTACTAACGGGCAAGTTAGAGGAATTAGGCTTGGTAGGTAGAACTTTTGCTATAAAATATTGGGGTGTCACTGATAATCATCATGTGCCTAAGCTTGTCTTATTCAGTCACTGTAGTTTACAGAATTCGAAAGGGATTAATTTGAACAGGCGTCAATCTGTTATGGAAACCATTGAATATATTATGAATCACTTTTCAAGGCCCTAAAAATGTGGCACATGCCAAGAATGGATTTTCACTTTTTTGGTAGGCTGGGACAGAACTTAGGAAAGAATAAAAGAGTGACGTACTAAGAGGTGACTGAATGGGAAAAGAGAAACACACCTTGTATTCAGTTTGCATTGAAAACTTTGTAAATGCTGCATTATCTAAAGTAAACACACATTGCAGAGCCAACACTGGAGTCACAAATTGAACCATCCTGCACTTAGGTCATGGGTGACACAACTCCATAGACAGGGAGGGAGATGGTGAATGATGATTGTTGGGATACATATCTGCCTCACTCAACAAATACAGTGAGTCAAGGGAGTGTACTAAAAAATAAAACCATAGCTTTCATGAAAACAAGTAAGCAAAGTAGATGAGCATGTACCCCTCTCTGAAAGAGCTCCCTTGTTTCTTCATCCAAGCAATTATTTTATTCATCCTTTCATTGTTCTATTCACCCATTGATAGCCGAAATGTATACTGTATAAATGAATTACAGATAAACATTGGGAGAGGGTCTACCATGATCATAGATGCTCTCTCATTAACTGTTGGAAAAAATAATGCATTGCAATAAATTATCTTTAATTCTATTCTCATTTCTCAACACCCTTGATGGGCCAACCCAGCCTTCCTTTTTTACAAGGCATGCAACATATCACTGCAAGATTGCTTGGGACTGTAAGAGCTGCATAAAGAAAGTGACAGAGAATGCTAACCCACTGATATCACTATCTTGATGGCAGGAGGACAGAGGAGTCTGCAATGACTTCTAAAATAATCAGCTAAAGAGAGCTCTGATGAGAAACTGGATAACAAATATTCTTAACATAAACTCTGAGTGTGAGCAGCATGCATTTGGGAAAATAAATGTTAGCACTGTAGAACACAAACACAACAAATAATTACTCACCAAGCCCCACAATCTCAACCTGTTGTAGGCTGAGCAGGTTCTGCTCATGATCCATGATATCATCCCAGCGGTGCGTCAACTGCTGTTGGGTGCACTGGATGTGGGCGGTGTGGTGCACACCCCAGCACACCTTTCCCCAACACGGCTGACGCTACGGCAGGGGGTAACCTCTACCAGGACTGCTGCCTGCTGCCAGTATGGAGGGGAGGTGCTGCTGCACATGAAAAAACAAATGCTCCCACCTCAACTTTACGCAAAATGGCGCAGGGCTTCACCCCATGGCGGTGCCAATGACTGCACGGTGTTCAGCTAGCTCGGGCACTGGCGCAGCCACTCCCTCGCTCGTCCTGCTCAGCCATGGCAATGGGTGGGAGAAAAAAGAGAAGAAATAGGAAATGGAAAGAAGAAAGGAAGAACTAAGTAAGCAAAGGCTAAACTAAAAAACAACAAAAAAGTCACAAAAACACAATAAAATGGCGAAAACATAAAATAGACAAATACATACATTGATACGATAATCAAAAAGGGGGTGGATGAGTTGGATGGGGGAAGGATTTAAAGGATTAAGGTGGATTAAAAAAAACAAGCCCAGCACAATACACAGAACAGAAAACAAAATGGGCGTGACCATGTGAACCACATGATGCCAGTGCGATAAAGCGTTATGCGATGCCCAGAAAGTAAAAACATTGCACAAACGGGTGCATCGAGCGGCTCTGCCTGCAGAGTATAGCAAACTTTTTGGGGCACATCGTGGAACTCAGTGTAGCAGAACTCGGTGAGCTCCGCCCAGGACTATTCAGCACACAAGTGTCCAAGAAGGCATCTTGAGGGGACTCCCAAAAGAGTGGTCAGGCTTCCCAACAGAATGAGGGGGGAGAAATTGAAAGAGTTCTCTCAAGGCCCCCAAAACAACTCACAGGGGAAAAGGTTCCATTTCCAATCTGGCCACCAGAAGAAGAGCGTGCTTGACAGGAGTCAGTTTAAGAATCCAAAATGCTGTGAGTGTTTTGAGTATGAGCACTACAAGAAGGATCCCAAGTACCGAAAAAGAGCACCACCTCCCACTCGAGGTAAGACACTAGGGATGGCAAGCATAGTGCTTGGGTAGACGTTTGTCCCAGTGAGTGGGGGGAGTTCAGTGAAGATACCCTGATGTCTCTGGGTGACAGTAAAGTGGCTCCTAAAATCTATGTGCCCTCAAATACTGCAAAGTATGGGCAATGGGTTACAATCAATGGGCAAGGTGTTGAGGCTCAGAGGGACATGGGTGCCAGCATGACTATGTTTAAACAATCAGCTGATGGCCCCCAGAGCAAGTTATACTCAATGCATTCCACCAGGTTGGGGTGGCTAACAACCAGGAGGGTCACTATCCAGTGGTGCTTGTTCCATTTCAGTGTGGGGGTTATCTCAGGTCTTCTGAAAATTGCAGTGTGCACTGCCATGACTGTGGACTGTTTGTTAGATAATGATCTTGAGTACACTACGTGAAGTGGAGCTTAAGGTACACCTGGAAATGTTAGGGTTGTTTGAGTGGATATGTGATACCAGCAGGTCTATGGATGCGCTGAAAGGGAGTGAAGGAGGGCTGGAGCCTGGAAGAATGGCCCAGCCAGCTACCAAAATACGTAAGGACAAGGGGCTTGGGAAACCTGCTCCTAAATGTCTCCCATCTTAGGTGGATGGGACACCAGAGGAGGCTGCCCCGGAGCCCACTGAGGAGGGCATTGCCTCTCTTGGTGACCTGCTGGAGGAATTCTGCAAATCACAGAAAGAGTGCCCAATCCTGGAGGGCATGAAGCAACAGGACGAACCCCAGGCAGCAGGTGATGCCTCTGGGAATCACCACACTTACTTGGAGGGAAATCTCCTGTATAGTGACTTAAGGCACCTGGGCATGGGGCAACAAGTGCACTGGTCATTCCCCAGTGCTACAGGGCCTTCCTTCTGGAACTGGGTCATGAGAAACCCTTAGCAGGACATGTGAGGCAGGACAAGACCTTTGCCAGGCTTGTCCCCCACTTTTGTTGGCACCGGATGAAGATTTTCCCAGATACGTTCTATAGGACTTGCTTGACCTGTCAGGCCAGTGTGAAAACAGGTCAGAGGCTGAAAGCCCCCTTTAATCTCTTGCCTGTCATTGGCACCCCCTTTGAAAGTCTTGGCATCGTAGGGCCTATTGGTCCCTAGACAACCTCTGGCAACAGGTTTATCCTGGCACTTGTGGACCATGCTATAAGATACCCACAGGCCATACTTCTGAGGGCTGCAACTGCACCTGCAGTGGCTAAGGCCCTAATGAGGATTTTCAAAAGAATGGGTTTCCACAAGGGAATGGTGTCTGACAGGGGCACCAACTTCGTGTCTGTGTATATGCAATGTGGAAGGAGTGTGGTGTGACTTAAAAGTTCTCCACCCCTGCCCTTCACAAACCAATAGGCTTGCTGAAAGTTTCAACAAGACCCCGAAAGACATGATCAAAGGCCTGCCTGAAGCCTTGAGGTGAAAGTGGGACATCCTCTTGCCGTGCCTTCTCTTTGCATACATAGAGGTACCACAGCAGGGTTGGCTTTAGCCCCTTTGAGCTTCGAGATGAAAACCCTGTGAAGGGACCTCACATTTTGGTGAAGGAAGGGTGGAACCAAGGTCCCAGGAAACCAATCCAGGATGTAGTTAGCTGCATGCTGGCCGTCAGAAGGCAAATGACCAATTTGTGAAGCAAGATTCTGAAAACAAAGCTGCCTTTCCAGGAAGTAATGCAGCAGTGATGTGGCCAAACAGCTGCCCCAGTGCAATTACAACCTGAGCAGAAAGTGTGGGTGATGGAACCTGTGAAGCCAAGGGCGCTTCATGACCATTGGACTGGTCCCATGAGGTAGTTGAGAGGAAGGCAAAGGTCACCTACCTGGTGGACCTCAAGACACCCAGGCAGCCACTCAGGGTAATCTATATCAACTGTCTCAAACCACACTTTGAGAGGTCTGAGCTCACAATGCTGTTGGTGACAGATGGAGGGGAGGAAGAGGAGAGTGAACCTCTCCTTTACCTCTTAGCCCCCAAGGAGAAGAATGGATCAGTGGAAGGTGTGAACCTTTTCCCAATCTGACTTCTGAACCGCAGAGGGACTACTATTAGCTGCTGGGACAGTACTCCTCTCTGTCTCCCTCCACACCTGGGAGTACCTACCTTTGCACCCATGATGTGGACACAGGAGACAGCCTCCCTATCAGGAGTAAAACTAAAAGGCTGTCTGATAAGTTGAGGGTCAGCATCAAGAAGGAAGTTTTTAAGACGATGGGGTTGGGGGTGATTGAACTCTCCAGCAGCCTCTGGTCCAACCCTGTGATGCTGGTACCAAAAGCTGCACCACCTGGCACCACACCAGAGCTCAGGTTCTGTGAGGATTACAGGGTGCAAAATTAATTCACCAAGACTGATGCTAATCCCATCTCTGGGCTGATTAGCTGATTGATAGCTTAGGGACTGCCCAGTACCTGAGAACCTTTGATCTTACATCAGGGTACTAGCAGATTGACCTAACTGAAGGAGCCAATTATAGGTCAGCCTTCTCCATTCCAGAGGGCCAATATCAGTTTAGATTGATACTATTTGGCTTGAAGAATTCCCCTGCCACCTTCCAGAGGTTGGTTCACTAGAAAGGAGGCCTTCTGTGCCTCCCATCTATATGAGATCATTATCTACAGCTCCGGCTGGAAGGAACGATTGAACCACTTCCAGGAAGTGCCCTAGGCCCTGCAACAGGCAGACCTGGCTATCAAATGCAGAGAGTTCCAGGTAGGGCAGGGGTCTGTATTGTACCCTAGGACACCTGAAGGGCAGGGGTAAGATGCTGCCCCTCTACGTCAAGATAGACACTATCATAGCCTGAGAGCCCCCAAAAACTCAAATTTAGGTAAGAGCCTTCTTAGGCCTCACAGTGTATTACATGAGGTTTAGTTAGAAGCAGCAGCCTAGGCATTTTATTTGGACAGAGGAATGCCAAATAGCATTTGACTCCCTAATTCAGGCCATGTGCACAACCCCTGCTCAAGGCCCCGGGCTTTTCCAGGGAATTCATCATTCAGACAGATGCTTCAGAGCATGGCATAAGGGCAGTACTTTCCCAATTTAATGAAGAGAGCCTAGACCAACCTGTAGCTTTCATCTCTAAGAGGTTACTTCCCTGGGAACAGAGGTGGAGTGCTATTCAGAGAGAAGCCTTTACTGTGATCTAGACACTGAAGTTGGGGCCATACCTGTTTGGGACTCACTCCTGATTCAAACAGACCACATGCCCCTCAGGCACCTAATGCAAATGAGGGGTGAGAATTGAAAATTGTTGTGGTGATCCATCTCCCTACATGGAATGGACTTTGAGGTCGAATACAGACCTGGAGTAGACCATACTAATGCTGATGGTCTTTCCAGGTTCTTACGCCTTAGTGATGAGATTTCTGTAGAGGTTGGGTAACTCTCCCCACTTTTAGCTGGGGGGACATGTGTTAAACCTCATAGCCTTAGGGTGGTCTTCCCCAAACCTTTTTCCTGCTCACCTTCACTTTTTGCTGTATTGTTTTTGTTGGCCTTAGGACTCAGAGCACTTTAACACTGCTGACCAGTGCTAAAGTGCATATATGTCTCCCCTAAACATAGTTTCATTGACTTATCTACAATTGTTATATTTAATGTATCTGTGAGTCCCTAGTAGAGTGTACTACCTTTGCCCAGGGCCTGTAAATTAAATGCTACTAGTGGGTCTGCAGCAATGATTGTGCCACCACACAAGTAGCTCTTTAAACATGTCTCAGGCCAGCCACTGCAGAACCTATGTGTGCAGTTTACACTGCCATGTCGACTTGACATTTGAAACCCCTTGCCAAACCTTAAACTCCACTTTTATTACATATGTCACACCTTAGATGTGCCCTAGGTAGCCCATAGGCCAGGGTGCTCTGCAACTAAAAGGCAGGGCATGTATGTTTAAGTTTTGCAAGTTCTGGTAGAGAAAACTACCTACATTCATTTTTCACTACTGTGAGGCCAACCCCTCTCATAGGTTAACATTGGGAATTCCTTATTACACTCTTGAGCTGTAATTACTGATTGAGAATGAGTAGCTCTGTCATGTTTAATATCATTGGAATGGTAATGATACATCTGGTAAATTTGTATTAATCATTACTATTTTAGAAATACCACCTTTAGAAAGATGCCATTTCTCTGCTCTTAAAGCTCTCTGTGCCTGGAGCCTGTTTCCAATACAAGTGTGAAGTGGGTGACATCTGGACTCTGTGCATTCCCTCTAGACAGCCACACACAAAGGAAGGGTAGGTGTGACTGAGCATTCATCTGCCCTGATGGCACATCCTTGGCAGGAATGGAGGGAGGAGCTGACACACATGAGTGGGCAGTGTCCTGTCCCCACACAAAGGGTTAATTCCCCCCCCTCTCGAGATTCTGGAGCCAGGGCTAGGAAGGGATGCACTTCAGAGCCCCTCTTTAAAGTCACCTCCACTTCAAAGGCACAACTGGATATAAGTATTGAGTCACTGGCCCCACCAGATCTTCTGGATCTGTAAAGAAACTCTGCCTTAAAGAAGGACTGCTGTGCTGCTTCAAGGACTGCCACTCTGCTGGACTGCTGCTCTGAAATACCTGCTTTTCTGCTTTTCTGACCAGTTGCCTACTACCCTTTGCCCCTGCTGAGGAAGAACTGGACTCTTGCTTGAACCCAGAGTTATCTCCAAGGGCATACTGGCTTACCCCCTGTTAAGAGAATCAGGGATATCAAAGTCTCACCTCCTGCATCTGTGCCTGGTCCATTGGTAGTGGATCCAGATGTTTGCTCCAGGGGAACAAGAACCTGTGTGGGAACAAGAGCCTGTGCATCACACTCAGAACCAATGCATCACCTCTAGAGCCGACGAATCGGAACTGGTGCATCGCTGCAGTGTGGGAAGATTGATGCATCCCCTTGACTGTGTAGTTAAACCCAATGCATTGGCTTTGAAACCAATGCACCTCGGCTTTGGTGTTTTATCTTCAGAACCAGTATATTTCACCATTGTTGCGTGTAGAAAGTCAGTGTATCACCTCAACTGCTGGGATCGACATATCGCTCAGCTGCGCCCCGCATCTCTCTGTTGCGACTAGGATTAAGGTTAATTGTTCAGCAGGCCTGGCATGGCTCCTGTATCTGGCTCGCACCCCATTGTGGTCAGCCTGAACTCTTGACCTTGCCCCAGTCCAGCGGGACCAGATAACCCCTATAGGCACATATTTCTTCTAAGCGCTGTTTTCACATTGGAACTTTGTAAATTCAAAACTCGAGTTCTACTTTTTCAATTTTTTTCGCTTTGGTTTTGTTTTATTTATAAAAATCATTATCTATTTTTCCAAACTGTTATGGAGCCTTTTTGTGGTGTTTGCACTGTGCTACTGTTTGAAGTGTTGCGCAAATGCTTTACACATTGCCTCTTAAGTTAATCCTGCCTGATCTGTGCCAAGATACCAGAGGGTGAGGACAGGTTAATATATACTGCATATCTGACGTATCCTGACTAGGATTGTGGTTCCAGGATGCATACCTCTGCCAACCAGAAACCCAATTTCTATAATTGCCCATACATGGGGAATAACTTGAGATAAAGCGGGTATCACAAGTGTTTCAGCATTTCTCAGAGACATTTTGAGACATGGACAAAGTGGACTCTGGCCCAGGGCCCCCGCCTTTCAGGGAGCCCACTGATAAAGCCAGCTATGTACTGCAGAGAGTCTTGCCTTGATGACCTTGAAAAATTCTTAAATGGATGGTTTTAAATATCGTTTTCCTTTAATTTATTTTTAATGTGTGTGATGAGTGGGAATCTATTTACAGACATTTTGCAGAAAAATGTGTTTGTGTTTCTGTGCAAATTCCATAAAAAAGTTTTTTTAGATAAAACAGGACCTCACATGAGAAATGGGAGGGTGTCACAGAGATTAGTTGCAGTAATAATAATGAGTTGCTGATGTGTTACAATATTGGGAACACAGGTCACGATCTCTAAATATTAGGTGTAAACACATTGACAATTTGGACAAGGGTGCCTGTGCACTGTCTGTGACCTGGCCAAAGAGGGCATGGAAGAGCTGAAACTGGATAATAAATGCAAAGCAGTTCTGAACAGGAGGCTCCAAAATACGTTTGGCCCAGGACCCCCCAAGTACTTAAGATGCCCCTGGCAATTCTGTGCATGCAATGGCAAAACAGACTTTTGTTGGTGATAAATGTATACGAAATTTCCATATCATGCTTCAATAAAACTACAAATTTTCAGTAGTGTGGTATTACCACATTTCTTAACCCGTTTACTGCGGCGGAAATTCTGTGGTGGTGTCGGCGTTCTAAAGGGTGGGCGGGGCTGCGTCGGCCAGCACCTGGAAGGTAGTGCTCCGGCCGACGCGAGCACGGAACGGGTTAAAGTCACCTAAGTTATAAAAATGCAATTGATGCACATTTCTCCAGTTTCCATTGAGCTCTAAGGCTCTGAGGGGGATATTCACAAGGAAGTGGCAGAGAGAGGCGTTAGCCTTCCTGGCTTAATGCCTCTCTCCGCCACTTCAGAAAAGCAAGGCTGTACCATATTCACAAGGACATGGTGCAGCCCTGCTTTTCCCCCTGCGATGGTGCTAAGTTTCACAACTTAGCGCCAATGCAGGCACCCTTGCACCAGAGTGCAAGGGTGTCTGCAAGCAGGAAGGTTTGTTTATGTACAGGAAGGTATCCCTTCCTGCACATAAACAAACCTAAAATGCCAGTTTGTAAGTTACATGTGTGCTGCTTCATGCAGCACACATGTAAGTTACAAAGCTGCATTTTTAAAAAAAGTTTTGTTTATGTACAGGAAGGGAAACCTTCCTGTACATAAACAGCCATGGCATTTTGCATTTTCCATTTGTGCTGTTTTCCATGTGTGCTGCACAAGGCAGCACAAATGGAAAATGCAAAAATGAGGATAAATAAAGCATTTCTACTCATATCGCCAACTTAAGAACAGGGTTTTCCTGTCGTTAGCTCCTATTTACTCTGCCCTTGTGAATAGGGGGAAGCGTAAATATCAATGGGTGTTGCGATGGAACACCCATTGCACGCCCCTTTCACGTTAAACATAGCATGAAAGGGTGCCTATTATAATCCACATTTGTAAAGCACGAACAATGACCCGTAAGGTTCTCTAGGCGCTGGGGGATATAGGGAAGATTAAGCAAGCTATTGCCCAGAGTCACATGGTGCTGGGCTAATCTGCCGCCGGTGCTGGGGATTGAACCGTGATGCCCAGATTCCGGAGTCAGTCGCCCTGGCTGCGGCGCCACACCTCTTCCCTAATTCACAAGGCACTTGTGAATAAGGCGAGGTCTCTATCACCACCACAATGTTAGTGAAAGTGATGTGGTGGCGATCAATTGCATGATAAAGGAGAAAACGGGAAAGGTAAGGTGCTAGGATGTAATCCAGGTACAGTAATTCCTCATTTTCTTTTCAGGGAACAACCCCTCAGGTGACAACTGGAGGACATTCCCTCGGAAAACGCACAAAATGATGTGTGCATATCTGGGAATAGTGCAGAAATATCGGTTCCTGTTTAAAATTAACCCTGGGCGTAGTTTGCGAAGTAGCACTACACGAAGCTACGCAAAGTGCACTTCGCACTACGCGAGCTACGCGTAGCACTTCGCGAACTGCGTAGTACCCTGTTTGCACTGTGCAAGATGTCGTTTTCAATAATTGCACAGTGCGGACAAGCAACCGGCACTGTGCAATCATTGAAAACGGCATCTTGCACAGTGCGAGCTGTAGTTTTCTGCCGCTCGAGTAGATTTTTACTCGAGCGGCAGCTTTCTCAACGCGGACTGGTAGTTTCTCATCGCGATGAGAAACCTGACCTCCTCGCGTTGAGAATCTCGCCGGGAGGTTTATTTTCCACGCTCGCGATCGCCAACTTGATGTTGCTGATCGCGAACGAGGAAAAAGTCTCACCGGGATGTCATTTTGCTTGCTCGCGTCGCTAACTTGACGTTGAGGACCGCGAGCAAGCAAAAAATGACCGCTGCACTACGCAACACTACGCTCCGCGCGTTCGCACTGTGCTACATGCAATTCGCGTAGTGCGAAGTAGCGCAAACTTCGCAAACTACGCGAGCGTAGCGTAGTGCTTTGCCCAGGCTTATTTAAAATACCCTAGAGTAGAGGGGCGATAGGCGGACAGATCGTGACACCGCCTTCAGTTCCTGGATCCAGTTCACCTGATAAAATCTGTGTTGTTAACACTAAGTAAGGAATTAGAGCCCCATAACATCATCTCTTAATAAGGGTCTAAATGGGCACCTCTGTAAGATATTGTACATGTAAAAAAATTAAAAGACTGCCTGCTTGATGGTTCATGGAGGGATAGTCATGTTTCTAACTTAAGAGTTGCTGAGTGAAGAACATCACTGAGAGGTACCTCCATTGAATTGTGTGCCTCACATCATGGCCAATACAACAGGGGCGTAGGTTCAATTGGTGCAGCTGGTTCAGTGACACCGGATCCCAGTGGCTTGAGGGGCCTATTGAACCCTAATTATTGCTGTATTGCACAGTTCAAACAGCGGCAAGGGGTGCCCATTTCCATCCTCGAAACAGGGCCCGTGACACACTGTCTACTCAAGTGTAATAATGGACTTCCTGTCTCAAACCAGAGGCAGCAGAAAGTAGGAGATTCTGAAGGGTGCAGAGACGTGTGCCCTGACAGCAACATCCTGAATCAATCATTCACCGGCAGCACAGGAGGGAAGTATTAAATGCACCCTAATTAAGTGACAGAGGGCAATGCATACATTACTATGATTACATTCGTTTAGAAGGAGAACATAATTAGCAAATACTGCACAAGCTTTTTCGTAGGACTAGTATTTCCTGGTCAACATCTGCAAGCAATTTCATCTTTATTAAAAGCTCAGGAGGAAGGTCACGTTTAAAGATTTCAATGCGGCTTTTTGTGCTGTGTGTCCCACATTTGAAGTACAGTTTCCGTATAGAAGCTCTTAAGCTTAGTTTTTGCTTTCGGAGCAAACGAAAGATTTAAGGGACTCTTACTCAGTAATTTACTAAAAAAACATAAGAGAAGCAACAGAAGCCAGCCCACACTTAACAGTTTTCTTAGCGAGAATATGAAATACAGCAGTGTAAATCATTTGCAAACGCAAGAAATTAAGGCTAGTACGATAAAAGCCTAATCACTGTTCACCCAAAATCCACCAGTGAAGGGTTTTTTGGCCTTGTTAAGATTAAACTTGCTCTGCCGCGGTGCAAATTTAATGCAACATTTCAGCAACAAGCGCCAAACAAGCATTGGCAGGACCAATGTGGCTGGACTTTCACATGGCTGTAAAAATGCAAGCTGGCAGTAGATGTACCTTTAAAATCATATAGAAGCAAAATGATGCTAGGCTTCCTTCTAGTTACATAGTTTATAGTTATGAAAAAAAAACTGTAGAATTTTAAAAGCTACAGATAGGATCACAATCCATAACTCGCACAGCAGCTGTGCAAACATTAAATCACACACCAAATGTAATGCATACATGTGTTGTTCACAAAACTTTAAAAAAAAGTTAATCCACCACCTCTCCTTCGCGGAAAGGTTTGGCAAAAAAAAGAGGGAGTCCCAAAATGCAATTTCCCACTGCAATTTCCATAGAGAAAATGAGAAAATGAGACAACGATCCAAAAATGATGGCTGAACTGGATTACAGTACATTTGGTAGAAAGCCATATCTTTAACCACAAATCATACTGTTTGTGATTTCCTTTAAATCAAATCAGCAGTTTTGGAGAAATTAGGGTTAAAACAATAGAGATATATTGACTGTTGGTATGTCAGAAGTCCTGCGGGAATTAAAAAAATAAAGCGTTATGATTGGCTGAGAAGGCTGTTTCTCTCTACTGTAATTTCTCTCAAGCAGGACACAGAGTGGTCCAATGGGACAGAGCTCTCTGATTGGTCGGCTACAACCTCAAAAGAAATGTTGCAGACACCATTACAGGCCATTGGGACTCGGTCAAAGGCTCTGCACTTAACTCCACACCGTGCACGTGGCGGGTTGGGCATGAGGGGTGGTCGCAGGGTCTGGAAGCAGGAGGGGCACTGAGTATGGTAACAAGATCTTACTACACATTAGAAAAACCTCTGAAAATCACTGAAAAAACAAAAAGGTTAAAATATGATAGTGATAGAGTGCCAGGTTATTCAGAAAATTGTAGGGGTGCATCATATTCACTGTTAGCCCGCACCCACATATTAATCGAAATTGTATTAAGGTGTGACTTAGAAATGTATCACTCAAATCTGCTTATAATAGTATGATCAGACATGTAATCATGCCTTTCATGAAGAGCAATGTTGTAGTTCACTGCAAATGTATTTTAGTCAATGAATAATGATTGGTTTCCATGTAATGCGATGCATTGGGTTTAAATGCGCACCATATTAAAGTCTGCACATGTGGTTTGCTTATTCATATATAAAGAGTAATGAAGTTAATGCTTATAATGTGATTTTAGAAGTGTGGGTTTAAACTGTGTAAAGGTCTGATCGCATATACATTTAAAGAGAAAGGCCTGTTCATTTCTTATGTTAGCTAAATATAGTGGGCTGAAAATGATTTCCCTTGGTAAGGCTTTGAGGTTTCAGGAGGATAGAAAGTTTCTCGTTCTCATGTTTCTGTTGCAGGTGCAAGGACACTTAGCTCGTTAGGAAGAGTAACCCTTTGTTTTAGGAGCTAGGATGGTACGAGAAGCCAATATGGGAGTACACCGGAATGTAGGGATGATACTTTCGGCAGATAAGGTGCCTGGGACCCAAGGTCAAGCTAACCGTCGTTGGATGGGAGACAAATTTCAGTGGAAAACTTCTGGAAGAAGACCTGGCTGAAGAGTTGTGCCGGAGGGTGTGTTCTATGTTTTTGGGATTTTGAATTAGGGACAGTGCCCCATGGGTTGAGCAGTTGAGACTTAGATTGGAAGCTAGAAGGAGCATCTAAGGAAGTCTTCACTTCTGACACCTTTTACTCTCTTGTCTGGGAGGGAAAATGCTAAGTAGGGATGTCATCTTAGAGATAGAGTAGGGATACACTAACTAATTTTTCTTTTAAGCCAATGACTTCCAATGTAGAGACTGGAGTAATTATCGCTTTTCTGATGTTATTGGAATTGATTATTCTTCTTATTCTGATTCGGATGAGGCTTCTGCGTAAGATATCCTTTGTACTAGTGCCCATTTACTTTCTTCACTTCATATTGAGGTGCTTGTATGTGCAGTTATTTTTGGTTGTAATAAATTCCCAAAATTGAGATTCGGAGTCAGTGGTCCTTTTTGAGTTTAAATCCAACTTATTGATTATGTGTTAAAATTTGATTTCCTCCCCTCTACACTGTTTAGCAGATAAAAAGATTCTGGTGACCTGAGAGGATTCTTGGTGATGATATGGTAGATAAGAATCCGGCTTCATCAGTTGGTAGCAGAGTAGGATGGTTATCTCTGATAGTGAGGGGAGATCTAGATCAAGATAAGAGATTTTAGTGACCAATTGGATGGTGAGCGGCAGATGACGGCAGCTGATGGAGACTGACGGAGAGTATCGGTGCGGCAGAAACAGCAGTTCGTGGTAGAGTGAGTATGAATAGGGTGATGTGTTTTGTAGATTGCGGTGTTGATTGATTGTGTGATGTTTTGCGGAGTTGGAATGAGAGTTGAGTGATTGTGAGATCAGGCTGTGAGCGCGCGCAGCCCGGGGATTCTTAGGCTCGACGAGTAGTCTGAGAAGTTGTGATGTAGAAGACACCCAAGGTAGACTTTGTTGACCATTGAGAAGGGAATCGTGAGACATCATCGATTACCCAGACTGAGATAGGGGGAGCGAATGTGTGAGTGCGTGAGTAACCGATGCTGGTTGTGGGTTGCTGTATGTGGAACATCGAGCGTTTGAAACCTATTAGTTGAGGCGATTGTCCAGTCGTTTTGTGAACAGACAGTTGCCAGTTGAGGTCGACAATTTCGAGAGACTGTTGGAAGCAGTCAGAGAAGTGATTGTCCAGTCGTTTTCATGGACAGATAATTACTTCAGAGTGTGAATGGGACGAATGCAAGGGTGAGACGTGAATTGTGAAGGAGGGGAACTACTGCAAGCGGAGGAAGTGTGACGTCAGAAGGTGTCGTGTTGCGATTGGTCGGTTGGTGTGAGGCGCGCTGCTATTGGTGGATTGACATCAGGAAGTGAACGAAAACAGTGTGCACGATCAAAAATTTGTTCATCATGAAATGTTTTAAGGTTTTCTGAGAATTATGTAGAGGTGACAAACATGTGGTTACTCAAGGGGAGAAGAAGCGCCTCCCGAGGATACTCCAGCACATTATATGGCAAAGAATGTGGGATTGCATACTATAATTTGGCTTGAAAATTGGCATAAAATGACTCATGGTGAAGGAGAACTGACTTTCCCATGATATGGTACTTCCAGGTTGGATGTGTTGTATCAGTTGAAATCTGTGATGTCTTCTTTGCGACCTCTGCCTAGACCAACTCAGTTTGAGGCATTGCATACATGGATCAGAGCAGCGTATGACAGGAAAAGAGATCGAAGTCAAGAAAGAGTGAAGAAGTCAATCAGGGCATTCCAGGATGCGAAGTGTGATGCGCTAGAGAAGAGGTGGAGAGTGGAAACAATTGAGGGGGATAGATTGTATCCAGTACTAGAGAAAACAGACAGTGCAAAGGCAAAGAGCGTAGATGAGGATGATAGGGATACGGATGACAGCTTGGTTGAGAGGTTGTTGTCGGAAAGACTGCCTCCGTTCAATCCAGATTCCTATGAAGGAAAGTCGGCTCCAGCGGAAGGGACTAGTGGATTACAGACTCAGTCAGAGGTGAGAGTAGTAGGGAAAATCTCGACCGGAACGGAGGACATGATAATTCAGTCTGTAGCGAGTACAGAAGATGGGAGAGTTGTGAGGTTATCGGATGCTTTAAAAATACCGGTTACCATTGGACCCATTGTTTCAGTTTACGACCCAGATCAAGAGAGAGTTGGTAGTCTAGCACAGTCAGTTGCTGGATCAAGGAGTGTGGTTGAGCGAAACGGGACAGCGAGCGGGATGGAGCAGACTCCGAGACCTATAGAATGGAGTACGCCATTGCCAGCCACCGCAGACTCCTCTAGGGGACAGGTGGATGTGAGACCAATAAGACCAAGGTCTTTGGCTGAGTCAAGATCAGACTTGAGAATGTGGGTACCGCCTGTGAGAAAACAATGTGAGAGAACTACAGAGAATGAGGAGCAAGGTAACTCAGGAAACCGACCAGTCTCTAGGAACATGACAGAAGAGAATAGGTCTCGAGATCAGAGCTGCGAGTATGGCAAACGGAATGGTGCAGCTTGTCGAGAAATATTGAAAGGCACCCTGAAAGGGATGATGTTAGATGTAGTGAGATTGAAAGCAGAAGTAGACGAAAAACAAATGGAAATTTGCCTCTTGAAAGGATATACATGTATGAACAAGATGAGTTACTTTTTGTAGCGAAGGATGTGACTCGCAAGGCAAGAACTGCACATGAGAACCTGACAGAGTTGGCTAAGAAGTATGAGGTGGATTTGTCTAAAACGAAGTCATTACAGGGAAACCATAGGTTGCAGTATGGTGACCAAGAACTGGAAGAGAAAAGGGTCATGAGGTTGAGAACCCATATCAGAGATTTGATTATAGCGATGCGTGCATGGATCATGCTTGATAAATGGGAGGAAAGATGGTCCAAGAAGAAGAGTTCCAAAAAGATAGTAGGAGAGACGCCATCTCCAGGGGGAGGGACGGTAGGCATAGGGAATTTCCCTTTACGAGAAGTACAGAATGGAGGGTACGTGCATGTGCCTTGGAGTAGGGGTGATTTGGCTGCATTTACGAACGATTTCCCTCGGCTGAGGGAGAAGCCTGTAGAATGGTATAAACAGGTTGATCGCTTTGTCAAGATCTCAAAAGTGTTGTGGATTGATTTGAACACGTTATTAGACATCGTGGTTCCAGGGGACTTATGGTCCGCATGTAAAATTTCTGTTGGATGGCCAACTTCAGAGCCAGAAAGGAATCCTACCACGACTGGTCTGTCACCCATAGTTATGAAAGATTTTGAGCAAGTGATCACGTGGTTAAAATCGAAAATTGCGCCTCAGGATATTGATTGGGTTAAGATAGATCGGACAGTCCAAGAACCAAAAGAGACGGTGCATGAGTACTATGAACGCCTCTTGCAGGCCTTCAAACAGTACAGTGGATTAGATGCCTTAGATACAAAAGACATGGGACAGTTTGTTTCAAAGTTTGTGTTAGGGTTGAGGCCAGAAGTTAGTCTCATGATACAGCAACATCTGATCTGTTGGCAGAACAAGCCGGTGGATGAGATTTTGCGGAATGCCAGATACTGCAGTGATGAGATAGATTTGAAGCACAGGAAGTTAAAAGACAAATTGATGCATGTTCAGATGCAAACAGCCCAAGTTCAGCCTGGCGGAGGGACATTAGGAAGGAGACAGGGAAATAACCAAGGAGAAAACCAGAATGTTCAAGGTCAGGGAAGACCAAAGTCAGTTGATCCCAAGACAGAAGTGGATGTGGTGACATTGAAGAAGACCACTGCGTGTCATCTTTGTCACCAGATTGGACATTGGAAACGCGAGTGTCCCTTGAATCCGATTAACCAAGTGCAGCAGGAACAAGAAATAGTTCAGGTACCTGTACCTGAAGCAGTCCCTACAATGACTAGACCAAGGTCGATGAAAGGGGGGACGTTCAGTCAGCAGTTACAAGTTCCCCAGCCATCTAGAGTTCAATATGTTCAGCAAGGAGCTCGGACCTATCAACAGATGCCCTTGTTCGAAGGGTATGAAGAGTTTAGCCCAGAACCGTTGGCATGAAGGTGCCTGAGAGGGGAGGAAGACTGCACACTTGGAGCAGACTTGGAGGTAGACCAGAGGGGACCATTTGTAGAAGCAGATATTGATGGTCACCCTACCACCTCCTTGGTTGACACTGGCGCTGCCCGTTCTACTGTAAGATCAGCAGTAGTCCCTAACCTACCACTCTCGGGACAATCGATCCAAGTTGTTGGAGTAGCAAACAAGAAAATGACCAGTCCATTGACAGAACCAATTCCTGTGAGAATAGGAACTTTCTGAGATTGACACCAGTTTGTGGTGTGTGACTCGAGTCCAGTTTGCCTGTTAGGAAGAGATCTTTTATGCAAATTAAATTGCACCATCTACTGCACACCGAAGGGAGTTGAAGTACAGACAAAGGATGATGATGCGACCTTTAAAGTTGCAAATCAGCACTTATTCATATAAATGTACCCAGCACTGACAGTGGAGGAACTTCCACTTGACTTGAGAGATTCTGTGTCACACGAGGTGTGGGACTTCACCGGAGAAGAGATTGGGTTGATCAAAGGTGTAGAGCCAGTGAAGATACAGGTCAAGCCAAACATAGAATTCCATAAGATGCCCCAGTACAACCTGTCACCCGAGACTATTGCAGGGATCAAACCTGTGATCGAGTCTATGATCAAGCAGGGAATTCTGAAGGAGATCATGGGTAGCCCATGTAATTTACCTATCATGGGACTACAGAAACCGAGCGGGAAATTTAGGATTGTGCAGGACCTGCGAAAGGTCAACACAATAGTTGTTTCATGCTGTCCGGTGGTACCGAATCCATCTGTGATTCTGTTTCAGATTCCATGTGAAGCTGAGTGGTTGACAGTGATTGATCTGTGTCAAGCATTCTTCTCAATCCCACTCCATGAGGAAAGCCAATTTCTTTTTGCTTTCCGGCTGGAAAACTGTGTGTTAATGTGGTGTCGTATCCCCCAGGGGTACACAGAGAGTCCATTGATCTTTAATCAGATCTTGCCACAGCACTCTGTTCTGGTGCAATACATTGATGACTTGCTCATTGCCTCAGAAACAGAAGACGCTTGCAGGATTGATACCATTGCTTTACTGAATCATTTGGCAGAGAATGGACACAAGGTATCCCCAAACAAATTGCAGTAATGCCTGAGTGAAGTACAGTACTTGGGTCACAGAATTGAGAAGGGCAAGAGGAAGGTGTCACTGGATTGCATTGAGGCAATTATGAACATGCCTGTACCTACCGCACAGAGAGATGTCAGAATGTTCGTGGGGATGGTTGGCTACTGCCGCCAATGGATTCCCAACTTCTCATTTGAAGCAAAGCCTTTACAGAGGCTGACACGCAAGGATGTGAGTGATCCGGTACCATGGGACAACGACTGCTTAATGTCGTTTTTAAGGCTGAGAGAGGCTATGTGTCCCGCTCCAGCTTTGGGAATGCCTGATTACAACAAGTCTTTCTCGTTGTTCTGTTGCGAGAGAGAAGGTTGCGCATTGTCAGTTTTGATTCAGAATCATGGAGGTGTCCGTAGACCAGTTGCCTACTTTTCAGCTACTTTAGATCCAGTAGCTTCTTCGTTGCCCGGATGTCTCAAATCCGTTGCTGTAACAGGTGTCAGTATTGAAAGGTGTGAGAGTATTGTCATGGGACATCCACTTACAGTTTATGTGCCACACTCTGTTGAACTGTTGATGACAAGGACCAAAACACAGCACCTCACAAATAACAGATTGACACTCTATGAGCAAGTTATACTTGCTGCAGAAAATGTGACGTTGAAGAGGTGTTCTGTTTTGAATCCCGCCACATTGATGCCCATTCCAAATGCAGATGGTGAAGATTGTGAGGACCATGATTGTCTTGATGTGACTGAACTATGCACCAAACCAAGACCAGACATTGTTGACGAACCGCTCCCTGATCCTGATGAAACTTTCCTTGTGGACGGTTCATGTTTGAGGGACAAGGTTGGTCGATTAAGAGCAGCATTTGCTGTATGTACCATCACTGGAGTTGTTGAAGCTGCTTGTTTAGAGGGAGTACACTCCACACAAGTAGCTGAAATTATTGCTTTGACCCATGCCTGTTTGGCAGCTGATCAGATTCGTGTAACAATCTACACTGACAGTCAGCACAGGTTTGGTGTGGTTCATGACTTCGGACAGCTATGCTTACAGAGAGGTTCCATGACATCTTCAGGTTTGCCTATAAGAAATGGGAAATATGTGAGACAATTGTTGGAAGCATTACAGTGTCCCAAGGAAATTGCGGTTGTCAAATGTCCTGCTCATAGTAGAGGGACTGATTTTGTTTCATTGGGTAATAACTATGCGGATGAGGTTGCCCGTTTCTGTGCAGAACAAGGATGTATATTCACCGGCGGTTACACTGGAGAAAGCCAAGAAAGAACTGAGCTCAGCATGATATTAGCCATAGCAGACGCTTGGGAGGAACTAAAACGGTTGCAGGATGAGGTTACCAACCAAGAACGAGATGGCTGGATAAGATCAGGTTGTGAGAAAAGAGATGTAGATGTGTGGGTCTCGAGTGATGGTCGAGCTGTATTGCCGGAAAGTCTGTTGAGCCCAATGGCAAGATTGATACATGGTGCAGCACATCTTGGCAGGGATGCAATGGTGCGAGTGTTTAGACGGACATGGTACAATCCGAAGTGTCGTGCGGTTGGTGAAGCTGTATGCCAGAGGTGTTTCACGTGTCAACAGATGAATGTGGGAAAGAAGACTGTCGTAACTTTGAGTCACATTGGGAAGTCAGGAGGGCCTTTCAATAGAATGCAGTTGGATTTCATTGAGATGCCAAAGTGTAATGGGCTGAGGTACATTTTAGTCGTGGTGTGTGTGTTTTCAAGGTGGGTGAAAGCTTACTCAACACGTAGGTATGACACACTCACTGTAGCTAAACTGTTGTTGAGGGAGCTCATCCCGAGGTTCGGTTTTCGACCTCTTTGGAGTCAGACAGTGGGACACACTTCCACAGTGAGATCATGAAATTGCTCTGTGCTGCTTTGAATGTGGATCAGAGACTGCATTGCAGCTACCGACCAGAGGCTTCTGGGATTGTGGAGCAGGTTAATGGAACTTTGAAAGCATAGATGGCAAAAGTGTGCACTTCGACATCTCTGAAATGGCCTGATGCACTGCCCTTGGTTCTCATGAGCCTTCGTAGTGTTCCAGATAGGAGAACGGGGTTATCACCTCACGAGATCCTGATGGGGAGGGCAATGCGATTACCAGCGATACCTGCTACTGCTCTAATTAGCATCACTGATGACTTAATTCTCGACTACTGAAAGGGACTGGCTGACGTAGTCCGTTCTGTGTCTCAGCAGGTACAAACAGCAACTGTTCCAGCCACAAGTGGCCTGTGCCACGACCTGTGCCCGGTAGATTGGGTGCTTGTTCGCAAACACGTGAGAAAGAGTTGCCTGGATCTCTGTTGGCATGGCCCGTACCAGGTAATACTGGTCACGAACACGGCAGTGAAGTGTGGAGGGTTGCCGAACTGGGTGCATGGCTCTCATAACGGCAGAGTTCCAGCATCCTTGGAAGAAGCAGCCGCTCTTCTAAATGAAAATCCAGCTGAGGTGGCAGGACCATCTGAGAGGGCAAGTCAAGCTGTGAGGGTTGCTGACGCAGTTGGTTGTCCACTGGATCGAGCTGCAGTGGGTGGTGTCAATCTGAGCCCCGAATTTGACTCGGACAGCGAAAGCATTGCTGTGGGTGCAGTAGAGTCAAATTCAGCAGAAGAAGGAAGTAGTGCACAGGGTACCCAGAGGGAGAGCAGAAGTGCCACGAGAGCAGAAGAGGTTTGGCCCGTGAGCCAGAGGCAGCTGAACCTGAGGTTGGCACCTGAAAGAGATCTTGCCCCAGTTTCTGAAACGTCTGAATCTGAACAGAGTGACGAAGAGCAAGCCCGAGGTGGTCTAAGGAGATCCAGGAGAACAAGAGTGCCGTGTCAAAGATACGCCTCACCGGAGTGGACATACGCTGTGACTGATGCCAGGAGTGGTGAGCTCGGGGAGGCTGAAGTCCTTGAAGTTGGTCAGTGAATTTCCGAACCTGAAAGTGGATGTGTTGCTGTTGGTTCCGGGAGTGGAGATCGAAGGAATACTGACTCTCACTATTCTGAATCCTCCACGTCTAAGCAGAATTTGTGAACTAATCCTGGAGAAGCTGGTTTTTCCAACAAATGGTTATGTGCCACTGCATCAGAAATTAGTGTGGCTTCGTCTTGAACTTTTGCAGCATGTTTTAGAGATTCTGGGAGCTGATCTTATTCTGGATTGAATGTGAACTTTGTTGTAAATTAAAGTCTAAAAAGAAGAAAACCTAGGCCCGAGTGGAAGAAGAAAAATGTAGTGAATTTCCGTCAAGATGACGAAAGAGGGCTAGGGAAGTCTTTTGTGGACCATGTAAATAAGGAACTGAAATTGCAAGGGGATTTCCTGCTCTTGAAGTACTGTTCGAACTTGTTAGCAAGCGACGTTTGGAGGAGAAAAGAGACTCATAATTGTTCGCTGCTGAAACCAAGAACTTTGAGAACTTTGCGAGATCATGGATGCTGGAAATACTCATCGTAGATCCAAATTAGTAGTAGGTACACTTGTAGGGTTAGTGATAGTTTTTATAATCATAATAGTTGTAGCCTCATATATCATTTCAAATAAGCAGGAAGCGGAGGTACAGGGAACACCTACACCTACCACTGCTAGCCAAAAGGAGGTCACTATAGGAGCTGAAAGAGCTTTACTAATCGAAGAGAGTCATAGATTTCACATAGATTTGTCTAGAGGTGATTTTAAGCTTAATGAGTATGCAAGGCTGCTATATGAGTACGTGGATGCGATGGATGCGAAAGACTGTTACGTGTGCATGCAGTTACCTGCCTCAGTGGACAAGGGTATCAGATACCACCATCTTCCACTGACGTATGGAATTTCTTGTAGCTTGTTGCTTAGTATCTTTTATGACAGAGGTCAGTTTGAGTATTTCTTTTCCAATTACGATGCAGTGCTTCCTGAAGTTCCAGCTTACAAGCATTTGAATAAGTATGATTATTATAAGTCCGAAGACAGACTTCAGAAGTATTTCATACCGTCATTGGAACTGGATACGGCTTATGCTCATCGGCATAACTTGACCTGTTCATTGTCAGATGTAGAGAAGAAATTTGTAGATCAGGTAGAAGATAGATATAGAAAACTAACACAAACACGAGATGCAGGAGACAGTCCAGTAGATTGGACTGATGAAGAAAGGTTACACAGCGCTAAAGGGAGTTATGGTCCTATTCCATTGGACAAGGAACAGAGAGGGAAGCTGTGTGTGAGACGTTATCAGATCTACTATGAAAGGGTTCCGTAGGACAGAGTACGTGTGATCATGTCTTCACCATGGAAGATTCTGCCAAGAACTTTTTGCAAGGCTCTGTACAAGTGATTCCAACTGTGTATTATGTGTGTGGAAAGAATGCCTATGTCAGGTTGCCTGTGAATTGGTATCGTACATGCTATTTGGGAATTATGTTTCCAAAGATTTACCATGCAGAGAATTTGGAGCTTTTGGTGTATGGACGGCATTCAAGAGCAAAGAGAACTGCGAGTGCAGGAGTTGTGATTGGAGATGTCTTTGGAGCAATGATACCGAGTTTGGGTGTGGTGCCTGAATGATGTGAAGATTAGAAGATTGGCCACTGTGGTTGATGAGCTGTCAATGAATACAGCTAAGTCATTGTTACTGGTGGATGGAGAGATGTTATCGATAAGGACGATGGTTTTGCAGAACCGCCTTGCTTTAGATGTGTTATTAGCAAAAGAGGGCGGAGTCTGTAAATTATTGAACGTTCAGGAATGTTGTACGTATATTCCAGATAACAGCAAGGATCTGGAGAAATATATAGACAACGTTACTACGATCCATCATGAGATAGAGGATTTGACCGAAGAGGGGGTGTGGGAAAAGATCGGCAAGGGATTAGGTCGCGTGGGAAGTTGGTTTGCCAGCCTGGGGAAAGGGTTCCTTGGCTTTGTGCTAAAACCCCTCATCATTGTTGTGGTTTGTGTGGTTTGCTTGTGGGGATTCATCAGAGCTTACAAAGTGGTACAGAGGAAACAGAGTCGAGAGGACTCTCAGAGCGAGTGAAATGCGAATGGCCAGACTGCAGGACAGTCAATATCAGAACCTTAAGAATAGGTAGAGACTCCAATGGGGGAGGATGGCAACATGTACTGTTTAGGTCGGTTCTTTCTCCATGGTAATTGTGAAATGGTATGATGACACTATTCATCAAAGGGGGGAACTGATAGAGCACCACGTTATTCAGAAAATTGTAGGGGTGCATCATATTCACTGTTAGTCCGCACCCACATATTAATCGAAATTGTATTAAGGTGTGACTTAGAAATGTATCACTCAAATCTGCTTATAATAGTATGATCAAACATGTAATCATGCCTTTCATGAAGAGCAATGTTGTAGTTCACTGCAAATGTATTTTAGTCAATGCATAATGATTGGTTTCCATGTAATGCGATGCTTTGGGTTTAAATGCGCACCATATTGAAGTCTGCACATGTGGTTTGCTTATTCATATATAAAGAGTAATGAAGTTAATGCTTATAATGTGATTTTAGAAGTGTGGGTTTAAACTGTGTAAAGGCCTGATCGCATATACATTTAAAGAGAAAGGCCTGTTCATATCTAATGTTAGCTAAATATTGTGGGCCGAAAATGATTTCCCTTGGTAAGGCTTTGGGGTTTCAGGATGATAGAAAATCTCAGAGGAGTGGAAAGATTCTCGTTCTCATGTTTCTGTTGCAGGTGCAAGGACACCAAGGGGCATATTATCAAGAACGGCGTTAAAAATTATCGCCGGTTTAGCGGCAGAAAGCTGCCGCTAAAGCCATGATAATGGGCTTGATAATATGCCCTTGGAAATTCCAATCGAAGTCCATGTTCTGGTGCGAACATGGGCTTCTATTGGAATTCTCCAGGGCATATTATCAAGCCCTTATCGCCGCTTTAGCGGCAGTTTTCTGCCGCTAAACCAGCGATAATTTTAACGCCGTCCTTGATAATATGCCCCTTAGCTCGTTAGGAAGACTAACCCTTTGTTTTAGGAGTTAGGATGGTACGAGAAGCCAATATGGGAGTACACCAGAATGTAGGGATGATACTTTCGGCAGAGAAGGTGCCTTGGACCCAAAGTCAAGCTAACCGTCGTTGGATGGGAGACAAGTTTCACTGGAAAACTACTGGAAGAAGACCTGGCTGAAGCGATGTGTCGGAGGGCGTGTTCTATGATTTTGGGATTTTGAATTAGGGACAGTGCCCCGTGGGTTGAGCAGTTGGGGCTTAGATGGGAAGCTAGAAGGAGCATCTTAGAGCGAGCTCTGACTAAGTGAGTGCACTTCTAAATAAGTCTTCACTTCTGACACCTTTTACTCTCTTGCCTGGGAGGGAAAATGCTAAGTAGGGATGTCATCTTAGAGATAGAGTAGGGATAGACTAACTGACTTTTCTTTTAAGCTAATGAATTCTAATGTAGAGACTGGAGTAATTATCGCTTTTCTGATGTTATTGGAATTGATTATTCTTCTTATTCTGAGTCGGATGAGGCTTCTGCGTAGGATATCCTTTGTACTAGTGCCCATTTACTTTCTTCACCTTGTATTGAGGTGCTTGTATGTGCAGTTATTTTTGGTTTTTAATAAATTCCTAAAATTGAAATTCGGAGTCAGTGGTCCTTTTTGAGTTTAAATCCAACTTATTGATTATGTGTTAAAATTTGATTTCCTTCCCTCTACACTATTTAGCAGATAAAAATATTCTGGCGACCTTGGTCCCTTGGCTGCTCCCATACTTAGGGGCATTAACAGGGCCCAGAGCTTGGGTCTCAGACAAGGGCGAGCACAATTTGCCCCTGGGTATAACACACCAGAGAAAGACGTTCCCTCCAATATCACGCTCCCGATAATGAGCACCAGCACTTATAGAGTCCTCCATATCCCGCCAGAAGCTATCCGGCTGCTCATAGAGCTTCAAAATGTTCCTCCTTTCTGGTCGGAGAAAGAAGAAAACGTATCACAACTAAAAAACAAAGTCATCCTTTGGTTTCCTTGAGCAACACAATGGTTTAACTGTGAAGACCTATCTAGGAATGTGCAGAGAGTTTCCTGGGTGGGTTCACAAACATTGGTGATTGTGCCATTATTAATTTAAAAAACATGCATTTAGTTAGCCTCCTCCTGGAAAAACTCTCTTGGCTCAATCCATAAAGAGGGAACATTATGGCAGTCCTGTTGGGTTATTTTTATAAGCCTAACATGCAAATACCTGCAAGACCCCAGTTTTTTATCACTGTTATCACTTGACTCTTTGCTGTGCCCGCTTTTAATCACTTTTCTTCTCTTGAGCAAGTCGATTGACTGTATGCACAAGTAGTGATGTCCACCTAGCCAATGGCATCTAGGATATGGGTGATAGATAATAACGCAAGTGCGAATGTCAACGTAGCCGCAGGTAACACACCCCTATACAGGTCAGTAATGCAAGAAAGTATACCTCCTCCAAATTTGGCTAGGGGTCACACTGGTAACCCTGGTAATAATGAGTGTATAAGCAATGAAAGCGTCCACACAATGGGGTTTAACCCCTTCGACGCGCTTGACGGAACGGTTCCGTCATGCACGTCGGTTGGGCTGTGCTTATGACGGAACCGTTCCGTCATGGCCCCGCCCGCGCACGGAATCTTCAGCGTGGCGCGGAAATCCGCGCCGCGCTGAAGGGGTTAATGATAATGTGGATTTAGAAAATAACCTCTCGCTCAGGGCCTGCGAGTGCGGTAAATACAACTATTCTAAATACAGTCTTGGGCACCGTTGGTAACCCTGGTAATAGCAATTGTATAAGCAGACATGCTGCGTTTCCTAAAAATGACAAAATTGCCTTTAGTTGCCTAGAATGTGGCTGGTCTATCAAATAAAGTGCTGAATGAGAATTAGCTTGAGTTAGTAAAGGGTTGTACTGTTATTTCTCTCCACAAATCCTGGGCCAGGGAAGCTGTTCACATAGATGGATTTGTTTCTATCCATACTCCAGCTGGTCAGGCTCATTCATCACAAAAGGGGCTTATTGACAATAGTAGCAACTACTTTAGGAAAAAAGATCTGTAAGATAGAGCTCGGCGGCCCATATTTTCAAATGATTAATATTATATTTGGGCAAAATGTAACTTTGGTTAGTGTCAATTTTTACCACAATAATTGAAATAGCAGAGAAGTTGGAACATGCTTTAAGTGATCATTTAAGGGACCTCAAGACCGATTATATTCTGCTCTGGGGAAGGGATTTCAATTGTAGATTATACCCCATATCCAAGGTGTGTGCTTGTAGCTTGGGGGTCAGGGGGCAAGGAAGAAATGTGCCATTTTGAACACTATTCATGTGGTGAAATCTTTAACTCTGTATTGTCAAAATTCTCTCCTTTTTCGACAATTGATTTTTCTATGCTATCAACACCAGACCACATGTCTTATATGGGCAGAGGTCAGGGCAGTCTAATTGATTTAATTGCTTTTTCCGACTAATATGAATTGCAACTGGTGAGCTTTTCTATCCTTGAAGAATGATTTAGTGACCATTTTCTGTTATCAGTCTTTGTTGAAATTCCCAATAAGAAAACTGTAGGGAAACTAAAATTACATCCTATATCACACCACGATAATAAGGGGATAATACGAAAATGGTCTACTGTAAATTCAGACATTATTTTGCAACAGATAATGTTTAATACTAGGGCTCAAATAGAGGAGTGTCTGAAGAATACCATTAAACAAAATGGTATGCTTGCAGCCTTCACTGATATTATTCGGACAATAAATTTAGCATTACAGGGGTGCAAAAGATTAACATCCCAAAGACCTTTTAAATGGTTTGACAGCAACTGCACATGGACACACATAATGGCCCTGAACCAAAATCCCAGGGACAACACAAGGGTAAGATCCTGTTGACATATATTTATATAAACAGGCACTTGTGAGTCGCAAGATGACTATTAGACAGGAGGCCTGGGAGAAACTCAGTGAAGCCAGTGTTAACAAGGATGCCAGTCTATTTTGGAAGACTATTCATGACCCCTTTTTTACGAGAGTCATTATAGTGGCATTGATGTTTTCATTACCCCAGAGAAATGGGTTTAGCATTTCTCCATAGTATATAGAAGTGAGGGGGGGTTTACAGGGCCTCCAGAGTTTGTGAGCGACGACCCAGACGTAAATGTGGGGTACTTGGCACCACCCACTTACGAGGAAGTCACAAAAGCCTTAATTCAAACTACCGCAAATAAAGCATCGGGACCAGACAGTTTTTTGGACGATCTCTTTCTGGCTAACCCTGATTTCTGGATTCCAGTGTTAACCAATTTCATTGATTGACTGCACGTGTAAGATTATGGGAGCGTTATATTGGATCGCCTAGAAACCTGGGTAGCTGAGAGAGGGAAGTCCTCTGATATCAGATATGGTTTTCAGAAGAGGCCTGTCACTGCTTATAAGCAAGTCCACGTTAGCCAAGAAATGGATCCCTCTTTCTAGGTTTTCTGGATTTAACATCCACATTTGATTGGGTGGATAGAGGATAGACTGCAGTTGAAAATGTTAGACATGGGTATAGATGTCCCCCTGGTCCATTGTTTAGCGCAGATGCATCAAGTGATAAGTGGTGGAGTCAGAACAGGTGCTGATAGCGAACTCTCCTCACCTAATAAAATTAATTGTGGAGTTCGCCAAGGGTGTGTGTTAGCCCCTTTTCTATTTTGCCTTTGCATTAATGATCTGGAGAACTTTCTTGGACTGGGGCAGGTTAATGTCCTAAGGGTTGGTCCTAGAAACTTGCCAGCCTTCGCCTATTCTGATAACTGTGTCTTCATGTCCAGAACTGGTGTGGGTCTGCAAATGCTTTTTATTAGATTTAATGATTTTATACGTAGTCTTGGACTAAAGATCAACACCGCTAAGTCCTACGTTATGGTGGAGGGGAACCCCCCTCGCCATCTAAAATCTTGTTTTATTAATAGCGATAAACTGTTTTATGTCCCAACCATTTAATATTTAGGTATACCTATTAACCAGAAAGGAACCTGGCGTCACCTTGTGGACACTAGGAAAAGATGTTATGATCAAAATGTGGAGGTACTATTCTAGAACCTATAGTCTCACTAATCAACATCTATAAGGCCAGCTCATGCTTTGTTATTTTATATGGGGCGAGAGTGTGGTGCTTCTGCAATCCATCATGCTTACAGGCAGCCGAAAATGATTTTCTTAGACGTCTTTTGGCAGTTCCTAAGAGTTTGCCAATTATACTATGCCACATGGAATTAGGCCTAACCCCTTTGGCTCATCATTTAAAAAATGCTCCAACAATGCTGTGGCACTCTTTGTGGGTCAAAGAAAAGCCTGCACTTAATTGTGCAATAATATTGGATTGCATGAGCTTAGATCATATGCAGAAAATCCCCTGGTTCAGTTACATTAAAAAACAGCTAGAACAAGCAGGGAGAGTGGATTGCTTCAGTAACCCGCAAACAATTGCAAAAATCCCCAAACTTCAGCTAATGTGTTATCTATGTTAAAACTGAATAATGAGCGCATTGAGGTGGGCAAGAAGAGAGTTGATGAATACCTTCCATTGATTTGCACTGAAAGTATAGAACCATATTTACTGCTCCCTTTAAATTATTCAGAAAGGTTTTATCTTGTTAGAATTAGGTTTAGTATAGCACACAAATTGGTCTCTTATCCGCGAAAGGCATATTGTGATTCAGAGCTTTATATATGTCCTGTGACTCTCTGTCACAAGAGAACACGGCTCACTTTTTATTTTTTTGTCGGCTATATTCTAAACCACAGAGAGATTTTACTATCCCATTATCAAGGGCCCAGAATATATATGTCAAATGGTATACAAATGTATCTCCTCTGAAGTTCGTTTATGTAAGCTAGTAGGGAAATGATTAACTTGTTATTCTGTTTTGTTATGAAACATATATACTCTGCACAATGCACTTTATGCGCTGGGTCTGATGTGTTTTTATGAATATATATGTTGTTTATTGATCTATGGTGACTCTTGAAAGGTTTAATGGGATTTATACATATTGTATGGCCCTTATTCTGCATGGATTATACTGAGACTCACTGTCTCTATGTGAATGTACTTTGGCACTTGGGTATTTTGTCCGTTTACTTTTTGTAATATTACTGTTGCTGGAGCAGAGTTTTCAGTTTGAAAATTCTGGGGCTTTTGAAGCTCTGGCATGTCTATTCGTTGTACTAATAATTAATAATTAATAATTAATTATTCGTCTTGTGCAAGTGTGTTTATATTAATCAATCCGTTTGTCCTAACAAGAGAGGGTTACACGTGAATGTGCTTAAATGTGCTGACTGATAATAACGCGTGTGTTAAATGTGTTTTCATGTTTAAACGTTGCTATGTGCTGTTTATTTTTGAGCACAAAACGCTTTTGAATTAATGCTTTTCCATGTTGCAAGTGCTAGATAAATGCATACACATAAGGGTATTAGTGGGGTTAACACTGTTTAATCACTATGCTGTAGTAACGTTGTTTTTGTCTCTTTTAATTAAGATGGTCTATTAAGGCCTATGTTGGCCTGAGAGAGAAGGCTGAATAAGTGAGCCTGACTGTGAATATGATTTGAAAGCTGAGACGAGGGAGACCCCTGCTGGAAATGGTCCTGAAGTTAACTGACCATGGTCCTTGTCGAAAAACTTTCCATGAGGACAGCAGCAGTTTTTGGGAGTTCTCCAAGAAAAGTGAAAGTGTCCTTGGCAGCCTTGGGAAACAAAGGAGCCTTAGAGAGAAGCTCTGAACTGTGGCTCGATGGCCGAGGAGAAGCAGGATAACTGTGTTACATGTTTTATTTTTTGGTTCCTGTTCCGTTGTTTTCGCTATGTGTATTTTTCCTAAGCGGAGGTTCACAAATGTTGCAATGTTACATCCTTTCCTTCTCGCTCTGCTCAGCAAGTCGGGCGGACATTATGATTTTTTCTATGTCCCCAATGTATCTTTCTATTGTTCAGAATATTATAAGATGTTAGTCTAGAGAGGGTCTTTTTGCCACTTGCCATTTTGCCTTTGCCGCGTATTGAACCTGCGTTGCTGAGGATTGATGCTGAAGGGACTTCGTCTTGAGAGACATTTACCGAGAGACTTGTCCTGACCCGTTCTGACATTTAGCTAGAATAGGTAACTATGAGAAATGATTTACTCTGATTGATTTCCTTGACTAATTTAGATAAAGCAATATAATTTTAAACATGGTGTTGGATATTCTTTCTTGTCAATTATTGGGTTTGCATTATTGATTATTGTTGTATATATTGTATAGGTTATGCTTAGGGACAGTCACAAAAACTAGGTCTTATCGACCTCGATATAGATGCAGGGTGTTCAGGAGTGTTTCCTTCCACAGGTTTATTGCTGGTAGAGTATTTGAGCGTATGTTAGTGAAATGGGCCCTAGCGTATGATGTATGCATGTGCGTGTAACTGTGAGATTACTTTATCCGTGGTAGTGGGAATATTATACACACCCTGATCTCTATCAATTTCCTGGTAGCAGAGATTGATGGTTTTTGATGATTGTCTTGATTAGATAAGATTGTTTTTTTATTGATTATTGATTATTGGTTCATGTTGGTATATGTACTAATACTATATGTTGGAGACGTAATGTTGAGTTATATGTAGTGCTTCTGGAACTTGGAAGCTGCTGTAGCAGTTCCGTAGTAGGGCAGAGGGAAGTAAATGCTGCTCTCGGGAAAGACGGAATTGTAAGGAATAACGTGTGACAATTGAAGTTGCGCGTCACATTGTCTGGGTTCGGAATTAGTGACATCGTCGTATGTTACTATTAGATATTTCTGGTATATAAGGAGTGTGTATGATAGTGAAGGTTATCTGTGAAACTCTGGTTTTAAGTCCCAGGGATCTGTAAAGATTTCCGTTAAAGCTTATCGCGGGAGGAGTAATAGGTATTCTCTGAGCTTGTTTGAAGAACTGGGCAAAGAAAGCTTGCTTAGTTAATGTGTGTTATAATTCTGTAGTGGAGCAGATTGTCTGTTCTCGGGAAGCAGGATTCTGTGTGTATGTACTATATTTTCTTGTATGAATGTGCGTGAATGTTTGTACATTTAGTTGATTGTAAGACTCTTTGGACAAGTCCTAGAGGAAACAGTTAATGAATGTATGTTAGTAGGGCAGAGTAGTAGAAGTGCTACTGTGTCAATGAAAGGTTTCTTATGAAATAGACTCTCTTTTACTATTCTGTGGTTAGCGAAGCAGACAATGGAGATGTTTTTATGTTGTAACTAATAGATTTTGTAGAAATTTTGACACGAAGTCTACTGAAAAGATTTTGTAAAGGAGGGGTAGACGAGTGACAGAAGACAAGAGACAAACTGCAGCGACTGTTGACGTCAGAAAGACCGCGCTCTGATTGGATGGTAGATCAGAATAGTGCTCGCGCTAGGATTGGTGCGTTAGTGTGAGCCGCGCAAGGATTGGAAGAGCTATTTAGTGACGTAAACGTTCCAGGATTGGTGCGTTAGTGTGAGTCGCGCTGCAATTGGTTGAAAATTCGTATTGTATATTTATAATACGGAAAGAGTAGAGAGTTCTTTGTAAACGCTAAAATGTATTACCAAGAAGAGAAGAAGAAAAAAACATTTTTTGGTAAAGTTAAAAAGTGGTTTAGCAAGGATAAAGATGTTAAAACAAGAGAGGGCGAGTTGTTACCTCCACCGAAAACACCTGCATCCTTCATGGCTGCAAGACATGGGTTTCATACTTGTATATGGTTGGAGAATTGGGTTAGGTATACTAAAGAAGATGGTGTTCTAGCATTTCCAGAACATGGTTCATTTGATCTGGCCGTGTTGAGAAATTTACGGGAAAAGATGTTATGTCTTGACCCGAAGCCGAGACCTACACAGAGGCTTTAGTGGAATGGGAAGACGAAGTACATGAGAGAGAGAAACAAAGATCAGGAGGGTATTATAGGTACATGTTTGGGAGGAGACATGATCGTGAGACTCATCATGATCGAATGAAAAGGTGGCGAGATGTTAGTATGTCAGAGGGATTATATCCGATGAGAACAGTTGAAGGAGGAGCAGAAAGGGTTCCTGAGTCAGAAATGAGAAAATATGGAGTTAATGAGTATGAGGATGAGGTCTTGAATGACATGATTTACAAGAGACCACCTCCATATAGACCAGAACCGGACAAGAGTACACCAGTTGTTTCTCCGATAAGGGATACAGTTTGTGTTAGTGAGACAGAAAATGAGACACCTGAGGTAAGGAGTGATCATTACCTTGATAAGAATGCCAGACAATTAGCCAGAACTACAACAGAGTTGACTGAGAAGATTAGGGAGTTAACGAAGAATCTGGAAGCTGTTACGGTGCCTGTAACAATAGGTCCAGTTATGCCTGTGTTTGACAAACAGAGAGCAGGTGAGAATGGACTGGTGATTCCATATCTTGGGAATAATCTGACAAATTCAGTTGGTCCTTCAGGAGATTCAGGCAAAAGAGCAGAAAGAAATGACCTGAGACAATCAAGACATGATACATGTAGTGAAATATTGGATGCTAGTGAAGCTGGTTGTTCAGGGATGCCGATTTTAGAACCGCAAAAGAGAGTGGTTCCAGTGAAAAAAACTGCTGAAATAACAGTTGATGATTTGAATGATTGGATGAAGGTTCTACAGAAAAAGGATAAAGATTCACAAGTAATTGACGTAGCTAAGTTACGTGTAGAACTAGAAGAGCTTGTTACAGGAACAGTTTCAACAGAGATTCTGAAGAGTCATCATGATGGTGAACTAATGTTTATGTGCAAGAGTGTTACCTGGAGAGCAAGGAATACACATGACAGGCTAAGAGCAATAGCAAATGAACAGGGAGTTGACATTGATAAAGTGAAAGCTTTACAGAGAACTTACAGGATGGATTTTACAGAGAAAGACATAGAAAATTTGAATGCTACTGGTAGAACAGGACAGATTAAGGAAATGGTAGCATTATTGCGAAGATGGGGTGATGTTGAAAAGTGGAAGGATAGGTGGTACAAGAAAAGAGATGAGACTGAAGATAGAACGACTTATTCAGCATTTCCAGTGAGAGAAAAGGAGAAACCAGTGGATAATTATCCTATGAGAGAAATACCTGGAGGAGGATATGTACATGTTCCATGGACCAGACAGGATATTTTATCATTTACGAATGATTTCCCTCGATTGAGAGAAAAGCCCGTCGAGTGGTATAGGCAGGTAGATAGGTTTGTGAAATTGTCAAAAGTGCTGTGGGTTGACCTGAATAGTCTGTTTGATATAATTGTTCCAGCAGACTTGTGGACTGAGTGTAAAATAGTTGTGAGTTGGCCTACTGAGGAATATCCAAGAGACCCAAGAACAGGGGCACCAGATCCAGAGGTAATGAGGAAGTATGATCAGGTGATGGTATACCTGAAGAGTAAAGTACCTGCAAAAGAGACAGATTGGGTAAAGATAGATCGAACACAACAGGAAGCGAAAGAATCAGTTCATGCTTTTTACGAGAGGCTGATACTGGCTTTTAAACAATTCAGTGGAGATGAACACCTGGGTGACAAAGATTTGAGTCACTTTGTATACAGATTTGTATATGGTCTAAGACCTGAAATTGGTGAGAGAATTCGTGAGCACACAGTGGATTGGCAGAGTAAGAAAGTAGATGAGATCCTGAGACATGCAAAATACTTTAGTGATGAAATTGAAGCAAAACAAAGAAAGCTGAAAGAGAAAGCAATGTGGGCACAAGTGAAAGTTGCGGAGAGACAGGAAGCACAGTTAGTGGAACAAGCGAATAATCCAGGAAATAATGCAGGGAATAGACCTAGATATGCAGGAAAAGGAAAAGGAAGTCTTGAGGAAGCAAAGAAAAAGTTCCCTTGTCACAACTGTGGCCAATTGGGACATTGGAGATCAGAGTGTCCTAATCCACCATTAGTGAGTAATGAGAGTAAAACTTTAAATCAACAGGTGCAGAACCAGAACGAAGGAAATAATCAACAACAGCAACAACAGAAAGTTGTGAGACAGCAAAGTCAAGAGCCAAAACCGCCCTTGCCGCAGAATAGAGGGTTACAAAAGTATAATCAGGATTCAGGATTCTACAATGATGAGCAGGTAAACAAACCAAGACGTTCTAACAAAGTACAGCAGTACTTGTTAAAGAGTGAAGGGAGTGAGTCTGAGGGTGATTATTGACGGTGCCGAGGAGAGGAAGAAGAGTGCATACTTGGTGCAACTCTAGAAATAGACCAGGCAGGACCATTTGTGGATGGGAAAATAAATGAGGAGAGTGTTACTTTTTTGGTAGACACAGGTGCGACAAGATCAACTGTCAGGTCAACAGATGTTAGAAATCTTCCTCTCTCGGATGAAGCAATCCAAGTAGTTGGTGTAGCCAATACACAAATCAAAACACGTCTTACTGAACCGGTGAGAGTACAGATAGGGAAATTTTCAGACATGCATAGATTCATTGTCTGTGACACGAGTCCAGTGAACCTACTGGGTAGGGATTTGTTGTGTAAGATGAACTGCACAATTTTTTGTACACCGGATGGAATAGCCTTTGAAACACCAGATGAAGATGCTTTGTACCGAGTGACTCTAGAAAATAGAGAGAGTGAGTTAATTGGTGCATTTGCTGTGTTTAATCCAGAGGATTTGCCTCAAGAGCTGAGAGAAACAGTGAAAAGGACAGTTTGGGATTTTACTGGAGAGGATGTGGGATTGATGAATAATGTAGATCCAGTGAAAATTGCAGTAAAAGAGGGAATCACATATCCTAACATTCCTCAATACAAAATGACACCAGAAATAATTGAAGGGATAACTCCTATAATTGAGAAAATGATTCAGCAAGGAGTCCTGAGAGAACTACTGAGTAGTCCGTGTAATTCACCGATAATGGGACTAAAAAAGCCCAATGGGAAATTTAGGATCGTACAGGATTTGAGAAAAGTTAATCAAATTGTGGTGGCATGTTGTCCTATTGTGCCAAATCCATCAGTGATCCTGTATCAAATTCCACATGATGCTGAGTGGTATACAGTGATTGATTTGTGTCATGCGTTCTTTTCAATTCCATTGCATCATGATAGCCAGCCGATTTTTGCATTTAGGTTTGGCCAGCGTATCTTAGCATGGTGTCGAATCCCACAGGGGTATACGGAGAGTCCTTCGATATTCAATCAGTTATTGAAGAAGTCGTTGGAAAGTTTGATCATGCCTGAAAGTTCAGTGCTAGTGCAGTACATTGATGACCTACTCGTGGCATCGAAGACACGTGAAGCTTGTGAAGTAGATACCATAGCTTTACTGAATCATCTGGCAGATGGAGGGTTAAAGGTATCTCCAGCCAAATTGCAGTTTTGCAAGAAAGAGGTTCATTATCTTGGACACAATATTGAAAAGGGTCTGAGAAAAGTGACTACTGACAGGATCAAAATAATCAGAGAAATGAAAGCTCCAAAGACCCAGAGAGAAGTGAGAATGTTCCTGGGTATGGTGGGTTATTGTCGTCAGTGGATAATTAATTTTTCCCTGATAGCAAAGCCACTGATTAAACTGACAAAAAGTGAAATGATGGATCCATTGGATCTAGATGCAGAACAAATGGCAGCATTTGAAGAGCTCAAAAGTAAAATGTGTGAGGCTCCAGCTTTGGGTATGCCTGACTATGAGAAAGAATTTGAGCTGTACTGCAGTGAAAGAAATGAGTGTGCACTTTCAGTGTTAATTCAGAAACATGGATTACTGAGAAGGCCTATTGCGTACTTCTCATCGACACTTGACCCTGTAGCTGTGGGTTTACCAGGTTGTTTGAAATCTGTGGCTGCAACATGCAGGAGTCTGGAACAGAGTGAGGGAATCATAATGGGATATCCTGTAAGGGTATTCGTACCTCACAATGTGGCAATTCTTTTGACAAGAAGCAGAACTCAGTACATGTCACATAGTCGATTGACCAAATATGAAAAAGTGATTCTGGGAGCATCAAATGTGACTCTTGAGAGATGTGTAAATGTGAATCCAGCGACGCTTTTGCCGGATATTGAAAATGTGGGTGTGAAGATGGAAGATGATCATGACTGTTTGGATGTGCTTGAGTACTGTACAAAACCGAGACCAGACATAAGGGATCTTCCCTTGAATGAGAGTGATCATGTGTTGTTTGTGGATGGATCATGCTTGAGGAATGATGATGGTGTGCTATGTGCAGCATATACGGTGTGCAAAGTTTCAGAGGTCATGGAAGCATCACCATTGAAAGGGGTGAAATCTGCGCAAGTTGCTGAATTGATAGCATTGACAAAAGCTTGCGAAATTGGGAAAGATTTGAGGACGACTGTGTTGACTGATAGTCAGTATGGATTTGGAGTGGTGCATGATTTTGGCCAACTTTGGCTACAAAGAGGTTTCTTGACATCGAGTGGAACTCCAATAAAGAATGCTGAAATGATTGGTAAATTGCTTGAGGCGATACAGCTGCCTAAGGAGTTAGCAGTTGTAAAATGTGCTGCCCATGGTCCAGGGGAGGATTTTATAACGGTTGGAAACAGATATGCCAACGATGTTGCGCAATACTGTGCCAAGACGAATCAGTCCATCAACAGGGACAGAGAAGGGGAAATGTCTTTTCTCTCTGTGATGTTTACTAATGTCCTAGAGACCTGGGATGAAGTGAAACAGTTGCAAGATGAGGCAGGAGAGGAAAAGAAAAAGGATTGGATTAAGGCAGGATGTGCTCCAAGAGAAACAGACCATGTTAGGGTCTACAGAGATGGCAGACCAGTGATGCTGAACTCCATCTTGTCGTCAATGGCAAGGATGTATCATGGCCAGGGACATTTGGGGAGGGACGCGATGGTTAGGTCGTTCAAGCAGACCTGGTACAATGCAAAGTTCAGGACAATTGCAGAAAGCATCTGTCAGAGGTGTTTAGTTTGTCAGCAATTTAACACTTGGAAAAAGACAGTGGTGAGTCTGGGAACAATAGGCAGAGAAGGAGGTCCTTTTACAAGAATGCAGATTGATTTCATTGAGATGCCCCAAGTAAACAGACTGAGGTATGTTCTAGTGGTAGTCTGTTTGTTTTCAAGGTGGGTGGAAGCTTACCCGACTAGAAGAAATGATGGATTAACAGTGGCAAAGTTACTGTTAAGGGAGTTGATTCCTAGGTACGGGTTTCCAGTAACAGTTGAGTCTGATAGAGGTAGACACTTTCAAAATGAACTCATGGGTTTGATTTGTGAAGTATTGAAAATACAGCAGAAGCTACATTGTGCATACCGACCAGAGGCTTCTGGTGTGGTTGAGCAGATCAATGGCACAATCAAGAATAGGATTGGAAAAATGTGCTTAGCCACTGGCATGAAATGGCCAGATGTTTTGCCTTTAGTTCTGATGACAATGAGATCTACTCCAGATAGAACTACTGGTTTGAGTCCGCACGAGATAATCATGGGACGTGCTATGCGCTATGCATTCGTGCCTGTCAATAAGTTGGTGACAATAACTGATGACATGATTTTGGATTACTGTAAAGGCCTGGCTGACGCAGTTCATTCTGTGTTTCACCAGGTTGGAGAAGAAGCTACCACACTTGAGAAGAAGCAAGCCCATGATCTGAGTCCAGGAGACTGGGTGAGGATAAAAGTTCACAGAAGAAGAAATTGCTTGATTCCAAGGTGGGGAAGGCCAAGACAAGTTATTCTGACTACGACGACTGCAGTAAAGTGTGCTGGAGTGAAGCACTGGGTACATGCAAGTCATACCGTGAGAGTTCCTAACCCAAAAGAAGGGACTGGTAAAGAGTATTTTGAAGAGTCAGATTCCAGTGATGATGAAGATACAGAATCAGTGGGGAAAGAAGTAGGAAGAGCTTCGAATGAACCACTGCGAGTATCAGAGAGGAGATCAAATTCTGTAAAAGAGCCTGAAGTTTCAAACAGCAGCGAAGGAAAAAGAAAAGAAAAGAGAAATCACACAGAGACTACTCCTGAATCAGAAGAGGAGGAGATTGAAGAACCACTTGAGATTATACTTGAAGAAGTAGGGTCAGAAGAAGATAGAGAGGGACAGATTGCGGAAGACCCCCGAGGAGGTGTAGGGAATATTCTTGATGAGTCAGGTGAAGGGACAAGTAGACAGCAAGAAGATTGCGTGTCGGAGATCCGAGGAGGGACAGGAGTAGGGAAGTCTCAAACAGTGGTGAAAAAATCTGTGGAGAAGAAGAAAGCTGCTGGAAAGCGGAAACAAGAGGCACTTGAAACAGATGATGAAGATGAACAAACAGAGGGTCGAGTTCTGAGAAAGAGAACTTGGATCGGAGAAAGAAATAATAAAGAAATAAAGCCGAAAAAGGTGTTAAGAGGAGACCGTTGGCCTAACAACAGAGTTAAGAGGCTGAGATACAAAATAATAAGAGCAAATACATCGAAAGCTGAACAAGTGAATGAAGTTTCGAGTCAAAGTTCAAAAGCTGAAGGAGAAGAATCAAAGGAGTCAAACGAACCAGTGGAAATAAAAAGAGTAAGAAGACCCAACCAAAAGTACAGATCACCGGAATGGTCTTATGTGGCACTGTCTAAAGGAGGAAAAGAAGAAGCAGTGACTCGAGATAATCCGGAAGTGGTCTTGAGAGAAGTGGTTGAGGAAGATACTGGTGAAATTCTGAAAGTACTTTTGACTGACATTGGAGAAGAGTCGAGTACTGAGGATCTTGATGTTGGAGATCTAATACAATTTGATGTTGAAGAAATTGAAGTGAAGAATGACAAGTATCCAAACTGAGTAAAAGAAGGATTCACTTGGATTAAGTGAACAAAGACATCATTTGGATAAACTGAAACCTGAAGAATTGTTGAAGAATTGAAATTGAAGAAGTTCAAACAGTAGTGGAGTAGTAGAGGCTAAACTAAAATGGCTAACATAGAGGATAATAGAAATAGATGTGCCTTTCTTAAGAGGTGGTGTAGGATGTGCTGCTGCTGTACTGGATTATTAATGCTTCTATGGGGTGTTTTAGTTTTATTAGTTACTTTTAAAGTAGAATTTGAAATGCATACAGAGAATGTGACAAATGTAGAGAAGAATTCACAAAAAGTAGTTCCAATTAGAATTAGTAATGCTTACATACACAAACATAGATCAATTAATAACTTTTCTAGTAATGTTTTTTCGAAGCTGTTATATGAATATGTGAAGACAATGGAAGTAAGGGATTGCTACGTCTGTATGCAATTACCTGCATCTGTTTCAGAGGGTGTTACTTATCATCATTTACCAGCTACATATGGTATTTCCTGTAGTATTTTAAGTAGTGTTTTTTATTTGTTAGGGAAAGTAGATTATAAGATGTCTAACAGAGATAGTATTTTTGGGCACTTGCCAATGAACAAAGAGCTGAATCCAGCTAAAGAAGCTAACACTTTTGGTGAGATTTTTATTGAAGAAAAAGGATTAACATTAGATTACATTTTTAAGAATAATTTAACTTGCAGTTTGAAAGGAGAGGAGAAAGCTTTCCTGGATATGGTAGAAGAAAGGAGATTGAACATGCATGAGAAAGCAGGGAAATATAAAGTGAGTGAGACAATTTGGGACATTGAGATGGGAAAAGAGTTGAAGAATGGGGCTAGTCCAACTTTAGCTCTAGATGCACCACAGAAGGGTAAACTTTGTATTACAAGAAGGAAATCCCAATATGATACATATTTTGTCGGGACTAGTGTGTGCCATGATACATACTTCATTGCAACAGGTTGGGGTTTCAGAGGTGGAGAAGATACGATTTTTCCAGGAGTATATTATGTTTGTGGGAATAAGGCTTATTACAAGTTGCCTGACCATTGGTATGGCACGTGTTATGTGGGCCTAGTTTTTCCAAAGATTTTTCATATAGATAAAGTAACAGATGTAGAAGATATTAATTTACTAATGCGTTTTAAGAGAGAAACTTGGTCTGAAATAGTGGGTGATATTTTTGGGGTTTTGATTCCAGCAGTGGGAATTTCTTTGAATGCTTATGGAATTCGGAAACTGTCTACAGTGGTTGATCGCTTATCGACAAATACCGCTGGAGGGTTTCTTTTGGTGAATACGGAATTAAGTGCTGTACGTGCCATGTCTATGCAAAATCGACTTGCCCTTGATATTCTATTGGCCAAGGAGGGTGGAGTCTGTGGAATGCTGAAAGTTCAACATTGTTGCACTTACATTCCAGACGAAAGCAGAGACCTGAAGGTCTATATTAAAAATATTACTGATTTGCATGAAGAATTAGTACCACTTGAAGCTGAGAGTTTGTGGACTAAAATAGCTAATAAAATGATAGCTGTTAAGGATTTTATTGCAAAGATAGGTAGTACTATTATAGGTAGAATATTGTTTCCCTTGTCTTGTATAATTGTGGCTTTATTAATAATAAAATTGGTGTGTGTGTGTTGTAAAAACAGGGGAGGGAGGAAGAAATTGAATAAAGAAAAGAAAAACAAAAGGTTGAAAAGAGAACCTCAAGAAATTGAACTAGAAGAATTGAGGGAGAGTGTTTACTTAGAGACAAAAAGGGATGATGAAAGAGTGACTGGTGTTTAATGTTGTGTAAAGGGGAAAAAGACATTTCTGATTTCTCCTAAAATGGGACTAAATTTTCAGTAATTTTTTTTGGGGGGTTTATTTGGTGATAAAATCACCAAAGGGGGGATTGCTGGAGCAGAGTTTTCAGTTTGAAAATTCTGGGGCTTTTGAAGCTCTGGCATGTCTATTCGTTGTACTAATAATTAATAATTAATTATTCGTCTTGTGCAAGTGTGTTTATATTAATCAATCCGTTTGTCCTAACAAGAGAGGGTTACACGTGAATGTGCTTAAATGTGCTGACTGATAATAACGCGTGTGTTAAATGTGTTTTCATGTTTAAACGTTGCTATGTGCTGTTTATTTTTGAGCACAAAACGCTTTTGAATTAATGCTTTCCATGTTGCAAGTGCTAGATAAATGCATACACATAAGGGTATTAGTGGGGTTAACACTGTTTAATCACTATGCTGTAGTAACGTTGTTTTTGTCTCTTTTAATTAAGATGGTCTATTAAGGCCTATGTTGGCCTGAGAGAGAAGGCTGAATAAGTGAGCCTGACTGTGAATATGATTTGAAAGCTGAGACGAGGGAGACCCCTGCTGGAAATGGTCCTGAAGTTAACTGACCATGGTCCTTGTCGAAAAACTTTCCATGAGGACAGCAGCAGTTTTTGGGAGTTCTCCAAGAAAAGTGAAAGTGTCCTTGGCAGCCTTGGGAAACAAAGGAGCCTTAGAGAGAAGCTCTGAACTGTGGCTCGATGGCCGAGGAGAAGCAGGATAACTGTGTTACATGTTTTATTTTTTGGTTCCTGTTCCGTTGTTTTCGCTATGTGTATTTTTCCTAAGCGGAGGTTCACAAATGTTGCAATGTTACATCCTTTCCTTCTCGCTCTGCTCAGCAAGTCCGGCGGACATTATGATTTTTTCTATGTCCCCAATGTATCTTTCTATTGTTCAGAATATTATAAGATGTTAGTCTAGAGAGGGTCTTTTTGCCACTTGCCATTTTGCCTTTGCCGCGTATTGAACCTGCGTTGCTGAGGATTGATGCTGAAGGGACTTCGTCTTGAGAGACATTTACCGAGAGACTTGTCCTGACCCGTTCTGACATTTAGCTAGAATAGGTAACTATGAGAAATGATTTACTCTGATTGATTTCCTTGACTAATTTAGATAAAGCAATATAATTTTAAACATGGTGTTGGATATTCTTTCTTGTCAATTATTGGGTTTGCATTATTGATTATTGTTGTATATATTGTATAGGTTATGCTTAGGGACAGTCACAAAAACTAGGTCTTATCGACCTCGATATAGATGCAGGGTGTTCAGGAGTGTTTCCTTCCACAGGTTTATTGCTGGTAGAGTATTTGAGCGTATGTTAGTGAAATGGGCCCTAGCGTATGATGTATGCATGTGCGTGTAACTGTGAGATTACTTTATCCGTGGTAGTGGGAATATTATACACACCCTGATCTCTATCACTGTGAATTGTTTTTATTTGTATTTTTAATGTACTCTTTTATGGTTATGGAAAATAACCAAATAAAGAATATGTGACTGACTGGCTTGTTCAATGACATCATTGGTGACATCAATTATATGATCTCAATTGACATCATTGATGACAACACTGGGATGGTGGGGGCACAAGCTTTAGTTAGCTTGGTAAGCTATAACTGGTGAACTTTGGTGTTTTTTTTGTCAGAGTTTAAAATGTTATACATTTACTGACATTTTCACCGAACTATAATGTCACTTTAACTTTTGTTTTTTTTGTTAAAATAATAAATAGGCATGTACCCTCCCCTGGGTCAAACACAAGTCTGGATAAATCAAGGAACTTGCCCGGAGCTACTTCTCCTCTTTCCTAGTTACCCTCAAGGGTGAGTATGTTTTTGAAAAATAGAATGTGTCCTCAACTTTATTTTGAAATGTTATTGTTGGTTTTTAATGTCCCTGGACACAGCAGATGAACCACCACCATTGGCACTTGTAGTTGTACTAAGGGATGCACTGTGTTTTGTGATGTCATTCGAGATGTCATCAGTAATGTCATCAGTGATGCCACTGAACATGAAATGAGTGGTGTAATATGTGAGGTCATAAGCAGTGCATTGCGGGGATGCAAGTTATAGTTCGCTCAGCTAACTATGGGGCATATTTACAAGCTGCCGATAATTTTATCGCCTAATTAGCAAGGCCACGCTAACGCGTGAAACCTTGCTTTAGCGTGGGGACTTCTAACGCCCAGCTTTGCATCTCTAATGAGATGCAAAGTGGGCGTTCCTGACCTAACATGACAGGAGAAATGTCTCTAAGCGACATTTCTCCTATCATCAAGGCCCACGCTATGAAGCATAGCGTCAGGAAAAGTAGCAATAACCCCTGTTATCGCTACTTTCCTTACGCCTGCTTCAGGACTGACTTAGCCATGATATCCTATGGAAGGTGGATATCATGGCTAAGTTTGTGAGTCCCTATCAGCAAGCTAACGCCACACTACGTGAGATTATCGCTGAGTTTCCAGCGATAATATCATGTTAGGCAGTTAGCGTGAGGATTTTTATCGCTGAGGAGATAAGCCTTGCTAATAGCACGGTATCTCAGCGATAAAAATCCACGTTACCCGGTGATAACTATCCTCGCGCTAAGAGCGCTGAGCGATAATTATCGCGGCTGTTGCTGATATGCCCCCAAAACTGCTGTATTTCTCTGGTTTTGTGCGAGTGAAATGTCAGCCTAACTATAGCGTCCCTATAACCTTTAGTTCTTTCAGTGAATATCCAAGGTTTTTTGTATTCTATTTCCTAACAATAACAGCCCTGGAATCTTTTGTTTTTTCAGTGAATTTATAAGGTTTTTTAAATGCTAATTCCTCATTATAACTTGTCTGTAAGCTTTGATTTTTCAGTGAATTTCCATGCTTTTTAAAGTAGCAATGGTCTTTGCAGAATGCTGTGAAAAGGGGGTAGGGCCCCTGATCAGCTCTCAGAACGTCCGCTGAGTAGTACTTATAGAAAGTCCCAGGAGGGCTTCTTGGTCCCCAAGGTACTTTAGTATCCAAGCAAACTTTATTCCCCAACCAGTAGTGTGCCAGGAGACGTGTTTGCAGAGTGGTGCAGAAAGGGGATGTGGCCTCAGAACACCTCTTAGCAAACTGACTGCGTACAACTTGCTGGAGGTAACAAGAGGGATACTTGGCCCCCAAATGCCCTAAATAGCCAAGGGGACTTCATCCCCCAGCTTGTAGTACGCCAGGAGGCACTTTTGCAGAGTGATGCAGAAAGGACGTTCTTGATAATTGCACAGGTAGTGTCTGTATGATTCTATGAGGGTCATTGCCAAGGAAAGACTGCAAATGCCTGGTGTTTTTGACACAGTGTAAAACACATATATAGACATATTTGAGATTAAGTTTCAGTGAAGTTATTTACTAAGATACTAATAAAACTTATCCCTTTCTCTTCATTTTTCAAAATAACTACATCAAAAATGAATTTTCTTTCTTCACAGAAACCCCCGGAGGTTGCAATGACATTAGCAGTCACGAATACGAATGAAAAAGTGTAAAACAGATTTATAGACCTATTTTACACAAAGTTCAAGTCTAGTTGTTTAGTAACTTATTGGTTTAATTTTATTTTACCAGCATATTTAAAAAAAAGAAAATAGTCTCAAAAGATAACTTTCAACATCTAAACACACGAACACAACATAACTTCCAAACAAACCTCAAACTATCCATAGTTACACAACCTTATGGGGAACAAGAACTGCTGCAACACTAGTGCAATGCACAATTTCTGACAAGACCCTCTCTAGAGGGATGAACAAAAAATATTCATGAGGGACAACTTCCATGTTATACCATCTACTTCAGTTGCAGCAGCAACAATTCCTGTGCAGAATCTCCCTTCTGAAGTGCAGACTACTGCAACAGATATGGTTCAAAAATTGTCAAGAATGTCCAAGTACTGCATGGTCTGTAGTGCTGTTATAAGTGCTGCTGAGCAGTGTGTTACATGTATTCAAAATGCTGCCAAAAATCATATATGGTGTTTTTCCTCCTTTTATCTTTTTTGCACATTTCATAAGAGGAGTTCAAGTGAGCAGCAAGAAGGCAATGCAGATCTGAAGCACCCTTAACTTCAATAGCACCACAACAACACAGAAGCAGAGAGTCCATTCAAAAGTTCAATCTTGACTGCAAGATTTGGCTCCACAGTTTTCCCCAATGGCATCATACTGCATGGATTGTGAAGTTGTATTTAGTGCTGGAGAGCAGTCCATAATGGTCCTTCAGAATGCTGTTAAGAATAATACATTTTGATTTTGTTTTATTTTTAACATTCCTAGTTTTTCTACATTAGCGGTCATTTTATAATCATAAAAAAGTGGGCATCTAATATCTATCTGTTGTTTATTTTATTATCTTCCAATTTAGGTGCCGATTCCGATCCTGTAAAACCCGGGTACAAATGGTCGTACGGAGCGTTTTTTTCCGTACGACTCGTACCTGGGAAATCCACCGTACAAACCAGCAAGTACGATTCGTACAGAAATACCTTTTCCGTACGAATCGTAAAAAACACTGTGCGGCTAAAAAATACATACAATTCCGATTGGGTATTAAATTAAATGTAATTATTTAATTACTAGTTGTTAATAGTGATAGTTTTAAATTTTTAAATAAGTTTTAATGGTGATTTATTATTTTGTATTTTTATTTAGATATGCGTTGTGGGGTACGGTCTAGAGCAACTTAGCCCTCGGGAGGGGCTTCGCAGAAGCCAGCCGCAGCACCACAGTCCTAGGAATTCACTCCCGCAGTCGTCCATGTTCCAGAGTACCTGCATAGACACAGCCGCGGGGGCGGTCTACCAGGAGTAGGGCGCAGGCCATGCTCAGCTACTAACCACCGCTGCTTACGAGTTGCATGGCGCATCGTTGCCCCAGGTCCGAATCTGCCAGTGCTTGGCCTGTCATTAGTCCCGGCACAAAATTGTAATATCGTTGTGTCACTGTACGGGGGGGAGAGGGCCTCAGCTTCCTCCAGGTCACTTCCAGGGACAAGGGAGGGACCACAGTCTGCCGAGTCTGCAGCAGGCACCGGAACGACATCAGTAGCAGGACCAGCAGTTCTCCTCAACGTCTCGCCAGTATGTGTGCAGCGTTCGCGGGCCTGCAGTTAACATCCACCAATGCCACGCTGCCAGAGCCTTTGCCAGTAGGCCAATGGAGACTTGGCCCGGGTGCCATTGCGACCGTGGGCACCCCCACGCAGTCAGGACCACAACGATCACAGGCAAGATTCTATGGAGCGAGGAAGCAGGCAACCAGGCCGCTGAGGGCATTATGCAGACGATCCTGGGTCTCCAGACGTATGTCGCCACTGAGCTGAGTGGGTGGGGTGTGACTGTAAGAGCATGCGGCGGCCCCCCCGGTCAGTTATGTATATGACCCAAGGTCCACGTTAAGTCCGTCTGGTCACCAATAGAAGGTGTCCACCCAGGGTCCCTAGTGCAACTGGTGGCGGAGGAGGGCGGAAGGCACAGGGCACTGCGCTAATGTAGCAGAGGCGGGGGCAGCAGCGTACCTGTTCGGGAGGTCCTGTAGACTGGGTCGGTGGCTCCAGCATTACTGGTGTGTTTCAGGCTCTTTGCAATGGGAAGCTGCTGGAGCCGGTCCCACAGTTCAAGACCACGTCGCACCTCACCCCAGTGTAGGCGACAGCGTGAAGCTCAGGGACCGCAGGGCCCAACCTCCACAGACGTGGGCCTGGGCTAGAGGTGCCCTGGCTCCAGAATCTCTCTAGGCGCAGTCACTGGCTGCGGTAATGCCCGCATGCTTTAGTTGTCCCCCAGTGTGATGGCCTGCAGCACAGGGCAGCAGGGGATGCTCGGGCGAGGCAGGCCGCTTGGTTCTGTGGTCCGCCGCATTGCGCCCGCTCCTCAGGGCCTGCCTCCTCCACACCACCGGTCAGAGTTAATAGCCCCCCCCAGGGCCAGATACTGGTCGTGGCATCTTCCCGCCAATGGTGTCCGTGGCAATGGAAGCCCTAGTGTTTGTGTGGCCCTTTTCCAATGCTCGGGGGGGAGGTCCCCTTGGCACGGGGTTGCTGCGGGGGTTTTGGTCAAAGCGGGCTTTGGGATGATGCAGCTGCCGCTCGGCAAGGCAGATCGCAGGCCTTCACTGCAATGCGACAGGAGCCAGGCCTACCGGAGGGTCCAGGGCTCAGGGCTCAGGTCGCAGTGTTCTGGTGGGGTTGCCAGCAGGCAGCAGGAGGGCAGCGGCTGGAGTCTACCGAGTGACGCCTCAGATATAATGCAGTTCGGTCGAGGATCGGCGCTCTCACCACAAACCCGTGGCAGTCAGGTCGCAGTGCCACGTTTGACTCCACGCCAAGTAGGCCGTAAATCATCTCTCGCTGGTTCCACCACTCACGGCTACTTTCAGCGCAATTGAGAGGCCTCTTCAGGAGCCACAGGTCGACACCATCGCTCTTCCAGTGTTTGATTGCACAGATGGGTCAGATGCAGGATACTGTGCAGGAGAACAGAGGGATTCAAAACGGAGCGCTAGTGAGTTGCGTCCGCCATGTTGGCTCGCTGGCCATGCCCCCCTGAAAGCTAGCATCCCTTATGGGGAAACCTTAAGGCTTAAAAGAATTTGTAGCCAGGAACAGTAATTCCAAGGGCAGGTACGAAAAATGAATGAGAGGTTCAGTAAACGAGGGTATCGCCCGAAGATGTTGGTTGAGGCTAAATGCAAGTCAGAGATTGTTACCAGAAATCTGATGATTTATCTTAATGATAGAGCTCCAAAGGAAGGAACAGCAGCCAGATTGATCACCTGTTTCAATCAAATGTCTCCCAAAATATACCAGATCCTGAGGAGACACTGGCAGGTAGTCAAAACTGACAATGTGATTGACAAAGATTTACCCATGGCACCTACAGTGAATTACAGGAAAGGAAGGCCATTGGTTGATAATTTGACACACAGCTACTATGACGGAAGTCACAAATCAGAGACCTGGCTATCTACCATGAAAGGGTTTTATAAATGTAATCACTGCAAGGCCTGTAGAATGGTGAAAAATGTCCTCACACTTAAATTGAATGATGGACATATGAAAAAGATAAATGTTTTTTATAATTGCAATACTGGCCATTGTATTTATGTACTTAGCTGCCCTTGTCTCCTGATGTATGTGAGAAGTACTATTTTTCCTCTGAAAAAACGCATGTTAGAACATCAGCGAGCGAATAGGAATCAGGATTTCACATATTCTGTGGTGAAACACTTTTATGACAAACATGAACTTGATACTGGTTTACTGATGTTCTTTGCTGTTGATAGGATTCCCACAAACATATGGGGAGGCAACTGAACCATGAATTTGAGACATCTGGAATCCAAATATATCTTGGATCTAAATACAAAATTTCCAAATGGGTTGAACAAGGAGGAGGAGTTAAACGTACATTTAAGATGATGGGTTTTTCACCCTTCTGCAATAGGAGACAATTTCATCTTTGCAATAGAGCGATTTGGATATTTGGGCATGTGAGATTCGTTGATTTTGATATTTTGCACTCGGACACTTTATGCATGAGAAAAAAAGTTTTGCACATTCATAGCTATTCATTGTATTAATAAGAATGATTGAATTGATATATTCTTACAGAGTATTCTGATATGAATTTATTAATATAAGATTTATATAATTACATATTTTATGGGAATTGCTCTATTGGATTTCATATCATATTTGCTATTAATTTATCTATTGTATATTCTCTCATTCTTAGCCTGAATAATGGATTATTTGTGTAGAACATTTAGAATGATCAAAATTTCTTGGGGTTGCCTATGCTCATTATATCGAAATCATAGGTATGAGTCCTGAAATGTCACATGATGCTTTCTATTATGTTTGGGCACTGGCCCAAGAGTACGCTCCCAAATTGCTTCCCAGGTCCAAGCACGAAATATAGGAAATAAAAATGTTAAGTTGACTTGTTTTTATACAAACTAATTCTTTACAAAAAATAAAAAAAGAGCATTAACTTAAAAATATAAAAATTATTCAGACATGGACATTGTTGGACTTGGCCCTTCTGGCAGGTTCACCCCTGGACTTTTTGCTTTTATTGGTGACCTGGTGGTAGTGATTTTTGGTTTCTGCGCACTTTCCCTGTGTCCCAGAGTAAAGTGCGTGCGCACTCTGAGTGCATGTGGTGAGATAGGCCTGCCCTCCCATAGGAATGCATGGGGAATGTATGTGTCCCTGGTAGTTCCTGATGCGTGGGGTGTGCAGGCTCGAGTTTGGTATGTGCGGACTCGTGTGATCGAATGCTTCGCAATGATGTATGATGCGTGATAATGTCATGTGCGGAAGTGCCACTTCTAGGAGTTGGCATATTAGTGTAAAAGGTGTCTGGCGTGTGATTGGCTGGAGCTGGCTGGTGAGCCTGGCTCCAGGAGTCTGGGTGGGTCTGCCCCAGTGGTGAGTGTGAGATTAGCATGCAGATGGCTGGGGAGGAGTGCACCTTGGACCTGAATAGGGCAGGGCTTTCCCCACACAATGCTGGCTCCGCCCCCTGTGGTGTGACTGATGACCCTAGCCCTGCCAGTGAATAGAGTGAGGGGCTGAGCACATCAAGGGTGCTCCCCAACCAGCTGCGACTGGTTTTCCCCCTCACCCTGAACTCAGAACAAAGGGAAAAGATGTATAAAAATGGGGCTGTGTCCCCACAGAATTTGTTCTCTGCGAGGATCCTGCCTGAGGGGGCTGCTGCTGTTGCTGGGCCAGAGGACCGCCACTTGGACTACCTCCCTGCCTGGAGGCCCAGTGAGCTGGCTCTGGGCCCAGCCTTGCCCCCTGCCTACCTTCCTAAAAACCTTGCCAGGACTTTGTTGTGCTGGACAGTGCTTATAGCGCTGAGAGCGCTTAATTTTTGGGTGCGGGGTGCTGTTCTCCGCCAAGGAGCGTGTGGGCTCTGCAGCACTGAGCTGCCTCATCCACCGAGGGAATCCCGCCGTAGGGATTCCCCCGCAACTGCCCTTTGTCAAACGGGAGCCCACCCCGCGTTATGGCCGCTTTCACGGATTATTTCTAACAGCAGGTGCCCACCCTGCATCTGTGCCGTTTTGTTTACCCGATTTATAATTTGAGGGAGCCCACCCCTCATCGCCACTGTGGAGACGACAAAAATCACCGCTGCAGCCCGGGCCGGTACGGCCAGGAAGTCAGGCAGGACAAGGGCGGGCCTCCGGGACACCCAGGACCGGAAGTAGGAGGGCGGGAGCCTACCCCACCTCCCACCGAGGACTCGCGTTGAATTGCAAGCCCCGGAGCAGGCAGGAGCCTACCCTGTGCCCCGGGGCCCTGATCAGAGAAGCTACCTTCCGGCGGACCGGCCAGGAGAGGAGTGGAGTCCCCGGAGAACAGCCCGGTGAGTAGGGAAGGGCTGGGGGACTCCGTACATGCGCTGTGGGTGCCGGTCCCAGACCGGCCTATTCCTCGAGCGGCCCCCACTGGATAGTCGGGACCGCTCCGACGCCCCCCATTCATTGCAGAGCCCCGTGAGGCTCCAGCACAGAGCCCCGTGAGGCTCAAAGGGGGCATGAGTATTTAGAGAGCTAGATGCTCCAACGACGGGGACATTATTCTTCTGTGCCCAGAGCCCCGAGAAGGCTCTAACGGGGCACCTTTGTTTATTGAGCCACGACGCTCTACCGGGGCACATTTGTCTTGAGCCCACGAGGCTCCAACGAAGGGGCAGAGTATTTGTTTAGAGCCCACATGGCTCCTACGTTGCTTTAGGGGCATTAGTCATGCCCAGAGCCCGGTGAGGCTCCAGCGTTGGCCCCATCATTTGTCTAGAGCCCGGAGAGGCTCCACGTGACTGCTATATTTGATTTAGAAGGCACAGTGGTGCCCACGCTCATTTCTCCAGCTGCCTAGCACTTAGTGGGCAGCTGCAACGTGTAGGTTGTGCCTTGTGCGCCCTGGTTTGCGCAGCCTGCACAGGCGCACCCTGACTCTGCTGGACAGGGCGTCCTAGCCCTGACAAGGCAAGTTGGCCTAGGGACTGCCACAGGTGGTGGCCAATGTGAGTTTGCGCTATTGTTCCTAACCTACACCTCTGAATGTGATGCATCATGTGTAATGTGCGTTTACCCCTACAGGTATTGTGATACTTAGGTGGTTGTTTTCTCCTAGTACAGGTGGTGCTAGTGAGGTCCTGGTTCCCTGCGCGATATTGTCCTAAGGTGGTTAGGGTTGCGTAGGTGGTACTTACCTGTTACCAGTAGTTACTGGTTGTGTGCTACATTTTCTATTTAGTGCTACAGTGATTGTAAGTGCTAGGTTCTAAAGTATTATTCCTATGTCCTAAGCGCTAATTTCTACAAAGTGCTAATTCCTGACAGTGGTCCATGTGGCCCTGTCCCCTGTACATATAATCCCTTGTAAATTCCGCCCGTGCCTGTTGGCACATTGTAAAGTGTGTGTTTTTATCTAATGTGTTTTGGTATAATACAAAGGCTATTTTTATATAATACCTTGTGTGGAGTTTGTTTTGTGGTGGGCCTTGGGTGTTGTTGCTGGGTGCGCGCGCAAACGCTTTACACATCGCCTCCGGGATAAGCCTGACTGCTCGTGCCAAGCTACCAAGGGGGTGAGCAGGGGTTATCTTTGGCGTGTAACTCCCCAGCCCTGACTAGAGTGGTGGTTTCTGCCTGGCTTTGGCGCAAGCCCTAGCCAACCAGAAATCCCATTTCTAACAGACATGTATTTGGCCAGTTTAATATACAGCATGCATAATGATGGGGACATGTAAAGCAACAGATGTTGTTCCTTTTATGTCTATATGCGCTGTACCATTGAATTCAATGAGAACATGACTTTGAGAAAGGCTGGGACCAGCGAAACGCATCAGGATGAACATCGCGCTGCGAATAAATAAACAATTTACTTGCTTACCTGGAGTGCCCTCCTCTGCTCCTTTTGTAGAAGTTGGTGAAAGAATTTATATATATATATATATATATGTATATATATATATATATATATATATATATATTCACTGAAAAAACCATAGGTTTCAGGGGTGTTATAGTTAGCTGGACTTTTCACTTGTACGAAATTCCCCCGTTATAGTTAGTTCAGCTAACTATAACTCGCGCGCCCGCAATGCACTGCTGATGACGTCACATATTACATCACTCATGACATGGTCAGTGACATCACTCATGACATCACTGATAACATCTCAAATGACATCATCCAGTGAATGTGTGTTTTTCTGAAAATTACATATGTTTTATATATGTATATCTCAAGGTCGATGGAAGAATAAATGGGTATATAAGTGTCTAAATCAGGGGTCTCCAACCTTTTCCGTAGTGAGAGCTACTTCTGATCAGCGAAAATCATTGTGAGCTACTAAAGGCACGGCAACCCGCGAATTGTTCCCAAAGTTCCCCCACGCTCAGCTTAATTAACTAAAGGGCCTCTACAGAGAAAGAGCTACCCATTTAGTGTATGTATGCAATGCACAACATGAAACCAGAAAACCTAGCAATAATCCAGGCTTTCCTCTTCAACAAACTGTGTGATCCTGGCCTCTGCAGTCACCAGCTAAGTAGACTACAATCATAAGAAAGTATAGGATCTTGCGGAGCTGTGTAAAGCTACCAGAATACTGAAAACAATAAATTGCATGTCTGTCTCTCATGCCTTGTCATCCAACACACGGTCCCATCCCATAACACGGTAAATGCACATCGGTGGTCATCACCCATAACACGAAACACTTCTCACAAAAGAATGACAACACCATTCCAACCACACACCCTACATGATGTAGCTTTCTGACCATGTAGGTAAGTACTTCAGTGCCCCCCAATTATTACATCATGTCTTCTTTTTCTTTATTATAACACATGATGGCACCTTGAAATGCTTGAGTTCAGGGTGTGCACTGCACAAAAATCTCCTCTGACAGACTATAAAGGTGCTCCATGCAGTAATGAGCTATCCCACATGTTTGGTACACATGACTTCCCTCTTAGTTCATTAATATAGCATTGTCATAAGGGACGGTAGGAGTTCATGACTATTTCATGTTTAAAAACTATCACTCCTAAAAATGCCTCTCAATGCAGTGATATGATTTGATTGTCTGATGAAATGTTTCTCCTTGTTGAAGAAATACAAGTAGGCAATTTTTAAAAGATACCATTTCTGTATGACTTTTGTGTAATTATTTACAAAATGTTCAAATATGTGCAAGGAAGGGGACATACGCATAAGCTTGGCTCATGTTTCAACTTTCCCTGGTCATTGGCTGCAGAAAATATAGGCACTACAGGGGGTAGGTACTTTTTGCAAATGGGATGAATTTAAAGTGATGTGTTAAGACTTAAGAGCCTTATGTTTATTATGCCATCAAATTAACACTTCATTTGAAATTTCTCCCATTATTTCAATAAATTAAAGCAGCGTTCTACAGGGGTTTTTTTGTTTAATAAGGTGCGTCTTGCATGTTGTTCCTAGGCACAAAACGAAGCCAGGAAGTTATTTTGCATTTCTCTCATCATTTCACTAAAATGTAATGAAAAGAAATGTAAAATGATGTTTGGGGCCACAGCTGCCAAGTTTTCAGGTTGCTTACATGTGACATTTCTATGTGTTTAGTATGTATATGTGTGACATTTCATTTCCAATGAGTGACTCTGTGAATAACACTATTATGGTTAAAACCAAGCAGTAATATACATGCGAATAAATATTTATCACAAATTACCCAGTTCTGAGACATGAAATGTTCAGGTAAAACCCTTAAACTGATATAAAACCCCTGAAATGGAAGGTCCTGAACCAGTGTCTGACCTTAGAACAGAGCAGGCCTCGAAAAATCGTACAAACATGACCTAACCTGCACGTCAAATAACTTCAATTATTTGCTCGCTCTTTAAAGAGGAAAGTATATTTTTTATTTAGTGTCACAGTAAAGTAGTTTAGTGATAGTCGGACACAAACCAACCTCACAAAATGCATTGTCCTGTAAACATTAGTAGAAGGCAACATGGTCTATTTTCTTTTAAAAAAATATAGGATAAGTGAAGGTGGAGAAACTTTCTTTAATCCTGTTATCAAACAAAACTATTTTGCCCAAGACGTTTCAAGTGAAGGCTCAAATTGGACAAATATTCTCATTGACACATTTGACAGTTGGTTTGTTTTATCTGTTTGCTAGTTGTTCCTAAGTATACAATGTTTTATAGATTAATATGCCTCTCTCTGCAACAGTAGACAATTCTAGATTTGTCCGCAGGCCAAGCGTAAATCAGAAAGGTAGGCTGCACGTAAGGTTAAGGTATTTCAAACTACCTAAGACTTGTTATTACCTGAACTAAACATCTCACATCCCTATTTGGTTCCCCACAAAGTGCACCCAGATAATTGTTTGTAGGCTTACCGTAACTTTGTCTTACTCCTGGTGCTTGCTGTGCTGCTCTGCTGGCTCTCGCTTACGCAGGGGCAGAGGCTCTCTCTCAGAAGGGGGCATGTGCAAGTCAAGTGAAATCATTCAAGTACACTGATAACTGCAGGCATCAGTCATCCCTCTGTAGCAGTAGTCAATACTGGTACGTTGACGATGGCTTCACGCTAGGCAGAAGCTGCAGAGACTTTTTTCTTGACTGGGCCTGGGGCTCGGGACAGTGCGCAGATTGCATGCTGCCTGCAGTGCTGGTTTACGGTGGCTGCAGAGAAGTCTTTTAATGAGGGCTAAGGTCAGTGTTCCCTCCTATTTTCACCAGGCTGCAACCATTGTCTGCCAGGGTGGCCCCAGGAGGACTAAATTATCTTATGATGCCTAATCTATAAGGCACCAAAAAGCACGGCTTTCACTGTCCCACATGGCTAAAAGGTGAAACTTAACCCTAGCAGCTGCTGGCACCCGGAATAACAAATTTAAGCTGCCGCCACCAGAGTCTGCGCACCCTGTGTGGTCATGATAGGTAGGCACGCCTTGCCAGAAAAAAGAGGAAAGGCACCGCCCGTTGAATCACATGTAGGCCCTGCCGGGTGCTGGTCACTCAGGATTGGATCTTGTTTAGTTAGTGTCGTGATGCACGCTGTGTTAGGCCACGTGGTACCTCTGAGGCGGCAGCAGGGCAGAGAGTCTCAGCTTGATTGAAACATGCACTGCTCACGCCGGACTGACGTCACCCACTTTTCTAGACCGAATTAGAGGCCAAAAAGTCCTAAAAATAAACAATGACAATGATAGGGTACAAAAGCGGGCATCGGGATGCGAGCTACTGGTAGGTTGTTGACGAGCTACCGGTAGCTCGCGATCGACAGGTTGGAGACCCCTGGTCTAAATGGATGATTTGTTTTTGAAAAATTGATTGTATAACTGACTAAGTGTATCTTAGTGAATACATGGCTTAGTGAGTAATGTTTAAATGTGTAAATATCTGTATCAGTCTCTCACTTTGTGTGTATAAGTGGCTGCATGGGTTGGTGAGTAGCTACATGAGTGTCTATATAAGTTATTAGTTGGTTTTTTGAGTATCAGTATGAGTGTCTGAGTGTCTGTATGGTTCGGTGGGGTGTATTACGTAGTGCATAGGTGCATGAATGAGTGACCCACTGTTTGTATGTGTTGAAGACAGCATGTATGCAGGACTGTATGGGTGGATGAGTGTGTGCATGGGTGTGTTAGTGAGTGATAGACTGTCTCAATAGTGTCTTTATGAGTAACTACATATGTTTTAAACTAGTATATGTGACTATTGGTGTATATAAGTGAGTATATGTAAGAGTGAGAGATTGAAAGAGTTCCTGTATGAATAAGTATGTGTTTCTATAAGTGATTGTTTAAAAGACTAAGTATATGTATGTTTCTGTAGAAGTAAGTGTGGTGGTGTGTGTATAACTGTATATGCAAGTAAATGGATGTTTGATTCTTAATTAGCATGAGTGACTATGTGTGTGAGTAACTCTATGGATGAGTGGCATTGTGTAACAGGACGTATAGGTGTGTGAGTACATATGATGAGTGAGTACATGTATGAGTGACTGTATAGGACTCTTGGTGAATGAGTGGATGTGTATGTGGATCTTAGAATTACTGAATAGGTTGTTGTAACTGGTATTGGTATGTCCATTGTTTTGAACATTGTAGTTTCTATTTTTGAATGTGTGTATCAAAGGTTATATTAGGGGAAGAGGAGGTCTGCCACTCTATCACAAGGATGATGTCATCAGTGATGTCATTAGTGATGTCATTTGAGATGTCATCAGTGATGTCATGAGTGATGCCACTGACCATGTCATGAGTGATGTAATATGTGACGTCATCAGCAGTGCATTGCGGGAGCGCGAGTTATAGTTAGCTGAACTAACTATAACGGGGGAATTTCAATGGTTTTGTAATAGTGAAAAGTCCAGCTAACTATAACGCCCCTGAAACCTATGTTTTTTTCAGTGAATTTCTAAGGTTTTTTAAATGCTAATTCCTAACTATAACGTGCCTGAAACCTATGGTTTTTTCAGTGAATTTCAAAGGTTTTTTAAATGCTAATTTCTAACTATGCCTACAGAGATAGGACAGGTGAAGAAAGAAGAAAAAACGCACATAAAGAAAAAAAAGAAATGCAGAAAGAAGCAACAGAAGTCCTCAAAGACGAAGAAAAGTGCAGGAAGAAGGATAACGTGCAGAAAGAACAAATAGAAGAGCAGAAAGAAGCCTTGTTGCAAAATCATCCTGTACCCTCAACTTTTTCAGATGGATACTGGTGGTAACTGAGTCTGACTAACCAGTCCTAGAGCCAGTGCTATGTCAAAAGACACTCAGAATACAGTGAAAACACCTACATACTCTAGGGAACACTATGCGTTGGGGTCCCCCTGTGATCAGCATGACCTCCTCTGTAAGCCCCTAGTATATAATAGGGGAGGGGATTAATACTACCTCTTAAAACGCGCCACAGGGCGTGTTTGCACACGTCACCTCAGGCCCCGTCCCCTCACTTCCCCACTGTGTAAACACGCCCTGTGGCCGTTTTAAGTTGGGAGATTAAGTCCCCTTGAATCCTGAGGGTCCCTAGGGTCCAACTAGACCACTAGGTACCTCCAGTAAGCGCCACAGAGCTGCGTTGCAGAGAGATGTAAAAAAGGGGCACGGCCTAGACCACCTCTCTGCAACGCAGCGGAGTGGTGCTTACTGGAAGCACCTGGTGGGCTAGTTGGCCCCCAGGGTCCCTCAGGATTGAAGGGGAATTCTTTCCCCAACTTAAAATGCGCCACAGGGCTTGTTTGCACACGTTAACTCAGGCCCCGTCCCCTCCCTTCACCACTGTGTAAACACGCCCTGTGGCCGTTTTTAGTTGGGAGATTAAGTTTATTTGAATCCTGAAGGTCCCTAGGGTCCAACTAGCCCACTAGGTACCTCCAGTATGCGCCACAGAGCTGCGTTGCAGAGAGGTGTAAAAAGGGGCACGGCCTGGACCACCTCTCTGCAACGAAGCTCAGTGGCGCTTACTGGAAGCACCTGGTGGGCTAGTTAGCCCCCAGGGACCCTCAGGATTGAAGGGGAATTATTTCCCCAACTTAAAATGCGTCATAGGGCGTGTTTGCACACGTCACCTCAGGCCCAGTCCCCTTCCTTCCCCACTGTGTAAACATGCCCTGTGGCCATTTTTTAAGTTGGGAGATTAAGTCCCCTTGAATCCTGAGGATCCCTAGGGGCAAAATAGCCCACTAGGTACGTCCAGTAAGCGCCATTGCAGAGAGGTGTAAAAAGGGGCATGGCCTGCACCACCTCTCTGCAACGCAGAGCAGTGGCACTTACTGGAAGCACCTGGTGGGCTAGTTGGCCCCCAGGGTCCCTCAGGATTGAAAGGGAATTATTTCCCCAACTTAAAACGCGCCAAAGGGCGTGTTTGCACACGTCACCACAGGCCCCGTCCCCTCCCTTCACCACTGTGTAAACGCGCCCTGTGGCCGTTCTAAGTTGAGAGATTAAGTCCCCTTGAATCCTAAGGGTCCCTAGGGTCAAACTAGCCCACTAGGTACCTCCAGTAAGCGCCACAGAGCTGTGTTGCATAGAGGTGTAAAAAGGGGCATGGCCTCAGAACACCTGTCTGCAACGCAGCTCCCTGGCGCACACTGGAGATACCTGTTGGGCTAGTTGGCCCTCAGGGACCCTCAGTATTGAAGGGGAATTAATTCCCCAACTTACAACTGGCCAGGGGGCGTGTTTGCAGAGTGCTGCAAGGAGGGGGCGTGGCCTCCAGCGCGATGCCGGTCGTTTATTTATTTTATTTTTTTAAGAAGGAGGGCTGTGTGGCCCCCCTTCTTATTCTAATTTACTGGCCCTGGGGACCCCATACCCCAGGGCCTGCACCCTAAGTTTTTTTTGTTGAAAAAAATAAATATGGCCCTCCCAAGGCCTTAATCGGCCCCGGGGACCCCAACCCCCGGGTCATGGCCTTTTCTTAATTTAAATTCTTTAGGAGGGGGCTGCGTTGCCCCCCTCCTCAGTCCACTTATGGCTCCGGGGACCCCATCCCCCGAGGCCGGCCTTTGTTTTTTATTATTTTAAAAATATATATATTTATAGAAACACCTAGGACATGCTGGACAAACCGTATGTACCTATCACCATGACGATTTGCGTGATATTCATTAAAAGGCGACTATGCATAGAATGAATCCACACGGAATGTATTTGCACCGCTAGTGAAGCTCTGACGTGTCTGACGCCCTACCGTGCCTAATCCCAGCGCCCCCGCCGGTCGGTACTCTCCAAGTAGACACCCTTGTCGTTTATTTATACAAACATGGGTAGCTATTGACGGGCACATTTAATATACACGCTCACCAAGCCATTCAAAAGGGATTCGACAAAAATTCGACCAAACTATGCAAGAAACCCCCCTCACGGTTAATAAAAAACACATCCACTGCCGGATGTGTAATACTTTTTATTTTACTCTCTGGAAAGCAGACGAACCTCACTTGAGAGTCACAGCGTGCTCCTGGCTGAGCCCAATGCTGTGTTACACCCACCAGTGCCCGCCGATTGCCTCACACCTCTGTGTTGTATTCCACCAGCTAGTGCATATGCTATGACACTCTCTAGCCCATGTGCACTGTAACACCACCCCGTGAATATGTCATGCCACACTTGCCTTTGCACGGGTTATATTGCCCCATCTAACGTGCCTTCCTCGATGTGTATGTTATAACGCACAGTGCTATGCCATACATATTACAATCTGGGATCCATATCTTTGTCACAGTGCATATGCAACGTTACACTCCCCAGCACATATTTTATATTACAACTTTAGAGACTAGTTATGCTACACAACACTGCACTGTGCATATTACACTCCAAGGCGCATATCGCATAGCACGCGCTAGTGCTTGTGCTATCTCGCGCTCTCCAATGAATCTGTCATTGCGCACAATGTATTGCATATTATATTTCACGCCCCTGTTCATCTTATATCACACTTTTTGGTGCATAGTTTATACCATATACTACATCTAGTTTTCATTTTCAATCGTGCTCTCAGGACTATGTTCTATATAACACTGCGTCCACCTACCCTTTTCAAGGGCATTACATTTTGCAATGGGGGTGGAGGGTCAGGGGGAGTTTCTGCCAAGTGAGCCCGGAGTCACAGTCACAAACGTCCTCTTCTTCCTGAATAAAAGTGAGATTATGCTGCATACTTGTTCATATTCTAAGTAGTTCGCACAGACACACATTTTAAAAACGAAAACGTTCCAAATACCCACCACCTCTGAACAGTTAGCTTGCTGCCCCATCCACCTCCTCCCTATCCTCTGTTGTCTGAATCCATGGACTAGCCTCCTCCCTCCTGCCATGCATGGTCTGATGTGCTGCCACTGCCCTCCATTTAGCATGATGTACCAGTCCACTCCTCCTGCCCTCCATTGCCCAATTCTATGGCCCATCATTGACCTACTGCTTAGCCTCTGTGCTTAGCTTGCTGCCCCTATTCTTCTTCCCCCTGCCCTCCGATGTCTTTGTGCATGCCCCTGCTCCATCTTTTTTGCCCACAATGTTCCATGGACCTGCCACTCCTATCTACTCTGAGTGTTCTGTTGAGCTGCCACTCCCCTCCCACCTGCCTAGCATTGTCAGATGACTGTAACCTGTCCCTGCCACCTCCACCCTGCATGTCCACATGCCATGCCCCTATCCCCTTCCTCCTGTCCTCCAAGGTCCATTTTACTGCCACACCCTTCTGCCCTCCCTGATCTGTTGTACTTCAACTGCTCCTCCTGCCAGCCCAGCGCGGTCTGTTGTGAGGCCCCTTCCCCTGAACTCTCTTGTCTGTGCCCAGGTCCTGACCCTCCCTTCTATCCTCCATGGTCCTTTGTGCATGCCCCTGCACCCTCCTTCTTGCCCATCATAGCCATTGTGCTGCCACTAACCCTCCCGCTTGCCATGCATGGTCTTCTGTGCTGCCATGGCCCCTCCCACCTTCCCTGTGTGGTCAGCTAGCTGCCCCTTACCCCCTCCCACCTTCCCTCCATGTGTGTATGCCACCATAGTCTCATTGTTGCTCTCCATGCTGTGTCTTGTTTCTAGTGCCCATCCTGCCAGACCCCCATGTTCATCGTGCTGCTCCTGCCCTGCCACCTTGCCCCCAGCCCTCTGTTTCCATGTGCAGACCCCCTATTCCCTCCCTCCTGGCTTGTCTGTTCCATTGTAATGCCCCTGATCCGTCCCTCCTGCCCTTTATGGTCTGTTATGCTGCAGCTTTCTCTCCTGTCTGTCCATTATGGTCAGCTAGCTACCATTGCCTCTTTGCCATCTGTTCTCTGTTGTCCATGTGCCTGGTCCTGTCCCCTCCCTATTGCTTTCTATGGATTGTTGTGCTGCACTCCCGTCCCGCATGAGCTGTGTGGTGTATTGTGCTGCTGCAAACCCTGATGCCTGCCCTGTAGGGTCAGTTTGGTGCACCTCTCCATGTCCCTCCTGTCCTCTGTTATCCGAGTCCATGTCCCTACCCCAATTCCTCCTGCCTACCATGATTCAACGTACCATACTTGCGAACATTTTGAACTTGGTAAGAGGGAGATTTTGAAAAAAAACTGGGGTATTGATTTTCCCCTTTGAGTTACATTGAAAAAGAGGAGATTGTAGACAGGAGACAGATCAAATAAAGCCCATTTGAGCTTAAAAACATTGGACGTTTCCTGGCTGAAACGGGTCTGTTGGCATGTATGGTTGTACTACCACTGCCTCTTCCTTCTGCCCACAATGGTCTATTACATTGCCACAGCCTCTCTTGCCAGTCCTGTATTGTTGGTTTGTTGCCCCTGCCCCCCTTTCCACTGCCCTCCATAGTCTGTTTTGCTGCCACTGCCCTTCCTGCCTGCCCAGTGTGGTCACATTGTTCCCTCTGCACTCTCCTACCTGCCTTCAATTTTCAGAGTCCGTGCCCCTGGCCTCTGCCTCTCAATAGTATCCCAATGAACAACTAGATTGCTAACATTCTATATTTATTACAAAAGTGTGGAACGCCTGACATCATCTTGATGTGATCAAAACTGTAATACCTAGAGTATTTCCTTTAGAAATTACATATATGAGAGGGTCTTATTTGCATCAAAATTATAGTTAGTGCTCTAAAAAACTAAAATGAGGACATATTTTCTGAGTTTTCAAACAGTGACAAAGAACTTTTAAATTATTTGTAATCTTTATGTTTTTTTATCCAGTTGACCACTTGATTAAAAGTTGCACCTTGGCGAGAGGATGTGTTGTTACTTCCAGAGCTGCAGACTTTGCAACTGGGGAACCAGGTTGGAGTTTCTGCTTCAGCTCAACATTCCGTGATTGTGGTCAAATCACTTAATCTCCCCATGTCTACAACCAAAATGAATTTGATCTTGTGTGATGTAACCAATGCTCATGTAAAGCATTCCAATACCTGACAAGTCTGCACTATATAAAACTGCAAATACACAAAAAATAAGTGTTTTGCACACTTCTGTCATTGGGCTACATGTGAGCTACATCTGGGTGATATTTGTGCTGCATTTAGGCTCTTTTGTGTCTGGTGGCCATCTTGGGAGATTTATTTGTTATGAAGTTTCCTAATTTCCTCATTTACTGCAGTCTCCTCAGTAGGAAATGCTTTCAGTTTTTTACTTTGATTCCATCAAGAAGGTATTCAGATATGTCACACATTTGCCATAAATTCTGAATGTTAGCGCTCTAGTTGCTCATTAGATCACTGTAGTAAAGCTACTGCTCACCACGGAAGTCTGCTGCTGGTATTAAAAGTGCATGTTTCAGTCTGCATATCAGAATTTTTTAATGAAATAGAAGAGGATTTGAGAAGTCACTCAAAATGTGCCCTAATCTTTCTTTCTTCAGCACTAATCATAATTTCTATGGCAAAATGAACCCCCTCATTGTGTTCCTTTTTAAATTAAATGTTTTAAGTGTTACCAGTTTATTCCAATCAAGATGGCTTCAGGTGTACAATACTTTTGTCATAAGTAAGACAGTAAGCACTCTAGTTGTTCGTAAGAAAACTCTGGGACATTCTGTCATTAGGCTATACTTGGGCTACATCTGGGTGATATTTGGGCTACATTTGGGCTCTTTTGTCTCTGGTGGCGATCTTGGGAGATTTTTGTTATGAAGTTTCCTAATTTCCTCATTTACTGCAGTCTCCTCAGTGGGAATACCTTCAGTTTTTTATTTTGGTTCCATCAAGAAGGCATTCAGATGTGTCACACATTTGCCATAAATTCTGAATGTTAGCACTCTAGTTGCTCATTAGATCACTGTAGTAAAACTACTGCTCACCAGGGAAGTCTGCTGCTGGTATTCAAAGTGCATGTTTCAGTCTGCATGTCAGAATTTGTTTATGAAATAGAAGAGGATTTGAGAAGTCAAAATGTGCCCTAATTATTCTTTCTGCAGAACTAATCATAATTTCTATGGCAAAATGAACCCCCTCATTTTGTTCCTTTGTAAATTAAATGTTTTAAGTGTTACCACTTTATTCCAATCAAGATGGCTTCAGGTGTGCCATACTTTTGTCATAAGTAAGACTGTTAGCGCTCTAGTTGTTCGCTAGAACACTCTGGGACATTCTGTCATTGGGCTACACTTGGGCTACACCTGGGTGATATTTGGGCTACATTTGGGCTCTTTTGTCTCTGGTGGCCATCTAAGGAGATTTATTTGTTATGAAGTTTCCTAATTTCCTCATTTACTGCAGTCTCCTCAGTAGGAAATGCTTTCAGTTTTTTACTTTGATTCCATCAAGAAGGCATTCAGATGCGTCACACATTTGCCATCAATTCTGAATGTTAGCACTCTAGTTGCTCATTAGATCACTGTAGTAAAGCTACTGCTCACCAGGGAAGTCTGCTGCTGGTATTCAAAGTGCATGTTTCAGTCTGCATGTCAGAATTTTTTAATGAAATAGAAGAGGATTTGAGAAGTCACTCAAAATGTGCCCTAATTTTTCTTTCTGCAGCACTAATCATACTTTCTATGGCAAAATGAACCCCCTCATTTTGTTTTAAGAATTACCACTTTATTCCAACCAAGATGGCTTCAGGTGTGCCATACGTTTGTCATAAGTAGGACTGTTAGCTCTCTAGTTGTTCTTTAGAACACTCTGGGAAGCTGCAGTAGAACACAAAGGAATCAACTGACAGTCTCTGCCCTTGTTGGATGTACATGTTTTACTGAGAATGTCAGACTTCATTCTCACATGACTGAGAAAGATAATGTGAATTTACAGAAAATATGCTCTCAGTTAGCTTATAGATCACCTTCCAAACCTCTGTGGGAAAAGCATGAGAAAATAGTTTTCTCTCAATCATGATTCATGATATCACAGCAGAAGGCTTTTTCACATGGTAAAATCACCTTAGAACACACCACAATTCCTAAAATGAGTATGGTACCATCAACAAATGATTTATAATGTAACTAAAGTCTTAAAACCTTCTATTAACTGCAATGCTTTTTAATGAGGTGCTATCATGTATATTGGTCCCAAGATGGCTGCCAACACTTCTTGGATGAAGTGCTGACAGCCAATCAGATCTCACGATGAGATGTGTGGTTAGGCTCCGCCCAGATATATATGTGATTTTACTTTTGATTTTCTCAGGAACTACTGAACGGATTTACACCATTTAAGCAAAAGGCACATGCCTGACCTGAGGACTACCTCTTCGCCATATTTCAAGTAATTCTGTCCAGCCGTTCGGGCTGTACCTTCGACTAAAGGTCCTATGGGAAAATGCATGGGGAAAACGCTTTTTGGGAGCCCCCTTTTTTCTCAGCCCCCGCTTGACGAATCACCCCGAGACTTCCAGGGTAGGAGCTGAGCGGAGCGCCCCATTAGTTTTGAAAATTTCACGAAGATAAGTCAACCGGCGCCAAAGTTATTCAAAATAGAATTTTCAGATTTCCTATGGGAACTCAGTCCTAACTATAACTATCTACTGGCGACCGAACGGCTGAACAGAATTACTTGAAATTTGGCAGAGAGGTAGTCCTCAGGTCAGGGAAGTGCCTTTTGCATATATGGAGTCAATCTATTCAGTATTTCCTGAGAAAATTGCATTTAAAAGCACATATATATCTATAGCCGCGCACGGTGCGCAAGCGTAATTCTGATTGGTTGTTACATGTCAGTCAACGTTCGAATCGGTCGAAATCAGGAAGTGTCAGCCGCCATTTTGTTTGTTTTCAGTGCGAGAGTGGAAAAGGAAGGTGGCGAACGTGAAAAGGGGGCAGGGTAGAGTGTTCCTGACCCCCTAGCCTTGGTCAGGGGGTCCCTGAAGGACCCTGAAGGCAGAAAAAAACATAAACATTTTTTTTTTTAAATTGCGGGGTTGCGCGCAGCGTGCGCGCACGGTGAAAACCCCCCCAAATAAAATTCACTGAAAAAACCATAGGTTTCACACACGTTATAGTTAGGAATTAGCATTTAAAAAACCTTGCAAATTCACTTAAAAAACCATAGGTTTCACACATGTTATAGTTAGGTGGATATTTCACTCGTAAAAAACCTATGAAATTCCCCCGTTATAGTTAGTTGAGATAACTATAACTCGCGCGACCGCCACTCTATCACAAGGATGATGTCATCAGTGATGTCATGAGTGATGCCACTGACCATGTCATGAGTGATGTAATATGTGACGTCATGAGCAGAGGATTTCGGGCGCGCGAGTTATAGTTATCTCAACTAACTATAACGGGGGAATTTCATTGGTATCTATCTATCTATCTATCTATCTATCTATCTATCTATCTATCTATCTATCTATCTATCTATCTATCTATCTATCTATCTATCTATCTATCTATCTATCTATCTATCTATCTATCTATCTATCTACCTATCTATCTATATATATATCTATCTATCTATATATATATATATATATATATATATATATATTACCTACTGGCGGTCGCCAGTAGGTAGTTATAGTTAGGACCACGTTTCCATAGGAAAACCTCAACATTCTATTTTGAATAACTTTGGCGCCGGTCGACGAATCCTCGCGAATTTCTCAAAATAGGTGGGGCGCTACGCTCCGCTCCTACCCTGAAAGTCTCGGGGGGATCCGTCAAGCGGGGGCTGAGATAAAAGGGGGGTCCCAAAACGCGTTTTTCCCATGCATTTTTCCATAGGACCTTTAGAACGAGCTACAGCCCGAACGGCTGAACAGAATTACTCAAAATTTGGCAGAGAGGTAGTCCCTAGGTCAAGGAAGTGCCTTTTGTAGGTTTGGTGTAAATCTGTTCAGTAGATTCTGAGAAAATAGCCTTTAAATCAATATATATATCTGAGCCAGCTTACGGTACGCTTACCGTACGCTTACGGTAAGCGTACGGTGGCGTGCGCGAGCGCGATTCTGATTGGCTCTTAGATCTTAGTAAACATTCGAATCGGCCGAAACCAGGAAGCGGCGGCCGCCATTTTGTGTATTTCACTCTGAAAAAAAAGAGTGAAAACAAGGAAAGGGGGCAATGAGGAGAGTTACAGACCCCCTAACAATTGTAAGGGGGTCAAAGATGGACAGAAAAGTACAAAAAAAATATTTATTGATTTTAAAAAAAATCACGGGGTACGCGTACGGTAAGCTTACGGTAAGCGTACGGTAAAAAAAATAAAAATAAATAAATGAAAAGCAGATTTAAGAGTTTAGAAATTAGGGAGCTCTAAAAAGAGCTGTTGTGTTTATGGAGTCATTTTTTTAGTGGTACCTACAAGTAAGTACCGATGCAGAGTCTAAGGTTCAAGAGGAAGACTCTGTTCCCTTCATCATTGAAGTGCACACCATCTCCTCTATAAATGTCTTGCATGTCGTAACGCAAGTTGTTGTGGTAAATGGCACCCATACCATAGTCACGGAGGAAAGCAGAAACAGATTTGTTGACGTGCTTTCTTGCTTTGTCAATCTGTGGACAGAAATGATTGGACCAGTTCCATTTTTGCCTTTGGCATATGTTGGAAAACACAAAGGCAGTTTTAGGGAAAAGTGAAAACAGTTGTGCAAAGGTGTCCTTCATAAGCATTTCCAGACCTACCCCAGTCAAAGTGCCTAGGTCATTGCCACCACAGTGCACTATTATGAGGTCAGGGTGTTGGATTTGCATGAAGGATTTCACCAATGGCATCAATTGGTGCCACTTTAACCCTCTCTGACCAATCCATTTAATGTCTACATTTGGCAAAGCAAGGTCTCTCACCATATCTGTTTTCTCTGCAAACTTTTCACTCCAGAAGACATAGCTGTGCCCTACAATCCACACTGTGAACATCTTCAAAGGAGATCTGGATGCACTCAGGAGGTGTCTTTCAGTAGAATGGCAATATGAAAAGAAAGACAGTTTGGAAATGGAGGCATACATATTTTTTTCAAAACAAAAAGAACTGATTGGCTGTTTCATACCATTCCAGAATAAAAACTAGGCTGTATGTGTAAATTAATAGAAGCATGTTTTGTATTGGTACAAAAAAATGTGTAACCAAAGAACAGTACTATGGATTTGCTGTTAGGTTTGAAAAGTCAAGCACTCTTGCTCTGTGGAATTGAAACATTGTGTGTCGAACTTCTGACCTAACTGAACACAGCAGTGTTCCATGAGCTGTTGCTATGGTAGCAGGCAGAAGTCAAGTTGGGGGAAGGGTACTAGGCAGAAGTCAAGTTGGGGGAAGGGTACTTTTGGAAAAGGGTTGGTTTTCAACCAATAGAAATGTGTGATTACATTTGAAAAAAAGGGGGAAGCACTGAGATTTGAAACTTACATGTATATGTGTGGAAAAATAGAGGGAAAGTTTGCCATTATCTGGTTCTGCTGAGAGGAGAGAGGTGAACACAACAGAGATCCTGGCTCTGATAATCTGCTGTTTGAGTGTCACATTTCTTTCACAACTAACTAATTTTAAAGGTGAGTTTACAGTTTGAGAGGGTATGTATGTGGTAACTTAAGAAATGAATAATAGAAATGGGAATTGTTTTTGTTGTAGTTACACATGGTGGTTTCATAATGTGTCAGTGTGTAAAAGTGATTTACACTTGCCCCTGAAAAAGAAAAGAGCAGTAAGTGTGCTTTCAAATTGGCAAAGAAATTTCGTTTTGGGACTAATGTGAAAATATGACTCTGTGTGCATAGAAGAATTATAGGCAGAGATTTATTGCGTCTTGCTCTGGTGATTTCACAGTTGCATTAGATGGAAAGGGGGAGCGAATTTTTGGGGGAATAAGCAGAGGGTTAGCACACACCCATGTCCTTGCCGTGTATAGTCATGCACAGTATTTACAAGCCAGTGGGGTTTTCAGGTTTAAGTCTGTAATGCAAATACATTCAGCATCACTAAGGCTGGTTGCCCTTGGTGGAGTGTAGGCAGTCACAGAGAATGCACATGGTGGTGGTCTGAAAAAAAAACAGCTTGGACACGTGCAATTAAATAAATCAAAAATAGTGGTTTCATAATGTGTCAGTCTGTAAAAGTGATTTCCAATTGTTAAAAGAGGCAAAAATATTTTTTGGAAAAAAATGTAAATATGTGTACTGTATTATAAATTGTTATAAAAATATTAATACTTTTTTCTTTTTTTTCAGATCGATATAGAAAATTTTTGAAAACTACAACCATTTTAAAAACTATTTTTTAAAAAAACAAATGAATAAATATTTTTTTGAGTGAGTATGGTAAGTCAATGTAATGTGATAAATGATTTTTAGTGTTTTTTAAAAAAAAAAAAAAAAAGGTACGCTTACCGTACGCGTACGGTAAAAAAAAATAAAAAAAAGTTTTTAAAAACATATGTAAAAAAAAGATGAAAGATAAGGTTGGCTCTTAAAAGAGCCGTTGTGTTCATGCAGGGACAGAGGAAAGAAAGATTGGGAATATTAGACGGTACGACAAGTGTGCTGATCTATTTTATTGTTCACTAGGGAAATACTGGTCTCCCTATAAGTAATTAGATCGTGACAAGTGGCGCACCGTACTTCAACCCTCGCAAACCGAGGGTTAATTTCCAGAGGGCCAGCAAAAGGAGATTCTCCCCCCACAGATGAAGGGCTCACCTGACCTGCAGAAGAAGGAGTCTGCCCTGCAGATGATGGTCCAGGCTGAGCTGCTGTGGATGTACTGGCTCGTCTTTCTGAAGAGTTACCTCCAAAAAGATGACCATGTGTCCTTTTGTGTACATCCTTGAGGTGTCTGATCATGGTATGATTCCCAAAGGAATACTTCCTGTCAGGATTACCTCTAGAAAGTACACGCTGACACAGCCTGCAAGTAACTAAGGGTGCATTCACCTTTTGCTGGCCTTCTGGAAAAGTAAAATAATCCCAAACATAAGAAGGCTTTACTTTCCTCGCTCTCTGCCTCAAGACAGTGCTGCTGGTGCTAGCCTCACTCTCAGAAGGGCTCTGCTGTTCTGCCATCGTATCCCAAAGACAAACCAGCTCCTTCTTCCAAGGGATCACAAGCAGAAATGAGGGGAATGGGTGTGGTGTAGGAGAGTTCTAGAACTGAAAGTAGTTTCCACCAATCAAAAGTTGTGTTTCATGATCACATGACCTACCGTACGCTTACGGTACGCTTACGGTACGCTTACGGCAAAAGTGCGCATGCGCGTAAAAAAGACACGCGCTTGCGCGCATGCGCATAACAGTCATTTCCCGGCACTTCCGCGTAACGTGCGCGTGTTGCGTAAGCGCGCACGCGTCCCACGCGCAGTACGCGCGGCTACGCAAAGTACGTAACTATGCGCAAGCAGCGTAGATAGATTACGGACGTTGCGTAAACCGTACGCTTACCGTGAGCTTACGGTAGGCGTACTATAAAAAAAAAAAAAAAAAAAAAAAAAAAATAATCTGGAAATAAATTTTACATGTTTATTTTAAAAAATATATATAAAAAAAATATTTAAGGATTTTAAAAATTTAAGCATAGTCTTCATAAAAGATAAGAAAATTAAATTAAAAATATGTTTGAAAAAAATGAAGAATAAAAAAAAAAAATAGCATTTAAAAAACCTTGCAAATTCACTGAAAAAACCATGGGTTTCACACACGTTATAGTTAGGAATTAGCATTCAAAAAACCTTGCAAATTCACTGAAAAAACCATGGGTTTCACACACGTTATAGTTAGGAATTAGCATTTAAAAAACCTTAGAAATTCACTGAAAAAACCATAGGTTTCACACACGTTATAGTTAGGAATTAGCATTTAAAAAACCTTAGAAATTCAGTGAAAAAACCATAGGTTTCACACATGTTATAGTTAGCTGGACATTTTACTCGTAAAAAACCAATGAAATTGCCCCGTTATAGTTAGTTCAGCTAACTATAACTCGCGCGCCCGCAATGCACTGCTGATGACGTCACATATTACATCACTCATGACATGGTCAGTGACATCACTCATGACATCACTGATGACATCTCAAATGACATCACTGATGACCTCACTGATGACATCATCCTTGTGATAGAGTGGCAGACCTCCTCTCACCTTAATATAAGCTTTGATACACACATTCAAAAATAGAGACTAAAAATTTCAAAACAATGGACATACCAATACCAGTTACAACAACCTCTTCAGTAATTCTAAGATCCACATACACATCCACTCATTCACCAACAGTCCTATACAGTCACTCATACATGTACTCACTCATCATATGTACTCATACATCTATACATCCTGTTACACAATGCCACTCATCCATAGAGTTACTCACACACATAGTCACTCATGCTAATAAAGAATAAAACATACATTTACTTGCATATACAGTAATACACACACCACCATACTTACTTCTACGGAAACTTACACATACTTAGTCTTTTAAACAATCACTTATAGAAACACATACTTATTCATACAGGAACTCTTTCAATCTCTCCCTCTCACATATACTCACATATATACACCAATAGTCACATATACTAGTTTAAAACATATGTAGTTACTCCAGAAGACACTATTGAGACAGTCATTCACTCACTAACACACCCATACACACACTCATCCACCCATACAGTCCTGCACACATGCTGTCTTCAACACATACAAACAGTGAGTCACTCATTCATGCATCTATGCACTACGTAATACCCCCCACCGTACCATACAGACACTCAGACTGATACTCAAAAAAACAACTAATAACCTATATAGACACCCATGTAGCTACTCACCAACCCATGCAGCCACTTATACACAAAGTGAGAGATACACTTAATCAGTCAGTTACACAATCAATTTTTCAAAAACAAATCATCCATTTAGACACTTATATACCCATTTATTCTTCCATCGACCTTGAGATATACATATATAAAACATATTTAATTTTCAGAAAAACACACATTCACTGGATGATGTCATCAGTGAGGTCATCAGTGATGTCATTTGAGATGTCATCAGTGATGTCATGAGTGATGTCACTGACCATGTCATGAGTGATGTAATATGTGACGTCATCAGCAGTGCATTGCGGGCGCGCGAGTTATAGTTAGCTGAACTAACTATAACGGGGCAATTTCATTGGTTTTTTACGAGTAAAATGTCCAGCTAACTATAACATGTGTGAAACCTATGGTTTTTTCACTGAATATATATATATATATTCACTGAAAAAACCATAGGTTTCAGGGGTGTTATAGTTAGCTGGACTTTTCACTTGTACTAAACCATTCAAATTCCCTCATTATAGTTAGTTCAGCTAGGGGAACAACATTTACAACGCAACTTTTACAACGCACTACACTTACAACGCATTTTTTACAACGCAACATCCACTACAACGCATTCCATTACATCGCAGGACACTACAACGCATTTTTAAAAACTACCTTTACAACGCATTCCATTACATTGCATACTACCTTTACAACGCATACCATTACAACGCATAATATTATATTAAAACCACTACACTATCCAACACTTACCCTACTGTTGCACCCCCTGGAGTTAGAATAGTAATTTTTACCCCTATACTATCCAACACTTACCCTACTGTTGCACCCCCTGGAGTTAGAATAGTAATTTTTACCCCTATACTATCCAACACTTGCCCTACTGTTGCACCCCCTGGAGTTAGAATAGTAATTTTTACCCCTATACTATCCAACACTTACCCTACTGTTGCACCCCCTGGAGTTAGAACAGTAATTTTTACCCCTATACTATCCAACACTTACCCTACTGTTGCACCCCCTGGAGTTAGAATAGTAATTTTTACCCCTATACTATCCAACACTTACCCTACTGTTGCACCCCCTGGAGTTAGAATAGTAATTTTTACCCCTATACTATCCAACACTTACCCTACTGTTGCACCCCCTGGAGTTAGAATAGTAATTTTTACCCCTATACTATCCAACACTTACCCTACTGTTGCACCCCCTGGAGTTAGAATAGTAATTTGTACCCCTATACTATCCAACACTTACCCTACTGTTGCACCCCCTGGAGTTAGAATAGTAATTTTTACCCCTATACTATCCAACACTTACCCTACTGTTGCACCCCCTGGAGTAAGAATAGTAATTTTTACCCCTATACTATCCAACACTTACCCTACTGTTGCACCCCCTGGAGTTAGAATAGTAATTTTTACCCCTATACTATCCAACACTTACCCTACTGTTGCACCCCCTGGAGTAAGAATAGTAATTTTTACCCCTATACTATCCAACAATTACCCTACTGTTGCACCCCCTGGAGTAAGATTAGTAATTTTTACCCCTATACTATCCAATACTTACCTTAAATGCAATGTAATATTATGCGTTGTAATGGTATGCGTTGTAAAGGTAGTATGCGTTGTAATGGAATGCGTTGTAAAGGTAGTTTTTAAAAATTCGTTGTAGTGTCCTGCGATGTAATGAAATGCGCTGTAGTGGATGTTGCGTTGTAAAAAATGCGTTGTAAGTGCATGTGTTGTAAAAGTGTGCGTTGTAACGACGTACATCCGTTCAGCTAACTATAACTCGCGCACCCGCAATGCACTGCTGATGACGTCACATAATACATCACTCATGACATGGTCAGTGACATCACTCATAACATCACTGATGACATCTCAAATGATATCACTGATGACATCATCCAGTGAATGTGTGTTTTTCTGAAAATTAAATATGGTTTATATATGTATATCTCAAGGTCGATGGAAGAATAAATGGGTATATAAGTGTCTAAATGGATGATTTGTTTTTGAAAAATTGATTGTGTAACTGACTGATTAAGTGTATCATAGTGAATACATGGCTTAGTGAGTAATGTTTAAATATGTAAATATCTGTATCAGTCTCTCACTTTGTGTATAAGTGGTTGCATGGGTTGGTGAGTAGCTCCATGGGTGTCTATATAGGTTATTAGTTGTTTTTTTGAGTATCAGTTTGAGTGTCTGCATGGTTCGGTGGGGGGTATTACGTAGTGCATAGGTGCATGAATGAGTGACTCACTCTTTGTATGTGTTGAAGACAGCATGTGTGCAGGACTGTATGGGTGGATGAGTGTGTGTATGGGTGTGTTAGTGAGTGAATGACTGTCTCAATAGTGTCTTTATGAGTAACTACATATGTTTTAAACTAGTATATGTGACTATTGGTGTATATAAGTGAGTATAAGTGAGAGTGAGAGATTGAAAGAGTTCCTGTATGAATAAGTATGTGTTTCTATAAGTGATTGTTTAAAAGACTAAGTATGTGTAAGTTTCCGTAGAAGTAAGTGTGGTGGTGCGTGTATAACTGTATATGCAAATAAATGTATGTTTGATTCTTTATTAGCATGAGTGACTATGTGTGTGAGTAACTCTATGGATGAGTGGCATTGTGTAACAGGATGTATAGGTGTATGAGTACATGTGATGAGTGAATAAATGTATGAGTGACTGTATGTGAATGAGTGGATGTGTATGTGGATCTCAGAATTACTGAAGAGGTTGTTGTAACTGGTATTGGTATGTCCATTGTTTTGAAAAGTTTAGTCTCTATTTTTGAATGTGTGTATCAAAGGTTATATTAGGGTGAGAGGAGGTCTGCCACTCTATCACAAGGATGATGTCATCAGTGATGTCATCAGTGATGTCATTTGAAATGTCATCAGTGATGTCATGAGTGATGTCACTGACCATGTCATGAGTGATGTAATATGTGACGTCATCAGCAGTGTATTGCGGGCGCGCGAGTTATAGTTAGCTGAACTAACTATAACGGGGGAATTTGAATGGTTTTGTACAAGTGAAACGTCCAGCTAACTATAACACCCCTGAAACCTATGGTTTTTTCAGTGAATTTCTGAGGTTTTTTAAATGCTAATTCCTAACTATAACGTGCCTGAAACCTATGGTTTTTTCTGTGAATATATATATATATATATATATATATGTCAAAGTCCACAAGTGTCCACAAACGGAGCACACTCCACACCGAGTAACCAAAGTTAATTATGATGGCAGGTAGGCTGGCATGTACTGTTGCAATAAATTAATGCCTAACGTGTTTCAAGCTCAATTAGCTCTTGATCACAGGCAAGCGGCAACAAAATGAAGAGTGTGGGCTGCTGGTTGGCATTTACATTAATTTTTATTTCCCGCAGGTGAGTTTGAAAGTTCACACAATTGAACCATGGGACTAATAGGTCATTCGCATAATAACACTCGTCTTGTGATGCCACTTCAAATACTTTCCAATAATACCTCGAATAGGTTAAACAGTTCCATGACCCACTGTCCCTGCAAATAACATCCCTCAGTGTTCCCCAATGCCTCGTCGTCCACGAAGCTGGGGTCCGCCATACATGCAGGGTGGTGGTGCAGCACCAACGGCTGGACTGCCATTCAACATCAAAGTCCACCAGTGTCCACAAACGGAGCACACTCCACACCGAGTAACCAAAGTTAATTTTAATGGCAGGTAGGCTGGCATGTATATATATATATATATATATATATATATATATATATGCAAGTACCTTGCGCATTCATCCACTTCCCAGCAGGCGAGGAGGAAAGCACACGGACGCCAAACGTGCTTCACGAGGATTTTATTCAGAAGTCAGCAACGGCAAGACATGTCATTACGCGTTTCGGCCACCAGGTGGCCTTGATCACATAAGGTAACAATCACGCTTGACATCCTTATGTACACCGCATTTAGTGATCACGTGATGGTTGATAATGAACGACATAGAAAACATATTTGCAGTGTTTCTGTTTGACTTGTCATTATACATTATTATAGGAGGCGTACCGATACATGAATATTAGTATTTGTAAAGTGCAGATGCTTAAAGTGCAAAATGCGCAAATTAGAGTGCAAATTGCAATAGTATTATTGTGCAAAATAAGCAAAATGAACACCAAAGTGCTAAATACAAATATTTGCATTGAAGCATATATGTATACAATGGCTATATAATGGTGCAAAATACATTTTGTTAAAACCTTGACATACTAGCCTGGAAAGTAATTAACATTATAAAATGCTGCCATGATCTTGTGCAAAATACGCAATAATAATACCAAAGCTATTCTGCATGAAAAAGGAATATCAACCTAATTCACAAATGCTCATGAATATCAAACGCTCATCCAATGATTGACAAGAAGAATACAGAACAAATGACAAATGTGTCGATCATGTGAAACTTTCCCAAAGAATATAAAACGGGTGCAAGTGTGAAAAAAATAATAAAAAGGATGGAGAGACACAGGAAGGCGAATAAACAATCATGAATTTCGAAATGAAAATCTAGGGATACTTGGAAAATAGATATTACAGGAAATTCAAATTCAGGGACTGATTCGGTAATCGTAAACACAGAAGCAAATGTTTGTAAATGAGTCTTCAATGGCAATAATCCCCGATATATGACGGCTTGTAGATATTGAAAAGGCCGGATTATGTAGAACATCAATTGGGAATGCCGTAGACACCAGAAAATGAGAAAAACACAAAAAGAACACAATATGTGAGCAAATAGTTCGTCAGTCATGAATCAATGTTACAGTATTTGAACAATCATAAAAAAAGTATAGAATGAGGATTGTTGTGCACTATCCTACTGGATATGTGTACTCTAAGATTGAAAATAGACAAGAAAGACTAAAAGCAAGGAGCGGCTAACTATACAAATGGAATATCAGTGGGCATTCAGATTCAAATTTGAATTTAAATTAGAAACTAGTTCGCTCAGATCGTACACTAAAAAATGATGATGATGTTAATAATGTGCCTGTTTTTCAAATACAATTATACAAGTCTTCAGTGTTGTTGAGTCCTGTAGGGGCCTTACTGTCGAACTCAAGGATATACCTTGTTTCGAGCTGTCTTAAAGACTTTTCTCTGTTGCCCCCTCTGCGTTGTGCAGGAATATTGTCAACAACAAAGTATTTGAGGCAACTCAGGTCGTTATTGTGACATCTCTTAAAATGTCGCGCTACGGGGTAGTTAGAATCATTATTGACAATGGCTCTTAGGTGCTGGAGGATTCTTACATAGGCTTGGAGTTTGGTACTGCCTATGTAATTTAGTCCGCACGTGCAGTTGAGGACATACACCACGAAATCTGACCTACAAGTGTAATGGCCTTTAATTTGCCTGGCGTTGGGGCTGAAGGGAACAAGGTATTCGGTGGTGTTCTGACCGAATTTGCAAGCCCTGCAACTCGTACACTTAAAAAAGCCATTTTTTGGTTTGAGCCAAGTATTATTAGAGGGTTTGTCCTTGTTGGATCTCATGAGATCTCCCTTCATTGTTTTGGCCCTTCTAAATGTAATCACTGGTTTGGAAGGTAGCATGGGGGCCAGAACACCATCAGTAAGTAAGATCGGCCAATTTTTAGTAATGATGGTCCTGATTCTATGGTGTTGCTTGTTGTAAGTCGTAATCAAACGTGGTGCATCCGGAAATGAATCATCCTTCCCAAGATCAGATTCATTAGGAATGGGGACACTTGACTTATCAATTAATAATGTGTCTCTGGGCATGATCTGCACTTTTTTATAGGCATCCCTCAAGGTCTTCTCAGCATATCCTCTTTCCTTCATCCTAGCTATAGCCTCCTCCGAGCATCTTGTTCTTTCCTCTGGTGAACTACAGATACGTTTTATGCGGAGGAGTTTCCCATAGGGGATACTGTTTATAAGATGCTGGGGATGAGCACTGCTGGCATGTAAGATGGAATTGCCAGCAGTGGGTTTCCTATAGAGGGTTGTCTCAATTTTATTGTCAATGATCATGATTCTGGTGTCAAGAAACTCAACTGAATTACAGTCAATGTGTGAAGTGAATTTAAGGTTAAAGGTATTGTTATTTAAAATCTCAATAAAATTCATCACACTGGTAAAATCCCCCTTCCAAACCATAAAAACATCATCAATAAATCTAAGCCATGTGACAATCTGAGAATTAAAAACTTCTGCATGTGTCCCCATGAGAACCTGCTCCTCCCACCTGCCAACGTGAAGACAGGCATAACTGGGGGAGAAGCAAGCTCCCATGGCGACTCCTCTCTTCTGGGAGTACAGATCGTTACCAAACACAAAGTGATTGTTACACAGAGCCCACTCAATAAGTTCCAAAAGCATAACATTATGGTTATGAAATTCGATTGGTCTACGATCCAGATAGTGTTTAGTAGCAGCCATGCCGGTAACATGTTCAATGCTTGTGTATAGGGACTCAATGTCCAGAGTCACTAGCAGAAACCCTGATTGCCATTCGATATTGCTCAGTTTCCTAATGAAATCACTGGTGTCTTTTAAGTAGGTAGATAAATTCTGGACTAGTGGTTGTAAAAAATAATCCACATACCTACTGGTGTTCTCACTGATGCTGTCGATGGCAGAAATGATGGGTCTGCCAGGTACCGGCCTTGTTCCCTTGTGGATTTTTGGTATGAGGCGAAGCGTGGGGATTATGGGAAATTCATTGTGTAAGAAATTAAATTCATTACTTGAAATCAGACCCTGTCTCTTGTAGGAGTATAACATTTTCTTCAGAGGCTCCTTGGCAGTGTTGTAACTCTTTGTATTTATTTTCTCATAACAGTTACTGTCAGAAAGCTGCCTTCTTGCTTCAGACTCAGACTCATTTTTGGGCCATATGACTACATTTCCTCCTTTGTCGGATGTACAGATTATCAAGCCTGAGTTATTATTGAGTTTGGTTATTAATTTTTTATATTGTAACTCTTGTTGATTAATCTTTGCCTTTTTATGACTGGTCATCCTGTAGAGGTTTTTCAAATCGTTAGTGACCATCTCCTGGAAGATATCCACGGCGTCTTTTGGCATCATAGGGGTAAAACTCGATTTGCCTTTGAATGGGCTGAGGCCAGCACAAGAGTTAGTATTGATGAGGGTTGAAAGCTTTTCCTGTGTGGACCGAGTGTCATTTGACCCATTAGGGGAATTGGTCTCAGCGTTGTTAAGTTCAGCCACAGTGAGGAGCAGGTGCGCGTCCGCTGCTTCTAAGTTATTATCCGCTGAGATGGCTGTGCTGCCTGTAGAAACTTGTGGTTTATTACCGCCTTTGATGGTGAAAAAATTTTTGAGTTTCAATTTCCTCGTAAAGCTGAACATGTCTACTCTGGTTTTGCAATAATTGAAATTGTTGCTAGCACAGTAGGAGAGGCCTAGAGATAAGATGTTTTCTTCAGCAGTGGTGAGGGCGATATTGGACAAATTAACTATAGTATTATTGTCCCTTGAATTCCTTAGCCTCGCCGCCATTGACCTCTTTTGCCTTTTTGCACTGCACGCTTTTCTTCTGGCGCTCCGTTTCTTGTTGCGCCTGACCCTGCAGATATTTGCGGATTCCGCGGTCTCAGAGTCTGACGGCAGTCCTCGGCCCAAAAATTCAGCTCCTCTCCTGGTTGTAGAATGCTCGGCATTAGGTTTGAATTCATACGGTCCATTTCTTCCCTCTCACTCCCGCTGGTCAAAGAGACTGAATCTGTTGTATCTGATCCGGCCGTCGTAGGGTGCTCACTTATAATAGGTACGCTCTGTGTAGTTGTGGTTAATATGCCGGAACGTTTTTTTCTTGCATTGTCGTAGCGACGGGCGAATGTAAAAATCTGCCCTAATTCGTAGTCCTCCTTGTCTCTGGTGAATTTGCGTATTTTTCTCAATTTAATTCTTTCTTGTTGTTTTTTGATTCTGTCGTCAATTTCCTTTCTTATATATTATCTACTGGCGGTCGCCAGTATAGATAGTTATAGTTAGGACCGTGTTTCCATAGGAAATCTCAAAATTCTATTTTGAATAACTTTGGCGCCGGTTGACAAATCCTCGCGAAATTTTCAAAACTAATGGGGCTCTCCGCTCAGCTCCTACCCTGAAAGTCTCGGGGTGATTCGTCAAGCGGGGGCTGAGAAAAAAGGGGGGTCCTAAAACACGTTTTCCCCATGCATTTTCCCATAGGACATTTAGTCGAAGGTACAGCCCGAACGGCTGAACAGAATTACTTGAAATTTGGCAAAGAGGTAGTCCTCAGGTCAGGCATGTGCCTTTTGCATATATGGTGTCAATGTGTTCAGTAGTTCCTGAGAAAATTGCAGTTAAAAGTACATAAATATCTATAGCTGCGCACCGTGCGCGCACCGTGCGCGCACCATAACGTGCGCGAGCGTAATTCTGATTGGTGGTTACATGTCAGTCAACATTCGAATCGGTCAAAATCAGGAAGTGTCAGCCGCCATTTTGTGTGTTGTGTGTGTGACAGGGAAAAGGAAAGGTGGAGAACGTGAAAAGGGTGCAGGGTAGAGAGTTCCTGACCCCCTAGCCTTTGTCAGGGGGTCCCTGAAGGACCCCGAAGTGTGAAAAAAAAAAAAAAATTTTTTCAAAAAATCGCGGGGTGCGCGCACAGTGCACGCATGGTGCGCGCACGGCAGAAAAAAATCATTAAAAAAAATAGAATTAGAAATCAAGTGCAAATGTTTAGATGTTGGTTGGCTCAAAAAAGAGCCGTTGTGTTAATTGAGGAACAGAGGAACAACAAAAAACAAAAATTATGGGGTGGGGCATGTGTGCTGCTGTATCTTGGTCTCTATTAGGTTAATGCTGGTGTCACCATAAGAGAGAACAGCATTGCACATATTGCACCGTATATGAACCCTCTGGAACAGAGGGTGGATATTCAGAGGTCGAGAAGAAGGTGAAGCTTCGGCCTCAGATGAAGTGCTCGGCTGAGCTGCTGGCTGAGCTGCTGGAGGGTTGTCTCTTGCAGCTCGAGTACACTCCCGAGCATAAGCCACAGGATGTACTCCACTAAAGTGCCTTAACATAGAGTAGATACTAAAAGAGTATTTTTTTTAGGATCTCCTCTTGATAAGACCACTCCACAAATAGTGCAGGTGACTTTAGGAGCATTCACCTTCTTCTGGCCCTCTGGAAAAGTAAAATATTTCCAAACAAATGAGTCTTTTTGTTTCCTCTATCTTGGTGGTACAAAGCTCTCCTCCTCACTCCCAGAAGATGACTGCTGCTCTGCCATTTTCAAGTACTGGAGTACTGGAAAAGCTGCTCAGCTCCTTCTCCCAGGGAATCAGAAGAAATAATGAGGGGAGTGGGTGTGGTGTTGGAAGATTCTGGAACTGAAACTACTATGAACCAATGAAAAGTATTAATTTGTAATCACATGACTTGACGTGCGCGCACCGTGCGCGCACGGAGCACGCACGCATGCGCGTACGGAGCACGCGCGCATGCACGTACGGAGCCCGCGCGCATGCGCGTATGGAGCACGGAGCACGCACGACGAACGCATGCGCACACGGAGCACGTACGCATGCGCACACAGAGCACGTATTCGTGCGCGCACGGTGCGCGCACCGTCAAAAACCCTAAAAAAAATGTTTTTTAACAAAAATGAAACTGTTTATACGTTTATAGAATATATTAGCTATGCTGTTCAACTTTATCCAAATTCAAATAAAAGAGCTGAGCCATTCCATATTAAATGATAAGTCAATCTATAACTATATACATAGGTAGCTTATTGTAAAATAAATATTTAAAAAATATAATAATACATTCATAAATTAGCATTTAAAAAGCCTTTGAAATTCACAAAAAAAACCATAGGTTTCACACACGTTATAGTTAGAAATTAGCATTTAAAAAACCTTGCAAATTCACTTAAAAAACCATAGGTTTCACACACGTTATAGTTAGGAATTAGCATTTAAAAAACCTTGCAAATTCACTGAAAAAACCATAGGTTACACACACGTTATAGTTAGGAATTAGCATTTAAAAAACCTTGCAAATTCACTGAAAAAACCATAGATTTCACACACGTTATAGTTAGGAATTAGCATTTAAAAAACCTTGCAAATTCACTGAAAAAACCATAGGTTTCACACATGTTATAGTTAGCTGGACATTTCACTCGTACAAAACTATTGAAATTCCCCCGTTATAGTAAGTTCAGCTAACTATAACTCGCGCGACCGCAATCCACTGCTGATGACGTCACATATTACATCACTCATGACATGCTCAGTGACATCACTCATGACATCACTCATGACATCTCAAATGACATCACTCATGACATCATCTTTGTGTAAGAGTAGCAGACCTCCTCTTATCCTAATATAAACTTTGATACACACATTGAAACATACAAACTAAAGTTTTGAAAAATATAGAGATACCAATACCAGTTAGAACAACCTATTCAGTAATTCCAAAATCTACATACGCATCCACTCATTCATCAACACTTCTATATAGTCACTCATACATGTACTCAGTCATCATATGTACTCATACACCTATACATCCTGTTACACACCTACACTCATACATAGAGTTACTCACACACATAGTCACACATGCAAATAAACATCCATTTACTTGAATATACAGCTATACACACACCACTACACTTACTTCTACAGAAACGTACACATACTTACTCTAAAAAACAATCACTTATAGAAACACATACTTATATATACAGGAACTCTTCCAATCTCTCACTCTCATATATCCTCACTTATATACATCAATACTCACATATACTAGTTTAAAACATATGGACTTACTCATAAAGACACTATTGAGACAGTCATTCACTCTCTTACTCACCCATTAACACACTCATCCACCCATACTGTCCTGCTCACATACTGTCTTCAAAACATATACAAACAGTGAGTCACTCATTCATGCATTTATACGCTAAGTAACATCTCCCACTGAACCATACAGACACTCATACTGATACTCTAAAAACGAACTAATAACCCATATACACACTCATGTAGCTACTCACCAACCCATGCAGCCACTTATACACAAAGTGAGACACTGATACAGATATTTAAATATTTAAACATTACTCACTAATACTTGTATTCACTAAGATACTGTTAATAAGTCAGTTATACAATTAATTTTACAAAAAAACATCCATTTAGACACTTATTTACCCATTTATTCTTCCATTAACCTTTAGATATACATATATAAAAAATATTTATTTTTCAGAAAGACACATATTCACTGGATGATGTCATCAGTGATGTCATCAGTGATGTCATTTGAGATGTCATCAGTGATGTCATGAGTGATGTCACTGAGCATTTCATGAGTGATGTAATATGTGACGTCATCAGCAGTGGATTGCGGTCGCGCGAGTTATAGTTAGCTGAACTAACTATAACGGGGGAATTTCAATGGTTTTGTACGAGTGAAATGTCCAGCTATCTATAACATGTGTGAAACCTAGGGTTTTTTCAGTGAATATATATATATTTATATATATATATATATATATATATATATGCGTCACACTCCACCTTCAATTCGCCGATTTGTCAGGAAAGTGAGGCATGGACCCAAATGTAGCAGTTCAAACGTTTATTTTGCTCTCGCCAAAACCTCAGCATCCATGAAGCGTTTCGGCACTCTCGGTGTCTTGATCACATAACGCGCACATCATGGGGGAGGTGTTTTTTATAACCATTTTTTTCTCAACTATTTTTCAAATGCTTAAAGTGACCAGTGCATATAAAGTGCAAGGTTTACTGTGGACATAAATAACAGACTTTCAACGGTGATTGCCATAATTACTAAGGACGGCTGTTAGCTGACAATCCAATAATAAATTATGGTACGAACACCCTGTAAATATTAACTTGTGTCACTCCATTAAAATAACGGATAAAAACAACCTCCTTATCATACATACAGTAATAGGCCAACATGCTCGATAAAAGTTACCAGCAAGAAATTGCTTGATAAAATTTCAATTTGGCAAGCGAGTTTTATAAACCTATTAACTAGTGCAATTTGAAAATTGACCACATCATAATCCTGTGAAACATCCCGGTATAAATATCAGTTGATCATCCTATTAGTTTAAGCTTGGCATATATAGGAAATGATGTTCTAGATTTACTAGTGTTTTAAAGCTTAAATTTATACTAATGAATTTAATTCATTATTTTGTAAACCTTCATATTATACAAGTGTCAAGTGCCGTGCAAATGTGCAAAAAGTGAATTAGAATATTCATATGTTAAATACATATAACATCCGAAAAAAGCTATAAATAATCTAAATTCATGTACAAACCTCCACTACCAGTGTGTGAATTAAAAAAAGGGAATCGCGGCAAGCTATCAATAACCTTGGTGTTATTTCATTCGGTTTACAGCAGATCTAATTTTTTCGTCATTATTATATATATTAATAGTAGATCTCCCTGTCTTGCAAAATTGTAATCTCACCCACAAGTGTGCAGTTCATCAGTGGCGTTAAGCCCTGTTGAATGCTTAGTGTCCAGATTTAAAATGTACCGCATCTCTAGCTTTCTAAGGGCTTTGTCTCTATCCACTACTCTCTTGTTGGGGGGAATGCAGTCGATTAAAAAGTATTTTAAATCTTTGGAGTCACCATCATGTATTTCAATAAAATGACGGGCAACCGTATATGAGTGATCTTTGTTTTTGATGGCCCGTAAGTGCTGGAGCACCCTTTTATTCCCCTGCAGGATAGGGCTACCTACATACCTTAAACTGCAGGGTCACTCCAGCACATACACCCCATGATCCGATTTACAAGCCAGGGATTTTTCAATGGTTATCTCCTGTGCACTGAAAGGTGTTTTATATGTGGTTGTGTTAACCAACAGGCCTTGCATACCTGGCATTTGAAATACTGAGAAATACATGTGCATTACCACTCAGGCTCTACTCATGCACTCATGTAATTACTTAGAGAGTACAATCGTAGTAAACCTATCACCCATATTCCTGAGTAAAACTTGTAAATACATGGATTTGTGGTTAAATACATCAATACTCCCTGGATGATTGAATGAGTGCATAGGTGGTGCCTTGGTAATTCCCTGAGGATACAAGTAGTGCCTAGATGATTCCCTGACCATGCCATAACTCCATGGGTGTTTAGATGAGTGCATAAGTAGAGCCTGAATGATTCCACAAGTGCGTGACTAATGCTTCAATAATTCAATACATGCTTAGATACAGGCAGGATGATTAAATGAGTGCAACTCTAGTGCCTGCATGATTGCATGAGTGCATTTATAGAGGCTGATTCCGATCCGGGTCGGGAAGCATTGCGACCGAGCCGGATCCGGAGTGTTTTCCGCCTGAGCCGGAGTCCTGCAGTCCGACCGAGCGAGTACGATGCGGCCGTATGCTGCCAGACTCGGTTTGGTCGGACTCCCATAGAAGTCAATGGGAGCAGGTCGTACAACGCGTACATGGGCTCCCATTGACTGAATGGGTATGTCTCACGCAAGGGCGCCCCCTACAGTGGGTACGCATAGGTGCCATCCACACCGTACATGCCGGTGTTGGGTTGAACCTTGGGTCTCCCCCTGTGTCCGAGTCGTAGGGTTGCGGGTGAGAGGGGGTCCGACGCGGACCCCCAAAGGCAACCACCCAGACGTTTTGCGAGCCAGACACTCCGGCTCGCACAGGCTGTCGGACGCGTGCATCGTACTGGCTCAGTCATAAATCGCATCCATTGCACGCCATGGTTAGCTTCCGACTGAGCCGTACGGAGTGGTACAGACCCGGAAACGACTCGGTCGAAGAATTTCACATAGCTCGCATCGTACTTGCTCGCTCGTACAGCTGTAGGAGTCGGGCAGAAAACACGCGTACGACTCGTAGTTTTTCAGTCCGGATCGCGTTCGGTGCCCTTCCGACTCGGATCGGAATCGGCCCCTTAGTATTTAGGTGATTTATGCAACATGGGTAGTGCCCTCAGAATTGAATAAGTGCGTAGTACCTACCTAGTTAGATGAGTGCATGACTAGTGTCTGAGTGACTGCACAATTCCATTGTTAAAGCTTGAAAGATTGGATGAAAGTAAGAATAATGCTGGGGTGATTGTATTAGTGCAAGACAAGTGGCTCAGTAATTAAATAACTGCATAGGTACTGGATGGGTGATAGTTTTTTCTACTACAATGGTAGTTGCTACGTAATTATATGAGTGGACCCTGAGTGTTTCATCAGTGCACAGGTATGCCTCAGTATTTCCATGCCTGCATGGGTTGTAAGTGGGTGTTTAGATGGCTGCATAAGTTCTGTGCAAATGTTATAACGATTGCATAGTTACAGACTTGTTAATTGCATAAGTCAATAGATAGTACCTACGTGATTAGATGAATGTATAGGTAGTGCCTGCATACTTCAATAATTAAATAATTTCTGCCTGCCTGATTGCAAGAGTACATGTATATTTTTTGGATAATTGAAAAACTTCATGGATAGTGACTCACTGATTTCATGACTGCCTGAGTAGTGGCTGGGTGATTACACAACTGCCTGAATACTGCCTGAGTGACTGAGAAAGTACCTTAATTTCTGTTAGATACATAACAATTGTCACTATATCTCTGAATCATTGGTTATCTCCTTCAGTCAGTATCAAACTACCTGTTTTACTGTATACATGTTTTTTCTGAGCTATGTGTGAGTGAAATCTGGGTATCAAACTTAATATATAATGCATACATGGTCCTCTAGAAACATACATTGCTTTGCTACTGAGCCTGCACATGCATCAGTAAGTTTCTAAAACGGAAAACATTTTGAAATTTTTAGAAGCACAAAACCATTTGTGAATGGCATACCGACATCATTTCTCAAATACTTCTGCATCTAAAACATATATTCAGCATATCTCAAACAAAAGTTTCACTCGAAATGAAGCTAGCACAAGAACTCTTGAGGCATTCTGCACTATTGATGCTTCTCAATTTTCAACAAAGCATGTTTAAAGAAAAACACAACCCTCACCATATACATGAAATGTTCATCAGCCTTCCTAAACATAGATCACCATGTAAACATATATGCAATTTTGTCATAGATGAACATCTTCAAGCCAATCTTTCCCAAAATATATACCTGTCTGCATCTGTAAGCAAACTCAAAAGTCCACCGTATATATAGCTAAGTGCAAGCACAAAAACTATATCTCACCATTTAAGCATAAGCATAGTGGCCATATAAGTTAAAAACCATATTGACAAACACTTTCCAACATATACCTAACAAGTATTGTTTCTTTCTAATTCATGTATAGGCAGACATGTTCTCATCTTCTCATTTCTCCTTACACTATTCCTGTTTAATAATGTTACTAAAAGTATCCCAACTCCCAGAATGCAAATGACAGATGTATCTATTCTGCACATGATGTTTACACATTTAAAACATTCTTAATTCCTCATTGTAGCTTTCCACAAAATGATACTGTTTTAGTTTCAGTAAAATACACAATTTAATACACAGACACTAATTCATTTTTCTCTTACTTCCCAAATCATTCAACACTAACCTCTCAAACACATACCCTCTAATATATACAATTCAACTCATGATTCTTTTTCTTTTCACTGTGATACTCCTTTTAACCAAACTCCCATATACATGTTCATTTCTAATGTCTATTTTTAAAAATACATACCACTGAATTCAGTTTGTAGATTATTTTGTTGTTTTAGCTCTTTCTCCATAGTTTAGACACTGCTATGGTTTGTAAAAACTAAGCACAAGAATGGTACACCACTCTCATACAAAGCAAGTCTAAAATGGAAAACTCTTCAACTTTCCACTCTATCATCATGAGAAAGGCAGCAAATTAAATCATGTCTTTCATTTTAGACTACAGCATCACCACTTGTGAATGGTTAGCACCTGTTAACCCATTCCCTCTCTTTCGAAATGAGGTTTCACGATCATTGTGGAATATTCACAAAAATAACAGGAGTTCAAACTGATATCTAGCTTTATTTTTCTGAAATTTAAATACTACACAACAGTATATAACATAGTCCTGAGTTGGAAATTAAAACTTGCCATTACTTACATTGTGTCATCATGCCGCAATTTTTCAAATAAATGTTCTATCTCTTTAACAACCTCCCCCCCAACATACAGTCGTAGCTCAGTGTAGCTAGCAACCCATGGAACCAGTAGGTCAAAACTTCACAGCACATTCTAGAAAGAACATTCTGCTTTCAAATAAGATACAGCAGGTGTGGTTTACTCCACAGATCGAACAACATTTCCATGTCTGTATTACATTCCTTTTTTTTAAACAACAGCCAATAACAGGACTTCTTTTTCAGCCATCCAACACACTACCTAACTTTGTTCACCTTCATGCTGACAGCATCCAATGAAATTTGTATACATATTTTTGTAAGAAAAAACCTCCTCCATTTTAACTGCTTTTCCTTTGGAAAACTACCTCATTCAGCTCTAGCCTTCTCCTCACTACTATTGCTCCTTCACTTCAAAATACTTACAGTATTGATTGTTTGCCCCAGCTAAAACTATTGGGCTAAAGAGGATGCAAGAAAGAGTGGTATTGGCAGAGACTTGGGTTTGGGAATTTTTCAGATTTCTTTGTTTGGCGAGACAGGGCTAAAGTATTATCAGTTGCTGGCATTGGTTAAATTCACTGTGGATTCCCAAGCTCCTCAACTCATGATTGTGCACTGTGGTGGCAATGACCTAGGCACATTGACTGGAGTAGGGCTGGAAAGACTAATGAAAGAAACGTTTGCAGAACTGATGTCGCTTTTCACTCACACTGTCATGGTGTACTCTAATATATGCCAAAGATAGAAATTGGAGTGGTCAAATCAGTTCTGTCCACAGATTGACAAAGCCAGGAAATATGTGAATAAAACTGTTTCTGCATTCCTCAGAGATCATCACATGGGCTGTATCTATAACAACAACCTGCATTTTGACATGCACGGAATTTATAGAAATGATGCAGTTCACGTTACAGATGAAGGCAACAGGGTTTTTCTAAGTAACCTGAAACTCTGCGTCTGGTCTTATGTGTAGCAGCCATATACATACATACTCTTGGCAGATCCACCCTAATACCCAAATATTATAGTGCTTTTCTAAAGGTTTTTTTTTTCTCCTTTGTTTTTGGGGATGTTTGCGACGACGTCACAAACGATCCCTGTGGACACATTGCGAAAACGGAAAACTAAAGCAGGTATTCAATGGCCAACAACACATCCAAAAATAATATTTAAAAAAAAAACATTCTGTACATTGCCGTACACACATTACTATGTAAATACTTGTTTCAAAGCATGTAAAAACTCATATTTTTGTACTATGTTTCTTTAAAAACCATCTTTTAGACCTATTTTTTGTTTACAAGATTATTCAGGACACCACGATGACGTTGTTAACCACGACGATTGCTCCTTTCCCATAAAGTGTAAATACAAATATGCACAGACATTACAATATTCTACTCACTAGAGGTTTATAACTGTTCACTTCAAACTCATGTTTTTATAGTGTATATCTAGAACAACCATCTCTAAAAACTATTTCCGTTTTCGCAGTGACTCCGGAGATCGCGTTGATGTCGCTCATCGCGATCCCTGTGGGTTCGTCGTGCAAGCGGAGAGAAAAAGAAGGATTTCAATAGCCACATCACATTAAAAAAATTATAACTTTATAATTAATTCTAACCATCACAGTAGATAACTCACTATATAAATAACTCTATAAAAACATTTATTAGAATCCCAATATCTGTATAAGAATGTGCATTAATGATTCACCAATATTCGCGATGACATTGATAGTCACGATGTCCCCACAATGGTACACGGGTCGGGATGGTGGTCGCAGCATTGATGCAAATATCATGTGCGATTAAAAAAATCTATTATGGACAAATAACTTATGTCTATAACACCTCATTTCTCAACCATGCGGCCAGAGTATCTCGACCCTGACCCCTCATGTGGGCTTTCACACACATTTTCAGCCCCGGGAACCATTCACGATAGATAAAATGGCGGCCACAACTTTCTATTCAGGTTGTAACCAGCCAATTAGAGCATTCCCGTTGATGCGTGCATCCGTGATTCATCGTGAAACCTTTGCGAAATATCTGATTCTTCCATATTGCAGCTGTTGGTAACATGTTTTGTCTAGGTAATAGGGACTGACCAGAACAGAATAACAAGAGACATTGTTGATCGACCTTGCACATTATGTTCATACAGAATTGAAGGGAAAGCTGAGAACGTGAAAAACAATCTGTTATCATGTACAGGGCAGAGGCAAAAGGTCACGAAAACAAACTCTAGCAGAGTTGTGCGCAAAAGCAGCAGCATGTGGCAAGCAAAACTCATGCTAACTTAGCAATGTCGACAATGTATTTAAGGCCACATAACCTCATATAACACTCTCCCCCTGTTAAGTCAGTAGGACATAGACAGAAAAACAAAAACAGAGTTCAAAAGTCAGGCATTGTTCAAAATATTGGTGAGGAACTTTCTGAAAAACCCAATCGGAGAAAAATGGAAAGTTCGAAAAAAAAGATAAGGGCACTTTGAGCTGGAAAACAGAGTCTGAAATCCAGACCGTGGAGTTGTGACAACCGAAGCAGTCAACCCATGAAGGTATGTGTGCAAAGAAATGCAATTCCCTCTAATAGTTCATCCTTGTCATTAGTAGAAAAAAGTGATGACATCCAATTAAGTAAGTCGAAGGAACAATCATGTTCCTCACAAGCAGGAGCATCCAAAAGTAGAATTGGGAAACTTGCGTGATATTCAATGAAACTACGCTGTAGGAAAGTCTGAGCAGCCGCACAGATATCCCATTCAGCCAAGATTCCAAGTAAAGCTGAATGCGTCATTTGACCCTCCACAGAACAAGCCTCGTCATGTGCCTCTAAGGGACCCATCAACTGGCTGAAATCAGGGATTGGACACCACGTGTTTGATAAGCAAAGTTCCATCGCCCAGGAGAAATGACATCATTTGCAATGAAGCACTGACTGCACGCAAGTAAAATAGGCTAAGCGGAAGGTTACGTCGTAACTTACGCCAAGCGTTGCTAAAGGCAAGCATCCAAAAGACTCATATAGGCGATTACGGTACAGTTGCAGCTGGGCTTGCCTGTACAGAGCCACAAAGTGAGCAGCCTTTATGGAGCACAAAGAGGAGAAGCAGGACCCAGCTGCTAGCGCCAATATTAAGGGGAACCCTCTGAAAATGCAGGAAAATATAGAATGAATAAAAGCCGATATTACCCCGAATATAGTTTGAAAGGAAGAGACCAGGCCAGAGCCCACACTTAAAAAAAATGTGCAAGGCCTGTCGTCTCAGATGCATTAAATATTTGGTGAATTAGTTCCCCAAAATGAAGTGGGAGGTTAGTGTTAAGAAGCGACTGTATCTCACTAGAGGTCCGAGCCACCTGCAACCTGAATGTTTCTCGGGTGGAAGTGAGGGCCACCTCCTGTTGGAATAAAAGTGCTTTGAGCCTGCTCAACTTGTTGAACTCTGTTTTCAAAGTCGGAATGGAAGGCCAAAGCGAAGACTCCAAACTCCTTTGCGGGGCTGGGAAAAGGACATTGCTTCAGCAAGTTACGTGCTGGGAAACTGTTACCAAGTATGGGACTCCCACCCGCAAGCCACAGCAGTCTTGATTGTTTAAAATGAGATAGCTGCCATTAGTAAGCAATGTAAAGACAGGCGTGATGGATGGTACTGGGGCCCCCTTAAAAAACAAGCCTGATTCGGCTCTGACATGTTACACTCACCGTGCAATTTAACGTGTTTGCACACAAGAGAGTGACCCACTGTCGAATCACAGTCCTCCCCTGTAAGGAAAACATCTTTATCCTCCCTCAGACACCGTTAAGCAAAGGGCAGGGCCCATCATTCTTGCAGAAAAGCACTACCAATCGGTTCAAAGAGGCCAACAGGAAAGTGTTGCATACACGATTTAAATTGAAAAAGCGAAAAGGGCAAAGTGATAACCCCATGATTTATCCAAACAGCAGAGTCTGTTTCCACCACAGAGAACGGCAAAGGCTCCAATTGTTCAATATGTAACAGCGTGTATACAGTATCTTTCATGAACATAAACCTCTGATTATCAGTCAGGTTAAAAACTGCAAAAATAAAGCAGTAGCATTCAAATTATCCCAAGGCACTCTACCCATTTTCAGTGTCTGCAATGTCCAAGCAAATTGCATGACTGATCTTAACTGATTCTGACCATGATATAACACTGAAACATCACTTTGCACAATAAATATTACAGAAGAAACAATATTGTCTAAGGTGTAAATACGTGAAGAAAGTGTGTTAATGCTGTTGTCCACTACAGCAAGGACTTTTTCCAAATTAGCCTGATCAATTTGACGTAGACTGAAGGCTGCTTCCATCTGTGAAAGTTTCCAAATTTCATTATAAGCGGCATAAATAAATCGCCTGGCTCTTGATTTACCTGGGCCAGGAAAAAAACAGCCAAATCAATATCGTTTGACATGAGGGAAAGATGTTGTTTCACGGAAGCCAGGGTGGAATGTTCCAACCACTGCTAGCATAACTTACCCACAGAGTATGTAGTCACAGAATGATGAGATGGATAACGAGGGTCAGGCTTAGTCTGAATGAAACCATGTGTAACAATATAGAAATGCAACTGGCATGCATTTGTATTAGTTTGCCACACCAACCATCCTGATGAATCAATTTGAGAAACATTAAAAGACGCATTTTGAGGCAGAACTTGCAAAGCCTCAATTGTGTAATTATTGCATAGCCGCCAATTGCCATATTCAGCTAATGAAGGAATGGAGGGGGTATTCAGGTTTTTGACAGTTGCGAGGCCATAACAGGATGTTTGGTAAATGGTATTGTTTTAAAAAGACAATTGAGTCGGGATGAGACAGGCACGATGTAATGCCTAAGTCCCCTGAACCTGACATGGCTTTGTGCCCAAGATTGATTTTAAATCAATAGTCTGTTTCCAATGGTCATAACCGTGTGTAGCCAACTGTGTTCTAAACAAGTTGGCGTAAACGAATTGAGTGTGGGATAACAGGAAATTGGATTCAGGGGATTTTTGAAGCCTAAAAAATAGGATTCAGGGTTAGTCAAATCATAATCTGAAAAGTAGGCAAACTTATTTCTAAGAGTTTTAGAACTCCCCTCTAAGGGAGTTGGACAATGTTCCCATTGGGTAAAATTAAAAACAGGCCTCAACGTGTTGGTTTTGTGTAAAAAATGATGCCCATAATGTTTATAGCAAAAGAGATCACCATAATTGGCAGAATTTAAATACAAATCTTCAGCATCAAAGGCAGCATAATATTTTATATCTTAAAACAATGCATGAACTGCCTGCACACTCCAATCATCCAAATGTATGTCCCGTGTCAAAACATCTCCTAATGAGACGCGAAACACGTATGGAACTCGAAGGATCTCAGTCGGCCCATGGATTTCATAAGCTACTTTGTCCCAATTTATGCCATCAGGAACTGGGAAAGCTGAAATGTTCACAAGAGACTGTTCACGTTTCTTGATATGGGACGATGTGTGAGGAGGCAAAGTTCTGTCGACCATTTTTACTGCAGATCATTCAGGGAGATAATGGCCATTTATAAGTAAAAAGAACACTGTCACAAATCCAATTGACATGAAGAGGAAAATAAGGATGAACACCAACCAAATGTAGGTACAAAGGTGAACGAAGTATGTCTTTTTGAACCAAGAGTAAAAAATACGCAATAAAGATGGTGATGCTTCAGACAAGCTGGATGATGAGGAGGACGAGCCAGAAGAAAGGTTTGTCGGTTCTCCGTCACAGGCACTCACTGGGCTTGCAAGCAAAGGCGAAAGCGTCGAATTGTCAATTCGTACTCATAGGCTAGATGGCATCACACTCACAGAATCCATATCCAGAAAAGGGCACCCAATATCCATTGCAGAAAAGGTTTGTTGCAATTGTTGAAGATCAGTTACAGTGTCCATCATATGAGCAGACATCCGTGTGGCAGTAGATGGCGACAAAGTCAATGGTGATAAAGATATTGCGTTGCACGAAACTGCAGGTGTCACACTATTCAGAATCGGCCACACGATGTAACTTGACATTGTCCACTGAGATGTACCTGTTGTCTTTGCGACCTGGCAACGGTGGTAGAATGACTGTATGAGTACCCTTCAGTCCAAATACTGAAACCGGAGCACGGTAAGAGGGACAAACTTCTTTTTTGTTTTCAATTTTGTCCCCCACCACATCCCCAACTTTAGGAAGCCATCCGGTAACAGGAATCAGTAGTGCATCAGCAGCGGAAGAAGGTAAATGCTCAGTTGCCAGAGTATCATGTGTCTATTGCAGATCCTGTAACATAGCAGAATGATTATCTACGTCAAACTTAGAGGCAGCCACCATAATGTCCAGACCATCAAGGTCAGGAACAAACATGTGAAAGCCAAAGAGCATTTCGTAAGGGGTCCCCCCACCCAGTGATCTTCTAGGGAGATTATTTAGTGCATGTTGGACCCCATAGAAGTGGGACAGCCAGTCCCTGCCAGTACCTAAGACTCTAGCTGTCAAGGATTTCTTTAGGTCACGGTTCATTCACTCCACAACTGAATTGCCCTCGAGCCTGTATGGAGATAAAAACTTCACCTGTACCCCCAACGACTTCATCGCATCCTTGTAAACCTTAGAGGCAAATGCTGGACCTTGGTCAGAACGTAAGTCAACACAGGCAAACATCCCGACAAAGACACGCAAATCCCTGATGACATTTCAAGCGTCAGCACTATGTTGTGGCCAAACCCACAGGAGTCGAGTGCACGAATCAATCACAACCAAGATATACTTGTATGCAGTATTAGAAGAAAGAGGACTGCACTGATCAAGATACACACAGGCAAAAGGTCTATTAGAAATACAGAGCTCTGTTTGTGGTGGACGTGGGACTGTAGAAGGCTTGATTTGTTGGCAAACATCACATTAAAGAACATAGTTACGAGTCTGTTTATATAAACCACCCCACCAGTAATGTTGCTGAAGAATAGTGTCTGTTGCTGACACACCAGCGTGGGCCGAAGCAATGCCTTCGTGTGTGGTCTTGATCAAAGCATGTCTGCAGTCAGAGTTAGGAATCAGCCGATCCCCAACCAAAGGAATGGTAGCATAAGGAACCTGTTCGGGAGTTACATGATAAGAGTACTTGGAAGGGAAATCCGAAGGATAAGTAACCCCCTCCCTAGTTGCAACGACGACTGCCAGAATCTCATTATCTATTTGAGACATAGATCTTGTAACTGCTGCTACGGAACATGTGGCTACTGCAGACTTGGCTGCTTCATCAGCCAAAGAATTACCAAGAACGTCTGTTCCGACACGCTGGTGGCCAAGAGTGTGAAAAAACATGTGTGAGAGGCAGACATTGTTTAAGATTTGCCACTCGAACCCAAAGTTATGCTTAATTGCGCTGCCTTTAAAATCGCGGTAGACCAATCATAACATCAGACCAATCACAACGGTGCAGGGAATCCTAGCTGCTTCCTCTTCCGGCTGGAACAGAGGGACACGAGGAGGGATAATGTCGAGAGACGCAAGGAAGTAAGTTTTCTTTTTTTATCTCCGCCTTGCCCATCCACCACCCTGATCCTGGCCAGCCGCCACTGGCTTTGATTAACCAATAATATTGTGTTTCATCATCTCCATGTATCGTGGTAGGTTGCGAAGGTACCGCAGTATACCACGGCCCAATATATCACTAAACTTTGTCCCTTATTACTTAAAAACAATGGAACAAATTCAGAACAAATAACAAAAAGGACCCTTTTCACACCATAATCTATATTCCTATCTAATTTCATTTAGATACGTTCAGCCATTTTATCGCTACATCTGTTTAAAATGTCTATGGAAAATGCATTGGTGGAAAAACATATTTTGGGACACCTCCCCTTATTTTATTGCACCCGTTAACTAATCATCCAAAATCTTTGCATTATCAGCCAATGTACAAAAGAATGTCTGCAGTCCTGATCCAGAAGCCGCTGACTATATGGACGACTGTGGAGCACCCTTAAATAGTCCACTAACTCAAAAACAATGCAGCAAACTAGCAGCCTGGATTTAGGTGAACCTTGTTTGTCAGTGTGCAGGGTACAGTTGTCAAGGCTGTGGACTAGGATCACCATTTAAGGTGTGTCAGGTTTGTGGCCTAGAAATATAGACCACAGGCTAATGATACACTTGGGGATGAAATACAATTAGTGTTTCTGTTTTTAAGTTAAAACCGAATATAATTGATAATACACCAAAGACGGAAATATTTGTTCTTCAGTAGAAACTTGAAAAACAATGGATTTTGCTGCACTTTTACTGCTTTTGGTGCCCTCTGGTGCCAAACAGTAAACATGCATCCCCTATTTTTGAATACTTTTCTGTTATAGATCATCTTGCTGCAACACACTTTGACCATTCTAACTCAGTTAATAAGCCCTTGTTACCATCATAAGGTCCCTGAACTCCTAGGGCTTGCTTTTCCCATTTTAGAAGCATGGTCCACATCAGAAGGCTTCATTGCATGGTGCTGCTTTATGGGCAGCAGGGTAACAGCAGAACTCTGAGCAGGGTCTCCCTTAAGAGCAAATGGCACCACAGAGGTTTATTTGTGATGGTCTAAAAAGCATGCCTTCAGGAGCTGAGTCCCTTCATGCAGAAGGATCAAGGGCCATATCATGAGCATGTTCAGTGCTCATGGGCCATGGAAAGAGGTGGACAAGCTGGTTTTGGTTAAACTGAACTGCTTATAGTATACATTAACTCAGACAATATATGATTAAGTGCATAGACTGTAGATAATAGTGTTCAGAAACATTTAGAGGCAAGCACTGCTCTATATTCGCTAGTATGTGGACCCGTTGTGAGACTTCACATTGACACTGATACAACTCTAAGATCACCAAGTTCAACTTTCATCCCTAACGGCCTGCATGTGAAAATGAAGCTCGGAAATCATGGTGCTGAAATTAGGCCTTAAGGTAGACAAAATCACCTCTACAAACTTCAGTAACTGTAGTTAATAGGACCATAGTAAGATGTGCTTGTTTTTTTGCACCAATATGGAAAATGCAATGGAACAGGGAACCATGTAAGGAACACACAGATACAGTTCATCGAACAGGTCTCACATAAACATGACAGGAGCACAGTCACTGCTTTAAACAAAGCCTTAACCACATGCTTGTTAACATCAATGCTTTGAGGTACCTCTGCTGACTTCCAAATAAACACAAAATCTCACAGAAAATGCATATTAATTTCTTGGCAAACATCTCCACAATGACAAGTTAGAGTGGGAACAGGCCCAAATCATACAGTAAACAAACATATATAAGCCCAGTTCTTTCTTGTTAGCTCAAGGAAAAGAACAAGACGTAGTGACAATGGCTTGCAACAACTGAGCACAGAGCCCCCAACTATATTTATATATCTTATATCCTAATTACTAAATCCTATTTTGGCAAATCTACACCAATTATCTTAAGAACAGAGCATTAGGAAAGTGTTACATGCACACCATTAACCTTTTATCTGCTACAATCAAGCTCTAGTGAGGTGCACACATATTTCTGCGGCATGAAGTGGGAATGGGCTTCTGGAAAGGGTGATTTAAGTACTGGGAAATTAGCCAGGCAGGGAGGTTAGAAAAAGTCTTGAAAAAGCAAATTCAATGAAAAGGTCCAAAGAACGGAGTTAGAAGCAGAAAAGAATGTAGAAATAATAGTCAATAGGAATAAACGAGGAACGAATCAAAATAAAAGCAACTTTCTTTACAAGTACTAAATAGATGCAATCCTTGTGATTGTGCATGGAACAAAAAGAATATCACTGATATCCACTGATTTTTAAAAAAAATTGAAAATGTTGAAATACAGTGAAAAAATACCACCAGAATTCACAATGTCATGCACTCATCTGGCCCCAACTGTTGAAACGATAACAGAGCCAATGCTGTGCCTCCTTTCCCATCCAAGGACAATGCAGATCCTGGAACAGAAACCTGAGAGTACACAATGTCCCCTGGGGTGAAGGGGGGGAGTTGGAATAAAAGAGATGCTTGCGGTACTGGATCTGCTAAGCAGCTGTGCAACATTGCATAACAGGATTTGTCACTTCTGAGACCTTCTACATTTGTGAGGTAGATGTGTAATGGACCCAAACCTCTGGTTTTGCGATGATGCAATGCACTGGAAATAACAAGAGGAGGCAGTTACAATCAGTACACAAACGAGTCTTAACATACAACGAACATGGATTAACTTTAGTGGCACAAGCTTACAAGTGTCATCAGCCGCTCAGCATGAGAGCAGAAATACCAAAATCAAGTATTGGAGTGTGGCACTCTTAGGAATAAACTTGACATACAGATTGGAGATATTGGCACTTCCAAAGATACACTGGAGGGACTTGCATTCATAGGGATACACTCGGAGCAAAGCCTGGAGTGACTTGCACTCATAGGGATACACTCGGAGCAAAGGCTGGAGTAACTTGCACTCATAGGGATACACTTGGAGAAAAGGTAATAGTGACTTGTACTCCTAGGGATACACTCAAAACACAGAGTGAGGTTCAAGGCTGATGCATATATCAAAAGACTCTGAGGTGCTTTTTCACAGCACTACTTTTCATCAGAAAAACACAGGACTAAAGTCTTTAATCCCCGAGTGGTGACAGTTCAAGCATCAAGGTTGTAGAGAGGGCCCGGAGTATAAACACCCAAGAACATTGGAGTATTTCACAATAAGGAATTGTAGGAAAAGTCTTTAGTCTTTGTACACTGGGATACTCAGTCCTGTTTACGACTGTAGGAGGTTTAGTGTGCCATAACCTGATATCAAGTACTCAGCCTAGTTCTTCAACTTGTCTGAAGTTCGAAGAAGATCTTAAAGCCTTGACTATGGGAGATGTGGGAGTCTGGAGTAGCTGAGAAGAAGGAAGCAAGGAGGAAGAAGCCGAGGGAGCTGGTTCGGATGGATTGAAGCAAACAGGAGCGCTTCTTGGATCCGGCAGGATTCTTCAGGTAAGTGAGAAGGGTGAAGCTTGCTCTGCAGGGAGCTAAGCCAAGCCACAATTCGGGTTTGGGTGGGGTTTATATACCCTATATAAGGCTCAATGGAGGTAGCTAGATCACATGTGGCAAGTGGGGCACGTGACTGTCTGGAAGGTTATCGAACCTTGGGGAAAACATATGTTAGTAAACGCTCTATGACCTTACAGAATATGCAGGTGCAGCTTGTTGTTCAGAACCAAATGAATGTATCATTTTCACTCAACAGACCATATTGGAAAACAATACCAAGGCACTAGTTACAGCGAGAGCAACGCTTGCCATTGACTCATGGGATTCTGAGGGAAGCTTGCAAGGATTTAATGGAACAGCACACCAAGGCCTTAGGAGCAACAAGAGCAGTTAATCCATTGGTTCACAGGATGTGGGGATTGCAAGCGCAATTGAATTATGGGTGCTATGGAACCATTGGTTATGAGGTATGCTGGAGGCGCATCAGTCATGAGGGCGCTGGGGGAACACTAACCAGGACGGATGCTAGGGCTCCTCACTCATGATAGTGCTGGGGGAACACTAGCCATGAGGGTTGCTGGGGGAGCACCAGTCATGAGGGAGCTGTGGGAACAATAGCCATAAGGGATGCTTGATCACCCACATCCCACCACCCCCGCAAAACATTCATGCGCACTTTGCATATTCTCCACCCAGGCTGTATTGCAGCCTGAATGAAGAACATGCCCAGACTCCCACTGCCTGCCTGAGCACCAAACCACGGCACTCAGACCAATTACACGGCTGTATTGCAGCATTGTGATTGGCAATAGGGAGCCCAGCTGTCCTTCCTGTTCTGGCTAGAGCAAGGGACTACGGAGGAGAGATGTGGGAAGGAAGCGGCGAAATACATTTTTTCACCCACTTCCCACCACCCCCGCCTCCCCCAATCCATGACAGCCGCTGCTAAGTATGAGTACGTCATGTCCTTTGGATCCGGTAAACTCTGACCTCTTTATTCAAGTCTCATCTTGTTTGTCTTTTGCATGTTTGCATTTGTATTCATGTTTAATATCATTTTATAAAACAATGCTTCTCATTAGGCCAGACCAAAAAACAGTTTTTTTGGTCGGTTTAAAAGTCAATTCAGGCTTGTCAACATGATTCCAGCACTAATGTAAGATAGCCACGCACGATTGAGAGTATTTGACACTTATTGAATGTCCATGATCTGGCCCAAGCTATGCTTGATATATAAAATAAATAAGCATGAGGGAGTTGAGGGAACATCAGTTATGAAGGATGACGGGGAAGCATCAGTTATGATATCATAGCATGCATAGGGCACTATAGGAATAAAGCAACATGAGCCCTGTGTGCTAAACCACAACGCAAAGGACGCAAGAGGGGTTGTGACTGAGAGGGAGCAAAAGGGGGTTGTGACACTCAACACATAGAAACTGAAAACAGAAAAGCCTAAGTACAATTAAAAAACAAACCTTTGCATCTAAAATGATCCACTCACATCTGCCTTGGCACTAAAATGCACTTTAAAGGGATCGTTTTTCCAGTACTCAACTCAATTATAAAACTGGACGATGGTGAAGACACCTTGATATACACAGATATTATCAAGGTGTAAATTTACATGCCATCACATGAACCAGTCCTGGCAGTATACTTTTTAGACTGATGTGCAAATATCCACAAGCGAAATTCCATTATTCACAGTAAATACAGCCAAGGGTTGAAGTCAGCAGACCTGTTGCCGTATCCTGTGGTGGACAGAAACAAAACGTGAATGACACTTGAAAAGATGAAAAGGGCTGACTGAATGCAGCGTCTGTGTGAACATATAAATAAATATATCAAAGTGCATTAAAAAAGTATGGAAACTGTAATCTGGAGACAGTGGGGGCAGGGGCAGTGAGCGTTGGGGTGGGATCAAAAGCATAGCTAAAAAAAAACCGAAATATTCTTTACCAATTTTGTTGGTCTTCTGCCTTTAAGTAACCACATTTAAAATAATACACTCCTTAACGAAAACTAAATGCAAGCTAAACTAATCAGCAAGAGGTGCACTGCTGACACCTGAGTGTGCAATTGGAGAGCCACAGAATTGAATTCTGGTCAGTGCAGTGGAGAACAGTGATAAGTGATTTTAGTGTTTCGAGATCCAAGCCTGTGAACGAAAGCACTTTGAATAAATACATCAATATTTTAACTTGCATTACACATAGTCTAAGATAGGCTGCAGCAAAGTGCACAAAAAGATGTAGGTTTAATATATGAAAATGTGCTTTAATGAAATATATATCACAGTAATATGCAGAATGTACCTAGTGCTAACATTTTGTTCAACTGTCCATTAAAATCACGTACTCTGCGGCTCATCAGGTCATCTTACAATTCCTCTCAAAAGGAATACTCTTCAAGTGACTTCATTAATTAAAGTCAATACTGGCTCTCAAGCAGCCTTTACATTTGCACATTAACCAAATGAGCACATTTACATTTCTTTCAGGCAGCAGACACTCTGGCAAAAAGGCTCATTTCTTGTTCAGCTGTCTGTCCCTACCTCGGCCTCAGAGCAGAGGAGAATATCCCTCCTTCCCTTCAACTGAGGCTTCTCAAATGTTGAATTAACCGAATTGCCTTTTAACATAAAGTAGGGGATCTGTTAGTGCCAAATTAAAAAAAAGTATAAACAGTGGCGGCTCCTCCACTAAGGCGAAGGAGCGTTACCCCACTGCTCTTTAGCAGTGAAATAAAGGAAAAGTAAAATTATAATAACCCAACGTTATTATAATTGTATTTGTTCCTACTGCAGCAGCTTTGTAGGGAGGGGCGCTCTTCTCTCACAGCACGGGGAGAGTGATAGGCACACTCTGTAAGTGTGCATGAATGTTTGGCCAGCCCCCTAGGGCCGGCCAAACATTCATGCGCACTGTGCATGTTCTCCACCCACGCTGTATTGCAGCCTGGATGAAGAACATGCCCAGACTCCCACTGCCTGCCTGAGCACCAAACCACGGCACCCAGACCAATTACACGGCTGTATTGCAGCATTGTGATTGGCAATAGGGAGCCCGGCTGTCCTTCCTGTTCTGGCTAGAGCAAGGGACTACGGAGGAGAGATGTGTCAAGGAAGCGGCGGAAAAAGAATTTTCACCCACTTCCCACCACCCCCGCCTCCCCCAATCCATGACGGCCGCTGCTAAGTATGAGTACGTCATATACTTTGGATCCGGTAAACTCTGACCTCTTTATTCAAGTCTCATCTTGTTTGTCTTTTGTAATCATGTTTAATATAATTTTATAAAACAATGCTTCTCATTAGGCCAGACCAAAATACAGTTTTTTTGGTCGGTTTAAAAGTCAATTCAGGCTTTTCAGCATGATTCCAGCACTAATGTAAGATAGCCACCCACCATTGAGAGCATTTGACACTTATTGAATGTCCATGATCTGGCCCAAGCTATGCTTGATATATAAAATAAATAAGCACAGGGGCACAAACCTTTTCGTATGAGCCTGCTGCCATCATTTCCGAATGACGAGTTGCCTAATACTAAGGATGCCTAGTCTTGGTTAAACCTTATGTTTCTGTCTTACACCACCCAAAACTGTCTCTCCCTTTATCTCACTCTTGCCGACTCGTTTTAATCCCTGCTTTCTCCCTTTGTTTCTATTTTGCTAACTTTCTTTCCCTCCTTCTTTCTCTGTTTTCTGTCTGCCTCTCTCTTGCTTGAAGTCTAAGGGGGAGATTTCCTAGGGTTTTGTGTCGTGTTTGCATCACAAAAGTGATGCAAAACAGCGCCAAATCTTTTTTTCCTACTTTACTAGCCAGTGCTAAACTTGTTTAGCGCTGAAAATAAGGTAAATGTAATGGAAATCAGTGCATAGCGCTGCTTCGCATTACTTTGCGCCATGAGGGTGTACCAAGGGTGATGTATGGGCGTTCCAATGCAGCCACCAAAGGTTTCTCATGCTAAGCCTAATTTACTACATACAGCTTTGAAAATGTTGGCGTTCTCCTGCTCCTTACCTGTCGCACAAGGCAGCTGAGCCTCGCGGGAGGCTACGCTGCATTGCGTAGAGATTTGGTAAATCTCCCCCTAAGTCTTCTGATGAGTAATACGTCCTGTTTTTCAAAAATGAGTGCTGGTGCTCACCACCTGCAAACACTGGCTCAAAGTTAGCACTAGGCCTAAGTAGGAGACACCCATTTAGAGAGACATTTTTTGAAAAACAGTTTTATGTATTTGCAAAGAGTGAAAGGTACACATTTGAACCGCAACCAGAAGAAGACATTCAGAGCTTGTATTGTATTTGCTTGTTAGTAAACACACAGAATCCTTTCCAGGAGAGGCAGACTATGGTTGTGCAAGGAAGCAAAGCTTCAGGGTCATTTTAGTAATTAGATTTCATGTGCATTGTTTAACACAAAGCAAGACATGCACAAGAAATTAAAGCCAAGAATTATGTTGTGAATAGACCTACACAATGACAGACATTTGCTAGAAACTGCAGAGGCTTGTGTAAGTGAATAGACCTTGAGCGAGTCATCTGAAAAGCTGTCTTGATGCACTTCAGGGAAACAAGACACTTGGTTGAGAAGCAGACCAGAGATGTCATGGATTGCTATTTTATGGCTACGTTTGGAAGACCAGTCTGTTTAACTGTAGAATAGTAAGATACATTTGTTGGATGAGAGGCATAATATGTTCTCATTATACAAGGAACCCCAATCAAGGTCACAGTAAGGAATTAGTTGTAGTTCACTGTAGTCATAGCTGCCTCTTAATGTTTTTGAAATACCAGAGTTGTATTTAATACTGTTGGAATATCACGTGGTATAGTATGGCCAGTAAACATGGACATAATATTGCTTAGCAACACCACTACCAGGAATTCAAGTGATACCGGGGTGGTGGCTATTACAAATGGGGACACTAGCACACACCAGTCTCAAAATGTAGCTGTCTCAAAAGCATCACACATTGACATAAATAGGTACTTTTTTAAGGTGCCAATGTAGGATTGCCCCACGAAATGTAGGATAGCAGTGGAAGTGTTTAAGGTATCAAAGTTTGGGATTACAGTATTATTATTATTATTATTATTATTATTATTATTAATAGTAGTAGTATCATTAGTATTATTATTATTACCATCACGGACATTTTCAATCAATCAAATAGGATTTGTAGAGCACTGCTTATCACCCCTGAGGGTATCCATGCACTGGTGGGGTTCTGCTTCTGACATGAGTTAGTTGAAAAGCCCGGTCTTTAGGTCTTTCCTGAACTCCTGCAGGGTGGGGAAAGTGCAGAGGTGGAGGCCGTTCTAGGACTTGGCCACCAGGTGTGAGAAGGCTCAGCCACAGCTCCTGCTTCTCTGTATGTAGGGGGTGTGGGCCAGAAAGAGGTATGAGGGACGAAGTATGCGGGTAGGTTGGTAGAGGTTCACCCTGTGGTTGAGGTAGGCTGGACCCTTGCTATGAAGGGCTTTGTAGGTGTGGGTGAGCAGCTTGAACTGGCACCGTTTGCTGATGGGGAGATGTGGGTCAGCCTTGGGTGGTCGAGGATGAACCTAGCTGCTGCGTTTTGGATGGTCTGGAGCCTGTTTAGTAGTTGAGTGGTGATTTCCATTTAGAGGGAGTTTCCGTAATCCAGGCGGCTGGTGATGAGGGCTTGGGTGTTGGTGCGTCTGATTTCAAAGGGAAGCTATTTGAAGATTTTTTAGTGTAGGCACAGGCTGAGAAAGCAACAGGATGAGACAGCGTTTATCTGCTTCCCCATTGGGAGCTTGCTGTTGAGTATTATTCTGAGGTTTCTAGCATGCTCTGGTGGTGTGGGTGCAGGACCGACCTCCGTTAGCCACCAGGAGTCATCCCACAGGTAGTTTCTGCTCCATAAGATGAGTATTTCTGTTTTGTCTGTGTTGAGTTTGAGGCATCTACTGTGCATCCAGCCTGCAACACTGGTTATGCACCGGTGGAAGTTAGATTTGATGTTAGTCAGGTCTGAGGAGAGTGAGAGGATAAGCTGAATGTCATCAGCATAGGAGATTATGTTCATGCCATGTGATCTGACCAGGTTGGCCAGTGGTGCCATGCAAGTGTTGGAAAGGGCAAGGCTTAGAGAAAATCCTTGTAGGATGCCACAGGTTATGTTCTTCGGTACCAAGGTGCAAGGTGAGAGGCGGACGCTTTGTGTTCATTCGGAGAGAAATGAAGAGACACATTCAAGGGCTTTCCCCTGGATTTCTATTTAGTGGGGATCAAGCAGAAGAGTATGGTGGGACAAAGATTCGAAAGCTGCAGAGAGATCAAGGAGGATGAGGATGGCGATCTCTCCCCTGTCTAGGAGGTTCCTAATGTCATCTGTGGCCACAATCAGGGTGGTGTCAGTGCTGTGATTTCAGTGAAATCCAGATTGGGAGGGGTCTAGAAGGTTTCTCTTCTCCAGGTTTGGATTTGAGTCGGAGGTTTAATGCTTTCTCTAGCACTTTGGCTGGAAAAGGCAGTAGGGAGATGGGACAGTAGTTTTTTAGGGTGTTACGATCTGCAGTGGAGTGGTTTAATTTCTGTGTGTTTCCATCCTTCAGGGAAAGAGGCGGAGGTGACGGAAGCATTGTCAGTCAGTCAAAATTACTTTATTCGGCTCATATCAAGAACCATAAAAGTGCAAAACATCACATATATATACAATAAATAACATTTAAAATAGACATTTACACATAATTTTAAAACACTACTTAAAATAAGACTAGGTCAAGTTTAATAAGACTAGGTCAAGTTTAAATAAGACTAGGTCAAGGTGTTAGGATCTGCAGTGGAGTGGTTTAATTTCTGTGTGTTTCCATCCTTCAGGGAAAGAGGCGGAGGTGATGGAAGCATTGATGATTGTGATGAGCTCCTTCCTGATGGTGCTTTGTCCTAGGTTGAACATATTTGGGCAACGATTCTCGGGGGCTCCTGAGTGGATGGAGCCCATGATGGCGGCAGTTGTGGTTGCAGAGAGACGTTCCCATGTGTTTAGGGATTCTTTCCTGGGGTCATGGTTGCAGAGAAGCCTGTTGAGTTGGGATATTGGGGGTTGGAGCAGCAGCAGCTCCTCCGCTATGCTGGAGCAGCGTCACCCCACTGCCCACAAAGGCAAACAAAAACCAAAAGTTGGTTGAGTCTTTGAGGCAGGACCATAGCACTGCAGCAGGGGGAAGGGGAGTGGTGGGCCCTGTTATCAGTGCGCATGACGGTTTGGGCGACTCTCTCAGGGTGGCCACACCATCATGAGTACTGACATTTCTCCGAACTCAGCTGTGTTGCTGGGTGGAGAGATCAGCAGGCTCAGACTCCCAGCTCCTGATGTAGCGCAAAACCAGTGCTGTCCACCCAAACCCTACGCTGCTCTCATGGTGAGAGCAGTGTCAGGATTGGATGCAGGGAAAGCTGGGAGCATCAGTTTGTGCCCAGAGGAGGAGATGTCCAGCTAGCAGAAGACTGGATGGTACATTTTTTCATTATTATCTAATCCCCCTCGTGTCACCCCCATGCGGCCTCCACCAGCACTGCCCCTCCCCGTGCTCTCCATGCCATGGGAATCAAGCTATCCTGGCTGAAGAGGGGTGAAATCCCGAAACCGGTCCTAGGATGCTTGTTTCCAGTCCAGGGAGGACCTGGGCTGGCAGTTCGGGCTGGACTGTTCCCATAGGGCACATGGTCAAGACTGATTTGCATATGGCTGGGTCCAAACTGGAATGGCATGGTGAGCAAGAAAATGATGGATTTAGGCCCAGATCTCTGTACTGGGGTGAATGTATGACATTGTTCTGCATTCTGTCCATCAACAGTTATTTTTGCATTTGTCACCCCGAGTGGGACGGGTATGCTCAGACGTGAGTCCCGTGCTCTCCATGCCATGGGAATCAAGCTATCCTGGCTGAAGAGGGGTGAAACCCCGAAACCGGTCCTAGGATGCTTGTTTCCAGTCCAAGGAGGACCTGGCCTGGCAATTCGGGCTCGCCTGTTCCCATAGGGCACAGGGTCAAGACTGATTTGCATATGGCTGGGTCCAAACTGGAATGGCATGGTGAGCAAAAAAGGATGGATTTAGGCCAGATCTCGTACTGGGGTGAATGTATGACATTGTTCTGCATTCTGTCCATCAACACTTCTTTTTGCCTCCCCGCGCTGCCCCAACACCTTTCCCTGATGTCAGCCGCTATTGGGTTGGGGGTCAAAGTTCTGGTAGATGGTAGCAATTTTGGTGTAGAAGAAGTCGGCAAGGGTATTGCAGGGCTATTGTGAGGGGGTCATGGTGTTCTCTATGGCTGTGGGGTTGGAGAACTCCTTAATGATGCAGAATAGTTCCTTGCTGTGGTTGGAGCTGATGTCCAGGTGAAGGGCCAGGGTGGTTTTTTTGCAGGTTTTGAACTGGTGGTTGAAACTGTTGAGTGCTCGATCGAAGTTGTTGCGATCCGCTCAAGTCGCTTACAAGAGCGTTTGTGGGATTTGAGCTCTGGTGTTAACCAGCTGAGGTGTTTTGGTGATCTGCCGGTTTTGGTGGGCCTAAGGGGAGCAACTTTGACTGCGCAAGTGTTGACGTTTCTGATTGCTGCCTCGCAGTTGGTGGTGGCAGAAGGGGCGAGTTTATAAGGGAGTTGATCCAGAGGTTTTCTCTTACTTTGCTCCAGCTCCTGTTGGGGTTTTTGCGGGGAAAGCTGGTGTGGAGGGGTGGTTGCGATGTGGAAATGGACAATGGAGAGGTATGACCAGATGATTTTGGTGGAGTGGCTGTATTTGATTCTGCCACTGGCTTTTAATATTGCGTCGAGAGTGTGCCCAGTGATGTGTCTGGGATCCGTGACCAATTGGGAGAGGCCAAGGATCTCCATGCTCTTGAGTAGGTTGGCTGTGTTGGTGTCATTGGGCTCTTCCAGCTGGAAGGTGATAGTGGGGTGATGAAGTCAGTGATGGCATCTCAGGAGGCAGGGTGTGGTCCAGGCAGTCTATAGGCAAGAGTGCCTCTGATTGTTGTTTTGCAGTTGATATTGATCTGGAAATTAGGTTGTTCCATGGTGGGGGTGTCAGTGCTGCCTGTGCAGTTGAGAAATTATTTATGGAGAGTAATAATAATAAAAATAATGTCATTTATGAAGCGCCTGAATACACCAAATGGTGTTTCTCCGATCAGGGCTCTGCAAATTCAGAGGAAGAAAAGTATAGAGGAATTCATGGAATATACTACATGGAGCTGACTAGATTAGAAGGCAGTTGCTGTAGATCAAGGTTTTCAGTCTTTTTCTGAAATCCATTTCAGAAGTGGAGTCTCTGAGAACCTTAGGGAGAGAGTTCCACTGTTTGGGTGCTAAATAGGCAAAGGATTTTGCTCCAATTCTGGCCCTATTAACTTTCGGCACCCTGCATAAATTTGCATCCAAGGATCTAAGACTGCGCATAGGCACATAAGTTTGCACTAGAGAGTGGAGGTAGCTGGGACCCTGTTTCATTGGCAAATGCATAAAGATTTAAAATGGATTATTTTTATCACTGGAAACCAGGGAAGTGAATAAAGAGCATTAGAGGCTGTTGATCTTTTTGGGAGGTTTAAGACTAGTCTAGCTGCTGTATTCTGAACTCATTGCATTAGCAACGAAGTTAGTTGCCGGACCTGGGGGGGTGGTACAGCAATAGGCCCATCAGGGATTGATTACTGGACATATGAATAGTGAATTGAGCTGCCTCACTGTCTAGAGAGTCTATTTTATTAAAGGAACAGGTCCAGATATGTTTAAAAATAATGGCTATACCGCCACCTTTTTGCCCTATTCTATCGCATCTTACAATGTTATAGCCTACTGGTAACGCATCTAAAACATCCGTCTCAGAGCGGTCACCCAACCAAGTCTCTACGAGAAAAAGTGTGTGAGGGTTTATTCAATTAATATATTGAGAATATCTGCCTAGTGTTTCGAAAGGGAGTGGCAATTAAGCAGAAGTCCATTAAAAGAACTCACTTGTGTACTTGAATTATCTATCAGGCTAAGGTTATTGACTGCTGCTGACTTAAGGGAGAAAGAGCAATGACTGCAATGTTTTTGCCATCACTCCCCTGGATAAAGCCTTTACACTTCTAGGATTGGAGGGGCCAGATTCCTGAGAGTATCCGAGGAGAACTGCAGTCAATGGCTGTTCAAATGGGCAGGGGGACTGGCCCCTGCCCCAGATGGCCGTGGACGAGCACAGATGGGCTTGCCTTTGGCGCACCAGCAGTGCGTCCACGCATTGGGCATGATCAAGTAACCTCGTCAGAGGAGGCAGCCAATTGGGGAAAGGCAGGGTGGGCCAACCCCAGAGCGCGCATCACCCAGCAGAAGTGAGCGAGGATCTCTCTGGGATAGAGCTCGTCCAGAGCGGTAAGGTAACAAAGCAGGGGGACAAAAGAGGGGAGCCAGGCACCTCCCAAGCACCGTAGGTCCTACAAGGAAATAAACTGGGAATTAAAAAGTCAAAAACACTGTATAAAAATGGGAGCCAGTCACCTCCCACACATAGAGTGGATGATGGCTGTTCCACCACCTTGTTTGTTGTTACGGTCCCGGTGTATCCATAGGGTGTGAGGTTGGCGATGTTGAGCGCTGATGCTGGGTTAAGCCATGTCTCGGTGAGGAAGATGGTGTCTGTCGTGAGGAGGTGATGGTATCCCAGATCTCACAGGTGTGCTTGTGGAGTGATCGGGTGTTGATTAGCAGGTATTGGTGTTGATCTGTAGCAGTGGTAGTAGGTGGAGTTTCCGGAGCCGAGGATTCTGTACTGCATTGGAATTGGCAGTGCCTGCAGGAGAAAGGTCTTCCTGTTGCTCCCAGGGAGGCATGGTTGTAGTTGTTGCTGAATTGTTCAGGGTTGATGGCTAGACGTTTGGTGCTTGTTTATCTGTAGATGGGAGGAGGGCCAGGGGAACCATTGCTGGGCGCGGTCTAGATGCGGACGAGCTTTCCTTTGGTGAACCTTCTGTATGCCGGCGGCATGTTGGCTGCCCATGTCATGAATGCCATACGATGTAGAAGACAACATCTGTCATTGGAATACACACTAGCTCCACTTTTTACACCTCCTACTCTACATGGGGGATAATTCATACATTAGTTTGAACAACAAGTTTTGGAGTGTATTACTCAGTACAAAACATCTCTACAAGTCCATTCGATCCTATGACAGCTTTCTGTGGTGCACAGTTGTGGTTGACGGCAGGACCTGACAATCCACCAGGTCTGCAGCCTCTGCATCTTAGCAGTGTATTTTCTCTACTTTAGACTTCTAATTTGTAACAGTTGTGATTTTAATGAAAATCATGATTTGTTGACAAATTAGTGCCTTTTTACAGAAGCAGAATGGCGGATTCATGCTTCTAACGAAAATTGCAATTTATCCAGTCCTTTTATTTTTGCTCTCGGTTCTTATTATTTAATGTTCCATTACCTCTAATGTAGCCCCACTCCGTTTGCTCTTCGAATGTTATTTCCAGAGCACATTTTGTAGAAAATCAGGATTTTCAATACATGGGAAACACATTTTGATCCCCTCGATCAGCCAATCAAGTTTTTCCAAAAATTCAAATGTGATTGCCAGAAATGTCGATTTTGGAAATCACAACTTTAAAAGGCCATTTATATAACAATGTTAATCATTTTAATTCCTCCCAGCCCTTTTACAAATGGTAATATCAAAAAAAAATATTGAACGAAATCACATTAAACCATGTAAAGTATGCTTTGAAGGTAAGGTTGGACTTTCATGCCCAGTTTGACATAGATCCGTTCAGCGGGTTTTGCTGTAGCTGCTGCAAGTAAAATTTCCTCAGGGAGCTAAAATGGGAAAACACATTTTTCTGACCCACCATATAACTATTTTTCTCCTGCACGAAATTTGGCAAACCCGACCTCAGCTGCCTATGGTAATCTATAGCCAAAAATGGGTTTAATGCTGTGGACACATCAAAAAGTGACTTTTCAATGGTGAAGAGCAGTTGAACCATAAATATATAGTGGATATTGCATAAATGTGTGTATGTGTGTATTTATCTCACTTAAAAACCACAATAAAGGTGCAGTTATGGTTACAAATGAAAACTGAAATTGTTCAATTATGGTTTGCCCTAATCCATAACGCAGTACAACCAGGCAAACTTAAATTCATACACGCATATATGTGTGTATATGTGCATCTTCATATAAATGAACATACTCACACATACCTTAATTAAATACTGATTTAATTTCTGCTTACACTGTAAACTCCCAATTAAAAAGAAACCATGGGGAATATCATCAAGGCCAGGAGATAAAATTACCGCCGCTTTTTCGCCCTTTCCTCCAACGCCCATCTTCGCATCTCTAATGAGATGCAAAGTGGGCGTTCCACCCTAAGATAACGGGAGAAATGTCGCTAAGCAACATTTCACCTATTATCTAGCCACACGCTAGCCTGCAGAGCGACAAGAAAAGTAGCGGTAACCTCGGTTATCGCTACTTTCCTTACGCCTGCTTTTCAACGGACTTAGCCATGATATCCTATGGAAGATGGATATCATGGCTAAGTATGTGAGGCCCTATCAGCAAGCTTTCGCCAAACGTGCGATTATCGCTGGATTCCCAGCGATAATCGCACAGTTTGCAGCTTGTGCGTTGAATTTTATCGCTTTGGAGATAAGCGTTGCTGATAGCACGCTATCTGCGTGATAAAATTTAGCGTTGGCCGGCGATAATTATCCTCGCCCTAAGAGCGCTGAGCGATAATTATCGCCAGCCCTTGATGATATGCCCCCATATTTAAATACTGTGAGGCTATTTGTTCTCCCAATTTTTTGCATTACAAGAAGTGTTATTGTGATGTTTGTGCGACAGGTTGCAGTGCATTTCATAGGGTTATAAATAGCTTAACACTGCATCATCGCAATTTTCCATATGGAAAAATAATATATATGCCTGAGATGGCTTCAAAGAATCCCACGCAGGCAATTCGTCACTATAGCTTTTGATAGGTTCATGTGCGCCTCACCCTGTAGCTATTAATGAGAAAGATGCTGCAGCAGATGTTACTTTAAAGGTGCTTAGTAATTACTACATCTTGCTCAGAACCTGTGCATGTAAACACGGGTTTGCCATGTTTATAGGTAGCCAATTACAGCCTCTGCCGCCTGAACACATCAATGATGTGGCACACGATTAGTCACCAGTGGGGAATTGTAATGAACCCCTCTGAGGATTCTGACACTGCAAGGCTCTCATTTTCTGCTCCATGATGTGGGGATGAAAAGCACATTGCACTAGAAATAATTTAATGTTAGACTAATGGGCCTTCATGTCTGTCCCCGTATCATTTTTATAGCTAAAAAGGCTCACCAGAGTTTTGCTCCTATTCTTTTTTAAACATGTATTTTTTCTAACCTTTTATTAGAAGGGGCAGGAATACTTTGCTATCAGCATTTAGAGTCATAAACATAAATTGTCTCAGAAATGTACATTATACATAATGACAAATAAACCTTTTATAGAGGTGGCCTTACCCAACATCACTTAAAGAAAACTGCGATTTTTTAATAATGCTCCATTCTTTCGTATTGTATTGGAATTGCATTTATATAGCGCTTCAAACCCATGATGATGCTCTGAAAAAGAATGCTTTTTTCGAAGTGTGGCCTATGTGGGACGAGTTTTGATGGCATGTGTTGCATGCAGTTTACCTTGTTGTGCCTGATTGCGTGCGTTCCTATGGAATCTACTCGTGAGCGATGGAGACGCAGCCTACAACATTCAATGGATACAGACAGTTATGGTGACTACTGTACATATTCAGCCGGAGTGCCAGATGAGACATCCAAAGGCATGATCTGAATACAGCCTGTCATAGAAGCCGATCTGATTCTATTTATTTATTTAACATTTCTAAAGCGCATGGTTACACCTCCGGCGTGTCCCCGCACTGAAGCAGACTCGCTAATTGGAGACAACTCTAGACACCTCACAACACATTTACCAACTAATACATTCCTGTGGCTCTCTTTCACGTTAGTACGCAGAGGAAAATAGCCATGTTTTTAGCTGCTTCCTAAATTTACCTTAGCATGATTCCATTCTTATAGTTTCCGGGAGCCCGTTCCAATATTTTGCCGCAAGAAAACTGAAGGACCTTGCCCCCATTCTTGCACTCCGAGCTCTAGGAACCTTCACTAGCGACCTTCCTTTTGATCGCAAATTGCGGCCTGGGATATATTGAGAGATTAGAGGATGCAGGTAGCATGGTCCTTTTTTTGCAAGTATTTTATGTCAGTAGCACATTGACTTAAAAAGGACCCTTTCTTCCACCGGCAACCAATGCAAATCTTTCAGGGCTTTCCTTGTGGAAGCTCTTCTAGGGAGACTCAAAGTAAGCTGTGCAGCCACATTTTGTACCTCCTGTAATTTGGCTAGCCCCCTTTTAGGTGCTCCCAAATACAGTACATTTCCATTGTCCAGTTGTGCTGTCACCAGGGCATGCACTATGGTTTTCTTTGCGTTAGATGGTAGCAGGTCCAAAAATTCTCAGGATTTTTAGGATTCCAAAACATTTACCCACTACTTTCCGTATTTGGGCCTCGAAAGACAATTTAGAATCGAACCAAACTCCCAAATTTTTAACTTCCATTTCGGAGTAGGAACTTGTCTCAATGTTTCTGGCCACCATGCAGAGGACCATATGTTTGGTGCATTGCCCACTATCATTACCTCTGTTTTACTACTGTTCAATTTCAGACGATGATCGGGCATCCATCCTGCTACCTCTTCTAAGCACCTGGAGAAATTGAGCGCTTTCTGTTCATTATTTGATGATAATGTCACAATTAGCTGAGTATCATCAGCGTACGATACAATGGTAACATGATGTTTTTCCACTAACTCTGCCAGTGGTCCCACATACAGATTAAATAGCGTGGGACTCAAAGTTGATCCTTGTGGAACTCCCTGGGACAACATGATACTCTTAGAAAGTTGTGACTGCTGTAAAACTTGGAAACTGCGTAACGATAGGAAGGATGTCATCCAGCGTAAAACAGTACCAACTATACCACATTCCTCTAGTCTATGCAGAAGCAGCCCATGTGAGACGGCATAGAACGCCGCACTCAGGTCCAGCAAGATCATTGCTGTTGTCTGCCCCTCATCCCCACACCGTCTCATTGTGTCCGTGGCCAGGAGCAGAGCTGATTCTGTCGAGTGGGCTGCTCTGAATCCAGACTGGGAGGGGTGTAGAAGATCATTTTCCTGGATAAAATTAGTAAGCTGTTTATTAGCTACTTTTTCTGCAATCTTTGCGATGAATTGAAGAAACGAAATTGGGCGCAGATTTTCTAAGACTGCTTGGTCTACTTATGATTTTTTTTTCAGTGGACGTACTATTGCTTGTTTCCAGCTAGTGGGGACTTCTCCCTTCTGGAAGGAGGTAGTAATGAGCTTCTAAACGTAAGGCATGATAAGATCTGCTCCCATCAGTAGTTGTTCTGGGCGAGCCTGATCTCGGGGGGGAGCCTGATTTAGGGGCATATTTTCAAGAAACAGCATTAAAATTATCGCCGCTTTAGCGGCAGAAAACTGCTGCTAGAGCGGCGATAATGGGCTTGATAATATGCCCTTGAGAGTTCCCATACAAGCCCATGTTCTGTTGTCAACATGGGCTTCTATTGGAATACTCTGCTGCATATTATCAAGCCTATTATCGCCGCTTTAGCGGCCGTTTTCTGCCGCTAAAGCGGTGACACTTTTAACGCCGTGCTTGATAATGTGCCCCTTAATTCCTTTGGCTATTATTTTTAATTCCTCTAGTTCTGGCATTTTAAATTCATTGAACCTGTCCCCTGTGGGATTCCTCTCCTTCTTAGTTTTAGAGCTCTTCCCCTTACATACTTTTCTATCCGCGGATGATGAGGTATACCCCAGAGGTATGATCAAGACAAGCACTGCTTAGATATACTCTTTCAGGACTACTGAGGCGAACCCCTCAGGAGCGCTTGTTACAAGTAGCCAGGATAAATGCGTTAAGCGACCGATCCAGGAGCATCAGATGAGCAACTTGAGGAAGTGCACTGGTTGCAGGCAGCAAGAGTGAATGCTCCTTGGGGTCCTTTCAGGAGTGGTAGAAGAATAACCCCTCAGCATGCAGTGGGCACAATCAGCCATTGTAAATTATTTAGAATCTGACCAGGAACTTCAAAGAGAAATCAACAGGCATACACCATGTTGAATGCTGTTTAGGAGCAAGACTGGAGTGATAGAGTGGTAGTCCACAGTTTAGAGCTGTTTACAGGGAGCCAGGATCTCAGGGTCACAGTCAGTCATACAGCCTAATGCAAGCCCTCCAAGAATCTAGGTAACAAATGCACATTTGGCAATGCACACATCAAAGAGACTGTGGCCTATTGAACAACCTGTAAAAATAACATTAACCTCTGTTGAGTCCATGAAGGAGCAGTGGTGGAGACACCATGTAATAAGCAACAGAGAAGTGTGTGTACAGAGCCCAGCTAGATGTGGAATAGGAAATACACAAGGACTTTGCATGATAGGCACCTCACTGTCAGCTCAAAATTGTTAACCCAGGAGTGGTGAACACACAACCAATGGAACTTTACAAACACATCAGTACAGGGTCTTTGGTACTCTACCCAGACACAGTGAATGATCATTTTAATAAAGTAAGAGAAACCTCATAAGAGGATTAAGTGGTGCCACCCAAGATGGCTGTGATGAAACAGAAGAATCTCTGTATACCTGTTAGACCTGGCATCTTTTGGCAGGGTTTCCAATGTCGATTTACCTCTTACCTCCTGTTTTTGATTGTGTGCTGCATTTCATTTTTGCCTGTTTTAGGACTTTGGACACTTTCCCACTGCTGACCTTTGCTAAGGTGAAAGTGCTCCCTGTCTAAACTGCATTGGTGATTGGTTTATCCAAGATTGGCATATTTATTTTACTAGTAAGTCCCTAGTACAGTGCACCATGTGTGCCAAGGGCCTGTAAATCAAATGCCACTCTAGTGGGCCTACAGGACTGATTGTGCCGCCCACATGAGTAGCCCTGCAAACATGTCTCAGACCGATCACTGCAGTATCTGTGTGTGCAGTTTTAAACTGCCATCTCGACCTGGCAAGTGCCCCCACTTGCCAGGCCCAACCTTCCCTTTTATTACATGCAAGGCACCCCTATGATAGATCTAAAGTACCCCATGTGCAGGTTGCAATGTATTTAAAAGGTAGGACATGTACTGTTATGTTTTACATGTCCTGTTATGTTTTACATGTCCTGGTAGTGAAATACTGCTTATTTTGTTTTTCACTACAGCAAAGCCTATCTTTCCCATAAGTTAGCATTGGAGCTCCCTTGTAAAATCTTACAAGTGTATCTTCCAATTGGGAATAGATAGAGATTTGCAGTTTGGGGTCTCTGAACTCACAATTTAAAAATACCCCTTTTGTTAAAGTTGGTTTTTAAGTTGCTGTCTGAAAATGTCACTTTTAGAAAGTGGGCAGTTTCTTGCTTAACTAATCTGTGACTCTGCCTATCTGCTGAATATACGTCTGGGTTAAGATGACAGTTGGGCTGTTTGTGCATTCACTCTAGACAGTCGCACAAAGAGAGCTGAGGTGTGCCCTGCATATCCTGATGCCCCATCACCATGCTGAGGGGCCTTCGTGAGCAAGAGTGGCAGGAGGAGTAGTCACGGACACCTGAATAGTGCTGTGCCTGTCATCATACAAAGCCGTCTCCACCCCTCTGTCGTGTGTCTGGAGACAGGGCAGGGAAAGGCAGAGTCCTGTGTACTACAAAGATTGTCCATTGAAGTTTGCCTACGTCAAATATTATAATGGGTATAAGTACTAGACCTGTGACCCCATATATGTAAAACACTTCTGCGTTGTGAACATCCTGACAGGAAGAAGAGCTGGATTGTTGTAAGTAGGTATTGCCACTTTGCTGGGTGCTTTGCTGTGCTGGCCTGCTGCTGTTGCTGCTGCTGCTTCTGTGCTGGGAGTGACAGGACTGGACTTTGCTTTTTACATCCTGGTTCCAAGGTTCTCCAAGGGCTTGTGTGTTCTTACATCCTCGTAAAACGACTCAGGGCCATCAAAGTCTTCTCCTGCCAGTGCCTGGGCTCTTCTGCTGAGAGTCTTGACTTGCCAAGTGGTGCCAAATCCAGTCCCTGGGCCCTTGGATGTGAAATCCACGATGTGAAGAAGAAAATCCACCCATCAACTACCAGCGTCTATCTAAATCGACGCCCCACTGTAAAGATCAATGAATCTCCACTGCCTGCATCAAAGCGTGGTTCCTGCTTGGCGCATCAACCATGCTTTCACCGTTGGCCCCAGCGTGCTGTCGCAGCATGTCAAAAGAATCATTCCAGTGTGAGTTTCGAGCACTGTGTCACTTGAGTCTGTCAAACCCCACTTTGACTCCGATGCGGCGCCTGCTTTGCCCCTGACAAAGAATCTGCTTCACCATTGTTGAATCGATGCTGCACATCATGGACTTGAAACAGTTGATCCGGCAGTGAAATGGGGCAATGCCATAAATCATATATTGTATTGCCATCCCAGTGTCTCTTCTGAGGCATAACATGGATAAAATAAGTGAGCGCACACAAGAGTCTGAGAAAAGAGTATGCACTTTTGAGGACTCAAAACACACTGGGCAGTTAACAGAGATGGGATCAAAATTGAAAGAGCGTGAAGAAAAATTAGCCGATTTGGAAGACAGATCTCATCAGAATGACATGCAAATTCTGGGTATACCGCAGGGATCATAAATTTAGCTGATAGAGACCTATATAGAATTGTTCCTGCCCACGTTGAGATGCAGATTAATAGGACACTAGGACAGAAACCTCCCACTGGCCCCCTGCATAGGTTGATAATGGCACAAGTACAAAGATATTGTGATACGATCCATATTCTGACTGCGGTGAGGCAGCAAGGTGACATGAGATATAATGGCAACCAAATCTCTATCCACCCCGATTAGAGCATTGCTACACAAAAGAAAAGCAAGACATTTGAAGAAGTGAGGCATAAGGTAAGTCAATTAAATGTGCTCTATGCTTTACTCCATCCTCCCAGTCTGAAGACTGACATCCGACACAGGAAACACTTTTGACTGGCTGAAAGAAGATTGAACAATATTTCATCCTTGGGTATAGCTGAGTAATGTATGTTGTACTATGTTTGCTCAAACAATATCACCATTGTACACACCAAATTGTCATAAAGGAAAAGCTACACAGATTAGATAGAGCACAAGAAGTGGCATTACATTCTGAGTTCCTGGTAAATTCTCTAAGACAGGAACATCTGTAGTTAGGACCGATAGGTATGGTAAACCCGGGTGATACCCTGACCTGGGGAGCCTGAGTGAACCACCCTATAATGGGAACAGTTACATACTTATTATCATGGTTAATGAAAGGGATGGGATAGTATGTGCTGCTTGCGGGGCCAAGTTGGGGTCTGCCCTATGGAGCGGGCGATAGTGGGGGTTAAGGGAGGATGGAATAGCTCACTCACAGAAGTTTCTATGCAGAAGATCAACACACTTTTCTTCGGATGTCATTGATACTCAAACTCGGCAGCTGATCATCCAATCGTCCATCCTGGCCAGATTGGACTACCTCAACGTAATACTTCTAGGGGCCAACAAATCCATGATCAAAAGGCCGCAGCCTGTTCAGAACGCTGCGGCCCATGCAATCTTCGTTCTTCCTAACCACTGTCTAGTCTCCAAACTCCTCTACTGCCTGCATTGCCTACCTCTAGAACAGAGAGTGCGCTTCAAAACACTGTGTATCACTCATAAGATTCTTTTGGGCATTGGCCCAAGTATCCTGAGAGATTTATGTTCCTACTGTGCTCCCACATGAGCGCTGTGCTCAGCAGATCTGCTCCTGGACAGAGTCCCTCAGATAAGGAGGGCCGGAGCAGGTGGTCAATCCTTCAGGCTGTTGGCTCCTGTCCTATGGAACTCCCTCCCTCCCCACATCCGTACCATTCCTGATCACCTGACATTTAGAAGGCTGGTGAAGACCTGGCTTTTCTCCCACTGTTAATTTTCTTTCCTTCTCTCCTCACTCTATGTTCAACTTTAGCACTGGGATGCCCCGATGCTGGGGCAGCCATGTGCTTTACAAATACTTTAACATAACATACTGTTAGCACTTGATGGGAGTCACAATAATATCATGGAATGTTAAAGACTCACAATGATCCTTTAAGCATCAAAGAATATGATAAAACCTTAAATGTACATTGGTCCTTAAAAGACACAATAATGATAGCAGAATTTCCCTCGATTTTGGGAGATACCATGCTCGTTTTGGGCATTGCATATGAGTCATTTAGGGTAACCTTGTGCCTTAAGCTTTAGGTTACCCTAAACGACTCATAAGCAATGCCCAAAAGCGAGCATGGTATTGTCCGAGGGAAATTCTGCTATCTCCCAAGATCAAGTCCAACACAAACCGCATAGTTTATGTGACCACATTCTCACCAGTATCAAATCCCATTCGGAAGTCCATCTTAAGACACTGGGCTACCCTTAACACTGTCAACTTGAATATTGAACTCCCTCTCTTTGCATTTCGCAAAAGTCGTAACTTGAAAGTCCATCTAGTATGAGCAGCGTTACTTAACCCCAAGATGGCTCCAACTCTTGATGCACACTGAGGCCTTGAACCACTGATTGGACACGCAAAATGTGGTAATTGTAATGTGTGCAATTTCACAATAGAAGGCAAGGAATTTACTTTTAACACTGTTGTAATGAAATCACGGTCATTTTCAAACTACAATACTTGCAATGTAATTTATCTGGTTCAATGCCCTTGCCTTAAAGTTTACATTGGCCAAACAACGCAGAAAGTGAAGACCCACATCGGACAACACCGGAGCAGGGTCCGCTGTAAAACCCAGAATGCGCCTCCGGTAGAACATTTCCGGCCACAATGAGGATGACATTAAATGGACAGTTATCAGTGTTGTGAAACCACCACCCAGATGTGCAAACATTGCACAACTTTTAAACAAAGTGGAACTCAGACTGATTATCCGCACTCATAGCATCAAGAACGGATTGAACAGAAATGAAGATTGGACCACCCTACTCTAAGATCGCCATGCCGTGCTATCAATATCTCAAGAAGTATTTCCTTTGCAAATTTTCAGGATTTAATTAATCTATTTTAATTTTTCAGGTTAACTGTAATCTTGATGCCATCACCCCCTCTGGCACGAGGCATAAATGTGACCATGCCATTACCATCTCAACACAGATCTGGATCCTTATGGTTATACCTTATTTTTTGTGGTTCTTATAACCTATCATGTCCTCTTAAATACAACCATGGCAACCATGGCATTACCAGTTACAATGACTGGTTATTTTTGTCCTACTGTACAACAATTATACAACATGTATTTTTGTTGTTAATGCACTTTTAATTAACGGATGCATGTATTACTTAATGTATCACCTTTTCATTTTGTAACTATCATCTATCTTCTGTTCCATTTTCATTTCTCTATCGCCGTAGCATGCATCACTGAACTATAGTCTCTCTTCAGTGTCCTTTTAATACACCCCTCACCCAACGTGGCCGCTGTGACACCACTTCAGATCATGTGTGTCTGTGAGTGCTGTAAACTCAAGCGTGTAATCGGCTCCACCGTATCCCAGCCATCGAGCTATGGATCGGAATCATCTTTGATCGGTAAGCACGCATGCATTGCACACATACACCTCCGAGCATAATTGCCGTGCACGTCTTGACCCTGACTCTTTTCTTCCCCAGGGCTGACAGTGCATTATCCTTTGTCGCAGCCATTGCCGGTTAGCGTATTCTAAGTTTCCTTAAAGTATAGACTCATTGTACAAGCTGCAACCTATTCGCTCAAGGTAAGCGGCTCAACATTTTTGCTACCGGCGTCTACCGCGGTAACTTTAACCTTAATCCCTCTCACCCCCATAATTTTCTCTCACCAGGTCCGCTATGTGCAGCCACATTTAGGCTCCATCCGAGCCTCCACGCTCTCCGTTACCCCGCCCGTAACAACGTTTACGAGGTTAGCGTAAATATCCTTATATTCACTGCCGCCAACTCGTCACTCACTCTCTGCCCTGGTATGCTCCACACTTCATTCAGGTTACCTCACCCTAGCACTCGCAGCTCGGTTTTCACTTTGCCATCTATGGAATTCCACAGGCACAGCAACAGGATATCTATTCGCATGTTGGATTGACTCGTTGTTTTGTAGTCCGCCGCATAATTGTATGTTTGCTTTTTTCAAGCGATTATTAATTCACGTGTTTTTCACGGAGGCAACTGTAATATCAGCGCATAAGTGTCACCGGTTCTTATCATGGAGGAGCACGCACCACCACGCATGAGTTCCTTGATCTACTGCCCTCACTTATTTAAGGTCCCAATTCGCTCTTGCTGCAGTTGTCTGACAACAGCATTGTTTATCTTAGCACGCACAGCAGTTTGCACCAGGTTGTCACTTTTATCCCTCCTACTACGTACCTTCTAATTTTTTCTCCCCTTCTGACTTACTTCCTTATTTCCCATTTCTCCACAGGCATTAGATAATTCAGGCTTCTATTATACCCGTCCTGATGATGATCCTAGTATTGTTTTAAAAGGATCGAAACGTCGTTGACTTGTTTAAACAGCATGCACATTAATCCAATGTGATAAAACAAGCGCACTAGCTGTTTCTTCCAAGCTTGCCCTAATTATTCATATTTTCCACAAGCTACCCTTGTCTTGCCTGAAATGTTTCTGTCTAAATGTAATTGTTTTGTGTTTGTGTAGGACCCAGGATTGTGTCCCACTATATTGTTGTGCTCCTATTCGCTTTTGCATTTATTAATTCATTAAATTGATTCTCTGGCTGGACATCTTCAATATAGCACTGACTCAAGTCTATATTAATCACATCATTATTGTGTCTTTTAAGGACCATTGTTTTTGTAAAAAACTGACACCCAAGGTCCTTATCCACCTTGTGGGTTCCCTTGTTTGATTTAAAATAAAACCTTAAATTTAGGCATGCTCAAATAGTGATGCTACAGGAAACACATTTAATAGGAAAAGAACATGAGAAACTACAGACCAGATAGGGAGGTACAATCCAGCGTGCTGGCTTTACGTTATTAGCTGATGGAGGTGACTATCTGAATGAAACCTTGATCCCATTTGCATCAAAAGCCACATTCAGGGATGTGCACAGTTGCTATGTAGGGTTGGCTTAGAAGTTTTTGGGGAAATCTACACTCTTATTTCACACACATGCTCTGAATGTAGATACCTTTACCTTCTTATCAGGAGCTAGTCACATTTCTGACTTGCTATGCACATTACGATATATATTATGAATGGGAGATTTCAACTGGTTCTCAAATGGATTTATGTAAAGCTACAGGGCCACGGTCAGAGAATTGGGAAGGTCCTTGCTGGCACTGACAACGCTATGGAAACTCTGGATCTCACTGACATGTGAAGATCCTAACATGCACAAGACGTGAGAGCATAGTCATTTTTTTTCACCATCCACAAAATACAATCTCTTGCATTGATTTTGTCCAAATACACCCAGAACACAAAGTATAATTTGAGGATGTGACATATTTGAATCGTTTGTTGTCAGATCACACACTCCTTTGTGTAAATTTGATAGGGGAAATATATACAACTCCAATACTGTTATATGGTTCTTAGGGTAGTATATGGCCCTTAGGGACATTGTCAACATTGCTAAGTTAGCATGAGTTTTGCTGCCATGATGCTGCTTTTGTGCACGTTACTGTGAGAAGGTGGCCTGATATATGCTGTCCACTAGTTCTAGTGGGCACCTTGTATCAGTCCAAACAACCCCTTATGGTGAATGGTTAAAGACAACCTTTATTGAAAGCTATCCTAGTTATAGCTATGGAGAGCAGCCTTCAGGCTAAGTCTTGAAGGAATGTAAAACAGCTTGTTTTACCAGTCTATAATCTCTTGAATGATCAAATGAAAGGACAACCACATCAGGTATATGTTCAAAATATATGTATTTAAGCTAGAACACACCCTTCTAGTCTCTTTATGAGACTGGAGTTCGAAGTACTTTGTTTACAAGTTAACAAGTATCAGTAATAGCACAAATACACGTTTGGGCCCTAGGGGCGTACCAAACCATATACCAAAAAAGTGGTATAAGAACCATGACTGGGATAGACACAAGACCTAGAGCCTGTAGAATCACTGGGGCCCCAAGGAACCACCCAAGGTAGTGACACAGGGGACCCACGGGGACTGTATGCAGTGTGCAAACACAACCGCGGGTTCCCGTTAGCTTCTATGGGCAATGTCGTGGTTGGAAATTTAAAAGATTAGGGACACTTAGAATCGAGTCAGGACCAAACCCTTTTGGACTTAAGAAGTTCTAGGGCTAGCACCCATGGGAGCACTGGAGTACTAGAGTTACCTCACCCAGGGAAGCCGGGTGCATAGGTGTCTTTTGGTGTCAGGTCGCATCGTCGATTTCAATGGAAGCCTGCAAAGAACTGCTGCTGCCGTGAAGAGGAGAAGTATCCGAAGAGATCCAAGCCTGGATCTGGGATGGAAGGAACCTGAAAGCAGAGGGGACAGAGTCTGGGTCACTAGCCAGTGACCAAGGGCAGGATGGACAAATGCCCACAGATGTTGGGTGCTTCAGGTGAGTTGATGGGTGTCTTGACTCTTTAGCCACGAGGTCCAGGAGGTGTCGATGAAGTCCAAGAGCCGGATTCGAGCTGTCCCACAAAGTCTGTCGAGTGCTGCAGAATGAACCTAACAAGCCTTGGCAATGGCAAGTTACTGGAATTCAGAGAAAGGACTGCGGTGCAGACCAGCAAGGTCTGAAGGACTCACCCAGCAAGGGTAAGTCAGGGCACATCTGGCGCAACTAGGAAAGCCCAATTAGAAAAGGAGTTGCCTTCGTGGGAACCTGCTAGCCAACGGGCTAGTGATCACGAAGGAGCCTCGAGCAGTCGCACTTGAAGCTGGCCCATGGGTCACTCGTGGAGTGGAGGCCAACAATCTTTGGAGCAAGAGGTGCTCAAGTCTGGGGCTACTCAGAGTCCAAAGCACAACTTCGAGGATGACCAGGAAGATAGTGTTGCTGCAGAAGTTTATGGTGTCCAGGGGTCATGGTTCCACACCACCCACGATAGTCACGGGCCTCGGCTTTGCTGTGGACTCAGGGTAGCCTCGTAGAAGTCTGGAAATCCACCACTGGTGATGCAAAGACTTCGGCATCCGGCGGGGGCTTCAGCGATGCAGACCGGTCAGTTGCTTCTTTGGTGCCTGCCAAGCAGGGGAGTCACTCCTTGACCCCAAGGGTGATTTCTTCCTTCTTCTAGTCATGACAGAAAGTCGAAGGTCCAGGATATATGTTGCAGAGTTTCGTCCAGGGTAATCTAAAGTCCTAGGGACTGGATTCCTATACTTATACCAAGTTTAGGGGATGGACTAACTGTAAGGCCCACCTATGGGTGGTTTTGGAAAGAGGGGTGATTACACCCATTTCCTTTGTCCAGTTTCACGTCAGAGCAGGGGCAGGTAGCCCCTGCAACCGTTTTAAAGTGGACTATGCACAGGGACACCAAGTGTGCCCCCAGTGCAGGACTTCAAAGCACCAGAGAGTGCTCCCGCCCAGCCCCAATACACATCTGCCTGTCTGGGGAGGTGGTTACACCTCCCTTTGACAGGAAACCTATTGTCCAGGCCTCCCCTGACGGAGTTTTGGTCAGCAGCAGGAGGCCAGACCTGTGTCTGTGGCAGAGGCATCCATTTTGTGATGCCAGGGCTCAGGAAAGTCCTACCGGGTTTGACCAGTGTGAACATGTCTCTCCCTCTAGAAGGGCAGAATGCTACCCCCGCCGCCAGAACTGGCGGGGGGTAGTATTCCAAAGTGTTTGACAACAAACACGACATATTTTGATGCAGCCATTCCAAAGTTAGCATTTACCGCAAGGTTATAATGCACTTAAGAGTATATGGTATGGCTGTATCACAGAACAGCCATAAGGAAGTATTTCCGAAAGCTGCAGAGGGGCTCAGCTCATGCTTGGGCACCCTCTCACACAAAACCAAGCCTTCAGGATTGTCAAGGCCTGCCATAGGAGTGGCTTATAGGTTTATATGTGTCCGTATATATATGTGGAAATAGGTAGCCTATACCACGGTAAGGGGTACAAGCATACCCTTACCCAGGCTGCAGTAGCAGACCTGCGACACAATTTTGGAGTGCTTCCCAGGGGTGGCATAATACATGCTTCAGGCCCTGGTGGGCCTCTGAGGTACCTATGCCCTAGGTACATAGTATACCATGTACTAGGGGCTTATAAGGCACTCCAGAATCCAATTAGATATGTACCTAATGTACATGCAAACCATCTTAGAGAGGAAGCAGCTAGGCTGTGGGCCTGATTAGCAGGGCCACAGCCAGATTAAGGTTGAAAAACAGTGAAACACCAGAAAAAAGTGGGGGTACCCATTTGAAGCAGATCCTACTCTCCTACAGTTACTACATGATTTTGTTTTTGCAAGACTCTGTTTGTACTGTTCACATGAGAATGTGCTGCTTTCACGTTCTCTGACTTTCCTGGAGTTTAGTCTGAACACGATGTGCAAGGTTGATCAACAACGCCCCTTGTTATTCTGTTCTGGTCAGTCCCTAGCACCTAGGCATAACATGCTGCACACAGCTGCAGTACTGAAGATTCGTGCTTTGATATTACGTTGTTGCATGTTGTTTTAACACACTTGTAGAAAGCCGTTCCATGGAGAAGAGGTCTGCTGTTCCTATGATATTAACCTTACATCCAGGCTTTAATGTATGGGGTCTGCTGTCAAAACCCAGAGATCGTCCGTTTTATAAAATAAACTTCTTCGAGTCAAGGGGACGGTGGTCAGGCCTAATGGTCCCTATTTCCATGGTCTTTATATAAAAATGATTTCTCTCTTTGCATTCTATGGAATTATAACAATGCTAAATGTGCTGAGTTTATGCATTTTGCTGCTAGTAGTGGCACGTATACTGTATTGTAGAGCACGATAGTTAAAATAAAAATGTTGAACTATTTCAGTGACTCTGCCTATTCTCATTGTGGTCAAGTACGAGTGAGTGAGCGAAAGAGTACGTCTTGCTCCCCCGTTTCCTGAGAGAGTCGGGAGTGTCGTGTTCTGGGTTGTCTAATCATTTGTAGCTCCGTGATATTTGGAGGGGAACGAATGAGACACTATAGCTAGTTGGTTTGGGATTTTGGGTACTAATGTGGTAGGTTGGTACACCCCCTATTCACTGAGGTCCTGTTTTCCTGCTCATAGTTCTGTGTATGTGCAGAATCCCTGCAACAATACCTCATTGACATCTCGAACCCCAAGCATTGCAAGACAACCCATACTATGTAGACATAAGGGAGCCTATACAAGACTACTTTACCACAAATGCATGTCTAGATGACTCAGCAGGAACACTGTGGGAGGCCCTTAAGTTAATAATCAGGGGTAAATGTATAAGCACAACACATGAAGTCAGGAAATCACTTACAACAACAATAGGTAGATTGGAAAGCGAGATCCAGATATTGGACAGACAAATAATGGAGGGACAAGGGAACTGGGAATCCTACAATGAATTCATGGAAGAACTCACTCTGGATATAGATTGTTTGGGTAAATATGATTACAGGGTTCACATAGAACTGTGGTATGAACAGAAAGACAAAGTGGGTCTTCTGCTAGCATGGTTAGCAAACAGAGAGAAAGGCAACAAGACGGTGGCAGCAATTCGCAGTGAAATTAGACAGATCTTTGTGTCCCAAGCCTCTATTACTGAGAGGTTCAAAGACTTCTATGTTAAATTCTACACTATGCAGACAAATACAAACTGTCAGGAGATTGAGGCTCTGTTAGAAGAAACACACTTTCCCAAGCTACTGGGTGATTTTGAAGATCTTAATGCCCGGTTGGACATTTTGCATATTAAATGGGGACTACAAGGCATGGGTAAAGGTGTGGCTGCTGGAACTGACAGTACCCCCAATGAGTTCTATCAAGAATATGTAGATGTATTGGCCGCCCCACTATAAGACATGCATACCAAAGTGCTGGTCAAAGAGACACTCCTAGACACACTCAGGGAAGTGCAAAGAGTAGTCTTGCTAAAACCTGGTAAGGATAGTCTGGAATGTGGCCCTTATAGACCACTTTCAATGATAAATGTGGACACTAATGTTTTGGGGAGAACTCTAGCCAAGCACTTGGCTACAGTTGCAGAAATGTTAGTCCACACTATTCATGTGGGATTCATGGGAGGCCATACAACCATTAGTAATATGCAGAAAGCATCCACAATCATGGAGCATGCAAAAAAAACTGAGTAGCCTTTCACAATTGTCAGCTTAGGTACACATTTGGGGCCCGATTTTGATGTCATTGGGAAAAGCTCCAAATAGGATTCAGATTAAACGAATCCGATTCGGAGACTATGTTTCCGACCAAAATGTCCACCTATCCGGACGACCAAGTACAATGCGAGAAAGCTGTCCGGGCTGACCTAATACGTTCAGAACGTGATTCAGGCAGTCCGACTGTGCAGCTCAACGAGGACGGTTTCCATACGCGCATGTCCGATGACTGACTCTGCCAGCTGTACCGGTTCGGTTTTGCCGAGATGAAACGGTTGTGGGAATCAGACTTTGTGGGCCCATAGCAGGCCCCCCTTCACCCGGGACCCTCCGAATCTGGTGCAATGGTGTACCCATGGGTCCCCCCTTTCCATGCATGCACCATGGACTGGGCACCATGGGGTGCCCGCCACAGGGTGCACGCTTTTCCCCACCCACCCCATTTTTTAATGGGAGCCTGTGTTCATTGTGGGTACAGAGGCTCCAGTGAAATCAATGAGAGTCCGACCGAACCAAGTCCGTAGACATACAGACATAATCGGTCGGTGGAGCTCACGGATTGCGATTCGTACGGAATGCTTTCTGGAACCGACTTGTCCGGAAGGTTTTCCTAACAACATCGTAATCGCCCCCAAAGTTCAACTTGAATGGATGTTAATGCATAAAGCCCTTGATAGATTTGCTCTGGGTGATAGATTCATGAAGTGGGTCTCCCTGTTATACATAAATAGTGTGGTACACGAGCACATAGGTCACAAGGTGCCAGATATATTGAAGATTCAGAGGAGCACTAGGCAGGTATGCCCACTATCCCTACTGATCTTTGCCCTAATCATAAAACTGCTGTCACAAAAACTCTGAGTGAGTCACAAGAGGGACGGTATACTACTTCGAGAGTGCATTAATCACATTTACGCTGATGACATTCTATCAACAATGCAGGATCCAACCAAAACACTATATAACAGATGCTGAAGGATGTGGGTAGCAAGTCAGGTTTCACACTTAACTTAACTTACACAAATCAATACCCTGTGAATAATGTACACTTAGGAGAGGACACCAAAATCCCTCTGCAAATACAAACCTCACCTACTGGTATCGGGGAATTATTTTGAGTGAAGATTGGGACAACCTATACCGCTACAACGCAGAGACCTTATTGCAGAATCTGGACAGGAGTGCCACCAAATGGCTAACATTTTCCATGTCACTTTTGGGAAGCATTGCCTCTAGTAAGATGATCATTATACCCAGAGTATTAGACATATATTGCAACATATTCCTATGCTGATCCCAGAGAAGCGCTTCCATAGTCTTGATGACTTACTGATGGAAATATACTAGGGGAATGGAAAAACCAAGTTAGCATTAGATGTCTTACAGCTTCTCTGGGAAGAATGAGGTATGATGGCACCAGATTTCAGAGCATATTACAGGGCAATCAAGCTGCAATTTGTGGTCTCTTGGTTTAGTAAAACTCAACCAGACTCCTTGTGTGACAAACTTGAGCTGGAGATGTGATCATTAAGTTTGTTAACAAATCTGGTGGTGTCAAGAAGAACATTTTCTCATATGCCCACACATCTGTAAACGATTATTGCAGTAAGGAAGAAGAAAACTAGACAGGAGGACCACAACATTATATATACACCACAAGTCAAACCCTGGTGCATGGCTGTGTGCCCCAATCTACCAATATTTTTTAAAGATTCCAGCAGAATGGAAACCTTAAACATTGGATGATTTATATGTAGAAGGCAGACCTATGTGTTTTGCCAATTTCTGTAGGGAGTGGGGAATTGCAAATGTTTTGATATTTGCTGGGCTAACCACAGCTATAAAAAAGAATTGGCCTGATTTCCCACAAGACCCAAATGTTCATACAGTGAAACAAGTGATACTAGGTTTGCAACAAGGAGGGGGGACTGATGTCTGGGCTTTATTAAGAGTAGAACACTTGATGGAACACTGGAGTAAGGATATGGGAGAGGAACTCAAGGGCCAGCAATGGGGTAGGGTATTCCTGAGTTACAGGAAAGTAACCAGAAGTGCAAGACTGAAATGAATCCACTGAAAATGTGTTCGCAGGGCTTACGTAACTCTCCACCTATTGCACAAAACAAATTTGGAACTTTCAAAACCATGTCCCAAGTGCAATATTCAGAACCTACATTCATAGGTCGTACAACTATGTTCTGGAGATCAGTAGTTGAGAAAAAGTATTTCTTTGACAAACATAACACTGCAAATCAACATATACGTGTGCTCATTGGTTCTGGTACCTAGAAATAAATTGATTACACAAATGGCTAATGTGGTAGAAATGATTTTGGTAGTAGGTACGAAATGGAGGCGGTCAAGTGGCTCAAGGAAGTGGACCCGATACTGCAGCAATGGCACTCCCAACTGATAAACTAGGTAAAGACAGAATGTGGAGTATGAAGGATACCGAAATATCGCTATGGGGACCAGGGAGGATTGCTTGAATGGACCTGGTGGAAGTAGAATTGGAGCTTAGGAAATCTAATGAGGAGGAACACAGAGAGTACAATGCTAATTCAGTCAATGGTACTTGATATGACGTAGAGCTGCAGATATACTATGACTATGTACATAATTTACTGAAAACGGTTACTCAGACAATGAGTGTTTTCTACTATGTGTATACCAGGTCTACTAGAGTAAGCTCCTCAAGGTAGAGGGAAGTGAGGGGTTGCAGAGCTGTAACTGTGTTTAATGATGTTACTTCATGTTCATGTTAAAACTAATAAAGCATATTTAAAAGCAAAAACATAAAACAACAGTTTAGTGCCTGAGTGACTATTTGCGCAATCTTTCACATGCTCTTGGCCTGCAACACATGTAAAATAATAACAAAGGTGTCATTGCCTGTCTCCCTCCTCCTCAGTTATCTTTCCGGGCCTTCTTTGAATGAGATATACCTACTTCAGACTGACTAATGTCAAGACGATAAGAAGGGAAGCAATTGGATGCTTACTATGAAGCATGACAGTGGGCCCTCGATGGTAACCGGACAAACCGGAAGTGCTGGAAGTTCTCTTAAGGCACTCTTTCCTCACTGTCTACGCTATGCTGGTGTATGGGAATGACAACTTCCCAGATCCCAATGTAACCATTCTCAGGGGTCTGTGGTGGTGGGGAGTTCCTTGTCTCCTATGCCCTGACAGCTTCCAGTTTGTGCGATTTTTGGGGCTTCTGATAGACGGGGAAGGTGGAATTCCCACAAGACACATTAGGGGCCAGATGTAGGTAACTTCCATTTAGCGAGTCCTTAATAGCGATTATTACCGAATCGCTATTAAGGACACGCTAAATGGAATGTAGGTAGGAATCGCTAAAATATTAGCAATTCCTTCACATTCCTTAATAACGAATCGGTAATTCCGATTCGTTATTAACCCCTTCAGTGCCCATGACGAGCTGGACTCGTCATGGGCCGCGGTGGCGCTGTGCCCATGACGAGTCCAGCTCGTCATAGACCCCGCCCGCTAATGCAACGGCCGGCACTGGGCGGGGAAAGGGGCGGGCACTGAAGGGGTTAAGGAATACCCAGCCATTCATTCCTATGGGCTACGAGGCCCATGGGAATGAATGGGAAGAGATTCACTATTAGCGATTCGGTATTACCGAATCGTTAATAGCGGGAGCTATTTCAAGGGTGCCAGGGTGTCCAAAGGACACCCTGTTGCACCCCTGAAATGTGCATGTGTGCACATGTGGCGCACATATACTAAGGGCATGGATGTGTGCCACATGGCACATTAAAAAAAGCAAAAACTTGCTTTTTGTAAGAAAATCGCTACTTACCACCAACTTGAAGTTGGTGGTAAATAGCGATTCCTTAAGGCTGAGGTGCACTGTTTTCAGTGCTAAGTACATTGCATTTAAGGAATCGGTATAATACCTGAAAGTTATTTATCATTTTATTTTTTCCTGTTGAAGGCGTGTCAGCTTTGCCAGGAAGTGCGGGGCTGCTCTTCTGAGAGAGCAGGGGAAGGGAGGAGTGGTTTTCACTCCCTAAAGTGCACATGAATGTTTGGCTGGCCCACTGGGGCTGGCCAAACATTAATGCGCACCTAGCATGTTCTCCGCCCAGGAGAAAATGCCCAGGCTCCCTGTCCCCATCTGAGCACCGTTGTTTGGCGCTCAGACCAATCACAACGCTGCAGCGCAACATTGTGATTGGCTCAGGGGACCCTCAGCCTGGGTGCATCCTGTGCTTTGCTCCAGTCAGAGGAGAGACGGAACGTGTAAGAAAGCTGAATTTTAATTTTTATTTACCTCTCATATCCGTAACCCTGAACCCAGCTGCGGTTGGTAGTAGGAGTACCTGCAGGGCGGTGACGTGGGGAGGGGGAGGGGCAGGGTGGGGGGTAGGAAACTATGGATTACGGAGGTTTGCAGGTAAGTTAACATATAAATTAATAAAACAAATTTTGTTGCGTGCACTGCATCCCCAAATGCGATGCAGTGCACGCAACGAAATTCGTTTTTATTAATTTATATGTTAACTTACCTGTAAACCTCCGTAATCCATAGTTTCCTACCCCCCACCCTGCCCCTCCCCCTCCCCACGTCACCGCCCTGCAGGTACTCCTACTACCGACTGCGGCTGCCTGAACCTACCCACCCTCCGCCTCCCCTCTCCGCCTTGCCTCACCACCACCGATCTGCACCCAGGGCCGAACTGACTACTGGGCGTTTTGGAATGCTGCTGAGCTGGGGGCTGATTTCGTTGATGGGGACCTGCGTGTATTGAACGGAATTCGTTTTGCTTTAATTATTTCGAAGTACACGCAGGTCTCCATGAACGAAATCAGCCCCCACCGCAGTGAAATCAGCCCCCCTGCTAGGCAGAATTCCAAAACACCCAGTAGTCAGTCCGGCCCTGTCTGCGCCGGCCGCCACTCTAATATAATAAAACAAATCCCTCTAGTGCGGGCCCCAGAAGGTCCTTTAGAGCCCTCCCCTGAGTCAACAAATGCCGACATTCGCACTGGGAAGGGAGCGAACGGCCGCACTCAAAGGGTTAAGGTCAGTGGACTGCCTACCACAGAAAGAAAAAGCCTTACATCGGTCCAGTGAAAAAGAAATTGATAACAGAAAACATTGCAAATATCTGCCTGCATTCTCTGTATTTGGCAAAGCGAGGGATTAGCCTCACACCTCGATTGCTCATGTCTGTAGCACCCCACATAATGAAACGTCCAGTAATAAGGTAATGTAGTAGCGTGTGTCGCTTTTCCATCCCCGTTTTATATGTAGATTTTAAAATTGGGGAACGGGAAAAGACATTTCAACCTCCACCAGAATCAGTCGGCGTCATTTGAGAAACAAATCAATGGCCACAAAGGTCAATGATATTTGTTGCACGAGACGAAAATCGAAAAAACACTTCAAGGTAATGCTTCAGCTGCTTAAAAGGCCGCGCGATAAATTGCCTTTCAGAAACACAACAGCTCTCCATAAAAAAACAAAACACGAAATGAAATGTGCAAAACGCCTAAATTTTCATGGACAACTCATTTAAAAAAGCTATTAGGCAGCGCAGTAAGATCATAATTTGTCATCTGTTCGTTGACTCATTCCCATTACTATTCAGTCACGAGAATCAGACAATGAAGCCGCCTTGTCAACGTTTATTATTCCGATTATGCCTAAAGAGAGGACAAAATGGCTCTTTCGGAGAAATACTTTTAACAATTGGACATCGAGAGACAGTTAGTTGCCTGTTCCTCTGGCTTTATTGACATTGACCTTGGCACGCATACAGGAAGGGGCAAAACGTGTGCACAGAGTTCTAGAAGTTACCAAAGACCAGGCCAAATGAAGTGTTAAAATCTTCATTAAATAAAGAAAAATATATCTTTGTGAACAACTTAACTGGCGAAAAGGAGGTTCCTAGTCATTCAGAGCTAATAGGCAAGGAAGAAGATCAAATATTTGGTGCCTCATATATGAAAAGTGTTGCATCGCTGGGGGACAACAGCGATGCAACACTTTTCATTGCGCCATCCTTGTGACACCATGGATGCTACGGGGCAGATTTACAAGCCCTTGCGCCACTTTTTGCGCCACTTTTAACATGTTAAAAATGACACAAAAGTGGCGCAAGGGCCTTGTAAATAAGCCCCTACGTATTTACACTACGGTGCTCCCTGTCGCAAGGATTGCACAGATACGTCAGGAATCCTAGCGTATCTGGTGGTGCAGTAATGACGCATTGCTGGAGTGTGTCGGTAACCTGACGCAACTCCAGCAATGTGTCATTACACATGGGGCAAGTCCCATGTAAAAGACCCTGCGTCACTCCTTATACCTGTTTGAAGCGGTCAGAAGGATTGTGACGGAGTCAAGTCCTAGGAGTGGGGCAGTGAAATCTCATAGATTTCACTGCGCCACTTCTACAAGTCTTTTTTACGGGGTAACTTTCACCCTGCATACATTATACTTGGCGCAGATAAAATGTATCGCAGAGCTTTACAAGGTTACGCATCTGCCTAGATGCGTCATTTTGTAAATAGGGCGCGCTGTGGCGCATTATTTACACCGCTGCAGCATCACAAAAAAGTGACTCAATGGCAGCGCAAGCCCTCATAAATAAGGGCCTTAGTATTTTGCAAACAATTGTCAGTGGGAATCACATGGTTTGGGTGAAAAACAAAGAAAATATGTTGGTGCCGGGGACTGAGATCATGAGAGAGGAAGGAGATGACTTGAAGTTGATACAAAAATGTCCACATTTCGCCCTCTCATTGTAAACCCATCATGCGAGAGGGGCTAAAGATTCTGCAGACAGAGAATGAGAAGTTCCTAGGGAGGTTAGTTGGAAGATATCATCAATGTATTGTGGACTTTAGACCAAAGGTTGTGGAGCAAAGGACATTCATACAGCATATGGTGACGGTCCACATTAGCTGAAGTACAGCTCCAGCAAGTATCTTTATCTAGACCCCGTGTGGTACGGTGTGGAGTATAGAAAGTTCTGTGTAGTATATGTTGGTCCAGGTGAGATTTTGAGTTATTTTCTTAGTGAATGGAGAAGCCCATAGTTTTGGCATGTGAATATCTGACGGGTTAGTAGACTGAGACCAGTCCTTATGCCACCTCTGTTGAGGAGCGTTACATAGCAAGGTAGCTATGGGTCTAAGCTTGGCGTAGTTCTTAGAGGCCACGTAAGCAGTTGTATGATAGAGGCACACATGGTTAAACCACGCGAGCCTCTACCACTCAGCACAAACCACGAATGCGTCTTACCCACGCATTCCTTTACCACACAATTTTGTGGTATAGGCATGAATGGTAAAGGGGTATGTGTGGCTAAGGTTGACGCTACCCCGGCACCCCCACTCTGTGCTGACTCTACCCAGTCCCCTACCCCTACCCTAAGGCCTAAAGCCCTACCCTTTTACTTACACCACCCTGACCCCCCACCCCTGCGCTGTCCCTAAAACTACCCAACCCCTTCCACTGCCCTGAAACCTACCCGACCTCTCAGCCCTAAAAACTGCCACGACGATCCATTCCCCTTCCACTGCCCCGAGACCAACCCCAGCCCTAAAAACTATCCTGACTACCGATTCTCCTCGCTCTACCCTAATGCCTAAAACCCTGCCTCTTTACATACACTGCCCCGACCCACCCCCCACCCTGTCCTTAAAACTACCCTGACCACCCCAGCCCTTTAAACTACCTCCACAGCCCCACTTACCGCACCACATCTCTTTCTGGCGTCTTCCTGCTTCCCTCTTCACTGTCTTCCGTCTAGCCAGCAGCTAGACCATGCACTGTCTTAACGCATGTGCATGGTTAAGGCAAGCGTAGTGGCACTTGAGTAGTTGGATAAGACCGGGGTGTTTCCACTGTTTCCCCACGTGACCACCTCTATTAAATACTGTTGAGAGGATTGAGAGCAAGACAGCTTTAAAAGGAAAGGATTTGTGATTAGAGATGGCTACTTTAATATCTCCAGGTCTCTCCTTTCTCTTGTGTTCTTTTTCTTTCCCACCTCCTGGTTGTGCAACTGAGATATTATCACAGTATTGAACTCTCTGATAATTGCCTACCAGCATTTGCACTTGTTATTGTCAAAACTATGTTACAATTCGTTCTGTGCAGACTGCACTTAGCTCATGAATGTATGCCAACCATTTGTTTTGCACTATAAATCTCTAATGAAAACTTTTGAAATAAAAAAAAGTCAACATTTTAGGCTGAGAAAACTAATTAACACTTTCTCGTCTTGAGAGCCTGGATGTGAAAGAGAGGCTCTAAATTGCCACAGAGGGGAAATTCGCGTGGGCACAGTCCGCATGTAATTTAGTACATGTCAGTAATCATCAAACGGTTCACTTTCAAGTTCCTGTCATATTCAAAACATTCCAAGGAACGAAAAGCAGATTTTCAATATATGTAATCCATACTGTGAACTATTTTCAACGGGTAAGATGAAACGGTATTATCATAAGTAATAGGTTAATGGAAGCAACGGAGAATTAGACAATGATACAAGGAGCATTACAACAATCAATTCGATTTCAAGAATTTTGTTTTTCCTACCCCCAAAATCACCTTTCAATTAAGGCCAAAATTCTTCACCCCACAGAACCCATCCTGTCATCTATGGTGTGTAAGATCTTACCACTTTCAAAAATGTGATCCAAGTGGTCCATGGATGCCTTGAAAAATAATAGGTATACAAGATAAACGTTCAGAATCAACAATTGCACCATTACCATATTCTTCAGTCAGGAGAAAATCAATAGCCATTCTATTACGTAATATTACTTTGTTCTCTTTTTATTTGGTCATAGATCAACGCTACGGCAATTTCAGTTGAATTCATTACGTCCTGAAGCATTGAGCTAGCTGCTGGATTTCGTAGATGGACAGTCCTACTCAACAGATAGGAAAAAAGATGGCAAAAAACAAGCATTTTCTGGAATTTCTCTGGGCAGTCTCTTGCATAGGGGGTGGAGTTTAGCAGGGATATGCCTTAAGCCAGATACAACATTTGCAGGATTACAAGATAAAGACCAGCCTTTCGGCAACAAGCCGTAGGCCCTGTTGCTGAAGAAAAAAAGGTTCCAGGCAATTCAAGGGTGAGGCTTTATGTTTAATGTACTCCTGATGGAAGTCTAAAGAAGTAAGGAGACAATTTAGAGTTAACGATGTGGCTGGGTTGCAGAAGTCACATTCGGTTTGACCCACAAAGATGCTGCCATTTATCTCACAACTTGTCCAGAATCAGTACTGGCAAGGTGTACAACAGGGGTGAGAAACTAAATAAATCCCACAGTTGAGGAAGGAATGTAAACTGTTGCATAATCACATTCCTAGCAGAAGTGCCCATGATGGTGGGTTTCAAGGTATTTTTACAACTTCCTGGAAAGGGATTGGAACCATGAGTCCTCCACCTTGGAAGACAGTGAGAAAGTGGGCACAAATCAAACGTGAGGAAAGGTTGAGGTTTTGCTTGTAATGTTCCAGGCAATGCAGGAAAGAGTGAATGTCAGCTTCAGAATTGGTGTGAAGGCTCAGTGCTGTTTTTTTCTTCATGCCCATCACCTGACCATTTCAAACACAGCCACAGGGTGAGCCAACCAACAAGGCTCAGAGCCACTATGGGATCAGATAGCTAGGATGCTTCCAAATACTGTGATCACAAGCCATAACCATGTGCAGCAGGTTGGCTGCATTGTGATGAGATTTGTACCACTGGGTACCAGTAATTAGAGCACTTCCAGGTGGTGGATATGGGGTGCAGTGAGTTGTTGAGTCAGCGGCAATTTGTGCTGCAGAACATGCCCAGCTGGCATGACAGATGCAAGAGAACGGTGACGGATGCAGGAGCAGCGGATGCTTTGGATCTTTAGTATTTTGATTGGGTCATCCACTTGCAGTGCGATGCATGAATCCAAGCAGGTTGTCTTTGTCACTGTTCTTGGAGAGTTGGACTTGATAGTGGCCCCGCCAACAGGGTTGGGACATTGGCTTTTGCCTATGGGTTTTGATGTAACTCGGTGGCCAGGCTGCAGGTCATGGGAAGCTTAGGCTTGACCGTCCGTGTGGCTTGTCCCACCAAATGGAAGCTTTTGAGTCAGTGAATAAGGTACTTTCTACATTACAGTCATATTATCATTTAAGTGCAAATAAAGTAATGCTGAAGACATTGGAAAGGTAGATGGAAGCACCATGGCGTGGCCCATGATTATCTCATATGGTTGTGGCTTAGTGTTTTGGTTATGAGTGGCTCAAATTGTACTAAATGGGCAGCTTTGGCCATCAAGCACAGGTACGTACGATTTCACGCTGTGACATCATCAAGAGAAAAGGACTCGTAGGCAATTGGTTTCTATTTATCCCCATGAAATTGAACAGGCACACCTGAAGCAAAGCCTTCTATCTTGGGACAATACAATGTGGAGGGTTTAGTCTAATTTGGTAAGTTTTATTGTGGGTGCAAAGGACAATGCTTCTTTCAGGATGCAATTTTTTGTTCTGCTTCCTTCGACCAAGACAAGGTTCGAAGTTGTGGTTTTGCCCAAAATCTTGCCATGTCTTGACAATGTTAGCACAATGCAAAACGTACTGTCAGCAGTGGCCTGCCATACCCAAAAGTGTGCATACCTGGGAGGCGGTACCTAGTCTGGGCAGCTTACAGATAGCCTCGATTAGGGCTGCAGACCACTATCCCACCGAGATGACATGGACTAAATATTGAACACCGGCTACATTTAATTATAAAAAAAGTTTAGGTGCAATATGCAGCTCCCCTGATCATTCGGTGAGCTGATTCAGGGACTCATGATCCAATATATCAGCAGTCTATCAAACTAGGATAGATCATCCTGGAAAGACAAAGGTATCCATATCTTTCTGGAGAGCTTGTAAAGATGATTGAATGAACCTTTGATGGGTTTGAAAGCACATGATTTGACCCCCAAAGAATGTAAAGCAGAAGCTGAAAAGATACGACTTACTGTCAGGCGACATTGGAATAAAGAAGAATCAGAACATACATCTATGAGTATAAACCATGCAGCAGTCAATGGTATAGATGACAGAATAATAACAGGTTTAAGTCTGACAGGAAAACGTGGCTCTGCAACAGCATTTTTTATATATGTCTTGCACACAAATAATATGTTTCTTTACCAGGCAAAATAGGAGGGTAACACACACTAACAGTGGGCATTATTCCCTGTTATTTTTTTTGTGGCACTGATTGCACACATCCCAGCCTCTGCCTCCTACAGTAAAGGGTATTGTGGTGTGTGAGGCAGCTTTTTCATGAGGTTTACCCATATCCTTACTGCTCAGCCAAACGTAAACCAACTTACATCGTTAGCCTGTTTCGACTATAAGAGGGAAAGTACTTGGTCAGGCACATCAGACATTGATTAGTGTGTGGATGTAACTTAAGTCATTATTTTCACACAAAACACCTAATACTGCATTATCATTTTCCCTAGACTCACAAATCGACATAATTAGTTGTACAAGAGATACCTTCCTCGAAATTCTGTTGGTGAGGTAGGACTCAGAATGAAACCGTGGTATTCAGTCATGGGACACAAAGACAGATTTTGTAATATAATGAGGAACGCGTAGTAAAATAGCCAACTCCATCAACAGCCTAGTCTGAAAGAGGCAGTAGAGAACATTCAGAGGTTTTCAACGCAGAGCACTACGGACTATCAATAAGGCATGAGGTGGTCTTCTTTTAATGACATGTTGTACATTTGAACTTTTCTCACTTACAGGAATCGGCGAATCCACAGAGCTGTGGGCTACTCTGGGGCTGTCCTAAAACGTCGGGTTTGGCAGTGTGGAATTTCTGTGAATTCATGTTGTTTGGATTGTTCTCTTGAACCTCTAGATAGAGAAGGACAACTACATTTCCAATGCCCCAACTGTCTTCAATTGAAATACGAGAAACCATGAGGCGGAGCAGAATACCCCTTTCCCTGCTCCTAGCTCCATCATCTGCATGGTCCTCCTCCCTGTGCACTTGGTACATACTGCCACCTCATGCCGCCATGGCCCCTCCCTCTGACCATTTGTTAGACGGATTAGCAAAGATGTGCTTGGATTCAGTTGATTCCTTTGTTTTTTGCACAGTAACCCTGCTCAGAAAGGTCATTAGTTTGCCATCTGACACAGATAGTGTGCAGTTGTTCCTGTACGGGAGGCAATAACCCTTGAAGGAGGTTTGATCGAATCTATTTTGACCAGGCACACTTCAAGAATAGTTATCAGCAATGCATCTCTATCAGCAACAAGAGCAGTTACTTTCAAATGCGCTTTTCATGGCCAATTGACTTTGCCCAATGTAAAGACGAGAGGCTCCGGTGTAGTAAGTAAATTTAAAGTTTATTAAGAGCGCGGCACAGTACAACAGTACAATGCAAAGCAAAGGCAGGAACTGTAGAATAAGGGCTCTGGAACATGGAATCGAAATCGTGCAAAGCAGGTACATGGTTCCATGTTACAAGGAGGCACAGAGCACGAGGGGAAAGGAGGGAGAAAAAGGGATGGAAGAAGAAAGAAAGATGCAACACCTCATCCCTAACAGGAAAACAAACAAAAAACCAAAAAGGTGCACAAGGTGAAAAAGCGCAAAGAACAAGAAATCAAGACAAGTATCTAGCAGGTAACAAACTGGGTCTGTTGTTTCTCTTAACTCTGGATGCTACAGACTGGACAGAATGAGGACGCAACGGGAAAGCATCTTCTCTGTCCATGCTGAGCTCATGAGATTTGCACTTAGCAACTCTGCTTACATTCCACACTTTTCCATCCTGAGTAATAACACTGTTCTTGCAAAGCTTAACAATTTTGATGGTATGACCGAACTTGGAAATTCCTTTAGGCAAGAAACCAGGGGGCATATCAACAAGGGCTTCATCTCTGCTTTTTTGGCTTTAAAAGCCAAAAAAGGAGAGATAAAACTAGCGCCCTATCAACAACAGGGTGCTAACATGCAAATTTGCATGTTAGCACCCTTTTACTCTACGCTTCCCCTTGCATCTCTAATGAGATGCAAAGGGGGCGTTACAGAGTAAAATAATAGGAGAAATGTCGCTAAGCGACATTTCTCCTATTATCAAGAATGTCGCTAACCCTGTTAGAGACAAAAAAAGCAGCGCTAACCGCGGTTAACGCTGCTTTTTTACGTCTGGTATTTTTCTGACTTAGCCATGATATCCTATGGAAGGAGGATATCATGGCTAAGTTTGCCTGTCCCTATCAACAAGGTAACGTGAGATTATCGCTGGGTTTCCAGCGATAATCTCACGTTAGCCTGTTAGCGTGAGGATTTTTATCGCTATTGAGATAAGCGTGGCTAATAGCACGCTATCTCAGCGATAAAAATTCACGCTAGCCGGCGATAATTATCCTCACGCTAAGAGCGCTGAGTGATAATTATCGCCGGTTGTTGTTGATATGCCCCCAGGTTTTTTAAACCTAACCCACTCACCAACAGTAAAGGCAGGAACTCTTACATTCATATTCGAGCAAACAACACTTTCATCTTGTCCTGCTTAACTTCCACACGCTTAGCGACAAGATACAAATCAACACAGTCGACAGCCTTGCTAACTCTCTTGATCCACCATGGGCAGATATCAGAAATAGCTTCTCTGCCCTTCAAAAGTCTGAAAGGACTTACCCCAGTAACCGAGTGGGGGGTGATGCGGTACATCCACATCCTCTTTCTTACCACATCCCTCCAGGGCTCACTGGACTTACAAGCTGAATCAATACCATCCTTTAGAACCTGGTTGAATCGCTCCACTTGGCCATTCTCCCTTGGTTCATAAAGAGATGTGGTCATATGCTTAACACCAACCATGGGGAGGAAACTCTCCATCTTCTGTGACGTGAGTTGTACTCCGTTGTCCGTCACAAGGACCTCGGGGGACCCCTCACACGCAAAAACCTCTTTGAAGAAGGTAATGATGACTTGAGTAGTGGCGCTTGCCACAAACTTTACCTCTGGCCATTTAGAATGGTAATCCACCACCACAACAGCAAAACGTGCATTATAAGGCAAGTGATTGAAAGGGCCAGAAATGTCAAAGGCCACTTTTTGCCAAGGAAACACAGGCCAAGAGACAGGTTTGAGATGAGCAGAGGAAACCTGAGCATCTTGTCACTACTGATGCACTCGGGACATTCTCTAATGGTTCTATCGACCATTTTGTCAAGGCCAGGCCACCAAAAATTGGCCCTGATAAGGCGTTTCATCGAAGACCTACCAAGATGTCCCTGGTGGGCAAGTAGCAAAATCTTACTCTGCATGGAGACATGAGGTATAATCTTTCCCCCTTTGAAGAGTAGACCGCCATCCTCTTCAATCTCGTCAGAAACCTGACAAAACGGGGCAATATCAGCACTGGCGGACTTTTCTTTAGGCCAGCTCTTTTTCAAACAGTCAATAACAAGTTGACACACAAACGCATTATTCATTTTGTCTCCCATTCAGACTCAGACAGACTCAAAAACTCTTCAGAGACAAAATCCTCAACAGTGGCAACTATGTCTACATCTTGTTTATCAGAAAGAACACAATCATTGGAACAAGGCAGTCTGGAGAGGAAATCAGCAGTAACGTTGCTTTTGCCAGGGATATACACAACCTCAAAATCATACTCTTGTAGTATGGACGTGAGCCGAGCAATGCGAGGAGTAGAGTTCCCCCCCCCGGAGATAAGATGCAGATGAGGGGCTTATGATCAGTCCTAAGTAGAAACCTGTTTCCCCACACATAGTTGCGGAAATGTTCTATGGCCCAGATGCATGCTAATAATTCCATCTCGATCACAGCATACCTTCTCTCAGTAGCCGAGAGAGTCATGATGCAAAAGCTACACAGCACTCTTCCTTCCCAGAGCATTGGCTAAGTACCCCCCCAGACCATAAAGCATCAACGGTAATAATGCATCTTTTATTTAGGCAAAATACTTGAGAGTGGGAGCATTTACAATCTCACTTTTGATTTGTTTAAAAGCTATTTCCTGTCTATCTGTATGAATTTACCATAATATTCACAGAGACACGCAAAAGAGAGGAGTTTCTCTCTGTTGTCAGGAGAAGGTGCATTGATGATGGCATCAACCAAAGACTTTTTGGGCACCACACCCCATCACCCAAGAGATTGTGACCAAGATACTCCACCGACTTGCAGAAAAATTAGCATTTCCCAGCCTTACATGTCAAACCACTCTTTCCCAACCTTAGGCAAACCTCCTTGACATGGTGGAAATGATTCTCTTCATTCTTGGAAAAAATGAGGATGTCGTCCTGGACACATTTCACAAAATTACCGACATTCTTAAAAATGTGGTACATGGCCCTTTGAAAAACAGATGCAGCTGACGCTAGGCCGAAAGGCATCCTCTTGAACAGAAATAATCCATGGGGAGTGATAAAAGAAGTGAAGTGTTTGGAGTCCCCAATGAGCTCAATTTGGTGGTTTGCAGAGGGAAGGTCAAGGGTGGAAAAAATGCAGGCACCATCCAACATGCACACCATCACGTTGATATTAGGAAGAGGGTGGCAATCAGCAACCAAAGTGGCATTTAACGCTCTCATATCAACACACAGCCTAAGGCTTTTGTCAAGGTTCTGGACCAAAACAATTGGAGAAACCCATTCGGATGACTCAATCTCTTCAATTATACCACCTTTAACCATGTCATCCAACATTATTTTTAACTCGGCCCTAACACTGATGGGGACCCCCCTAAGCTTTTGCTTGACAGGTACAGATCCCTCTCTAACTTTTATCCTATGGCTGAAGCCTTTAAGCTTTCCAAGTTCTTCAGAAAACACATCTGGAAACAATTTTGTAAAATCATCAGCACTGGAAGAAGTTATAGCAAGAACAGACACAGGTTCTTTCTCCTTGGGATTTAACACAATACCAAGCTTGGCCTGGTCACACAACCCTATCACATTTACACCTTTGAGGGCCACATAAAGCTTAATAAAAGCACAGCTTTCATTGAATTCAATAAACTCCTCTTTGAAACCTATAAACTCAATATTGGAGCCATCGAAATTCTGTGCCACAATAGCAGGTTTACATAAGGAGATCAAGTCAAGCAAGTTGCCAAAAGACTCCAAACTAACAGCATTCCTTTGTGATAATGGTCCAAGGTGACCCAGAGTCCGCCAGAAGCTCAAGGTTCCTTCCAAGAATACAAACAAGACATTTAGGTGGGCCAATCTTGTCAGCTTTGGAATCATCAAATGAATCTCGAATGGAAACTACAATTCCAGTCTCTAAATCACACTGGACATCATCACAAAAGGACGGATCACGAGATACTCAAGAAATGTTTCCTTTGGAGTAATTGGAAGAAGAAAAAGAAGAGGCACTTTTCTTCGTATCATTGCACATTTTGGAGAAATGGCCCAAACGTCCACACTTACTACATTCTTTCCCAATGGCAGGACAACGTGGGAAAGAGGCTAAGTGACCAGGATTACAACAAAATACTCCCACACGACCTATAGTGATTTAATTGCGGCTGTCACAAGCTCCAGTGGACTTCCTAATCTTTGCAGATCAAATCCTACCACAAGATTTCATTTAAATATTTTATTCAAAACAAATTTTTTCATTTACATATTTTGTTCAGAACATATTTTTCTTTTTAGGTTTGTTTAATATTTTTACTCTATAGTGCACTTTAAAAAAAAATGAAACATGATAGAACATCATATTTGTAAATAAAGAGAAAAGCAATATTTTTACATATATACAATTTTGTACAAGACAAACATACAAACAGCACATGTCATAGTTCGAATATCAGTACACATAAATATACTTTCAATGATATGATAATTATCTATTTTATCCCCATCAAGAGAAACAAAAAAGGAAATTTGTTAAGAAAAATCAAAGCATACCGCACCTCCCACGCCATTCTACCATCACTCAAACCAGACTTTCGACCTGTCTTTCACCACCAGGCTTGAAAAGACGTGCTACTACACTACATGGTAGAAATCCTATTTATCCATTCATGGTGTGGCCGTCAGCCAGGAGTACATCTAGCCAACGTACGTTTTGGTGGATTCAATTAGTTTGTCTCCACCTTCCTCAGGGCCATCCACTTTCTATTCTTAATCTCACTAGCAGAGGTGCGATGAAAGAATCCTGTTTGAGTACTTAGGAAGTTTTCTTTTCCTACGATCTGCTATTTCCTTGTCAGCCAGGAATAGAATCCTAGTGTAGATGCTTCTTACAGCATAAGAAGTTGATTTATAAGCATGGCATGGTAATGCCTGTATCTCAGTACTGTAGGGTTCAAGCGTCCAGGTTTTTTGAAAAAGGAGATCTTTTGAGGTGGTGTCTTCCAGAGTGTTGTAAGTTCGCTCTTTAAGGCAAGCTCATAATTCAATCAGTTAGGCTGCATTCATTTTTTGTTTGGCATAAAAGTCCTTCTGTATTGGATCCCTTAATTCTGCTTTTCCCAAGCGACCAGGATTGCAACACCTGTAGCAGTAAAAAAATTGGGATTAGAGTTATTCTTAAAGTTGGCATTGTAGGGGCCTTTAGAAGTGCTAAGAGTGACACTACTAACTTCACTTGAAGTGGAAGACTTAACTTCTTTGTTGAGGGACTTCATCCACTTTTCCAACTGTTCCAAAGCCTTGGCAGTGCTGATGGCAGCCTCCAAGTTAGGGTTGGCCATTACCCAAAGCTGCTCCTGAACTTTTTTACTTCTCAAATGAACAATGATTTGGTCCCTGATCATCTCATCGGTGATCAAAGCAAAGACAAAGCACAGAGGGCAGTAAGGAACTCATCAAAACTTTCTCCCTCTTCTTGGGCTCTAGTGTAAAACTTAAACCTATTAAGGGGAACACTAGTAGTCAGTTTAAATCTGTTCTCAATACGCAAAATGGCTTAATCGTACACATTATAATCTCCTCCAGACCTGACAGAAGGGAGAGTCCTGTAAACTACTTGTCCCTCTGAACAAAAACAATGAAGGAAAATGTTTTTCTTTCTCTCAGCCGACATGCTTTCGCCATCAAGTGCCTTTAAATAGGTGATAAACTTCTCTTTCCACCTTGTCCATAGAATGGGGGGTTCCCCTTTGTTTTGCAGAAACTTACTTGGTGGATCAAACTGCATAGTAAATATAGTAGACACAATATATACAAAATATGCAAAAAGTAATAATTATAAAGTAATAGTTACAAAAATGTAGTCTGCTGTAGTAGATAACAGCTTTAAAACAGTGAGGTTAATAAGCTGACACGTTGCATAACAAGTGAGTAAATAGCCAAGGCGTGCCTGTCACCGTAAAGAACAGGCTAAAATGCATGGTATCCAAGAGTTAAAGTGTAAAAATTCACCAGAAGGATATCGGAGGTGTGAAAAAGATGAGGTTTTCAGCAAAGTACCTGGGAAGATCACAAGAAATAATTGTAGCCGTTCCGGTTGGAAGGAGACATCAGGAGCACGAAGATAAGGTCCGGAAGACGTCGCTGCACCTGTGTCACAGGAAAGAGGTAGCAGGCGAAGTCTTCTTCCAGTCTTCGCCACTTGTTAAGATGAGAGGCTCCGGTGTAGTAAGTAAATTTAAAGTTTATTAAGAGCGCGACACAGTGCAATAGTACAATGCAAATCGGAGGCAGTAACTGTAGAATAAGGGCTCTGGAACATGGAATAAAAATGGTACAACGCAGGTGCACGGTTTCATGTTCCAAGGAGGGACAGAGCACGAGGGGAAAGGAGGGAGAAAAAGGGAGGGAAGAAGAAAGAAAGATGTAACACCCAACAATCGATCTTTTACTTCACTTGGCATATTGATATGTCACAGCCGATTTACATGAGCACAATTGTGTTTATAACATTCAAATACAGTATGCAGTTCCTCACAAAACATTTGAGGGTTGTCTTGTATACTAGGAAATTGACGTTTAGGGGGTTTTACAAAGAGTTTATGCCTTGTTTGCACCACAGAAGTGATAAAAATCCGCACAAAATCTTTTTTTCATGATTTACTTTCCAGCGCTAAACTTGTTTAATAATGTGAAAGTAATGCAAATGAGCGCTGCGCGCTCCTTTGCATTATTTAGCACCAAGGGGGCGTACCATGGTTGGAGCATGGGCGTTCCCATGCAACCACCCAAGGTTTCTGACGCTAAACCCAATTTACTAAACAAAGTAGACTGTGTTTAGCATCAGAAAACTGTGCCCTTTTAAAGTAGGCGCAACAAAGGAGAAATGCTTTCATTTCTCCTTCCTTTTTTGACTTTGCATGTGTGCTGCACTGTATAGCATGCATACTAAAGAGGGAAAAGACTTGAAGTGAGTCTTAGCTTATTATTTTGTACTGGAAGGGTACCTTTCCAGTACAAAACCTATGCTAGACTCACGGAGGCACCCTTGCACCCTGGCACAAAGGTGTCTCCATGGCGCATGGCAGCTGATTTCAGAGTCGGCGCTAGGGAGGGGGCAGTAGAGTGCCTTGTTTTAGTAAATTTGGTGCCCTCCTCCTCTCTCCTTTTCAAGCAGCGCGGTGCAGCATTTACGACTGCTACACTGCGCTCTGTGAAAAAGTAGTAAATCTCCCCCGTAATGTTTACTAGGCTGGCAGGAACCAGGGATCGCAGCCGGTGACCTAGCCTCCTACACCAGAACCTGGATATTCTCTCAGAGGCAAAGGTGCATTTGGTTGGACTCAAGCAAAATGACCGGGCTAATCAGTTTCTTCCATGTAATTTGTAGATATTTACAGCCGGGGTTATCCCCTGTGAGGGTATCCAGGCGCTGTCCATGCCATTAAGGAGATTAGGTGATTTTCCCAGAATCACTGAATGTTGAGCCGATGCTGAGACGTGAGGCAGGATCCCTAGCTCCCGAGTCAGCAGCTCTGGCCACTGCACCACATCCTCTCCCCCTTTCTCGCTTTCCAAGGAAGGGTTGCAGCCCTTGCTGGGGAGTTCCCTTGGTTTCTATTGTCTTCCACAATGTGGTCTTCCTTAGTCTATCACAGACAATAGTCAGGCTGTGAACCAGACCCCACGTTGCTGCTGCTGTTGCTTGCCACAGTTGCTGTGGTCACTTGTGCTGAATTTGATTGAACTCGATCTGCCAGCCTAATAACTGGCAGTACTCCATCCCCATCACACTTTGCAACAGGCACCCAACATCTCCTGGGGGAATTTAGAATACACAGACCTGCTTGAGACACTTGCTGGTTTATTTTAGGCGTTGGCCCCACTTGGATCTCAGAAGTCAAGGAACACAGTTATAGTAGGACCTATTCATAGCTTTTTTGGAGTGTGTAAAGTAGTCTGCCTTTAGTACTCTTTTATGTACTTTTACACGCCTTTGTGAATAGGCCCCAAAACACCTACATTTGGAATAGATTGGAAATATGGAAGGATTATATATGTACAATTAGTGCATATAGAAAGGACTGTGCCTTCTTTACACTTCTATTAATATGAAGCTTGGTGTTTTGAGACAGTTCACAAATGCATGTAAGTTTATGTAAAAGAGTTCCACTTCCCATACTCATAAATGCTTTTGTGAATTGGCCCCGTTGGATCTAAAAATCTTTATAATTCAACAGTATATGTCTGCAGAAAATGTAAGTAATAATTGCAAAGAAAATTATAGCCTTAACACCTTCAAATCATATAAAAGAGAATGCAAAAAATACCTAAAAACGTCTACTAAATCCGGTTTTAATATATGTGGCATATCGAAATGTACACCCTCCCTCGTTCTTTTTCCTACATGATCTACAGTGAACGCAACCCTCACTTTTAGCCAAGTTGATGGGCATATATTTCACACTTTAAAAATACCTAACATAATCCTCATGCATCTGTTATCTAGAGGAGAAAAGCCTTTATGTTGATCATTCTTCTATCCTGAAGGGAGACTGCTTTAAAGCTACTAAAAAACCAGCTTCATTGACCCTTCCTCCCAGAGTCCAGTTTAAGTGCTCAGCAGAAGGCTTAGTTCAAATAAAGCTATAGCCGGTTATGACAATTCAGAATGCACATGACATGCAGGCCGCCATATTTGACCAGTCAACCAAAAAAGTTAACTTTCTTTTAAAAAACAATTGGGCCCCTCACTCTTTTGTAATTTCAGAAGCCTTCTTATGTCACAGGTAGTTTTTTAATTTCTTGAGATTTAACAACAGGCAATGAGAGAAAATAGTGGCATAGTATTGCACTTGGTCCTCCATTAGAAATGGAAGACTGACATTTTAAAACTGCTTCATCATAGTGTGAAAGGAAAACAGTGACACAGTAATAATAATAATAATAACAACAATAATAATAATGATCTTTATTCAGCAGTCATCACAGCCATAAAAGATACAAAGATAGGAATTTAATAACAAATACATCAAAACAATATATCATCACTGTACAAAATTGTGGGGGTCCCTGTATAAATCAATCATGTATCGAATTTCTTGATCTTAATACTGCTCTTAAAAAATTTGTGACAGCAAAAATTGTGCGAATATTAGGCAAAAGTTTCAAATGCAAGAGTGCTATGTGAGCATGCCTGAATCCCAATTCTTTTAGGTTTAAATCTTTTTTATTTATTATCAACATCAAAAGAATATCATCAATGGCATCCACATCTTTAGCCTACAACCCCATGGGCCGGCAAGGTATCGTTTTAAAAATCTGCTCCTCCTGAGCCCTTCGTGGGCTCTGTTGTCCTGTCCAGGTGACACCCAACATGTAAGAGTGTCCTCCTTTGGCTGTAGCTGCTCCGGCCGGGGCGGTAGGCCCCGTGGCTAAGACCCGTCCCTGAGGACACCCATCCGTTCCAAAATTTATAAACAACCAAACATTAACCTCTCCTAACTGCCCCCCCCCACCCTTCCTCCCCAGCTCCCAAATCCCCTGCCCCCCTCCCCCTCCCCCGTCCAGTGCGGTTGTCGATTGACCTCGCTTCTCCCCGCTCTCCCCATCCGAGCCCCTTTACCCAGGTGAGATCAGGAATCCGGGCCTTCCTGCCCAGTAAGCCACAAGAGTCTGAGGTATCTGGGACAGGTCAGTTCTCTAAATTCCGTGGCTAGTAGGGACTGGAACGGTTGCCAGATATCTTTAAACTGCTCTACCTCCCCCGCTGCTGTTAGCGACATCTTCTCCATTCCGAGCACGTGCCATAGTGTGTGCAACCATCCAGTGACTGTGGGGAGTGTGGGTGTTCGCCAGTGTATGATAAAGTTTTGGATAGCCGACCCCAGCGCTATTGCTATCTGCCGGCCTCTGCGGGATTTTAGGGGGTACATCAGCGCGTTAGGTAGACCCAGAAGAATGTAGGCTGGGAAGCGTGGTAGCTCAATGTTGAAATGGGAGTCCACCGTGTCTAACACCTCCTTCCAGTAAGCGTCCAAAAGAGGGCATTCCCACAATATGTGGGTCAGCGTTCCCACCTGCTCGTAACCCCTCCAACAGGCGGACTCTTTGCTGCTGTCCATTGCGTGTATGCGGTCCGGTGTGTAGTACCAGTACGTGGAAACTTTCGTGAGGGTTTCGGTAAGGCCTGCGTGATATGCAGAGTGTCTCGCCCTGTACGCTATTTGTTCCCACTCTGTGTGACTTAGGGACCTGCCCAGTTCTGTCTCCCAGCGTTCCCTTCCCAGATGATAGAAGTGCGAAGAGGGCCTTTGGATGAGTTTATAGAGATCACTTATGAGCTTCGCGTCTGACGTACGCGTCAGGAGCCAGCGCTCGTACGGGGATAGTCGTCGATCAGCTGTCTCTCTCACCTGTGGGCTCAGTGCCCAGTGGCGGATCTGCAGGTAGCGCATTCTCTCAGTTTCCGGAAGCATATAGTCCTGTCGGAAGCTTGTGAAGGGAATGACCCCTTCTGAGGTGTACAGATGACACAAAGCCCTGCATCCCGCCGCACGCCAGTGAGCGAACGCGCCTCCCTGCGTCCCTGGGGTGAAGTCCGGATTATCCAGCAGGGGCGTCAATGGGGAGGGGAACGTGGTCAGCCCGTGTGTGAGATTTGTGGTGTCCCACACCCTCAGCGGTACTCTAGTGATGAAGGAGGCATAGAGATTAGCGGGGCGATGATTCCTGCGTAGAAACGGCACTTCTTGCAGTGGTCTACCCGCCACCGCCTGGTCCTGAAAGAGCCAGTGCTTATCCGATTCCCACCTGCTCCATTCCACGAGGTAGCGCAACTGGGCTGCCTGAAAATATTTGCGGAGGTCTGGGATGCCAAGACCTCCCGCTTCCGGCGCCACCAGTGAGAGCGCCCTCCTCATTCTGGGTTTCTTACCCTGCCAGACGAAGCGCCCCAGTTCGGACTGTGTCCGCCGGATCCACCCCACCGGCGGCTGCAGCGGAAGCGCCCGAAACAGATAGAGCACCTGAGGCAGGATGGTCATTTTAACGGCCGCCACTCTGCCCAGTAATGAAAGAGTACTGCGGTCCCACCTAGCCAATTCTTCCCGTATCTTCCTGCTCAAAGCGGCGTAATTGACTGCCGTCATAGCGGGCAGGGTGGGCGCCAACTGGATTCCCAGATAAGGTACTGTGTCCGCTGACCAGACTATCGGGATTTGACGCTGCAGGAGTGTCCTGGTCGCCGGCGCGAGCGACAGATCCAAGGCGACCGACTTCCCCATATTCATCCGGAATCCTGATACCGCCGCAAAGGTAGTCAATTCCTCGATACAAGCCGGCAGGGCCAGGAGCGGATCTTCCAGGGAGAAGATCACATCATCAGCGTATAAACTGACTGCATGATAAAACCCGCCCATTTTCACTCCCTTTACCTCTGGCTTGTTCCTTATACGCTGTGCGAATGGCTCCATGTATAAGGCGAAGAGTAACGTCGACAGCGGGCATCTCTGCCTCGTGCCTCTCTCGATGTTAAAACTCCCGGAGCTGCATCCATTAACCCTCACGACCGTGGTCGGGGATCCGTAACAGTTGAATATCATGTTGCGGAACTTGTCCCTTATCCCTATTTTCTCCAGCACCCGCTCTAGGTAAGGCCAGTGCACTCGGTCGAATGCTTTTTCGGCGTCCACTGCCTTCAACATTCTCTCGCCCCGGATCCGTGACGCCTTTTCTATAATATGTGTAATCCGTTTGGTGTTGTCCACCGTCTGCCTCCCCCGGAACAAAGCCCGCCTGGTCCGGGTCTATAAGCCCTGGCAAGAGGGGAGCTAGGCGGGCTGCCAAGATCCCTGTGTACAGTTTAAGGTCAACATTCAGGAGGGATATCGGTCTGTAAGAGCCGCATTGTGATCTGTCCTTTCCCGGTTTAGGGATGACCGTCAGTGACGCACGCAGCAGATCCGGCGGCAAGGCCCCCGGCTCCGCGAAGGTGTTAAAAAGGCACGTGAGTATCGGTGCGAGTGTGGTGCAAAATGTTTTGTAGAAGAGAGGGGTATAGCCATCCGGTCCCGGGGATTTACCGTACTTGAGTTTGGCAATGGCGGAGATCACCTCCTCCACTCGAATGTCCCTGTCCAGACTCTCCGCTTGTAGAGGTGTCAGCGATGGCAGAGAGACCGAGTCTAGGTACCTTTGCGTTGCGGGTGCATCCGGGGGGTCCCCGGCATGCAGGTCTGCGTAATACTGGCGGAAAAGTTCTGCAATAGGAGCGTCCTCCGTGACTGCAGACCCTGTGGGGTCGGTGATCATCTTCACCAGGTGTTTCTGTCTCGCCACTCTGAGCCTACTCGCCAACAATCGGCCGCACCTGTCTCCCCAGGTGTAGTAGGCGTGCTTGAGGCGTAGCGCTGCGTATTCTACGCAGTCCATATCCAGAGCCACCAGGGTCTTTCTCGCCCCCTGAAGCTGCCGCCAAATCCGGGGAGCCCCCGTTCGGCGATGCATGTGCTCCAGTTCTCGGACCGTCTGCGTGAGTTCCTCTCGCTTACTCCGTCTTTGTGCATTATCTGCCGCCGATATCGCGATGAATTCCCCCCTCAATACTGCTTTCAGAGCAGCCCACTGAGTCGCCCTGGAGGTTGCCGAGTTCTCATTGTGGGATTGATATTCCCGAATCGCGGTCGTCACTTGCTTGGTTACGTCTCTTCTGTATAATAAGGTATCCCTTAGACGCCACACCCGGCACGCTGTGCCCTCCGTGTGCCATGGACAATATCAGTGGCCTTAGAGTCGGTCCCGCACTGGACAATGCCCCCCCCTTCCCGTATCCTTTCCCTCCCGTGCCCCTCCCCCGTGGAGTTCTCGCTCTCCCTTCCCCAACCAACCTTAACAACATCAAAAACAACTCCTCCACCCCCTCCCACCCACCAGCCCACTCCTTAGCAACGAACCTTCAACATTGAGTTCCTTCCCTTCTGTACTTCCCTCCCTAGCCCCAGATCCCGGGTCCTCATAGTCCAAGTCCGGTCCCCAAGGGAGCAAGTCTTTGGTAAAGCACTCCAGTGGACGTTAAGCCACCCTCCCCTCCCCCCCCGCCAGCCCCCTCCCCCCCCCGGCCCCCAAACCTGCAAGCTGAAGTAGGCTGTTGTGATCATTATACGCTCTTTAAGTGGGTAGTCCGGGAGGTAGGCTAGAATGTCCGGGGGTGGCGTCAACGCCCTCCGTTGTGCCCCCACTCTATGCGTCCTGTCTATTCGGATGGAGAACTCCTCCGATTCCCCCAGGACCTCTTGGAACAGCTCTCTCAGGTAGCCTGCTACGTCCGTTCCCTCTTCCGCAGATGGGACTCCGCGAACCCTTATGTTGTTTCGCCGAGACCTGTTTTCTAGGTCTTCGGCGTGTGCCTGGAGATCAATCTGCTGGTCCCTGAGTCGCAGCACCTCCTGTTGTAGCTGTTCAAACTCCTCATCCCTCCGTTGGCCTGCATCCTCCACCGTGACCACCCGCTCGCCCAGGCTGTCCACTTCTCGTCGGATTTCCCGCACTTCACTGGCCACTTCTTTCTTCAGGCTTTGGAAATCCTCCCTAAGGGATCCGAAGAGGGACTCTATAAAAGACCTGGTGAGCGGGGGCTCCACCCGTCGGGGTCCGGGGCATTGCTGGAGGTGTGGGGCGACTGCTGCCCTCTGTCCATTGTTTGCGATTGCCGGCCCAAGAGCTCGGGGAGGGTGCGCTCCCCCTTCCTCCCTCCTTTGCTGCCTGCCATGTCCGCGGGGCCGGGCGCGAGGCGAGTCTTCCGCGGTGCTGGTCCCTCGCCGGGTCCGTCGCCTAGGCTCTGCGCCGCCGTGCACCCCCTCCGCACCGCTTCTCCTTCGTCCTCCTGGCCTTCTCCTCTGTTTGCACAAGCGTCACGCCTTAGGCCATGCCACCTGTCCGTCTGAGGCTCGAAACACCGCGTGCCCGACGGCAACCCGCGTTCACTCGGCTACCTCCTCCCAGGCCGGTGCTCGGGTGAACCTGGCTGCAGCTGGATCCGAGCTCCCTGCGTTGTCAGTCTCCCTCGCGCCTCAGGTCTGCCCTGGCTCTCCTCCGAGTCACTCCGGCCGCTATGCCGCTTCCCCAACTCCAGCGCCCCGGTCCGGAAGTCATGAGGATTCCAGTTCCTCTTCTTCCTCCCCGGCGGTCCTCCGCGCAACCCGTGTAATCCTGGGGGGGGGGGAGAGGGGGCCGGATCCTTCGTTACCTGTTCCAGGCGCCTGTGGCCATCTCCAGCTCTTCCCGTGGGGGTCCGCCATAAAGCACGTCACTCCTAGTGCACCTTGTCCTAGCCCCTCTCCGGCCATCTCCTGTGCGACCAAGCTCCTCCCCGTTGCCTCCGCGCTCTCGCGGCCGCAGCGCCCACCGGGTGGGGGCGCCGTCTGTGTGTCCACTCGCTTGTCGTCTCTGGGAACCGGCCTCCGCTGCACCCCACGGCCCGAGTCTCCTCACCAGCCCCCGGGCCCTGCCACCGCCCCGGCGCCTCGTGCTCAGGCCTCCGCTCCACGTGTAGCCATCTCTCGGGGCCAGCCCAAAGCAGGGCGCGTGCCGTCCGGGGCCTGGTCACCCCCTGCCCGCCGCCGATGGTGGGATCACCCCTCCTGGGCCACTGCCGGTTCTCGCGGTCGGGATCCGGTCCTCAGTATCGCTGGGCTGTAGGCCTCATCATCAGGCTCAGCCCTCGCGTGGTCTTGCGTCTGGGCACGCCCTCTCCGCATCCAGCCTGGCACTTCGCTTCATCTCGGTGTCTCCCCCCCGGTGATCCGGTGGGTGCTGTCGGCGTGTTTGTGCGCTTCAGCTCCTGGCACAGCCTCCTCCAGTGCTCCGCCGTCTCCGCTGCTCCGTCTCCCGCTAGGCCGGGGGGGGGATCCGTGTTAGCGCCAAGTCCGGGGGCCAAGAGGCCCGGCAGCCGGCCGAAGGGACGTCCTCTCACCTCTCCAACTTTCTTCCCCCTTCACCTGCACCGCAGCTAGCTTCCTGTTTGTTTTCCCCCAGCAGGCTCGTATATACCGCCACCGCGCCCCGTGTCCACTGTCCTCAGGGGGGTCTCTCTTGCCTCCGTTGTTCGCGGTCACCCTCGACAGATCCGCACAGCCTGTAGGGCCGGACCTCTCCTCCGGTGGCCGCCGGGCAGCCGCTCGTCCACCAGGGCCGGCTCTCGATCCCCGCTGCGAGAGATCACGTCTCACCGCCGCACTCCGCGAGGCCCCGCCAGCAAGTCCGGGCTCTCGCGTAGACCTCTGGCCGAGAGCGCTCTTGCCCGGCCCAGCTCGATGCTCCGCCCCCTCCCGGCGCCTCAACTCCAGCGGCTCTCTGCTCACCGCCGAGGCTTCCTGGGGGTCCCGAGCCTCCTCACGGTTCCCGCCTGTGCTCCGCCGTCTCCGCTGCTGGTTCTTGTCGCTGCATGGGGGGAGATACTGCTACTAAACCAGGGCTAGGGGCCCAACGGAGCGGGAGCCGGCAGGGAAAGCGTCCGCTCACGCCGCCATCTTGGCCACGCCCCCCCCCAATTCTTTTAAATAAGATTTAAGATACAGTCGCCTAGGATAGGTAAAATATTTACATAGAAATACAAAATGGAGAATATCCTGTGGAGACCTATTGTCGCAGCCACAGGGGCCTCTATCTTCCCCACATAAAACTAAGCCTGAAGGAGAGGCCACTAAATGATGGAATATATTTAATCTAAAACGAGGGATTAAAAATCGATCATGGGCGCTACTTAAAATGGTGAGATAAGTGTCCATGCCCTGTACTGATTTGACTAGAACAAGTCCTCTTACCATGGGTTTACTGAGATCCATGCCCTCATGGTCTGCAATGGCTTTTTTTTTAAAACAAGTCTTTAATCAATTTTTTGTCCTGTTGCTTCATTGTGTCATATTTCGTGAAAATGTCTGCTCTTCCCAAGGCCAAAAAAGTTTCCTTTACATATCTTAATCAAGGGATTTTAAAAGCTTGGACAAGTGGAGGCAATCCAAAATTACTGCTTGATTAAAAGATGTCTCCTCATTGGCCAGACATTTACCCAACACAACAAAGGCTTAACCGCAACTAAGTCGGTCATATACTTGGTCCCTAGTTCCTCATGTACAGAGCAAGAAGGGTTTACTGAGGGACTTTCAATAGCCGTCTTAAAAATTTATTTTGCGCCGTCTGTCATTTATCGACCGACACGTACCCCCAGATCTCACTCCCATACAGGACCTTAGAAATGCAAAAAGACTGATATAATTATAAAATCACCCCGGGAAACCAAGTACCTAATCTGTGTGCATATTTTGCAATAGCTCCCAAGGATTTTTTCATATCCCTTAGCTTCTCATCCTTCAAATTTTTTCAATTTAATTTGTCATCGAATAAGACATCGAGGTATGTGAGAGCCGGGACCTTGGCTAGACTAAGAGTGCCTACCTTATATGTTTTTGATCAAGTTCCTCGACAACCTAGCTCCATCACAAATGATTTAGCAAAATTAGGGGACAGATCCAACCCCTTCATGAAGGAGACAAACCCATCTATTAGGACTTGCAGAGCCCCAGGTGTACGCAGTATGGGCACAGCGTCGCCGGGTACAGCAGAACTGGCACTGCTCTCCCGCCTATCTTGGTGTATCGGCCCGTAGAGATGTCAGGGCTAATTCCAATCCATTACTTTATAAGGTAAATAAAAAAGGGGCAATAATGCACCCTTGATGCACCCCTCTAGAGTACTTAAAATTATCAGTGAGTCCTTCTTGGGTGAATCTGACTTCAGCTTTGGTATGGGCGTAAAGAGTCATTAAAACATTTATAATTTCTGGCTCAACTCCTAACTCACCAAGTAGCAGCCACAATTTGTTATGATTCACTCTATCGAATGCTGCAGTAATGTCAATAAAACCCAAGTAGAGTGGTCCCGCTTTGGCGATAGTATATTTGGAAATCAAAAGATAAAGATTCAGACACTGATCTACTGTATGGAAGCCATATTGGACCTCCAAGTTGATTAGATTTTTGTCTGCCGACTAAGAAGCCTATTTAATAAAACCAGACCCACAACCTTGATAATAGAGTCAATCAAGCATATGGGGTGGATTATCCTTGTCTCCCTTCTTGATGATTGGGACAATAGTGGCAGTAGACCATGATGGAGTCATAGATGATGATACTGAAGCATTTAACACCCTGGTCAGAACCAGGGCCCACTCATCGATATTGTTCCAGTACAAGTCCGGAGGGATCCCATCCGTTCCTGGGGCCTTATTCTGGGACAGTCCCTCAATGTCAATCCTAACCTCCTCAAGAAGGAAGTTAATAGGCACCTCACATGGAAAGGGCTGTAATTCATTAGTAAATCCCTCTGGCACAGTAGTATACTGGGTCGTCCATTCAAAATAGAGGGTCTGCCCCATGTACAGGAGAACCTTAACGATGACACACATGTCTCTGATCATGCCATCCTGTGCATGTGATTGCAAGGGTCTCCTTAAACCACAGCACACAATGGTAAACAGAGTCGGCCTAGAGTGCTTTGGAACTGCCAAGGACATTAGCCTGAGACAACATATTGTGAGCGGTGTATGTGGTCACAAAGGTCCCCTGATAAAATAGGCAGATGTTCTGTTTGTTGCACACAATGACCTTCTCAGCCTCTGGATGCAAGTTATTGTGGGCCAATTTACCCACATTTTTACACTCATGCTTTTTGTTTATTAGTCTCTGATTACATAAAAAAAGATTGATGCAAGAAATACAATTACCTACAATGTCATACTATATAGAAAGATATTTAATGATATAGCATTTTAACAGTCTCTTAAAAAGATATAAACTAGGGAGAATTCCTAACACATTTCATTTAACGTGTTTTCTGTTTCAAGCAAGCTATTATTCTAAGAACCATCTGATACCAATGCAATAAATATTGTTAGTTTGTTATTTAAATTATAAGTAGCTCCACACTTTCTCAATGTTATTCAACCTCATCAAATATTCACACCTCTCAAGTTTGCCTGTATTTTTATCTCTGTTTCTCTTTATTTAAAAGTATGTGGGGATTTCGCCTTCCATTTTTGACTATGAGACTTCTAGCCACTAATGTACATAAAGAGGTAAGATGGTCCTGCCTTTATAAACATGGAAGAGGGCATGAATGCAAAACTAAAAGGGGCCACCCCCTCCCTCCGACTAAGGTCATTACTTTAACAATATAACAAATAAACAAGGAATATCTGCTATCATATGTTCCCATGTTTCAATGAATGTGATCTCTTCTAATTCTAATTGTTAAGGGCTTGATACATTAGACAAAGAAAAGGTGGATAGAAAGCAGTCCTACTTTGTCCCCCAGGTCAAAATTATTTTTCTCCCACCAACCCTTAATGATCTGACTAGGCTAAGTCTTATTTTAAATGGAGGTGATTTACCTGGAGAACTGAGAATAAACACCTATTTTTCTCTATACCCCTCATTGGAAGTCCAAGTTCACCAGGTCAAAGACCTTTTCAGTACTGAGGGAACGAGATCAGGCCTCTTTTGAGTATCGCTGCAATATCCACCAAAAATGTTTTTGAGCTTAGAGATTCCTGACAGGAATAAAGGCCATCTGATCTACTTCCGCTATGGTGTCAATAACTGTGACTAATCTGTTATTTAAGATTTGAATGTATATTTTACAATCAATGTCAAGGAGCATAATGGTTGACATCATCCACATGTTATATGGTTTTTGTCAGATTTAAAAAAGATACAAAGAGCTCCATCTTGGAATATTGGTGAGTACCCTAGTTCAGAAAATACATATTGGTACACTTTCAAGAAATATGGGTCTAAATAATCTCTTATACTTGTGCAAAATTCATTGCCAAAACTATCTGGAGTGGGAGCTTTCCAAACAGGAGGCACTTAAATGGTCTTCTACACTTCAGTGTAAAAGAATGCAATGGTAAGACAGATGGCATGTGCCTCACAATTTTGTGACTAGGGTATTATGCAAAAATACAACTTTATCAGTAATTAGTGAATCATTGTATCACATTCTATGCAAATTAAAGAACATCTTCTTATTGTTTTGATATGCCTCACAACTTTATTTATTTTCTCATACGGTTTTGGTCCATATGTAATGTTAAGTGAATTTATATAGTACATAACTCACCTGGGATGGTATCCTGGCACTGAAGCAGAATCTGTATAGGCCAAGCCAGGGTCGGGGCTAAGTGAAGAGTGGGATCTGCAGTTTCTTGCTGAATTTGAGAACTGAGGAGGAGGCTGTGATGTGCAGAGGTAGGTCATTCTAGGCTTTAGGAGCAAGGTAGGAGAAGGCACAACCCCCAGATCTGGTTCTGCGTATTTGGGGGTATGTTCGAGTAGGAGTCTGTCTGAGCTGAGGTTTCTGGTAGGTTTGTAAAGGTTTATTCAGTTGTTGAGGTACATGGGACCAATGTTGTGTAAGGCTTTGTATGTGTGTGTGAGGAGTATGAAGAGTGCTGATTTGATGATTGGGAACCAGAGGAGCTCTTTGAGCTTGGGGTGATATGAGGCTGGCACAGAGTTTTGGGTGCTCTGGAGTCTTCTGGAGCATTGCCGTGGTTGAGTTTGCTGGTGATAAGGGCTTGGGTGATGGTTCTGTGAGTAATGTTGTGGAGCCTATGAAGATCTTCCTGACCATCTTGAGTGTGTGGAGGCAGGAAATGGAGACTGCATTCCCTTATTGGCCAGTCATGGTGAGTTGGTTGTTGATTGCTGTGAGAAGTTGGACTGGTATAAGCTGTCCAGTAATTAAAGTGGGCACCTTGCACCCGTACAAACAACTCTTATGGTAATTTAAAAGGTCAAAGATAACCTTAGAAAGCTATCCAAGTGGTAGCTGTGGAGAGTAGCCGTCAGGCGTAGTCTGAAGGAATGTAAAGCAGTTTGTTTTACTAGAATGTAATCTCATAGTATTGGTAAATGAAAGGAGAACCACACAGTAGTTATAAAAATATGAATGTATTATTATAACACTATCTAGTACAATACAGTATCTCCTATGAGGAGGTTATAACAAAGCACACAATACTTAAGCATAGAAATGACAGTAAAGAGCACTAATACACAGTTGGCCCCAGGGGGGACCAAACCATATACTAAATAAGTGGTATAAGAATCACGACTCGAGTCAATACAGTGTCAAGAGGATGTAGAATTGCTGAGACCCCAAGGAACTATCCAAGGTGAGGTGATAGGGACCACACAGAGGACAGGTGCAGTGTGGGAACACAACCGTGTGCTCCATACAACTCTATGGGAAAGTCGCGGTTGAAGTTTTATGGCCATATTCACAAGGGAGCTATCGCCGAATTAACTGCACTTTATCGCAGCCAAAGTCGTGATAAATTTACCGCCCCATTCATAAGCTGGTGCTAACAGCCCACAGCACCAGTTTGCCCGTGATAGCAGCCGCAAAACACAACGCCACAGAGGATCCCAGCAACTATCACTAATGAGATGCAGAGTAGGCGTTCTCGTGCCAAAAGCCGCGACCACACCACACCTCAACATTCTCAACGTCCAGCCAGATCGGCGATAAGAACACAAAACCGGCGATAAGGCGCGTTAGAACCAGAAAATCTACACATGCTCTGACCTGGTGTTAAGTCGGACGGCAGCCAGCACCACAAAAGGGAGACCAGCCCAGGGCCACATCGGAAGTGCAACAGATGCCATGGAGCCACAGATCATGCGGCCGGAACACCCAAGAGGGCCACAACACCCACCGACACCACCCTCCCAGACCACCCCTCCCTGGCACCCCCTCAACAAAGACATGCCACATCTGCTACACAAAAACATGTACAAAATATTCTGCATGATGTCGCACAATCACAACAGTTGAAATGTATGTGTCGTCACAGAAATGAGCATCACACATTCACTTTCGAAGCAACAAATAAAACTTTATTAAAATGAGCACCGAAATTAAATGAAGACACATGGCGGCTCCCCACGGGACAGTCCATAGGTCACAGCCTGCAGGACAAAAAACATGATGAGAGGGTGTGTCCTGCGCACATCAAAGGACATAGAGAGAGAGCGAAGGAGAGAGAGAGAGGAAGAGAGGGAGAGAGAGAGAGAGAGAGAAGAAGTGAGGGAGAGAGAAAGAGAGAGAGAGAGAGAAGAGTGGGAGAGAGAGGGAAGAAGAAGAGAGGGAGAGAGAGAGAGAGGAAGATAGGGAGAGAGAGAGAGAGAGAGAAGAAGAGAGGGAGACAGAGGGAGAGCGAGAGAGAAGAAGAGAGGGGGAGAGAAAGAGAGAAGAAGAGAGGGGGAGAGCGAGAGAGAGAGAGAGAGAAAGAGAGAGAGCCGCCCCTGTGCACCCAGGCCACACTGCTCACCTGCTGCCACCGGTGTGTCTCAAACCACGTGCCGGTATGTATAGCAGTGCACCAGGACACACATCTGAGTCAGAGCTGTCACCTGAAACAGAGTCCAGATACATGACTGGCACAGTACACACACTTGCACAAGACAACAGCACCTGCCCGCCCATGCACACCCAGGCAGAGGCATTACAAAGGCACCCGCTGCCCATGGAGCATATCCGCCCATGCACACCCAGGCCTCACAGCTCACCTTCTGCCACCGGCGCGTAGACAGGATGTCCCACCACGTGCCGCTGCAAGCCACAAGCCTGGGGCCCGCGGACATGGCACACTCCACACCATGCAGCCATGCTCTGCAGGCCACCAGGTCTCATGTTTGTTGCTGGGTCTTGAATACTCCTTGGCAGAGGACATACCAGTGCACCCGGCAACATTTCAGGCCGCACACCGCTCAGTTTTGATTTGTTCATCATTTTTACATCAATTGTGTGTCGTTTGCACACCCATTCAGCCCAATGGGTGCCACTAAGTCTGTGACCCGGAAGCGAGGCCATGTGGCAGTAGGCCCACGCTGCCCGCTGGCTCTGGCCCACACTGCGGTCCAGCAGGGCACATGAAACCTGAGTTGCCCGGACGGGGCATCATCGCAGGGTGCCCACCCGCTCAGCAGCTTAAGGTGCCTGTGCCTGCCGCAATGCGCCAGGTGTGACTAAACCTATTCAACCCCAGTCAGCGCCACGTGGTGGTCGACCCGTGCCGTACGTAGGCCTGGGTTCTCACTAACCCTGTGTGCAACAAAACTTTTGTGCCCTTCATGATTGGGAACCGTGGCGTCCGTCATCCAGTCACCACGCGCAGAGGAGAATGTCACATCATCGGCCCCTTATGTTGGCGGAGTCACATGGCCTGTGACGCCTGTGCTGGATGGGTGTGGTGTGTGTGCAAACCTGCCCTCAGGGAGTGGCTGTGACATGCTGACAACTACACAGGACCAGCGCAGGGCTTGCCACAATGACTCGTGGGCTCGGTGCATGGTCCAGGCCATGTCCGGACAAGGAAGTGACTGAAGCGTGTGTCCCTGTTGGAGTGTTCACGGGACCAGGTACACAAAATGCAATGTAGCACCCTCTGACTGGCAACCCACAGGGTGAGCATCATTGACGCAAGCGAAATCACAGTCCCTACATTCATCCACACATGCATACATGACTGATGAAAGACATGACATAGCAGTGCGTCAATGGATGTTTATTGCACATCCAGTGCAGTTATGCAGCTGGAGCATTTCAGGGAAATACCCAGCACACTACACAATGTGGGCCCATGGAGGGCCAGCCAGAGTCCATCCGGGGAGGACAAGTCCTGCTGAAGGGAAGGGTACAGTCTGCAGCCTTGTCGCTGTGTCATTGGTCATCAATTCGGAAATGGCAGTCCATGTCGCTGTCCAAGCTGAGTGCATCGGAGTGTATTGTGGGTCAGTGGAAGGTCATGAGGCCATGGGCGGGACCAAGCAGAAACAGGCCAGGTGGAGGTAATGAATGCTAGTGCCTGGTCCTTCTGACTACGGTCCCATTCACGTCCTCATCCCTGGGTGGGTGCCCTGCCCAACCTGTGGGTGTTGCAGAACCAGCTGCCACACTGTGTGCCACTGACACATCAGGGCCCTGAGTGGATCCGGATGCTGCACTGTGCCACTGACACATCAGGGGCCTGAGTGGATCCGGCTGCCGCACTGTGAGACACTGACATACCAGGGGGCGGGGATGTGGATTGTGTGGGAGCAGCAGCATTCATCCGCGCCATGCCTTGTGGTGCCAAAGCCATGGTGGAGGTCTGTAGGGCATGATAGATCCCAGCTACATTTCGATGATGTGCAGCGGTGTCTGCCATCCTTTCCACCTCCATCCGCACCATGTCCTCCATGAGCCTCCATATCTGTGCCAGCTCACGGCTGGCATCGCTGTAGCCACTCTGAGTGGACAGCTGTTCTTCTCTCTGCGTCATGACTCCAGCGATGTCAGTCAGGGCTCATTGGAGACCATGGGGCGGACATAGACACCCAAGGATGGCATCCAGTTTGGCAGCCATGATGCCGAAGCCCACCCGCACCTGCTCAGCAGTCTCCATCTGGCACTCCAGCACATGGCGGTAGACGGCCATGTGTTGTTCCTGGAGGTCTTGGGAGGGTGCCGGACTGTGGGTGCCACCTGCTGGGTGGTTTGGGAGGTGGGTGGGGTCTCATCAATGTAGCTGGGCTGCCTTGAACCTGGAGGTGAGTGGTGGATGAGGTCAATGATGTCTTGGATGGTTTGGGTGTCGATGCTGGCGTTGACCTGCTCTTCATCCATGAGGAGTGGCTGGGACTGCTCTGCAGGAGGTGTTGACGGTGCCCCTGCGATGTGAAGGGGAGATGGTGTATTACAATGTGCCCACATGTGTGTAGACGCATGGTACAGGTTGACATTCAGACAGCATGGCATTGTACATTGTGACAGTCTGTAGATCTGGACGATGACCCACAGTCATTGTGGGTGTGCACCGTGCTCTGCTTGATTGTGCATGTGTGCCATTGTGTCCATCTCCACCCGTCCCCCCAGTACCTGGTGGTCACTCACACTGTTGCGGTTGTGTTGTATCCTGTCGAGCAGTGTCCAGTCTCCCGACTCCGGCCACAGTATCCACACTGATGACTGTCGACACCAGCTCCTCCACGTCATCCAGCTCGAGCTGTGGTGCTGGGACCCCACCTCCTGTCTGCATTGCTGCCTTCTGGTTGGCGGAGAGTTTCTCCTTGGTCTTCCGCTTGATGTCATCGCCTCTTGACCTCGTCCATTGTCCGCTTATGCTCTCTGACGGCATTCACCTTGTTGATGATGTCCCGCCATATTGCAGTTTTGGTGCCCAGTGACACGTTGGATGTGACGAAGAGTTGTTGATGGTGTTCCATCACCTCCGTGACTATGATACTGTTCGCCTGCGGACTGAACTTCATCTTCCTCGTCTTCTTGTCCTTGCCCTTCCCTGTCCCTGATGTCCCTGGCTGGTTGTCCGGGGTGCTTGTGGAATTGCGCTCATCCTCTGCTCCTGCTCCGGCTGCCTCCATGGTGCTTGGATGTAGGTCAGTTTGGGTGTGGGTGTTTTTCATGCTTTTATGGTGATTTTTTCAGCCTGCCCGGTGTGTGTTGCAGGTCTGGCGCTACTTATCACTGATATCCTCATCGTGCTATGGCCCATTGCGTGTTTTTTGGTGTTGTGGTTTGTGTTTTTATCTCCGTCGTGGTGGTTGTACCGCTTTTGGGGTTGCGCTCATCCTCTGCGCCTGCTCCAGCTGCCTCCATGGTGCTTGGGTGTAGGTCAGTTTGTGTGTGGGTATTGTTTCTGCTTTTATGTAGATTTTTCCTACCTGCCAGGTGAGTGTTGCAGGCCTGGCACTGCTTATCACTGATTTCCTCATCGTGCTTTGGCCCATCGCAGGTTTTTTGCTGTTGTGGTTTGTGTTTTTATCTCCATCTAGGTGGTTTTATCGCAGACATTGTCTGCGGTTTTGGCAGACTATCGCATGCTACCGCCTTGTTGTGAATCCTACGTTGTCACAGGGTAATTTTCCCGCGATGGGCTGCGATATTGGAAGTTGCGTTACGCTACTCTTGCAGTAGTTATCACACGTTCTTGTGAATATACCCCTTAGAGTTTAAGAACCCTTCCCAGTGGACTTTGAAGAAACCCTGTGGAAGACAGAAGGTTGGAGAGCCACCCCACCCAGGATACCGAGTTACCCAAGTTACCTATCCCAGGGAAGCTGGGTGCATAGGTCTGAATTGAGGTCGTAAACCGCTGTCGAACCCAATGGAGGACTTTGAAGAGGAGCCGCTGCTGGAAGGGAGAAAAGTGTCCGCTGGAATCCAAAGACGGATTTTGGTCGAGTAGTACCTGAAAACAGAGTGGGCAGAGTCTGGGTCACTTCGGAGTGACCAGGGGCTCGGTAGACGATACCCACCGATGTCAGGTGCTTCAGGTTGGTTGATGGAGTCCTTCATTCTGCATCTGCGGGGACCAGGAAACGTCAAGAACAACCAGGAGCTGGATGCGAGCTGTCCCAAAAGGATGTCTAGTACTGAGGGGTCGGGTGTTCGATGGGAGCACCAACAAGCCTTGGCAACGGCAACCCATGCAGAAGGTCAAGGCAGTTTACGATTCAAACCAGCAATTCCCAGGAGACTCACCACCCACAGGGGAGTCAGGGCAAGCCTGGAGCAACCAGAGGAACCCCAGAAAAGCAAAGTTGACCCTCAATTGGGCCCACAGGCCGGAGGTACAGGGATCGCAAGAGGACCTCGAGGGTTTTCACCAAACAACAGCCTACAGAGCACTCGATGGGAGGAGGTCAAAGATCTTGGTAGCAAATGGTGCCAGTGGTTGGGGCTACTCGGATCCCAATGCACTTGTCCAGGAATTGCCAACAAGCACATGCACTTGCAAATACACGCAGTACACAGGGATTCAGGTATCGCGTCCCTCACAAGGGACACTAGCCTAAAACTTGGTAAGAGAGAAGCTTGGGCCTCGAGGGATGTAGAAACCCACCTCCTGTGTTGCTTGAGCCTTCAGAGTCCTCAGGAGCTTGGGATCAGTAGAATAGTCAGCAGTGTGGAGGTGCCTGCGAATGCAGGGGAGTGACTCCTTCACTCCAGGGGAGATTGGTTGTCCTTGATGCTCCATAGGTCCTACACAGAACCTGTATGGTGCACAGGCACAGACAATGCTTCAGACTGAGAGGAAGACAAAGTCAAGCCCAAATGAAGTCCAGTGAACTCCAGAGTGTCCACACGGTCGAAGTGCAACGGTTTCTTGTTCAGAATCTTGTCCACGTAGATTTTAAGGACCTGCAGCCAGTTTAGCCCTTATGTACCCACGGGAGAGGGTTGGAAATATTCAGGGGATCCTTCCAGGGGAGGGTCTAGACAGGGGGGGAGGTTTCTCCCATGTCCTTTGTCCAGTTTCGCGCTAGAGCGGGAGCCAATGGCTCTCAGGACTGGTTTGAACTGGACAATGCACAGGAACACCAAATGTGCCCCTCATGCAGACATTCAGTCGCTGGCAAACGCAACCACCCAGCCCTAATACACTAAATCCTGTCTGGGAGGTGGTCACACCTCCCTGTGACAGGATGCCTATTGTTCTGCCTTCCCCAGATCGAGCTTGGCTCAGCAACAGGAGGGAAGACATGTGTCTCTGGTCAGCAGCCACCATTATGTGCAGCCCGAGACTAGAAGACTGGTACTGGGAACACCAGGGACCCCATGAAGCTCACTTCTGAGGAGTGGAATCATACCTTCCACACCGGTTACCGGTGTGGAAATATGATTCCAACATGTTTGCCGCGAACACAATAGGGTTTGCTTCAGTCGTTTTAGAGTTGGTCACCACGTGGTCGCGTAGTGCCCCTCTATATGTCGTAAATGGCTGCTTCACTGACAACCCGGGAGAATGGACTACGTAGGGTTGCTGGGAGGGGTGTAGGTATGAGTTCAGCTGTCCCTCAGGTGGACTCCCGGATTGAGGTGTCTTTTTCAAAAGATATTTCTTTCCATATTGTCTGTGTTGTGCTTGAAGACGTTGTTTTTCATCCATTTGGCGATTTCGGTCATGCAGGCGGATAAATTGGTCCAGGTCTGCATATGACTAGGCAGGCCATGATTCCCAAGACGAAGAGAGCTACCTTGGGAGGCCGAGCCTTTAGCGCTGCGGCTGCGCGTCTGTGGAATAGTCTCCCCTTGGAGCTACGACAGGTCCAGGATTTGACACTTTTCCGTGGGCAGCTTAAGACCTGGCTGTTCCCCAGAGTTTAACTCCCAGCCCCCCCCCCCCCTTTTCCCTTTCATTATGTCATTAGCGCCAGGATGCCCGTGGGGTTGCAGTGCGCTTTACAAATATTTATACATACATACATGAGCTGGGTGTGCCAGCCTAGGCTATGATGTTATTCCATAGGCATGGTGATACTGGCGAGTGGAGTCATGTAGGCATTGAACAGAGTGGAGCTGAGTGAGGATTTTTATGGAACTCCGCAGATGAGGTTGTGAGCACCCGAAGAGAAGGGGGCCAGGCTGACTGACTGGGCGCAGCCTGTCAGGAAAAAGCAAATCCAGTGAAGAGCATGACCTTGGAAGGCAGTGCATGCAGACATTGAATAAGGATGGGGTGGGAGACAGTGGCAAAGGCTGAAGAATGATTCAGTAAGATGAGATCAGAAGTATCGCCTCTGTCCATGATCATCCCGATGTCGTCTGCAGTAGCGATGAGGAGGAACTCTGTACTGTGGTTGGGTTTGAATCCAGACTGAGAGGTATCAAGAAGGTGATTATCCCTGAGCTGGGTGGCTAGGCTGTTATCATCTTTTCCATTATTTTTTTTATGTGTGGAGGGTTGCAGGGAAATAGGCCACTAGTTGACTAGCATCTTCAGGTATGCTGAAGTGTTTTTTTGAGGTTAGTGAGTATTGTGGGGGTGTTTCAAGGTGTCAGGGCAAATGGCTGTGATGATTCAGTCAGTTATGATCAGGGTGAGGGCTACACTGTTGAGGTTCAGTCCTTAGATGAAGGTGTGGTAAGGGGAAGTCTCTGAGCGTGCGCCAGAGTGCACGGACTGCTTAGTTTTTGCAGTTTCTTGAGTAATGATAATGGGCCATGTGGTCAGGTGGTCCTTTGGGTGTTGATATAAATGGACAGGAGTGCTGTGAGGATGGAAGGGTCTGGTTGGGACTCAAAGGTTTCATAGATGCTGGTCATGCTCTTTCTGTAGGTGCTACTTTTGGTGCAGTCAGTAAGCATGAAATGGTTGGCAGCTCTGATTTGCTGATGGTAGCGTGTGACAGCGGATCTGTAGATGCTCTTGTCGCGTCGTTCTGACTGTATCCATCTGCGTTCAAGTTGCTTGAAGTGGCATTTGGTGAGAGTGAGCTCTCCGTGTATCAGCTTGTTTGCGGTCTGGTTCTCTCAGCTTTGTTGGGTTTGAGAGGAGCCACGGTTTCTGCATGGGTGGTGATTCAGGCATTGAAGTTGGAGATAAAATTGAGGGGGTTGCTATTGTTGTGTCGAGGCTGGAGGTGTAGGAGTTCGGAAGACCAGTATACATTTGAAATCTTGTTTCAGTCCTGATGTGAAGATTTGTTGATGCTGTTTCTGCAGTGCTGTGGGATGGGTATGCTGAAGTTGTTGAGGCAGTCCTGTGGACTAGGTGATCAGTGTGGGCTTGTCTACTGTGATTTTGCTGAAGCTGGTGAAGGTAGGGTTCAGTAGATATCTGGTGGCATGTGTGGGGCCTTCCACTCACTGGGTAAGTCCTAGGTTGGGCAAATCCTCGAGGAGTTTGGTCGTGTTGGCATTGGTGAGGTCCTCCAGTTGGTAATTTAGGTTGCTGAGGAGAATGAAGGCACTGAAGTTGAGGATGAGGGGGTGACAAAGTCAATGATGGTGCTGTCAAAGGTGGTGGGTGACCCAGGAGGACAGTAGACAAGGGTGCCACTCAGGGTGTAGTTTGTGCTGATGAAGAATTCGAAAGTAAAGTGTTCCATGTTGCTTGTGCTGCTTTCTGAGGCAGTAGAGCATTGGATGGATTCTTTGAAGGTGTCAGTGATTCTGCCTTGGGATCTGTTTGTCCTATCCTGTCTTGAGATCTTGTATCGGTGGGGGTGGGGGAGGAGTTGGATTGCTGTGGTGATGACAGGGGCCGATGAGGGAATCAACCAGGTTTTGGTCAGGAAGAGCAGGTTTGCTGAGCAATCATGTGGCAAATGCCAAATTTTGCTAGTGTGTTTGGTGAGGAGCCAAGTGGTGAGGAGTATGGAGGACAGGGAGGAGTGTGGCTTAGTGGGGGTCAGGTTTGTGGTTGTGCGTGCTGAGTTTGTTGGATGGGTGAGATGCATGGGGGAGTGAGGTGAGTGCATGAGGGTGCATGTGAAATGGCAGGTGGCAAGGAGAGGCAGTGAATTGCATCAGCAGCATGGTAGAGTAGTGATGGGGGTCCGAGGGCTGGACATGGGCTGGGAGTGAGCAAACTCAATTAAGAGAAGAGAGTTTTGGTAGGAAACCATTAATATCACTTCCATGCAGATGGATGACAGGAAATCCAATGATGTCACTTCCTGTGCAGATGGATGATGAGACATCCAGTGTTGTCACTTCCTGTGCAGATGAATTAAGGGAAACCCAGTGATGTTGCTTCCTGATGGATGATGAGAAATGAGTCCTCTATACCAATGAGATTTAATAATTGCTTTGTTTCATGACACAAAATAATTTCATGACAAAGTCTCTCTTACATATTTTAAGAAGGGACGGTCACCATTCTCTGTATCAATTAATCCACCAGTTTCCCATAGAGTGAATATTCATCTAATTTTTGGGGTAGGCAGACCACAAGTATTGTGGCCTTCATCCTACCCCAGACAACACCTATATGCACCAAGCCCTTGTTTATCTCTAAAATATCTCTAAAATGCTTGTATAGATTGGCAGTCTTCGTTTAAAACAGTAATCGAGCCCAGTCAAGAGATTATCGGCAGTGCATAGACGCCAGGTTAAAGGATACTAACTTTCGTAGAAAATGAGACGATGACATCAAAAACATATGCTTCCTTCACAGCCGCCATACTTCCAGGGACCAGAACATAATCTAGTCTGCAGAAGGTTTAACACAATTTGCTCTGATAAATATCTTTATTTTGAAGCTGATATGTTAGCTTTTTTATTTGAACTATAACTTTATTCTGACGTAACTCAGCCCAGAGTCAAAATCCAGAATTATCCAAAGATCACAGTATGAGTTTGAAATCTCCTTCGAAAAGGACATTTAACCAGAGATAATTGTATTCCTGTAAAATGTAAGAGGGTGTTTTCTAGTAGTGGGAAACAGCCCCCTCTGGAAAAAAATGTCCAAGGAGACTTTGTTGCTGATTCAGCCAAAGCCTCATTCGATTTTAAACTATGGAACTATCACACAGTAAAATTGGGTCTGTTTCTCCCACACTCAGAGAAACCACGGGGCATAATATCAAGGGCCTATCACCGCTTTAGCGGCGATAATTTTTCCGCCCTATTAACAAGCTGCAGCTAACAGGCCTGAGCGTGAGGTTTTGGGCGATAGCGGGCCGTTTTTTTAAATCTCAAAGCATGTTAGCGATATTTATCGCTAATGACATGAAAAGTAGGCGTTCCCGTGCAAAAAGGCACGCAAACACCACTACTCCATATTATCAAGGGGCTCCTTGAAATTCTGAAGAGCCAAAAAACTGTCTCTAACAGTAGTTAGAGCCAGTTACTTAAGACCAGAAAATAGCTGGTCTTAAAAATGGTGATAAAACTTGGGCCCATATCTCTGCAGGTTTTGGCGCTGGCCAGCACTGCAAGCAATGTTGCAGCAGTGCCCTGTGACAAAACTACAGTGCAGGAATGCACACAATCAATAAGATAGTGCGCATTCCTGTGTCACAGTCATGAAAAGTGTTTCTGCGCTGCGACAAGACAGCGTTGCAACACTTCTCACTACGCCCTTCTTGCGACAGCATGGATGTACTGTAATCACTGGACAGTGCTCCATGACCCAAGTAATGGAAGATACATCACGAATCCTGATGTACCTGCCTGTGCTAAAGTCACTCATTGCTGCAGTCGTTTCACAACCATGACGCAACTCCAGCAATGCATGGGGCCAGCCTATCCATGTGGCACTGCCTCACCCTCATGCCTGACGCAGTGCTGTTCATGAGGGGTGCCCGAATGTCTGCGCTGTTGGAGATCCATCGGTGGTGGTTGCGAGCTGCGGTGTCATCGTTTGGAAGCATTGGTGGGGTGTTGCTGCGGAGGGAGTTGATGAGATGTTCTTCACTGCCCTTGATCCAGCTGCGAGGGGGTGCAATGATGGCAGTGGCATCCGGTGGGCAAGGTGAAGACGTGATGTTACCAATGATGGTCAGTCCAGGAGACCGGGGTTGTGGCTGTAGGTGAAGTACCCGCTGGCGGAGGTGAAGTGCTTGACCATGTGTCCTGCTATGTGGCCTGTTGAGGTGACCTACTGCTTGCGTCTGATGTCAGTGACCCTCCCTAGGAGGGGGTGGTACTCTGGTCACTGGGGTTGTCCAGGTGGAACTTGAGTTCACCGAGTTGGATGTCGTCGGTGGATGGGAGACCCTGGTGTGCAATGAGGTCTACAATGGTATTGAAGAATGGGGGGCCATGGCCCGGGGGGCCTCCACATCAGGGTGCTGCAGAGAATCTTCTTGGGCTTGGTCCACATCTGGGAGTTGACGTGGTCCATGGTCACCCTTGGCACATTAGAGTGCGTTGTCAGTCGGAGTGTGCCTCTGTAGGTGACGGCAATGCCTCCTCCTTAACGGTCGGGGTGCTCCTTGCGGGTGATACTGCAGCCGTCAGTAATGGCAAAGGTGATGTCTAGCATAGAACAGAGGTTGGTCCTGGCAGGCGAGGTGGCGTCCAGGGTTGATGGCGAGGAGGGCGCTGGCGTCGTAGCGGTGGAGTGTCCAAGAGGATGCTCCTTGGTGCTGAGCGAGGTCCAGGGGCAGACGGAAGCAAACGGCGTAGGCTATGGGTTGCCTTTGGCATGGGAGACAACCATTACAATGCAGGCAGTAGATCGTTCACAATGCAACTCCGACAAAGCGGGTGCCTTAACATCGCATTTGATCACAACGCATTGTGAGGTCAGTAATGGGGTAATTTAAAATTTGAAAATGTACATTTTTCTTGTGGTAAAATATGAAAAATTGGGTGTTTTGGGGGTAAAATATGAAAAATCGGGTGTTTGTTGGGGTAAAATATGAAAAATGAGGTGTGCATTTGTCTCAAATGTGATTTTTGTGTTTGTATTGGGGGCTCAAAAAAGGAATTCCATGGTTCACGGTTGGGTTTGTGGTGCAAAGGTTAGTTTGCACTCACTGAAGTTGGAAAAGTGATCTTTATGTCTCTGCTATGCCACACCCACTCCACTGTTGCAATGTGCCTAGTATTAGTATGCATTGGAATGGAATGCAAGGTGATGGCATGCATCGCAACTACGCATGTGCCTTTGGCACACAAGTGGTACGCCCGCTGTGCATGGGCGCACAGCGGCCACCAATGAGAAGTGCGAGGTGTGCTGGACAGCTGTGAGGTGTTAAACGCCGCAAAGATTACTGGATGGTGCGTGGACACGGGCATGTGTGTGTGAGCGAGTGTCACAAATATTGTAATGAGGGAAGTCCTACCTCGAATCCAGAACCGTGTCTTCATAGCTCCTGCTCACCTGCGTCTGCTTCTAGGAACAGGAATTTGGCAGCCAGGCTCCCTCCCCTGAGTCAATCACAACGCTGACATGCGTATCTAGCCTCCTTGTCATGGGAGCGACGATGCGTGCTACTCCAGTCACGCTGTGAGCAGTCAGCTGTGATCCTGAGGCGGGGGCATGGAGTTTGTGCCATTAGGGGTGGGCGAGCTAGCACATTAATAGAGATGAGCCGCAGTCGAGCCAAAAGTCTGGCTTAGCTGTAAGAGCTTGTGCACGAGCCGAGCCAAGAAAATATCTCACATGTACATAATGCAACACACATTATGTAACCATAGGATATGGATTGTGGGAGTGTGTCACTTTAGTAGAATAGATTATATCAGTGCATTGAGAGGCAATTATTTGAATTGAGTTCCTAAAAATGTACTTAGGGACTTCTGCCCTGATGAGATGAAATGAGCAAACCATGAGAGGCAAGCCAGGTGTAATGTGCTCCTTATGTTTGGCCTAGGGTGTTATTAGGAATAGTACAACATTTTCTAATATACCACTTGTCCTTTTTGGGTTCTTGAAATGCATGCCACTTGCAGAAAAGCGCTTCGACGCCTAGTCAGGGGTAGTATGTGCTATTGAAATACAATTGCAGTTACAATCAATTCTGAACCCTTGACTTGCAAGTTGAACACAGATTTATGAATGGATGACTTACCTGACTGCTGCATCTCAGATACTATTATAGGGCATCTCAAACAACCTCGCTCTGTGTAGCTGTGGTTTTGCAGTGCTTACACATGACCTTGCCCCTCTATCAAACGCCATATAACCCTCCACTGCAGCGCCTCTATGGCTCCCTGAACGTGTGGTGTTCCTTGCAGTGTAGTGGGGGCCCAGGGTGCACTGTGGCTGACAGTGTGCTTGGAGGATGAAAGGGTGCTGTGGCTAACAGGGTACATGGGTGAAGGTGCTCACGTGATAAGGGGGTTCATTGAGAGCGGAATCTGCAAGGTGCTTTAGCTGGCAGGGCGCACTGAAGCTGGAGTGGTGCCCCAGGCTTGAAGGGCTGACAGGAATTGCTGTTCACATAAAAATAGGGTGACAGGTTGTGGGACCTGGCAGGGCCGGGGATAACGGTGCTGTGGCTGGCAGGGTCACCTGGGCATGGCAGGCTGTCTGAGCCCGACAGGGTTCCAGGAGCTCATTGAGTACTGGTGATCGCTTGGTGATGAGAGAGGTCGGAAGGGGGAACTGAGGCACCGTGGGTAGCTGATAGGGTGCTTAGAGATTGACAATGATGCTGTGGCCAAACTATACTTGGAGTTTGACGTGATTGGAGACTGACGTGGTGCTGTGGCTGAAAGGGTGCTTGGAGGCTGCCAGGGTGTGGGAGTGAAAGGTGCAGGCCTGGCCATATGTTTGGAAGCTGACAGGGCGCTGTGGGTGACTGGGTGCGAGGCAGCCATGTTGCTCTGCTGACAGGGCGCTGTGGCCGGTGGGGTGTTATAGCTGCAAGCACAGGGAATACTGTGCGCTATGCTGACTGGGTGCTCTACTTTCAGGGTGCTGTGGCTGGCGGATGTTGTGGATGCAGGTGCTGGGAAGTCATGGTGCTAAGCTGGCGGTGCTATGCTTGCAGGCTACTGTGACTGATGGAGTGTTGTAGGTGCAGGTACAGGGCAGCCAGGGTGCTACGCTGACACCGTGCTGTGGGCGAGTGGATGTGAGGGTGCTATGCTGACTGGGTGCTGTGCTTGCAGAGTGCCTCAGCGGCGTGTGGCTGCCTGCCCTCGAGGACAGCTCCTGCACTCCTCATCTACATAAAATGTCGCTCTGCATCCTCGAGGTGGACGGACTGCACTTTTCTGCCACTAATGGGCCGATCGCCATATATCGCCGGCTAACGCCGGTTTCACTATCGCCATCGCGCAGATGTTATTGTGAGTTTTAACCGCCGTCCCTGTTACTATCGCCATGTAGCGACTGCTTGTTAATATGCCGCTAACATGGCAATAGTTTTCAGGATTGGGCGACGATAACAAAACTGACGATAACTGGCGTGGGTGATAGTTATCACCCGTCCTTGAGAATATCCCCACAATTTGTTATCCTGGCACAATGCACTGCACTTCATTTGAATCCTTCTGCTTTGCAAGATTATTGCCTGTGTGTGATTTACTGCCTATTTTGAGATTGATTATTGTACCTGTGGATTTTTACTTGCTCCTGGTATTTATATGTTTTTTAAACTTCTTTTTATATATATTTATTTTGTCTAAAATTGTTGGATTGTATTATTCACCATGTATACGTTTATGGTCACATTTGTGTTCCAAACAAAGGGGAATATCAACAACAACCGGCGATAATTATCGCTCAGCGCTCTTAGCGTGAGGATAATTATCGCCGGCTAGCGTGAATTTTTATCGCTGAGATAGCGTGCTATTAGCAACGCTTATCTCAATAGCGATAAAAATCTACACGCTAACAGGCTAACGTGAGATTATCGCTGGAAACCCAGCGATAATCACACGTTACCTTGTTGATAGGGACAGGCAAACTTAGCCATGATATCCTCCTTCCATAGGATATCATGGCTAAGTCTGAAAATTAGCAGACGTAAAAAAGCAGCGTTAACCGCGGTTAGCGCTGCTTTTTTTGTCTCTAACAGGGTTAGCGACATTCTTGTTAATAGGAGAAATGTCGCTTAGCGACATTTCTCCTATTATTTTACTCTGGAACGCCCCCTTTGCATCTCATTAGAGATGCAAGGGGAAGCGTAGAGTAAAAGGGTGCTAACATGCAAATTTGCGTGTTAGCACCCTGTTGTTGATAGGGCGCTAGTTTTATCTCTGCTTTTTTGGCTTTTAAAGCCAAAAAAGCAGAGATAAAGCCCTTGTTGATATGCCCCAAAGTGATTTGACTTCACTTGAACACAAAGGCTGTAGGTTAGCTGCAGCTGTCTCTTACCTCAAAAAATGCTAGCAATTATTTTTTGCTTTCCAGTGTCAAAATAAGCTCTACCCAGCAGGTCATGGCCATTGGCACTGTATCAAGGGCTGCACTAAGGGAAGAAAAGTACACTAGCAGAGCACCCGCTGCTGGTGCTGCTTCGCAGGCCTCAGTCCACAGCAGATGTCAAAGTTCCTGAGGTCCAAAATTTGTTAAAAAGAGGGTCCTGAACTAAAGAGATGTAATTTCGTAGAGTATAAAGTGAAATAATGTGCAAAGGATTCGTGTCATAATGCATTCCAATATTAACTTTTTTTCAGGCCAACTTGTTTCTTATATATCTGTCTAACCATATGGACGCTTTGTTTAATGTCACCACTTGTTCCCACACCGGGAAAAAGCTCAAATGATGGATGACCTTCCGACACTCACTGCTCCCCATCTGACAGATGGAATTTGGGATAAATGAGCTGCTCAGAAAAGTGAGCAAGTGCATTTCTAAATGTAACTAAATATTTGGATAATACATGGAACTACTGGAATTCCTTGCCAGTCCTCGGGCACACCCGTGGGGTGGCACACTTTTTCATACCCATTTGAATTTTACTTGAATGTGGAAACCTACTTGCATGACCACATTGCACCCTTTTTAGGTCTCGCCTAGGCAGCGCGCATGCGGTGCACTAGGAGAGGGCCTTTAGCAATCAGTCTTCACTTTCTTCACTTTTCAAGCACTTGTGCTTCTGGCGGCATCCACCTTGCGGGAGCGAGCAGCGGCGCGCATGGGCCATATGTTTGTAAGTAACGTGGCCGTGCCGCTGCTCGCTCCCACAAGGTGGATGCCGCCACAAGCACGAGTGCTTTAAAAGTGCAGACCGCTTGTTTTCTTTGCAAGGTCGGTTCTACTTATTCACACGCTGGTTCGTGTTTCTGCTGTCACGTTAAAACCATTTGTTGTATGTTTCGCTGCTGGGTGTTATCATAGCAGGACGAACATTGTGCATATACATTACCATTAGTCTTTTCAGAGAAACTTTTTTGTGCAAAAGGAACAAAGGTTTACTCGAACGTTGTAACCACAGATAGTGCTGCAGAATGAAAACACTGAAAACCTATCAACGCTCATTGAAAGCAGGGATGGAATTAAAATGCCAACGCCGTGAATACCAAATATATTTCTTTCTGTTGTTCAATCATACACCCGTATATTCATCAGCAGTTTATCCATACATGCACGCTCTATTCACGGATCCATATGCTCACACATTCGCGCATCTTCATTCACTGCATGTATGTCTGTTAGCTGAGACGACGCATGTTTTGTGTTTGTTGTCAGCCTCTGCCTTGAGCTGCATATTTGTTGGGCCGTGTATGCACAGACACTCCCTAGGTATGTTGCGCTGACTGCATGCTTACCTGTGAGTATTTCTGTGTGTGAAATGTACAGCTGCCTTTCGGTTTCTCACACGCGGGTATTCCCAACAAACCACTGGGGTCCAAGCCTATTGCATCATCCTCATCTGGATGGGTCTGGCAAAGCAGGAGGGGACTGAGCTCTTCACAAAAGGTCCACTGGATGAAGACCGGAAAAGCGACTCTTTGGCCTTTCTGTGACACCTTCACCATTAGCACGTGATCTGCCGCAGTCCCTGAGGAGCTCAACCCTGGCCCTGACGCACAACCCCCTACATTTTCCACATTTAACAGAGTCAAATCCCACACGTGCCCCTTGTGTATGGCAAGAGTGCAGTGATGCCCCACCAGTGGCAACTGTGCACTATGTACACCACAAGTGCCACACTCTCCACCTTTCTCAACGCGTGTTCCTGTTCCAGTGTCCCTGAAATTGCTTCCTGCTAATAAATGAGTTGGCCTCATGCACAGCAATAGCAGTGAATCTATAAAGACATTTAACAAAATACGGAACTGTTTTATTATTTAGAAAGGTAAAACAGATTACCGAATTTGTAATATTTATGGGAATCTACAGATAGCACAGCGAGTTTTGCCACGTGTTCTGGGCTCTTCTTTCTGTGGTATAAACCAATTATCTCCTGTAATAGAATGTTTGCAGCACCCTATTGAGGGAGAACTCCTGCAACTCCACCCGCACCCTAGGCTTTGGAATAGTTCCTGGATAACACATTTTGTGCAAAAGGTTGTTTAATGGATAATCTGCCCAAACATGACAAATACATTTATACTCCTGGTTGTAACTGTTTGCAAGTTGGCAAAAGATAGCAAGACTCACTTTGAATTGTGCGCTATAGCAAAATCCATTGTGAATACTAACACTAGCGGAGCCGCTAGTATTGCATCTTTGAACCGAGGTACCCTGAAGAGCAGCCCTACTTAACCCAGGGCCTGGTCCCTGTGTAACCGGGGCAGAAGCGAGCAGACTTTGCTCCACTCCATGTGGATTCATGATTTCTACACCATGGCATGCTTCGAGGAAACTGACTAGTGAAAAGCTGACTCATCTCTCTTTATTATAAGCCACTTTTTTCGTGTAAACAACTTCTAACATTGCGAATGTGGTCAATGAAAAACCTTACGTTTCAGGACTAGAAGTGCTGGGTTTCTTTTAAACAATATGGGGCAGATTTATGTTGCCTGGCGCATCTCTGCAAATCAGGAGGGATGCGCCAGAAAAGATGCGGCACGCAAGTTTACCCTTGCGCCACCCATGATGCGCCGCATTTACACTGCCATTACAAAAATGGGGTAACCCTAAAAGTCAAGGACCTGGGTGTAAGATCAGTACAAAAGACAATGGTCCTGGACCAATTATTTACACAACGCAAAAATCCTATTCAATTAAATCATTCTCCAATTCAGAGCTAATTAAACAGAAGTTATTCGGAATAGCTCATGATATTCAATATAGCATTATAACATAGAGGCATGCAACATCCAATTTTTGAATCACCATATATTTATTTACAAAATCTCATAGATTCAATGATGTTTGGCACATGGTTGCTCCAGAGGGAACGTGCATAAAGCAAAAGTGCTAAAGAGTGAGTAAGTGAAGAGGAAGTGATTGAAGGACAGTAGAACAAACATTGATATATTTTACAAGGGAAACGGTTGTAAATCACCGTTTAGGAACGAGCCTGGTCACGTTTAGGATATCACCAAACAATTAAGCATTTCACAAACAGAATCTGATTCTTGATAAAGCACGCTAGAGAATTGCGTGTCCCAGGCTTTGCAAATGGGGGGTGTCGACGTTTCGACCCGTCTAATGGTACAGAGGTATTTTGAAACCTTGTCCGTGCGGGTCTTCTTCAGGACAAGGGAGGGGTGGGGCAACCTGACGTAGTCCTCAACTTGACTGTGTGTCTAAAATTCAAGAAGGGAGTATGTGATAAGGATGTTGCATTGTTGCTAGTACTACAATTGGGTACCAACAGGAGAAAGGTTGGCTTACCTGGTCTAAATCCAGGTGTCCTATTCCAATTGGTTACGTGTCAGAGACAACTTGCATAATAGTACTGACTCGTGTGATTAACAGACTGTCAAGCTGAAATGGAGTAAAATTTGGAGTTAAGGAGAGGGCCTAAGAGGGCATACCCATAATTCAAGAGAACAATGAGCACATCGTATAGATTAAGAGATACCTGCAGTCGTAAGGGTCAGTCAAATCTGCAGTAACAAGGACTTTAGAGCCAGGTCCTTGACTTTCAGGGTTACCCCATTTTTGTAATGGCTACCTTTGTGCAGGCAAGTCCTGCGATGGTTTATATGTAAATTTATGTTGATTGTTTAGTATGTTGTAATTGTTTTATGTTCTACGAGGCCATTAGTCTAGATATTGCGGTTAGACTATGTCTTAAGGGTCGTAAGGGTCAGTCAAATCTGCAGTAACAAGGACTTTAGAGCGGAGATCAATTAATCATCTCGCGTACGGTAAATCCGCCGAACTGTAAGAGAACAGATTGAAGATGCATAAGGACGGGGTCCCGTAATGCACAGGATCAAAAATTCAATGTGGGGGATTCACGCATGGAATTTACCTCAGTCCGTGTGGTTAAGCGCTTCCCGTAGCGTCTTCCGTAGCGTCTCACCAGATTGAGGCGGGAGCGCATTCACCGTTGGTGTTCTTAAAGAAATCACCGGGGCAACCGTCCACGTAGTGACGGTGCGTCGGTGACTGCCAGGGTGGAAAGACTCACCGGGACCATGGGGATGTGATTATATGAAGCTAAATATACGAGGGGCAAGAATTCTAACCCACAGCTCGCTCGGGATCCTATAAATTGATCCTATTCAAAAAGCATACAATTATTCAGTGCTAAAGTCATTCAATGGATAATTACAATGGAAGGACACAAACATGACAATCAATAGGACCGAGGTCACAATTTTATACAATAAAACCATACATACACATAATTAAAAAGAAGAGGTCCATAAGATGTCAATACATAGGTCTAATATACAGTGTTGACAACATGTTACATGAGTAAGAGTAAAGTGTTAACCTTGTCCAGTTGCAACATAGTGATTGGAAAAAAAGAAAAAAGCAGAGGGGGTATTATCGCTGAACCCAGTTAACCATTACTTATAATGGAAATCTGCCTGTTAATTTCCTCAAATTCGTTTAATCCTCTGTTGATTGTGTCTAAGGAATGTATCCATCTGCATTCCCTTCTATTCAGTACCATGCTGAAGTCTCCTCCCCTGGGGTTGGGCTTGATCTTTTCAATAACCCACCATTTAAAACTGTCTGCCGTGTGACCAAAGCTCATGAAATGGTCTACCAGGGGTGCTCCTGGTGTCTTGCAGCGTATGCGGCTGCAATGTTGAAGAATTCGACATTTGACTTTCTGAATCGTCTGACCCACATACATAAAGTCACATGGGCAGACAATTACATATATAACTCCTGAGGTGTTACAATTGCTAAAGTCCTTTAATGTATGTGTCTGATTGTTGTGTGAGAATTCGCTAATTTCTTTGGTCAGGGGACAGGCTTTGCATGATCCACACTTGTGATGTCCCACGATCGTAGGAATACCCCATAAGGTAGTCTGACCCGCATTACAAGCAATGGGTAATAGAGATCTGACTAAGTGATCTCTTACATTTTTACCTTTCTTGAATGCATGTAAAGGAGTAGATATGTTCCCCAATTCATCAGAAACTAGGTGCCAGTGTTGGTTAATTATCTTTTTAATGGCAGTACTTTTTGTGTTAAAGGTAGTAACACACACCAGCCGTTCTTCCTTGGTGTTTGTATTCGATTTCGGGGTCAAGAGAAATTCCCTATGGTAATGCCATGCCCGTTTGCGTGCTTTCTTAAGTAATCTGATAGGGTAGCCCCGGTCGAGTAAGCGGGCTACAGGTCCCGCGGATTCCTCGAAGTAGTCTTCTTTTTTGGAGCAATTCCTACGCAACCTCAGGAACTGGCCGAAGGGTAAATTGTCCCTAAGGTTGCGAGGATGATGGCTAGAGTAACGTAGAAGAGTATTCCTTTCGCTACTCTTTCTATAAAGGCTAGTGTGGAGTTTGCCAGATTCAGATTTTATAAGAATGTCAAGGAAGTTAATGGTTTCTCTGTTGAAATCGATGGTAAATTGTATATCATTAGAACAAGTGTTGAGCCACTGTTGGAATTTTTGGAGTTCTTCCTCTTCGCCTCGCCAAATGATGAGCACGTCATCAATGTAACGGCGCCAAAGTTCTATACCCGACCTGTATGGATTGAGTTCACTGAAGATGTATTGCTGTTCATAATCATTCATATAAATTATAGCCAAATTTGGGGCAAAGCTTGCCCCCATCGCTACGCCTTTTGTTTGAACAAAGAACTGACCCTGAAAATTGAAGTAGTTCCTAGTCATGGCAATTTCGAGTAGTTTGATAATAAATTCAGTGGGGACTGGATGTGGTGCAGGTCTGGTGTTGAGTGCCAATTCCATACAGATTAGTGCCAGATGTTGGGGAATGTTGGTATACAGGGCAGTTATGTCCATCGTTGCGAGCAATTTAGTGTTTGGATCAAAAGGATAACTATCCACTAGTTGAATAGTCTGCATATTATCTCTTAAATAGGTGGGAGTATTCTCTGCTAGAGGTTTTAAAAACACATTGATATATTTACACAGGGGTTCCAGAATAGACCCACATCCGGAGACTATCGGTCTCCCAGGGGGTCTTTCATCCGTTTATGTATTTTGGGGAGGGTGTAGATTGTAGGTCGTCTGGGGTGCTTATTGTTGAGATATTCATACTCCAATTTACTCAAATAACCTTCTCCCAGGGCATCTCTGGTCACATTGTTTATCATCTTACTCAAATCCTGCGTGGGGTCTTTGCTGAGTTTGGAATAGTTGCCTTCCACAGTTAACTGTGAGAGGATCTCTTTCTTATAGTCCTCTGTGTTTTGCAACACAATTGCACCACTCTCATCCGCGGGTTTAATCACTATATTGTCATTCACCCTCAAGGATTCTAAAGCCTCACGTTCCTGTTTAGTTACGTTATATCTGACATATTGTCGTTTAGATAATACCCTGTCAATGTCCCTCATGACCACTTGCTCATAAGCCAGCAGTTTATGCGGTATTTGATGTACAGGGGGGTTGAACTTGGATGGTGGTCTGAGACCACTCCCTGAGAACACTGGGTTGTAGGGAGTTTTAAGAAAGAACTGTTTTAGGCGAATTTTCCTGAAAAAATGGTGCAGTTCAAGTTTCAAATTAAAATTATTGGGCAAACAAGTTGGCACGAAGGAGAGTCCCTTTTCGAGAATCCCTTGCTCATCCGGTGTAAGTATATGATCAGATAGATTGACTATGGGGTTATCAGATTTACGGGTCACCATCTGTAGTGTTGGCGGCGTGTCTGTATTTCCCCATGTGATTCTTGTTGAAAATGTGTCTGTTTCTTGGATTGGCCTCTGCCCTGATTCTACATCTGTCCTCTGGAACCCCTGGGTCTGCCCCAGGGGCGTCCATGTCCTCGTTGCCCCCACCATGGTTCCTCCGCTAAAAAAGTTTGTTGATTAGAGTAGTTAGGCCCAGCCGTAGAGGCTCCTCCACTAGGATCTGGACGTTCTATGTCACTATCGGAACTGCTTCCCAATGATGATCCCGAGAAGGTAGTGTACCTCCTGAAACCACTCCTCCTTCTACTTGCAAAGGTACCCTGTTGTTCCCTTATATAATAGCCTTCCTGGAGATACGGATAGGTAACTTTCTCGCCATAAAACTTGATGTCCCTTGCCACTTTATCTAGCTTAGTTGCCTGTGTGTATACATCAAACTCCTAGATGGTCCTTTCTAATCTTTCCAAAGCCTGTTTTGCATTAAGTAGTGACCTATCCTCAATGATTTCTTTTTTTAAATCAAGGATTTCCTTGGTTAAACGTCCTACCTCTTCTACTGCAGTCTCGATCCCCAGGACCATCCAGTGCCTGGAACAATTATTAGATACAAAACTGAAATTCTCCTTGAATTTGGGATTATCAAGGAAAATTGCTGGTTCGTTTCATACTTGTAATCCCACTGGTATTACATTGGATTGGAGATATTTGGCTAAAGTGTGCCCATGTAGCCGTGTTCTAATAAGTTTCTTCTCCAATCGTTCTAGTTTAGAAATCTTTTCATTAAGTGTTAAATCTACACTGGTGGTAGTGATCCCCAAGAAAGTATTTCCTCCTTGCTGTTGCAAAAGTTTGTCAATGTAGTCTTCACTATAAGACAATGTCTCAGACATAGTCTAACCGCAATATCTAGACTAATGGCCTCGTAGAACATAAAACAATTACAACATACTAAACAATCAACATAAATTTACATATAAACCCTCGCAGGACTTGCCTGCACAAAGGTAGCCATTACAAAAATGGGGTAACCCTAAAAGTCAAGGACCTGGCTCTAAAGTCCTTGTTACTGCAGATTTGACTGACCCTTACGACTGCAGGTATCTCTTAATCTATACGATGTGCTCATTGTTCTCTTGAATTATGGGTATGCCCTCTTAGGCCCTCTCCTTAACTCCAAATTTTACTCCATTTCAGCTTGACAGTCTGTTAATCACACGAGTCAGTACTATTATGCAAGTTGTCTCTGACACGTAACCAATTGGAATAGGACACCTGGATTTAGACCAGGTAAGCCAACCTTTCTCCTGTTGGTACCCAATTGTAGTACTAGCAACAATGCAACATCCTTATCACATACTCCCTTCTTGAATTTTAGACACACAGTCAAGTTGAGGACTACGTCAGGTTGCCCCACCCCTCCCTTGTCCTGAAGAAGACCCGCACGGACAAGGTTTCAAAATACCTCTGTACCATTAGACGGGTCGAAACGTCGACGCCCCCCATTTGCAAAGCCTGGGACACGCAATTCTCTAGCGTGCTTTATCAAGAATCAGATTCTGTTTATGAAATGCTTAATTGTTTGGTGATATCCTAAACGTGACCAGGCTCGTTCCTAAACGGTGATTTACAACCGTTTCCCTTGTAAAATATATCAATGTTTGTTCTACTGTCCTTCAATCACTTCCTCTTCACTTACTCACTCTTTAGCACTTTTGCTTTATGCACGTTCCCTCTGGAGCAACCATGTGCCAAACATCATTGAATCTATGAGATTTTGTAAATAAATATATGGTGATTCAAGAATTGGATGTTGCATGCCTCTATGTTATAATGCTATATTGAATATCATGAGCTATTCCGAATAACTTCTGTTTAATTAGCTCTAAATTGGAGAATGTTTTAATTGAATAGGATTTTTGCGTTGTGTTAATAATTGGTCCAGGACCATTGTCTTTTGCATTTACACTGCGGCGCATCATGGCGCAGGAATAAACAGATGCGTGTCGCATCTGTGGCGTAAAATTGGCGCAGTGCTGAAGTAGTGTTGCGTGCGACACGCAACTCCAGCACTCTTCCAACTTGCCCAATCTGTAACGTGGTGCGTCAAGCCTTACACCTGCTTCAAGCAGGCGCAGGGTTTTGACGCATCAGCGCTGGATAAGTGACTCAGTGAAATCTTGTAGTCTTGTAGTCACTTTTCAGGGGCGTTCCTTCGCAGGAACGCCCCCCCTGCATAGAAACACCCACATGAAACCTGCGTCAGGTTTCATGTGGCACAGGGCTTTACACCATGACGCATCTCCATAGATGCGTCACGATATAAATAGAACGCAACGTGGCGCAGGGTTTATGCCGAGGCTGCGTCACAAAAGTGACGCAACGATGGCGTAAAAGTGGCACAAGTCTAACATAAATCTGCCCCGTTGTGCCCAGAGTGCAAGCATTTTATTGACACGCTCACTCTGCTCTGCAAAGCAGTTTCTGACTGAAGCATGGGAGAACCAAAGATGAGCTGTACTCTGTAATTGAACAGCATTTTTGTGCTTTTTTGTTACATAAGTTAACAAGTATTTGCAATGCAATAGGTCTCGCATTTACGCAAGTTTAAGCTATTGGCGTTGTAAATGAAAATGCCTTTTAGTTATGTTTTAAAAACGAAAATAAAAATAAAAGGCAGTGTCATTTGCAATGTCAATAGCTCAAACTCGCGTAAATGCGAGACCTATTGCATTGCAAATGCTTGTTCTATGTTTACATCTCACTTATGCCTGTTTGTAAACTGGCAACAAATTCTTTTATTACTGATGTTTTCTCAGTACCTCACTCAGAATGCATAAAGCCATCATTCAGTACGCTGCTTAGGCCTAATCTCCCATGATCAGGTGACTCGAGCACATAAATTGTAATATCATTGTAGCACATTCCTATGTGTGGGTATTGTTCGTGATTGTAGCGCGGGCCTTGTTTTTAGGTTTTTGCTGCACCCAGGGCAGCTCTCTGGCACCAATGCTCACAATCTCTGCAGAAAACCATCTGCAGGAAATTAAAAGGTTCCATTCCCCTGAAACAATGGACATAGGGGCATATTATCAAGCCCTTTAATGCTGCGTTAGCAGTACTTTTCCAGCCGCTAACGTGGCGATCGCTAGGTATCACCTAAATACCTATCGCCATCGCTAAGAAGTTAGCGTGAGTTTTCTACGCCGTTCCCTGACACCATCGCCTGTTACCGACGTGTTGATAATACATCGATAACAAGGCGATAATTATCAGGGAAAGAAGGCGATAAAAAAACTCCCGCTAACTGGCGCTGGCGATAGTTATCGCCAGGACTTGATAATATGCCCCCACCAGTTGTGGAAAAACAGACCCACTTGGAATCAGGCAGAGTGGCATTCGATGAGGTACTTCAGCTTCGTCTGTCTCATAAAGTTCTGGTCGGAATTTCTTGCAAGAATTTATTATATCTTCCTACTCTTTTTAAGCACCCGTGTCTTAGCCAAAAAGGTGTTGAGATTTTAATAATGGTATCTTTAAAAAAGCGAGGCCAGAGGTAATGTGGCAGCCTTTCAGCAGCAGTTTCATTCTCTTGTTAAAGTTAAAATACCCTGGGGCAGATTTACAAGCCCCTTGCAACACTTTTGCGTCACTTTCCCCATGTGAAAAAGGGACTCAAAAGTGGCGCAAGGGGCTTGTAAATCTGCCCCCTGTAGGCAGCAGGGATTCATCAACAGAACTTTTCTAATGTAAATGCTGGGGTCCTTCCCAAACTACTGCCTCTGCTCGCATTACAAATGTCACAGATTACTGCGCCTGCGCGGAAGAAACGCTAAGGCGGTAGGACAAATGTACTTCACAAGATAGATTGAGGTCTCTGTCCAACACTACAGACATATTAAAGCCATTCTTCAAGAAGATCTCTCTCTTCTACCTAGAATCCTTTTACTTTGCAGTAATTAGCAAAGGAATTACATAATAGAAGCAGAAAACGCCTATGTTAAAGTACTCTGTCGTATTAAGTGCGTTGGGCAGTCAGCCTTGCTACTTTTGCCTCAGTAAAGAGGAATGAAGTATCAGAAGAACAAAAGATATGTCTTGCACTTGCGACAAATAAAGGATGGGGTTTGCAAGCCGACCGAAGGGTTCTTTCAAGGTGGATTCCCCATCCAACGGGTTATATAAAGCAGCCTGCTTTAATAAAAGATACATTTTCAAGAAAAAGAGGGGTATATTCACAAGAACGTGTGAAAACTACCAGAAGAGTAGCGTAACGCAACTTCCAATATCGCAGCCCATAGCGGGAAAATAACCCTGTGTCAACGTGGAATTCACAACAAGGCAGTACCATGCGATAGTCCGCCGACACTGCGGTACAACCACCACGACGGAGATAAAAACACAAACCACAACCCCAAAAAACACGCGATGGGCCATAGCACGATGAGGATATCAGTGATAAGCAGCGCCAGACCTGCAACACACAACGGGCAGGCCTGAAAAAATCACCATAAAAGCATGAAAAACACCCACACCCAAACTGACCTACACCCAAGCACAATGGAGGCAGCCGGAGCAGGAGCAGAGGATGAGCGCAATTCCACAAGCACCCCGGACAACCAGCCCGGGAAATTGGGGACAGGGAAGGGCAAGGACAAGGAGACGAGGAAGACGAAGTTCAATCCGCAGGCGAACAGGATCATAGTCACGGATGTGATGGAACACCACCAACAACTCTTCGTCAACTCCAACGTGTCATTGGGCACCAAAACTGGAATATGGCGGGACATCGTTGACAAGGTGAATGCTGTCAGAGAGCACAAGCGGACAATGGACGAGGTCAAGAGGCGATGGAATGACATTAAGCGGAAGACCATGGAGAAACTCTCAGTTAACCAGAAGGCAGCAACGCAGACCGGAGGTGGGGGCCCAGTGCCACACCTCGTGCTGGATGACATGGAGGAGCTGGTGTCGACAGTCATCAGTGTGGATACTGTGACCGGAGTCGGGGGACCAGACACTGCTCGACAGGACACAACACAACCGCAACAGGGTGAGTGACCACCAGGTACTGGGGATGGGTGGAGGTGGCCATGATGGCACACATGCACAATCAAGCAGGGCACAGTACACACCCACAATGACCCTGGCACCTCGCCCAGACTCACAGACTGTCACAATGTACAATGCCATGCTGTCAGAATGTCAACATGTACCATGCGGCCAAATACATGTGGACACATTGTAATCCAGCATCTCCCCCATTACAGGGGCATCGTCAACACCTCCTGCAGAGCAGTCCCAGACACTCTTCACTGATGACGAGGAGGACAACACCAGCATAGACGCACAAGCCCTCCTAGACATCATTGACCTCATTTGTGACTCACCTCCAGGATCAGGGCAGCCCAGCTACATTGAGGAGACCCCACCCACCACCCAAACCACCCAGCAGGAGGCACCCACAGCCCCGGCACTCTCCCATGTCCCCCAGGAACAACAAATGGCCTTCAAACTCCATATGCTGGAGGGCCAGAGGGAGACGGCTCAGCAGGTGCAGGTGGGGTTCGAACTCATGGCTGCCAAACTGGACGCCATCCTTGGGTGTCTATGTCCGCCCCATGGTCTCCAACGAGCCCTGACTGACATCTCTGGAGTCATGACGTGGTGAGTAGAACAGATGTCCACTCACAGTGGCTCCAGCGATACCAGCAGTGAGCTGGCACACATGCGGAGGCTCATGGAGGACATGGTGCGTATGGAGGCGGAAAGGATGGCAGCCACCGCTGCACATCATCGAAATGTAGCTCGGATCTATCATGCCATGCAGACCTACATCTTGGCATTGCCGCCACGAGACGTGGTGCTGATGAATGCTGCTGCCCCACATCATCCACATCCCCGCCCCCTGGTGTGTCAGTGCCTCACAGTGCGGCAGACGTATCCACCCAGACCCATTGATGTGCCAGTGGCACACAGTGCCGCAGCCGGGACTGCAACACCCTCGGGGGGGGGCAGGGCACACATACGGGGATGAGGACATGGATGGGTTTGTGATCAGGAGGCACTAGCATTCATTTCCGCCACCTGGCCTGTTTCTGCTTGGTGCCACACATGGCCTCATGACCTTCCACTGACTCCCGATACACTCCAATGCACTCACCTTGGACAGCGACATTGACTGCCACATCCTGTTTGACGACCAATGACACGACGGACAGACTGCAAACTGTACCCTTCCTCTTCCACAGTATATGTCATCCCCGGATGGACTCTGGCTGCCCCTCCATGGGCCCATATTGTGTAGTGTGCTCGGCATTGCCCTGTACCGCTCGAGCTGCAGAACTGCACTGGATGTGCAAATAAACATCCAGTGATGCACTGCTGTGTCATGTCTTACATCATTCAGGTATGGATGTGTGGATGAATGTGGGGACAGTGCCTTCCCTTGCGTCAATGATGTTCATCCTGTGGGATGCGAGTCCGAGGGTGCGACATTGCATTTTGTGTACCTGGCCCAGTGAACACTACAACAGGGACACACGCATCAGTCACTTCCTTGTCCGGACATGGAGTGGACCACGCCCGAGCACACAAGTCATTGTGGCAAGCCCTGCGCTGGTCTGGCGTACAGCAGGCCAGACCACTCCAATGACGCACCGAGGGGGGACCATCATTGCTACCCGTCGCAGGCGTACTCGCTGGTGGTGTGCAGGTCACTGGTCTAGTTGTCAGCATGTCACAGCCACTCCCTGAGGGCAGGTTTGCACACACACCACACCCATCCGGGACAGGCGTCACTGGCCATGTGACTCCGCCAACATAAGGGGACGAAGACGTCACATTCCCCTCTTCCAGTGGTGACCGGATGACGGCCGCTCCACGCTTCTCATTCATAAAGGGCCCATGAGTTGTTGTGCACAGGGCTGGTGGCATCTGAGGCCTGGCGCAGGACACTGGCCTACCGCCACATGGTGCTGACTGGGTTTGCACAGGGTTAGTGGCACTTGGAGCATTGCGGCCGGCACAGGCTCCCCGCCATGTGACTTTGGGTGCACTGAGTCAGTGGCACCTTAAGCTGCTGAGCGGGTGTGCAGCCTGCAATGATGCCCTGTCCTGGCGGTCTGAACAGCAAAGTTTTTGTGTTTGCCCTGCTGGACCGCAGTGTAGGCCAGGGCTAGCGGGCAGCGTGGGCCTACCGCCACGTGGCGTCGCTTCCAGGATCCCAGAGTTAGTAGCACCCATTGGGCTGAGCGGGTGTGCAGCCTGCGATTTTGCCAGGTGCACGGGTATGTCCTCTGCCATGGAGTAATCAAGACCCAGCACCAAAAGTGAGACATGTTGGCCTGCGGAGCATGGCTGCATGGTGTGGAGGGTGCAATGTCAGCGGGCCCTGTGCTTGTAGCTAGCAGCAGCACGTGGTGGGACCTCCCGTCTACGTGCCGGTGGCAGAAGGTGAGCAGTGAGGCCTGGGTGTGCATGGGCGGGCATGCTCCGATGGGCGGCAAGAGGGGTTGGGGTCCTTCTGCTTGGGTGTGCATGGGCGGGCAGGCGATGTTGTCTTGTGCAGGTGTGTATACTGTTCCAGTCATATATCTGGACTCTGTTTCAGCTGGCGGCTCTGACTCAGATGTGTGACCTGGTGAACTGCGATATATACTTGCACGTGGTTGGAGACACACCGGTGGCAGCAAGTGAGCAGTGTGGCCTGGGTGCGCAGTGGCAGCACTGTCTCTCTCTCCCCCTCTCTTCTTCTCTCTCTCCACCTCTCTTCTCTCTCTCTCTCCCCCTCTCTTCCTCTCTCTCTCTCTCTTTCTCTCTCTCTCTCTCTCCCCCTCTCTTCTTCTCTCTCCCTCTCCCTCTCTTCCTCTTTCCCCTTCGCTCTCTCGCTGTCCTTTGATGTACGGAGGACACACCTTCTCATCATGATTTTTGTCTTGCAGGCTGGGACCTACTGATTGTCTGAGAGGAGCAGCCATGTGTCTTCATTTCATTTCAGTGTTCATTTTAATAAAGTTTCATTTGTTGCTTTGAAAGTGAATGTCTGCTGCTCTTTTCTGTGTCGACACATGCATGTCACCAGTTGTGATTGTGCGAAGTCAGGCAGATTATTTTGTGCATGTTTAGATGTAGCTGATGTGGCATGCCTTTGGTGGGGGGGGTGCCAGGGAGGGGTGGTCCTGGGGGTGGTGTCGGTGGGTGTTGTGGCCCTCTTGGGTGTCCGGCCCGCATGATGCGTGGCTCCACGGCTTCTGTTGCCCTTCGGGTGTGGCCCTGGGCTGGTATCCCTTTTGTGGTGCAGGCTGCCGTCCGACTTTACACCAGGTCAGAGCAGGTGTATATTTTCTGGTGCTAACCCGCCTTATCGCCTGTTTTGTGTTTTTATCACCGATGTGGCTGGTCATTAAGAATGTTGTGGTGTGCTTTTGTCGCGGATTTTGGCACAGGAACACCCACTCTGCATCTCATTAGCGATAGTTGCACGGGTTCTCTGTGGCAATGGAGTTATCGCAACTTTGGCTGCGATAAAGTGCCGTTGACTCGGCGATAGTTTCTTGTGAATATGCCCCAGAACTGTCAAGAAATGCAGTGGTATTACCGCAATGTGGTACTGATATTACCACATGAAACAGATTTTAAGAGCAAACTTGAGGCATGGGTTGTTTTAGCACTTGTAACACATTGTTCTGTATTCATTTCTGTTTGGCTTCCAACTGGCTTGTGCTGGCGGAATTCATTCTTTGATATAATGGTGCAGAAATCCTCTTTACTTTTGAGAATAGCAATATCATTTATTTCTACCATTAGCGCATACCTATAATAAGCACTTAATAATCAATGCATTTAAATTGGACAGGGCTTTGAGTCTCTGCTATACAGAACACTAGCACCCAGCTATGTCGGCCATGCCTATTTTCACTTGCAGAGCACCATCAAGGTTTTTTAAAACTATTTCAATTGAGGTTTTCAACTTATACCATACATCAGGTCACAACAGTCATAGCATACATTGCCATCACTTCGTCTGCTTGTGGGGCGAAAGGATCGGTCCATGCCCACCCATCCCGGCAATGCTGCAAAGGGCCCAGTGGGACGAAGAGGACAATGACCTCAACCACAACTACTTGTGGTCTGTGTAAAGAATGTGTGAAAAATAGGGTAACTGGTTCATGGTCGAGAGTCCAAGTGGACAGAGGGAAACTGTACCCTGGTAGGTACAGGAATAGAGTTGGCAGCAAGGGACTGCGGGTTTGCAGGTATATCTGGGAATGGGCTCCCAGGGCCCTATACCCAAAGCACTTTACAGCCAGGTAACGAGTCTACGCCCCATTACAATAGTGTGTAGGGTATTATAAAGCTGGTTAGTGGCTGGTCTGGATTCCACATGCATTCTGAGGTCCCCCAACATTCGACAGACTCAGCCGTCTCTGAGAAGCGCCCTCAGTGTGAAGACCGCCGCCTGCCCCAATAATGCAGATCCAGTTTACTCAAATATTCCCGTCCTACCGGGAGTCCCAGTAGGAGCAATGCTATGACGTAAAGTGGAAGCTCCGGGTAACCCAAAAGCCTCTTGCGAGGCTCCTCACATCTGCCAGTGAAAGTCAAAGGGGGTCGACTGAACAACAAGCTCTGGGAGCCAGTATTGCTAAAATCATCTTTAATGACAGTGGGGGATTCAGGATACGGATATCCTGTAGGTAGACCCGAGATATCCAGCGTTTTGGCCACTGCAGCTTGACTACCAAGTAGTAGAGGTCAACAATTTGGACAGAGGTATATTTTGGGACGACAGAACAATGGGATTGTAGAACTTTGTAAGTTTATTTGGCTGCACACAATGACCCCTGGCCAGTCCCTGATTGCCCGGAAACTGTCTTCCTGCTCAGCTTCAGAGAATCCACACACCGGATTCCAGACATGGAAGCTTCCACTTTGCCTGGTAACAGCATCACTGTTCCATGGTGGATACATTACAGAACATACCACATTCCCCTTCCTTAATATAATGTTTCCCCAAACAAAAATCACGCAAACAATAGAATAAAGATTAAGTACAAATGCAATCCTCTAGCAACTTAGGTCTTGTCTTTATACATGTGCTGAGTTCCATTTTAATGGCTTCCCACCTTCCTCGACACCATCCTTTACAAATGCAAGGTCACCACCCACCCTCAAACACTCTTGTTGCTCTGCCTCACTGCAGGCAGATACCTTTCTGGCATTCCACCATTTGTCATCTGACAATTTAAGGTTGTTGCCCCTCACTTCCGTCACCTTCTTTGGAGAAGATAACTTGGAGCAATCTTTTCTCAACAGATTGCCCAGGGATAATCTCTCACAAGCATTCTTTGCATAAATGTCTTGCCACTTTTATTTTTTGATCACTATGTCACTGGCCGGAGGCAGCTTGTTATTTTTCAACTTTCTTACACAGCCATCAATGGTCAACCTTCCAATGACCAGATCTGGCCATCCAAGCTGGCCCCACAATGGTACATGGTACTCTTCCCTTGAGCAAACAGAAAGATATTTTCCCTATCACAAATCATGGAGTGGTTCTGTAGTTCCACAACATGTCTTTTACTTGACTTTTGCAAGACGTAGTACTTGAAATGGCCAATTGAATGCATTCCCCCAACAACTGGTTGAAGCATTCAATAAACCATTTTCCCTAGGATGATATACAGGGGTTTTACAATCCTTAATTCCCCATCTATTGAGAAATGTGTTGAACTCCTCTGACATGAATTGGGGACCATTGTCCATCAGTATCTCAGCAGCGCATTCTTCCCTGTGAAAGATGCCTTCACAAAATGAAATTACACTCCTTGACTTTACATCCCTCACAAACGCAACTTTGGGCCACTCTGATAAGTAATCCATTATGACCATGGCATATTTCACACTCAAGTTCAAACCATCAAATGGATCACAAATATCGATTGCAATCCTCTCGAGGGGACGTTTGGGCAGTGCTACCAGACGTATTGTAGTTTCCTGGACCACCACATGCAACTTGTCACTACAAGTACAAGGAATACAGTTGCAAACAAATCTCTTGATTTGCCTGTCCATACCCAGCCACCAGAAATCCACTTGAGCTTTCCTTTTCATCATTGACATTCCCCTGTGTCCCTCTTGAAGCAGTATCAATAATCTTTCGTTTTGAAAACACACAATAAAAAGAAAGTACTACACCGATAACCAAGACCTACGAGCATTTATCTTATAATGAGTGTGTCCATCCACAAATGTTTCTGTTGCCTATTTATTTTGTTTGAAAAATATATTTAATATGTGTTCAATGTGTAGCTGGCCATTGAGGTGGGCAACGGTCTCGTTTTGATTTAGTGACTACTTCAGGTGGTGTGGCATTGGGCTACCTGGCTGCCTTCCTCTCTTGTTCAGTATCAATAATCTTTCCCTCAGTTTTGTAGGGACTACTAACCTTTCACCTCTCCTCACAACTCTGTCTATCATGAGCAACTCTGTCCAAACATACTTGAATGTTTCCAGGTCTTGTTCCAACTTCCAACCATGTGCCCTTTGCAACGCTTCTATCAATCTCACAAATAACGGATCCTCCAAGATCACCTCTTTCCATTTATTTTCATCAATCGCTCAACAGACATCTGTCACTTCTGCTATGATCTACTCATCCTCTTCACACCCTTCATTGTCCACTAATGGAAACCTGGATAAATGGACTGCATTGATGTTTTTCACGCCCGGCACATACTTCACAGCACACATGTATTCCTGAAGATGGTACAACCACTTCACCATGAGAGGTGTAGCTTTCCTGGCGCCTGTTGCTGTAAAGAGATCTACCAATGGTTTGTGATCTGTTTGAAGTTCGAATTTCACCCCTATGCAAACATCTAAAAGTGCTGCACCCTCTACCAGCATGAAAGAGACTCCTTTTCAACAGTAGAGTATGTTTCTACCACCTTTAACGCACATGATGGAAAGCTACCACTCTCACTTTTCCAACATGCACTTGTATCAGGACTGCTCCTAGCCTATAGTTGCTGGCATCTGTTATTATTACTGTCTTGTCTTCGGGATCAAAAGGCTTCAAAGTAACCACTTTGGCTATGGACTTTTACACCTTATCAAAAGCTTGTTGGCATTCCTCTGACAATTCAAACATCACCCTTTTTTTCATCAATACACGTAAAGCTTGAACTTTATCAATAAAATGGTGTACAAACTTTGCATAATATTTCACAAGACATAGAAACAATCTCAGCTGGTCCTTATCTTGCGGAGAAGGAGCCTTCTCTATAGCCTCTCTAAAACTGCATTTGAGATAAAACCGAGTCGGTGGTGTTTATATAGGGAAAGATAGCGCCACTTGGGAGAGTCCACAAATAAATCTGTTACTTTAGACAATATATTATGGCGGAGCTGCAGGGTAGAGAGAACCACCTATCTCCCTATAATGCGGCCTAGGCCAACCCAACATATGCTGGGGACTGTGTTTGCAAAACTGCATTTGTTTTTAACCCCTTCCTGGGTCATCATATACCCCAAGTACTCCACATCCTTCAGGCTAAACTTGCACTTCTCGCGACTTATTGTAAGCACTGCCTTCTCCAAACTCTGCAGCTCCTCCCACAAAATTCATTGTGCTGACTCTTGCCCACACTCCAGACCAATGTGTCATCCTGGAACACCATCAAATTTGACAGCTCTTTCAAAACACCCTGCATTAACCTCTGAAAAACAGCTGATGAAGAGGCAAGCCAAAGGGCATGCGAACAAATTGAAAAGCTCCCTCAGGTGTGATGAAAGACGTCAAATGCCTGGATCTCTCATGTAATTGCACCTGATGACATTCACTAGTTAAGTCTAAGGTAGTGAAGCACATTCCTCCTTTCACGCTTGCCAACATTTCATTTATACGTGAAAGGGGATGGCGGTCAATGCAACTGCTATCATTTAGATCTCTCAAGTGGACACACATTGGAATATTTCTGTTGGGGTTCTTAGCAATACCTATCTGACTCAACTTTTCCGATGCTTCAATAGGCTCAAACACCCTTTCCTTGCACAGCCTTTGTAGCTCCTCTTTCAACCTGTCCCTAAGAGCAAGCGGAACATTTTGCAGCTTGTGCATCTTGGACATGACTTCTTTTTTCAGCACAATGTGGTGTTCAAACTTTCTTAAACAACCAACCTCCTTCCTGAATAACTTAGGACACATAGTGACCCACGCATCCTCCTCTCGTGGCATCATCAACAAAACCTGCTTTGGGTGATTCAGATTGAAGATCATGTTAAACGCTTGTTGCTTCTTCCATCCCAATAAAGACCTTCCTTTCTCAACCACATACACTTTCCCTTCGCCCTTCCTAACCTGAAATTCCAATTCTAATTCCTTCTGTGAATACCGAAAGCCTTAAAATTAGGATTTTTCTCAGTTTAGTAGTAGTATAGTTAGGACTCCTAACTTTAGGACTCCTAAATGCCTTCTGTGAATACAGAAAATCTTAAAACAAGAATTTTTCTCAATTTAGTAGTAGTAAAGTTAGGACTCCTAACTTTAGGACTCCTAAATGCCTTCTGTGAATACCGAAAGCCTTAAAATTAGGATTTTTCTCAGTTTAGTAGTAGTAAAGTTAAGAGTCCTAACTTTAGGACTCCTAAACTGAGAAAAATCCTAATTTTAAGACTTTAGGTATTCACAGAAGGCATTTAGGAGTCCTAAAGTTAGGACTCCTAACTTCTGTGAATACCGAAGTGAGTAAGTGTCTTCTGTGAATACCAAAATGAGTAAGTGCCTTCTGTGAATACGAAAATGGTAGTAAGTTTAGGATTTTGTCTTAAGTTAGTTCTGTGAATCAGGCCCCCTAACTTTACTACTACTAAATTGAGAAAAATCCTAATTTTAAGACTTTCGGTATTCACAGAAGGCATTTAGGAGTCCTAAAGTTAGGAGTCCTAACTATACTACAACTAAACTGAGAAAAATCCTAATTTTAAGACTTTAGGTATTCACAGAAGGCATTTAGGAGTCCTAAAGTTAGGACTCCTAACTTCTGTGACTACCGAAATGAGTAAATGCCTTCTGTGAATACCAAAATGAGTAAGTGCCTTCTGTGAATACCAAAATGGTAGTAAGTTTAGGATTTTGTCTTAAGTTAGTTCTGTGAATCGGGCCCTTAGTGTCTAATCTCTCTAATGGGTTTATTGAATACCTAAAGATTTCCCTTCTTCGTAGTCCTTCAATTAATTACTGTAGTCAGGGAAGTGTCTGGTTCTGGTAGGAAAAATAGGGTACTATTAGTTAGAGCAAAAGCAATAATAAAGAATGAATAAATGAGAAGACTCTTGACTAAAACCCACCTATTCACCAGACTCCTGAATGTAAATAAACTTCAAAAACAGAGTGCCGAAGTAGGAAATTAAACACCGCCTTAAATTTCAGGCAACATTCTAATGTATTTTTCTGTCTGATCGCAGGTCACTAAATCAAAAAAAAATTAAAGAAGGAACGGATGCCCAAATAAACAGGAACACTAGATTAGATAAGTATCAGGGGTTAAGAAAACAATAGTAAATGACAGCGCAAAGCGCTGTTACCGTATGTAGGCGTAATATAGCTTTCTGTCTTTTTCCCTGTTGTATTCAGGGCACCCCAACTGAAGAAAATGGAGGACTGGAGGCAAGGGCAGTGCGCCAAAGACTGGAACACAGAGAGAGGTCCGGGAGGAGATGACAAAGCGCCGAATGCTGGAAAACAGAGAGAGGTCCGGGAGGAGAAGGCTGCTCGCTGAAGGATGGAAGAACGCGGAGAAAACATCCGACTCCCGATGTCCTGGGGAGCCGAAGTAACCCGGAAGGTAAGTCCCAACACGGAAGATAGGAACGCAAAGGACTGCCGCTTGGGGACGTCTGCGGTTTAACCTGTTTGGTCGTTGCGCATGCGCATCCCCCGTGCAGCGGCCATTTTAGTAGTTTGCACGGCTCCCGGTTGTCCGGCAGCCGTGACATTTAGTTTGCAATGTATCATCATGCATCCGTCTGCCTGCTCACCTTCTCAGAATATACACACCAGATTCCAGAATTCGAAGCATCCACGTTGCCTGGAAACAGCATCACTGTACCATGCTCGATATATTACAGAACATAACACTACCCGAGGACGCGAGTTATGCCAGGTGAGCATGCCAAGTGTGCTATTGAGATCCTAGTAAAAGCTCCAGGAAAGAATCAGTGGAATGTTGACAAAGATGAAAGGCGAGTGCAAGGTCATCACTAAACCTTTTGCTTCACCCCTCCTGTTTTCTGAAATTGCTTTTGTTGGTATTATGACTGCTAAAAAGTGCTAAAGGGCCTGTACTCTCTCCTTAAAACATGGAAAAATTGCCTTACATCTGATTGACATAGTTAATTCACTTATAAGTCCTTAATATATGGTAATACATGTACCCAGGCCCTGTCAATTAAAGGCTACTAGTAGGTCTGCAGCATTCATTGTGTTCTCCACTTAAGTACCACTTTAAAATATGTCTCAGGGCTGCCATTGCAGCCTGCAGTGTGGTTTTAAACTGCCCATTTGACCTGCCAAAATTAACCTTTTGTCTGTCATAAACCTACCTTTTTCATACAGATAGGCAGCCCTAAGGTAGGACCTAAATAGCCCAAAGGGCAGGGTGCATTGTATTTAAAAGGTTGGGCATGTGTTTTTAAGTTTTACATGTCCTGGTAGTTAAAAACTCCCAAATTATTTTTTTACTACAGTAAGGCCTACCTTTCCCGTAGGATAACATTAGGTTACGTTATTAAAAGTTATTATATTTAATGAATGCTAACATTTGATTCAGTACAGATAGAAGTATCATGATTGGCCTCATATAAATTAAATTTAAAATCCTAAAGTTAGATGTTAAGTCCCAATTCTGATAATGCCACTTTTTGACGTGGGTCCCGGGCTCACTGTGCCAATGGAATCAAGCTATCCTGGCTGATGAGGGGTGAAACACCGAAATCGGTCCTAGGATGCTTGTTTCCGGTTCAGGGAGGACCTGGCTTGGCAGTTCAGGCTGGACTGTTCCCATGAGGCACAGGGTCAAGACTGATTTGCATATGGCCAGGTCTAAACTGGGGTGGCATGGTGAGCAAAAGAATGATGGATTTAACCCAGATCCCTTGACTGGGGGTGAATGTTTGATTTGTTCTGCATCCCATCCATCAATTGTGTGTCTTTTGCATTCTCGCCCTAAGTGCGCCGGGCATGCCCAGACGTGGGTCCCGGGCTCACTGTGCCACTGGAATCAGGCTATCCTGGCTGATGAGGGGTGAAACACCAAAAGTGGTCCTAGGATGCTTGTTTCAGGTCCAGGGAGGACCTGGCTTGGCAGTTCGGGCTGGACTGTTCCCATGAGGCACAGCGTCAAGACTGATTTGCATATGGCCAGGTCTAAACTGGGGCAGCATGGTGAGCAAAAGAATGATGGATTTAACCCAGATCTCTTGACTGGGGTGAATGTTTTGATTTGTTCTGCATTCCGTCCATCATTTGTGTGCCTTTTGCTTTCTCGTCCTAAGAGCGCTGAGGAAGCCCAGACGTGGGTCCTGGGATCACTGTGCCACTGGAATCAAGCTATCCTGGCTGATGAGGGTTGAAACCCTGAAACCAGTCCTAGGATGCTTGTTTCCGGTCCAGGGAGGACCTGGTTTGACAGTTCAGGCTGGAGTGCTTCCATGAGGCACAGTGTCAAGACTGATTTGCATATGGCCAGCTCTAAACTGAGGTGGCATGGTGAGCAAAGGAATGATGGATTTAACCAAGATCTCTTGACTGGGGGGGAATGTTTTGATTTTTTCTGCATTCTGTCCATCAATTGTGTGTCTTTTACTTTTTGAAAGTAGGCATTTTCTTGTCCCAACACTCTGGTGCATGCAGCCTGTATCCTGGGTCACATGACTGTGAATAAATGGCAGTTGTCCCTTGTTTATTCTTCCCAGTCAGTGAGACAAAGGTGGACTAGGTGCTGGCAGGAGGGGCCATCCTGCCAACATTGGAGGGGCAGAGCTATACCCTGTAACACTTATATTTCAAAGGGCTGCCTCCAGCACACTCACAAAGGATCTTGACACCAGCCTTTTGTCACCTTAGACTTCATGGAGCCTTGGCAGGGGATGGGGAGATCATTTCAGAACCAGATGTGGAAAATAGACGAGAAGATTCCGCCACTTCAAAGGATGGCATTAGGTATCAATATTGGACCTCCTGAGCCACTCTTTAGTACACTCCAGGACCTGTGGAGGACTTCAGAAGGACTGCTTTGTGCCCCGAAAGGACACCCTTGCTGCTTGGGGCTTACTTTGTATTTTAGAGGACTGCTATATTGATTGAGGCCTGATTGCTGCTTAAACCCAGGACTACCAGAGTGACTCCAAGGACTAGTTGGATAATCTCCTGTGTAAGCTGCAGGGCCATAACAAGCTTCAGAGACCTTGAACCCTGCACCTGGCTTTTGCTGGAGTGATTTCAGATGCCTCCAAGTAGTGCTGATCAACTCCTGGATTCTTGGTTGTGGTGTTGAAGGTACTGCTCCTCACTAGTCCTAAAAGTTGGGTCTTAAAATATTTTTCACCAAAAGGTGGCCTGAGAACTGAGTTAAGATTGGGACCTACCTGTCTGCCGATCTGCCTGAGGTGCATCACCGGTTCGCCTGACTTCTCAGAAGCTCCCTCTATGTTCTTGTTTGCAGCAACAAATCCTATTCAACACTACCTCTGAACAACTGTATCGACCTCATGAAGCCCTCATCAGCTTCAGCCTGCAGCTTCATATCGTTGGACGTGGAAATCTTCACTGCACCTCTCTCCAGCAGCTCCCCGACAATGTCTCCTCATCCTCCTCAGCCACTGATTGCTGCCTTGCCCAGTTGTACTTTACCTTCTCAGGAACTTTTCTTCAAATTTCTTATAAGTCCAAAGGTAAGTCTGATCCACCTCTTGTAGCCGAAATGTTTTTCATCGATGTTGGCCTTCACTTTTGATAATTCCCCAGTATCGAGGCGTACAGATATACACAGTTGGCGCTTGATCTTTTAGGCGTTATTTTACACGTAAAAATTTGAAATTCATAATTCTAATCCTGCTGAATGGATTTTATTCGTTTTGGTGTAATTTTATTTATCGCAATTTTCTCTATTTTTCTAAATTGGTGTAGGAATTTTCTTCTTTTGTGTTTTCACTTTATTACTGTTTGTGTGCTGCATAAATAGTGTATACATTGCCTCTAAGTTAAGTCTTACTGCTTTGTGCCAACCTACCAGAGGGTTAAGGACAGGATAATTTAGTGGCTTTTGAGGTTCAACCTGACAAGGACTGAAGTTGTTACTGAGAGGAGCTTTCACTCCCCTCAGCCAATAACCCAATTTCTTACAGTGAGGTAGCCTAACCGTCTCAGAGATGGCAATACAGCCCAATGGGGACAGGGAAAGTGATACCCAAATTGGAACCTGGGAATGGAGGGAGGTTACCATTAAGGAGGTCCTGATTGTCATGAAAGATCTAGATCCCAAGGTATCAGAGGGATGAGGCTTTCCATCACACTTCCCCCCAAAGTCAATTCACTTGTGCGGCCACATAGGGTCAGGGGGAACAGACAAGATTTGTCCCAACTGACCCAGAGGTCTGTGCGGCCACATAGGGTCAGGGGGAACAGACAAGATTTGTCCCAACTGACCCAGAGGCCTGATAATGTCTTGATGTTTGATAGGAGTTTTGAGATCCCAGAGTTATCCCCTCCTAGGTCCCTGATATAAAATAGTATTTTATTCCTCGTATAGTGAGATTACATGGTTTCTGTTCGATAAGGGGATCCATAAATGGCACCTGACCTTTGCGCATGGGAGGCCAGGGCTCCATTGCAAGCACGAATAAAAAGTGTGAGAAGGGGCAGCCCTGTCACGAGGATCTTCTCATTGGCAGTGGCTCTGACAGTAAGTCACCCAAGCCTTTGAGATGGAATGATTTAAGTACAACAGTGCGATCAGAGCACCATCAAGCTTAATAAGTAAACACAAGCATCACTTTATATTATTTGGAATTTTTTGTTTTTTGATTTACTAAAATCCCACGGTGTACAGATGGAAACTGTGTTGTCTTGTGAGTTAGCAATGACGGAACCCTTTTGACTCCTGATGGACTCTAGAGCTTTGACGTAAGTGTTAGAGCAAAATGCAATGAAGGCTGATTTAGAATGTTGAATTTGCAGTTACACGCAGAAGAATAAAGAAGTATAATACTAAGCTCCATGTGTGGCATAGTCATTGCCGGGTACTAAGGCTGGAAAAACGCTGCAAATGGCAATGAGATAGGGGATAAGAAACCTAAAGATCGATAGTGCTCTCCCAGAGAATTTGCCATGGTCCAGGCAAACTGCTTGTACGTGCCACATGTGCCGTCGTCGAAGTACAGAATCAATGCCTAATGCATTTGGAGTCATAGCGCAGCTCCAGCCGATGTGAAGAAGTTAACGATAACAAAAGCATTTCAGAGAATCTACACATCATTGGAAGAGAACCTGCTGGTCAGGGCATACATAAAAATACAGTGCTGCCACGCCAGATAAATTAATACGTTATATGGAGCATTACTGTCAAAGGTGGATACATACAGATACAGAAAAGAAGTGCTAAGGACTGCAGTAGTCAAATACAAATAAAATACATAAAGCGCTGGCTGACAAAACAATTGACAAGAAAGCATACTGTCATTGCACTTACCAGAGCTGAGATAAGTGGAGCTCTACGACCTAAGCACCAGGCGAGGAAACCCAAGAAAAAGCACAAGAGTTGTTCTTACTGAGCTGTCCAATATCAGAAGTAGCACACCACCAAAACTGCCAGGTGGCAGCTCAGAACACCTCCAGAGGTCTCCAGAAAGTGAAGGGCTCTGATGGAGACCAAGAAGGAGGTCACCATTCCACAGACTGTCCAGGATGATCCGGGGGCGAATCCGTTGCAGGGCCTCAGAGATGGGGCAGATGATGTAGGTGTGAGAAGTTGGCCTGGTATATGCTGTCCACTAGTTATAGTGGGCATCTTGCACCAGTCTAAACAACTCCTATTGATGATTAGGTTAAAGACAACCTTTATTGAAAGCTATCCTAGTGGTAGCTATGGAGAGCAGCCTTCAGGCTAAGTCTCGAAGGAATGTAAAGCAACTTGGTTTACCAGATTATAACCTCCTGAATGACCAAATGAAAGGAGAACCACACAAGGTATATATAAAATATATGTATTTATTACTACACACTCTCTACTAACCTCTTTATGAAATTAGAGAGCAAGGCACACAATATTAAAGCACTAGAACGACAGTAAATAGCACAATACACAGTGGGCTCCAGGAGGAGACCAAACCATATACTAAGAAAGTGGTATAACAACCACGACTTGACTAGACACCTTGCCTAGAGCACGTAGAATTGTTGGGACCCCAATAAACCACCCAAAGTAGTGACACGGGGAACCCACGGGGGACGCATGCAGCGTGAGAACACCGGCGCGAGCTCCGTACAATCCTATGGGAAAGTCAGGGTTGGAATTTTAAAGATTAAGGACACTTAGAAGAGGACTTCAAGCAAACCCTTTGGAACATAGAAGGTTCTAAGGCCAGCACCCTTGAGAGTACCAAGGTACCCGTGTTACCTATCCCAGGAGAGCCGAGTGCATAGGGGTCAAGTAGTGACGTAAACGCTCGTTGATTTTAATGGCGTGATGCAAAGAAGTGCTGCTGCCGGGAAGATGAGAAGTGTCCGGTGTGTTCCAAGCCTGGATCGGAGCTGAGAAGAACCTTAAAGCAGAGGGGACAGAGTCTGGGTCACTTCGCAGTGACCAGGGGCAAGATAGACGAATGCCCACCAATGTCGGGTGTTTCAGGTGAGATGAGGTGAAGCTTGACTCTGCAGCCACGGGGACCAGGCGACGCCGACGATGACCAAAGTCCGCAGGTGAGCTTTCCCATGAAGGATGTCGAGTGCTGGGGGGTCAGCGTCTGTATTGGAGACCAACAAACCTTGGCAACTGCAACCCACGCAGTCAGAGAAAAGATGCTTCGGTGGGGACCAACAAGGTCCTGGGGACTCCCCAAGCAATGGAGAGTCTGGGCACGTCTGGAGCAACCAGGAACGCCTACTTAAAGTCAAAGTTCCCTTCTCAGGGACCCACAGGTCGATGGACCAGGGATCACGAAGGGACCTTGAGCTGATTCCAGCACACGGAACACTCGTGGAGTGTAGGCCGGAACTCTTCAGTGGAAATACTGCTCGGGGTCTGGACTACAAGTAGCCCAAAGCACAGCCTCCGGGATCGCCAAAAAGTATATGCTGCTGCAAATGTACACGGTGCCCAGTGGTTCGGGTTACACGGTCCCCATAAGGGATGCGGATCTCAGAATTGCTGAGATCACGGATCAACTTCAGAGACCACGGGAGCCAACCTCCTGTATTGCAAAAATCTTCAGAGTCCTTAAGGAGCTGTGTAGATACAAACCTGTCAGATGTGTTTCAAGGTGCCTGCCTTGCAGGGGAGTAACTCCTTTCCTCCAAGGGAGATTCTTCAGTCATCCAGCATAGTGTAGATAGTCGAAGTACTTGGTTTCTGTAGCAGAGTTTTGTCTAGGTAAATCTAAAGTCCTGCAGTCAGGGGTTTCTACTTTATACCCAAGGAAGTGGTGGGATAAACTCTGGGGACCCACCTATGGGAGGGTCAGGAGAGAGGGGTGGCTACATAGGGTCAGGGGGAACAGACAAGATTTGTCCCAACTGACCCAGAGGCCTGTGCGGCCACATAGGGTCAGGGGGAACAGACAAGATTTGTCCCAACTGACCCAGAGGCCTGATAATGTCTTGATGTTTGATAGGAGGTTTGAGATCCCAGAGTTATCCCCTCCTAGGTCCCTGATATAAAATAGTATTTTATTCGCGTATAGTGAGATTACATGGTTTCTGTTCGATAAGGGGATCCATAAATGGCACCTGACCTTTGCGCATGGGAGGCCAGGGCTCCATTGCAAGCACAAATAAAAAGTGTGAGAAGCGGCAGCCCTGTCACAAGTCTCTTCTCATTGGCAGTGGCTCTGACAGTAAGTCACCCAAGCCTTTGAGATGGAATGATTTAAGTACAACAGTGAGATCAGAGCACCACCAAGCTTAATAAGTAAACACAAGCATCACTTTATATTATTTAGATTTTTTTGTTTTTTGATTTACTAAAATCCTAAGGTGTACAGATGGAAACTGTGTTGTCTTGTGAGTTAGCAATGACGGAACCCTTTTGACTCCTGATGGACTCTAGAGCTTTGACGTAAGTGTTAGAGCAAAATGCAATGAAGGCTGATTTAGAATGTTGAATTCGCAGTTACACGCAGAAGAATAAAGAAGTATAATACTAAGCTCCATGTGTGGCATAGTCCTTGCCGGGTACTAAGGCTGGAAAGACGCAGCAAATGGCAATGAGATAGGGGATAAGAAACCTAAAGATCGATAGTGCTCTCCAAGAGAATTTGCCATGGTCCAGGCAAACTGCTTGTGCGTGCCACATGTGCCGTCGTCGAAGTACAGAATCAATGCCTAATGCATTTGGAGTCACAGCGCAGCTCCAGCTGATGTGAAGAAGTTAACGATAACAAAAGCATTTCAGAGAATCTACACATCAAACTTTGTCCAGTTTCTTGCCAGAGCAGGGGCTGATAGCCCCTGCAACCAGTTTGAGCTGGACTATGCACAGGGACACCAAATGTGGCCCCAGTGCAGACATCAAAGCACTCTCAGAGTGCACCCACCCAGCCCCAATACACTAAAGCCTGTCTGGGAGGTGGTCACCCCTCCCTGTGACAGGAAACCTATTGTCCAGCCTCCCCTGGTGGAGTTTCATCCAGCAGCAGGAAGGCAGACTTGTGTCTGTGGCTGGCAGCATCCATTTTGTGATGCCAGGGTTCTGTGAAGCTGGTACCGGGTGTACCGGTGTTGTCATATTTCTCCCTCTAGTAGGGTGGAATCATACCTCCCACACCAGTTACTGATGTGGAGGGATGATTCCAAGGTGTTTGACACCAAACACAACATGTTTCCATGCAGCCGTTTTAAAGTTAGCATTTACCGCGAGATTATAATGCACTTAAGTATATATGGCTTGGCTGCATCACAAACAACCCCGGAATAGAGGTTCCGAAGGCTGCAGAGGGGCTCTGCTCATTCAGGGACACCCTCTAACATAAAACCTAGCACCCTGCCTTCAGGATTGATAAGGCCTGCCTAAGGGGTGACTGATAGGTTTATATGTGCAGTGATAAGGATAGATATATTGAACCTGTATCTAAGTAAGGGGTGCATGCACCACCTTAGACAGGCTGCTGTAGCAGACCTGATGTGTCATTTTGAATGGTCACCCAGGGGTGGGATAATACATGCTGCAGCCCCTGAGAGGCCTCTGGGGTACCCATGCCCTGGGTACATAGTATGCCATATACTAGGGACTAATAAGGGTACCCCAGAATCCAATCTGGAGTGTACCTAAAGTACATAAACAACCAATTTAGGGAGAAAGCAGATAGACTGGGGTCCTGATTAGCAGTATCCCAGTCAGACTAAGTCGAAAACCAGCAAAACACCAGGAAAAAAATTGGGGTAACCATGCAGTCAGATTCCACCTTCCTACTGCAGGTCCTAGTGAACAGCCTACAGTCTCTGAAAGAGCTCCTCCCTCAATGTCAGCCACTCCCATAAATGGTTTCAATGCTGCTGCCTTCCTGAAAACACCACCACCTTTCGATATCACCAAAAAGCAAAACATTGGCAATGGATGGTGTAGTGTCTTGCAAGTTAGCAATGACAGAACCCTTTTGGCTCCTGACGGACGCTGTAGAGCTGTAACATATGTGTTAAAATGAAATGCAATGAAGGCTGATTTAGAATGTTGAGTTCACAGAAGAATAAAGACATGTAATACTAAGCTGTGTGTGTGGTGTGGTCATTGGCGGGTACCCAGGCTTGGGAAGACACTAGAAATGGGAACGAGATATGGGATAAGTAACCTGAAGATCAACAGTGCTCTCCCAGAGGATTTGTTAGGGTCCAAGCAAATAGCTCATGCATGCCATGTGTGCTGTAGTCAAAGTACAGAATTGACACTTAATGCATGCGGAGTCAAAGCGCAGCTCCAGACGCTGTGATGCAGTTGAAGAATAAAAAAAGCATTGCAGAGAATCTACACATCGTTGCCGAGAACCTTCTGGTCAGGTCATCCATAAAGGTACAGCACTGCCACGCAAGATAAGTCATACATTATACGGAGTGCTAACGCTGAAAGCATATCCAACCAGGATTTCAAAGAAGTCATTGAACATCAAAAACTGCAAAACAATGCTGTGAACAGAAGCACTGCAAGGTGGAGATCAACTAGGTGTGAGAAAGTGCAAATTGACATTTAGAAAAGAAGAAATAATTGACTTACCGAAATCACTAAAGAGAGAGTCATCGTACCAATGCACTGGGTGAAGCAGACATGCTCAAAATTGTGCTTACAGAGCCATCCATTCACGAAGTGGCTAGCCACCAAAATTGCTGAGTGGGGCTCAGAACAACTCCGAGGGTCTCCAGAAAGTGAAGGGCTATGATGGAGACCAAGCAGGAGGTTATCATACCATAGACTGTCCAGGCCAATCCGGAGGCCAATCCATTGCACAGCCTCAAAGATGGTGCAGAGGATGCAGGTCCTAATGGACAACCAACAATCTTTGAAAGAGCGTCACCCTCAATGTCAGCCACTCTTATAAATGGTTACAATGCTGCAGCCTTCCTGAAACCACCACCACCTTTCAATATCGCCAAAAGCAAAACATTGACAATAGATGTATTGTGTGGATAGAGACATTTGATGATTTCATTAATGCACTTGAGGAGACTAATAACAACAATATTATCAAATACCTAAAACATCTTGTTGGTGATGGTGTAAAAGAAGTCATATGAAGATGCTGCAAACTGACAAAGAAATCACATACCATAAAATTAAAGAAACTTTGAATCTCAAATGAATCCAATGCCCAATGTAGATCACGAAAGATATATTTTCAGTCAAGAATGACAGAATGTTGCTGAAACAATCTATGAATTTGTCAAAATACTTCACACACTCATCAAATTCTGCAAGTTCCATTAATTTAATGATGAAGAACCCATATATCTTACATCTTAGACTTATTGATGGATGCTTGTCAGATTCATTCAGATGACAAATGCTGTGAGAAACTCTTAGTCTGGAGCAAGTGTTAATGTTTGCCAGATCTGAAGAGCGGGCCAAGAGTCAAGCTGCTGACATGTAGGCCAGAGGTGCCTAGAATTGATCAGTCATGAGCATGAAAAGTAAGCTAAAGCCAAAAGACTGAAGGACACAAGGTGATGTCTACTTGTAAAAATAAGTTGTGTTGTAGGTGTGGATTTTTGTTTCTACATAAAGGTAAATATTCTGCCATTGGACAGACATGTAAAGGCTGTGAGAAGGAGACAGTGAAGGAGCTGTATGCATATGCACTGACATGACAGGCAATTAAAGCAATTAAACAAGTGCAACATCCAGGTCCACACATTGATGACATAGCGCAATTAAATGGTGCAGAGGGCTTCTCTCGCATTGATTTGAAACTTTTCTACTCATGTTGGCCTGTTTTGATTAAAAAAGACTAAGAGGCTGATTTAGATCTTGGCAGATGGGTTGCTCCATCACAATAGTGAAGGATATCCTGTCTGCCGAAATATAAATCCCATAGGATATACCAGGATTTTTATTTCTGCAAACTGGACATCCATAATGTTTGTGATGGAGCAACCCGTCCATCAAGATCTAAATCAGGTCCTATGTTTTGGTATGTCATTGTCTGCCGAACTTTTTCAAGATGTCATTCGATGTACCATACAGCCTGTCATGAATGCTTTCAGTTATTGCGATGACATATTGGTTTTCAAAGCTAAACAAAAAGTGTACGATAAAGCTCTCACACAAGTATGGCGATTATTTGCAGATGCAGGTTTGAATTTAAATGCAGATACATGTGAGTTCCACAAGACAAATTTAAAATACTTTAGCCATATCTTTTCTGATGGGGGTATGATACCCGATCCTGCTAAAGTACAAGCATTGTCAAATGCTGATCCCCCACAAGATGTTTCTATGGTGTGTTAATTTCTTGGCATGGTCAGCTACTGTTCCAGATATATACAAGACTTTCCCACTGTAAGTGCTCCATTGAGAGAATTGATAAAAAGAATGCTTAATTTCATTGATGACATGAATGTGGGAAAAGTTTTTAAAAGATCAAACAACCCAGTGCAAATGCTACTGAAATGGCATATTTCAATCTGAAACTTCAACAGAAGTTGTTGTCGACGCTACCCCAGTCGGGTAAGGTGACATCCTTGCACAGCACATCAGACTTTGTCCCAAACAGAATGTGCTTTTTCACAGCCTGAAAAAGAAAGCTTAGCTGTTGTATGGGCTTATGAACATTTCCATATATTCCTGTATGGAAAGCCTTTTATGCCTGTAAAGGATCATCAGCTTTGTTAACTATATTTGGCAACACAAAGGCCTAGATGACTCTGCTTTGAACAATGGGGACTACGTCTACAAGAGTACTATTATAACATTGTGCATCATCCAGGGAAGGATCAGGACCCTGATGACTACTTTTGGCTATAGAAAGTCATGGTACGCCATCCAAGATGGCTGAATCCTATATCAATATTAATGAGAAATCACGCACGCCGGCTGACATTTTGTTAGCCCAAATTATCAAAGCTACGAGCAATGATAGTGACATGCTAAAGCTAAAGCTGAAAGATATAATCACAAATCAGTCAGGTACTCAACACCCTCAACCTCTCACCAGTGACGGTGAATAGCACAAATACAAAAATGTCAACGATGAACTGTCCATAACCCAGGAAGTAGTTATTTTGCAGGGATCGAGAATCCTGATTCCAGGGAGTCTGCGGAATAAAATTATTGAAGTGGCCCACGAAGGACATCATGGAATTGATGCCCCAAAACAAGCTCTCTGAGACCTAGTCTGGTTTCCGTATCTCGATGAGCAGGTTGAATAGGAATAAAGGCCTATCATCTGGGCCTTTAGTGGCCTTGGGGCACCATCCAAGTATTTTCAAAACTCCTACCAAACAGTAACAAACACAAAACCTTTTGCCTGAAGGCAGGTGCTTTGAAAATGCTCCTGCTGGCTGGGAGCAGACTTTTGGTCTGCTTACCTGCCCACACTGAAGTAGGAAGGGAAACAGATCAAGATAATGCTACCGCCCGGAGGGAGCAGCAGAAATAGCTGCTTCCTGCAGGCGGGAGCAAAGCTGGCTCCTGTAGCTTGCAGGGTGCCGGCTGGGGCATTGGGGGCCCTGGGGCTCACACATGGCCCCTAACAAGTGTATGGTGGGTGCCCGGGGTGGGCACCAGGAGCTGAGGGCCCTCAGGGCAAAATGAATGATGTAATTTGAGATGTCATGAGTGATGTCATAAATGATATCTTAGAACATCTCATGAGTAATGTAATATGTGAGGTCATAAGCAGGGCATGGCAGTGGCATAAGTTATAGTTAGCTCTGCTAAATATAACTAGTACATTTCTGTGGTTTATTTTGTTCAAAAAGTTAATATTGTCATTGACATATTCACCTAACTAGACCTTACTTTACCTTTGTTTTTTAGTGAGTGTATATATATATATATAATATAATATATATATATATATATATATATATTCACTTAAAAAACCATAGGTTTCACACATGTTATAGTTAGGTGGATATTTCACTCATAAAAAACCAATGAAATTCCCCCGTTATAGTTAGTTGAGATAACTATAACTCGCGCGCCCGCAATCCTCTGCTCATGACGTCACATATTACATCACTCATGACATGGTCAGTGGCATCACTGATGACATCACTGATGACATCATCCTTGTGATAGAGTGTGTGAAACCTATGGCTTTTTAACTGAATTTGCAAGGTTTTTCAAATGCTAATTCCTAATTATAACGTGTGTGAAACCTATGTTTTTTTCAGTGGATTTGTACGTTTTTTTAAATGCTAAGTTATGTATGTATTATATATTTTTTTATATATTTATTTTTCAATAAACTACGTATTAAACATTTTTGTAAATTTTTTTATGGGTTTTCACCATGCGCGCACCTCCGCGATTTAAAAAAAAAAAAATGTAAATGTTTTTTTCTGCCTTCGGGGTCCTTCAGGGACCCCCTGACCAAGGCTAGGGGATCAGGAACTCTCTACCCTGCTCCCTTTTCACGTTCGCCACCTTCCTTTTCCACTCTCGCACTGAAAACAAACAAAATGCCGGCCGACACTTCCTGATTTCGACCGATTCGAACGTTGACTGACATGTAACAACCAATCATAATTACGCGCGCACGGTGCGCAGCTATAGATATGTATGTGCTTTAAACTGTAATTTTCTCAGGAACTACTGAACAGATTGACACCATATATGCAAAAGGCACATCCCTGACCTGAGGACTACCTCTCTGCCAAATTTCAAGTAATTCTGTTCAGCTGTTCGGGCTGTACCTTCGATTAAAGGTCCTATGGGAAAATGCATGGGAAAAATGCGTTTTGGGACCCACCTTTTTTCTCGGCCCCCGCTTGACGAATCCCCCCGAGACTTTCAGGGTAGGAGCTGAGCGGAGCGCCCCATTAGTTTTGAAAATTTCGCGAAGATTCGTTAACCGGCGCCAAAGTTATTCAAAATAGAATTTTGAAATTTCCTATGGAAACACGGTCCTAACTATAACTATCTACTGGCAACCGCCAGTAGATTATATATATATATATATATATATATATATATATATATATATATACATATATATATATATATATATCACTGAAGAAACCATAGGTTTCAGGGATGTTATAGTTGGAAATTAGCATTTAAAAAACATGGAAATTCACTGGAAAAAAAATAGGTTTCAGGGATGTTATAGTTAATGGGACATTTTACTCGTACAAAACCATAGAAATTCAGCCGTTATCGTTAGTTCAGCTAACTATAACTCGCGCAACCGCAATGCACTGCTGATGACGTCACATATTACATCATTCATGAAAAGGTCAGTGACATCACTGGTAACGTCTATGATGACATCTAAAATGACATCACTGATGACATCACTGATGACATCACCCACGTGATAATCTGATGCAGCTCCTCACACCCTAATATAACCTTTGATACACCCATTCTAAAATACAGACTACCATTTTCGAAACCATACACACACCAATACCAGTTACTATATACCCACTCACTGATTCCTAGGTCTACACCCACATCCACTTATTCACCTATACAGTCACTCATACATGCAGTCACTCATCAATACAGCACTATCATATGCAGTTATACACCTATAGAGACACACACATCCACTCACCCATAGAGTTACTCACACACCTAGTCACTCATGCGAAGGATCAATAACACTCCCATTTCTTCACCTAGACAGTTATACATACACCACCTCACTTACTCATACAGATACTAACACATACTTACTCACTTATACAATCACTGATACAAGCAAGCACTCATCCATACAGCCATTCTCACAATCACTCACTCTCACATATAGTCATTTATATACTCCAACACTCACATATACTGACTTTCACATATGTAGTTACTCACTAATGTATCCCTGAGACATCCATTCACTCACCAACACAGTCATACGCACACTCACCCACCCATACAGGCAATCACAGATGCACTCTTGAACCCATACACCCAGTGAATCACCCACTCACACATCCATACAGGGAGTCACACCCCCCCACCCACCCACACAGACACTCAGGCACCCATACAGATACTCAGACAACCAATTGATAACCCATTTAAACACTCATGTAGCTACTTACCCATCCAATTTAGCTTACAATAACGCTATTGCCACAATGCGCCTATAGCAGAGTTTAATGCGGTTAACCAATCCTAACAGACCCATTTTTGGGGAGGGCAAGAGGGGAGTGTCAATGATTTGTGCTATTTCTAAAAATACTCCCTGCCAGTATGCCGAAATGTGAGGACAAGCCCAGGCCATGTGCAAGTCAGCATCAAGGGGATTTTTAGGGCAATTGGTGGTTTTGGAAGGACCGAATTTGGCTAGATGTCGTGAGGTAATGTAAACTCTGTACACAAATTTGAAGTGAAGCAGTTTGTGCCTATGGTTGGGGGACACTTTGTGAGTTTGGTTGAGGCAGTAGGACCATTTTTTGTCAGTTAAAGGTTGACCCAAAGCGTCCATCCATCGCTGCCGGGTACCCCTGTCCCGCCCCATCCTAAAAGCCCAACAGGCTTTATACAGTTTGGTGACCAGGTGTGAACCGGTGTCGTCTGTGATAAGCAGGGTGAGCGGGGTAAACTCTGTGGTCGGGGAGGGAAAAGTGGAGAAATTGGTGCGTAATGTCCCCTGTAGTCGGGCCACATTGAGATTGTCAACGCCGGTCATCCCTGGGAGCTGTGTTAAATAAGATAACTTACGTGCCTGTCCGTCAGGGAATAGGTAGCCAAAGGTGTCCAACCCTAGTTTGGAAATAGTGGCTAGGATCCCCTTTCCGATGGTTAGGGGTAGGAACAGATTGTGGGTGAGTGGGAGGGCCGGTGAATAAAGAGGGCCAGAACTGAGTAATAGGTTGAGCTGACCCCAAGCCCAACATGTGGTAGACAGGGGCTGGATATCCTGCAGATCAAGGGGGGCCCCTTTGAAGAGTAGCGACCCAATTGGTGTAGGGGCCACTATTTCCCTCTCCGGCTTTGTGGATGGTATGCGAACATCCGGGTGGAACCAGTGGTGCACATATTGGACCTGTGCCACTAAAAAATAGAGTTGAGGATCAGGGACTGTGAACCCTCCCCGTGCATAGGGCAATGTGAGAGTGTCCTAAGCAACCCGAGGTCTGCAGCCAGCCCATATCAATCGAATAAGGAGGCCGCATAGCTGCGCGAAAAAGGCTTTAGAAAGAGGGATAGGTATTGTGCGAAAAAAATAAAGAAAACGAGGTAACACCTTCATGTTAATGAGTGCTATGCGACCAACCATGGAGAGAGGTAATTGTATCCACTTCTCCACTTGTGAGGTGAGCTGCTCCACTGCGGTCCATAGTTTAGCTGTAGTACCTGGCCTTTGTCCCTATGTAGATGCACCCTTAGATATTTCGTGGTATCTTTAGCTACCTGCAGAGGATGTTCCGTCTCGTCCGCCAGTGCCGTGTCTGTGATGGGGAACAAAACTGACTTTCCCCAGTTAATCTTAAGACCAGACATGGCGCCAAACCGTTCAATTTCCTCCACCAAAGGTTGTAGGTTGTTGCGGGGGTGCCGGACGAAAAGCAGAATGTTGTCTGCATACAAGGACATGAGTAGTGGACCATTAGGAAATTGCAGGCCGCGAAACAAATGCTTTTCTTGAAGGTGGCAGACCAGAGGGTCCATTGCTATAATAAATAATAGCGGGGACAAAGGGCACCTCTGGCGAGTGCCATGTGTGATCAGGATGGGAGGAGACAAGGAGCCATTCACCCGAAGGCAGGCCGTGGGAGAAGAATATAATACCAGGAGATTAGTTAATATAACTGTAAATATTATATATTTCAAATTGTAATAAAGATATATTACTGTTTAATATATTTTTCGAAATTTGCGCTGGGTGCACGCACGTTGTGCGCCTGGTGCACATATCCCATGTGACTTCAAAAGAAACTATTTTATTAGTTTAGAAGCTTTCTATTCTAGAACTTGAAGGACCCCCACCCTTTTTTTTCATTCTTCCAGGAGCATCTTTTGAAGAAACACCTCTTGTGTTTTGTGTCCCTCTTAGTTTGATTTGTTTGGTGTTTTTTTCTAAACAAAGGAAATGGCATCTGAAAATCCAGCTCAGGATATTCCTGTAGATGAAGAGGAAGTGGAAGAACCAATCAAGAAAAGAAAGGAAAGCACTGTATGGGCTTTCTTCTCTAGCCCTAAAGGAGAAAAAAATGTGAATGCTCGCAAAGTCACCTGCACTATTTGCAAGAACATCTTATCTCGTGGATCTGAAAAAAAGTACTCCTGTGGGGCTCCATCAGTGCTAAAACACCTCCAGACTATGCACCCAAACCATCTTGCGCGTGAACAACATCAGCGTCAAATGCAAGAGTCTCAGCAAAATGATCAGGACGCAGGACCTAGTACTTCTCCAGGATCTACTACATCCTTACATATTATACCACAATTCAGAGGACTAGAACAGCACTGCATAAAGTGCAAGAAACGTCTCTGTGCAGGCAAGCAATCTGTTGGAGCTATTGTTTTTGCTGCAAACAATCATCATTGTTAAATTTGTCTTTTTTCTTTTTACAATGAGTTTCCAATTGCAAAATGTTTTCAAAAGATTTGTTTGTTAATTTCCTTGTTCTTTTAATTGTTTGTTTAAAAAAAACACCCAAAAAATTACTAAAAGAGTTAAAAAAAACTCAGAAAGATTTAAAATGAGTGAAAGGGTAATGTCTGAGTCATGCTTTTAGTGAATACGTAGTGTCTGAGTGAATGAATGAGTGCAGCAATATTACCTGACTTATTGGATGAGTGCACGGATAGTGTTTGAGGGAATGAATGAATGCAAGAGTAGTGCCTTAGTGATTGCATGACTGCATGGGTAGTGCCTGGCTTATTGCAGGAGTGCATGGGTAATGCCTAGGTGATTGCATGAATGTAGCGGTAATGTCTGGATGAATGGATGAGTATATGGGAACTGCCTGAGTGATTGTAGGAGTGTATGGGTAATGCGTGGGTGATTGCATAGGTAGTCCCTGGGTGATTGGAGTAGTGCAAGGGTAGTGAATGGTGATTTTGTAACTGCATGGGTTACGCCAGGGTAATTGCATGAGTGCAGAGGTAATGTGTGGGTGATTGGAGGAGTGCATCAGTAATTCCTGAGTGATTGCATGAGTACAAGGGCAGTGCCTGGGTGATTGGAGTAGTGCACGAGTCATGTGTGGTGATTTGGTAAGTGCATGGGTAACGCCACGCTGACTGTGTGAGTGCAGAGGTAATGTGAAGGTGATTGGATGAATGCATGGGTAATGCATGAGTGGTTGCATGCATGTATGGGTAATGTCTGGGTGAATGTATGAATGCATGGGCAGTGCCTGGCTGATTGGAAGAGTGCATGGGTTCTGCCTTAGTGATTAAAGAAATGCATGGGTTATTTCTGAGAGATTGCATGAGTACATGGGTAGTGCCTGGGTGATTGCATGAATGCAGCGATAATGTCTGGGTGACTGGAGGAGTGCATGAGTACTGTCTAAGTGAATGAAGGAGTGCATAAGTAATGTCTGGGTGATTGCATGAGTGCATAGGTAGTGCCTGGGTGATTGCAGAACTGAATGGCTAATACCTGGATGATTCCATAAGTGTAGGTGTAATGTCTGGATGATTGAAGGAGCACATGGATAATGTCTGAGTGATTGTAAGAGTATAGGAGTAATGTCTGGGTGTTTGCAGGAGTACATGGGTACTGCCTGAGTGATTAAATGTGTGGATTGGCAATGCCTCGGTGATTTTGTAACTGCATAGGTAATGCTTGAGTAATTCAAGGAGTGCATGACTAATGCCTGGGTGATTGAAGCAGTGCATGGGTAGTACATGTATGATTGGAGAAGTGCATAGGTACTGCCTGAGTGATTGGAAGAGTGCATCGCTAATGGCTGGGTGATTGTATGTATGTAGAGGTAATGTCTGGGTGATTGAAGGACTACATGGTTAATATTTGGGTAATTGGACGAATGCATGGGTGCTACCTGAGTGATTGAAGGAGTGCATAAGTAATTCTTCAGTGATTGCATGAATGCAATGGTAATGTTTAGGTGATTGGAGGAGTGCATGGGTAATGCCTGGGTGCATGGAAGTGTGCATGAGTAGTGCATTGTGCATAGAGGGGTGCATCGGTACTTTCTGGGTAATTGGAGGAGTGTATAAGAAGTACCTGGGTGATCGCATGAGTGTACAGGTAGTGTCTGTATGACTGGAAGACTGCATGGGCACTGCCTCGGTGAGTGCATGGGTAATGCGTGGGTGATTGCATGAATGCAGGGGTAATGTCTGGGTGATTGGAGGAGTGCATGGATAATTGCTGGGTGCATAGAAGAGTGCATGGGTAGAGTCCTGCTGCATGTAGGAGTGCATGGGTAGTTTCTGTGTGATTGGAAGAGTTCATAACAGGTACCTGGTTGATTGCATGAGTGTACAGGTAGTGTCTGGATGATTGGAAGACTATATGGGTAGTGTTTGAGTGATTGTATAAGTGCAGCAGAAGTGCGTAAGTGCATGTATGAGTGCATGGCTAGTGGATGAGTGATTGTATGAGTGCATGGGTAGTGTCTGGGTGATTGTAGGAGTGCATGGGTATTGTCTGAGTGGTTTAAAAAGTACATGGATAATGTCTGGGTGATTGCATAATGGCATGGTTACTGACTGGTTGATTGAAGGAGTACATAGATAGTTCCTGGGTGATTGCATGAGTGCAGGGTTAACACTTTGCAGGGGGGGCACAAGTTTTGTTACACCACTGATTGGGAGCTGCTTTGAAGACAAGGGGGTGGCAGGGTGGCATTAATGGCTGGTATAGACTTGCTTGACTGTCTTACTGGTTCTCCCTGTATAAATGAGAGCACACTCCCCTTAGCAGGTGAAAAGCTCTAATAGCTTTATAGCCCTTTTGGCTTGGGAGACAATGGATATTAAATGCCCTCTTGTGTGGTATAGGACCTCACCTGCAGTTTGGGTCTCTCACACAGGTAGAGAGCTTTTCATGGCCAAGGTAGCACTGTGCAACCGGCTATGAGGCTGGGTTGATGCAATTACCAGAAATCTCTCTAAAATACGTAATTACATTTACCTTTCTGTAAAATGAGACTTGAAGGAATTAGTCGGAACTGCCACCTGTAACGATACATTCTGAAGTTGGCAAATTATGTAACTGGCGCAGCGCCCAACAGTATCAGAGGCGCTAACCGAAGGTGTTTTCATTCTACGGCTCAAAATACGGGCCAATTAGGTTAACATCATCAAAAGCGGGTGCAAAGTTTGCACAAAAGGAGCATCATCGAAATGTGATTATTATATGTTTTACCAGTTTTCAGGATACACCCATTCATTCATCCCTTCCCCAGGTTGGTTGATTAAGCCTCCACTCTGACGCGTCTTCCGGTTTGGAGATAAGATTGCCTCCCTTCACTCTCTCATATTCCACATGTGTCTGAGTAACGAGTGCTCCCGGCACCACTTCACATACATAATAAATATTGCCCCCGGGACCTGGCCCACCCAGGGGGTTACAGATAAGGAAGCGCGGGAGCCCCCGCTTCGTTTTCAAAAAAAAATTATCAGCAGGATTCGTGCACTCAGTGCAAATTCTGCCTTTTTAAAAATAATATGCTTTTTTGGCCCTCCTTGTGCATCCCCTGAGCAGGCCTAGGGGGTCAGGGTGTTTCTAACCTGCCCCCTTTAATTGTTTTTTAACCTCTTTTTTCTGTTTTCTTGTGACTTGGTTCTACCGAGTCACAAGACGGCTGCCAACACTTCCTGGTTTGGAGTGTTGGTAGCCAATTAGAATAAAGCTTGTGCTCGGGAGGGTTCACAAACCCACCGCACCACTAGATATCGAAACATTTTCTTTCTTTAATTTCTCAGCAACTACTGAACGGATTTACACCATTTAACAAAAAGGGTTCTTTCTGAACCAAGGGCTACATTTTTGCCAAATTTGGTGTAATTCCATTCAGCAGTTCGGTATGTAGATTTGTCTAAAGTTTCCTATGGAACATTACATGGGGAAAACCCATTTTGGGATCCCCATTTTTTCTCGGCCCCCGCTTGACAAATCACCCTGAAACATTCAAGACAGGAGCTGACCGGAGCAGGTCACTAGTTTTGAAAATTTCGTGAAGATTCGTCAAACAACACCAAACTTATTGGGAAAACAATAAACGCTTTTCCTATGGAAACTAGGTCCTAACTATAACTACCTACTGGTGAAAAGGTAGCCCTTGTTTCAGAAAGAGTCCTTTTTGTTATATGGTGTAAATTTGTTCAGTAGTTACTGAGAAATTCAAATAATAAAAGTTTCAAAATCAATTTTCCATAGGAAACTTTAGCCAAGGCTGCAGCCCAAACTGCTGAACGGAATTTGGCAAAAAGGTAGTGCTTGGTTAAGAAAGAGACATTTTTTTTAAATGGTGTAAATCCGTTCAGTAGTTGCTGAGAAAACCCTTCCGACCACGAGGTTCACTGTAATTGGCTGCCAACACTCCAAACCAGGAAGTGTTGACAGCCATCTTGTGACTCGGTAGAACAGAGTCACAAGAAAACAGTGAAACAAAGGTGAACAACAAGAAAAGGGGGCAGGGTAGAAACACTCTGACCCCCTAGGCCTGATCAGGGGGTCCCACAAGAACCCCCAGGGCCAAAAAAAGCATTTTTTTTTAAATCGTCCAAATTCTTGCTATGTGCACGCATCGGGGCAAAAAAAAAACCCAAAAAAGAAGCGCGGGCTCCCGTGCTTCATTTGTTTTAGGCCCCTGGGTGGGCTTGGTCCCGGGGGCAATTTAAAATTATGGTTTGGGGGCCCGTGGGAGCCCCCACAGCCCCGGGGACCTCCACCTCCCCAGGGCTTTCCTCATAATGTGCTCTATTACAGCCTACGCACCCAAGATCATTTTAGAGATCATATAAAACGATCCATTTTAGAGCGCCTTAGAAGAAAATATACTGTCCTTAAACATTTAGGTAGTAGCTGCTGCTTACATAACTCAATTAATTGTACTCTTTTCATCAAGAGGGTGAAAAAATGAGTATGTCCAATAAGCTAAGTACCTGTGTCCTACAGTTTGTGAACAGATTGACACATACGGGGCTTAACTTGCTGAGCAACGTTACTGCAATTCTTGCGGTTACACGAATCCCTGCAGCAGGCGCTTTCTCCTCTTGAGCTATTTTCTCCACCCCAGGCCTTTTGGCTGACATGGGTCGCTTGAGGAGGTGCATAAAAGTACAGTGTGGTTTAAATGACAGCAGAAGCGGTATCATGCCGGCTGTACACACTGCGCTTTAGTTAACACGTGCAGGAGAGACGCCACACTCTGCATTATCAGGACATTAGCAGGTGATATGATGTCACCACCAGCAGAAGGGATTATCAACATTTTATCGACACCCTTTCTCATCCCGTGGTGATGTGGCGATTTCTGCATGTCTACAAACTGTAGCTCTGTCTTCAGATTCCAATGGAAAAATAAGTGGGACTCTCTGTGATCATGCGTGACGATTTCGGGCACAAGGAGGCTTGGAACTTGTTTACCATTGTTTATATCATGGGGTTGATGTAATTGGCGTTCACATACAGCATCTTGAAACAGTACACCTGCAGAAACCACTTTATCATTAAGACTCGTCTACCCTTTCATGACAGCAAGAGTATGCCTTTCACACTGTCCCTCTCACCGCCCCCTCTTTCTCTCAATTTCTCTTTCACTTTATCCCTCCTCTCTCGACAGAAAGGGCATGAGATGCGGATGTTGCGAAGCAGGTGGAAAGAGGGCAGTGGCAGAGGGAGGCAGAACAATAGGAAAAGAGACAAGGGAGAAAGATAAAATAGGGAGAAGGTGAATAGGAACCGCAACCGAGCAAAATAGAAATTAGAAAATAACATTCAGAAATGTAGGGTTTATCAAATGTAAGAAAGTATGTATAAAAGCTCACTGAAAAAATATCTGAACAAGTATGTTATAAAGCTTAGTAAGCTGTATTTCAGATGGCACCGTCAAATCTCCAATTCCTCTTCTGTAACAATAGAACAGTCTAATACAATATAACAAGTGACATCATTGTTACAGTAAAAGAAAAGGAAAATAAAGTTATGAATAGAACAGAAGATCAATACCGAAATACTTTCTAGCGGTGAATATTTTCAGAGCTTCTTTTCTCCGGGACTTCAAAATGTTTGATCTTAGTGGCGATGGGTCATAAACTCCTCTGAGATCATTATGACTGTGAAAATTATAATATACATATTCACAGTATATGATCAAAAGGGGGGAACAGACTAAAAAACGGAAGCTGGTGACGTTGCTTATATATCTTTAGTCTTTGCGCCAACGGGTCATGAACTCCTCTGAGTTCACCATGACTGTTCATATTATAATATACATATTGACAGTATATGATCCCCAGGGGAAAACAGACTAACAACCGGAAGCTGGTGATGTTAATTATAAATGTTTAGGGTTTGCGCCGATAGATCACCAACACCTCTGAAGTGAAGTACAGTGTCAATATTATAATATAGAAAGTCACAATAAATAAGCTGAAAGGAGCCAGAAAAGGAGCAATGTTTGCTGTAATCTGTCTGTTTCTGAAAACAAGCTGCTGACGTTACAGAAAAAAAGGCTAAAACATGCAATAACACTTTTTTCTAGATATAATTGTTTAAATATTGACAAATAGCTACGTATTCTAAATATCTACTATGCCATAATCAAACAACTTACAACTCTGAAATATGTTTTGTTGCCGCAAAACAAGAATCCGACGGTAGAAAAGGGAACCTGCATCACAGAATGGACACAGATAAAAAACTTGCGAAAACGAAACTAATCGAACAATGGTAGTGGTTTATATACTTTTTGGTTATTGAGTAGTCGATGGAAGGAAGATGCGGCTCTGCCTATTTAGATGTCACGTTTTATAGTTTACACATGCTCACGTTTTAACTGTTTAACTTGTGCACGTGATGGGTAAAGTTACAGAATGTGAAGCTGAAAAGGTTTCGATTTCCATCGTAACACGTGTAAGGTTCTTAATATGTAGATACGTTGGAGAGCTTAAAAACTGATACCTGCAAACAGTGTCATTTCCATTCTCATGACTAAATACATCTATTAATTGCCGTAATTCTAAATAGAAGACATAAAAAAAAATATCTTTCGAAATAAAGGAAAAAAAATGTGCTAATATTTTTCATCACTATGGTTTTAAATAAAAAAAATGCGAGCACTTGTAAAGCATACAGCTACCCCTGGAAAGGTGTGCCGGCGCTCGGGGTCATCGGAAAGATTAAGCAAGGTGTTGCCCACAGTGACTTGGTGGTGGGCTAACGTGCCGCTGGAGCCGGGAATCGAACTGTGAACACTGTTGTTCGAAGTCAGGTATTATAGCTGCTGTGTCACAGTTTTTCCATACTGATATGTTAATTACTGCTAATTATGTTTCCAACATTGTTAAATTATAACTTATAAAAGACGACTGTTACAGTTAGTTTTAACCTACAAAAAGTATGCACGTCTTTTTAAAATTTACTTAAAAACAATATAGGTTTCAGGGACATTGTAGTTAGAAATTAGCATTTACAAAACCTTAGAAATTCACTGAAAAAACCATATGTTTTACAGGCGTTGTAGTTAGAAATGACCATTTAAAAAACCTTTGAAATTCACACAAAAAAACATAGGTTTCAGGGACATTATAGTTACCTGGACATTTCACTCGTACAAAACCATAGAAATTCCACCGTTATAGTTAGTTCAGCTAACTATAACTCGTGACCCGCAATGCACTGCTCATGACGTCACATATTACATCATTCATGACATGGTCAGTGACATCACTGATGACATCACTGACGACATCTCAAATGACATCAATGATGACATCACTGATGACATCATCCAGTGACTGTGTGTTTCTGAAAAGTTTAAATATATTTCATATATATGCCAAGCTGTATTGAAGAATCAGTGGGTGTATAGGTGTCTGGATGAAGGATTTACAAGGTGTGTGACTGATTGCATAAGTGACTGATTAAACGTGTCTTACTGAATGCATGTCTGTATCAGTGTTTCTGTTGTTGTGTCAGCTAGTACATGGGTTAGTCAGTAGCTACATGACAGTTAATATGGGTTATTGACTGTTTGCCTGAGTATTTATAGCATTGCCTCAGCGTGCGTGTTGGTGGGTTGGAAGTGTGTGACTCTGTGCATAGATGTGTGACTAGTTGGTTCACTGGGTGTATGGGTTCAAGACTGCATGTGGAAACAGCTCTATGACTGGGTGAGTGTTTGTGAGTGAATGTAGATCTCAGTGGTACATGTAAGTAGCTACATATGTAAACGGCAGTTTATGTGAGTGATGGTGTATATAAATAACTATATGTGACAGTGAGTAATTACGAAAAAACCATAGGTTACAGGTACATTGTAGTTACAAATTAGCATTTAAAAACCTTTGAAATTCACTGAAAAAACCATAGGTTTCAGGAACATTATAGTTACAAATTAGCATTTAAAAAATCTTTGAAATTCACTGAAAAAACCATAGGTTTCAGGGACGTTATAGTTAGTTGGACATTTCACTCATACAAAACCATAGAAATTCGGCCTTATAGTTAGTTGAGCTAACTATAACTCGCGCCTCCGCAATGCACTGCTGATGACGTCACATATTACATCATTCATGACATGGTCAGTGACATCACTGATGACATCACTAATGACATCTCAAATGACATCACTGATGACATCATCAACGTGCCAATCTGATGCACCTCCTCACACCCTAATATAACCTTTGATACACCCCCTGTAAAATACAGACTACCATTTTCAAAACCATCGCCACACCAATACCAGTTACTACAAATGCACTCACTAATTCCTAGGTCTATTACTACAAATGCACTCACTAATTCCTAGGGCTACACACACATGCACTCATTCATCCATACAACCATTCATACATGTAGTCACTGATCAATACAACACTATCATATGCACTCATACACCTATACAGACACTCACACACCACCACTCATCCTAGTCAGTCATGCACTTATTCTAGTCAGTCATGCAAAGAATCAATCACAGTTCCATTTACTCACCTACACAGTTATACACACACCACCTCATTTATTCATACAGATACTAACACATACTTACTCTTTTATATAATCAGTAATACAAGTATACACTCATCCATAAAGCCACTCCCACAATCACTGACTCTCACATATAGTCATTTATATTTTCCAACTCTCACATACACTGCCTTTTACTTTTGTACTTACTGAGACATCCAGTCACCCACCAACACATCCATAAACACACTCACTCACCCATAGAACTGTTTTCACATGCACTCTTAAAGTCATACACCCAGTCAATCAACCACTCACACATCTATGCACAGAGTCACACACCCCCACCCAACCACACACACACTCAGTCTCCCATACAATTACCCAGGCAACTAATCAATAACCCATGTAGGCACCCATGGAGCTACTGACCAACTGATGCAGCAGGTTATACAACAACAGACAGACTGATACAGACATTCACACAGTTTAGTCACAAACCCTTGTATTCAGTATGACACATTTAATCACTCACTTAAACAGTGAGTCACACACCTACTAAATCCTCCATCCAGACACTTATACATCCACTCATTCTTCAATACAGCTTGGTATTTATATAATACATATTTAAATTTTAAAGAAAAACACATTCACTGTCTGATGCCATCAGTGGTTTCATCAGTGATGCCATTTGAGATGTCATCAGTGATGTCACTGACCATGTCATGAATGATGTAATATGTGACGTCATCAGCAGTGCATTGCGGGGGCGCGAGTTATTGTTAGCTCAACTAACTATAATAGGGGAATTTCTATGGTTTTCTATGAGTGAAATGTCCAACTAACTATAACGTCCCTGAAACCTATGGTTTTTTCAGTGATTTTTTTTAAATGTTAATTTCATATTTTAATATTGATAAAACCTATATTTTTTCTAATTTTTTAAATAATATTTACGAACTCCATAGACCTTTTTTAACTTTAAAAATTATGAAATGTTTTTTATCTTCAAAAAAATAATCTATATAAAAAAAAAATTATGAGAAAACTAGAGTCCCGTACCGGTAGTCTACCAAGCTCCATCAGCACACGAATCATATCCGCCATATTGCAATGATGAATGCGCATTTCGCATCCGACGAGTTTGTGGCACCATGTCCCACGTAAGAACATATACGTATGAGGTCGCGCCAGCTGCTACTTTGGTATGCGACAGGTACGGAATACCAAGCAGTGCATTACGTCATGTACGTATGGGGTCACTCCCGCTGCGCGTTGCGTATGCAACGACTGCACGCTGCCAGGCCCTGTGTTACATCATAGACGTATGGTGCCCCGCCGGGTACGCCATTCCCTCATTTTTTTTGTATGTCTCAAAACTATATCTACATAACTTTAAAGTGTATATGAAAGCAAGCGATAATCTAAAATATTTTAAACATTTCTATATTTCTAACTGTAATGAACTTATATTATGGTAATATTTTCTCAAAATCGCGTTGTGTGCCGCCTCCTTGCACGCTCACTGCGTGATTCCCATGTGACCTTAAAGAAAAGCATTTGATTGGTTCATAACATTTCCCATTGTAACAGTTGGAGGACCCCGCCCATTTTCACCATTCTCTCTACAGCGTTTGATGAGAGACTCCTCTTCTGCTTACAGAGCTTTTTGAAAACTTTTTGCTAAGTACACATATCTGACAGTACACACAACATAAAACCATCATCTTCATCAATATTCATGCTCTGTAAAGCAGCCTTCCACCTGTGATTGCCATGCATCTAACAGCTACATAACATAACTTTTCCCCACTGCCAGAGGTAATATGGTTGCATACGCTGTCCACAACCCAATGTATTGTGGTACGGCCCAGGGGCAGTATCATGCATAGATGATGAACACATGGACACAGATAGATAGTGGAAGTGGGTACGGGCACGTACGCTCGACTCCTTTTTATTACCCGGGTCACATATTCAGTGACGTCTGTGCTGGATGCGTGTGCGGTGAGTGTAAACCAGCCCTCAGGGAATGGTTGCTGCTAGCATCAACTACAGTAGTAATCATTGGCTCACACACAGAGGTTCAATAATAAAAGGGATAGTTTGTGCTGCAGTAAGGTAGGGACAGTTGATGTAAAATAATACAGAAAAGATTCTATCGTAAAAGAACCATACTTGTGGTATACTGAGATACAGGCAGTAGATCTGAAATAATACACAAAAAGATTGCATCATAAAGGGTCCAGCAGTTCTAGTGCACTCAGATACCCACATCAAAAGCATTCAGCATGTGCACAGCCAGCGATGAAGCGTGCTGCGAGCGGGCCGTACTAGCAGCAATGTCTGTTGCCATCAACACTGCATCATCTGCAATAGCGACTCGTTCTCAATTGTGAACACTGCTCTCTGCAGTGTAGGCCAGAGAGAGCGGTCAGCAAAGACCCACAGCTACGTAAGGTGGACGTCGTACGCGAAGCAAGAAAAAGCATGTGCGGAGCCGGGGGGAGTCGGGGTAGGAAGGGGGAAGGAGCAAACTATGTGAATCACTGTTCACGCTGCCTCTGTTATCGGTTCTTCTTTTGCATTGTATGTAACTTCTCTGTCTTTTTTGACGCCTAAGTTGTGTGGGCGATATAAGTTTCCATGCACGGCTCTGTGGCTGGTAGGTGGTGGCGATGGCCCCTTCTCAAGAGACGACACCAGCACTGATAAGGACAATGTAGCCGGCTCCTAAGCGGGTGGTGGTTGGCGCATAACCCGACAGCAGGTTATATTCTCTTGACTGCCGGCACGGCTTGCCAATCTGTATATGCTTATGAATCACTGTGTGTAAAGTATGCTGCCGTAACATGTATTCTTTTACCAAAACTACAAAACCAATAAAAACAGATTTGCAAAAAAAAAAAAGCATGTGCGGAGCCGGCGATAACGCATATGCATGGTACGGACAGCGCACTGCAGCAATGACTTTTCCTACAGGACTGCATCATCTACAATACCGACTCGATCTGAATTGTGAACACTGCTGTCTGCAGTGTAAATTGAAGGCATTAGTCACACAGACATCCATTAATACTGTTTCTCACTTCCTCTTCCCAAAATACAACAACATAAATTACAGAAAACTCTGCAATAAATAAATCAAAACAATTCGAATTGCGATTTCTACTGTCCACAGTGTAGACTGTTCAGTGTTCCTTTGAACTTGCAAGATGAATTTCACCATTGTACTAAACATATAACTCATCTAAAAAAAATTCTTCAAGCAAATATACTAAAAGAATATTCTGTATACGTTGTAGTTAGTTGCCTACTGAGTTCTGTAATTAAACAATCACAACTCGATCTGAATTGTGAACCCTGCTGACCACAGTGTAAGCCAGAGGCAGTAGTCATTAACACCTCACAGCCACGTGCCTTTGGATTCGGCTGCACGGAGTTGGTTGCACCTGGTTGGAGGGGGTACACAGAAATCATCACAGACTTTAACTTCTGACATCCTCAATCATATAATCAAGACCCTGTTTCACTGTTCGGACCTTCTGTACCGCGGTGCAGTCCTCCGACTACAGTCAACCAAGCCCAATAATCATGTGCAGCAGTTAACTACGGAAGCACAGACACTGACTGATGCACCTCAACAGAAATAGTTCTATGAAAAGCAAGCAGCAGTTAATATCGGACACCGTCCAATGTGGGAACAAGACACCATTCCACTGTTAGGACCTAGAGTTGATTGCACCTGTTCGAAGAGAGTACCTTCATCTCCACTCTCAGATGCAGTTCTAACATCGTCCATTGTGGGATCAAGACACCGTTCCACTGTTGGGACCTAGAGTTGGTTGCATCTGGTGGAAGGGAGTACCTTCATCTCCAATCTGAGATGCAGTTCTAACATAGTCCATTGTGGGATCAAGACACCGTTCCACTGTTGGGACCTAAAGTTGGTAGAACCTGGTTGAAGGGAGTACCTTTATCTCCACTCTCACATGCAGTTCTTAGATCATCCATTGTGGGATCAAGACAAGGTTTCACTGTTCAGACCTGCTGTTCCGCGGTGTACTCCAGCCACTACAGTCAGCTAAGCCAAATAATCATGTGCAGCAATTAGCTACGGAAGCACAGAGTCTGATGCACCTCAACGGAGGGAGTTCTCTGAAAACTCAGCAGCAGGTAATATCGGAAATCGTCTATTCTGGGATCAAGACACCGTTCCACTGTTGGGACCTAGAGTTGGTAGCACCTGCTCAAAGGGAGTACCTTCATCTCCACTCTCAGATGCAGTTCTAACATCGTCCATTGTTGGATCAAGACCCCATTTCACTGTTCGGACCTGCTATAGCGAGGTGTACTCCAGCCACTGCAGTCAGCCAAGCCCAATAATCATGTGCAGCAATTACCTACGGTAGCACAGAGTCTGATGCACGTGAACAGAAGGAGTTATGTGAAAACCCACTAGCAAGTAATACCGGACATCATCCATTCTGGAATCAATACACCATTCCACTATTGTGACCTAGAGTTGGTTGCACCTGCTCCAAGAGAGTACCTTAATCTCCACTCTCAGATGCAGTTCTAACATCATCCATTGTGGGATCAAGACACTGTTCCACTGTTGGTACGTGTTCGACTACTGTGTTAGTAGTATACAGAGGACTCCACGCTGCTGGGCCTCAAACTGAACGCTGTGTGCCTGTGTCGCGGTAGCCAGCGTTGATCTGAGGAACCTTCCGACCTCGCAGACCTCGCCCCAGGAGCTTCCGCCGGCACATGGTGGGCCCTCTTTTACATAATGCGGTAGCGAAAGGTGAACTATGGTGCATATGTGCATCGCAGTGGCCACGACAGTTTCTGAGTACTAGCAGGCTGAGAGCATCATTCACGCAGCCACCTTCACTCACAAGTTCAACCTTGTGGCAGTGTAAGCTTCGCAGACCTGGCAGACAAGTTCGTCATTCCGGAAGAGAACCACTCCCAGAGAAACGTGCCTTTTATTCATACCCCTACGCTAGCCTTGTGTACGCCGAGCCAGCCAACTACGCTAAAGATTTTGAGGGGAAAGGGCACGTACATGCTATGTTTTCAAAATCTTCCCTACTGACTGTACTATTATGGTTCCATCCACTATCTACTTCACTCAATAGACCATCAGTGTATGTTCACATGTACATGTGTGTGCTCTGCATACTCAAGTCAGTCCGGCACATCCCCTCAACGCTTTGCATTGTATACTTTTATGATCGAGAATCACTTGCCACCTTCGTACATACTTTGCTCCCATCTCTCCCCGCATTCTGCATTGTGTAACAGAGGTGCTATGCCATGTTTGCTTTGTGTACATGGCTAGCCACGGTTCCCACAGTACGTAGTGTCATTGTGTGTGATAGGTGTACATGTTGTTTGTCATGTTGTATGCAATTATATAAGGTAGCGCGTTTATTCACGAGCAGTGGTTTCTCCCATTTACATATCGCTGTCTTAAAGAGCATACAAAAGTTTTTCTCACAGGTGCAAACTGTGGCAGTCATTCATTACTATGCAAGAATTTCCAACTGCACGACACTTCTAAGCTTACAGTCCCCAATCTTGCCTGCTTTCTTGAAAGCACGCCAACTCCCACAATCACACCAACATTCACACAGCTTTCTAACTGCAGTTATCTGCTTCTCAATAACACGCACTCCTACGGAATGTGAGGTGGCATACCGTATGTCCTTACTGTTTCAAACCGAGTAACTTCCTGTAGCAATGTCTACTCCCACACAAACTAACTCCCAAACTTCAACTTGGCTTTGAGTCCCTACTTTGCAAACAGATTTCATTAAACTAACCAAACTAAGGGGCATATTATCAAGCATGGAGTTAAAACTATCGCCGCTTTAGCGGCAGAAAACTGCCGCTAAAGCGGCGATAATGGGCTTGATAATATGCCGCAGAAAATTCCCATAGAAGCCCATATTGTCACTAAAACATGGGGTTCTCTGGAAATTCTCAAGGGGATATTATCAAGCCCATTATTGCGGCTTTGGTGGCAGTTTTCCGATGCTAAAGCCGCGAAAATTTTAACTCTGTTTCTTGATAATATGCCCCTTAATCACTTTTCTTCACAACAGAAGTGTCCCTCACTTCTGCAGAAACAAAAATATCGCCTGCAGATAGCACAAACTCCCAGTAAAATACAGTCCCTTTTAAATTTGAACCTCCCATTACACTTTGTGAATTGTTACCCAATTTTCAACACATCTCACAATCAAGGTCTGGCACACTTTTTTAATACGGTCTCCTCCGGCCTTCTCACATCCTTTCAAACTGTTTTTCGTATACTACCACACTTCGTTTATTCGATCATCTCTGGAATAACAGGAACGTGCCCAAAATTCTCGCTCTCTTTGCGGCCATCCTACTACTATTTTTGCTTGTAAAAAATGACTGCGCTCCCTGTGGTAACAAGCATTTCCGACAGAATACGCCTCTACGCGAAGCTACATCAATACCGTGAAAAAATGGAACAACTTTTCGGCTGCCTGCCTCTATCTATTATCAGAGCCAGCTACAACATGACATTTATTTACACATATACAATCTGCGTGCAACCATCTTTCTATTGCAAAACTTGCCCATTCGACTGGCGAATGGATGTATGCCCTGCCAACATCCCAACAATCACTCCCGATATCCAGTAGGTAATGGAGTATCTTGAAATCCATGAACTCGATTGATCAGGCAGTAGAGCAATGGCGGATGCAACGCAAAAGGTATCGTGGCGGAATGGGATTTCTGCACAGCCTTGAAAGATCTACTGCAACGTACGACCTTTGACAACATCGCAGATTGCCTGCCAATTCAAATTGCTGCTACAACATTCGAGAAACATTACTGTCCCTTCGAAGATATGAATTTGATCGTTTCGCTTTTCTCACACGATGGCAACAATGACCTCTTGGAACATTACGCATGTCAAGCCACTGAAGAACTTCCGGACTGCAATCTACAAGACTTGTAAGAAATTCACGTTCTTCTTGGATTGGTTTTTATCAACTTTTGTGAGTTTTTCCTTTCAATTTTTTTAATACACTTCAATTGAACTATTTTCATATAATAGCTTTTTAAGTATGCTCAGGCATTTGAACTCTGTTTTCATTATTGTCCCTTACGTCTCCAGTCTAACAAGGGATGGGTGATGTATGGCCTATCCAAATACGCTATTTACTTCCTTAATTAGCCTAAACCCGACATCCATTTTGAAACCATCTCTGGGGCAGATTATCAAGACCGGCCATAAAATTATCGCCGCTTTAGTGGCAGAAAACTGCCGCTAAAACGGCGATAATGGGCTTGATAATATGCTCTGTGGAATTCCAATTGAAGCCCATGTTATCTAACATGGGCTTCAATTGGAATTCCATAGAGCATATTATCAAACCCATTATCGCCGTTTAAGCGGCAGTTCTCTGCCGCTAAAGCGGCGATAATTTTATGGCCGGTCTTGATAATATGCCCCTCTATTCTTTGTGCAGACGTCTCTCTGCCTGTCTGTTATGCTAATCATATCCTACCTTTATTTTCATTATAGAATTGAGTCATTCATGTCTAATAGCTATTGTTTATGTCACATGGAACTGTTACATGTAATGTGGAATTCACTAATGCAGCAGCTTCAGATTTGAAAATAACAGAATCGTTTGGAGTTTGCCTCAGCTCAGTGCCTTAGCTCTTTGCACAAGAATTTTTTTTTAAAGAGCTGAAGACAATAATGTATGGTTTGACGAGAAGGGTACCTAATGTGCTTCTCAGAAGCACAATTTTGTGTTACTCCTCAAAGTTCCGTTGTGACTAGAACTATTACCAATTCTGACACGCACCAGATTGAATCTACCGTACAAGAGATTGCTGACTGTTCAACTGTTGATAATTTTGTGTTACAACAAAGGAGTACCAGGGTACCAAAGAAGTTTGATGATTACACTTTGCAATTTTGTTTTTGTTTCTTTTCTGAAAGGATACATGTGCTAATCATATCCTACCTTTATTTTCATTATAGAATTTCGAGTCATTCAAGTGTAATAGGTATTGTTTATGTCACATGGAACTGTAACATGTAATGTGGAATTCACTGATGCAGGAGCTTACGTTTGAATACAGCAGAAGCGGTTGGAATTTGCCTCAACTGAATGCCTTACCTCTTGCACCAGTGGATCCATTTATGGCATTTAAATAAAGACACTCTTTATATAACTTTCAGACTCCATTGCTTTATTACACACAGCCACTTTCTTAGACACACCTGATTTCACCATTTCTCTTCTGTGGCATTGCAACATTCTGCATTATATTCTTCACAATTATTTCTTAATTCCTCCTGCCTATTACACACACCCACTTTCTTAGACACACCTGATTTCACCATTGCTCTTCTGTGGCATTGCAACATTCTGCTTTATATTCTTCACTATTATTTCTGTATTCCTGCATCCAAAAACACTGCATTTGAGTCTTTAGAAAGTAGAGGTGAGTAGTTTGCTTCCCACTCCCTGTATCGTGTAAACGCATACTAACACTACTTTCACAGATATGCTAAAGCGGCCAGTATCCTACAACGCCCACACGCATCACTTTACAGCAATCAGCTCACGGCTTACGCTCATGGTTTCATCCCAGAGTCTTCAGACCTGTACCAGTGAGTAGTTTGTTTCCCACTCCCGCTATACTCTAAAGGCATACCAACACCAGCTACACAGCTATCCTACAGCGGGCAGTATGCTACAGCGCCCATACCACATCAGTTTACACCACTCAGCTCACGGTTTAGGCGCACGCTTTCATCCCCGAGTGTACTGGCACCTCACCTCAGCATCCTCTCACTCTTGGCAAAACAGCACTTTCACACCGGCAGGACTAAATACTTCACTTCACACTCCCTGTATAGCACACCCTAAACACCCCACAGAGATTACAGTGCTCCTACACTCCCCTTTCCTACTTTTTTTGCCTTTTTTCCCCCTTACTCATTTCAACAGAATCACTTCCTAGTTGCAACCGCTCACAGCGCTCACAGCCAATAAGCAGAAAGCTCGTGCTCGTAACGCCTCAGCCAATCAGATGGCAGAATTCCCAAATATCAATATCTGTAAATTTAGATATTTCTCCAAAACTACTGAACGGATTTACACCAAATAAACAAAAGTGTGCTTTATAGACCAAGACCCTTCTCCATGCCAAATTTGGGGCAATTCCATTCACCCATTCAACCTGTAGCCTTGTCTAAAGTTTCCTATGGAAATTAACATGGAGAAAACACATTTTGGGACCCCCCTTTTTTCTCGGCCCCCCCTTGCACAAATCACCCCCAAACTCCCCACATAGGAGCTGATATGAACCAAAAATGTGTTTGGAAAATTTCATGAAGATTCATCAAACGACGCCAAAGTTATAAGCAAAACAAAAAATGCTCTTATATATATACACACATTTTACACCAATCCTGATGGCGGCGAACAGACAGGCACTGACTCCGTGAAATGATGACAACAAAGAAGTTCAATCCTTCTGTTCCCTCCTCTAGGGTTTCTGGGAATGGTGTCCATCACATAGAAGATTAGATCCTGTGCCTTACCAATAGTAGATGTATGTTATGTGCCTGGCAACAGGGTAAGTAGGGTCATTATTAGAGATGGCCCTAAGGTGTTGGAGAATGCGGACCTGCAATGGGTGGATGGTACTACCCACGTACACTTTGCCGCATGTGCAGTACAGAGCGGTACAAAAGGGGGTGGTGATGGACGGAGCATCAGAACCAATCAAACACTCACACCCAGTCAAAAGATCTGGGTTTGATCCATCACCGTTCTTTAGCCCACTCTGCCACCCCAGTTCAGACATGGCCATATGCAAATCAGTCTGACCCTGTGCCTCATGGGAACAGTCCAGCCCGAATTGCCAAGCCATGCCTTCCCTGGACCGGAAACAAGCTTCCTAGGACCGGTTTCTGGCATTTCAGCCGTCTTCAGCCAGGTTTGCTTGAATCCAGTGGCAAAGTGAGCAAGGGACTCACGTCTGAGCATACCCTGCCAACTTATGGCGAACAAAGCGGTACAAAAGGGGGTGGTGATGGACGGAGCATCAGAACCAATCAAACACTCACACCCAGTCAAAAGATCTGGGTTTGATCCATCACCGTTCTTTAGCCCACTCTGCCACCCCAGTTCAGACATGGCCATATGCAAATCAGTCTGACCCTGTGCCTCATGGGAACAGTCCAGCCCGAACTGCCAAGCCATGCCTTCCCTGGACCAGAAACAAGCTTCCTAGGACCAGTTTCTGGCATTTCAGCCGTCTTCAGCCAGGTTTGCTTGAATCCAGTGGCAAAGTGAGCAAGGGACTCACGTCTGAGCATACCCTGCCAACTTATGGCGAACAAAGCGGTACAAAAGGGGGTGGTGATGGACGGAGCATCAGAACCAATCAAACACTCACACCCAGTCAAAAGATCTGGGTTTGATCCATCACCGTTCTTTAGCCCACTCTGCCACCCCAGTTCAGACATGGCCATATGCAAATCAGTCTGACCCTGTGCCTCATGGGAACAGTCTAGCCCGAACTGCCAAGCCATGCCTTCCCTGGACCGGAAACAAGCTTCCTAGGACCGGTTTCTGGCATTTCAGCCGTCTTCAGCCAGGTTTGCTTGAATCCAGTGGCAAAGTGAGCAAGGGACTCACGTCTGAGCATACCCTGCCAACTTATGGCGAACAAAGTGGTACAAAAGGGGGTGGTGATGGACGGAGCATCAGAACCAATCAAACACTCACACCCAGTCAAAAGATCTGGGTTTGATCCATCACCGTTCTTTAGCCCACTCTGCCACCCCAGTTCAGACATGGCCATATGCAAATCAGTCTGACCCTGTGCCTCATGGGAACAGTCCAGCCCGAACTTGCAAGCCATGCCTTCCCTGGACCGGAAACAAGCTTCCTAGGACCGGTTTCTGGCATTTCAGCCGTCTTCAGCCAGGTTTGCTTGAATCCAGTGGCAAAGTGAGCAAGGGACTCACGTCTGAGCATACCCTGCCAACTTATGGCGAACAAAGCGGTACAAAAGGGGGTGGTGATGGACGGAGCATCAGAACCAATCAAACACTCACACCCAGTCAAAAGATCTGGGTTTGATCCATCACCGTTCTTTAGCCCACTCTGCCACCCCAGTTCAGACATGGCCATATGCAAATCAGTCTGACCCTGTGCCTCATGGGAACAGTCCAGCCCGAACTGCCAAGCCATGCCTTCCCTGGACCGGAAACAAGCTTCCTAGGACCGGTTTCTGGCATTTCAGCCGTCTTCAGCCAGGTTTGCTTGAATCCAGTGGCAAAGTGAGCAAGGGACTCACGTCTGAGCATACCCTGCCAACTTATGGCGAACAAAGCGGTACAAAAGGGGGTGGTGATGGACGGAGCATCAGAACCAATCAAACATTCACACCCAGTCAAAAGGTCTGGGTTTGATCCATCACCGTTCTTTAGCCCACTCTGCCACCCCAGTTCAGACATGGCCATATGCAAATCAGTCTGATCCTGTGCCTCATGGGAACAGTCCAGCCCGAACTGCCAAGCCATGCCTTCCCTGGACCGGAAACAAGCTTCCAAGGACCGGTTTCTGGCATTTCAGCCGTCTTCAGCCAGGTTTGCTTGAATCCAGTGGCAAAGTGAGCAAGGGACTCACGTCTGAGCATACCCTGCCAACTTATGGCGAACAAAGCGGTACAAAAGGGGGTGGTGATGGACGGAGCATCAGAACCAATCAAACACTCACACCCAGTCAAAAGATCTGGGTTTGATCCATCACCGTTCTTAAGCCCACTCTGCCACCCCAGTTCAGACATGGCCATATGCAAATCAGTCTGACCCTGTGCCTCATGGGAACAGTCCAGCCCGAAGTGCCAAGCCATGCCTTCCCTGGACCGGAAACAAGCTTCCTAGGACCGGTTTCTGGCATTTCAGCCGTCTTCAGCCAGGTTTGCTTGAATCCAGTGGCAAAGTGAGCAAGGGACTCACGTCTGAGCATACCCTGCCAACTTATGGCGAACAAAGCGGTACAAAAGGGGGTGGTGATGGACGGAGCATCAGAACCAATCAAACACTCACACCCAGTCAAAAGATCTGGGTTTGATCCATCACCGTTCTTTAGCCCACTCTGCCACCCCAGTTCAGACATGGCCATATGCAAATCAGTCTGACCCTGTGCCTCATGGGAACAGTCCAGCCCGAACTTGCAAGCCATGCCTTCCCTGGACCGGAAACAAGCTTCCTAGGACCGGTTTCTGGCATTTCAGCCGTCTTCAGCCAGGTTTGCTTGAATCCAGTGGCAAAGTGAGCAAGGGACTCACGTCTGAGCATACCCTGCCAACTTATGGCGAACAAAGCGGTACAAAAGGGGGTGGTGATGGACGGAGCATCAGAACCAATCAAACACTCACACCCAGTCAAAAGATCTGGGTTTGATCCATCACCGTTCTTTAGCCCACTCTGCCACCCCAGTTCAGACATGGCCATATGCAAATCAGTCTGACCCTGTGCCTCATGGGAACAGTCCAGCCCGAACTGCCAAGCCATGCCTTCCCTGGACCGGAAACAAGCTTCCTAGGACCGGTTTCTGGCATTTCAGCCGTCTTCAGCCAGGTTTGCTTGAATCCAGTGGCAAAGTGAGCAAGGGACTCACGTCTGAGCATACCCTGCCAACTTATGGCGAACAAAGCGGTACAAAAGGGGGTGGTGATGGACGGAGCATCAGAACCAATCAAACACTCACACCCAGTCAAAAGATCTGGGTTTGATCCATCACCGTTCTTTAGCCCACTCTGCCACCCCAGTTCAGACATGGCCATATGCAAATCAGTCTGACCCTGTGCCTCATGGGAACAGTCCAGCCCGAACTGCCAAGCCATGCCTTCCCTGGACCGGAAACAAGCTTCCTAGGACCGGTTTCTGGCATTTCAGCCGTCTTCAGCCAGGTTTGCTTGAATCCAGTGGCAAAGTGAGCAAGGGACTCACGTCTGAGCATACCCTGCCAACTTATGGCGAACAAAGTGGTACAAAAGGGGGTGGTGATGGACGGAGCATCAGAACCAATCAAACACTCACACCCAGTCAAAAGATCTGGGTTTGATCCATCACCGTTCTTTAGCCCACTCTGCCACCCCAGTTCATACATGGCCATATGCAAATCAGTCTGACCCTGTGCCTCATGGGAACAGTCCAGCCCGAACTTGCAAGCCATGCCTTCCCTGGACCGGAAACAAGCTTCCTAGGACCGGTTTCTGGCATTTCAGCCGTCTTCAGCCAGGTTTGCTTGAATCCAGTGGCAAAGTGAGCAAGGGACTCACGTCTGAGCATACCCTGCCAACTTATGGCGAACAAAGCGGTACAAAAGGGGGTGGTGATGGACGGAGCATCAGAACCAATCAAACACTCACACCCAGTCAAAAGATCTGGGTTTGATCCATCACCGTTCTTTAGCCCACTCTGCCACCCCAGTTCAGACATGGCCATATGCAAATCAGTCTGACCCTGTGCCTCATGGGAACAGTCCAGCCCGAACTGCCAAGCCATGCCTTCCCTGGACCGGAAACAAGCTTCCTAGGACCGGTTTCTGGCATTTCAGCCGTCTTCAGCCAGGTTTGCTTGAATCCAGTGGCAAAGTGAGCAAGGGACTCACGTCTGAGCATACCCTGCCAACTTATGGCGAACAAAGCGGTACAAAAGGGGGTGGTGATGGACGGAGCATCAGAACCAATCAAACACTCACACCCAGTCAAAAGATCTGGGTTTGATCCATCACCGTTCTTTAGCCCACTCTGCCACCCCAGTTCAGACATGGCCATATGCAAATCAGTCTGATCCTGTGCCTCATGGGAACAGTCCAGCCCGAACTGCCAAGCCATGCCTTCCCTGGACCGGAAACAAGCTTCCTAGGACCGGTTTCTGGCATTTCAGCCGTCTTCAGCCAGGTTTGCTTGAATCCAGTGGCAAAGTGAGCAAGGGACTCACGTCTGAGCATACCCTGCCAACTTATGGCGAACAAAGCGGTACAAAAGGGGGTGGTGATGGACGGAGCATCAGAACCAATCAAACACTCACACCCAGTCAAAAGATCTGGGTTTGATCCATCACCGTTCTTAAGCCCACTCTGCCACCCCAGTTCAGACATGGCCATATGCAAATCAGTCTGACCCTGTGCCTCATGGGAACAGTCCAGCCCGAACTGCCAAGCCATGCCTTCCCTGGACCGGAAACAAGCTTCCTAGGACCGGTTTCTGGCATTTCAGCCGTCTTCAGCCAGGTTTGCTTGAATCCAGTGGCAAAGTGAGCAAGGGACTCACGTCTGAGCATACCCTGCCAACTTATGGCGAACAAAGCGGTACAAAAGGGGGTGGTGATGGACGGAGCATCAGAACCAATCAAACACTCACACCCAGTCAAAAGATCTGGGTTTGATCCATCACCGTTCTTTAGCCCACTCTGCCACCCCAGTTCAGACATGGCCATATGCAAATCAGTCTGACCCTGTGCCTCATGGGAACAGTCCAGCCCGAACTGCCAAGCCATGCCTTCCCTGGACCGGAAACAAGCTTCCTAGGACCGGTTTCTGGCATTTCAGCCGTCTTCAGCCAGGTTTGCTTGAATCCAGTGGCAAAGTGAGCAAGGGACTCACGTCTGAGCATACCCTGCCAACTTATGGCGAACAAAGCGGTACAAAAGGGGGTGGTGATGGACGGAGCATCAGAACCAATCAAACACTCACACCCAGTCAAAAGATCTGGGTTTGATCCATCACCGTTCTTTAGCCCACTCTGCCACCCCAGTTCAGACATGGCCATATGCAAATCAGTCTGATCCTGTGCCTCATGGGAACAGTCCAGCCCGAACTGCCAAGCCATGCCTTCCCTGGACCGGAAACAAGCTTCCTAGGACCGGTTTCTGGCATTTCAGCCGTCTTCAGCCAGGTTTGCTTGAATCCAGTGGCAAAGTGAGCAAGGGACTCACGTCTGAGCATACCCTGCCAACTTATGGCGAACAAAGCGGTACAAAAGGGGGTGGTGATGGACGGAGCATCAGAACCAATCAAACACTCACACCCAGTCAAAAGATCTGGGTTTGATCCATCACCGTTCTTAAGCCCACTCTGCCACCCCAGTTCAGACATGGCCATATGCAAATCAGTCTGACCCTGTGCCTCATGGGAACAGTCCAGCCCGAACTGCCAAGCCATGCCTTCCCTGGACCGGAAACAAGCTTCCTAGGACCGGTTTCTGGCATTTCAGCCGTCTTCAGCCAGGTTTGCTTGAATCCAGTGGCAAAGTGAGCAAGGGACTCACGTCTGAGCATACCCTGCCAACTTATGGCGAACAAAGCGGTACAAAAGGGGGTGGTGATGGACGGAGCATCAGAACCAATCAAACACTCACACCCAGTCAAAAGATCTGGGTTTGATCCATCACCGTTCTTTAGCCCACTCTGCCACCCCAGTTCAGACATGGCCATATGCAAATCAGTCTGACCCTGTGCCTCATGGGAACAGTCCAGCCCGAACTGCCAAGCCATGCCTTCCCTGGACCGGAAACAAGCTTCCTAGGACCGGTTTCTGGCATTTCAGCCGTCTTCAGCCAGATTTGCTTGAATCCAGTGGCAAAGTGAGCAAGGGACTCACGTCTGAGCATACCCTGCCAACTTATGGCGAACAAAGCGGTACAAAAGGGGGTGGTGATGGACGGAGCATCAGAACCAATCAAACACTCACACCCAGTCAAAAGATCTGGGTTTGATCCATCACCATTCTTTAGCCCACTCTGCCACCCCAGTTCAGACATGGCCATATGCAAATCAGTCTGACCCTGTGCCTCATGGGAACAGTCCAGCACGAACTGCCAAGCCATGCCTTCCCTGGACCGGAAACAAGCTTCCTAGGACCGGTTTCTGGCATTTCAGCCGTCTTCAGCCAGGTTTGCTTGAATCCAGTGGCAAAGTGAGCAAGGGACTCACGTCTGAGCATACCCTGCCAACTTATGGCGAACAAAGCGGTACAAAAGGGGGTGGTGATGGACGGAGCATCAGAACCAATCAAACACTCACACCCAGTCAAAAGATCTGGGTTTGATCCATCACCGTTCTTTAGCCCACTCTGCCACCCCAGTTCAGACATGGCCATATGCAAATCAGTCTGATCCTGTGCCTCATGGGAACAGTCCAGCCCGAACTGCCAAGCCATGCCTTCCCTGGACCGGAAACAAGCTTCCTAGGACCGGTTTCTGGCATTTCAGCCGTCTTCAGCCAGGTTTGCTTAAATCCAGTGGCAAAGTGAGCAAGGGACTCACGTCTGAGCATACCCTGCCAACTTATGGCGAACAAAGCGGTACAAAAGGGGGTGGTGATGGACGGAGCATCAGAACCAATCAAACACTCACACCCAGTCAAAAGATCTGGGTTTGATCCATCACCGTTCTTAAGCCCACTCTGTCACCCCAGTTCAGACATGGCCATATGCAAATCAGTCTGACCCTGTGCCTCATGGGAACAGTCCAGCCCGAACTGCCAAGCCATGCCTTCCCTGGACCGGAAACAAGCTTCCTAGGACCGGTTTCTGGCATTTCAGCCGTCTTCAGCCAGGTTTGCTTGAATCCAGTGGCAAAGTGAGCAAGGGACTCACGTCTGAGCATACCCTGCCAACTTATGGCGAACAAAGCGGTACAAAAGGGGGTGGTGATGGACGGAGCATCAGAACCAATCAAACACTCACACCCAGTCAAAAGATCTGGGTTTGATCCATCACCGTTCTTTAGCCCACTCTGCCACCCCAGTTCAGACATGGCCATATGCAAATCAGTCTGACCCTGTGCCTCATGGGAACAGTCCAGCCCGAACTGCCAAGCCATGCCTTCCCTGGACCGGAAACAAGCTTCCTAGGACCGGTTTCTGGCATTTCAGCCGTCTTCAGCCAGATTTGCTTGAATCCAGTGGCAAAGTGAGCAAGGGACTCACGTCTGAGCATACCCTGCCAACTTATGGCGAACAAAGCGGTACAAAAGGGGGTGGTGATGGACGGAGCATCAGAACCAATCAAACACTCACACCCAGTCAAAAGATCTGGGTTTGATCCATCACCATTCTTTAGCCCACTCTGCCACCCCAGTTCAGACATGGCCATATGCAAATCAGTCTGACCCTGTGCCTCATGGGAACAGTCCAGCACGAACTGCCAAGCCATGCCTTCCCTGGACCGGAAACAAGCTTCCTAGGACCGGTTTCTGGCATTTCAGCCGTCTTCAGCCAGGTTTGCTTGAATCCAGTGGCAAAGTGAGCAAGGGACTCACGTCTGAGCATACCCTGCCAACTTATGGCGAACAAAGCGGTACAAAAGGGGGTGGTGATGGACGGAGCATCAGAACCAATCAAACACTCACACCCAGTCAAAAGATCTGGGTTTGATCCATCACCGTTCTTTAGCCCACTCTGCCACCCCAGTTCAGACATGGCCATATGCAAATCAGTCTGACCCTGTGCCTCATGGGAACAGTCCAGCCCGAACTGCCAAGCCATGCCTTCCCTGGACCGGAAACAAGCTTCCTAGGACCGGTTTCTGGCATTTCAGCCGTCTTCAGCCAGGTTTGCTTGAATCCAGTGGCAAAGTGAGCAAGGGACTCACGTCTGAGCATACCCTGCCAACTTATGGCGAACAAAGCGGTACAAAAGGGGGTGGTGATGGACGGAGCATCAGAACCAATCAAACACTCACACCCAGTCAAAAGATCTGGGTTTGATCCATCACCGTTCTTTAGCCCACTCTGCCACCCCAGTTCAGACATGGCCATATGCAAATCAGTCTGACCCTGTGCCTCATGGGAACAGTCCAGCCCGAACTGCCAAGCCATGCCTTCCCTGGACCGGAAACAAGCTTCCTAGGACCGGTTTCTGGCATTTCAGCCGTCTTCAGCCAGGTTTGCTTGAATCCAGTGGCAAAGTGAGCAAGGGACTCACGTCTGAGCATACCCTGCCAACTTATGGCGAACAAAGCGGTACAAAAGGGGGTGGTGATGGACGGAGCATCAGAACCAATCAAACACTCACACCCAGTCAAAAGATCTGGGTTTGATCCATCACCGTTCTTTAGCCCACTCTGCCACCCCAGTTCAGACATGGCCATATGCAAATCAGTCTGACCCTGTGCCTCATGGGAACAGTCCAGCCCGAACTGCCAAGCCATGCCTTCCCTGGACCGGAAACAAGCTTCCTAGGACCGGTTTCTGGCATTTCAGCCGTCTTCAGCCAGGTTTGCTTGAATCCAGTGGTAAAGTGAGCAAGGGACTCACGTCTGAGCATACCCTGCCAACTTATGGCGAACAAAGCGGTACAAAAGGGGGTGGTGATGGACAGAGCATCAGAACCAATCAAACACTCATACCCAGTCAAAAGATCTGGGTTTAATCCATCACCGTTCTTTAGCCCACTCTGCCACCCCAGTTCAGACATGGCCATATGCAAATCAGTCTGACCCTGTGCCTCATGGGAACAGTCCAGCCCGAACTGCCAAGCCATGCCTTCCCTGGACCGGAAACAAGCTTCCTAGGACCGGTTTCTGGCATTTCAGCCGTCTTCAGCCAGGTTTGCTTGAATCCAGTGGCAAAGTGAGCAAGGGACTCACGTCTGAGCATACCCTGCCATCTTATGGCGAACAAAGCGGTATAAAAGGGGGTGGTGATGGACGGAGCATCAGAACCAATCAAACACTCACACCCAGTCAACAGATCTGGGTTTGATCCATCACCGTTCTTTAGCCCACTCTGCCACCCCAGTTCAGACATGGCCATATGCAAATCAGTCTGACCCTGTGCCTCATGGGAACAGTCCAGCCCGAACTGCCAAGCCATGCCTTCCCTGGACCAGAAACAAGCTTCCTAGGACCGGTTTCTGGCATTTCAGCCGTCTTCAGCCAGGTTTGCTTGAATCCAGTGGCAAAGTGAGCAAGGGACTCACGTCTGAGCATACCCTGCCAACTTATGGCGAACAAAGCGGTACAAAAGGGGGTGGTGATGGACGGAGCATAAGAACCAATCAAACACTCACACCCAGTCAACAGATCTGGGTTTTATCCATCACCGTTCTTTAGCCCACTTTGCCACCCCAGTTCAGACATGGCCATATGCAAATCAGTCTGACCCTGTGCCTCATGGGAACAGTCCAGCCCGAACTGCCAAGCCTTTTATACCGCTTTGTTCGCCATAAGTTGGCAGGGTATGCTCAGACGTGAGTCCCTTGCTCACTTTGCCACTGGATTCAAGCAAGCCTGGCTGAAGACGGCTGAAATGCCAGAAACCGGTCCTAGGAAGCTTGTTTCCGGTCCAGGGAAGGCATGGCTTGGCAGTTCGGGCTGGACTGTTCCCATGAGGCACAGGGTCAGACTGATTTGCATATGGCCATGTCTGAACTGGGGTGGCAGAGTGGGCTAAAGAACGGTGATGGATCAAACCCAGATCTTTTGACTGGGTGTGAGTGTTTGATTGGTTCTGATGCTCCGTCCATCACCACCCCCTTTTGTACCGCTTTGTTCGCCATAAGTTGGCAGGGTATGCTCAGACGTGAGTCCCTTGCTCACTTTGCCACTGGATTCAAGCAAACCTGGCTGAAGACGGCTGAAATGCCAGAAACCGGTCCTAGGAAGCTTGTTTCCGGTCCAGGGAAGGCATGGCTTGGCAGTTCGGGCTGGACTGTTCCCATGAGGCACAGGGTCAGACTGATTTGCATATGGCCATGTCTGAACTGGGGTGGCAGAGTGGGCTAAAGAACGGTGATGGATCAAACCCAGATCTGTTGACTGGGTGTGAGTGTTTGATTGGTTCTGATGCTCCGTCCATCACCACCCCCTTTTATACCGCTTTGTTCGCCATAAGATGGCAGGGTATGCTCAGACGTGAGTCCCTTGCTCACTTTGCCACTGGATTCAAGCAAGCCTGGCTGAAGACGGCTGAAATGCCAGAAACCGGTCCTAGGAAGCTTGTTTCTGGTCCAGGGAAGACATGGCTTGGCAGTTCGGGCTGGACTGTTCCCATGAGGCACAGGGTCAGACTGATTTGCATATGGCCATGTCTGAACTGGGGTGGCAGAGTGGGCTAAAGAACGGTGATGGATCAAACCCAGATCTGTTGACTGGGTGTGAGTGTTTGATTGGTTCTGATGCTCCGTCCATCACCACCCCCTTTTATACCGCTTTGTTCGCCATAAGATGGCAGGGTATGCTCAGACGTGAGTCCCTTGCTCACTTTGCCACTGGATTCAAGCAAGCCTGGCTGAAGACGGCTGAAATGCCAGAAACCGGTCATAGGAAGCTTGTTTCTGGTCCAGGGAAGGCATGGCTTGGCAGTTCGGCCTGGACTATTCCCATGAGGCACAGGGTCAGACTGATTTGCATATGGCCATGTCTGAACTGAGGTGGCAGAGTGGGCTAAAGAACGGTGATGGATCAAACCCAGATCTGTTGACTGGGTGTGAGTGTTTGATTGATTCTGATGCTCCGTCCATCACCACCCCCTTTTATACCGCTTTGTTCGCCATAAGATGGCAGGGTATGCTCAGACATGAGTCCCTTGCTCACTTTGCCACTGGATTCAAGCAAGCCTGGCTGAAGACGGCTGAAATGCCAGAAACCGGTCCTAGGAAGCTTGTTTCTGGTCCAGGAAAGGCATGGCTTGGCAGTTCGGGCTGGACTGTTCCCATGAGGCACAGGGTCAGACTGATTTGCATATGGCCATGTCTGAACTGGGGTGGCAGAGTGGGCTAAAGAACGGTGATGGATCAAACCCAGATCTGTTGACTGGGTGTGAGTGTTTGATTGGTTCTGATGCTCCGTCCATCACAACCCCCTTTTATACCGCTTTGTTCGCCATAAGATGGCAGGGTATGCTCAGACGTGAGTCCCTTGCTCACTTTGCCACTGGATTCAAGCAAGCCTGGCTGAAGACGGCTGAAATGCCAGAAACCGGTCCTAGGAAGCTTGTTTCTGGTCCAGGGAAGGCATGGCTTGGCAGTTCGGGCTGGACTGTTCCCATGAGGCACAGGTTCAGACTGATTTGCATATGGCCATGTCTGAACTGGGGTGGCAGAGTGGGCTAAAGAACGGTGATGGATCAAACCCAGATCTGTTGACTGGGTGTGAGTGTTTGATTGGTTCTGATGCTCCGTCCATCACCACCCCCTTTTATACCGCTTTGTTCGCCATAAGATGGCAGGGTATGCTCAGACGTGAGTCCCTTGCTCACTTTGCCACTGGATTCAAGCAAGCCTGGCTGAAGACGGCTGAAATGCCAGAAACCGGTCCTAGGAAGCTTGTTTCTGGTCCAGGGAAGGCATGGCTTGGCAGTTCGGGCTGGACTGTTCCCATGAGGCACAAGGTCAGACTGATTTGCATATGGCCATGTCTGAACTGGGGTGGCAGAGTGGGCTAAAGAACGGTGATGGATCAAACCCAGATCTGTTGACTGGGTGTGAGTGTTTGATTGGTTTTGATGCTCCGTCCATCACCACCCCCTTTTATACCGCATGTGCAGTACAGAACATAGACAGCGAAGTCCGATTTGCATGTGAAACTGCCTCTTACTACATAAGGGGATTGTCGGAAAGACATCTGGACAATTCTAGTATTGACACCGTGTTTGCACGCCTTACACTTCGCGCATTTGTGAAAACCCTTCAATGCTTTAAGCCAGGTACAACTTTTGGTGATAGCCCGAGCATTGCTGACTATTTCCTGGCAAATTGATTTGGCCCTCCTGAATGTGATTTGTGGAGTTCTAGTACAAACGGGGCCTATAACTGGGTCGTTGCGTACAGTGTTCCAGTGTCTGTGTAATATTTTACGTACACTAGCGTGATAGGCATTGAATCCTGTGATGAGTCTAGGGGTGTCGATTTTGTTGGAATTATTGACATTTTCAGTTTTCTTGTCTTTCCTAAATAGAAGGACCCTCTCAGTATGTTAGCTGGTTTCGTTTTTGCTTTCACAACTGAGCTGTACCCTCTGCGCTCTAATCTGTTACAGAGATCACTAGTGGACTGTTCTAGACCTTCAATGGTACTACGGTTCCGTTTCATACGTAAGCATTCTGCGTACGGTATGCTCTCCTTTAGTGAGGTTAGGTGGAAACTGTTAGCATGGAGTATGGCGTGTCCTGCTGTGGGTTTTCTGAAAGGTCTCGATTGGATTTTGTTATTCTCTACAAAGATTTCGAGGTCTAGGGAATGTATGCTCTTAGTACTAGTATTGCATGTGAAAGTGAGATTCAGAGAGTTGCTGTTGATTTCCTCTGAGAAGATGTTTGCACTTTCTAAGGACCCTTGCCACAGGATAAAGATGTCGTCAGTGTACCTGACATATAGGACCATATTTTCCGCCATTTTGTCTCCTTGAGTCTTCATGAGTACTTGCTCCTCCCACCAGCGCATATGCTTTAGTGCCATCCCAAATTATTAGTAGGTCATCTATGAAGCGGCTCCACATTACTATTTTGTTTACATAGTGATCATGTTTTGGATGCCAGGCCACCTCTTATTCCCACCAGCCTATCGCTAGACAAGCATAGCTTGGACTGAAGGAAAAACCCATGACTGTACCCATGTTTCAGCGGTAGATTTCTTCCCCAAAGACAAAGATGTTTTGCGTGAGACAGATTGATATAAGTTCTAGCACCATCTTGTTGTGATCACTATAGTGTATGTTTCTTTCTTTTAAGAATGATTCACATGCCTTCTTGCCCATTTCATTTTCAATGTTAGTATAAAGGGCTATGACATCCATTTTGATAAGGTGATAACTTTCTTGCCAGGGGGTATTTTGCAAATTTTTCAATAAATTTGTTGTGTCCTTTATGTAAGAGTCCAACTTGCACACATATGGTGCTAAAAAGAAGTCAATATGATTCGCTATAGGCTCCAGCAGGGAACCCTTTGCAGAGAGAATTTGCCTCTCTGGTGGTCTCTTGGGATCTTTATGCAGTTTAGGGAGGAAATAAATGATTGCTGTTATGGGAAATTGTACTGTAAGGTACTTTACTTCATCTTCATCAATCAAATTGTTTGAGGCCCATGCTGAAAGTCTTTTATCCAAGTGTCTTTTGAGATCTGCGGTTGAATTTGATTTTAATTTTTCGTAATATTCAACATCTTTTAGCAAACGGTGTGCTTCTATAACATAGGCACTTCGGTCCCAGATCACTATATTGCCTCCTGTGTCAGCAATTTTATTTCAATTTGGTTGTCCTGTGTGAGGGATATAAGTGCTTCCCTTTCTGCTTTTGTCAAGTTGTCCATATATTTTGTTATTTTCATTTTATGTATATCCTGTTCTACTGCTTCTTGGAAACTTTATTCCCTGGTGTGAGTTGGGGATACATTTTCGATTTGGCTTTTTTCTCACTTAAACCTGCTCCCATTTGGGTGCATGCTGCTTGTAGGGAAATATTTTCATCTTCATTCTCAGTATTTAGGTTTAGTAGGGTCATGAAGCTTTCAGAGTCCTTTGCTTTCAAATTAGATACTGGTCTCATCATGGTTTTTCTTTTGTCCATGTGTTTTGATTTTCTTGGAAGATTTTCGCCAATTTGAATTTTCCAACATATTTATAGAAATAAATTCTAAGTTGTGCAATGTCTACCTGTTGTGTCGGGAACAAGTTTATGCCATGCTTTAATAATGAGATTTCAGCCTCCGTCATTTGTCTTTGCGATAGGTTGATTACTTGTAATTCATCCATTGAATTTAGTGATTCTTCTTCTGCCGCATGCTTCTTGTTTTGGCCCCTATCTTTTCTGTTGTTTTGTTTAGTTCTCTTACCTCTTCTCTTTGGTTTCTCGGTCTCCAGGTACGTTCTCTTCCCCTGCCTCAGTAAATCTGTTGACTTATTCGGTTTTTTTCCCATTGCCTCTGTTGTAGTACGAGGCGCATATCCCCTAAGAAAGTCAATTAAGTTGGATCTATTGGTATTTCTGGCTCCCCCTCACTTGCCTCAGTTGATGTCAGTGAGGATAGGCTACTTGTAATTCGTGTTGCACTTGTGGTTCTTTCCTGTTGTTTGAAGACATCATATTTTCTGGTGAACGTGAAAATATGTCCCTCCGTATAGCCATTTTTATCACGTATGAATTTAGTTTGTTTTCTTTTTCTTATTATTTCTTCGTGTTTCTCAATTTGTCCCTCCAATTCTTCTTTAAACTTTGTCATATCCGGTGTAAGTTTGAGTGTTTGTAGTTCTTTCTCCATTTCATACAACTATTCTTTGACTTTATTTATACTTATTTCAATTTGTTTAATCAGAATGTTCATTAAACCTAATGAAGAATTTAAGATGAAATCCCCCCATTCTTGAAGTGATTCATTTGTTGAGTCTCGGTTACTAGACATTAGAAGTATTCTCAAGCCCCAGGGCACTTCCAAGTACTTTTTCAGTGTAATTAGTTCCCACGATTTATTTATTTCCTTTCTGCTCATTTTCTCCCACATTCTCAATTTGCTTTTGGTGTCAGTTTTTCCCCCAGTGATTTTTATTTGGGTTTCCTTCTCTGCGTCAGTGCCTTTTTCAAACATTGTGCTCATAAGTTCATTTCTTTTGGCATCCCATTTTTCAATAATTCTTGGCTTTCACTATTGGTATCCTTATATTTCTTTTGAGCTTTATTTAAACAAACTAAGCAGCACTTCCTTGATTCACGTTGGAATGGTTAAAGAATCTTTCACTTGTTACTTTGCGGTCAAGTTTCAACAGAGACAAAGTATCCACTTTTTCAGTTTAGCCGCTCGTTTCCATTGAAACACTTAATGCAGTCTTTTCAGGATTAATCTCTGGGCACTGGATTTTGCCTCGCAAAGGGGGGCTGTGTAGCGGCTAGTGGCCCCGCTATATAAGTGTTTCAAAGCTCCCTCAAGTCCCCAGGGTCCAAAATGCCAAGTTAAGAAACAAACCAGGCCGTGATGTGGGAGGGAATCAACCTGCCTCTCTGTGAAGTCACAGGCTGCCAATGACAGCGGCCACTTGCCTGGCCCATTCCTGAGGCGGTCCTGGGAACAATCAATACCTTGATTAATTACGCTACAATGCCAGCAAAGTCCCTGGACACTTGTTAGGACGGGTCCGAGTATCGAGTTCCTGGCAGACGCCAAAATATTGCCACACGATCACCTTCTAAAGAGTAATCCAAGGATGCAGCAGGGTGCAATGCAGGAGCCTTTTATTCACAGATTAGTCCACAGCATAATGCATTTCGGCATACAAGCCTTTTTCAGATGATGGTATAACTTTGGGTGTCACTTCCTCCCTCCTTTGAAGATACTAGGGCACTCCCATTGCTGGGAGATCAGCTGACCCGGCTGCCTGGGACCGCTGTAGTCTAATGAACAACTACAGCTCCCAGCATACATCAGATAGAATCCGAAAGTCAGCTGGATCCGATGTTACTTTCGTAAGTGCTGTGTTTTGCCTCGCAAAGGGGGGGCCGTGTAGTGGCTAGTAGCCCCGTTATCTAAGTGCTTAAAAGCCCCCTAAGTCCCCAATGTCCAATGCCCCAAGTTAGGAAACAAACCGGGCCGTGATGCAGGAGGGAATCAACCCGCCTCCCTGTGAAGTCACAGGCTGCCAATGACAGCGGCCACTTGCCTGGCACGTTCCTGAGGCGGTCCTGGGAACAATCAATACCTTGATTAATTACCCCACAAGGCCAGCAAAGTCCATGGACAGTTATTTGGACGGGTCCGAGTATCGCGTTTCTGGCAGACGCGAAAATATTGCCACACGATCACCTTCTAAAGAGTAATTCAAGGACACAGCGGGGTGCAATGCGGGAGACTTTTATTCACAGATTAGTCCACAGCATAATGCATTTCGGCATACAAGCCTTCTTCAGATGCTGGTATAACCTCGGGTGTCACTTCCTCCCTCCTTTGAAGATACTAAGGCACTCCCATTGGTGGGAGATCAGCTGACCCGGCTGCCTGGGACCGCTGTAGTCTAATGAACAACTACAGCTCCCAGCATACATCAGATGGAATCTGAATGGCAGCTGGATCCGATGTTACTTTCGTAAGTGCTGGGTTTTGCCTTGCAAAGGAGGGGCCGTGTAGCGGCTAGTAGCCCCATTATTTAAGTGTTTCAAAGCTCCCTCAAGTCCCCAACGTCCAAAACGACAAGTTAGGAAACAAAATGGGCGATGATGTGGGAGGGAATCAACCTGCCTCCCTGTGAAGTCACAGGCTGCCAATGACAGCGGCCACTTGCCTGGCCCGTTCCTGAGGCGGTCCAGGGAACAATCAATACCTTGATTAATTATGCCATAATGCCAGCAAAGTCATTGGACACTTGTTTGGACGAGTCCGAGTTTCGCGTTCCTGGCAGACGAGAAAATATTGCCACACGATCACCTTCTAAAGAGTAATCCAAGGACACAGCGGGGTGCAATGCGGGAGCCTTTTATTCACAGATTAGTCCACAGCATAATGCATTTCGGCATACAAGCCTTCTTCAGATGCTGGTATAGCCTTGGGTGCCCTTACTCCCTCCTTTGAAGATATTAGGGCACTCCCATTGGTGGGAGATCAGCTGACCCGGCTACCTGGGACAGCTGAAGTCTAATGAACAACTACAGCAATCAGCATACATCAGATGGAATCCGAATGGCAACTGGATCCGATGGTACTTTCGTAAGTGCTGGGTTTCGCCTTGCAAAGGGGGGCTGTGTAGCAGCTAGTGGCCCCTTTATATGAGTGTTTAAAAGCTCCCTCAAGTCCCCAACGTCCAAAACCCCAAGTTAGGAAACAAACCGGGCGGTGATGCGTGGGGGAATCAACACGCCTCCCTGTGAAGTCACAGGCTGCCAATGATAGCGGCCACTTGCCTGGCCCGTTCCTGAGGCGGTCCTGGGAACAATCAATACCTTGATTAATTATGCCACAATGCCAGCAAAGTCCCTGGACTCTTGTTTAAACGGGTCCGAGTATCGCGTTCCTGGCAGACGCGAAAATATTGCCGCACGATCACCTTCTAAATAGTAATCCAAGGACACAGCGTGGTGCAATGCAGGAGCCTTTTATTCACAGATTAGTCCACAGCATAATGCATTTCGGCATACAAGCCTTCTTCAGATGCTGGTATAACCTCGGGTGTCACTTCCTCCCTCCTTTGAAGATACTAGGGCACTCCCATTGGTGGGAAATCAGCTGACCCGGCTACCTGGGACCGCTGTAGTCTCATGATAACTACAGCTCCCAGCATACATCAGATGGAATCAGAATGGCAGCTGGATCCGATGTTACTTTCGTAAGTGCTGGGTTTTGCCTCGCAAAGGGGGGGCCGTGTAGCGGCTAGTGGCCCAGTTATTTAAGTGTTTAAAAGCTTTCTCAAGTCCCCAACGTCCAAAGCTCCAAGTTAGGAAACAAACCGGGCAGTGATGCGGGAGGAAATCAACCCGTCTCCCTGTGAAGTCACAGGCTGCCAATGACAGCGTCCACTTGCCTGGCCCGTTCCTGAGGCGGTCCTGGAATCAATCAATACCTTGATTAATGTACACCACAATGGCAGCAAAGTCCCTGGACACTTGTTTGCACGGTTCCGAGTATCGCGTTCCTGGCAGACGCGAAATAATTGCCACACGATCACCTTCTAAAGAGTAATCCAAGGACACAGCGGGGTGCAATGTGGTAGCCTTTTATTCACAGATTAGTCCACAGCATAATGCATTTCGGCATACAATATATATATATTCCTTCCAAGGGTTCAGAAGGACAGTGTAAACCCTCCAGGGAGACCCCTGGTAAGCTCAATTTGATCACTACTTGAGAATACCTCGAGATTTATAAATATTGTCTTATTTCCATACGTAGTCAGTCTCCCATCCTTTTTAAGAGACTCACAAGACTTTTACAACAGAATCAATGAGGAACCTTGGAAGCCAAGCCCTCTCATGACCACATTTGATGTGGATTCCTTGTAAACGTCTATTCAGCATGCAGATGGGCTCAAAGCATGCAAATATCTATTGAAATCCTGCTCAGTATACCTTCTAGAGCACTCAAACATGCTACTAGAGATTATGGACTTTTGTCTCCACCATAATGTGTTTATATTGAGCAATGACTACTTGGGGACATCATTCGCACCAACTTATGCAAATTTACTGATGGGTTGGTGGAAGGTGGAAGTCGCATAGAATGAACAGAAGACACCTACCATGGAATAAGTAATTTTATGGATTTGTTTCATCAACAACTTATTTTTTGTTTGGAAAGGGGGATGGAATGTTTTTGAGACCTTCCTGAAATCACTAAACAATAGCTTGCAATGAGTAAGATTTACCTATGACATCAGCAAAAAGGAAATCAATTATGGTTATATAAATGGTTTTATAAGTGGGGGGTTGAAAAAAGTGTGGGGACATGTCCCCACACAGCCAACGGGAACCGCCACCTCCACGGGGCTTCAATCACAAATAGTGTGGGACGGCACGAGGCCCTCCCCGCAGGCCGCGTACCACCACCTTCATATGGCACTTAACAATAGGAAAGCAGGTGTACCCGCCCGGCACCCCTGCTGCCCCGGGGACCCCCACCTCCCAGAAGAAAGTAGGGGGTCCATGTAGAGCGATAGATGGCCCTGAGGACTACCACCCCAGGGCCAGCTCCTGTAATATCCCGGGGTGCCCACCTTGGAGAAATTGTAGTTTTCTATGTCAGTGCTCCTGCCAAGCCATAGCAAACACTGCTCCGCTTTCAGCAAGTCAGAACATGTAAAATTCTCTTGCTTGCTGCAAAGCGGAGCAGTATTGCTATTGGACAGAGGGAGCTGCATGTTAGGAGCTTCCTCTGTCCAAAAGCAATGCTGGCTCCCACAGGAAACGGAGCTGTTATGGAATGGCGGGGGCCTTGAGGCTCCCCACACAGCCTCCAACAGGAAAGAGTGGGTACCCTGGGTGGGACCAGGGCATCCAGAGTAGAGGTCTGGCCCTGGAAGATGGGGTCACTAGTGCCGAAATCGGCCTGGGGGGGACACGAAGACTCCCTCCCTATAAAAAACCCCCCCAAAAATATTTAATAAATGGGCAGGCTCCAGGGAATGGGGTCCCCAGGACCCTAGGGGAGAGGGTTCCCGGGGCCAAATTTGGCCTGGGATGGGGGCAACATGGCCCTGCCCTTTTTTTAATTAAAAAAGATTTTTAAATGGGGCTGGCACTGGGTTCCCTGGGGCTTGAATAGGCCCGGGTGGGGGGTGGGGGGTGGGGGGTGGTGGTCCTTCTCCCCTTAGAATTATTCAATTTTATTTTATTGCAAAGGCCGGCCCTAGGGGATGGGGTCCCGGGGCCCAAAACGGCTCAGGGAAGGGAGGCCATGCTTCCCAAAAGATAGAAAAAAAGAAGTGAAAACAAATCCATCCTTCAACATCCTTGGGGGCCAACTATCCCTCCTGTTACCTTCAGTAAGTCCCACACTGTGGGATTGCTGAGAGGTCATCGGAGACCACACACCCTTTCTCCACCACTCTGCAAACAAAGCTCCTGGTGCACTACTGGCTGAGGAATGAAGTCCACTTTACTCCTGAGGGACCTTAGGGGCCAGAAGCCCTCCTGGTACCTCCCGTAAGTCCTACACAGTGGGATTTCTGAGAGCTGGTCGGAGGTCCCACCTCCTTTCTCCACCACTCTGCAAACACGACTACCACTTAAAAAAAACATAGAAATTCACTGAAAAACCAAAGGTTACAGGGACGTTATAGTTACGAATTAGAATTTTAAAAACCTTAGAAATTCACAGAAGAAATTAAAGGTTGCAGGGACATTATAGTTAGGAATGCACATTTAGAAAACCCTAGAAATTCACTGAAAAAAACAAAGTTTACAGGGACAGTATAGTTAGGCTCAGATTTCACTCATACAAAACCAGTGAAATTCAATTAAAGTTAGCTGAGCTAACTATGACACGTGCCTCCTGCAATGGACTGCTTATGACCTCCCATATTACATAACTCATGACATGGTCAGTGACATCAATGATAACTTCTCAAATGACATCACTGATGTCATCATCCACAGAATCCCTGAGGCACCCACTCAAATTCCCATAGAACTTTCATACAACCACTCCCACTTCCACACAACCATTCACAAACCCATTCACAGACCCATATCATTACTTACAAACCCACTCACTGATTCATAGATCTACACACACATCCACTCACTCACCCATGCAGCCACTCAGTCACTTATATAGCTGCTTACATATCTACTCATACACCCATAGAGCTACTCACACACCTACTCACTCACCCATACAATCAATCACACAGCCACTTACCCATTAAGATAGACACACACCTAATCAATTACTCATACAGATACTACCATATACTCACTCACCTTTAAAGTCACTGACTCAAGCACACACTCACCCATACAGCCACTCTTATATTTACTCACTCACCCATACAGTCACTCATATACCTCATCACTCTCCTATAATGCCTTTCACATCCTCAGTTACTCACCCATGTGCCACTGACACATCCACTTACTCACCTACACAGTCATACACACACTCACCCATACAGCCTCTCACATATACACTCACTAACCTATACAGGCACTGACTCACCCACTTGCTCCTCCAAACAGGCACACCCTCTCACCCACCCACACAGACACTCAGACAACCATACAAGTACTCATGCAACCAATCACTCACCAATACAGTCACTTATGTACCCCCTCACATACCCATACAGCCACTTAGATACCAACTGGCAGACTGACACAGACATTCACACAACCAGTCACTCATCCATCTATCACTGAGGCTACTAATCACTCACTCAGTCAGTAACATGCCCACTGAATCATCTAACAGGCACTCATACACCCACTGATTCCATGCAAAATAAAAAATTATTTTATTTTATTTGTTATTAAAATACAAGTTATACTTTTCGCCTGGCTGACACGTCATCACTCCTACTGTATTCAGCTCTGGAGCAGACCCAGGCATAAGAAACGCTCCTTATATTGACAAGTTTGTCTTCTTTGTAAGGTGGGAAGTACGAGGGATTTAAAAAACAAGACAGCCAGTCACCCACATGAATACAACACGATGCAGCAGCCCTTAAATGAGGGACAGAAAACCAACACTCTATAGTGAGATTTCAGAAAGATAAATGTGGTTTTCAACTAAGCTGCATTTAAACTTACAACAATGTTAAAACTTTTCAAGCAGGCACTTCGCTTCTCACAGCAGCAGACAATGAGCAGCAATAATGGCCTGACCTTTGGCAAGTGCAAGGCTGGCAAGACTGGCAGTGCCCTGTTTCATTTTACACACTAACCCGCATTTTATCTGCCCCCTTCTCCCACACTGTCATTTTGTTGGTTGACACTGGATATTCTTTGCATCTCTTCTGAGTGATGATAAAAGAGTGTACCCAGCATCTACTCTGCCATGATTCTTCTCTATTAATGTAGTTTAACACCATGGCTGCAGGTTACATGGGAGAAAGTAATTCTGCCTCGTTTTAACCTCCTCTCCATCATGTTTTAAGGTTTTCAGCAGGGTTATTTTCTCTGGGGAAAAAGCCAGAGCTGAGCTGTTCAGGCAAGAATGTGTGGGGATGCATTATTCATTAAATGCTCACTGCATGGCAGAGCAGGCTATTTTGTGGTGGCAGGGAGCAATATGGAATTAAACTCAGCGTGTATATACTGGTAAAGATTTATGAATATTAAACTAGCCGCACTTTTAGTGCCTTTAAACCCATTGAAGTACACCTTGTGAATGAGTCTTCAATATAATTCAGTTTAAGTGCTTATGCTTAGTGCCTGAGGGGAACCTGAGCAGCATTCCTTCAACGAGCAGTGTTGATTCCACATAATTCCATTCAACATCATTTCGCTCAACACCACACTGTTCCATGCCACACTATTTAACTCCATACAAATACATTTCAGACCACATCATTAAGCACCAAACCACATAATTTCACTCCACAACACAATTACACTACACACCACATATCCAATTCACAACACTTTATTTAACATCATACCACACAATTCAGCAGCACACTGTATAATTAAACTCCACTGCAGAACACGCCACAACACAAAATACCATCCCACATAATTACGCTCCATAACACAGAACCCCACTACACATAATTCTACTACACTCAAAAACACATAATTACTATTGACAAAATACAACTGAACACAATGCCACATAATTCCACTACACAAATCCACTCAACACCAGAAACTTCCACAAGTAGCAATTCCAATCCAACCCACATAATGCCCATACACACCACATACATCCACTCCAATCCATAACACATGGGTAAGATATATTTACATTACAATGCAATTTGCTCTAACACTTATTTAAACACTCAAACACACACATCTGCTGCTTAGCTCCTATCTATTTGTTCTTTTTTGTCACCAAAAAGCAAAGCTATCCACACAGTTCCACACCACAAAATGTAACAGTTTCCCTGTCTGTGGCTTGTACCTTGATCAGTGATGATTTTAAAGTTTGCGAGGAATAACCTTGTTCTCTGAAACACTGCATCATGTAATCTTTGCTAGTGTGCGAATCCTCAATCAAGCTAGTATTTCTTTTTAGCCTGAGGAGCTCCGCAAAGAGGATACTGGCTTTCAACTGAATTGGGTGATAGAAATCTGCATGGAGAGTGGAGTTTCCTGCAGTAGCTTTCCTAAACAGCTGCTTTTGTATTTCCCACTGCTTCACATATAGTTGCAAATCAAGGAATTCAACCTGTTTCTTACTTATTGTATTACTAAAATGTAAGTATAACTGATTGTAGTTCATTTGATTGATAAACTCCTTGGCAGAAACCTCGACCACTTCCAAGTTACAAAGAGGGTGTCAATGAAACATCGCCATGACACCACTTGGTGTATATATATATATTCACTGAAAAAACCATAGGTTTCACACATGTTATAGTTAGCTGGACATTTTACTGATAAAAAACCAATGAAATTCCCCCGTTATAGTTACTGTAGGCAACTATAACTCACGCGACCGCAATCCTCTGCTGATGCTAATACTGTATTTAGACACTTATTTGCCCATATCTTCTTCCATTAAATTTTAGCTATACATATATTACAAATATTTTTTTTTCATAAAGACACATATGTCATCAGCAGAGGATTACGGTCGCGTGAGTTATAGTTGCCTACAGTAACTATAACGGGGGAATTTCATTGGTTTTTTATCAGTAAAATGTCCAGCTAACTATAACATGTGTGAAACCTATGGTTTTTTCAGTGAATTAGCAAGGTTTTTTAAATGCTATTTCCTAACTATAACGTGTGTGAAACCTATGGTTTTTTCAGTGAATTTGTACGTTTTTTTAAATGCTAAGTTACTTTACGCCATTTGTGGCGTGCGCGCCCACTTAACGCAGTTCGTTCCGTGCACGGTTTTTATCAACTTTAATAAGCCCTGTACATTTGGTGGCCTTCGGCCACCAAAAGCACAGGGGGTGAGGTCAATGTGGATAGTGTTTTTTTTATTTCGATTTTATAATTTCATGTTGCCAAAATTACGTTTTTTTTCTCTATTAATAAGCCCTGCACATTTGGTGGCCTGCGGCCACCAAAAGCACAGGGGGTGGGGTAAGTGTGGATAGTGTTTTTTTTATTTTTATTTTTTTACCGTAAGCGTACGGTAAGCTTACGGTAAGCGTACGGTAAGCGTACCCCGCGAAATTGCCGAAAAAAAAATAAAACCGTTTTTGCTCTTGGGGGATGTTTGGGGACTCCCTCAACATGACTATGTGGGAGGGAGTTGTCAAAACAGCCCCGTAACATGTTTTTGGCCATCATGTTTGATAAACAACACTCAGTGCGAGAGACAAAATGGCGGACGCCGCTTCCTGGTTTCGGCCGATTCGAATGTTTACTAAGATCTAAGAGCCAATCAGAATCGCGCTCGCGCACGCCACCGTAAGCTTACGGTAAGCGTACGGTAAGCGTACGGTAAGCGTACCGTAAGCGGGCTCAGATATATATATTGATTTAAAGGCTATTTTCTCAGAATCTACTGAACAGATTTACACCAAACCTACAAAAGGCACTTCCTTGACCTAGGGACTACCTCTCTGCCAAATTTCTAGTAATTCTGTTCAGCCGTTCGGGCTGTAGCTCGTTCTAAAGGTCCTATGGAAAAATGCATGGGAAAAACGCGTTTTGGGACCCCCCTTTTATCTCAGCCCCCGCTTGACGAATCCCCCCGAGACTTTCAGGGTAGGAGCGGAGCGTAGCGCCCCACCTATTTTGAGAAATTCGCGAGGATTCGTCGACCGGCGCCAAAGTTATTCAAAATAGAATGTTGAGGTTTTCCTATGGAAACGTGGTCCTAACTATAACTACCTACTGGCGACCGCCAGTAGGTAATATATATATGTCGTATTGACCCCAAAGGACCCTCAGCATCCAAGGGGACTTTAACCCTTAATCAGTAGTGCGCAACAAAGGCGCATTTGTAGAGTAGTGGATAAAGGGGGTGGGGCCTCTGATGAGCTTTCCACAATCTCATTTTTAAATGGGGAGGTGTCCTGCTCCACCCTCACTGGGCCGATTTCGGCCCCAGGGACCCTATCCCCTAGGGTTTGTATTTTTTTTATAGGGGAGGTGAGCTGCGTGGCCCCCCTCACTAGCCAATTTCGGCTTCGGGGACTCCATCTCCTTGGCCTGGCCTTTTAATTTGCTTGTCTTTAACTGCGAAGAGTGGTCCTCCTCCCTGGGCGGATTTGTGCCATGGAGATCCCATCCCTTGGAGCCTGGCCATTAGTGCTGAGTGCCCTGAGGGCACCTAGTTTGCATTGGGACTGTGGGGGAGCCTCAAATCCCCCACAGTCCCTGCCTGCTGCCCGCCTGCTGGAGCCAGTATTGCTTTCAGATACAGGGAGCTGTTAAACATGCAGCTCCCTATGTCTAAAGGCAATTCGTCTGTTTCCCTGCATGCTTGACATTGGGCATGGAAACAGACTAACGTCCGCTTCAAGCAAGCAAGAGCATTTTCACTGCTCACACTTGCTGGAAGCAGTTAAAGCTCCTGCCAAGCCTCAGAAAACAGCTATGTATCTGGGTGGGCACCCTGGGACATTGCAGGAGAAGGACCTGGGGGGTGGCTGACTCCAGGTCCACCTATGACTCCAGGAGGGGAGCCGCATGTCCGACTACTTTGATTTAGTAGGGCCTGCCACGGGAGGTGGTCCCATTTTAACAATACAATTTGGCCCCATGGAGATGGTGGTCCCTCTAGGACCCGGCCAAGAGGCAAAGGAGGTCAGGGTATTCCTACCCTGCCCCTTCTCCTTTTTTTGGTTTTCTTTTTGTTGGGACTCGGCCGAGTCCCAAGATGGCAGTCAACACTTTCTGGTTTGAAGTGTTGGCAGCCAATCACATTTAAGCAGGGGGACTGTCAGATCCTCGGAAGATCCACGTCACTATATATACAAATTTGGGTTTTCCTTAATATTTTCAAAACTACTGAACGGATTTACGCCAATTTGCAAAAAGATCACTTTCTGGACAAAAAGCTACCTTTCTGCCAAATTTGGTGTAATTCTGTCATGTGCAAAATTCCTATGGGAATTGACATGAGAAATGCATGTTTTTTGACCCCCTTTTTCTTGGCCCCACTCTTGACAGATCAACCAGAAACTTTCCATGGGCAACAAGAATCACCAGGGCATTTTAAGGGAAAATTTCATAACGATTCGGCAACCGGCGTCAAAGATATTAGCAAGTCAAATGCTTTTCCTATAGAAACATGGTTGTAACCTGTAACTACCTACTGGTAACCCCCAGTAAGTAATATATATATATATTACCTACTGGCAGTCGCCAGTAGGTAGTTATAGCTAGGACCTATTTTCGATAGGAAATCTGCAACATTCTATTTGGAATAACGTTGGCGCCGATTGACGAATCTTCGTGAAATTTTCCAAACTTTTGGCCAGCTCCGGTCCGCTCCTATCCTGAAAATTTCACGGTGATTCGTCAAGCGAGGGCCGAGAAAAATGGGGGTCCCAAAATGCATTTTCTCCATGCATTTTCCCATAGGACCTGTTGACGCAGCTACAGCGCGAACTACTGAACGCAATTACACCAAATTTGGCAAAGAGGTAGTCCTCAGTTCAGACTCGTGCCTTTTGCTAAAATGGTGTAAATCCGTTCAGTAGTTCCTGAGAAAATTAGAGTTAAAAAGATAGATATATCTGGGCGGAGCCTAACCACACATCTCATCGTGAGATCTGATTGGCTGTCAGTACTTCATCCAAAAATTGTTGCCAGCCATCTTGGGACCAATATACATGATAGCACCTCATTAAAAAGCATTGCAGTTAATAGAAGGTTTTGAGACTTTAGTTACATTATAAATCATTTGTTGATGGTACAATACTCATTTTAGGAATTGTGGTATGTTCTAAGGTGATTTTACCATGTGAAAAAGCCTTCTGCTGGGATATCATGAATCATGTTTGAGAGAAAACTATTTTCTCATGCTTTTCTTACAGAGGTTTGGAAGGTGATCTATAAGCTAAACTGAGAGCATATTTTCTGTAAATTCACATTGTCTTTCTCAGTCATGTGAGAATGAAGTCTGACATTCTCAGTAAAACATGTACATCCAACAAGGGCAGAGACTGTCAGTTGATTCCTTTGTGTTCTACTGCAGCTTCCCAGAGTGTTCTAAAGAACAACTAGAGCGCTAACAGTCCTACTTATGACAAATGTATTGCACACCTGAAGCCATCTTGATTGGAATAAAGTGGTAACTCTTAAAACATTTAATTGAAAAAGGAACAAAATGAGGGGGTTCATTTTGCCATAGAAAGTATGATTAGTGCTGCAGAAAGAAAAATTAGGGCATATTTTGAGTAACTTCTCAAATCCTCTTCTATTTCATTAAAAAATTCTGACATGCAGACTGAAACATGCACTTTCAATACCAGCAGCAGACTTCCCTGGTGAGCAGTAGCTTTACTACAGTGATCAAATAAGCAACTAGAGTGCTAACATTCTGATTTTATGGCAAATGTGTGACACATCTGAATGCCTTCTTGATGTAATCAAAGTAAAAAACTGAAAGTATTTCCTACTGAGGAGACTGTAGTAAATGAGGAAATTAGGAAACTTCATAACAAATAAGTCTCCCAAAATGGCCACCAGATACAAAAGAGCCCAAATGTAGCCCAAATATCACCCAAATGTAACCCAAGTATAGCCCAATGATAGAATGTCCCAGAGTGTTCTAACAAACAATTAGAGCGCTAACAGTTTTACTTATGACAAAAGTATGGCACACCTGAAGCCATCTTGATTGGAATAAAGTGGTAACACTAAAAACATTTAATTTACAAAGGAACAAAATGAGGGGGTTCTTTTTGCCATAGAAATTATGATTAGTGCTGCAGAAAGAATAATTAGGGCACATTTTGACTTCTTAAATCCTCTTCTATTTCATAAAAGAAATTCTGACATGCAGACTGAAACATGCACTTTGAATACCAGCAGCAGACTTCCCTGGTGAGCAGTAGCTTTACTACAGAGATCTAATGAGCAACTAGAGTGCTAACATTCACAATTTATGGCAAATGTGTGACACATCTGAATGCCTTCTTGATGGAACCAAAGTGAAAAACTGAAAGTATTTCCTACTGAGGAGACTACAGTAAATGAGGAAATTAGGAAACTTCATGGCAAATAAATCTCCCAAGATGGCCACTAGAGACAAAAGAGCCCAAATGTAGCCCAAATATCACCCAGATGTAGCCCAAGTATAGCCCAATGACAGAATGTCCCAGAGTGTTCTTAAGAACAACTACAGCGCTTACTGTCTTACTTATGACAAAAGTATAGAACACCTGAAGCCATCTTGATTGGTATAAAGTGGTAACTCTTAAAACATTTAATTTACAAAGGAACAAAATGAGGGGGTTCATTTTGCCATAGAAAGTATGATTAGTGCTGCAGAAAGAAAAATTAGGGCATATTTTGAGTGACTTCTCAAATCCTCTTCTATTTCATTAAAAAATTCTGACATGCAGACTGAAACATGCACTTTCAATACCAGCAGCAGACTACCCTGGTGAGCAGTAGCTGTACTACAGTGATCTAATAAGCAACTAGAGTGCTAACATTCTGAATTTATGGCAAATGTGTGACACATCTGAATGCCTTCTTGATGGAATCAAAGTAAAAAACTGAAAGTATTTCCTACTGAGGAGACTGTAGTAAATGAGGAAATTAGGAAACTTCATAACAAATACGTCTCCCAAAATGGCCACCAGATACAAAAGAGCCCAAATGTAGCCCAAATATCACCCAGATGTAGCCCAAGTATAGTCCAATGATAGAATGTCCCAGAGTGTTCTAACAAACAATTAGAGCGCTAACAGTTTTACTTATGACAAAAGTATGGCACACCTGAAGCCATCTTGATTGGAATAAAGTGGTAACACTAAAAACATTTAATTTACAAAGGAACAAAATGAGGGGGTTCTTTTTGCCATAGAAATTATGATTAGTGCTGCAGAAAGAATAATTAGGGCACATTTTGACTTCTTAAATCCTCTTCTATTTCATAAAAGAAATTCTGACATGCAGACTGAAACATGCACTGTGAATACCAGCAGCAGACTTCCCTGGTGAGCAGTAGCTTTACTACAGAGATCTAATGAGCAACTAGAGTGCTAACATTCACAGTTTATGGCAAATGTGTGACACATCTGAATGCCTTCTTGATGGAACCAAAGTGAAAAACTGAAAGCATTTCCTACTGAGGAGACTCCAGTAAATGAGGAAATTAGATAACTTCATAGCAAATAAATCTCCCAAGATGGCCACTAGAGACAAAAGAGCCCAAATGTAGCCCAAATATCACCCAGATGTAGCCCAAGTATAGCCCAATGACAGAATGTCCCAGAGTGTTCTTAAGAACAACTACAGCGCTTACTGTCTTACTTATGACAAAAGTATGGCACACCTGAAGCCATCTTGATTGGTATAAAGTGGTAACTCTTAAAACATTTAATTTAATAAGGAACAAAATGAGCGGGTTCATTTTGCCATAGAAAGTATGATTAGTGCTGCAGAAAGAAAAATTAGGGCATATTTTGAGTGACTTCTCAAATCCTCTTCTATTTCATTAAAAAATTCTGACATGCAGACTGAAACATGCACTGTGAATACCAGCAGCAGACTTCCCTGGTGAGCAGTAGCTTTACTACAGAGATCTAATGAGCAACTAGAGTGCTAACATTCACAGTTTATGGCAAATGTGTGACACATCTGAATGCCTTCTTGATGGAACCAAAGTAAAAAACTGAAAGTATTTCCTACTGAGGAGACTGCAGTAAATGAGGAAATTAGGAAACTTCATAACAAATAAATCTCCCAAGATGGCCACTAGAGACAAAAGAGCCCAAATGAAGCCCAAATATCACCCAGATGTAGCCCAAGTATAGCCCAATGACAGAATGTCCCAGAGTGTTCTTAATAACAACTACAGCGCTTACTGTCTTACTCATGACAAAAGTATGGTACACCTGAAGCCATCTTGATTGGAAAAAACTGGTACCACTTAAAACATTTAATTTAAAAAGGATCACAATGAGGGGGTTCATTTTGCCATAGAAATTATGATTAGTGCTGAAGAAAGAAAAATTAGGGCACATTTTGAGTGACTTCTCAAATCCTCTTCAATTTCATTAAAAAATTCTGATATGCAGACTGAAACATGCACTTTTAATACCAGCAGCAGACTTCCGTCGTGAGCAGTAGCTTTACTACAGTGATCTAATGAGCAACTAGAGTGCTAACATTCAGAATTTATGGCAAATGTGTGACACATCTGAATACCTTCTTGATGGAATCAAAGTAAAAAACTGAAAGCATTTTCTACTGAGGAGACTGCAGTAAGTGAGGAAATAAGGACACTTCATAACAAATAAATCTCCCAAGATGGCCACAAGAGACAAAAGAGCCCAAATGCAGCACAAATATCACCCAGATGTAGCCCACATGTAGCCCAATGACAGAAGTGTGCAAAACACTTATTTTTTGTGTATTTGCAGTTTTATATAGTGCAGACTTGTCAGGTATTGGAGTGCTTTACATGAGCATTGGTTACATCACACAAGATCAAATTCATTTTGGTTGTAGACATGGGGAGATTTTAAGTGATTTGACCAGAATCACAGAATGTTGAGCTGAAGCAGAAACTCCAACCTGGTTCCCCAGTTGCAAAGTCTGCAGCTCTGGATGTAACACCACATCCTCTCCCCTAGGTACAACATTTAATCAAGTGGTCAACTGGATAAAAAAAGATAAAGATTACAAATAATTTAAAAGTTCTTTGTCGCTATTTGAAAACTCAGAAAATATGTCCTCATTTTAGTTTTTTAGAGCACTAACCATAATTTTGATGCAAATAAGACCCTCTCATATATGTAATTTCTAAAGGATATGCTCTAGGTAGTACAGTTTTGATTACATCAAGATGACGTCAGACGCCCCACACGTTTGTAATAAATATAGAATATTAGCAATCTAGTTGTTCATTGGGATACTGTTGAGAGGCAGAGGCCAGGGGCACGGACTCTGAAAATTGAAGGCAGGTAGGAGAGTGCAGATGCAACAATTTGACCACACTGGGCAAGCAGGAAGGGCAGTGGCAGCACAACAGACTATGGAGGGCAGTGGAAAGGGGGGCAGGGGCAACAAACCAACAATACAGGACTGGCAAGAGAGGCTGTGGCAATATAATAGACCATTGTGGGCAGAAGGAAGAGGCAGTGGTAGTACAACCATACCTGCCAACAGACCCGTTTCAGCCAGGAAACGTCCAATGTTTTTAAGCTCAAATTGGGCTTTATTTGATCTGTCTCCTGTCTACAATGTCCTCTTTTTCAATGAAACTCAAAGGGGAAAATCAATACCTCAGTTGTTTTTCAAAATCTCCCTTTTACCAAGTTCAACATTTTCGCAAGTATGGTACATTGGATCATGGTAGGCAGGAGGAATTGGGGTAGGGACATGGACTTGGATAATAGAGGACAGGAGGGACATGGAGAGGTGCACCAAACTGACCCTACAGGGCAGGCATAAGGGTTTGCAGCAGCACAATACACCACACAGGGCATGCGGGATGGGAGTGCAGCACAACAATCCATAGAAAGCATTAGGGAGGGGACTGGACCATGCACATGGAAACAGAGAATAGAGGGGAAAGAGGCAATGGTAGTTAGCTGACCATAATGGACAGACAGGAGAGAAAGCTGCAGCATAACAGACCATAAAGGGCAGGAGGGACGGATCAGGGGCATTACAATGGAACAGACAAGCCAGGAGGGAGGAATAGGGGTCTGCACATGGAAACAGAGGGCTGGGGGCAAGGGGGCAGGTGCAGCAAGATGACCATGGAGGTCAGACAGGATGGGCACTAGAAACAAGACACACCATGGAGAGCAACAATGAGACTATGATGGCATACACACAGACCATGGAGGGAAGGTGGGAGGGGGTCAGGGGCAGCTAGCTGACCACACAGGGAAGGTAGGAGTGGCCATGGCAGCACAGAAGACCATGCATGGCAAGCGGGAGGGTTAGTGGCAGCACAATGGCTATGATGGGCAAGAAGGAGAATGCAGGGGCATGTACAAAAGACCATGGAGGATAGAAAGGCAGGTCAGGGCCTGGGCATAGACAAGAGAGTTCAGGGGAAGGGGCCTCACAACAGACCGCTTGGGGCAGGCAGGAGGAGCAGTTGCAGCACAACAGACCAGGGAGGGCAGAAGGGTGTGGCAGTAAAATGGACCATGGAGGACAGGAGGAAGGGGATAAGGGCATGACATGTGGACAGGCAGGGTGGAGGTGGCAGGGACAGGTTACAGTCATCTGTCAATGCTAGGCAGGTGGGAGGGGAGTGCAGCTCAACAGAACACTCAGAGTAGATAGGAGTGGCAGGTCCATCGAATATGGTGGGCAAAAAGAATGGAGCAGGGGCATGCACAAAGACATCGGAGGGCAGGGGGAAGGAGAATAGTGGCAGCAAGCACAGAGGCTAAGCAGGAGGTCAATGATGGGCCATAGAATTGGGCAATGGAGGGCAGGAGGAGTGGACTGGTACATCATGCTAAATGGAGGGCAGTGGCAGCACATCAGACCATGCATGACAGGAGGAAGGAGGCTAGTCCATTGATTCAGACAACAGAGGATAGGGAGGAGGAGGATGGGCAGCAAGCTAACTGTTCAGAGAAGGTGGGTATTAGGAACTTAATTGTTTTTAAAATGTGTGTCTGTGCGAACTACTTAAAATATGAACAAGTATGCAGCATAATCTCACTTTTATTCAGGAAGAAGAGGACGTTTGTGACTGTGACTCCGGGCTCACTTGGCAGAAACACCCCCTGGCCCTCCACCCCCCATCGCAAAATGTAATGCCCGTGAAAAGGGTAGGTGGACGCAGTGGTATATAGAACATAGTCCTGAGAGTACGATTGAAAATGAACGCTAGATATAGTATATGGTATAAACTATGCACCAAAAAGTGTGATATAAGATGAACCGGGGCGTGAAATATAATATGCAATACATTGTGCACAATGACAGATTCATTGGAGAGCGCGAGATAGCACAGGCACTAGCGCATGCTATGCGATATGCGCCTTGGAGAGTAATATGCACAGGGCAGTGTTGTGTAACCTAACTAGTCTCTAAAGTTGTAATATAAAATACGTGCTGGGTAGTGTAATGTTGCATATGCACTGTGACAAAGATATGGATCACAGATTGTAATATGTATGGCATAGCGCTGTGCGTTATAACATAGGCATCGAGGAAGGCACGTTAGATGGGGCAATATAACCCGTGCGAAGGCAAGTGTGGCATGACATATTCACGGGGTGGTGTTACAGTGCACATGGGCTAGAGAGTGTCATAGCATACGCACTAGCTGGTGGAATACAACACAGAGGTGTGTGGCACTCGGCGGGCACTGGTGGGTGTAAAATAGGGGTGGGCGGAATTTGCGTAATCGCGTTACGCAAATCTCCGCGAAACGGTAAAAAATCTCCGCGAACATGCAGAAATTCCGCGAACATGCGGAATTGCTTGTTCGCGATACTTTTTTCCTGTTCGCGATCGCTGTTTGCGTGCTCGGGGTGAAATATCTCGCGAACACGCATATTGAGAACGCGAACAAGCAAAAAATTTCGCGAAGTTGCGGAACGCAGATCTTTGGGCAATTTCGCGTCCTCCTCGGAACGCGAAATTACCCAAATTCCGCGAACGGAACGGAATTTACTGCCCAGGCCTAGTGTAAAACAGCATTGGGCTGTGACTCTCAAGTGAGGTTTGTCTCCTTTCCAGAGAGTAAAATAAAAAGTATTACACATCCGGCGGTGGATGTGTGTTTTATTAACCGTGAGGGGGGTTTCTTGCATAGTTTGGTCGAATTTTTGTCGAATCCCCTTTGAATGGCTTGGTGTGCGTGTGTATTAAATGGGCCCGTCAATAGCTACCCATGTTTGTATAAATAAACGACAAGGGTGTCTACTTGGAGAGTACCCACCGGCGGGGGCGCCGGGATTAGGCACGGTAGGGCGTCAGACACGTCAGAGCTTCACTAGCAGCGTAAATACATTCCACATGGATTCATTGTATGCATAGTTGCCTTTTAATGAATATCCAGCAAATCGTCATGGGGATAGGTACATATGGTTTGTCCAGCATGTCCTAGGTGTTTCTATAAATATATTAAAAAAAATAATAATAAAAAACAAAGGCCGGCCCCAGGGGATGGGGTCCCCGGGGCCATAAGTGGCCTGAGGAGGGGGGCAACGCAGCCACCCTCCTAAAGAATAATAAAAAAAAAAGGCCATGACCCGGGGGTTGGGGTCCCCGGGGCTGACTAAGGCCTTGGGAGGGGGGCCACGCGGCCCCCTTCCAAATTAATTTTTTTCAACAAAAAAAATTAGGGTGCAGGCTCTGGGGGATGGGGTCCCCAGGGCCAATAAATTAGAAAAAGAAGGGGGGCCACACAACCCTCCTTCTTAAAAAAATAAAATAAATAAAAGACCAGTATCTAGCCGCAGGCCACGCCCCCTCTTTGCAGCACTCTGCAAACGCGCCCCCTGGCCAGTTGTAAGTTGGGGAATCAATTCCCCTTCAATACTGAGGGTCGCTGAGGGCCAACTAGCCCAACAGGTATCTCCAGTATGCGCCAGGGAGCTGCGTTGCAGACAGGTGTTCTGAGGCCACGCCCCTTTTTACACCTCTATGCAACGCAGCTCTGTGGCGCTTACTGGAGGTACCTAGGGGGCTAGTTTTTCCCTAGGGACCCTTAGGATTCAAGGGGACTTAATCTCTCAACTTATAACGGCCACAGGGCACGTTTACAAAGTGGTGAAGGGAGGAGACGGGGCCTGAGGTGACATGTGCAAACACACCCTGTGGCATGTTTTAAGTTGGGGAAATAATTCCCTTTCAATCCTGCGGGACCCTGTGGGCCAACTAGCCCACCAGGTGCTTCCAGTAAGTGCCACTGCTCTGCGTTGCAGAGAGGTGGTGCAGGCCGTGCCCCTTTTTACACCTCTCTGCAATGGCGCTTACTGGACGTACCTAGTGGGCTATTATGCCCCTAGGGACCCTCAGGATTCAAGGGGACTTAATCTCCCAACTTAAAATGGCCACAGGGCGTGTTTAAACAGTGGGGAAGTACTTAAAATATGAACAAGTATGCAGCACAATCTCACTTTTATTCAGGAAGAAGAGGACGTTTGTGACTGTGACTCCGGGCTCACTTGGCAGAAACACCCCCTGGCCCTCCAACCCCCATCGCAAAATGTAATGCCCGTGAAAAGGGTAGGTGGACGCAGTGTTATATAGAACATAGTCCTGAGAGCACGATTGAAAATGAACACTAGATATAGTATATGGTATAAACTATGCACCAAAAAGTGTGATATAAGATGAACCGGGGCGTGAAATATAATATGCAATACATTGTGCACAATGACAGATTCATTGGAGAGCGCGAGATAGCACAGGCACTAGCGCATGCTATGCGATATGCGCCTTGGAGTGTAATATGCACAGGGCAGTGTTGTGTAACCTAACTAGTCTCTAAAGTTGTAATATAAAATATGTGCTGGGTAGTGTAATGTTGCATATGCACTGTGACAAAGATATGGATCACAGATTGTAATATGTATGGCATAGCGCTGTGCGTTATAACATAGACATCGAGGAAGGTACGTTAGATGAGGCAATATAACCCGTGCGAAGGCAAGTGTGGCATGACATATTCACGGGGTGGTGTTACAGTGCACATGGGCTAGAGAGTGTCATAGCATACACACTAGCTGGTGGAATACAACACAGAGGTGTGTGGCACTCGGCGGGCACTGGTGGGTGTAAAACAGCATTGGGCTCAGCCAGGAGCATGCTGTGACTCTCAAGTGAGGTTCGTCTCCTTTCCAGAGAGTAAAATAAAAAGTATTACACATCCGGTGGTGGATGTGTGTTTTATTAACCGTGAGGGGGGTTTCTTGCATAGTTTGGTCGAATTTTTGTCGAATCCCCTTTGAATGGCTTGGTGTGCGTGTGTATTAAATGGGCCCGTCAATAGCTACCCATGTTTGTATAAATAAACGACAAGGGTGTCTACTTGGAGAGTACCCACCGGCGGGGGCGCCGAGTTTAGGCACGGTAGGGCATCAGACACGTCAGAGCTTCACTAGCGGTGTAAATACATTCCACGTGGATTCATTGTATGCATAGTTGCCTTTTAATGAATATCCCGCAAATCGTCATGGTGATAGGTACATACGGTTTGTCCTGCATGTCCTAGGTGTTTCTATAAATATATTTAAAAAAATAATAATAAAAAACAAAGGCCGGCCCCGGGGGATGGGGTCCCCGGGGCCATAAGTGGCCTGAGGAGGGGGGCAACGCAGCCCCCCTCCTAAAGAATAAAAAAAAAAGGCCATGACCCGGGGGTTGGGGTCCCCGGGGCCGACTAAGGCCTTGGCAGGGGGGCCACGCGGCCCCCTTCCAAATTAATTGTTTTCAACAAAAAAAATTAGGGTGCAGGCCCTGGGGGATGGGGTCCCCAGGGCCAATAAATTAGAAAAAGAAGGGGGGCCACACAGCCCTCCTTCTTAAAAAAAGAAAATAAATAAAAGAACGGCATCTAGCCAGAGGCCACGCCCCCTACTTGCAGCACTCTGCAAACGCGCCCCCTGGCCAGTTGTAAGTTGGGGAATCAATTCCCCTTCAATACTGAGGGTCGCTGAGGGCCAACTAGCCCAACAGGTAACTCCAGTATGTGCCAGGGAGCTGCGTTGCAGACAGGTGTTCTGAGGCCACGTCCCTTTTTACACCTCTATGCAACGCAGCTCTGTGGCGCTTACTGGAGGTACCTAGGGGGCTAGTTTGACCCTAGGGACCCTTAGGATTCAAGGGGACTTAATCTCTCAACTTAGAACGGCCACAGGGCACGTTTACAAAGTGGTGAAGGGAGGGGACGGGGCCTGAGGTGACGTGCAAACACGCCCTGTGGCATGTTTTAAGTTGGGGAAATAATTCCATTTCAATCCTGAGGGACCCTGTGGGCCAACTAGCCCACCAGGTGCTTCCAGTAAGCGCCACTGCTCTGCTTTGCAGAGAGGTGGTGCAGGCCGTGCCCCTTTTTACACCTCGCTGCAATGGCGCTTACTGGACGTACCTAGTGGGCTATTATGCCCCTAGGGACCCTCAGGATTCAAGGGGACTTAATCTCCCAACTTAAATTGGCCACAGGGCGTGTTTACACAGTGGGGAAGGGAGGGGACGGGGCCTTAGGTGACGTGTGCAAACACGCCCTATGGCGCGTTTTAAGTTGGGGAATTAATTCCCCTTCAATCCTGAGGGCCCCTGGGGGCTAACTAGCCCACCAGGTGCTTCCAGTAAGCGCCACTGAGCTGCGTTGCAGAGAGGTGGTCCAGGCCGTGCCACTTTTTACACCTCCCTGCAACGCAGCTCTGTGGCGCTTACTGGAGGTACCTAGTGGGCTAGTTGGACCCTAGGGACCCTCAGGATTCAAATGAACTTAATCTCCCAACTAAAAATGGCCAATGGGCGTGTTTACACAGTGGTGAAGGGAGGGGACGGCGCCTGAGTTAAAGTGTGCAAACACGCCCTGTGGCGCGTTGTAAGTTGGGGAAATAATTCCCCTTCAATCCTGAGGGACCCTGGGGGCCAACTAGCCCACCAGGTGCTTCCAGTAAGCGCCACTGCGCTGCGTTGCAGAGAGGTGGTCTAGGCCGTGCCCTTTTTTACATCTCTCTGCAACGCAGCTCTGTGGCGCTTACTGGAGGTATCTAGTGGTCTACTTGGACCCTAGGGACCCTCAGGATTCAAGGAGATTTAATCTCCCAACTTAAAACGGCCACAGGGCGTGTTTACACAGTGGGGAAGGGAGGGGACGGGGCCTGAGGTGACGTGTGCAAACACGCCCTGTGGCGCATTTTAAGAGGTAGTTTTAATCCCCTGCCCTATTATATACTAGGGGCTTACAGAGGAGGTCATGCTAATCACAGGGGGACCCCAACGCATAGTGTTCCCTAGTGTATGTAGGTGTTTTCACTGTATTCTGAGTGTCTTTTAACATAGCACTGGCTCTAGGACTGGTTAGTCAGACTCAGTTACCACCAGTATCCGTCTTAAACAGTTGAGGGGACAGGATGATTTTGCAACAAGGCTTCTTTCTGCTCTTCTGTTTGTTCTTTCTGCACGTTATACTTCTCCCTGCACTTTTCTTCGTCTTTGAGGACTTCTGTTGCTTCTTACTGCATTTCTTTTTTTTCTTTCTGTGCGTTTTTTCTTCTTTCTTCACATGTCCTATCTCTGTAGGCATAGTTCGAAATTAGCATTTAGAAAACCTTTGAAATTCACTGAAAAAACCATAGGTTTCAGGCAAGTTATAGTTAGGAATTAGCATTTAAAAAACCTTAGAAATTCACTGAAAAAAGGTTTCAGGGGCATTATAGTTAGCTGGACTTTTCACTCGTACAAAACCATTGAAATTCCCCCGTTATAGTGAGTTCAGCTAACTATAACTCACGCGCCCGCAATGCACTGCTGATGACGTCACATATTACATCACTCATGACATGGTCAGTGACATCACTCATGACATCACTGATGACAGCTCAAATGACATCATTGATGACTTCACTGATGACATCATCCTTGTGATAGAGTGGTAGACCTCCTCTCCCCCTAAAATAACCTTTGATACACACATTCAAAAATAGAAACTAACATTTCAAAACAATGGACATACCAATACCACTTACAACAACCTATTCAGTAATTCTATGATCCACATACACATCCACTCATTCACCATAACTATAACTCGCGCGCCCGCAATCCAGTGCTCATGACGTCACATATTTCATCACTCATGACATGGTCAGTGGCATCACTCATGACATCACTGATGACATCATCCTTGTGATAGAGTGGCGGTCGCGCGAGTTATAGTTATCTGAACTAACTATAACGGTGGAATTTCATTGGTTTTTTACGAGTGAAATGTCCACCTAACTATAACATGTGTGAAACCTATGGTTTTTTAAGTGAATTTGCAAGGTTTTTTAAATGCTAATTCCTAACTATAACGTGTGTGAAACCTATGGTTGTTTAAGTGAATTTGTACGTTTTTTTTTTTAATGGTTTTTCACCGTGCGCGCACCCCGCGATTTAAAAAAAAAAAAAAAAATGTTTTTTCACCCTTCGCGGTCCTTTAGGGACACCCTGACAAAGGCTAGGGGGTCAGGAACTCTCTACCCTGCCCCCTTTTCACGTTCGCCACCTCTCTTTTTCACTCTCGCACCCACAACAAACAAAATGGCGGCCAACACTTCCTGATTTCGACCGATTCAAACATTGACTGACATGTAACCACCAATCAGAATTACGCTCACGCACGTTAGGGTGCGCGCACCGTGCGCGCACGGTGCACGGCTATAGATATTTATGTGCTTTAACTGCAATTTTCTCAGGAACTACTGAACAGATTGATTCCATATATGCAAAAGGCACTTCCCTGACCTGAGGACTACCTCTCTGCCAAATTTCAAGTAATTCTGTTCAGCCGTTTGGGCTGTACCTTCGACTAAAGGTCCTATGGGAAAATGCATGGGGAAAACGTGTTTTGGGACTCCCCTTTTTTTCTTGGCCCTCGCTTGACGAATCATCCCGAGTCTTTCAGGGTAGGAGCTGAACAGAGCGCCCCATTAGATTTGAAAATTTCGCGAGGATTCGTCAACCGGCGCCAAAGTTATTCAAAATAGAATTTTCAGATTTCCTATGGAAACACGGTCCTAACTATAACTATCTACTGGCGACCGCCAGTAGATAATATATATATATATATATATATATATATATATATATATATATATATATATATATATATATATATATATATATATATATATATATATATTACCTACTGGCGGTCGCCAGTAGGTAGTTATAGTTAGGACCACGTTTCCATAGGAAATCCGCAACATTCTATTTTGAATAACTTTGGCGCCGGTCGACGAATCCTCGCGAATTTTTCAAAATAGGTGGGGCGCTACGCTCCGCTCCTACCCTGAAAGTCTCGGGGGGATTCGTCAAGTGGGGGCTGAGATAAAAGGGGGGTCCCAAAACGCGTTTTTCCCATGCATTTTTCCATAGGACCTTTAGACACAGCTACAGCCCGAACGGCTGAACAGAATTACTAGAAATTTGGCAGAGAGGTAGTCCTCAGGTCAAGGAAGTGCCTTTTGTAGGTTTGGTGTAAATCTGTTCAGTAGATTCTGAGAAAATAGCCTTTAAATCAATATATATATCTGAGCCAGCTTACGGTGCGCTTACGGTACGCTTACCGTACACGTACGGTGGCGTGCGCGAGCGCGATTTTGATTGGCTCTTAGATCTTAGTAAACATTCGAATCGGCCGAAACCAGGAAGCGGCGGCCACCATTTTCTCTCTCGCACTGAGAGTGTGGATTAAAATACTACGCACAAAAACATGTAAAGGGGCTGTTTCGACTGCTCCAAAACACCTAGCCATGTTGAGGGATTCCCCTAAGATCCCCCAAGGCCAAAAACGGAAATTTTAATTTTTCGCTAATTTCGCCGATTACGCTTACCGTACGCGTCCACACTCTCCCCACCCCGTGTGCAAATGGTGCCCGAAGGGCACCATTTGTGCAAGGCTTATGAGAGGTGTGAAAAATTTAAATATTACCTTTCAAAACGAAGTGCATCATATGCCCTCCATGTGCGCACGGTGCGCGAAGCGCATCGTGCGTACATGGCCCATCTAGCGCAACGTGGGCACGCGGTGCGCGTAGCGCACCGCGTGCCCACCGTGCGTGCACGGCACTAACTGCGTAAAGTGGGCGCGCGGTGCGCGAAGCGCACCGCTTGCTCACTGTGCGCGCACGGTGCGCAAAGCGCACCGTGCGCGCACGGAACGAACTGCGTTAAGTGGGCGCGCACGCCACGAATGGCGTAAAGTAACTTAGCATTTAAAAAACCGTACAAATTTACTGAAAAAACCATAGGTTTCACACACGTTATAGTTAGGAATTAGCATTTAAAAAACCTTGCAAATTCACTGAAAAAACCATAGGTTTCACACATGTTATAGTTAGCGGAAATTTTACTGATAAAAAACCAATGAAATTCCCCCGTTATAGTTAGTGCAGGCAACTATAACTCACGCGACCGCAATCTTCTGCTGATGACATATGTGTCTTTATGAAAAAAAAATATTTGTAATATATGTATAGCTAAAAATTTATGGAAGAAGACATGGGCAAATAAGTGTCTAAATACAGTATTAGCATCAGCAGAGGATTGCGGTCGCGTGAGTTATAGTTGCCTGCACTAACTATAACGGGGGAATTTCATTGGTTTTTTATCAGTAAAATTTCCGCTAACTATAACATGTGTGAAACCTATGGTTTTTTCAGTGAATATATATATATATATATATATTCCCGAGTTATAGTTAGTTCAGCTAACTATAACTCGCGCGCCCGCAATGCACTACTGATGACGTCACATATTACATCACTCATGACATGGTCACTGACATCACTCATGACATCACTGATGACATCTCAAATGACATCACTGATGACATCACTGATGACATCATCCAGTGAATGTGTGTTTTTCTGAAAATTAAATATGTTTTATATATGTATATCTCAAGGTCAATGGAAGAATAAATGGGTATATAAGTGTCTAAATGGATGCTTTTTTAAAAAAAATATTTTTGTGTAACTGACTGATTAAGTGTATCATAGTGAATACATGGCTTACTGAGTAATGTTTAAATATGAAAATATCTGTATCAGTCTCTCACTTTGTGTATAAGTGGCTGCATGGGTTGGTGAGTAGCTTCATGGGTATCTATATAGGTTATTAGTTGTTTTTTTAAGTATCAGTCTGAGTGTCTGTATGGTTCGGTGGGGGGTATTATGTAGTGCATAGGTGCATGAATGAGTGATTCACTCTTTGTATGTGTTGAAGACAACATGTGTGCAGGACTGTATGGGTGGATGAGTGTGTGTATGGGTGTGTTAGTGAGTGAATGACTGTCTCAATAGTGTCTTTATGAGTAACTACATATCTATTAAACTAGTATATGTGACTATTGGTGTATATACGTGAGTATATGTGAGAGTGAGAGATTGAAAGAGTTCCTGTATGAATAAGTATGTGTTTCTATAAGTGATTGTTTTTTAGACTAACTATGTGTAAGTTTCCGTAGAAGTAAGTGTGGTTGTGTGTGTATAACTGTATAAGCTAATACATGTATGTTTGTTTCTTTATTAGCATGAGTGAGTATGTGTGAGTAACTCTATGGATGAGTGGCATTGTGTAACAGGATGTATAGGTGTATGAGTACATATGATGAGTGAGTGCATGTATGAGTGACTGTATAGGACTGTTGGTGAATGAGTGGATGTGTATGTGGTTCTTAGAATTACTGAATAGGTTGTTGTAACTGATATTGGTATGTCCATTGTTTTGAAAATTTTAGTTTCTATTTTTGAATGTGTGTATCAAAGGTTATATTAGGGGAAGAGGAGGTCTGCCACTCTATCACAAGGATGATGTCATCAGTGATGTCATTTGAGATGTCATCAGTGATGTCATGAGTGATGTCAGTGACCATGTCATGAGTGATGTAATATGTGACGTCATCAGTAGTGCATTGCGGGCGCGCGAGTTATAGTTAGCTGAACTAACTATAACGGGGGAATTTCATTGGTTTTTTACGAGTGAAATGTCCAGCTAACTATAACATGTGTGAAACCTTTGGTTTTTTCATTGAATTTCTAAGGTTTTTTAAATGCTAATTCCTAACTATAACGTGTGTGAAACCCATGGTTTTTTCAGTGAATTTGCAAGGTTTTTTAAATGCTAATTCCTAACTATAACGTGTGTGAAACCCATGGTTTTTTCAGTGAATTTGCAAGGTTTTTTAAATGCTAATTTTTTATTTATTTTTTAATTTTTTATTTTTTCTATTTTTTTAACATATTTTTATTTTAATTTTCTATCCTTTTTTAAAGACTATGGTTAAATTTTAAAAATTCTACAATATGTTTTTTTTACCATTTTTATAAAATAAACAGGTAAGATGTATTAGTATAACATATTGGGTTTTTTTTTCCCCTTTTTATTTTTTTATTTTTTTTTAACGTGCGCGTACGGTAAGCGCACGTCTTGCTTTCATTACGTTAGATTTCTACGCTGTTTGCGTTCATTTACGCAATTTGCGTAGACGTACGTCACGCGCGCGCAGTGCGTAACGCGTACGCTGCACGCGCTTGTTACGCGGAAGTGAAGGGGCGTGCCTGTTTTGCGCATGCGCGCGAGCGCGTGTCTTTTTTACGCGCATGCGTACTTTTACCGTAAGCGCACCGTAAGCGCTCCGTAAGCGTAACGTACGCGCACGGTGGGTCATGTGATCATGAAACACAACTTTTGATTGGTTGAAACTACTTTCAGTTCTAGAACTCTCCTACACCACACCCATTCCCCTCATTTCTGCTTGTGATCCCTTAGGAGAAGGAGCCGAGTTGTCTTTGTGATACGATGGCAGAACAGCAGAACTCTTCTGAGAGTGAGGCTAGCAGCACTACCTTGAGGCAGAGAAGGAGGAAACAAAAGAGCTCTTTCATATGGGAGTATTTTTCTTTTCCAGAGGACAAGAAAAAGGTAAATGCACCCTTAGTGACTTGTAAGCTTTGTGGCCGTGTACTTTCAAGAGGGAATCCCAACAAGAAGTATTCCTTCGGGAATCACACCATGTTGAGACACCTTCAAGATGTACACGGTAGGACATTTGCTCGACATACTGAAGGTAACCCTTCAGTAAGTCAACCAAGCACATCCACAGCAGCTCAGCCTGGTCCATCATCTGCAGTGCCGAGTCCATCTTCGGCAGGTCAGCTGAGCCCTTCATCTGTGGGGGGAGCATCTCCTTTTTCTCGTCCTCTGGAAATCAACCATCGGTTTTTGAGGGTTTTAATTCGGTGCGCCACTTGTCATGATCTAATTTGTCATAGGGAGACCAGTGTTGCCCTAGTGAACAATTTAATAGATCAGCACATTTGTCGTAGAGACTAATATTCCCACTCTTTCTTTCCTCTGTCCCTGCATGAACACAACGGCTCTTTTAAGAGCCAACCTTACCTTTTAACTTTTTTTTATATATTTTTTTAAACTTTTTTTAATTTCTTTTTTTACCGTACGCGTACGGTATGCGTAATTTTTTTTTATTTTTAAAAAAAACACTAAAAATCAATTATCACATTACAAGGTCCTTGAGAGACTACAATGAAAAACTGAAAATGTGATTGTGGAGAAGTGGAAAAAAGGGACCATGACATTTTTGACTTACCATACCCACTCAAAAAATTATTTATTAATTTAAATTTAATTTTAATTGCTTTAAAAATGGTTCAAGTTTTCGAAAATTTTCGATCTCAATCTGAAAAAAAAGAAAAAAGTATTAATATTTAATAAAACATTTTATAATACAGTACACATATTTACATATTTTCCCCAAAATTCTTTTGCCTTTTTTTTGCTGTTTTCAGAATATATTGCATTTCACTATAAATTGTGAAAGCAATTGCATTCATCATTTAACAGCGGGCAAAAAAAAAATAACAATCTCAAAGATTGTTTTAAAAAAGCCCAGAATGTCTTTTTGCATAAACATAACTTTATAGAAATGCATAATATTCTTAAAAAATATCATCAAATATCAATACTTATTTCTTTAAAATACCGTCTGACAATTTTGTTTCAGAAGTATAATCCCAAAAATATTATATCTCAAATAACTCCACAATACATGTGGTTCCATTTCCTTTAGGCCAAATAGTAATTTTAAAATTCTTTTTTGATTAAATTTCCAATGTTAATCCAATAAAATTCCAAAATTTAAATTGTACAGATCTCACCGATTGTCTGTAACATTTTGGTTTCCGAAAGATTAATTAATAATTAAATAAGTCCACAATAGAATTGTTTACCTTTCCTCATGGCCAAATAGTAATTTTAAAAATCTTTTTTGAATAAATTTCCAATGGCAATACAATAACATTCCAAAATTTTAATTGTGCAGATGTTACCGATTTTGTCTAAATTTTTGGTTTTCCAAAGTTTAATTAAAAATTTAAAAAGTCCACATTACAATTGGTTACCTTTCCATTAGGCCAAATGATAATTTGTAAAATCATTTTTTTTGAAAATTCCAATGGTAATCCAATAAAATGGTAAAATTGTTTTGTACAGATCTTGCCAAGTCTCTCTAAAATTTTGGTTTCAGGAAGATTAGATAGGAATTTGCTAAATCAAAAGGCAAACGTTGCTTGAAAATCAATTTTGAATCATTACACAGTGTCCAGCCTTTTTCACATTTAAGATAAACTGTGTAATGTCCAGAAGTAACAGTAGGTCCTTCATGGAAAATTATTGCAACTGTTATAAAAGTTTTTCCTGAAATTGATAATTGCTGTCCTGTAAACTTCTTTATTAAAGTATCCAATTTTGAACCATCAGCTTTACATCGTTGCATCATTAAAATTACATATTGTCCGTATTTCTTTAAAATTAACGTTGAAAACATTTCAGATTTACACTCACTGCATTCCATGCTATGATTAGCATCTTTAACTAATTTAGCAAAAGAGACTGTTTTACTTTCTGGCAATGTTAAATAAATAAACCTTTCAGAATCAACATTAGAGCCACATATATTGTAACAGTTTTCACAACTATGTTCCCATTTATAAGAGAGACCAAACAAATTTTCAATGGGAACCCCTTCTTCTTCCAGTACCTGAAGAAAAAACATCAAGAATTCCTGTGCGTCTTGCTGTACATTTTGAGAAAACTGTGTTCGTCCTGAACATACATCTAAAAGATTTCTAATTTCAGTAGCACTTTCTATTTGAGTTTTATCATTACTCAGCTTTTGAAAAAGGAGACTCAACTCAGAACAGAATCTTTTTCCCTGATTTACTATTATCTGCTCTTGCACACTTTCCAGATAAAATGCAACATTCAGCACTACATTAGCGTAGCAGTTGACACCAGAGCTATTTTCAAAATGACATCCTACAACCTCTTCTTCATTTTCCTTTTTCTTTTTGCTTGCAATTACATCACTGCTCTTTTTTTTCCTCCTCTCTACATCTTCATTACAGATATTCTCATTTCTCCTTTTACGAGAAACTACACGTTTCTCCAACACAGGATACTGACCTAAATGAGCAGCATAGGTTCTTCTTAATCTATTATACTCCTTTACACAATTTGTATCAGCACTAACTTTTGAGTCATCAAAGTCTATCATGAATAAACCAGATAATGTTTTCACTCGTGACAAAGCTACATAAGCCATACCTTCTTTGAACACAGTTGAACCAATGTTCACAAAAGAACAATCTACAGTCAATCCTTGAGACTTGTGAATAGTTACAGCATATGCTAGAGAAAACGGAAACTGCTTCCTACGTACATATAAGTCTTTCACAAGCATGAAACGAACTGAACAACGACAAATATCTTTAACTTCTTCTATGTGATCAAATTTTATTTTTAAACATTCAATTCCATCTTTTTTCTCATAATTAATAAAACCCACAACTCTTCCCATAGCTCCATTAACTAAACCCTTTTCAACATCCAAATTTCTCCTTAAAAATACTCTACAGTTCATGCAAACATATAGATTTTTTTCTAATCCAGCTGTTTTGGAAATGTTCTTCTCTAGTGAATCCAATTTATTTTTCAGTGTGCCTGTTAATGTGATAGTAATTCTTCCATCCTCAATTTTGTCCACTGCTTCCAATTTCCTGATATCTTCCTTTTCCAATTTTAAAAGCTCCTCATTGAATATTGAGCATTCACGTAGAGTTGGCATTAAGCAGATGACACTTTTCTTTTCTGCAATGTTCTTGTATATCTTCTCTGCAACTATTTCTTCCTTTGGAAATAAATTATGTAGCAGCCGACTCTGTAATGCTTTTTTGCCAACTTCTCTGAGTAGTCCAATCCTGATATCTTTCAGAATACTTCCATTTTCTTCATCGTTTGCTTGCCTCATATTAGTAGTAAGTTCCTTGTACTCAAAGAAGGACCAAATATTTGCATTACCGATGCTTCCCAATGACTTCTTTGTGTCTTCATGTGTCACAGTATTAAACACTGGTTGTCCTTTAACTGGAGTAAGCTGTAGAAGATCCCCAAAAACTTTGACATGTTTTCCACCAAATAACATGTCATAGTCTGTCCTTAGAATTTGCTGCATTCTTAAATGCACAAAGGCAAGCATTAAGTTTGATACCATGCTCACCTCATCAATAATGAGAACTTGCATCTTCTTCAATACTCTTGAAACTTCCAAGCATGCTTCTCCAGTTAGCTTGTTGTATTGTATTTTGTTCTCATGCTCCACTGGTAACATTAGCAAACGATGTAAGGTGATTCCTTTTATGTTATATGCTGCTAACCCAGTTGGAGCAGTAACCACACAAGACAAAGTAGAATCCGTTTTTTGCTGTAGGTAGCTTCTGATGACTTTTATTAGGAAACTTTTTCCAGTTCCAGCTTGTCCGCTTACATACATCCTGATTGGATGAAATGATGTGCATGAGCACTCTTTTTTTTCATGTAGAAATCCGTGATCAATTTTGTTTCTGATCTCTTCATAAATTTGTTGCTGCTCTTCGTTCAGTTGTCTTTCCAAATTTTGTAAGTCTATAAATTCTTCTTGAGCTTGATTCATAGCCGTTTCCACTTCATTCATGGCTATTGATGCTTCATTTTCAACGATTGGTTGTCCTAGGGGATCTTGACTGAGTGTTCCTGAACTTTGGCTGTCCTGAGAACTGTCTCTAGCTACTTCTGCTGCAATTGTAGTTTCCTGTTCAATTTCTTCATTTAACATTTGCAGATAAGTTGTGAATGTATTGCATTGTATGCTGTCTTTGCAAGCATCAAATGAATCTTCATAGCTTTGAAATTCTCCCAGTAGTTCATCCTCTGAACGCCATGGTTTAAACAGCTGTAAAAGAGCTAAGTAGTAAAATTCCTTTTTGTCAGTAGTGTCGCAACTCAGCTTCCGGTGATTTATCAAACTTCCTTTTGTTTGCTTCACCAAACATCCTTCCTCACCAATGACTTTATATTTTCCATTTTTGATGTCTTCTGCGGCGTTCCGTGAATAAATGTAGTTCTGCAGCACTTCATAGAGACACATGTTCTCCAGATGTTGACTTCTCTTGGGATAATATGTGTCCAACATGTTTGATTTCAAAATATCTGTACTTTCTGGGTCATTCTCGGCCAAATATTCAATTTCTCCAACAGATTTCAGTACCCGATTTCTCATTGCTGCAAGGCCTAAACTTGCCCAAATTATTCTTCTTGATTTCGAGTAGAGACTTGCAGAAGATAACCTATCTGAACATTCGTAGGATCCAATTTCTCGATGCGATAACATCTTTAAACTGAAACTGTACAGCTTCTTACTGACAGTCTTCTCGTGAGAAATCTCTTCCCACATTTCTTTCAATTCAGTTTTTTCAGATTTAGTAATGTAAGACGTTACATATCGAGCAACAGCAATGGAATTGTCAGCTACATACTGTATATCCATGTTAGCATTCCACATGGATAAAATGACTGGGTTGTAGTCATTTATATTTTTTGATTCTTCTTTTCTTTTTAGGTTGTAGGTATTCTTAGGTGATCTTCTTGTAATAGTATGTCTCACAGATGACATAAAACTGTTTACTCTTCCATTTGAAAGAACAGGTCTAGGAAATCCAAATCGACATTTAGTGTAGTATTTATCTTTGCTCTTGTATTTCCGTTGACAGTATTTTCCACACCGATGACTTTGGAAACGTAAAACTTGCTCCTTTAACTTCTTCTCTTCTGTGCTTTTTGGTATAGCACATGTTGCATATTCTTCAATGTAAGATAACACTGCTTCATCAGTATCTGTTCCAAACTTTGGGGCATCCTTGATCCACAACAGCATATGAATATGAGGAGCACCTCTTGCCTGGTACTCTTTTCTCCAAAAGAAATCCACTACTTCGCCTAGAGGTGGATTTTTTTTATTGCAGATGAAGGACATCATAGCCTCAAATCTATGATTGAAATATCTGCAAACATTAACCGGATCCAATGAGCACAGTTCTCCTGCTGTCTTGTATTCGATGTTTTTAATGTTTGAATTTGCCTCTCGTAGAAAATCCAGTAAATCATCCCAAGCGTACTCAGCACAGCTTAGGGTAAGGAACCATGTTGGTGTTCCTAAATTTCGTAACATGCATTTTAATTCACCATGGCGTCGGTACCAATATTCATTTGTCCCACGCTGACAAGCCATCAGATTGATCAGTTGTGTTTCCAAATGATCATCTCGGTGCTGCACTTTCTCCATAAAATCCTTAGCAGACACATTTTGTAAATGTACTCCACTTTTTAAAATGTGATTTACTGCATAAGATAGTGCAGACAAGTCGCTTTCAAATAAAAGATGGAACAAATAAGGAATACTTTGTCGAAATCTGGGATCTTCAGCATATAGTCTTGTAGTCCGATACTCAGAAGCTGGAATCTGTTCCGGACGTTCATCGTATCGTCCTCCTTTTCCTTTAGGAAACAGCTGGGGAAAACATCGAGCTTCCAAGCTCTCCTCCCATACACTCACGGGAGTTCCTTTTGCTTTCTTCATCTGAAACAGATCAATATTGTCTCCCATAACTTCTTTTGAATGAAGAGGATGTATGCTAAAATGTTCATAAATTTCTTCTTCCTTTGACTTGTCCACTTTTTCAATTTGTCCAGTTGGTGTTTCTGTGTCTTCTTGTAAATCTTCTTCTTCTTCTTCTATATTAATTGTTTCATACCATTTGTTATTCCTTTTCAAATACAAATTTGCTCTTTGTACTTTCCGTACATCTACCAGCTCCTGCCAAATCTTCTTATTCTTTGTAGGTACACCATTAACCAGAATAACTAATGGTTCAGTTTCCAAAGTATCCGCATCAATAGTTTCCATATTTTTTTTCAAATCCAAGGGCAAATACACCACTCTACCTTTTAAACCTCTCAGTAAATCTGAAGGAGGTAATTTACCAGTTTTGGGCTCCATACGTACTATGGTCTGGAACGGATGAACACATTGAATAAGTATAGACTCATATGTATTTAATTCAGAAAGTTCAGCAGGAATAGCATCCAATTCTAAATTATTATGTACAGCTCTGGTCGGCATTCTATTTTCCTCTAACTTGTTGTAACAGTATTTACAAATACGCTGATCTTCACCCAATTCAAAACAATTTTCTAGAAATATATATGTGGCAAAATCCTTCCACTTATAATTACCTTCATTTTCACTCTTTCTGCAGAGATCAACATTCCTAGTTTGTTTTCTATAATGAGTTCTGCGGCAACAAATACAAGTAATATTTGGTCTTTCATTAGAGATTATTGCAAATTTTGTTATGTGATCATTAAATGTCTTACTTACAGAGGGTAACTACCATTCTCTTCCACTTCTTCCTCATTTACTGTGTCCTTTTCTGCACTGTTTTGTTCAGGACCAAAGTAACAAAACTGAATTTCATCAACAACCTTCTCTACATCTGATACCGATCCACGGAACAGAGCCCTATTCAATTCATCTAACTTTATTGCTGGACTTTTAGCAAAATACAACCGTCTCACAAACTTTCTCATTTCAGTATGATGAACAGCCAGCATCCTAAAATGATGGAAAACACTATTACACACTTTTCTAGATAGACAAGCCAGAGAATGACCCTGCAAACCAGTATTCTCTCTCACTCTGCATGGATCTAGACTTTGAAGCACCTTAATCTTCTGTTTTACACTTTTTTTTACTATATTCTCTTAGAAACTCACGAAATTTATCAATAGATTCCTGACGCACAGTGCAAATACTACTACAATTCCAAGTGTACACTGGGGCTTTAGGACGTCTCCCCATAGCCTCATCCGCCATCACTTGTACCTCATCTCTTGGAACCATTATCTCCTTCTCCATTGTGCAACCATTTTTCACTTCATAAGCACGACCTCTGGTGTCAACTGCATGCAGCAAACTATTACTTTGAAAATAATTCTCTTCATTAAAAAAAGGTTCACTACTTGAACTATGCATCCATTTTCCTAAAAACACTTTACAAAAGTTTGTTCTGTTCACTACTCTTTTCCTTTTGCTTTGTGATTTCAGTACATTAACCATTTTATCTAATGTACGCATCCTATTCAAAATTAAAATGAATAGTTTCCTTTTTAATTCTAAGGCCTTTGCTGCAATGGCTTCAATTTCTTTTTTTCTCTTGTAATATTTTGCCTTTTGCTTATATTTCTTCACATCCTTTATCAAATTGGACATAACTCTTCTCTGAAACATTTTTCTACGTATCTCTTTAAACGCTGTTTTTCTGTTTAAGTTAATCTTTATTGTTGCAGAAGGTATATTTGCATTAACTAAATTCTCAATTTTTGCCTGTTTTTTTCTATTGAAAACATTCTTTCCAGTACAGACATTTTGTACATTTTTCCTTTTTTTGAAGATGTTCTTTAAAAAATCTTTTGTCTGCTTACCAGAAGATTTTTTCTTTTTCCCAACATGAGCATCTCCAACTAACTTAGGTCCTCCAGTTGTCTTCAAATATAGGTTTTTTTTGTGGTCTTTCTTTAGTCTGGATTTTGTGGGCATCTTAAATTTTGTTCACTGCTCTTCAGCAATACCTGAAAAAAACTAAAAAAAAATTCCTTTATTTTATTTAAATATATTACTACATTTTTTATGATCTTTTGAAATCTTAAAATATTATAAACCCCTTTCCTATAAATGAAAATCACAATAACACCATCACAAATTAAATATCTAAAAACAATTCCTGTGTGCACACAGAGTCATGCTTTGAAATTAGGCCGAAAACGAAATTTCTTTGCCAATTGCAAAGCATACTTTCTACTACTTTTTTGGCAAGTGATAAGTACTTTTACAGTCTGACACATTTTGAATCCACTTTTCAGATTCTGAAAACAGCACATGTCCAAACAGCTTTTTCAGACCAGCACCATGTGTAACCTGGGTGACTGACTACACTCCAGCAAGGGCAACAAGCCTTAGTGATGCTGAATGTATTTGCATTACTGATTAAAACCTCAAACCCCACTCGGTTGTGAATACTGTGCATGTTTCCACAGGATAAACAGCTGGTGTGTGCTAAGAGTTTGCTTCTGCACAAAAAAAATAGGTCCCCCTTTCCATCTAATGCAAATGTAAAATCACCAGAGCAATACGCAATAAATCTCTGCCTGTAATTCCTCTTTGTACACAGAGTCATGTTTACATATTAGTCAGAATTCGCAATTTCTTTGCCAATTTGAAAGCACACTTACTACTCTTTTTTTTGGCAAGTGATAAACACGTTTACAGTCTGACACATTATGAATCCACTTTTTAGATTCTTAAAAAAGCACATGTCCAAACAACATTTTCAGACCAGCAACATGTGTAACCTGGGTGACTGACTACACTCCAGCAAGGGCAACCAGCCTTAGTGATGCTGAATATATTTGCATTACTGACTGCAACCTCAAACCCCACTCGGTTGTGAATACTGTGCTTGATTCCACAGGATAAGCAGCTGGTTGTGTGCTAAGAGTCTGCTTCTGCATAAAAAAATAACACCCCCTTTCCATCTAATGCAAATGTAAAATCACCAGAGCAATACCAAACAGCTTTCTCTGTCCAGCAACATGTGTAACCTGGGTGACTGACTACACTCCAGCAAGGGCAACAAACGTTAGTGATGCTGAATATATTTGCATTACTAAGTGCAACCTCAAACCCCACTCGGATGTGAATACTGTGCATGATTCCACAGGATAAGCAGCTGGGTGTGTGCTAAGAGTCTGCTTCTGCATAAAAAAATAGCTCTCCCTTTCCATCTATTGCAAATGTAAAATCACCAGAGCAATACCAAACACCTTTCTGAGACCAGCAACATGTGTAACCTGGGTGACTGACTACACTCCAGCAAGGGCAACCAGCCTTACTGATGCTGAATGTATTTGCATTACTGACTGGAACCTCAAACCCCACTCGGTTGTCATTACTATGCATGATTCCACAGGATAAGCAGCTGGCTGTGTGCTAAGAGTCTGCTTCTGCACAAAAAAATGGCTCCCCCTTTACATCTAATGCAAATGTAAATTCACCAGAGCAATACGCAATAAATCTCTGCCTGTAATTCCTATTTGCACACAGAGTCATGTTTTCATATTAGTCACAAAACGAAATTTCTTTGCCAATTTGAAAGCACACTTACTACTCTTTTTTTTGGCAAGTGATAAACACTTTTACAGACTGACACATTTTGAGTCCACTTTTCAGATTCTTAAAAAAGCACATGTCCAAACTGCTTTTTGAAACCAGCAACATGTGTAACCTGGGTGACTGACTACACTCCAGCAAGGGCAACCAGCCTTAGTGATGCTGAATGTATTTGCATTACTGACTGAAACCTCAAACCCCACTCGGTTGTCATTACTGTGCATGATTCCACAGGATAAGCAGATGGGTGTGTGCTAAGAGTCTGCTTCTGCACAAAAAAATGGCTCCCCCTTTACATCTAATGCAAATGTAAATTCACCAGAGCAATACGCAATAAATCTCTGCCTGTAATTCCTATTTGCACACAGAGTCATGTTTTCATATTAGTCACAAAACGAAATTTCTTTGCCAATTTCAAAGCACACTTACTACTCTTTTTTTTAGCAAATGATAAGTACTTTTACAGTCTGACAAATTTTGAATCCACTTTTCAGATTCTTAAAAAAGCACATGTCCAAACTGCTTTCTGAGACCAGCAACATGTGTAACCTGGGTGACTGACTACACTCCAGCAAGGGCAACCAGCCTTAGTGATGCTGAATGTATTTGCATTACTGACTGAAACCTCAAACCCCACTCGGTTGTCATTACTGTGCATGATTCCACAGGATAAGCAGCTGGGTGTGTGCTAAGAGTCTGCTTCTGCACAAAAAAATACCTCCCCCATTCCATCTAATGGAAATGTAAAATCACCAGAGCAATACGCAATAAATCTATGCCTGTAATTCCTATTTACACACAGAGTCATGTTTTCACATTAGTCACAAAACGAAATTTCTTTGCCAATTTGAAAGCACACTTACTACTCTTTTTTTTGGCAAGTGACAAACACTTTTACAGACTGACACATTATGAATCCACTTTTCAGATTCTGAAAACAGCACATGTCCAAACAGCTTTTTGAGACCAGCAACATGTGTAACCTGGGTGACTGACTACACTCCAGCAAGGGCAACCAGCCTTAGTGATGCTGAATGTATTTGCATTACTGACTGAAACCTCAAACCCCACTCGGTTGTCAATACTATGCATGATTCCACAGGATAAGCAGCTGGCTGTGTGCTAAGAGTCTGCTTGTGCATACAAAAAAAATGTCTCCCCCTTTACATCTAATGCAAATGTAAATTCACCAGAGCAATACGCAATAAATCTCTGCCTGTAATTCCTATTTGCACACAGAGTCATGTTTTCATATTAGTCACAAAACGAAATTTCTTTGCCAATTTCAAAGCACACTTACTACTCTTTTTTTTAGCAAATGATAAGTACTTTTACAGTCTGACACATTTTGAATCCACTTTTCAGATTCTTAAAAAAGCACATGTCCAAACTGCTTTCTGAGACCAGCAACATGTGTAACCTGGGTGACTGACTACACTCCAGCAAGGGCAACCAGCCTTAGTGATGCTGAATGTATTTTCATTACTGACTGAAACCTCAAACCCCACTCGGTTGTCATTACTGTGCATGATTTCACAGGATAAGCAGCTGGGTGTGTGCTAAGAGTCTGCTTCTGCACAAAAAAATACCTCCCCCTTTCCATCTAATGGAAATGTAAAATCACCAGAGCAATACGCAATAAATCTATGCCTGTAATTCCTATTTACACACAGAGTCATGTTTTCACATTAGTCACAAAACGAAATTTCTTTGCCAATTTGAAAGCACACTTACTACTCTTTTTTTTGGCAAGTGATAAACACTTTTACAGACTGACACATTATGAATCCACTTTTCAGATTCTGAAAACAGCACATGTCCAAACAGCTTTTTGAGACCAGCAACATGTGTAACCTGGGTGACTGACTACACTCCAGCAAGGGCAACCAGCCTTAGTGATGCTGAATGTATTTGCATTACTGACTGAAACCTCAAACCCCACTCGGTTGTGAATACTATGCATGATTCCACAGGATAAGCAGCTGGCTGTGTGCTAAGAGTCTGCTTCTGCATACAAAAAAAATGGCTCCCCCTTTACATCTAATGCAAATGTAAATTCACCAGAGCAATACGCAATAAATCTCTGCCTGTAATTCCTATTTGCACACAGAGTCATGTTTTCATATTAGTCACAAAACGAAATTTCTTTGCCAATTTCAAAGCACACTTACTACTCTTTTTTTTAGCAAATGATAAGTACTTTTACAGTCTGACCCATTTTGAATCCACTTTTCAGATTCTTAAAAAAGCACATGTCCAAACTGCTTTCTGAGACCAGCAACATGTGTAACCTGGGTGACTGACTACACTCCAGCAAGGGCAACCAGCCTTAGTGATGCTGAATGTATTTGCATTACTGACTGAAACCTCAAACCCCACTCGGTTGTCATTACTGTGCATGATTCCACAGGATAAGCAGCTGGGTGTGTGCTAAGAGTCTGCTTCTGCACAAAAAAATACCTCCCCCTTTCCATCTAATGGAAATGTAAAATCACCAGAGCAATACGCAATAAATCTATGCCTGTAATTCCTATTTACACACAGAGTCATGTTTTCACATTAGTCACAAAACGAAATTTCTTTGTCAATTTGAAAGCACACTTACTACTCTTTTTTTTGGCAAGTGATAAACACTTTTACAGACTGACACATTTTGAATCCACTTTTCAGATTCTGAAAACAGCACATGTCCAAACTGCTTTTTGAAACCAGCACCATGTGTAACCTGGGTGACTGACTACACTCCAGCAAGGGCAACCAGCCTTACTGATGCTGAATGTATTTGCATTACTAACTGAAACCTCAAACCCCACTCGGTTGTGAATACTATCCATGATTCCACAGAATAACCAGCTGGCTGTGTGCTAAAAGTCTGCTTCTGCATAAAAAAATACCACCCCCTTTCCATCTAATGCAAATGTAAAATCACCAGAGCAATACCAAACAGCTTTCTGAGACCAGCAACATGTGTAACCTGGGTGACTCACTACATTCCAGCAAGGGCAACCAGCCTTACTGATGCTGAATGTATTTGCATTACTGAGTGCAACCTCAAACCCTTAAAGTATTCCTTATTTTTACCAGTACACCTTAATTTATCGTGAAAACATAGTCCATATTAATTTACATGTTCCTCACATTTAAATTTCTCCCAAAACAGAAAATAATAAACGCAACTTCAACAAAAGGAATTCCAATTCTATTATTCATTTCTTAATTTACCATATACATCCCCTCTCAAACTCTAAACTCACCTTTAAAATTAGTTAGTTGTGAAATAAATGTGGCACTCAAACAGCAGATTATCAGAGCCAGGATCTCTGTTCTTTACACCTCTCTCCTCTCAGCAGAACCAGATAATGGCAAACTTTCCCTCTCTTTTTCCACACATATACATGTTAATTTCAAATCTCAGTGCTTCCCCCTTTTTTTCAAATGTAATCACACATTTCTATTGGTTGAAAACCAACCCTTTTCCAAAAGTACCCTTCCCCCAACTTGACTTCTGCCTAGTACCCTTCCCCCAACTTGACTTCTGCCTGCTACCATAGCAACAGCTCATGGAACACTGCTGTGTGGAGTTAGGTCAGAAGTTCGCCACACAATGTTTCATTTCCAAAGAGCAGGAGTGCTTGACTTTTCAAACCTAACAGCAAATCCATAGTACTGTTCTTTGGTAACACATTTTTCTGTACCAATACAAAACATGCTTCTATAAATTTACACATACAGCCTAGTTTTTATTCTAGAATGGTATGAAACAGCCAATCAGTTCTTTTTTTTATAAAAAAAATATGTATGCCTCCATTTCCAAACTGTCTTTCATTTCTTTTTACCATTCTACTGAATTACACCTCCTGAGTGCATCCAGTTCTCCTTTGAAGATGTTCACAGTGTGGATTGTAGGGCACAGCTATGTCTTCTGGAGTGAAAAGTTTGCAGAGAAAACAGATATGGTGAGAGACCTTGCTTTGCCAAATGTAGACATTAAATGGATTGGTCAGAGAGGGTTAAAGTGGCACCAATTGATGCCATTGGTGAAATCCTTCATGCAAATCCAACACCCTGACCTCATAATAATGCACTGTGGTGGCAATGACCTAGGCACTTTGAGTGGGGTAGGTCTGGAAATGCTTATGAAGGACACCTTTACACAACTGTTTTCACTTTTCCCTAAAACTGCCTTTGTGTTTTCTAACATATGCCAAAGGCAAAAATGGAACTGGTCCAATCATTTTTGTCCGCAGATTGACAAAGCAAGAAAGCACGTCAACAAATCTGTTTCTGCTTTCCTCCGTGACTATGGTATGGGTTCCATTTACCACAACAACTTGCGTTACAACATGCAAGACATTTATAGAGGAGATGGTGTACACTTCACTGATGAAGGGAACAGAGTCTTCCTCTTGAACCTTAGACTCTGCATCGGTACTTACTTGTAGGTACCAATAAAAAATCCCTTCATAAACACAACGGCTCTTTTTAGAGCCCCCTAATATCTAAACACTTAAATCTGCATTTCATTTCTTTTTTTTTTTTACCGTACGCGTACGGTGAGCTTACCGTACGCGTACCCCGCGATTTTTTTTTAAATCAATAAATGTTTTCTTTGTACTTTTCTGTCCTTCTTTGACCCCCTTACAAATGTTAGGGGGTCTGTAACTCTCTTCCTTGCCCCCTTTTCAAGTTATCACCCTTTTTTTTCCGAGTGAAATACACAAAATGGCGGCCGCCGCTTCCTGGTTTCGACCGATTCGAATGTTTACTAAGATCTAAGAGCCAATCAGAATCGCGCTCGCGCACGCCACCGTACGCGTACGGTAAGCGCACCGTAAGCGCACCGTAAGCTGGCTCAGATATATATATTGATTTAAAGGCTATTTTCTCAGAATCTACTGAACAGATTTACACCAAACCTACAAAAGGCACTTCCTTGACCTGAGGACTACCTCTCTGCCAAATTTCAAGTAATTCTGTTCAGCCGTTCGGGCTGTAGCTGTGTCTAAAGGTCCTATGGAAAAATGCATGGGAAAAACGCGTTTTGGGACCCCCCTTTTATCTCAGCCCCCGCTTGACGAATCCCCCCGAGACTTTCAGGGTAGGAGCGGAGCGTAGCGCCCCACCTATTTTGAAACATTCGTGAGGATTCGTCGACCGGCGCAAAAGTTATTCAAAATAGAATGTTGCGGATTTCCTATGGAAACAGGGTCCTAACTATAACTACCTACTGGCGACCGCCAGTAGGTAATATATATATATATATATATATATCAATCATGGCTCCTGCTTGAATACTGATGCGAGATGCACTCGAACACTGACAGCGGGCCTCAAGCAAAGCCCACATCACAGGTATGAAGGCTTTCTCCTCCCGATATGCTTTCACAGTTCTCCACCATAACGCCGACGCGTTTCGAAATTCCCATTCTTCTTCACAGGCTTGTGGTTAAAAGAAAACACGTGAGACCCTTCACTGTTGTCCCGCATTCATCCCTTCTTCAATGGCAGGCTGCGGAGGAAAGTAACAGCTGCCTTGCATTTCCTGCTCTTTTTCAATATTCATAGTCCCGCCCACTCAGGCGTGCACATTGCATGGCATCCGGGTTAATGTAGTCTTAGGTAAGTAATAACCATTGTGGTTGCAGCTGTCACTACACCTTCCCAAAATTCAAATCCTTCAGGTTGCATGTGCCTTGTTGCGCCGCTTTCACTGCTTATCTTATGCCAGGCTGAGTAGGTACCGTCATTCCTTAATGGTGTTCTCTTCTTCAAACACCGGACCTGCACTGTCAGCAGGGGGGCTGCTTTGTGACCGGAGCGGGCCACTACACATCCATATGCAAATTGCTCACACAATGAAGTGCCCACTCGACGTTAGATTTCACCTTGTTTAATCAGAAGGCAGCAGCGAACAGCCAGCGCACAGTACAAGCAAAGTTTCTTTCAGCTTTTCGCCTACGCATTTCTCGAAACATTCATCCCTTCTTCAATGGCAGACTGAGGAGGAAAGTAACAGCTGCCTTGCATTTCCTGCTCTTTTTCAATATTCATAGTCCCGCCCACTCGGGAAATATATATATATGCAGGGAAGCTTCAGAACGGGAATGGAGCATCCCATAACCGGCTGCGTGCCAAAACACACCAAAGAGTGAAGAAGCCACAACTAGATGACTTATTGGTATTTAGTCAAAATGGTTTGGCAGCATGTCAATCCTTACGCGTTTCAGCTCAAGATAGCCTTGTTCACAGGTGAGCAATGTTGTAATGCTGATTTCTTAGTGCTTTTAACCCAGTGGTCATGTGACTCAGGCAGAATACTACTGTGCCTATCATGCACCTTGAATGTTCGAGTAAACCCTGAACTGTGTGAGAAAGTGTTGAATCTGCTTAATAGCGTTTTTTCACATCACCAACAGAGATATATATATATTTCAGGATGAATAAAAAGAGATGAGGGAAAACGCTGGTGGTCCTTGCGTGCCGTCCATTTGTTCAAGACCGCCCATGAAGAAGGGGAACAGCCCGAAACGCGTCGGCGGTGAATTTGAATGTGATCACAAGTGTGGGACTCCAGCAACGATTGATGTGTGCCTCCACCCAAGGGGAAACTCTCTTTTTTTGCATATATATATATATATATTTATATATATATTCAATGAAAAAAGCAAAACTTTTTGGGTAAGTTAAAGTTAGGAATATTCTATTTATTCTTTCCATACAAACAATACTTAAAATACACTAACATTACAAATTCTAAAGTTATTTTTATAACATAATTTTAGAATTTACCCACCTCCTTCAAATTACTATAAATCGCACACTTACGTGCACAGTGTTACTCATAACTTACATATGAACTTAACACACCCCCTTTAAATTACTATAAGTCATGCACTTCCATGCGCAGTGTTCTCACCTATCTCGCCATACTACATTAACTACCGCTCACACTTTCTCAATGCACTTGTTATACCCTTGCATATGGAATCAGCTATACAATGTCAAATTATAGTCTTCATAACAATTCTTATGACATCGTAATTGAGATATTTTCTCAGAACACCGTGCATCGTAGAGTCTCAAGTTATAGCTTTGTATAGTTATATAGAACATATTAAAAATAGATTAATCAATTTTATATGTATATATTTAATACACACACAAAGACGTACACACACACACATACATATGTGTATATATATGTATATATGCACACACATAAAACCGTGGTAATATAAACACAAATGTGACTGTTCCATATAAGTACGAATAAGAAATTATTCAAATGACATAGGAAATACCTCAGTAAAAATAATATTTAGCAAATAATAAAACTAAATATTAAAGAAAGAATCAACATGTAGAAATCATTAATAAAATATTAGAATCACATATCAAAAAATATTTTTAACAAATAATAAAACATTTACCAAACAATTAAAAAAGATTTGAATAAAAAATACTCACAAATTCTAGCATTGGTAAAATCCTAAAAACATAAATAAGCATACAAACAACTTAAAAAAATATGTACAGTTCTAACCTCAATCTAATAAACAATAAAATATATAAAAACAAACATTTCACTATACCTTCATTCAAACCAAATCTATAAAAAACACATACATCAAAGAAAAAGAAATGTACTGCTCAAGATCCAATCTAAGCAACAATCAAGAAAATAAAAGTATTGGACTTTGCAGAAGTCAGATTTACTATTCCAACTTCAATCGACAATAAAGAAAATGATGGACTTTGGGCAGGTTTGTGTTTATTATGTCCTCATCCAATCCCCGTACCATTAGTTACTCCATGCAGTTGTGAGGAACTTCCTCATTGTAGTCACCTCTATCAAGCACCTCAATTTTCAATTTTTGTGTGCGATTCTTAAGTACACTCTGCACAGTGCTAGGACCTTTGTTTATCTGCCGGATATCAGTGCTTGGGCCTGCTGTCCTGAATATATTTCATTGTATAAGGTTTTTTCCAGCTCAAGGGTTTTAGCGTGACAGGGTCTGCTTTTTACCCTCTAGGAGAGCATGTCTGGTGGCATCTCCTTTTTGTGAGCAGATGTTAGGTTTGTTTTTGAACATATTAGCTCCTTTTTGTAGCTGTTAAACAGCCTCCCTTGTGGAGCACCCGGCACAAGGCTAATTAATCTCTTGCTTGGAAATAGAGCGTGACATGTCACGCTCTCTGAAGGTTGTTTGCAAGTAGCGAGAGTTCTTGTACTTTGCGGGGAAGTCTATGGTCATCTATTGGCACAGGCAGCGTCTCTCTCAGACATTTCAATTGATATTCAGAAGGCTTCAGTCATGCTTGCTAGCCATATGGTGGCTGCTAAACAACACTTGTATCAGAGGAGATGGAAGACTGATTCTTCTCAGAAATTGTGTCTAGTGAAGATGCCTTTTTCAGGTGATAAACCTTACATAGATGAATTAGAGAACGTGACCTGCAAGCAATATAAAAGCAAGAAACATATTCTTCCTTTCAAACATGAGCCTAGTAATTTTCCTATAAAAAGGAAGCTGTACCACAACCCTAAACAGAAAGGCATTTGACCCCTCCTCATTCAACAGGGCCAGGTTTCAACCCATATCCTAGGGGGAGAGGAAATTCAATGAACTCTTAGAGGTAAAAAACAATCAGTGCTCCTGACTATATCTGGGATGATCTCTTGGAGGGGGCTATTGGAGAAGGCTATTTCTCTTTCTCAATTCTTGGTAGACCCTAGTCAGAGGCAAATGGGTACTTCAGGTGGTTTCCAGAGGCTCTGGAGTTTCAGTGTCTCCAGTGGGTCACTTTCTTTTGACTTAAATCCCCAAGTCTACAGAATCATAGCTTTTTTCTTTTATAAAAAAAGAGCTAACGTGCCTGTTCCAGATTCCAAAAGAACCGAAGGTTGGTACTTTCCATTTTTTGCTGAAAAAATCCTCAGGGGAATATCGCCCTATAATAGAAATCTAGGACCCGAATATTTTTTCAAGACAATTAATTTCAAATGAATTCATTTCAGCAGGTGATTACTATGGTACATTTAGGGGACCTCCTTGCATTGCTAGATCTGCCGGACTCTTGCCTTCAAATAACATTTGCCTCTCAAAATCAGAGGTTTCTGATGTTTGCGGTGAGCAGCAGTCATTGAGAGTTTCAGGTCCTGCCACTCAGATTGAAAGCCGACCCCTAGTGTATTCCCTAAGACCTTGGCCCTAGTGATTGCTATTCTGCATGAAATTAACAGCCAGATTCTTCCTTTATCTGGACAATCTTCTCATGGTTTTCGGTTCTGCTTTGAAATTGCCAGGGTTGTTCAAGTACTAAATTTGTTTGGATTTCTCATCAACTTCAAGAATGTAAGGCATATTTATCAATGTGTTGCGTCACCCTTGTGCCACTTAAGGGGGGTGCAAGTGCGACGCAACACTAAAGTAAGATTTATAAAGCTATGCAAGGCCACCTTGTGTGGTCCTGCATGGCTTGATAAATCTGGAGTAAAGCAACACAGCACAAATCACTACGTTGTGTTACTCTGCCCCAGGGAGGCGTTCCATGGGTGCAGCGTGGGTGTTTCCACCCATCCACCCATGGATTTTGAGAAATTCCCAGATTTACCAACACTGGTAATCCTGGGAATGCATCAAAATGCCATACCTCTCCAGGGGAGGGACAACAAGGAGAAATACATATTTCTCCTCGTTGTTTTCTCTTTCTAAGTGTGCTACATTCTGCAGCACACTTATGGGGCTGATTACAATCCCACCAGTACAACCGAATAGGTTTCTAAATGCTTTCCGAATGACTTGGGTTCAGAGAGTCCAACCGACCGATTACGGTGTGTCTGAACTCTGTTCGGTCGGACTCCCATTGACTTCAATGGGAGCCTGTGTTCCGAACGAGAACACAGGCTCCCATTTAGAAAAGGGGTGGTTGGGGAAAACCTTGCACCCTGTGCATGCAGTGAAAGTGGGGACTCATGGGTAGCCCACGGGCCCGATTTTGAGGTTCTCGGGTGAAAGGGGGCTGCTTCGGGCCCCTGAAGTCAGATTCCAGAAGCCGATCCATGGTGAAACAACTGCCACAAAAAAGCGGTCCAAATACAGCATCCTAATCGCTTGTCCGGAAACGCGTCCCTTACACCTGTACGAGTCAGCTCCGAATTACATTGTTACTCCGAGTGCCATTCGAAACCAAGTTAGACAGTTTGAACGCTTTCAGGACATCATGATCGGTCATCTAGAAATGTGTCCGTGTCGGTCGGAACCAAGGCTTTTAAATCCGATTCGACCTAATCGGATGCCGTTCTGAGCCTTTCCGGACGGCATCATAATCAACCTCTTTGAAAGAGGAAAATACCTCTGAGTCTAAGTCGTGATCTTGGTAAAAAAAACTTTACCATGGGCTCCACCTGGTGGGTGATCTGAACTAGGACCCATACCAATCCCTCACTACATGCAAACAAAACTTCAGAATCATCATCAACATCAAACTGGACATAATATCCAAGTAAACTTCATCACAGCGTCCTGCTTTCACACGCTAAAAATGCTAAGGAAAATCTTCAAGTGGCCCAGATCAACACTCACTTACGATCACACATGCCCTTGTCACTAGTTACCTAGGTTACAGGAACACCCTCTACGCCGAAATCTCACCAGAAATCTACAAACCAATCAGAACTTGGCAGCTGGAATCACCCTCAACCTCCCAAGTAGCAGTCACATTACTCTTTAGCTCAAGGAGTTCCACTAGCTCCTGCTACACAAGTGTGCACTGTTTAAACTCCTTCCCACACCTACAAAGCACTGTACATTGGGCCTGCTTACCTCAACAGTCTCATTTCCTTTCACAATCCTTCCAGACACCTCCACTCGGCCAAACTCCTATTTGCACACATCGCATGAAGTACTGGGTATTTTAGACCCAGCGGTGCAGGGGCACACACCCTATGACTTCTGGGTTTCACCCTGTTCCGGACCTACAGAAACACAGAGTCTTCTGGGTGAAGTCAAAGAATCGTTTATTGGCTGCAGACCAATGACAGGTATCCTAGAAGTACAACAGCGTGTATGTTCTCAGGAGACTGCTGAAAATCATAGGAACGGACTTCTCCTTAAGTACAAAATATCATGCTCCAGGCACACATTCCTTGGTTTACGATATGGCCATATAAAGGTATACATTACAAACGAAAAAGCAGAGTCATGATGACCATCCCACATTCCAGTTCGGCCAGCCCACAATGATTTACACAGTAAGGTTCAGATCCCACGTTTGATGTAAAGAGACCCCCCAATAAACATGAGCATCTCCTGTTTTGGGAAACAAGTCATAAAGCAGGAACAAGCAGGTGTGGAAGAGATTAGCCGGGGGATTGTGTAGAATGAAAGGGTTTTATGACGGGTCAAGCCCTGATGCTAATCACAGGTGGATGGAGGAAGGGGAGCTCGTGAGACCGGTTTGACCCAGGGCAGCAGAGCCAGCTGCCCAGGTCACGGAGAAGTCAGAGGGAAAGCCCATGTACTGTGAGGCCCGTATTTACTCCATTATAGCCTATGTGAGGGCAATGACAAGATGGCCACTGCTTCCAAAATGGAACCCGCGTAGTGGAGCAGAATAACGTGTACACAGTGCATTCATAGCTAGAACGGTATATAAAGCACTCGTACATGCCGCATTTACCATTTGCGGTTCACTAATACCAAGATAGACAGGGGTAGGGCCCTGTCCCCTACGCGGTCCCGAATATTAAAGTACGACAGACCCTCCTTTTGCCCTTACATAGGCAATTACTATATTCATCTTAATCCGAGTCTAGGTCAATGTCCGCAAAGTCATGGAGATGTTGCTGTAGCATCATCCTATTACTTAGCTCGTCCCTCGATACAGGTTTCCTTACACATAAGGTAGCACAGAGGCCACATATCGCAGGAGCACACTGTGTGCACAGACAGAACAGGAAAAGAATGGCTAAGATCATTCCAATGACCATCAGAACTTTCCAACCCCAGGCAGATATCAATTCCCAGAACCACCCCACCAGTGACCAATCTCCCTTATCCACGTGTATGGCTTCAGATATTTTATGGAGTTTGGAGATGGCTTGATACACTGTTGGAGCATTATCTGGTATGAAAATGCAGCAACTGGATTGGATGACCTTGCATACCCCACCGCGGTCTGCAAGAATAACGTCTAGAACCATGCGGTTCTGCAGAGTCATAAGGCGATCCGCTTGGAGCTCAGCTGTCAGATTACTAAGGGCACCAGCCGTTACATTGACAGTGGATTCAACCACACGTGTCAGCTGTCTCAGGTTCCTACTATTGACCATAGGTCCCCAAAACGGCAGGAAACCCAAGAAGAAGTCTCCTGCTTCCTGACCGGCAGTATCTTCCTTACTAATCACACCTCTCACAACTCTGGTCTTGTGATAGTCAGAGGCGGCAGTAAATGTCGGCGGTAGCAAGTTCGCAATATAACATGTGCCCGAGAAATCAGGGGGCAGCCATGTATATGCTCGGTCATTACAGATGAAATATGTGCCCTTGGCAGCTAGAAACGCAGGGGAAAACTGTGACGGGAAAGTGTACGTTTCAGTATAGTCACTTCTTCCCAGTTGAGCTCTAGGATTCTGACCATTACCCTGTAAGCAGAACCGACCCATGTGGGGTACGACCCAGATTGGAGATGAGATTTTTCGCTGTCTTTCACCCAGACTAATACTATACCCCGTCGCGTTCCATCCTACATAAGGTCTCAGCTCTTCTTTGGGAATGGATGAGTATGCATCAATATCTCTACTCATATCGGCAACTCCTTTCATCAAAGCCTTATTATTGGTGATAGGTCTGATGGAACGCGGTTGGCGAGGGGAGTATGTATCTAGGGCATAGAGAAACATGGTTTGGAATGCCCATGACGATCCATTGTAACTGTACGGTAGCACCAGGTAGGGAATACCTTTGTTAATGGTATGTGGCATTAACCCACACACCCAGCAATTGGTCGTATTCATTACTAGTTGGTGCTGGTGCAAGAGTTGGATAAACGAGTTATTTACAAACTCTGATCGTCTGGTCTGTTCGTGCTCAGGCAAAGGGTGAAAAGAGTGAGAGGAGGCAGTAGAAAGAGATATAGGCTGTTGAGTGGGTGCAATGGGCTTTTGAGCGGAGAAAAACACAAATCCTACAATAAACATTATGATACTACACAGTGTAAAAAGGCACAAAAAGACAAAACATTTACTTTTTACAATTCTACACATCCTTGCGTTAAAGTTCATTTCCTCAATCGGTCTCTCCATCTTAAAAAACTCCATCCTCTACTCGGGCCGCTCGCGGCGGATGAGTTTCTTCTGCTAAAGAGTACGCCTGTCAGTCCAGGGAAACGCCCTAGACCAACCAGAACCGTCGACCTAGCGTCTTCGGCCTGTACCCCAAAGTCTTGGCACCGCGACCCTGCGGCAGAACCCGGATGGTGGTTCGAAAAACAAAAATCAAGAAAGTCCTTCAGATGGGAGAGCAAAAATGTCAAAAGGGAAATAATGAGGAAATCTTTATTTGTCCATGGGCCTAGGTCTCAAATTATAGCGGAGACGGCCAGGTGCTGTTTGGTCTTGAAACAAAAGTTCAGGCTCAGTGGTGTCCAATCGATTTGATGGTGGCACAGCTTCCTGCAGAATATTGTCACTCTCTTGGTCTGAAACTGTGCCTTTTAAGCGTGCGTCACTGAATGGTGCAAAACGAGGTACAATGTTTGTCTCTGAGTCGGCGATACCCTCCTTGACCCACTGGTCACATGGCAGAGGCAAGGGGACTACTTTGCAGTGGGTACCATGAATCCAGTGCTTCTTCCCTTTCACTCGCACTGCTGATCTTGTTGAAAGAAGAACAAGATGAGGGCCGATCCAGCGAGGCTCGTCGTTGCTCTTGCGCTGGAAATTTCGGACTAGCACCCACGTACCAGGGTTGATAGGGTGTCCAGGAGGTTCAGAGGCTTGGGGAAGAGTATCATGTACCTGTTGGTGCAAAACACGCAGTTTAACCGTCAAATCATACAGGTAATCGAGCAGTACTGGATGTTTTATTTCACTAAATTTCGCCGGTCTTGGCACGCCCCATACATTAGCCGGGCGGCCAAAGACGACCTCATAGGGACTAAGTCCCACTCGTGAGTGTATGGTCATTCTGGTGGACAGGAGTGCTAGAGGTAGAGCGTCAGGCCATTTAAGACCGGTGCTTGCCTGGATTTTAGCCAGCTTGAGCTTTAAGGCTCCATTGTAGCGTTCTACTAATCCAGCTGATTGGGGGTGATTTGCAGCGTGGAACTTCTGCTTTATCCCTAGCCCTTCACATACATTCTTCATCACCTTACCCACAAACTCACTTCCGTTATCACACCACACCATTCTTGGCATCCCAAACCTAGGGAAAAACTCTTTCACAAGGGCTTTGGCTGTGGATAGGGCAGTGTTATCTTTCAGAGGATAAGCCTCAATCCATTTTGAGAAAGCACAAACAACCACCAGTACATATTTCAGGTTGTTGCATCTTTCCATGTGAATAAAGTCCAGCTGCAAAACTTCAAATGGACATGATGGGGGTGCAAAGTGACCAGCCGGAGTTGGGGTTCCCCTACCAGGGTTGTACTTCAAGCATACTATGCAATTCTTGACCACATTCTCTGCACACTTGGGAATCCCAGCATTCTGCCATACTGGAGCCAACAACTTGCATATACCTTTCGTACTGATATGTGCCATTCCATGTGCCATAGTAACCACTGGAAGCACATATGCATCAGGCAACAACCATCGCCTATGTTCTGTCAGATCAATCCAACAACAATTCTCATCCAACTTACCCATACTTTCTCTCCACTTGCTTAACTCTTCTTCTGTGGCTTCAGCTTGAAGCGACTTCACACTCTCTATTGTGTTCTCACACATTTCAACATCATTAACCCATCTTGCGGGACCTGCAACATACATTCTAGTCTTCACATTCTGTGCTGTTTCTCTCGCGGTCTCATCAGCAAACGCATTCCCACGTCCAACATCATCTGTGACTTTCCTGTGCGCACTGCATTTCATGATCGCAACTTGCAACGGTAGGGTCAGTGACTCAAGGAGATCATTTACCAACTTGCCATTCTGAATTTTAGCTCCATGTGACGTCAGGAACCCACGCTCTTTCCACAAACGCCCAAAATTATGAGCCACGCCAAAGGCGTACTGGCTATCTGTGTATATGTTCACTCTCATTCCTTCAGACAACACACATGCTCTCGTGAGGGCGATTAATTCTGCTGCTTGGGCCGAATTATGTGGCACTCGTGCAGTTTCCACGACCGTGTGCAAAGTCGTGATAGCATAGGCAGCAGTCGTGTCACCATTAGGGAGCTTGAAACAGGACCCATCTACCCATAAAGTGCCATCACACTCAGTCAGGGGAGTATCTTTTAGATCTACTCTCCCTTTCGTCTCTTCTTCTGTCCTGAACAGACAGTCATGTTGCTCAATCTCATCTGAGTCTGCTGGAATTGGCAACAATGTGGCTGGATTCAGCGTATTGCATCTCTTTATGTGTATGTGATTAGCTAACAGTGTAAGTTCGTAGCCCGATAATCGTGCACTAGTCAAGTGTTGTGTCTTAGTTCTATTTAATAATGTGTCCACGGCATGTGGAACCATAACAATCAATGTGTTGTCCATTACCAAACCAGCAGATTGTCGGATAGACATCGCTGCAGCAGCTGTCGCTCTCAGACAGCTTGGCAATGCCCTCGCTACAGGGTCCAAGGTAGATGAAAAATATGCGCATGGGCGCGGTCTGTCACCAAAAGGCTGTGTTAACACTGACAACGCACATCCATCTTTCTCGTGAACATACAATGTAAAAGGCTTACTGTAGTCGGGGGTACCCAACACAGGTGCTGAACATAATGCATTAATTCCACAAAACTTTTCTGGCACTCTTCAGACCATGGGATAGGATTCGGTGTGTCTTTGCATGTTAAGGCTAACAAAGGTTTTGCCAATAAAGAAAAACTAGGGATCCAATGCCTACAGTATGAAGTGATGCCCAAGAAAGCACGTACTTCTCTCTGTGTTTTTGGCACACTCAACTGTGCAATGGCTTGAATTCTTTCTGGGGTCAGTTTCCTTCCCTCCTTCGATAAGAGATGACCTAAGTAGGTCACTTCTTGTCGACAATATTGCAGCTTAGAGAGAGACACTTTGTGATGGAAAGCGGATAAATGGCGCAACAGTGACAATGTGGCTTCTTTACAGATCTTCTCAGTATCCGCGGCGATCAGTAAATCGTCCACGTACTGAATCAGGATAGCGCCACTAGGTAAAACAAGTGCATCAAGCTGCGCTTTCAAGGCCTGACTGTATATGGATGGACTCTCACAGTAGCCCTGGGGAGCGCGTTTGAAGCGGAAGCTTCGGCCTCCCAGACTAAACCCAAAAATATCTCTACTCTCTTCTGCAATTGGGATACTAAAGAAAGCATTCTTTAAATCGATCACCGAAAACCATGCAGCAGAGGCTGGAATCATCGTTAACAAGGCAGTTATATCGGGGACAACCGGAAACTGTGGCACAACAATCTTATTAACCTCTCTAAGATCAATCACAAACCTGTAAACAGGTGGCTGTGAAGGATCCGTTCGTTTTAAGACAGGTAAGATCGGACTATTGCAAACGTTGCCTCTTGTCTCTTCAATCACACCCTTATGAATCAAGTCGCTGACAATGTCTAACAATGCTTTCTGCCCTTCATTAGAGATCTTGTACTGGGGAATACGTGGCAGTCTGACATTAGCCTTTAAAGTCACCACATATGGCGGTATCTCTAAGAGGCCCACGTCATTGGGACCAATAGCCCAAAGGGCATCCGGAAGGGATGACAATTCAGGTGGCATCGTGTTTTTAGACAAATACATTGGGGAAATCACTTTCTTGCCTAGTGTAAGTTGTACTCCTGAAGGAGAACAATACAGTGTAGCGTGTAATCTTTTCAACAAATCTAATCCCAGCAAATTCTCACCACAACCTGTTGTCAGGATCAGGGGTGCTTTCAGCTTGCAAGGTCCAACAGAAAGTGACATGGGACAGGAAATCGGGTTCCTAACTGGGGCGCCAGAAAAACCTACTGAAACATTTATATCGCCAGACAAAGGTGCGCCAGGGAGTTTTGAATGCATGATTGAACTCTTTGCAGCACCAGTGTCTAGCAGAAAAGGCTCCGTTACATTTGCTGTCGTCACCTCAACATACGGTCCACTCTGATCCACTGGCACTGAAACAACTCCCTCTCTCTGTCTATGGCTGTCCTAGTAATCATTACTTTCTGCATCACCGTCCTCTGCATAATAATCATTATTATAATACTGGGCCGTATTACTAATCGCGTTAGCTTGCTGATCAAAGCTATTGATGGCACTTTGAGGCGGCAGAGGACGCGCGTTCTGGGGAGCATTTCCACGCCCTCTGCCTCTAGGAGCTTGCTGACCACCCCTACCTCTTGCGCCATACATATTACCGTTCCGCTGCATTAATTTAGGGCAACTATATTTAAAATGACCTTCCTCTTTGCAGTATGAACATTGGTTGGGACCTACAGGGACACGTGGTTGATAATACCCATTCATTTGCTGGTTGTTCTGAAACTGTTGGGGTTGGTGATAGACACCTTGTGGTTGTCTATAATTATTCTGACCTCCACGTGGCGGATAGGCCTGCTGTAAAAGGACCTTTGTCTTTAATTCCTTCGTTTTCTTTTCTGTTCTATCTTTCTCGTCCTTATCTCTATTTTCATAATACTGTGCAGTAGCCAGTATTTGCGCTGAAGAAGAAACAGCCCAGGAACTCTCTGAATCTTTTAACTTTTTACACAGGTCAGGAAGTAGATTCTGCACAAACTTATCCACAAATAACCGTTGGCCACCCTCAGTACTCATATCCTGCCCACTGTGGTCAATAAACGTTTCTTCAAACCTAGTAAAGAAGTCTGACACTGTCTCATCTTTCTTCTGCTTGCATGCAGATAACTTGTCCCAATTTACGCGCATCGCAGGCATTATTGTCTTCATATACGTGATGATTCTACCAGGCAATTCAGCTACTAAAGGTTCTGGTTTCGCACCACCAGTTTGTCTAGCATCAGCAGCAACAATGTTGGCCCATGTATCCCCTAGTTCTGCATTGTGATCTACATTACGAATTGATCCCCATAGAGGCTGTGGAACATCATTGCCAAACAACATGTCTATATCGGCCAGATTCATAATGCATGACCCTGCCGTCTGTGACAACTCTTTATAATAACCTGCTGGGTTCTTACGGGGATCAGGTAAGGACTGCTTAAGCGCTAACACTTCAGAGCGCTTCCATGGAACATGCACCCAAACACGCTGGAAATGCGCTGCCACAGCGGGGTTACCACCGACAGCTGCAACCGCTTCCTTCCATACCGGGGGAACTTCTCTCATGGGGTATTGTCGCGCTTTTGCCTTTTTCCCCACAAGGACCTCTTGTTCAAACAATGACTGTTGGCAATCATCATTCCTAAGTGACAATACAACCGCAACTGCTTTATCTACTTCGCGGTCCACAATTATACCAGTTCCAAAATCGAACCTCACTCTACACAACTCCTGCGGGTTCGGATTTTTACCACTATCCTCCAATTCTTCACAGAGAATTTCGCACATTTTCTCGAACACATATCTCTGTTTAGGGGCATCCCATTGATGGAAAGTGTTGACAACTGATTCCACATCATAAAGTGAAGGAAAAACGATCCATCTACGCGCCATGTGATCTATTACCTTTTTCTCATCGGGGTTAGGCAATTGGCTGCGCAACTGCTTACGCTGTACACCAGGAGTTGCACCAGATGACCCAAAGAGAGGAGACATTAATGTAGTAACCACATTAGCTAAGCGCTGTCGCGCTGAAGGAGAAGCTGAGGCGAGAACAGGGGGAAAAACAGAGGGAAGAAAAGAGGATGTAGAGACAGGTACTGGAGTGGTGGAAGGAAGAGTGTTAGGGGAGGCAGTTACTGGATTAGGCAAAGTCGCAGGAAGTGCGGTGCAGTTGGAAGCACAACTGGCGGCACTTGAGAGGGCTGCGCTACAGGAATAGGAACTGGCTGCAAAGCAACTGGCGGTTGCGGCAAGGCTTGCAGTATATGCACTGGAGGCGGCATATTTACAAGCTGGGGAGGCGCCGTGGCAGTTTGAGCATACGGGGGTGGCGAACTCAACAAATGTGACATCAAGGGATCTTTCTCCTTTTCTTCTGACTCATCCTGCTTAGAATGTGGCAAAGCTGGGTAACATTTGTCAATCCCTAACTTACGCTGCCTGTGCAATTGCTCATTCATTTGCTCCTCTTCATTGTCTTTAAATTGTACAGCTGCTTGCATTACTGACATACCTCTCTCTCTTTTATTCTTTTTCGCTAACTTAATTTCCTTCTGTTTGGCTTCCTTTCGCCATAAGCGGAAAGAGTCAAACATCGCCGGCCGGGCTTTCTTCTTAAACAATTTAATTTCCAGATTATCTAAAATATCGGTATCAAAACTACCATTTTGGGGCCATTTTAAAACACCATCTTTCCTGGTGTAGTGGATCCACACTTCGTTATATGCAATGGGGCCTACGCCATGTTTCACATAGAGCTCATAAGTTGGAGTTCCAACCGGAGGAACCGGACATGATTCCTCTAGCTGGAAATCTTTTCCACAACCCAAACAGAATAATCTACCAAATAGTCCAGAACCAGGCATCTTCGCTCACTAGTCTAGATCCAAACGTCAAAGGATTATCGATTACGATAGCCTCGTGAATACACGAGTCCTCTGGTTTTGGCGTTTGCAAACTCCAAAGTACCAATTCAAATGATCCCGAAGGATACCAAAACAAATGGGAGACGCTCCACTTATACTTAACTGAATATTGCTGATCGATGGCATCACCAGAAGACTCTCTCGATTGTTTCGCTCTCTCAAAACTCGTCAAGGGTCCAAAACAGGTCGATTAATCAGGGCAGCAGTCCTTCGTAGCCGTCGGGACGCGGAGAACCTCGCAGAAAAGACTTTCGGACCACGTCGACATGCAGGGGTCGATGAAGTGGCGGCCTTCCTCCGGAATTTCCACACGAAGCTCCTCACGAACCTCTGGCTTGGACTGGTACCGCTGAAATCACCCCACGTTGGGCGCCAAACTGAAGTACTGGGTATTTTAGACCCAGCGGTGCAGGGGCACACACCCTATGACTTCTGGGTTTCACCCTGTTCCGGACCTACAGAAACACAGAGTCTTCTGGGTGAAGTCAAAGAATCGTTTATTGGCTGCAGACCAATGACAGGTATCCTAGAAGTACAACAGCGTGTATGTTCTCAGGAGACTGCTGAAAATCATAGGAACGGACTTCTCCTTAAGTACAAAATATCATGCTCCAGGCACACATTCCTTGGTTTACGATATGGCCATATAAAGGTATACATTACAAACGAAAAAGCAGAGTCATGATGACCATCCCACATTCCAGTTCGGCCAGCCCACAATGATTTACACAGTAAGGTTCAGATCCCACGTTTGAGGTAAAGAGACCCCCCAATAAACATGAGCATCTCCTGTTTTGGGAAACAAGTCATAAAGCAGGAACAAGCAGGTGTGGAAGAGATTAGCCGGGGGATTGTGTAGAATGAAAAGGTTTTATGACGGGTCAAGCCCTGATGCTAATCACAGGTGGACGGAGGAAGGGGAGCTCGTGAGACCGGTTTGACCCAGGGCAGCAGAGCCAGCTGCCCAGGTCACAGAGAAGTCAGAGGGAAAGCCCATGTACTGTGAGGCCCGTATTTACTCCATTATAGCCTATGTGAGGGCAATGACAAGATGGCCACTGCTTCCAAAATGGAACCCGCGTAGTGGAGCAGAATAACGTGTACACAGTGCATTCATAGCTAGAACGGTATATAAAGCACTCGTACATGCCGCATTTACCATTTGCGGTTCGCTAATACCAAGATAGACAGGGGTAGGGCCCTGTCCCCTACGCGGTCCCGAATATCAAAGTACGACACGCATGCACATGCAGAACCAGTTCCGGAGTTCGGGCCTTCTTCTACATCACCCCTAAAATGTGGAATGATCTTTCACTACACATCAGAGTCTGCTTCTCACTTCTTGAGTTCTGTGGGAAACTGAAATCCTGGCTCTTCGAATAGTTCTTGACCCGCCGTAGGTGAGGCAAGAATCTCAGCTGCTATGTGCCAGGATTCTCTATTGGGTGAAAGTGTGCTTTACAAATAGACATAACAATACTTTAGCAAGGTCAGATTTTATACTTCCCATCCTAAATAAGTAACAGTAAGAAAAGTATTGAACTGTATTTATATAGCACTTCAAACAGTAATAAAGTAAGAACACAACACAATGAAAATCCCACACCTATTTAGAAAAAACACTGTAAAATATAATAACTATTTTGAGACCAAAGTGACAAAAAATGAATCAGTCAAACCGGACGTATACCATTTTAAAGATTTAAGGTAAGTATAGTGCCTAAAAGCACAAAGTGTCATTTGCGGTTAGACCGGGTGAAAGTCACAAGCTCAGGTCAACAGCAATGGAGCATGGGCCAGATAAAACGGCATGGTTAGTCCAGCTGAAAGAGTTACCTTCTAAGGTCCAGGAGTAGTTCTGTTTGTGGTGGAGGTTGCCAGGAGAGCGTTGTGGATGGCCTTCGCTGTAGCACTAAGAGCAGGTCTGGCATCACAGATGGTTGCAGCTGCAGTGCAAAGATCCTATCGGCCATCGCAGATGGTTGTTGCTGGATATTTGTATTGCTGGGTTTTGTGTGTGGCAAGACCTTGGTGCTGACAGGCCTGGTACCAAAGGGCCCAAAACTTCAGGATTTCTCCTTTTCTTGGAGATAGAGCTCAACCGATGCCACAGCAAATGTCCAGTACCTAAGGGGAACCTCTTGGGGATCAATAACTCACTTCAGCAGAGGCCAGCAGGGCTCAGGCAGGTTCGGTTGCAGGTTCAGTTGTGGGTCCAGGCAGCAGGTCAGCTGGGCAGATGTAGGGAGGCCTATGGAGCATGTTGTCTCCCTGTAGCTTAGAACAGAGGTCAGTCAGCTGACTATTGGAGTCACTTCAGCATGGGATGAAAAGTGCAGGTCCAGTTTTTGGGCCTTATTTTATAGTTCTGATGGATCACTAAATGGACCATCAAACCCACAGTGATGGTGCAGCTACCGCCGCACCAGTGGTCCGACTGCCCTATAACAAGTTGAACGGTTGGACTGCCATGGGGCTGCTGCTGCCGCCAGAGACCCGCGATCCCTCGTGTTCTTGCAGCCGTCTGAGCCCCTAATATGCTGGTGGTGCTGCTACAGCACCACCAACCATAATAGGAGTGTCCTCATTTCCACAGTTTTTATGGCGGTGAGCCTACCATGAAAAGTGTGGCAGTGAGGAAACAAAGGGGGCCCTGCGCCAGGCATGCATGCAGGCATATGGTGTGCCCCCCTGTCTGCATGCACCCCCAGTTCCGCAGGGCATGTACTTGACAGTCAATGCCCTGCAAGAACATGCAATGGTGTTCCTATTGCACTGCCTTTCTAAGGCTCACGTATGAGCCATAGAACTGCAGTGCCATGGGCCAGCCGCCGCAGGATTGTCTGACCTGAATTCCTGTCAGAATCCAGCGGGCAGGAGTATTATGGCTTTGGCAGTTGGGCGTTGGCATGGCGGCCCGCTGCCACACTGCCATAGTCATAGTGAGGCCCAAATTCTCAGCAAGCAGGGTAGCAGAAAGGAAGGCAGCAGAGTAGCAGTCCTTCTGACAGCAGAGCAGAACGCTGGGTCTGGAGGTGTACCGAAGAGTTGGTCCTGAGAGTCCAATTCTTATACCTTGTGCCAACTTTGAAGTAGGAGAAGGTACTATAGACTTCCACCCCAGAGGTGTCTAGAATATTCTGCCTCACTGCCCTGGCCCCAGCTTGTCTGGGGGCACAAAAGACTAGTGTCAATCCCTTTGTGAGAGTGCCCAGGCAGAGCCTTTGTGATGTGTGAGTCTGATAGGTGACAGCTCTGCCCCTTCACGCCTGAGATGGCCATCCTGCCAACATCTATTCCCCCTTTGTGTCACTGTCTGACATCAATACACAAATATCAATTGCCAGCTACACCTAGTCATGTGACCCAGGACACAGGCTGCAGAAAAAGGTAGAATTTTCAGAATTGTGATTTTAAAATCCAACTTTACCATTAAAAGGGGTTTAGAAACCAAACTCGACATTCCTACTTGCTCCCAATTGAAAGTCATCTCTTATTAAATATAATAGGCTGACCCAATGTTCTCCAATGGAAGAGGTTGGACTTGCAGTAGTGAAAAACTAATTCAAGAGTCCATCTTTTTAAATACACCGCACCCTGCCGTATGGGCTGTTTAGGGCTTACTTTAGGGCTGACTTATACTTATGAAAAATAGAAGGTTTAGGCCTGGCAAAAGGTTTGTTTTGCCAGGTCCAAATGACAGCTTAAAACTGCACACACAGGCGCCAATGGCAGGTCGGAGGGATGTTTAAAGGGCTACTTAAGTGGGTGGTGCAAACAGTGCTGTAGGCCACTAGTGCATTTAATATACAGGTCATCGGTACATGTAGTACCATTTTACTAGGGACGTACATGTAAATTAAGTGAGACAATTGGGTGTAAGCCAATTTGAGCATGTTTAAGGAAGAGAGCACAAGCACTTTAGCCATGATTAGCAATGGTAAAGTGCACAGAGTCCTAAAAGCCAACAAACACTGGTTCTGAAAACAGGAAGGTGAAGGCAAAATGTTTGCAAGGACCATCCAGAAAGGACCAAGTCCAACAATCACAGTAAAGAATCCCTGGTATGATCCTTAGCTTAGTTTAAATAAAAATCAATTATCAGAAATAACAATCACATGGCATCATTTATCGATAAAACTGAGTTTAACATTCAGGTCATTGTTAAGTTTCCATGTCTCTTCCCGCTGGCATAAATTTCAAAATAATTACCAGTCAACAGACAGATGATCTACCAATTGCAACCTTTATGGGATGCAAGCACAAGCAGCCTCCTTAATGGATACAGCAATTTCCTCTGTAGGGCTGAAGCAGACAATAAAAATAAAAATAATTCAGTGTAAGATGTTAAAATAGGTTATTTTCAGACCAAGTACATCAACCAGTGAAAACTCCATTCCAACTCCTCACCCTGGCAGTTAAGCATGAGTAGATCCCTTTCAGTAAGTCCAGAATGGCAGGATCAACCCTGCTCCTCCATCATAGCACATAGTATATCATCATGTTTGTTTCAGTCACTAAGAGCCTGATTTAGATCTTAGCGGACGGGTTTACAATGTCACAGCGTAGGCCTGGGGATTGAAATTCTGATCTGCACGCTGAGTTTTTCCCACTCACTCCAGGTAGCACACAAATTTCTGACAACTCTGCGGAGCGGAGTTTTGTCCTCGCTGGTGCTCGCCAACATTAAGTTGGCAAGCGCGAGTGAGGAAAATCTTACACAGGGCCACCTAACATATTTGCAACATCAGCTTTGATGCTAGCTTTGACCTGGTGTGACAACCTGTATATCTTGGTTTTGACAGGTAATCTGTCACCTGTGTCCACATCATGGGCGCATCATGTATCAAACCTGGGTTCTAGGAAAACAGTCTAGCAAACTGAATGAGCAGTCCTTTTGCTATTACTTGGTCAGAGTAGAAGAGAGGGCTACTCATTCCACTGAGCCATCTTTGACAGTAGGGGACAGTGGGATGGAAAAGGTTCACTCTCCTCATCTTCTCAACCATCTGTCACCATGAGTTTTGTGATAACTGCTCCGTCATATTGTAACTTGAGTCTGCTCACATGGATCGCCCTATGAGGGTTTCTTGGGGTACCTAAATCCACCAAGCATGTGACTTCTCCCTTTTTGTCCAGGATAGGGTAAGGCCCAGTCTATTTGTCCTGGAGGGTTCTGGGTGCAACAGACTTCTTAGACCTGGCACCATTGGCGTGGGTCTCCTTTCCATTTTTTTCTGTTGCCTCCTGTATTTTTGCTATGTGTTTTTATGGTCTAGATGCTTTGTGCACTTTGCCACTGCTATTCAGTGCCAAAGTGCAAGTGCTCTCTATTGTAAATTGTCGTAATGGATTAGTGACTCCATGATTGTTTATTTGATTTACTTGTCAGACCCTAGTACAGTGCACCATGTGTGCCCAGGGCCTGTAGATCAAATGCTGCTAGTGGGCTTGCAGCTCTGATTGTGCCACCCACAGAAGCAGCTTGGAAAGTGTGGCTCAGGCCTGCCATTGCAGAACCTGTGTGCAGTTTGGGACTGCCATGTCGACTTGGCAAGTGCACACACTTGCCAGTCCCTAATCCTTCCCTTTTCTACATGTTGGTCACCCCTAAGGTAGGCCCAGGGTACCCCCATGGGCAGGGTGCATTTGTATGTGAAAGGTAGGACATGCCCTGATGTGTGTGGCATGCCCTGACAGTGAATTACAGCCAATTTGGTTTTTCACTATTGCAAGGCTATCTGTTCCCATAGGCCAGAATGGGCAGTTTGATTTTAACATCTTATAATCATAATTGAACCTAGGAACAAGAGGGGAAAATAAAGTTTAGTATGCCTGAACTCAGAATGTTAACATACATCTTTTAGTGTGGGTGATTTTTACATTCTGTGTTTGAAAATACCACTTTTAGAAAATAGGTATTTTCTTGCCTAACCACCCAGCATGCCTCTGCTAGGTTTGTGTATTCCATGTCTGGTTTGTGAGTGATAGGGGGCTGGAAAGGGCTTTGGCTCCAGCAGTCTGATGGGTCACGACTGGGCTGAGTAGGACCTGCATTGAATAGAGGTGGAGATTTCCTTTCACTGACCTGAGCCCTCATAGAATAGAGAGTAGGGCAAGGAGATTTCCTTTCAGCTACCTGGGCCAGCTCTGCTTTCAACAATGCTGTCTCCACCTCCTGCCAGGAAGCTGCACAGAACTGGTTTTGGCTGGACAGAGGCACCCTCTGCCTTCAGAGGACTAAGGATTTTGCAGTATAAATATTGGGGCCGAGACCCAAGAACTTTAGATCCCTTCTGGGAATCAAGACAAACCTTTGCCAAGGAGAAGAACCAAGAAAACTGAAGGAGGAGGCTGCCCCTGTGCTGTGCTATTTCTGGGGTTGGCCTGCAGTGGTTACTTTATTTGTCAAGGAAAGGAGAAGAGGACTTTTGTGAACTTTTTATCATCTTGAAGAAGAATCTCCAAGGGCTTGAAGTGTGCTTGCCTCCTGCCTGAAGTCTCAGGGATTAAAGACTTCACCACCAGCTCCCCTGAATTCCCTTGCTGGGAATTTTACCTGCAGAGAGGTGCCTACTGTTGTTTGGGTGCTCTGAGAAGACTGCGTGTCGCTGGGAGCTGGAAGCGCGACACAACGAGGAGAAGCGTGTTGCCGCCGCAGCAGTTGCCGTCGCAACGCCGAAGAAGCAAGCCGTGGCCTCAGCTGTTTGCCGTCGCACCACCGACGAAGCGTGTCGCACCACCGGAGAAGCGTGTCGCTGCTGCAGAGGTCACAGTCGCATCACCGGAGAAGCGTTTCGCAGGGCCTGTCGCGGCTCAGATGTTACCGAGTTCGCCGCATGGTCATCGAGCGTGCATGCATCGCATCCAACGTTGTTGCATCGCATCAAAGACGCCATTTTGTCGCATTGAACTGGATCGCCACATCGCATCAAGGTGCAATCTTGTCGCATTGTCCCCGGGCCGCAGTAAGAAACAACGCATCAACTCCGCACACAGTAAGGAAGCGACGCATCACCTCCCCTGCGCGGCAGTAAGGAACCGACGCATCCACTCCCCTGAGTGTAAGGAACGGCGCATCAACTTCCCTGCGACCCTTTTGTTTGCATTGCGTGACGCATCTAAGGTACTTTGAGAATAAAGTGTCGCATTTACCATCTACATTGAACTAAGCTATTTTCTACCATTTTAAAGACTTATTTTTGATGACAGTATTGTGGAGTTTTGTCGTTTGGCCTTGTGTTAAGTCTAGTAAAGATTACTTATTTTTCTAAACTGGTGTGGTGTCCATTTGTAGTGTTTACACTGTATTACTGTATGTGTTCACAAATGCTTTACACAATGCCTCTTAGATAAGCCTGCCTAATGTGCCAAGCTACCAAGGGGGTGAGCAGGGGTTATTTAGGAGTGTAGACACCTTACCCTGACTAGAACCAAGGGTCCCTATTTGGACAAAGGTACCTACCTCTGCCAACTGGAGACCCCCAATTCTAACAAGACTCTAGCACCCAACCCAGTCGTCCTTGTTGGTATTCCACCATAGAAGACTTACAAGTGCTTGACAAGCTGCTGTCTGTCCTTCAGATTCCTGTTTGTGTTTTTTCATGTACTCAGCCATTCTGGAGCAAAGGCCTAGTACATAGTCCAATATATCCTGTTTGGGCTCTTTGAGAGGTCTCTCTCAAGCTTCTCTTGCTAAACTTAAAGTACATCTTACAGAGTGCCCAAAGAGTAGTTCAAAAGTGCTGAAACCAATTCCTTTTTGGTGAACCTCCCTATATTGAAATAGTCTGTATGGCTGGAGAATATTCCACCTCCTGAGTTTCTCAGGTAAACCCATAATCACGACTTTTATGGTCTTGTTAAATCTTTCAACAATGCCATTTCCGTGGGGATGGCAAGGGGTAGTGAACTTACAAGTCACATCACACTCATCCCACATTCCTTTCAAATAGGTTGACATGAAGAGTGTGCCCCTAGCTCAGATTACCTCCTAAGGGAACCCCCCTCTAGAAAAAATGCCATGCAGGGCTTCAGTCATGGCAGGGGCAGTGACTGTCTTAGGGGGAATGGCTTATGGATACCTGGTAGCATCGTCCACTACCACCAGGATGAACCTAAGCCCAGATGCAGTCGGTGGGTCTAGGGGACCAACAAAATCAACCCCCACTCTCTCAAAGGGAGTACCACTGGCCTGGAATGTAACACAGGAGCAACAGAACTCCTTGACTTTACTGACATTTGAGGCACGTAACAATGGTTGTCTAAGCTGTCCCAGTTTAAATCTGCCCCAGATGCCCAGCTAAGGGGATGTCATGGGCTAAGTTAAGGAGGAATTATCCGTACTGCTAGGGGACCACCATTTTTCTGGTTGCCCCTGGTTTGCGGTCCCTTGTCTCAATGTACAGGATTACCTCCTCCCTGTATACCTTATGGGTACCGCTGACATCACCTTCCTCCTGCATGACAGCCACTGCCTCAGGCCCACAAGAGTGGAACATGTTTTTTGTCTCTGGATTAAGACCTCCATGTTAGGAACCACCTGCTCCTTGAAGTTCTACCAGTTCTGACAAATCTTTCAAAGGAATACCGTCCTGCTCAAAGACCAGGCCTTACCCCTAGGGGCTAGGGTTCTTCTGGTCCTGTACACTGGTAGAAGTGGCCTTGCCAGTCTTCCTACCTCTCCACCTGGTACTAGGGAGTTGGGCCTTACTTTCAGGATCTATTACTCCGTGACTCTCCCTTAAGGCCCTCTGTGCTCTAGTGGAGACACAAACCCACTCAGAGAGACCCAGCAGTGCTGCATGTGTCTTTGTCTCAACTTTTGTCCAGGCAGAAGTCTCTAAGTTATTGCCCAGCATGCAATCTACTGGGATAGCAGTAAAACAAAGGAAGAAACTGGACTATGGGTTACCAAGGCCGGAGGAGTGGATCAATACAATTAAGTGTGTTCTTAATCGTGGCTATCAGCCTTTTAAATTGATGTTTCACTGTTTTATAAAAGATGGCCATCTTTTTTAAAGGTTTTAATTAACTGTACAATAAATATATATTACTATTACTATATTACTATTACTGGGATAGCAGGGGACACATCTACTTTCTTAGGACCAGTAAACCCCCCCCCCCCCCTATTCAAAGTCTATCATAGCTGTGGGATATGATTTTGTTGCATTGCCAGAGTTGACTATTTGATGCACTTCATCAGGGATGATTTGACCTGGAGACACCAGATTGGACATAACCATGGTGATGCTGGCACCTGCATATGTTTTGGTAGTAAATATGGAAGGGACACAGGGGAGTGCGCGCATAAAGATTCAGATTATTATAAAAATGTGAGAGGAATAGGCAGGATTAAGAAGGGGTTTAAGGCTGTACAGGGAACGGTTTGGAGAGGAACATCACTCACCAATATAAAAATAAATACATTTGTTTTAACAAAATGTACCTTTAGAGATACTACTTGAAATAAAATATTTAAATTTCTAATTTTGGCACCTCATTTGGCGGTTTGTTGGTACAGCTACTAACTCAGATATTAAATAATGCTTTCTGAATTTTTAAACAAAAATAAATATCCTATATATTTTTTTATTAATAGTTTTGAACCATTGTTGTGAATTTTCTTTATTTTAATTGAACTTAATCTTTGTTTTCTTAATAATCTACTTTAGAAAAGAACATTTTGGGATACTTACTGAGCATAATTATTTTTTGTGAATTTTCTTTATTTCAATTGAACTTAATCTTTGTTTTCTTAATATTCTACTTTAGAAAAGAACATTTTGGGATACTTACTGAGCATAATTATTTTTTAAATGTTTTAAAACTAAATTATTGAAATGCACATTTTTAAAAAAGATACATATTGACCATTCGTATATATTTCCCACTGTTTAACACACATCCAGCACACCCTCCTATATTTGTTTTGTTTGTTCTCAAAAGTCTAGCGCCCAGCTCCACTTGAATCTCATTACAGCAGCAACCAATCAGAGCCAGGCATAATCCACAAATAATAAACACACACCAACTGTTTCACTGCTTTCATTATGTCTTTGAATGTGATTGTTGGTTTGTCCCTTCTTTTGAGGAGGAATAAAAGGAGGGGAATAAGAGAGAGGGTTTTTTTAGGGTAAGGATTCATATTTTTGTGATGTTCAAGCAAGCAGTAATTTCCAGATACCACTTCACAACTGATGCCATCTTGGACATTGTTGGTTAGTGGGAGCAAAACCAAACGGATTCTGAAACACGCTGCTCACGGGCTATCCCAGCCTATTTTCTTTGCCTCAGGATCATTCCAGAGGGTGTTCTATGACATTGTTGTCATCTCACAATCCAGCAAGTCCTAATGCTTGCATTAGGTCTTGCTATGCATATACCGAATAGTACATCTCTACATTTCAAAGCCATAGTCGCTGGAAGAAAGGACAAAGAATTGCTATGGATTTTGTATGCCCTTTCCCACTGCCCTTGTGTGCTAGATGACATTGGTTGACCTCCTATGGCACTTCAGCCCCTCACCCACGACATAGCACACCTTTTCTGCAGCAGATACCGCTCACACTCAATCAACGTGCGGTCTGTCTGTGGTGCCAGAGGCTGCTTAACAGATGTTCTATTTTCTGGCAATGCACAGAACAACTTCATTTTCTATAGGTCTCCTTTTGCATGTTGTGTGGTTGCTTGGGAATTTGGTGACATGTGGCTTCTGGATCAGTAATGACTCCTCATAAAGAGCTAGTGTTGTTATTTATAAATCTTATTTATACTATATTAAAAAATTACTTCAACACAAGCAACACACATGACCCTGACACTTACTGCAAGTTTGTAGGCATACATAATGAACCCTGTGAGGATTTGAGTGTACTATATGATATAGCTGTCGGGCTTTATTGTGGGGTGCACTTGCAAATACCGTCTTGGGTCAAGTCAGTGCTGTTTACGTAACCTTAGCACAACCCTAGATAACTGGGGCTGCAAACAGTAAGGCTTGGCAAAGAAACGTAGGGCCATATGTACAAGGGAAGTGGCGGAGCGTGTTGTTAGCCTCCTTGGCTTAATGAAACGCTCTGCCACTTCTGAAATGCAGGGCTGCACTATATTTACAAAAATATAGTGCAGCCCTGTTTCCCCCTGTGCTGGTGCTACATTTAGCAGCTTAGCGCCGACGCAGGCACCCTTGCACAATATAGCAAGGGTGTCTGCATGAAGGGGAAGATTTTTTATGTACAGGAAGGTCCCCCTTTCTGCACATAAGCAATCTTGAAATGCTGTTTTGCAACTTCTATGTGTGCTGCTTAATGCTACACACACAGAAGTTGCAAAACAACATTTTTTTATTTGTATTGTTTATGTGCAGGAAGGGGGACCTTCCTGTACATAAACAATCATTGGTCTTTTGCTATTTTCATGTGTGCTGCACTATGCAGCACACATGAAAACAACAAAAACGAGGAGAAATAAGACACTTCTTCCCGCTTTGCCAGGTTAAAGACCAGGTTTTCCCTGGTCTTAATTCTGGCACTGCCTCTTATTTACGCCTCCCTTGTAGATAGGAGGCAGTATCAGAATCAATGAGTGTTGCGGTGGAACACCCACCGCAACACACATTGCCCTCCCCTTTCACGCTAAGCATAGTGTGAAAATGTGCCTTATTTACAAGGCAGTGTTAAGCCACATTAAGTGTCTTAACGCTGCCTTGTAAATAAGGTGAAGCCTGTATCGCCACAGGAATGTCAAAAAAAGTGATGTTCCCATGGAGATAGGGGCTTGTGCATATGCCCCTTAGTATAAAGCATTTGACAGCACCAAACAACGGAATAAGAAAGTCACTCAACAAGAAAGAGATACAACAACATTTTATAAAAATGGAACATATTTTAAAGAATTTTTAGAGTCCTGTATCATCAAAATCCGCCAGAGGGTCCTGGAGGTGCAGTTTATCACGGGTGGGTTGAGGCGACTTTGACCACGGCACTTGGGGTCCCACGACATCCTCTTTGCGACAATAGATGGCCAGCTGCGGCTGGGCACTCTATTTGCACGACAGTGGTCACAGCAAATATCCGCTGTGGGGGCTAGTGCCCTTCTTGGTGACAAATCCAGGCTCTGATAGCACTTCCAGGTCTGCAATGCCCCCCTATGTTGAGAGACATGTCGTGTGAGGACTTGCTAGCGGCTGCTACACTCCGTCTCTGCTGACCGGTTGGCCACGCAGTACTTACCGTACTTTGCTCCTTGACTAATCAGGTGGAAATTACTGTGGTAACCACAGATTTTTTTCACAGCACCATTTTGTCAGCCCTGATTGTGGTTCCTAATTATTGATGAACCTCCAGATTTGATTTATTCATCACTTTATCAGATGCTGGGTGCTCTTGCTTCCATCCTGATGATGACCTCAGAGTCATAGAGGTAAATATGTTGTAGACACCAGACTTATATAGACTCAAATGACAGTGGAATATTTGTATGGGCAGGAGTCATTTGCCTTTTTAGTAGTGATGCACATGACGTTGTTTAGTCTAGCACCCTGCACTGCACCGCTTGTCTTATTCACAGCGTGAGCACCAGATCTCTTTCTTGGATGAGAAATACATTGTTTACATGATCAATAAATAAAAAATGGAATTGTAAACAATTCTTTCACTATTCGGCCTGTTGTTTTACGTGCCATGGCCACAAATATTTTGTTTCTGTTTGTTGTCTTCATATTATAGAAGACTTTCCGACTTTGCTAAAAATATATATCCCAGTGAATCATTGTTCCTTCAAAATAAATCTTGACTTGGGCATTAAGTTGGATTTAATGCCATGATTAATTTGATACTTTACCGTACCCTGTTAGGTAGTCCCACTTAGCAGTTAGCCAGGCTGGAATGCCAGCCGGTAACTCTGTGTTAGCCAATGAGGCTACTAGCCTGTCCACAGCAAAACAACAATTTAGAAGTGTTGATGTTAAGACATATTAAAAATATATGTCCTACTTCATAATATATAAATCGTTGCCCTAGGGCTCCATCGGCCTTCCTTAGGGGAGACTTATACAATCTCTTATGTTATATGAAGGAAAGTGGGGGCTTTGCAGTTAATGGTAATGGCAAAGTCAAACTAGCGGTTTACACGCTGCTCTTCCAGTCTGCAGTGACAGGCTGGTGACCATTTTGTCATTTGTCACACTCAGGGTGGCACAAACAGTGCTGCAGCCTTGGGTGGACGCTCTGCTTAAATGCATTGGTACCAATATAAGTAAGTCAGTACTTGCCAATTGGGGACATCCAATTTGACATACCTTTTGTAATGAGTCAGAGCACTAGTACTGAGGTCTGGTTAGCAGGCCTCAGTGCACTCTCAGAGTCAAAAAAACAGCAGCCAATAGTCCAAAAGGGACAAAAAGTGGGGAAGGGGGAAACCTGCACAATGGCCTGTTTACCTACAAACCCCAAATAGAACAGAGAGCACTTTAATTTTATTTATTTTTCCCTTTCAGGTGATGCAGCTTATGTTGTCTCTCCCCATCTCCTCACATCTACAGAGCTCCAACTACAGTATCTCAGCTGAGGTGCAACAGGGTACTCATTCGTACGCCAGCCATTTTTAAACAGACATTCGGTCTCCTTAATTCACAATTCGAAAGTTGTTTTTAAGTTCAAGTTCTTTATTAAATTTTCTAAAAATATAACAAAATCAACGAAAAAATAACATATTTGGGGCACAGAGCAAACAGACAATTTGTGTTAAAGCTACATCCTAGAGACACATAAAATTATGCAAACTACCCAATTTAGAATTCTAAACCATGTAGCCCCAAGATGAAGAATTGATAGCATCCAATCAGAAAAGAAGGAAGAAAAAGAGAGGAGAAAAAAGAAGAAGAAAGAGAAAAAAGAGAAAAGAGAAAACCTAAACAACGAACAACAAGAGCAACCTATAGTGAAAAAATAAATAACAGTAAAATATAATTATTGAACATTTCACTGTAAATACGAGAAAAATATTGATAATCCGAACATCAAATATAGTAGGCATAATATAGCAGAGAATGGCCACAAACCATGGATAATCACGGAGGTTTGTGTGTTGAAATAAATGTCCAATGATTTCCATAGTGGCCTAAACGGGGATTTCCATGGAGAATTATGTAAGGCAATATTGTCTGCCCCTCTAAGGTGAGTAACCCAGTTCATCCATCCTTTATATGAGGTTTTGTGTGTATCCCTCCAATTATTAAGCACCATCTTCGCTGCTGACATTACTAGAAGATCCAAAAGGTCTCTGCCCATATCAGAACATGTATCAACCATCAAGAAATCAATAGTTAAAACAGAAAACTCTCTTTTTAACTCACATTTAAATACCTGGTAAAGAAAAATAAAAACTTTGTCCCAAAAAGACGACACAGCTTCACAATGTAAAATAAGATGGGCTAAATCACCAGTTTCCTTTTTACAATTCCAACACAATGGGACCTCGCGAATACCTAGAGCAAACAAACGTGCCGGGGTCCAAAATGCCTTATGCAATAGCCAATATTTTGTTTGTGATAAAACTGGAGAGATGTTATGTCTTGTTATCGAGTTCCAGACCTGTTGCCATGAAGAATCTGGTATTGGGTCAGTAGAGTGCGAATTCCAGAAAGCTATCAAAGTATTATTAAGCCTAGAAGATTAAGGGCGAAGAAGATTGTATATATGTGACACCTGATGGCCCAGTCTATTAATCTTCGCTACAAACATTGGTAAAGACGGGGGTACATTATGCAGTTTGGCTCTCGTTATTGCCGCTCTTACTTTCAAAAAGTTATAAAATTCGATATCATCCAAATTATAACCGGATTGGAGATCAGCAAATGTAACCGGATACGAAAGGCTTTCCAACTGATGTGGGAAAGAGATACCCTTTTTATCCATTCATCAATCTTTAATGATTTCCCTTTGTATTGTATCCTACAGTTAAACCATAAAGAGTCTAATTTACAACCCTTAATACTCACATCCAATTTCTTGTCTATCAACCAGAGTGCCAGTTTCGTGTTTTTAAAAATGGGTTTAGAACTGTTTGGGTAAAGCTGGTTTGAAGTAAGTAATGCTAGAGGGTTAAGATTATTAAGAATGGCTTTTTCAACGTCCAACCACACTGGGCTATAATGCCCCAGAGGCAGAATCCAATAAGAGCCCAGTTTCGCCAAAAACGCAGATTGATACCCTTTAAAATCCGCTAAATTGACTCCCCCAAGGGATTTGTCAAATCTCAGGGGTATATTCACAAGAACGTGTGAGACCTACCTCAAGAGTAGCGTAATGCAACTTTTAAAATCGCAGCCCATCGCGAGAAAATAACCCCGTGACAACGTGGGATACACAACAAGGTGGTAGCATGCGATAGTCACCAGATAACGCGCCAAATGTCTGCTTCAAAATCAATGCTACACAGCATAAATACGATACGCAAATGCAAAAAAACATGCGATGAGGCCAACTGTGGTACAAAAAGTACCGAAAATTAGCCACAGGTCTGCAAATCCCACACGTCTGGTGGAACTCTGCCCCATAAAAACCACAGAAAAAATACACCAAAAACAATCCAAAGTGCATAGCAACATGGATGCACCCTGACGCAGCGCAGGGGCCAACCCAAACCCCACAACCCCCATAGACTACCAGCAAGGAACAACGGGGTCAGGGAAGGCCAAGGAGAAGCGGGAGAGGAAGACGGGGTGCAGACCGCAGGAAAACTAGACCAGCGCCACGGAGGTGACAGAACACTACCAGCAACTGACCCACTAGCAGACCACCTGGATTGCAGTCAGAGTGCCCAGTAGGCCAATCCAGGAGGCCAATAGGCACCAGCATGACATGACAACCTAAACCAGGCAAAACCCGCTGCTAACAGGAAAGCAGCAACGGCTACAGGAGGTGGCAGTCCAGCGCCACCGGAGGAGCTGAAGGAAACCCAGGACTCAGTCATCATTGTGGAAACGGTGCAAGGAGTAGGGAGTATGGACACAGCTCGAGAGGACCTGTCACAACATCAACAGGGAATGGGGGTATGGGGGGAGTGGGCAATATAGCATACAGGCACAATGAGGTGTAGCACACTGCACATCCACAATCACCCAGGTCCATGTGCCCGATCCCCTTGCACACTGCAGCACACACACATAGCACGAACAGCACACCCACATTGACGACAACGAGGAACAAGGTGCATAGCTGACACTGCAGAACAGAGGACACAACTGGCTCCGCACATGCACAGAAACATGCCTACTACATCTGACGGAGCTGGAAACTGTGAAATGGAAATGTACACGTACGACATCACATCCATCATGTAGACCAAATGTACACTGTCCCGCAGAAGAATCCAGCACCCCCCAAACAGTCACAATGTACATTGCCATACAGTCAGCATGCAAACCTGCACAATGCACCAACATATATGTCAATGCAAAGTCAATAAGCACCTCCCCTTCACATCGTAGAGGGGCACACAACACCTGCAGCAGAGCACAGAATACAACACATCAGTGATGCCGGAGAGGACCACCACACCGTGGACACCGATGCCCTACAACAGCACATGGATATCCCACGCAACCCCCCACCAGGACCCGGACAGCCAAGCTACTCAGAGGAGAACACCCAGCCCGCAACAGACCACACAGCAGGAAGCACCCGCAAGCACAGCTGTCTCACAACACTTCACCCACCCACACATCGCACCCCAATGATATGTTCCGACGGCCCTGGCCACTCCCCTTACGAATTGAGTGAGGGACGACAAAGCTACATGTCCAAGCTCCAACCCGCTGCCTGCTGTGACACGTCTGCATCCGATGTACACAGCACAATGTAATGGCGTCGGGCCCAGGGCCCTCATGCATACAACAATACCACAGGGACACACGCAGATACCATGTTGAACTGGCTATGGGCACATGCACCCGGACCCTTTATTGCTAGGGCCACATGTACAGTGACGCCTGTGCTGGATGTGTGTGGGGTGGGTGTAAGCCATTCCACACGGAATGCCTGGTGCTGGCAACCACTTGAACATTAGACACAAGTGTAACGGAAACAGAAAACACATGTATAAAAGAGTCAACTGCTAAGCAACATGGAGGAAGCTGGAGAAAGTCCAGAGGACAGCCAAAATGCAAACAGAAGTGTCAGTGAGTTGCAGTGCACTGGGGATGGGACATTAGAGATGACCGCACCCATTTGAAGACAAATTCTCGGATCATTTCCCTCAGACAGACACCGGATGCAGATCCAATGGGGTGTGTCATACCTGCATCATCTTCCCCATCAACGTCTCTGGGCCCCCACACTGTTTGAGGTGACATAGCTGCGCAACCTCTCCACAGCTCATAACTCAATCAGTAACGGACAATGACCTGCGGTGCACTAAGTCAATGGCACCTGGAGTGCTGAGCAGGGTATCAGGTCGTGATGGCATCCACGACAGGTCTGAGCAACTCCGTAAGTCTGTCAGGACCACCATTTTGGCTCTGGCAGATGGCTGTTGGAGGTGGTCCTTGCGGTGGTGGCATGTGCCTCCTGCAGTGAACCACGTCCGGGCCGGTCAGGACTCGATTTGGTGTGTGAGTCCTGGTGGGATGCTGTTGGGCCCAGAGGCTGCGTACAGCGCAGGGCCACAGAGAAATGGCGTTGATGACCCCAAGGCCAACCCTTCAGGGGCCATCCAATATATCAGAAGAAGGGGTCCCAGACCTGACCAGCACAGAGGTCGCAGGACTCGGGCCTCGAGCTTGAGCCAGAATGTGGTGGGCCCTCCTTGACACACACCGGTGTCGGCAGGTGATCAGTGAGGCCTGGCTGCCCAGGGTCGGGCCTGACGGGTTCGTGGTCCGGCAGGCGCACAGCTTTGCAGGCAACTCCACTCTAGAGGACGGCGTCGGCCTCATGGTGGGGTGAGAGGCGCTGCCCTGGCAGAAATGTTGGGCTTTCCGGAAGAGGACCACGTCCAGGGCTACGTGCTATTTATTCACACCCCTAAACTGGCGTGGCATATGCTGGGCCATCCCACTCCATTCACACTTAGGGGGGGCATAACAGGCAAGATTTCCTTGAGGTCTCCCACTGGCTGTGGTGACATGGTTGCATCCACTGTCCACTACACTCCATACACCAGAGGTGTATGTTGCCATGGATATGGGTGTGTGCTGCATACTGCGGTCTGTCCAGCACATGTCCACCACTCTTGGCATTGTGTACTTTCCCAATCAAGGTACTACTGCATCCTTCACACATGCCTGTTTGTCACCTTTCCCCACATTCGGCTGTTGTGTGGCTGAGGTGCCTTGCCGTTGACGGCTCATGTTCACAGCTTGGCCAGGTAACCTTTGTGAGTTGTTTTATCATGTCTTGTGGGTGGGCATGTTGTTGTGCATGTTGGTTGTGATTTTGTGACGTGTGCATTGCCAGAGTTGTGATTTGCATGGTTGTGGAGTTGAGGTGAGTGGAGTGTTCATTTGGAACTTGCCAAGGGGCCGTGCATTTCCCTTTGTGCCATCCTGGGAATGCTGGTTGCTGATGGACTGTTGGAGGATGGAGGAATCATGCACACTGGATGTGTATTTGAAGGCGACATTGTTGGAGGTTACACGGTGTTCTGTTGTTGCCTGCACATTGGGGTGGGACATGTGCTTTCTATTGCGGTGATTGTGTGCTGTGTCACCAGGGGGCACAGGTGGGACATGTGCTGTGGATTGCCCCCAACACATGCGTGCATCTTGCTATGGCGTATGATCCTTGCTTGGTCTCCAGCGTGACCTGCGCATTGTGTTGGATGTATGGGGACTGGGGTACCAGGGTGATGGTGATGTCCAGGACAGGTGTGAGGGACTTGGATGTGGCTGGCAGTAAGACTCCTCTGACTCTGGCGGGTGTTGGTTGGGGGGTGCCAGGGGCCAACAGGTGCAGCCAAGCCCGCAGCTTGGTGTGGGGTGGGATGTTGGTTGTCCGCTGTGTTGGTGCCGTAGGCCTGTTGGGCAATGATGGTCGGGATACATGGGGTGGTTGTCCCTTTCAGCCTGTGGTGGATGGTGACATTGTCAAAGATTGGGTCTGGGCGGCTGGTACACTTCCTGGGGTACCGCTGTCTTTGTCTGCGCTGCCTCTGTGGTTGTCCAGTGAGGGGGTTTTCCGGGTGTAGGGTGGGGTCCTGGGGTGGAGTTGGTGGGTGTTGTGGCCCTCTTGGGTGTCCGTTCCGCATGATGGGTGGCTCCTTGACATCTGTTGCACTTTCGATGTGGCCCTGGGCTGGTCTCCCTTTTGTGGTGCTGGCTGCCGTCCGACTTAACACCAGGTCAGAGCAGGTGCAGATTTCCTGGTGCTAACGCGCCTTATCGCCTGTTTTGTGTTTTTATCGCAGATCTGTCTGGTGATTGAAAATGTTGAGGAGTGGTGTGGTCGCGGCTTTTGGCATGGGAACGCCCACTCTGCATCTCATTAGCGATAGTTAACACTTTGGTGTTCATTGCACTCACATCAGCTCTGATTGCTGTAAGCTCTAGCTGCATAGAATCTGTATTCAGTTTGGTGGATTTAGCGATGTCATGTACCTCTGCGAGCTTCCTAAGAATCATATCCATCGTACTGCTCATGTCAGCTTTTGCTTTTATAGGAGAATCAGATGGTGAAGGTTCCCCTTTGGGTTTTTTTAACTGCCCCCTGGACACTTTCTCAGCCATTATACCAAAAGATAACCGGAAGGAAAATTCCTCCTCAACTTATGGTTTATTCGCACAAGAGAAACTGCTAATAGCAGAGTGGTATTAATAAATCCCTGTGTGTCAGATCAGTACCTACTTTATCAGATTATCACTTTACTGAAATAAAGCCACTATTCGGAGCATGTATCCCATTGAATCGGAAAATCAGCAAGAATGGGGTGATCTAACTCCGTCGGCCTCCTTTATTGGGTAAGAGACAACAAGGGCTATTTTAGCATAAGTTCCAAAATGAAGACAATGTATAATCAAAAACGGCATCCCCTTCCAATTCAGAAGCATGGACCTGGTTTAATATTGAACTTGCTGGCCACGAAAAGAATCAAGCACAAGTGAACTCACCATTTGTGAATGAAGAGCTTCAAGCAATTAGCCTCATGTAAATACACCATGTCCAAATCAAGCATTAGACCACATTTCAGTAGTGAGTGCTCAAAGCGGAGCCTCCCAGAGGTAATTCAGTGGTGCGTAACATGTATTCACCCAGATCATCTCACCATGCCCATTTTCTTAACTTGCAGCATGACCGTACTCATAGTTAAGCAGCACCACCACCTCTCAACTCTACTCACTGTGTCAGAGTCAAATACTTGCTCATGTTCAGTTGTGAATGCTCGCTGATGAAATAGAAAAAAATCGTTCCACCCTTCCTTGAAAGGCTTATAACCTGAATCCAACGAAGATAATCACCAACAGCTAACACTGGGGATGGGCCGACCACTTATGCACCATGATAATAATAATAATAATAATCATCATTTGTAAAGCGCGAACAATCACCCGTAAGGGTCTCTAGGCGCCGTTGGGAAGATTAAGCAAGCTATTGCCCAGAGTCACATGGTGCTGGGCTAATCTGCCACCGGGGATCAAACCGTGATCCCCAGATTCCGGAATCAGTCACTCTGGCCGCTGCGCCACACCTCTTCCATGATAATAGAGACATCGTTTTCCCGTTGCAGCTCTGCTGAAGTTGTCATAACTTTCCGCAACTGCGGGGTTCCTTTTGCAATCGGCACCAATTGAGACTTGTTTGTATCTACGAGGACCTCTGCATCTCCAGCGCGAAGCCCGCAACCCACGGCGCTGTCCCGCCACGCTCCTCTACCAACCGGACAGATCTTCGTTCTGGTGCACGTTTTGCCGTTTTTCAGGAAGCCTCAATTCTGGAGTTACCACTGGCGCTTCTTATTGTGTCACGCTCATCTCCCACATCAGACAGCTCTCTGTCAGCACTCCGATTTTATTAAGGGACCTTCGCACTGTTAGCCACCACAGCACCAAATCCCACACGTCTGGTGGAACTATGCCCCATAAAAACCACAGAAAAAATACACCAAAAACAATCCAAAGTGCATAGCACCATGGATGCACCCTGACGCAGCGCAGGGGCCAACCCAAACCCCACAACCCCCACAGACTACCAGCAAGGAACAACGGGGTCAGGGAAGGCCAAGGAGAAGAGGGAGAGGAAGACGGGGTGCAGACCGCAGGAAAACTAGACCAGCGCCACGGAGGTGACAGAACACTACCAGCAACTGACTCACTAGCAGATCACCTGGATTGCAGTCGGAGTGCCCAGTAGGCCAATCCAGGAGGCCAATAGGCACCGGCATGACATGACTACCTAAACCAGGCAAAACCCGCTGCCAACAGGAAGGCAGCAACGGCTACAGGAGGTGGCAGTCCAGCGCCACCGGAGGAGCTGAAGGAAACCCAGGACTCAGTCATCATTGTGGAAACGGTGCAAGGAGTAGGGAGTATGGACACAGCTCGAGAGGACCTGTCACAAAATCAACAGGGAATGGGGGTATGGGGGGAGTGGGCAATATAGCATACAGGCACAACGAGGTGTAGCACACTGCACATCCACAATCACCCAGGTCCATGTGCCCGATCCCCTTGGCACACTGCAGCACACACACATAGCACGAACAGCACACCCACATTGACGACAACGAGGAACAAGGTGCATAGCTGACACTGCAGAACAGAGGACACAACTGGCTCCGCACATGCACAGAAACATGCCTACTACATCTGACGGAGCCGGAAACTGTGAAATGGAAATGTACACGTACGACATCACATCCATCATGTAGACCAAATGTACACTGTCCCGCAGAAGAATCCAGCACCCCCCTAACAGTCACAATGTACATTGCCATACAGTCAGCATGCAAAACCTGCACAATGCGCCAACATATATGTCAATGCAAAGTCAATAAGCACCTCCCCTTCACATCGTAGAGGGGCACACAACACCTGCAGTAGACCACAGAATACAACACATCAGTGATGCCGGAGAGGACCACCACACCGTCGACACCAACGCCCTACAACAGCACATGGATATCCCACGCAACCCCCCACCAGGACCCGGACAGCCAAGCTACTCAGAGGAGAACACCCAGCTCGCAACAGACCACACAGCAGGAAGCACCCGCAAGCACAGCTGGCTCACAACACTTCACCCACCCACACATCGCACCCCAATGATATATTCCGACGGCCCTGGCCACTCCCCTTACGAATTGAGTGAGGGACGACAAAGCTACATGTCCAAGCTCCAACCCGCTGCCTGCTGTGACACGTCTGCATCCGATGTACACAGCACAATGTAATGGCGTCGGCCCCAGGGCCCTCATGCATAAAACAATACCACAGGTACACACGCAGATACCATGTTGAACTGGCTATGGGCACATGCGCCTGGCCCCTATATTAGCAGGGCCACATGTACAGTGACGCCGGTGCTGGATGTGTGTAGGGTGGGTGTAAGCCATTCCACATGGAATGCCTGGTGCTGGCAACCACTTGAACATTAGACACAAGTGTAATGGAAACAGAAAACACATGTATAAAAGAGTCAACTGCTGAGCAACATGGAGGAAGCTGGAGAAAGTCCAGAGGACAGCCAATATGCAAACAGAAGTGTCCGTGAGTTGCAGTGCACTGGGGATGGGACATTAGAGATGACCGCGCCCATTTGAAGACAAATTCTCGGATCATTTCCCTCAGACAGACACCGGATGGAGATCCAATGGGGTGTGTCATACCTGCATCATCTTCCCCATCAACGTCACTGGGCCCCCACACTGTTTGAGGTGACATAGCTGCGCAACCTCTCCACAGCTCATAACTCAATCAGTAACGGACAATGACCTGCGGTGCACTGAGTCAATGGCACCTGGAGTGCTGAGCAGGGTATCAGGTCGTGATGGCATCCACGACAGGTCTGAGCAACTCCGTAAGTCTGTCAGGACCACCATTTTGGCTCTGGCAAATGGCTGTTGGAGGTGGTCCTTGCGGTGGTGGCATGTGCCTCCTGCAGTGAACCACGTCCGGGCCGGGACAGGACTCGATTTGGTGTGTGAGTCCTGGTGGGATGCTGTTGGGCCCAGAGGCTGCGTACAGCGTAGGGCAACAGAGAAATGGGGTTGATGACCCCAAGGCCAACGCTTCAGGGGCCATCCAATATATCAGAAGAAGGGGTCCCAGACCTGACCAGCACAGAGGTCGCAGGACTCGGGCCTCGAGCTTGAGCCAGAATGTGGTGGGCCCTCCTTGACACACACCGGTGTCGGCAGGTGATCAGTGAGGCCTGGCTGCGCAGGGGCGGGCCTGACGGGTTCGTGGTCTGGCAGGCGCACAGCTTTGCAGGCAACTCCACTCTAGAGGACGGCGTCGGCCTCATGGTGGGGTGAGAGGGATGTATGACGTTACAACGCATACTATTACAACGCAAGCCATGACAACGCATTTTTTACAACGCAAACACTGTTACAACGCATTATTTTACAACGAATACTGTTACAACGCAAAAGTGAGTAAATTACTTAAAAGTGCAATTACAACGAAAACAATTACAACGCATACCATTACAACGCAAAAATATATATATTTTTTTTAAAGTACAATAAAATCTGGCACGGGATGCAGGGAAATTTGGGGTTTTTGGGTGGGGAAGTGTATTAAAATGTGGAGAAAAACTGAACGTAAATTAACTGAAATGCATTACAAAATTAATACTCGAGTAGTAAAATTAATACTCAAGTCCTAAAATTAATACTCAAGTATTAAAATTTATACTCGCGTATAAAAATGCATACTCTTATTACCAAAAAAAATCCAATGTAACAAATTTAAAAGTTTTACACAAATAACGAATAATTAAACAACAGTTCATATACATGCAAATCATGATTATATCACAAAATAAGTAAACGGATTAAAACACAAAACACATACACATAGTCGCCATTTTAACCATCCCACTTCTAAAACTTGTCCTACAACACTTTCTATGAAAACAATAGCAAAAACATGTTCCAAAATGGATGCCAAAACGGAGCGAATAAGTGAAAACAACACATCTTTTAATGCTTTTTTAAATTATCATTTTCCACAGCAAATAAAAGTATACTAAAAAACACAACGAACGCTGTTTTTAAAAAAATTAATAATGACACTGACTAAAACTTATAAATACCAGCAAGACACCATTTTACAATCAGTTGATTATCAACTCCCAGAGACACCAGACGCAAAAACCTGACCCTCTGACTCCTACACTGAGAGAACACTGCAATCCATTGGAGAAGCATTCTTTCTTTCCTACTACAAGTAAGTTACTATTATATTAAAACACCATGTTTTCTCATAATTCATGTTTCATTTCCATCCAAACAGTGCAGAAAATATAATTTAAATATTTTTTAAAATGTACTCTAAACAATATTTTTTTTTTAAGTAATTTTTATGTATACGAACTTATGAAATCTTTTTTTTTTACCTAAAACAGGAATTTGTTTTTCTATGACAACCAACATATCGTTTTCAAATTTTGTTTTCAACACAAGCTACACGACTCACCTTTATTAATGTGAAGGTAAATTACTTAATACTTCTATTAATTTTAATTTTGTAAATAAAAACATTAACTTTACCAGTAGGAAAAGTGTTGGATGGTGTAGGGGTAACAATTACTTTTTTTACTCCAGGAAGGTGCTTCAGTGGGGAAAGTGTGGGATGGTGCAGGAGTAACAATTCCTAATGTAACTCCAGGAAGGTGCAGCAGTAGGGAAAGTGTAGCATGGTGTATGTGTAACAATTAGTATTCTTACTCCAGGTAGGTGCAGCAGTAGGGAAATTGTAGGATGGTGTAGGGGTAACAATTACTATTCTAACTCCAGGAAGGTGCAGCAGTAGGGAAAGTGTGGGATGGTGTAGGGGTAACAATTACTATTCTAACTCCAGGAAGGTGCAGCTGTAGGGAAAGTGAAGGATGGTGTAGGGGTATCCATTACTATTCTAACTCCAGCAAGGTGCAGCAGTATGGCAAGTTTGGGATGGTTTAGGGGTAGAAATTATTAATCTAACTCAAGATAGGTGCAGCAGCAGGGAATGTGTGATATGTGATGTAGTTAGACTTAAATAAAATGTCACATTTACACAGAAGTTTTCAAATTTTGCAATTTTCTCCAACGTTGTCAAAGTTGTTCATTTCTTAATTGTTTTTTCTTTCTTTTTCTCAGATAAATCTTTGCAACTTTGTCGAAAAAGTCAAAAAACAGAAGACCAGACACCCAAAAACTCCAGCCAGCAGGCAAAAACCATAGCAGAAGCAAAACCAAGAAAGGAACACAAAAAACAAAAGGTATTTTAAATAAACACTCTTATAAATCCAACAATATAATAGTCAAACCTTTTATTTAACAATTATAATAAGCTGCCACAATACAGAAACTATAGGTTGTAGTAGGAATAACAATGACTATTCTAACTCACGGAAAGTGCAGCAGTAGGGAAAGTGAGGGATGGTGTAGGGGTAAAAATTACTATTCTAACTCCAGGAAGGTGCAGCAGTAGGGAAAGTGTGGGATGGTGTAGGGGTAACAATTACTATTCTAACTCCAGGGCGGTGCAGCATTAGGGAAAGTGTGGGATGGTGTAGGGGTAACAATTACTATTCTAACTCCAGGAAGGTGCAGCAGTAGGGAAAGTGTGGGATGGTGTAGGGGCACCAATTACTATTCTAACTCCAGTTAGGTGCAGCAGCACAGAAAGTGTGTGAATGTGGTGGGGTTAACAAGTATTAATGTAACTCAAGATAGGTGCAGCATCAGGGAATGTGTGATTTGTGATGTAGTTAGACTTAAATAAAATGTCAAATATACACAGATGTTTTCAAAATTTGCAATTTTTGCCAACATTGACAAAGTTTTCTATTTGTGAATTGTTTTTTTTTTCTGTTTCTCAGATAAATCTTTGCAACTTTGTCGAAAAAGTCAAAAAACAGAAGACCAGACACCCAAAAACTCCAGCCAGCAGGGAAAAACCATACCAGAAGCAAAACCAAGAAAAAAACTCAAAAAGTTTGGGATGGTTTAGGGGTAGAAATTATTAATCTAACTCAAGATAGGTGCAGCAGCAGGGAATGTGTGATATGTGATGTAGTTAGACTTAAATAAAATGTCACATTTACACAGAAGTTTTCAAATTTTGCAATTTTCTCCAACGTTGTCAAAGTTGTTCATTTCTTAATTGTTTTTTCTTTCTTTTTCTCAGATAAATCTTTGCAACTTTGTCGAAAAAGTCAAAAAACAGAAGACCAGACACCCAAAAACTCCAGCCAGCAGGCAAAAACCATAGCAGAAGCAAAACCAAGAAAGGAACACAAAAAACAAAAGGTATTTTAAATAAACACTCTTATAAATCCAACAATATAATAGTCAAACCTTTTATTTAACAATTATAATAAGCTGCCACAATACAGAAACTATAGGTTGTAGTAGGAATAACAATGACTATTCTAACTCACGGAAAGTGCAGCAGTAGGGAAAGTGAGGGATGGTGTAGGGGTAAAAATTACTATTCTAACTCCAGGAAGGTGCAGCAGTAGGGAAAGTGTGGGATGGTGTAGGGGTAACAATTACTATTCTAACTCCAGGGCGGTGCAGCATTAGGGAAAGTGTGGGATGGTGTAGGGGTAACAATTACTATTCTAACTCCAGGAAGGTGCAGCAGTAGGGAAAGTGTGGGATGGTGTAGGGGCACCAATTACTATTCTAACTCCAGTTAGGTGCAGCAGCACAGAAAGTGTGTGAATGTGGTGGGGTTAACAAGTATTAATGTAACTCAAGATAGGTGCAGCATCAGGGAATGTGTGATTTGTGATGTAGTTAGACTTAAATAAAATGTCAAATATACACAGATGTTTTCAAAATTTGCAATTTTTGCCAACATTGACAAAGTTTTCTATTTGTGAATTGTTTTTTCTTTCTGTTTCTCAGATAAATCTTTGCAACTTTGTCGAAAAAGTCAAAAAACAGAAGACCAGACACCCAAAAACTCCAGCCAGCAGGGAAAAACCATACCAGAAGCAAAACCAAGAAAAAAACTCAAAAAGTTTGGGATGGTTTAGGGGTAGAAATTATTAATCTAACTCAAGATAGGTGCAGCAGCAGGGAATGTGTGATATGTGATGTAGTTAGACTTAAATAAAATGTCACATTTACACAGAAGTTTTCAAATTTTGCAATTTTCTCCAACGTTGTCAAAGTTGTTCATTTCTTAATTGTTTTTTCTTTCTTTTTCTCAGATAAATCTTTGCAACTTTGTCGAAAAAGTCAAAAAACAGAAGACCAGACACCCAAAAACTCCAGCCAGCAGGCAAAAACCATAGCAGAAGCAAAACCAAGAAAGGAACACAAAAAACAAAAGGTATTTTAAATAAACACTCTTATAAATCCAACAATATAATAGTCAAACCTTTTATTTAACAATTATAATAAGCTGCCACAATACAGAAACTATAGGTTGTAGTAGGAATAACAATGACTATTCTAACTCACGGAAAGTGCAGCAGTAGGGAAAGTGAGGGATGGTGTAGGGGTAAAAATTACTATTCTAACTCCAGGAAGGTGCAGCAGTAGGGAAAGTGTGGGATGGTGTAGGGGTAACAATTACTATTCTAACTCCAGGGCGGTACAGCATTAGGGAAAGTGTGGGATGGTGTAGGGGTAACAATTACTATTCTAACTCCAGGAAGGTGCAGCAGTAGGGAAAGTGTGGGATGGTGTAGGGGCACCAATTACTATTCTAACTCCAGTTAGGTGCAGCAGCACAGAAAGTGTGTGAATGTGGTGGGGTTAACAAGTATTAATGTAACTCAAGATAGGTGCAGCATCAGGGAATGTGTGATTTGTGATGTAGTTAGACTTAAATAAAATGTCAAATATACACAGATGTTTTCAAAATTTGCAATTTTTGCCAACATTGACAAAGTTTTCTATTTGTGAATTGTTTTTTCTTTCTGTTTCTCAGATAAATCTTTGCAACTTTGTCGAAAAAGTCAAAAAACAGAAGACCAGACACCCAAAAACTCCAGCCAGCAGGGAAAAACCATACCAGAAGCAAAACCAAGAAAAAAACTCAAAAAGTTTGGGATGGTTTAGGGGTAGAAATTATTAATCTAACTCAAGATAGGTGCAGCAGCAGGGAATGTGTGATATGTGATGTAGTTAGACGTAAATAAAATGTCACATTTACACAGAAGTTTTCAAATTTTGCAATTTTCTCCAACGTTGTCAAAGTTGTTCATTTCTTAATTGTTTTTTCTTTCTTTTTCTCAGATAAATCTTTGCAACTTTGTCGAAAAAGTCAAAAAACAGAAGACCAGACACCCAAAAACTCCAGCCAGCAGGCAAAAACCATAGCAGAAGCAAAACCAAGAAAGGAACACAAAAAACAAAAGGTATTTTAAATAAACACTCTTATAAATCCAACAATATAATAGTCAAACCTTTTATTTAACAATTATAATAAGCTGCCACAATACAGAAACTATAGGTTGTAGTAGGAATAACAATGACTATTCTAACTCACGGAAAGTGCAGCAGTAGGGAAAGTGAGGGATGGTGTAGGGGTAAAAATTACTATTCTAACTCCAGGAAGGTGCAGCAGTAGGGAAAGTGTGGGATGGTGTAGGGGTAACAATTACTATTCTAACTCCAGGGCGGTGCAGCATTAGGGAAAGTGTGGGATGGTGTAGGGGTAACAATTACTATTCTAACTCCAGGAAGGTGCAGCAGTAGGGAAAGTGTGGGATGGTGTAGGGGCACCAATTACTATTCTAACTCCAGTTAGGTGCAGCAGCACAGAAAGTGTGTGAATGTGGTGGGGTTAACAAGTATTAATGTAACTCAAGATAGGTGCAGCATCAGGGAATGTGTGATTTGTGATGTAGTTAGACTTAAATAAAATGTCAAATATACACAGATGTTTTCAAAATTTGCAATTTTTGCCAACATTGACAAAGTTTTCTATTTGTGAATTGTTTTTTCTTTCTGTTTCTCAGATAAATCTTTGCAACTTTGTCGAAAAAGTCAAAAAACAGAAGACCAGACACCCAAAAACTCCAGCCAGCAGGGAAAAACCATACCAGAAGCAAAACCAAGAAAAAAACTCAAAAAGTTTGGGATGGTTTAGGGGTAGAAATTATTAATCTAACTCAAGATAGGTGCAGCAGCAGGGAATGTGTGATATGTGATGTAGTTAGACTTAAATAAAATGTCACATTTACACAGAAGTTTTCAAATTTTGCAATTTTCTCCAACGTTGTCAAAGTTGTTCATTTCTTAATTGTTTTTTCTTTCTTTTTCTCAGATAAATCTTTGCAACTTTGTCGAAAAAGTCAAAAAACAGAAGACCAGACACCCAAAAACTCCAGCCAGCAGGCAAAAACCATAGCAGAAGCAAAACCAAGAAAGGAACACAAAAAACAAAAGGTATTTTAAATAAACACTCTTATAAATCCAACAATATAATAGTCAAACCTTTTATTTAACAATTATAATAAGCTGCCACAATACAGAAACTATAGGTTGTAGTAGGAATAACAATGACTATTCTAACTCACGGAAAGTGCAGCAGTAGGGAAAGTGAGGGATGGTGTAGGGGTAAAAATTACTATTCTAACTCCAGGAAGGTGCAGCAGTAGGGAAAGTGTGGGATGGTGTAGGGGTAACAATTACTATTCTAACTCCAGGGCGGTGCAGCATTAGGGAAAGTGTGGGATGGTGTAGGGGTAACAATTACTATTCTAACTCCAGGAAGGTGCAGCAGTAGGGAAAGTGTGGGATGGTGAAGGGGCACCAATTACTATTCTAACTCCAGTTAGGTGCAGCAGCACAGAAAGTGTGTGAATGTGGTGGGGTTAACAAGTATTAATGTAACTAAAGATAGGTGCAGCATCAGGGAATGTGTGATTTGTGATGTAGTTAGACTTAAATAAAATGTCAAATATACACAGATGTTTTCAAAATTTGCAATTTTTGCCAACATTGACAAAGTTTTCTATTTGTGAATTGTTTTTTCTTTCTGTTTCTCAGATAAATCTTTGCAACTTTGTCGAAAAAGTCAAAAAACAGAAGACCAGACACCCAAAAACTCCAGCCAGCAGGGAAAAACCATACCAGAAGCAAAACCAAGAAAAAAACTCAAAAAGCAAAAGGTATTTTAAATAAACACTCTTATAAATCCAACAATATTATAGACTAACCTTTTTTTTAATAATTAAAATAAGCTGCCACAATACAGAAACTATGGGTTGTAGTAGGAATATCAATTACTATTCTAACTCCAAGTAGATTCAGCAGTAGGGAAACTGTGGGATGGTGTAGGGGTACAAATTACTATTCTAACTCCAGGAAGGTGCAACAGTTGTGAAAGTGTGGGATGGTGTAGAGGTTTCAATTACTATTCTAACTCCAGGAAGGTGCAGCAGTAGGGAAAGTGTTGGATGGTGTAGGGGTAACAATTACTATTCTAACTCCAGGAAGGTGCGACAGTTGAGAAAGTGTTGGATGGTGTAGGGGTAACAATTACTATTCTAACTCCAGGAAGGTGCAACAGTAGGGAAACTGTGGGATGGTGTAGGGGTAAAAATTACTATTCTAACTCCAGGAAGGTGCAACAGTTGAAAAAGTGTGGGATGGTGTAGAGGTTTCAATTACTATTCTAACTCCAGGAAGGTGCAGCAGTAGGGAAAGTGTTTGATGGTGTAGGGGTAACAATTACTATTCTAACTCCAGGAAGGTGCAACAGTTGAGAAAGTGTGGGATGGTGTAGGGGTAACAATTACTATTCTAACTCCAGGAAGGTGCAACAGTTGAGAAAGTGTGGGATGGTGTAGGGGTAAAAATTACTATTCTAACTCCAGGAAGGTGCAGCAGTATAGAAAGTGTGGGATGGTGTATGTGTAACAATTACTATTCTAACTCCAGGAAGGTGCAGCAATAGGGAAAGTGTGGGCTGGTGTAGGGGTAACAATTACTATTCTAACTCCAGGAAGGTGCAGCAGTAGGGAAAGTGTGGGATGGTGTAGGGGTAACAATTACTATTCTAACTCCAGGAAGGTGCAGCAGTAGGGAAAGTGTGGGATGGTGTAGGGGTAACAATTACTATTCTAACTCCAGGAAGGTGCAGCAGTATAGAAAGTGTGGGATGGTGTATGTGTAACAATTACTATTCTTACTCCAGGAAGGTGCAGCAGTAGGGAAAGTGTGGGATGGTGTAAGGAGTAACAATTACTATTCTAACTCCAGGAAGGTGCAGCAATATAGATAGTGTATTTACGTTTATAGACTAATTTATTTTTCTTCTCTTCTCTTCACAGATAATGTCTACTCTTGAAGCTGCAAAATATATTAAATCTAGGAAAGGGAAAAATTTACTGAACCATGCAGGATACATATATAGTAAAGAAAGAATAAGTTTTCCTAGAAATCATTGGAGGTGTGTGCAATACTACTCTTCCCATTGCAGTGGCAGAGCAGTTACACTTGATAATTTAGTTGTAAAAACAACAGAACATAACCACTTTGCCTCTGCAATGGAGGTAGAAATAAGAGAAACATTAAATGAAATGAAAGCCATTGCAAGCACCTCCAATGATTCTACAGGATCCATTTTAAGAGAGGTTGCACAGCATGTCCCCAGTCATGTTGCTAGTAATATGCCTATAATTCCTAATTTGAGACGAATTATTCAAAGACAAAAGCAGGCAAGTAACATCCAATTAACTACACCACATACATTTTCTGATATTAGAATTCCACATGATCTTTCTATTTCTTTTGCTGATGAACCTTTTCTTCTGCATGATAACGAAAACCCTCAAAAACGAATTCTTATTTTTAGTACCCCACGTAACCTTGCTAAGTTAGAAAATAGTGAAATTTGGATGATGGATGGGACGTTTAAAAGTACACCCCATCCTTTCACTCAAATTTACACTATACATGCAAAAATTAACACTAATGTAATACCCTTAGTATATAGTTTGCTACCTGATAAGACTTCTGCAACATACTCTGAACTTTTATCAGTTATTAAAAATAAAACTTCCAAAAGTCCTAGGAAAATAATAGTAGATTTTGAGTTGAGCATGATCAATGTGATCACTAAAACTTACATGGATACCCAAATTCAGGGATGTTTTTTCCATTTTTCCCAGGCATTCTGGCGTAAGTTACAAAAAACATCCCTAGTTGCAGAATACTGTCGAGATAGCAAACTACAGTTTGAATTAAAAAAATTAACAGCACTTTGTTTTGTTCCTCCCGATAGTGTGGACGAGTACTACACTGCTATTACAGAATCTGATTATTTTACAAGTAATGAAGAAAAATTGGCACCCATTTTAAATTATTTCGAAGACACATGGATTGGGCACCTAAGCAGATCGGGTCGCAGGAGGAAGCCACGATTCCATGTGGAGTGGTGGAACTGTTACACGAGCTGTTTAGAGGGAGAAGCGAAAACAAATATTGCCATTGAGGGATGGCATAACTTCTTCAACCATACAATTGGCAAACCACATCCTAATTTCTACTCTTTCTTGGAAACTTTGAAGAAGAAGCAAAGTTTTCAAGAAATGAGACTTTCCCAAACACTAGCTGGTAGTCTAAACCCACGAGTAACTCTAAAAACAAAGGAAATGTCTGAGAGACTATTGGGTATTTTACAACAATTTACGTTGTGTGTGGCTCTAGACTACATCGAAAATCTTGCTAACATTCTTTCTTGTTAAATATAGATATCTACTTACTTTCCTGCTTTGCATAAAATTTAAATAACCATTAATTTCAATTGGCATACAAATTTTTCACAAACATTTTTTCCAAAATACTAGTCGGGTCTACTTATTTTTTACTTTTTCATTTGTAATCTCCTTTTTTTCCAAACAACCAAAGTATCAAAAACAAATTCCCTAGAATATCTTTCCCATTTTCCTATTATCAAATTCAAGAAATTAATTACTGGTAAACATCCTTAATTACTACCACCAAAAAAGCCAAAATGTCTCTACCTCTTCAAATATCCCAATGTCAAACCATGAAACGAAATGCTCAATGAAGCATAATCAACAGTAAAAATACATTCAATTTTTCACAAATGCCGAAAAGGCAAAACGTTTTTTTTTTCTAAACAAAGTTTAAAATCGTTTCAATTTCAACCAAAGTGATTTTATGAACATTTTTTTACAAACTTTAATCAATGTAACACTGAAACACGACTTTTTTTTTTACAATTAACTTTCATCGACCCGACATAGGAATACACTAATGACATGAACGTGGACATGCTTATTTACATTTAAAACATCAATTAGTTATTCCGCAACCTCTCCTTATTCTTTATTTACTATATATGTATCCATTTTTAACTTTATATCTATAAATAAATGTAAAAAAGTTTCCTACCTGGACGCAGATCAGCTTCCTGCTGCTTCCTCCTCCGATGCTCTCCAAAATGGCGCCTTACGTTTACGTTCACGTCATGACGTCATCGCGTGCTGCAATGATAAAAAGGGACTATTTAATATATTTTTTCGTTAAATATATGTTTAAAATTATTAATAAATAATGTGATATTTTTTAAAAATATGTACATTATGTTATAAAAAGATTAAAACCTTAATGTTATTCCTATGCTTTTTTAAATAAAGAATTATTTTTTACACCTTCTTTCTTTATGTGTATTTATTATTAATTTGTTATTTAAACATGTTATATATATATATTAATTTCAAATTTTACTAAACTTCATCCTTACCTCGACTCTACTTCTTTTTTTCTTCCAAACTTTACTTTTCGTCTTTTTTCACTCCTTCCTTTCTTGTTCCGCGGGTTCTATCTTCTTAAGCTGCCAAAATAAATGAAGGACAATTATTCTCATAGACTTCAATACAAAAGCGTGGGAATTTTTTGCAAGTATGTTCTATTTTCCTTTTTCTTTTTTTTTTAATTATTAAAAGTAATCTTTTGTTTTATTACTCAAATAATAATATTTAAATTATTTCTTATTTTAAATCATTAATTTTTTTATTATATTTTTTTTAATATTTAAATATATTTATTTTTTAATTTAATCTTTTTAATATTAATATTTTGTATCAATACAACTTTTTTTTTATTATTTATTTATCCTACTTATATATATTTTGTTTATTTTTATTATTAGTACATTAAAACTAAAAACTTTTTGTATTTTATTTGATATAGACCTAACATAATACATTTATTAAATATGTATTTTAAAAAAAAATGTTATTAATAAATTTATTGTAATTATTTTTTTGTTGCTAATACTCAAGTATTTTACATTATCTTTATTATTTTTTAATACTCCAAAATTAGTCAATCATATTTTTAAATTGTTAATATTATTACTTACATTTTAAAGAAATACTCTATAAATACTCAATTATTAATCATTATTTATTTTAAAAATTCTTTAATTTTTTTTTTTTTAATTAATATACTTGGGTTGTAAAGGTCTATGCGTTGTAAAAGTACTTACCATATAAAAGCATGCGTTGTTAATGCATGCGTTGGAAAAGCTTTTGCGTTGTAAAAAATGTGTTGTAATAGCATTGCGTTGTAAAAGTTGCGTTGTAAAGGTTGTTTACCGGTAAGAGGCGCTGCCCTGGCAGAAATGTTGGGCTTTCCGGAAGAGGACCACGCCCAGGGCAATGTGCTATTTATTCACACCCCTAAACTGGTGTGGCATATGCTGGGCCATCCCACTCCGTTCACGCTTAGGGGGGGGCATAACAGGCAAGATTTCCTTGAGGTCCCCCACTGGCTGTGGTGACATGGTTGCATCCACTGTCCACTACACTCCATACACCAGAGGTGTATGTTGCCATGGATATGGGTGTGTGTTGCATACTGCGGTCTGTCCAGCACATGTCCACCACTCTTGGCATTGTGTACTTTCCCAATCAAGGTACTACTGCATCCTTCACACATGCCTGTTTGTCACCTTTCACCATATTCGGCTGTTGTGTGGCTGAGGTGCCTTGCCGTTGACGGCTCATGTTCACGGCTTGGCCAGGTAACCTTTGTGAGTTGTTTTGTCGTGTCTTGTGGGTGGGCATGTTGTTGTGCATGTTGGTTGTGATTTTATTACGTGTGCATTGCCAGAGTTGTGATTTGCATGGTTGTGGAGTTGAGGTGAGTGGAGTGTTCATTTGGAACTTGCCAAGGGGCCGTGCATTTCCCTTTGTGCCATCCTGGGAATGCTGGTTGCTGATGGACTGTCGAAGGATGGAGGAATCATGCACACTGGATGTGTATTTGAAGGCGACATTGTTGGAGGTTACACGGTGTTCTGTTGTTGCCTGCACATTGGGGTGGGACGTGTGCTTTCTATTGCGGTGATTGTGTGCTGTGTCACCAGGGGGCACAGGTGGGACATGTGTGCTGTGGATTGCCCCCAACACATGCGTGCATCCTGCTATGGCGTATGATCCTTGCTTGGTCTCCAGCGTGACCTGCGCATTGTGTTAGATGTATGGGGACTGGGGTACCAGGGTGATGGTGATTTCCAGGACAGGTGTGAGGGACTTGGATGTGGCTGGCAGTAAGACTCCTCTGAATCTGGCAGGTTTTGGTTGGGGGGTGCCAGGGGCCAACAGGTGCAGCCAAGCCCGCAGCTTGGTGTGGGGTGGGATGTTGGTTGTCCGCTGTGTTGGTGCCGTAGGCCTGTTGGGCAATGATGGTCGGGATACATGGGGTGGTTGTCCCTTTCAGCCTGTGGTGGATGGTGACATTGTCAAAGATTGGGTCTGGGCGGCTGGTACACTTCCTGGGGTACCGCTGTCTTTGTCTGCGCTGCCTCTGTGGTTGTCCAGTGAGGGGGTGTTCCGGGTGTAGGGTGGGGTACTGGGGTGGAGTTGGTGGGTGTTGTGGCCCTCTTGGGTGTCCGTGCCGCATGATGGGTGGCTCCTTGACATCTGTTGCACTTCCGATGTGGCCCTGGGCTGGTCTCCCTTTTGTCGTGCTGGCTGCCGTCCGACTTAACACCAGGTCAGAGCAGGTGCAGATTTCCTGGTGCTAACGCGCCTTATCGCCTGTTTTGTGTTTTTATCGCAGATCTGTCTGGTCATTGAAAATGTTGAGGAGTGGTGTGGTCGCGGCTTTTGGCACGGGAACGCCCACTCTGCATCTCATTAGTGATAGTTAACACTTTGGTGTTCATTGCACTCACATCAGCTCTGATTGCTGTAAGCTCTAGCTGCATAGAATCTGTATTCAGTTTGGTGGATTTAGCGATGTCATGTACCTCTGGGAGCTTCCTAAGAATCATATCCATCGTACTGCTCATGTCAGCTTTCGCTTTTATAGGAGAATCAGATGGTGAAGGTTCCCCTTTGGTTTTTTTTAACTGCCCCCTGGACACTTTCTCAGCCATTATACCAAAAGATAACCGGAAGGAAAATTCCTCCTCAACTTATGGTTTATTCGCACAAGAGAAACTGCTAATAGCAGAGTGGTATTAATAAAGCCCTGTGTGTCAGATCAGTACCTACTTTATCAGATTATCACTTTACTGAAATAAAGCCACTATTCGGAGCATGTATCCCATTGAATCGGAAAATCAGCAAGAATGGGGTGATCTAACTCCGTCGGCCTCCTTTATTGGGTAAGAGACAACAAGGGCTATTTTAGCATAAGTTCCAAAATGAAGACAATGTATAATCAAAAACGGCATCCCCTTCCAATTCAGAAGCATGGACCTGGTTTAATATTGAACTTGCTGGCCACGAAAAGAATCAAGCACAAGTGAACTCACCATTTGTGAATGAAGAGCTTCAAGCAATTAGCCTCATGTAAATATAAACACAATAGAAAGAGGGCAGAGGCTATAAAAATCCGCACCCAACAAATGACAGGTGTCTTTGAGTCCACACAATAGCGCAACGAACCAAGGAGTACTCCCCTCTATACTCCTTATTTAGGAACAAGTCCTATCATAAGCACAAAAAACACAAAGGGTTCAGCGCTATAAAATGTACATATGTTATTCCAGATTCATGTTTCCAATCATAGAATAAAGTATTCAAGAGTCTTCATTTCTTGATAAAATAAATTTCTTCTTTATTTCTCTTTAAAAAGTTTTCTTTATTTTCAAGAAGCCAGAGATCATAGCCAACGCGTTTCGTCTCACATCGAGACTTCTTCAGGGCTTGGCAGTAAAATATTGCGTGATCCCATCAATATATAACCGTTTCATGTGTTCTGGACTTCATCAAAGATTCAGAAGCTCTATACAGTACACAGTATCTGTGACTTGTGTTAGTTTAGATGCTCCGTCGTTTGACACTGCAGAAGCAGACGTAAATGGAGTTGCTGTGGTAAAAGTGGCAGTCGTCTGAGAAGTCTGGGCTGGCAAGTTCTTCTTCAGCATTTGCGCAAAACTCGGCACTCGTGAAATCTGAGGCCAATCACCATTGCTAGCCATGTTTTGGATTATTTCAACTCGTCCACTTGGTTACGGCCGCCTGCAAGAAATATGCGGTCTCGATGCCTCATGTAAATACACCATGTCCAAATCAAGCATTAGACCACATTGCAGTAGTGAGTGCTCAAAGCGGAGCCTCCCAGAGGTAATTCATTGGTGCGTAACATGTATTCACCCAGATCATCTCACCATGCCCATTTTCTTAACTTGCAGCATGACCGTACTCATAGTTAAGCAGCACCATCACCTCTCAACTCTACTCACTGTGTCAGAGTCAAATACTTGCTCATGTTCAGTTGTGAATGCTCGCTGATGAAATAGAAAAAAATCGTTCCACCCTTCCTTGAAAAGCTTATAACCTGAATCCAACGAAGATAATCACCAACAGCTAACACTGGGGATGTGCCGACCACTTATGCACCATGATAATAATAATAATAATAATCCACATTTGTAAAGCGCAAACAATCACCCGTAAGGGTCTCTAGGCGCCGTTGGGAAGATTAAGCAAGCTATTGCCCAGAATCACATGGTGCTGGGCTAATCTGCCACTGGGGATCAAACCGTGATCCCCAGATTCCGGAATCAGTCGCTCTGGCCGCTGAGCCACACCTCTTCCATGATAATAGAGACATCGTTTTCCCGTTGCAGCTCTGCTGAAGTTGTCATAACTTTCCGCAACTGCGGGGTTCCTTTTGCAATCGGCACCCATTGCGACTTGTTTGTATCTACGAGGACCTCTGCATCTCCAGCGCGAAGCCCGCAACCCACGGCGCTGTCCCGCCATGCTCCTCTACCAACCGGACAGATCTTCGTTCTGGTGCACGTTTTTCCGTTTTTCAGGAAGCCTCAATTCTGGAAATACCACTGGCGCTTCTGATTGTGTCACGCTCATCTCCCACATCAGACAGCTCTCTGTCAGCACTCCGTTTTTATTAAGGGCCCTTCACACTGTTAGCCACCACAGCGCCACAGATCGTTCGTTTCGCCGAATGCATCATGCCGCCATTTTAGGGTCAGTCCGGGTAACGCGCAGTTCCGAAATTAGCTCCTCGACCATAAATATTCCACAAGCGTCTTACCGGACCTCTCCAAAAGTTGCAGAAGTGTGGAGACAATCCCCAGCAGGGCTCAAATTGTTATCAACTGGCCGCTCTAACTTTTCTCCGATGAATCGCTCCGTCCGCCATTTTAGCTCATCGCACCAGGAAGCTCAAAACACGGTTCGATACCGTAATTCTGCCAATTTCCAGATTATATAGTGTTACGTTCCTCTTATGTTCCACTTGGGACACCGTTCTTGTTTGCCACCCATGTGTCCCTGCGTGGATACCATACCAGTGAGGTCATCAGCTGTCCAACTGTTCCTTGACAGTTGACAGCTGATCGCCGATCCAGCAAGTCGTCATTCGCTCCTCCCCTGTCGGAGCATGTGTTGGTATTATTAATAAAGGATCTTTCTACATCACTCCGTGCCTGAATCTTCCTAACAACTTGGCGACGAGTGCCAACACGGAACCCACGTTCGTCGGAAAAAGAAATAAATAACTATTCTGACAAGAGGCTTGCAGTTTCAAGGATTGGACATTCTAATATAAATTAAATGAAATTACGACAGGAATTCACCCAGTACGTAAGGTAATGAAGAAACCTTTCATCACGGTGAACTTTATTCATATTTTGGTCGTGTTTAAAAAAACAACAACAAGGAATGTTCAGCTTTCTCTGAAGTGAAAATATGCCAATGTGACGCTTTCACTTTAAAAATATATCTTTGGCAAGTTTGACAACTTTCAGATCTACTAAGCGTGTAGTTGCTGAGTGATTGTGAGGAGAACCTTCGTTTCAAGCTTTTCATGGACTGCATCCAACGTTTCACTCAGCCGCTGCAACTGTCATCTGTCAACTGTCATTCGTCAACGGACTTCCATCTCAGCTGCAACATACGTCATCACGCTCTCACGTGATACGTGCCGCCATATTGGAAAACCCTCCTTCCTGCACTACGCTGTCTAGTGTTTCATCGTGACGATCGTCCTGTCTACGACGCTCTACGCTACGATCCTGGTATCACAAGCAAACTTCAACGCGCGCACCGAATTTAGCAACGAAACCCTCACCGGTGCTGCGCGTGTTCAAGGATAATCGACACGGAGTAACGAGGACATTCCAACTGAACATTACAAGTAGTAGGTTTTTTCTACAATTCTCCAAATTTTACAATATCCACTGGCATGTTGTGTACTATGTAAATCACTTTTGCACCATATCATTTGGCAGATACTGTGATGCACATCCCATTAACGCATTTCACATTTCCTATCTGAAGGATCACAGTACCAGTTCTCTTCACGTGTACTTGCTTAATACTTCCACTGCCATACTCTGACTGAGTAGTTTTAACATATTCAGTGTCATGGCATCAGGATACGTGTGGAATCTTGCACCTCCCGAGACATTTTTAAGAGCAGGGGATGAGCCTGTTCTCAGATGGGAAGAGTGGAGAGATTATTTTTTAAACTACATTTCCACACTAGAAGAAGATGATGAGGTTAAACCCGAAAGGAAGTATAAGCTACTCATGCATTCATTGGGGGCCGGCGGCATAAAAGTGTACAATGCTATAAACAAAAACATAAGGGCTGAAAATGAAGGTGACGTTTTCAGTAATGCCATTGACGATCTCAATAGGTACTATAAACCCAGAGTATGCGTCGGAGTAGACCGCTACAAATTTTTCCACAGAAAACAAGGAGCCAACGAATCTATTGACGACTACGTGTCTGCATTGAAAAACCTAGCATTAAATTGTCGCTTTGGAGACTTGCATGATGAACTCATACGTGATCAGATAATAATGCAAGGATCTAATTCCAACATACAAGATAATCTGTGGGCTAAAGGAGAGTATCCTTTACAGAACATAATTGATATTGCCAGAAAGGCAGAACTTACAGGGCGCTGCGCCAAGGCAGTTCTGGCGGAAACGAAAGAGAAAAATAAAGGTGATGTCGTTGGGAAAGTGGTTGAGAAAAAGAACTATAACAAACCCAATGTGAATCAAAAAAACTATAGAAAGGTGTACAAGAAAAATGAAACCAGAACCGGAATTCATTGCTATCGATGTTTGAGTCCCTCTCACTTAGCAAATGATCCTAAATGTCCTGCCAAAGAAACTAGATGCACGCATTGTGGGGTGAAGGGTCATTTTGTAAAGGCTTGCAACAAAAGAAAACCGCAAAAAATTAAAATGATTGAGTACAGTGGGAACTCAAGTGAAAATGAAGATGACTATGATGACGTTAACGTGTACGTACTAAATATTGATGAATAAAGTTGCGAAAACGTAAATGTAATAAACACAACAAAAAAGATAACCAAAACAAGAAAACCAATATGTCACATGACAATTGGAGGAATAAATATTGACATTGTGGCAGATTCTGGGTCACCGTACACCATAGTCAACAAACAAGTGTGGAAGGATAAGTTGGAACCAAAACTGGGTAATGACCTAGAGAAACCAGATATAAAAATAAGGTCATTTACTGGAGAGCCTATTGAGGTATGTGGTTATAAGAGACTCAATTTCCAATACAAAAGTCGTGACTCAGACAGCAAATTATATGTTTCTGAAGTTAGTCCATCTGTTTTGGGGTGGATGGATCAGGGGAGTCTGGGAATCATCCTTGATCCTAGCAGAGAGGAGCCCGTTCTAAGTCTTTTTGATGATGGAAACTACGCAGAATCCTTGCTCAAAAAATACCCCAAAGTATTTAGTGGGACTGTAGGAGAACTTAAAGGATATCAACATAAAATACAACTCAAACCAATTAACACACCCGTAATACATAAAGCAAGAAATATCCCATTTGCCATCAGAGAGGAGGTAGAATCTCAATTGAATCAACTTTTAAACGAAGGGATTATTGAAAGAATAGATGCCTCAGAATGGGTTGCACCTTTGGTAATTGCCAAACGAGCCAACGGAAAATTGAGGCTCTGCGTCGATCTTGGAGACCTCAATCAGAACATTGTCGTAGAACAGTACCCACTTCCAAAAATAAACGAAATGTTAGCTGTCACCAAGGATATAAAATGGTTTTCAACTGTGGACTTGAAGTCCACATACCACCAAGTGCCTCTACATCGTGACAGCAGGTCACTAACCACTTTCATTACTCCACAGGGATGTTTCAGGTTCACCCGAGTACCTTTTGGCTTGGCCTCAGCGGCAGCTATGTTTCAAAGACTCATGAACCATGTCTTCAAGGGAGTAACAGGTATTTTACTATTTCGGGATGATATCCTGATTATGGGGAAGACCAAGGATGAACACGATAAAAGGGTTGAGCAAGTTCTTGAAATTTTGGAAAGGAAAGGTCTTACCGCAGAACATGCCAAGTGCAAATTTGCAAGTAAGTCCGTAAATTACCTGGGCCATAAGATAACTGGTGATGGTATTAGCCCAAAAATGGAATTGTTACAAGCTATTAAGGATTCCCCTGTACCATCCAACAAGGATGAAGTAAGATCATTCTTAGGACTGGTGGAGTTTTACTCCAAATTTATCAGAAATGTTGCATTGAAAACTTATGATCTTAGACAACAGCTCAAAACTAAGAACAAATTCGAATGGAATAAGGACTGTGAAACTGCATTTCAAAACCCAAAGAACGACATGTGCACGGCGTTACCATTGCAAGGATATGATTCAACCTTGCAGAACTATTTAACAACTGATGCCAGCAACAAGGGTATTGGCGCGGTCCTAACCCAAAAAGACTCCAAGGGCACAGAGTACACAGTGGCTTTCGCCTCGCGATCACTAACTCCAGCTGAGGAAAAGTATTCCGTGATTGAACGCGAAGCACTTGCGTGTGTATGGGCACTGGAGCATTTCAGACAATACATTTGGGGAAGGATGGTCCACCTGTGCACAGACCACAAACCACTAATCAAAGTACTGACAACGAAAGGATTATACACAGCATCCTCAAGGTTGGCGAGAATGTCTGTACGCTTATTTGACTTTGTGTACAAAGTACATTACATACCAGGGGTGAAGAATGTCGTGGCCAACTATCTCAGCAGAATGCCTTTGAAGAATAGGGAGCAGATTGATGAGGAAAACGAAGAAATGTGCATTGCCAAAATTTTTGATGAAGACAGCAGGATTGGAAGAGATGAGTGGTTCGCTGAACAGATGAAAGATGACACCATCGTCCAAGTAATGGGAAAAATTAATGGGGGGTGGCCAGCAAAGAATAGGCTACCAGAAAAACTCAAACATTTTTGGGAAGTCAAGAATGAATTGTGCCAGGAGGATGGATTTTTGATTAGAAGTGGAAGATTCATACCACCTGAGTCATTACGCACCGAGATTCTTAAAATATGCCATGAAGGGCATCTAGTTATTGCTAAGACGAAAAACAGGGTAAAAAACATGTACTGGTGGCCTGGTGTGAGCAGAGACGTTGAAAGAGCTATCAGAGAATGCAAATTGTGCATGGACGCAGACAAATCACAAGTCACGTTCAGACCACCATTACAACCCATTACCACACCCACCATGCCATGGGAAAGAATAGGGATCGATGTGATGGGACCAATTACGGAAGCACAGGAACAATGGTATGTGATAGTTATTAAAGATCACTTCAGTAAATGGCCTGAAGTAAAGATAACCAGCAAGCCAGACGCACAAAACCTTGTGAAATTTATGGATGAGACATTTTCCAGGGAAGGACTTCCCAAGCAAATAATTAGTGACAATGGCGCACAATTCATGTCTCACATTTTTCAAAACTATATACAAAGACACAATATTAAACATAAGACGACATCTGTGTATCACCCCGCTGCCAATGGTGCAGTCGAAAGGTTTAATAGAGTGTTGAAGGGCACTATCAAATTGGCTGCAAACAATAATCTCGACTGGAAACAAGAAGTGTTAAAAACTGTGTGGGCTTACCGCATTACACCTAGTGACACCATGGGGCATAGCCCATTTGAACTTATGCGCGGTAGAACTCCACTATCAAAAGACAATGTGGGTTGGATAAATGCAGCCAAAAGAGTGGAGTGGTCAGCCAACACAATCCGAGAGAGACTTATGCAAGCCCAGCACAAAACAAAAGAATACTATGACAAAAAACACGGATGCAAAAATGTAGAACTCAAAGTGGGAGATCTAGTCAAGGTGAGAAGAAGTGGTCATGTGGGGAAAACACAGAATAGATATACACCCCCTTTGACTGTAAGGAACGTTTATGGTAACTCAGCACGTCTGAGCGACGGAAGAGTGTGGCACTTCTCAGCACTGTCGGCACACAAGTATCCTGCAAACACTGAAGCAGAATCTAAGAAGGATCCCAGTCCAGAGATCTACATGGACAATCACTGTACAGCTGCCAAAGACAACAAGACATCCATAGACTTTTCGGACTACGAGTCTGACTATGAGTTCCCTACTACACCCAAGACTGTGGGAAGAAGCAACACAAGAACCACCATGGAACCATCAATAAGAACAAACGAATATCAGGCTGTTAAGGAAAACCGGCGCAAGTTACCACCCACACCGCTTGAAGGGAATTCACCACAAATCCGCAGAACACGTGCAGGGAGGTTGTTGGGAGCACCGGTTAAGCTCAAAGACTATGTTTGTGAGTGAACCTCACCCTGTCAGAGACCTGTTTACCCTTCAGTAGTTTTCAGACTTTAATGTTTGTTACAAAGGGGGAAGATGTGTTACGTTCCTCTTATGTTCCACTTGGGACACCGTTCTTGTTTGCCACCCATGTGTCCCTGCGCGGACACCATACCAGTGAGGTCATCAGCTGTCCAACTGTTCCTTGACAGTTGACAGCTGATCGCCGATCCAGCAAGTCGTCATTCGCTCCTCCCCTGTCGGAGCATGTGTTGGTATTATTAATAAAGGATCTTTCTACATCACTTCGTGCCTGAATCTTCCTAACATATAGAAGCAGTATCATACTCCGGGAGAGCTTGGATCTCGATTACCATTAACGCCAAGACTGAAGAATGACATCCTTATGGGAAATCCTTCGATAAGGCTCCGTACCCGACAGAGCGACGGGATCAGGTAGCCATCGGCTCTGCCATCCAAGCCATACCCCCCACAATTCGGAAGTTGTGACAGTACAGGGAGTGTACTGGTGTGCTCATCTGAAGTCATGTGCAAGATTATTGTACCCCGTTGTGTGTTGTAAATCTTTGCAGTATGACAGGGCTTACAGATTGCTCTGAACCTTTACATTGGTCCTCATCCAGGTATCCGAGTTGTAGAAGCATGATCAACTGATCAACTCTTTATTCTCTTGAGCTGCTAATTTTTCCACCACCTTTATGTGGTTCGGCAGTCTAATGTCAATAATAAATGTTGGACATTTAACGCACTGTTCATAAATGCCATCCTGAGGCACCTCTGTTCACACTGCATATTGCATGTAACCTAAATGCATTGCCCAAGAGTTTAAAACGGGGTCTTTTTTTGTTTTTAATAGTAATTTTGCTTATTGAATGTTTTTGTATCATACATTAGAGTTCATATTTTTTTATATTTATGCAGTTCATATATCACATTGCAGGTTTAATACATGAACGGTATCTCTTTTTCACACACTCCCCCCCCCATGATTGGATGATTCTCTCCGCCCACGGGGCGAAGTCTCTGCTCTCAGTTAGACAGCAACAACAAAAAAGGCCCAATCTTGCATGATCAGTCCACAAGAGAGAATGTCATTAATCTGTAAAATGATACCTTAACAGGAATGGAGTCTCCTGCACCTTATATGCCTTTATTTACTGGCAAGTCTTTCACCTGACAATATATTGATTCAACTGTTGACATTTATAAAACCCTCAATCCCCAAACCTCACTAAGGCCACCATCAATCCCACACCATGGCTTAACCCAGCATAATAGGTAGGGGCAGTCAGCTCCACTACAAGTGGGGGGAGTACTTGTACCAGAATCGTTTATCACCCATGCTTATACCTGCCAAAAAAACATGGAAGTTCTTATTCCCAAATGTACACACCACCAACAGGAGTTAGAAATCCAAGGATGTGCTAGAATCAACACAGTCTGTAGTCTCATACCCTTCAAGAAATTTACAATCAATATCTACTCCAAATGAGTTGTTACATCACGTGAAATGAATAAACTAAAGGGCTTTCAAAGGAAAAGTCCAAATTTTCAAAAAGACAAACCAGAACACTGCCCCTTCTCTGTCTTTGTGTCATTCCTTAATTCTGTGCTGTGCCTGTCTCCAGTCCACCGACACTTACCTCTACCTTCAACACGTCAATAACTCAAGGGCGTTTGCCTCAACTGCATCATCCATATCAGCACTCTCAGACAAAATGTCCAAGCCTCAGCCTCTGGGGCTGAATTCTCATCTTCAGGGATCTCAGCCCAGCTTTACCCCACCATATCACCCATCTAAGGGGCATATTATCAAGGACGGCGTTAAAATCATCGCCGGTTTAGCGGCAGAAAACTGCTGCTAAAGCGGCAATAATGGGCTTGATAATATGCCCTGGAGAATTCCAATAAAAGCCCATGTGCACACCAGAACATGGACTTCTATTGGAATTCTCAAGGGCATATTATCAAGCCCATTATCGCCACTTTAGCGGCAGTTTTCTGCCGCAAAACCGGCGATAATTTTTAACGCCGTCCTTGATAATATGTCCCCAAATAACCTGGAGCTCCAGAAAATCAGTCACCTCCACTGACGGCAAGCTGACCCTGATCCCCTTGCAAAGTGGGTCTTACCATCACTGACTAGAAGCATTACTCATACACTGGCCTCCTCCTGTCTGAAACCAACTGCCACTGTTAGCCTGACAGGCACTTCTTACAGTAACACTTTAACAGTCATCCCAGATGCCTTATTCTCTCCTGGCCACATTATCTTCAACTGCAATAGTAAGGCTAATATAAAGGACAGGTTAGTCATGATCTGCATAGGGCAACCTCGTACATTTTCCCTTCATTCGAATGCATGAACACCCCCTGGATTATCAACACTTAAAGCACCCTTGTCATTGCAGTGGTCTACTGAGTCCATTGATACAATTAATCATTTCTGCATGAACACATAAATAGTGTTAGTGGGTGGATTCTATTTCTGGGCCAGTAAACCAGAGTCTAAACCAGCAATGGACTTTTTCGAAAACACAGAAACCGTAGGCTTCAACTAAACTGTGAGTAGTACAACAGACACATCCAGACAAGCACTGGGCCTGGTATTTACGTGCAATTTTGAGTCCTCTAATGTCACTTAATCAATTAACTTGGTCAGATCTTTCTTTCATCCCCAGCTACCCCTCAAACCAGAACTACAGCCCCTTCCTTGCAAAAGAAACGACTTGCCACCCTTAACAATCAGACACTACAAAATGTCAGCACACCAACATATACAAGGCTAACAAAACAGACTATCTGCACATAGATGACCCTGAACCATTTGTACAATAATAATTCCAATAACTTGATACCAGCAAAAACCAAAAATCTTACACTTGGCGTAAAATCCACCAAGAAGCGGTTCATCGATGAACTAGCAGAGCTAAAGCAAACCAGTTGCAACCTCGAGATCATCATTCTGCAGCACACATGGAAAGAGCAAATCGCCATGTCCCTTCCTGCACATAAACAATCGCCCCTGCAGCCCAGCCACCCTTGTAACAAGGTGCAAGAGTGCCTGCGCTGGCACTAGGCAATTTTTTTTGCGCTAAGGTAAACGGAGGGGTGCGCCGTATTTTTGTAAATACGGCGAATCCTTGCGTTTTGAAAATGTTGGCGTGCTGGGTTGCCAAATATAGCGTTGTAACACCAGGCTCCAGCATTTTCTTTTAAATATCCCCAATAGTACTTTCTAAAACTATCAGATAATTATTTTCTAACCTATTTCATGATACAGTAGTGTTCAATACATTATGAAGCATCTCCGCATTTCCTCTTGAGGGCGACTTTTTGTGATTGATGTATGGTGGTTGATAATGCCAATCCCCTTAAACTGAGAGCTGAGTTTCATATTTATTTTTGGCATTCATTTCAGTTGCTAGAGTGATTAAAGTGTGGGTCTTCTGGTCCTGAAAATGCAAACTATAATCTGAGGCATAATAATTCAAAATCTCCACGCCTGTAGGACTATTTCCCATATTTATAAATGTTTCTGTGAATTAGCGCCATAGTTTGGAAATGCTCTACTGAAGTTGTTTATGTACAAAAGGAAGCTGGCCCTGAGTCAATTTAAAGTAATGAATTGTACAGTGCATTTCCCAATTCAATTTGTATAGGAAGCTCAATTTAGCGTGCGTTTCCAGTGTAGCATTTTCATTAACAAGACAATGCTTCAGTTTTGCGATTTAAATCAAGCCCTTGTGACTTGGCTTGACTCGAAAGCACATGCGTGTAACCGTTTTAAATGGTTAAATGGGAAACAACTGTGACTTTGTAGGAAGTTTATTGCACGCATAATGTTTCTGTGAATGGTCTGCAGAGTGAGAGGCATGTGACAGGAAACCCTTCAAGGTATACAGATGTGGCTCGTTGCATGACTTGCGCAGCTGGTGATTGGCTGGACTCGGAGCACGCGAAAGCGGTGACACTGTTAGTTGAAGGCAGCTGGAGGCTGCCTATTGGTCCATTCCTCCCCATGATACTGGGCCATCCGCAGTTCATTAGTGGTGCCCGTTCTTCATACCTCTCCGTGCGTTGGCAAATAACTGTATCGTGTTCTTCTAGTTTCGCAACAACATAGAGGACTGCATCATCAACCTTAAGTAAAATGGAAGATTAAAACCCAAGTATTTCGTAGACAACAAATATTTAAGAAAATATTCACTCTCTTTCTTGATAATATGCCCCAGTGTAACTCTTTGGGGGCATATTATCAAGAAACTGCGTTAAAATTATCGCCGCTTTAGCGGCAGAAAACGGCTGCTAAAGCGGCGATAATGGGCTTGATAATGTGCCGCAGAGAATTCCCATAGAAGCCCATGTTCTGGTGTCAACATGGGCATCTATGGGAATTCTCGGCAGCATTTTATCAAGCCCATTATCGCCGCTTTAGCGGCAGTTTTCTTCCTTTTAAAGCGGTGATAATTTTAACGCCCTGCTTTATAATATGCCCCCAAGTTTATAAAGTTCATCCAAAAATACTGCTCTTAGCTTCAAAGAAATGGTCCCCATCTCCCCCCCACCCGGCCTTTACCAGCATTTTAATGTCACAAATGTCACATACAATGTGCCCTATTCATAGAGGCTTTTGGAGTACTAAAGAAGTTCTGGATTAGTACTTTTTAAGGTACTCTTACATGCCTTTGCGCAGTGGCTCCAAAGCACCTAACATGCGTTTAAAATGTGAATATTTCTATACAATTAGGGGAATATTTATCAAATAATCACTGCGCTGCATGGTAGGGAAAGGGCAGGAATGCGCCATACTTAACAATATACGCGCATTTCTGTCATTTCCTGGCGCTGGCCCACAATGTGCTGTCTAGCACCAACATAGGCACTCTTGCACCATGGTGCAAGTGTGCCTGTGTTGTAATCAGAATTAGTTTTGTGTAGGAAGGGACACCTTCCTGCACAAAAACACTCCTCTGAGGCTTTTTCCTCTTTATACGTGCGCTACAGAATAAAGATATTTCTCCTCGCTACATCTCACCTGGAGCGGTGTAGCATTTTGACGCATTCCCAGGTTTACCAGTAATGATAAATCTGGAAATGCACCAAAATCCATGGGCGGATGCATGAGAACACCCACATTCCACCCATGGAACGCCTCTCTGGGGCAGATTAATGGAGCACAGTGACTTGCACTGATGTGCGTTACTCTAGATGTATCAAGCCACGCAAGTTGGCCTTGCATGGGTTGTATGACAGAGGCTGCACATGGCTGATTCATGCGTGGCTCTATAATGCAGTCAGAACTACGAACATGTCTTAACCATGCATGTCTATACCATGCATGCTTTTATCACGTAATTTCTTTGTAAAGACATGATTAATAAAGGGATATCGTGTTAAAGATCACCACTAACCCGACCCACTCACTGCCCTACCCCATGAAATCCTATCCCCCTTACCTTGCCCCCGCTCTAAGGCCTAAAATCGACTCTGCCCTTAAAACTACCCCTTCTGCCTCTCCTGCCCTGAGGCATAAAACCCTGCCCCCTACCAACAACTACCCCGATAACAGAACCCCCGCCCTGAGCCCTAAAACTTACCCCCATGCTGCCCTTAAAACTACCCCTGCCACTTACCCCACCCTGAGGCCTAAAACCCTGCCCCTGTACAAAAAACTATCCTGACCCCCCTCCATGAGCCCTAAAACCGACCCCCACCCCTGAAAACTCCCACCAACCCAGCCCTCACAACTACCTCTCCCTTGCCCTGAGCCCTTAAACCTGCCCCCTGTCCTGAACCGTAAAACTGACCCCACCCCTAAAAACTACACCCCCAATCCTAGACCCAGCTCTTAAAACTACCATGACTCTCCCTCCCCGCCCTGGGCCCTAAAACCCTGCCCCTTTCCAAAAACTACGCCAAAGCCCCATCCTGAGCCCTAAAACTGCCCCACCACTAAAAACTGCCCCCTCCAAACCTGGCCCCAGCCCCACTTACATGTCTTCATCCAGAGCTTCCTGTTCCGACCCTCCCTCTCCCCGCCCATCCGGACACTAGACCGCTATCTGCCTTATATGCGTGGTTAAGGCAAATTCGTGGTTCAAGCAAGCGTTGTTACGCTTGCAGGGAAATGCCACACATGGCTCAGCCCGCGGTGTAAAGGCCGTTTCTCCCTTGAGTGGCTTGATAAATCAAGCTTAAGAGTTGCGTTGCTCTTGCACCCCATCGTGTGGTGCAAGAGCCATGAAACCATTTGATAAATTTGACCCTTAGTGTATATTGAAAGGACTCTGTCTTCTTCGTGCATTCACTAATCAGGAGCTGGACATTTTGCGGGCCAATTCCCAAACGCACGTACAAGTACGTAAAAGGGCACTCCTTTAGTACTACTCCGCATACTCATAAACAGTTTTGTGAATCAGCTGATTCTCTTTTAGGGGAACCTGTGCAGTATTTGTTAAACCTTATAATTTCTGTTGTTGTGTCTGTGCCGATGGAATGTCAGGAAGTAGAAACCTTTTGTTTCCGTAACAAAGCTGACTCTGAAACCCTTACACCCGGCTCGGAATATGCTGTCCGGAGTATTTAGGGGCACCAACTTCATGTTTCAGATTTTACAAAAGTGTGATTATGTCATAGGCCTCAAACCAGCTCCCACACCTAATAATACAGGCACTGGGAGCCAAAACTTTGGAAGGCGTTATGTAGCTTAATTGCATGGCATTTGGATTGTCAAAACAGGGAGTGTTCTGCCCTTTTATGTAAGGGGAAACAAGTCCATTCCAATCTCTCATCTCAGATCTCGACAATAGGACACAGAACTGCCACACAACAGCACCCATTACACAGCATGGTTAATACCTCTATGTGGCAACTATAAGAATTAACCTACTCCCAAATCTCAATAAAACTCATACTATCTAGGCTCTGTGGGAACACTGAAATCCTTAACACTTAATAACATGGAGCTAAGGTTCGATGAGGCTACCACGTTTGTTGATGTTGTTCTGGGGAATATGATGTAAATATTTCTGCCCCTAATTAGGTAAATCACAAGATATAGCAGTTGAAAGGAGACCAAATTGGTATTTTAGGATACCAATTGTCGTGCATGGTCTTCTAGACTATTAGAGGAAGATCCCTTAGGGGCATATTCTCAAGGACGGCGTTAAAATTATCGCCGCTTTAGCGGCAGGAAACTGCCGCTAAAGCGGCGATAATGGGCTTGATAATATGCCGCAGAGAATTCCAATAGAAGCCCATGTTCACGCCAGACAATGGGCTTCTAGTGGAATTCTCTGCGGCATATTATCAAGCCCATTATCGCCGCTTTTAGCGGCAGTTTCCTGCCGCTATAGTGGCGATAATTTTAACGCCATCCTTGATAATATGCCCCTTAATTAATAAGATCCCCAATTACAAAAAGAATTCCACATGTACATCTAGCTCCAAGTACATTAAGAGATCCTGTAATCAGACAGAAGTTACTAGATCATTATTGGCTTGGTGGTCCATTCTGACGCTAATGGCCCAAAATAAGGTCTAAAATCCCCACCTTCCAAATAACCTCAAAGAGGGTATAACTCAAAAGGGGAGGTTGTCCATTTACCTGCATATCTAATGTGAAGATATATCCACAAAGCAGATGTCCCATGGTAAGCAAGCCAATAGGTCTGGTTTTGGTGACCAGACATCTGGCAATTTATGTTTTCTGTCATGGATTACGAACTGCTTTATTTTTCAAAAGCTACCGGGTCAACATGAATCTAAAAAAATAAAAACGCAATGGCTAAAGGAAAAACATTTTTTGGTCTCAAAATAGTAGGCATTACTATTTCTACCCCCTAGCAGTGAACGGAACTACTTTGTATGTGGATGTGCTTTTTGGAAAGGGCAGCATGCCATAATTATTAGTGAAGTCAGCCAATGGACAAAATAGGCTGACACATTGCCCTTTAATGCATGCTGCCGTGGATTAAAGAAAAATGTGAACGCCACAACAAACTAATGGTTACATTCTGTCTGATAATCCCTAAAAGTAAGCATGTTATACACATAAGTTTGGTATAATCAGAAGCTCTTGACTAACACAGACCTTGCATTGGCTGCTAGCCTCATACTTTTGAGGCAGAAGGCAAAAAAGAAAGAAACAAATCAAGAAAGAAAGAAAGTTAGGGTTGGAAAGATAGAGCACACAGATAAGCTCATATTCAGAGTCCATTGAGTTGGATGCAAGATGCAAGAAATAAGGAAAGAAAGATAAAAGAAAGAAAGAAGGGAAGAAGGGGAAAAAAGAAAAGAGAAAGAACAAAAGGAAAGAATGAATGAACCAAAGGAGGAAAAAAGAAGAAAGGAGAGCAAAGAGGAAAAAAAGAAAGAAAGAGACAAGAAGGAAATAAAAGGGAAAGAAGAAAAAAGGCAAAAGGATAGAAAGAAGGAAAAAATCAATATTAGACCTATCAGCCGTAGGGTGTTCTTCCCTCAAATATTTTACCTTTCTCCTCCATTTTTGATGATCTCATTTTTGTTGGCCTTAGGAGTCTGTGCACTTTCCTACTGCACCACACTTCACATGCTCTGCAGAATCTTCAAATGGATCCCAACCAACACCAGAAAGACCGTCACTCAGAGCCACATCACCAGCCGCCTTGACTATGGCATCACCCTCCACATCGACATCTCCACCCAGGTCCTCAGAAGACTCCAGACTATACAGAACGCTGCAGCCAGAAGCATTCTGGACCTCCCTAACAAATCCACATCTTCTCCCACCTGAGAGACCTCCACTACATCAACCATTAACTGAACTTTCACCAGACCTGTAGACACCTGCGCTCCTCTTCATTCACCCTTAAGCACACGGTGGTGGCTGCTCCTTCTATTACATAGCAGCCAAGAGGTGGAACGACCTTTCCCTCCAACTCTGTACATCCCCCTTGCTGGCAGACTTCAGAAAGAGACTCAAGACATGGCTCTTCGACAGAGGCACAGCACCCAAATACCCCTAGGGGTGACAGTGCTGTACTATACAAATGGTGTTTGATTGATTGATTGAACCAGTGCTAAAGTGCTGTGCTCGCTCTCTAAAACATGATGAAATTGGTTTACACCCAATTGGTGCATTTAAATTACGTGTTCATCTCTAGTAAAATGGTACTGCGTGTATCCAGGGCATGTAAATGTAATGCTTTTAGAGGGTCTGCATTTATAAACGAACAAGGGTCCCATACAAGGAGGGTGAAAAACAAGTTGTCACAATTTCTAAAATGAGAAACCGGAATACAAGGGAGCAATTAATACAATTTTATGAAGAATAATGTTCAAGGATGAAATTTCACAAAGCATGATAAACACAACAATAAGTGAACTAGCCGTGCGGAGGTTAAAAGGAAATCAGCCGATTTCCGTAACCCAGGCTTGTGACTAAAAGGTGACTTTAAGTAAAGGGTGAGAATATGTAAAAGTCAGATCAACATCTCATACTCAAAAAACAAATATATAGTGAGAAAATGAGTTTAGAGACGACGGTCGACGACGCTTCGATCCCTATATAAATAGCGGGATCTCATCAGGACAAAGCAATAGTAAGGGTGCCTGGGAAGTAGCCTAGGAGGGAGAGGGAGGGAGAGGAAGGGAGAGGAAGGAAGGATAAAAAGTTAAAAAATTAAAAGTAATAGCAATAATGAAGGAGAATAAAAGAAAAGATTGGGAGGAAGGGGAGAGCAGGAGAAGGGGGAAGAGAAGGGTGGAGGGGAGGGGAAAGAGTAGAGATGGACAGGGTGAGGGTAAAGGGAGGGGATATACAGTGGGGCAGGAAAAGGTAAGTAGCAAAGTGAAAGGGTAATGAGAGCGTCGGATAGGTGAAAAGGAGCAGGAGGGATAAGGGTGGGCAGATGTCAAGGGAGTGCGGAAAGGGGGAGGGAAGGGGGAACAGATATCTCGTATAATGTGCAGTAAAGAGAGAAGAAAGGGTGAAGTGTGGGTAATAAGAAGGGAACTTACGCGGTAGCCGGTGAATAAGGGTAGCGGCAGTGGTCCGGGGATGCCGGTGTGCTATCCACGGTCAGGGGCGGTAGGAACCAGTCACTCGGTATGCGCACGGTAAGGGGCGGTAGGAAGCAGCCACTCAGTTGGCGCAGGGGCCAGGGGAGTAAGGAGATGAGCCCAGTCCGACTCACGAGAAGACAGAGTAATCTGGTTGCTGCAGTGAAAAAATGGGGAGGATAAGGTGGAAATCAATACTGAATGGAAACGAGCAGAGAGGGCAAGGGAGCAGAATGGACGAAGAAGTGGGAGAAGCTATCCTTACCTCGCAAGGCAAGGGGAGATCAGGAGGCGAGTAAGAATGCGGCGATCCGCACCGTTCAGGCAGCAAAGGCAGCAGCAAGGAAGGAACCTGGGTATTAGGGTTCCATGAACTGCTGGGCACGATGAAGGACGATGTCCTATCTCACTGGAAGGGAGAGAGCAGGGGGGAAGGGGTTAGAAGCGGCAATGTACCGCGGGACCGGCGTTTGCGAGAAGGGATTAGCGGCAGGGGGGCGATGGGAGGAGTGCTTACCTCGTGTAGGAAAGGAGCAATGCGGCAGTGGCATCGAGGGACGGCAGTCCGTAGGCCAGATCCAAGAGAGCCGTGGAGGGCGGTGCAAGGATGCAGGATGTGGAGGGAGAATGAGGCAGGAAGGGGCGGGTTAAGAGTGAAGGAGAGGAAATAGAAGAGGGACAAATCGGTAAAGTGAGGAAGGAGGGCAGCCATGATGGAATGGGAAGAGGGGATAGAAACCATGTGTAAGAATGAAAGTAAGTGGGACAGGGGGATGGGAGAGCAAGGGGGCCGAAATAACGAGGAACAAGTGGATAGAACAGGAAAGGTAGGGAGTGGGAAACAAGTAGTACAAAAGTCGGCCAAGGTGAAAGGAAGGGAAAATAGGGAGACAAATGCAGAAGGCACAATAAACAATGCAAGGCACAGTCAGAGGGCTTGGAATGGGAACAAAATGATCAAGGACAAAAAACGGCATCAATAATGAAAGGTTAGAGCAAGTTAGACCAGTCCTCCAACCGGTTCAGTCCTGTGTGCAGGCTGTCCGTGCGAATTATCCATTTAAGTTCCTCTTTGTCCAAAATTGCTGCGATGTTGGTGTTTCTGGCAGGTTGTTGGATCACGTTAATGACTTGCCATCTGAGCTCATCTTCGGTGTGGCTCAAGGCTGTGAAATGTTCCACGATTGGGGCATTGGCAGTTTTGCACCGGATCCTGCTTCTATGCTGGCAGATCCTTATTCTGATCTTTTGGGTAGTTTGCCCCACATAGATCAAGTTACAAGGACATGTGATTGCGTAAATAACATTTAGAGGGCCTGCAGCACTGATTATGCCACCTACTTAAGTAGCCATTTTAAACATGTCTCAGGCCTACCATTGCAGTCCATGTGTGCAGTTTTAAACTGTCAATTCGACCAGGCAAAATCCACCTTTTGCCAAGCTGAAACATTCCTTTTTAAGACATAGAGGTCACCCCTATATAGACCCCAATCAGCCATAGGGCAGGGTGCAGTGGATTTAAAATGTTGGACATGTACTTTTACGTTTTACATGTCATAATAGTGAAAAACTCTTACATTTGTTTTTCACTACTGCAAGGCCTTGCTCTCCTTTTGGATACATTGGGTTACCTTATTACATTCAATAAGTACTCTCAATTGGGGGCAGGTGGGAAGGTTGTACTTGATGTCTAAAGAATTATAATTTAAAACTCTCTTTAATGGTGAAGTGCACTTCTGGACCTGTGGATACTACAGAAGAAGGACAGCTGTGCTGTGCTGCTGCAAGAAGGATCGCCACTACCTTACCCTGCTCTTCTGCCGTGCTGCAAGCTGCTCTGTTTACTGTGAAGGAAAACTGGGCCTGCACCCTTCATCTCAAGCTGAAGTGACTCCCAGATTCAGTTGACTGATCTCTTGTTTTGAGGAACAGGGATGTTACAAGCTCCAGAGGCCCCCCTGCACCTGCCCAGCTGACTTGCTACCTGGACCTGCAATGGGACCTGCCTGAGCCCTGCTGTCCTCTGCTGGAGTGAGTTTCTGATCCCCAGGAGGTGCCCCTCAGGTTCTGAGCACTTGGTGTGGCATCAGTTGTACTCTGTCACCAAGAAAAGGAGAAATCAAGAAGTTTTGAGCAGTTCATGTCCGTGAACGGGCCTGTTCACACCAAGATCTTGCCGCCCACCTATGTGAAGTTCAGGTGAACCTGATTCTTCGCACCACAGTGACCGCCAGCGACATGGCCGCGTGAGATCTGAACTTCGCACTAAAGCTTCACCAGCTCCCAATGAGAGTTAACGCGAATCTCCAGCAATGACCGTCCACAACGCCCAACTTGGCGACTCTCTTTAGCACAAAAATCCAAAAGATCATTGATACGTTTCCTTTAATACCGTTAATCGATCATCAATCATTATCTACCATCCCTACCATCCAGGATCAATTGGATCATCCTAGGCTCTCTTCTTTCTCTCCTCTTAGGGAGGATCTCCTACCCCCCTTACTGAACGCCATATAGAGTGGCTCACCGCTTGACCCTGCCCCGATGAACATCTTAAACTCAGTTTTGTCTGCCATTAGTAATCCTTTGGTGAACGTGGTTAATGCTTCAATGGAGTCAGCTGTGGTTCCTAGAGAGTGGAAGGTAGTGATGGTTAGGGCTTTGTTGAAAAAGCCCAGCCTGGACCCAGGGGACTTCTCCAACTATCGCCCCATTTCCCTGCTACCGGGGATCAGTAAATTGACTGAGAAGTTTGTTAACATACAATTGGCCTCTTTTTTGGAATCACATAATCTGCTCCATTCATCCCAAACTGGGTTTAGGAAAGGACAGGGAACTGAAACAGCCCTGTTGAGGGTGGTGGAGGAGGCCAGGAGGATTCTGGACGCAGGTGGCAGCGCGGCCATTATCCTCCTGGACCTCAGCGCTGCCTTCGATACGGTCAACCATCATATTCTTATTTCCCGCCTCAGTATTATCGGAATCACGGGTAGGGCCCTCAAGTGGCTGGAATCCTTCCTGGGAGATAGATTCTTTAAGGTGTTTGAGGATAATCACTGCTCCCACCCGGTTCCGTTGCAGTGTGGGGTGCCGCAGGGGTCTTCCCTTAGCCCCACACTATTCAATGTGTATATGGCACCCCTGGCGGAGATAGTGGCCCCCTTTGGGGTTCACTTGGTGAGCTACGCCAACGACACCCAGCTGGTGTTCTCCTTGAATCAGACTGCACATTCTCCTTTGAAGCTGTGTAATTGCCTAGAAGCCGTCGCAAGCTGGATGGATCAGTCCCATCTTAGGCTGAACGGTGGAAAGACGGAGCTGATGTTGTTGGGACGACAGGCTATATTTGACAACTCGACTCTCTGGCCTTCTTGTATGGGTCCTGGCCCCTCCCCTAAGTCTGAAATTAAAAGCCTTGGGTTCTGGCTTGATGCAGAATTGTCGTTTAGAACTCAGGCTCGAAAAACAGCTGCAACCTACTTTGGACTCCTGAAATCCATGCGTAAAATCCTCCCTCTATTGCCGGAAAAAGCAAGAAAAATCTTAATACAATCAGTGATTTTATCCAGGTTAGATTATGGGAATGGCATCTATTTAGGAGCCCCGGTCTCTGTGACTAAACAAGTTCAGGTAGTTCAGAACTCGGCGGCAAGGCTACTCACTGGCACCAGCCATCGCACATCAGCCAGACCCGCATTAAAAGCTCTTCACTGGCTTCCGGTAAAAGAGCGGGTCCAGTTTAAGTCATTGTGTATGGCACATAAAATCTTTCACGGGAAAGGCCCTCCCATTCTAGAAAATATGGTATTGCCCTACAAGTCCTCTCTAAACCTTCGCTCTAACGACCAGAATCTTGCAGTGGTCCCACGAATCAATAGATCCCGTTCTGGTGGCCGTCTCTTTTCACTGAATGTATCCAAATGTGGAATTCTCTTCCTTTATCTTTTCGTTAAGAGCCCAGTTCTCCTTGTATTCCGGAAGAAGCTAAAAACATGGCTTTTTCCGAGAAAGTAGAGATTTTAGATCAGCTAATGGTTCTTTCACTATCCCTTGGTTATCTTTCCTGAGCGCTGGGATGCTTTCGAGTAGCCATGCGCTATATAAGAGTCTTTTCAGTTCAATTCAATTCAATTCAACAGGATCTTCAAGCTGCAGCAACAACCATTCACGACACCCGGCCTACTCTTCGTGCCACAGAGATAACCATCAACGACACTCTCTCTGCTCTTCATTGTTCCCCCCACAGTGAAAGAAACTCTTAATGCTGGACTGTAAAAGGTAACTCTTGCAGCAGAACTAACCTGTTCCCTGTATCTGGACTGCACTCCATGCGGTCGGCCTGAACTTGTGACTTTCACGCGGTCTCACACGACCAGATAACAGTGAGTCATGCCTTGTGCTTTTAGGTGCTCTACTTACCTGAAATCTTTAAAATTGCATATCTCCAGTTCTACTGATTTGATTTTGGGTGTTGTGGTCTCAAATAATGTATTACATTTTACTTCATGTTCCTAAGTTGGTGTGGTATTTTTCTTGTATTGTGTTCTCACTTTATTACTGTTTGATGTGCTGCATAAATACTTTACACATTGCCTCTAAGTTAAGCCTGTCTGCTTTTGTGACAAGCTACCAGAGTGTTGAGCACTGGTTCATTTTGGGTTTGCTTGTGTTTCAACCTGACAGAGAATGTGGTTGCTGCTTGAGTAGGGTTTCACCCCCCTCAACCAGTAATGAGAAAGAAAGAAAGAAAGAAAGAAAGAAAGAAAGAAAGAAAGAAAGAAAGAAAGAAAGAAAGAAAGAAAGAAAGAAAGAAAGAAGTAATTCTGGCCCCTTGATATACCTCCTTAAGAAAATTGCTGTCCAGAGACTTTCATTTTTCATTTGTGTTTTTGTATCATTAGAGATGTATAGAAAATATGTTGCAGTGATGATGTAATATTTCAGGTACCATGAGACCTATATACTTCATTTTGGTGTCAAAACATAGGTTTTGGGAGTCAAGTAGTCTTATAGAGACAGGAATTAACTCCTAAGAGCAACCCATTTGCCATTTTCCAAATGGGCGGCTCTATAATGTTGTGTTTTAGCCTTGATATTGGTAATTTATTTTAATATTGTTTTTGCTTCAGGTTTTCCGTTGTTTCAAATTCATAAACATGATCAAAGCAGGTGGTAGCAGAGGATCTTTACCTCATGACAGAGTGTTGCTAACTACAAAATCTGAGGACTCCTTCAACAAAGAAAATTGTGTCATATGCCAAACTAATCTGAAAGAAAATCTAACATCAACTGCAGCTGGACAGAAGAGAGTTTGAGATGCTGTGGAAATTCAACAAGACAAAAGTTCACATAAAATGTAAACTGATGGGTGAAGAGGATCAAATATTTTATCATTGTAACAACAAGTGCTACAAGTCGTATACACTGGCAAAGGCCTAGAAAAAATGTGTAAAAAAGTAGCAGAAGCCAGTGAATCACAGCAAGAATCCGAGTCTTCAGAGAAAGCGACCAAAACCAAACCCATTGCCCACCCATTTAGAAGATCGATGGCTACCCCTCATCCACCTCCAACAACTGATCAGAAAGCAGAAGATCTTAAATTTGTTATCTGTGGTTTTGCCAGCACAAAGACCAAAAGTATGTGAGTCTCAAAGGGCAAACATGTTTTTATCTGCAGCTAGTTTCTTCCAAGATGAAGTTTTCAGCCAAGTAGTTGATCTAAACAGCGAAGTGAATGTATTTGCCGTAGATTTGTATGCCCACCTGAACTGCATACGTCCATGCATTAGAAAATATGAATGTTCAATGAGCTCCCAGCAGCAACGTTACCGCCTTCAGTTAAGTTTGCACTCCTTGAAAAAGCAAATGAAGGGGCATATGTACAAGAGTTTATCGCCATAGGAATGTCAATCTTTATGATATTTCTGAGGTGATAAACCCTTCGCCTTATTTACAAAGCAGCATTAAGCCACTTAATTTGGCTTATCACCGCCATGTGAATAAGGCCCCTTTTCACACAGCACTCAGAGTGAAAGGGGCGGGCAGTGGGTTTTGTGGTGAGCATTCTGTCACAACACCCATTGCTTTTAACCCTGCCCCCTATTTACAAGGGTGCCATAAATATGGGGCAGCGCCAAAAAACCACGGTCTTAACTTTTTTGCCTACGTAAGCTACACAATGCAGCACACATAGAAACAGCAAATTGCCATGAATGATTGTTTATGTGCAGGAAGGTGTCCTTAACGCCATGCTCCGCCATTATCTTGTAAATATGCCCTGAAGTTTTAAAGCCCCTCCTGAGTGCTGGCTACAGGTTCACACTCAGTGAGATCAGAGAAATAATAGTCAACATTGATGAAACTGTATTGATCCATAATAGTGAGAATGTACAATGACAGAATTAGTTCTCAGCTGATTTGACTCCTGAAGTTGTTGCTGCCAAAAGATCACAGTATGTAGTAAAATCAGTGGGAACCATTTTAAGAAACATCATGCAAGATTTAGATTTTGGACTTAATAAAACATTTGTGCTTCCACAGAGCCTAGCAAATCATGGGAGTCAACAAGAATGCCTTATGTTGCCTTAACATTTTTTACATCATTGTATAATATCAACAAAGCAAAACTGTTACAAACTAAGGTTTTTGAGTTCGGAACAGAAGCCGGCAGAATTGATGATGGCTTTGAAGATATAAGCAAAGAAGTGGAAGACAGTCCCATGAACTGACAGGTTTATGCAGTGCAATTGTACTGTCTTTATCAAATTATGTTTTATGAATTACATTAAGGCAAAAAGAAAACTCTGCTACACATGATGACTGACCACGCAATCTATGACAAGTGCAAAAGTAGGGAGCTAATCACTTCTATTAAGATGATTGGTGTGTAAACAAGTTATAATGGCATAGTACAGAGCAGGAACTTGTTAGCAGCTCCTGCTGTAAAATCTTCTGAATCAGACAGCACACCCAAGTCCCTTTACCAGAAAAGTATTTCCAATTGCTGCTCTTGATAATTTTGATTTTGAAGACAGCTCTTTTTTGTCTGGAACATCCAGCACATGTGTTACAGCCATGGTGCTTTTTCAAGACTGTACCAATGAAGTAGTTGCTGGAAAACAAGTTGTCAGATGGAGGCATAAACAAACGAAGCTACAAACGTATAACCCATCTGCCTTGCTGATGTGTGCAACATCACAAAAATCCATCAACACATCCAGTCTACCAGAAATTTTCAAAGTGACTGAGGGCATGGATCTTCTTCTACCAGATGCTGCGGTCCGCAAAGATGATTTAACTGACTTTATTGTATAGCTTATTCAGTGCGTACTGAAGGATGAAGAAAAGCCAGTTCCTCCGTGGGCTGGAATTCATGCTCTGATCTCCCAGAATACCTTCCCACTGAAGAAGGTTGGGTTTTTACCAGTAACAGCATCTCCAGTCATAAACTACGCTACAGTATGCATATCTCTAAAACATTAGCAAAGTGTGCATTTTAAGCTTGATGTGAGAAGTTGGCCTGATATATGCTGTTCACTAGTTAAAGTGGACACCTTGCACCAGTACAATTCGACTCTTATGGTAGTAGGTTTAAGACAACCTTTTAAAGAAAGCTATCCTAGTGGTAGCTGTGGAGAGCAGCCTTCAGGCTAAGTCTTTAGAGGAATGTAAAGCAGCTTGTTTTACCTTATAATCTCTTGAATTACTAAATGAAAGGACACCACACAGGTATATATATAAAATATATATGTATTTATTACTAACAACTCTATGCTAATCTCTTTATGAGATTAGAAGTTAAGGACATATGCACAAATCAACATTTCACAAGAAGGTAAGCACAAATATGGCTGGGGCCCTAGGGGCGTACCAGACCATATACTAAAAAAGAGACTTAGAGATAACGACTTGCAAGGGGACAAGGCCTAGGGCCTTCAGAAGTGCTGGGGCCTCACTAATCCACCCAAGGCAGGTAAGTAAAGGACTCACGGGAGACGCATGCAGTGTGAGAACACAGCCGCGGATGCCAATTGACTTCAATGGAACAAGTTGCGATTGGACATTTAGAGTTTTAGGATACTTCGGGAGAGTCTACAAGCAAGTCACTTACAGGGTAAGTACTTCTAGAGCCAACACCCACAGGAGAACCGTAGTGCTGGAGTTACCTCACCCAGGGAAGCCGGGTGCATAGGTGTCTTTTGGTGTCGGGTTGCGGCGTCGTTTTCAATGGGAGCTAAAGAAGGCTTGCTGCTTGTGAAGACAGGAGAAATGTCCGGTGGAATCCAAGGCTGGATTCAGAAGAAGGAAGACCTGAAAGCAGAGGGGACAGTGTTCAAAGTCACTTGGCAGTGACCCGGGCAAGGAAGATGAAAGCTCACAGTCGTCGGGTGATTTCAGGTGATCCATGGGTGTCTTGACTCTTCAGCCACGAGGTCCAGGAGGCGTCGACGACAACCAGGAGCTGGATTCGGTGTGTCCCACGAAGTCTGCAGCTTACTGTGGTGTCAGGGACCAGATTGGAGCCAACAAGCCTTGGCAACAGCAAGTCTTGTGGAAAGTGTAAAAAGTCAGCGGTGCAGACCAGCAAGGTCTGAGGGACTCACCTAGCAACGGTAAGTCAGGGCAGGCCTGGAGCAATCAGGGGAGCCCTTTGGAACTGTAGAAAAGTCTTCTGGGGACCCACAAGTAAACCAGCAAGGAATCACGAAGACACCTCGGGAGGATTCACTCAACAGGGGCCCAGGGTCACTCGGGACGGGGTAGGCCTCTGATCTTTGGTGGAAATCTGTCAGTGGTCCAAAGCACAAGTTCATAGAATGTCATCAAGGGGTTGCACTCGAAAATAGTGCACGCTACCCAGGGATTGCAGTTCCTCATCACTCGTGGGGTCCACTTGCCTCAGCATTACTGGGGACTCATGATGGCCTTGGAGAAGTCAGGATATCCTCTTCCTGGGATGCAGGGACTTCAAACTCCGGCGTGAGCGGGAACGTTTGCGACCGTTGATTGCAAGATTGAGTGCCTGCCAAGCAGGGGAGTCACTCCTTGACTCCAAGGGAGATTCTTCCGTCTTCCAGAGGTAGTGGAATGTCATCAGGGTTCTGTGAGAGCAGGTCAGGGAGAGGGTCACTCTCCTCCTCCTGTTCCTCATCAGTTGCCATGAGCAAGCCCATGTCAGCCCTGTCAACATATGGTTTCAATCTGTTGACATGGAGCACCCTCAGGGGGCTCCTGGGAGTTCCAAGATTCACCAGATAGGTGACTTCCCCTTTTGCTCAACAATGGTATGGGGGCCACTCCACTTGTCTTGGAGGGCTGCTGGGGCCACAGGCTCCAACACCCACACTTTCTGTCCTGGCTGGTACACAGTCAGCACAGCCTTTTGGTCATGCCAAGTTTTTTGTAATTCTTGGCTGGCCTCCAGGTTTTTAGTTGCCTTCTTCATGTATTCGGCCATCCTGGAGCGGAGACCAAGTACATAGTCCATCACATCCTGTTTGGGAGGTTTGAGAGGTAACTCCCAGCCCTCCTTCACCAAAACATAATGGACCTCTTACAGGATGCCCAAACAGACGTTCAAATGGGCTTTAACCAACCCTCTTCTGTGGAACCTCTCTGTATGCAAACAGAAGGCAGGGAAGAAGAAGGTCCCACTTTCGCCTAAGCTTTTCTGGGAGCCCTTTAATCATTCCTTTTAGGGTTTTGTTGAAACGTTCAACCAACCCATTGCATTGTGAGTGATAGTGAGTAGTGAATTTATAAGTTACACCACACTCCTTCCACATTGATTTAAGATATTGTGACATGAAGTTTAAACCTCTGTCAGAGATGACCTCCATTGGGAAACCCACTCTGGAGAAAACTCCAATGAGGGCTCTTGCCACCACAGGGGCTGTGGTGGTCCTCAGGGGAATTGCCTCTGGGTACCTGGTGGCATGATCCACTACCACCAGGATAAATCTGTGCCCAGATGCAGTTGGAGGGTCAAGGGGACCAACAATGTCAATCCCTACCCTTTCAAATGGTACCCCCACCACAGGTAGTGGTATCAGGGGGGCCTTTGTTGTGCCACCTGACTTGCCACTGGCTTGGCAAGTGACACAGGAGCGACAAAACTCCTTGGTGTCTTCTGACATATGTGGCCAATGAAAATGTGGAACAAGCCTGTCCCAGGTCTTGTTTTGGCCCAAGTGACCTGCCAAAGGGATATCATGTGCTAGGTACAAGAGATACCCCCTAAACTTCTGAGGTATTACCAACCTCCGGGTGGCTCCAGGGGTTGGATCTCTACCCTCAGAATATAGGAGTCCCTCATCCCAATAAACTTTATGGGACCCACTAACCCTCCCAGCAGCCTCAGCAGCAGCCTGCTGTCTGAAGGGTTCAAGAGAGTGGCAGCACTGTTGCTCCTTACTCAGATCTTCCCTAGAAGGGCCCCCTACCCCCAAGAACTCAACCTGATCAGGCTCAAATCCCTCTGGGGCAGTTCCTTCTTCAGGATCTGCTTCTCCTCCCTCAAGAGGTGAATCTGTGATCTGATACAGAGGGGAAGGCACTGCCTTAACCCTACTGCTACTCTTCTTGGGAAGCACCTGGTCCATGGTTTCAGGATCCAGAGCTGGTTCAGTGTTATGCATTTTGGCCTGTGACCTGGTCACAGCAAATACCTCTGCAGGGATGCCCAACATCTCAGCATGCGTCCATAACTCTACTTCAGACCAGGCTGAAGTCTCTAGATCATTGCCCACTAGACATTCTACAGGGAGGTCTGCACTGACTACTACTTTCTTGATGCCAGTTACCCCTCCCCAGGAGAAATTCACAACTGCCAGACTATGGCTGGTCCTGACATTGCTTGCATTGGTAACCTGATACATTTCACCCAGGATGATCTGCCCAGGGTCCACAAGATCCTCTGCCACCATGGTGACACTAGCACCTGTGTCCCTGAATGCCAAAGCCTGTTTGCCATTTATTACAGGCTGCTGTTTGTATTTGCCCAGATTACTGGGGCTCACTAGGAAGGACATATTAATGTCTCCATCACAAATCAGCAATGCCTGAGTGGGTACTCTGACTAGGCCAGAGTCCACTTCAGAACCCAGGGTCAACCCTACTACACCCTTATTCTGAGTACCACCTCCACCAGTAGCTGTACTAGGGGGAACAAGTGCCTTAGGGGCAGGAGAGGTGGTGGTTTGGTATTTGGACTTGTTACAGTGAGAAGTCCAGTGCCCTTTCTGTTTACAGAATTTGCACCGGGGCTTCTTTGGGCCGTTTCCTTATTAGACTGTGAATCCCCACCAGATGCAGATTTTTGGGGCCCTTGTGAAGACTTCTGGTCTTTTGACTTATCCCCACCTTTCTCATGGCCCTTAGAATCCTGCTTCTTGGTGTCACTCCCTTGGTTCTTGGTTTTCTGCCTCACCCTGGTTCTGACCCATTTGTCTGCCTTCTTTCCCAATTCTTGGGCAGAGGTCAGATCAGAGTCCACCAGGTATTGATGCAACAACAGGTTCTGGAAATTATTAAGGATCTGTTTTCTCATCATTAGATTATACAATCCCTTGAAATCAGTAACCCTACTGCCATCCAGCCAACCCTCCAGAGCCTTGGTTGCACAATCTACAAAGTCAGTCCAGTCCTAAGTCTGTGCTTTCTGGGTGTCTCTGAACTTCAACCTGTACTGCTCAGTAGTTAAGCCAAACCCATCTATCTGTGCACTCTTCAGGACTTCATAGTCATCAGAATCATCTTCTCTAACAGTGAGGAACTAGTCTCTGCCTTTATCTGAAAAGGAGAGCCACAAGATTGCTGCCCACTGCTTTTGGGGGACCTGTTGTACTCTATAGGCCCTTTCCATAGCAGTTATCCACTTGTGGATATCATCCCCACTCTGGTAGGGAGGAACAACCTTTCTCAGGCTCCTATGGTCTGGAATATATTCTCTACCTCTAGGGACACTGTTGCTGCCACCAGGGGGTTCTGACCCCACTCTTCTAGAAGCTCTCTGGAGTTCAAAGGCTTCTCTGTCTAATGCCAACTGCTTGGTTTTGAGGGTAAATCTTACTTCCTCATACTGCAGCAGTTTGTACATTCTGTCAGAGGAAGTCTCCCTGCTAGGAAGGTAGGAGTTCCTCTGCTGGACAGATTCTCTGCCAGAGTGATAGGAGTGGTCAGATTCCCTAGAAGGGGACCTAGGTCATTCCTCCACTCTGTCAGTTCTCTTAGGGAGAATTCCTCTGTCCTTTTCAGACCCTTGTGGGTCTGGCCCTTCAACCACAGAGTCCTGGTTATCCTGATTTTCATCATCTGACCCAGACACTGTGATTGACCCACCCCCTGATTCAGACCCATTAGCTCCTAGAGCTAATCTAAGATCATCTGCTGTCAGCAGATCTATCAGGTTTAGTGTGGAGGGACCTATCCTCAGGTGCCTTGCAGCACACATGGCTTTCAAGTCAAAGAAAGTCATGTACTTATACTGAGGCTGGGTGGACCCACTGGTTCAACCCCTTATGGACATTCTAGTGTTGTGCAGTGATGTACTACTTACACTAGTTTGTTGCCTACTGATCCTAGCTTGAGCTGTAGAAAGGGTGTGCTATCCCTTGACACACAGCTCTAAGTTCAGTAGAACTTATTGATACTAAGCTTGACTTTATATGTACCTTGAGTACCTATGGTGGTTTTCAGTTAGTAATTCAAAAGAGATTTTCTGGTAAAACAATGGCAAGCTGTAATCCCACGCTCTGCCCACCAATGGGAGAAGTTGGCCTGGTATATGCTTTTCACTAGTTAAAGTGGATACCTTGCACCAGTACAATTCGACTCTTATGGTAGTAGGTTTAAGACAAACTTTTAAAGAAAGCTATCCTAGTGGTGGCTGTGGAGAGCAGCCTTCAGGCTAAGTCTTTAGAGGAATGTAAAGCAGCTTGTTTTACCTTATAATCTCTTGAATTACTAAATGAAAGGACACCACACAGGTATTTATATAAAATATATGTATTTATTACTAACAACTCTCTGCTAATCTCTTTATGAGATTAGAAGTTAAGGACATATGCACAAATCAACATTTCACAACAAGTTAAGCACAAATATGGCTTGCGCCCTTGGGGCGTACCAGACCATATACTAAAAAAGAGACATAGAGATAACGACTTGCAAGGGGACAAGGCCTAGGGCCTTCAGAGGTGCTGGGGTTTCACTAATCCACCCAAGGCAGGATTGTAAAGGACCCACGGGAGATGCATGCAGTGTGAGAACACAGCCGCGGATCCCAATTGAAATCAATGGAGCAAGTCGCAATTGGAAATTTAGAGTTTTAGTATACTTCGGGAGAGTCTACAAGCAAGTCACTTACAGGGTAAGTAGTTCGAGAGCCAACACCCACAGGAGCACCGTAGTGCTGGAGTTACCTCACCCAGGGAAGCCGGGTGCATAGGTGTCTTTTGGTGTCGGGTTGCGGCGTCGTTTTCAATGGGAGCCAAAGAAGACTTGATGCTTGTGGAGACAGGAGAAGTGTCCGGTGGAATCCAAGGCTGGATTCAGAAGAAGGAAGACCTGAAAGCAGAGGGGACAGTGTTCAAAGTCACTTTGCAGTGACCTGGGGCAAGGAAGATGGATGCCCACAGTCGTCGGGTGATTTCAGGTGATCCACTGGTGTCTTAACTCTTTAGCCACGAGGTCCAGGAGATGTCGATGATGACCAGGAGCTGGATTCGCTGTGTTCCATAAAGTCTGCAGCTTACTGTCATGTCGGCGACCAGATTGGAGCCAAAAAGCCTTGGCAACAGCAAGTCTAGTGAAAAGTGTAAAAAGTCAGCGGTGCAGACCAGCAAGGTCTGAGGGACTCACCCAGTGAAGGTAAGTCAGGGCAGGCCTGGAGCAATCAGGGGAGCCCTTTGGAACTGTAGAAAAGTTTTCTGGGGACCCACAAGCCAACCAGCAAGAGATTGCATAGATGCCTTGGGAGGATTCACTCAACAGGGGCCCACGGTCACTCGGAATGAGGTAGTCCTCTGATCTTCAGTGGAAATTTTGCTGGAGGCTTGGGCCACACGTGGTCTAAAGCACAGATTCGTAGAATGTCGTGAAGAGGTTGCACTCGAAAATAGTGCGTGGTGCACAGGGATTGCGGTTCCTCATCACTCGTGGGGTCCACTTGTCTCAGCGTCACTGGGGACTCACGATGGCCCTGGAGAAGTCAGGAAATCCTCTTCCTGGGATGCAGGGACTTGGAACTCCAGAGGGAGCGGGACTGTTTGCGACCGTTGATTGCAAGATTGGGTGCCTGCCAAGCAAGGGAGTCACTCCTTGACTCCAAGGGAGATTCTTCCGTCTTCCAGAGGTAGTGGAACATCGAAGGTCCAGGATTCTTCTTCAGAGCATCATCCAGGGATATCTAGTTTGCAATGGCAAGGGTTTCCTAACTTATACTAGAAGGAAGGGAGGGACTAGCTCTATGACCCCAACTATGGGAGGGTCAGGGGAGTGGGTGGCTACACCCACTTCCCTTTGTCCAGTTTTGCACCAGAGCAGGGGCAGGTAGCCCCTGAGCCGGTTTGAACTGGTGTATGCACAGAGGAGCCTACTGCTCCCCCAGTGCAGGACTTCAAAGCACTCTAGGAGTGCACCCACCCAGACTCAATACACTAAATCCAGCCTGGAAGGTGACCACACCTCCCTGTGACAGGATGCCTATTGTTGGGCCTCCTCCACAGTGAGTTTTGGTCATCAGCAGGAGAACAGCCCAGTGTCTGTGACTGGTGGCATCCATTTTGTGATGCCAGGGCTCTTCGGGATTCTACCATGTTTCCACAGTGGGTACATGTCTATCCCTCTAGAAGGGTGGGATCATACTCTGGTCTGCACTGGTGTGGGGGTATGATTCCAAAGCGTTTGACACCAAACACGACATGTTTTGATGCAGCCATCCCAGAGTTATCGTTTACCACGAGGTTATAATGCACTTAAGAGTATATGGTTTGACCTCATTCACAAACAGCCCCAGAGAATGGACTCTGAGAGCTGCAGAGGGGCCCTGCTCAGGCAGATGCACCCCCTCACATGGAAACCAAGCGCCCTGCCCTCAGGATTGATAGGGTCTGCCTTAGGGGTGACTGATAGGTTTAAATGTGTTTGCAGGGAGAGATATAGTGAACCTATATCTCAGTAAGGAGTGCTAACACTACCTCACCCAGGCTGCAGTAGTAGGCCTGTGGTGTCAGATTTAGTCTGCTTCCCAGAGGTGGCATAATACATGCTTCAGCCCCTGGTAGGCTTGTGAAGTACCTATGCCCTTGGTACCTAAGATACTATATACTAGGGGCTCATAAGGTACCACTGTATCCAATCACTAGTGCACCTAATATGCACTCCAAGTTGTTTAGAGAGAACATGATTAGCAGGGTCCCAACCAGGCTATAGCCAGAAACCAGTGTAAACATCAGAAAAAAAGTGGGGGCAACATAAGGTGCAGATCCTACTCTCCTACACTTGAAGACCAGCCTAATCTTCAATTTTCAGGGATGAAGTGTTTTCCGTATTGTAGCGGACATTTTTATGAGCAATTCAATAGAATTGGATGATTTTTAATCAATGATGGGTGTTTTCCACATGACAAAATTTGTGTTGCAGTGTGCAGGAAGTTATCTCAGTACATGTGGCATAGACAATTCACTTATTGGGGCTGAAATCAATGGAAGCAAAATTGTCCAGTCAGTATAGAGCGGAACTCATTATGTTAATTCGTTACATGGTATGCTCATCATATCTGAGGCTATAGAAACATTGCGTTGGGATGCTTTCCTGAACAACAATGACAAATTTGGTTTTGCATATCTTATCTCAGGAGTGAGCAAGGCACAGGGTGCATCACATTCAAAAGACAAAATTCAAAGCCAGGATATCTTCAATACACTCAGTTAAGAAACAGAAAACTGGAAAACCAAGTTTATAAAGTTTGACAAAGAATGGGAAGAAAAATCAGAACTTTGCAAGTATTGGGACATGTTTTATACATGATAGCTCTAGTGAAAAACTTGGTACATGCTGATCAGAACGGTGATTGGGAGCTGCACGTGAAGACTGTGGAGTCACTGATTGCTACCTGTGCTATGGGTCCTGGTATTTAGAACGAGGTAAGAAGCTAGAGGTGGAAAAACCATACCTCTGAAGAAAAGTAATCCAAAGACATCTTGTGGTGAAAGAAAGAAGGAAGGTTCAATGCTGTAGCTCCAGATATGAAACTAGAATATACGATCCAGAGATCACAGAAAAAGTGAACATTTTGCTCAAAGGCAGCTAGTTTACCATGAAGACATTGAAATAGCATTCTACTGGATAAGGAGATGTGTAAATGTTTTGGATCATGCGTATGTAGAGAAAGACCCATGTGAATTTGGTTGGGGAGATATTGATGGGATTCTAAAACCTATGAAATTTTGAAAGCCTCTACTGTCATGATTTCTCTGCAAAATTGTCGTTACTATATAAAAAACCCTCCCCTATCCCATGCAACCAGCACAACTGGATCTATGGTTTATGTGTGATGTTTAAACATTCTTGTGGCTGTTCAAGCGCTGTACGTCATGTTCTGTTTATGCATTGTAATGAGCACAAGTGTTTTACTCACATAGGAGATTCCTGTATTAGGGTATGATTGAGGACTTTAGATGCCATATGATGTTTAGGAAGCAGATTGAAAGACTCGCTATAAACGCTGAAGTCAATAATAACACATTCAGTAATATGCACAAAGCAAAAGAAAGCTGTGACTCGGAGCGAACTCAGCTCCGCGTTCGTTCCACAGCTGAGGCGAAAAGAAAAGAACTGAGCAATGCCGCATGCCATGTCATGTAGAGCGTATGTCGGTGTAGCGGCCATCTTGGGTGTGGCACTACTATTTAATGCCACACCCAACTTCTAGAAGGCGCTTAGCCTTCCGCCTGTTTTCAGGACGAGATCTGTATCCAGGGACGCTTACCTGGAAATCGATGCAGCATCTCTTCAGCTCCCGTTTTCTCTGCAAGCGGCATCTCGGCTTCACTGTGGCATCTCGGCTTCATTTCAGCTGAAAACCTGTGGCAGAAATGTTAAGTGACTTTATTCATTTCATTTACGGCGCCCATCCCAAGACAGCAATGCCAGCTACAGCGTTTGAATGAATAATTTAAAGACAATTTTGGGAAAGTCTTTTTAAGTAAAGAAAGACATGTTATTGATGACAAAATTCTTTCAAAAATAAGAGCAGCAATTTCACGATAAATACTTTTTTAAGCAATCAAGACATAATATTCTTGTCAAATGTAAAATGTAGAATGTTTGTTTGTTTTCTTCATTTGTATATTGTTTCTTAGTGATGGAATGCGTAAAAGGCGACATTCAGAAGAAATATAGAACCTAGTATATTTTTGTACTCTACTGTAATTGAGCATAGAAGTACTTTGCTGTTTATTTCTTCAGGAGAAGAGAATTGAAGAACACCCAAAACACGCCCCACAATCGACACAGTGAAAATCAAACCATCGCAAGTCTACTAGGACGCGGTGCACAGCATCTCTAGTTCGCAGGTAGGAAAGATACCTAACAGTGCGATCATTTAAATAGGAAGAAAGGAATTAACTGTGTGTAAAAATACAACAAAACACAAATTTAATTAAATCTTGTTGCCTCGCAGGTCAACAACAAGAGCCCTCCAGCGTCCAGTATCCGGCCCTCCCATCTGAACCCTACTGCACAGCTCTATTGGGATTAGATATACAGGTTATGAGGTAGGGTACTGGGAAGTTGGTCCATAACGTCTGCGAAACTCAACTGTGCGCATAACAGGTAAGAGTGCATGGTTGGTCTGACAGAAGGCTAAGCCTACCTAAAATGTTTTGCCCAGACGCTATGGATCAATCCCAGCAAACATCTTTGCAGGATATTGAAACCATATTAGCTGACATTAAGTCAGAAAATGCTGTGCTACGCAGAGACCTCTCTGCTTTACAAGGTAATATGCAAGATTGTTCAGCGAGTTTTCTCTCAACACAAAAGCCAATCCTTAAGCCACCTAGTTTTCAGCCTGTTATGCAGAGTTTTAATAGTACTGCAGCTACTCCACCTGCACAAATTCAAGTGGTACCCTTGTCTCTGTTCCCTTAGCGCCCCCAGAAAAATGTCATGGGGATAGTAATAAATTTACAATTTTTCTAAATCAGTGTCATTTACATTTCATATCAAAGCCAACAGCCTTTCCTGATAATTTCTCAAAGTAGCATTTATTCTGTCATATTTAGGAGGAGATGCAACATTGTGGTCAGTTCCTTTAGTTGAGCAAGATGATCCACTCTTATGCGATCTTAGATGGTTCAAAGACACAATGAAAAAACTGTTTCCCAAACATGTTTTTGTTCAATCTGCAGACAATGAGTTACTTAATTTAAAGCAAGGTTCTTCTCACTTACTCCATTATATTTCCATATTCAATAGGCTAGTAATAGAAGCTGAATGGCCAGAAGAAAAACGTGAATCCCTCTTTTATAGAGGGCTACGAGAGGAGCTATAAGACATGGTAACTCAAATTTTAGACTCACCAGATGACTGTAGTGAGTTCATCGATTTGGTGGTAAAATTAAATCATCGTTTTTCAGAACGAAAAGGTGAACAAGGTAGAACAGAACATAAGATCTTATTGATCAAAGAAAGGAATAGTACTAAAAGTGATTACACTAGTAAACCTGATATGGGGAAACCTATGCACATTGGGACAATTAGGGGACCTCTCACCAAAGAAGAAAAGGATAAACGATAACAATTAAATCAATGTCTTTACTGTGGAAAGACTGGGTATTTTGTAAAAGAATGTCCTACTTGTCCAAATAAAAGTAAACCAAAGACCTCTTAGGTGGTCGCTGTATAACAGTCAGAACACTAAAAAGCTCGATGAAAGATGAGGTCAGTTTGTCGAGTGCACTCTCTAGTTTGGCCTCCACAGCTCCTGAAACCTCCTTTCATCCCCTTAGTATTCGAGTAACATTACAATCACAAGACAATAATGCCCTTTCATGGTCTGTAGACGCCTTAATAGATTCAGGTGCCACCAGTAATTTCATTGACACACAGTTTCTGCAGGACTTAGGGATATAAACACTACCAAAATCTATACCAGAAATTGTAAGAGCTGTAGAGAATTAACATCAGGATTAATACAACATCATACTGCGAACCTTGTCATTATGTGTTCCACAAATCACAGGGAACATATCACTTTCAATGTTATTGATGCACCACAGTTTCGCCTCGTTTTAGGAGTTCCATGGTTGGTTCAACACAACCCCAAGATTGATTGGCTAAAGAAAACAGTATTGTTTAATTCAGATCGGTGTCGTAACGTTTGTTTTCAACATCATGCAATGGAACATCTTGTACAAGGTTACAATTTCCCAAAAGATTCCAAGAGTATATTACTCCTTGATGGTTTTCCCAAAGAATATTCGGATCTCTTGGATGTCTTTGATAAAAAAAAAGGCAAACACATTATCACTGCATAGGGATTACAATTGTCACATTGATTTGGTGCCCTAGGCAACTTTGCCATGCAGCCGTATTTATGCCCTCACTGAGAATGAAAATGAGTATTTAGGAACATACTTAGATGAATACCTTGCCAATGGTTTCATTAGACATTCAAAATCTCCAGTCTCGTCTCCCCTCTTTTTTATACCCAAAAAAGGGGGTGAGTTACGCTCGTGCATAGATTACCGCGCTTTGAATAATGTAACTTTCAAGAATCGTTACCTACTTCCTTTACTACCAACTTTGTTCGACCAAATAAAGGATGCAATAATTTATACAAAACTTGATTTGCATGGAGCATACCATCTTATACAAGTTCGCGAGGGTGATTAGTGGAAAACGGCGTTTCACACAAAATTCGGTCTCTTTGAAAATCAGATCATGCCCTTCGGACTCTGCAACGCTCCAGCTGCGTTTCAATTTTTTATAAATGAAGTATTGAGAGACTTTTTAGACATCTGTTGTGTAGTTTATATTGACAATATAGACATATCTTTCAAATCTGTAACTGATCATGTACAAGTATGAGCCATTCTTCAACAGCTTTTACAAAATTCTTTATATGTCAATTTAGAGAAAAGCATGTTTCACACTTCTAAAGTTGACTTTTTGGGATACAGCATTAGTCCTTCAGGAAAAGAAATGGACCCAAAAAAGAAGATTCAATCAGTACTTACCGGGCCAAGCATATATTCTGTTAAACAAGTCCAGTTTTTTAGGATTTGCAAATTTTTATAGGCGATTCATCCGTGATTCTTCAAGATTTTAACTCCAATCACTAAGCCTCTCCGCAAACGAGTGAAATTTGAATGGAATAATTCAGCAGAAAAAGCCTTTCAGGAGTTAAAAAGACAATTTACTTCTGCACCTATACTAATGCATCCTGATCCTTCTCGCCCATTCATTGTTGAGGCAGATGCTTCGCAGTTCGCTTTAGGGGGTATTCTGTCACAAAGGTATAAAGACACTGGACAAATGCATCCCATAGGTTATTATTCCAGGAAGCTGTCCCCGCTAACCAAAATGATGCTATCGCAGACAGGGAACTGTAGGCCATAAAATCTGTCTTTGAAGAATGCCGTCACTTCTTCTTAGAAGCTAGACATCCGATCACGATTTATAGAGATCATTGTAATCTCCGAACTCTGCGATCTGACAAAGCTCTCTCTGCTCGTCAACTTCATTGGACATTGTTTTTTAATTAATAAAATTTTATTATCACATATTGTCCAGGGCAAAAAAACAATAAAGCAGATGCTTTATCACGCATTGGCATAGATGATAACATTTGTAAACAGCGCGAGGAGAAACAGGCAATTCTATCCACGCATTGCTTTCAAGCCAGCATCTCTAATAAAGATGTTATATTAGAAATGCAAAAAGAATTAAAAACAAAATCAGCACTAGAATGACAAGAATTGTATCCTTCACTCCAGTGGAAAGATGATGTGTTGTTAATGAATGACCAAATATTTGTACCATCAAAAAAGTTACAAAATCAAGTCATACAATTACATCATGATACCCCTTTGTCTGCACATCCTGGGATCACAAAAACTTACCAATTAATTAAACAGAGATTTTGGTGGCATTCCATGTTTAATGACATTCAAGAACATGTTGACACATGTGTCATATGCACACAAAATAAATCTTTACACCAAGCCCCTAGTGCTTTATTACGTCCTTTAATGATACCTCCACAACCATGGCACACTGTCTCCCTTGATTTTTTTGTGGAACGTCTTCATACCAAACCATGTTACACTACCATTTTAACTGTGATTGACCATTTTACTCACATGGATCATGTTATACCCTTAAAGAAACTTCCTTCTGCAGTAGAATTTGCTCAGATATGTATGCAGCAAATCATTCATTTACGTGGAATTCCTTCTATCATTATATCTGACAAAGACTCTCAATTTATTTCCCATTTTTGGTAAAACTTGAGTAAATCATTAAAGATGGAAGTGCGTAGTACCTCCTCAAGCATGAATAAAAATGCTCCAACGTCTTGGCCAACGCCAAACCTAAAAACTAAGGTGCCTATTTATGAAATAGTCAAGCATCAAGCAATGCAGCACAGCAGTCACCTTGCTTTGCTGTACTTTGTGACAGGGAAAGAGCAGGAATGCACCATATTTAAGGCAATATGGTGCATTTCTAGCTTTTCCTGGGTGCTGGTGCCATTTTGGCAGCCTAGTGTTAACGCAGACACCCTTGCACCCTGGTGCAAAGGTGTCTCTGTTGGATGCAGGTTTGTTTTCGTGCAGGAAGGGACAACCTATTGCACAAAAACAATATCGAGAGGCAATTTCCTCTTTCTATGTGTGCTATAGAATGCAGCGCCCATAGAAAGAGGATGTAACAAGGAGAGATAAAGATATTTCTCCACGTTATCCATCTCTTGGGAACGTGTATCTTTATGGTGCAGTCTCAGGTTTATTAGCTCTGGTAAATCTGGGAATGCATCAAAAACCATGGGCATTGCGTGGGATCACCTATGCAATACCTATGGAACGCCATCCCAGGGCAGATTAAGGCAAAGCACCAATTTGCACAGCTTTGCCTTACTTCAGATTTATGGAACCACGTTGCGTGGTGCAAGAGCGACGCAAACCAGCTATAAATAGGCCCCTAAAAGTTAACACCATGTCTCATTGAATCTCAATGTCTCTGTAGTAAATGCAATTTAATAGGAGCAAATGATTTACTACTCACTTAACTCATCACAGTAAAAAAGATATTTACCACTCTAAATGTGGTCTCTCTCATGAAGCTTAAGAGAGGCTCTTATTTTGAAAAAGAACCAAAATGTCTCCGTAACTGGTATTGTAAATAGTTTTTTCTTTTCTAAACACTTTCAGTTATTATGCTTTGTATGTAGTTCATTGTGCAGGTTGGAGCATTTTTATTCAGTCAAAGTTGATTAATTTCAAGTTTTGCTCTCTTTCAAATCCATGATACGATGCAGTACTTTCTAATTACCAAGATCAGTCTGCCCTTTTTTGTCCCCTGGTGTCTACTTTTGTACTTTAAGTACCATCATTTCAGACAATGAAATTGTTGTTTGGGAGCAGGGATTTTCCACATGAAAAATTCAAGCATAAAATTACTCACTATGGTTACCAAATGAATTGATAACCTCATCTTTCATATACTGATACTTTGAGGAGTGACTTGTGTGGTACTGATTTCAACAGGATTCTGGGACAGAGGTATATTTGTTATCTGTTGGATATGCCAATCAATCTATTAGTGGTAGTAGAGCCTCAAGAAGCGCTAACACTTTTCTCCTGAAACCACTCATCCTTAGCAAAAAGAGAACTTGTCACCAAGCCTTCTCCGATCCTGCCCCTAAGATATGGAACTCTCTTCCACCGGATTTACGCAGAATCTCCTCAACGACTGCTTTTAAACTGGAAGCCAAAAGATTCCTAATGAACAAATTCTTACCCTAACTGGCCTAGGCTCACCTGCTCGTAGTCATTGATCCTACAACCATTGTACCATCATTTGATGCTGCTCTTCTTTACCTCATTGTGTGCCCTCCTTCGCAACCCGCTATATACCTGTTTATTGAATTACTCTCCTTAAATCATTTGTCTTGTAATTATGGGATTATTCCTGTTTTGTATTCTTACTGATGTCGATATTGCATTTATGACCTTCCTTCCATCCTTTTGTAAAGTGCTCTGATATCCTTCGGGATCTTGTTCTCGCTATATAAAACTTTATAAATAAATAAATGAATAAAAATAAAATTAGTACAATAGTGGTCATCTAAAACTTAGATATTTTCAGTTCTTCAAAATATTGTTTGTATTCTTCAGGACTCTCTTCTTCAAAAGTATTTAAGCATTTAAATTCACAAGAGTAGAATATATACTAGTGTGAATTTAAATAGTTTGTTGTTTTTTCGTTGAAATTGAATTCAGTTTCTGCAATCCATTTATAGAATAACAACTTATTAGACATTGATTGCAGACTGGAGGTAAAGTAGTTAAAGCTGGATCAAATGTATACAATTTAGATCCCTGTGGTAAATCGAGAGCCTAAAATAACTTAGAAAGGATAAACAGAATAATTGAGTACTATCAACAATGGAGATTTTCTATAAGGAATTCCACCACTGAATAACATTAACCCCTTGTGTGCCCCGCCCTTTCCCCGCCCTGTGCCGGGTGTTGAATTAGCGGGCGGGGTTCATGACGAGATAGTCTCGTCATGGGCACAGCGCAACCGTGCTCCATGACGAGACTATCTCGTCATGGGCACTGAAGGGGTTAAAAAAGTCAACAGGAGACAAAAAAAAGGCAGGAATTATGGTTTGAAATTAATTATGCCATCACACAAACTATAAGTAGACACCTGTTAACCAGATGTAAAAGGAGATTTCAAAGGAACCAGGCACTAAGATTCAAAATGAGTTATGTCATCAAACAAAATGTTAGCAGGCACATTTTAACCAGATGAAACAGGGGGTGAAAATGTGTCATATGTCATGAAGTAATTCTCACATTGATCTCTACAGCCCAAAAATATAATAACAAAATTTAGAGAGGTCAACAAGAAAAGATCCTATGTGAATGTGTACTCAAAGTTAAGGGTCTGCGATGAACTCAGCTCCGCCATGGAGTTCACAGAGTTTTGATAACTCCTCGCTCCACTTGGAGCGTGGAGATTTGCAAAAAAAACTCCGTCAACTGCCGGCGGAGTGGAGTTCAGCTTACCGGCGCGCTCACCTAACTGGTTAATTTGAGATTGGTATACTTTCCGTCTTGCTTTTATGTTTATTCATGACAGCCGTGAGCATGCAGGCTCGCATTTGAAATAAACCTCCTCTGAAGTCCTAGCAGTGAAAGGACACACTAAACCCATCCACCCAAAAATAGTTCGATCACATTGAAAGCAGCTAGTAGCTGGTAGTGATCTGGGTGTGAAGAGGACCCAACCAGAAAGAAGAGCGAGAGGCATTCATAGCCGGGCAACGGAGGATTTGAAAACAAGATAGCTTTTGAGCAGAGAGAGAAAGCTGGGTGTATCTATTATTCTATGTTCTAAATTCTTTGGGAAAGTTTTGGTCATATGGTGGTATCAGGCCAGTACTCCCTCAGTGCAGGGGAACAATACTGCACCAGAAGAAATTCAGCGAAATTAATGAGCCTATCTTCACCCATAAATTACATGCACCCCCCTAATCAGAAGTGGGACATAGAGTTTGGCGGTAATCATGTAATTGGTGATTGATAAATGACTCTGTGTTTTGGAATGACAGTGTCACTATTTTTTAAACAAATTAACCATTTTGAGTCATGTAATAAAAATATTAGTCTGCTGCTTTTTTTTCAAATGATTTTTGAATGTGTTAGGCAGAATGCCATGCCTCTGCAGCATCGAAGAATGGTGAAGTGGGACGTTTTTGGGAGAAAGCATCGTTCAGATGATGTACTTGAGTTTCATGTCTTTTGTGTTGTGTCGGAAGTTTGCCTGGAGTGTGACCGTACTGAAGATTTAGTGGTGTGTTGGGCTATGATTCTGTAGGGTTCAGATCTCAATGGTTATTACAAAAGGAGCATTCTTACGGTGTGTGTGTGTGTGCAGGTGCAGGGAGGGAGAGGAATGTGTGTGAGCGTATGTGCATGTGTTGTTTGTGTGTTTACTCTGCTTAATGCCACAGTTTGAGGACACAATTCTGTATAATCTTGGAGTGTGCTATTGATAACGAGGTGAGCAATACGTGGATTAAACTGTGTTAGACAGCATCCCTTATGCCAGCTGTAGTAGTATTAACTAGAATTAAAAGGTTTTACTGTTCCAGTCTTGAACACTGACATTAAATAAAATTATATAATTGAAAAGTGATTCCATATAGCTCGATATGAAATACATATGTCAGAACAATAGGTAAAAAATTAATGTCCATAGAAAGAAAGCATTTCAGTGATGCACACACTTGGGAGATCTAGACACCAGTTCTAAAAAAAGCTTTCAAACTGCTGTCTTGGATCTTAGTATATGCTCTTTACAACCATGGTTTCAGTTCCAGGGCAGTGGGTGTTGTCACTGCTATTTGAAATTGCAAACTGGCGCCCAAAAACCACAGTGCAAGTGCATCATTGATATGACCTCTTCCCTCTGGTGATTAGTTTTCGTCCCTTTTATTTCTGAAAATATATTTCCCATGAGCCTATGAAGAGCCACTTTCACATAATTTGAATGTAGCTCTGTCTCAATATTTAATGGTTGAAAAGTGAATCTTAATTGTGAGCTTTGCCCACAATGGATGAATTTAAATTATGGGTGAGCGGAACGAACTATGGCAAAGGCTAGCTCTCCCATAGGCTATCATCTGAGCTGCCTTGTAACATTTTGCAAGGTCAACTTTCAATTTAGAACAGCTAGAGAATTGGAGTGTGGGCTCTCTAAGTTCAGAACTCAAAAACACACCTTTTAGATAAGGTGTTTTTTTAAATTGTGAGTTTGAAAATGACACTTTTAGAAAGGGGGCATTTTCTTATTTAATCAGTTTGTGCCTCTGCCTGCCTGTGGAATCAATGTCTGGTTCAAACTGACGGAAGCCTGTTAGCACATTCACTCTAGACAGTCACACAAAGGGAGTTGAGGTATGCCCTGCAGATCCTGATGGCCCATCACCAGGCTGATGGACCTTCCTGAGCTAAAGTGGTGGGAGGAGCTTTTACCTGCGCCTGAATAGGGCTGTCCCTGTCCTACCATCCACCCCCCCTGCAGTGTGACTGGAGCCAAGACCAGGCAGGACAAGAACCTTTGTACTACAAAGACGATCCTTTGATGGATGCCTACTTCAAAGGCCAAAAGGGGTATAAGTATTGGACCTAAAACCCCAGACTTTTAGAACACTTCTGGATCAAGAGGAACCTCTGCCAAGGAGAAGAGCCGAAGAGCTCTGAGGAGGAGTACTGCCCCTTTGCTGTCTGTTGCTTTGCTTGGGGGGCCTGCAGTTGCTGTCTCTGCTTTGAAGAGGAAAAGGACTGAGTTTTGCTTTGCATCCAGCTTTTGAAGTTTCGCCAAGGGCTTGTGTGTGCTTGCCTCCTGTTAAGAAGTCTCAGGGCCAGGAAAGACTTAATCTGCAGCATCGTTGAATTCCACTTCTGGGAGTTATGACCTGCCAAGTGGTGCCAATTCCAGTTCTGGGCCCTAGGGGGTTGTTCCTGCTGCAAAGATCTGCTTGAAACCATCAAAATGGACGCATTGCCCTTATAGTTCCGGTTTTTCCAATGCATCACCACCGTGTGGGAAACATTTCCATGTACTGCCGGCGTGTGGCTGAAGAAATCAACCCAGCACCTGATTGCAGCCAGAGAAACCACAGCTGCCCGAGATCAGCACACCCTGTCTCTGAAGCCTGAGACCACCGCACTAAATCCGCCGCAGGCCCTGCTGTGGGGCTGACAAGATGGACACATTGTGGGACCGGGACTGAAGAAACTGACATAGCACCTGTTCGACACAGCCGCATCGATCTCCAGCGGGTCCAGACTTACACGCATCTCACCTGTGCAACAGGTTTCCAAGGCATCAGCTGGGAACCAGAGCCAACTTGTATTTTGATGCATCGCTTCCCCCACAGTCCCGATTTGATGCAACACTTCTCCTGGATACAGTAGAACTGACGATTCGCTTCCCAGGGATGCATCGCTGTGCTTCCCTCCTCTGCAGCAGTATTGCCTTGTGGATTTTGATGAATTTGAGGAACTTTATATAAAACCACGGCACCCATAGAGTTCTATTGACAGAATTGCCTGAAACCTTTTAAAAGTCATATTTTGAGTTTTGTACATTGGATTTTTGTTAGTTTGGTCTTATTTGGTTCAGATAAAGAAACTTTCTGTTTCTAAACTGGTGTGGTGTCCATTTGTTGTGTTTTCACTGTGTCAGTGTGTTATGTAAAAATACTTTACACATTGTCTCTGAGACAGGCCTGATTGCTCGTGCCAAGCTATCCTGACTAGAAGGGAGGGTCCCTGCTTGGACAGGGTACATACCATTGCAAACTAGAGACCCACATTTTTAACAGTGAGTAAGTAGGTGTGTCAGTGGCTGTATGGGTTAGTGAGTGCATGTGTCACTTGGCTGCCTGGCTGCTGGCATGGGTCAAATAATCCATCATTGAGTGGCTGTATGTATAAGTGAGTGGATATCTGAGTAGCTGTATGGGTGTGTGAGTGGATGTATGAGTGGTTGTATGGGTATGTGAGTACCTGTGTGAGTGTCTCTATGGGTGAGTGAGTGCCTGTGGAAGTGCATGTATGAGTAGTGGGAGGGTGTATGAATAATTGTATGGGTGAGTGAGTAGGTGTGTGAGTAGATTATTGGTAGGTGGTATGTCATTGACTGTATGGGTGAGTGAGTGCCTGTATAGGTGTATGTATGGTTGTGCGACTAAGTGTGATTGGCTGAATTGGAGATTGAGTGCATGTATAATTGCGTTCCTAGGTTAGTGAAGTAGTGTGCGAGTGGCTGCATGGGTGTATGAGTGGGTGTGTTTGTGTCTGTTTGGTTGTTTGACTGGGTATGTGAGTAGCTCCATGGATGATTGAGTGGGCGTGTTAATGGCTGTATGGGTGAGTGAGTGGGTGTGTGAATAGTTGTATGGGTCTGTGAAAGGGTATTGTGACTGCTTGTGTGAACATATGAGTGGGCATATGAGGTTGAATGGGGATATAAGTGGGTATGTGAGGAGCTGTCTGGATGTATAACTGGGTGTGTTAGTAGCTGTATGGATGAGTAAGTTGGTGCATTAGTACATTATGGATGAATAGGTTTATAAGTGGTATGAGTGAGAGTGTATGTGACTGTATAGATACGTAAGTGGATATGTGAGTGCCCGATTGAGTGAGTGAATGGGTGTGTAAGTGGCTGTATAGATCAGTGAGTGAATGTGTCAGTGCTTGTATGGGTATGTGAGTGAGTAGATGTATTAATGGATGTATAGATGAGTAAGTGGGTATGTGAATCACTGTATGGGTTAATGAATACATGTGGGAGTCTATATATGGGTGACAGAGTAGGTATGTGAGCACATGCATGGATGTGTCTGTTGGTGTGTGAGTTGCTGTATGGGTTAGTGATTGGGTACATGAGCAGTGTATGTGGGAGTGACTTGATGTGTCACTGATGTATGGGTGAGTGATTTGGTGTTTGAATGGCTGTATGGCTTAGTGATTGTCTTTGCGAATGGATGTATGGGTGAGTAAGAGGATAAGTGAGTATATGTAGCAGTGTATGCCTGGGTGTGTGAATACCTGTATCATTGTGTGGCTCAGTGTATACCATGACAATATAAGTTTGTTGAACAACATAGGAAGACATTTACTTGTTTCAAAAGAAAAGAAACATAAGTATAAGTTATTATTGCATTTTCCAAAATTGCATAATAAACTTTAAAAAAACACAGCAGACATTTCTTATCCTGTAATAGTTCTTCTATTATACTAAATCATTTTATTTTCCCTTTTATGCTATTCTCAGCTTTCACACTTGTTCACTATAAACGATGTACTGTATGAAACGTCATCCTTGTGGGGAAAAAAACAATCATATAGATTGTAGAAAAAAAACCTGCACAGTATATTACTGTAATTTATTAACACTATGCATTGCACTCACTACAATTCGTTAAGCAGTTGTTTTACTTGCAGTTAGTACACTAAACAAACATATATTAAAACTATGTGTTTTATTATTATAGCTGGTTCAATACTACTAATAAATATAAACCATACTTTTTTTCAAATCCTTTTGAACATCACCTCTGGTGTGTTGAATGATGTCTAAAATGCTAATTATCCATTTAGACAAAATCCCATACATTTGTTTTTTCCATAAATAGTAGGTAGTACAGTTTTGTAGTTTGAAAGGCAGTTTTGGTTTCAATGTATTGTTCCTGTGATTGCATTGTGTCCATCAAGTTTCCCTCTTTAATTAATCACTGAAGTATTCAGATATTATATTGACTCCTTTGTGGAAAAAAAAACACTCACCCCTGATAGGCTTAATGATGTCTAAAACACTGACAATCCATGTAGTTAAAACAGCTTCCATTACTTTTTTCCTTAAGTACTCCTTAGAACTTTGGTTGAAGAAGCAAGAGGTAAGAATTTTGTAGTTCGAAAGGCAGTTTTGGTGTGTACTTAACCCCTTCGCCGCGGCAGGAATTCCGCCGCGGCGCTGGGGGGGTTTGGGGGCAGCGCGGTGGCGCTGTGCTTGTGACGGAACCACTCCGTCACGAGCCGCGGTTGAGCTGTGCTCATGACGGAGTGGTTCCGTCACGTCTCCGCCCACTGCGCTAATCGCCCGCACAGGCGAGGAATTAGCGCCGCGTGGGCGGAGCGGCCGCCAACGGCCGTAGCATGACTGAACCACTCTGTCATGAGCACAGCGCAACCGTGGCTCATGACGTAGTGGTTCCGTCATGAGCGGGGAAGGGGTTAAGGGTGCTGTCATTGCATTCTGTCTATCCAGTTCCACTCTTTAAATAGACTGTATAGTGTCCAGATGTTATATTAACTCCTTCATGAAAGACGATAGCCGTAGCAGCATAGATTCTTCAATAAATCGATATTCGTCCTGCTTTGAAGCTTGTTTTCTGTTTCCAATTTATGTCCATATGCTCTACAGTTTGCCGCATTAATAGATGGTATTTTACGCTTTTTTGTACCTATAAGGCAGACATAACATCTGACCTACAATTTGGACAGGTCATATCTGTATTTGGTGATGTCACAGTCATGGTTCCGTATATAACTCAGTCCAAATTATTATCCTATGTATATTTCTTTATCTTTTGAAACTCCAAACCGGATCATTATAAATTCTGGTGCATCTTGTTGAGTGTTCTGAGTACATAGTACTGATCCACCACCTATATCTTCTAGATCTCGAATTCCTGAAGCACAATGTATTATAGTCCTATTACTAAGTAAACATTGTTGCAAAGCACACAGTGCCAAACATAATCTCTTGGCTTCCTGTTCTGTGGCATTTAAAAGAGGTGGTAATTAAAACAGTACATTGAGAATAACATTTGCATTGCAGATGACACCAGAAGTGTTAGGCAACTCGTAATCTACAATCTCTCTCTCATTCTCCAGTTTTCTCTTCTTGACATCTCCCTAGTCATCCTTCTTTTCCTTCTTTTCAGCAACATCTCTAAATTATTTTGTTAGGTTCCGCTATGGACAAATTATACATTTTTCATAAATGGCATACTGTCCTAAATGAGGATCATACACACTTCTTAACCGATTGTACACACTAACACAACTTGCATCGGCACGAACGTTCCTGTTTTATCAAAATCAACCAAAAACAAACCGGACAAAGTTCTCACTCGAGACAATAAAACATATGCCATTCCTTCTTTAAACACAGTACTACCAATATTAATAAAAGCTGTGTGTGCACTTAAACCTTGAGATTTATGGAGAGTTACATCGTACACTAGAGACAAAGGGAACTGCTATCGCCGGACATATAAATATTTTACTAGCAAACAAACATACTCCACATCGGCCAATCTGCTTGATGCCATCAATCTGATCAAATTTTATAGCTAGGTGTTCAACTTCATTCCTAGTTGGAAAATTAATTAAATCAATACCTTTAGTTGATGGAGAAAGATGGTCGCCATACAGGAGCCCCTCCAGTGAGCTCCAGGTTGGGGATAACCGAATCGATTGTTATCCCCGTTCAACCCTGCCATACACCTCCCGGGCTTTCACTGCAACTCTCCCCCTACAATGTCAATACTGCTGAGTATTTGCTCTGACTCTGCTCACCTTCTGGATATACCGGTTTGGCCCAGGGACTGTCTTGCATCGCCTCCTCCTCAACGTTGCCGGCTGCTGGGTCGTACAACTGGAGAGAAAGGTGAAGCTTGGATCGTCGGATCTCCCCTGCGGCGTTGGGCTGGTGGCGTTGTTTCGACTGCTGGCGACGTAGGAACAAGGACGCCTGTTACCGGCTGAGTGCTCCTGTGACCACTGGCCATCGCACCGCTTGTTTGGCCGCCTGTAGATCCTACCGAGTGACAGCTCTTGTCCCTGGTCATGTGCAGCCCTGGAACAGGCCGTGCTTCCCACTTGAGGCCACCACCTGCTGCCTCTGTTCTGCGGAGTGCTACCCTGGGGTGGGCTGCCTGCAGACTCTGCCGAGGGGCGGTCTCTCATTTTTCCTGGTCGGCTGCAGCCCTGGAACAAGCTGTTCTCATCGCTTGAGGCCGCTGCCTCAGTCCTGTGGAATATTGCCCTGGGCTGGCCCTCTGCTGGAGGCCTCCACCCGGTGCCATGTTTTTCCCTGCCAGGCCCCGCCTGCCTGCTTGCTTCTGGTTTGCTCACGGTCTGAGCCTCGTCCACTAATTTGGATACTAATTTGGAGATAAGCTTCCTTATGCCACTGGGGTCATCAGCTGTTGTGCGCAGACAACTTAGACATCCACAATTGTATGTGCCTGATTTGGAATTGATCCGTGAGGAAAATGGTAAAAGTGTAGAGGGATTAACAATACCCCTACTATCCAATCTAACAAATCTATGAATTAACCTTGGAGCTACTCACAAATCTGCTGAATTAAATGAATGGAAGTACATCAGACTTTAAATGCGCAGCTGCATTTGGGCCCTGAATGATCCCTTGGCCTTCACAGGGCTAGCCAGCAGCAAGAATGGAAAGAGGCCTAAGCTACATATGATCATAGAAACTGAAATAGGACTCATAGTCTGGACACCCTTACAAAGAAGCGGCCATCTTTAAACTCCCTCGGATCCTTGAAGAAGAAAAAAATACTACTGGATCTATACTATGGACCTATGCTCTGCAGGCCATGGAAAGAGAAATTAGCTTGCTCCACACCCACCATATGGCGGCCATCTTGGAGAGGTCACTTTACCTATAACCCACACATGGGCCTTAGTTTGCCCCAATACCACACAGTTTGAGGTGGTTATTTCCTTTAAGGGTATGCTTTAAATGCCCGTCTGAACTGTCTACCATAGAAAGATGTAAATCTATCCCAGGAATGGCCTTCAAGTCATCATGGCCCAGTCTCCTGCCTTGTTAGCCCTAATTAATTTGGCTCTCATGTTATTGGTCTACCCAAAGGAACCAGAGGGTGCGTTGCTAGCTAGTGTGATTCATTTGCCCACCCCACCTTCACCCCTTGAAACCTTCCTTCTGCTATCACACTGAACTACGTCTTCACGTCCCCGACCTCTGCCTAGACTCTTGGCCTACCTACACCTCCTTTGGTTGGAGCAGACCTCTAACCCAGACTCTTGGCTTACCTGCGCTTTGTTCGGAGACAAGACGTGTGCTGGTATGGATCCTAAACCCTCGAACCTCATCTCTCCCAACCTGGAGCTGGCTGGCCATAACCCTTTCCGAATCATATATCCCCCGAACCTATCAAAAACGGCTGCAAAAAACTTCAAACACAGACTACTCAAAACTCACCCGAAACCCTTATCTCAGACCCCTTCTTCTCCATCAGAAAGGGTGTTACCATAAATGATCTCATCTTCTACTATAAACGTCATGCTCAATGGCGGAAGGCCATTTACTCTCTGCTCAAGATCTCCACTTGGTCTTAGATTGATGGTTGCGTCCTCCTCAGCTTACAGAGCTGAAGCCACCATCTCCCTTTCCAATAACGGAACCACCCTTATACAAGCTTCAGATCACAATCTAGGGGTATTTGACAGATTTTTCCCCACCATCTTGAATACAGTGGCTAACTGCAATTCCGCCCCCGTGGAGGGGCTGGTTCCCTAGTGGTCCCCCAGTCTTTGCATAATTTATCTCCTACCTCTCCACCACCATCCTCTACCCCACATCTGCGCCGAAGGGCCCTCTTCTATCTACCTTAACTCATAATATTAATTTCCCCTCAATGCCCATTGTGAACGAGCTGTGACAGCAAAATCATCACGCTAATCCACATGCTTCCCCCCACTGTTAGGTACCTTTAACTCCCCTAGCCCTACTGCTCACAGCACTGCCCTGATTCTCCCCAGGATGCCTTCCCCCAGCCCAACCCGCAATGCCGACATATTCCCACAGTCTCTATCCGTCTATCCCTACGAGCACGCAGCTACATTTCTCAGAGTCCATTCCCTTGGGGCACATTCCTTCACCCCCTGCCCTACTTTTCCCCTCCCCCACAAGCTCTCTACCTCTGCAGGGTCCCCTGGACCTAGCCTCCCAATCCCATTCATACACCTCATTGGATGGCCGACTTAACGAGATAGCACTATGCCTACAACAACTTAAGGCAGAGGAACACAGTCTTTTACTTATCACTGAGGATCTGTCAGCTTACTCTAGACTAAGTTGCTCCACTATGAACAATCACCATCTCCGCTCGCTCCCAAATAGCGGGTGTACCTGGCTCCCTTCCCCCTACAGTCGGCGGTCACCATCCAACATCACCCACACACCCCATAGGTGGGCCTCCGCTCCGCACTCTAATGACACTTCTCGCCCCTTCAGATGTAGAGCCTCCCTGTCGGATAGGGATATTCATTCTCTCCTACTTTCATATGATCCGGCACATCCCTCCACCATATAAAACTTGCAACAAATTGAATCTATCCCCACTGATCCCTTCAGGGAACCTAGGCCAAACACCAGAACTTTAAATGAGAACAACCTCACGAGAGTCACCACCACTCTACCTGCACCAATGGACACCAACATAAGACTCAAATGTGTGCTCCTAAACTGTAGATCGGCTGTTAAACATGTTGCTGACATTGCCGACCTCATCCTTGTCCAGGATCTCGATCTTGTAATGTTGACGTTTCAGTGCTTCAGAATGTCTCCACCAAGTTTAAAGACGCCGTAGAGGGGTATAGAAGGCGAAAAGGGACTTCATATTTCCCGCAGTGGACCTCAGCGCCATATTGAAACGGGCAAAATCAAACGAATGGTATCGTAGCGCACGAAATCAATGATTAATTTCGTAAATCATACATCCTTAATTCCCATTATCAAACTTCGAGTGAAATGTCAACCGAGGCAAATGGCAGCGTATATTGAAAAGATATTTTCTCGAATCCAAAATGATTTCCTTTGATTTCATTTTACCGCGATTGCACCACACGTAAAGTGCCAGATTACGGCATTTAAAGACTTCCATACAACAGTGCCGGGTTGAAGGCACTGTAAAGGAGTTTAAAGAAGGGAGTAAAAAGTGGACTTAGGCACCTACTGGAAATGGACCATAGCGCCATTGGGAGGAAGTAAAACTCAGATCCGAATGCCAACCAATTAACGCAACGCTGCAAGGGACAGTTGCCAGATATCAAGGCTTTCGGGACGCCAATGTGGCAGTGCTAACATAAAAAATGACTATACGGGAAGGAAAATCCACATCTACTCTTTGAGCCCCAGCGCCAGACAAGGGCAGGGACAGAAACTGAATATTAATACCACCACCAAAAGAATTAAAGATAAAAAAAGGGAAAAGGGATAATAAAGATAAAAAAGGGGGATTATTAGATTTTAGTCATTTTAATCTTCTCAAACTAGTTGAATCCTCGTCATCCAATCTTTTAACAAATTATTGTTATAAATAATACAATAAAGTAACAATAAATACTCACAGTGCCGCAAATCTGACTACAGCATTACATATAAACGAAAAGACACCTTCCTATGGCTAAACATTATTATATAAAGCCAAAAAGAATAAGGTTCCATTCGTTGCTTACAATGGTTTAGTTAATCCTTCGTCATTCAACCAGCCTAAAGCATTTCTCAATAAGCTAAACATTATAGGTGGATGTCAATTGTTCCATCGCAGTACAGTAGCTACAAAATAATGCAAATAACCACTTCTTCCGACAACATTAAGATCCCAATAATGCAGAATATTTTCACATCAATTCGATACATATGTTTACACAATGGCAATATGTTGTTGTAATATAATACATAGTTATCAACCACCTAATTTACATTAGTAAATGGCTCAGCTGCTCCCATCCTGAACTTTTTAATGCCTCCCAATTATGATATAATTAGGTTGGACAGAACTAGTGGTCAAGGTGGAGGCATCGAATGTTTACATTGTAGCAATCTAACAGTGAAAGTACTACATGCCGATCTCCTGCCATCCTGTGAATTATAATGCATTGAAGTGACTGGTTGCAACAATCACTCATGCAAACTGCACACATTTTACCACCCCCTCGCGACAACTTTCCCTTCACAGAACAGATCATGGACATTATCTCGGCCAATGCTGATTTCCATGGTACTCAGATCTTCCTGGGAGATTTCAACCTACACTGGAATAATGTAAATGAAGTGGTGGTCAATAGCCTTAAATCTGTCTTACTTGAACGCAATCTAATCCAAATCTGTGACAGCCCTACTCATCTCAAAGGAACTACCTTAGATCTTGTCATTGGTAAACCCAACTCCATCCTCCTGGATTCGATCCTCCCATGTGATTGGACAGACCACTATTGAAGCATCTTCCTTGTCCTGGAATCAGTAAGAGCAAGTAGAGCCCAGCCTAAGAACACAAAACAGTTGAAAAGATGTCTACGAAATATCAACTTGCAAGATCTGACTGCTCTCTAAGATAAAATCCTGCCCCCCATTGAACATGTCGGATGTCCACGACCTTACCGCCCACTATAACCACTCTATGCTTTATGTACTAGACTCGGTTGCACCACTACAGCTTTAAAGAATTTCCTCTAAACTCTCCAAACCATGGTTCAATAATAGTCTTAATTCCGAAAGAAGAAATTTAAGACTTGCAGAAAGGCTGTGGCAGTCCTATCCCTCTCTTGAGCATCTCTACCACTTGGGATCTCTGAGACGCATATACAATAAATGCATCAGATGCTAGAAGGCCACCTTTTTCAGAACACAACTAGACCAAGCAAAAAACCGTCCCAAAAAATTGTTTGAACTCATCAAGTCCCAAGCTAATAGCCATCCTAACCTCTTGTCACTGGGTCAAGAGACATTACCGGATTTTTAAGAATTTGCTGATTTCTTCACAGATAAGTCTATTAAGATTGAAACTGAATCATGCTCTGCCCGTGATCACCTGTCGATCAGTCCACTGATCATCCTCCGTCCCCCAAGCTTGGATATCACTGACCCTGTGCAGCTCTACCTCCCCACAAACAATGCATCCTGGAGTCTGTTCCAAACCTTGGGTTAATGCACTATATGCAAAATGTTGTTGACTTTGAAACATTCAAATCACTACAATGACCCTCTGCCTTCAAACCTTTTCCCGGAAGTTAGATCCTCCTTACTAACATTGTGGACTACGATCGTCAATGCATCACTTCGGCAAGGTGCTATTCTGCCTATAATCGGGTCAAATTCTAAAGAAACCAACTGCTGATCCCACGGACCTTCATAACTTTCTCCCAATCTCTAACATCCCCACCTTGGCAAAGCTCCTGGAGAAATGTGTGCTCGCCCAACTCTGTAACCACATCTACCATTTCCAACTCCTGGACCAATGCCAATCTGGTTTTCGCCCGGGCCGTAGTACAGTGTCTGCGCTAACGCACATTTTTGATGTTGCGCAAAGAATGTTGGATCATAATGAGTCGTGCCTATTGATCCTTCTTGACCTTTCGCCAGCTTTTGATACTGTCAACACGATAACCTAATTGACCTCCTGGAACACAGGATGGGGTTGTCTGGGCCTGTACTAAACAGGTTCTCTTCGTTCCTTCAGAACAGATCCCAAAGCTTCAAGGTGAACCAATCCCTGTCCCATCCTGCAACGGTCACTCTGGGGGTTCCTCAAGGTTCAGCACTTTCTCTTACGCTCTTTAACTCGTTCATGGAGACTCTGACAGAAATTCTGAAATCATCCAGCATTCACTATCACATGTATGCGGACGATACCCAACTATACTTGAAGATCGCCTCCCTCGAGGACATCCAGTCCCTCAACTCAGACCTGCTGTGTTGGACCTAGAGTCCTAGGGTAGCTTGGCTCAGGTAGAAAGGCTTTACTTCAGAGTTACATGTCGTGCTTGCATCACACTCACTTCACACTCCAGCGTTCCACCACTAAAAATGACGCTACACCAACTAATTAGAAAAGGTAGAAAAGTTTTTTCTTTCCTCATCGAATGAAGTCAATCAATTTTTATCCAATGCATATCAGGTTCAAAACATGTAATTGTGTCCAAATTAGCAGTACTATTCTACTTCAGACTGGCAGGAAATTAAGCGCGCCACTTGGTGAACCAATCCAGCAGAGTAAACTCAATAGCGCATTGAATAAAGTCACCAAACGTAGCGCTCCACATAACATTTACATTGCACTGAAAATCAGGTGATTACATTAAGCGCTGCACGTAGCATACATGATGCGCTTCAAATCAGGTCATCATATTTAAACACTATACTTCAGAACTCACAATGCGCTTGAAATCAGGTTGTTACATTAATCACTATACTTTAGAACTCACAATGCGCTTGAAATCAGGTTGTTACATTAATCACTATACTTTAGAACTCACAATGCGCTTGAGATCAGGTTTTTACATTAAGCGCTATACTGAGAACTCACAATGTGCTTGAAATCAGGTTGTTACATTAAGCACTATACTTTTGAACTCACAATGTGCTTGAGATCAGGTTTTTACATTAAGCACTATTTCAATTTTTTAGTGTCACCGGATTTCACAGCTTTCAAATTGTTTGAACGCATCAAGTCCCAAGCTAATAGCCATCCTAACCTCTTGTCACTGGGTCAAGAGACATTACCGGATTTTTAAGAATTTGCTGATTTCTTCACAGATAAGTCTATTAAGATTGAAACTGAATCATGCTCTGCCCGTGATCACCTGTCGATCAGTCCACTGATCATCCTCCGTCCCCCAAGCTTGGATATCACTGACCCTGTGCAGCTCTACCTCCCCACAAACAATGCATCCTGGAGTCTGTTCCAAACCTTGGGTTAATGCACTATATGCAAAATGTTGTTGACTTTGAAACATTCAAATCACTACAATGACCCTCTGCCTTCAAACCTTTTCCCGGAAGTTAGATCCTCCTTACTAACATTGTGGACTACGGTCGTCAATGCATCACTTCGGCAAGGTGCTATTCTGCCTATAATCGGGTCAAATTCTAAAGAAACCAACTGCTGATCCCACGGACCTTCATAACTTTCTCCCAATCTCTAACATCCCCACCTTGGCAAAGCTCCTGGAGAAATGTGTGCTCGCCCAACTCTGTAACCACATCTACCATTTCCAACTCCTGGACCAATGCCAATCTGGTTTTCGCCCGGGCCGTAGTACAGTGTCTGCGCTAACGCACATTTTTGATGTTGCGCAAAGAATGTTGGATCATAATGAGTCGTGCCTATTGATCCTTCTTGACCTTTCGCCAGCTTTTGATACTGTCAACACGATAACCTAATTGACCTCCTGGAACACAGGATGGGGTTGTCTGGGCCTGTACTAAACAGGTTCTCTTCGTTCCTTCAGAACAGATCCCAAAGCTTCAAGGTGAACCAATCCCTGTCCCATCCTGCAACGGTCACTCTGGGGGTTCCTCAAGGTTCAGCACTTTCTCTTACGCTCTTTAACTCGTTCATGGAGACTCTGACAGAAATTCTGAAATCATCCAGCATTCACTATCACATGTATGCGGACGATACCCAACTATACTTGAAGATCGCCTCCCTCAAGGACATCCAGTCCCTCAACTCAGACCTGCTGTGTTGGACCTAGAGTCCTAGGGTAGCTTGGCTCAGGTAGAAAGGCTTTACTCCAGAGTTACATGTCGTGCTTGCATCACACTCACTTCACACTCCAGCGTTCCACCACTAAAAATGACGCTACACCAACTAATTAGAAAAGGTAGAAAAGTTTTATCTTTCCTCATCGAATGAAGTCAATCAATTTTTATCCAATGCATATCAGGTTCAAAACATGTCATTGTGTCCAAATTAGCAGTACTATTCTACTTCAGACTGGCAGGAAATTAAGCGCGCCACTTGGTGAACCAATCCAGCAGAGTAAACTCAATAGCGCATTGAATAAAGTCACCAAACGTAGCGCTCCACATAACATTTACATTGCACTGAAAATCAGGTGATTACATTAAGCGCTGCAAGTAGCATACATGATGCGCTTCAAATCAGGTCATCATATTTAAACACTATACTTCAGAACTCACAATGCGCTTGAAATCAGGTTGTTACATTAATCACTATACTTTAGAACTCACAATGCGCTTGAAATCAGGTTGTTACATTAATCACTATACTTTAGAACTCACAATGCGCTTGAGATCAGGTTTTTACATTAAGCGCTATACTGAGAACTCACAATGTGCTTGAAATCAGGTTGTTACATTAAGCACTATACTTTTGAACTCACAATGTGCTTGAGATCAGGTTTTTACATTAAGCACTATACAAGGCACTTCAATTCTGTAATACTTTGATGCATAAAATATAATCTTATATATGCTCACGACGCCTGGCTGGTCTTCGCAGCATATAACATGGCTTTCCCGTGAAGCAGGAAAACTGGTCTATCAGGACATCAACTGACATTCATTTAACAACCTCCTGTATACCCCCAAAATGCCCGGCTTACTATATGAGTACCACGTCTTCCTCAGGGGAGCTTTGAGGGTCAGGAGCCGAGTTCTTCTCTCTGCAGAGCAGTGGGGGCTCTCCGTACTCAAGGTGAGACCCCCCCAGGGGAGGGGCGAGTCCAGGGCCTCTTGCGGGATTTTTCAGCCGGTTGAGGACTCGCTCCTCAGAGCTCCACACACCGGCAGGCCCCACTCTCTGACGGTGTCCTGGGGGTGGCAACGCCTACATGGAGTCGTCCTCGGGACACAACACCCTCCAAGGCCAGGCACCAATACACTCGGACTCAGTGACTGCCGGGAGGTGCGCCCGCAGCCGCCAGAAGCAGCGCGGCCTGCGGGGGCGCGGCCTTCTCACACAATCGACAACGGCGGGGGCGGCGCTCCTCACACAATTGACAACGGCGGGGTCGGCGCTCCTCAGTCCGCCCCCGGCACGTGATACGAGGAGTGTGGCTTCAAGGCCTGACCCGGCCTTCTTTTCCCGGGGCGCGGCCTCCTCACACAGTCGGGCAATGGCGGGGGCGGCGCTCCACAGCCCGCCCCCCTGCATGTGATCTGAGTGATGCGGGCTTCCCTTCCCCTGCGGTGGCTTTCTCACACTTCTGGGCTGTGCCGCGCGATCGTATCCAAGCACAATGGGTCCCCGGTCTTCCTCACGGGCCCCCAGGTGACAGTAGGAGCGAACTTCTAACCCCTGGGCTGCGGCGGTGAGGGTTTCTTGATGGGGTCTCAGTACAGGGGTGGCCAAAATTAAGGGGGGGGTGATCTGCACTCAGGGCAATCGAATCGGTCAGGCAATTTCCTGGATCTATGGCGAAGATCCTCTTCCCGTTCAGTCAAGAGTAGTGGTCATTCCAGATTCCAGGCAACAGCAGGGAGATGGAGGATGTGGCCAAAGATGGTGACTCTTTACCCTGTCTCCCTTCAGGGGTCCTGACTAAACAAGAGCGCATAGGGTTAAGGTGACCCCAGAGTCAGTGGTTGTGGGCAGGGTCAGGTCAAGAGGTCGAGGGTGGTATCAGCCGAGGCGGAAGAAAAAGCAGACCCTAAGAACTGTCAATTTCCCTCTCTGGCACATCCACCTCCCCACTCAGGTGCCTTTCTCCTGTCTACCTCACAGCCCACCTTCTTCTACAAAATGGCCGACGCACCTCACCTCTATTTATAGCCTGGGCCCTGACTAGCCAGAGTGGTCCAGAAGGTTCTGGAACCCCTCATGACAGTCTATGGCCCAGGCTCTGAGGCAACAGTTCAGTCCACCATTTTGTGGAGGAGCTCTCTCCCTCCCTCCATTTTAGAGAAGCACCTTGCGCCTCACCCTCAATTAGTGAAAATGGGGCACCCAGAGCCTCTACGTCAACACCCAAAAAAAACTAATGGACAGAAAAATTAGAGGGCAAAAGGTAAAAGGAAAAAAAATGAGGAGGGAATAGCCAGAGGCTGGCAGGTCTAACATGCTGGAAACACAAAGCTGGCTGACACATAACCACCTGAAGCTAAATGCTCTAAAAACGGAATTCCTCCTAATCTCACCCCACAAATAATCTCCGGTGATGGAACAATGGCTGAATCAGCTTACTGCTCTTAACTGTAGACCTAACCTCGTTGATTCAGCATCCTCTCTGGGTATAATATTAGACAAAAGTCTGAACATGCAGAAGCACATCAGTTCCCTTACCTAGGGAGCGAACTTCCAACTCAGCATCCTAAGGAAGCTCAAACCCTTTCTCCCTGCTCATGACCTAAAGGTTTCAGTGCAAGCAGTAGTGATCTCACAGCTGGACTATGGTAGCGTAATACTTTGCGGCTTGCCCAGAGTGAAGATGGCTCCTCTTAGGGTGGCCCTCAATTCCGTGGCTAGGCTCATTACAGCCACGTAAAAATACAACCACATTTCCCCGAACTTGCTGGCCCTGAATTGGCTGCTATATGAAGCTCGGATACAGTTAAAAATTGCATGAATGGCACACAAAGCCATCCACTTCAAGACCCCGCTGTACCTCGCTCAGAAACTGGAGCTCTCATGTGGTTCGAGACCTTCCAGAAGTGCCAGGCCCGTTTTGCTCAAACCACGACATTAAAAAAAAAATTACCTATAATCGAGCCTTCTCAGGTACGGCTCTGAGGATTTGGAACTCCCTTCCCCCCGAAGTCAGAGTGAACCCTTCCACTGTCCTCTTCAAAAATGAAGTCAAAGAGCGCCTGATGAAGACATTTCTGCCTCAATCAGGCCTCTCCATCTGATTCTGGGATATAGACGTTGATTTGTGGCCCAGCTGCCTGGCTCACGAGATTGTCGGACATTATAAGACTGTGAATTTTTCGCTTCGTTGATTCTGTTTTGTTTGATTGTACCCCTTTTGGTGCATAAACTGTAAAGTGCTCTGATCCCATCGGTGGTCATATTCATGCTATATAAAACTTTGTAAATAAAAATAAAAAATAAAAATACCCATAGCACTATTTACTAATCCTTCCTCAACACTTAAATTTCAATGCAAAATTACTTTACAGTTTTTGCATACATGTAAACAATTTTCTATCCTGCAGACTTAGATGCAGATTTCTCAAATTAATTCCAATTTTGTTTTCAGCTTTACAGTTAGCACTACTGTTACACACTAGTGTTCCATTTTGTCAATAGCTGTAACTTTTAAAAGTTCTTACACCAATTTTAGTAATTGTTCATTAAAATTTGAGCACTCTTCAAGTGTGGGCATTAAACAGACTCTAGATTTGCCTTAGTTAATTAAATTGATCATCAGCTGTGCTGCTGTGTTCTTAGAAGGGACAGGTTTGCTGATAAGTCGAGTTTCTAAGGTACGTTTCCCCTCCTTTGTCAAAACTCCTTTGTCAAAACTCCTAATCTAATATTCTCCAAAATATTTCTATATTGCATGTCAGATGCCTGATGCATATTCATCAGTAGTTCCTTTATTAGAAGTTTAGTCAAATGTTTACATTGCTAATACTTCTTAAAGAATTCAGAGCTCCAACATGTAGAAGTATCTTGAAACCAGGCTGTTCTTTGACAGAGGTAAGTTGCAGTAGATCAAATTAAGCGCAATAGGTGGAGGGAGGAACATGGCGGCGGACTGACGTCGGTTGCGGGAGCTCCGGGGGCGGCACGGCATCTAAAACTACGATGCAAAATTAAGCTAAACGCAGAGATTATGCCTGAATAACCCTGAGTAACGATACCCAGGAATTGAAGATTTTTGATGTTTTGATGTTTAAGGCCACAGGCAGAAAGTAACAGTGGTAGCCAGTAGGACCGGGAGCCACGGATGGGCGGGTAGGCGGAGTCGGCATACGATGGTCCGGGAGACCGCCGAGTAAGGCTCTGGACGCGGGCACGGACGGCAGCGGCGAGAGTCAGCTTTCGAGGGTTTGTTTACAGAGACTCTCCACAATATTTGGCAGTTACCTCACTTCTCCAGCATCCCTTTGCATCTTGCTTAGACCCGGTAAGGTGGTTATCGATAGGGAGTGTGTGGGGTGGCAGGGACTGCAGGGACTGCATGGAAATAGACTCCGCTCTTGTCGGCCCAGATGTCCCCTTGAGGGGTGGAGTTGAGGAAGTTGTAACTATTCTAGCGCCTGGGGGGAGGCTGATACCCCAGTCCAACGGTCCTCGAGGAGTGGAAGTGGAAGTGGAAGTGGAGTGGGAGTACGCGTGCACATGCAGGGCTCCCAGAGGAGGGAGTCTTTCACTATTAAAAACAGATACCAGCTGCGGTTGCAGTCAGTTTAAAACTAGGAGCATTGTGGACCCCACAGAGGGCTCGGGAGGGGTGGCTCCTATAAATCCACGCAAAAGGAAAGCTGTGAAATCCGGTGACACTAAAAAATTGAAAGGACCCAAAGGAATTCGTCCCTCTCAAAAAATTACTCCATCACTTAAGGCTTACTTCAAGATAATGGAGCAGGCTGTAGGGTCTACGGAGTTAGCTTCGGCCACACAATGTGATGCCCCTTTAATTCTACTGGAGAATCGTTTCTTGCCCCTTACGAAGATCTTGGACCCTGACATAACTGCGGATGGCTCGGTGAGTCCACCAGTGACCTCCTCTGATGACACCCCTCTTCTTTTGGATTCTGTTGGCAGCCCTAATACTATCACTGACACCACTGATCATTGATACAACCATGGTCCCTTCTCTTCCTAATACTATCACACAAGTTCCACAGACCTCACACGCACAGGCATCAGTATTTACCGTGGTTAGTCCCTCAGACTCGATAAGACATAATGACAACAGGGTACACGCGTCTGGTGAAAAAGAAACTGACAGGGAAGGGCTAGGTGACTTGCTATATGCACTAAGGGGGGATCTGTTGACCAAATTTGAGATATCTGAAGCAAATCAGAAAGGAATTCATGATAAGTGTGAAGCCCTCGAGTCAAAACTAGATGATATCTGTGCACGTACTGGGTCGCTTGAACTTGAGGTTAAAACACTATCAGAGTCGGTTCAGGGAAATTTAAAAGATATAGATATCTTAAAAGCCCAGAATCGATTATTACAGCTGGATATGGAGCGGCTAGAAATGCAAGCCCGTAGAAACAACCTTAGGATCCTTAAGATACCACAAGGGGCAGAGAAGGAGGACATTAAGGGTTTTGTATGTAACTTGTTGAGGGAGGGGGTGCTGAAAGACCGGCTGGATATTAACTTAGAGGCAGAGATTCAGAGAGTGCACAGGGATCCTTTCAAGTTACACCCTGATAGGAAGGTCCCCAGAAAGATTTTAGTCAACTTTCAGACCTATACGGTTAAAGAGTTGATTTTGGGAAGGTCCCTTGCAGGGCCGGCCTTGCACCATCAGGCTGGGCCCTACCAAATTCGATCAGATATAGGCAGGAGAACAGCACAAAGGCAGTGGGAGTTAGGTTCCAGAATGCCTGAATTGAGGAGTTTGGGGGCACAGGTTAAAATTAAGTTTCCCGCATTGCTGAAAGTAATGTGGAAAAATAAGATGCACAACTTTAGTGTACCTGAAGACGTAGATACCCTTCTGTCTCAGATGAGGGGGTAGTTAGGAGTTCTATGGTATGTTATACACCGAAAGCTAGTATTTGAAGCCAGTGTTAATACCAATTATAGGTGAAAGATGGGGGTTTGGATGAATCCTAGTTAGAATATATTAAGAGGAGGAAAAAGAGGGGAACAAAAAAAAAGAAAAAAGATAGGAAATGGGAAGAAGGGGTTTCGTTTGTGTATTTTAGATATTTGGATAACCTTGTGCACCATGGTTAATGGGTAATATTAATAGAAATTTGAGTTTTGATTTATTTTTTTTCTTCGCTTTCTATTTGAATAAGATGTTGTGCCATTCCCGGGAGGGGTCCCAATAGGCGGTTTCAATGCCAGGTATAGAAGGTGGGTTTCTTGGGGGTGGGCAAGGGTGGGTGGTACTGGGAGGTTGGGGTAGGGGGGGTGAGGGGGTAAAAATTAAGCCTGGGCGAAGCACTACGCTACGCTCGCGTAGTTTGCGAAGTTCGCGCTACTTCGCACTACGCGAACTGCACGTAGCACAGTGCGAACACGCGTAGCGTAGTGTTGCGTAGTGCTGCGGTCATTTTTTGCTTGCTCGCGGTCCTCAACGTCAAGTTGGCGACTGCGAGCAAGCAAAATGACATCCCGGCGAGACTTTTTCCTTGTTCGCGATCAGCAACATCAAGTTGGCGATCGCGAGCATGGAAAATAAACCTCCCGGCGAGATTCCCAACGCGAGGAGGTCAGGTTTCTCATTGCGAGGGGTCGCGTATGCTCGTGACCGCTCGCGATGAGAAACTACCAGTTCCCGTTGAGAAAGCTGCCGCTCGAGTAAAAATCTACTCGAGCAGCAGAAAACTACAGCTCGCACTGTGCAAGATGCCATTTTCAATGATTGCACAGTGCCGGTTGCTTGTCCGCACTGTGCAATCATTGAAAACATCATCTTGCACAGTGCGAACATGTTACTACGCAGTTTGCAAAGTGCTACTCAACCACCACCTCTCCTTCTGTACTCCCTCCAGAAATCTCTGCTCCTCCCAACTGGTCCTGGCTACCATTCCATGGATCCGCAAGACCACAGCCGGAGGAAGATCCTTCTTCTACCTCGCTGCAAAGACCTGGAACTCCCTGCCTCTGCACCTCAGGCAATCAATATTACTGCTGCAATTCAGGAGGACCTCAAGACCTTTCTCTTTGACTGACCCACCCCTCCACCCCCACCACTCAGCACCTTGAGACCCTCACGGGTCAGGAGTTGGACTTTATAAGAATCCTAATTGAACTCAGATACTCACACACCAACTTACAGACACTGATGCACCCACTCACAGACAGAGTAAGACATTCATGCACTCACTCTCTGACCCTCTCAGACGGTCATGCACCCAGTCTTTGATCAACTCAGTCTCTCATGTTCTCATACAGAGACCCGCTCAGAGACTCATGAACCCACTCACAGATCGACTCTGAGACTTATTCACTCACTGACTGACCCACTCAAACACTCACACACCCAGTCAGAGACCCACTCAGAGACTCACACCCATTCGCAGACCCACTCACAGACCCATGCACCTACTCACAGACATACTCAGACACCCAGGCACTCACTCACAGACCCACTCAAACATCTATGCACCAAGTCAAAGCCCCATTTAGAGACTTATTCATCCAGTCACAGACCCACTGTGGCACTCACGCACCCTCTCACAAACCCACTTAGATACTCTCAGACCCACTCACAGACCCACACAGACACTCATGCACCCACTGACAGACCCAGTCAGACACTAACACACCCAGTCAAAGTCCTAATCACAGACTCATTCATCCAGTCACAGACCCATTCAGATACTGACACACCCACTCACTGATCTACTCAGACACTCATGTACCCAGTCACCGATCAACTCAAACACTCATGCACCCACTCAGGCCCATTGAAACATTCATGCATCCAGTCACAGATCTACTCTGATTTTGACACACCCACTCACACAGTCATTCACCACCTTACAGATCCACTTGGAGACTCATGCACCCACTGATGTACCCAATCAAAAACTCACCAATCCAGAGACTCATGCATCATCTCAAAGATCCACTCAGGCAGTCATGCGCCCACTTACAGACCCACTCAGACATTCATGCACCCACTCACAGACCCACTCAGATACTCACACATCCACTCAAATAACCCATCAGACACTCACTAAGCCACTTATGGACTCACTCACAGACTCATGGACCCACTCACAGACCCACTCACTGACATACACACCCACTCACATACCCACTCACAGACTCATGCACCCATTCACAGATCCACTTAGACACTCATACATCCACTTATAGACCCCCTCAGACACTCACACATCCACTCACAGACCCACTCAGACACTCAGTCACAGACCCCACTCAGACCCTTGTGCAGCAACTAGTGACCAGCACCTTCCCTGAGGCTAGCACCCTGCAGAGTTAGTATAGTTGTGTTTACCCCACCAGTGACCAGCACCTTTCCTGAGGCAGGCACCCAGCAGAGTTAGAATAGTAATTTTGCCCCCATCAGTGACCAGCACCTTCCCTGAGGAAAGCACCCTGCAGAGTTACAATAGTACATTTGCTCCCCACCAGTCACCAGCACCTTCCCTAAGGCGAGCACCCTGTGGAGTTACAATAGTAATTTTGCTCCCCAACCACTAACCAGCACTTTCCATGACATAAGCAACTGGTGGAGTTACAATAGTAATTCTGCCCCCCACCACTGAGTAGCACTTCCCTTGAGGTATGCAACTGGTGGAGTTACAATAGTCATATTGCCCCCCAGCAGTGACCAGTACCTTTCCTGAGGCTATCACCCTGCAGATTTTGAATAGTAATTTTGCCCCCAACAGTGACCAGCACTTTCCTTGAGGCAGGCACCCTGCAGAGTAAGAATAGTAATTTTACCCCACTAGTGACCAGCACCTTCCCTGAGGCAACCGCCCTGCGAAGTTACAATAGAAATTTTGCTCCCCACCACTGACCAGCACTTTCCCTGACGCAAGCACCCTGTGAAGTTAGAATGTTATTTTGCCCACAACCAGTGACCAGCACCTTTTATGAGGCAAGCATCCTGCAGAGTTAGAATAGAAATCTTGCCCCCACCAGTGACCAGCACCTTCCCTGAGGCAAGCACTCTGCAGAATTAGAATAGTATATTTGCCCCTCATCACTGGCCAATACCTACTGACCAGCACTTTCCCTGAGGTAAGCAACTGGTGGAGTTAGAATTGTAATCCCCGCACCAATGACCAGCACCTTCCCTGAAGCTAGCACCCTGTGGAGTTAGAATAGTAAATTTGCCCCCACCACTGACCAGCACCTTTCCTGAGGGAAGAAGTCTGCCCCTAATTACTGACCAGCAGAAGACATCCATCACAGCGCAGGCATTATAACGCATTGCCTTTACAACGCAACTTTTACTTCGCAGACACCTTTACAACGCATGCTATTACAACACATATACTTTTACATCGCAATCTATTATAACGCATTGTAAGTATAGGATGGTGAGTGTTTCTTTTGTTGTAATTTGTTTTGATAATTTAATATTTAGGTAATATAATATTTAATATGTAATGGTAAAAGGATGTAAGTGTATATGTAAATAATTAGGTATAAAAGATTAGGAAAAATAGTTTATATTTAGTAAAAAATAATACTCAGGTATTAATATTTATATTTTAAAAGTAATAGTAAGTACAAATTAATTATGCAATGAAATTAAACAATAATAATAAATAGGTATAATCTACCATTTTTATTTAAAAAAAATAATACTCAGGTACTAATATTAATACTTAATTTTTATTACTCACTATAAGTGGTATTTACTATTTTAAAGAACAACAAATAACACATGGGGCTGATTCTGATTCCGGACGAAAAACGTACCGACCGTCACGGACTGAGAATGGAGACCGACCGACACGGACCGGCGCCGTACGACACGTGCCGTACAATGCAACGCGTGTGAATTACAACCGACATGTACGGAATACAAGCCGTACAACCGAGCCATAGGGAAACCAGTGATTTGCCCGGAAACGTGACATGATTCGCACTGACCGATACACATCAGGAATGAACCCGACCAACACGTACCCGCGATGTCCGATCCGCGCAGTACAATGCAATACGTGTAAAACCAGACCGACTCACACGAAGCCCAAGCCACATGACCGTCACGCACAGAAAACAGGGACCTGAAGCAATAGAGATCTCCACGACCGACGCGTATGAAACACAGAAGAAAGTCAGCGTGAAAGACCCAGAGAAGCCCGCACGAGCAACATCAGCGTCCGTCTCGGTCAGAAGAACGTCTCCTTCATGCCTAGAAAACCCAATGGAAAAAATACAAAAAAAGGACCAAACAAGCAATGACAAAGTCAATAAATATCCCAAAAAAAACTTGGAACAAAGACACACCCACAACTCCATCTATATAAAGGGCACCATTCACTACCATGATCCTTTGCAAATTCAAGAGAACAGCCAGCAGAGAACACCATCAGACAGCAACCACAGGCACACTCACAACTCACCCATCACACAACTTACACACCATTAGCACCTCACCAAAAGAATTCACACATACACCTAGCAAAACTGACACTCACCCACCCTCACTTGCACCCTCACACACACATCACTCACCACCACCACCCATCACCATGCCCCCAAAGAAGAATCCAAAGTTCACAGATAGTGAGTAGGAAGTGCTGGCAGATGAGATCATCAGAGTAGAGCCACATTTGTTTGGTACATTGGTCCAAAGGACCCCCATGTCACAGAAAACAAAGATGTGGGTGAGGATCGTGGACAAGGTGAACGCACAAGCACCAATGTTGCGCACAAAGGATGATATCCAGAACAGGTGGTATGACGTGCGCAGGAGGGTCAAGAAACTCATCGAGAAGTATCATGCCTTGAGTCAGCGCACTGGTGGTGGCCCTCCTGCCAAACCAGTATACTTCAGGGAGGAAAAGGTGCAGGAAATCCTACCACCAGACAGAGTCCATGGTCTATCAGACATACCAGAGCCTGGTTAGTACACAACCAATATGCTCAATTTTGTGTGGCAAGGGGACAGTGAAACCATGCACCGTTAGCAAAGCCACAGTAACCAATAGATAATCATCCCAAGATGTGTATGCTAGTCAGACAAACACAATACCTGCCATCTCATAGTGACTTGTAACTGTGTCATGACATGTACAAGCCTACCAACAAATAGAGCAAGGCAGTGGCACAAAGCTAAATAAACACTGTCAGACAGTTTACCACCACAAACACACTACCTCACAGTGCAGCTGACTGACAGGAAGGAATAGTGGGTATGCAGGTGAAGTGAGTGTATCCAAAAGTAAGGGTGGGCGACAATTTCCGTTCCGCTCGCGGAAATTACGAAATTTTGACATTTTCGCGTTCCAGTTGTGTTCTAGTAATGTTTCTACATACATTTGAAGTTGGATATTACGTTGCTTGACGAACGTTAAACATTGGGCTAGACATTAAATAAGTTTGTCCCTCTCCTTTTCCCCCCCTTCTCCCTTCCCCCCCTCCCTCTCTCCCCTCCTTTTTTCCTTTTCCCTCCTTTCTCCCCCTCCCCCTTTTCCTCCCCCTTTTTCCTCCCCCCCCTCCTCTTTTTCTGTTGGTCAGCTTGGATTAAGTACGGGGAAAAGTTGAGGAAGATTTGCTCGCTCCGTGACCCCTGAAACTGTAATCATTTTGACGAGCTCTTCAAACTGCTGTTTTGGAAGTGATCTTTTGAACTAGCCATTATTTATTAAGTGGCTTCTGAAGCTGTGGTTGCTGAAGTGAACTGACAGCGGTATCTAATTTGTTTAAGATAGAAGTAAGTCATCTTTGAAGCCCTGAAGCTAACAGGTGGCATGAATTGACTGCACATATTGGTTTCTAGTCGGCTATTATGTATCTCTTGTACGGCTAGTATAATTATTTTAAGTACACTGGTGGTTCTTTACTATTAATTCCTAATTTGGTATGGTTGAGGGTTTCTTTCCTCAAAAATCTTGCAAAATGTTTTGTTTTTTTCTTTGTTTTTCTTTTCTTTTCTTCTCTCTCTTCTTTTAAAATAACACTGTTTCTTTGGCCCTTCCTTAAATTTATATGATGTTATGGATTTTTTGTAATTTTAGACTGCCTATTTAAGATGCTCAGTATACTTTACGTCCTGAAGATGACCATGGATTAACACCAAAGGTCGAAACGCCGTAGACGCTATTGTGGCCGCAACTATTGGAGGACACACTTTTTGTTTACTGGAGTTTTATGAAAAGTTTTGTAAACTCCCTTGTTATGTAATCATCTCCTTGTCTGCCACTTGTCTGGTCATGTATATGTTCTTATGTTATATGTACCAGCTTAACACACTGAGCTGTTTTATTGAATACATTTTGCATGTTTTTCTAATAGGGTCTCTCTCTTTTTTCTTCTTTTTCTTTTTCCCTTTCCCCTTTTTTTGTTTATATAAATTCATGTCTTTACTGCTTTTGGATATTTGTTTTCGAATTGTACACTCTGAACCCTTTGTTTGGAATAATTATTGAATGCCCCTGGTTCAGGTGGTTTGGGCTGCCCCTGTGGTGGTTAATGACCATTGCAGTTGGTGCAGGCTAACTTTCAGGATATCAGTCAGTGCAGTCCTGGTATTTGTTGGTGCCCAGTTCTCAGCAGGGCCTTGTGCTCCCCACAACAGAGCCCAGTGTCAGACATCTTGTCAGTTCATTTCCACTCCCTGTGAGGTGAGCATGGTACAGTGTGAGTTTGCTGGGCCATGTGGGTGGGTGGGGAATGTCTGTGACTGCAACTCCCATCATGCTTTGGCTACACCCCCCTTCCCAGCATGCCCATACTTCCTTCCTTTTGACTCTGCTTCCCTGTGAGGGAGTGTGACAGCAATGGCAAGATGGCTGACTGTGAAGTCCTGATGTTTGTTTGGCTACAAGTCCAAAGAGAGCCCCTGTGGTTCACACGACAGAACCCAGTGCGGTGTATCTTTGGGTGATATTTCACTACAGTGTGAATCAATGCATTATACCCGGGGAGTTGTGTGGAGTTTGTGTTGAGGGGTGTGTGTGTCTACACATGCTGGTAAGTATGGTCAGAGCTGTCAGTCCTCCTTCCCACCCGGCCAGACATCCCACCATGAAACGTGCTTCTATTGGAAGGCGTGCAAGTTGGCTTTCACGATGTCAGGCAGTGGTGTCCTGCTTCTGATTTGCGCAAACCCCTACCAGGCCTTGTGCTCCCCACAGCAGGACCCAGTGTCAGCCATCTTGTCAGTCATTTTCCACTCCCTGTGATGTGGGCATGGTTCAGAGAGGTCTTGATGGGCCAATTGGGAGGGGGAGCATTATCTGTGACTACAAACCCCATCATGCTTTTGGATAAGGGTGGGCAGAATTTGCGAAAGTGCCCATTTCACGAAACGGCAAAAAATATCAGCGAACGCGCAAAATTTGGTGTGCTCGCAGAGATTTTGTGCTGATTAATGCGTTACTGAATTTAACCTTCACCTCGGGCACCTGCTTTATTTATATCTGTAAGTGCTTCCTGTTGAGGTTTAATTTTTGTGACAGGAGCATCGTGCCAGAAGGAATCCTGCCCTGGATATTTATCCAAGAAGATGCCACCGTTTTGTGCAATACCTCTACTCAACAGGAGTACTTTCTACTGGCTAATCAGTAAGTGCTACCTTGTGGGTAAATGTACAGTGCTTTTCCTACACTACAGCTGCGTAAAGGGCCAGAAGAGTTGTCTCCAGCGTCCATGTGTGTCTGTAACTTTTGCCACCGCGCTGATGGGCTCCGGGTCCCTCGAGTGAGCTGTACATCATAGTGGGGAAAGGGCGGGAAGACGTTGCACACCGCTGGTGTGTGGGCTGGGGCCAAACGGCGGGGCTTCTATGCAGATCACATGCTTCTTGTTTATAAAGGGTCAGAGACCGACCAGAGCAGCAGATGAGACAGAACCTCCTGGTGTCAGGAACTACACGGGGATTGCGCTCGAAAAACTCATGGATGCACAGACCTCCATCAAGGATTACAGCAAATTGTTGGCGGTAGATATGGGGAGAAAGCACACCTGCCTAGCCTTCACCGTGCTCACAAATCTTTTGTGCTGATTAATGCGTTACTGAATTGGACCTTCAACTCGGGCACCTGCTTTATTTAAATCTGTAAGTGCTTCCTGTTGAGGTTTAAAATGACAGGAGCATCGTGCCAGAATGAATCCTGCCCTGCATATTTCCGTTCCGCCATGGATCGCGGATGTTTCGACATTTTCGCGTTCCGCGCGGAACGCGAAAATGTCAAAATTTCGCAGTTTCCGAGAGCGGAACGGAAATTGTCGCCCACCCTTACTTTTGGATACACTCACTTCACCTGCATACCCACTATTCCTTCCTGTCAGTCAGCTGCACTGTGAGGTAGTGTGTTTGTGGTGGTAAACTGTCTGACAGTGTTTATTTAGCTTTATGCCACTGCCTTGCTCTATTTGTTGGTAGGCTTGTACATGTCATGACACAGTTACAAGTCACTATGAGATGGCAGGTATTGTGTTTGTATGACTAGCATACTCATCTTGGGATGATTATCTATTGGTTACTGTGGCTTTGCTAACGGTGCATGGTTTCACTGTCCCCTTGCCACACAATATTGAGTATATTGGTTGTGTACTAACCAGGCTCTGGTATGTCTGATAGACCATGGACTCTGTCTGGTGGTAGGATTTCCCGCACCTTTACCTCCCAGGACCTGAAGTATACTGGTTTGGCAGGAGGGCCACCACCAGTGCGCTGACTCAAGGCATGATCCTTCTCGATGAGTTTCTTGACCCTCCTGCGCACGTCATACCATCTGTTCTGGATATCATCCTTTGTGCGCAACATTGGTGCTTGTGCATTCACCTTGTCCACGATCCTCACCCACATCTTTGTTTTCTGTGACATGGGGGTCCTTTGGACCAATGTACCAAACAAATGTGGCTCTACTCTGATGATCTCATCTGCCAGCACTTCCTACTCACTATCTGTGAACTTTGGATTCTTCTTTGGGGGCATGGTGATGGGTGGTGGTGGTGAGTGATGTGTGTGTAAGGGTGCAAGTGAGGGTGGGTGAGTGTCAGTTTTGCTAGGTGTATGTGTGAATGCTTTTGGTGAGGTGCTAATGGTGTGAAAGTTGTGTGATGGGTGAGTTGTGAGTGTGCCTGTGGTTGCTGTCTGATGGTGTTCTCTGCTGGCTGTTCTCTTGAATTTGCAAAGGATCATGGTAGTGAATGGTGCCCTTTTACATAGGTGGAGTTGTGGGTGTGTCTTTGTTCCAAGTTTTTTTTTTGGATATTTATTGACTTTGTCATTGCTTGTTTGGTCCTTTTTTTGTATTTCTTCCTTTGGGTTTTCTAGGCATGAAGGAGACGTTCTTCTGACCGAGACGGACGCTGATGTTGCTCGTGAGGGCTTCTCTGGGTCTTTCACGCTGACTTTCTTCTGTGTTTCATACGCGTCGGTCGCGGGGATCTCTATTGCTTCAGGTCCCTGTTTTCTGTGCGTGACGGTCATGTGGCTTGGGCTTCGTGTGAGTCGGTCTGGTTTTACACGTATTGCATCGTACTGCGCGGATCGGACATCGCGGGTACGTGTTGGTCGGGTTCATTCCTGATGCGTGTCGGTCAGTGCGAATCATGTCACGTTTCCGGGCAAATCACTGGTTTCCCTATGGCTCGGTCGTACGGCTTGTATTCCGTACGTGTCGGTTGTAATTCACACACGTTGCATTGTACGGCACGTGTCGTACGGCGCCGGTACGTGTCGGTCGGTCTCCATTCTCAGTCCGTGACGGTCGGTACGTTTTGCGGCCGGAATCGGAATCAGCCCCATGTGTTATTTGTTGTTCTTTAAAATAGTAAATACCACTTATAGTGAGTAATAAAAATTAAGTATTAATATTAGTACCTGAGTATTATTTTTTTTAAATAAAAAATGGTAGATTATACCTATTTATTATTATTGTTAAATTTCATTGCATAATTAATTTGTACTTACTATTAGTTTTAAAATATAAATATTAATACCTGAGTATTATTTTGTACTAAATATAAACTATTTTTCCTAATCTTTTATACCTAATTATTTACATATACACTTACATCCTTTTACCATTACATATTAAATATAATATTACCTAAATATTAAATTATCAAAACAAATTACAACAAAAGAAACACTCACCATCCTATACTTACAATGCGTTATAATGGATTGCGATGTAAAAGTATATGTGTTGTAATAGCATGCGTTGTAAAGGTGTCTGCGAAGTAAAAGTTGCGTTGTAAAGGCAATGCGTTGTAATGCCTGCGCTGTGATGGATGTCTCCTGCTGGTCAGTTGTTGGGGGCAGACTTCTTCCCTCAGGAAAGGTGCTGGTCAGTGGTGTGGGCAAATTTACTATTCTAACTCCACAGGGTGCTAGCTTCAGGGAAGGTGCTGGTCATTGGTGCGGGGATTACAATTCTAAATCCACCAGTTGCTTACCTCAGGGAAAGTGCTGGTCACTGGGTATTGGTCAGTGATGAGGGGCAAATATACTATTCTAATTCTGCAGAGTGCTTGTCTCAGGGAAGGTGCTGGTCACTGGTGGGGGGCAACATTTCTATTCTAACTCTGCAGGATGCTTGCCTCATAGAAGGTGCTGGTCACTGGTTGTGGGCAATATAACATTCTAACTTCACAGGGTGCTTGCATCAGGGAAAGTGCTGGTCAGTGGTGGGGAGCAAAATTTCTATTGTAACTTCGCAGGGCGGTTGCCTCAGGGAAGGTGCTGGTCACTAGTGGGGTAAAATTACTATTCTTACTCTGCAGGGTGCCTGCCTCAAGGAAAGTGCTGGTCACTGTTGGGGGCAAAATTACTATTCAAAATCTGCAGGGTGATAGCCTCAGGAAAGGTGCTGGTCACTGCTGGGGGGCAATATGACTATTGTAAATCCACCAGTTGCTTACCTCAAGGTAAGTGCTAGTCAGTGGTGGGTGGCAGAATTACTATTGTAACTCCACCAGTTGCTTATGTCATGGAAAGTGCTGGTTAGTGGTTGGGGAGCAAAATTGCTATTGTAACTCCACAGGGTGCTCGCCTTAGGGAGGGTGCTGGTGACTGGTGGGGGGCAAATTTACTATTGTAACTCCTCAGGGTGCTTTCCTCAGGGAAGGTGCTAGTCACTGGTGGGGGGAACATTTACTATTGTAACTCTGCAGGGTGCTTTCCTCAGGGAAGGTGCTGGTCACTGATGGGGGCAAAATTACTATTCTAACTCTGCTGGTTGCCTGCCTCAGGAAAGGTGCTGGTCACTGGTGGGGTAAACACAACTATACTAACTCTGCAGGGTGCTAGCCTCAGGGAAGGTTCTGGTCACTAGTTGCTGCACAAGGGTCTGAGTGGGGTCTGTGACTGAGTGTCTGAGTGGGTCTGTGAGTGGATGTGTGAGTATCTGAGTGGGTCTGTGAGTGGATGTGTGAGTGTCTGAGGGGGTCTATAAGTGGATGTATGAGTGTCTAAGTGGATCTGTGAATGGGTGCATGAGTCTGTGAGTGGGTGTGTATGTCAGTGAGTGGGTCCATGAGTCTGTGAGTGAGTCCATAAGTGGCTTAGTGAGTGTCTGATGGGTTATTTGAGTGAATGTGTGAGTATCTGAGTGGGTCTGTGAGTGGGTGCATGAATGTCTGAGTGGGTCTGTAAGTGGGCGCATGACTGTCTGAGTGGATCTTTGAGATGATGCATGAGTCTCTTGATTAGTGAGTGTGTGGGTATGTGAGTTTTTGATTGGGTACATCAGTGGGTGCATGAGTCTCCAAGTGGATCTGTAAGGTGGTGAATGACTGTGTGAGTGGGTGTGTCAAAATCAGAGTAGATCTGTGACTGGATGCATGAATGTTTCAATGGGCCTGAGTGGGTGCATGAGTGTTTGAGTTGATCGGTGAATGGGTACATGAGTGTCTGAGTAGATCAGTGAGTGGGTGTGTCAGTATCTGAATGGGTCTGTGACTGGATGAATGAGTCTGTTATTAGGTCTGTGACTGGGTGTGTTAGTGTCTGACTGGGTCTGTCAGTGAGTGCATGAGTGTCTGTGTGGGTCTGTGAGTGGGTCTGAGAGTATCTAAGTGGGTTTGTGAGAGGGTGTGTGAGTGCCACAGTGGGTCTGTGACTGGATGAATAAGTCTCTAAATAGGGCTGTGACTTGGTGCATAGATGTTTGAGTGGGTCTGTGAGTGAGTGCCTGGGTGTCTGAGTATGTCTGTGAGTAGGTGCATGGGTCTGTGAGTGGGTCTGCGAATGGGTGTGAGTCTCTGAGTGGGTCTCTGACTGGGTGTGTGAGTGTTTGAGTGGGTCAGTCAGTGAGTGAATAAGTCTCGGAGTCGATCTGTGAGTGGGTTCATGAGTCTCTGAGCGGGTCTCTGTATGAGAACATGAGAGACTGAGTGGATCAAAGACTGGGTGCATGACCGTCTGAGAGGGTCAGAGAGTGAGTGCATGAATGTCTTACTCTGTCTGTGAGTGGGTGCATCAGTGTCTATAAGTTGGTGTGTGAGTATCTGAGTTCAATCAGGATTCTTATAAAGTCCAACTCCTGACCCGTGAGGGTCTCACGGTGCTGAGTGTTGGGGGTGGAGGGGTGGGTCAGTCAAAGAGAAAGGTCTTGAGGTCCTTCCTGAATTGCAGCAGTAATATTGATTGCCTGAGGTGCAGAGGCAGGGAGTTCCAGGTCTTTGCAGCGAGGTAGAAGAAGGATCTTCCTCCGGCTGTGGTCTTGCGGATCCATGGAATGGTAGCCAGGGCCAGTTGGGAGGAGCAGAGATTTCTGGAGGGAGTGCAGAAGGAGAGGTGGTGGTTGAGGTATGCAGGTCCGGCGTTGTTGAGGGCTTTTTTAGGCATGTATGAGGACCTTGAATGTAATTATTTTTAACCCTGGGCGTAGTTCGCGAAGTAGCACTTCGCGAAGCTACGCAAAGTGCAGTTCGCACTACGTGAGCTACGCGTAGCACTTCGCGAACTGCGTAGTACCTTGTTCGCACTGTGCCAGATGTCGTTTTCAATGATTGCACAGTGCGGACAAGCAACCGGCACTGTGCAATCATTGAAAATGGCATCTTGCACAGTGCGAGCTGTAGTTTTCTGCTGCTCGAGTAGATTTTTGCTCGAGCGGCAGCTTTCTCAACACGAACTGGTAGTTTCTCATCGCGAGCGGTCGCGAGCATAGGCGACCACTCTCAATGAGAAACCTGACCTACTCGCGTTGGGAATCTCGCCGGGAGGTTTATTTTCCATGCTCGCGATCGCCAACTTGATGTTGCTGATCGCGAACAAGGAAAAAGTCTCGCCGCGATGTCATTTTGCTTGCTCGCGGTCGCCAACTTGATGTTGAGGACCGCGAGCAAGCAAAAAATGACCGAAGCACTACGCAACACTACGCTACGCGTGTTCGCACTGTGCTACATGCAATTCGCGTAGTGCGAAGTAGCGCGAACTTCGCAAACTACGCGAGCGTAGCGTAGTGCTTTGCCCAGGCTAAATTATTTTGTTGATAGATAGCCAGTGAAGGTCTCTCAGGTGGCTGGTGATGTGGATTTGGTGTTGTATGTTCAGGATGAGTCTGGCAGGGGCATTCTGCATGTTCTGTAATTTCTATTGGAGTTTCTGGGTGATGTCAGTGTAGAGTGCCTTGCTGTAGTCAACTCTGCTGCCGACAAACACATGGGTGACCGCTTTCCTGGACTCAGTGGGGATCCTTTTGAAGATCTTACAAAGCAGGCAGGGTGTGTGGAAGCAGGAGGATGAACCAGCGTTGATTTGACAGTTCATTGAGAGCAAGGAGTCCAGGACAATGCTGAGGTCTCGTGTATGGTCTATGGGTGTGGGGGGTCCTGAGCACAGCTGGCCCCCAGAAGTTGTCACAGGTGGAGCAGGTGGAGCCCAAGATTAAGACTTTGGTCTTGTCTGAGCTGAGTGCGAGGCAGCTGTCCTTCATCCAGGTGGTGACTGCCTTCATCCCGTTGTGGAAATTGCTCTTGGCGGCTGTGGGTTCATCTGTGAGGGAGAGAATAAGCTGGAATATGAAACAAATGCAAAACCATAGACATAGAAAACATGTGTGCCCCATTGGAGTTTGCCTTTACAATTTTTTTTTCAACTTCTGAAAATTGTCAAAAAACATAAGTGTAAAAAATGAAGATCAAATTTTAAATACGACTTAATTAATTTAGCACCAATAATACCTATTATTAGTGACACCCATTTTAATGCTAAAGTGCACAGGTTGCAAGTTAGAATTAGACAATAGGAAATACAATAAGCATTAAATACATAGCAAATGGTAAATAGTCATTGTCGTATTATAGGTATTGAACAATATACAGAATTCTAGTATTAGCAGATTGAGCAGATCACAGGCCAAGTGGCCAAAATTACAAGTGTAATCTCATGCCTTTGTTGTTTGTTAAAAGCCTCATAGCTAAGATGAATAACAAAAGTCTCATTGTTTCTTCCCAAAGACCCCCCCCCCAGCAAAGAGGGATTCTACAAGCACACAGACATATCACATCCTCCCTCAACAAACATGTAAATGAATATTTTGTGAATAAAAATGAAAAATGAAAGTGAGTGCATCTAAAGAGATATATTACTATCGGGAAAACAGAGGTACAGCTAAAAATCTAAGTACCCCACTTACAAAGGGAGCTTTTGCTTTAAAGCATCAAATGGTGGTGGGGAGACAAAAGGAGCTGAGGCCAGCAGCCAGCAGTCAACCAAAAAACCAATAACTAGGAACATCAGGTTACTTAAAGAGACCCCCATTCGGGATACATACATGTATATAACTACATCTAGTAAAACTCCATCAAAAACAAAGAAATAAAGAAGTTTTCCACAACCAACCCTACAAAGAAGGGGGAGGCGTGTGGGTTTGGAGAAGAAAAAAGATATAACAGCACGGAACATCACTGCCAAATGTCCACATCAGACAATGTGCTCATGAAGGTCCTCATCCTCATTGAGGCCTCCTGGGGACTTGCTGAAAAGCAGAATAGTAAACTCTGATTCCAGAAGTCTGAGCTTCTTCTCTCTTTCCCCACCTCACAGGTTTACTCATGATCCTGTCAGTCCCAAAAAATGACATATGATCAGGCTTCTGATTATTCACCTTAAACCAATTCCTGGCATCAGGGTACTTTACATCATCGTGTTTTATTGCCATGTAATGCTCTATAATCCTCTTCTTCGTGGGGCAGATAGTACAGACCACATATCTGTAGCCACATGGGCATTCCAGAACAGACATTCAGTAATCACTGCCACACGTAATAAACTTGTTAATGTAGCTTTTTTTGCCCGTGTGTAGCTGATAGGATCTCTGACTGCTACTTCCTTTGTAGGCTTTACACCCACCGCACTTATAAAAAACCCTCTGTTCTTGTAGCCAGCCAATCTTCCTGCCTTGTGCACCAGTGTATCTGTGTACTAGGATATCCTTTATGGATTTAGGTTTCCAATATGTGATTAAAGGGGGCACGGGCACTTTACTCCCTATCACGGGGTCAGACTTGATCAAGTGCTAATGTCTGGCTAGCATGTTCCTTATAGTAGTGATGAGCCTAACCTGGTTGGGGTCCTGTTTTTCCTTAATCCTTTTAGTGAGGAGGCTGTCTATAGTGAGAAGGCCAGCTTTTCCACATGCTGCAGTGAGAACCTTCAGGGTGTACCCTCTGGCCCTAAACCTGTTACTCATTTTCTTTTCCTCTTCCTGAAAAACCTGCCCACGATGCCAAGATCTCCCCCTATATATGGAAAATTAGAAGAAGCAAATTTGCACTCCTGATTTAGGCTCCACTCCTAGTCTCAGGATGGTGGAGAGATGTAAGTCCACACTGTGAAGTAAATGTATACCCATAAATGGTGAATAGCCAAAAGTAGTAAAGGTATTACAAAGTGTAAAAGTAAACTAACACATGTAGATTTACTCATGTGCATGTTTACCATTGCTGCGAATAGCCACCTTTGTATGTTAATAGGATGTAGTCTTCCCACTTGTTTCTTGGATGTCAGTTTGGCTGCTGAGGATATGGAAGGTAGCTCTGTTGTACAGAGACATATGACTGACTTCGTAAGATGAAGGAAGCTAAAGACTATATTGATAGTGAAGTGAGTCCACTCACTAGTTTTCTTTCATCTCTACAGTCAAAGATTCACATTTTTGCTACAGATTCTACATTCACAAAATGCAATCTCAATTGTATGTTATTCACTATTGAATTGCACTCTCACTGTCCTCTAATATGGACTATGCAGAAGCAAACAAATTGTAAAGGGGTCTTTTTGGGATATAGTGATATTACAAACAGGTACACAATTCTTAGTTACAATATATTAATGCTTGTTGGTATTTGGAACTTGTTATTCCACTAGACCAGACTGAGTTCCACAAATACAGGACAGATCCCATTCCAGAATTAGCAAAATAAAATTAGCAAAATGAACACAATGAAAAACAGATCAGATAACTGAGATCAATCATACATTGGCTTAGTTCCACTGATTACACCAGATGAATTTGAAAGCAGCTGATCCAATTATGATTTACAGATGTTGTCCACGAAGAAACAAAAAACAATACGCATGTGTCTTTTATTACAGTTCTACTGTGAAGTGGGGGAGAGGAAATGCAATCACTGCACCACTTCCATGAAGTACTTTGCATTATTTGCTGCTACTAAATATTTGGTCGCTATGTTTGTTAAAACACTGAGCCAAAAAAAAATGTTTTAGGAAACATGTTAAATATACAGACAAAAATAGTAGTTTGACTTTGTTCATATATGCTCTCATGCTAGCATGTTACTTGACAATACAATTACCTCTGTTTTCTTTTGTCTGTAGTTATGTAAAATAGTTTTTGGAATGATTTAAGAAGTATTACTTCAAAAAAATAATTATTTCCAAAGTACTGCAATGTTTGCGTGGGATTGCTACATGTTTAACCATTTCATCAAAGTGCTGGTATATGCCCTGTATTATTATTGATTGAGATGCAGGGGCAGCTGCTTTTGTTTCTAATAATAAGCCAAGTTTATGCTGTGAACTTTGATGTCAGAAACAATGCTGAGATTTCTGTGTTAAATGGAGATATGGTATTTGAAATTATTAAAATTAACTAAGAACTCAGTATTCAGCAACGGGGCCGCTATATATATTTAACCTGTAAGGTCAAGTACAGCGTGATACTATAATTAAGGTGGGAGAATCAGTGATTATGTTGCTAATAATATATCCTCAGTAATTGAGGACGACCTTTCCCATCCAGTGGCTGGTCTTTTCAAAGTGGAACAGCTGTTGTGATCTAATGAAAATTAGAATTGTGAATTGACCCTGAAACATCAATGTTAGTATTAGCAAAATTTCAAACAGGGCACAGTACATTTCAATTGTTCTAATTGTATAAGACAGCATTGATGTCTCCCAGGTCACAGTGACTGATACTTACCTGACCCTGTCTAGGGCCGGGCGATAGTCACTGAGGTTTCCTGACTGGATTACCATGGAATGTATACAAAGAACAGGGGTTTACCCTAATCACCCTAACCCATCTGGGCAAAAGCATACAGAAACAGACACATGATGTTATTCATTATCAAAGAAAATATAAAAAACCTCTATTGTGAATTAATTGGGGCAGATTTGGTGAGCATTTGAATAATGTAAATAACTTGCCTGGGGACTAGGTGCCCACATGTAGGGACTCATTGATTTTCTTCCTACAAAAAATAAGTCTGATCGTTTCCCACACATCATTTGTCTGTGTTTCTGTGTGGATTACCATGGAAGGTGCAAGGTAGGAAACACATTAATCAACCACAGATACAGTCTGATTAGAGCTGCACAGCGGAAATGTTTAAGTACAAGTAACAGCAAGAAAAAATATCTTATGTTGGTGAAGAACTTAATAGACACATAAGGTGCACACACATAACAAACGGGCTAGCTACAAATTATTTCCATTCAAATAAAAAAGGTGAAGGGCATGCAGTAGAACTACACAATACCATTGTAAATGACTCCATTTAGACAATAATGTATTGCATTCTAGATCATAAATAAAAGTCTAAGAAAGCTCTTGTATAAAAGAATCTTCTTCATTATTCAATGTGAAGTTCTATTATTCAATCACAATAAACACAGCTCCTCTGCGTCCAGGCTTTGACATTGAGAGCGATTCATGACTTTGTTTCCTGACGAAAGGTGTTTTGCCATCATAGGCAATATTGAGTACACCATTTTTTGAAATGATAAAGCTTTCCCTAACAGAGTCATCATTAACACAAGCATTAATATGGTTTATTTATTCTCTAGAGCAGTAGTTTTCAACAATGCCTACTCAGGGGGACTGTGACTGTTTTACAGAATTAAACTATATAAAAATTTATAAATTAAAATTAATAAATAATATACAAATAAAGAAGCAAAATTGAAAATGTGAAACTTTTTTTATGGTTAATTGTAAATTAATCAAACTAATAATAATTTAGCATCTGTTGGGTGTAGACTGGTTTTTGCATTTTTGTGTATTATTTTGAAGTTCAAATGATAGATTATAAATAATAATAGATTATAATTATTACTAGAGCAGTGGTCCCCGGATTCCAGTAATGATTCAGTGAGCTCCACAGAAGTCAAAAGGTTAAGAACCGCTGCTCTAGACTTGTCACAAGGTTTATCCATTCTGTTATATCAGACCACCAGTTTGTAAGCTTGCTATATTCTGCTTCCATGTGAAGGAAAGAAGTCTTGGGAGATTCACACAGCAAACAGTTTCCATTGCTAATCCCTTTTTCTTTGGGGTCCATTAGGTGTGTAATGGGATCCTTTGCTGAATATAGATAGTTTGTAGTTTCAAAGTCGATTTTGTGGTACCGGTACAAAACTTGTTCCAGGGGCAATCTGATATTGTTATATCCAGTTCTTGTTCTCAAACTTTCTGATTTGCTTGCATATAGTAGGGGAGAGAAATAAATTCAGCTCCAGCAGAGGATTTTTCAGAGTTTTGTCCACTCTGAGTTCTGCTTCGAGTGCCGAGTTCTAGCAAAACTCCTCCAACCACTGCATGGTGGATTATTTTGTAGTGTGTGGCCTGCCAACATTAGGTTGGCAAGCACATGTGAGAATTTGCATTCCCTAGCATGATTTTTGGGTGCTAGAATGCCTCTGGGCAAGATTTCTCAATGCAGGCTGTCACGGCAGGTAGCAACCATTTGGGTTGAGGAAGCTGCAGCTAGAGCAGGAAATCTACTTGAGCAGCAGAAAGAGGCAGCGCCCTTTGACGCGATGCATGGAGCTGTTCACGCTGATTTTACTCTGGTGAACAATGGCCTGGTGCTAAAAATCAGTGAGATGTACCAAATTATGCCTGCTCACGGAACTCTGTGGAATCTCACAGGGTTTTTATATAACTTCGGCAAATTCCACAGAGTGAAACTCTGCGAGTTCCACCCACCCCTAACCTATAGCTGAGAGATTCAATGGTCTAAGATCTTTAATAATGACAAACTGATTGCTGAGAGCCTGCGAGAACACTTTTCTATCTATGTGTTTAATGGAAGTAATATTTTACGTTTTTACAAACTTTTATAATTCCATGTCATATATTAACTTTAATACCTGAAGTGAAACAAATTACTTCCCATTTTTAGGAGATACTATTACAAGATCCCACAATCAAACCATGTTCGACTCAATGACATTATCCTAGAATGTGTGATAAACAGGTTGTTTCAAGTAGCAGATGGAGGGCACTGCATAATATTGTTCATAGTTTCATAATTCCTTCAAATAATTGTTTAATAAAAGTGTTGCTATCTAAAGTGAACACTATACCATTCAAATGGCTACAAAAGAGAGCAAAGGATATGCCTCCAAATGCTCACTGTTGAACTATTAGGGAATCTTGCTGTGCTTAAGGTAGAATCTTTGCATAACTTCCAAGAGCCACACCGAATATTGATAGTCTTTCAGTTTTTGGAAACCGAAACCAACTTGCTCAAATAGAATTTTAATGTTGTCAGTAACAATCCTTCCCTTCAATGCGCAGTGACAAATAAACAGGAAACCATATTTTTGAGCACTTTAAATGTATTGGAATGTGTTTATGTAGAAATGCTACTGAATAGGTAGCACATTTATGACAGAATAATCATTTCCAAACATCTATCCTTCCCCAACAGCTAAGATTACGTTTCAGCCATCTTTGGACAGATACATCTATATGTATTTTAATCCAAACATTTTAACATAAAATACTAGGGGATCTAATGATATAATTACGAGATAATCTTCACCTTGATTACACGTGAAAGCCCAAAGATCATGGCCCAGCTTCCTGACTATGTATGAGACTGTCATGATCACAGATTATTCTCAGGTAGGAACCTGAAATTAACGAAATATTGAGCCAGGGTCCAAGAGAGCCAGTACAGAAGATTCTGATGAAGAGAAGATAATCAGTATATTTTCTGCAGAAAGTAAATGCCTAAATTTTACAAACTAATCTTGATCCCTTGTATGGCTATTGCTAAAAGTTCCACGCTATGTTAAATTGATGTCAAGCTAAGGGAAAGCCCTGTTTGTCTTGCTCTACCAATTCTTCTGATAGTAAACCATTGGTTTTTACTTTTCTCTATGGGCCTTGCTGTAAAGCCTCAATCAAGTCCATGTATTTGAGATTCTCTGACAAAAAAGACCAATTTATATTGTCAAATGACTTTTCAGCATCAAGCCCTAACAAAGTAAGGATCAAGTCTACAACTTGAGTTGTTTGAGTTATTTCTCATTTTTGCAAAACCCACCTGACTTCTACGTATGATGTTTGTGATTACTTTTATACTGTACTGCCAGAATTTCACCAGGATGTATGCCAAGGACTCCTCCAATAACCCCACTCCTTACCTTTAAGAAGACAAAATGACAAAACACTCTGCAAGTATTTCGGACTTCTGATCTAGGAGGTATTGACAGGCAGTTGGTGTGTGGCAACAACCTCGATATGTATTGAACTGACTGGTAACATCATATTCCTATGGAAGACAAGGTATCATTTTCCCAAATATACTTATATATGAAAGATTTAACAATAGCATGTAAGTTTTTATCATGAGACTGCTTACCACCTAGTGGAAATAGAGAGGTCATAAGTAGCCCCCAAATGAGCAGGTTACAGTCAGGGGACTAAATATTAATATTGCCTTCCAATAGTAGAGACTCAAGGTGCCTGAATGATTTGGGGAGTTCAGAATTGGAGCAAAACTTCTTGAAGTTAGTCAAGCAAGACTCCAAGGGGCATATTCTCAAGGACTTATCGCCTAGTTATCGGCAATTTAGTGCAGCAAAAGTAGTGAAAGAATTATCCCCCCATTCTCAAGCTGGTGCAAACTGCCCATATCGCCAGTTATCCAGCAATAGCTACCGCCAAAAACATTCCCTTTGGATGAGAGCGACAACTGACGCTAATGATATGCAGAGTAGGCGTTCCCGTGCAAAAACAGACGAAAACACCACTTCGCGATATTCTCAATGACCAGCCAGATCGCGTTAGCTGCAGGGATTTAACACCTGCCTTTAACTGGTGTGAAGCAGGACGACTACCCGCAGTATGAAAGGGAGTCCAGCCCAGAGCCACATCTGAAGACCAACACATGGCATGGAGACACTGTTCATGCAGCTCGGAGACCGAAGAGGTCCACAACATCCATGCCCCCCACCCCCATGCCCCCCTGGATCAACCCTCCCCCAGACTACCACCCAGGCGGCGCAGAACAGAACAGCGGACATTCCGAAAACGGCATGGCCCCTCAGCCACACAGTTGCAGAATGTGGGCAGAGGTGGGAACCAAGAATGTTTGAAGGAGGCAAGTCACCCATGACTAAGAATGCACACAATGCCAAGTGTGGTGGTGATGTGCTGGACAGATCTCCGCATGCAGAGCACAGACCTGTCCATGTGGACAGATACTGCTGGTGTCTATAGTGTTGTGGAGAGTGGATACGACCAAGTCACCTCAGGCAGTGGGTAAGAGCTTGGACATGTAGCTAAGCTCCCCCCCGTAAGTGAAAAGGTTGCAATGTAGCATGCCCCCGATGGCGGGCTCGCACGAATAGAGTAATGAAGGAGCGCAAGACCGCTGGGGGTCCAGGATCATACATGCCAAGTGTTGTGTGTATCTGTATCGCCGCAGCATGAGCCAAATGTTTAGACACATTAGCTGCGCCAGTTCAGCCAGGCATATACTCTACATCTGTGTCTGTCCTATCCTTACCATAGGCCTATACTCATGTGGCTCACCACCTTCAACGGCCAAAATCGCAGTGTCGTTGTCAGGCTTGTGGACATGCGCAGACAGGCATGACAATACTGTGCTGTAGCAATGCAAGTGATGCAATCGCGCAGCGCACAAAAGTAAATAGGTTCGGGGGAGGGAGGAGCAGCTGTGAGGCAACGCAACACACATACCACCCCACCCCCAACAAGCCACTTCACATTTCATGAATGCAAGCAGAGTCCAAACTTACACTAGGGATGAAAGCTCCTTTGTCTGAAATATCAGGCAGAAGCACATCTGCACCTCCGACCTTGGAATTGCATCTGCCTGCCAACCCCTGACAGATACTATAGCAGCTGATGCTGACTCCCACTATGCACAGCCCGACGAGAGACCAACGTATACACACCCCACACACAGGAGTCTTTGCTCAAAGTTATCTTGCATGGAATGGCCTTCACACTTACTCCCGCAACATCCCAGGCGTACAACCGGTGCACACTAAAGCAACTCATTGATCCACGATGTGGCATTTCATACACAGGACTGGTGCAGGTCTGAATAGTGCAACTTCAACAAGAGCCACTAACGCAATGTCCGAACATCCCGGACACATGCACAACACCTGTCACGTGGAACTGTACTGTGCACGAAGGTTGCATTCACTGGGGGCACTGCCAATGGCAGTGCTGCGGATCAGTTACTGGCTAAGCTTCCGACTTGCCAACGTCACCTGCGTTCAGCCTGTGTTGCATTGTCGATCATGCATATTCAAGTAGTCCATGGGTGTCTGCCTATCCAACAGTGCAGTAGCTGAACTGAATTTTGAAATGTGTGTGCTTCCCCTGTTGGCCCACGACCAGGAGTGTCACCGTGATACCTGTTTATGGGATGCCCTGATACTTGACTTACATGCTGGCAGCTGGACCTGGGAGATTGCACAAATCCTCGTGTGCAGTGACCACGTTGAACCGCTCCCCCATTGGGCTGTAGTGCTAATTGGTGTAAGGGGGTGGACGTTGCACATCTGTCTGGACCTGCTAATGGATCACCTCGACGTCCGGTTTGATGAAGTCGACAACGACCTCAGGTTGGAAATGTTAGCCTACGAAGCTGCAATCGCTTTCATGGACGAGTAACTAAGTACCTGCAGCCAAAACAGATTGGAACACATTGCTCATGTCCCGACACCTTGTTGCATCTTGGAGATCTGGTCACATATGCAAAAAGAACTATTGATGGACAGAATGCAGAACAATGTCATACATTCACCCCAGTACAGAGATCTGGGCCTAAATCCATGGTTTTTTTGCTCACCATGCCATTCCAGTTTGGACCCAGCCATATGCAAATCAGTCTTGACCTTGTTTCCAGTGGGAACAGTCCAGCCCAAACTGCCAGGCCCTCCCTGGACTGGAAACAAGCATCCTAGGACTGGTTTCGGGGTTTCACCCCTCTTCAGCCAGGATAGCTTGATTCCAGTGGCATGGAGAGCACGGGGCTCACGTATGAGCATACCCGTCCCACTAGGGGTGACAAATGCAAAAATAACTATTGATGGACAGAATGCAGAACAATGTCATACATTCACCCCAGTACAGAGATCTGGGCCTAAATCCATCGTTTTTTTGCTCACCATGCCATTCCAGTTTGGACCCAGCAATATGCAAATCAGTCTTGACCCTGTGCCCAATGGGAACAATCCAGCCCGAACTGCCAGGCCAGGTCCTCCCTGGACTGGAAACAAGCATCCTAGGACCGGTTTTGGGGTTTCACCCCTATTCAGCCACAATAGCTTGATTCCAGTGGCATGGAGAGCACGGGACACACATCTGAGCATACCCATCCCACTCGGGGTGACAAATGCAAAAAGAACTATTGATGGACAGAATGATGAACAATATCATACATTCACTCCAGTACAGAGATCTGGGCCTAAATCCATCATTTTTTTGCTCACCATGCCATTCCACTTTGGACCCAGCCATATGCAAATCAGTCTTGACCCTGTGCCCAATGGGAACAGACCAGCCCGAACTTCCAGGCCAGGTCCTCCCTGGACTGGAAACAAGCATCCTAGGACCGGTTTCTGAGTTTCACCCCTCTTCAGCTAGGATAGCTTGATTCCAGTGGCATGGAGAGCACGGGACTCACATCTGAGCATACCCGTCCCACTCGGGGTGCCAAATGCAAAAAAAACTATTGATGGACAGAATGCAGAACAATGTCATACATTCACCCCAGTACAGAGATCTGGGCCTAAATCCATCGTTTTTTTGCTCACCATGCCATTCCAGTTTGGACCCAGCCATATGCAAATCAGTCTTGACCCTGTGCCCAATGGGAACAATCCAGCCCGAACTGCCAGGCCAGGTCCTCCCTGGACTGGAAACAAGCATCCAAGACCGGTTTTGGGGTTTCACCCCTATTCAGCCACGATAGCTTGATTCCAGTGGCATGGAGAGCACGGGAAACACATCTGAGCATACCCCTCCCACTCGGGGTGACAAATGCAAAAAGAACTATTGATGGACAGAATGCTGAACAATATCATACATTCACTCCAGTACAGAGATCTGGGCCTAAATCCATCATTTTTTTGCTGACCATGCCATTCCACTTTGGACCCAGCCATATGCAAATCAGCCTTGACCCCTGTGCCCAATGGGAACAGACCAGCCCGAACTTCCAGGCCAGGTCCTCCCTGGACTGGAAACAAGCATCCTAGGACCGGTTTCTGAGTTTCACCCCTCTTCAGCCAGGATAGCTTGATTCCAGTGGCATGGAGAGCACGGGACTCACATCTGAGCATACCCGTCCCACTCGGGGTCCCAAATGCAAAAAGAACTATTGATGGACAGAATGCAGAACAATGTCATACATTCACCCAAGTACAGAGATCTGGGCCTAAATCCGTTGTTTTTTTGCTCACCATGCCATTCCAGTTTGGACCCGGCCATATGCAAATCAGTCTTGACCCTGTGCCCAATGGGAACAGTCCAGCCCGAACTGCCAGGCCAGGTCCTCCCTGGACTTGAAACAAGCATCCTTCGACCAGTTTCGGGGTTTCACCCCTCTTCAGCCAGGGTAGCTTAATTCCAGTGGCATGGAGAGCACGGGACTCACATTTGAGCATACCCGTCCCACTCGGGGTGACAAATGCAAAAAGAACTATTGATGGACAGAATGCAGAACAATGTCATAATTCACCCCAGTACAGAGATCTGGGCCTAAATCCATTTTTTTTTTTGCTCACCATGACATTCCAGTTTGGACCCAGCTATATGCAAATCAGTCTTGACCCTGTGCCCAATGGGAACAGTCCAGCCCAACACCCGGAGTGGACTGCGGCAGTTGGCACGGTTCCTCATTCTGACATACTGCTGCATTGGCCTGCATGTTGTGGCACCTATCCTGCCCGTACTGACACGCATATGCTAATAAAGTCTACGCACCTTCACTTGTATTCAACTGTGATGAGTTTTGATTTGAATGACAATGTGTGTCTCAATGCCTATGTGGGTCATGCGCATGCGCATTTATAGCATTACACAGGGAGTAGCTTCTTGTGAAATCACTGTTGCTAGATTCATCCATACTTTCATTCTTGATTGATCATTGCCATGACACATCTGTGTGAATCGTAATCAGTGGAGTGTTGAAGCTCGACCAGTACAGGGCCATGCAAACCCCACTTTACATTATTGGCCCATAGAGGGCCAGCCAGAGTCCTTTTGGGATTGACAAGTTCATAGGGAGTGGAAGACTACAGTCCGTAGTGTGATTGCTTTGTCATTGGTGACCAAACCAAATATGGCAGTCCATGTCCAGGTCCAAGGTGATTGTCGCTCAGTGTATAGGGGGACAGTGGGAGGTGTTATTCCAGGGCATAATGCAGAGGGCAGAACCAAGCTAAACCAGGCCATATGGCGGAGATGAATGCTACCACTTCAATCTTGCTACAAGGCCAGATTCACCATCATCCTCGTCCCCTGATGATAATAATAATAATAATGCACATTTGTAAAGTGCGAACCATCACCCGTAAGGGTCTCTAGGCGCTGGGGGCCGTCGGGAAGATTAAGCAAACTATTGCCCAGAGTCACATGGTGCTGGGCTAATCTGCCGCCGGTGCCGGGGATCGAACCGTGATCCCCAGATTCCGGAGTCAGTCGCCCTGGCCGTGGTGCCACACCTCCTCCTGATGTGTCAGGTCCTCACACGCTGGTGGTGGTGTTTTGTCTGCATCACTGTGTGGCACTGGCACTTCAGTGGGAGGAGAAGTGGATGTAGTAGTAGCACCAGCATCCATCTGCACCAGGCCTTGTGGTGGCAATGCCATGACGAGGATCTGCAGGGCATGGAAGATCCCAGCTACATATCGCTGGTATGCAGCCGTGGCAAACTTTCTTTCCGCCTGCATCTGCTCCAAGCACTCCATCATTCTCCGTATGTGTCCCAACTCACGGATCTCATCGCTGTGGCCACTCTGACTAGACAGTTGTTCTCGGTTCAGAGTCAGGACTCCAGCGATGTCGGCCATGGCTTGTTGTAGAGCAAGGAGCAGACAGTGGGTGTCCGTTAGTGACTGTGAGTGGTCCCTGATGGGACTTAGACACCCACGTATGGCATCTAGTTTGGCTGCAATGAGGTTGGACCCCACCCGCAGCTGGACAGACATCTCCTCCTGGTACCCTAACACACGGCATTGGAATGCCATGTGTTGGTCGTGGGGATCCTGGGAGACAGTTGTGGTGGTGGATGCTTGTTGCTGTGTGGTCTGTGCAGGCGATGGTGTCTCATGGATGCAGCTGGGCTGCCCTGCTCCGGGAGGTGGGGTGCCCGAGCTGTCCCTGAGCTGTTGCAGTTTATTTATTTATTTATTTATTTACGGGTTTTATATAGCGCAGTGCGTCGATGTAGATGTTGGGGAGGTCCTCTTTATCATCAGTGCTGAGTTGTTGGGTCTGCTCTGCAGGAGGTGTTGATTCTCCATCTGCAATGTGAAGGGGAAATGCAGAGTGACATCGTGTTCACATGTATGTTCACGCATTGTACATGTTTATTGTCAGACTGCATGGCAATGTACATTGTGACTGTTTATGAGGAGACGCCTATTGGAAGTGGGACACTTGGCATTTCTACACCATCAGGGATGTGAGGTTGTACTTCTATATTGTCATCTCACAGTTTCCTTATATGCCAAATGCGAATGGCCCTTTTCTACACACAGGCGGCAGCAGTTGTGTCCTCTGTTCTGTTGTGAAAGTGTTGCAGTTTGTACCACATTGTTGTGGGTGTTGGGGTGCTCTGCATCTTATGTGTGTGTGCTGCATTGTGGATGAGTTGTCCCTTCGGCTCTGATTTGGCTGGCCCTTCTCCCTTTCAGGCGGTATGCCTTTAACTTCTGTGCTTATGCAGTGCTGCGATGTTGCAGACTTGGGTAAATTGGGCTCTTGGTCGGAGTTGTGATTCTTGGGAAGGGTTTGTCCGCAGATGTGCTATACTTACTTGGGCATGTGTGCCATTGTTAGAAATGGGATTTCTGGTTGGCTAGGGCTGGCGCCAAAGCCAGGCAGAAACCACCACTCTAGTCAGGGCTGGGGAGTTACACGCCAAAGATAACCCCTGCTCACCCCCTTGGTAGCTTGGCACGAGCATTCAGGCTTATCCCGGAGGCAATGTGTAAAGCGTTTGCGCGCGCACCCAGCAACAACACCCAAGGCCCACCACAAAAGAAACTCCACACAAGGCCTGGGACCCGGGACTTGGATGCGGAACCTGCCGGGCTTCCCGCTTCCTTTCCTCCTTCACCACTGGAGCGCGGGGTAGGCTCCCGCCTGCTTCCGGATCTTGGGACGAGGCCCCGCCCATGTCCCTTCAAGGACTGCCTGACTTCCTGCGGGAGCCCGGCTGCTGCGGTGATTCTTCCTCTGCTTTCCCCGAAGTGCGGCGTGGGCTCCCGCCTTCGTATTAAAGTAAAAATAGGCAGAAATAAGCGGGATGGGCACCCGCCAACGAGCACCGCAACGCGGGGTGGGCACCCGCTATAAACCACGGGCAAAGCGGGGGAATCCCTACGTCGGGGTTCCCTCATAAATTATTGCAGCTCAACGCTGCTGGTCAACACGAAGGCGCTCTTCAGCAAGACAAAATAAAGCGCTTCTCAGCCAGGGAAGACACAGCGCTCCTCCCAGGCAAGGCCCAGGAACAAAGTCTTCTAGGAGGGCAGGGGGGCAAGGGCTGGGCCCAGGGGCCAGCTCACAGGGCCCTCCAGGCAGGGAGGCAGTCCCCAGTGGCGGTCTCTCCTGGCGCCCAGCAGCAGGCCCCCCCAGTTAGGATCAGCAGAGAACATTTTGTAAGGGGTCACAGCCCCTTTTTATACACATATTTCTTTTGTGACACAGCACAGGGTTTAGGGCAGAACCAGTTACAACTGGTTCAGGAGCACTTGAGCACTTTGTTTTGCTCAGCTCCTCGCCTTCCTTTCACAGGACAGGCCAGGGCCATCAGACGCACCACAGGGGGTGGAGCCAGCATTGTGTGGGGAAAGCCCAGCCCTATTCAGGTCCCAGGTGCACTCCTCCCACCCATCTGGCTGCTGACCTCCCCATTCACCACTGGGTGACTCATCCTGACTCTGAGGATTCCCTAGCCCATCACATGACCTCAGCCAGCCAATCGCCAGACAAGGCACTCATCTCACACTGCACACAGAAATGTCAACTTCTAGAAGTGGCACTTCCACACTAGGTACATTGACGCCGCACACATCATCATGCAGCATTTCATCACACAAGTCCGCACATACCAAACTCGCACCTGCACTCCCCACGCATCAGGAACTACCAGGGACACATACATTCCCCCATGCATTCCTATGGGAGGGCAGGCCAACCTCACTACAAGCACGCACTTTACCCTGGGACACAGTGGTAAAGTGCGCAGAAGCCAAAAATCACTAACACCAGATCACAATAAAAAGTAAAAAGTTTAGGGGTGAACCTGCCAGAAGGGCCAAGTCCAACAGCCATTGTGATCATCTCCACCGTCCCCCAAGTCCCTGGTTGTTACTCACCCTGTTGCTCTTGGCTCAGGTCATGTTGTGCAGTATCTGGTCCCCCAACTCCGCCACCGTCTCCCCAATGATGGTCCCAGGTTGGTCCTCCGTGGGGCTTGTGGGGTTCTGGTTGTCCTCTGTACTTGCCCCGGCTACCTCCATGGTGCTTCACAGTTGTTTGGGTCTTGTTTGTGCTTTTGGTTGCTGCTTTTATTGTGTTTTTGGCCACCTGACTTGTGGGACTTGCAGGCTGGCGCTGCTTCTCGCTGGATTTTGTTTCTCAGTTGTGCCCATCGTAAGTTTTTTCACGTTGGGGTTTAGATTTTTATTGCCATCCAGAGACTATTATCACAGACATTTGACACGTTATCGGGTGACTATTGCATGTTACCGCCGGTTTGTGAGTACGACGTTGACACAGAGTTATTTTCCCGCGATAGATGGCGATATGAGAGATTGCGTTAACTGATTTTGGCGATGATTATCACACGTTCTTGAGAATATCCCACCAAATCTGCAAAAGAAGGATAAATCAGACCTGTCTTACCACCCAAGGGAAACAAAGGGGAACAAAACCTAAAGCACCTGATTTCCAAAGGTAAACTTGGGGGCTGAATTTAATGGCACACGGACTTGGTAGCCCACCATCGTAGCGGTGTTTGGAACCGCCCACCAGACATGCGGCGGTCCTACCACTGCCATTAGGATGTACCCGCCATACTGGCAGGCACATCCTGGGCTTTTAACATTGCGGGCGGTGCTGCTGGCTGCAGCACCATACGCAATGTTAAAAGTGCTTTCATTGCATTTCCCTGCACTACGTGGCAGGCACCACGTGGTGCCTGTCACTTGGTGCAAGGAAATGCAGGCGGGTACAATGGGTACCCCCCAGTGCAGCGAAACCCCAACAAGGGGGGCCCACAACAGGCCCCCAAAACCAATCTCTGCCAGCCTTTCCATGGCAGCGAAGGTCTTTCAATATCCACATCCTAATTTGGCGGACGGTGCCTGCTAGGCACAGCCACCATTTTAGGGGCCCTGCACCATCCGCCAGGCAATCGGTGCGATTGCCTTTGGCTGTGAAGCAGCAGCCGGACTTTGCGTCTGCTGCGATACCCACCGCCATCCTAATTTGGTGGTGGGTAATACGACTCTTTTGTCTAACTTCACTCTTGTTTTGGAATACACAAACTATGAGTGAACAGTAAGTTTACAAATGTGTAGAGACTCTTCAGTCCAGGCGGAGAACTCTGCACATAACAAGATAAGTCTGTCCGATCTTTTTATCTACAAGTTCACCACCCTGTCTGTGGAGTCCCTGCAATCATGTGAACAACAGAACAGGAGTAAACTCACACAAAACTATAAGTATACCTTTGTGAATCAAGCCCATTCAGTGCAAACTAAACAGCCGGAATTGCTGTTGACAGGCAAAGTGAAATATTATGACTGATGTTTAAATCTTTCTAGTTGTTACTGACCCAAAAGTGTCCAGAATGTTCTGGTTCTTTTGGAATATTCGCATCATCCCACTCTGCAACGGAAGTGTTGTTGTATGTTACCCTCTGACTCCACTCTCATTCTCCCTCCGTAGCCACCAGTGGACCATCTGCCATAGTTTCCAAGACTTCAAGTGGAGTCTGGGAAATATGGTTGCTTCCTTATGATACAATTAGTGACCCTTAGAGATTACAAATTCTAGAATTCTTGGCACATACCCAAAAAAGAGAGAATGACCAGGGTTTATTATTACACCGCCACTGTATATCATTTATCGCTTCACTGTTTATAAGAAGGGGCTCATTTTGCTAACCTATAGTCTTAACTACCTGGTAACTTACTTGTAACCTTTGAAACTAGATTTCTGTTTGGTAGTTTAATATCCCCAATGATCGATTAAATGGATTTGGAGCTTGTGCAATCTTAAGAGTCTGTCTGAAGCTTCAGCAATAGTTCAACCTGAGACAAGTACATCATTTGCATAAAGCTGTGACTGGAAATGGCTTCATTGAATTTACTTCATAATAAAGAGAGATTTATGTGGGAACGAGCTTGTCAGAATAAAAAATTAAGCCATCTAGGCCAAATGATTTCCTAGAAGTAAATTCATCACTTCAGCGAAAGAGATTTCTGTTTCTAATAATGGTTTATTTTTTTGTCATGGGGAGGTATGGGCAGTTTCTGAAAATGTGAAAGCATGGCTGTAAGATTATGCTGAAGCTTGTCATAAATGTTAATTGTAAAATTCTGAAACATTTTATGGAAGCTTGCGTTATTTACCATACGAAGACCATCTGGTGCCTTTTTTAATAGATAACAATACTGTTTCATATTTGCGTATGTTGAATGCTAGCATGTTTTCCCCTATACATTTTACCGTACCAATATGTGTGCTAAATTCTGGGGAAAGTCCACTCAACTCTCTTCCATTATTTGTTAATTTGTACATGCATGATTGAACCTGTTTTCTAAAGTTTGCATTGTTATATCTATTTTATTGAAACTGATGTTTTGATGCTTTTTGCTCCTCGTAGATTCTTCTGCCAAGAATATCCCCTGAAAAGTGCTTTGTGCTATTCTCTTCTATGTTTCCTCTTTAAGGGGCATATCAACAACAACCGGCGATAATTATCACAAAGCGCACTTAGCGCTTGGATAATTATCGCCGGCTAGCGTGAATTTTTATCGCTGAGATAGCGTGCTATTAGCAACGCTTATCTCAATAGCGATAAAAATCTACACGCTAACTGGCTAACGTGAGATTATGGCTTGAAACCATACCTTGTTGATAGGGACAGGCAAACTTAGCCATGATATCCTCCTTCCATAGGATATCATGGCTAAGTCTGAAAATTAGCAGACGTAAAAAAGCAGCGTTAACCGCGGTTAGCGCTGCTTTTGTTGTCTCTAACAGGGTTAGCGACATTCTTGATAATAGGAGAAATGTCGCTTAGCGACATTTCTCCTATTATTTTACTCTGGAACGCCCCCTTTGCATCTCATTAGAGATGCAAGGGGAAGCGTAGAGTAAAAGGGTGCTAACATGCAAATTTGCGTGTTAGCACCCTGTTGTTGATAGGGCGCTAGTTTTATCGCTGCTTTTTTGGCTTTTAAAGCCAAAAAAGCAGAGATAAAGCCCTTGTTGATATGCCCCTAAATACTTCTGCAGCATCCTTTAATATACTCATCAATTGCCTTGGTGAGTTTGTCTATAAATTCATCCTTATCTTCCCCAATCTCTCTGTGAATAATGTATTGCTGATAAGATTGAAATGAAGTTCCAATTCAATGGCTGCACAATTTTTTGAATCTCAAATGCAAAACATATGGTGTCACAAAATGTCTGTTAGATCTAATTTTATCCAACATTAGTGCTGATGAGAGGCAGAAAAAAGATGTAGAACCTAGCAGTGTTAAGTAATTTCCAGGCATGAGCCAATACATTTTGGAACTCTGGGAAATATCAACAAGGGCTTTATCTCTGCTTTTTTGGCTTTAAAAGCCAAAAAAGCAGAGATAAAACTAGCGCTCGATCAGCAACAGGGTGCTAACATGCAAATTCGCATGTTAGCACCCTTTTACTCTTCGCTTCCCCTTGCATCTCTAATGAGATGCAAAGGGGGCGTTCCAGAGTAAAATAATAGGAGAAATGTCGCTAAGCGACATTTCTCCTATTATCAAGGATATTGCTAACCCTGTTAGCGATAAAAAAAGCAGTGCTAACCGCGGTTAACGCTGCTTTTTTACGTCTGGTATTTTTCTGACTTAGCCATGATATACTATGTAAGGTGGATATCATGGCTAAGTATGTCTATCCCTATCAGCAAGCTATCACCAAACCTTGTTGGATTATCGCTGTATTTCCAGCGATAATCTCATAATTGGCAGCTTGCGCTCTGAATTTTATCGCTTTGGAGATAAGCGTGGCTGATAGCACGCTATCTCTGCGATAAAATTCAGAGTTGGCCGGCGATAATTATCCTCACGCTAAGAGCGCTGAGCGATAGTTATCACTGGCCCTTGCTGATATGCCCCAAGGTCTCTATCTTTAGTAGTTGTTATCTCTCACTTCTGAAATTCTGTCATATAAAATAAATGTAGGTTATGTTATGTTTGATATGTTATTAGTTTTATAGAGTGCACTGTTACCTAATATAGGAGTCCTAGCATTTAGGTAATACAAATGCGGAAATGAAAATCAGAAGCCATGGTACTGAGTTTAAAGTCAGATTTTTAGGCCTTCCTAAATCTTGTGTTTCCCTCAGTGGTATTGAAAGAGAGTTCCATAGTCAGATTGCCCTTCCCAGAAGAATCTGCCTCCCATACACTGATGCCTAAAATTTGGGACGGTAACCAGCTGCATGTCATCTGAAAGCAACATTTGCTCTGGGGTCCAATAGCCTTTGCTGACAGGCGTATATTGTGCAGACTTGTGCTGAAGGGAGAGGGGACTTGTCCTGTAGAAGGCCTAATGAATGAAACAAATACATTTAACCATGGTTCCTCTTGGAGAGAGGCACTAGTATAGAGTCAAAAGTGATAGCGGTGGAGGAATGCAGAGCACATTGTAGCACCAGTCTATCAGCTGCATTTTAAATGTGATGCAGACTGCTTAAAAGGCCAACAGGAGAGCCCAAAAATAGAGAACAGTAGTCCAATTGACTCAAAATAGTCAACTGCACCACCAAAGGATGACTGGAAATAGGAAGATGTGGTAACATGTTTTTCAGAAAATGGAACAATGAAAAGCAAGTGAGATATATATATATATATATATATATATATATATATATATACCTACTGGCGGTCGCCAGTAGGTAGATATAGTTAGGACCTATTTTCCTTAGGAAATCAGCAACATTCTATTTGGAATAATGTTGGCGCCGATTGACGAATCTTCGCGAAATTTTCCAAACTTTTGGCCAGCTCCGGTCTGCTCCTATCCTGAAAATTTCACGGTGATTCGCCAAGCGGGGGCCGAGAAAAAGGGTGGTCCCAAAACGCGTTTTTCCCATGCATTTTCCCATAGGACCTGTTGATGCAGCTACAGCCCGAACTGCTGAACGGAATTACACCAAATTTGGCAAAGCGGTAGCCCTCAGTTCAGACTCATGCCTTTTGCTTAAATGGTGTAAATCCGTTCAGTAGTTCCTGAGAAAATTAGAGTTAAAAAGATTGATATATCTATGGCCTCGGAGGATCCGCGCACCCTCCCCTCACCCAGCGCGCACACTGCCGTGCACGAGCTGTATTCTAATTGGCTGTCAACACTCCAGATCAGGAGCCCCGGGGACCGCCACCCCCTGGGGCTTAAAATGATTTGATGTGGGGGGCTCTCAGGCCCCCCCAGCCCCAGGGACCGCCACCCCCCGGGGCAACTTGTACATGTTGGAGGGGGGCCATGTCTTGTATTGGCCCTGGGGACCGCCACCCCCCAGGGCCGGCTCCTGCAGTGTCCCGGGGTGCCCACCCCCGGGACACTGCTGTTTGCAATGGCAGGGCGGGAGCCTCGCGGCTCCCACCCTGCCATTGCAAACTGCTTTGCTTCATTGAAGCGAGAGCAGGGAAACCTGCTCTCGCTTCAATGAAGCAAAGCAGATTGCTTTTCCACATGGGGAGCAGCATGTTAGCTGCTCCCCATGTGGAAAAGCAATGCCGGCTCCCGCAGGAGGTAGAGAGCCGGCTGGGACCGTGGGGGGATTGGGGACCCCCCACGGTCTCCAACGAGAGGCCAGGCCCTGGGGGATGGGGTCCCCGGGGCCAGAAGTGGCCCGGGAGGGGGGGCCACGAGGCCCCCTTACCCCATTAAATTAAAAAGATAATAATAAAAAACAAAAAACAATGGCCGGCCCCGGGGGATGTCAATGACCATGTCATGATTGATGTAATATGTGACATCATCAACAGTGGATTGCGGGCGCGCGAGATGTAGTTAGTACAACTAACTATATCGGAGGAATTTCAATGGTTTTGTTCGAGTGAAATGTCCAGATAACTATAACACCCCTAAAACCTATTGTTTTTGCAGTGAAATTCTAAGGTTTTTTAAATGCTAATTCCTAACTATATCAGGCCTGAAACCTATGTTTTTTTCAGTGACTATATATATAATTTACATGATTAGAAAGGAAGTGTTTATAATCCAAATAGTCTCCCAGATTGCAAACTGACTGAGCCAGACATGGATCAGAGCTCAGTAGAGTCAGCCTAAAGTTAGCAGGTAAAGCCTGAGGTAGGCTGCTAGTGATACTGCACAGAATCTCAGTATCTCACATCTTAAATTTCAATGAGTTGTAGGACAACCAAAAAGTAACATCCATCATACAGTGATGGAACGCATCAAAGGAACATGATTCATTCTGTGTGTTGTACATAATTCATGAAATCCACATCATAAGATCTAACGAGCTGTGTTAGGGGCATAAATAAAGTTTACCAAAAGTAGGACCCAGGACGGAAGCAAGAGGAACACCCTGCCCCAATGTCTTAATCTCTGAATAGAATGGTTGAAAATGAATAACTGAAGAACTGCGAGGTTTTTAACTACGCAGACGACACGCAGCTACTGGTCCAGCTGGGCGATACTCCGGAGGCCCAGGAGTCAGTCAGAGATCTTTTGAGATTCACGGTCAACTGGATGACTAACAACTTCCTTAAAGTTAATGCAGATAAAACGGAGGTTTTGGTGGTGACCAACACAGCTAATCCCTGGGATGATCTGTACTGGCCCCCTGAACTTGGCAAAACCCCCAGCCCGGGGTCGGTAGTGAAGAGTCTTGGCTTAAAGATCGATGCAGCTCTCACTATGGCCCCCCAGGTGTCGGCTGTGGTAGGTTCCTGTACTGCCGTGATGCGGCAATTGCGTAAACTTACTGCCATTCTCTCTGCCTCCACGCTGCAGACTATTGTCTCAGCAACGGTCATCTCGAGGCTAGACTATGGTAACGCTCTGTACTTGGGCCTGTCACAGAAGCTGATGAGGAAACTGCAAGTCGTGCAAAACGACGCTGCCAGACTGGTTTTTTCTCTTCCCAGAAGTGCACACGCATCCACCCTCCTTCGTAAACTGCATTGGCTTCCAGTGAAGCTCAGGGTCCATTTTAAAGGCCTCTGCATGGCCCATAAAGCACTCTTTGGCAATGCCCCGGAATATGTTAAACAGCGCCTGAGGAAGTATGTTCCCGCTAGGCCCCTACGTTCTGGGGCTGTCCCAAATCTGGTTCAACCCAGATTTAAATTAAAAACTAAAGGCGGTAGTGCTTTCTCAGTGCTCATTCCTCAACTCTGGAATGACCTTCCCTCTAGCCTGAAGGAGGAATTTAACCTTCTCTCCTTCAGGAAAAAACTGAAGACATTTTTGTTTGGCACAGTAACACCTTCAGGCTAATTGGAGTTGGCATATGGTTGGGGAGGCGGTACGATGTTGGTGGTTGTCTGTTTAGCGCTTAGAGACCAGTGGTGATAAGCGCTCTATAAGAACCATTTAACATAACATAACATAACATAACATAGCCTGAAACCTATCCTCTAAATAGGACTAACACCATTGCAAAGCGGCTCCACAGATGCCGACATCAGTGGGTCTGGAGATGAAGATGGCATGGCATACCGTATCGAATGGAGCAGGAACATTGAGTAATACCAACACTGCTAGTTGACCCCTTTCTGCTTACTTTTACAGGTCGCCAAGGACAGAAAGTAAGTCTGTCCTTGTCCATGAGCAGGGTAAAATCCAAAATGAGCAGGATCTGACAACTGATGTCATTCAATAACTCCAGATACCTGCATGTTTCCACATTTGTCCAATATTTTAACAGGAAAAAGCAACAAACCCATTGGGCGAAGGTTGTATCAAAGTGGACATTTTTCAAAAAGGAGGCATCCAAAGCCAAGCCCTTTTCCACTCATGTTGCACCATTGTCTTATCCAAGGATTTGTTACAAAAGTCCAAAAGCAGATAGGCCAAATTCAGTGAAACTCCATTGCAGACTCTCAGAGCAATTTGGCCTAAATGAAAACCAGAGGAAAGTGAATTTGCCAATTGTATGAATACTTTTGTACTTAATGGTTCAAATTTAGAAAGAGAGTGCATTTTTCCGCCCGCGAGCAGCGGACCCCATGCCCACCATATTAGTGTGGCCAAACATAGCCCATTTCCAGTCCGCCAAACTGCCATCAAAGTGCGGCCGCCACCGCGGCGGTGTGAGCCAATGGAGACTCACCGCCGTGCGGAATGACGTCCACCCGCTCCACAAATTAGGATGCCCCAAACAACCAGTCGCACCGCAGCAGCGAAGCCACCCAACCAGAGACGGTGGAAGCTTGATTACGGAGCGCGAAACCAGAGTCCCGGTCCACACCATCAGGACACGACCGCTTAATGCCCCCACACCGACACGTTTTTCGGTGCTGTACCTGATATATCACCAGCAACTCATGGACCACCGCGGATGCCGCCGCAGGTACGCAATAACACAACCACAACACACAACTCATGGGCTGATACTGGGTCCAAATCAACATCAGACACCCTGGTGGGGACAGGAACACATCCACAAGTACACCCACACATAACCCACCTGCCACCAAGTCACCCCTCCGCATCCTCGACACACATTTTCTGCGACCATGCAGCAATGTCCTGGTCACGTCTCCGCAGCGGTGAAGACAAGGGAATACATGCATACAATGCAGAAGGCAGGGCCAGCGCCAGGCATGGGCAGGGCACAAAGAGTACGGGGCCACACCTCTACCCTCCACACACTAGCACCCCCTGTAAAGGCACATGCCGTGTGCCCCTCCTGTGCACCCCCATGCACAACACCAAGCCAGGTGAATCCACACCCTGCACCACACAACAAACAACCAGGGAGACAGCCACAGCAGGAGTGGCTGCAGAGGAACACACAGCACAGAAGCACAGGGCCAGGGAATACACACACACCACAACACCACCACACTCATGGCAATAAAAATGAGTACAAGCACCAAATAAACACACACACATACAAGGAACAAACATCCAACTGGACACACAGCCTGCCAAGTCACACATACATACCCCATACTGACACACAGACACATGCACACACCACATGCCAACAGCAATGGAGCACAACAAATAGGAAAGCCAAAGTTGGGTGCACATAAATGGAAGACCATGGAGACAACCAACAAGCATGTATACATCACAAGCAAGACAAGGAACAGAGAATAACAACCTCAGCCCATCAAAGCACACATGGCTGGCACAGTTAGTGAAGTCAAATCACAGATAGCTCAGTGCAACAACACAGGGAAACAGCAAGGCAAACCATATATAAGCACAAGGATGAAAGGAAGGCCCTGAAGTCAAACTGTGAACAGCCACACATGTATACAACTACTTCACAGGAGTACGCCAGCAGCACAACACACAGGGACCCTTGACACACTCCATGACTGCCAAACACTAGTAGGAATCTACACACATACACCCCTCACACCAGCAGCACACAACACCAGTGTCAAACACAATGAAGGCTGGCAATACTTGCCAGTCAATACACAGACAAACAATCACACACCCTAGGGGTAGCCACAAACATCAGACACACAGGGATGCCAGAAGAAATGTCTGCACAAAAACAACAAACACATAATCCAACAGAAACACACACAGAATCACAACAAGAACAGACATGCCCTGTGCAACTAAACTGTGGAAAGGCAATGGGAGCACAGACACAACAGGAGTGCACAACCTCATCACTCAGGAACAATGCACAGACAACATACCACAACACAGACAAGAAGTGCACCATCACAGAATAACACAGCCACATCAAACAAACAACAGATGCAGAGGCAAATAAATCACATAGCAAACACAGCAGGACATCAGGGAATTCACACCAGGCAATGACAAGGTAACATACACACACAGCACTGTATGCATAACAAGCAGTGTGTGCACACCAGGCATACCAGCCCCACACAGACATGAGTGACATAACGTTAACCCACACAACACCAATCAGCACAGCACAAAGACAACAGCACACGAAGGAAGTAAAGCAGTACCACAGCCAACACACATACATCCAACACAACACCAACAGATGCACAAGTCTGGGACAGAAAGGTGGAAACAACTTGACCAGAGGACTGGGCAGTGCACACAGTTGAACTGCATATGAGCAACGATGACTGCCAAACAGCACAAGAATATCACATATATCCCATTGGAGAAATGCCCTGAGTAACACATTGCTCCTGGCCAAAGAACTGCACCAAAAAGCACAGTGTCACAAATGAAGTAATGGGGAGGCATACACATATGTAAACCAAGGGGACAGCTGACATCAAAGTGAAGTGTACTGCATGTCAGTAGGGGACATGGCAGGAGTGTACCATACACAAATAGAGGTAGTGCAGACTCACAATGGGTAGGCATCTGAAGCACAGATAGGGGATGGTATGACAACCCACAACATGCCATACTGGAGGCAAAAAGACACCATGTGACAGCAATGCATGAGAAAACACATCAACAATGGCAGTGTGGAGCAGCAGGTCTGTACAGTCTCCACAAACAGTAGCAAGACACACAGATGATCAACAAAACACAAAACTGACTTGCCAGTCACACAATCTGCATACTCACAAGTGAGAAAAACAAGTAAGAGTCAGTCAGAACTGCAAGGAAACACATACACACTGCCATCACAAGATGACCACACACATACACCACTGGGCACACATAAAGGAAGAATACACATTCATGATGACCCTGGCCAGTCTGCCTGCAATACTGTGGATATAATCCCACTCTGTGCTGGCAGTGCCCCCCAACCTGACATGTGTACAATATAGCCAACATGAACAAATTAAGAAACTGACAACTGCTTTCCATTTAAAATTGACATCATTGCCCCCACAAGTATCAGGGTCAGGAAGAACTGAAGTCCCTGTCATCCCTGTAAAAAATAGAGTAAGTGAGCCAAGACATTGGCTATGTTGAAGCGGCACACAGAGCATGTGGCACAGTAAACCATATACACACAGCAAAATAAATGTATTTAGTAAGGACACAGATAAAACAGACAACATGAGCAACTGTCTTTATTCACATGTTGCACAGATAGGCACCATGAGTAGAGAAGAACAAGGCACAAAATGCAGAGTATGTCCATGAGAAGCTGCACAGGCAAGGGCAAAACAGCAAGGCCAGTGGCCAGTTTAGGGTGCGGAGTATGTCCATGAGAAGCTGCACAGGCAAGGGCAAAACAGCAAGGCAGTAGGCAGGGCAAAGTGCAGAGTATGTCCATGAGAAGATGCATAGGGAATAGTTGAACACAGCAACGAGCAACAAGGCCAGTGGCAAAAACGAAGTGCAGAGTATGTCCATGAGAAGCTGCACAGGCAAGGGCAAAACAGTAAGGCCAGTGGGCAGGGCAAAGTGCAGAGTATGTCTATGAGAAGCTGCACAGGCAAGGGCAAAACAGCAAGGCCAGTGGGCCGTTCAGGGTGCAGAGTATGTCCATGAGAAGCTGCACAGGGAATACTTGAACACAGCAAAGAGCAACAAGGCCAGTGGCAAAAACGAAGTGCAGAGTGAGTACATGAGAAGCTGCACAGGGAATGTGTGCGACTGTAGCCTTTCCATGGTCAGCAACACAGTCAGGGGGTAACAATGTGCAGTACATGCCCCCCTGTGTGAGAGACAGGTGTGTGAGGGTGACTACCACTCAGACTTGGCTGTCAGGCAGACTGGGAGCTGGCTGCGTGTTGGGTACAATTAGAGGCCTGGCCCGGGGAGAGACAGGCTCAGCTGAGGTAGAGGCATCAGTGGCTTGGGAAGCCAGAGGGCTGCTTGGACCAGGTGGTGTAGTGGCACATGGAGGTGAAGTCATGCAGATGTGAGACACAGTGTGGGTGGGAGATTGTGGAGGGGTGCCTTTCCACTTCTTAGGGATTCTGAATGGCTTGCCTGACTTTGGATCAATGGGAAGTGGTGTGGACACAACAGGCGCACTCAACACCAAGGCTGCAGCAGGTGGAGATGCTGGCACTCTCTCTTGGGACGTGCTGGATCCAGCGGAACGCTTCGCCTGGCTTCGCCTTTGCCTCTCCATCCCCTTTTTACCAGGTGTTACCCCTACAGTGCCCTCCTCCCACTGCTTCACTGGGCTTGGAATGGGAGTCGAGGTGGTGGGTGAATCTGCCTTGGAGCCCTTCTTAGATGTACCCTTGCCATGCACCACCTTCTCAGTGGGCACAGAAACTGTATGCTTCTCTTTGCGAGATGCTTTAGGGACAGGAGAGTCCTTGGCTTGGGTTGCCTATGCGGCATGTGAGCCTGAGGTCTGCTTCTTTGCTTTTTGGCCCCTGGTGTCGGCTGACGGGCTTTTGTCTTTGCGCTCTGGGGTGGCTTTAGTCTTCTGTGGGGATGGTGTCTGCGCCCGGGACCGCTTGGGTTGCTGCTGCTGTGTGCTTCCTGTGCTGTATAGTGACTTTGAGGTCTGTGGACCGTGGTCACTATCATGAGACGTGGCTACTGCCAGGGGTTGGACTAAGGGGCCGGAGCTGGACTGTGAGTATGTGCCTGTTGAAGGGCTGCTGTCACGGTGGAGGACAGAGACTGGACAGTCCAGTGCAGCCCACCCACGTCTGAATGTATACCTCCATGAAAGCAACCACCTGTGCCGATTTTTTGGTGTGGTCAATGAAGGCATTGATGAGAGCTGTCTGGCATACTCACAGCTGGTGCAAAAGGTCCACAGACTCAACACTGATGGCAGCAGGTGGGACAGGGGCAGGGGCAGCGGTGCCAAGGGTGAAGGACACTCTTCCCCTCTTACTGGTGCGAACATGGGCACTGGCCGCTGTGTGGTGGAAGATGATGCAGAGTCCCCATTCCCTGTGCCCGCCAACATGGATGCATCACTGCTGGCATCAGATGATGTGGAACTTTGTGTCTCAGGCTGGGATTCCTCCAGCAGACTCCTGTCCCCCTCCGAGGCGCTGGTCGCATCTGTGTCACTGGACTCCTGTGCATCTGTTGTGCTTGTTTCACCCCCACTGATGTCCATCTCCTGTCCCTCCGTGACCACAGGAGATGCTGCATGAGAGAGAGAGAGGTGTAGGGTCAGTTCAGTGGCAGCAACATGACAAACATATGCAAGCAAAGCATCACAGAAGATGGCTGAATCTATATGTTGTACACCACCCTGTGCAATCACATTGTGCTAACTCACTATATTGACTCAAACAGTGCGTGGAAGCTGGAAATTAAGGCATAAGTGAGCCATGTGATGACCACACAGCACAACACCCTGCTAGTGGCTCAGTTCAACTAGACACACAAATAGCTCTGAGCACACCTAGGGCCATGATGGGGGCACACTACTTGTTGCCAATGACAGATCTGGATGGAGCAGGAGGGGACAACACAGACACAGACTACAACATTACATTCCACAATGGCCATGGGCCCATGCCACCCACCATGTTGTACTTTGGGACCCAAAGACTGGTGCACATTGGTGTCAAATGTGTAGGCCTCCCAAATCTGAGTGCATGCAAAGGATGCATCGATGAAGGCACACTCAGATCGGGCACACTGCCGTTCCCTCCTATGGGATTCCCCAGACTACCCCAATGCACACGATACCTGAAGACCACGACTCTGAATGCAATGGGAATGCACAGCACTCAAATTACCTTAGTAAGTTCAGGTAGGGCAAATGCATAACACCTACACCCAGCCCAGCAGCCACTTACAAGCTGCTGCATCTCACTACCAAAATCACATAGGCCAGCGCTGACACAGGCTCTGTACACATGCAGCCACTCCCAGCCAAAGTCACCCTTCCCAGAATACTCACCCCTGGCTTGCTGCTGATGCTCCTTCAAACGTGCATCAAGTTCAGGGTGTGTCACGGCCAAGATGCGGCCCATGGGTGGTGTCATGCTGTGCCGTGCCAACCGCCCAGTGCGAGGAAGCAGCCCCAAGGTAATCTCCGCCACGTTCTTTGCCAGCCGGCTGATGTCATCCCACCTCTTGTGGCAGTGGGTGCGTTGTCAGTTTGAGACACCCAGAGCCCGAACCTTGGCCGCAATGGCCCTCCACACGGCCTTACGCTGGTATACCTTGAGCTGAAGTCATGGGAGACAAGAGGGGGAAATGATCAGTGACACAGTGTTATGTACCAACATCTCTCAGTAAAGTAGCATGATACAAACTCATCCCCAATCCACAGATATGTCTAACAGAGACAAACATACATCTCACATGGTACATCTGCATGGGAAAAGCTGATGTAAATGCATTGAGGTGTGAGGGGGAACACATTCCCTGCACATCTCACACACATGCAGGATGCCAGCACTTAAAGCCCTGTGTAGCCAGCCCACATCTCCAGTCCATTTTTCGGTTGAGCAAGACATACACCACATATCAACATGTGTTTGGGGTCAGACTCACTGTGCCCAAGACTGTGCAGCCCTCAATGTCCCTGCCCTGTGAATATGTAACTGTGTCATGGATGTCACATTGAGGTACAAGATCTCACAAATACAAAATCTTTTTCACAAGGCCGGTCGTGTGCAATCCACAGTGCTGAGATGGCTCACAGCTGGAGTGCAATGAGAAAAGACAGATGTAATACTCTGTGAGTGAAGTGATGTGTCCTTGTCTTTTTGGACGGGGACTGTGCAGGCCAGGTGAGCTCACACTGAGATGGACAACAGGGGCACACACAGCCATTCAGTCAAGCAATCACTGTCCTGACTCCAGCATGAACAACTTGCTGCGTCACTGTATGTCTGACAACAGAGGACAGGTCACTCACACTCACATGTGCAAGCAGACAAACGCGTGGCATAGGGTACACACAGCTTCCCCCTGGAGACAGCATGTTAGGCAGTGCATGACACAACCCTACACTCTCAGGTACATACTGCATCAGTCCAACTACATGTGTGCCCCCCCTGCACTCCCCCCCACTGTTGAGGACTTACCACGACATTAGGGGCACCATATAGCCTTGGATACTGTGTGAGCACCTTGTCCACCAGGACCTCCAGCTCCTCGCTTGTGAAGGGACTGACACAGAACTTCTCAGTCCTTGCCATCACTGCGGACATGAGACAGCAGCGGTGGAATTGGGTGGTGAGGGATCCCTGGCAACAGGCTCTGGAGGCAGCAGCAGGGGAAGGGTCTCTAACAGCAGTCCCTGGAGGCAGCAGCAGATGAGGGGTCTCTGGCAGCAGTCCCTGGAGGCAGCAACAGGTGAGGGGTCTCTGGCAGCAGGCTCTGGAGGCAGCAGCAGATGAGGGGTCTCTGGCAGCAGGCTCTGGAGGCAGCAGCAGATGAGGGGTCTCTGGCAGCAGTCCCTGGAGGCAGCAGCAGATGAAGGGTCTCTGGCAGCAGTCCCAGGAGGCAGCAGCAGGTGAGGGGTCTCTGGCAGCAGGCTATGGAGGCAGCAGCAGGGGAGGGGTCTCTGGCAGCAGGCTCTGGAGGCAGCAGCAGGTGAGGGGTCTCTCGCAGCAGGGTCTGGGAGCAATGGAAATGTGAGGCTCCCTCCCACACATATACAGCCCCCTGGAGTTGTTTCCAAGGTGCCAAGCTGCAGCAATTGGTGGTCCAGGTCTGCCTTTTCAAATGCATCCAATTACCGCATCCGCGGTGACGGAGCACGCCTACCGCGATTTTCAAAATAGCATCATGCCACCGCAATCATGGTTCCCATTGGCTGTAAGGGCATGCTCCATGGTGGTGACACACCGCAGGGGCCCGGCGTGCGCTACCGTGATGGTGCATCTTTCAATTGCATCCAATGACCGGCTCTGCGGTGGCGGAGTACGCCTACCACGATTTTCAAAATTGCATCATGCCACCGCAGTCATGGTTCCCATTGGCTGTAAGGCCATGCTCCATGGCGGTGACACACCACAGGGGGGAGGCGGTAGCTACCGCGATTTGGGTGGTGGGGCATGCCAACCGCCATTTGGCAATACATGGATATGTATCACTACCGCACTTGTGTATATGGGGAGTGCTGGTGACACACCGCAGGGGACAGGCGGTAGCTACCGCGATTTGGGTGGCGGGGCATGCCAACCGCCATTTGGCAATTCATGGATATGTATCACTACCGCACTTGTGAATATGGGGAGTGCTGGAGACACACCGCTGGGGACAGGCATTAGTTACAGCAATTTGTGTGCCATACAATGGCAATGGCCATCTGGCAAACATCAACAGTGCACAGTGGCCACATGGTAAATGGCACATCATTGTGCAAACAATGCCAATTTTCCATTTACTCCACTAGTGACTACACATGCCATGTTTGTGTATGTGATTTTGTAGATTGGCATGTACTCCTCACATGTCACTTGTGATATTGATGGTCCTGTACACAGGACAGTGTTGTTATGGATTCTACAATGTGTACACATGTGAATGTGTTGAGGTGCTGTGACAATCACAGCAATGTTTGTCTCAATTAATGATGTTCTTTTTTGCATGTCCTCTCATGTCTGTTCATGCACACAATCATCTTTTCTGCTCAGACTGTGGTCATTGTGTTGTTGATGTGTGCCAGGTCCAAATGACGCATGAAGGTGTGTCAGGTACAGCAGCTAGGTATGAGACAGTGGGGTTGATTTGTTACACATATGCTGGATGCTATACTCCCAGGCGTGCCCATGGTAATTGTGGTCATATCACTATGTGCATTCACATTGACCAAGGTGGTGTTTGAGGGACTTGCTTTGTGTAAGTTTACAAGTGTGCCATTTGTGTAGCTGAAGGTGTCCCTACATGTAGGCTGGTCTGTAACTCAATTTTGATGACAGTCGTTGTTGGCGTTGTGTCATCCAGAACATGAGATGCCGTGCCCATCTCATGATGAATTGCATTGACATGTGTCCACTTTCATCTCAACTAGGAGGAGACCAAATCTGCTTCGTCACGTGACAGTGCTGGAAGACATGGAGAATGAGGTGATCATCTGGAAATGCCGTCTGGATAGAGCCACCCTAAAACCCTTTGTGATATGTTGGAGCCCCACCTGCAGCCTCGCAGAACATATCCAACAGCTTTCACCCCGACGAATAAGGTGATGGCGGCCCTGCATTTTTTTGCCACTGGATCGTTCCAGCAAACGGTGGCCAGCGCAGTTGGGATGTCACAAACCGATGTTCAGTATGGTGCTGCCATGATGCCCTTCAAGGACAGATATATCCATTTTCCCAGGGGGGTCTGAATTGGCAGCTGTGAAGGAGAGATTTCTATCCCCTCGGACACATCCCCCATGTTGTTGGTGCCATTGATTGCACCCATGTTGGGCTTGTGCCACCACAGTCACGTGAGCACATCTACAGGAATCGTAAACATTACCACTCCATAAATGTGCAAGTGGTGTGCCTGGCAGATATGATCATCTCCCACGGGTGTGTGAAATTCCCAGGCTCAGCCCATGACTCCTACATCCTGCAGAACAGCATTGTACCCCAGCTGATGGCTTATCTGCTTCCCGAGTGTGCATGGATTGTGGGTGAGTATGCCTAGTCGTATGGGTGTGTGACATGCTGCCCTCTGCCTCAGCAACATTGCAATGTTTATTTGTTTGTCGCACCTAGGTGACTCTGCATATCCCAACCATCCCTGGTTTCTGAGCCCACTGCGGAATCCCAGGACCCCGGCAGAAGTCCGCTACAATGATGCACATGGGAGGACACGACGTGTGGTGGAGCGTACTTTGGTCTGCTTAAGTCACGTTTCCGCTGCCTGGACAAGACAGGAGGTGCACTGATGTACTCGCCCGGGAAGGTGTGTCAGATTGTAGTGTCATGCTGCATGCTCCACAACCTAGCCATTCGCAAGGAGATTCCCCTGATTCTGGATGATGATGAGGACCCAAGGCCCCCGCCTGCAAACCAACCCGTGTCCAGTGATGAGGACAGTGGAGAGGAGGAAGCTGTTGACCTGCGTCAACAGCTCATTACCCGCTACTTCTTTTGAAGGTGGGTGAAAATGTACAACGTACCCATTGTCTGATGATGTTGCAGTTGTGAATGTGTATGTGAGATTGCAGACTCAGTGGTGGCTGACAATGTTTCTGGGACAGTTAATTTAGGAACATCTACAGGATGTGTATGTTGACACTTATTGCCCATTGTGATGTGTGCGTGTGGGTTTCTCTTGTTGTGAAGTGTTGTGTGATGTCTGTGATGCTACACCCAGACTAGTGAATGTTGTTCTGTTGTGTTTTCCTAGGTGCCTTCAACCTCTCCTTGCCTACACACTCCAGTCTCCTGGTACTTTGTAATCATGGTGAAGACTGTACATCCTGGAATAAAGACGGAGCAGACACAACGACTTGTGTGTATGGATTTCTTATCTACAATGGTGACATATGAGGGGGTGAACATTTACATTGGGGGATTAGTGGAGCAGTGAGGTGACAGTTGTGGTAAATGAGATAGTCGAGTAGTCACAACATTGATGTGGTGACCCAGTCCAACAGACATATGCCATTCACAAGGCAGTGTGGGGAAGGACAGTCAATGAGTCAATGCAGTAGTGAAGAGGGTTGCCATCATGGCTGGCTCTATGACTGGCGTTTGGCAGGTACATTGCCTCCTGTTACTCCCAGGGTTTTCTTCGGACAGACCGTTCGTTGCTTGGCAGGGGGGGCCCTGCTGTAGGGCCAGTGGGGTCTGACGACTCACCCCCCTCTGTGGCCGCAGGGGAGAATGGTGAACTCTCATCCTGCAGACCACCAGAGTGGGGTGAAGGTGTTGGTTGTGGCATAGTCCTGTCCCTCAGTACCGCCATTTGCTGGCCCAAGAGGTCCACAATTTGTCCCATGCGGGTGTCGATGGACCTCATCAGCAGGATGAGCTCGCGCAACAGTTCGTCCGACCGGCCTGTTCGTCCCTGGGCCCGTTCATATGCCCCAAGGACTCTGGTGATGTTGTCCAGGGATTGGGTGCCAGCCTCTTGTTGTTTGTGGGTGACCCTGCCCCTCCCAACTTCCCCGCTGCCACCTGTTGCCTCACCACTGTAGGCACCCGCATCCTCTCCCTGCCCTCCTCAGTCGGTGGTATGGGGTGGTCATCCTCTGGGACAGGAAGAGTGTTGCAGGCAGCACTTGTGGTGGTGGTGGTGGTGGTGGTGGCGGTGGACACACAGGCTGTAACAGCAGTGTTCTGAATTGTGACATTGTTGGTGCAGCAGATGTGGTGGGGGGACGATGGGGTCCTGGGACCTGTTGCTCCCTGGCACACCAGATGGGCCGGCTTCGAGCTCATCGTCCAGAGAATCCCAGGAGTCAACATGAGTCCATGTACCGGGGGGGGACACTGGCTGTGCAGGTTGCTGGTGCTGTCCTCTACAGTGAGTTTTTGGTCACCTGTGGGTCAGATGGGAGATATTCATTGCAGTGCACACCAAAAGCTTTGTGTTAGGTGTATGTTGTTCACTGTTTGTACACCACACAGTTGACTGATCATCACATTTTGTTGTATGTGCACTACTGTGCCTCCTGACATGGTGCTGTGGTGCATGCATTACTTATCCATGGTGTGAGTTGTCAATACCTACCATGTGCTACATGCATGATTTCTGAATACAGGGACATGTTGCCATCTAGGGACTAGTGTATGGAAAAATATCTGTGAGGACTCTTTTTTGCTCACTCAGCCCTGTCAGACATTGCATCTGGGCATGTACAGGCCATTGTCATCTCCTGCATACCTTCGTCTTGTCATGTGCATATCTGGATTCGTACCACAAACCATGCTTTCTAGTTTCACATTTGGTCCTTGCTGCTCTGGGCCCATGGCACTTAGACATGATATTCAGTGCTGTGCATGATTGTTCCCAGACTTTCTCCTACATGTGCATTGGTGTGTCATACTTTGGTTGCTGTGACAGTTTCATTGTCTTAGCTGTGTGCACATTGTGAGTGGCAATAGGATCTGTGTGTATGTATGTGCAATGAGGGGGCTGGTGTTGTCATGTGTCATCATGTTTTTTGCAGACACTGGCTGTGTGCACATACTGGCTACTTACCTGTTCTTGGCTGTTGCTGCTCTGCGTTGTTGTTTGATGAATAAAATAATCTGCAACAGGACCTGATTGGGAAACTTCTTTATATCCGATTGCGAAAAAGGACACTCTAACAATTGACTATTGTTCATGTTGCTTAGGTTTCGACTAAACCTTTGGATCACAGTGACTCTCCTTGGGTGTGCTCAGGTGTAATTTGACTTTATATGTTGCCTTGGGATTCGTCCCATGGTTGTTTATACCCTGATGGGTGGGTATTGTTGACACCGTGATATCACCTCTATATGCGACTCAAAATATACATGTACATATGTGTTTTTTACTGTGTTTGTGGATGTGCAGATCTTGAATGCAAAAACCCATGTCTTTTGTGATTGTATGTTTTCACATTTGGCTTTGACATCTGTGTGTGTGTGTGGTGGGGGCTTGCATCCTGCTCAGGGGTGTGACTAGCAAGCATGACATGTCTACCTATCTGTTATTTTGTCTGAGGTGATACAATGGCTGACACATGCATCTGGGTGGGAGGGGAGGCTCCATTGTGATGGTCTGGGGGACCAGTTGGCCTGGGGTGAGTTGTTGTACAGGCCTCCCACCCTTAAACACCCTCCCAGGGAAGATGGCTACACACCTGTAAGTTTGTTTTGGTGTACTGCAATGGCTTGCAACTGCTTCTGGGTGGGGGGGGGGGGGTGCTCCATCCTTCTGAGGTGTGGGACAGGGGGCATGGTTGGAGTGGTGGTACAGGCCTCCCACCCACAAACACCCTCCCAGGGAAGATGGGTACCTACCAGTAAGTTTGATGAGGGTAATGTAATGGCTGAAACATGCTTCTGGGTGGGGTGGGGGAGGGCTCCATCTTGCTAGGCTGTGGGACAGAGTGCATGGTGGGAGTAGTAGTGCAGGCCTCCCACCCACAAACACCCTCACTTTGAAGATGGCTACCTACCTGTGAGTTTGATTAGGGTAATGTAATGGCTGACACATGCTTCTGGGTGGGGTGGGGGAAGGGCTCCATCTTGCTAGGCTGTGGGACCGGGTGCATGGTGGGAGTAGTAGTATAGGCCTCCCACCCACAAACACCCTCACTGAGAAGATGGCTACCTACCCGTAAGTTTGGTAAGGGTAATGTAATGGCTGACACATGCTTCTGGGTGGGGTGGGGGAGGGCTCTATCTTGCTGATGCTGTGCGACAAGGGGGCCTGGTGGGAGTTGTAGTGCTGGCTGACTGTACACATGCCCCCATGGTAATGTTGCTAGCTACGTTTGCGGTGAATGGGAGTGAGTGACTGTTGGATCTGTGAGACATGTTTTTGGTAGTGTGTGGTGCAGATGAATGGAATTTGTCCTAGGTGGTGTAGCTTTGTAGTTGTGCAAGACAGTACATAGCAGTGTGGTGGTAGTCATTTGTTTGTACTTACCATCCTCCACTCCCCCCGGGTACTCCTGTGAGACTCTCTGGATGCAGTATGGCAAGCACCTTCTCCTCCCGTGGAGTGAATGGTTTTGGTGGAATGGGAGGGCCACCACCAGTCCTGTCAGCCAGCTCACAGTTCTTGCTCCTTCTCTCCTTGACAACCCTCTTCAAGTCATGCCACTGCTTCATGATTTCCTTTTTGGATCATGGGGTGGTCCCTACTGCATTGACCCTTTCGACTATCCTTGCCCACATTTGTGTTCTTGTGGCTAATGGTGTCTGTTGGACCAGGCTACCAAAAAGTTGTGGTTCCACTCTGACTATCTCATTTACCATGACTGTCAACTCACTCTCTGTGAATTGGGGCATTTTATGTGTTGCCGTGGTGTGTGGTGTGCAAAGTGGTTGTGGGTGCAGGGGTGTGAGTGGTGGGTGTGGTTGTGATGTGTATGGTGTGTGATGTGCAGGGGGGTTAGTAGTGCAGGTGTGGTAGTGATGGTGGTGGTGATGTGTGTGTGCTGTATTCTTTTGCCTCTCCTCTCTGATCCGGTTAATGCCCTTCTCTTCTGGAGTGTTGCAAAGGATTGTGGTCAGGGAAGGGGCTGGTTTTATACTCTGCTATGTGGGTGTGTCCAAATGGGGTATTGTTGTCAGGTGTGGTGTGTGTGTTGTTCTGGGAATTGTATTTTTTTTTTGCCATGTGGTTGTGTCATTGGGGTGTGTTTTGTGTTTTTGGGAGGCATGGCTAGTTTGCTGTGCGCACTTTTTGGCCTTATTGTGTTTTTTTTTATTTATCCGCCATATTTTTCACGGATCGTTCGCAGCGGTAGCTATGCTGCAGCTCTTCCGCCTGCTCTCCCATTTATCACTGTTTGCGACTGCGGCGGTCGGAAACAGCGAAGCATACTGCGGGACCATCGGGGATATCCTAATTTTCCGGGCAGTGTCTCCGCTATACTTGCGGTGCGTTGGTTTTTTTCTGCCACGAATCCGACCTCCAAGGATGGATTTTGGCCATCTCCGCCCGCTACAGGCGTTTTTTCTTGGCCTGTTATGCCACGGTCGGTGTTTTTTTGCGGTTGATCCTAATTACCCTGCCGTTTTTTCCACGGTACCGGCGGGCGGTTGTTTTCCGCTTCCATGGTGGTCGGGGTGGTTTTCCTAATAGACCCCTAAGTATCTTGCAATTGTGACTGACTAGGACTAGCACATGAAGTGAATGACAATACGATTAACGAATAGTTTAAGGGTTTCTGAAACAAAATATGTTCCAACCAGTACCTATTTGAAGGACAGTTATGAAATTCTGCCCCAGTTTATTTGTCTTCCAATCTGCATGCCAAAGATGTGAACGTTAGTTGTGGCATTAGTGAGTGTGTCATCCTTTTTTGTAAGCTTTGGGGTGACTGCAGGAGGCTGGCAAGCTGAGAATGTCAGTGTGTACTCTATAATTGTTAATCTCACCAACCTCCCACACTGAACCAATGGCTTGCATGAGGTCAATCCCAGGCCCCAGAGCCTCGGGTGTATCATAAGGCTGAGCCTAGTGAATCCTTGATACAGGGGCACTGGTACCTTCTGTGATTTCATCAACAATGTGATTTGATAGGTGATGTCACTTGTCATCATGTAGATGATGTAATTTGTGTTATCACCTTATAATCAGTACACTGCTGAGTTATGGTTGCTTTGCTCATCATAACTAGAGAATTTCAGCAGTTTTATCGGTTTATATAACAAACAATGTATGGACTGCTCGTGAATTTTAGAGGAATTTCTATTCTTTTCAACACATTGTATGTTTTATTTGTAAAGGATCATACATTTACTTTAGCAAAGATTTTCAGTGATTTTTAAAATCTTTTTATTAATATACTTAGAACCTGATTGAAGACGGGAATGCTCCACAAGCCCTTTAGTTATGTGAAGAGGGCTACGTGTGCAAAATGCAGCCTTCAGTTGTGCCCTGTGCTCAGAATGTGTTCTCCTTGAACCCACCGCTCAAAGGTTTATACTTGTGAGGTGGACTCCGGTTTGGTTTCAAGAACACTGTTTCCCGTGTCTCCAAGCTCTCATTTCCCAAGTTCTTTAAAAAAAAAAAAATCTGGATCACAAGTTAAATGGGTTCAAGATGGTGGCCACCATCATTTCTTAGATCCACATGGCTAACACAGGTAAGTTTGACCATGAGTCCCTATGTTGTAAAACAGCTATTTCAGTACAAAATATATATATATTTTTTCACTTTAAGGCCATCATCTGCTCACCAATGAGTCTCCACATTCTCAGTGGTGTGATTAGATGCCCCCAAAACTGTATTATAATGTCCACAATTAAACACTGAAACCATGCATTTTTTAGGCCATCGAATTACATAAATGAGTCTATGTATACATGTAGTGTCCTATTTTGATTCCCAGATTTTGTAAGAAAAAGCATTTTGTTTTACAAAACAAAAGTAAGGTTTGAATCTGCTCTTCAATTACTTTCCCTTCCCCCCACTTCCAAATCATTGCTGGAATAGGTACAATCCTCCAATCTTAATAAATCTCCTAATTTTTTCCTGCCAGTTCACTGCAAGGGCAGATCTTTAAATAGCTTCAGATCCTGTATTTCATATAATGGCTGCTGTACCAACATTTTCCAGTCACAGCCATATAAAAAGACCGCATCTCTCTCCAAGGCTCTGTGATAACAATATGGTCAATATGAAACAATTGCACCAAAGTCTAATCAAATTCCAATTCCTTGGCTCCAAATTCACAGACATGACAGTAATGGCCAAGGTCACCTTCAAATGTTGCATCCCCACTAAGGCACTTTCCGGGAACATCTAATTAAGCATCACTCAAGTGAATATCAAGATCATAGGAGCATGGCCCACACAGCACAGTATGAATTAGTTTTAAAGTCTTAACATTGCAATGAAGGAACACATTACCATGAACATATCACAACAAAAAACCTAACAACAAATTGCAGGGGTGGGGATGGTGGGCACCAGTTACAACCTTCACAGGAATGTGGGGTTGTGACACCCCAGTTTGGGCCATGTACAGTTGCCTTTAGGGGTAGAGGGGCTGAACGTAGGATTATCAGAAGACCTTGCCCTATGTCTAAGGGAGCTGTTCATGACCAAAGGTATTGCACATTGTGTACAAGTAGAGTGGGTTCAATGCATGCACACAGGCCATACACTTTGACTGGTGGATAGAGGTAGGCACTTACGGCAAAACGTTATGCCCAGTGGGCACTGATGGCATGGGCAGTAGTTGCAGGGGAAATTACTACATGCCCCAATTTGTGATTAGAGATTATTGCACACAGCCATTTGACATCAGCTTTAGACACTGGAGACATGGAGACTAGGCACAGAGCATGGCCAAAGGCCACACTATGCATCAAAGGTTTCTGCACATGATCAAATATGGCATACAGTGCTCTCTTTGGACAAATGCAAAAACAACAGTTGATGGACAGAATGCAGAACAATGTCATATATTCACCCCAGTACAGAGATCTGGGCCTAAATCCATCATTTTTTTGCTCACCATGCCGTTCCAGTTTAAACCCAGCCATATGCAAATCAGTCTTGACCCTGTGCCTCATGGGTACAGTCCAGCCCAAACTGCCAAGCCAGGTCCTCCCTGGACTGGAAACAAGCACCCTAGGATCGGTTTCGGGGTTTCATCCCTCTTCAGCAAGGATAGCTTGATTCCAGTGGCATGGAGAGCACGGGACTCACATCTGAGCATACCCGTCCCACACGGAGTGACACATGCAAAAAGAACTATTGATGGACAGAATGCAGAACAATGTCATATATTCACCCCAGTACAGAGATCTGGGCCTAAATCCATCATTTTTTTGCTCACCATGCCGTCCCAGTTTGAACCCAGCCATATGCAAATCAGTCTTGACCCTGTGCCTCATGGGTACAGTCCAGCCCGAACTGCCAAGCCAGGTCCTCCCTGGACTGGAAACAAGCACCCTAGGACCGGTTTCGGGGTTTCACCCCTCTTCAGCAAGGATAGCTTGATTCCAGTGACATGGAGAGCACAGGACCCACGTCTGGACATACCCTTCCCACTCGGGGACAAATGTAAAAACAACAGTTGATGGACAGAATGCAGAACAATGTCATACATTCACCCCAGTACAGAGATATGGGCCTAAATCCATCGTTTTTTTGCTCACCTTGCCGTTCCAGTTTCAACCCAGCCATATGTAAATCAGTCTTGACCCTGTGACTCATGGTACAGTCCAGCCCGAAATTCCATGCCAGGTCCTCCCTGGACTGGAAACAAGCACCCTAGGACCGGTTTCGGGGTTTCACCCCTCTTCAGCCAGGATAGCTCGATTCCAGTGACATGGAGAGCAGGGGACCCACATCACCCCCAGATCAGTTGACTGAGGTGAGTGCTTGCAATGTTCAACAGTCCGTCCATCATCCCCTTTGGTTTTGCTTTGTTTGCCCTAAGTTGGCTGGGTATGCCCAGACGTGGGTCCTTTGCTCACTTTGCCACTGGATTCAAGATAGCCTGGCTGATGAGGGTTATAAACCCGAAACCGGTCCCAGGATGCATGTTTCAGGTCCAGGGAAGACATGGCTTGGCAGTTCGGGCTGGACTGTTCCCATGAGGCACAGGGTCAGACTGATTTGCATATGGCCATGTCTGAACTGGGGTGGCGGAGTGAGCTAAAGAATGATGATGGGATAAACCCAGATCAGTTCACTGGGGGTGAGTGCTTGCAATGTTCAACACTCTGTCCATCATCCCCTTTGGTTTTGCTTTGTTTGTCCTAAGATGGCAGGGTATGCCCAGACATGGGTACCTTGCACACTTTGCCACTGGATTCAAGATAGCCTGGCTGATGAGGGTTATGAACCCGAAACCAGTCCCTGGATGCTTGTTTCCAGTCCAGGGAAGACATGGCTTGGCAGTTCAGGCTGGACTGTTCCCATGAGGCACAGGGTCAGACTGATTTGCATAGGGCCATGTCTGAACTGGGGTGGCGGAGTGAGCTAAAAAATGATGATTGATTAAACCCAGATCAGTTCACTGGGGGTGAGTGCTTGTAACGTTCAACACTCTGTCCATCATCCCCTTTGGTTTTGCTTTGTTCGCCCTAAGTTGACAGGGTATGCCCAGACGTGGGTCCCTTGCTCACTTTGCCACTGGATTCAAGATAGCCTGGCTGATGAGGGTTATGAACCCGAAACCGGTCCCAGGATGCTTGTTTCCAGTCCAGGGAAGACATGGCTTGGCAGTTCAGGCTGGACTGTTCTCATGAGGCACAGGGTCAGACTGATTTGCATATGGCTATGTCTGAACTGGGGTGGCAGAGTGAGCTAAAGAATGATGATGGCTTAAACCCAGATCAGTTCAATGGGGGTGAGTGCTTGCAATGTTCAACACTCTGTCCATCATCCCCTTTGGTTTTGCTTTGTTTGTCCTAAGTTGGCAGGGTATGCCCAGACATGGGTCCCTTGCTCACTTTGCCACTGGATTCAAGTTAGCCTGGCTGATGGGGGTTATGAACCCGAAACCAGTCCTAGGATGCTTGTTTCCAGTCCAGGGAAGACATGGCTTGGCAGTTCAGGCTGGACTGTTCCCATGAGGCACAGGGTCAGACTGATTTGCATAGGGCCTTGTCTGAACTGCGGTGGCGGAGTGAGCTAAAAAATGATGATGGATTAAACCCAGATCAGTTCACTGGGGGTGAGTGCTTGTAATGTTCAACACACTGTCCATCATCCCCTTTGGTTTTGCTTTGTTCGCCCTAAGTTGGCAGGGTATGCCCAGACGTGGGTCCCTTGCTCACTTTGCCACTGGATTCAAGATAGCCTGGCTGATGATGGTTATGAACCCGAAACCGGTCCCAGGATGCTTGTTTCCAGTCCAGGGAAGACATGGCTTGACAGTTCAGGCTGCACTGTTCTCATGAGGCACAGGGTCAGACTGATTTGCATATGGCCATGTCTGAACTGGGGTGGCGGAGTGAGCTAAAGAATAATGATGGATTAAACCCAGATCAGTTGACTGGGGGTGAGTGCTTGCAATGTTCAACACTCCGTCCATGATCCCCTTTGGTTTTGCTTTGTTCGCCCTAAGTTGGCAGGGTATGCCCAGACGTGGGTTCCTTGCTCACTTTTCCACTGGATTCAAGATAGCCTGGCTGATGAGGGTTATGAACCCGAAACCGGTCCCAGGATGCTTGTTTCCAGTCCAGGGAAGACATGGCTTGGCAGTTCGGACTCAACTAATCCCATGAGGCACAGGGTCAGACTGATTTGCATATGGCCATGTCTGAACTGGGGTGGCGGAGTGAGCTAAAGAATGATGATGGATTAAACCCAGATCAGTTCACTGGGGGTGAGTGCTTGCAATGTTCAACACTCTGTCCATCATCCCCTTTGGTTTTGCTTTGTTTGTCCTAAGTTGGCAGGGTTTGCCCAGACATGGGTCCCTTGCTCACTTTGCCACTGGATTCAAGTTAGCCTGGCTGATGAGGGTTATGAACCCGAAACCAGTCCCAGGATGCTTGTTTCCAGTCCAGGGAAGACATGGCTTGGCAGTTCAGGCTGGACTGTTTCCATGAGGCACAGGGTCAGACTGATTTGCATAGGGCCATGTCTGAACTGCGGTGGCGGAGTGAGCTAAAAAATGATGATGGATTAAACCCAGATCAGTTCACTGGGGGTGAGTGCTTGTAATGTTCAACACTCTGTCCATCATCCCCTTTGGTTTTGCTTTGTTCGCCCTAAGTTGGCAGGGTATGCCCAGACGTGGGTCCCTTGCTCACTTTGCCACTGGATACAAGATAGCCTGGCTGATGAGGGTTATGAACCCGAAACCGGTCCCAGGATGCTTGTTTCCAGTCCAGGGAAGACATGGCTTGGCAGTTCGGGATGGACTGTTCCCATGAGGCACAGGGTCATACTGATTTGCATATGGCCATGTCTGAACTGGGGTGGCGGAGTGAGCTAAAGAATGATGATGGATTAAACACAGATCAGTTGACTGGGGGTGAGTGCTTGCAATGTTCAACACTCCGTCCATCATCCCCTTTGGTTTTGCTTTGTTTGCCCTAAGTTGGCAGGGTATGTCCAGACGTGGGTCCCTTGCTCACTTTGCCACTGGATTCAAGATAGCCTGGCTGATGAGGCTTATGAACCCGAAACCGGTCCCAGGATGCTTGTTTCCAGTCCAGGGAAGACATGGCTTGGCAGTTCGGGCTGGACTGTTCCCATGAGGCACAGGGTCAGACTGATTTGCATATGGCCATGTCTGAACTGGGGTGGCGGAGTGAGCTAAAGAATGATGATGGATTAAACCCAGATCAGTTGACTGAGGGTGAGTGCTTGCAATGTTCAACACTCTGTCCGTCATCCCCTGTGGTTTCTCTTTGGACAAAGGCAGATGGTACACAGCATAGTCACAAGTTGTATCCTATGATTAGAGCTTGCTGTGAGGTTTGGAGGAAGCCACAAGGCAGAAGTGATAGTGCTGAAGCTTTAGTGCTACAGAGGAAAGTTCATGAAATGATAGCAAGGCACACTTTGCAGCCAAAGCATCCTGCACACAGCCAGAGACTTTAAGCAACAAGATTTGTAGTGATACTATTGTACAGACATTTATCCCTAAGGGCATTGGGTAAATAAGCCTTGTTCCTTTCTGCTGTTATTTATTGCAATAGGGTTTCTGAAGACTGCAGAACTCGAAAGAGCAAGCAAGGAATGTGTGCAATGGTATAAAAACCCATACTTCACAGGGAACCATAATATATGGAACATTTTTCAGCGTTCCCCACGAAATATGGATTTCATCATCAAAATTACAGCAACCAAACTACTCTGCAGAGCATTGTCAGGCCAACTAGGATTAAGCAGCACAAAGGACCACATCATGGGTAAAGGTTATCTAAATTATGCCCAAAAACATTATCCCACACACTCTTTGGCAATAACATTTTCAACATTTTGGACTAGAACAAAATCTTTGGGAAAATATGCTGATTATGCTAATTATACAGCTAACTGTGTAGCAAGTACAGTAAATCCATAACTATGACATAAGTCTTGCAGTACAGAATCACATAACTCCACTGGCAGTCACCATTGTTTTATCATCACAGAAAAACTAGATGGCAGCAAGTTCCTGTGTCATCTGATCAGGTACCAAATGCTTAATATGATATGCATTTGTATTAGGTAGTTCAATGGCTAACCTTAGTCTGAATACAATGTGACATTAGTAAAAGTATCAGTTAAAATATCTCAAACTACATTAATTTGTGTTTGGTGTTTTCGTGTTGAAGGTATATTGGGTCAGTACTTTGGAATTAATGGGTATATTAGGGTTGTCATTAAAGTTGGGGGCCTGATTGGTCATTTGTGTAAATTAGTAAGATTATGATTGTTTGGGGTGGTGGAGGTAGGAATGCATAACGTTTCAATTTTTGGAGGCAGGGAAGATCTTTCCTAAGAGCATTCCTTTTGGAGTTGTGTTACATACTTTTTATAAGCAAATTAAGGAAAATGGTTTGGAATAGTGTCTTTCCAACAATATTTTCTATTTTCATTATTTTCTGCTTTGCTGTCAAGTTTTGGCACTTTTTAAAAACTATATTTTAGATTTTGAAGATGCATACTGATAGAGTAATCTGTAACTTGCTTTATTTTTGCACTTTTCTTATGACATATTATGTTTAAAATTTTTGGGAAATATCATTTGAATATGTTTTTGTGGCAGAATTATTTCCTGTTTTTTTTTTTACATCCGAGAAAAGGGTGCGTCCAAGAATGATTAGAAAAAACCTGTACTAGGTAAATTACTTTAAGTACATTAATAAAAGTATTGCGGTCCTGGTTGTAGATACAGTGTTTGTTTGGGGACGTTAGTTATTTTATTGTTGGTTTCTGTGTTTTCGGTTAGAGGAGGGTAGGGCTATTGAATCAAAGCAATATAGGGCTTGGATATTTTGAAACAGTTGTACCGAATTAGCATGTTATACATGTGTTTTGTTTGCTTGGATACTTTATGACAGAGAGTTTGCGCTAGACATAACATTTGTCTAAGATCTTGGCAGCATTTGTTTAAAAATTCAACAAATTGGTAAATGGTGGAATAGTTTTTCCCCGGGATCCCATGGAAAGATTTGTGCCACCTTTCATCAACATTGTGTGTTTTGCCTTCTTTGCTCAGGTAACTTTTGTAGTCAGTCCTTGTGAAGAGCAATCTGTATTGCCACCTGAGTGCATGCAAGCAAGATAAGCACCTTAAAAATAATGTAAGAAAGGGGCAAGTATGTCTTTATTCGCTTTGTACTACTGATACTCCATTAGATGCAATGTTTATATTTTTCAGTGGGACAAAAGCCAAAGCAACTAACTATTTTAATTTGAAAGCACATTTGCTGTTTTGGATTATTTCCTATTCAGGGAGAATTTTTGTAAGTACTGCCAAATAGCTTGATTGAAATACAAGTACCAGGCTTAAATATGGGTTTCACTGTATATTTTGTTTATTGTTTTAATCATTGCACATTCCAAGGTGATTACTATTTTTGCAATTGTACTCTTTTCGGTTGTTTGGTGTATTATGACATAATTTCATGGTGGGCTGAGCCTCGATTGTCTGACAATAGGTTAAAGTTAAGGGACCATTGTTGTTGTGATAATGTATGTTTATAGCAGAGTTAATTAAAGGGGATGTAACTTCTATAAGTGGAAACCAGTATTCAAGTTTGGGATTGGGTTAAGGTTAGTACAGAACATTAGTCTTTTCTCAGTGGTATTGTTGTTATAGAGGATGGACTCTTCCTTCGTGTGGGTAAGATGAAGGGAGGTTCAAGTTCGTCAAAAGTTTTGGATGCTGGAGTTGCTGTTTTTTTCTGATTGTTTTGTTCTTTTGATAGTTCTTTTACGGTTTCATATAGGTGGGATTTGACCTGTTAGTTGACCCGGAATTTCAGGGACTTGGGGCCTGATGTAGAGCTTTGCAGACAGGATACTCCATCACAATTATAACAGATATCCCACACATTTTTATTTAAAAGTGCATTATATTCTACAGTACTTGTAATAAGACAGATGGAATATCCGTCACATTTGTGATGAGTACCTCATCCGCCAAACTCTAAATCAGTCCATAGTCTTTTCATATTGTGCCAGCAGATGATGTAGAGGTTTGTACAAAAGATTTTAGGTCCGGGGTTATTCCTCTTATTTCTATGTGGATTTGAAGGTGGCTGGTTGTGCTCTCTTACATTCTCTATAGTTTCATTATTTTGGTAGCACACTCATGGCATCCATTGCAATTGTATTAGTACACTTCCAATGTTTTTGGTTACGTGTTACTTTTTCTTTAGTGTACTTGTATCTCATCTATTTCAACAGTGACTTCCCCTATTGGGACATTGTATAGGCTAGTCCAGTTGACTTTGTGTAATCTGTAAACAATATAAATATATACAAATAGATTTACTAATGTAGGTTTATATTTTCTGAAGATGACACAATTAATGTTGCATTCATAGTTAGCTGTTAATATACATTTGTAACATACTGGTGTTCGTTTGCTGAGGTCATGCAATTCAAAAATTTCTCCAAAACCTTGTAGATGTCTGCTGTTGTATATGCAGTTAGAACCACCTTTATAAGGTGTATCTAAAGTGAGAAAATAATAAAGGGAATGTTTTCGTTTATAACTCAAATGTAATATTAAATGTAGGGAGTTATGAGAGTTGATATATTTTTTAATGTTAACAAATGAATGTGTATTTCAGGTTGGCTTGTAGTTTCTTCTGTCATGTAGAAAAAGGTTCTCCTCGCTCTCCCAGCAGGTTTGATACCACCTTCTCTTGTTTGTGGCATCTTCTATCCATACCCTTGTTTAATTACTTGTGGTTTCCTATTGGTTAAGTCTTCTGATTTTTCAATTCGATTGGTTCTGCAATTATGTTTTATTTTTCCACTATTTAATTAGGTAAATATTTAATTACACATTTTTATGTTGATTTAATAGGTGTTGATTACACTATTCTCTGATTCTATATTTCTGTACACAATATTAGTGTTTTAATCAACAATTTGTGGTTGATATTTTTGTAGTCTTTATTATTTTACATAGTATAATGTAATAGTCAAAACTTGCCCAATTATATTTTTGTTTCATATTATAGTCGTGGTTGAAATAGTGACATAGAACTGCCTAATGTGATGCGGGAATGAAACGAAAATGTTGAAGATCTGAAGGAATATAATTTTACACTTTGGGAACTCAGAATAAAAAGACTGAAATCATATGAGAAACTGTAATTATACTCCCATTCCAAAGAACAGGATTTGTAGTATGGGATTGTGATCAATGGCTAAGAAAGATGTTAACAGAATAAGTAGTACAAGCAGACAGACATTGTCATCTTCAAGCATTCTCAGCAATTCTCTACAATTTGGAATGCTGTGGTTTCGGCGTGACATCTAGAATGAATTTCAGACTGAAAAGTATTCAATTCAATCTTTCTGGTAACTTTAGCAAGGAACCATGTTTAGATGACTTTCTCAATTACTTTCTCTAAGCACAGTAACATGGATACTGGTATATTGAAGGTCAAGGGGCATGTGAAGACACTTCTTCTACCCCAGGCACAAGACTTCTTGAAAAAAGAGATACCCTGAATATTAGTGATGAAGGGCGTATACTATTGTAATGTAGACCTGTTGATTTTGAATGGTTAGAGGAGTATCTTGTGCATATTTTTAATTAGAGTTGTAGGGCTAGTATCAGCATATGCTGATGCATTGGTGGAAGATATAGTTTTAAATAGGAATCGAGCAGCTAGTTGCTGGAAGGATAACCATTTTGTGGTGTTTCTGGTACTGGTTTCTGTGAATTCACTGTATTTTGTCAGTGAAGAAGCTGGCAATTTTGTAGGTAGAGGCAGGTGAGCTGGGGATTCAAGGTTTGAATGCGGCTTGTGTAGTGCCATTTGATTTTAAAGACAGTTCTAGTCAAGTTTTAGGATTTTTTTATCTGACTTTTAGCTTAGTGTACTAAGGGTGTAGAATGAGATCTTAATGCTTTTCTCAGCTTTTTAAACTCTTGGAATGTAGCACACAAATGGCAATAAAGTGAAAATATAACACAAGAAAAATCCCAAACCAATTTAGAAAAGTAGAGTACATTTTAATAAATTAAATGATACCAAAATGACAAAAGTCCAATTGGTGAACCAGAGGTATTCAATTTTTATGTTTTAAGTAGATTTAGAGCCTAAATGCTCAGGTCGACTGCGATGGATCGCAGGCCAGATACAGGGACAAGATTAGTCACCTTGTCTCAAAGTCCGGTGCAAAGAGTTTCATTCACGGTGGAGGAGGCTGTGAGGAGCAGAGAGGTCATTGTGGATGGTCATCGCTGCTTCATGCATGAAGATCCATTTGCAGGTGGTCATTGCTTGAGCTTCACAGCAGCCGTCACCACAGTCATTGCGATTGCGTGAAGTGCAGATCTCAAATTGAAGGTGTCGCTGGCGGTAGCTGCAGCATGAAGTGTTGGGTTCACCTGAGCTTTCTATTGGCGGTCAACACTGGCTTAAGAGTCTCACCACAAACTGGCCTGTTTGCTATTGCACACATCTGGATTTTACCTTTATTTTTTGGAGCTCAAGTGATGCCAACCAAGGGTCCAGGACCTGGGTAGGCACCTCTTGGAGATCAGGAACTCACTACAGCAGAGGCCAATAGGGCAGCTCAGGCAGGTCTAGTTGCAGGTTCAGACAGGTCTAGTGCAGAAGGTCAGCTGGGCAGTTGCAGTGAAGTCTCTGGAGCTTGTTGTGTTTCTGTAGCTCAGACGAGAGGTCAGCCAACAGACCCTTTAGAGTCACTTAGGTTGCCTGGTATATAGAGAGCAGTTCTAGTCTTCCCTCTCAGATGGCAGGGTGGGCCTCAAGCAACAGGCCAGCCCTCTGGGGGGTTTAGCCTGTCCTCAAGTAGCAGAGCAGTCCTCTGGTAACACCCTAGAAGTCCTCTGGGGAACAAGGCAGGCCCCAAGCAACAGGACAGTCCTTTGTCTATAGTGACTACAGGTCCAGGTATGTACGGAAGAGTGGCTCTTTAGGTTCAATATTTATACCTGGTGCCAGCCTTTGCAGTGGGGGGATTCCCTAAACCATCCCGACATCTTGTTCTAGAAAGTTCTTCCTTACCCAAGTCAAGGCTCCAAGATGTCTGATGTGACAAAAGATTAGTGTCAGCTTCTTTTGTGTGTGTTGGAGGCAAACCCTTTGAAATGTAAGTTGGGTTTGGTACATCTCCTTTCCCAACCATCCTACCCATTCCTAGTCTCCTTTCTCCCGCTGTCAAGGAGCAATACAGAAACCCCAATAGCTGAGCAATTGACAGTCATGTGACCCAGGACACTGGCAGAAGGCCCAAATGGTTAGGACAAGAATATGACAACTTGCTACTAGTAGCATTTTTAGAATTGTGCTTAAAATCTGAGTTTACCATTAAAGAGGATATTAAATACAATTCATTTGAGCATAAACACCATACCCCTATATGCTCCCAATCAAAATGTCTCACTTATTAAATGCAATAAGATAACCCCATGTTAGTCAATAAGCCCTTAGATTATTGAAAAACGACTTTAGGGTTTTTTCACTACCTAGGACATGAAAAACTTGAACTCACATGCCCTACTTTGTAAATATGATACACCATGCCCTTTGAGCCTTTAGGACCTACGTTGGACCTGGCCCTCTCTGCAGGGTAATCCTCAAATTTTCTGCTTTGTTCCCTCCATTTTTTTTGCTCATTTCATTTTTGTTGGCCTTAGGATTCTGTGCACTTTACCACTGTTAACCAGTGCTAAAGTGCTTGTGGTCTCTCCTTTAAACATGGTTTAATTTGCTTATACCCAATTGACATATTTAATTTACTTGTAAACCCCTTGTACAGTGGTGTACCGTATATCCAGGGCCTGTAAATTGAATGCTACTAGTGAGCCTGCAGCACTTATTGTGCCACCTACTTAAGTAGCACTTCAAAACGTGCCCCATAACTGCCACTTCAGCCTGAATGCAACTTTAAGCTACCATGTCGAGGTGGCATTGAAACCCCCTTGCCAAGCCTTTAATTCCCCTTTTTTTTATATATAAGCCACTCCTAAGGAAGATCCTAGGAAGCCCATAGGACAGGGTGCTGTGCAATTAATATGTTGTGCATGTACCTTTAAGTTTTACATGTACTGGTAGTGAAAATCTCAGAAATTAGGTGTGCCTCAATGGATAATCTGCTGGCATATTGGAGGGGGCAGAGATGAGCACAACCCCACTTGCAACTGAATAGGGTTTGCTCTTCCTTCACACAAAGCACACATTTTCACTGCAATCAGCTTGGAGACAGGGCAAGAGAATTAGGACATTCAATGTACTTCAAAAATCTTTCTAGAAGTTTTCCCCACCTTCCAGAATGAGGGCACCAGGATATACAAATAGGACTGTGACCTGCTGTACACTCTGCAAGGCTGCTACTGCACTTGGAACTATTGCTTTGCTGTCTGAAGCCTGCCTTGAGCCCTCAGAGGCCAGCTCTGATTTCAGACCTGCATCTTCACCTGATACCAGGACTACCAAAGTAACTCCAGGGGCTAGTTTGCAGTCCACCAGTTCAGAGCCACAGGGGACAAAAGGCTCCTACCATCTTGAACCTGCACCTGGACCCAACCTGAGTGAGTCCTGAATCCCCAAGAGGTGTACTCCCAGTCCTGGAAACTTAGTTGTGGTGATAAAGGTGCTTAGATGGCCAAATCCGAATTCTGAGGACGTTTGTGCCCAAAAACTGCTCTTAGAATGAGGAGATTGGGACCCATCTACTCACCTATCCTCTTGAGGTGCATCACTTGTCGGATTTTCTCTGTGGCTTTTCCCACTACGTTTTACCCCGCAGCAGCAAATCCTTTTCTGTGGATCTTCGCAAAATGGGTATCTGACATTGCGGAAATGTCTTTCGCTATAGCACTTTGCCTTGTCCTGCTTGAAATTGTTTACTTCAATTTTGGCTACAAAGTCTGAACATAAATATCTTCACCGTGGCTATGACCCAAGACCATCTAACAACAATGCTCTCTCCTCGGACACCTCCTGCAGCCTTGCAGTGCTAAATTTTACATTCTCCAACACTTTTTCTCAGAATTTCTTCCAAGCCCAGTGGTAAGGGCTGACCCGGACCAGTCCGTTTCTTGTATCCAAACCATGCTCCATCACGTCGGCCATATTTTTTTACTTTGATCTGGTCTTCGCAACTAAATGTCCATGGTTGGCACTTTGATCTTTTAGGTGCTAGTTTTTACTGAAATCTTTCAAAATTCATAACTCCGGTTCCACTGATTGGATTAATGTTTTTTCTGGTGTCAAACCATTTATCAAAATTCACTCTATTTTTCTAAATTGGTGCGGTATTTTTCTTGTGTTGTGTTTTCATTTCATCACTGTTTGTGTACTGCATAAAAACTTTACACATTGCCTCTAAGTTAAGCCTGGCTGCTTTTTGTTCCAAGCTACCCAGGGTTCAGCACGTGTGCATTGAGGGACTTTTGTGGTTCACCATGCAAGGGATTGTGGCTGTTGCTTTACCAGGGCTCACACCCCAGTCAACCAGCAACACCATTTCTCACAGACTATATTAGAAGTGAGTTATAAATATTAAAAGATAAGGTCAAAGCCTGGCATAGGTTTATTTTGACAGGTCGAAATTGCAGTTTAAGCTGCACTACAGGCTGCAGTGGCAAGCCTGTGACATTTTTTAAAAGGCTACTTTAATGTGTGGCACAATGGGTGCTGCAGGCCCACTAGAAGTATTTAGTTGACAGGCTCTGGGTACATGTAGTAGTAGCATTTACTAGGGACTTCACTATTAGGTGCAAACCAATTTTACCAAGTTTTGGGGAGAGAGCACAATAACTTTAGCACTGATTAACAGTGTTAAACTTGTGCAGAATCCTATGGCCAACAAAAACGAATTCAGAAAACAGGAGGAATGCAGGAAAAAGGTTTGGGGGACTACCAAACAAAGGATGTCAGGTCTAACAGCCTTCTTCTAAATATTTCCTTGGTTTGGCTTGACCTGCTTTTTCAAATGTGAGCTGAGAGTTTTGAAAATGTATTGCTATATAGTCATACCAGTTGAGTTTGAAAGTTTTGTCTGGTGAGTTAATGTTGAGAGGTGCAATTGGTAGACTGAGAGTGTAGCATGTTGTATCTTTGGGGATGGGTCATGCCAAATTAAGTTTTTCGAAAAGCTTTGCTGATAGTGTGTATTTGTTAATATTCCAAGGGAAGTTAAGCCACATAAGAAGATTTTGGTGGAGCCATGTCTTTTTATTAGAGTAAGGAGATCACTGAAGTTCATATTGTAGATTGAGGGATAACATGAAAATCACTTTCGTATTGGTTTGTCTCATTTATAGAGGTTTGAATGACGAACAAGTGGGGGTCTCAGGAGTGCAGAAACCCACATATTTTTGTGAATATTGAAAAAGCACGTCTATGTTTTCTGTGGTCTGCCGATGTGGACAAGGGTATACCTGCTAGGCAGAAGAATATCAAAAAGCTGTGATGACGTAGGTGTAAATTACAAGTATTTGCTGAAACGCATATCTAAGTCATGTGAGGTAAGAAGGAATGCAACCTCAATGCGGTGCTCTGGTGCAGATCCTATGGTGATGGGAGAGCATTTAAAATTAGATATGATTAAGTGTTTTCACTTGAGTATGGGGTTTTCATGGATTTGCATTCGGTGTTTGAAGTGACCAACGTGTCTTGATTTTCTGTGTTAGGTAGTGGTGGTCTGGGACAATGAGCTTAGAGAGATAGTTCAGGTACTTCTTGGGGGAGAGCTGTATGGTCCAAAATTAATATACTAGCCAGTCTTACAGCTAAGGTTTTATTATTAAATAATGAACCTGAACAGTTTTAAGCATTGTTAGAAATGAGGGTCTCCAGTTGCCGGAGATATGCACCTTGTTCAAGTAGGGACCCTTCCTTCTAGTCAGGGTAGGGCATTACACTTCTAAAATAACCCCTGCTCACCCCCTTGGTAGCTTGGCATGAGCAGTCAGACTTATCTCGGAGGCAATGTGTAAAGCATTTGCACATAACACACAGTAATACAGTGAAAACCCTACAAAAGTACTCCACACCAGTTTAAAAAAATAGTCAATATCTAACTGTGTAAACAAGACCAAAACAATAAAAAACCAAAATACAGTCATCTGGATACGAAAATTGCAAAAATAGACTTAAAATACAGTTCCCGAAAGGTGATAGCTACGTCTCCGGCTATCATGTCGTCGTGAACAAACAAATCCAACAGTTCAGGCTGATTGCAGCATCGTGGGCCTGCTACGGTGTAGGGAAGACCGGCAATCAGTACCTTGGAAATGCGGGGCATCATCAACCTTGCGTTGAGCTCCAAAGAGGCGGCATCAGCGGACGTCAGTCCCGGAGGTCAGCGCAGGAGTTGTCAGGCCCTTGAAGTCACACGCGTTGCAGATCGAACTCCGTGAGTTTGAAGTTAGGAGCATCAGCAGGTGTCAGTGCTGCAGGGTGAAGTGGAGCTGTGTGGGTGCAGTGCCCTCAGGTCGCAGTGCAGGCAGTGGCTCATTGACAGCGTCCAGCAGCATTGGAGAGACCAGTGCTGCTGTGCGGAGTGGGGCAGTGCTCTTTGTGGTGCTGGCTGGTCACGGTGCAAGAAGCAGCATCATCATTGCTGAAGCGTTGTCCTTGGTAGTCAATCTGGAATCGATGGCACTGGCGTCGGTGGGCCAAGGCTGTGGAGCAGGGCGGGGTGTCAAGTAACTTACGAGTGGTTCCCCCAGACCACGATGCAGGCAGCGGCATTGATGTCGGCATGGTTTGTCATCGTCAGGGAGGCCAGATGGCTATGTGAAGCAAGGCAATGCAAAGTGCGGTGCCCTAAGGTCATGGTGCAAGCAGGGGCTCAGTGGTGGTGTCGGGTGGCGTCGTTGGTGTGACCAGGGTTGCGGTGCAGTGCTCTTGGTGGTGCCAACAGGTCACGGAGCAGGCAGCGGCATTGTTGACAGTGTTGGGTTGCTTTTATCTCTCAGGCAGCTGAAACACACAGTTCCAAGTGTGGGTACCCAGAGGATGGTGAAGTCTTTGGTGTGCCTGAGACTTCCAACAGGAGGCAAGCTCTACTTCAAGCCCTTGGAGAAACTTTAACATCATGATTCAAGAAAGTTCAGTCCAGTCCTTTCACTGCTCAAGACAGAAGCAGCAACTGCAGGCCAACCCAACAAAGCAACAAACAGCAAGGGGGAAGTACTCCACCTGGCAGCTCTTCCAGCTCTTCTTCTTGGCAGGGTCCTTTGTCAAAAAGTGTTCTAAAGTTCTGTGATCAGGGCCCAAATATTTATGCTACTTTTCTTTTAGAAGTCTCAGGCAAAAAGTCAATTTTTCTCAGTAAAAAACAATTCTGCCCACCTTGGTCTAGGTTCACTACAGGAGGTGGAGACAGCAATGTTCAGAGAGGCCGCAGCCTGAACAGTTGTCAGTGACAACTCCTCCCACCACTCTGTCCCAGGATTGTCCTTCAGCAAATGCAGGGCACACCTCAACTTCCTTTGTGTGAGTGTCTGGAGTGAATGCACAAACAGCTCCTGTCAGTCTAAAACCAGACAGGGAATCCACAAGCTGGCAAAGGCACACAGGATGGTTAAACAAGAAAGTGCCCAATTTCTAAAAGTGGCATTTTGAAACACACAATTTAAAAACCACCTTTACTAAAAGATGTGAAATTAAATTTTGAGCTCAGGGAACCTAAATTCAATTTCTCCCTCTTTTCCCAATTGAAAGTTACACTTGTAAAATGTTACAAGGTAGCTCCAATAATCACCTATGGGAAAGACAGCCTTTCATTAGTGAAAAATGAAAAGCATAGTATTTCTCTATCAGGACATGTAAAACACACCAGCACATGTCCTACATTTCGCATACACTGCACCCTGCCCACAGGGGTACCTTGGGCCTACCTTAGGGATGCCTTACATGTAATAAGAGGGAAGGTTAGGGTTTGGCAAGTGGCTGCACCTACCAGGTCAACATGGCAGTTAAAACTGCGTGCAGACACTGCAGTGGCAGGTCTCAGACACCTTTGAAAGGCTACTTGTGTGGGTAGACAACCAGTGCACTGTACTAGAGACTTACTAGTAAATCAAATATGCCAATCATGAAAAACCAATCATTACACAATTTACAGTAGGAGCACTTGCACATCAGAACTGAATAGCAGTGAAAAAGTGCTCAGAGACTCTAAACCAGCAAAAACAAAGGCCAGCATACCATGAAAAACATGAGGACGGAAAGCAAAATGACAGGGAAAACACGCTAAAAGATTACAGGTCTAACAAGCATCTAATATTGAAAGTGTGATACACAGACTGCCATAATCCCCTTACCAAATTAGGCACAGTGCTGTATTATGGATGCCTCCTATCAGCATAGAACTGGCGTTGGACCTAGATTGTCATAACCCAAATTGTCAAAGATATTGACATGGGTCAGGAACATTCTGCTCAAAGCCACTTTGCGTGGCTTCATAAATCTGGAGTAATGCAACACAGAACAAATCGATGTGTTGCGCTACTCTACCCTGGGTAGGTGTTCTATGGTCGTTGCGACGGGTGTTCCCACATAACTCCCGTGGATTTTGACGCCTTCCCAGATTTACAAGCCCATGTAAACCTGGGAATGCGTCAAAATCTTTGGCCTCCTCAGGGAAGATATTCCTTTATTTCTCCTCATTACTTCCTATTTCTATGTGTGCTGAATTCTGCAGCACACATAGAAAGGTTAATATGCCTCAGGGAATTGTTTTTGTGCGGGAAGGTGCACTTTTTTCTACAAAAACAATCCTACATACAGCACAGGCACCTTTACACCATGGTGTAAGGGTTCCTGCATCAACACTAGGCTGCCAAAAGGGTCACCATCACAAGAGAAAAGACAGGAATGCACTGTATACTCTTAAATACAGTACATTCCTACCCTGTCCCTGTAGCATAGCGCAGCAAAATGGCTTGTGCTGTGCTGCGCCATAATTTCATAAATATATACCCCTTAATTGCCATTGGGTGGCCACTAGAACCACTTGCTCTACCACCATATCCTCCTGCGCCCATCCTGGCTGCCTGATCCTCTTATTTCTGCTTCCTCCTCCATCATGTGATAATGAGGAATCTATCCATTTACACTAAGGGGTATATTCACAAGAACGTGTGATAACTACTGCAAGAGTAGTCTAACGCAACTCTCAACATCGCAGCCCATTGCGGGAAAATTACGCCATGCCAACCAAGTATTCACAACGCAGCGGTAGCATGCAATAGTCACCAGATAACGCGACAAATGGCCGCACAAAATCCAACGCCACATTGCAAAATTGCAAAATGCAAACGCAAAAAGTCATGCGATGAGGCCAATCGCGGTAAAAAAAATTGCGAAAACCAGCCACAGGCCTGCATATCCCACGCGACTGGTGGGAATATGCACTATAAAAGAAACAAAAAAAACACCAAAACCAATTCAAACTGCATAGCACCATGGATGCAACCGAACCGAGTGCAGAGGACATGCCGAATTCCCCTAGCCCCACGGAGGACCAGCACGGAACCCCGGGGTCAGGGAAGGGCAAGGAGAAGAGGAAGAGGAAGACGGGGTTCAGTCCGCAGGAAGACCGGATGGTGGCCACAGTCAGCAGTGTGGAGACGGTGGCAGGAGTTGGGGGCCTGGACACAGCTCGATATGACCTGACCCAACAGCAACAGGGTGAGTAACGACCAGGGACTGGGGTGACGGGGGAGATGGGCACAATGGCACACATGCACAAATATGTGTCGCACACCCACAATGATCGTAGAACATGTCCCTGACAGCCTTGGCACACTGCAGCACACTTAGAAACACCAAGCAGGCCCCCGTCCACTATGTATACAAAGGGGCCCCCCTGCCCAATACCAATATCACAACCTACCCATGCACATGTGCTGAATCCAGGAAAGCAGAGGCTCTGTGAGCCACACTTAATATGCAAGTGACACTGCATGACAGATAGCATGGCTGCAGTCACAATACATGCCATGGCCCACGAATCGACATGGAGGTGTCCCAGTGCGGATCACATCCGTAAAGGAGCAGGTCACACTCTGACATATCCATGTGCACCCACAACCCATGCCGCACAACACACGCAGCAGACGAACAATGCACAAGGCCACAAAATCTGTCCGGGAGCACATATGATCCAGGTCAAAAATAATACAGCCCCCGAAAAGCACACAATTCAAAGGCACCCCGCCTCAAAGGGAGAAGGGTACACGAAATCAGAGCTGTAGGGGCAACTTTCCCACAATGCAGCACACACACATAGCAATCACAGTACATCAGCAATGACGGCAACGTGGTACAATGCGCAACACCAGAGGAGAGAGCTCACAACATGTTCCGCTCATGCGTATCAACTGTCCACTCACATCAGGCATTGCCTGACACTGTGTGATGACACTTTGCGGGTACTACCACACATCCGTCATGTAGTCGGTAAACACATTGACTACGATCAAATAACCAGCTCCACCAAAACAGTCACAATGTACATTGGCATGCAGTCTGAATGTAAACATCTGCAATCCTTCACGTGAAACACTGTTAACCTGCATCACCCCTTTACATATCAAAAGGACAAAAAATACCTCGTGCAGAGCACACCACACTTCCCACCAGTGGTGATGAATAGGACAACCTGCACATATGTCAGGACACCCTCCAACGGAAAATGGACAGCCTTCGCACCCCATCCCCAGGAGCAGGGCAGGCCAGCTGCCTCGAGGTGACCCCACCATCTGCACAGACCACACAGAAGGAAAAACACACCACCACGGCTGTCTCCCAGGACCCTCCCGACCAAGACATGGAATTACAACAGAGTGTGTGGGCATGCCAGGTGGAGTTGGCTGATCAGCTGCGGGTGGGTTTTGAGCTTGTAGCAGCCACACTTGATGCCATACGTGGGTGTCTGAGACCACGTACAGTCCCTATCGGACACCCGCGGTACGCACCATGCTCCACCACAGACCTTGGCTGACCTCGCTAGGGGCATTAATCGGATACAAGAACTGTCTGGTCAGACAGGCACCAGCGATGACAGCACAGAGTTGGCACAGCTGCAGAGGGTAATGGAGACCATGGAGCAGATACAGGCTGGAAGTCTCGGCTGCCACGTCTGGACGCCAGTGAGTAGTAGCTGAGAACTTCAACGCCCTGCAGTACATCATCTTGCCATTGATGCCACTGAGCCTGTCACAGATGGCTGCAGCGATAACATCGACACACACAGCTCCGACCCCTGATGTGTCAGTGGCACACGGTGATGCAGCCCCAGCACCTTCGCAGTCTGATGTGTCAGTGGCACCCAGTGATGCAACCATTACCCCGCCACACACACCTGACACACCGGACACAGAACCCATATCAGGGGAGTAAGATGGGGATGAAAATTATTGTGTGAGGAAGAAGGCAGTGGCATCCATCACCGCCATATGGCCTGTCCCTGCCTTGTTCTGACCTATGCATCATGCCCTGGGACAACACCTCCCACTGACCCCCGGAACACTCGGCGACATTCACCCGGATCCAGACACGGACTGCCATATCCTCACTGCTGGACAATCACAGAGCAACCCTGCTGCGGACTGCACTCCCCCTCGTCCCAATCACTTTTCATTCCCCAAAGGACTCTGTTTGGCCCACCGCTGGGCTTCCATTTAATGTGGGCTTGGATGGCCATGTACAGCTCCAGCTCCGTCAATCACCTGAATGTGAATAAAACATTCTAAATCACACATATGTGTCATGACTATGTTCACTTATGTATAGAAGTATGTCGGGACATAGGGACAATGATGCACATGTAGGTACACCCTGGTAACTGACATTTGTGCGTATGTGTATCGCTGAGACACATGGCCAATTGGATGACTGTGGAGGTGAGTACTAGCTGTGTCCCCATTGCACATTAACTACAGTCTCACAACCCCCCAACGTAGGCACACGCACATGTATTGAATAGGGCTGTATGTAGGAATGCCCAATCGGTAGCAGGCCAGAGGTGGTGTCCTACATCACACATCACAACCGGACCTCACGTCGCATACCTACACACACACATCTGTGTGGCCACGTCCTGTTACAATTCATGACATAGCTACACATGGTCTGAGTTTGGACACCATACTCACATTGCAGAAGTCACATAAGTGCACAGATCGGTCAGCAACTATCCCATAACAATGTCTGGCCCACAGAGGTGGAGAGTGCAAAAGGGAGTCACCCACATTGTACATGTGTCAGTCAGTTCCTCCCTGTGTAGGGACGATGCACATTGTGGCACACAAGTGGACATTCCATTCAACACTCATCACAGTTAGACACCAGTGGATTAGCATAGACTGTATCGGCATGTGCCTGTCAGTACGGATGAGACAATGGCCACAACAGGCAGGGACAGGCTTAAGGCGCTTGGGAACATGTCGAGGTTCAGGAAATGGTGAGGTAAAATTGGACAATGGTCTCAGCACACCTTGCCATTCTGGACGAGTCATGTGTTGTCTGGCGTCTGCCCATTGCCCCATGTGAGGGGGCTCGACTCACTGCCCATGTGATCAGCATAGTGCTCTGCCACCGGAGTGCGCAGATTGTCTGCTCTGCTGACAGTGACCATGTGGAAGGGTCCGACAGGTTCACATGTCATCCTACATTGCCATGTGTGTTCACTCACCCCAGCAGTGTGTCCGAATTGATAACGTTGCAAAGCGACGCTGTTTTGCTCCGAGCATGGACCGGCATCACCTTGCACAGGTGTGTGTACGCACGCGTAGTTCCATGCACATGCATCCAGAGTCCTGACGATTGCAGGCGTGTCCTCTGTTGTGGAGGGATATGTGAGCATTCCTCACAATGCAAAAAGCTGTTGGGACCTGTGCTGTGTGTGACAATCTGATGTGGCTGCAGGGACGTAGTTACTCGTCCATGAATGCCCGTGCAGCTTCATGTGCAATGTGTTCCAATGGTACGTCATTGTCTTGTTCGAGGAACACCAGGGTCAGCCGATCCATTAACTGGTCCGGGCAGGTGTGCTCAGCCCATGCCGTTTCCCCTGTCCACAACACAGCCCAATAGGGGAGCACCTCGATGTGGTCACTGCACACAAGGAATTGTGCAATCTCCCATGCACAACTGCCAATACATACACAGTATGTCAAGGCATCCCATGCACGGCTGTCTTGGGTACACTCCTGTTCGTGATCCAACAGGGGGCGCACACACAAGTCATAGTCCAATTCATCTACGGTTGTGTTGGATAGGCAGACATCCATGGGGCACTCGAATGTGCATGTTCGGCAGTGGAACCAGGGCTGGACGCAGGTGACGTAGGCAAGGCAGAAGATCAGCCGGTAGCTGATCCGCAGCACTGCCAGTGGCAGTGCACCCAGTAAATGCAGCATACGTGCACAGTACTGTTCCACGGATGGGGGTTGTGCCTGTGCCCGGGATGGCCTGAAATTGTGTTGGTGCGTCTCGTGGAACCGGTACTCTTCTGGACTGCGGCAGTTGTGTGAAGGATATGCCACAGCTCTAGGCTATGATAAGATTGTGTGTGCAACATTGGGGAGAATGGGTTGCTGTTTCCCTGAGTGTCAGGGGCATCCCATGCGGGGGTATATCAGGCAGGGCCTTCTGCGTGTGGGGTGTGGATGAGTTGGATTGTTCATTTGTGCAATGCGTGGTGTGGGAGTCATCCAAGTCTGCCATGACATCTCTCTCAGGGTGTTCCAGCCGCGTTCAGGACCAAGGTCAGAGGTGCAGGTGTCCTCCCGCCTTCTGCATTGGTACAAAGGAGCTTTCATCCCTAATGTGTGTCTGACTACTACTTGCGTTTTTGGAATGTGATGTGGCTTTGGCGCTGAGATTGAGGCAAGGCCTTGGGCTCATCGTGTCCCGATAGCGATACACACACACATGTTAGCATGTAGGGCCAGGTGCCCGGGAGGCCTTGCGCTGCTTGTGCAGTCTCACTCCGTCTCTCTTCCTCACTCTCTCCCTCCCTCTCTCCCTCTCTTTCCTTTGTTGTGCGCATGGCACTTCTTCTTCTCTTGGATTTTGTCTTCCAGGCTGTGTCCTACAGATTGTCCAGTGCAGACCCGCTACGACTCATCCGAATTGTTTTTGGGTTTTGGTTTGAATGGTGTTTTGTGTTGGTGATTGCATTGCTGCATGACTGATTCTCCATTTTCTGGGCACGCATGTGTGTTGGTATTCCTGCTTGTGTGACATCAGTCAAAAGAGTTTTTGGGGGGATTCGTAGTGTTGGTGTGCAATTTATTTGTCCGGGGTGGGGGGCCCAGGGTGGGGGCCCGGGGGCTGGAGGTTGCGGGCCTGGGTGTGGTGTCGGTGGGTGTTGTGGCCCTCTTGGGTGTCCGTGCTGCATGGGCAGTTGCTCGGGGGAATCTGTGGTTCTTCATGTGTGGGTCTGGGCTGGGCTCCCTTTTGTGGTGCAGGCTGTGGTCCAACTTTGCAGCAGGTCAGAGCAGGTGTTAGCTTCCTGGTGCTAACGCGACTTATCGCATGTTTTGTGTCCTAATCGCAGTTCTGGCTGTTTGTTGTGAATGTCTAGGAGTGGTGCTGTCGCCGCTTTTGGCACGGGAACGCCTACTCTGCATCTCGTTAGCGATAGTTGCGGGGGTCATTCATGGCGATGTTTTTTGTGGCTGCTATCGCGGGTAAACAGGTGCTGTGGGCTAACACCAGCTTGTGATTGGGGCGAGAAGTTTATCGCAACTTTGGCTGCGATAAAGTGCCGTTAAGTCAGCGATAGTTCCTTGTGAATATGGCCCTAAGATTTATAAAATGTTTCAGAAGTATTCAGAGAAAAGTGTCAGCGAGGATTTACAAGGTATAAAATGAGAGGATGACTAAAGCTAATTCTGTTGGTAATGTGCTATTGTGATTGTATTAGATGGGTTCCTTGGAAAATGCCAAAATTATCACGTCATTCACTATGCCCTATAATGTTGAACTATTTTCAAATGACGTTCAGGGTCATAGCTAACAATAGTGCAGCGGGTGCAGTGACACTAAGGGAACGAGGTTGTGAGAGACCCACTTCACCTTAATTAGTGGTCATTCTTCACCACCAAACCAGGAAATGGGGGGTTCAATTTCCTCGTTTATATTAGGGCCCATGGCTCCCTGGCACTGAAAATTTCGCAGAATTTTAGTAGCCCGTTAAAATGTGTATTCAAAATTGCAGAGACATAATTTGGCCGTGAAGGTGACTCCTTTCAAAACTACTGAACTGTGTGGACACAAAGCAGTGGCAGCGAGCAAAACGCAGTTCATAAATAAAAAGCTCTGTTTACTGTAGCAGCTCAAGCAGGTTTAGTGAAGTCTGTTTCCAGTTGGAATAGTTTTTTTTTTTTAATCAAATCTTACCTTTTGATCTCAAAGTGACTGAGCAGGCCTCTTTGCCTGTGCTACTGCAAATTATTTTTGTACGGACACCGACCGGTCTCTAAGGGAGTAGAGCTGAGGTGCTGCGGATGTTACTGCATCAGATTCTCTGAAGCCAGCAGCGGGTAAAGGAGCTCTGTGTAGTACCAAATTACAACAGGCAAACGCCGAATCAAAAGATGAGAGGATGTGGTCTAAGGGCTAGGGCAGCCGACCTTAAATCTGGGGAACCGGGCTTGAGTCTCCGCAATGACGCTGGGAAAATTACTGTGGGGCATATCAGCAACAACCGGCGATAATTATTGCTAAGCGCACTTAGCGCTAGGATAATTATCGCCGGCTAGCGTGGATTTTTATCGCTGAGATAGCGTGCTATTAGCAAAATCCTAGCACTAACTGCCTAATTTGAGATTATCCAGAGAAAACCAGCGATAATCCAACGAAGTTTGGCAATAGCTTGCTGATAGGGCCTCACATACTTAGCCATGATATCCACCTTCCATAGGATATCATGGCTAAGTCAGTTTCAAAGCAATCATAAGGAAATAGCGATAACAGAGGTTATCGCTACTTTTCTTGTCGCTATGCTGCTTTGCGTGAGGCTTGATAATAGGATAAATGTCGCTTAGCGGCATTTCTCCCGTTTTTCTGGGGAGGAACGCCCACTTTGCATCTCATTAGAGATGCAAAGATGGGCGTTCGGAATTCAGGCGCTAAAGCAAGGTTTCACATGATAGCGTGAACTTGCTGATATAGCGATAAAATTATCACCGCCTTTCGGCCGAAAACAGCCGCAAAAGCGGCGATAATTTTTATCGCCGCCTTGTAGATATGCCCCTGAATCTCTCCGTACCTCACAAAAATGAATGTGTCCTTGTGTAAACACCTGGGGGCAGATTTGCAAGCCTTTTGCGTCACTTTTCCCATGTTAAAAGTGACGCAAGGGGCTAATAAATCTGCGCCCTGGTGCTCATGTGAAGCGCTCTGATATCTTCGGGTCAAGTTCGCGCTATATGAAAGCTCCCAAAAAATGAAATGAGAGGGTTCCTCCATGAAAGACGCAATGAGTGATTAGTTCTGTCTGCGAAAAATATACTGGCCTCTGTATAACTTATCTTTCAGTTGCTCGACGAATTCTCCCTGCACAGTTTGTTTCTAATTAGGGTTTTGAAGGAAGTTTATTTTCCAACTTACAGTCCTGCCATATGCTTTAATTATCTGGAGCCATTGGCAGCTCTGGCTCCCCCCCCCCCCCCCCATATCCAATTAAGGAATAAAATAAGAGCCTCTCTGTGTTGGGTCTCATAAAGGCTGCATTGTTCTTCCCTCCCTAATTATCTGAAAGCTTTATTGGAAACCCTTGCTTTTGTAAATTTCGGTTTCACCTTTGCCCAGCCCCAATGCAATGGCCTCTTTACAATGGTGTCTGTGGAAAACGTGGCGGCCGCAAAGAGCAAAGGGTGTTCTTCCCGTTCCTTTTCCTCGTGCCCAAGAAACAAAGTGACACAAAAAAATGCTATTTAACACTTGTTTTCTGCCTAAATAGTCTCTCTTGTTCATTTCCAGCTGCCAGGTGGTGCCAGCCTTCCTAAATAAACCAAGTCCGTGTTTTATTCGTTATCGAATCCTCATATCGGTTCCGGAAGTTTACTTATGTCAAACATTTACTTTAGAGATTGTATTGAAGTGATTCAGTGGCCATCAAGCTATCTAACAAGTCATTATAATATAATCAGACATCAAGCATTTCTTGGCTGAATACCTTTTGGGCACCACCATTTCAACTTCCAACAGCTGAAAAGTGCTAATGATTTTTTTACACGACTCTTTGGGCTATTTTCACCCACGAAGTTGAAAAGATGTGTGATAATTTCAAAACACGGCCCCCCTTCCATAAGAAATATGTATTATTTTTTAAATGCAGGACCGGCAAGTCGTTGGGGGCCCGCGCCCTTTCTCCACCACTCTGCAAACGCACGTCCTGGTGCACTCCCTGTCGGGTGATGACGTCCCCTTGGATGCTGAGGGTCCTCCTTTTACATCCAGTATGTCCAACACAATGTTGAGAGGACTTTGGAGACCATGCCCCTTTTTTGCACCACTCTGCAAACGCACCTCCTGGTGCACTACTTGTTGGGGGATGAAGTCCCCTGGACTTCAGAGGGTCCTTGGGGGCCAACAAGCCCTCCTGTTACCTCCAGTAATTCCAACACAGAGGAATTTGTGAGAGGTCTTCTGAGGCCAGGCCTCCTTTCTCAACCACTCTGCAAACGAACCTCCTGGTGCACTGCTGGTTGGGAGATGAAGTCCACTTGGTTCAAGTGGGTCCTAGATATTTAACACGCCCTCCTGTTACCTCCAGGAAGTCCCACAGAGAGCGATTGTAGAGAAAACTTTGGAGGTCACTCCCCCTTTCTCCACCACTCTGAAAAAAACCTCCTGGAGCTTTGCTGGTTGGGGGATGAAGTCCCCTGGGCTCTAGAGTGTCCTTAAGGCCAACAGGCCCTCCTGTTACCTCCAGTAAGTCCCACACAAGGGACTTGCTGAGAGGGCTTCAGAGACCATGTCCCCTTTCGCCACCACTCGGCAAACATGCCTCCTTGCACACTGCTGTTTGACGGATGACATTCTCTTGGATGCTAAGTGTTCCTGAGGGCCCAGAAGCCCTCCTGTTATCTCCAGTAAGTCTGACACAGTAGGTTTCCTGAAAGCTGGTCGGACGCCCTGCTCCCTTTCTCCACTAGTCTGGAAATGCAACTGCTAGTTAACCAAGCATTGGAAATGCAATAGGTCTTGCATTTTTTTAAGTTAGAGCTTTTGGCATTGTAAATTGAAAGAGGACATTCATACATGCCTTGAAGTGCAGTTGCTGTAGAAGCAAATCTTGTGTGTGAATTTCACTTGTATAGGTAGAATATGGGAAGGCAAAAGGTATTGAGTAATGATTAGGCCTGGGCGGTAAATTCCGGTCCGCTCACGGAATTTGTGGAATTTGAGTAATTTCGCGTTCTGTGGAATTGCCAAAAATTCCGCGATCCGCGACTTTGTGGAATTTTTTGCTTGTTCGCTCTTTCAAAATGCGTGTTCGTGAGATATTTCCCCCTGCGCATGCAAACAGCGTTCACAAACAGGAAAAAAGCCTCACAAACGCAGTGAACAAGCAATTCCGCATGTTCGCAGAACTCTGCGTGCTCGCAGAGATGTTTTACCGTTTCGCGGAGCTTTGCGTAGCGCGACTACGCAAATTCCATCCACCCCTAGTATTGATGCCATGTGGCAAAAGGCACAGCTGAGCATTCGAACTTCGGTTCCAATATTGTGGAGGTTTGGAATGTTTAGCCACTTAAGGGATAGTATTAAAGGAGATAAGATTACAGCTAACTCCTCCCCTTCACTGCTAACGTCTCCAAGAGTTAACATAATACTCCAAAAGAGGCAAAATCTTAAATTGACTTTTTTTGCAGTTGTATATAGTGGTAACTCACCCCGAAGGTATTGGAACATTTTACATGGGCACCAGTTACATTACACAAGGACTTTTGATAGTGGTGAAACATCTTGTGGTAAATCAAGGTATTATTGTAACTTTACAATTTAAATGATTCTCCACTCCTGCAGTGAGAGTTAGCGAGGATCGGCAGACATAGCGTCCAACATATACCGCGTTGGAGGTATGCTGGGGAGGATGAAAGAGAGTAGGAAGCGGTTGCCGCAACGCATTAACTGCAGCAGTGACAAGAGGCAGGTATTTTATAAGTGCGCGAAACGATGCAAAAATGTACTGGAAATAATAAACTTTGTGAGGTGAGCCGCTCCATGCAACACAAAGAAAAACATGGCCACCATACTTAAAGATAAAGCACAGTGTGCAGCGCTGGAAGTGCTCTGTGTGAAAGTAAAATAAAGCGTGGCATGCCGCGCTGGAAGTGCTCCATGTCAAAGTAAATAAAAGTGCTCATATTTGAACAAAACTATATTTATAAAAACAACTTTTTTACAAGTCGTTGCACCCATGAATTTAATAGTGCTGCGCCTGCATTTTAAACCTCCTAGTTATAAATATTTAATTAGTGCTGTGCCTCACACGTTTCTGCACACAGCCCCAAGAAAGCAAGCTATGCCTCAGTGGATCGTTTCATGAGAAAGAAACAAAAAAAATGAAACTCAGCCACTCCTACCCAGACACACTGACCTATACCGAGGAATATTTAGAGAAAGGATTTGGCGTAACATCCAAACCTGCCGACTTTGGAGCTGGGGAACCGGGTTTGAGTCTCCGCATTCATGCTTAATTAAAGAATAAAACTATTAATAAATACATGATTATATGTTAAGTATGTGTTAAGAAAATTTTCAAAATGGCAAATCGGAAGACAACTGTAGAATACTGTAAGTGTATTGGCAGTAGGAATATGAATGTGAAGCATAAAGCACAGTGCCGAGCCGTATGGGCTCCAAAACGATGTCATTATTTAAAGTTTAAACAGAAAGAGAGCGCGGCGTCTGTGAGGAAATATCAAGCACATTCTTGAAGATAAAGGGCAGGAATGCTGTGCTGCACCAAAAGAAATAAAATACATTAAAAATCCCATTAGGGTCTGAGAAGTGCGGTCAGGAAATGGTAGCTTTGCGCCTGCAACACCACCTTAATAAGAAAGTAGTGCTCTGCAATTGTAAATTAATCACACAGAGTAATAACACAAGTAAAAGGGCCAGTTTTATGGGAGGTTACAAGAGTAGAAAAGGAGTTACTCAATAGGGACTACTAAGAAAACTAACTAAACAAAACAAGCATTTACAAAAGACAGTCACAAAAGCCAATTGAAAACATGGGCGGGCAATGGGAAGAGCATAAAGCTCATATCCTGAACACGGCATGTCTCAAAGTGACGGCACAAGTGCTGCCTAGGTGAGACCTAAACACCATAGTAATTCACCTAAAAAAACAAATGTTATAGGTACATTATAGTTATGAAATAGACTTTTAAAAACCTTAGAAATTCACATAAAAACTAGAGGTTATGGGGTCCCCTTGGCCTTTAAATGCTCAAGGTGGTGGGGCCATGTGTCAAGCCTCGGGGTGGGGGGACCACGTAGTTCCCTCCCCTTAAAAAATACATTGGGCCCTAAAGGATGGGTTCCTTGGGGACACATCCAGCTCAGGAAAGGGGCCACATGACCCCTCCCCACATGTTTTTAAGTGGGCATGGGGATGGGGTTCCTGAGACTGAATCTAGCTTGGGGAGGGTGTCAGACGCCCACCTTCTTCTAATAATAAATTGGGTCCTGGCGGTAGCCCCCAAAAACAGCTTTGGGAGGGGGGGTCGAGAACACCCTTCCCCTTAATGAAAAAATCCGGGCCCAGGCCGCGATTTTGTTTTTTTTATTCAATCCAGTGGGATTGTGGCAAAAATTCCAGATCTTTTTGTATTTTGGCTCAGGAAGGTTCCTTTGGGTCCCCCCCAAGCGGCCTCATATGTTTTTTTTTTTTTAAGTTCAGGACAGGGGACTAAGTCCCCAAGTCCTGTACTGGCTTCCAGCAACATTATTCTCATGTTGCTAGCTTCCAATCAGAGCCCTCATTCCCTCGGGAGTCTGACTCCGACAGAAGCAAGATGGCACAAGGGAAAAAAAGCTCCCTGAGCCAATCAGAATACTCTGTTTTTAAAAATTGTGTTTGAGGGACTCATCCGGTAGTCCCTCAAACCCTGACCATCCAGAGATACAACTATTTTGGAACCTTAATTTCTCAAAAACTACTAAAAGGACTTAACCAAATGACAAAAAGCACAATCTGCAGTCCAAGATCTTACTTCCTGACAAGTTTGGTGTAATTGCATTCAGTGGTTTTTGCAGTAGTGTTTCTTAACAAAGTCTATAGTAAATGCTTGGGAGTTTGTGTTTTGGCACCCCTGTTTGTCTTGGGCCCCACTTGACAGATGATCCTAAAATTTACATGCGCAAACTAGGTAGAAAATAAAATAGCACTTTTTGTTAAGTTTTGTGATTATTCGCCAAACAGTTTCAAAGTTATCAGCAACACAAAAAATGCATTTCCTATGGAAACACTGACCTAACTATGACTATCTAGTTGTGACTGCCTCTGTATATCTATAGATATATTACCTACTGGTGGTTGTCAGTAGGCAGCTAGAGATAGGACCATGTTTCCATAGGACAACCATTTTTTGACATGTCTATATCTTTAGCATCATTTGCAAATCGTCCTTCAATTTTCCCCAAAAAGTGAGCCGGCAATTCTAGTTGTGCATGAAGTTTTGGGGTGATCCGTCAAATGGGGCCAAGAAAAAGGAGGTGGGGCAAAAATAGTGTGCTTCCTGTTAATTCCCATAGGAGTTTTGAACACGACTACAGCCCAAACTGCTTAACAGATTTACATCAAATTTGGCAGAAAGGTAGATTTTGTTCCTCAGATCACGCTTTTGGTTATTTTGTGTAAATACGTGCAGTAGTATTGGGGAGAATGAAGGAAATCCAAACTTGGATAACCAGAGGCGTGAATCCTTTGAGTTTCCACTGGTCCTCCGAGGATCCGACGGTCCTTGTGCTAATATCTGTGTTGCTGCCAACACTTGAACCAGGAAGTGTTGATCCTGCCTGGAGTCATCAGACTTAGGGCCTCATTAGTATGTCAGGCGGACCACCATCGACAGGCCGTCTGTGGCGGTCCACCCGACAACCATGGCTATGGTCTTACCTCTAGATTTAGACACAGCAGTTGGAGCGCAGAGGGCAGGGGGAAAGACCACCACCCGCGACAGGCTCAAGGAGCCTGTCGATGCAGTGGTCGGACAGTAATACCTACAATGAAGATGGTGCCTGAGCAGGTACCGCTGTAGGGATTACGATGTCTATTTCCCACAACGTTTTCATGGCGGTCTCTCCACCATGGAAAGACTGTTAGAAAAGGACTTTGGGACCCCTAGCAGGGACCCCATCTCCTGTGGGCCTCTGCTATGTGGCCAGGGGGGCACATGTGGTGCCCCCTCAAACATCCATGCACCGTATGCCGGGCACCACATGGTGCCTGGCACACCAATGATGGATGGTTAAAATCAAAGATTTTACTACTTCAGCATGTGCTGCGGCCCTTTTCTGGCCTCAATAGTAATCGGAAATAGTATAAGGCATGGTTCTGACTGCCTACATGGCGGTCTCATTGTAATATGGAGGGTAGAACCGCCGACTACTTGGTCCCCATCCTGCTGTAATGACATCATAATAAGGGCCTTAGTCTTAAATAGAAGTAAGAAATTCTCAGCGAGGAGGGTTGGGGTAGGATTTAGGAGGACAAATGTTTCCACCTAGACATGCTCTCTGACTTCCACTTTACTCTGAACCCACCCCTCCTTCCTCAGCAGTGTTCTGACAGTATTCTGAAGGTGGCTATGCACCTCTACCTGGTGTTTTAAAAAGCTGAGACCAACCCCTCACTTTTGTGCTTGAGAAATGCATTGCGTCAAGAGACATTGACAGAGGTGAACTTTGTGTTTTAGAGAACTTAAGTCCCCAGCCATGGAGATGGCATTTTTGTGTGTTCTCTCGCTTTAACCTGCAATTAACGTGCTGGAGTTCAGTCTGCACTCTTTAGCAGTGGTAATGGTGGTGCAGCCGTGTGTGGTGAGGAAGAGAGTGGCATAAACATGTATCAGAGCTTCTGGGAGACAGAGGAGTCCGGCAGCGTCTACAGTGTCTTTTGATAATAGGCATCTGTAGTGTACCTTGCTCTGAGAGCTGTACTACAGATACTGAAGTGTGGATTTAATTTAGAAGGAGCAGTGTGAACCAAACTCCCCATCCACCCCAGAATCTAACCTAATCATAAGATGTGCTTTTGTTTCTGTAGCGCCTCTGGCTTGATGGCGTTCACAGTTGTAGTGCACCCAAGCCCAACTGCAGTTCTTATAGTAGACTCCTTACTGCACGGAAGAGAAAACGAGCTGGGGGTTTCTTATGCGAACGCTAGCCCCACAGCTCCAGTGGCAAGGGAGCACTCTCTTGTAAGACAAGCTATCCAAATCATTAAAGCTGTCCAAGCACTGAACAAGAGGAAACAAGCGTCCCTTGTAAACTCAACATGCACTCAAAGTTCCTCTTTAGAGATATCACCATGATGATGGGGGCGAAGATGAAGTCCGCAGAGGTGAGTGTTGTAAGACCTGCTAATGTGGTGACTTTCTTCTCCAGAGGTGGGGGAGATAACCCCAAAGACCCTCAGAGAACATCAATACCTTTGAGGGCAGAAATTGATGCAACAGCAATAACAATAACCAAACAGCAACAACAACAGAAGCAACTGGAACAAGCCCTGGAGAAAGCTGCTACATCACGTAATAAATATAAAAGTTCCCAGGGTGATGATCGACCCCTTATGGAATTAAGAAAAGGTAGTGGAGCAAGTGAGGCCTGCCCGCTATTCCAGACTAGTAAAGCTGGTGCAAAAAGTGGGGCAAAAGCTGTTAGCAACAGTCAGGATGAGAATACTCCAATCGGAAAAGACTCTGCTAAGGGTGATAGTTCTGTGCCACAATAGTTTGAAGTCCGAATAACCACGGCTCAGAAAAAACAGCAGAGCTTTGACCAATTAGCAGGGCACAAAAATCAAATCACACTGGTTTGGGATATAGAATCATTTAATAAATATGTTATAGGACATGCTCATGGATATTAAAATGATTTAAAAAAGCCACCCAGAAAGAGATGACCGGTGGGGTAAAAGCACATCTGGACAATGTGTGCACACAACTGGGGCATCTGTCCTCCAGAGTTGAAAAAATGAAGCAGCGGATATCCAATTGTGAGGATAAGGTACACTTGTTAGCATAGTCAACTGGAAAATTGGAAAAAGAGGTTTTATGGCTTTGGGATAAAAAAGAGCAAATGGAGAATCATTTAAGACACTCCAAGTTGCTTATAATAGGAATCCCAGAACACCAGGAGAACAGTGTGGGGGCTGTCTTTTTGTTGAAAGGTTAATAAGATCTCATGTAATGCTCAAGTATGCTCAGGACCTGAAAAACTTGAGTGCTCACAAAGTTCCAGCACAGGCCTTCACCACTTTTCTGAACACAATAGGCCACAATTGATGCATGAAAAGTTGGTTTCAAAATGAGGAGGTGCGGAGATAGGAGGGAGAAGTGGGAGAGTTAGCACACTGCCATGGTGCCAAAGTATTTTGAGGGGGCGTGAGTAGCAGGAGAGGAGGCCTGAGTTTGGGCACAGCATATAGGTTGGGGGGTTGGGGACAGTGGGAGGTCCGGAGGAGTTAGACAGTTGAGTACTACCACAGGTTATATAAGCTCAGGTATATACGATGTATAATCACTTTTGAAATGGGAAATTTGTCCAGCCATGTTTTGCACAGAGTCACTATGTGCACAAAATATGAGTATTGATGATATAAACATGCACATTATGCCCAGTATGCACTTAAGAGATGGCAAGGTTTTTTTTGTAATGTTTACACAGAAGATTTATCAGCGCAAGGTTATTAAGCAGAGGATAGCCTAGGATCCTATGTTAACCAATTGCACTCTCTATTAATGGTCCAAATGAAAATTATAATGGGGGATTTTAATCTTTTACAAAACCCAGAAATTGATTCTTCAATAGGTAACAAAAAGCAACAGAAATCTAAGGCAATTAATGCATTGTGTCAAAATATGGACCTCTGACGTAAAAATTAAATAATTAAAAAATATCCTCAGTGGGTCAAGGCAGAAGGCTATAATTGAAGAGCCTTTCAAATCATCATCCGAAGATGGAAAAGGACTTGGTGAAGCTGCTGACTTTTGATGGGAAAGCTCCAATCAGGAGAACATTTCTTCTGGCCCCTTCGCCTGGTGAGCACTAGTGGGTAGCTCAATAGCCTTCCATTTTGAATTAAACGTTTAATGTCCTCTTTCTATGTTTAGAATCCCGGGTGCTCTCACTTCCGAATTTTCCATCTGACACAAAGTCCTGGGGCCGTATTACATAAGGTGCCCCGGGGGCGCAACAGGGGTTTGCGTCCGTTTTGTGTGCCCCCGGGGCACTTCGGTATTATAGAAGAGGACGCAGAAGCTTGTGCGTTCTCTTCTATAAGACTGCAAAACACATAGAAAGAGGAAAATGCCTCAGAGGATTGTTTTGGAGCAAGAAGGTGTCCCTTCCAGCCCTAAATCAATCCTGCTTACAACACAGACTCCCTTGCATCATGGTGCACGCGCCTGGATTGGCGCTAGGCAGCACATTGTGCACCAGCACAGGGAAAAGACAGGAATGCTGCATATTATGTTAAATACAGTGCATTCCTGCTCTTTCTCCACCACACAGCAAGGTGACTTGCCGTGCTGAGCTGCGTGATTTTTTTATAAATATGCTCCCTGGTCTGGCGCAGCACCCAGGGTGTATCTTTTTAGGTCGAGCCTGAGCCAGCGCGCAAGCACTGCTCTGGCGATCTGTTGTAGGTAGAGTACAGAGGAGAAGACCCGCCAAAATTTTTCATTGGCTTGTGTCTTTGTCCTTCGTAATTGCTGGCGTTTGAATCCTTAAGAGGCTTGTTAGTCCCTCCTTAGTACGGCCATGTCGTCGTTTGTATGCTCCCGTGGCTACTGGCCCCTTTACTTGGTTGGTACACAGTGCTGTACTTTTTCTTTAATGAGCGGGACAAAAGCCTTCCGGTGCCTGGAGTTTGCATATGTGTTTAATTGTTAGGATTCATAAAATACACACAGTGAGGATGTGTTGTAAATATTCTCCCTGCTGCCACCGAGTCGAGGTTTCCGGCTACTTGAGCCAATTTCCCCTGATTCATAGAGTGTTTGATGGTTCCTTGGGCACAGTGCAGGTCGTTATTTCCCTGGTGCTACTTGGTTCTTGCTGCACCAGGATGTTACCAAGTCCCACTGCATGGCAGCAATCTCGCCAGGAGAAGGCATGCCACCGCACAGACGTTTGCAGAGAGCTATTGAGTAAATAAGATCCGATGATGCTTTCGCCCAAGGCGTCGGTGCCCGTATGCTTCCCTAACATAGTTCACCAATAGAATGTTGTGCTGTCTCTATGGAGCTGAACCGGGGTTCAGAGAACGAGAGTAGTATTAAAACATCCTTTCAGTTGTCAGAGGGGCCAGGAAATCCTCATTGGTGCCTCCTTTTCAAAGTCTTGTGCATGGGCAGTCTCCTCTGAGCACTTCACATGGATTGGATTGTGTTTGTTTCATAAAATGTTATAACGTAAATGGCGGGCTGTGAGGGGTCCCCGTAGAAGTGCTGCTTCTGCCCGGTTGTCCCCACTCAGCAGTTGCCTGCACCTGATATTGTTTCCACTGCTACCCCTAGGGCCCTAGATTTGGACCATTGAGGTGAGCCTTTGCTCGGCTTCTGAGAGTGAGAACAGATCCTCTCTGCCCAAAACGCACTGCTAATGAAAGCAGAGAGCGTGCATCTAGATGTGGCCACCTTTTCGTTGTAACCCTACTTACCTGTGAGTACCTAGACTGGAGTATTTATTTCACAGAGGTTGCACCTGACGTGAGGATGCAGTGGAAGGTCCCTGCACCGCATGTGCGGCAGATCTCCAGTCTGCTCACCAGTGTACGTTGTTTGGAAACGTAGCACTATCGATGTGTTGCATGGTAGCATCAGTCTTGATGTGTGTACACTAACCGCTGATTGCCCATTGAATGCCACATAAATCTGAGAGAGGCCTATCAGAATCCATGAACCTTTTGGTTCATTAGCCCCCATATCTGAACTTGTACCTTGGAGCAGCCTTTCTCCCGCCGATTCTTCAGCTGTCTATTTATTTCCTGATAATTGGCAATACTTTGATGCTTTAAGGAGCAGGTTCATCTTCACCCTAGCGATGTCTCCATCTCCATGACTTTCCTCCCTCCGCCAGCCTTCCGGCATGCCTAGTCTTTAAATAGGACTGTTTTAAAAATGTAATTCTAAATATATTCAGCAGTAATAAGCAAGCACCGTCTGCCAAATGATGTTTGTGCTCTGAAAAGTGTATCTAACATTATATATGGTTTTATCTGAGCTCCGAAACGCTGTTTATACTGTCTGATTCTTTAACACAATAGGAAAAACGTTCAAATATAGTGGGTTTTAAAAAAAGAAGAAGAATGAATCTAGCCTAGGCTTCTCCAACGGGTATCTCTCCAGCTACCTGTAAGTAGCTCTCCTGTGCATGTGGGTATCAAGGACCCCCTGTGGAATAATATAATTCCTGGGACAGGGCACGAACACAGTGGAAAGTATAATTCCCAGGCAATATTAAATTATCAATTCAAAACAGTGTAGTACAGAAAAATAGTTAAACAGTCAATTAATAAAAAATCACAAATTACATATCACTAATAAAATCACTAATACAATACAAAGGTGGCAGAATTGGGTTTCTGCAAGAAACCCAATTCTGCCACCTTTGTATTGTATTAGACTGATTTATGTTATTAGAAGATTCTATTTTTTCGCTACTGTTATATACCAAATAGACTCTTTGTTTATACTGGATCATGTATTTTACCATATGTCGTTACATATGTTTTCTTAATTAAATTTGTGATTTTTTATTAATTGACTGTTTAACTCATTTTCTGTACTACACTGTTTTGAATTGATAATTTAATATTGCCTGGGAACTATACTTTCCACTGAGTAGCTCTCCTGTGTGCATTCAGGACTAGTAAAAACTTTTTTGGGGGGTTTAATTAATGTATGTCTTCCAAAACTGTGTATTTAAGACAACAACTAAGTGTGTATTTTCATAACTCATGAGCTGATGTTTGTAGAAAATGGATTTCCAAAATATATTTAAACCTTACTTTTGAGTGCTAAATCATTTAGGGAGACATGACTATTATCATTGCTTGTGCCAGGTGGTTGCAGCCATGGCTCTTCTCTATTACCCATCTAAAGGAATTCCAATAGACAAAGCCTTTTTAGGTCGAGCCTAGGGGCAGCCCACTCTCCTCCCATATTTTTTATTGGCTTGTGTCATTGTCTTTCGGAAATGCTGCCTTCGGATTCGTTAACAATCTGTTAGTCCCTCCTTAGTAAGGCCTTGTCTTCATTTGTAACCTTGGATGGCTACTGCCCCTTTTACTTCAGTTGTTGCACAGGACCTGTTAATTAGTCTGTAAGCACTATTCACTTTATTGAGTTTCTCTTACTGCAGGCTGAACATGCGCTGCTTCAGCTGAAACCCCTTGTGTTGTTTTAAGCAGCACAGCCACCCCCGTAAGACGGGCGCCTGCTTTCAATCACTTTAAGCCGGCATTATCCCAGTCTGTTTCAACTCCCCAAGTAAAATAGATGTAGAAATGATTAGCGAATTAAGCCATGTGAATTCCAGGCAGCAAATAATCCTGTGCAAATGGGCTGAAGCTGACAACAGCACATCTATGTTACATGTCATCTGTACTAAAGCCACTTGACCAGTTGTTTTAAAAAACCTGTGTTATTAAGAAGAACACCACCACCAATACCACCACCACCAATACCACCACCATCAATACCACCACCTCCACCAATACCACCACCACCAATACCACCACCACTGCCAATATCACCATCAATACCAAAACCACCACCAATACCACCACCACCAATACCACTACCACCAATACCACCACCACCAATACCACCATCACCCCCAATACCACCACCACCACACCCAATACCACCACCAACACCACCAATAGCCCACTACTAATAACACCACCAATACCAGTACCACCAATATCACCACCACCAATACCAATACCACCACCAGCAACAACGCCACCACCAGTACCAGTACCACCACCAATACTAATACCAATACCACCAACTCCAATACCAATACCACCACCACCAATACCAATACCACCACCACCAATACCACAAATGCCACCACCGATACCACCACCACCACCACCAATACCACCAATACCAGCCCCACCAATACCACCATCACCAATACCACCACCACCAATACCTATACCACCGCCACCAATACCACCACCACCAATAGCAATACCACCACCAATGCCAATTCTACCACCTCAGCGCCTCTCGCTCACTAGTAATAGCAGGGTCACTGTACGAGGTCGGAGCTGAAGCTAAGACCATCCCTCCCTCCATGCCTGCCATAAAGCACAGCTCGCTCTGCCCCAGGAGCCGCGACAGTGTAATCACAGAGCAAAAGATGTTAGAGCGCTTTGTTAGTGTTTTAGCATAGATCATATGTAACTCTCACTTCACACTTTGTGTCTGTGTAATTCACAACACTTGCACATCTTCTTCACTGCATTATTTATTACTTCTTTGAAAACTTCGCAGGCCGGTCTCTTCCTCTGATATTTACAATCTAACAAGCAGTCGAGAAGGCCCTTTATTGCAACGCAATAGGTCTCGCATTTGCGAAAGTTTAAGCTATTGGTATTGTAAATGACAATGCTTATATTTATGTTTTAAAACCCAAAACATAAATAAAAGGCATTGTCATTTACAATGCCAGTAGCTCAAACTCGCGTGAATGTGCGAAACCTATTGCATTGCAAATGATTGTTTAGGTTGAGCATACGAGACCTCTCGTATATACTTTAGTATATACTTATATGTGTATGTACTTTGTGGGCTCTGGAGATCAACCCTAGGACTTGTCTGCTTCGCTTAGCGACGTTTTTTCTGTTCAACTGCCTCCATTTAACTGTCTTGATAGTAAACGACCAGTAGAGATCAGTAAAATACCAGAATTGCTTTCTGCTGAGAGACTTTCTTGTTTTTATTTTCTGGCAACTGCATCTATTTAACTTTCTTGATAGAAACCGATCAGCAGAGGTCAGTAAAATACAATAATAACTTTAGCTTTCTCTAGATTCCAGACCATAGAAATTGTCTTCCACGAGTAGACAATAATATTTTTTTCAAATCTTGTATTTTCAGTGATATGACCAACCGAAGGCCCTGATTTTATATTAAAAACAGAGCTTTGGTCTATACCAATTCCCGCTGAAAGGCAATATTTCACTCCATGTGTTCCCATACATGGCGTGTCACGCAGTTTGATGCTTTCTTTCCCTCTATGTTAAAGGACAGTAAATGTTTCAGCGCCCAGGCTAATGTGCTGCATAGCTAAATACATATAAGGGCCCAAAGGCAAGACTGATTACATTGCAAATGCTTGGTTCTCTTTGTTGTGGCAGGAGATAGATGCACACTCAATACAGAATTCCACCAGTGCTTTTTATCCTAGTAAAAATGTGTCCAGACCAGAGCTGCATCTTAGGCAGTCAGAGCTCAGCTGTGAAGTAACACATCATACCTTTACAGGAAACAATATCGAGGATATTTTATTATGTTCCAGCGCAATGTCAAACATCATTTCCATGAAATGGCAGGTCTCCTCATGCTACACGTAAAATGACACCCGCACCATGCTCTTGCCCTTAAAATGGAGCGCAGATTGCAGCTGCTCTTAAACCAGTGGTTAATCTGTTAAAAAGTAAGTGCGGGCTCTCAATAGGAGGCAGCTTGAACCAGCCCATTTCTCCTGCAACGCGGCCTAAAACAGAGACAACTAGTAACCTGGAAGTGGGGAGAGGATATGTTGTAATGGCCAGAACTGCTGGCTTCAGGGTCTAGTCTCGGCATCGGCTCAAAATCCCGTGATTCAGGGTAAATCACTTAGGGGCATATCAACAAGGGCTTTATCTCTGCTTTTTTGGCTTTAAAAGCCAAAAAAAGGCAGAGATAAAACTAGCGCCCTACCAGCAACTGGGTGCTAACACGCAAATTCGCATGTTAGCACCCTTTTACTCTACGCTTCCCCTTGCATCTCAAATGAGATGCAAAGGTGGGCGTTCCAGAGTAAAATAATAGGAGAAATTTCGCTAAGCGACATTTCTCCTATTATCAAGGATATCGCTAACCCTGTTAAAGATAAAAAAAGGCAGCGCTAACCGCGGTTAACGCTGCTTTTTTACGTCTGGTATTTTTCTGACTTAGCCATGATATCCTATGTAAGGTGGATATCATGGCTAAGTATGTCTATCCCTATCAGCAAGCTATCACCAAACCTTGTGGGACTATCGCTGTATTTCCAGCGATAATCTCACAATTGGCAGCTTGCGCTCTGAATTTTATCGCTTTGGAGATAAGCGTTGCTGATAGCACGCTATCTCCGGAATAAAATTCAGAGTTGGCTGGCGATAATTATCCTCACCCTAAGAGCGCTGAGCGATAATTATCGCCGGCCCTTGCTGATATGCCCCTTTATCTCCCTGTGCCTACCAAAAATGAGTGTGTCCTTAACTGGTGCTCATGAAACTATAGCACTGGTGTTGATAATTAAGGGCTGGTGCTGAGCACCGGAAACCACCGATCAGATTAAGCACTGTCTTAAACTGATGGAAGAGCATAGGTATTTGCATCTGTACGAGCATCCCTATCTGTACCAGTAATGTGTAGGGATAAAGGCGTTATCTCAAAATAGTACAATGAGAGTCTTTGAATCTCTTGGGCTTGCCTATCTCTGCGTTGCATTTAAAGTAACTGCTTTAATTCACATATCTTCTCCATGTTCATATCCCACAATGAACTTTGGAGGCCCATCAGTGAATTCCACACTTACTTTAAAGATGGGCTGAAGGGGATTTGGAGTTCAGAGCGCCATTAACTTCTAGGACAAGCGGAAGACCTTGGAAACAATGGAATCTCTCCAACCTGCTAACGTAGAAGACGTAGGTTGCCTTCTCTCCTTTTCTTTCTCCTTAACTCGGTACACTATATCCTCTCTACAGCTGAAAGATATAGCCACGCCCCCTCGGTGGGGGTGGCCGGTGGCTTGCACTGAAAACAATGCAAATGCCCACATTTAAAAACTAAAAAGAGCCAAGCCAGGTCAGGCAGGGCAGAGGCCAGCGTCGCTTAAAGCGGTGGGCACCATGTGGTATGTGCGCAACGCACCCCGCTTCCTGGAGGAGTCTGCCAGTTTACAGCATGAGCTGTCCCACTGCCAGACTTGCCACAGTGCATCGTTTCCTTGGTTAATAAACGCCTGCTGGCAGGTGACTGCTCCTGAGAGTGAAGCTCTGTGTTCCAGGCTAAGTTTGGCCAACTTTGGAACACGTTCAGCAGCAGCCTGGCGTCTCCATGCGGATACCTGTGAGCAATAATTAAGGCTCCCAGTTGTTTTTTTACTTTTATTGATGAAGCCAGAAAATCATCAAATATTACCTGTCTGTAATTACTTTCAAATAAAGATGGAAACAAAAAGCTGATTTTACTTTCATCTATGTGAATGGATATGTGAGGTCTGGATAAAATACATCGAAGTAAAACTGTAAGTTTATTGTAAAAAGATACCGAAAAATCCGAGTAGTAGCTTCATTTTTCAAAATACAAATCATAAGTAAGGGCAGACTGCTAGTGCTAAAAAGAGCAACATATATTAGGATACATACAGGCCTATCGGTGAAATATAAAATACCACCATTGCCTTCATTGCACTTTCTTACCAGTTCGGAGATATTCAGTTATGTTTAGAGAGAACATTAGCTGAGGCAAATCAATACATACGCACTTCTACAAGCCCCCATTGCTGACAGTCGAAGTCCCCTTAAATAACTCGGCCAGCGCTCGGGTATTAATGTTCTGATGCAAATATATGTGCACGTCAAGTCCTCTCTAAACACTCCTGGGCGCGCTTACCTTTGACAGGATGCAGCAGGGAGTCCAGCAGCAGGAGGGCAGTCACAAGGTGCAGGGGAAAGAAAAAAGGAAGATATCCAGATTTTGTAAGGCCCGGACTATTGGTGTGATCCATCTGTCATGAGTGCATACAGCACAAATGGCGATGCTGTTTACTCAGGACAGGGTGCTCTTGTCCCTCCTGGGATACAGGATGCAGATAATAAAGGTGATGGAGTTGTTGGAGTGTTTGTTGGGACAGAGGGTCTAACAAGATGGCGGAGAGAGGGTTTTCTATAGGTGTAAGCCAAAGCTCAGGTTAATACAACGAGAGAACAGGGAAGGTTAAGGGCCTGAGAAGCAGAGTAAAGAGCATAAACAAGGAGAAAAACAGAGATATCTTGGTCCTGGTGCAGCAGGCTGGCAAGGAAGCTGATTGAGATTGAGGCTAAAGTAATAAGACTTCATTAGGGCCAGAGCTCTCAATCGTGCCCCTTTCATGAACACCCCTGAACAAACTGAACTAAAACAAACACCTAGAGGGTACTCAGTTCACAGTATACACAAAACAAGAATCACACGTTACATGAAAATACAACTACAGAGGCATAGCATCCGGAAAATCCAAATACTCTTTGGTAATGCAAAGTAAGGTACAACAAGTGAAATGCAAACACGTCCTGCATTGTTGACATCGATTACATTAAATGTGTTACAGTCCTGTTTGAGAAACTGAACAATTGTTGCTTGGATTTCAGTATCTGGCACTGTAGTGACTCATTTCAGAGTCACGTAAAGCCCTGTTATAGACAGACACATGCATGTCTTTTGATTGTGCGCTATTCAAAAGGATTAGATCAGATTGTACCCCAGACATACCAACCGCAGGGGTGAATTTAAAAAAATGAAGGGGCTCAAAGATTTTCCTAAGAGCCCGCGGCCATTGCTGTTGAATGCTGGGATTGCCAAATACCAAGGCTGACTACTGTGGATTCCACCTCATGCCTCTTTCTTCCACCCATCTACACTGCACTCCTAGTCTGTCTCACCCTTGGTGATTCTTTTTCAGTTTTCTCCTTTTTTTACTTTTTTATTATCATCTTCGTTTTCCTCTTCTCTCTGCCTTTGTCTCTCTGGATTGAAGTCTGATAATGAAAAGTAAATCCCAGTCCCAAAATAAGTGCATCCATTGGCACACATGGATCACTGCCTGCCTTTTATCGAGCACCTCTGCCTGCTCAGCCATTGTTCTAATTTTCACCAGTAGCGTGCTGCACAATTTCTCCGTCTCTAGTGAACACTGTGAATCCTGTTTTTGCTTTTCCATTTACAAATCATTATTAGATGTGCTAGACAACTTGTTTTTAATTGAACCAAACAAAGCATACAAGCCCCACAATGCACTTGTGTGTTCAGAGGAAGACCCTAGCAGAAACAGAGAGGACACGCCAGGCTTCCCTCTTTATAACTGGCGCGAGAATCCGCTCCATTTAAAGTCGGTCTGACCTTCCCAGGCCCAGACCAGAGGTAAGGTGGCGCACTGTGAGCTCTCTCATCGAAACACCGAGGAAATTTGGTGCCGCCTCCCGGGCTGTGTTTTTTCTCCTCAGGAGTCTGAACGCCCCTGATGAAAGGACCTGTTCAGGCATAGCAGTAATAAGTGTTCGTGGGGAACAAAGAGGAGGGGGGTCAGGTCAGACATTTACTGTGAGGGCTCGGTAATGACACAGCCCGTCTGCTACAGCCACAGAGGAGTCGCGCTCCGCCCTGCCTGACCCCACCCCACCCCGCGGTGCTTCCTTACCTGCTGGTGCTGGTGATGATGGGGGACGAAGAAACAGCAGTGGCAGTGTAGTGCTTAACTTTTAAGCACGTGTAGTGGTGGGCTTTGGCAGTGGCCTGATGAAATCGGCGGGTCCGGGAGCTGCCACGTCACGTGAGTGACGTTTCGAACGTCTTCGACGTCCGGACGTCGTATTATAGCTCAAATTTAATTGGACGGACTTGGACAATATTCAATCTCATAGCAGCAGAAACACATAGAATCATAAAGAGCAGCACAGCAACATTTAGCATTTTATTTTGTTTTCACGGTGTCACCCCATGTGATGGTGTCACCCGGTGCAGTCCGCACCCCCCGCACCCCCCTAGTGACGCCACTGGTCCTCTAGCTCAAAATGGCGGTCCGAATTTTTCAATTCAACATTTTCACAACGGACAAATATTTCAGGCAGGTACACCAGATAGTTAATTTGTTTTTCCTAAAATGGGTACAGTCTCTCAGATGTATGCCACTATTACCTTCATTGGACTCTCTGGCCTTCTTTTCTGGCTTGGCAGTGGCGTCACTAGGGGGATGCGGGGGGTGCGGACCGCACCGGGTGACACCATCACATGGGGTGACACTGTGACAACAAAATAAAATGCTAAATATTGCTGTGCTGCTCTCTATGATTCTATGTGTTTCTGCTGCTATGAGATTGATTATTGTCCAAGTCCGTCCAATTAAATTTGAGCTATAATACGACGTCCGGACGTCGATGACGTTCGAAACGTCACTCACGTGACGTGGCAGCTCCCGGACCCGCCGATTTCATCAGGCCACTGCTAAAGCCCACCACTACACGTGCTTAAAAGTTAAGCACTACACTGCCACTGCTGTTTCTTCGTCCCCCATCATCACCAGCACCAGCAGGTAAGGAAGCACCGCGGGGTGGGGTGGGGTCAGGCAGGGCGGAGCGCGACTCCTCTGTGGCTGTAGCAGACGGGCTGTGTCGTTACCGAGCCCCCACAGTAAATGTCTGACCTGACCCCCCTCCTCTTTGTTCCCCCCGAACACCTATTACTGCTATGCCTGAACAGGTCCTTCCGTCGGGGGTGTTCAGACTCCTGAGGAGAAAAAACACAGCCCGGGAGGCGGCACCAAATTTCCTCGGTGTTTCGATGAGAGAGCTCACAGTGCGCCACCTTACCTCTGGTCTGGGCCTGGGAAGGTCAGACCGACTTTAAATGGAGCGGATTCTCGCGCCAGTTATAAAGAGGGAAGCCTGGCGTGTCCTCTCTGTTTCTGCTAGGGTCTTCCTCTGAACATTCAAGTGCATTGTGGGGCTTGTAGGCTTTGTTTGGTTCAATTAAAAACACGTTGTCTAGCACATCTAATAATGATTTGTAAATGGAAAAGTAAAAACAGGATTCACGGTGTTCACTAGAGATGGAGAAATTGTGCAGCACGCTACTGGTGAAAATTAGAACAATTGCTGAGCAGGCAGAGGTGCTCGATAAAAGGCAGGCAGTGATCCATGTGTGCCAATGGATGCACTTATTTTGGGGCTGGGATTTACTTTTCATTATCAGACTTCGATCCCGAGAGACAAAGGCAGAGAGAAGAGGAAAATGAAGATGATAATAAAAAAGTAAAAAAGGGAGAAAACTGAAAAAGAATCACCAAGGGTGAGACAGACTAGGAGTGCAGTGTAGATGGGTGGAAGAAAGAGGCATGAGGTGGAATCCACAGTAGTCAGCCTTGGTATTTGGCAATCCCAGCATTCAACAGCAATGGCAGCGGGCTCTTAGGAAAATCTTTGAGCCCCTTCATTTTTTTAAATTCACCCCTGCGGTTGGTATGTCTGGGGTACAATCTGATCTAATCCTTTTGAATAGCGCACAATCAAAAGACATGCATGTGTCTGCCTATAACAGGGCTTTACGTGACTCTGAAATGAGTCACTACAGTGCCAGATACTGAAATCCAAGCAACAATTGTTCAGTTTCTCAAACAGGACTGTAACACATTTAATGTAATCGATGTCAACAATGCAGGACGTGTTTGCATTCCACTTGTTGTACCTTACTTTTCATTACCAAAGAGTATTTGGATTTTCCGGATGCTATGCCTCTGTAGTTGTATTTTCATGTAACGTGTGATTCTTGTTTTGTGTATACTGTGAACTGAGTACCCTCTAGGTGTTTGTTTTAGTTCAGTTTGTTCAGGGGTGTTCATGAAAGGGGCACGATTGAGAGCTCTGGCCCTAATGAAGTCTTATTACTTTAGCCTCAATCTCAATCAGCTTCCTTGCCAGCCTGCTGCACCAGGACCAAGATATCTCTGTTTTTCTCCTTGTTTATGCTCTTTACTCTGCTTCTCAGGCCCTTAACCTTCCCTGTTCTCTCGTTGTATTAACCTGAGCTTTGGCTTACACCTATAGAAAACCCTCTCTCCGCCATCTTGTTAGACCCTCTGTCCCAACAAACACTCCAACAACTCCATCACCTTTATTATCTGCATCCTGTATCCCAGGAGGGACAAGAGCACCCTGTCCTGAGTAAACAGCATCGCCATTTGTGCTGTATGCACTCATGACAGATGGATCACACCAATATTCCGGGCCTTACAAAATCTGGATATCTTCCTTTTTTCTTTCCCCTGCACCTTGTGACTGCCCTCCTGCTGCTGGACTCCCTGCTGCATCCTGTCAAAGGTAAGCGCGCCCAGGAGTGTTTAGAGAGGACTTGACGTGCACATATATTTGCATCAGAACATTAATACCCGAGCGCTGGCCGAGTTATTTAAGGGGACTTCGACTGTCAGCAATGGGGGCTTGTAGAAGTGCGTATGTATTGATTTGCCTCAGCTAATGTTCTCTCTAAACATAACTGAATATCTCCGAACTGGTAAGAAAGTGCAATGAAGGCAATGGTGGTGTTTTATATTTCACCGATAGGCCTGTATGTATCCTAATATATGTTGCTCTTTTTAGCACTAGCAGTCTGCCCTTACTTATGATTTGTATTTTGAAAAATGAAGCTACTACTCGGATTTTTCGGTATCTTTTTACAATAAACTTACAGTTTTACTTCGATGTATTTTATCCAGACCTCACATATCCATTCACATAGATGAAAGTAAAATCAGCTTTTTGTTTCCATCTTTATTTGAAAGTAATTACAGACAGGTAATATTTGATGATTTTCTGGCTTCATCAATAAAAGTAAAAAAACAACTGGGAGCCTTAATTATTGCTCACAGGTATCCGCATGGAGACGCCAGGCTGCTGCTGAACGTGTTCCAAAGTTGGCCAAACTTAGCCTGGAACACAGAGCTTCACTCTCAGGAGCAGTCACCTGCCAGCAGGCGTTTATTAACCAAGGAAACGATGCACTGTGGCAAGTCTGGCAGTGGGACAGCTCATGCTGTAAACTGGCAGACTCCTCCAGGAAGCGGGGTGCGTTGCACACATACCACATGGTGCCCACCGCTTTAAGCGACGCTGGCCTCTGCCCTGCCTGACCTGGCTTGGCTCTTTTTAGTTTTTAAATGTGGGCATTTGCATTGTTTTCAGTGCAAGCCACCGGCCACCCCCACCGAGGGGGCGTGGCTATATCTTTCAGCTGTAGAGAAAAGTGTAATGGAAACACATTTCATCAAAGGAAGTGCAGGGATCAGAAAGCGAGCCATAGACGGGTCGGAGCGTTGCGACTTACGAGGCTGTTTGTTTATCAGAGGAGGGAAGGGAGTTTATGCGCAGACTGCAGAGCATTTCTGTAATGAAGCTGTTAGGTCCCGGACCTGGAGGGTATAGGGGCAAATGAGAGGCGGGGACTGGGGGTGACAAGGTATGGGGGTATGGGGCAATGTGGGAGTTAGCACTGAAACCACATTCTGTATGACCCCATTATTTGGCACTGGCGGACTCGGAGGAGGTCCACCATGGATTCATGGGGTAAGTCGTGTCTGAGGGGGTGACACCATGAGTTACCCGCACTGGGTGACACCAACCCTAGTGACGCCTCTATGGCTTGGTTCCCAGTTGCGTGTGTCCCTCTTGAAGGAGTCTTATTTTAGTGTTTTACAAATATTAGCTCTGTACCTCTCCACACATAAACAATTTTTCCACTCAAGGTATCAAGGTTTTGTACCTTGTGTGAGTCGTGGTCGGGTACATAATCCTGCAGAGGCTTCAGGGTCCAAACGGTAGTCAGGCATGAATGTCATCTTTGGACTTTATGAACATCATAAGTGATCACATATGAAACTAGCAAAATAAGGGCTTTGCCTCCCAAATGATGGTCGGCTGATATCCATGTTTCCTTCGAGCTCTGTAATCCCTCTGACATTTTGCCCTTACCAGGTTTGTCACTTCTCAAATGTATCCAAATTTGGCTTTTTTTATGGGCAATCATTCCTTAAATAAACGTTGTTCTCGCCAAAATGTATTTTTTCATTTAACTTTTATTGATTCTTGTGGAGCGAATGGCCATTATACAATTTACATTTTCACAGTAAAATAAGCTTTTTTTTTATAGCAGCCCATAATTCCATTCGGCCTGTCAAAATAATTAAGTGTCCATTAGTTAAAATTAATTTACTTAAAATGCAACGTAATGTAAATCTTTCCGAGTCCACCTAGGAGTCTGAGTTTCTTTTCTTTACAGTGCGTAGCACTATACTGCTCTGGCAGAAATACTCATCTCCACTCAAATTTGCCATTATGCTCAGATGTATTACTGGCAACTGCGGGATCCACCCCTAGTTTGTTGTCTAAGATGTCAGTATAGTCAACCCTCCCACCCTCAACAGGAATGTTCTTCACGGAGCTGGTGCCAATGTTTATTTTATGCTTATTTGGTGTGTTCTATCCGAAACAAACCGCTTCTGGTCCTCACACTGATTATGAAGATTCAGGGCCGCATTTATGAAAAGTGACGCATCGCTGCGTGAAAACAGCGATGCGTCACTTTTCACTGTGCTCTCCGTGCGGCATGCTGGATGCGTCATATTTACAGTATAATGCATAATGTCGCAAGGAGTTACAGATACGTCAGTAATTCTGACGTATCTGTAAGCACAAAAATGACGCATTACTGGAGTGTGTCACAAAAGTGACGCAATTCCAGCAATGGGTCATTTCACATGGGCAAGTCCCATTTCATATGTGCCTGTGTCAGTTTTAAGCCTGCTGTGAGGCAGGCGTAAGATATTGACGCATTTGCGTCCTAGAAGTGGCGCAGTAAAATCTGATAGATTTCACTGCGTCACTTCTACAAGGCTTACTTGCATAGGAACGGCCACCCTGCAAAAATTATATCTGGCGCAGGTATCATGTGGCGCAGGGTTTTACAAAGGGACACATCTACCTAGATGCGTCACTTTGTAAATATGATGCAACATGGCACTTTTTTTACGCTGCTGGTGCGTCACAAAAAGTGACCACCGGCAGCGCAAAAGTGACGCAAGGGCTCATAAATAAGCCTCTCATTATTTATTTATCTTGAGTGGAGAATGAGCTCTCTTTGAAAGTGGAGATGGTCGGGGTTAGTTAATAAATTGTTTTAGCACTAAATGGATTTTAGATCACTTTTGAAAGATTCAAATAAAGGGTTGGTTTGGATCTCTGGGGGAAATTTGGAGCTCCACATGTTGGGAATGTTTTCAGAGTAGGAGCGGGAGATAGTTTTTGTTTCTTCAATCTCTGTTCTTCTAGAAGGAGGGAGCTTCCACTTTGCATGGCTCATTCACCACCAGATGGTTTTATTTTCTGTGCTGGGTTTCCCAGAGTACCCTAATGCAAAACGTTGTGGGTAATGCACACAATTCTGAAGATGCTACTAGCTTCAATAGATAACCAGTTAATTGTGCTAAGCACTGGTGAGATGTGGTCAAAGCGCCTTGCTCCTGAAATAAGTATAGCAGCACAGTGTAGCACTCCCTTCATGGGAGCCAAGTGTATCTTGAAAAAACATGTAAGGAGGGCACTGCCATACTACAGCCTACAAATGATGACAATTTGCACTAACTGTTTCAGGTCTGAAAGGCTTAATGTGTTACAGGAGTTTAAGTTAGACTTGGGCACTCCTTGTTAGGTTACTGATGTGATCATGAAGATTCCGATTCCTTTGAGGGTGATCCAGAGAGATCTGGAGCACTCAATGATTTGGGGTATTTAATGAGGCTAGCCATTCTTGGATCAGTGTAGATGCATGGGAGTGGGAGAAGATGAGAAATTCCATCTTGGCAGGGTTTATTTTCAGGTGATTGGCAGACATCCAGGCTTTGTTGTCTGCAATGATTTGAATAAGTTGAAGAAAGACACATTGAGATGTGCCTTTGAGATGAAGCTGAGTGTCAACAGTTCAGAGACTGTATGAGATGTCTGCCTGTCTTCGCATGGTAGATAGAGCTTCTCTGTATAGATTGAAGAGCTAGGGAGAGAAATTTGAGCCTTGGGACACTCCCTGGGTGCTGATGGTTGGTTTGGCAAGATAGTTGTTCAGCTTAACTTGTTGGTATTTGATGCCTAAATAGGAGGTGAACCAGCTAATTACTGTTCCATCTATCCCCATTCTGTTTTTGAGAGTATTCAGCAGGATTATGTGGTTTACTGTGTTGAATGCTGAGGAAAGGTCCAGGAGTATCAATAGGCAGAAGTCTCCCGCATCCAAAATGTGCATGGCATCGACCGTTATCTGGAGGATTCTGTATCCGTGCTGTAACCCAGTCTGAAGCCCAACTAGTAGTTGTTCTTGTCTGTGTCCCACCATGCCAGCTCAGTGTCTTGACATTGGCTTTCCTTCCTCCTCCTGTTTATACATTCAAGCAGTCCTAGATTTTTTGGTATTGGAAAAATAAAGTTTTATGTTCATAAACGCAAAGCACTGTTGATTCATGTGCTTGGACTTGTTGACTGTGTGGTCCCTTTTCCTTCACCTGCCTGCTCTCAATTGTTAAGACCTCATTTGACATCAAAATATAAAGTTTACTTTTGAAAATTGAACCTTGGACTTGATTTTGTCCCTCTTTTCACACCCAGGCCCCTTCTGCCTTGGTGTCTGAATTATATTTGGATATGTACCTCACTAACAAATAACATTATTCACATAATGTTTGCTGTACTGCATCGTTCTACAGCTAATGTCTGCATTTCCTGCCTTCCTCCCCAGTCTCACTCTCTTTGTGTATATCTCTGACGCTTTCTTCAACTAATTATGCTAAATGCTTGACTAGCCAAAGTAACACACTCAAGCTTCATAATTGCTAGCTTTCCAACGTCCAGGTGATCATTCCACCTACACTTTCATGACAGTTCCCAAGTCAATATGGGCAATGGATTCTCCACTATGTCATTTACAGTATAATGTGCTTTTATTACCTCTTACGCACATCTAAATGATGCTTTTTAGTGGACAGTTACAATTAACCTGAAAAGGCATTGAAAATTTCTAGTTATAAAAGAGGCACATTTTTGTAGTCTTCGGCATTGTGATTCTCTTAGAGTGAAGCTAGTCTTTTCATTTTTAATTTTAAACATGACCACTCCTGCACTTGCTACCATTTCTTTTTAGTCTGATGGAGGAGTTTATCAAATTCAAAGCATTAAAGTGCAGGGAAAAAACAATCAAAGGAAAAGGAGGCATAACAATTGCAGTACATTGGGGCTCAATTGTCACTAACGGTTCAAATGGGGACAAAACAAGTGAAAGGAAAGGTTATGGCAGGCCTTCGTTTCAGGGTTCTCGGTGATGCAGAAGCGCAATAGATTGCACGGTCATTGTCGGCAAGCAGAGAGCAGCTATATGAGTATCTTTGTGGCGGAGCTGGTAGCAAGGGTGCTGGAGGCTTGAAGGAGGATGGAAGAACTAAGGGGCATATTAGCAAGTAAGGGTGACAATTATCGCCCATGCCAAGTATCGGAAGTTTTGTTAGCGCCTGCTTTCCCTGATAAGTTTCGCCTTCTTACCAACGTATTATCAACACGTCTGTGAGAGGCGATAGTGTCAGGGAAAGGGGTGATAACTCCTGCTAAGAGGCGATAGGTTTTCAGGCGATACCTTGCCATCGGCAGCGATCGGCGCACAGACATCAAAGAGGGGCATATCAACAACAACCGGCGATAATTATCTCTAAGCGCACTTAGCGCTAGGATAATTATCACCGGCTAGCGTGAATTTTTATCGCTGAGATAGCGTGCTATTAGCAACGCTTATCTCAATAGCGATAAAAATCCTCCCGCTAAGTGGCTAATGTGAGATTATCGCTGGAAACCCAGCGATAATATCACGTTAGCTTGTTGATAGGGACAGACAAACTTAGCCATGATATCCACCTTCCATAGGATATCATGGCTAAGTCTGAAGAATACCAGACGTAAAAATGCAGTGTTAACCGCGGTTAGCGCTGCTTTTTTTGTCTCTAACAGATTTAGCGATATTCTTGATAATAGGAGAAATGTCGCAGTCCTCATTTGATCCTTTCACCTGATCATCAGTCTCAGGATGATAGGCAGAGGAGAGCTATACCTTAATACACAATGATTTGAAAAGCTACCTGGATAACCTGGAAGAGAGCAAAGACCCAATTAGAAATTCCTACTGCAGGTATGCTACATAGCCAAAACAGGATTTGCATGAATACTTTTTTTGATAGTGTGTATTCTTGGTGAGCACAAAATGGCAACATTTGGAAAGGGAATACTCATAAACTAGGATGGTATTTTATTCTGAAGACAAAAGCAGACCTGGCATGAAAACCATTGGTAGCATTTTAGAGAAGTTGTTGATTTAGCAGATTTCTATTACGCCCAACAATTACAGTAGCTATTGGTGAGAGCACAACCACTTGATGTAAAAGGAGGCCGTGACATAAGCAGCAGTCTAGGAGCCCACACATTCAAACAGGACAGGTGAAGCATAGCGTGAAAGTCCTGAGGAGAAGAGTCATAGCCAGTACTTACTTCTAGTATCCAGAAGATCCAGTTACAGTTGGTTGGCTTTGGGCCTGGGGTATGTAGTTTTGAGTGTGTTTCATATGTGTTTCAAAATGTCCTGGTCCTCCATAGTGTTTTCTACTTAAAGAGCCAGGTGTTGGGATAGAAAACTTAGTAGATCACATGTAAGAGACACAAGCCCAGACAAAAATGAGGATGTGTTTGTTTCACGAAGTGCAGGATGGGTGCTTGACCATTGTCACTAGTTGGTAGGTGTTTGACTCAGTCCAATGTTGACCGGCATGTTCCTGTCTTGGAGATGGACAGAAATGTGACAATTTAAATGTCTAGTTTACACGACATGCAAGTGTGTGGATCCCATCTGAGGAAAACACTTAGCCCTACTGGAAGCTACTGAAGTTCCATTGATGCTTCAGGGATTAATTAAACAATGAGTCCTACAGCACTCTGAGTTCAAACTCATGGTATGTTCTATCCGATTTATAAACGGATTATGCTTTTATTAACCGGGAAATTCCATGAAAAGCTTGAATTGGACGGACGTATTGATTGATCAGATTGAAGTACACTGCCTTCATATATCGATTAAAGGGAGTTACCCTAATGTTTTCCTTCTGTATATTTGAATGGGCCTGAGGACAAGTTAATATCCCCTACCATACTAACAGGGTCTCTAGTAGGCTTTTGAAGTGCTTTCTTGCCTACATGTTTGACATACTTAATGTCACAGAAGTTCGCTGTGGCTTCAGAAATCACCGCCAGTGGGGTACAATGGACTTGCCTTTTTCTGACAATGAATACTAGTGGAACCGTAAACTGGGCATCTACTACTTGGAAGGCATTTAGTACACCCGGTGGGCTTAAGAAGATGTGGTACACAGTGCACTCCATACCTCTGTTTACAACTGACACCAAGGTCTTATGAGTTAAACACTCACTGACATTAGTGTGAAACTGACTCCGCACGTTTAACACACCTTGTTTGAAAAGTTCAATAGTTTACTACTTTCAACCATCATTTTTGCTGAATCTTATTCGTGCATTTATCCGTATCCAACACCCACAGCCGATCATATTGGCCTTCTGTGCAAACAAAACGCATATGCGCATACATTGACTCAGATGGGTTGAAGTTCCGCACCCTGGATGTCTTGGCTTCTATAATATGACCCTTATTGCACTGACCTCTGCGTTTGGGTCGGCCCACTCAGGGTGTTACCACAACCTTATACTCAAGCATTTCTAGAATGCACACAGACGTTAAAATTACCTTATCCCTCTTCTCCTGTTCTTAATCCCATACAATCAAGGAGCCACTTTTCTCTTAAAATCTTCCCAGAAAATATGGCTAGTATTTGTCCCTTATTGCTGTCTCCTACCCCCCTAAGCACTAGCGGCATAGCAAGGCTACCAAGGACTCTGGTTGAAGCAACAGAAATGGCACCCTGTCCACCAGTTGAACAGTAAAATACAGTCATGGTTTGGGCAGAGAGGCCCCCTAAACCCTCTGTGACCCAGTGCCGCTGCACCTGCTGCACTAACCCCAACCCCCCCGCCCCTCCCTTCCCCCCAGATGAGGACATCTCCACGAGCACGAGAGAGTCACTTTCTAATCAGGCGCGCTGGGTCTCCCGTGAAGTGCGCATTACAAATTGCATCGCATGCTCGCTTCGATGGGGGCTCGCAGGGGAGGCTGCTGTTGATTGCTTCTTAATGAATTTCAAAACTAATAACTTTAATGAGCAACATATGTTCGCTCTCGTTGCGAGCTAATAAAGAAATCATTGCATGGAAATAAAAACCATATTCTTTTGCAGAATGTTCCTATTTAGCATCCAATATCGTCAGTTCCCAAATGTACAATGTCTTCTGGTTAGACGCATCTGTTGAATTTGTGTACTATTATTTTTATTTTGTTTGTGTGGCTTCTTTACAGTTTCACGGTGTGCCAACACTAGATGCATTTAGTTTGTACCGCATAGTGCTCATGGGAGAGGCTTCTGGACTCAGTGATAAAGTGCTGTGCTCCAGTATCTGGACTATGCCAAGTGATTAAGGCCTACGCATCAGTCTGCTAATCACTTATATTAGTGGCACACACAGCCTACTGAAAAACAAAACCTGTTGAACGGTATGCATAGTGCCTTGATTACACACGGTTCATCTCCTCTTGCCCTCATGTTCCTACTTACTTATGCAGTACTGGGGAGGGGATGTGGTCTGTCGGCTAGACTGCCGATTTTGGTGCTGGAACCCAGGGTTCGAGCCTCGGGGTCGCGTCCACATCATGTGATTCTGGGCAAATCACTATGGGGCATATCATCAACAACCGGCGATAATTATCGCTAAGCGCACTTAACGCTCGGATAATTATCGCCGGCTAGCGCCGATTTTTATCGCTGAGAAAGCGTGCTATTAGCAACGCTTATCTCATCAGCGATAAAAATCCTAGCGCTAACTGGCTAACGTGAGATTATCGCTGGAAACCCAGCGATAATCTCACGTTAGCTAGTTGATAGGGACTCACAAACTTAGCCATGATAACCACCTTCCATAGGATATCATGGCTAAGTCAGTCCTGAAGCAGGCGTAAGGAAAGTAGCGATAACAGGGGTTATCGCTACTTTTCCTGACGCTATGCTTCATAGTGTTAGGCTTGCTGATAGGAGAAATGTCGCTTAGCGACATTACTCCAGTCATGCCAGGTCAGGAACGCCCACTTTGCATCTCATTAGAGATGCAAAGCTGGGCGTTAGGAATCCTGACGGTAAAGCAAGGTTTCACGCGTTACCGTGGCCTTGCTAATTAGGCGATAAAATTATCGCCGCTTTTCGGCCGAAAACGGCCGCAGAAGCGGCGATAATTTTTTATCACCTGCTTGTTGATATGCCCCTTAATCTCCCCATGCCTGAATGTGTAATGTAAATACGGTGCTCGTGTAAAGCGCTCCAATACCTTTGGGTAGAGTTTGCGCTATATAAATATGCCAAAAAAAAAAGAGTACTGTTTCAGACCTCTGATCAATCCTTGTTGCCCAAAACACTTCTTGCTTATTCTTTTCTATTTAGAGTTGGGCCACAAAGCTTTACACATTTCTCTTGCTTGCCTACAATAGATGTGTAAGGCTCCACTTATTCTGGCACATACATGTCCTAGCTATGATCCTTAATCGCAAAACCATTTTACTCTTCCTAACAATGGGAAGAGAAATAGACAACTTGGGGGGATATTCACAACAAAATGTCCGCGTGCGGTGTTACGCCAACATTTGTAAAGCTGCGCTCTGCCATTTTTAAAACGCCGGGATGTGCAGTATTTATAAAAATACAGCGCACCCCTGTGTTTCCTCTGGAGCTGGTGCTAATAAAGCTGCCTGGTGCCAGGTGCCAGCGCAGGACCCTTGTGCCATGTTGCAAGGGTGCCTACGCTGCAGGGGTGACACCTTGTCTCTTCCTGCACATAAACAATACTGAAAGGTGATTTGCTCTTTGTATGTATGCTGCACGATGCAGCACCCATGGAAATGGCAAAAAACTAGAAGAAATTCATAATTTCTCCATGTATCGCCCCTGGTCTTAGTTTTTGGCACTGCTTCACCCTTGTAAATATGGGGCAGCATCAAAAAGCATTGGGTGTTGTGGCGGAACGCCCACTGCAACACCCATTGCACACCCCGTTCACGCTAAGTGAAGAATGAAAAAGGGGCCTTATTTACAAGGCGGGGTTAAGCCACTTTACAGATAAGGAGAAGGGGATATCGCCACCAGAACATTGCTAAAAATGAGGCTCTGGCGGTGATATTCCTTTGTATATATGCCAGTTGAAGTCATTTTGTATCACCATACTGATTCTGGAGGTTAGTCCATATTGCTCATCCTCGCCCCTTCTTTACTTAGGGGCAGATTTATAATAACTGGCGCCATGCGCACAGATGCGCGACGCATCTGTGCCGTAAAAGTGGTGCATTGCTGGAGTTGCGTCACAAGCGCGACGCAGCTCCAGCAATGCTCTGGGGGGCCCTATCTGTACAATGCTACGTCAATCCTTACGCCTGCTTCAAGCCGGCGCAGGGTTTTGACGCAGCATGGGCCTAAAAGTGACTGAGTGAAATCTTGTAGATTTCACTCAGCCACTTTTAGGAGGCGTTCCTGTGCCGGAACGCCCCCACCTGCCCTGGAACGCCTACATGTGGCGCAGGGCTTTACAACGTGACGCATCTCCCAGATGCGTCACGTTGTAAATACCCCGCACCATGGCGCAGGATTTGCACCGCTGCTGCGTCACAAAAGTGACGCAACGGCGGCGCAAAAGTGGCGCAAGTGCAACATAAATCTGCCCCTTAATGTATAAATGCAAAGTGAAAGAGACACACGTTGCTATTACAACCAACAGAAAAGGTTCAAGGGGGCATATGTACAAGCCCTTGTCGCCACCACAATGTCACTTACATCGACATTATGGTGGCAAAAGGGGCTTAGCCTTATTTACAAGGCAGTGTTCAGCCACTTAACGTGGCTTAACACTGGCTTGTAAATAAGGCTCCCTTTCAGGCTAGGGTTAGGGTGAAAGGAGTGGGCAGTGGGTAATGCGGTGGGCGTTCCACCGCGACAACCATTAATTTTGACGCTGCCCCCTATGTAAAAGGGCAGCGTACATAGGAGACAGCGCCAAAATTAAGTTGATGAAGCGAGGAGAAATGCATTATGCAGCACACATGCAAGTGACAAAATGGCATATCAGGATTGTTTATGTAGAGGAAGGGACACCTTCCTAAACAATAATCCCGTGCACACAGACACCCTTGCACTATGGTGCAAGGGTGCCTGCATTGGCACTACGCTGCACCATATCATTGTAAATATGGTGCAGCTTTGCACTTCAGAAGTGGCGGAGTGAGGCGTTAAGCCATGATGGCTAACGCCTCACTACGCCACTTGCTTGTACATATCCCCCAAGGTGTCAACAATCACGCTGTCCTCAATAAAGAAGATACAATGCAAAGCACACTTCAAGACAGTCAACCCAACCAAAGCTCCCAAAATATCTCCTTCCTGCTGGTTTCTGAGGGACAAGAACATGAAAGATAAGCCTCAAGTGGAGGCCTTCCATTCACCCATACAAGGAATCATTCCTGCCTCTGCCCAGGATGCTGCAGTCCTAGGTGAGACAATGCTGTAAAATGAGTAACAACGCCACTGGAGGAGACTCTTACAACCTGGCCACCTAGTCAAGGTGGAAACAAGCCCTTTGAGATTCTGCATTGGCGATTCATAAAGCATTGATCAGAATGAGCATAAAAAACTGTCTTGTCAAGATAGACCAGCTCCCTCTGATCACTTCCGCAGGTCATACGCACAACCCATTGGTGGAATTAAAAGGCAATTGTTCGATAATGGTCACAAAGACTTTGCTATCTCGCCCGATCCACAGCCATTAACTAAGGTATGTTCAAACTTTGCTGATAGAGCTTTTAGACCTGACCTGTAGGAACACCGCCCTAATTACGAGTTGTGCCTTTCTCCTTTATAGTGTCTCTTTAATCCTTACACATTTAGGGGCAGATTTATAATAACTGGCGCATCCCTGCATATCAGCAGGGATGCTCCAGTTATTGTGCGCCACAGCTCCGCCACCATGGATGCGCCGCATTTACAATGCGGCGCACCATGGGGCAAAAACAGCACAGATGCGTGACGCATCTGTGCCGTAAAAGTGGCGCATTGCTGGAGTTGCGTCGCAAGCGCGACGCAGCTCCAGCAATGCTTTGGGGGACCTATCTTCACAATGCTGCATCAATCCTTACGCCTGCTTCAAGCAGGCGCAGGGTTTTGACGCAGCATGGGCTCAAAAGTGACTGAGTGAAATCTTGTAGATTTCACTCAGCCACTTTTAGGAGGCGTTCCTGCGACGGAACGCCCCCCCCCTGCACAGGTACGCCTACTGCTGGCGCAGGGCTTTACAACGTGACGCATCTCCAAGATGCGTCACGTTGTAAATACCCCGCAGCATGGCGCAGTATTTGCGCTGCCGCTGCGTCACAAAAGTGACGCAACGGCGGCGTAAATGAGGCGCAAGGGCCTCATAAATCTGCCCCATAGCATCTCGAACTCCACTTACCGGGTTTTGACTTTTTATGTAAGTCATTTATTCCTTCCTAAATTCTGACTCTAGTTAGCCATATTTTCCCTTATAAACTCTACTCTCGCAATAGCCTCTCACCTGTTTCTGTTTCCTTGCAGTGATTTTCAACTTTAATTCAAGTCATTGCACACCCATTAAAGGACCCCCCTGACGAATATCTTGGCAACCTTGTGCAGAGAATTCAATTGTATATATAGGTATGCAGCAAATAGCTCTATCAGCTACACTTTCCCTTAAGTTTTTGTGATTTTCATGACTGGCACATTTCAGTGCCTCTGTTAATGTAGGAACTTTCACTATCCTCTTGCTTTATTTTTGATTAATATCGTAGATTTCTCCATCGCTGAGACTTTAGACAGGCAGTATCACTTGCCTATGATGTGATTCCATCACTTATTCTATATTACCCTGCGTGGATTAACTTTTAACTTAGGATCCCAGGTGGATACTTATTTATCGTTGGGACATATATTTATTTTTGCTGTCCTTTTTTCCTTTTAAATGTACAATACATCATTATGTAGGAAATACACAGTTCACTACCTGGCTTTTTTCTTTCCTATTTTTTTACATGATTACTAGGTTTCAAGGAAAAAATAATTTCCTCTATATCGCTTGCCTACGTCATTTGGCACTTGAACTATATGCTTACATCAATTTATCTCTTTTTTCCCCTCAATTAGGTCATCGCACTTATGGATACCCCATTTACTGCATCATTATAATTGTTCCCATATCTGGACTTACGTTTCTGGCATATATTGATAAAGTAGGTGTTAGTATCTGTGTTTTAATACTCTTCTTTCAGCACTTTATTTTGGGTGTTGGTCTAGTGGATCTTTCCTTCATCACACTTTCATCTTTTCCTGCACATTTTTCACTTACATTCGAATAAAGTTTTGTCAAAAAATACATTTTTCTTTCTTTTTATTATTTTTGTTTAATTCCTTGCCTTATCCTAAGCTCCCTATTTCATACGCATGATAGTTACCCATATCTATCTAAAATATCAGACTAAAGTATGTCTCCATTGCTTCCACAGAGTGTTGTTTAAAGTCCCTATTTACTGTTACCTAGATCCCTTGTTTGCTCTCCGTGTGAGAAAAACTATTTGGAAGAGTATGGATTAAAACTCATCCCTCTAAAGGATTGTTGCGTCCTGACTAGGAATCATGGGTCTCTGACTCCACTCCGAAACGCGTGTCGAGAAAAACTATTTGGAAGAGTATGGATTAAAACTGACCCCTGTAAAGGATTGTTGCGTCCTGACGAAGGAATCGTGGGTCTCTGACTCCACTCTGAAACGCGCGTCGGCACCTTAGTCTTTCTTTCATTTTTATTTGTATATATTTATGAAATGTATTAGAATATGTTTTTACATGTTAAACAATGTTGTGTAGTATGAATGTAGGTGTGGTATGACTGCTTGTATTGTCAGTTGTCATTTTGTTTGTTCGTTCTTTTCTTGGGCTCACCCTTTATAATGGTTTTGACTATGTACTCTATTTTGTAAAAGCATAAATACACTGAAATGCATTCTAACATTTATGTTCAAAAAGATAAAACCCAATTCAAAAAAAATATTTTTTGATAAATAAAATTATGAATTATCAATTCTTCTCTGTGGGACATTGTTGTTGTTTGTGACGGTGGAGACATTCCCCCAATTATAATGGATTTTTAAGAAGAGGTTTTTCGTTGTTACTATGGAATTAAAAGGCAATCCATGTTTGTTAGAAAATCAACAGCATTTTTGATATCAACAAATCCTAAAAGATCATCAGGAGAGGAGCTTTATCAGTAAGAGCTCCCAATCAATCAAACACCTACCAGATTTTATTGTCACAGAAAAATTATACATTGATAAGACAAGGGCAAACTACTCAAGAGCCTTGTATGGATGGTGCTCCATCACACGCAGCACATAGGAAAGGATCCAGGGTAGATAAATCAATGCCTTAAAGGATTCAACCCAATTAATGGCTCCTTAGTAATGAATGACTTGTGCTAATGATTTTAAAGATTACCAAGATTGCAGAAAATCATTGCCGCCACCCACTGTTCACTAAATATGGCTCCTGGCCAAACTATATGAAACCTTTCTTGTCGAAAACTCTCGCCTATGGCTTGGCCTGACTCCCTTTGATTTATGCACCAATTTCCCAGCCTTTCCTGTAACCCTCGCCACTCAGCTTTAATTGGCAAGAAAACAAATCAGTCCCACCACTGGTGGGTTTATGTTATGCGGCACTGATTCCACTGCTTTCTCTTTCCACCAGGAGGCTCATTATCGTTGGTATTCGAGCACCTGTTTCATATCAGTGATCCTCCACTGCAGGCACAAATGTACGCTTGGTAGTCGTGTTCTGTTTTAATTACACCATGCTGTTTTACCTAGGTGCCTTCAAAAACAAAACCATCAGGCTCCAAAGCAATCTCAGCCATCTACATATTCCACAAGATGGGACCTGAAGTCAAATTCACCCCAGCCCCATTTATTGTACCTGCGTTTGTCATGGAAATGTATATTTGATGCAAAAGGTACCCAGTTCCAGCCCTGTTTGCCCCTCCTTGAGCATTCAGTTACTTGTATGTATGTACATGTATGGCTGTGTGCATGCATGTGGTATTTTTTCAACACAAAAGTTAACTGCTGTACAGGGTGAAAGTTAATTAATGATTGCAGGTGAAGATGGGTTCTGAGAATGAGGTGGACTGTTACTTTATTGTGATGTAGTGTTTTTCAGGTGTGTTTTCAGCTGTTTTCTAAATTGGAATTGGGTTGTGGCTGTCCTGATGGATACAGGGATGTCATTCCAGGTCCTGGATGCAAAGAGTGAGGAAACCTGTTGTCTTGTTTTTTCCCATTTTGTAGTCTTTTCGACCGACGCACAAACTGCATTTTATGGTACCTTTACTAGTACTACCATAGTAATACTAAAGCACAACAAAATGCTATCCACAAACCTACACATGTAAATATCCACCTCCACCTGTTTTTGTATGGCAGTCAAAAAGTGGGAAGGATGAGGGAGAGTGGTTGAAAAACTGGGCATACGTGCTATAAAATAGATGGGGTTTAGGAAGGAGTAAGGAAGGGTTTAAGAGAGGTTTATTACAGATTTAGGGAGGTACAGACAGCTACCCCAAAAATCAGAAGCCCATTGCTATTTACAGACTGCACTTCTAAAGTTACTACAGCCCAAAAGGGCCCAAAACAGTAGTAAATGTTCTCCAGCTCAGAGATGGAGGAAGTCCAGCAACACATATGGTTAACCACTAGTACTGCAACAGCCTCCCACAGAAAACAATGGAGCTAGAGACTTAAAATAAAACCCTACACAAAATAATGTGCAACTAAAGTAAATTATTTAAACTATTTTTAAATTTCTAATTTAATGTAAGATTGTTTATGTTAAAATATTATAGAATTACTTTTAATTAATTCTATACATAGTTTTTTATAATTTTTAATACATAATAATATGTTTTTTTAAATGTTTGGTGGAATTTTCATAAGTTAAACTTGAGAAAAGTGAATTACATTTTAATAATTTGAAATTAAAATTAAGTTTACAGTCCTGCAGCATTGTTTTACTTTGTTCTACATTTCAAATAAATATATACAATTAATTTCCCTATAGTAATGCATGTAAAAGTAATTTGAAGACCTGGGGAAAATCCACCAGGCAATGGTTACAACCTTGGCGGACTTCTTCTATAGTAATAGGCCTCCCAAGTGTAAACACTGTGGAGTTAAAAACCCCTGGTTCAGCAGGGGGTGTAGGGAGGCAAACCAAACCCAGTTAGCATCTCTTAAGGGGGGTGTCAACTCGCGTATCAGGGAAGCCAGGGCTGCTTTTAAGAAAATTCTCCTTAAAGCCAAGTCAGAATGGGAAATAGATAGATGGCAGGCTATTAAGGTTGCCCTAGACTCAGAAGACGCGAGAGCTTTTTGGAATCTGATTCACACTGGTAAAATAGAGGGCAAGACCAATATTGATCCAAATATTGGTGAGGAAGCCTGGCGTCTACATTTTAGGGAGTTATATTCAACTTTGCCAATTGAATTGAGTGAGCCTTCGGTCCGTTGCTCTACCCCTGATCCCCTATGGAATATACCATCATGTACCTTGGCTGAGGTATTATTAGCCCTGGGCAAGCTACAACTGAATAAAGCGCCAGGATTAGATAGAATTCCTGGGGACCTGTACAGAAACGAACAGGTAGTATGGGCTCCCTATCTCCAATCACTTTTTAACGCAATTCTTCACGGTCTCCCAGCTCCCCCTACGTGGGCTGGGGCAGAGATTAAACCTATCTACAAAAAAGGGTCCCCCATTGAACCGGCCAACTATAGGCCAATTAGCCTCATTGATGTATCTCAAATTTTTTTTGCAAGGGTACTTTTGGAAAGATTGCAGGAATGGATTCTAGACCATGATATCCTGACCCCGTTGCAAGCAGGTTTTAGAGCTAAAACTTCCACTGTAGATCAGTTGTTCAGGCTTCAGTTAATTTACTGGAAGCATGTAGTTCTGGAAGGTGGGAGCCTGTACCTAACCTTTGTGGATTTGAGATTAAGATTTGATATGGTGTACCGTAACCAGCTGTGGAGTACTTTGCTGGCCATGGGAGTTCCACCATATCTTTGCTTCCAGTTTAAACGCCTCCACAAAAGTACATTTGCCAGAGTAAGGTATAGGAAGAACGGACACATGACGGCACCATTTCCCGTTGGCAAGGGGGTGAGGCAGGGCTGTGTGCTTGCGCCAACCCTTCCTCAACGGGCTAATTGAAGATCTACTTGCCATCAAGAATATAGATTCCCCGAAACTGGCACTTCGTAAATTTCCTGCATTAATGTTTGCGGATGACACCCTGCTGCTCTCGAAGTCAGCTATGGGACTACAGCGTGTGTTAAAGGGGTTCAGCCAGTTCTGTAAAAAGAGGAATCTTGTGGTTAACATCAACAAAACTAAATACATGGTCTTTAATGCCACTTCCACCAACTGTCCACACCCGATGATGGATGATAGACTCCTTGAGAGGGTCTCCATATTTGACTACTTGGGCCTCACCTTGAACGATAAGGGTCCCTAAATCAATAAGGCTAATCTAAAGCAAGCCCAGGCTGCTGGGAAAATCTCAAAAGTCCAGAAGAGTTGTATCTTAAAGATTATAAGCCCACCGCTTGAAATTTATAAAGTCCAAGCTAGGTCAGCCTCCCTATAAGGGGCGGAACTCTGGGGGCACCGTCCATCTAATGCTCTCTGAATAACTGAAAATAACTTTATTAGACAAATCCTGACTTTACCCAAAAATACCCCACTTGTTCCGCTAAGGATGGATTTGAATATCCTTCCAATAGCAGATCTTATCTCGTTCCGTCCGTTGCTTTATAGGCGGAGGCTATGGAGCACTCCGGAGTTGGGCTGTTACAGGGAGGAATTAAAAGCGGTAATGACATCACTCGGGGCTGGCAGTATACCCTGGCTATCATTTGTAAGGCACTCCTTCCGTGCAATTGGAAGGGAGAATCTATGGATTAATGCAGAAGAATTCTGCCCAGCCATTTCTAAAAAAATCTTGGCAACTGCACTGAAAGAGTATAAATTGACAAACATTTTGCAGTCAGCTAATCCCACGAGTTTAGCTTATGGGTTTCTGGATTTTAAGTGTCATTATGAATTTGAGCGGGTGCTGGATTCTATACAACCATTATTAGCTAAGAAGCTGTTCTTGCAATTTAGGTATGGGACACTACCGCTATATGCGATAACAAATAAGTGGGCGGCAGTGTCCCGTTGCCTTTGCCCTGGTTGCCACGTGGAGGAAGAAACAATAGTTTATGTTATTCTTTTCTGTGTGGAATACAAACAGATTAGTCTGAAATGGATCATCCAACTTTGTAGAAACCTGGGCATTAGGAACTATTGTGAATTTTTTAGGATCCTAAAATCTGACACTGACCCGGTTCATGTGGTTGCAATTTCGAAATTCCTTTTTTCTATGTGGTCAATATGTAGGAATTTGCTAAAACTAGATCAGACCTCAAGTAATTCTGAGCTTTCTCCCTTTTTGCACCCTCCACTTTGACTAACCTTGTGTTTTCTGTGATTTTTATGTCCAGTAGGATGTTAGTGGAGGTAAACCTAAGGGAGTGGCAGAAGTTTGCACTAGCAGGCTGGAAGCCGACCCCGGGCTCTTTTTAGATTTTTATGAATTGTATGCTTTAACCTATGACATTTTTTAATGCCGATTTTCTGTTTTTATTTACCATAATGACATTTTTATCTGTATACGTTTATACTCTAATGTATTTTATGATCTTCTACTTTTTATCTAGTATGGACTCCAAATTGATGTAAACTTTCAATGTGCTTTTATGGCTGTAATAGCCGCCATAATGTTTTCATGAAATGAAAAGTAATTTCTTTTTATTTAACTTAAATATAGATAGATAGATAGATAGATAGATAGATAGATAGATAGATAGATAGATAGATAGATAGATAGATAGATAGATAGATAGATAGATAGATAGATAGATAGACCAATGTCCATACAAACAATTCATTTAAATCTCTTCTCCATCACGGGTTCATTTGAGGGAAATTTTGCTTATTTAATATGCCTGATAACATTTATATGACAAAAGTGAGAAAGGGAAACAAGTGCCGGAATGCGATTATAAATTAAATTTGTCCCATACTTACAACCCAACTTTTCTCCCAGCTCTGCCTTTTATTTCATAGATTGCAAAATCAATTTCAAATATAGAGCATATCTGCTGCCACCAGTGTGTACATTCCAAAGGGTTAACATCTCATCAGTGCTTAGCAATTATAAGTTGAGGAACAACTGTGGCAACAAAACATTTGCCCACATATTTGGTAAGACTGACCTGTCTATACCAGCTCCTAAAACAGGAATGGTTGCGCTAAGAGTTATAACTCTTCCTAGCATATTGGTTAGTTTGCATGCAATGCCTTGCCAAATCCCTGAGCAATGTTGAGCTAACAAATACATGGCCCTCATCCACATCCTCTACGGAGCATTTAGGGCAATTTGTGTCTGTTGATGTAGCCTACTTGGAGTGAAATATAGCCTGTGTGTAGTATCATAATGTTACATTAGTGAGCTAGTGGTAAGTAGGTATTTGCTGCTCAATTTAAAGCTGTGAATGATCATGTCAGTCATGAGTGTTATATTCAAAGCCTTGGACCAACTCTCTGCTAGCCTGACGTTGCAGCTAGGTAGTCAATGCCTCTGGGACCCATATAATTTTTTTATATTGGCTGTCTTAGGGTTGCTTAAAATTTCCAATATCTGGCTTTCATCTGAATGTATATCTAGTTTCATTAAATAATTCCTCATTTAAGAAGTAGACAATCCTTTTTAAGAATGTTTTTGCACATACATGTTGCTATTTAGTACTCCAAGTTCTATAACCCCTCCTTTAGCCTATTTCTATTACCATTGTAAAATAACTCAGGCCACCACTGTGTTATTATAGTTAAGAATGGGATTCCATAGAATTATTTTTTTTATTGCTACTAACTTTTGAGCTGCTTGACAAATCTTTCCAAAACTTTCCACAGAAAAGAAACAGCCAATTAAGATCCTTTGCATAAAGGTTTGGGGTGATCCGTCAAGCTGGAGTCGAGAAAAACGAGTGCTCCAAAATATGTTTACTCCATGTAGTTTCTCATAGGACACCTGAACAGCACTACAGCCAAACGTTCTGAATGGAATTGCAACAAATTTGGAACAAATCTAGATATTTACCCAGAAATATTTGGTGTACATTTGTTCAGTAGTTTTTGAAAAATTAAGGTTGACAATGTATGTTTATATAGTGATGCTGTACCCCAGCAGAACTACCACATAGTATGGTGGTACAGGCAACTCAAAATACGAGACTGATTGCAACATGAAGTTAAAGTTACTACTGCCATTTTATGACTCAGGGACTTGGAGATGCGTTCCTGTGTTGTAGCAAAGAAATACAAATAAGTAATGAGGGCAGGGGTAGGGTACTCTGACTCCTGGCCCTTTTTTGGTGGTTCCAGAGAAACACCCCCTGGGATGAAATTGAAAAAAAGGTTTTACGTCGAGTCACTTTACTGCAATACTACAGTGGGGCTCACCGCACCTTTTTGTAATTTCGCAGTAGTACACGGAACTGCAGTGCGGTACAAAAGAGCAGACCTCAGAGCTCTGCAAGACCTTAGGGGTTGGCCAGCAATGAGGACTTGGTGGTCTGTGGGCAGTTAGATGCAGGTCCTGGCCACAGACCAGTTGTTTTTGCCAATCCCCACGTTGTGCACAGCCAAAGGCCGGACATGGTGAGGGGTTTGCTGTCCACGGTGGCTGGGCATAGGGTCTAGCATCTGGCCAGGAAATGTAACCAACCTCACACTATTCCCGGCTGAAGGCCTTGCACAGTGCAGGGCAGCTCTAGTTAGGTATTATACTAGATATTACTTTATTTATAAACAAAAAAGTAGAAATTCACTGAACAAAACAAAGGTTAAGGTGACTTTATAGTTTGATATGACCGTAATATATTACTTTACATTAAAATGAACCTTAGTACTTCATTGAAAAAACCCAAATATTAAAGTGATATTATAGATAGAAGAAAATGGCGGTTCCAACACTACATTTCACCCCAAAAGTCACTGAAATTCACCAGTTATAGTTAGCTGAAGTAACTGTAACTCGCACCCTAACCGTCCACTGCTTATTAACTTACATATTGCGTCACTAATGAATTGTTCCATGACATAATTGAAAATGACATCTGCAACAGCTATATACATATGTATGTATGTGTGTATTGCCTATTGGTGGCCACCAGTATTAAGTTAGTGTTAGGATCTAATTTCCATAGGAAAAGGGTTTTTTGGTTCGCTTATGACTTTGGTGCCTTTTGACGAACCTTCACAAAATCTTCACAAAAGTGGCTTGGTTTGTCTAGTTCTGCATGGAAAGTTTTCAGGTCATCCTTAAAGCGGGGGCTGGGAAAAAGGGGGAGTCATAAAATGCAATTTCCCATAGGGATTTTTAACACAACTACAGCCTGAACTGCTGGACAGAATTACACCAAATTTGTCAGATAGGTAGCTCTTGGTCCAGAAAGATCCCTTTTTGTAATTTGATGTACATCCATTCAGTAGTTGAGGTGTTATTAAAGAAAAAACAAAATTATCTATTTAGGGATGCAGACATTATGCGGATCCCCCACAGTGAGGGCCACAAAATCACGCACCACCAACAACGCCTAGATTGGCTGACCACAAGCTGACCAGGAGCTTGCAGCTGCCATTTCAAGTATCTGGGAATGGTCCCAAGGTCTTAAAATGTATCTGCAAAATGATTAAAAGGGTCGTTACATCACTTTTTTTTCCACTTCAGGAATCCGTGGATCTCCCGCAAGGCTCAGCACCGCCCCTTTGTAAATTTGCAATGGTTCCACAAATCACTTTCCGACCCGCTCAGACATTCACTCAGGCACTCTCACACCCATTTATAGACACACACAGGCAGTCATGCACCTACTCACAGACCTATGTAGACATTGACACACCCACTCACAGACCCATGCAGGCACTCACATACCCACACAAATACCCAAGTAGGCACTTACACACTTACTCACAGACCTACACAGACACTCACACACTCACTCACAGTTCTATGCTGGCACTTTCACACATACTTAGGGGCCGATTCCGATCCAGGTCGGAAAGCTCTCCGACCGAGCCAGATCCAGAGTGTTTCCGACCGAGCCGGAGTCCTGCAGTCCGACCGAGCGAGTACGATGCAGCCGTATGCTGCCGGACTTGGTTCGGTCGGACTCCGATAGACGTCAATGGGAGCCGGTCGTACGACGCGTACATGGACTCCCATTGACTGAATGGGTATGTCTTGCACAAGGGCCCCCCAACAGTGGGTACCCCTCGGCGCCATCCGCACCGTACATGCCTGTGTTGGGGAGACCCTTGGCTCTCCCCGTGTCCGAGTTGTAGGGCTGCAGGAGACAGGGGGTCCGACGCGGACCCCCAAAAGCAACTTCCCGGATGTTTTGCGAGCTGGACACTCCGGCTTGCACCGGCTGTCCGACGCGTACATCATACTGGCTCGATCATTAATCGCATCCATTGCACGCCACGGTTAGCTTATGGCCGAGACGTACGGAGCGGTTTGGACCCGGGAACGACTCGGTCGGTGAATTTCACGTAGCTCGCATCGTACTTGCTCACTCGTACAGCTGTACGAGTCGGGCAGAAAACACGGAAATGGGGATCTCTAGTTGGCAACAGTTTCCACCTTTGTCCACCTTTGTGCAAGTAGAGACCTTTCTTCCTAGCCAGGATAAGGGGGATACACTTCTAAAATAACCCCTGCTCACCCCCGTTGGTATCTTGGCACGAGCAGACAGGCTTATCTCAGAGGTTGTGTAAAGCATTTATGTACACATACAGTAATACAGTGAAAAGGACACCACATCGGTTTAGAAAAATAAGTAAACTTTATCTAAACCAAACAAGAACAAAATGACAAAAATCCACTATACAATAATCAAAATGTGACTTTTAGTTCTGTCCATAGAAAATGGTGGATGCAAAAATTTCAACATTTAGATGCATCAAAACCACAACCAAAAAGGGTCGCAGGGAAGGTGATGCGTTGGTTCCTTACACACAGGGAAGACGATGCGTCGGTTCCTTGCTCCGGGCGAGGGGATGCATCTTTCCTTACTGCTGCGCAGGGGAGGTGATGCGTCGGTTCCTTACCGGAGAGGAGGGGATGGGTTGGTTTCTTACTGCGTGAGGAGGTGATGTGTCAGTTTCTTACTGCGTCCCCCAGCGATGCAACAGACCTGGTGCCTTGATACGATGAGTGACGATCTGGGACAATGTGATGCATGAAGATCCGGGATGCGCTGCAATGATTGCAGCCATGTCCCCTCAATGCTTTGATTCTTACACTGCAGGGCCTGAGTCAGAGTCGGTGCGATGATCTCGGATTTGGGAGATCAGTGTACAGGACTCGTCAAACGACAGACACCTCTGCCGTAGACAGGCACTGTGTCGGTTCTTCGGCTGCGGCGATGCATCGGAAATTCTTCTTGGACTGCTGTGATGCGTCAGAACTAGGCGATGCATTGATTTTCACAGTTCTTCAGTCTTTCGCATTTCCCAGCCCCAGAAACAACTTACAGAGGCAGGCATCTCCTGGCTTGTCAGAACTCCCAGCAAAGGAGTTCAGGGGGGACTGGAGGTGAAGTCTTTGTGTCCCTGAGACTTCAGAACAGGAGGCAAGCTCTGCTTCAAGCCCTTGGAGATCTTCCTCAAGCAGGAGACACAGCACACAACAAAGTCCTTGCCTTTTCCTTGGCAGAAATAGCCACTGCAGGCCAACCCCAGACTGCACACAGCAAAGGGGCAGTACTTCTCCTTCAGTTTCTCCAGCTCTTCTTCTTGGCAAAAGTTCCTCTTGAGTTCCAGAAGTAATCTCTGAAGTCTTTTCTATCCCTGAGACTTCCAACAGGAGGCAAGCTCCACTTCAAGCCCTTGGAGAAAACTCTAGCAGCCCAAGACAGAAGCAAGCACTGCAGGCCAACCCCAACAGCACAGGGGCAGTACTTCTCCTTCAGTTTTCCCAGCTCTCCTTCTTGACAAGTTCCTTAGTTCAGCAGTAATCTAAAGTTCAGTAGTCCGGGACCAACATTTATAGTCCATTTCTCTTTGTTCTCTGTTGTCAGAGAGGCTCTGTGCTCAGTCAAAACCAGTTCGGTCCTCTCTGGTGCAGCTTCCCGGCTGGAGGTGGAGAAAGCACTGTGTAAGGCAGACCAGGCCTTTCAGGTGAAAATAAATCTCCTCCCCCTACTCTAAATGCAGCCCAGGTCTATTCAGCCCAGCCTTGATTCAGCCAGGAAAGGCAAGACAAAGCTCATACCCCCCAAGTGGCTGTCTACACTGAATGCACATCCCCATCCCCTGTGACTCCAAAGCCAGATAGCCAATTCACAAACCAGCTGAGGCACACAGGATGGCTAAGCAAGAAAAAGTAGTATTTTTAAACACAGACTGTAAAAATCATTCTTCCTAAAAGATGCGTCTTTAGATTCTGAGTTCAGGCATACTAAACTTTATCTTCCTATCTTGTCCCTGTGGAAAGTAACTCCCATTTTATCCTAGGGGACGAATAGCCTTTCAATCAATCAATCAATCAGGGATTTTTAAACCATGCTACTTACCCGTGAGGGTTTCAGAACACTGTGGGGGGGGGGGGGGGGGGGTACGAGCAGCTCCGTAGGTCATCTGGAGAGCCAGGTCTTGAGATCCTGTCTGAATTGGTGCAGTGTCGGCCTTCATCTGATGCAGAGGGGGAGTTCTTTCCGAGTCTTGGCCTTGATGTAGGAGAATGATCTGCCACCTGCTCTGGTCCTGTGGATGTGGTGAACCGTGGCTAGGTCAGCAGAGCAAAGGTTTCTCTTGGGGGCATAGAAGGAGATTTGTTTGTTAAGGTATTGGGGTCCGGTGTAATGGAGGGCTTTGTAGGCATGTGTGAGGAGTTTGAAGGGTATTCTTTTTTCAACTGGGAGCCAGTGAAGGTCGCAGAGGTGTTGTGTGAGGTAGTCATGTCATGGGTTGTCAAACATAAGTCTGGCTGAGGAGTTCTGGACGGTCTGGAGTTTGCAGAGGAGTTTTTTGTTGATTCTGACATAGAGAGCGTTTCCGTAGTCCAATCTGCTGGTGATGAGTGCGTGGGTGGCGATCTTCATGGAGTCGGGGGATCCATTTGCAGATCTTGCGGAGTATGCTGAGTGTGTTGAAGCATGTGGAGGACACTGCATTGATCTGGCGGTTCATGGTGAGTGTAGAGTTGAGTATGATGCCGAAGTTGTGAGCGTGATCCGTAGGGGTGGGTGGGTTTCCGAGCGCGGTGGGCCACTAAGTGTTGTCCCAAGCGGTGGAGGTGGAGCCAAGGATGAGGCCTTCTGTTTTGTCCGTGTTGAGCTTCAGGCAGCTACTGCTCATCCAGGTTGCGACATCCTTCATCCCTTCTTGGAAACTGCGCCTGGTGATGTCAGGTTCCTTTGTGAGAGAGAGGATGAGCTGGGTGTCGTCGGTGTATGAGACAATGTTGAGCCCATTTTTTCTGATGATGGTTGCGAGGGGGGTCATGTAGACGATGAAGAGCGTGGGGCTGAGGGAGAATCCTTGGGGTACTCCACATCTGAGCTCTGTAGGTTCGGAGAGGAAGGGTGAGCGTCTTATTCTTTGTGTTCTGCCTAAGAGGAAAGATCAAATCCAGTCTAAGGATTTTCCCTGGATGCCATTGTCATGGAGTCTGGCAGCTAGTGTGCAGTGGGAGATGGTGTTGAAGGTTGCTGAGAGGTCCAGGAGGATGAGGGCTGCTGTGTGCCCTTGGTGGAGGAGGAAGCGGATGTCATCGGTGGCAGCTACGAGGGCGGTCTTGGTGCTGTGGTTGCTGCGTAATCCTGATTGAGAGGTGTTGAGGAGGTTGTTGGCTTCTATGAAGTGCGCTAACTGGGTGTTGACCGCTTTCTCGATGACTTTGGTGGCGAAGGGGAGAAGAGAGATCGGCCTGAAGTTCTTGAGATCTGTCGGGTCTGTGGAGGGCTTTATTGAGGAGGGTTTTGACTTCGGCGCGTTTCCAGTCATCGAGGAATGTGGCGGTCTTAAGGGAGCAGTTGACCTTTCGTCGTAGTTCGGGTGCGATGGCGGCCCTGTGGAAGATGTGCGGCGGACAGGGGTCAGTAGCTGAGTGGATTTTTTTATAGTCTTTGCGCTATCTTCTGTGGTGAGAGGGGTCCAGGTGAGGAGGGTCTGCTGGAAGGCATCGCTGGTAGGGGGTGTTGGGTCTGTGCTGTGGTCTTGGTCGCCGAAGTTGTTGTGGAGCGTCTTGATCTTGTGGTGGAAGAAGGAGCTGAGTTTGTTGCAGAGGTCTTGGAAGGGAGGGACATCGATAGTTTCGCTGTTGGGTCTGGTGAATTCTTGTATGATGATGAAGAGTTCCTTGGAGTTGTGGGAGTTAGAGAGGAATCTGTCTTGGATGAAGTTTCTATTTGTTGATTTGATTAGTTGGTGGTGTGCTGTGGTGGCGGCCTTGTAGGCGGAGCGTGCGTCCGGGGTTTTGCTGTTTCTCCATGTTTTCTCCAGTCATCGGCAAAAGCACTTGGATCCTCTGAGGTCCGTGGTGAACAAAATGGCTTTCGCGTTGTGTTGTCAGGTGGAGTTCTGTAGGGGGGCAAGAGTGTTGGCGCAGTTGGCGATCCATTGGTGGAGGTTGTTTGCTGCTGTGTTGGCATCTGTTGTAGTAGAGGGAGGACTGCAGCTGAGGGCGGAGGCGAGGTGTTCTTTAGTGATTTTGTTCCAGTTTCTGCATGGGAGGTGTGGCATGCGCTTGTGTGCGGTGGGTTTCGAGAAGGAGAAATGGACGCAGTGGTCATCCATCTAGAGCAGTTCTGTGGTGTGGCTGAAGTGAATGTTGTTTCCTTTGGTGAAGATGGGGTCGAGAGTGAGTCCTACCGTGTGTGTGGGGGTGGAGATAAGTTGCTGTCGTCCAATGTTGGTGAGGTTCTCCAGGAGGGCGGTTGTTTTAGGATCGCTGAGGTTGTCTAGGTGGAAGTTCAGGTCTCCAAGCAGAATGTAGTCCATGGAAACAAGGGCGTGGGTAGGGATGTGGTCTGCGATGGCATTGGTGAAAGGGGAGCAGGGTCCAGGCGGTCTGTAGGCAAGTGTTCTGCAGAGAGTCATTCTGGGGTTGGGCTGAATCTGGAAGTGGATGTGTTCCATTAGGGGTGAGGCATCATCCAAGTTGGTGGTTGTTAGTCGGAGGGAGCTTTTGTGGATGATGGCGAGGCCTCCTCCAGGGCGGTTGGGGCAGTCTTTCCTCAGGATCTTGTATCCGTCTGGGATGGCGGTTGCGATGTCTGGGACAGAGCTGGCATTGGTCTAGGTCTCTGTGAGGAAGGCGATGTCGAGTGAGTGAGTGTTGAGGAGGTCCCAGATTTCTGCATGTCTAAGCAGAGAGTGTATGTTGAAGAGGATGCAGCTCAGGGGCTTGTATATGGTGGCATTCGGTGAGTTGGGGGTGACTGTCTGGGTCCGGAGGTGGGTGAAGGTGCGGGGGCATTGTGGGTAGGAGAACGGGTCTTGAGAGTTGCTTGCCGTCGAGAGCTGGCAGTTGTTGCGTCCAGGGTCGAGTGATTGGAGAGTACTGGGGTTGTGATGGCGGGGAGTCGGGGGACCATGGTCCCTGGCACTGGTCGCGGTCGTATCGCGGACAGGCGTGGACGGGCTTGCCTTTGGTGTGCACGGGAGGCGAGACAGGAAACACGCTGGGGGGAGGAGCCATGGGGGCCTGGGGGAAAATAGCAACTCAAAACAGGAAACCAGAAAGAAAAGACAGAAAAAGGCAAAACAGGCAAACAGGCAAATAAATGGAAAGACAAAAAGAGGCAAAACAGAAAGAGGAAGACACACACAGAGCAGACCAGCAGAAGAGCATGCTCTTCCACTAGACCATCAGGGATGAGGCGCAGGCAGGAGCCTGTGGGTGGAGGAGAGCCTCGAACACCTTACCTGGATCACCAGAAGGCACTGAGGGCAGAGCCTTGACGGTAGCTCTACACAAGGGAGAAGCAGTTACCCTGATCAGTAGGTCAGAGGTCTAGCTCACCTTGGTGCGCAGCAGCCTGCCATTAAGTAGGGTCGGGAGGAGGGGGAGCAGATTGCAGGCGGTAGCAGGAACAAGCGGGGGATGGAGCCGCGGGACAGCAGTGGCGCAGAAAAAGGCAATGCAAAACAGAAACCGAAAGAAAAGACAGAAAGAGGAAAAACAAGCAAATAACAGGAGAGACAGAGAGAGGTACAAACAGAAATAGGAACACACACACAGAGCAGACTGGCAGAAGAGCAGGCTCTTCTACTAGACCACCATGGATGAGGTTCAGGCAGGAGCCTGCGGGTGGAGGATGGCCTCGAACACCTTACCTGGATCACCAGAAGGTGCTCAGGACAGTGCCTTAATGGTGGAGCTGGGCGAGGGGGGAGCAGTTACCCTGATCAGGAGGTCAGAGGTCTTGCTCACCTTGGTGCCTAGCGGCTGCCATTAAGTAGGGGTCAGGGGGAGGAGGAGCAGCTGGGAGGCGGAAGCGGGAACACTCTGGGGGAGGGGCTGTGGGCGCCGTAGCGGTGGAAAAAAAGGCAATGCAAAACAGAAAACTAGAAAGAAAAGACAGAAAACTGCAAAAAAAGGCAAATCAGGCAAATAACTGAAAAGACAGAGAGAGGCAAAAGCAGAAAGAGGAACACATACACAGAGCGGACTAGTAGAAGAGCAGGCTCTTCCACTAGACCACCAAGGATGAGGTGCAGGCAGGAGCCTGTGGGTGGAGGAGGGCCTCGAACACCTTACCTGGATCACCAGAAGGCGCTGAGGCCAATATCTTAATGGTGGAGCTTCATGAGAGAGGAGCAGTTACCATGACCAGGATGTCAGAGGTCTTGCTCACCATGGTGCCCCATTAAGTAGGGGTCGGGGAGGGTGGACAGGCAGAGGAGGGAGCGGGAACAAGCTGGTGAGAGGGGCCACAGAGTAAGCAGTGGCGGGGAAAAAGGCAACGCAAAACAGGAAACCAGAAAGAAAAGACAGAAAAAGGTAAAACAGGCAAAAAACAGGAAAGACACAGAGCAGTAAAAACAAAGAAGAAGACACACATAGAGAGGACTAGCAGAAGAGCAGGCTCTTCCACTAGACCACCAGGGATGAGGTGCAGGCAGGAGCCTGTGGGTGGAGGACGGGTTTGAACACCATACCTGGATCACCAGAAGACGCTGAAGGCAGAGCCTTAATGGTGTAGCTGCATGTGGGGGGAGCAGTTACCTTGATCAGGAGGTCAGAGGTGTTGCTCACCTTGGTGCGCAGTGGTCGCCATTAAGTACGGGGAGGGGGAGTGAATGGAAGGTGGGAACACATGGGGGAAGGGCCACGGGGGCGACAGTGGTGGGGAAAAAGTCAGTGCAAAACAGGATACAAGAAAGAAAAGACAGAAAAAGGCAAAAAAGGCAAAACAGGCAAATAACATAAAAGACAGAGAGATGCAAAAACAGAGAGGAAGACACACACAGAGCGGACTAGCAGAAGAGCAGGCTCTTCCACCAGACCACCAGGTATGAGGCACAGGCATGAGCCTGTGGGTGGAGGAGAGCCTCAAACACCTTACCTGGATCACCAGAAGGCACTGAGGGCAGTGCCTTAACAGTGGAGCTGCGCAGGTGGGGAGCAGTTACCCTGACCAGGAGGTCAGAGCGGGGTGGCTCCTCCACATGGGCAGAGGAGCGACACCCCACTGCTTTCTTGCAGTGTGAGAAGCAGAAACATACAATGGTAATTCAAATGCCATTTTATGTTTTTGCTTCTCGCACTACGAGAAAGCAGAATGGTATGCCTGGTTGGTTGGTTCTGCAGGAGTCCAGGGGAGGAGTGGCTTGCCCACTCTGAGTGTGCTGACTATTTGGTCTGCCCCGGGGCCAACCAAACCAGTCATACGCACTCTGCATTTTCTCTATGTAGGATGCATGCAGCCTACATAGAGAAAATGGCCTCCTCATAGACACCTGTGGGGTCGGCCTCCTGGCCAATCACAACACTGGCATTCCAGCATTGTGATTGGCTTAGGGAAGGGGAGTTAGGCTGCCTGCTTCCTGTATGGAGATGAGAGCGGATACACGACGTGACGCAAGACCGGAGGAGATTGTAAGTAAAACATTTTTTAGAAATTAAATTAACCCCCCTTGCATGACCCCCTTCCCACGCTGCCCTCCGCTCCCCCACCCACAAGTCTTGCCGGCTGCGACTGGGTCAGAGGTGTTGTTCACCTTGGTGTGCAGCGGACGCCATTATGTAGGGGTCGGGAAGGGTGAGCAGCTGGGAAGCAGGCAGCCAGAGCAGGAGCACGCTGAGGGGGAGGGGCTGCGGGGGCAGCACTAGCGGGGGAAAAGGCAATGCAAAACAGGAAACCAGAAAGAAAAGACAGAAAAAGGCGAAAAAGGCAAAACAGGCAAATAACATGAAAGACAGAGAGAAGCAAAAACAGAAAGAGGAAGACACACACAGAGTGGACTAGCAGAAGAGCAGGATATTCCACAAGACCACCAGTGAAGAGACACAGGCAGGAGCCTGCAGGTGGAGGAGAGCCTCAAGCACCCTACCTGGATCACCAGAAGGCGCTGAGGGAAGTGCATTAATGGTGGATCTTTGCAAGGGGGGAGCAGTTACCCTGACCAGGAAGTCAATAGTGAAAAACAAAATTCCCTGTAGTTCACTATCAGGACATGTTACACACATCTGAGTATGACCTACCTTTCAGACACTGCACCCTGTCCCAGGGGTACCTTGGGCCTACCTTAAGGGCGACGCCTATGTAAGAGAAGGGAAGTAAGGGCCTGTCAAGTGGGTGCACTTACCAGGTCGACATGACAGTACTATCTGCACACATACACTGCAATGGCAGGTCTGAGATCCATTTGCAAGGCTGCTTTTGTGGGTGGCAAAATCAGTGCTGCAGGCCCACTTGCAGCATTTGATATACAGGTACTGGGCAAACAGAGTGCTCTGTACTAGGGACTTAGTAGTAAATAAAATAAGCCAATTATGGAAATACTAAACCATGACAACAATTTACAGAGGAAGCACTTTGACACTGAAAGGCATCTAGACCAGCAAAAAAGAAGTCCAACACACAGTAAAAATACAGGAGGCAGAGGCAAAAACACAGGGAAGTCAGGTCTAACACTCAGAATCCCACAGAGGCAGCTGCACACCCACTCACAGACCCATGTAGCCACTCATAGACCCACTCACAGTTGCATGCAGGCATTCAAACACCCATTCACAGACCGACTCAGGCACTCACACACCTACTGACAGACCAACATAGCCAATCACACACCCTCTGACAGACCGAAACAGCCACTCTTACACCCACCTACTCAAAGACCTACAGAGCTACTCATGTACACACTTACGGACCCGCACAGTCTCACACCCACTCACAGATCCACAGAGCTACTCACACAGACACTCACAAACCCATGCAGGGATTGATAGACTCATTCACAGAGCAACACAGGCATGCTCAGACACAGTCAGAGACCCATGGAGATACTCACATACCCATTCACAGACCAATACAGGCACTCAGAGACCTTCTCACCCACATAGGCAGTCAAAGGCCCCCTTACAGACCCACTCAACCACTCAAACACCCACTCACAAACCCATGCAGGCACTGAAAGACCCATTCACAGACCAACACAGGAACTCTTGGACCCAGTCACAGACACATGCAGGTATGCACACACCTGTTCTCAGACCCATAAAGATACTCACAGACCCAAAAAATCACTCACATACCAATACGCCCACTGATACACACACTCACTCATACACCCAGATAACCACCCAAACACCCACTCACAGACCCATACAGCCACACACACCCACTCACAGAGCATCACAGCTACTCACACTCCTGCTTATCCACTTATAGACAAAAAAGAGAGAGGGGGGGACCAGGAGCTTGTTGTGGTCCAGTGTCTGTGCTCCGTATGTCATCTATAATACTCAAAGGGAGACACTGTTCCTTCAAAGGAGAAAGAAACCGAGAGAAACTCGAGAAGAATAGAAGGGATTAGAGTCCTAGGCTACTATTAGGCCCAAAGATAGATCGAGGGGGAGGCACACCTTGATTTCTCTTGTTGCCCTCACACACCCCGAAGGATGTCATGCTTCATCATTGGGCGTTTTGCTCCTCGTCGGGCCGGCGCTGCAATGCCCTACGGGCCCCCCGAAGGGTCACTTTAGCGGAGATCTTTTAGAGAAAACGCCGTTGGGTGCATGCGGGTGTGTGGTTTGGGTCCTAATAAAATAAAGACACGTGGTGATGTGGGTGTGTCAGTGACGTGATAAACTAAAAATGTCTAAGGGTTGCTCATGAAATAAGATTTAATATAAGTAGGCACCCTTGGCATACTAAAAAACCCGTAGGTTAGGTGTTACCTTACTGGAAATAATGTACCATCTGATGGAGTAAATTTGGAAGGTGGTCTGAGTCCGGTATCCTGGCGGTCAGGGGTAGGGTTGTTGTTGAAGAAGGATTTGATGCGGATCTTTCGGAATAGTTGTTGTAGCTCCTCGTTCAAGCGGAAGTTATCCTCCTTGGGGGTGGGTACAAATCCTAAGCCCAGTTCCAGGACGGTCGTTTCACCCTGGTCTAAGCGCCCGCTGTCTCATCGTTGAGACCCCATAACGCCACCACCCGTGAGTGGAGGTGATATCCCTGTTTCTCTTTTAATTTTAATTTTAATTATGTACTCTTTTGGAATTCTTTGAACAGGTGAACATACGTTAACATGTAGGATGTTCTCCTCTCTCTTTCTTTTATGTTTACCTAGGCTTTATCCTGGAGCGACCTTACTCTTACACAGAGAGCAGGGCTATCTTTACCTGTACGCCCGGATATTGACTGTGGGTAGTATCCCTCAGTCCATTCTCACCATTCACTACCTTTATTTTGGTCCTGAGGAAGCGCCAAGGATCCATTTTGGACCAGTGGGGCGCGAAACATGTCGACCACTTATTAGTCACCTGATGGTACATTATTTCCAGTAAGGTAACACCTAACCTACGGGTTTTTTAGTATGCCAAGGGTGCCTACTTATATTAAATCTTATTTCATGAGCAACCCTTAGACATTTTTAGTTTATCACGTCACTGACACACCCACATCACCACGTGTCTTTATTTTATTAGGACCCAAACCACACACCCGCATGCACCCAACGGCGTTTTCTCTAAAAGATCTCCGCTAAAGTGAACCTTCGGGGGGCCCGTAGGGCATTGCAGGGCCGGCCCGACGAGGAGCAAAACGCCCAATGATGAAGCATGACATCCTTCGGGGTGTGTGAGGGCAACAAGAGAAATCAAGGTGTGCCTCCCCCTCGATCTATCTTTGGGCCTAATAGTAGCCTAGGACTCTAATCCCTTCTATTCTTCTCGAGTTTCTCTCGGTTTCTTTCTCCTTTGAAGGAACAGTGTCTCCCTTTGAGTATTATCCACTTATAGACCCATACAGTCAATCACACACCCACCCACAGACCCATACTGCCACTCACACACCCACTCATTGACCCATACAGCCACACTTAAACCCACTTATACAGCCACACAGCTACTCGCACACCAACTCACAGACCCATACAGCCACTCACTCAGTGATCCACAAAACTACTCATACACTTACTCAAACCTACTTAAATACCCACTTAGACACCCATATCACAGAACCATACAGCCACTCACACACCCAGTCACCAGCACATACAGCTACTCACACACCTAATCACTGACCCATACAGCTTCTCACACACCCACTCACAGACCCATACACCCACTCACACACCCACTCACCAGCCTGTACAGCCACTCACATGCCCACAAAATATTCACACACCCACTCACAGATCCATACAGCCACTGACATGCCCAGTCATAGACCCAAGTAGCCATTCACACACCCACTCACTGACCTATAAAGCCACTCACACACCCACTTTCAAAGGTTACAGGTTACACTTAGGAAATAAAATTTAAAAAACCTTTGAAATTCACCAAAAAATAAAGGTTACAAGGACGTTATAGTTGGGAAATACCATTAAAAAAAACCTGTAGGAATTCACTGAAGAAACTTAAGGTTACAGGTATGTTATAGTTAGTGTTAGATTTGGGGGTCTCTAGTTGGCAGAGGTACCTTTGACCAAATAAGGGCCCTTGCGTCTAGTCAGTGTAAGGGGGTACACTCCTAAAATAACCCCTGCTCACCCCCTTGGTAGCTTGGCACGAGCAGACAGGCTTATCTCAGAGGCAGTGTGTAAAGCATTTGTGAACACATACAGTAATCCATTGACAACACTACAGATGGACACCACACAAGTTGTATATTAAAAATAAATATATTTTATATAGATTTAACACAAGACCATAAACGACAAAAATCCACAATACAGTAATTAAAATGGTAGGACTAGCTTAGTTCTCTTTAGATGTTAAAATGCAACACTTTGAGTTCAATGTACCTTTGGATACGTAACGCTATACAATGAAAGTGTTGCAGGGAAGGTGATGCGTCAGTTCCTTACACGCAGGAACGGTGATGCATCGGTTTCTTACTGCGCTTCCGTGGCGATGCGGCCCACAACACCATGATGCGATGAAGATCCGGTGCAATGAAACAAAGATGGCGTCTTCTTCTTGATGCGACACGATGAGTGCACGTCCGACGGCCATGCGGCGACTCAACGATTCTTCTGAGCTACAACAGGCCCTGCAACACGCTTCTCCGGTGATGCGAGACGCTTCGGTGATGCGATGCAACAGCGGCAACACCCTTCTTCAGTGACAACAGCGGCTGCGGCGGTGACACTCTTCTCCGATGATGCGACAGCTGCAGTGGTGACACCCTTCTTCAGTGATGCGACGACAGTGGCTGTGGCAGTGACACGCTTCTCCGGTGATGCGAGATGCTTCTGTGATGCAATGCGACAGCTGCAGCGGCAACACCATTCTTCAGTGATGCGGCGGCTGCGGTGGTGACACGCTTCTCCCGTGATGCGAGATGCTTCTGTGATGCGACAGCTGCTGCGGCGACACCCTTCTTCAGTGATGCGACAACAGCGGCTGCGGCAGCGACACGCTTCTTATTCGTGAGTCACACTTCCAGCTCCTTGCGACACGCAGTCCCTCAGAAAGCACAACACAACTGCAGGCACTTCCAAAGAACTCTTGGGGAGCTGGTGGTTGAAGTCTGTTGTCCCTGAGACTTCAGCAGGAGGCAAGCTCTTTCTCAAGCCCTTGGAGATCCTTCACAAGTTGAATAAAGTACACACAAAGTTCCTTTCTCCTCTCTTTGGCAGTCAGGCAACCACTGCAGGCCAATCCCTGAAGCTTAGGTATAGTCTCTCTGGTTCCTCTCCTCAGCAAAGGTTTCTTCTTGTTTCCCAAAAGTGATCTAAAGCTCTTGGGTTTGTAGTGTAGTTCCTATATCCCTGATAGGCTCTGCGCATTGGAATAATATACACTATAGATTTGACATAGAACTGAGGTCAGTATGTCTCTATCGAGTACATTAAACTTAATTACTTGTGTGTGCCAGCTAACTCAGAGGTCACTAGAAACTTCTTGAATACACAAGAAGGGATTAGTTTCTGACAACCGCATAAACATGACAACTTTGTTTCCCTTAGAGTCGGAACAATCTCAGAACCGTGGAAACAATAGATGACAGTTTCACTCAGTCAATCGTACATGCTTCGTTTCTACAGAGTTGCACAGAAATAGAGAGACGGGCGTTTCAATAAGAAAGGGTTTATTGAAGAGTCTTATTTCTCATGCAAGAGATATGAACTGCTACAATCGTAAGGCAGGCTGCGAAGTACAATATGTACAGAGTTAGCAATAAGATAAAATAATACTGCAATATCATGGTTTGTAGCTATGACATATATTAATTAAAATACATACATAAATAACACAGGCTAAAAAGGTGAATACTCATCTGATGCTTCTAAATAGTTCTACCCCAGTGTACCTAACCTAAGTGTAGTACGAGGTAAGAAGTAGGTGCTGTTTTCTAAAGTATAGCTAGCTATAGCTATAGTTTTAGTTTTGCCAAGAGTTGCCAAAAGTTTCTCTAAGTTCTAGTCTGCTCCATACCTTAGAATGTGCGAGGTTGGAATCTCTTTTCCGGGACTCGATATCTAACACCCCGCAAGGGGAGTCAGAAACACTGGAGCTGGATTATCTGCGAAGAGGATGACAGCGTCTGGTCAGTGTGTCAGGCTGGAACTCGATTTCCTTCCGAACTTGCCATGGCGAACCACAAGTAGGCAGTCGAGCTGGATCGTGCCGGAAACGTGTTTTGCCAGGGCAAGTGCAGGTATATTTATACCTTGAAGGTGTTTAGGAATGCCTGTATTGACGTAAAAGTCGGGCATCGGAACGTCATGCATGAACCCCTAAGGAATAGATATTCATGCATACTAAATGAGTTCTTGGAGAAATCAATATCCAAGCAAGGGAAATTCCTAAAGGCTTAACAGTCTGGTTTTCCAATAACTCGTTGTGATGTGGATTGTCGGATGTAGGAGACCATGCCTGTATTTGGTTAGCATGGACAATGCCTAAATAAGGGCTGGATTTTCTATGCCTCAATAAGGGCAATATGAATTGTACCTATATAAGGGCATAAATCGGGAAACCTATATACGGAATCTAAATCTACACACAACAGGTTTGGGTCCCAATATTTATACTCAGTTTCACTTTGTTCCCTGGAGCCAGAGAGGCCTTTGCCTAGTCAAAACCAGTTCTGGTCAGTCCTGGAGCACTCTGTTTACATGACTCCTTCTTTCCTTTCACAGTGCAGGGCAGAGACATCAGATGCACCACAGGAGGAGGAGCCAACATTGTGGAGGGAAGGCCCAGCCATATTCAGGTCCCAGGTGCAACTCCTCCCACCCATCTACATGCAGATCTTTCTATTCAGCCCTGTGCTGACTTACCCTGTCTCCTGGAATCCCCCAGCCCCTGTCACTCAAACTCCAGACAAGGAATACACAACCTAGCAGAGGCAGGCTTGGATGGTTAGACAAGAAAATACCTACTTTCTAAAAGTGGTATTTTCAAGCACAGAATGTTAAAACCAACTTCACTAAAAGATGTAGTTTATCATTCTGAGTTCAGGCATACTAAACTCAAATTTCTGCCTAGTTCCCTGAGTCAGTTAGGGTTATAAGATGTAATAATCAAACTGCCCATTCTGGCCTATGGGGAACAGGTAGCCTTGCAATAGTGAAACACGAAAATGGCTGTAATTCACTATTAGGACATGCCACACACACCAGGGCATGTCCTACCTTATACTTACAATGCACCCTGCCCATGGGCCTACCAGAGGGGTGTCTGATATGAAGAAAAGGGAAGGTTTAGGGACTGGCAAGTAGGTGCACTTGCCCAGTCAGCATGGCAGTACCAGACTGCACACAGGCTCTGCAATGGCAGACCTGAGACACACTTTTACAGGCTGCTTCTGTGGGTGGCACAACCAGTGCTGCAAGCCCAACAGCAGCATTTGGTTTACAAGCACTGGGCACTCCTGGTGCACTGTACTAGGGTATGACAGGTAAACCAAACTAGCCAATCATGGAATCACTAATCCATACATCAATTTACCATAGGGAGCCCTTGCACTGTGGCACTGGACAGCAATGGCACAGTGCCCAAAGCATCTATAACAAGCAAAAACACATGTGGCAACAGCAAAAAAAGGAAGGGAGACCCACACCAAGGTGCCAGGTCTAACACGTGTCCCCTCCAGCTGAAATGTGGGGAGAACTACCTTACCTCCTGGGAGTTCTCATCACTAAGGTGGAAAAATCTGGACAGACCATCAGCATTGGCGTGGTCTGTACCAGGGCGGTGTTCCAATGTGAAGTCCATCACCTGTAGGGAAATGGACCACCTCAACAGCTTTGGATTCTCACCCTTCATCTGCATCAACCATCTGAGGGGCCTGTGGTCTGTCTGAACCCAGAAGTAGGTCCCAAACAGGTATAGTCTCAGCTTCTTCAGTGCCCAGACCACAGCAAATGCCTCATGCTCAATCGCACTCCACCTCTGATCCCTTGGAAGTAACCTCCTACTGATGAAGGCTATGGGTTGATCTAGGCCCTCCTCATTCATCTGTGACAAAACAGCCCCCACACCATTCTCTGAAGCGACTGTCTGAACGATAAACTCTCTGGAGAAGTTGAGTGCCAGGAGCACGGGCGCCGTGCACATGGCAGTTTTCACAGCCTCAAAAGTTTTCTGACAGGTGTCAGTCCAAATCACTTTCCTGGGCTGCTTCCTGGAAGTCATCTCTGTCAAGGGTGCAACAATGCTGCCATACCCCTTGACAAACCTCCTGTAATACCCAGTGAGTCCTAAAAAGGCTCTCACCTCTGTCTGGGTTTTGGGGGATCCCACGCCAGGATGGTTTCAATCTTGGGCTGTAGGGGCGCCACCTGGCCTCTCCCAACCTGATGTCCGAAGTACACCATGGAACCCTGCCCGATCTGGCACTTGCTTGCCTTGATTGTGAGGCCTGCCCTCAGCAGCGCCACTAACACTTCCCAGAGGTGGCACAGATGTTCTTCCCAACTGGTGCTGAACCCTGCAATGTCATCCAGGTAGGTGGCACTGAACTCTTCCAGTCCAGCTAGCACCTGGTTGACCAACCTCTGAAAGGTAGCAGGGGCATTCTTCATCCCAAAGGGCATAACCCGGAACTGGTAGTGCCTATCTGGTGTGGAGAATGCTGACCTCTCTCTTGCCCCATCAGTCAAGGTGATCTGCCAGTTCCCAAGACGTTAGATCAAACGTGCTGAGATCCGGGGCAGCCCCTAACCGATCTATGAGCTCATCAGCTCTGGGAATGGGGTGCGCGTCAGTCCTCATGACTGAATTGAGCCCTTGGTAGTCCACACATTACCGGAGTTCTGGCATGGCACCCGGTGCGGCAGCCTTTGGGACGAAGACCACCGGGCTGGCCCAAGGACTGTTAGAGGACTCAATCACCCCTAACGCAAGCATCTTGGAGACCTCCTCCTTAATGCAAGCCCTCGCCCTGTCAGTCACCCTGTAGGTTTTGTGCTTCACAGGAGGACTATCTCCAGTGTCCACATCATGGATGCACCAATCGGTGACACTGGGAATCAGGGAGAACAGATCAGAAAACTGTCCCAGCAACTGGTGACAGTCATTCTGTTGCTCAGGGGTCAGGGTGGAAGAGAGGTTTACACCATCCACTGAACCATCTTGCTCTGTCACCGACAGTCGGTCAGGAAGAGGCTCAGGTCCTCCTCCATTCCAGCATCTGTCGCTAAGAGCATGCCCACTTCAGACGGTTGACATGTAGGACCCGCAAGGGGTTCCTGGAAGAACGCAAGTCCACCAAGTAGGTAACAGGACTTTTGCGCTCCACCACCTCAAATGGTCCGGTCCACTTATCCTGGAGCACACAAGGCTCCACTGGGGCCATGACCCACACCTTCTGACCAGGCTGAAGCTCTACCAGAGTGGCATTCTGGTCGTACCACCGCTTCATCTCCTCCTGGCTGTCTTCCAGATTCACCTCAGTGAGTTGCCTGAAATGCCTAGTCTAGTTCCTGAAGGCCAGCATGTTGCTATATACATCCTGGGGAGATTTCCTGGGAGATTGCTCCCAGCCTTCCTTGACCAAACTCAGAGATCCTCTCACTGGGTGACCATAGAGAAGCTCAAAGGGACTGAATCCTAGAGATTTCTGTGGCACCTCACGGTATGCAAAGAGCAGGCATGGTAAGAGGACGTCCCACTTATGCCTCATAGGTTCCTCAAGACCCATAGTCATGCCACCCCCATTTCCTTGGGGGTGGTAAGGAGTGGTAAACTTGTAGGTTACCCCACACTCCTGCCACAGGGACTTCATATACTTGGAAATGAAGTTTGTATCTCGGTCAGACACTACCTCTCGAGGGAATACCACTCTGGAGAAAATGCCGATCAGTGCCCGTCCCACAACGGGGGCCCTCACTGTCCTCTGAGGTATGGCTTCCGGGTACCAGGTGGCATGGTCCACCAAGACCAGGATGAACCTATTGCCCATGTCTGTCTTGGGTCCAATGGCCCCATAATGTCAATACCCACCTGTTCAAAGGGGGTGCTGACCACAGGGAATGGCTGGAGAGGGGCCTTTTGTTTACTCCCACTTTTTCCACTTGCCTGGCAAGTCTGACATGTCCTGCAATGAGTGTCTGAACTCTTGCACATTTGGGGCCAATAAAAGTGGGTGATAAGCCTCTCAAAGGTCTTGTCCGGCCCCAAATGTCCTGCCAATGGCACATCATGAGTCAGCCCCAGTAGGAATGCTCTGAAGTGCTGAGATACCACCAGCACACGGTCTGACCCAGGCTCAGCAACCTTAGGCTCACTATACAGGAGACCATTCTCCCAGTAGATCCAATGTGATCCAGACTGATCACCTGCTGCCTGGCTTGCAGCCTGCGGCCGCAGGCCCACAAGAGAAGGGCATTCCTTCTGCTCCTTACAGAACTCTTCCCTGGAGGGTCCTCCTTCTTGCTGCCAATGGGTCAGCTCACGCAGGTCCCCCAGTTCAGCTACCTGTTCCCCAGTAGGCTCCGGGGCATCCACCTCAGGGTCTACCTCCTCCTGGGTGGTGGGAACTTCGGGGGCCGGTTTCCCGCACCCCCTGCCTCTCCTCTTTGAGGCAGGCACCTGGTCCTCCCTCTCAGGCTCCAGGTCCTCTTGAGACCCTTTACTGGCTGCCATGGATCGTGTGGTGACACTCGCCCAGTCAGGCAGACCCAACATCTCCAAATGAGCAGTTCGCTCCACCTTTGCCCAAGGTGAGCTCTCCAATCTCCAAAGCATTCCCTAACAAACAGTCAACAGGCATGGCGAGCCTCACAGCTACCCGAAGAGTACCAGATACCCCCCCCCCACTCAAAGGGAACCTGAGACACCTTGCAGTGGCTCTCTGTGTTGTCAGCGGCAACAACTGGGTAAAATGCATTGGGGACAACCTGCTCTTGTGATACCAGGTGACACTTGACAGCTGTCACACAGGCTCCTGTGTCTCTAAGAACCTCCACTCTATGGTCATTGATGTTCACCCACTGCCTATACTTTTTAGTGTTATCAGGAAGTTGAGTCCTGGGGACCACCTCACAGTCTCCGAAAGAGACAAGGGACATCTCTGCGGGCCCCCACCCACCTTGGACACCCCTCTCCTCCCCCAGGGCCACACTCGCCATCTGCTGGGGTGGAGCACCAGTGGGTGATATCTTTCCAAACTGTGGGCACCAGGGATCATTAGACTCACACTTGTAGCACCTCAGGAGTCCCCTATGAACAGGGTTACCTGTTGGGCCCCGTGCTTCTTCTCAGGGGGAGGCTGGGAACCTTTCCCTTGGTTCCCTTGGAAAATACTTTGGGGCCCTCTGTGGAACTCCCTCTGTTTACCCTTGCCCCCTCCACTCTTCTGCTGGGGACCCTGCCCACCCTTGGCTGAGTGTCCCATGTGACCCTTGTGGACCTTGGTCCTCACCAAGCGGTCCGCCTCTTCAGCAAGTTTCCTAGGGTTAGTCAGCCTGCTATCAATCAGGTGCTGGTGTAGCTCTGGAAAACAATTACTTGACAAGTGCTCCCATGCAATTAAATCAAGGAGCCCCTCAAAATCATTCACTTTGCTACCCTTCACCCAACCATCCAATGCTCTGCAAAAGAAAGTTACATATTCTACCATGTGCTTGATTCCACCTTCTTGCAATTTCTAAACCTTTGTCTATACAATTCAGGAGTCAACCCATACCTGGACATCAATGCATCTTTCATGCGGCTATAAGAATTATGGACTTCAGAAGGCAAGTCTAACAGTGGGTCCCGTCCCTCACTAAGGAACCTCCCCCACAATCCCGCTCCCCAATCCTTCTCAGGGACCCGGTGGGAGGACATGGCTACCTCATAGGCCTTGAACCACTGCCCACTATCATCATTCTTATAAAACTCTTTCACCACATCTTTAGGAATATACACTCTAGCTTCCACAGGCATTGACGGTGTGCTGCCACCAGAGGGAGTAACCTCTAAGCTCCTGGCTTTCAATTCCAACTCCCTCAACATTTTCTCATGATCCAACTGCATTCTCTTTTCCTCCAGGGCCTATTTCCTATTCTCTAACTCCAGTTGCCCACTCAACTTGAGCTTAGCCAGCTCCATTTCATGCATACTGCATCTCTCCCTGTCCTCCAACTCTTCTGGGGACAGCCCTTTGACAAAAACGCTGCTACATACTGGAGAAGTTGCTCTCCTCCCTCTTGGACCCAATGGCCCATCCAGCTGCCCCTCTGCATCCTCAACCCCTTCCTCATCCTCAGGGGTACTCCTTGCTGCGACCCAGGCCCTCAGCGCCTTTTGGAACTCATCCTTCTTGGAGAGACCGGTCACTGCAACTTTACATTTCTTGCAGAAGTGCTTCAGCTGCCTCACACTGCAGCATTCCAGTTTCTCCTCTTCCCAATCAAAATCAACAGATACTATGAATGCTGCTTTCTCCATGGTGGTTAAACCTGGCAGTTCTTCCCAGAAAAAACAATCTACCAAAAGTATGTGGTCGCGTTTGGTCTGCACTCACTAGTAGTGTTCACCAACCACTGTATATGAGTCACAAATGCAAGTCCAGAATCCTCACCGCTGACCACCAATGTTAGACGCAAAGGTCCCTGTTTGTCAAAGGTACCTACCTCTGCCAACTAGAGACCCCCAAATCTAACACTTGGGAAATAAAATTTAAAAACCTTAGAAATTCACTACAAAAAACAAAGGTTACAGGGATGTTATAGTTAGGCTCAGATGTCACACACACAAAACCAGAGATATTCAGCAGCTATAGTTACCTGAGCCAACTATAACTCACTCCCCCACAATGCATTGCTTATGACCTCACATACTGCATCACTCATGACATGGTTAGTGACATCACTGATGACATATCAAATGAATTTACTGATGATATCACCGATCATCCAGTGACTGTGTTTCATAAACATTTTTGAGACTTAAATGTATATACTAAGCTGTAGCACAAGTTAAATCACTATCCTTTATGTGCAACTAATTAGTGATACTGTTTCTAAAATATGTTATCTCATCTATAATGCCATTTTTAAAATGGGTGTACTACTTAGTAAATTAGCCTCTATACTGACACATGTCCTCTGCTCATATATGTGCATAGTAGTGCTTTGCAACAGTCTAAGCTGTTCATTTAGGCTTCACTTAACACTGATGACTGAGTATAGCTCAGTTGTATGTTATATTGACCAGTTTCCCTATACCTCTCTGCTTTTTGATGAATGAGTGTATTTGTATATTGTAATAAATTCATCTGTTTGCTAAGACCTTTCTCTGGGGTGATGGCTGAGTGTTTTGGGGCATTTAGCTTGAAAAGGTGTTGTTCCAAAGAGGAAAATGTTCATTTAAAACATTAAGTGAAATACTTCACTATACTATTTGATTGTCTCTAGACAAAATACCAGAAAAATAATTATGTAGTTTAAGAGTGTAGAATTTTTATGTTTTGTTTACCTTTCACAAATGAAATATTGGGTAAACAGGGGACAAGAGCAAGCTGTGCGGGATAGTTTCAGTCCATCCTTGTGATGCTGAAACCCAAATTTCATGGGGGCCTGTAAAATATTTTTCATAGTTTATGGTTCCATGTGAAACATGGGTTTCTACACTTCTGCACTGTTTACAATAGCCCCAACCATAAATATATTTGTAGGTATGGGGAAGATGGCTAAAATAGATGTTTAAACAGACAGATATGTGTTACAGTGCTAAATATTTGTATTTCTTTTTTAAGATATGGCACTCAGTCCTGTAGCCAATCTATATATGAAGGTGGACCAGACCTACCAAAAACTGCATGGTAAAATGGTTCAGGTTGACAGATAAACAGAAATATCTGTGTATGTTGTTATTTGTCCATGTTTTCATGTATCTGCGTAGGCATGTGTCTGTAAGAGTGCTTGTGTGAGTGTGTGTCTAATCTATGTGTGGGTGCAGGAGAATATGTGCATCTGTGTGCGTGTCTGTAAATGCGTATACTTAGCTGTGTGTTAGTGTGTCTTTCTGTGCTTGTTTATGCATTAGTGGGTGACTGTATGTAGGCGTTGGTGTGTGCCTGTGTGCTCATCTACAAAGTTTATGGATGCACCAAGTATCAATTTCATTTAATATAGTGAATATCCTGTTTCTTGTTGGTGTAATCTCACCTGAAGCACAGTCTATGTGTCCTGTAAACACGGCTCTCGTCATCACGCCTGTGGGAATACCTCCAGGCCAGAGGTTCCATTGTGTAAGGAACCGTCAGACTGCCGCAATCAGACTGTCATTACAGCTCTATGTGTTTGGGTTTTATTTGGGAGGCTTCCCTTTTGATGGGTTAAAATAAATTATACTGATTGCCTTTCTGAAATCCTTGTGTTTGTCTGTGTGTGTGTGTGTGTATGTTTACGTGCATGCATGTGTCAGAGGAAGAGATAGTTTAGTGAATATGTGAGCTTGAGCCAGAAGTACATGAAGTAACAAAAAAACCACTCTTTCTGGACCAAGATCTAGCTATAACTAGGTAACTAAAACTTGCACCCCCATCACGCACTGCTAATTACTCCACATATTACATCACACATGTCATCTTCTATGACACCATTGATATTATTACTGCAACATTTCCAATTCAATTATTGATGAGAAAACTGTACATGGTGGGGGCGCGAGTTATAGTTACCTTAGGGCATGAGTAATAGTTACATGAGATAACTATAACTGGTGAATTGAAATGTTTTTTAGAGTTTAAAATGATACTTTATTACTGAACATTTCTACTAATTAAAATGTTACTTTAACCTTTGTTTTTTACAGTGAATATATGTGTATATATATATATATATATATATATATATTCCCATACGAGTGCTCGACACTTTGAGGGTGCACTCGGGAGACTGCAATCTTGTTCAGACACCGCCAGCGCTCCAACCACTCACTGAGCCTGACGCGTTTCGGACGTATCCTTAATCATAGGCTGACTCCAGTAACTGATATGGCAGCTGACATTTATTCAAATAATCATCCTCCAATGGGATCGTTGGTTCTTCACCCAATGCCTTCTGGGATTTGTAGTGTCTTGCTGCCAAAGCTCTTTCCCCAATGGGATTTGTGGTAAGTGAAAGTTCCTTCAGCCCTCACTGGGCCGTGAGGCGCGGGCAATGTCCATATTTATAAGCACTCTCCCCACATATAGCGACTACGTGATTCCGTGCTGTGGCCCCTTCCTTGATCCAAGGGTGGTGCTACCCTCCTCCGCCTGAGCTGGCGCGAAAATATTCCCATACGAGTGCTCGACACTTTGAGGGTGCACTCGGGAGACTGCAATCTTGTTCAGACACCGCCAGCGCTCCAACCACTCACTGAGCCTGACGCGTTTCGGACGTATCCTTAATCATAGGCTGACTCCAGTAACTGATATGGCAGCTGACATTTATTCAAATAATCATCCTCCAATGGGATCGTTGGTTCTTCACCCAATGCCTTCTGGGATTTGTAGTGTCTTGCTGCCAAAGCTCTTTCCCCAATGGGATTTGTGGTAAGTGAAAGTTCCTTCAGCCCTCACTGGGCCGTGAGGCGCGGGCAATGTCCATATTTATAAGCACTCTCCCCACATATAGCGACGACGTGATTCCGTGCTGTGGCCCCTTCCTTGATCCAAGGGTGGTGCTACCCTCCTCCGCCTGAGCTGGCGCGAAAATATTCCCATACGAGTGCTCGACACTTTGAGGGTGCACTCGGGAGACTGCAATCTTGTTCAGACACCGCCAGCGCTCCAACCACTCACTGAGCCTGACGCGTTTCGGACGTATCCTTAATCATAGGCTGACTCCAGTAACTGATATGGCAGCTGACATTTATTCAAATAATCATCCTCCAATGGGATCGTTGGTTCTTCACCCAATGCCTTCTGGGATTTGTAGTGTCTTGCTGCCAAAGCTCTTTCCCCAATGGGATTTGTGGTAAGTGAAAGTTCCTTCAGCCCTCACTGGGCCGTGAGGCGCGGGCAATGTCCATATTTATAAGCACTCTCCCCACATATAGCGACGACGTGATTCCGTGCTGTGGCCCCTTCCTTGATCCAAGGGTGGTGCTACCCTCCTCCGCCTGAGCTGGCGCGAAAATATTCCCATACGAGTGCTCGACACTTTGAGGGTGCACTCGGGAGACTGCAATCTTGTTCAGACACCGCCAGCGCTCCAACCACTCACTGAGCCTGACGCGTTTCGGACGTATCCTTAATCATAGGCTGACTCCAGTAACTGATATGGCAGCTGACATTTATTCAAATAATCATCCTCCAATGGGATCGTTGGTTCTTCACCCAATGCCTTCTGGGATTTGTAGTGTCTTGCTGCCAAAGCTCTTTCCCCAATGGGATTTGTGGTAAGTGAAAGTTCCTTCAGCCCTCACTGGGCCGTGAGGCGCGGGCAATGTCCATATTTATAAGCACTCTCCCCACATATAGCGACGACGTGATTCCGTGCTGTGGCCCCTTCCTTGATCCAAGGGTGGTGCTACCCTCCTCCGCCTGAGCTGGCGCGAAAATATTCCCATACGAGTGCTCGACACTTTGAGGGTGCACTCGGGAGACTGCAATCTTGTTCAGACACCGCCAGCGCTCCAACCACTCACTGAGCCTGACGCGTTTCGGACGTATCCTTAATCATAGGCTGACTCCAGTAACTGATATGGCAGCTGACATTTATTCAAATAATCATCCTCCAATGGGATCGTTGGTTCTTCACCCAATGCCTTCTGGGATTTGTAGTGTCTTGCTGCCAAAGCTCTTTCCCCAATGGGATTTGTGGTAAGTGAAAGTTCCTTCAGCCCTCACTGGGCCGTGAGGCGCGGGCAATGTCCATATTTATAAGCACTCTCCCCACATATAGCGACGACGTGATTCCGTGCTGTGGCCCCTTCCTTGATCCAAGGGTGGTGCTACCCTCCTCCGCCTGAGCTGGCGCGAAAATATTCCCATACGAGTGCTCGACACTTTGAGGGTGCACTCGGGAGACTGCAATCTTGTTCAGACACCGCCAGCGCTCCAACCACTCACTGAGCCTGACGCGTTTCGGACGTATCCTTAATCATAGGCTGACTCCAGTAACTGATATGGCAGCTGACATTTATTCAAATAATCATCCTCCAATGGGATCGTTGGTTCTTCACCCAATGCCTTCTGGGATTTGTAGTGTCTTGCTGCCAAAGCTCTTTCCCCAATGGGATTTGTGGTAAGTGAAAGTTCCTTCAGCCCTCACTGGGCCGTGAGGCGCGGGCAATGTCCATATTTATAAGCACTCTCCCCACATATAGCGACGACGTGATTCCGTGCTGTGGCCCCTTCCTTGATCCAAGGGTGGTGCTACCCTCCTCCGCCTGAGCTGGCGCGAAAATATTCCCATACGAGTGCTCGACACTTTGAGGGTGCACTCGGGAGACTGCAATCTTGTTCAGACACCGCCAGCGCTCCAACCACTCACTGAGCCTGACGCGTTTCGGACGTATCCTTAATCATAGGCTGACTCCAGTAACTGATATGGCAGCTGACATTTATTCAAATAATCATCCTCCAATGGGATCGTTGGTTCTTCACCCAATGCCTTCTGGGATTTGTAGTGTCTTGCTGCCAAAGCTCTTTCCCCAATGGGATTTGTGGTAAGTGAAAGTTCCTTCAGCCCTCACTGGGCCGTGAGGCGCGGGCAATGTCCATATTTATAAGCACTCTCCCCACATATAGCGACGACGTGATTCCGTGCTGTGGCCCCTTCCTTGATCCAAGGGTGGTGCTACCCTCCTCCGCCTGAGCTGGCGCGAAAATATTCCCATACGAGTGCTCGACACTTTGAGGGTGCACTCGGGAGACTGCAATCTTGTTCAGACACCGCCAGCGCTCCAACCACTCACTGAGCCTGACGCGTTTCGGACGTATCCTTAATCATAGGCTGACTCCAGTAACTGATATGGCAGCTGACATTTATTCAAATAATCATCCTCCAATGGGATCGTTGGTTCTTCACCCAATGCCTTCTGGGATTTGTAGTGTCTTGCTGCCAAAGCTCTTTCCCCAATGGGATTTGTGGTAAGTGAAAGTTCCTTCAGCCCTCACTGGGCCGTGAGGCGCGGGCAATGTCCATATTTATAAGCACTCTCCCCACATATAGCGACGACGTGATTCCGTGCTGTGGCCCCTTCCTTGATCCAAGGGTGGTGCTACCCTCCTCCGCTTAAGGATACGTCCGAAACGCGTCAGGCTCAGTGAGTGGTTGGAGCGCTGGCGGTGTCTGAACAAGATTGCAGTCTCCCGAGTGCACCCTCAAAGTGTCGAGCACTCGTATGGGAATATTTTCGCGCCAGCTCAGGCGGAGGAGGGTAGCACCACCCTTGGATCAAGGAAGGGGCCACAGCACGGAATCACGTCGTCGCTATATGTGGGGAGAGTGCTTATAAATATGGACATTGCCCGCGCCTCACGGCCCAGTGAGGGCTGAAGGAACTTTCACTTACCACAAATCCCATTGGGGAAAGAGCTTTGGCAGCAAGACACTACAAATCCCAGAAGGCATTGGGTGAAGAACCAACGATCCCATTGGAGGATGATTATTTGAATAAATGTCAGCTGCCATATCAGTTACTGGAGTCAGCCTATGATTAAGGATACGTCCGAAACGCGTCAGGCTCAGTGAGTGGTTGGAGCGCTGGCGGTGTCTGAACAAGATTGCAGTCTCCCGAGTGCACCCTCAAAGTGTCGAGCACTCGTATGGGAATATTTTCGCGCCAGCTCAGGCGGAGGAGGGTAGCACCACCCTTGGATCAAGGAAGGGGCCACAGCACGGAATCACGTCGTCGCTATATGTGGGGAGAGTGCTTATAAATATGGACATTGCCCGCGCCTCACGGCCCAGTGAGGGCTGAAGGAACTTTCACTTACCACAAATCCCATTGGGGAAAGAGCTTTGGCAGCAAGACACTACAAATCCCAGAAGGCATTGGGTGAAGAACCAACGATCCCATTGGAGGATGATTATTTGAATAAATGTCAGCTGCCATATCAGTTACTGGAGTCAGCCTATGATTAAGGATACGTCCGAAACGCGTCAGGCTCAGTGAGTGGTTGGAGCGCTGGCGGTGTCTGAACAAGATTGCAGTCTCCCGAGTGCACCCTCAAAGTGTCGAGCACTCGTATGGGAATATTTTCGCGCCAGCTCAGGCGGTGGAGGGTAGCACCACCCTTGGATCAAGGAAGGGGCCACAGCACGGAATCACGTCGTCGCTATATGTGGGGAGAGTGCTTATAAATATGGACATTGCCCGCGCCTCACGGCCCAGTGAGGGCTGAAGGAACTTTCACTTACCACAAATCCCATTGGGGAAAGAGCTTTGGCAGCAAGACACTACAAATCCCAGAAGGCATTGGGTGAAGAACCAACGATCCCATTGGAGGATGATTATTTGAATAAATGTCAGCTGCCATATCAGTTACTGGAGTCAGCCTATGATTAAGGATACGTCCGAAACGCGTCAGGCTCAGTGAGTGGTTGGAGCGCTGGCGGTGTCTGAACAAGATTGCAGTCTCCCGAGTGCACCCTCAAAGTGTCGAGCACTCGTATGGGAATATATATATATATATATAAAGAATCATATTCACAGCTTAACAACCGCGAACATTATGAACGTTGTAATATGTTCAATTTGAAGACTTTGCAATTGGAATACCATAAGAAACTGTTGAAATGGAAGAACAAACTTTTGTTATCAAATGATGAATATGCATACTTGAAAACTGATTTCCCTAGAGTTCCGTTCATCTATTTCATTCCAAAAGTTCATAAGGACATGACTAATCCCCCTGGCAGGCCAATTATATCAGCCAGAGGAGGACTTTTGGAAAAAAACTCTGTATATATTGATTATTTTTTACAAGGTTATGTAAAATCACTTGATTCATATATTCAAGACACTGGTGATTTTTTACTAAAACTTCAAAGGATTGAATGGAAGATGGGTTATTGGATGCTAGCGCTTGATGTATCGTCCCTATATACCAGCATAGTACATAAGGATGGCTTGGCAGCGGTGAATTATTACTTATCAAAACTAACATTTTTCTGATCATACCAATATGCTTTTGGAAATGTTGAAAATTTGTCTTAACAACAACATATTCATGTTTAATAATTTGATATATCGACAGCTCCAAGGAGTAGCTATGGGTGCCAGCTTCTCTCCAAGCTATGCATGCCTGCACATGGGGGCCTGGGAGGAGCTGGTCCTCAGAACAGAGTACAAAGATATAATGGACTCCAATGTTATAGCATGGTATCGATATATAGATGATTTGTTTGTGGTATGGAGCGGTACTAGAGAAGCAGCTGTTGATTTTGTGGGTTTGATAAATACAAATGATTACAATCTCAATTTTACAGTTAATTTAAGTCAGACTAATGTCACGTTTTTGGACACTGAAGTTTATATGCTTAATGGGGCTATTGAAACCAAACTGTATAGAAAGGAAACAGCAGGCAATACTATTCTGCACGCTGCTAGTGCACACCCCCAACACCTCATCACGAGCATACCCTATGGTGAGATGCTTCGGATTCGCAGGGTCTGTAGTAACCAAATTGAATTGGAAGCGGCCCAAGCATCTAGCAAACTCAGATTCCTACAACGTGGCTACTCCATTAAAACTATTGAGGGGGCCATCAGTAGATCCCTAAACAAATCTAGACAGGAGCTACTCAATAAGTATGACATCACGATGGATAATCTGTCTACTAGTCAATCCAAATCTGAACCTCAAAATGATTTCAGGATTATAACGGGGTACAGTTAACAACACTCTGACCTTTATCGCATATTCAATCGAAATTGGTCCATTCTTTTAAGTGACCCCATTTTGGGTCCAACTTTACCTCGTAGAGCGACTATAACTTTTAGTCGGGCATCCTCTTTGAAAGACCACATTGTCGACACTAATCCTGAGGTGATGGAAAAAACCAGTTGGCTCCAATCTAATGGGGGTTTCTTTAGATGCAAAACGTGCAAAGCTTGCACACATGGGGTCAACACTAAATTTTTTAAAGATGGTTTCAGTGACAGAAAATACAGTATTGAGAAGGTTTTAACTTGTAAAACTGAATACGCTATATATGTGCTCCAATGTACGTGTGCACTCAGGTATGTAGGGAGCACCAAGCTGGAGGTACATAAACGTATCCTTCAGCACCTAAGGGCCATTACGAACCAGGACAACACCTACCCGGTGGCGCGACACTTCAAAGATGTACATCGTAGTAATAACAAAGATTTAACTTTTTTTGTTATTGACTCAGTGCCACCAAGTAGACGTGGGGGAATCGAGAAGCTAAGCTAAGACAGATGGAAACTAGATACATACTTCAGCTAAACTCTAAATCCCCGATTGGTCCTAATGTTACAGAGGATTTGCACACCATTTTACATTAAAACCTTCCTATACATCTATATATTCATATATTCACATACCTATATGAGCTAAAAGAGGGCAACAAATAGTATCAATGCAATTCAAGTCTGGCTACATGATTGGTATCTAATGTACCCATTAGTGGTTATTACTAAGAGGTTTTTTAATGTGGGATATTATTTTTACCTTTTTGTAATCTATTTATTGTTTTAATGTAGTAAATAGTCACCAATCTTGAAGATTTTTTTAGCCAGTGCTTAAAATGTTCCAACAGATTGTATACCACACTATTATCACATATATTTGTGCGGTTGGTATGGGTAACTATACCGAACTACTATTTCCAACACACTCTACTCTCTTTTTAAATTACTGTAGCCCCAACAAATGAGTTTCATCAAGCACCCTTACCTTTTGGAGGTCTATTATTCTTTGAACTTGGGTGAACACTGATTTGGGTATACCGATTTTCAAAACCCCTGGATGACAGATTATTCCATCATTGTTTGTATTACCTGATATTGTTCCAATATATTTTATTCTATGCTATAGACTGGAAAGTTGGGTCTAAGGTCGCAAAATAAGGTATCTGTAGCTGGGATCAGCTGTGGTTATCCTTCACTACTTGCACTTTCATTGCACTGAGTTTTTAACCATATCGTCAATGTTTATAAATTTATTTTTTATATATTTTATAGGTTGTCATGTATAACAGTTTTTAATGCATTATGATTGAGTGTTAAATTATTGAATATAATGTTAATTTATTGGCATTTGTTTGCACTCAGCATACTTCCTCATACTAGCACACTATTGCAGGGATCTGCAATTTGATGGGTTCTAGGATCAAGATACATGGAGGTTTTTTGGAGTACTATTGGGGATTTATCCCGTTATTTGACTACATAATACTCCGAAAAGATAGGCATTCTTGTGGGTATTTTACCAATCAGTGTATACCTTTTATATATGGCAAGATTACAATGTATACAACACAAACTTTTGTTTAGTATATATTTGCACATCAAGCACAAGTCTGTTTTCCCTTTCCATGTTTTAACCACATCACGTGCTACGTAAGGTTCTTCCTATTTAAGGAAGTGATGTATTTTCACTTGTTGTCATGTGATCAAGGCTCAGGGAGAGCCGAAACGTTATGACGACATCGATGCAGTTGAGCGAATAAAACTCTTTGCACTAAAGAAGGTGGTCGGTGTTTGTGTTGTTGAGCGGAGGCTACGAGGAGGCAGCCCTGCCAGGGATACAACTGAACTCATATATAAATATATATATATATAAAAATTTATATTCACTTAAAAAATCATAGGTTTCAGGTATGTTATAGTTAGAAATTAGCATTTAAAAAACCTTTGAAATTCATTGAAAAAACCATAGGTTTCAGGCACGTTATAGTTAGGAATTAGCATTTAAAAAACCTTAGAAATTCACTGAAAAACCCATAGGTTTCAGGGGCGTTATAGTTAGCTGGACATTTCCCTCGTACAAAACCCTAGAAATTCCCCCGTTATAGTTAGTTCAGCTAACTATAACTTGCGCCCCCGCAATGCACTGCTGATGACGTCACATATTACATCACTCATGACATGGTCAGTGACATCACTGATGACATCACTGATGACATCTCAAATGCTATCGCGCACCTTACACGAGAGAAATCGTGCACCCAACGCGTTAGGATGTGCGACTCCTAATTTTACCATTAAAAAAAAAAAGCCCCTATCACTAATTTTTATTATCCCCGGGGACCCCATCCCCGGGGGCTTATAAAAACACATTGGGGACCGTGGGGGGAGCCCCAATGCCCCCACGGTCCCAGCCGGCTCCCTGCATCCTTGGGAGCCGGCATTGCTTTTCCACATGGGGAGTTGCTGACATGCAGCTCCCCGTGTGGAAAAGCAATATGGTTTGGATTTTGAAAGAGAGAGCAGGTTCCCCTGCTCTCTCTTTCAAAATCCAAATGAAGTTTGCTATGGGAGGGCGGGAGACTCCCGCCCTCTCATAGCAAACAACAGTGTTCTGGGGGTGGGACCCCCAGGACACTGTAAGAGCCGGCCCTGGGGGATGGCGGTCCCCAGGGCCCTCGAAGGCTCCAGGAGGAGGGCCACACAGCCCCCCTCCCTCAATAAATAAAGCCCCGGGAGGTGGTGGTCCCCGGGGCTTGGGGCGGGCGTTCAGCCCCCCCACCCTATTTATTTTCTAGCCCCGGGGGTAGCGGTCCCTGGGGCTGGGGGTGCCCCCTGTGCCCCCTTTTAATTTTTTACGCATTTTGCCCCCGGGATTTGGCACCCCGAGGGCTAATTATTAAGGAAGCGCGAAAGCCCGTGCTTCGTTTTTCTTTTTTTTAAGGACAGATCCGCGCGCATTTTGCCGTTTAAAAAAAGTTTTTAAAAAGGGGGCCCTGTGGGGGTCCTTGTGGGACCCCCTAAGCAACACCACAGGGTCAGAGTATTTCTACCCTGCCCCCTTTACATCTTTCACACACTTATTTCCCTTACTTCCTCAGCCTCGCTTCTACCGAGGCACAAAATGGCTGCCAACAGTTCCTGGTTTCGAATGTTGACAGACACTTGACAGCCAATTAGCATTCAGCGCATGATCAGGAGGGTGCGCGCAAGGTTTGCAGAGGGTGCGCTCAGGGTGCGCATAGGGTGCGTGGATCCTCCGAGGCCACAGATATATATGTACTTTCAACTCTAATTTTCTCAGGAACTACTGAACGGATTTACACCATTTAAGCAAAAGGCACGAGTCTGAACTTAGGACTACGTTTTTGCCAAATTTGGTGTAATTCCGTTCAGCAGTTCGGGCTGTAGCTTCGTCAAAAGGTCCTATGGGAAATTGCATGGGGAAAACGTGTTTTGGGACCCCCCTTTTTTCTCGGCCCCCGCTTGATGAATCACCACGAAACTTTCAGGATAGGAGCGGACCGGAGCTGGCCAAAATTTTTGAAAACTTTGCGAAGATTCGTCAGCCGGCGCGGAACTTATTCGGAATAGAATGTTGCGGATTTCCTATGGAAAATAGGTCCTAACTATAACTACCTACTGGCAATCGCCAGTAGGTAATATATATATATATATATATATATATATATATATATATATATATATATATATATTCACTGAAAAAACCATAGGTTTCAGGGGCGTTATAGTTAGCTGGACATTTCCCTCGTACAAAACTCTAGAAATTCCCCTGTTATAGTTAGTTCAGCTAACTATAACTCGCGCCCCTGCAATGCACTGCTGATGACGTCACATATTACATCACTCATGACATGGTCAGTGACATCACTGATGACATCTGAAATGACATCACTGATGACGTCATCCAGTGAGTGTGTGTTTCTGTAAATTTTAAATATGTTTAATATATATATAGGGAAAAACCTATGGAAGAATGAGTGGGTGTATAAGTGTGTGAATGGATGATTTAGTAGGTGCATGACTGACTCTATAAGTGAGTCGTTAAACGTATCTTACTGCAGACTAGTGACTAAACTGTGTGAATGTTTGTATCTGTCTGTCTGTTGGTGTATAAGCGGCTGCATGGTTTTGTGAATAGCTATATGAGTGTCTCTATGGGTTATTGATTGGTTGTCTGAGTATCTGTTTGGGTGCCTGAGTGTTTGTGTGGGTGGGGTGTGTGTGACTCTATGCATACATGTGTGAGTGGGTGATTCTATGGGTGCATGGTTTTAAGAGTGCATCTGTGATGGACTGTATGGTTGGGTGAGTGTATGTATGGGTGTGTTAGTGATTGAATGTATATCTCAGTGGTACATGTGTGAGTAACTACATATGTGAAAGGCAGTATATATGGGTGTAACAGTATATAAGTGGGTATATGTGAGAGTGTGTGATTGTGAGAGTGGCTGTATGGATGAGTGTGTGCTTGTATCAGTGATTGTATAGGAGCGTAAGAATGTGGTACTATTTTTATGAGTAAGTGAACTTGTGTGTGTATAACTGCATAGGTGAGTAAATGGGAGTGTGATTAATTATTTGCATGACTGACTAGGTGTGAGAGTACCTCTATGGATGATTGGTGGTGTGTGAGTGTCTATGTAGGTGTATAAATGCATATGATAGTCCTGTACTGAGTGACTGTAAGTATGAGTGACTGTACAGGTGAGTGAGTGGATGTGTGTGTAGATCTAAGAGTCAATGAGTGGGTATGTAGTTATTGGTATTGGAGTATCTATGGTTTTGAGAATGGACGTCTGAAATTTTGATTGAGTATATCAAAAGGTGTGAGAAGATGCACTAATTTATCACATGGATGATGTCATCAGTGATGTCATTTCAGATGTCATCAGTGATGTCATCAGTGATGTCACTGACCATGTCATGAGTGATGTAATATGTGACGTCATCAGCAGTGCATTGCAGGGGCGCGAGTTATAGTTAGCTGAACTAACTATAACAGGGGAATTTCTAGGGTTTTGTACGAGGGAAATGTCCAGCTAACTATAACGCCACTGAAACCTATGTTTTTTTCAGTGAATTTCAAAGGTTTTTTAAATGCTAATTCCTAACTATATCAGGCCTGAAACCTATGGTTTTTTCAGTGAATTTCAATGGTTTTCTAAATGACAATTTTGAATGTATTCATTGTTATACTGATTTTTTTGATACTGATTTACTAAATTTTTAAACTATTTATTTTTAGATATATTTTTTTTTATTACATTATAATTACATTATACATTACAATACAAAATATACTTTCTCAGAATGAATTACTTTAGTTTAAATACTTGGCAAATAGGCAACAGACTTTTAAGTACAGTAGTTACAGTTGTTGCAATGGGCAACACAATTTTAAACAAAAAGCAACATTGAGCTCAATGTGAATGCAATTAGTTACTTTATGGATTACTTTTCTAACCACAAGACTGGATCCTAGATTCAGTCCTTGGACATCTCCTGTAAACAGTTGAGTAAAAGCGCTTTGGTTACAGTAGTGATTTTTAAGGAATATTATTGTATTTTAAAAGTTGACAGAAACTTTTTCCCATAGAATCACTAATGTTATCCTATGGCAGAAAATTCACTTAGCAGGTAAGTAGTGTTATCGTTACTTTTTCTTACTCAGTGGTGGATCCTGGATCCAGCACTGGCCAACCTCCTGGAAACAGTTGAAAGAATGTGTTTAAGTCATACAGACGATTTTTTAGGAATATTTTTAGTTTGTGAAAATAGACGCGTAGAAACTTTTCTGGTGAAAACCACAGAATGGATTCCTATGGAAGGAAATACAAGTTACTGGTAAGTACGCTTAGAATTACTTTTCAGGGTCAGTGCTGGGCTAAAAGATGCAGCACTGTGTTCTCCCCTGATTACAGGTGAGTAAATCGGAATTCGTAGTTCGGCTGATTTTAGAGGAATATTTGTACAATGGGGAAGGAAGGGGGAGGGGCCTGAGGTGACGTGTGCAAACACGCCCTGGGGCGCGTTTTAAGTTTGGGAATTAATTCCTCTTCAATCCTGAGGTCCCCTGGGGGCCAACTAGCCCACCAGGTACCTCCAGTATGCGCCAGGGAGCTGCGTTGCAGAGAGGTGTGAAAAGGGGCGTGGCCTCATTACACCTCTCTGCAACGCAGCCCCCTGGCGCATACTGGAGGTTCCTGGTGGGCTAGTTGGCCCCCAGGGACCCCCAGTATTGAACAGGAATTCGTTCCCCCTCTGCAAACGCGCCAGGGGGCGCGTTTGCAGAGTGGTGTAAGGAGGGGGCGTGGCCTCCGGCCCAATCCTTTATTTTTTTCCCCCTCTGTTTTTTAGAAAGTGGGCTGTGTAGCCCCCTCCCCAGGCCATAATTTGCCCCGGGGACCCCATCCCCCGGGGCATGGCCCTTTTAAAAAAAAATATTTTTTTTATGGAGGGGGGCTGCATAGCCCCCCTCCTGTGCCACCTATGGCCCCGGGGACCCCATCCCCCGAGGCCATTCTTTAAAATTTATTTGTAAAAAATGTTGGCGAGGGGGGCCGCGTGGCCCCCCTCCCAGGCCACTTATGGCCCCGGGGACCCCATCCTCCGGGGCCTGGCCTCCGTTGGGGGCCGTGGGGGGGTCCTCAATCCCCCCCACGGCCCCGCCGGCTCCCCGCGTCCTGCGGAGCCGGCATTGCTTTTCCACATGGGGAGCAGCTAACATGCTGCGCCCGTGTGGAAAAGCAATCGTCTTTGGTATTTGGAAGAGAGAGCAGGTTTCCTGCTCTCTCTTCCAAATACCAAAGCAGTTTGCTATGTCAGGATGGGAGCCGCAAGGCTCCCACCCTGCCATAGCAAACAGCAGTGTCCCGGGGGTGGACACCCCGGGACACTGCAGGAGCTTGTCCCCAGGGCCATCATTGGCTCCAGGAGGGGGCCACGCGGCCCCCCCCACTTAAGTTAAAGCCCCGGGGGGTGGTGGTCCCTGGGGCTTGGGGGTCCGTAACGGACCCCCTATTTTACATATTCAGTGCCCCGGGGAGGTGGCGGTCCCCGGGGCATGTGGGGGGCTCGAGCCCCTCCACACAGGGTTGTTGTTTTTTTTTTTTAAAAAGCTCAGGGGGGTGGCGGTCCCCGGGGCTGCGAGGGCCCCTCTGGGCCCCCATTATAAAACCATATTGCCCCCGGGACTTGGCCCACCCGGGGGCTAAATCTAAACGAAGCGCGCCCGCGCTTCGCTTTTTTTTTTGTTAGCGGGATGCGCGGACCCTACGCACATCCCGCGATTTAAAAAAAAAAATATTTTTTTTTTTGGGGCCTTGGGGGTCCTTGTGGGACCCCCTGAGTAGGCCTAGGGGGTCAGGGTGTTTCTACCCTGCCCCCTTGTTGCGTTTTGCGTCTTTGTTTTTGTGCTTTCTTGTGCCTCGGTTCTACCGAGGCACAAGATGGCTGCCAACATTTCCTGATTCAGAGTGTTGGCAGCCAATTAGCATTCAGCTCGTGCTCGGGAGGGTACGTGGAGGGTGCGTGGAGGATCCGCGGATCCTCCGCGGCCATTGATATTTATGTACTTTTAACTCTAATTTTCTCAGGAACTACTGAACGGATTCACACCGTATATGGAAAAGGCATGAGTCAGAACTGAGGACTACCTCTTTGCCAAATTTGATGTCATTCCGTTCAGCAGTTCGGGCTGTAGCTGCGACAACAGATCCTATGGGAAATTGCATGGGGAAAACGTGTTTTGGGACCCCCCTTTTTTCTCGACCCCCGCTTGACGAATCACCGCAAAACTTTCAGGGTAGGAGCGGAACGGAGCTGGCCAAAAGTTTGGAAAATTTTGCGAAGATTCGCCAATCGGCGCCAAAGATATTCCCAATAGAATGTTGCGGATTTCCTATGGAAAATAGGTCCTAACTATAACTATCTACTGGCGACCGCCAGTAGATAATATATATATATATATATATATATCTTTACAACAATTATTGTGGCCACGTGTGCCCTCTTGTGCAAAAAGGCCATTTTATTTATGAACGTGGTACCATGTTTTGTCAGGAGGTTTTTTAATGTTAATGTGTACCACTCACATAAATAAATTCACGTTTTGCATTAGAGAGTGCTTGTAGTTGAGTCCAATGTCTTTGTTTCAAAAGGACTGGGCATGTAATATGCAAGGGTTTATCTCTGCACTTTGTGGAATGCATCAGGCCCAGATTTATCAACATTTCATGCAGCGCAGGGCAGTATGACAACTTTGTTTTGCATCAAATGGAGAGGTCAGAGTGCTTCCTAGTGCCAATGTATCACACTTGGGCCATGGTGTATGTTTTTGTTTTGTGAAGGAAGGAACACCTTCCTGCACAAAAACAAACTTTAGAGGCTTTTTCCTCTTTCGAAGTGTGCTGCAATAAAATGCAAAAAAATTAGACATATGAAACCATGCAGAAAAATAGACATATTTCTGCTCAGTGCACGCACCACTACTTGGAAGGCATAGAATGTTGGTGCTTTCCCAATTTTACCAGTGATGGAAAATCTGTGAATGTGCCAAATAGTATACATGGTTGGATGAAAGAGAACAGTGGAACACCCACTCTCAGTCTCCATCCATGTATTGTGGAATGCCTTCCGGAACAGAGTAACACCAGGCAGAAACTTGCACTGTCTTGTTATGTTACTCCAGATTTACCAAACCACTCAGGGTCACATAAGGAGGTTTTGCAAGGTGTGGTAAATATCACTTAAGGGTTTGCATTGCTGTTGCAACTCAAACTCTTGATAAATCGGTCCCTGGTTGCCAGAGAGGTGGTGAATGGTGCCAGAATGACAGGGAGGATGTAGGACTATAGGAGTGGAGTGGATGTCAAGTGAATGATGCTGCCAGGATTCTGTTTTAGTATGAGCCAGAACCTGGGCTGATTTCATAGATGTCACTGGTATGACATTATATCAATCGCCCTGATGTGTGGTAAGAACAGGGAGACTGTCTTGGCCTATCAATGCTTCAAAGCAAAAATCAGTTGTTGATGTGAATACATAGTTTAAAATGCAATTTTCGTTAGGAATCTAGGAATAGGCTATCTGACTCATAAGTACAATGTTGTTACTGTCAAAATGTTTTTTGTAGAGAGTTCCACTACTCATTATTCTGTGAGGCCTTTTTATCTTTATTCCTTTAATAATCATCCAAGGGGAAGAGGACATCCGAGGGCCGAGGGGCTGCTACCTCCACCAGGGTTGCAGCGAGTGGGACCATCACTATCACTTCTACAATCAGCGCCATGGCAGATAGCTCTGCTGGCACCAGCAATGCATGCTTATTGTTTTTTCTTACCTTGAACTATTCTGAAAAGTATTGGGGCCTTCTGTATTTACTTTTTTCATTTGCTCCCCTGCCTAACATTTGCTAGCCCTGCATTTCACTGTGTTTTCTATGTTTCCTCATTTCACAGCAGCCTTTCTCCTGTCTGTAGATTTCTTTTGCTCCCTTTTTTTAGAAATCTTTCCCTTGCCTCTCTTTTACATGTCTTGTGTAGTACTGTTAATAGAACCGATTTCTTGGCTTTCTTGATCAAACAGTCAAAAATCACAAGGACAGTGACAGAGTAGTCATGTTGGACCCCCAATGTTGTCTTATACTAGCAGTTTCCATAACAGTGCAGCATTGCAGGATTAAATACCATTACCAAACAATACCATATGCCCTTTGCATTCACTTCCACCCCTTCATTGAGCTACACTCTCTGTTTATAGCCAATCCCTCTGTTAAGACTCCTAAAAAGGATTTTGTTTGACTACCTGGTTTTTTAGAATGTTGTCATCCAAACCTTCCACATTGATACTTTTTATGGAAGTTACTGATAGCTAACCCATCTTCAGTGAGCTATTGCTGTTGTACCATGTTAAAAAAAATAATACTTTAGTTGCTGATCTAATATCTAAAATGGGTTTATTATGTTTTTGTCCATGTGCGCAGTCCACCAGCACCAGTGCTAGCCAGGGACGGTGGAGGAAAATCATCTTCCTTTCATATTGATATTTCTGTATTTGTTCAGCAAGGTAGATATTCCACCCATCACCTCTGTGCCAATGGCATTTCACCGACTAAAACTGCAGTGCTGTTTAAAAGGGCGTTACATTGTAAGCGGTGAAATGTGCATCTGCTTCAGTTAACAGTATGCCACAGAGACTGCAATGCATACACACCGTAGATAAGGTGTATTCCTAGTGCCTACAAATTGACCTACTAGAACTTCACTTCATCGTTCTTTCTGTCCCAGCCTACCCAAAAATTTAAATGCCATTGCTGGAGCAGGGTTTTCTGTTTAAACCCGAACATCAGCTTTTATTCTTGTATGTCATAATTAAAATTACTAAAGAATAATTACTAGATATTAATTTTGTCGAGTGTTCTGACTAATCAACTTTACTAATGAAAGAATTACACGTGGGAATGCAATAGCATGGCTTGATTAATAAGTGAACTAAGTTGGTGAGCAAATTAATTAAATAAGTGTGGCAAAAGTGCTATTTGTTATGTGTTTGCGCTTTAAAATAATATGCTTTAACGCTTCTTTATGTCGCAAATGGCTAGATAAATACATACACATAAGAGTATTAGTGGGAATTAACACTGTATAATCAATACGATGTAGTAACGTTGTTTTGTGTTTCTTTTAATTAAGATTGTCCATTTTGGCCTATTGGAAAATGGCCGACATTTACAGCCTGCATTTGAGTAGATGAAATATGAAGAGAGGCCTTGCTGAATATGGTTGAACATGACCTCGGCCTCTGTCTGAGCTAAAAGTTTCCGAAAGGACAGCTCATCGCCAGATATCCTTGGAAGAGAACAATTGTCACAATGAACATTTTGATAAACTTGCGGTGGCTTCACTATAATTCCGGAGAAGAGCATCCATGGATGTTGCAGATTTAGTTTGTGCTTCCTTCTTCCGTGTTTTTATTTTTGAGATATTCGAGAGCGGAGGTTTTTCTAAATGTTGCGAGCCAACATCCTTTCCTACTCGCTCTGCTCAACGGACGCTTGGAGTTTGTTTGTAACTTTTAATGTGTAAGTTTTACTATAAATATTGTTAGACTAGAGAGGGTCTAAGGCCACTTCTTCTTGAACCTATGCTCGAGAGGATCGATGCTGATTGAGAGGTCGGCGACTCGGGAGACTTTACTGAGAGACCTGTCCTGACCTAAAATGACATTTAGCTAGAATAGGTAACTATGAGAATAATGATTTTGCTATTGAATGACTTTTCATTTGAATTAATTTAGATAAAATAACCTTTGTTTGAATTTCAGTGTCGGGTGGTTATTTCTTTGTCATTTATTGAGATCTCAAATGTTCTTATTGTTTAAATCATGACTCGAGACAAATCAATTAGGTTGCATTGACCTCAGATTAGATGCAGATTGATTTAGGAGTTCTCTCGTATATTCAGTGTGGATAGAGTAATAGAATGAATGTTGGTGTGATGGGCCCCAGCGTATGATGAGTGTATGTGCGTATGACTGCGGAATTACTCTGTCCGTGGAAGTAGGGAGAATTTATAAGCTCTGATCTGCAGCAGTTTCCTGGTAGCAGTATGATGGTTTTGATTATTGTCTTGATCTGATAGATTGCTTGTACATAGGCTTTTGGATTTATTGATTTATTGATTGATGTTGATACATGTACTAACACTAAATGTTGAAGTCGTCGTATCGGGTTATATGTTGTGTGTACGACTTCTGGGACGTAGGGAGTCGGTGACGGTTCCGTAGTAGGGCAGAGGGAAGTGAGTGCTGCTCTCGGGAAAGACGGGATTGTTGGCCCTGTACGTATGCAGGGAAAAGCGTGTGACAATTGAAGTTGAGCGTCGCATTGTCTGGGTTCGATTTAGTGACATCGTCGTGTGTTACTACTAGAGACATATTTTCTGTATAAGAGGAGCGTGTATGGTAGCGAAGGTTATCTGTGAAACTCTGGTTTTAAGTCCCAGGGATCCGTAAGGTTTGCCGTTAAAGCTTACTGCTGGAGAAGTAATAGGTATTCTCTGAGCTTGTTTGAAGGACTGGGCAGAGGTAAGCGCTGCGTGGTTAACGTGTGCTATAATTCTGTAGTAGGACAGACTGTTCGCTGTTCTCGGGAAAGGCAGGATTCTGTGTAAATGTACTACATTTTCTAGTGTGAAAGTGCGTGAATGTTTGAGCATTTAGTTGATTGTGAGACTCTTTGGAGCATTCTGGGAGGAAACAGTTATTGGATGCATGTTAGAAGGGCAGAGTAGAGGGATGTGCTACTGTGTCAACGAAAGTAATAATTCCGTAGTGGAGCAGAGGTAGGCGCTGTTCGAGAGAGAAGCGAGATTCTTGTGAGAAAGTCTTTACTATTCTGTGGTTAGCGGAGCAGACAATGGAGGTGTTTATATGTTGTAACTAATAGAATTTGTAGAATCTGAAACAGAGTCTACTGAGAAGGTTTTGTAAAGGAGGGGTAGACGAGTGACAGGAGACAGGAGTAGAAGCGACTGCAGCGACTACTGACGTCAGAAAGAACGCGTTGTGATTGGACAGTGGGTTAGGACAACGAAAGTGCTGTGATTGGTGCGTTGGTGTGAGCCGCGTAGGGATTGGAAGGAGTACAGGGTGACGTAGACGCTCCAGGATTGGTGCGTTGGTGTGAGTCGCGCTGTTATTGCACAAAAGATCGTACAGTTGCGGAAAGGACTAGAGGGTTGTGGTAAACGCGAAAATGTATTACCAAATGGAGGAAAAGAAGAAGAAATCCTTGTTCAGTAAAATTAAAAAGTGGTTCGACAAGGAGAAAGACATAATAACTAGAGAAGGTGAATTGCTACCTCCGACAAGAACCCCTGCATCCTTCATGGTTGCGAAATATGGGTATCATACCTGTATCTGGTTAGACAATTGGGCTAAGTACACTAAAGAAGATGGTGTTTTAGCGTTCCCGGAACATGGTTCATTTAATTTGGCCGTGTTGAGAAATTTACGGGAAAAGATGATGTGTCTAGAGCCTAGACCAAGGCCGACACAGTTTGAGGCATTGGTGGAATGGGAAGATGAGGTGCATGAGCGAGAAAAGCAGAGGAGTGGAGGTAATTATAGGTACATTTTTGGGAGGAAATATGATCGTGAGACTCATCATGATCGAATGAGGAGTATGTCAGAGGGACTGTATCCGATGAGAACTGTTGAGGAAACAGAAGGGAGGAAAGGTACGGAAAAGGTACCTGATGCAGAATTGAGGAGGTATGGGGCTAATGATTATGAGGATGAAGTCTTAGATGACATGATTTACAAGAGACCACCTCCATATAGACCAGAACCAGAAGTGAGAACACCAGTTGTTACTCCCATAAGAGATACTTTGCGAATCGTTAAAACAGAAATTGTGACACCTGATCTGAAAAGTGGTAGCTCTTACGCGGAAAGGAAGAGAGAGAGAGAGCGAGAGAGAGAGAGAGTGCAATCGGGGATGAGAAAACAAGAGAGTTAGCAAGAACAACATCTGAGTTGACAGAGAAGATCAGAGAATTAACGAAGAATCTAGAAGCTGTTACAGTGCCTGTAACCATAGGTCCGGTTATGCCTATTTTTGATAAGCAAAGAATGGGTGAAAATGGTTTGACAGTTCCATATGTAGGGAGTGGTTTGGTTGGTTCTCAAGGAGAGTCAGGAATAAGGACAGGAGAAAATCATTTGAGACAGTTGAGACATGACACATGTGGTGAAGAGTCAAATGTACAGCCTAATTCAGGATTGAATACTGGTTGTTTAGGAGGATCAATTTTGGAACCACAGAGGATGGCAGAACAAGTGGGTACAGTGAAAAGGTCTACGGAGATAACGGCTGAGGATTTGAATGATTGGTTGAAAGTTCTTCAAAAGAAGGATAAAGATTCACAGGCAATTGATGTAGCCAGGTTGCGCATAGAATTGGAGGAGCTCATAGCAGGAACAATTCCTACAGAAATGTTGAAAAATCATCATGATGGAGAGTTGTTATTCATGTGTAAGAGTATCACCTGGAGGGCTAAGAGTACACATGATAGGTTGAAAGGAATAGCGAGTGAAATGGGAGTTGACATGGATAAGGTGAAAGCTTTGCAGAAGCCTTACCGAGTGGATTTTTCTGATAAAGATATCGAGAATCTAAATGATGTTGGCAGAACAGGGCAGATTAAGGAAATTATTTCCTTATTGCGAAAATGGGGTGATGTGGAAAAGTGGAAGGATAGGTGGTACAAGAAAAGGGAAGATTCAGTGGACAGGACTTACTCAGCATTTCCCATGAGAGAAAAGGAAAAAACAGTGGATGCTTATCCTACGAGGGAGATTCCTGGAGGAGGATATTTTGTCATTTACGAATGATTTCCCTCGACTGAGAGAAAAACCAGTCGAGTAGTATAGGCAGGTAGACAGGTTTGTGAAATTGTCAAAAGTGCTGTGGATTGACCTGAATAGTCTGTTTGATATAATTGTTCCAGCAGACTTGTGGGCAGAGTGCAAAATAGTTGTAGACTGGCCTGCTAAGGAGTACCCAAGAGATCAGAAAACAGGAGCTCCAGACTCAGAGGTTATGAAAAAGTACGAGCAGGTTATTGTGTTCCTGAAGAATAAGGTACCCCCTAAAGAGACAGACTGGGTTAAGATAGATCGAACACATCAGGAAGCAAAAGAATCAGTTCATGCTTTTTATGAAAGGCTGATACTGGCTTTTAAACAGTTCAGTGGAGATGAACATCTGGGTGATAAGGATTTGAGTCATTTTGTATACAGATTTGTATATGGCTTGAGACCTGAAATCAGTGAAATGATTCGTGAGCACACAGTTGATTGGCAGAGTAAGAAGATTGATGAGATCTTGAGACATGCGAAGTACTTCAGTGATGAAATTGAGGCAAAACAAAGAAAGCTGAAGGAGAAAGCAATGTGGGCACAGGTGAAGGTTGCAGAAAGACAAGAAGCACAGCTGGTTGAACAAGCAAATAATCCAGGAAATAGGCCCAGATATGGTACAGGAAAAGGAAAGGGAAATTTAGAGGAGGCCAAAAAGAATTTCCCGTGTCCCAACTGTGGACAATTGGGGCATTGGAGATCCGAGTGTACAAATCCACCATTAGTGAGTAATGAGAATAAATCCTTGAATCAACAGGTGCAGAACGAGGGGTGTAATCGTCAGCAGCAACAGCAGAAGGTTGTCAAACAGCAGAATCAGGAACCAAAACCGCCCTTGCCACAGAATAGAGGGTCCCAGAAATATAACCAGGACTCAGGATTCTACAATGATGAGCAGGTAAACAAACCGAGACGTTCAAATCCGGTACAACAGTACTGGTTAAAGAATGAGGGGAGTGAGTCTGAAGGGGACTACTGACGGTGCCGAAGAGAGGAGGAAGAGTGCATACTTGGAGCAACTCTAGAAATAGACCAGACAGGACCATTTGTAGATGGGAAAATAAATGGGGAAAGTGTTACCTTTTTAGTAGACACAGGAGCGACAAGATCAACTGTCAGGTCAGCAGATATAAGAAATCTTCCTCTCTCGGACGAAGCAATCCAAGTACTTGGTGTAGCTAATACACAGATTAAGACTCGTCTTACTGAACCAGTAAGGGTAAGGATAGGGAAATTTTCAGATATGCACAGATTTGTGGTGTGCGACACTAGTCCAGTGAACTTGTTAGGTAGGGACTTATTGTGTAAAACGAATTGCACAATTTTTTGTACTCCGGATGGAATAGCTTTTGAGACACCGGATGAGGATGTCTTATACAGGATGACTCTAGATAATAGAGAAAGTGAGATTGTTGGAACATATGCTGTATTTAATCCAGATGACTTGCCTCAAGAGTGGAGAAATACAGTAAAAGCAGCAGTTTGGGATTTTACTGGAGAAGATGTGGGATTGATGAATAATGTAGATCCAGTAAAGATTACAGTGAAAGAGGGAATTACTTACCCTAATATCTAGGCCTGGGCGTAGCACTACGCTACGCTCGCGTAGTTTGCGAAGTTCGCGCTACTTCGCACTACGCGAACTGCACGTAGCACAGTGCGAACACGCGTAGCGTAGTGTTGCGTAGTGCTGCGGTCATTTTTTGCTTGCTCGCGACCGCGAGCAAGCAAAATGACATCCTGGCGAGACTTTTTCCTTGTTCGCGATCGCGAGCATGGAAAATAAACCTCCCGGCGAGATTCCCAACGCGAGAAGGTCAGGTTTCTCATTGCGAGGGGTCGCGTATGCTCGCGACCGCTCGCGATGAGAAACTACCAGTTCGCGTTGAGAAAGCTGCAGCTCGAGTAAAAATCTACTCGAGCAGCAGAAAACTACAGCTCGCACTGAGCAAGATGCCATTTTCAATGATTGCACAGTGCCGGTTGCTTGTCCGCACTGTGCAATCATTGAAAACAACATCCTGCACAGTGCGAACATGTTACTTCGCAGTTCGCGAAGTGCTACGCGTAGCTCGCGTAGTGCGAACTTCACTTTGCGTAGCTTCGCGAAGTGCTACTTCGCGAACTACGCCCACCCTTACTAATATCCCACAGTACAGATTGACACCAGAGATAATTGAAGGAATAACTCCTATAATTGACAAGATGATTCAGCAGGGTGTTTTGAGAGAGTTACTGAGTAGTCCATGTAATTCACCAATAATGGGGCTGAAGAAACCTAATGGGAAGTTCAGAATAGTGCAAGATTTGAGGAAGATTAACAAAATGTTGGTATCATGCTGTCCCATTGTGCCAAATCCGTCAGTGATTTTGTATCAGATTCCTCATGATGCTGAATGGTACACAGTAATTGATTTGTGCCATGCTTTCTTTTCAATTCCATTGCATCATGATAGCCAGCCGATTTTTGCATTTCGGTTTGGACAGCGTATTTTGGCATGGTGCCATATCCCACAGGGGTATACAGAGAGTCCTTCAATATTCAATCAGTTGTTGAAGAAATCATTGGAAAGTCTGATCATGCCTGAAAGCTCAGTACTAGTACAGTATATCGATGACCTACTTGTGGCATCGAAGACACGGGAAGCTTGTGAAGTAGATAGTATAGCTTTACTAAATCATCTGGCAGATGGAGGGTTAAAGGTATCTCCAGCCAAATTGCAGTTTTGCAAGAAAGAAGTACATTATCTTGGACACAATATTGAAAAGGGTCTGAGAAAAGTGACCAATGACAGGATCAAAATTATCAGAGGAATGAGAGCCCCAATGACCCAGAGAGAAGTGAGAATGTTCCTGGGAATGGTGGGTTATTGTCGTCAGTGGATAAGTAATTTTTCCCTGATAGCAAAGCCATTGATTAAATTGACCAAAAGTGAAGTAAAAGACCCATTAGAACTGAATGCAGAACAAATGGCAGCATTTGAGGAATTAAAGAGCAGATTGTGTGAAGCTCCTGCTCTGGGAATGCCAGACTATGAGAAGGAGTTTGAACTGTACTGTAGTGAGAGGAATGGATGTGCACTTTCAGTGTTAATCCAGAAACATGGACGTCTGAGGAGGCCAATTGCGTACTTCTCATCAACACTTGACCCAGTAGCTGTGGGTTTACCAGGTTGCCTGAAAGCAGTAGCTGCTACATGCAGAAGCTTGGAACAGAGTGAGGGTATAATAATGGGATATCCTGTACGGGTATTCGTACCTCATGATGTGGCGATTCTTTTGACAAGAAGCAGAACTCAATATATGTCACATAGTCGGCTGACTAAATATGAGAAAATCATTCTGGGAGCATCAAATGTGACTCTTGAGAGATGTGTGAATGTGAATCCAGCAACACTCTTGCCAGATGCTGAAAATGTGAGTGTGAGAGATGATGTTGATCATGATTGTTTGGATGTGCTTGATTACTGTACAAAACCGAGACCAGACATAAGAGATCTGCCACTACCTGAGAGTGATCATGTGCTGTTTGTGGATGGATCGTGTCTGAGAACAGAAGAAGGTGTGCTGAGTGCAGCATATGCGGTGTGTAAAGTTTCAGAAGTTATGGAAGCTTCATCTTTGAAAGGAGTTAGATCTGCTCAAGTAGCTGAATTGGTGGCATTGACAAAAGCTTGCAAGATTGGGAAGAATTTGAGAGTGACTGTAATGACTGATAGTCAGTACGGATTTGGAGTGGTTCATGACTTTGGTCAGCTTTGGCTACAAAGAGGTTTCTTGACTTCAAGTGGAACTCCTATAAAGAATGCTGAAGTGATTGGGAAGTTGCTTGAGGCGATACAGCTGCCTAAAGAACTAGCAGTTGTAAAATGTGCTGCTCATGGACAGGGTGATGATTTTGTTACTCTTGGTAATCGCTTTGCAAATGACATAGCACAGTATTGTGCAAAGAACAATCATTCGATTAACAAGGGAAGGAAGAAGGAAATGTCTTTTTGTTCTGTGATTACTAATGTCCTGGAAACATGGGATGAGGTGAAACAGTTGCAGGATGAAGCAGGAGATGAGGAAATGAGAGATTGGATTAAAGCAGGTTGTGCTCCAAGAGAAATAGGATCATGTTTGGATCTATAGGGATGGAAGACCAGTTATGCCAAATTCCATGTTGTCAACAATTGCAAGAATGTATCATGGCCAGGGACACCTGGGGAGGGATGCTATGATCAGGTCTTTTAAACAAACCTGGTACAATGCAAAGTTCAGGCTGATTGCAGAGAGCATCTGTCAAAGATGTTTGATTTGCCAGCAATTCAATACTGGAAAGAAAACAGTGGTGAGTCTAGGAACAATAGGCAGAGAAGGAGGTCCTTTTACCAGAATGCAAATCGATTTCATTGAAATGCCTCAAGTGAATAGATTGAGGTATGTTCTAGTGGTAGTCTGTTTGTTCTCAAGGTGGGTTGAAGCCTATCCGACTAGGAGAAATGATGGAATAACAGTGGCCAAGTTGCTGTTGAGAGAGTTGATTCCTAGGTACGGGTTCCCAGTGACAATTGAGTCAGACAGAGGGGGACACTTCTACAATAAGCTCATGAGTTTAATTTGTGAAGCATTGAGCATACAGCAGAAGCTACATTGTGCATACAGACCAGAGGCTTCTGGTGTAGTTGAGCAAATGAACGGCACAATCAAAAACAGGATTGGTAAGATGTGTTTAGCCACTGGAATGAAATGGCCTGATGTCTTGCCTCTAGTGCTAATGACTATTTGATCTACTCCAGACAGAACTACAGGGTTGAGTCCACATGAAATATTGATGGGACGTGCAATGAGACATGCATTTGTGCCTGTCAACAAGTTGATGACAATAACTGATGACATGATTTTGGATTACTGTAAAGGCCTGGCTGACGCAGTTCATTCTGTGTTTCACCAGGTTGGAGAAGACGCCACTACATTTGAAAAGAAGCAAGCCCATGATCTGAATCCAGGGGACTGGGTGAGAATAAAAGTGCACAGAAGAAGGAATTGCTTGGTTCCAAGGTGGGGAAGGCCAAGACAAGTAATTCTGACTACGACAACTGCTGTGAAGTGTGCTGGTGTGAAGAACTGGGTTCATGCAAGTCATACTCTGAGAGTTCCAAATCCAAAGGATGGGACTGGGAAAGAGTATTTTGAAGAGTCAGATTCCAGTGATGATGCAGACGCTGAAACAGTGAGAAGAAAAAAGAATCCTGAAAGGGGTGAAGGAGAGTGGAAAGAGAGTCAGGTGATTCGTTTTTCTTACCGAGAGAGGCTTCAAGAGAAACATTGAGAGCCTCAGAGGAGAGTTTGGATTCTGTAAGAGTGCCTGAAGTTCCAACAAGCAGTGGAGAAAATAAAGGGGGAAAGATGAAAGAAAAGAGCAATTCCACAGAGACTACACCTGAGTCAGATGAAGAGATTGAGGATCCACCTGAGATTACTTCTGAAGAAGTAGGGTCAGAAGAAGATAGAGAGGGACAGATTGCGGAAGACCCCCGAGGAGGTGTAGGGAACATTCCTGATAAGCTAGGTGAAGGGACAAGTAGACAGCAAGAAGATTGCCTGTCGGAGACCCGAGGAGGGACAGTAGTAGGGAAATCTCAATCGGTGGAAAAGAAGACTGCGGAGCAAAAGAGAATTGTTGATGAACAAGAGGCAAATGAGACAGAATCGGATGAGAGTGAGAATGAGAAACCAAAGGGTCGAGTTCTGAGAAAGAGAACTTGGACCGGAGAAAGAAACAATAGAGAAGTGAGACCGAAAAGGAGTGTAAAGGGAGATCTTTGGCCTAACAAGAAAAAGAGGCTGAGATATCGACTGACACAAGTGAATCCATCGAAAGCTGAACAGGTGAACGAGGTGTCGAGTCAGAATCAAGCAAAGGGTGAAAAACAAAAGGAATCAAAAGAACCAGAGGAGATCAAGAGAATCAGAAAACCCAACCAGAAGTATAGGTCACCGGAATGGACGTACGTGGCATTGCCTGAAGAAGAAGAAGAGGCAGAAAGTCAAGGAAATCCAGAGGGGACCTTACGGAGAGTGGTTGAGGAGGAGAAAGCTGTTTGAATCCTGAAAGTTATCTTGACTGACATTGGAGAAGAGTCAGATGCTCAGGATATTGAAGATCTGATACAATTTGATGTTGCTGAAGAAGAAGTGAAAAGTGATGAAAATCCATATTGAGTGAATTAAAGGAGTCACTTGGAGAAGAGTGGAGAAGAAGAAGTCTAAAAATTAACAGATTGAAATAATCTAGTGTTCTAGAGATTCAGTAGTGGAGTAGTAGAGGCTAAGTCAAGAGACACAGTCAAAGTAGTAAAATGGCTAACACAGAAAATAATAAAAGTAGATGTACCTTTCTGAAAAGATGGTGCAAAATGTGCTGCTGCTGTACGGGACTATTGATGCTATTACGGAGTGTACTTGCTTTATTGGTTACTTTTAGAGTTACAATAGACACTTTTGGAATACATACTGAGAATATGACTAATGTAGAGAAGAGTTCACAGAAAATAGCTCCGACTAGAATTAGTAATATATACATACATAAGGATAGATCAATTAATGATTTTTCTAGCAATGTTTTTTCAAAATTGTTGTATGAATACGTAAAGACAATGGAAGTAAGGGATTGCTATGTTTGTATGCAATTGCCTGCATCCGTTTCGGAGGGAGTTACTTATCATCATCTTCCGGCTACGTATGGAATTTCATGTAGTGTGTTAAGTAGTATTTTTTATCTATTAGGGAAAATAGATTATGAGATGTCTAATAAAGATAAAGTTTTTGGGCAATTGCCTATGAATAAGAAACTGAATCCAGCTAGGGAAGCTAACATTTTTGGTGAGATTTTTATTGAGACAGAAGAATTAACATTAGATTACATTTTTAGAAACAATTTAACTTGTAGTTTGAAGGAAGAAGAAAAGGCTTTCTTAGACATGGTAGAGAAAAGGAGAATGAGCATGCATGAAAAGGCAGGAGGATATGAAATGAGTGAGACAATATGGGACATTGAGATGGGAAAAGAGTTGAAAAATGGGGCCAGTCCAACTTTGGCTTTAGATGCACCACAGAAGGGTAAACTATGCATTACCAGAAGGAAATCCCAATATGATAATTATTTCGTTGGGACTAGTGAGTGTCATGATACATACTTTATTGCAACAGGATGGGGATTTAAAGGTGGAGAAGATCCAGTTTTCCCGGGAGTGTATTATATTTGTGGGAATAAGGCTTATTACAGGTTGCCTGACCATTGGTATGGCACATGTTATGTTGGCCTGGTCTTTCCAAAGATTTTTCATATGGATAGAATAGAAGAGGCAGAACAAATTAATCTACTAACACGCTTTAAGAGAGAAACTTGGTCAGAAATTGTAGGAGATATTTTTGGAGCTTTGATTCCAGCAGTGGGAATTTCATTAAATGCATATGGAATTCGGAAGCTGTCAACAGTGGTGGATCGCTTATCGACAAGCACCGCTGGAGGGTTTCTATTGGTAAATACAGAGATGGTTGCCTTACGCGCTATGTCTATGCAAAATCGACTTGCCCTTGATATTCTATTGGCCAAAGAGGGTGGAGTCTGTGGAATGCTGAAAGTTCAACATTGTTGCACTTACATTCCTGATGAAAGCAGAGATCTAAAGGTCTATATCAAAAATATTACTGATTTGCATGAAGAATTAGTACCACTGGAAGCTGAAAGTATCTGGACTAAAATGGCTAATAAGATGATTGCTGTTAAGAACTTTATTGCTAAGATAGGTAGTACTATTTTTGGTAAGATATTGTTTCAATTGACATGTGTGATTGTTGTTTTAATGATTTTTAGATTAGGGTGTTTGTGCTGTAGATATAGAAGGAATAAAAAGAAAATAGTAAAAGAAAATGTTGAAAAGAGACAAAAGAGGTCAAAAAGAGACCCACAAGAAATTGAATTAGAAGAATTTAGAGAGAGCATGTACTTAGAGACAAAAAGAGATGATGAAAGAGAAACTGGAGTGTAGTATAAATGCAAAAAGACATTTTGAATTTCTCCTAAGAAAAGGGGTTTACATTTTTGGGTTGGATTTTTGTGGTGATAATATATCACCAAAGGGGGCATTGCTGGAGCAGGGTTTTCTGTTTAAACCCGAACATCAGCTTATATTCTTGTATGTCTTAATTAAAATTACTAAAGAATAATTACTAGATATTAATTTTGTCGAGTGTTCTAACTAATCAACTTTACTAATGAAAGAATTACACGTGGGAATGCAATTGCATGGCTTGATTAATAAGTGAACTAAGTTGGTGAGCAAATTAATTAAATAAGTGTGGCAAAAGTGCTATTTGTTATGTGTTTGCGCTTTAAAATAATATGCTTTAACGCTTCTTTATGTCGCAAATGGCTAGATAAATACATACACATAAGGGTATTAGTGGGAATTAACACTGTATAATCAATACGATGTAGTAACGTTGTTTTGTGTTTCTTTTAATTAAGATTGTCCATTTTGGCCTATTGGAAAATGGCCGACATTTACAGCCTGCGTTTGAGTAGATGAAATATGAAGAGAGGCCTTGCTGAATATGGTTGAACATGACCTCGGCCTCTGTCTGAGCTAAAAGTTTCCGAAAGGACAGCACAGCAGCTCTGGACTCATCGCTAGATATCCTTGGAAGAGAACAATTGTCACAATGAACATTTTGATAAACTTGCGGTGGCTTCACTATAATTCCGGAGAAGAGCATCCATGGATGTTGCAGATTTAGTTTGTGCTTCCTTCTTCCGTGTTTTTATTTTTGAGATATTCGAGAGCGGAGGTTTTTCTAAATGTTGCGAGCCAACATCCTTTCCTGCTCGCTCTGCTCAACGGACGCTTGGAGTTTGTTTGTAACTTTTAATGTGTAAGTTTTACTATAAATATTGTTAGACTAGAGAGGGTCTAAGGCCACTTCTTCTTGAACCTATGCTCGAGAGGATCGATGCTGATTGAGAGGACGGCGACTCGGGAGACTTTACTGAGAAACCTGTCCTGACCTAAAATGACATTTAGCTAGAATAGGTAACTATGAGAATAATGATTTTGCTATTGAATGACTTTTCATTTGAATTAATTTAGATAAAATAACCTTTGTTTAAATTTCAGTGTCGGGTGGTTATTTCTTTGTCATTTATTGAGATCTCAAATGTGTTCTTATTGTTTAAATCATGACTCGAGACAAATCAATTAGGTTGCATTGATCTCAGATTAGATGCAGATTGATTTAGGAGTTCTCTCGTATATTCAGTGTGGATAGAGTAATAGAATGAATGTTGGTGTGATGGGCCCCAGCGTATGATGAGTGTATGTGCGTATGACTGCGGAATTACTCTGTCCGTGGAAGTAGGGAGAATTTATAAGCTCTGATCTGCAGCACCATCTCAGCATGTGCTGTATTTTTCTACCCAAGTGGCATATATTTCATGGCTTCCATAACAAATTTATGGTTTCAACATTTTCCTTCTGTCAACCAATGTGACTAAGCAACAGTGTTGTACGTGATCTGTGACACCCAACCATTCCATTGCTAAACCTTTACCTAGTCCAATTCCTATAGCATACCTTCCCATAGACTAACTCCCCACTACCATGTGAAGGTATTTGTTGGAAATAATTTGTGGTGGAGGCCATGGTCTGATGTCAGACTAGGGATCTGATTTAGACAGAGATTGGCGGATTTACTATTCTGTGACAAACGTGATAAATAAAATAATACTTGCCATTCGCTGTACTACAGTGCATCATTTATATTGTATGCATTGTCTACTGTAGTACTATGTCTGTTATCCACCACATGTGTGATGGAGTATCCCATCTGTCAGACTCTATCAGCCCCTATGTTTGGAATCTGGAATCAGTGTAAAATTGAAGAGGGAGCAGTACAAGAGCAGGGCCATTGGAATAATGATAATAGATTAATAACATACCATTACAGCTGCCAGCCAGTTCAGTCTCCATACCTGCAACATCACCGCTGCTACCTACAGTCGGTGTTCACTGCCCCCCTTAGGCAGGAACACTAGGAGCCCCTCCTCCTTGTCATCAACTGACTGCCACCTCTAATGCATTCTCTGTGAGCTGTCGCTCACCAAACACGGCCAGTAGAACCTGGCCCGAGAGGTGGCTGATGTCATAAAGGACCTAGAGGCCCTCAGAGACCTCTTTTATTTAACATGTTTTTGGGTGGGAGGGCCTGTTCTGGGAGTAGAGGTTGGGCAGGGGAGTTGTGGAACAGGGAACTTTGGGGATTTTGCTTGGGGCAGGCGTGGGTTTGTTGTGGGTAGAGAGGGTGGAAAGGGGATTGAGGAAAGGGAAATTTGGGGCGCTTTGCAGGCAGGGGTGTGGGCCTGCTGTGGATGGAGAGGGTGGGTTTCTCATTTCCAAAAATAAAGAGGCCTTTAATATTTGTCCTTGCATCGCTAGTTAGTGTTGGATTGTGATTTACAAGAGCGAGACAAGAAGCTGTCATCTAAAACTGTCACTCATTATACAGTACATCCATTCTTCCCCCTCAAATTCCCTACCTAAAGTCCCTTCCCATATATTTATTCTTCAGTAGGTTATACTTACCTCTTCCTGCAGTCCAGTCTACCCTGCTACTAGAGTAGGAACGGAAAACTGACTATAGGATATATGTATGACTTTATTGCTCGATAAGGGTTTGCAGCCCCCAGCCACCTATCAGTGAAACTTGTATACTAGTTAGTTACTGCCCTTGTTCTACCTTCTATCACTATTACCATTGATGTGAAGGACATCTAACATGGGCTTCAATTGGAATTCCATAGAGCATATTAACAAGCCCATTATCGCCGTTTTAGTGGCAGTTTTCTGCCGCTAAAGCGGCGATAATTTATCGCCTGGCTTGATAATATGCCCCTAAGTTCTTAACTAGTTTTTACTTTAATAAATTAGGCAATGTCTGCTACCTCTCTTAATCTTCACAAACATTATTGCAGGATTTCCCACAGAGCCTTCTTAATGTTGGTGGTAGGTGCTAACAGGGAGAACATCACAAAAACAAGGTCCCACTTATTCTGAATGATGCTTGTGAGGTGAACTTCAACTGTAGGATTATTCAGGAGGACTATCCATCACAGGCAACTAAACTGAAAGAAAAACACTGAGTTAGTGGAGAATCCGAGACCGAGACCACCATGACAAAAAACTCAAACAAACAATAACTAGCATGTAATCTGGAGAGATAGTATTTAATTTATTTAAAAAATGAAAACCAAACTTACAGAAACCTTGAGTCAGGGCTCAGGATAAGGTTACTCCATGTTGCATAGATTTTGAATGCTACACAAGGACTGATTCACAATGGTAAAGTTATACTTTTGGTGTTACTTCACTCTTGCAGTGTACGTTTACGACTAGTAACTTTCTATCAGTAACATTACAAGCAGTAAATCTGCAAGTAGTAAGTAATATTTTCAAAGGAGTTACTACTAGTTAGTTACAACTCATACAGTTAGTTACTTACTACTTGTAAAGTTACTAGTAGTACAGCTACTTAGGAAGATCCTCTAACAGTTGGCATCGCTTTCACCACATCCACCCACCAAGTGTGTGATCCATTAATGTTGTAAATTATGAAGTCACAACTCAATAGATCACATAACCTGGGGGAAGAGGGTTAGGGGTTTCATGACTGGATATGAAAGGGGGAGTTGGGGAAAAGGGAGACAAAAGCAAACACAACATTTAACAAGTTGATGAGCAGCACATCATCATCACAAAAAGGAAGACAGTTCAGGCTGCCAAATGAAAACAGTAGTAACAAAAACAATGTCTCAACAGGGGAAGTAAATAAGGGGACCAATCAATACACAATTCAATCAAAGGCAAGGAGGGACAAGAGAGACCAAGAGATTGAAAAAGAAAACAGATTTTATAATTAAATACACAGTTGGTATGTACAATTTAGAATAACCATAACAAACATATGTGCACTGACAGTGAAGTGAACAAGTGAACGACGCAGTGACATAAGTGTTAAAGTGACAACAAGGTACGGCAAAATAATTCAAATAAATTCAGGGTCGAGGAGGAATATATACAATGAATAATTCGCACATAATCTTAAAGGTCTCACAGGACCCTTTAATTAGCCGCAAATAATGCTTTGCGGCTAATTAAAGGGTCCTGTGAGACCTTTAAGATTATGTGCGAATTATTCATTGTATATATTCCTCCTCGACCCTGAATTTATTTGAATTATTTTGCCGTACCTTGTTGTCACTTTAACACTTATGTCACTGCGTCGTTCACTTGTTCACTTCACTGTCAGTGCACATATGTTTGTTATGGTTATTCTAAATTGTACATACCAACTGTGTATTTAATTATAAAATCTGTTTTCTTTTTCAATCTCTTGGTCTCTCTTGTCCCTCCTTGCCTGTGATTGAATTGTGTATTGATTGGTCCCCTTATTTACTTCCCCTGTTGAGACATTGTTTTTGTTACTACATTTACCCGGTCTCAGCTGGGTTACGGGCTTGCTCCTGTTTTTCTTGTATGCCAAATGAAAACAGTCCTACTGCCCCACAGCTCCAAGTTATCTAATTGTTATGTTACTTATAGTGAAAAAATACAAAATAGGGAGGACCCACAGAGTTCTAAAATGTGAAAGCAATATATATATTTTTTTCAAAGCAGTACAATGATATATATGCAAGTTCTGTTGTGGTCTACATAATCAAGGAAGTAGATTTCGTCCTCAAACTCAAGTGGTTCTCCCAGAAGTTCATCAGCTAACACACATGAGTCTGACCAATTGCACACATTCTCCTCCTGTGCTGTTTCAGAAACAATGTAATCTTATGGTGTGATATGTTCATTGATCTTACTCGTGATCAATCTCCCAATGTTTTGAGGTGAAAGACTGGTCCTTCTGACTTTAACAATGGCACCAGTTGCACTGAACACATGCTCCGAAGAAACACTTGCTACCTGACACGATAGATACTTTATTGCCAGGCTGCTGAGCTCTGGCCATTGTCTCATCTTCCCATACCAATAAACCCATAGGTTGGGATACAGGTAAACCTCTTTTGGATCATCCAGATAGTCTTGGAGTATTATCTGAATGTTTATTTGTGCTGCCACTTGCACGACCTCTGTTGATTATGCCTCTGCACTTGACTTAAGCCCTGCCACTTGAAACTAAGCCACTGCAGAGATTGAGTCAAAGTTTTCTGTTGCTGGTGTTATTGGTGATGATAGTGTTGGCTTTGAGACAACAGCACTGCCCTCTCTGGAGGTTGAAGGAAGCATGACAGAACTTCTGCCCAGAGCTCTACCTTCTAGCCGTCCTTCTTCCAGGTCCCTCTCTTGATCGACAATCTTGTAAAGTGAAATATCCCTTTCTGAAAAGGAATTAAAGTGACCAGTATTTTTTTGTACCATGATTCGAGTATTGTGGCATATATGTACTATTTGGAGTACACAGTCTCTCTTTGCAGACTTTAGTTAGAAGCCAAGCAAAGGATGAAGCCCTGAACCAACTCATATGCTTCTTCAATCACATTGATGAACCTTTGGGCCACCCTATCAACTGGTCCTGTAGCAGCTGCAAAAATGGGCAATTGTACTGTCCTCCTTGCTGACTTCCCATGTGAAAACCTCAGAAAAGAAGTGTCAGGCACTTGACTAGCACCCAATTGTCCACCTCCATTGTCATACTTTTCCCAGTTGCATCTCATCCTCTTTGAAGAACATAGTCGGTGATCGGTCTGCACTGGTCAAACAGATGCTGCAACATGTAGTAGATCGCGGTCCAACATGTTGGCACCTCCTCTATGAGGGCTTTAACTAGTACTCTGTTAGCATGCTGAATGATAATCAACTGGTTGCGGGCTTTAAAAGAATGACTGGAATTAGTGCAGATTCTTCAGCTGGTGGCCAGTATGTTACTGACTGTATCTTGTTTTTTGAGAAAGTCTTGCACAATCAGGTTGATGCAATAATCCAAACACGGGTCCCTGAAATATCCATCATCTGCCATAGCCTTGACTACCCCTTGAGCCCGCATTTCTGGCCAGCTGAGCTGGGCTCCCCCCTCTCCATCCTCCTCTGCTAAAAGCCTTGGAGTGACAATCAATAGTGACTTATCCATGAAGTCTCAGATTGGAACCGTAGTCTCCACCTGTTTTTTTCAGCTACGAAAAATATGGAAAATAAGCAGATTTCTCACCAGGGAAGCCCTGGTGCAGATTATCTTAGCCCTGGTCATGTCCCACATCGATTATGCTAATCCCCTATACTGCAGCCTGCCTGCATACCATACAAAGACACTGCAACTTGAGCAGAATCAGGTCGCAAGATTAATTTATTGGCAGCCCAGATGGCAACATGCTTCCACCTCATGAAGAAACTACATTGGCTCTTTGTAATCCAACGATGTTCCTTTAAAATTGGCTGTCTAATCTTCAAATCATTACATGGCGCATGCCCAGAATTCATCTCCAATATCATTCAGAGATATACACCTACCCGCAAGCTCTGTTCAGCCCACACAAATTTGCTGGTTATCCCGTATTACAAATTAAAACGGTTAGCTGGCAGCAGATTGGTGGTACTGGCCCCTGGCTTTTGGAATACTCTGTCCCCTGATATCTGATCCTGCACAGATCTCCTGAGATTCAGGAAGCTCCTCAAAACATGGCTTTTTATTCAGGCGTATGATTAACCTCAAACATGGCGGCTCATTCAGACATCTTACACTCCGTCCAGGACTCCGGTCACTCCTATAGTTGGCACCAAGAAACTAATTGGTATACACGTGCTCTATAAATAATTTTAACATAAAATAATATCGACTATATTTCTGCCATTGACAAAGGTAACAAATCCAATTCTGAGACCTCTGGGACAAAGCCATTCAAACACCTTGCTGTTAAACTCTTCTAAGAAGTTTACAGCTGTTGAGATTTCACCATGCTCAACATCACTAATGTTGCATACCGCTGAATGCCCTTAAAACTTACTTCAGTGCTGAGACCTGCAGATAGATGTTGCCTAACCCCCACAAAAGAGATCCAGTGTGCAATAATACACATGTAATAAGTTACTTGACAACAGGTCCACATGTCTGTCATTAGGTGTAGTCCGAACAGCTCTCTGCTGCATAGCTTGATCAACCAATTGCAGCACATAATTATGGAGTGCTGAAACATCAACATTGGCAAAATAGGTCCGGCTGAGAACTCTCCATTCCAGGCAGATGGCTGCTACCATTTCTAAAAATCCCACTTTTTCTACAAAAGAAAAAGTGAGAAGGTCCAGTGCTAACATTTTAGCCAGCTTCCCATTGCTTAAACATGCCATTGGGTGGTTGCATTTGTAGGGCCCCGTCTGCCTAAATATGCCTGTAATAATAGCTTGGATTTTTTTCTTTCATGGTGCCACTGACACAGGTGACTTCCGGGGAGAACTAGGAGGCGGTAGACTCAATGCAGGAATCACTGTATGCGGCAGTCTCTACATCTGAGTCTTGTATCAATTGGAGGTTGCTGCTGTGGGTGATGCTGATACACTACAGGCGACAGGGCTGCTTTGTGTAATACTGTCATCCTATTCTTAAGACCAACTTCTTCTTCTATTACAGTGAACTGAGCTGCTTCCCCTTTCCCTTCACCACCACCAGCAGCTATATTTTTAAGTTGCTCCTCATAACGGTGATGGAGCACGATTTAAAAAAAATAAAATCTGCTCGATGTAAATCACCCTAATTCATGCTTTAAATAAAATGCACACAACTACTGGGATAACACAAGAGTGTATAACATGTAAAATGTGCACAAGGCACGATAGTTTAGGATTTTTCTCAGCCAAAATAATGAGAATAATGCTAACTGAATGTTATTCTTTCTCCCTAACTGCAGAAAAGAAACAACAAAAAAAAGTATTTATTCTTCGTGAAAGTAGTATAGGGTTTTAGAAATTATTTTTGGTTTTGCTAAAAAAAATGTAGGCCTCAGAATAGTTAGAGGATGTACTTTCCTTGCTCCTGTCCTTCAAATGTTGCAAATGCTTCCTTAGAGTACAGATATATTGCCTGTTTCTAAAAATCTTATGAAATTATGAATACATTTGTAACCAGGTTCTTTTCCTCTTCCTCTCTTGGAAGTTATACAATATTTAGACTAAGAATGTTTAGAAAATAGAAGTAAAGTCACTGTCAGTAGATTCTCATAGTAACGTGAATAACCAAGAGAGAGGCTTGCTGAAGAGAGAGAATGCAACAATATTAACGAATGAAAGGAAGTAGAGTACTGTAAAGATTCCTGTGGGAAAGCGTTCATTGGCTCGTTCACAAGATTGGTGACCTGTCCTGTGTTCGTGGTATGCTGCATGCTGTGCTGATTCCTGAATCTCTTGCTGGCAAATCCTGCTGATCCTAAGAGACTTTCCTAGAGACTTTGCACATCATCGGCTGATGGTGCTGCTCTTGCTATACCATGGGGCTAACCGTGGGGTTAGCTTTATAGAACTAATTGCACGCTGTGCATTAGTATTTCATTTCGCAAGTGAACTGTTGTTTTGCTGATGTTTTCTCTCTCTCTCTCTCTCTCTCTCGCTCTCTCTCTCTCTCTCTCTCTCTCTCTCTCTCTCTCTCTCCCTTATACCTGATGTTCTGTTGTTTTATGAACGAACTGCTTTGATTATTGTGATTCTATATTGTACTTTTATGAACCAAATAATGACATTCTAATTTGTATTTTGTGCTTGACCATTCATATTATGAAATAACAAGAAAAACGAATCGAAAAGAATAGTGTTTGTCTTTATTACTGAGTTACTGAGTTATTTTTGGACATGTTTATAGTGTCCTATGTTTAACGTAGTTCTTCATTGTAGGTCCTCGTGGTGAAATAATGTTTCGTCTTTCATTATTTAGTCCCTTTTAGCTCTACTAAAGATTCATTGGAGGACCTTTGATATTGCTAACTGTGTGATAATGACTTATGGGCCTGTCATTAGAGTTACGATTCTGATTAATATATAGTGGTAGGTGTTGATAAGTAAGTTGACAAAAAATCCGCCAATGCTTCCGCTGCATCACCGGATGTCCTGATGTTTTCTCAGGTGGGGCGTTTGATCTCCAGTACCGTACTGCGCACCTGGCTTACCTCGATGAGCACTTGCGTGGCAAATGGAGCGTATTACAGTGTTATCCTCCTGCTTGCTAATCGTAAAGAATTCTCAAACTGGGGAGGATACTTTTTTTAAGTGGCAATAACTGAAGAACTGGAGATAGGTGGCTGTGTGGTTGGCCTCTTTGTAGGGCATAGTTTGACTGTGGTAATGGTGGAAGTAGGTTTCGGGAGGTGGGGTGTCTTACAAATATGGAAACTGGTGGTGGTGGAATCACATCCCTCTTAGCAGGTATAGTAAGAAGGCTCATCTCAACGTCCTCTGATTAGCCCTCTATACTGACAATCACCTGCACGTCCTTATCACTGTCCCTTTCCAAAGGTTTAAGGCTTTCATGAACTTTCCTTTTCCCTTATCTCTTGAGGCAGGTCTCGGAATCAGCCAGGATCCAAACCATGTTTCAGATCATCAGAAAAGGTGCTTGGTAAAGACGATGAAGTACCCGTTCTTTTTCTTGCTGGAGATTGTGAAGCCAATGGTTGAAGAGCAACATATTGTGTAGCAGGAATCTCAGCCTCCTGTTCTGCTCCAACTTCAGGAAAACTGTTGCTGGCTATGAATCCTGTTGTCCACTTTCTTGTGATGACTGGGTACTTTGAAGGTGGAGAAAAGTCAATTTAGACTCACTGCTCATCACTATGACTGTCGTGGCTGCATCACTGAAATACATGGGCTTAGCCTTAGGTTGGGGTGGTGACATTGATGTGGGAGTGCTGCTCCCAGACAAATTCTGTCCAAAGAAGGGTGCGTGAAGTACACCCCGTTTCCTGAAAAAGGTGGAGAGTGGCACCAATCTTCTTCTTCTCCTCACTGGCCACTTTCTTGGCAGTAACACCCTCCTTTTGGGTCATCTTCAAGTTCTTTCTTAGCTCTGGAATATGCCACTTACCTGCAAAAGCAGAGGAGTACTCAGGTGTATAGTGTCTTGTGAGTTTTATGATGTAACCCTTTTGGTAGAGCTGTGACTTAGGTTGGAACACAATGAAAGCTTGATTTAGAATGTTGAGTTTGCGGTTACATGCAGACGAATAAAGATTTATAATATGAAGGTCCATATGTGGTATAGTTATTGGTGGGTACCCAGGCTGGGGAGGACGCTACAACTGGCAACTTGATATGGTATAAGTAACACGAAGAGCAACTGTGCTCTCCCAGAGAGTTTGCCATGGTCCAAGAAAACTGCTTGTACATGCCATATGTATCACTGTCAAAGTATGGAATCAAAACTTCATGCATGTGGTTCAAACTGCAACTCCAGCAGCTGTAAAGCAGATGAAGACAACAGAAGTGTTTCAAAGAATCTACACGTCATTGGCCGAGTACCTGCTGGTCAGGTCATACATACAGGTACCGCACTGCCACGCAAGATAAAGTTATAAATTATACGGAGTGTTAATGCTGAAGGAGGATTCAACCAGGTTTACAAAATGCAGCAGCTGATAATCATAACTTGCAAAATAATGATGTGAAAAAAACCGCTGCAAGGCCGAGATCAACCAGTTCCTGAAAATGCAAATTGACATTTAGAAGGAATAAATAAATGACTTACCAACTCCAGTAAAGACTGTCATCGTACCAAAGCACTCCGAGAAGTATCCCAGGGAGAAGTGCCTGGGCTGTGCTTACAGAGCCGATACGACCTCAGTGCCAGGTGCCTCAATCAAGGCCAAACACGGGTTGTGTTTTACAGGTGTAAGACATTCTACCACAGTTTCTGATTTTGCCAGAATAGTGAAAGGCTGTTTTTTTGATGGAGACCAAGAAGAAATCTGATTTCCAGTGATCATCAAAGATGATCCAGAAGCCAGTATGTTGCAAGGTCTTAGAGACACTGAGCAAGAAACAGCATCAAGTAACACACTACTTTCAAGTTCCACACTGGTCTACAATGCTGCTGCCTTCCTTAAACCACCACCACCTTTTGAAACAGCCAAATAGCAAAATATTGGTGATAGATGGACTGCTTGGATGAAGATATTTGATTATTTTATTCATGCACTTAAAGAGATTAAAAACAAAAAGATTATCAAAGATCTAAAATGTTTTGCTGGTGATGGTGTGAAAGAAATCATAAAGAAAATGCTGCGAACTGATGAAGAAATCACATACTGTCAGATTAAAGAGACACTGACTCTCAAGTTCAATCCAACACCAAGTGTTTATTACAAAAGATACATTTTCAGTCAAGAAAGCCAAAGATTTGGGGAAACTATTGATGATTTTCAGGAGAGACGTGATACACTGTACGTTGCACTAATTTAATGATGAGGTTATAAGTCTTAGAGTTCTTGATGGATGTTTGTCAGATTCATTCAGACGACAAATGCTGAGAAAAATTATTATTCTAGCTAGAGTGTTGATGGCTGCCAGAGCTGAGGAGCCTGCTGAAAGACAAGCTATTGACCTGGAGACCGAGGTGCCCAGAGTGAATCAGTTATGAGTATAAAAAGTAAGCCAAAGCAAAAAACTGAAGGACACAAAGTGATGTCTACATGTGAAAGGAAGATATGTTTTAGATGTAGACCTTTGTTTCCACACAGAGGTAAATGCTGTGGTAAAGAGAACCATTTTGTGATGGATTGTAAAGTAAAGTAAAAAGTAAGTGCTTCACAGCACGAAGACAAAATGGCCACCAGAACATTTCAGAAGCAATGTTCAACGAACACCCACAAGGCCAAGCGGCGACATCAATTGAGGCAAATTGACACTGGCCTAGCTCACTCATCATCTAAATCAACAGTTCTTCCACCACAACACCTAGTGAAATTGAGGAAGATAGTTGTGTCATGGCGATGGTAACCTCAGAGCAACATGCACATGTTGTGCTGGCCGCATGTGAGGAAAAATGTCAGTCAATGAAAAGTCTAATTGCCAAAGCACTAAAATCAAAAAAATACTCTCCGAAAATTATATTGAAAATAAATGGTTCCTCAATACCTTTCATCATCAACAGTGGTGCATCAATGAGCATAATGCCTGAAGAGCAGTACAATGAATTATCTCCATTTCCCTGATTTACACCATCGAAAACCAAAGTGTACACATGGGCTGCATTAACACCCATAAAAAAAGTCAAGTTTTATTTGTAGCAACAAGAAAACACAAGAAAAACAGGTGCAAGTACCCTTCCATGTGCTTCAAGGTAGAGCGCCAAGTGCCTGTCCGCTTAGTTTCAGTACAGCTGCTGATATGGGACTGATATCAGTGAACTACAACATGAATGCTCAACACAACATAGTAAGTCAATTCTATTTCTTGTTTCATGGTTTAGGAAAGCTTAAGACTATGAAAGTAAAGGTGCATATTAATGAAGATGTCCGTCCTTTTGCTCAGAGACATAGACGAATTACCTTTTATTAACAAGAAGCTGTTGAAAAAGAACTTGAAAAGCTACTTAAGGATGACATTGTTGAGCGTTGCACTGGTCCGACACCATGGATTTCTCCCACAGTGGTAGCGCCCAAAAAGGACAGTGAAGGTGCTGAACTCATATGCTTTGACATGTGATAAGCAAAAACGGCAATTGAACAAGATCGACATCCAAGTCCACACCTTACTGACATGATAACGCAATTAAATGGTGAAAAGGTCTTCTCTTACCTTTAATCGAATAAAGGTTATTATTAGTTGGATCTCGAAGATTATTGCAGGTACATTACAATCTTTTCTACACATGTTGGCAGTTTCGATACAAAATACTCAGTTTTGGTGTATCCTTGGCTGCAGAACTCTTCCAATATGTAATTTGACGTGTCAAACAGCCTGTTGTGAATGCATCCAATTAAAGCGATGACATACTGATTTTCGGAGCGACATATTGATTTTCGGAGCAACACAGAAGGAGCATGATAAAGCTCTGACACAAGTATGTTATTTACTTACTGATGCAGGTTTGATTTTGAATGTGTGTTCGGCAAGACAAAGTTAAAGTTCTTTGGCCACATCCTTTCAGATATGAGTATGACACCAGATCCTTCAAAAGTACAAGCACTGTAAAAATGCTCTTCCCCATAAGATGTTTCTATGATACGTTCATTTCTTGGCATGGCCAGTCACTGTTCAAGATAAATATAAGTCTTTGCTACTATAAGTGCTCCACTTTGAGAGTTAACAAATAAAAATGCTTCATTCAAGTGATCACAAGAATGTGAGAGAAGTTTCAAGAAAATATAAACAAGCCATTGCAACTGCTGCTGAAATAGCTTATATCAATCCAAAGCTTCATACAGAGGTTGTTGTTGATGCTAGACTATTCAGGTTAGGAACTATTCTTGCACAGCACAATGGACACCCAAATGCTCAAAGGCATATTGTGATATATACCAGTAGAAGTTTGTCCTAGACAGAACATGCTTACTAACAACCTAAGAAAGAACGTTTAGCTGTGGTATTGGCTTGTGAATATTTCCATGTATTCCTGTACGGAACGCCACAAGCTATACTGACTATCTTTTGCAATCCAAAAGCCAAGGTACCTCCTCGCATTGAACGGTGGGGACTACGATTACAAGAGTACAATTATACTTTTGTGCATCATCCAGGGGAGGATCAAAATCCTGCTGACTACTTTTCCTGAGTGCCTATACAAGGTCAGGGTACTCCATTCAAGAAGGATGAAGGCTACATTAATTTCATTGTAAAATCAAATATGCCAATTGCTATATCATTAGCCACGAGCCATGATAGCTGAAAGATGTAAGTACACATCATTCATGGAACCAACACACATGACCTCTTACCAGCAATGGTGAATATCAAACATATGCAAGACTCAAAGATGAACTCTCCATTAACTCAGGAAGGAGTTATACTGTGGGGGTGGAGAATCCTGATTCCAAAGAGTATGCAACAGAAAATAATTGAAGTAGCTCTTGAAGGACGTCATGGTATTGTTGCCACAAAAAGAATTCTCCAAGACCGAATTTGGTTACCATATTTAGATGAGAGGGCTGAAGGAACTCAAGGCCTGTCATCTTTGCAACTGACTTTCTACAAATATTACTCAACATACTCCTCACATGTCGGAACTCCCTAAGCATGTATGGCAGGGAATAGCCATTGGCTTCTGAGGTCCACTCAATAATGGACATCATCTTCCATTAACAGAAGATCTCTCATCCAGAACTCACGAGTGAGTCATTGAGAGAGGCTAGATGGCATCTTTGTGACATGGGATGTTCCAGCCAGATTGAAGTCTGATAATGGCCTGCCTTTTAACAGTCTAGATTTCAAGGATTTCCTGGTGCATCTGAGCATAAAGCATCAGAAGAGTACACCTTTATGGCTCCAGGTCAACGGACTCCTTTAGCATTTTATGACTATGTTAAAGAAAGCAGTACAGCCTGCAACTTTTGAGAGGTTCAATTTAAAAACTGTATTGAATTCTACCCTATGAACCTATCTTTCAACACCTCACTTGATCACAGGCAAAAGTCCTGCAACTTTGATGTTCGGGAGAGCAATGACACCCAAGCTACCTCAATGGACCAGCAAAAGAAATGGAAATGAGAACACAGCTCATAAAAAGCACTTGGTTATCAAGCAGAAAATGCAAGCCTATGCAGACAAGAGGTGACATGTAAAGAATATCAAGTACAAGACAGGAGAACTAGTGATCGCCTGATAAATGAAAAGGAGGAAAACTAATGCTCCATATGCTAAACTTTTCCAAGTAGTGTCCACCAAGGTACCCATGGTGACTGCCTAGTGTCCTGAAAATCCTGTTAACAGAGACTCTTCTCACTTTTGACATTTGATTCATTGATCTTCTGATCGAGGTGGTGAAGGAAAGACTGAATCTGAAAACTCAGAGATACCTGTCACCTCTGAACCGTCCTTGAAAATCTATGACACTGAAGATGACAGCTTCCAGCTTTCAGTAACGAGATCTGGTTGAATAAGATTAATTGAAGAGATTTAATTGTGCATACATATATATACTTATTTGTAAAAAAAAAATTAAAAATTATTTAACAGAGAGGGAGATGTAGTGCCTTGAGAGTGCTATGGTGTAATCCTTTTGGCTCCTGACAGACTCCATAGAGATGTGAGGTAGGTATCAGAGCAGAATGTAATGAAAGCTTGTTTTAGGATGCTGGGATCATGGTTACACGCAGATGAATAAAGACGTGTAATATTAAGCTTTGTGTGTGGCGTAGTCATTGGCTGGTACCCAGGTCGTGGAGGACACTACAAGGTGGTGCCACTGCTCACCTTCTGTCTGGCAGTACTATGTGTAATGTACCTAGTTGGGACCCTAAAAGAAAACAAACAAGAAAAAAATTCAGTCAAATGTGGCATTTGCAGTTTGAATCTACAGACAATATAATTTAGTGATGTTATCACAAATACTTGATAACAATAGTGTATCTATCCATTCGAAATAAAGCATTACCATAATATTACAAAATCATATAGTTTCAAAAGGTTACTTTATTTGTCTCTAAGGCCTAAGACGTCTGTGGCAGAAAAGGGAAGCATGAGAAAATGGTATAATACTTTTTAATTATTGCTGGTGTGTGCCTATGGCCTATGAGACACCTATGACAGGCACGGGGAGCAGGGGAAAATTGAATAATCTTTAAAAATTTATTTCCGGTGTGAGGTTATAGCCTATGAGACTAGACATCTATGGAAGGAAGGGGAAGCAGTATAAAATCAAATAATTGAAAAAAAGAAATGCTAATATCTCCCTAGGAGCTATGGGAAATCCAATGGGAGGCAAGGAGGCACAGTGGGAAATGGAAAAATTCTTTAAAAAACTTCACTACAATCATCCGCAAGCACATTACTTTCATATCAGGGAAAAGAGAAAAATGAAAAAAAAAGGCATGGGCCGCTTCTACCACTGTCCCTAGAAAATGGTTTTGAAAGTGAAAGAAAAGGATTTACACACTGTCTACACAAAATGATACCCGGCCACATGTTCAGATAAGAACAACAAGCAAGAAGGCATGGACAACAAAGAACACATGAAGTCCTATGGTAAAAGCAAAGCACACAGGAAACACAAAATGGTCACCCTGCCACATGACCACCAAGGTGAAGGTATGGACTTCAAAGTACACATATAGGCCTATGGCAACAGCAAAGCATACTGGCTACACAAAATGGCCGTCCTGCCACATGGCCACCAAGGACATAGGCATGCACAACAAAGAAAACATGCAGGTCTATGGCAAAAGCACATTGACTTCACAAAATATCCAACAGCCTCATGGCAACCAAGGGCAAAGTCATGGAAAACAAATAACATATGCAGACCTATGGCAAAAGCATTCTGACTACACTGATTCTGATTCAAAGCTTTATTCAACACAAGGCCATAAAAGAATAAATATCATACATACACATTTTTAAAATAGATAAAAATATTGCAGTGTAATCTCAAACCATTCAAAATGCCATTTTCAAATTCCACCCACAATGCAAGGTGAATAAACGTAGCATTAATCAATAAAAGAGGTCACAGTCTTCCTGATTTTGAGTGATTGGCGGATATAACTCAATACTGCAGCACAACAAAATTCAAATTCTAGCAGTTGAAGATGAAACAAACAGACAGAAAAAGAACTAGAACAAAAAAAGCGCAGTCATGGACATAAAAAAAGTCATGGGCATGGAATAAAAACTACAAAAAAGACATAAAATGGGCAAGAGATTGCTTAGAACCCCATCACAAGGACAGGGAGGTAAAAAAGATTACCTCTAGCCCTGCTTAGGGTGGGCTACCAGGTAATAGAAAGATAAAATATGCTTCCCAAATTTGTAATCCAGGTAACAGTACTGTTCCTGGCCCTCAGTCTACTTCAGATCTAAAAAACAAGTGACTGAGGACAAGGAATGATGTTTTACAAACCAGGAATGGGATCGGTGGGAAGTGAAAGATGATTTTAGCAATTTCTTTGAGCTTTCATTGATTTCTTGAGGTTTGTGAAAGAACTCAGAAAGTCCTATGGTTGCGAAAGTCTTTTGAACATAAGCGAGCCAAAGGATTGCGGGTGCACGATCTAATTTAAGACAGTCTGCAAGTCTCATTTGGCCTGAATGTTGTATGGGGCGAGTGACAGATCTTTAACCATAGCAACAGCAGGGCAACCTGAACTAGATCCTCCAAAAGGGCCAATCCAACTTCCAAATGAGTAATAAAATTTGCTGTGCTCCTCGGCACGGCAGGTAACCTGCAGAGGAATTGATTTTCCATTGTATGGAGGTTGCCCACCCGAGAGTAGCCCCAGACGCCAGCCCCATAAGTCCCCTGGGAAATACACTTGCTCTTATAGAAAGACTGCTCTAAATGTCTGACAACCACATGGCCACCAAGGGTGAAGGCATGGACAACAAAGAACACGTGCAAGCCTATTGTAAAAGCAAAGCACACTGGCTAGACAAAATGGCCGCTCTGCCACATGGCCACCAAGTGTGAAGACATGGACAACAAAGAACACATGCAGGCCTACGGCAAAAGCAAAGTACACTGGCTACACAAAATTTCAGCCCTGCTACATGCAAAAGGAACAAATGATGGGCGGAAGGCTGAACCATGCAAACATTGCCCCCCAATCACAAAGATCTGGGTTTAATCCATTGTTCTTTTGCTCACCACACCACTCCAGTTTTAACCCCGCCTTATGCAAATCAGTCTTGACCCTGTTCCTCATGGGAACAGTTCAGCCGGAACTGGCAAGCCAGGTCCTCCCTGGACCGGAAACAAGCATTCTGGGACCGGTTTCGGGGCATCACCCCTCGTAAGCAAGGCTTACTTGAATCCAGTGGTGCAGTGAGCACAGGACCCACATTTGGGCATAGACTTCCCACTTAGGGCGACAAAAGCAAAAGGAACAAATAATGGATAGAATTCTGAACAATGCAAACATTCACCCCCGGGCACAAGGATCTGGGTTTAATCCATCGTTTTTTTGCTCACCACACCACCCAGTTTGGACCCTTCCATATGCAAATCAGTCTTGACCCTGTTCTTCATGGGAACAGTCCAGCCCGTACTACCAAGCCAGGTCCTCCCTGGACCTGAAACAAGCATCCTGAGAAAGGGTTCAGGGCATCACCCCTCATCAGCCAGGCTAGCTTGAATCCAGTGGTGCAGTGAGCACTGGACCCACATATGGGCATACCCTTCCCACTTAGGGCGACAAAAGCAAAAGGAACAAATGATGAACAAAATGCTGAACAATGCAAACATTAACCCCCAGTCACAAAGATCTGGGTTTAATTCATTGTTCTTTTGCTCACCACGCCACCGCAGTTTGGACCCATCCATTTGCTAATCAGTCTTGACCCTGTTTGTAGGAAGGTGGAATCTGACTGCATGGTTACCCCCACTTTTGTCCTGGTGTTTTGCTGGTTTTTGACTAGTCTGACTGGGATCAGCTAATCAGGACCCCAGTTTAGCTGCTTTCTCTCTAAATTGGTTGTGCATGTACCTTAGGTACACTCCAGATTAGATTCTGGGGTACCCTTATCAGTCCCTAGTATATGGTATCCTATGTACCCAGGGCATAGGTACCCCAGAGGCCTCTCAGGGGCTGCAGCATGTATTATGCCACCCCTGAGAGACCATTCAAACTGACACCACGGGTCTGCTACTGCAACCTGTGTAAGGTGGTGCATGCAACCCTTACTTAGATATAGGTTCACTATATCTATTCTAAATCACTGCACATATAAACCTATCAGTCACCCCTATGGTAGGCCTTATCAGTCCTGAAGGCAGGGTGCTGGGTTTTATGTGAGAGGGTACACCTGCATGAGCAGAGCCCCCCTGCAGCCTTCTGAGCCTATTTTCTGGGGTTGTTTGTGATGGGGTTGTTTGTGATGCAGCCACCCATAAATATTCAAGTGCTTTATAACCTTGCGGTAAATGCTAACTTTAAAATGACTGCTTAGAAACATGTTGTGTTTGGCGTCAAACACCTTGGAATTATACCTCCACACTAGTAACTGGTGTGGGATGTATGATTCCACCCTTCTAGAGGGACTTATGTGACACGCTGGGCTACCCTAGACAGGATTTAGTGATTTGGGGCTGGGTGGGTGCACTCTGAAAGTGCTTTGAAGTCTGCACTGGGGGCACATTTGGTGTCCCTGTGCATAGTTCAGTTCAAACCGGTTTCAGGAGCCATTTGCTCCTGCTCTGGCACAAAACTGGACAAAGGACAAGGGTGTAGCCACCCCTCTGTCCTGACCCTCCCATAGGTGGATCCCCAGAGTTTGTCTCACCCCTTCCTTGGGTATAAAGTAGGAACCCCTGACTACAGGACTTTAGATATTACCTGGACTAAACTCTGCTACAGAAACCAAGTACTCCAACAATCTACACTACGCTGGATGACTGAAGAATCTCCCTTGGAGTAAAGGAGTTACTCCCCTGCAAGGCAGGCACCTTTAACGCATCTGACCGGTTTGCATCTCCCAAGCTCCTGAGGACTCCAAAGATTTCTGCAACACAGGAGGTGGGTTCTTGAGCGTCCCCAAGGTCGATCAGTTCTCTCAGCAATCCTTAGACCCGTATCCCTCGTGGGGACCGTGCAACCCAAACCCTTGTGCACTGTGTGCTTTTGCAGCAGCATATGCTTTTCGGCAATCCCTGAGGCTGTGCTTTGGGCTGCTTGTAGTCCTCACCCCGAGCAGTAATTCCACCGAAGAATTCTGGCCTACAGTCCACGAGTGTTCCTTGGGCTGGTATTTTGTGATTCAGCTCGAGGTCCCTTTGCGATCCCTGGTCCGTTGGCCTGTGGGTCCCTGTGAAGGTAACTTTGACTTTCAGTCGGCTTTCCTTGTTGCTCCAGACGTGCCCTGACTCTCCATTGCTTGGAGAGTCCCCGGGACCTTGCTGGTCCTCACTGAAGCTTATTTACTCTGCCTGCATGGGATGCAGTTGCCAAGGCTTGTTGGTGTTCCATCCGGACACTGACCCCCCAGCACTCGACATTCTTCGTGGGACAGCTCACCTCTGGACTTTGGTCATCGTCGATGTCTCCTGGTCCCCGTGGCTGCAGAGTCAAGCATCGCATCATCTCACCTGAAGCACCCGACACCGGTGGGCCTTTGTCTATCATGCTCCAGGTCACCCTGAAGTGACCCATACTCTGTCCCCTCTACTTACAGGTTCTTCTCACCTTGGATCCAGGCTTGGATCCCACCGGACACTTTTCATCTTCCCGGCAGCAGCACTTTTACGCATCACGCTATTGAAAACAACGAAGGTTTCCGACATAACTTGACCCCTATGTACCCGGCTCCTCTGGGATAGGTAACACGGGTATCTCAGTACTCTCAATGGTGCTGGCCTTAGAGCCTTCTATGTTTTAAAGGGTTTGCTTAAAGTCCTCTCCGAAGTGTCCTTAATCTCTAAAATTCCAACCTCGTCTTTCCCATAGGATTGTACGGAGCTCGCGCCTGTGTTCACACACTGCACCTGTCCTCCGTGGGTCCCCTGTGTCACTACTTTGAGTGGTTCCTTGGAGTCCCAGCCATTCTATGTGCTCTAGGTACTGTGTCTAGTTAAGTCATGGTTGTTATACCACTTTCTTAGTATATTGTTCGGTCTCCCCCTGGAGCCCGCTGTGTATTGTGCTATTTACTGTCTTTCTAGTGATTTAATATTGTGTGCTTTGTGCTCTAATCTCATAAAGAGGTTAGTAGAGAGTGTTTAGTAAATAAATACACATATTTTATATATCTCTTGTGTGTTTCTCCTTTCATTTGGTCATTCAGGAGGTTCTGATCTGGTAAAACAAGCTGCTTTACATTCCTTTGTGACTTAGCCTGAAGGCTGCTCTCCATAGCTACCACTAGGATAGCTTTCAAAAAAGGTTGTCTTTAACCCAATCCTCAATAAGGGTTGTTTGGACTGCAACAAGGTGCCCACTTTAATTAGTGGTCAGCATATACCAGGCCAACTTCTCACTCTTCTATTAGGGAACAGTCCAGCCCGAACTGCCAAGCCAAGTCCTCCCTGGACTGGAAACATTCATCCTGGGACCAGTTTCGGGCATGACCCCTCATCAGCCAGTCTAGACTAAGGATGAAGAAATGGAAAACACAGTACACATGCAGGCCTATGGCAAAAGCCTAGAACAAAGATGAAATGTTGGCCTTTGGCAAAAAGAAATACACACTGGCCACACAAAAATGGCTACTTGGCCAGCAAAGAAAGGAGGCATGACAAACAAAGAAGAAAACACTACCATGAATTCAAGTTTCAAGTTTATATTATTTTGCATAGTTATTTAAAACCATTGCAGCATTTGCTTAACAAAAATATATAAAATTATTGTTGTGCAATAATAAAAACCATAAAACAGACCAAAATTACTATACAATAAAAAAGAAAATTGGCTATGCAGGCAAAGGCAAAGTTCATTTGTTCGCAAGATGAAGTGCAGTGCATTCGCTGTTCCTAGCTGGTACTGGACGTGTTAAGGTACCCTATACAATGTAATGTTCTTGTTGTAAGTTTTTGCTCAAAAGTTATTTGTAAAACAAAAAAGTGCTGATGCTCTGTCCTTTGAGGGAAGCCAGTCCCGGTTTATAAGTTAGTTGTACCATTAGGGCTTCATACTTATGTGGGTTACTTTTTTGGCCATTCCAATATTAAGTGTTTTTTTCGTTCAGCCAGCTTTACATATTTTACCTATCTGCAGTTCAGCTGCGTATTTCCAGGATTAAAGGAAGCCAACACCACTTGTCTCCTGGTGTGGATACCTAACTGCTTAAGGGGAGCTTTTAATAGCAGTAACCGTTCATGATCTAGATCCTTACAGGTGCACATTAGGTGTGAGATGTTTACTTACTTAGAGTTGCACAGCCTGCACGTGCTTTGGGTTGTGGCCCTCAGGCATGGTGGAAGATGCTGGATGCACGGGAGGATGCCCAATCTGTGCTTTAATATTTTCATTTTTATCTCTTTGGAGTAGCCCTGATTAAAATACTTTTGTAGTGCAAGTAATTTGTAAGAGTTCAAGGTCATCCAGGCATGGGATCTATCTGTAAAGGTTGCCTTGCCCTCTACCACCGCAATTTGTTTTACACATTTCCATGCCAATTTCTTGAAAGCTAAATGACCAAGTTGAGTATTTCAGAGATCCGTGAGTGTGGTGCTTTTCAGAGATGTCTGGATATATCTCCTGGCTTGGCAAGTGTCCCTGTGCTGAATTTCGTGCCACAGCAGTTGGTTCAATGTATTTGGAGTGGCGTTTCTGATTTTGTGCCAACAGATAACATACGATCCGCGCCTGGCCAGGGATTGGTATAGGAGGCCGAATTCCAACCTCATTTGAGCTGGTGAAGTGTAATGCGGGAGGCAAGACATGATCCTATAGGCTTTAATCAGCGTACTATCTAGTATCTTGGCGTCCCTCCCCCGCAATGCTTCACTGCCATAGGTGATCGTCGAGAGTAGTTTGGCCTGAGCTACCTTCAGCAGCGAGCAGTGTCGGCCCCATCAGTCCTACCATAAATTCAGTACTGCCAAAAATAAAAATTAAGTCAACTTTAAAAATTCCCCAACCATAAACATTCCAAGGTATCAAAAATTACAGCACCCAAAAACATTTTAACACTTTGCAGAAAAATATAAAATACAAACATAACACATTTTACAAATAATCCACGCCATCCATAAATCAATAGACGGTTTAAAAAACAGATAGCATAGAAAATATTTTTTAATATTCACCCAATGCCTAGTGCTGGCAGGCTGTGGCCCATGCCAGTCTAGGCCCAAACAGTAAAATGAGCAAAACAGTAGTGCAAAATCCATACCTTGAAGAAAAGGTCTTTTTTTACCAGGCCCCCTGCCCTCCCTTTAGAACTACAAAAGTGATTGCAAAGTAGCCCATAGTGTAAATTTATGCCAATCACAATCAAATTAAAAAACTTAAGAAAGAACAAAAAAGTAAAACAAATACTGGTACACACCCTCCATCAAACAACAAACATATCTAACCATTTTCTAGCTTACTTGATTTCTCACAAAAAATCTCTAAAATCCAATGGTATCACAGCCATGATTGCAAAGTGAGTGATCCTTTCCCCTCAAAATCCAAGTAATTATAGGCCAACTGATGGACAAAGCAGTGGGAGAATCCTTTTGGACATCTGTGTGGCACTTCCTTCCTGTTGAACAAAAAGGTCAAATAAAGAAAACGCATTTTGTGCTAAAAAAACCTATCTGAACCATCTGTTTGCCAAGAATACATACTCAAAAACTATTTTGAATTGATTTTGCTGCTTTTCGGGTGGAAAATTCACTTGCAAAGAGGCCCTCTGACTAGACTACTCCTGTTAGAACATCGTACCAGAAGTCTTCCTAGGGACCAAAATCATGCTAGGGGATGCCAAATCTCACCTATGCTTGCCAGCTCGCTTGCTGAAACCTTGCATTGCTCACATTGTCAGTGTGTTGCTCAAACTTGCAACAAATTCTGCCACAGAGCAATTGGCAGAATTTGGCCAGATCTCCATGTTAAAAGAGCAACACAGAGTTATAAGACAAAGAAAGGCAGTAGGACTATAGGACAGTTGGACTAGTATTTATCCGTATTAGTTCTTTAGCTGCCATCTACCGGGTTCAGTGTACTGCTGCTTTGGATCCATGGAAAAGCAATGTAATTGATCATAATGAAATCACTTCTGATGAGGAAGAAGGAGGGTTGGAAAAGTTAAATTGGAGTTGAACATAGAATATTTGATGACTCATCTTTGATACTATCGTCTGGGATCCACACAATTACAACGCAAACCCCAACTAGAGATGATATACCTGGTTTTGAGCATTTACTTACAACCCTGATGAAGTCCATTTAGGATGAAACACCTTGGTTGGGCTGGATTCATGTTTACATCTACAAAAAGAATAGAAATAAATCAAGATTTTTTCATCAAGATTCAGTGACTCCTGTGTATTACTAATGTACACTCCCGTGATTACGGGTTTGATAATTTATATATTTGGTCTATGTTAATTATGATTTCTGGGCATCATCAATGATGGAAATGTGAAGTTTCTAAAAAAATGAATGATATTATCAATGATAACACATGTGTAGATAATAGACACTCCTGTCCTGTATGAGTAACACAGAGTCTTCAAAATCCTCCAATTCTGCGAGCGAAATGAACAATTCCGTCCAGGCCTAATAATTTGCGGAGTTTTGAGAAATTTGACTGCACGCCATACTTTTTATGTCCTGAGACAAAAATAAATATAACAGCTTCCACCTGCTTAAAAAAGTTAGTGGAATATATACCCAAATGGAGTGGAGTAAAAATAAAAGTTTTTGCAAAATACTAATTTTGAAAAAGTTCATCTGATATAGAGAGCTTATCCTATCTTAACATGAACACTTTTGGTCTGAGTTACAGTTTGTAAAAAACTCATTTTTTGGCATGTCCAAAGCATACACATGAGACTACTAAATTGTCAGGCAATCTCCTCTATACTAGGTGTAGCCTTTTCTGCATTACTGCAATTTTTGGGTGATTATACCCTGTAAAGGAGTTAGCATCATAGGCCTTCACCAGATTGGCATATTTGGTGCTTAATCTGGAGAAATTGCTTGATTCTCTTAGTTTGAGCTACCTTTTTGATCTGCTGCGACAACTGCTGTTGGGCGGATGTGTCCTTAAATTAATCCAACTGCCTTACACATGCCCATCTGCGTGGGTTTGTGTGGGATGTTACACCTCGGACCCCATAACTGTTTGCAGGCACACTAGACAGAAATGCCCACCTTCCCCATTACTTTTTGCTTTCCCCATGGAGATTAGCCATAGAGATTAGCAGTTAAGGGTATAGGTGTTAAGGGTATGGGTTTATGGGTTAAGGGTCAAGGCTTTGGGGTATTAGGTATAGGTGTTATGGGTTGAGCATTAAGGATTAGGCTATAGGATTAATGGGTATAATAGTTATAGTCATTAGGATAGGGTTAAGGGTATAGGTTAAGGTTGCGTATAGAATTAGCAGTAAATGGTTAAGTGTATGGGATATAGGGTTAAGGGTTATGGGTATAGAGTTAACGTTATCTGGTTAAGCAAATGAGGTTAAGGGTGTAGTTTTAGGGTTATAGTCAGGGTTAAAGGTAAAAAATTAATGATACTTAAGAGTTTGTGGAACAGGGTTAACTATGTTGCCCATATATGTTTAGGGTGACCGTTCTAAACGTGTTTAAAGTATTTTGATCATAGTTGCAATTATTTAGTTTATCTGTTAAAAATAAACCACTATTTTTTTTCAATGGAATACACTACAATTTTGAAGTGATGCAATTGGAAGTGTTAAAACAAACTGATGCTAGTTCATTGGAGGTGCTGGATAGGAGAGACCCTTGCACCTAAATAAGCCCTGTTAAAATAATCAAGTCAAGTGCATGACGGGAGTATAAACCTTAGTATGCAAAGGAAATCACTCTTGAAATCAAGGAAATGCCTGATGAAAACATACTTTGATGTATTTTGGCTGTCTTAGAAATTGAGGGGTTTATTTATGAGAGCCTTGCATCAATTTTGCACCATGTGAAGTGGTACATGTGTGAAGCAGGGCTCTCATGAAGATTTATGAAGCCACACTAAGCCACCCTGTGTGGCTTTGAGTGGCCTCATAAATCATGAGTAAGCTGACGCGGCGCAAATTACTGCGTATACTTACTCTGCGTCTGAGAGGCAATCCATGGGCATTGCGTGGGTTTTCCCATGCAATACCCATGGAATTTGATGCTGTCCCAGACTTACAAAGTAATGTAAACCTTGGGAGGCGTCAACTCCATACACCTCCTGAAGTGAGGCTTAACGGGGAGAAATATGTTTATTTCTCCTAGTTTTTTGCCTTTTCACATGTGCTGCATTCTGCAGCACACATAAAAAGATGAAAACGCCTCGTAGGATTGTTTTGTCCAGAAAGGTGCCCATTCCTGCAAAAAAGAAACCTGCCTGCAACGGAGGCACCCTTGCAACATGGTGTAACGGTGCCACCGTTGGTGCTGGGCTGCCAAAACGATTACCAGCAAAGGCAGCAAGGACAGGAATGCACTGTATTGCTTAAATATATTGCATTCCTGCCCTTTAACTTTGGCGTAGGGCAACGCAGCAAAGTGCCTTGCTGCGCTCCCCTACACCAAAATGCCATAAATTAGGCTTTCTGCAAAACTTCTCTTTTCATCTATAAAAAATATAGATTTATAGAATGCTATTTTGTGATATTTCAGCAAACTTTCAACTTCCTTATTGGTGTAGACCATGCATTCCATGCCCTGGGGTCTGCGTAGTATGACGTTAAATCCACTGAACTACAATGCCATTTAAAATATTGATTAATGCTCATCTGATGATTATTAGAAACATCCTGGCCTCTCCAATGCAATTTACTCTTACACATAGGGCCTGATTGCGACTTTTGGAACCGCCGCACCCCGGCACTGCCCAGAGTTGCCACCGCCTGCCCGCCGGTTTACAAGTAATTGTGTGGTCTGGCGGGCAGGTGGTGTAGCAGTCCCATGGTGATGCTGCTTAAAGGCTCATTGTGAGCCTTAAATAGCACATCCCCGGGATCGCCAGTGCACTTCCCTGCACAGGAAGAGATGCACTATGTTGTGCATTTCTTCCTGTGGTGAAACTGGGGGTGCAAAACTACAGAGGGGCACAGCATGTGCCCCCACTCATGCACACCCATGCACAGGGGCAAGAGGAGGCCCAGTGGGCCCCCCTTTCTTTCCTCACCGCCAGAGTCACATGGAGGAAGATTAGAGTCTGTTCATGGAATATTTGTGGAATTAATAATAGAAAGAAAAGGGGCATATGTAATCAGATTATACAGACTATGAAGGCAGATATAATCTGCCTTCAAGAGACTCATCTTATGTGGAGTAATAGACATTTATTTAAAGATTTGGGGCTGCAATTACTTGCCTGTACTATGCAAGGAACTACTACAAAAGGGGTGGCAATTCTTATGAAGCATGGGAGAGGCTGCCTAAAACGCACCAAGGTTGATCAATATGGAAGATGGGTGATAATAGAAATACAAATCGATGTTAAATTATGGACAATATGCTCAGTTTATGCTCCAAATTCAGATGATCCTGAGATTTTGAATCGGGATTCATCTTTGTTTTCTGGATCGACGTGGGACTAATCAGTGACTTTCTTGCCTTTTCCATGCTAGCAACTCGCCGGACCCGCTGCGCGGGTCCCGCAGCGTCCAGTGAACACCGTAAGAGCGCCTGGACGGGGTTGCCTTCACCGGGGTGAGCGCATCTGTACAGGGCTGCGAGCAGCAGGGGACTCCATTGCCCAGGAGTCCCTGCGAGCCCCATTGCCTACACCTGGGCTGCTCTCCCTGCACGACACGCCCCCCTGCATAGCTGTGACTAAAAGCGGAACACCAAGCTCCCATCCCTGGGATTCATCTTTGTTTTCTGGATCGACGTGGGACTAATCAGTGACTTTCTTGCCTTTTCCGTGCTAGCAACTCGCCGGACCCGCTGCGCGGGTCCCGCAGCGTCCAGTGAACACCGTAAGAGCGCCTGGACGGGGTTGCCTTCACCGGGGTGAGCGCATCTGTACAGGGCTGCGAGCAGCAGGGGACTCCATTGCCCAGGAGTCCCTGCGAGCCCCATTGCCTACACCTGGGCTGCTCTCCCTGCACGACACGCCCCCCTGCATAGCTGTGACTAAAAGCGGAACACCAAGCTCCCATCCCTGGGATTCATCTTTGTTTTCTGGATCGACGTGGGACTAATCAGTGACTTTCTTGCCTTTTCCGTGCTAGCAACTCGCCGGACCCGCTGCGCGGGTCCCGCAGCGTCCAGTGAACACCGTAAGAGCGCCTGGACGGGGTTGCCTTTACCGGGGTGAGCGCATCTGTACAGGGCTGCGAGCAGAAGGGGACTCCATTGCCCAGGAGTCCCTGCGAGCCCCATTGCCTACACCTGGGCTGCTCTCCCTGCACGACACGCCCCCCTCACCTACGTAATTTCCAAACTTAAGCAGCCACTCATCCGCTGCGCGGGAGCGCGCGGGAGCGCCCGGGGCTAAGCCCGGGCAAAGGGCAGGCCGTTTGAGGCCGTTCGAGGACGGTGGAGGCCGGGACCGGGCCATCCCCCCTTTATCTGTCCCGTCTCCCCGGACCTCCCTGGGGTTCGTACACCTGCCCCTTTATATATTCACAGGCAAGCCTATTATCCCACTGATACAATGGTGCTAACAAGAGGCAGGAAAAAAAAGGCCGCGGGAGGGGTGGGTAATCTCCTAGGACCAATGGACGACTTTATCATTAAGGCAAACTCGTTTATTGATCAGAGTATCAGCCTTATGGAGGGCAGGGTGTCTCTAGACCTTGCACGCGCTAAGAGATCCTCCTTGGGTACTCTAGCGAGTGTAAGATCCCCTGAGCTAGTTACTGCTTCTGAACCTAGGTCCCTGAATGAAGGTAGGCGTAGCTTACCAAGCATGGTGGACTTATCTGCATCTCCGCTATCAGACCTACAGACCAGCACAGATCTGGAAAAATCCCCAGACCTCCCCCTGCATTCACCACAGCTATCCTCGCAAGTTACACCAGACGAAACAAGAAGAGATAGAGGGAGGAGGGAGGGTGCTGTGAGAAAAAGGAAGATAGACATAAACCAGCCTTCCCCAGATCCCAATACACCAGTCTTTAACAAATCAGTTTCTAGGCCTAGTTCAATTGAGAACTTACACTCGAGAAAGGTACAAGTAGTTCACTCTGCGATATTACATCGCTCAGCACACGATAGTTCCGACCCCATCTTTGTGGCCTCATTGACTGATGCCCCTAGTGGTGGAGACCCACTCCGGTCTGATAACTTACAGATGTCACTAAAAAGTATCGCCGATCTATTGAAATCACTACTCACCCCAATAGAACTTAGGTTAACGAAAATAGAAAATAAATTGACCAATCTTTTAAATCTGCATAAGACTAAGCAGGTATTAGAGACACAAATCCCACGAGCAAAGAACCAGATTCAGAACCCAGCCAAATCAGCTCCCCCACAAATTCGTATCTCTACTCCTACTGTCCCATTACAAAAATTAATTCCATCCACTAACCCAAAAATTAATAGCCTAGTAAAACCCGTCCCTAAAAACACCGCCACCTTAACAGTGGCAAACACCTTGCCCCAAAAAACAACGGTACAAAATGCCCAAGCCTCAACAAATCCGGCCCGGCCGTTGACAGCTTCAAAATCAGCACCCTCAGCTTCTGACACAGGTGGTATAAGGGTAGATCAACCGCCCAGACTCCCTGTTGACTTGCCCCCGGAAGCCTACCCCCTTGTGGCAGTAATGACAGGTGTCCCTGAACTCTTGGACTATAATTCAGAACCCACACGGTCCCTAAAGAATAAAGTGCAATTCTGGCTCAACACTAATTGCCCTGTCCCACCGACAAGGTCCTACAGGATCCTTATGGTACGTAGAACCACCTGGGTGGGCCAAGGCCGGAAATCACTGCCAGGCGACTGTATCGTGGTAACTTTTGATGATCCTACAGCAGTAGACCATATCTGTGCATGGGAAAAACCATATGAAAGCAGAGGAATAAGCATCAAACGGCTTTCCTTTTTTTACCCACCAAGGTTGTCAAATATCCAAGAGCCATCTTGGCAACCAATGGGCCCCCGCTATTTTGACCATGACAGCCACAGGCAGACAATGGGTCCCTGCCATCCCCAATTTGACAATTCTTGGAAAATGGTGGGGCATCGACATCTGGGTAGAGACTGGGACAATTGGGGTGGGACACATACGTGGAGGGAGGTAAACCATGAGCGCACGCGCTGGGTCCCTTGGTCTGGTATTCCCACACATAACCGATTCAGCGGTTTAGAAATGGTCGATTGACCACTAACATTGATTGACCCCATTAATCCAAAGTGTATCATGGACAATGTCAACACACCGGACCTAAATAACCCAGTTATATTTGGCGAAACAGAGGGGATTGGGGTAATTAGGACACAGGCGCTTGACGGTGCTAGCATAACCAACAGGGAATGTAGGCTTTCTTCCTCTACTGTGACTCCTCAGCTATTAACGACACAACATTTACCCAGCGATATTAGCCTCAGTATAAGCCCCAGTGCAGCAACCACGGAAGTTAGGCCCAGTTCTTCATCTTACAGCCTGATTACGTGGAACGTGGCAGGTTTGAGTAAAAAGGTCCACCAGCAAGCATGGCTGGATGTTATCAATAATCATACCATAGCCTGTTTGCAGGAAACCTGGACAACTGAGGAAATCCACATTATAGGATTCCAAACCTTTCATTCGCCCGCACTTAACAGTAAGCAGGGGAGGAATAAAGGAGGCCTTTGTATTTATGTGGCTACAACTGCGGAACTCAGGGTCAACAAGTGTCTTAACGCGGAGTTTTATCAGGTCCTGACTTTTAAAGGGCCCCGCTCTGTCAATGTAATTTTAATTAATTTTTATAATAACGTACCATCTATCCATATAGAGTACGTTCTCCACAATCTTCTAAATAGTATAATATCTTTAATAGACAATCTTGTAGGCGAGAAGGTGTTAATCTGGGTAGGTGACTTTAATTGCACTGTCTGCCCCCTTTCTGCAACTGGTTTGTGCGGCCTAGCGGATTATGGGGAAGACTGTCCTACCCATTTTACCCATTCAAAATTAGGCAACTCCTTAAATTACATGATGTTCTATTTGAATTTATCCTTTGTAAATGAACTGTGCAGCCCGATCGTCCCGTTCCAACCAACTTTCAATGGACGTGGGTGTAATTCCACCATAGATTTTACCTTAATGTCCCCGGCCCATGCCGGCTGCATAACCCTCTGGGAGACTGGAAAGGCTCTCTTCGGAGATCATTACCCCATATCATTCTCTGTAAAAACAATGGGAGATTGTAGCCAACCCAAGAACAACCCTAATTATGCCCCCAAGATTAATCTCAGAGCTGTAAATGGGTATGTTGTTAAATGGGATAAAGTTGAGCCAGCTGGCTTCTTAAAGAACTTGGTCTCGACGTCTTTTGAGGATATCCATGTATGTTTAACAGCTGACATGGAACCTGATAAAGTCGTGGCTGCCTTTTCTAATATCCAACGGACAGTAAAAGATCTTTTATTTAGAGAACATAGGCAAGCAGCTAAGCGCCCTCAGGGTTGGTTTGATAATAAATGCACCAAAGCTTTGGCTTCTCTCAAAAAGGCCCTACAGACTAAACCAAAAAATCAAGACCTAATCCGTCAAGCTAGAGGAGCTTACAAATTGACCATTAAAACGAGAAAAGCCACCCTTAAGCGGGAGGCGTGGGCGGCCTTGCGTGAGGCCTCGCTACAACGCGATAGTACACTTTTTTGGAAAGTGGTAAATGCCCCTTACCTGCAAAGCAGAGCTGAAGATATTTTAGACGTGGCTATTCCAGGGGATACCTGGGTGAACCATTTTAAGCAGTTATATAATAGTTCGACTGTAGGGCACTGTCCTCCTTTGCTAACTCTCAGTCTGACGGACCCCGGTGGACCAGGTGAGCGAAATGCTTTTCCGTTGAATATTATTTTCAGCCTCCAAGAGGTCATTAAAGCTATTAAAGACAGTCCATCTGGTAAGGCTCCGGGTCCCGACGGTGTCCCAATCGACGTCTATAAGGCAGAGTTGGATTTATGGGCACCCTTACTTACCAATGTTTTAAACAATTCTAACCAACAGGGATTTGTGGCATCTTGGCCTGACGCTACTGTCGTGCCAATATTCAAGAAGGGTGACAGAAACGACCCAAATTGTTATAGGTCAATCTCTCTTCTGGATGCCCTGATGAAGGTGGCCGGTAGGATTATCCTAAACCGGATCCAGAGCTGGGAGACTGAAAATCAGGCCATCTCTAACCTACAATATGGTTTTAGGACGGGCAAGGGAACGGTTGAGCAGTGCTTGAACCTGGCCTTAATTATTGCAAAGTACACGCAAGCGAAGAGTGAAAAGTTATATATTTCCTTCATTGACCTAAGCTCAGCGTTCGATTGTGTGAATCATGAATTTCTCTGGAAAACACTCTCTTCTTTGGGCCTTGATGCTCAAATCATCACGTTTATTCGTAAACTTTATAGGGATGCAGGGGCAAGGGTCAGATTTGGACGTCTGGGGGAATGCTCAGATAAATTTCCTATCTCGCGGGGGGTCAGACAGGGGTGCATTTTGGCTCCCCTGTTGTTTACTATTTACATTAACTCTATTGGAGAACACCTAAGCAACTTTCAATATGACTATCCCGCCATAAAGGGTACCTCGGTCCCCCTACTACTCTATGCTGACGACGCGGCAATTATGCCGCGTACTAGGATAGGTCTACAGCGGGCGGTGGTTCAATTTACCTCCTTTATGAGGGATAGGAATTTAAAGGTGAACACTTCTAAATCTTACAACATGGTCTGTGGCAGGGGCCTTAGAAGTGCACCTTGTTCTATTCATCTGGACGCCCAAAAAATTGAAACCACTGAGAAATTCTGTTATTTAGGTGTGACTTTTGATAGGAGAGGGAGCTGGAAGCCGGCAATAGCAACCAGGAAATTAGCCTTTTTACGTTCTGCGGGAGCCCTGAACAATTTTTCTGCAAAAATTCGGGGGAAGCCAGCTATGGAACTAATACAAATCTATAAGGCCAAAGTTGTCTCCTCAGCCACCTATGGGGCAGGGCTTTGGGGGATAGAAAACGTGCAGACGCTACAAAGCTGTGAGAATCAGTTTATCTGCCACCTATTGAAATTTTCGTCAACTTACATGACCCATATTGAAGTAGGCCTTCCCTACATTAGCGACATTGTTAACATCTCCCCTCTTTTATTGTGGCATAAGGTCTGGGTGACAGAGGAGACATCCTTAAACAGGGAAGTAATTACCGATTGCCTCACTATGAACGGAATGGCCAATATTAGATGGCTCTCCTACGTGAAAAATCTATGTGTAAAGATAGGACACCCAGAATTTTTTGATAACCCGCCCAGTCTGGATGGGCTATCGAGAGCCGCCTTGAAAAAGTTGGCTCTTTACCACAGGGCAATGGAAAGATGGGACAAGGAGAAAATGAAACCTACTGTACTCCGGTTCCAGGAAATTACTCAGCGCGAGGGTCTCCAATATTATCTTAGCTCAGAATTAAGTCCATATGCACGTACATTGCTGACTCGCCTCAGATTAGGCATGTTTTTCCACTTAGTTACTTTTCCCCTCTGTAATGACTGGTCCACTGAAATTCCCTTGTGCCCATGTGATGATATCTCCAGACAATCGGATATACATTGTGTCTTTTTCTGTGCATTTTACAGAGTTCCGCGTAGAGCTCTTCTGTTGCCCGTTCTGAGGGCATGGGGGATTCGTACCTGTAAATCAGCATACATGAAATTACTGCTATTAGAAGATGATTCCCTTATTCATGCAGTTTCAAGTTTCTTAAAGTTAGTAATCAAATTTAGAAAATCTATGCAATCCTCATGTTCTTAATCTGTCCTCGAACTATTATGATCTGAATCTCTTTCTAGTGATATCTTTTGAATGCACAATCAAATAAGCTTATGTTGTTGACCCTGTTTTAGCTTAAAAAATGTCTGTATTATGTGCTTTTATGATTTTACTTTAAATCGAATAAAGCTTGTTTTGATTTGAAAAAAAAAAAAAAAAAGCTTGTTTTGATTTGAATTACTTGAGTGTTGAATTAGCTGATTGGCCTCCGTCAGTTATATTCTGTGGGGATTTAAACATGCATCTTGAAGGGGGGATAGACCTATCTAGTAATTCAGTATACTCTGGATCTAAAAAGAAGGTATTTAAAGCATTAAAAGGCTTAACTTCGGAATATGGTTTAAGGGATGTAGGATATGCAAAAAATCCTTTATCACCTGGATTTACTTTCTTTTCTAATCCTCATCAGAAGTTTGTACTAATAGATTATTTCTTTTTAGATCCTAGACTCATTAGCAGTACTACATTTGAAATTTTTCTCCGTATAATATCTGATCATAATCCGATATTAATAGAAATAACTACGGAGGATAGTCCTATCTTAACAATAAGACCCTGGTCATTTGAACGGAAATTGTTAGCAGACCCACTCTATATTGATACAATGAAGAAATGGATTAAAGAGGTAGCACATCCCCTCAGTATGTGTGGGACGCTTTTAAAGCAGGTGTGCGTGGCCAAACACTCTCCTACTCAATTAAGAAACAACGGCATATAAAAGAGAAAATAGATCAAAATATTAATTTAGTACGAGAATGGGAAAAAAAACTAATGACAGCCATTCTCAATCATCAAGACACTGAGCAAATTAAGACTACCCTAGATATATATAAGGCCGAGGCTTATGAAATATTTGCAGATAAACTGGCGGAGCAGGTAGCAACATTCAGATCTCGAGTTTACGAAATGGGAGAAAATGCTGGTAAAATTCTAGCTAAGAGAACCAGGGAGAAGGATATTTCTAATAACATCAGTGCTATACAAGATGAAGCCGGTAAGATTCATAACCATCCGGATCAAATTCTAGAGGTATTCCGGCAATTTTATTCTTATCTCTATAAAGATGACGGCTTGTTATATTCTTCGGATTTAGTAATACATTTTCTTGGAGAAAATAATATCTCAAAATTGTCTGATCAACAAATTTCGTTTTTGGAAGCAGATATTACATGGGAGGAAATAGAAGCAGCATTGCTTTCTCTGGCTATGGGAAAAGCCATTGGGCCTGATGGTCTGCCACTCGAGTTTTTTAGGATTTTTAGAAATATCCTACAGGAAGATTTACTGATTACATTTCAGGAAGCTCAGAGGGGGCACCCACCATCCTCTTGGAACCAATCTATTTTAATGGCATTTCTCAAAAAGGATAAGCCACCTCTGAACCCAGCGTCATTTAGACCAATATCCCTGATAAATGCCGACAGTAAAGTTTTCTGGCCACTCACATGTCAACAGTAATATCATCTATTGTGTCGCGATGGCAACATGGGTTTATCCCCAATAGGGATACGGTGGACCATGTTTGAAGAGTCATTGCTATGATGGATTGGGCACAAGCAACTAATACATCATTGACCCTGTTGGATGCCAAAAAGGCATTTAACAGGGTGGCCTGGCCGAATCTCTGGGATGTTCTGGCTTTGAAAGGCTTTGAGCCAAAAATGATTGTAGCACTGAAAGCTTTATATCAATTACCAACATCATCTGTAAAACTCGGATCTAACATATCTAGGTCGTTTGGTATTTTTCGGGGCACCCGTCAAGGATGCCCATCATCTCCGTTACTGTTTTCCATATATATTGATATTTATCTCAATAAGTTAAACCAAGAGCGGGTAATAAAATCGGTGGCGGTAGCAGGTATTTCATATAGGGCATTGACCTATGCCGACGATGTAGTGGTCCTTACTACAGATATTACAAGTGCACTGCCTAAAGTTGAAGAGATAGCAGCCGAGTTTGGAACTTTTTCGGGTTATAGGCTAAATTCTTCAAAGACTCAGATTTTATTTGTCGGTCAGAATCCACCTACACATCTCGATATAGTCCCCATTGCAACGTATCTTGGAATTAAAATCACCACCCCGATTTCTGATATTCCTAAACTTAATTTTATCCCTATCCTTAAAAAAGCTAATACAACATTGGAACGTATTGATCATTTACATCTTTCTTTGCACGGCAGAAATAATGTCTTAAAAATGTTAATCCTTCCCCGGTTTCTATACCTTTTTCGAACAATACCTTTGGAGTTTCCTATAGAATTCTTTAAACAAATGGAAAGCATGGCTGGGAGATTCTTATGGGGATATAGACGTCATCGTAGAGCCTTTAAAAAACTGATTCTCCCAAAGGCCAGAGGAGGCTGGAATACTCGACATTTTTTTTTTTATTATCTAGCTTCAATACTGCAATTTATTAATCCCCTAATCATTGGCTCCAAAGCTCCAATTAATGACGCACATTCTCCTTCTATATATGAATTGTTTTTGGGGGTCGAAGCTCGTGGCTGTCTTTTAAAGAATATAGAACCCAGTTATTTTAAGAAAATTAAATTCAAGACTGTAATTGCTGCATATCGGGCATGTAGAATTATTAAAAGATATGTGGAGATTCCCAAAATTTTGATATATACTCCTCTTATATCCAAACATATCTTTCCATCTATTTTTAGGGATCAAATCATGAAAAAATGGAGCAACTTAGGAATTAACTATTTAGGCGATCTATGGGATAATCACGATATGATGTCTTTTCAAAGTCTTCAAATTAAATTTAATGTTCCAAAATCTGATTATTTTAAATATTTTCAGTTGCATAGTTATCTTAAAACTTTATCACCTGGTGAGTGTTCAGGGTTAAAGAAAATATCCTTGATTGAGTCTTTATATATTAAAAGAAAGATTGGCTTTTTTTTTATAACCAATTGATTAAATTCTGTACGGATGATATTCCTTTAGTACATGATCGTTGGGCACATAAGCTGGGCATGACAAATGTGTTGGTTGAAGAGTCCATTCAGATGGCTAACGCTATCCTATTAACAGGCAGATCATGCACCCAGCACTATATGGCTATATTCGATTTATATCATACCCCGGAAAAACTCTTTAAATGGGGTGCAACATCCGGGACGGCTTGTAAGAGATGTTCTTTGGAAGCAGCTGACACATGTCACATGTTTTTTCATTGCCCATGTCTTTCGTTACTAATTACTGAAATACAAACATTTTTGTTTAACATTTTTGATAGTAATATTATATTAACTGCAGAATTGGTACTTATAGGGATCTCATCTGATAATATGGATGGTGATAGGAAAAAGCTGATGTTTATTTGCATGTCTCTTTTTCGTGCTTGTATTACTCAGGATTGGATAAACCCAGATCCTCCGCTATTTTATACATGGAGGGCACGTCTTTTAGCGAAATATAATTTGGAACATGCTATTTATGCGGTGAAAAACCGTAATAAAAGACTCCAGGGGGAAAAAATATGGGCCCCTGTGCTGCAATGGATCCAGGGAGAATTGGCAGTCTAAAATTCCTCTGGTAAATGATATGATTTTTTTTTTTTGTGTGTTCCTCTGGATAATGCATTATATTGATATATGTTTTGATTACTGTTTTTTATATTTGACTATACTTTGTATCTGATTTGCTTGCAATAAAATGAATAAAATCTAAAAAAAAAAAAAAAAAAAAATGAATACACAATTAATTTATTCCAAAATGTAACTCAAAAACACAATGACATACACTTACTTATTCTTGCCTACCTTGCCAGTATGCGTAGTAAGGGCATCTGTTTTACAGGCCCTTGCATAGTAAGAAAGGTATTCAAATACACTATGGGCCTGGTTACGATGTGAGTCGGAAAGCCTCTGACCGCAGAATGTGAAACCGGCTTGATTCGACGGTCAGTGGCCCTACAGTAATGCCTGAGGACGGCGTTACTGCCATCGGGATTACTATGTAGGTTTCCAACAGGCTTTCCATGTCGGGCTTGCTGACATGGAAAGCCTGTCAGAAAGTGACTTTGGGGGCCCCTAGCAGCCTCTAGTTGGGGGCCGGTTTATTGCCGTAGCACAAGCTTCCACAGAGAAATGGGAGTATGCGACCGCAATATGGGGTTTATTATGATGTTGTTCAGAAAGCAATACGACCGACTCCTTGTCGGAATCGGTTCGGAATGACTCGCGTTAGGCAAGTCCGACCGACTGATTACAATGGTTCCAAACACCGGTCGGAAAGTCTCCCATTGACTTCAATGGGAGCCTGTGTTCTGATTTACAAGACAGGCTCCCATTGCAAAAAGGGGGGTACTGGAAAACCCTGAACCCTGTAGCGGGTACCCCATGGTGCCTGCCACACTGTGCATGGTTTGAAAGGGGGGGGTCCCTTGGGTACCCCCAGGGGCCCCAACCATATGAAGGTGGGCCTGCTGTGGGCCCCCAAAGTCAGTTTCCGTATCAGTCAGTCGGAAATGTTTCCGAGTTGGTCGGAAACATAGGTTCCGACATGGTTTAGGAAAATCCGAATGCCGTTCGGAACCTCTCCGACTGACATCGTAATGAGGCCCCAAGTGCGGTCGCATTGTAATAGCAGTGTCGGGACCACCGACCGGAGGCCGCTGGGACCCGAGACCGCAACAGTGTCGGGTGGACGTAAGCCCACCTGCAATCATAATCAGGCCTTTTGTAGTAAAGACCATGTAGTAAAGGCAGTTTTCCATCACGAGGAACTATTACTGCTTTCTAGACATGCACAGGCATTGCTTCCTGAGGGAGGCAGACGTCATGTGTGTAAGTTAGAGTTTCAGGCCCAAGGGCACCTATGGTGTATGACTTGATGTGGTTTGTTTAGGGCATGGGGACACAACATCTTTCTGGACACAAGGGAACACAGCACCACTCATGATGCAAGCACCTTGAGCTACCCATCCGCTCCCTTGATGATTCTCCCTTGTGTTACACCATTGAGCTATTACCAACATTACCACCATTACCAGTAACAGCACACTGTTTCTACAACACTTTTGCCACCACCAATGCGATCAAGCCACCACTAGCATTAACGTCATTACCACCAATACTACCAGCATCATTGCTACTGTTAAATCCATACACACAACAACTGTTCAAATCACTGTTTACACTATCACCACTACGGCCACCTTAACCACTGCCATTATTGCCACCATAATTACAACAACTATTTCCACCACTCCCATTACCACCATTATCACTACCACAATGACTAAAACCACCACCACCATGATTGCTATTACCAGCACCATTAGTGGCGCGGTTTGAATTACCAAAATCTTCATCATTGACACTGTCACCACTATAATTGCCACTAATACCACTTTCACTATTACTGCCATTACACCACTGTAGAGTCACATTGAAACAACCACCGTTATTACCACCACCATTATCACTACCAGTGCCATTACCTCCAAAATTACCACCATCATTATCAAGTTCAAGTTCAAAATAACTTTATTCGGTTCCAAAGACTATAAAAGTTTCACAGACATACATTACACTTTACAATTTTCATGTCATATATGTGCAGAGGCATGGATAAAATCAATAAAAATGAACAATAGTTAGCATTCGAACAATTATATAGGGGATATAATCCTTAACACCAAATACCCAATGCAACAGTCTGTATTGTCAACCATAAAATTTCATAAATAAGAATAATTATTATTTAAAAGGTTAGAAAAGTTCTGTTCATCTATTGTGACTCATAGCGTTTTCTTATAGACATTGCAATTTTAATATAATTAGAGACTATAATGTAAATAGGTAAAGTAGAAAAAGAGTGCAAAAAATGTAAACCGACAATATAAGTACAGGGCCGGATTTCCCTCAAAAGTGGGGCTAAGAATTTTTGCCTTGGCTCTTTATAAAGAGGGCAGAACAACAGAAATTACCAAGTGCTCTGAGCTGGCAAATTGTCACACTGGCAAGGCATCCTGATTGTTTGGGGAATGCCATGAGAAAGTGCAAGGAACATAAACGGAATCTAGGCAAAAAAAATAGTACCTGTGCATTGGTGGTAAAAGTTTTAAAAAATTGCTGTTGTGCAGGGAAAAAACATGAGGGACCTGTCACTACCAGTCGTTGCGCTCCGGGACGCATTCTTTTCCGTAGTTGGTCGAGAGGCAAGCTCATCTCCCTCATGTGTGGTACATTAGTTACCCTGACTCAAGATAATAACAGTGGGCGAAAGTGGAGCTTGTGGCCTCTGTTCAGAATCTATTTCAACCCTAACTGTGTGGGAGTCCCCAGTAGCAAAGACTGGTGGATCAAGGAGTGTGGCTAGTGAAAGTCTTCTCTCAGACAGTTCTATATCCTTATTAATTGCCCCTACCACCTTTTGAGGGAAGCCATCTAAGGTAGCGTCTGTGGCTTTGTGGCAGAGGTGATTTTCTGTTTCTCCTTAAAACTTTTACCTTCACACCGCTTCACCAGGTTGGGACTCGACAGCTAAATCTGGTGTGGAGACGAGAAGAACCAAGAGGGTGGGCCAAGCCCAGCCTCTTCCGGGCTACGACGGGCCTGCCCTTGGCATGCCGGCACATATCCTGCGCAGCGGGAGCTCGAGGCTGCCTTTATGCGCCTCCTGACGCAGGGAAAAGATGCGTTGGCACCTCCTCGAGCTTTGCCTGATGGGGGATGGAGTCGCCAAGTAGAAAGTGCAAGGTGCTTTTGGTCGTTGAGAGCTCCTGCGCTGCGGGAGCCCGAAGTTGCCTTTATGCACCTCCTGGTGCAGGAAAGAAACACGTTGGCGCCTCCTGGCGCTGTGCGTGATGGGGAATGGAGTCCCCAAGAAGAAAGTGCAAGGTGCTTTAGGTCAGCGAGGGCTCCCGCGCTGCGAGAGCCCGAGGCTGCCTTTATGCACCTCCTGGTGCAGGAAAGAAACACGTTGGTGCCTCCTGGCGCTGTGCCTGATGGGGGATGGAGTCCCCAAGAAGAAAGCGCAAGGTGCTTTTGGTCGGCGAGGGCTCCCGAGGAAGCCTTTATGCGCCTCCTGGTGCAGGATAGAAATGTGTTGGCGCCTCCTGGCACTATGCCTGATGGGGGATAGAGTCCCTAAGAAGAAAGTGCAAGGTGCTTTTGGCCGGCAAGGGCATCATTATGACTACCAATGCCATTACCATCAAAACCACAATACCAAAACCACCATTATTATCAATACAACTACCATTACCACAACCATTGCCACCACTATTACCACTGTCACCATTACTTCCATCCATACACTACCACCATTATCATCACCATTGCTATCACTAAGATTGCACCACTATAACACCAAGTAAACACTATCACAATTACCCATACTAGCAATAAAATGACCCTAACCATTATCACCACCATCATGATTACAACTAGCATAACCACTACCACCTTTACTGTAACCAACATTGACACCACCAACAGTTTTACCAAAACCACCTTCACAAACACCATGACCCTCTTTAGAAGCACCACTACCCCTGCCAACACTACCACCATCACTACCACCACCGCTACCACCACGCATTGCCACAATTGCAACCACCATTACCACTACTACCACCATTAACATCAGTATCATCACCTCCACCATTACCATTATTCCAGCTATTGTTTCTAGAACAACCATCATTACCAGCACTACCACTCAATTACCACCATTATCAACATTAAAATCAGTATCATGACTACAACACCATTATCACTTCCCAACACAACAAGTCTTGCAATCCACATTAACACCATCACTTCCACAACCATTTACACCACCATGACCATGATCATCTTAACCATCTTTAACTTAACCACAACTAATACCATTTCTAACCACCATTACCATTATATCCATCATTATATACACAAGCATTAACATAATTTCCTCCATTACTACCATGTCAATACTACTACAGCCAGCACCATTACTGCCGTGCCATTACCACTGCCCACAAATTTTACACCATTAATAAGTTCCTCATTTAGGGGCCTGATTATGATGTCGGTGAGTCTGACTCCGCGGTCCGCCTGATGCATTACGATGCGGCAGGTGGATAAATCTGGCAGAGGGACATCCTCCGTACTTCCAAAGGGCTCCTCGTCGGTGCACCGGAGGGTCAGTAATCCCTACAATGAGTGCGGTGTCTTCTCAGGCAACGCCATGTCCCTTTCTGCCTGCGCTTTCATGGCAGTTCAGCCGTCATGAAAAGGCAGGTGGAAAATGGCTTTGGGGGTCCCTAGCTGCCACACATTTTGCCTGCCACATAGTGCAGGGATGTTTTTTATGTGTTTCTTTTCTAATAGAAAATATACACATTGCGACCGCTGTGAAGGTGGTCACATTGTAATCCTATCAGCAGGACCACGACTTCTAGTCGGGCGGTCCTGCTTCTGCCACAGTGCCGGTCGGATGACAGTCCGATCTGCATCGTAATCAGGCTCTCAGGGGCAGATGTAGGTAAAAACAAATTTGTGAGTTCTTAATAGAGATTTTTACCGAATTGTTACTAAGAACTCGCAAACCGCAATGTAGAAAACAAATTGCAAAATGTCAGCGATTCGATAAAAATCGCAAACCCCTGTCCGAATCGGTATTACAGATTCAGAATTAGCGAAATCGCATATGTAACAAAATCACAAATTAGAGAATCTGCCATTCAGGTGTACCCTGATGATATCACACACAGGAAGTGGTCACACTCATGCTGTTTCTCAGTGCCTGAGGCTTTGGGAGAGGCAGAGAGCAGGAGCACACACCCAGGAGCTGCACAGGAGTTACCAGGCAGACACCAAATACCAGGATGGAGACACAGGAGAAGGGAAAGGAGCCTGCAAAGAGGAAGAGGAAGCAGACATTTAGAGAAAAGGAGTTGGAGGTGTTAATTGAAGAGGTTGTGAAGACTCACGACCAACTTTTTGGGAAGAAATCTCTGCATGTTCCAGAATCCCAGAAAAGGATGCTCTGGCTTGAAATCTAAGGCAAAATGAATGCCATTGGTGGTACCCAGCGCTCCATCGATGAGCTGAAGAAGCGCTGGTCTGATCTGCGCTCACGTGCGAAGGAGAGGGTGGCTGACAGGCTTAAACGAGCCAAGAAGACAGGTGGCGGACCATACACAGCGCCTGCAAGCACACCCCTGGATGAATTTGTGGAGTCAACCCTACAGCCTGAGACCATCAGAGGGATAGGAGATGTGGACAGCTGAAGCCAGAGACAACAACAGACAAGGTAAAATGCATGCACAGCATGGCTGACCACCCCCCCAATACCCAATCCCCCATGAGTAAGTCAGAATTCCACTCCAGTCCATATTTTGTAAACAACCCGCAATGCATCATGGGAGATGTAGTCCTGAAACCCATATAGCATATCAGTGAGTTAAATAAACACGAGTGCAGGGCCCAAACATCAGTCAATGAGCAAGCGGAGGACTGTAATTGTCAATAGTAACACATGTAATTTAACACAAATGCTGTTAGGCAAGTCAGTAAATGGATATTCTGTATCCCCAGGCGAACCTGCGCCACACACAGCTGAGAGGGAGACACAAGAGGCCCCTGGGGAACACCATGCTCAGGAGGAAGATACCCTGTCACTCACAGACATCACACCACCACCACGCCCCAGACACAGGAGGTAGATATTGGGTAGCCTGCAGGAGAAGGAGGGGTCAGAGGAGGAGAGCACAAGATTCCCACAGGCCCTGCATGATGAGCAAGCATTGTCCCCGTAGACACAGCCACCCATGCAGCGTAGCCACCCAAGTGGGCCCTGAAGCAGAGCAAGGGCACACAGTCCAGATGTGCAGGGTGGAGGATCCAGTGTCTTTGCAATTCTTGAGGGCACAATGGTGAAGGTGCAGCAGCTGCAAGGGAAGACAATGCAGTCAATGCAACAACAGATGGTGTCCATGAACAGGAACCTTAAGGACATCAAGGAGGGCATCAATTGGTTGAACCAAACTGTTGCAGAGGGCATGGGGGACATGACTGAGGCAGTGAGGCTGTTGTACACAAAATTGGACAATGACCGTGGCGCAAGGCGCAGGGAAAAACGGAGCCAGGAGGGTTTCATCAAGGCGGGGAACCGCCTAGCCAATGCCACTTCTGTCCTCAGCAGGCGCACAGTGGCCATGCAATTGGAAATTGCCCACTGCAGCCAGGATGTTGCTAGGGGGTTGGTGCAGGTCACCACTGTGGTCGAACTGCTCCAGACAACAAACATTGCTGCCACGGGGTCTGGGGATGGTGGAGACAGTGAGGAGGTCACCAGCCACAGCAGCATTACTCCACCCATTGCTGAGCCCAGATACCGTAGCGCAAGGCAGGGGCCAGCAGCAGAACAGTCCTCTAGGGAGGGCAGTGTGCAAATTGAGTGGGGCACTGCTGTGCGTGGCCTCAGGAGATGAGTCGATGCTGCCACAGACATTTCCAGATGGGTGAGGTAACCCATGGGACACACTGATAGTGGAATGCAAGGTGCATGCAGTGTGTTAACGCCACACTGGGCTACTCAGAGCACTCAGAGGCCAATATGGTGAGGCGGTGGGCATTACTATTGCCTGATGTAAGGTCAATAAAACACCGTTACACAATTGTCATCAACAGCTTTGTCTCATTACTGACTTAGAAATAGTTGCGTGTGATCTCAGCACGTCTGTGTCTCCCATCTGCCGCTTCTACAACACCTGCTGCGCTGTGCAGTGGCTGTGGGCATTCCTCATTCTCTGGGTCTGAGTTGGTGATTTCAACTGGTGTCCCCTTCTTTGTGGCCAGGTTGTGTAGCATGGCACAGGTGGTAATGATTTTGCAGCATATCTTGGGGCGGTACTGCAGTGCACCCCCACTCTTGTGGAGACAGCGCAAAGTGCTCTTCAGGAGTCCGAAAGTCCGCTCCAACACATTCCGAGTGGACTTATGGGCAGCATTGTATCTGCTCTCACTTGGGGTAGATGGGTTGAGGAATGGGGTGAGTATGAATGCACGCACCGCATATGCGCTGTCACCTAAGTGGGAAAGGATGAGATGTCAATCACAGGCACTAACAGATACAAGAAAGGTATATATCAGGGTGTGTCACATGCATTTACCTAGCAGGTATCCTTCGCTAAATTCACCCCCATCCAGACATGTGTAGATTCCGCTGTGCCTGAAGATGTAGGAGTAATGCGTGCTCCCAGGGAATTTCGCAACTATATCAGTTATGATGTGTGACGCATCACAAATTACCATAACGTTGATCGAATGATATGACTTCCTGTTCCGATATATGTACTCAGTGGCAGAGGGGGGGCAGATTGCGATATGTGTCCCATCGATGCACCCCATGACATGTGGGAACTGGGCCATCTGATAAAAATCCATCTTGGTCTTAAGTAGTTCCATATGCGTTGAGGGAAACCAGATATAATGGTGCATTCTCTGAAGCATGGCATCCAGGAAGGTGTTGAAGAAGAGTGACAGGCAGCTTTGTGAGACCCCTCCAGCCACAGCTATCACCCCCTGGTAACTACCGGATGCAAGTAGGTGCAGGGAACAAAGGACCTGCACATGTGGGGAATTGCATGCACCCTGTGTGTCTGCTGCTCCAGGATGGGGTGCAAGCCACGTATGAGGTCTAGGATGGTTGTGGGGTGAAGCCTGTACCTGTCATGTATTTCCTCTTCAGTGAGTCGGAAAAGGATGATGCGTACTCTGTATATGCGTTCCTGTCGCCTCCTCATCCTCTGTGCTGCTGCTTGGATCCGCATCCGCCTTGCAATGACATAGAGGGCCGCTATTGTGTTTGAACTGCTGCATTCTGGGGCTGTTTTATTGCAGTGCAACAGGTTACCACCTGCTTTGAGTTGTTGGTAATTTGCAACTCGCAAATAGCGATTTTCTGAGAAATCGCTATTCTCGATTTTTCTTACATTGGTCCGTGATTTCTTTTTTGCGATTTCGCATTGTGCGCGGCGCTATTTGGGAGTCGGTGGGTCTGATTATCAAAATAAGGAATCGCTAACTGATTTCGTTTTTTTTAAGCAATTCCTTATTTTGCGCTTGCCTTTAAATTCCACATGGGTCTTTTGCGATCACAAACGTAGAATTTCTGTGAATTCCTGTGTCTGCGATCGATATTTTGCTTCCTACATCTGGCCCTATGTTCCTTATATTTTCTATAAAAATTAGGGGTGGGTGAGAAATTCCACTCCACCGGTGGAGTTTTGCCCACTCCGTGTTACGCTTGTAATGTGGAGTTCCAGCAAAACTCTACAAACCTCTGTGTGGTGGAGTTTTTTCTTGTTCTTCGCTCCCCAAAGTTAAGTTGGAGTGTTCAAGCAAGAGTTTGCAACCCATAGTATGAAGATTTTGTTGGTAGAACAGCACCTGATGAGATTTTCTCAGTGCTGGTGGTCACAGGCGGTCGCGACCATTCACGGTGGGAAAGCTGCGGTTGGCAAAGAAGCAGTGTCCTCCGGCGCCCCACTTGGTGCCGTTCGTGCTGATTTTGTAGTTCAGAACAAACTCCCAGTGCTAAAAATCAACGCGAGTAGCGCTACGTACCGATTACCTCTGGCTTGTATAACTCAGCAGTCCAGTGTATTTTTTATGTAACTCTGCAGAAGTCCGTGGACTGAAACTCTGCGGGTTCCACCCACAACTAATAAAAATACATTATGCTAAATAACACCTCGGTGAAAATTAACCACACCCAGGAAGTGTTGAGAGGTAGTTTATTAATAGGTACAGGTAGGTACCTGCAACTGGTAATAACATCACAATCACAAATAAGGTCCAGTCAAGTCTTAATAAATTAATCTTTACTCAACCCTTGGTTGCTTGGCTGACGAGCAGTCAGGCTTAACTTAGGATTTAGGTGTATAAAGCATTTAGTATCACCAAAACAGTAAATAAGTAAGCCACAATAAAACCAGATACCAATTTATAAAAATAGAGAATATTTCTATCTTTAAAAAGACACCAAAATGACAAAATTTCTATGTACGAAACTTGAGACATGCATTTTTATGTTTCCATTTCTTTATTGGTTTATCAAAAGAAGGAGACTAATCAAGACAAAGCAGGAGACAATCCTGAAGCATAACTCTAATTAAAAAAAACTAGAACCCCCCCTCAACCATTCTCCCTCCCCCATTTCCCCTGGGATCCACCCCACTCACCCGTCCCATTCGAGCTCAAGAGATGCGTGTAAACACAAAAGTCACCTTTTACGGTGCAGCAAGTGGAGGCTCCGCGAGTCGCAGAAGCCGCAAGTATTTGGGGCATTAAAGTTCATGCAATTCCGTGGTAAGCAATGATAAAAATGGGCGCTAGAGATCTGGGAATGAGGCCCCCTGATTTGATAAGGAGAGAGAGATATGTTCCATGCCCAGGATATACCAAAGGTAATTCAGCCGTCCCACCTGAGTGGAGAGACGCCCTGACCTCCAGTGTGAACGGATATTCTTAGTGCCAATCCCAGTGCCAAACCTATCTTTCGCCTCCTACGGGACTTATGGGGGAATGTGAGAGCATTAACTAAACCCAAGATAGTGCAAGCTGGGAAGCAGGGCAGTTGTGTGTCGAGGTAAGCATCAATAGCCTTTGTACTTGTGCCCAGTAGGTAGCAATCTTGGGGCAATCCCACAAAAGATGTGTCAGAGAACCGATGGAACCACAATCATGTCAACACAGGGGGCTACAAGTGGGATTCCCCCTGTGCAGTCTAGGGTGAGTGAGGAACCAATTGGTGGCGATTTTAGTGGCTGTCTCTATGCTTGCCACATTGTGGGTGGTATGGTGTGCACAATGGTAAATATCCTCCCATTCCCGCTGTGTGAGGGAATGGGCCAGTCCGGACTCCCATCCCCTCTGACCCGGGGTTTTAATAAGAGGCAAAGAGGGGAAAAGGAGGCTGTATATTTTGGATATGGGATGTGCATCTGAGGTTTTAGATAGCAACCACCACTCAAAGGGGGTGAGATGGCGTTGAGCATGAGGCAGTACAGGGGGGTGTATCACCCAGTGTCTGATTTGATGATACTGGTAGCCTTCGGATTCAGGGATTCCTTGTTGTAAATGGAGGTCCCCAAATGACAGGGGGCTGGCCTCACCAAAGAAATGTCTGATAGATCTACGGCCTTCCTGTCTCCACTTAGCGAAGGCCCCGGGGCAGAGGCCCGGAGTGAAATCAGGATTGTCCGCTATTGCCGTCAGCGGGGATGGGAATGGAGTAAGGCCTTTTCTCCCAGCAACTTTGGCCCCTGCTGTGAGAGGGGCCTGAGTGATAGTAGACAAGTATAGGCTTTTGGGGCGTGCTGATTTGTGAAGGAAAGGAATCTTCCACAGGGATTATCCTGCTACAGCCCTGTCCAAGAAAAGCCAATGCTTTTCACATTCAGGGTGCGACCACGCTATAAACATCCTCAGCTGCACAGCCCAGTAATTCTTCTGCAGATTGGGCACCCCCAGACCTCCCTCTCTCGAAGGCCAGTAACAAAGGTATTTTTGCAAGCGAGGTCTCTTGCCCGCCCATACAAAGCAGTCAATCTCCCATTACAAGGAGCATAGAGATCTTGGGGGGTTCCACTGGGAGAACTTGAAAGAGGAAAAGTATCTTCTGTAGTATTGCCATCTTTACTGCAGCAACCCAGCCTATCCAGGAGAGGGTATACGTCTCCAGAGGTGCAAGCCCGCTTGCATCTACTGAAGAAGGGCAGTATGGCTAAGGGAAACCTTATTTTGAGTGTTCGCCGTGAGCTGCAACACAAGGTAGGGGACTGCGGCCGAGTCCCATTGAATATGGTAGGAGCGTTGTAGCTCGGAGAGCGTGGGGGCCCTGAGTGATTGATTGAGGGCTCGGGATTTATGGATATTGACTGAATCTCTCCACCTGGGCGAACAGGTCAAGTTCGGCGATGAAGGCCTGTAGGGAAACCAGGGGATCTTCCAATGTTGCCATAACTTTATCTGTATATAAACCATTGGCTCCATATACAGAGCAAACAGGAGGGGAGACAGCGGGCAGCCCTGTCCCGTACCTCACTGGACTGAGAAGGGGGTGGACATATAACTGTTCACCAGCACCATTGCCGAGGGCCATGTGTACCTGCTCAGGACCCACTGAGTAAACCAATTATGAAATCCAAAGTGCCAAAGGGTCTCTTTTAAGTAGGGCCAATGAATCCTATTGAACGCCTTTGCTGCATCGATAGATAACGGCATGCATTGTGTATCAAAGCACTGTGCCTAATCGATATTATGGAGTAGACTATTCGTATTGTCGCCACATTGGCGAATGGGAACAAACCCCGCTTGGTCCTGATCTATCAAGCCAGATGGAGAAGGGTCAGTCGGGAGGCCAAAATCCCAGTGAACAGTTTATGGTCTATGTTCAATAAGGAAATCGGCCTATAAGTGGCGCTTTGGTGTTTATCTTTGCCTGACGTGAGTATAATGACAATTGAAGCTCCCAGCATGGTCAGCGGGAGAGTGGAGGAGATCCCAACAGCATTGTAAACTCTGGTGAGTATGGGAGCCAGAATGGGGCAGAATGTCTTGTAAAAAAGCGTGGAGAACTCATTTGAACCAGGGAATTTAAGCAGGTTGTGCCGGGAGATAGCAGACACCACTTCCTCCACTCGGATCAGGGAGTACCGAGTCGCGGCCTGATCATGCGATAGTCTGGTGTTCACTGCCTCCCAGATGTAACAGGCAGTGGCATCCTGGGGGGGAGTGTCTGCACCTCATAGAGGTCTGCGTAGTATTGGTGGAATGTTTCGGCTATATGCAGGCCCTCAGTCTGCTCTGTCCCAGTTGAATCGACCACTGATGAGAACCCGGGCGACTGTTATTGGGCCCACGGCCTATTGGCCAGCAGTCTCCCACATCTATTACCCACGACATAGAAGGTGTGTCATAAGCGGAGCACTGCATGTTCTGCCCTGGCCAAGTCTATGCCGAACAGCTGAGTGAGCGCAGCCTTGAGCTGGGTCAGATCCTGGTATTGTCAGTCCATTGATGGATACACTCCCGTGCTTGTCCCTGCGCATCTTAACCAAGGCATTTGCGTTAAAGTCGCCCTTGATCACTGCCTTCAGTGTTTACCACAGAGTGGTGACTGAGGTTCAGGGTTGTCATTCGTGTCAAGGAAGTCCTTTAGCACTGTGGTGATCTGCTGGACTACAGCATGGTGTGCAGATGCGTGTCCCTGAGGCACAAAGTCCTGGGTGGAGGATGGGTGGAAGGGAGAGAGAGCATGAGAGCCACGGCTGCGTGGTCTGACAGTGAACAGGGTAGTATTTTGACATTTTAGGTTTAGGTTTGGAAAACGATACCCGAGGTGCCCAAGAAGTAATCTATCCTCACATACTTCTTATGGGAGTGGGAGTAAAAGGTGTAATTGTGAGTGTTTGGATGTAAAGCCCTCCAGGCCCATCTCTTCCAGACATTGTGTCCCCTTCCTTGAGAGAGCCCCAGACTGTCCCTGACATTGGGCCGAGCAGTCCTTTGGGTTGTTGAAGGCTATGTTAAGGTTGCCCCCATCAGCAACATCCGGTCAGTTGACCTGGTCAGCTTGGCTGCATCCCTGCGCAAAAAGTGTTCCTGACCATCATTTGGGGCATACACTGAGCCTACTGTAAAGGTGTGTGAACCCAGCAAAAATGAGTAAGCTAATAACCTGCCCATGATTTCTGCCTGTTTAGGACCAGTCTTCAGGGTGAAGGAGGAAGAAACAAGGATGGCCACCACCGCTGACTTGATGGAAGGGGAAGAAAAGAGCTGGTGCGGGAACGCCCTGGAGCCGAGCCTGTGAGTATCGCCAGTGAGGAGTGGGTCTCTTGGAGGAGGCAAATGTGGGCCCCGGAGTACACCAGGTAAGAGAGGATGGTGCATCTTTTGACAGGGTTATTGAGACCCTCAACATTTAGCTGGGATGTCCAACAGCTGGCAGGCCTCCTTTAGTGAGTGGAGCTGGTGGATCTTTCCATCTAAGTGAAAGATCAAGCGAAAGGAGTGACCCCCAGGAGTAAGGAACTCTGATGGAGCAGAGGTGGTATGTAAGCGTCCAAAATCACCTCCGTTTTTGAAGCATGGACGTGGCAAGGTCTTGATACAAGGTAGGTTTGTGCCCCTGGAATTGTAATGGGCTGCTGTCCCTGGCTTTTTTAAGGCTGCATTCCTTCAGTTGGAAATCATGAACACAAGTGAGGATGTCGACAGGGGGTGCTGGAGCGGGCCTCTTCGAACCAACGCCATGAGTGCGGTCAAGCTTTATCTCAAAATTTCCCTTGCTCGCCGCCATGTAAGAGGAGTGTGGAATAAAGCAATGCAAGGAGTGTGACTCAGTTCTGTTGACAAAGGGGACACCCCCAGCAGGCAGGCAGGCAAGTTATGAATGCCCAGTTGGGCCCCGCCAGAGGTAGTGACAGCCAAAAGGACATGGTTACGTACCTCGTGGGGGCTCAACAACTCTGACAGGTAGGGCCCCCCATCTTTCAAATGCATGAGGGCCTCCCAGGTCTGCACTAGGCCAAAGATACAGGCCAAGGAGCTGCGGGGTGCCTCCAGAGTGATGCTGGATATGGCATAGATATCTATGGGGTGGGACCTCCATATCCCAGTGGCTCAGGCTGGCCGCATCAAGATCATAGGTGGGCCCCAGAGACCCCCAGGCAGGGGTGCACGGTCAAGGGCCACTAGTCTGGCATCCCCTCAAGTGTTGGGGGAGGGCAACACAGATCATGGCAGCACAGCCCCCCAGCCCCTGGGGGGTAAGTGTGGGCTCAGACAGGTCAGGCCGCTGATGTGGCAGTCAGGACAGGAGGCAAGTGGTGTTTGGCCTGGGGACCCATCCACGACCGCTCCCACCTCCTCAGCAGTGCGGCCCCCTGTGGTAAATATTTCATTACCGGTACTATTTTTTATGCGGTAAAGTCTAGTAAGAATAACTCAGTAAATATAAGAGGCAGAATCCGTGGTATTAGAGGTTTTAAAAGGCTTTATTCCTATACAAAGGAATACAATTCGAATTGCAGGCTTTCTATTCCATCACCACGAAAGTTCAGGAAGGAAGGGCATACATTATTGACAGATAAGCAGTTTTATAGAAAATGCATTACAGTGAAACAGATGCAAGAGGCGTAACAGCTGATAGTACAGATAAAAGGTGCATACGTAACTAATAGAGGCGGATATATGGGCGTAACTTAGTAAACGTCATTATACATGATGTCACAAGTGGGTGGATCCATAAGAGAATCCTGCAATGTCAGCAGAAATTTTTGGCAGAGATGCGCGCGCAGCCGCATGACGTGTGATTGACGTGCAACTAGAGGGTGAAGGGGACTTGACATTTAGCTCTACATGTGGAGACAGAAGTCTGGGGGTCATGTCAACCTAATCCCAAATCATATCTAATATCCTATGTTTAAAGAACTGTGTTATCCAAAAGGAAAGGTCTCTAGGATAGAATCTATTCTATACTGACTGTTAGTGCGTGTACAAGCGTCTAAGTGTCTACATGAGATGCGAGGGGGTAGGAATATTCCATGGTAACGGGGCTATGAATTACTTGCATGAGGACAGCGAGGCCTGGCCCTTTGCACGGTAGCTGGAGGAATGTTTACCTAAACTACTAGACAGGAATGCATCGGATGAGGAGCGGAGTAGATAATCTTGAAGGTGAAATACAGTTTTTGGCAGGCAACAGGCTGGATCAGGCACCGTTAGCCGCGCAGGGAGTAGGACAAAGTTCAAGGATACAGATGCAGGCTCAGACTGGAGCTTTCAGAGGCAGAAGGCAGGAAAAGGCTTGATGACAGAATTTTGGGCCTACTCGCCTGAATCTGTAAAATGTGGAAAGTGAACCACATAAAGTCGGTGGCCTTTCATACTTAGGAATGGAATATCTGACCCATTCATGGCGGATCTGAAAGAGGACATGTTGACGGTGGACGCACATGTATTTGCGTCTTCAAAACTGGAACTGGAGGGAACATACATGTACTTATAGCATGCACATGGAGCCGTTGGGGTCTACGATAGGGGACATAACTGATCACAAAATTCATATTTCCTCATTCCCGCCTTGTCCCCTACGGACCCTCAGGAGATATCGATCTTCATCAATCCATCGATCTGTTCATATAGGATCATTTGTTCTTCTTTCTTCTTCCGGGATCTTGAACGAAAACTTGGATGTGGGATACACGATGTGGCACACAGACCACAAATCGCTGGCCCACATTGTAGACATAAGCAGCAACTGAATAGTATGAGAAAGCCAATACCTAGGAAGGATAGTATTCTCCATCCCCAGGCTGACAACACGCCCCAGAACCAACCGGACCAAGTCCAGGTGCCTGGACTCTGGTGTATCTGGCTTACAATCTTATGAAGGCGAGTTATGGCTTTATATACTGACGGCGAATTTTCTGGTATGAAAATGCAGCAACTTGATCCGATGACCCTACAAGCTCCGCCCCTATCGGCCAGGATGACGTCAAGGACAAGACGATTTTGAAGCACAACAATCCGCATAGCAGACTGCTCTTCTGTTAAATTGCCTAAGGCGGAAATAGTTTCGTTCACTACTGCTTCAAGGGTTCTGGTTAATCTACGTATCAGCTTACTATTAGTGACTGTACCTATATAGGGAAAGAAACCTTTATTGAAATCTGTGTATTTTTCCCATGCTGTTTCAGTGTAATCGACAATTGGGAGATCTCTCTGCTGTCTATTGTGTACTAAATGGGTATTTCTGTGATAATCAGGAGGAGCTAGGAAAACAGGTGGTAAAAGGAATGCTATGTAACAGGTACCATCCCAATCTAGAGGTAGACGTATATATGCGGTCTGGCCACATATAAAGTAGGAATGGCGAGAAGCTCTAAATGTAGACTTGCCTTGATCACTGAATTTTATTACAGTGGTGCATTTACTATGGCCCATGTGTATGGAACCATTCTTTCTTACACATAATTCCCCTTTTACTGGGAATACTGACATGGCGGGTAGGATTGGTGTAGCTTCAGATTCAACGTTCAGGATCATGAGGTTAAGTGTAAAATTACCTAATCCATATACTTCATTTTCTAGATCAGTTCCTGTTCTTTTGGGAAGTCCCTCCTTGTTAGGGTAGCAGACTTTAAGCAAAACTAGGTTCAGGTTTCCCCATACCCAGTTGTCTTGATAAACTGCGGAATTTGAATCTAGGGAATTAATCAAACTAAACCATGCTCCACAGGAGCCATTGTGTGTGAACGGATATGGAAAGAGGGGCAAAACTCCCTTATAGTTCTGATAGGGAGGGAGTCGGCCACATATCCAACAATTGGTGGCATTGCTGGTTTGATGGGAATGATGTAACATACTAATGAATGTGTTGTTGCGCAGCGCAAATCTATAGGACAATTCATGCGGAGGTAATTCACTAAAAGAATGTTCTGCAGTTACATTGTAAACACGCTTAAGAATAGGGTAATACATGTGCAATAGTATGCTGACAATGATGATCAGAAGACTTAGAAAAAACAAAATTAATAATGTTACTGTGCAGTGACTGCGAAGTGATTTACAATACGCATGCTTCTTAAGCTGCATCTGTTGATTTCTTTCTCTATTCCGGTCTAGAGGATACATGTCAGAGACAAATTCAACCGATTCACCTTGGAGAGGACTTAAACAATCAAATTGTCTGACTTACTAGACCTTAATTTTAGTTTATAAAGTTCCGTGTTTGTTAATTCAGCCAAGGGGAGCTTTGAGTCTGTCTGTGAGGGGATGCAGGGCTGAGCGTTCACACTAGATGGTAGTCCATAAAATTTCTTGATATGACTCGAGTGCAACCACCCTTTACGTCCCTCAATCTTCACGGCTGTCCTTGTAGTTAGTAGAACCAATTTTGGCGATGTCCATCTAGGCTCCAGTTGGGTCTTTCGGTCAAAATTCCTGACCAAAACCAGGTCGCCAGGAACCACGTCATGGGGCTTCACCTCAGTATTATCGGGAAAAGCTGCGGCTACCTGTGAACGACAAGATTGTAGTGCAGACATCAAGGAAGCCAGGTAATCTGTCAGCATATTACAGTCAACATCAGTGATTTTGCGAGGTATAGGCGTCCCCCACATATTTGGTGGTCTACCGAAGATCACCTCGTACGGGGATAGCCCTGTTCGAGAATGTGCTACCATTCTCATGTAAAAGAGCGCAACTGGTAAGGCTACTATCCAATCGACACCTTTTTCTCTACATATTTTGGACAATCTAATTTTCAGAGTTTGATTATGGCGTTCCACGAGACCTGCTGCCTCGGGATGTCGGACACAGTGAAATTTCCATTGGTAGCCTAACAAAAGGGAAACGTGTTTCATTAATTCGGATGAGAATGGCTGGCCGTTATCTGAGTAGACAACACGTGGTAAACCGTACCGTGGGAAGAATTCTCGAACTAACTGTTTGGCAGTAGTCGGGGCAGTGTAATCTGAAACCGGGTATGCTTCTGTCCAACGGGAAAGAGCACAGACAACTACGAGAACATATTTGAATCCTCGACATCGTTCCATCTGGATATAATCCATCTGGAGGACTTCAAAAGCATGATCGGGAGATTGAAATCCACCCTGCTCTACGGGGATACTTTTACCTGGATTAAACTGACAACATATCATACAGGTACGAACTTTTTGTTTAGCTGCTGCTCGCAAGTGTTTGTTGAACCAAATGTGTTGAATGCTGTCTAGCATAGCTTTTTCTCCTAGGTGCGCTGGACTATGTATTGTGTTAATGATGACTTGAACCATGGAGTCGGGAAGAAACCATATAGATTTTTCCTTCGTCATCTATCCTTGATCTGTTTGGATCCCTCCTAATTCAGTCCATTTCTTTATTTCTTCTGGTGTAGCATGTGTCTGTATGTCAATTACATCAAGGGCGGGATCCTTAACTGTCATGCAATGTGTTGTTGTCGGAACTATTGTCTTTGTCGTGTCAGTTGTGTGAGTCTGATTCTGAGCAGTCTGTTTGGCTGTTCTGTCAGCTAAATCATTACCCTGAGAAATGATATCGGTAACTTTTGTATGGGCTTTGCATTTCATAATCGATATTGCAGTAGGTAGATGAATCGCGTCTAATAGGGCTTGAATGAGGGGTCCGTGTTGGATGTGGGCACCGTGAGAAGTTAAATAACCTCTCTCTCGCCACAGTACGCCGAAGTCATGGACGACTCCGAATGCATAACGTGAATCTGTGTATATGTTGACTTTCTTATTTTTGGCTTGAATACAGGCTTGTGTCAGAGCGATGAGCTCTGCTGCTTGAGCTGACAAAGTGTTAATACAATTTGTTTCAATGACTTCAGTGTCTGTTGTGACTGCGTAAGCGGCCACTAACTCTCCTGTACTTGTTCTCATACATGACCCGTCTACATACAATGTCAAGTCTGGATCTGACAAAGGGATATCTGTCAAGTCTTGTCTGGGTTTCGTTGTGATAGTAATGACTTCGACACAATCATGTGCCAATGGATCTGTTCCGCCCACTGGTAACAGTGTGGCAGGATTTAACGTATTACAACGTCTGATTTCTATGTGTGGCTGAAACAATGTTAATTCGTAACCCGTGAGTCTCGCTATAGTCAAGTGTTGTGTTTGTGTGCGGTTCAAGAGAACCTCTACTGCATGTGGTACTTGTACTGTCAATTGGTGTCCTAACACTATGGCATCGCTTTGTCTGATAGCTAAAGCTGTTGCTGCCACCGATTTCAGGCACGCAGGAAGAGCCTGAGCTACTGGATCTAATGTACTAGAGAAATAAGCACATGGTTTGTGTGATCCTGCTTGTTCCTGAGTGAGTACTGACAAGGCAGTACCTTCGCGTTCTGTAACAAAGAGTGTAAACTGTTTACTGTAACATGGTGTTGCTAAAACAGGTGCTTGGCATAAAGCTTTCTTTAAGCTTTCAAAGGCGTGTGTATGTTCTGGAGTCCAAGGGAGGACAGTCGATGTGGCTGCCTCCTGTGTTGTCAACTGGATGAGTGGTTTTGCTAGGAATGCATATTGAGGGATCCACTGCCTACAGTATGAAGTGAGGCCTATAAAAGCCCGCACCTCCTTTTGTGTCTTGGGTGGTGACATGTTAGCAATTAACTGGATGCGGTCGGGTGTAAGCTGCCTTCCCTCCTTGGACAGCGAGTGCCCAAGGTAAACAACTCGCTGGACACAGAATTGCAGCTTAGAAGGGGACACCTTGTGCCCCTTGTCGGCCAGAAATTCTAAAACCGTCAGTGACGCTTTTTCACATTCATGTTCACTTCGGGCGGTGATCAGCAGATCATCGACATATTGAAGCAAGGCAGTGTTAACGGGCATGTGGATACTGTCAAGTTCTCGTTTCAGTGCTTGGCTATAGATGCTGGGGCTTTCTGTAAATCCTTGAGGTGCGCGTGTGAATTTAAAACTTCGTCCATTTAAACTGAATCCGAACAGGTATTGACTTTCCGGATCTATTGGGACGCTAAAGAAAGCATTCTTGAGATCAATTACAGTGAAAAACGTTGCTTCTGAATCAATAGCTGTTAGTAATGAAGAGATATCTGGGACCACAGGGTATTGTGGTACAATACATTTATTTAATTCGCGCAGATCAATAACTAATCGATATACTGGTGGTGCTTTTGGATCCGTTCTTTTAAGAATCGGAATTATCAGGGAATTACATACATTGGAGTCGGTTTCGACAACCACTCCTTGTGCAAAGAGCTCGTCAATGATTTGCAGTAAAGCCACTACAGCATCTGGTGGTAACTTGTATTGTCGCATTCGTGGTAGTACTACTCCTGTTTTCAGTGTGACTCGATAAGGTGTAATGTTCATGCAACCAACATCAGTGGGGCCTTGTGCCCATAAATGTGTAGGTAAATTCTGCAGCCGGTGATCCATGTCTCTAGACACGTAGTGACCTTTAAAGTCACGTAAAAATAGTCGAACCCCTTCCGGAGAACAACATATTATGGCTCCTAGAGCTTTCAACGTTTTTATACCTAACAAGTTTTCTGGACATGATTTAGTAAGCAATAAATCTGTAGTACGTGTCAATGGACCAACCGTCAGTGGAAGAGGTTGTGTTACGTCATTGATTATAGGTTTTCCTGAGAATCCAAGGGAAATATTCTGTGAGCCTGAGAGGGGTGCCCCTGGAACTTCACTGCGTCTTATAGTTGTTCTGCTTGCCCCTGTATCAAGTAAAAACTTTCTGTCTTCCCCTAATAGTTCACTATGTACATAAGGTCCCTCTTGGTCTACAGGAACCTCTATAAGGGGTAAGCCAACTTCCCTCTCTAGGCTATTTCATGTGTATCGCTGATAATCGGGATAATCTGCTTGTGCATACTGATACATCTGTTGTGTCGTTGCTTGTGTGGCAGCAATAGGCTGCGCTTGTGGTGGTGCTACGATCTGTTGTGGAGCTGCCTGTTGCGGAGCTAGTTGTTGCGGAGCTAATCTAGGTTGTGCATGCTGAGGGATTTGTTGTTGATTCTGATCCTGTCTATGTAGACGTGGTCTCTCCTGGGTTCTACCTGTAGCAATATTATGTTTCAGGACTGGACAATCGTGTATATAATGACCTTGTTGTTTACAATAGTTGCATGTCCCTTTCGTAGGACCTGCGGAATCACCCTTTTGATGACCATCGGCTGGAACTGACTGTGCAACAAGCATTTTCATTTTTGTATCTTTCATACGTCTTTGTTCATGTTCTTGTTCTTCTCTAATTCTATTGTGGTGATATTGTAACATCTGTAACATCTGTGATGGGGTATTACCTTGCCAGGTACTTTCGAATTTCAGTACTCTATTCTTGACTTGCAGCAGAGAATTTTCAACTAATTTTGTCACAAACAGATGTGGATATGACTCGCTACTGGCTTTTATGCCACTATTTATACCAAAACATTTTTCAAATCGGGAATAGAAATCACTAGTGTCTTCATCTGGCTTTTGTTTACAGGCTGAGATTGCACCCCAGTCTTCCTTTTTCGTAGTTAATAAACGTGGCAGTACCTGTACTAGTAGCCCTGCTAGTGCTGTAGTCTTTTCCCCAAGCCCTGCTCCTGCAGCTTGGGCCCTTTCTTCGTTTTCTAATGCTGTCCAATCTATCCCACCTCCCATTCCTTTTCTTTGAGTTTCTCATAAACACCGGCGGGTAATAGGACTTTTAATATTTTCATAATGTCGGGGTAGGTATACTCTCCCATGAGTAACATGTCTTTTATTTCACGGTGGAAACCTGCTGGGTCCTTGTCATGACTGGGTACTACTTTCTTCATTTCTAATAATTCCAGTTTAGTTATAGGCGTGTACACAAACACGCGTGTAAAGTTATTACCGTCACCTCTGATTGGGTGTACTTCGCGTAACGGGTTCTGTCTATCTATGTGATACATTTTTCTTCCCATAATGGGAACTGGAACGTGTTCTGGGCATACGAAAGTTAAATATTGGTTTCGAAATTCTAGAATTTCTTTAATCAAATCAGTACCTGACCCTCTCCATATATTCGTGAGTAGTTCTGTCAATATGTCAGGTAAGGGTCCTGGATCGGAGTGTTGGCTTTTATATAATATAAGGAGGTGTTGAATCATGTATATACTAGCTAAACGCTGTTCGTATGGGTCAAGATTCAGAAACGTGTGTGCAAGTACATCATCATTGTATTCGCTGGGACTGTCAGCCCATTGTACTGCTGACCTGGCTAATTCTTGCTCGTCCATGGAATCGAGCATATGGTACCCCCTTCGATCTCGGAGTAATTTATCAACGGCTTGGAATAGGTGTTCCGGGGATCTTGAATTTAACATAGGGGTTTGAAAATGTCTATTATGTTCTGGACGTATCGGACGTATCGGATCATTGAAACCTCTGGTATTATTATGGGGTCTTCCTCTACCTACATAAGCTATCGTTTCTAATTGTTCTGATTCTTGCTCCTCCTCTTCTTCTGATTCTACTCTGTCTATTTCTCGTCTTTCTTTATGTATTCGTTCTACTTCCTTGCGGATCTTTCGACACATGGCGATTATACACGCCTGTCTATCATGTTTCTCTTCTGATATGTTCTGACCCCATTTGGCAAGTCTTTGCATGGTATCGTGATCTGCCCCAGGCCTGTCTTGATTCCTAATTACGCAATTTATGAAAAAACGTAGTAGTTGTCTTTGGACATCCACTTTCTGGTATTCCATAGCTTCGTTAATACTTTCTGGACCTCGCCCTGTTTGGACAAAGCGATATATTTCGTCTAGGTGTTCACCCATTCCTGGTATCGTCATTAAATATAATGTAGCTCGTCGTATACGTAGTGATGATATGAGCAATTTGTCCTGTCTGCCTGGCACTGGATCGTATCTACAATCCACAAGCTGTTCTTTAAACATGTCGGATGTCGCTAATTGGGGTGTACGTTGGAGTGCTAAATCTCTAAGGGTCTGTTTATTTCGCGGCGGTGTGGCAAACATGTCTGTCGTACCTCCTGTAGCACCATCTGAGGTGCTAGGCACGAAAGGATTAGTTGGACGTAGGATAGAGATTGTAGATGCGGGAAAAACTGTAGAAACGGACGGACCTGTGGGAACTTGTGTAGGAGTTTGTAGTTGCGGGGATACAGACGGATGCTCTTGGTGTTGAACACCATCGGCAAGCGGTGTGGGTGGTATGGTATTAGCATACTCGGGAGCTACGTCATCTAAATAGGAGGAAAGGAAAACGTCCTTTGCTGTTTTGGGATGTGTTTTGGGATGTGCTTTTATCGGGAGCAATGGAGGAGTTAAGTCTTTTGGTATTTCCGGGGTAGCCTTAGGTAACCCTTCGGCCAGAAGAGGATACATACTATTCATAAGAGTGTTTCTTTGTCTATTTACCTGTTCTGATTTTACTCGGGTACCTTCCTCAATTAATAGATTTTCTCGGGCTTTATTTGAATTCTTTCTACCTTTCTCTTCCTGTCTGAGCGCTTTTTCTGTACGTCTATATGATTCTTTACGCCATAATTCAATGGCATCTTTCTGTGACTGTCTGGCTTTCTTTTTCCATAATTCTTCTTCTACTCTCATGATGCAATCTGCATCCCAGGTCCCCACTGCGGGCCATCTCTGATTTTCTGGCAAATCCTTGGTGTAGTCCACCCATAAGTCAAGAAATAATACGGCATCTAGGCCATGTTTATGATACATAAAGTACCCTGGAGTGTCCCTAGGTGGGATGGGAACAGCTTCTTCGAGTACCCCTTTTCTGGTTTTGATCTGTCTTAGTTTCGAAAAGAGCGGCATTTTTAGACCTTATTACTAGAACACACTTTATACAAGGAACACAATAATGAACAGTCATTCACACCACAATATATAGAACGTATTTAAAACATTTAACACTTAACAGTTTTACCGAACGATGATAACTAATAGAAAACTAGTTACTGACATAATACTGACATTAGATAATACTTATTTATATGCAAGACATACTATATATACTGCTAAACAGTACAGATACACTGCTGAAACAGTGCAGACCGGATTTGTGTACCCAAACCCGTCTTGACCGGCACAGACTATGTGCACGTAAAATGCCTCCCCGGTAATGGTACTCACCGGGTAGCTCGGAACGGAAAGCCTCGGAACGGAACTGAAACTGGACCGGACTGGACTCGACTCGACTGGACTCGGAACTTCGGAACCTGGTGGGCCTCTGTATACCTCGGATCTTGCTCTCTCAGCTAGGCTCTGGTCGGGATACTTCGCACTTCTCACCGCCTCGTCTGGGTGTTGATCGCAGCCTCAGTCGCCCCCGCTTGGCCGGAGGGAGATACAGGAAATCCTGCAGGTACGCGTTTTTGTCCGTTCAGCTGTGGCAGGAGACCGGGCCTGCAACGCACCGCCGGCGCGTGAGATGAGAAAGTGTCCCTATTCGGGCGCCAATTTATGTGGTAAATATTTCATTACCGGTACTATTTTTTATGCGGTAAAGTCTAGTAAGAATAACTCAGTAAATATAAGAGGCAGAATCCGTGGTATTGGAGGTTTTAAAAGGCTTTATTCCTATACAAAGGAATACAATTCGAATTGCAGGCTTTCTATTCCATCACCACGAAAGTTCAGGAAGGAAGGGCATACATTATTGACAGATAAGCAGTTTTATAGAAAATGCATTACAGTGAAACAGATGCAAGAGGCGTAACAGCTGATAGTACAGATAAAAGGTGCATACGTAACTAATAGAGGCGGATATATGGGCGTAACTTAGTAAACGTCATTATACATGATGTCACAAGTGGGTGGATCCATAAGAGAATCCTGCAATGTCAGCAGAAATATTTGGCAGAGATGCGCGCGCAGCCGCATGACGTGTGATTGACGTGCAACTAGAGGGTGAAGGGGACTTGACATTTAGCTCTACATGTGGAGACAGAAGTCTGGGGGTCATGTCAACCTAATCCCAAATCATATCTAATATCCTATGTTTAAAGAACTGTGTTATCCAAAAGGAAAGGTCTCTAGGATAGAATCTATTCTATACTGACTGTTAGTGCGTGTACAAGCGTCTAAGTGTCTACATGAGATGCGAGGGGGTAGGAATATTCCATGGTAACGGGGCTATGAATTACTTGCATGAGGACAGCGAGGCCTGGCCCTTTGCACGGTAGCTGGAGGAATGTTTACCTAAACTACTAGACAGGAATGCATCGGATGAGGAGCGGAGTAGATAATCTTGAAGGTGAAATACAGTTTTTGGCAGGCAACAGGCTGGATCAGGCACCGTTAGCCGCGCAGGGAGTAGGACAAAGTTCAAGGATACAGATGCAGGCTCAGACTGGAGCTTTCAGAGGCAGAAGGCAGGAAAAGGCTTGATGACAGAATTCTGGGCCTACTCGCCTGAATCTGTAAAATGTGGAAAGTGAACCACATAAAGTCGGTGGCCTTTCATACTTAGGAATGGAATATCTGACCCATTCATGGCGGATCTGAAAGAGGACATGTTGACGGTGGACGCACATGTATTTGCGTCTTCAAAACTGGAACTGGAGGGAACATACATGTACTTATAGCATGCACATGGAGCCGTTGGGGTCTACGATAGGGGACATAACTGATCACAAAATTCATATTTCCTCACCCCATCGACTTAGGAGACCCTCAGGGACCAGAAGGGGTCGTGGCCTCCGAGGCCAATTCATTGCAGCCCCAACATGGTGAGCAGAAATGCCTGTGGGCCCAAGCTGGTCAGGGCCGCAAACTTGTCATCATGACCAAAGTATCCAGTGATGCAGTCCCCAGGGTCTGTTCATCGACAGCGCTCACCTTTTTGGAAGGACGGCCCACCAGCCGCCTAGCAGATTACAGACTCCTGCAGCGTTTGTGGCCTCCTGGGCAGGCCATCAAACCTTCAGCAGTGATGGAGGGGAGCAAAGGCTGTCGTGAAAGGGCTCTCTGTCCGCCTCTGGATGGCCTGTCGGCAGTGCGTGGTGCTGCAGTGCCACTGGCCAACCCAGGGATGCAGCAAGGGCCGGAGCCACCTCAAGCACCATTGGCCCCACTCCGAGGGAGCCCGGCACCGCAGGCTTGGTCAGCCCCCTCTTTCCTCACCTTGGTGTGGCTCCAGAAGCAGGGCTCCTGTTGTAGGGTGGCGGGAACAGCACCAGTCTAACGGCACCCCCACACAGCCTCCAGGGCCGAGGGAGCATTCACAGAGGGTCCTACAGGCATGCACGGACTGACTCAGCCTTGCCCGCTCTCGCGCTGAAGCCATGCCGAGCATGGGGATCGCAGGCCCTGTGGAGGCCTCTCTATGCCAAGCTCGGACCGACCTGCCCGCCCACCCAGTCGATCTGCTGTCTTCTCAGGGCATCTGCTGCACTGGACAACTTCTGGGTGCCTAGTTCAGCGAGTCATGGCTGGTGCAGCATATGGAGGCTCTCTGGTCCGGCAACTCAAGGCATGGGCGGATGGGCCCTGTGGAAGAGACGGAGTGACAAGAAGGCACATCCTACTCGGTTGCCATCTTAACCGTGCCCCGAGACATGCATTTTTAAAGATTAAATGCAAACGTGCTTTCTAGTACCTGATAGTGAAAAGCGCCAACTGTGGCTATCTGGTCACGCTGAACTAGGACAAAGTCAAAGTTTCAGGTCAATAGCGATGGAGTGTGGGTTGGATCCATCGAGTGGTCAGGGCTGGTCAAGTTTTTACCTTCACACGTTGTCACTTTTTTGGAGCTTTTTCTCTCCACGTCGAGCAATTGGCTTCATCATTCTGGATTTCAGTTTGACAATGGTGATCTGCTGCAGTGCTATGTCTTGGTGAATCCTGGAAGTCTTTGTCATCAATGTCGAAGAGCTCCAGAGCTTTCAGTGGGGCAAACCTTCCTGGTCAGTCTGAGTCACGGTTGAACGTCGCCGGTTCGACTGCCGTCGTGACCTTGGTCTTCTTATGGAGCCTTTTCCAAAAAGTTGTCCAAAAGTTCTAAAACTTTCAGAACCTCTTCTGAAAGGTCCTTTGAATGTCTTTAAGGGTCCACAACAACAGTCAAGGGTACAGAAGCTCTGATTTGCTGCTTGGGGTCTGGGGACTACAATTCTCACAATGCACCTGGTCAATCCAAGTAAGGTCCAAGTGAAGCTAGTCAGCTGGGCTTGTCCTGAGGTAGTGGATGCAGCCGACTTCTTCCAGCACTTTTCTTCCTGTTGCTGATCAGGGAGTCCACTCCTTAATAGACCTGGGCAGAGCTCACAGAGTTTCACTCCGTGGGTTTCAGCGAAGTTACTGAAAAACTCCGCCAATTTCTGCAGAGTTCTGCATGTGGGTGTAGTATTGCTCTGCCACCCTTACTCGTAATTTGCATATTTTCAGAACAAGGTAACGTTTTAAAATTCCAAAGTGGTAGTTTATGTCAGCAAAAGCCAAGACTGGCTCCAAGCATCAAACATGGCACAAGACACTTCCCACTAAAGAACACAGAAAGTGCAAGTGCATCAGATGAAGTGACTCCCACTGTAGGACTCCGCTTCCTCTCCACTGCTAACATCATCCCTCTGCACTCATCGCCTCCCCTACACTCTTCCTGCTCCCTACCCCTGAGTACCTGGTCAAGTCATGATAGTCAAGGAAGGACATGATAAGCAGCAACGGGTCAGTGGGCAGTCTTTTCAGGGTCAGCACCATGGACACCACCATCTTCAGACTGTCTGGGGCTTGCTAGCCCTCATTATTTCATGGAAACTGAAGATGGACTAGCTAACGTACAGCTCAGCTGCCCTGGGTTATCGCTGCGTCAGCCATGTTCTGAACAGCATCATACATATAAACAATTATAATTACAGAAAAAAGGCTGACGATATCACACGTTATATTTATCCAGACACACTGCTATATATTTTAGTTAATTATCTTAAGATAAACTGACAGTTCAACAAATTAAACATATATTCTGAAAACTTGTTGGATTTCTTTACTATATACCGCCAGTTTGGCAATTGACTCCTCATTATTGCATAGCGTAAATTCCTAGAGCAACTTATAAAAGAATATTAGAATGAACCAGTACAATTCTAAAACAAGGAGAGACAAAGGCAAAATTATATACATTGAAAAGTGCAAAAATAGTTATTTATTGATAATAATATATTCAGTATTTCATCTTTAGAACTAGAACAAACCACATACACACCACATCCATCTCATCATTCGTACTCAACAGCCATAATGTATACATGTACACGCGTAGAAACCATCCGGGAGCTGCAGCCACTTTACGACCCAGATACATACCTTTGTATTAAAAGTCTATATACAAGGCCCATCTATAGAAAATGTTTAAATAATCACCATGATGGAAATATAAAATACATCAGAACATGTACATAATGCTTTGACTTATGAATTCTCAGGTGTTGATCATACCTGTACATGTATGCATTATGACTGTTGAGTATGAATGATGAGATATCAAGAGCCTTAGATTAAATAGCACCTTGACTTTGAAAAGTACATCTAGTTTGCGGAATACTGCTCTCTGGTTTAATGAAAATCTAAATACAGACAAAAAAACTTGCAAATGCCTAGAGCAAATTTGGAGCAAAGATTATTGCCCAATCAGAAGAGTTAGTTATAAAAAAACTGAGTTTAAGCAGTATCATGCGCTCATTAGGAAAATGAGGTGCGCTTTCTACACCGAAAAAAATGAGAAAGCTAATAAGCCCTTCAAAGAACTCTTCTCTATTTTGAAATTACTGTCTCCGCAGGAACGAACGACGGTTGCAGCACAGTCATCTCCTGAGAACTGCAATAAGATTGCCCACTTCTTTACTTCTAAAGCAGTGAAAATCTATGACACCATCCTGCTAGAAGCACTTAGCGCGATTAATTTAGATATAATAATAAATTTAGGACCCCTGCTTTGGAAGATCTGAAGGACTTGGCCTTGGGCATCAAGTCAGGATCACCTTTTGATCCAGCCCTGCCTAAAATCCTGATGCAAGGAAAGGAAATCATCCTCCCCTACGTTCAACAGCTAATAGCTCTATCCTTTTCGCCTGTTCCTAAAGCGGAATCAAAAAATCTTGAGATGTAGTTTGAGCTGAAACTCTTGTTCAAAAGTCAAATTGGGACATTAGCTGGAAAGTGCTTCGGGACTCTCATAGTCCTAAGGAAACTCCTAGACCTTCTACCAATAGCGGCAAGAAAAAACATTGTTCATGCCCTGGTCACATCTCAAATAGACAATGGCAATATCCTATATCTGGGAGCCTCTAAAGGAAGTTTAATTAAACTCCAATGCATTCAAAACGCTGTCACAAGTTTGGTTCTCATTCTCCCGATAAGAGCTTCCACCGCGAAAGCCCTGTCCACCTTTCAATGGCTGCTAATGGAGAACAGGATCACCTATAAGGCCATGTGTTACTGCCACAGAATTTTGTGGAACAAGAGCCTGAGCTACCTACGATCAATGATAACTCCTTACATTCCTAGAAGCGATCTAAGATCTGTAGGGACCCACTTGGTCAAGGTACCAAGAATCCAAAGAGCCAGGATGGAGCTCGATCTTTTTGTTACCTTGCAGCTAAAAAGTGGAACACTTTGCCTCTGATTTTGAATAAGTAAGTAATTTATTTACATGATTACTTAAAACCATTACAACAGTAAAACATCAGTATAAATGTTTCCATAATGTAAAACTATAATTTAGATTAAGATAAAACCTTTGCAAAAGTAAAACAGTAGCAGACAGATTTTACGAGTTAAAACCCTTAGCTATGTGCCAGTGTTTGAAGTTCATTTTAGCCAAAACGACGTTCTGACGTTGTTAAAAGGATTTGTTTGGATTAAAGGGTCTAAAACTGCAGTACTATTGTAAAACAGGGTTGTTGGCAGTATGTGTAATGTGCCGTTTTGAAAGTTTTTCCTCCTGTGTAGCGCGTTCTGGGACCACAGGGTCTTGAGTGAGGTTCCCATCAGCTAAGGCGAGCAAAATGCAAGATTATCAGCGAATGAGGTGAATCTCTTGGGTACTAACATAGCAGTAGCCGAATCTTAGATGCCTGGTGTGTTGGCCCAATTGGTCAGCTAAGTGCTGGAGTTTAACATTTTTCCTGCTGATCCCATAAATTGGACCAGACAGCAGGCTAACTGGACATCCCCACCTTAGAAGCATGCTTTCACTGCCAGCCTGCATGTCTTTGTTCCTTGTTTAGTCTCCCATATATGCACAATAAGTGTAGCTCGTCCTCTTTTGATTCTCCGCATAATCGACAGTGGGTTGTTATCTGTTGTTTCCTTTTGGGCAAATTAAGCAAGGATGGAAGGATGCCCAGCTGCAGATGAAGCCTGCACCTAAATAGGGTTGAGGGGAATCTCTGGAGTAACTCTTTAAGACAAACCAGCCGTGTGCCCTTTTCTTTAATGCAGCTTTGTCCTCCACTAGGGACATAATTTTTACCGTTTTATTTATAAATTCTTCAAAGCTTTGGTGGGACCCAGTACTCTCCCAGAGATCTTGTAGGGCCAGACAGTCTTGCAGGTAGGTCATAGCCACACTGCCTTTTTTTGACTGAAGCTTGTTTCAAAGGTGCGCGTTCAGAGTCCCAGAATCCGCTCCCCTGGTTTTGTGGCAGCATTTGGCGAAGGCACCCTTTATGTGCTATTTGTTGATTCCTTAAAACGAATTCCAGTCGTATTTGTGCTGACGAAGTATATTTGGGTAGATTGAATATTATTGTCATTGCCCTAGCTATTGTGCTATCCAAAATGCCTGCGTCTCCTCCTCGTAGGTACTCGCTCCCCTAGGTGATAGTGGGAGGAGCTTCGCTTGGATCGCCTGTAGCAAAGGCATTCGACTTTGGCCAGTTATTTTGAGTTTAATGTTTTTTAATGCAACCGCCATTGCATTACCTCTTCTTGCTATGGCTTCTATTTATTGCGAGAACGTACATTAACTGTCCATTATTACACCCAGGTACATGTACAGTTTCCAGTGGGAGTCCTTCCAGTTGCCAGTGGTGTCTGTGTGCATTCTTTTCCAGGTTTAGCCCCATCTCTTTTGATTTGTCCAGATTTATACATAATCCATTGTTGGCCGAGTAGTTGAACGTGGTGTCAACCAGAGTGTGGCTGATTAGTACAAGGTCGTCAGCGTAAAGTAAATTTGAAAGGATAAGACCTCCCAAATTTGAGCGAGGGTGTTGTAGTTATCTAGCTCGAGCAAGAGGTTTGACATAAAAAGATTAAACAAAGTCGGGGGCCGAAACACAGCCTTGTTTCAGCCCCTTAGTCATCGATATCTTTCTAGATAGGCAGTCACCAGCTCCCAGCTTTATTTGTACCCACGTATCGGTATAGAGTAGAATCAGCTCAGTCTGGAGACTCTGTGGAATTTTCCTTTTTGGAAAGTTTTTCCATAGTTTCTTCCTGTCAATGTTATCAAAGGCAGATGAATAATCAATGAAGCAAACAAAGAGTGACTGATTGACGTGACCCATGGAAAGGACATTCCACAAGGGACTAGGGGGCATATCAACAACAACCGGCGATAATTATCGCTCAGCGCTCTTAGCGTGAGGATAATTATCGCCGGCTAGCGTGAATTTTTATCGCTGAGATAGCGTGCTATTAGCAACGCTTATCTCAATAGCGATAAAAATCCTCACGCTAAGTGGCTAAAGTGAGAATATCGCTGGAAACCCAGCGATAATCTCACGTTACCTTGTTGATAGGGACAGGCAAACTTAGCCATGATATCCTCCTTCCATAGGATATCATGGCTAAGTCTGAAAATTAGCAGACGTAAAAAAGCAGCGTTAACCGCGGTTAGCGCTGCTTTTTTTGTCTCTAACAGGGTTAGCGACATTCTTGATAATAGGAGAAATGTCGCTTAGCGACATTTCTCCTATTATTTTACTCTGGAACGCCCCCTTTGCATCTCATTAGAGATGCAAGGGGAAGCGTAGAGTAAAAGGGTGCTAACATGCAAATTTGCGTGTTAGCACCCTGTTGTTGATAGGGCGCTAGTTTTATCTCTGCTTTTTTGGCTTTTAAAGCCAAAAAGCAGAGATAAAGCCCTTGTTGATATGCCCCAAAAAACTTAGCTGTTTTATCTTTAAACACGGCTGTTTACCTCGTTGGCCTTTTAGCGCTCCTGCTCTTTTAGACTACGCACTGCTTTTTTCCTGCTCCTCTTTTCACCCTGCTAGGTGTTCAGACTTTTAGCACACCGTTGGGTGCAACCAGGCCCCTGCAAGAATTTCAACCTTCTCAGAGCAAGTGGAAAATGTCAGGGCATTTTTGGGCACATTTTAGGACAACTGCTCATAAAGTGACCCGGTATCATTAGTTCCAAACAATTGCTCCCTATTTCCACAAAAAAACCTTGTAATGGCTGGAAGTTGGTCCTGAGATACTGTCTGGTAATGTAGAGCGGTGGGTGATTTCATTCAGATGAGATTTAAACCACTGTTTGATTTTTTCAAGGCTATATATTTCGTCCATCACTTTCTGTATACTTCAGAATTTCACATTAATGCAAACTGCTTTTCATCATCAACTGAGAGTTGTATGACAGTCACATCATAAATACAATTGCAAAGCATCTCCACTCAAGCCATCACGTGGGTGTTGGAGTGCTTAGAAAGCGATGTGGGGAAATCAGACATGACCTGTTAGTAGTACCTGGCCAATGGTGAGGCCTTGATTGTTTCTGGGCAATAGCAACATTTTAAGGACATTTGCACTGATCATAGAGACAAACAATATCATAGTGACTTCTATGGTTACAGAATCTGTACAATAGTGCACCTCTGTATGCTCATTGCACTTTCCTAATGATTGGTACACTAAAGGTGTTGCATCATACGGTATCTTTCAGCAGAGGTGCGATAGCCTGGAGGGTTGAGAACCTGCAACAGTATTTTTTGCATGCTTGTCAAATACCCGCAACTGACAGAAAAATAAACAGAAAGGCAAAGACTTTTCCCCTGGGATCAGACACCACTCCCAGGAGCAGTTGCATTTTCACATTGAAGCCCAACTTTCTATGTTGACTTTGAAGGTGAACTTAAGTTGGATGATTAAATAACTTTATTTTGATCTGATTGTCTGCTATTGAAAAAGAGAAAAAATAGCATTGTGTAGTATAATACAATATATGAAAAAGAATAAACCTTTCTTCTTACAGGGTTGCAAACTGACAAATAGCAGTTCTTTAAAAATAAATATTCTGAGCAATAATTTAGCAGTACTTCAATTGCGCTCCCCACTCTCAGTTTTGATTAGCCTGTAAATGTTTTCAAATTAGGAGATCGTCTGAATATGAAACATTGTTTTAGGGCTCCCTCTATGGTAAAAAGGTTGGGAATCGCTGCTTAGATATGCCACTTTTAGCACTGGACCTAACCAGGGACACAAGGCCGTACTAGAAAATTATACAGTCGTGTAGCTGTAGGAAGTGAGGAGTTCTCCACTAAGGGGTCGATTACGATGTCGTTTGGAAAGGCTCCGAATGGGATTCAGAATCTGAGAATCTGATTTGGAACCCAAGTTCCCAACCGAATCGGATAGATTTCCGAACGACCAATTGCCATGTAAGGAAACCATTCGGGCTGTCTGATTAGGTCCCGAACGGGATACGGACAGCCCCACTCGTTCGAAGCCGAATCACACAGGTCTATGGACATGGTTTCCAACCAAGCGATTACGATGACAGATTCTGACGGCCTTTCCGAATCTGTCTGCCCAACAAGAAACAACTGTCGGAATCTGACTTTGGGGGCGCGTAGCAGGCCCACCTTCACCAGGAGGCCCTACTGGTTGGGGCCTGTGTGGGTACCCATGGGACCCCTCTTTACCACCATGCACAGTGTGGCAGGCACCATGGGGTGCCCGTCACAGGGTGCATGGTTTTCCCCAACCACCCCTTTTTTCAATGGGAGCCTGTGTTCTCGTTCGGAACACAGGCTCCCATTGAAGTCAATGCGATTCCGACCGAACGATGTATGGAAGCATCGTAATCTGTTGACTTGCAGAACCCAATTCGGTTGGAGACGATTCTAAAACCGATTTGGTCGGGAGAGTTTCCAATCGACATCGTAATCGAACCCTAAATATGGAAAGCTGAGTTATCAGGTTTTACACAAGATTACTCTTGGTTAATAAAACTACGAAATAGGCAACATAATATTGTTGTCACTTCTAGGTGCAGGAAATTTGAAATGTATTTCTATGCATGTAACATTGTTCATGAAAGATCATACTGAACAATTAAGTTGATTAGCTTCTAATTTTACTAATCATCTACAATAAACTCCTTTGTTTACACATACAAATTTCATTAAGCTCCATATTTCCATTATCTTTCAAGACAAAGTGGCTGCGCTAATTTCAATTTTAAATCCCTCTCTGGATTTTCAATTCTAATTTGTAATTAGACACTTTCTTTCATTGCAAGAATTTATGCTGATGTATAAGCACTCTTATTATAAAAGCTCACCTTGTACAAAATAATTAGATTTATGCTACACTTCCTATCTTATCATTCATTTCATATTTCAAATACTGTATGACTTTCCAAGCTTCTACCAAGTAGATTTGGCTGCTGTGTCACGCAGTGTCACTTATATGTACATGAGCATGTTTGGTCCGCCTACACCTTCTCCCAAGCTCCGGTTCTGAGGGAAGAGCCGCCTAGCAGCATTTATGGAAATCCCATTTACAAGGGAGGAATGGAGGGGCTGCCTGGAGACTAACCCTCCTTTAACAATGTACAATAAACAGATCCTAATAGGGCCTTGCCAGACTCCATGCAGGCAAGTCTCCATTGTGGATCAGACGCCGAGGCCGCCTGTTCTACACAATTCATTCCTGAGGGAAAAGGGCCCACCTACATGCTTCCTCGAGTCGAGACATTGCAAGAAGCACATGACACAACACAGACAAAATGTTGTGCTGTTTAGCTAGCTCGACCTGGTTCACTGGCCCTTATCTTGACAAACCTATTCCTTTGGGGACTTATTCTCCCATTATAAAACCTCTATAAAATATGCTCTGCTTCAACACCCACTCTTTTACATCATCTGAAAGTACAAACCCCCCTTGTATAATTTCCATTGTATTCTTGCTGTACTATTTAGCTCCACCACAGACACAAGACCCTGATAAAAACCTTCACAATATATGTTAAATTCGTCCACCACCCACCACCCTACCTCAGTATGACCCTCTGATGATCTTCTCAAAGTATATTTATGCACTGCTTAGATTTCATGTTTTCATTGTGAGAAGTAGCTTAGACAATGTGTTCGATAAGCCAAAATTTGAGGTTTTCACCACTCTCAGGCCCTCAATTGTGGGGTTTTGGAATAGGGCAGAGCAGCAGGTCACCTTGCTGTGCTGTCCTATGTCAAATTGGAAGGGCACAAATGAACCGTATTTATCCAATACAGTGCATTCCTTTCCTTACTCCCTGCACTGGTACCGTTTCGGCAGCCTAGCTTCAACGCAAGCCTCCTTGCACCACAGTGCAAGGGTGCCTTTGTTGTTGGCAGGATTGTTTTTGTGCAGAAAGGGGCAGCTTTCTGCACAAAGGCAATCTTGGGAGGCTTTTCCCTGTGCAGTAAGGGCACCTTCCTGCACAAAAACAATCCTGGGAGGCCTTTTTCTTTTTCATGTGTGCTGCAGAATGCTTTGATCTTTTAGGTGCTAGTTTTTACTGTACATTTTAAAAATTAATAACTCAGATTCTACTGATTGGATTTTTGTTGTTTGATGCCAAATAAATTATAAAAATCGACTTCTGTGTGAGATTTTGCTTGTGTTGTGTTTTTACTTTATTATGGTGTGTGTGCTGCATAAAAGCTTTGCACATTGCAGCTAAGTTAAGCCTGCCTGCTTTTGTGTCAAGCTACCAGACAGGTTAATTTAGTGATTTTTGAAGTTCACCCTTTCGGGGATTGTGGCTGTTGATTGAATTGGGGTCACCCCCCATTCAACCAACAACCCAATAGCTTACACTCAGCATGTCCTCTACTAGATAGTACTAAGAATAGAGAAAACAAAAAAGGAGGCAGAGTGTCCACAATAAACAAAGAAGACTTTCAATGTTCAGGAACCACCCTATAACCACTAACTCCTTCAAATATTAGAAGTAATCAGAGAGGTCACTAAAACATCCAAAATTGATACTATATTAGTATTTCACCTATCAGGAACCAACAAGATCTTAACTAGAAGAGCTAACTTATCTCACAGCTAACCCACCATTATCCTCTAATGATCAGCTAATTTTCGGAGACTTCAACATCCACTGGAACAATAAAGAGGATAACACAGTAAAAGCCTTATCTCCTTTCTAGCCAAGACCAGATTATCACAGTTATACCAGAACCCCACTTTAAGCAAGGGAGCAATTCAATCAATCAATTAATCAATCAGGGGTTTGTAAAGCACACTACTCACCCATTGGGGCTTAAGGTGCTGCGTTGAGGGTGTGTGCAGCTCTGTTGGGGGTCATTCGAAGAGCCTGGTCTCAAGGTCTTTCCTGAATTGGTGCAGTGTTGAGCTTCGCCGGAGGTGGAAGGGGGAGATCATTCCAGGTCCTGCCTGTGAGGTAGGAGAAGGACTTTCCACCGCTCTGTAACTGTAGAAGCATGGGATGGTGGCTAGGGAGAGGTCAGCTGAGTGGAGGTTTCTCCTGGGGGGCATGGAAGGAGAGGCGGTTGTTGACGTATTGTGGTCCGATGTTGTGGAGGGCATTGTAGGCGAGCGTGAGCAGCTTGAAAGTTATTCTTCTTTTGACGGGGAGCCAGAGGATGTCGCGGAGGTGTTGGGTGATGTGGTTGTGCCGTGGGATATCGAGGATTAGTCTGGCTGTGGCGTTCTGGATAGTCTGGAGTTTGTGGAGAAGTTTTTTGTTGATTTCGGCATAGAGGGCATTGCCGTATTCCAGTCTGCTGGTGATGAGGGACAGTTTTCCTGAAGTCAGAGGATATCCATTTGAACGTTTTTCTGGAGTTGGAGGATATCCATTTAAATGTTTTAGTATGCAGAGGGTGTTGATGCATGCGGAGGAGACAGCATTGATCTGGCTATTCATAGTGAGAGATGAGTCTAGTATGATGCCGAGGTTACGCGCATGGTCTGTCGGGTTGGGTGGGTTTCCGAGGGTAGGGGGGCCACCAGGTGTCGTCCCGTGCAAAGGGGGTGGAACAGCTGCGGATGACTCTCTGAGTTGAGTTTCTCGACCCAATCGTTGCAGATCACTCCATGGTAACAGGGGATGATACAATACAAATTGATTGGTGTGATCATCAGCAGTACCATTCTTAATTTAAATCCACATAATCCCACATCAGACGTACCTCAAACCCCCTTTTGAATGGGTCTAAAAACACCAACAATATTCCAATGCAAGCCATAAAAAAGCATTATCCGCAAAGCTCCTCCTGAAAATGAGAAGATCTAGCTATCCAAACCCTGGAGAATGCCTTTACTGTGGAAGAACAATGCACCACATCCATCTTAAAGTTATGTATTGTTTAACTATGTAAACCAAAAAGCATGCCAGACAAAAAAAAAAATGTTGAGTCACACAATGTGTAAATGCAGAGCATTGGCTATCTAAAAAGCAGATGGCAAAGATTCTCATTCTCACCAAGCTCCTAAAATATCAAAGATGGAATTATAAATCTAACCTCAATACCATAACCTTTATTTTTCCAAAAACAAATACAAAGACCAAATACATAATTCAAGGAAATTCTTTAGCATAATAAAAATGCAGACAACTGCAGGGGACATTGCTGACGAGGTAGCAAATTAGGAGTGAATTTCTCAAGACCCTCACTGAATTCTGCAGTATCCTGTACCCTAAATTTGCCATTGGCAGCCCAAATCAGCAGCCGTGTGAATGGTCAAATGGTCCTGCAGCCTGGTCTTTATCTGAAGCATTAAGTGGCATGTTCAGGCTTGCAGAGAAGATAGGTGATAATGCAGACATATTTACCTGAGCCTGCATTGAGGTCTTGTTGACGCCCAATGGTGTAGAATGTGAGAACTGGTCTAGTGGAAGTTGGGACAGGCTGTCCCTGTGCTCATCGAGCTGGCCTCTCTACAAAAGGCCATAGAGGATGGGGAGTGCTGCCAAAGAGGAATCAGGACTTGTTTGGACACACATGGCAAGCCCTGATTGTTGATCACCTTGTACAGATTGGTCTCCTTATAAAACAGGAGAGAAACAGAGAGAGAGAGAGAGACACGTCAGCCTGTGGACCAAGCCTTCGTGTTTTATGCAGCCTATGTCCAATATGAACTAAATCTGCTTTGTATGCGGGGGATACTCTAGTGATGCATGCCTCAAGCCCTCTCCATAAAGACATTTGAAGGTGAGAGAAGCCCCTCATTTAATAAAACAATTAATGCCAGTGTGAACCATGACTGATGCAGAGGGGATCAGCTGAGCAGTGCGGGTGAACCATGAGGGAACCGTGAAGAAGTGCTGTTGATGTTGCTTCCAACTGCTGTGTCAGGCCGCATAAACTGATTGTGAGATCGCAGGTAGTGCAATCACCTGCCAATAAGACCATGGCACAGGGTCATAGTGGCCTGTGGGCCTACTGGTGGTTGGAAAGCTACGAAATTACCAACGGGCAAAATAGAAGGACTAACAGGCACAAGCTAATAAAATCATTAAGTGCAAAATGGAGCAGACAGGCTCCGCTACATCTGAGTTCTGTTGTCTCAGGCTTGGGGCACTGTGAAATCTGTTCACAGCCGACCTGATGCAGGGAATCTAGTATTGCACCAGAACTGACAAAATATACTGTATCCAACATGTTAGACCTGGCATCTTTTGACATAGTTTCCTTTAAATTTTTGCTTCTGCCCTCCTGTTTTTGATTGTGTGCTGAACTTCAGTTTTATTGGTTTAAGGACTCTGAGCACTTTACCACTGCTGACCAGCGTTAAAGTGCATGTGCTCTGTGTCTAAAATTTGAAGGCATTTTGTTGTTCCATGATTGGCTATTTGATTTGCTGATAAGTACAGTGCATTATATGTGCACAGGGCTTGTAAAGCAAAGGCTACTAGTGGGCCAGCAGCACTGATTCTGCCACCCCCATGAGTAGCCATTCCAACGTCTCAACCTTGCCACTGCAGAGCCTGCGTGTGCAGTTTTAAACTACCATGTCGAACTGGGAAGTTAAGCTACTTTCCAAGCCCAAACCTTCCCTTTTATTACATGTAAGGCACCCCTAAGGAAGGCCCTAGATAGCCCCATGGGCAGGCTCCAGTGTTTTTATAAGGTAGGACATGTGCTTTTAAGTGTTACATGTCCTGGTAGTGAAAAAACAGATAAATTCATTTTTCACTACAGCAAGGCCTATCTCTCCATAGGCTAGCATTGGATCTGTGGAAATTTAGCTTGCAAACTGAACATTATCTGCGCCATCTTGCCTCTCCCCAGCGCCACGCACAGCGAGCACACAACAGCCATTTTAGGCACCCCACTCTCTCCCCCGCTCATTGTCAATCGCCAGTGCGTTCCCCTGACGCTGCAAGCATCCCCCGCGCACCGGCCACCCCCGCTCTCTCATACATGGGCCATAAACCTTCTCCTTCTGCGCGACCCTGCCATGGAACCACATCCCACGCCTGACCGACATCCCATACATGGTCATGCCTCTCTTTGATAACCCCCTTCCTCTGCGCCCCATTGTCCGAACTGATCCCAGGCCATCACCTAGCCCTGCGGATGCAGTTTATTGCCCCTACTGTAAGGGAAACACCCCACATCAAAGGGATTACAGTGGATCAAAGCCCCTACCCCCTGAGACCCGGCCGGTTGCACACATCCCCGGGAATTGGCGGAATGTCCAGCTGCGTGATAGCCATCTCCTACTGTAGATGGGGTGGGGACTTCCACTGTAGATATGTGTGGGAACGAGTTCGAAGTGGGGATTCCGAAGACGTTCTTTTATACATCAAAGTAATCTCAAGAATGTGCCATGTACAATAAACCTGCAATAAAGTCATAAACCTGTGTATAAGAGGCCAGGCCTCAGAGATGCAGTTAGAGCACCTCGTGACGATACCTTGCTGTCTGATCTGATGTGTTCTGCTCCGACGGAATAAAACTTTGTTTCCTGCCTTCCAGTCTCCGGCGCCTGCCTCTTTCATTGGTAAATTATCGAATGGTATGAGAGGCGATTACCGCCGGGCAATACTTGAAGGGTTATCGACTAAAACTGCCGCTACCATTTAACAATTGGCGTCCCAAACGTGGGGCCCATCAGAGACACGTGGATCCAGTGGGAGAAGTCCTGACGACAGAGTGAACGACTGCACCGATCGGGAGAGCTCCTGCCCAATAGACCCTCGTCTGGCAGCCGATCATCCGAACTTCACTGGTTCCGAGCAGACCTCTCTCGAGTGATCTACGGTCCTGACTGGGAACCATCAGGAGTGCCGCGGCAAATACGGAGAGTAGAGGACGATCGGGCGCTGGAGGCGGAAGACGAGAAACTGTCCACGCGGTCCGGGTAAGGTCATGATACACGACAAATTGCGAAATAATTGATTGATTGTTTGAAGTTTTGAAATACTAGTATTGCTCATTGATTGTTCTCTTTTGAGATATTCGCTGTCTACAAACGGGGAGGAGTAGAAATACTCTCTCTCTCTCTCTCTCCCTTTGCAAATAGTGAAGGGTAGGTAACGCAGACTTTTGTCCCCGTTGTAACCCGTCGTGCCTATCTTTATCTCCCCACTGATTGATTGTCCGAACATTGATTGTTTTGAAGAATAGTGCTCTTTGAGATATTCTCTGTTTGCAAATAACGTAGAATAGAAATATTCTGTCTAGTCTTTGCAAATAGTGAAGGGTAGGTAACGCAGACTTTTGTCCCCGTTGTAACCCGTCGTGCCTATTTTTATCTCCCCATTGATTGATTGATTGATTGTCCGAACACTAGTTGTTCGATATTGGTTCTTTGGAGGTATTCTCTGCTTACAAATAACGAGGAATAGAGATATTCTGTCTAGTCTTTGCAAGCAGTGAAAAGATAGTGCTGACTTTTGTCCCCGTTGAAACCCGTCATGCCTATCTTCTTCCCACTGATTGGTAGTTGGTTCTGCCCGGACCGCTTATTAGAGGTGGACCATCCGGCTCCACTGGAAGGCACCCCTAATAAGGACATGTTCACTAAATATGGACTAGTCGCCGTAGCTTATAGCAAGCTATGGCATAAATATACAAGGAAGGACCCCGAGAGTCAGTGGCCACTGATGGGATCCTTCGACGACCATAAGATAGAAGTGCTAGAAATGGCTCTGCGTAGCAATAAGACGATGCCTACTATGCTTGATAGTATCGGCATATGGCGCAAAGAAGCAACGCAACGGAAAAAGAGGGAAGAAGTAAAGGCAGAAAATGAATTACGAAAGGCAGCGCACCTTGCCGCTAGAAAGTTAGAAGAAGAAATAAAGGAGAGAAGGGAAACTAAACTAAGACAGGAGCCCGAAACCTCAGGCCAGTACGCTGTTAGGACCCCCTCTATGCTCTACCCTGAGTTGTCCTCTAAGCAACGAACGAATGACGAATTACAATTAGGTCCCCCAATCATTTACATGCCCCCTCCATACGCACCCTCCCAATCGATAGTGCAACACCCACAACCCCCAAACACGAGCGAAAGCAGTACAGGGGCCTCGGTCCTCACGGCCTCCGCGCCGGCCGAGCCTCTTGTACTGAACACAATGTCGGCAATGACGTTGGATGACCCTGAGATAAGAAAGAAAGATTCCACCAGAATGAATCGACTAACGAAGGATGAACGAGCAGGAATCGACAAAATAGTAAAGGCACTGGTGGGATCCTTTTTGACCTTACAAAACTAAAGTAACGCTAGGAGATAGCCCTTTGTGGGATATATGAAACCAAGGGAAGGAGCCAAGCTCACGGTCGAGACGGCCACGAGGTAGCCCAACTCCATTACTCTCGCTACCTAAACATGTCTGCCCTACTGCCCACCCCGCCCAATAAGCATGACAAAATCCTGCACAAACGGAAGCCTGCTGACACCCACCATCGACGTCACCAAACTAGGGCTAGATCGCGCACAATTGGGCTATGTTATTTTTCCGATTACGCAGTAACATCCTTGTGCTCGTCGCCAGATTGCAAATATGTACAAACACTCCAACGAAGTAGTATAGTTATAACATTTTAATAACTTATAGATATAACAAACACACCAACAGGGTAAACAGGTTAAAACACGTTTTTAAACAACTATTTACATGACAGTCTGCTGCAACCTCCATCCCAAAGCCTTAACGTCCACGTGACACCGTCCTCGCCTCTCCTTCCTCGAAATTGCAACATTGGCCTGTTTTGGGCGGTCCTTTTAGTCAGCTCTGGGCTATAAAAACCATGCCAAATCCATCAACATCAGTGGCGGACGATTGTGCGAATAGGCCGGAGGCTATACGAAGCGCCAAAGCTCTGGCAGCGCCAAGGCGGAGTCTGCCATGCTGGGCGGATCTTCCCATTCTCTTCTTCTTTCTTCAATAACGGAGGGTGCCCTGGCCGGGGGAAGCGCCGCGGACAGGCCTCCCCCACCTCCCCAGGTGGAGGCTCGCCAGCAGATGAGGGCACCCCAACCGTCTTAATTCACCGGCCAGCTGAGCTGCACCCAATCGTCTTTAATTCGCCGGCCAGCTGAGCTGCACCCTGCCGCTGCACGCGACCACCGGACCACCGCCCAAGCACGGGTTCACCAGGATTGCCACTAGCGCCCGACGCGAGGAGTGGGCCCCCGCAGCCAAGTAATCGGGGACCCACCCCGGTGGCGATACCATCCAAACTGCTGTCGTCGCTGCTACTGGAATCACCCCGGTGGCGATACCATCCGAACTTCTGCTGTCGCTGCTACTGGACCCACCCGGTGGCTGTACCGAAGAGCTGCTACTGCTGCTGCCTTTGGACTCCGGCGGTCGGTTCTCCGGATCCAGGCCTAGCCCACCGTGAGGCGATTCTGGACTCGAAAGCTTGTCTGCTCGGGCGTGGGCCCCACCCTTGACAAGACGCCGCCTCAGCTTTGCAGGGTCTGCGGGAGTCATTGGCACTCGACTCCCGCGGACTTCCGGTAAGGACAAACCGCCGCCATCGTCCTTTGCATCGGACAGCAGCCACCTTGCCTCCGCTTGGTGCAGTTAGAAAGACTGATTCAAGACGTCGGCGGAAGAACCCGCCTGCTGCCCCGCCCCAAGAACGGGCCACGACATTGCTACAGGATCGCGGTGACGCCATGCTGACGCAAGCTGACGCTAACGAAAGTTCTCGAACTACCGAAAGGAATTCTGGTCCAACAGCTAATTCATGGAAAGACTTAGACTGTACACTGGCCCAACCTCGCCCCAAAATGGCGCCGATGTAGGAGAGGCCTACAACTCCTTGTGGCATTCCAGTCACGTGGCATTTGTGTTAAAAGGATATGTATGTGATATTTCCACACATGATGAGCAGAGGGACGGGAAGGGTACTGACCGAACGTACGTACAACCTTACTGATTGCTGACCTACCCATTTTTATTTAGCGTTCTTATTCTTAGATGCTAAAATAGTGTTGCTCATGATACTCGACGCCTCTCACGCCGTGGCCGGCCTGAACGATTGTAGGCCCGTATTTTGTATACTGACATTGTTTTAAATAAAGGGCCTCTTGAAAGAATTACGGAATCAGTGTCATGACTAATCACATAGGTTGATAAAGATTTCTTCTTTTGAATAAATGATTGTTACTCCCAAGCAATAGAAAACAGATAATGCAGTCCCCATTTGCCTGAATCTTTTTGATTAACGGAATTTGTACCCATCACACCTATCTTTTTCCAAGAGTTGTCAAACAATGGTCAACCATAGCTTAAGGTATATGCCGAACGCAAGGTAGGGTATCTTGCACCTTAATACACGACCGATTGAGAAATGCATGTATGACAAGGGAACCCGAATTTAGGAGATGAATAAATTAGAACATCTTTGTCTCGGACAAAAAAGAATAATAGGTCTGGGGTATTACCCACTCCTGCGACTAAGCTGGTACGAGGTAAGTAGAACTTTTTCGTGTCTACGCGCGCTAAGGTACTTTGAATACTGCACATCCCCTCCCCTCTTTTTCCCCTCTATAGGTCACGACGAAGCTCCGACTGAAGAATGAAGTGGACATGGACCGCACCGTGTTCAATATCAGGAAAAACATAGACAAACGTTGTGGGATAGTGCATAAAGTGCAGACCACCCTTGGGGACATGAAAAACTGTATGGTGTGAATGTGCGTGTGTACTGCGATTATACGATATGAATGTGTATGCATTTCATGCTTGGGTCACTTGAAGAGAGCGTCACCATATGATTTAAGTACTCGTCCATCGATCAAAGGGAGGAGAGTAGAAGGTCCGACACCCCCCCCCTCCCCAAGATAAACTACAAAATACTGAAAATACGCAGCATGTATAGGAAAGAGGACAGGAAAGGAGAAGTCCCCGCACGTCAACGTAGTCCTGAGTCTCCGTCTTAAGTTTCTACGCTTGATGCATGTGCTGTCGCACCCTATCCGGTATTTGTGTGTACATGATCACCGAATTTATGTCTTTCCCCCGCTTGTGTTTCCTTACATAGAACAGACCCATGCTACTCCATTTTGTGTGTGCACCAAGTGGCCTATTTTCGTACCCATGTCTCTCTCTCTCTCGTTTTGTGTCGTACATATGCCAAATAGCCTACTTGATGCACACGTCTCTCTCTCTCTCTCTCTCTCTCTCTCTCTCTCTCTCTCTCTCTCTCTCTCTCTCTCTCTCTCTCTCTCTCTCACTCCCTCCCACACTAAAAGGCCTTCTTGCCCTCTTTCTTTTTGAATAAATTAACGACACATACCTCCTCGGTAAGTGTATAATTGGCCTGGAGCACGGTGGTGTTCGAAGAAATTGACTGAAACAAAACGACCGTACTTTACCACGTTACTACCTCTCCTTTCTACAAATATTGAGCTTAATTGGCTGAGAAAAGAAAGGACAGGTAAGACGACTGATGTCTCCCAATTTGGCCCTCATCACGGGGACTATATGTCAGTGGTTTCCGTTTTTTTTTCAGAGCTTTAACAACACCATCTCCACCGCCCAAAATTGCCCCCACCCAATTACCCCGAAATAGAATGTCTAAAGCACCCCGTTCTCCCAAAATAACCCCAGCCCTATACTAGCCGTCTCAGAGTATTTCGAACGAAACAGCTGATGACCTTATTCTTCAAAAATATGTATTAACAAAACTTGTGTTGAGATGAACGAGTCTCTGCCGGAGAAGCCGGTTCGAATTTTTAATAGACTAGAAGGTTGACGGATGTCAGGCTTCCTGCAACAAGTATCGGGCGCAGGAATCAGCACCTAGAAGGCCAGACGATGGACAGGGACACCCACAGAAACTTGCACCACAGCAATGATTAATAGATTAGTAACACACACACTAACATCAGAGTTAATAGACATCAATCATACAGCAACCGATAAAAGCATGTCCGCAACTACTCGGTGGTTGGGAGAGAGGATGAAGTATGTAAATGTCTTCCCTGCCAACTCTCTAAGATTTTGTTTCTTGTACTCATTTAAAGATAACGTGCTGCCATCGGAAGGGAGGGGTCGGACGTGACGCACAGCCTGGCTGCAGACCATGGAACATCTATGACATCGACCAAGGGGGAAGCTACGAAGCAAAAAGGGCGTGAGACGAGACACCATTATCAGGATGATAAGCGCGAAGGGCTACATCGAGGCCCCCTGCTCACTGACCAGCGTGCCTGAAGTCTCAACCCGTCGGGCCCGATTGACGGGCCCAGTGCTGGAAGATCCTGCTCTCCTTGGTCCGCATTTTGATCCGATCCCACTCCACCCCCTCTTCCCTCGGCATCCCGACGCACGTCACACCCTTCTCTCTCTCTCTCCCTCTTTTATATGGATTATGAATTTGACCTAACTACGGAAGAACAAAAAGCGGGTACACTGCCTCAAAGTACCTATGATGAACTGTGTTAGGGAACAGGACTGTGATTGGAGAACGGCGAATGATCACACTCCGCCACGTGAGAAATTGGATTTGAGCTGGACCTTAGCTCCACCGCCGGTGCTCAACAGTGCCAACGAAAGAAGAACAACAATAAGAGCTTACCAGTGATGGCTCTTTGTAATAAGACACTGGAAAGAAGAACCTATGTTAAGTTGAAAATCCTCTCCCAACCACCTTTTTATTAACTATCTTCCTATCGAGTTTTCATGATGTTGCATCAGTCACTTCTGACTGCACACTGAGAAGTTTAGAAAATCTAACTTTGTATAATAACATTCATATAACACCAGCCATGCGCACGACTATACTGACTATCTTTTTGATCCACACAAAGTCTGGGCCTTATGTAATGTACGAAATATCCCTTGCTTTGCCAGAAACATTTTTGCTTTACAGTATCCTATTTGTGCTCAAACAAGCTCCCCCCTCCTACCCCTGGGCCTGACATGCGGCGCAGCTGATGTAACTTTGTATGTACTACCTCCTCGCCTACTTTATCACCTGTATGTAACTATGTACAAATGTGTCAGATTACTCCTGCCTGCCCTAAAAACTCTGTATCTTTAAGGAATGTACGAAAGACATTAACGATATTATAGCTGAAGGTTAACGAAGGTAAATGTCGGCCAGGCAAGCTGGCGAGATTTGTTAAAAGGGAGGACTGTGGAAATTTAGCTTGCAAACTGAACATTATCTGCGCCATCTTGCCTCTCCCCAGCGCCACGCACAGCGAGCACACGACAGCCATTTTAGGCACCCCACTCTCTCCCCCGCTCATTGTCAATCGCCAGCGCGTTCCCCTGACGCTGCAAGCATCCCCCGCGCACCGGCCACCCCCGCTCTCTCATACATGGGCCATAAACCTTCTCCTTCTGCGCGACCCTGCCATGGAACCACATCCCACGCCTGACCGACATCCCATACATGGTCACGCCTCTCTTTGATAACCCCCTTCCTCTGCGCCCCATTGTCCGAACTGATCCCAGGCCATCACCTAGCCCTGCGGATGCAGTTTATTGCCCCTACTGTAAGGGAAACACCCCACATCAAAGGGATTACAGTGGATCAAAGCCCCTACCCCCTGAGACCCGGCCGGTTGCACACATCCCCGGGAATTGGCAGAATGTCCAGCTGCGTGATAGCCATCTCCTACTGTAGATGGGGTGGGGACTTCCACTGTAGATATGTGTGGGAACGAGTTCGAAGTGGGGATTCCGAAGACGTTCTTTTATACATCAAAGTAATCTCAAGAATGTGCCATGTACAATAAACCTGCAATAAAGTCATAAACCTGTGTATAAGAGGCCAGGCCTCAGAGATGCAGTTAGAGCACCTCGTGACGATACCTTGCTGTCTGATCTGATGTTTTCTGCTCCTACGGAATAAAACTTTGTTTCCTGCCTTCCAGTCTCCGGCGCCTGCCTCTTTCATTGGTAAATTATCGAATGGTATGAGAGGCGATTACCGCCGGGCAATACTTGAAGGGTTATCGACTAAAACTGCTGCTACCATTTAACAGATCAGCCTTGTAACACTTTACATGTGTAAAATCCAATTGGGAGCAGATAGAAAATTGGAGTTTGGTGTCTCTGGACATCTTTTAATGAAGTTGGTTTTTAAATTGTAGGTCTGAAAATGCCACTTTTTTTTGCTTGCTTCGCTGTGTTGGCCTACTGTCTGCCACTTCTTGCCTGGAAGTGAGAGGACTGGATTTTACTCTCTGCGTCCTTCTTTCTAAGGTTCGCCATGGGCTTGAATGAGCTTGCCTTCTGTTGTTGAAGTGTCAGGGACATCAAAAACATCACCTGCTTTCTTGCTACTATTGCCTGGGCTCCTATGCTGTGTGACTTACTCTGCCAAGTGGTGCCAAATCCATTCCTTGGCCATCGGAGGTAAACTTGGGGCTGCAACCACAAAATTGATGCATCGACTCCAAAGCGTCAGTTCAGAACAGGAGCATCCCAGTGAAATCAATGCATGACTGCTGCCTGCACCAAAGCAGTGGTCCCTGCTCGCCAATTACGTAACGCATTTACTGCAACTTTGCAACAGCATCTCCAAAGAACCACCACCTGTCCCCAGCACCGCCTCACCGAAGTCTATGACGCTCAGCTGCGACTCCAAGGCAGCCCCGATCCTGTGTGGCTTTCGATCAACCCATCACCTACAGACCAATGGTTTGACTTTTATGCCATAGAATAGACACATCGCACTGTTGACATCGATGCTTCCTTGATGCTGTGTCGCCTTCAGGAAATGAGGCCTTGCACCAGCAACTGACATATCACCTCTGCGCAACTAATCGTCCCAGGGCGTTAAAGCTCCAACGACCTTGCACCACCTTCAGGAACCAACGCATCATCTGCACCCAAAATGCATCATCTCCTCTGCGCCATGCATCATCTTTGATTTCCGACTCATCCAAGGTACTGTAAGGGTGGTCTGCGTATCTCCTGCATCCAGCCTGTGCTTCACCGCACTCGCACAGAACTTTTGAATTTGTCCAGGTCAAGCGCGACCAGACAGCCCCAGTTGGAGTATTTACTTCTAAACACTGCATTTTGATTTAGAGCTTGATTATGAGTTTGGTTGTGTGAGAGTGGGGCAGCACAACACCGTCCCGCTCCCACACTGCCAAACATCACCATCGGCCGCAAGCCAGATTACGTGTTTTCTCATGGTCTGGTGGTCGGTCCTTTTGCGTTCCCTCTGCAATTCCTATTAAAAAGGCACTGCAATGGAAATGCCAAAGCCCGTTCCTGAACGGCATGGACTGTGTAGTCCATGCTGTGCAGAAAAGGATGCATGCAGACAGGGGGAAAACCATGTGCCCCCCTGCATTCATCCTCAGGCCATGAAGGAACAGGGGGCCCTCTAGGGCCCGCTTTGTTTCCGCACCGCCACAGGTTTCATGGCAGGCTCACCGCCATGAAAGTTGTGTCAGTGAGGAAGCTCGTAATATGCTTAGTGGTGCCGCAGCAGCACCGTCAGCATATTGCGGCCCTCAGACCTCCGCACCACCACCAGGCAATAGTGGTGGTCCTATGGCAGTCCAATCGCCGTAATTGTAATAAGGCCGTGGGACCACTGCTGCAGCAATCCCTGACCGCCACTACAACTCCACCAGGAGTTTTGCGGTCCTATGAATGGACAAACTTGTAATTAGGCCATAAATCTTAAGAAGTTCATATCTTGACTTGTGTATGTTGGATTTTTGTCGTTTTGGTCTTGTTTTACTCAGATAAATATAGGCTATTCATCTAAACATGTGTGTAATACATTTGTCGTGTTTTCACTATGCTACAGTGTGTGTGTGTGCACAAATACTTTAAACATTTTGGGGCAGATCTACAAGGCAGTGCCGCAGCGCGGCACGGCAAGCCCTTTGGCTGCGCCATGCTGCGGCACTTCCGAAGCACAGGAATGCAACATATTTACAATATTATGTCGCATTCCTGTGCTCTCCCCTGCGCTGGCGCACAACTTCAGCAGTGCAGCGGCGCAGGCACCCTTGCACCATGGTGCAAGGATGCCTGCGTCATGGGGAGATTGTTTTTGTGCAGGAAGGGGCACCTTCCTAAACAAAAACAATCACTACAGGCATTTTCCTCTTTCAATGCGTACTGTAGAATGCAGCATGCTTTGAAAGAGGAAACAATGAGGAGAAATGAAAACATTTCTCCTCGCTACGCCTCCCCTGGGGAGGCATAGCATTGACAAGCATTTCCAGATTCACGATTGCTCGTAAATCTGGAAATGTGTCCTGTTCCATGGGTGCTGCATGGGAACACCCACAGCAACACCCATGGAACGCCCCTTCCACGCAAATTGCTGCGTGTGAAGGGGCCATATTTACAAAGACAGGAAAAGTCATGCAGGGTGGCTTTTCCTCTCCTTGTAAATATAGAGACGTGAAATGCGCCTTCAGAACGTCACAAAAAGTGACGTACAGGTGGCGCAGGGGGGTTGTAAATCTGCCCCTTCCTCTTTAGTTTAGCCTGACTGCTCTGTGCCAAGCTACCAGAGGCTAAGCACAGGTAAACGTTTAGGTTTATTACACTTACCCTGACTAGAGTTTGGGTCCCTACTTGGAGAGAGTGCATACCTCTGCCAGCTAGAGACCGCATTTCTAACACTGGTGATCACAGGTGAAGATAGTACTTGTATTTGTTCATTACATGTAGTAATTGGCGTACTTTACTTCCATATCTCAGATCATTACGTACCAATGTACTATTTTTTCTTTTTCCTCTTTTGGCAACGCTTTAAGTTTTTTGCAACAATCATGTCAATCATGTCTCAATCTGGAGAGCCATCAGCTGTACCTGCAGTGGTGGAGTTTTAGCAGGAGAAGCTGGAAACCTACATGGTATCCCAGCTGCCCAAAGGTTAATGCAGGGAGCTCAAATGTTCTTTTAAAGACCTCACTAAAAAGGAGAAGCTGCAAAAGGCGCTTAGGGCCTGGTTAGCAGCCAGGAAGGCTGCTGGGCACCCAGAGGATGGGAATGTTGTTGTAGCGGAGGAGGAAGCAAGCTTACATATGGAATGGCTGGAAGATCCAACATTGCCTGTGGGGCAGGGGGGCAGCCTGAATAGTAGAAAAGCTCCCTCCAGAGCTGGCAGTAGTGTTTCATCTAAAAGCCTGCCTGCAGCAGAGCTGAAAGACAGGTGGGAAGAAAGGAAGCTTCAGTTGCAGATGGCAAAACTGAATGTAGATGTAGAAAAGTAGAAGTTGGCAATGTAAAAGGATAAATTGTCCATAGAGGAAAGGAACATGCTTTTGGCTCAAGAGCTGAGCTTGAAGGAACGGCATTTAAAATCAAAAAGGGCTGAATCCAGTGCAGATGGTGACAGCATTTCTTCAGTACACTAAGAGGGAAAGGTACACATACCCGAAAGTCTGGTGTCTGATTATGAAGTGTGACATGACATGGATCTGTGGTTTCAGGCCTATGAGATTGCTTTGGGAATTTACAGGATCCCTGAGAGAGATTGGGGGGCAGGGTTGTTAAAGCTTTTCTCAGTGGAGGGGAGGGACACCTTACAGGCCATGGGAAAGGGGACAAGACAAGGTACCCAGCCATGAAGGAGGCCCTGATTAGGAGATATGGTCTGACCCCAGAGAAATACAGTCAAATGTTTAGGGGAATTGAGAAACTAGGTCCTCAGATATGGGTACTATGTGTGGATTCCTTATGCGAAGCACTGGATGGTTGGGTGAAGGGCAGTGAGGTAACAGGCTATCAGGGACTGTACAATTTGATTGCAGACGATCACAAGGTTAGTCTTTTTTTTCAGACATGTGCCAGGACTTGGTTGACAGTAAGCTTTCTAACCGCAGGAAGCTTGCTAAGGAAGCAGACCACTGGCTCAACATCAGGGTCCACTAGAAGCTATTTTGTGGAAGACTCAGCCAAGGGTGGGCAGGGTCCCCAACAGAAGAAGGGGGGGGAACAAAAATAAAGGCAAGGAGTTCTCTAAAGGGCCCCAAACTAGTTCCAATGGTAGGTATTCACAACCCCCTGTTGAGAAGAAGAGCTGGTTCCCTTCTGAAAAGCCTGCAGGGAAGGGACCCCTGAATGTTTTGAGTGTAATCAGGAAGGTGTCTTCATGGGGGATCCCAAGTGTTCCAAGCAGGCACAGTACTCCACCGGTGGATAGACACTGGGGATTGCTAGTGTAGCGCTTGAGGAGGAGTTGGTGCCAGTTAGTGTTGAGGAGCCAACTGAATAAACCCTAGTTTCCCTTGGTGATAGCGATATAGTCCAAGAACACTTGTGCCTGACAATTCTAGGAAATACAGGCAGTGAGTGACCATCAATGGGAATAGGGTGGAAGCTCTGAGAGACACAGGAGCCAGCATGACAACCATCAGGTGTCATCTAGTGTTTTCAGAACAGATAGTTCCTAATGTGGCCCACCACGTAGTTGCTGTAGAAAACAGTGAGCATCAATGTTTGGTGGCTCAGGTCCCCTTTGAATAGGGCTTATCAGGTTCCTTGAAAAAAAAAACTTATAATGGCCGGAAGTTGATCCTAAGATACCGTCTGGTAATGTGGAGAGGTGTGTGAGTTAATACAAATGGGAATTAAATCACTGTTTGATTTTTTCAAGACTACATGTCCGCTGCACCACTTATTGAAGGGGATTCAATAATTGAGGTCCTACTGAGCACAGCCAACGACCACCTGTTGTGTGAAATTTATAAAGATACTGAATGGCCAATATCATATCTTGAGACCTTAAAACGCTATCAGTGCACAAACCCTAATGTTGTTTTATAGAGAGCTACCTTTGCTTGCCTACATTTTACCATGGTGTGAAGGTCGCTTGTGTTCTGGTTCAGTAAGGAACTGTCCTCACAGTTTTGACTGGACTGTTCCCGTTGGTGCAAGGTCACGATTGATTTGCATACAGCTGGCGTGCAAAAAAAAGATGGGCTCAGATGATGCCCAAGTAATTACTAGTGTCTAAGATCAATTTGAGCATCCCATCCATCTCATTTTGTACACCTCAGTGTGTCATTTTAAGTGAGACAGGTATGTCCAGCCGTGGGTCCTGTGCTCACTGTCACTAGAACCAAGCTATACCTGGCTGATGAGCTCTGATCAGGGCCAAACCAGTCGTATGTTGTGAGTGATTTGGTTCAGGGCAATCCTGTACTTACAGTTCAGGATGGACTATTCCCAATGGGGCAGGGTCAAGATTGATTTGCGTATGGCTGGGTCCAAACTGAGATGGAAGGGTGTGCAAAATAATGATGGACTGGGACGCGGCATGGAGGAAAAGTCAATGGCTAAGACTAATTCAAGCATTCCATCCATCTCTTTCTGTATACTTCAGTATTTCACATTGATGCAGGCTGCTTTTTATCATCAACTGAGAGTTGCTATGACTGTTGCATCATTTATCCAATTACAAAGCATCTCAACTCAAGCCATCACACAGGCGTTGAAGCACTGAGAGATCGGCGTGGGGCAACCAGACATGACCTGTTAGTGGTGGCTGGCCAGTGGTAAGGCCTCTGTTTTTTCTGGCCAATAGCAACATGTTTCAGGAAATTTGCACTCATCATAGAGACAAATAATATTGTAGTGACTGCTATGGTTACATAATCTGTACAATGGTGCACCTCTGTATGCTCAATGTACTTTGATAAAGATTGGTACACTAAAGGTGAAGCATCATATGGTATCTTTCACAAGAGTTGTGATAGCCTGGAGGGTTGAGAACTTGCAACAGTATTTTGTGCATGTTTGGGAACTAGCCGCTATCGACAGAAAAAAGAACAGCAATGCGAACGCTCTTCCCCTGGGATCAGACACCACTCCAAGGAGCAGTTGCATTTTCACATTGAAGCTCCACTTTTTATATTGACTTTGAAGATGAACCTTATTTTGAAGATTAGATGGCTTTATTTCGATCTGATCGTTTGGTAGTGGAATAGAAAAAAACAGAACTCTGTAGTATAACAAAATATATGAAATTGCATACACCTTTCTTCTTACAGAGTTGTGTAAACTGATAAATAGCCGTTTAAAAAAAGTATATATTCTGGGCAATAATTTAGCAGTGTTTCAATTGCGGTCTCCACTATCAGTTTTATCTAGCCTGTAAATGTTTTCAAATTAGGTCATCGTCCGAATATGAAACATTATTTTAGGGCACCCTCTATGGTAAAAAGGTCGGGAATCGCTGCTTTGATATACCTCTTTGAGCACTAAACCTAACCAAAACAAGGCCGTGCAAGAAAATTATACCGTGGTGTAGCTGTAGGAAGAGAGGGTTCTTCCCAAAGTATGTAATTCTCAGTTATCAGGTTTTACAGGAGATTACTCTTGTATTTGGCTTCGGCATATTCTCTGGGTCCACCTGAGTTTCGCTAACTGTTATGTTTACTATGTCCTGCTTCGCCTGCACTTTAAAAAAGAAGTGAAGGGAAGGTGTGATTTTTATTCTTGTTCCCACTTGCTTATTTGTTTGTTTACCATGAAGTGGTGCTATGGGTAAGGTAGTCGTGTCCCGAAACTGCCCAGGTCTCCGTCTCCCCACTTGCTTGCTTGTTGTGGACATTATAATTGGGCTTTTTTCGTGTAGGTGGAGAGATGCAAACAATTCTAGAAAGCCCCAAAGGGGGAGAGCTGGTTGTCAGCAATAGGCTTCAAGTATTGTCTCCTGCAGGGCAAGGCGAGGAAGTTCCAAACACAAACAACAGCCTCTCAGGTGGACTTAAACAACATAACCCTACAATCACTACCACAGATACAAACACAGAAAGAACAACTAGAGATGGGGAAGCCGATGGAAACTCTAATCACCGAAATGAGAGTGAAGTTCGCAAAGTCTGAGAAAAATCAGTTAAAAATACAGGAAACCTGTGAAACCCTTGAGATTAAGGTAAATGCCCTTATGGAAAGAGTGCTAGAGGTTGAAACCTCTTTGGCTAAATCAGGAAAAGAAGTAGAGGCTAATCAAGGCAAGATACGGAGTCTAAGGACTAGTGAGAAAGAACTGAGAGATAAAATTGAAACATTAGAAAATAATGCTAGGAGGAATATTTTAAGGGGTTTGAACATCTCTGAAGAAATGGAAGGAGAGGACATCAATGGTTTTGTGATTAAACTTTTGAAAGACTGTATACCGGGAATAGTGAAGTCAGTCCTAGAGGATAGTATTCAGAGAGTACACCGAGATCCTTTTAAGAAAGGGAAAATTAGGAAAAACCCATGGAAAATACTAGTCAACTAAAAAATTCTGGTTGAAGCCTTGAAAGCTGGCACTATATCTAGAGAGGGCAGCACAATTCGCATCCACTCAGACACCTCAAGCGCGACGCAGGATAAGTAGTGGGAATTGTGTCAATTCATACAGGAACTTAGGTCCCTGGGAGCCACCGCCTAATTGCGTTTTCCCACCTCACTGAAAATATTGTGGAGGAACCAAGTATATAATATTAGAGAGCCAAAAGAAGTGCGGGAGCTCATAGATTTAATGAAAGCTCAGCAGAAAAAGTAAAAAATAAGGGGGAAATACAATGATTAAAATAGTATTGCCCAGGGAGAAAAGGTACTCATAAGGGCAATTCTGTTTTGCCCAAAGAAGGAAGGGAGGGCTTTGCAGGGAAGGGAGGCGGGGGTGGGGGGTCACAATGAATTTAATCAGGATTCTTTTTTCACAAAGTGTGGGAGCATATTGGAGAAAAGAAAAAATATTTTTTTTCCTCTGTGCAATGGAATAGGCAAGGTGGGTTTCTTATCCTTACCAATAGTAATACTTGTTTTTTGGAGATTAACAGGGGAGAGATGGGATGGCTAATCTTGTCGCATTTAATATTATGACTTGGAATGTAAACGGATTAAGAGTTAAGAATAAAAGACAACAAATCTTGGAATTTATTCAAATAGTGAAGTGCGAAATATTAATTCTTCAGGAAACGCACTTACTGAAGAAGGAATGGGAAGAGATAATGATAACACAAAAATGGGTTGACGGCTATGTCTGTACAAATCAGTTATGTTGTTTTAAAGGTGTGGCAACAATATTTAAAAATACTGCTAAGGTGTTGATTGTGGAGGTGATCACAGACCTGAAGGGTAGTGGGTGGTTGTTAAGGTGAAGATTTCCGGTAAGAGATTGGCCATGGCAGGATTCTATCATCCAAACCTAGAAGACCCTACACGGTTTCAGGCCCTATAAAATCAATTGCTAAAAATCACAGCTCCTGTAATTATAGGAGGAGATTTTAATCTGATAATGGATCTTAAAAAAGATAGATCTCCACCGGGTAGACACTCTAATGCACCTAAAATGAGGGCATGGTTGAAAAAATATAGAGTCATTTGGGGCTGGTGGACATCTGGGAAAGCAAAGGAGACAGGAATAAAAAATATAGACAGACCTCCAGAATAGACTTTTTCTTAGTGGATAAAAGCCTAAAAAAAAGTCAAGAAAGTTGAACATATACCAGCTCACCTGTCCGACCACTCTGCGGTTTGTATGATGTTTATAGTAGGAAATACCCAACCAATTTCAGGATAGACAGTAGACCAAACTCTCTTCTTAGAGCAACAAACAGTGGAGAAGTTGAGACTAAGTAGACAGTAGGACTATTTTGCAATTAATGAGAATGTTGCCCCGTTGCAAATAGTTTGGGATGCATACAAAGCGGTAATTAGAGGGATCTTGGCGAGTTTGGCTATTTCTAAAAATAGAGGCATAAGGAACGGAATTAACCAGTTAGAGACCAAAATTCAGAAACTATAGCTCACTGTAGGGTGAAGTTTTGGGAGCAGAATGGAAAAAAATAGAAGATAGTATAAAAGAGAACAAAAACAATTTACAAAATGCCTGGGAGAGTACAATCAGAGATAAGTGGGAGGCTAGTAAGCTATCCCATTATGAGTACGGGGCAGGCAGCGGGAACTTCTAGCCTGGAAAATAAAGACCGAACAAAACAGGATTAAGATTCTAGCAAAATAGGAGGAGGACCACTCAAATGTAACTACAGATGATTGGAAGATCGAGGGAGTTTTTACAAATTTTTCTCAAAATGTATACATGGATGAGGTACAGGCCACAGTAGAACAAATTAATGGCTATCTGAATTAAATAGAAATCTCAAAGTTACAAGAAGAGAAAAGAGAGTTTCTTAATGCAGAGATAGCCACAGAAGAAGTGTTGGAGACAACTAAGAGCTTAAAGAAAGGGAAGGCAGCGGGCCCAGATACTCTTCTGAAAATGGTTTTAAAGGAAGTCTTAACCCCTAAACTAGCTAAAGTTCTGAACAAGATCTTCATGGAGGCATATGCTCTATCATGCTCTTCTTATAGGTCACCGTGAAATGAACATCTACAAAAATCGTGACATAAATATGAATAGGTACTCCAAAATCCGAATTTTCATTCAATCTAATTGCAGACTACATTTAAGAATCCCATTATTAAAAACATATTAGCTGACAACTGAGCAGGCTATCGTACGACTTCTCCATGTTCATGAGGTCAAGAGGGCTAATAATACTGAAAGTTGACGATATTTTAGATATAACACACCAATACCTCTAACGAATAACCAAGATAAGAAGCAGTGGCTATACCTTTTGTAGTCTCCTGTTGATAAGAAATAGAGAAAATTGAGACGGTTCCCTGATGAAGGCACCCCAGCCGAAATGTGCGTTGCTTTTACCTACCACCAGCCTTTCCATTGTTTACAGTCCAGGTGACTCCCACTACTTGTTCATAAGATGCAATGAAACAAAAAAACTTTTGATTATTTATCTTTATCAACTATACTGTTTCTTATGGATACATGATTGTTATGTATTGTTGTCTGTTTATGTATTGATAATTTTAATTATTTATCACTAATGAAGAATGTTTTGATACTGGATATAAATATAAAAAAATAAACAATATAAAAAAACAAAACGTTTTTGATAATAAATCTATCAACATGGTCATGTTTTTCAACGTATAATAATGCACATTGGTTCCTGCATCATGATTGCTGTGTTGGCCTGAAATCTATAACTTGTGATAATCATATACTTGCCTCTAGCTTTTTTCCCCCTCTAATATGCTCTACCACAGTCATGGAAGAAAGCTACTATCAGCATAATATTAAAGACAGGAAAAGATCCAAAGTCTTACTGGCATATATCACTCTTAAATAGTGACTATAAATTATATACACAGATACTGGCCAAACGACTGGGAAGGGTCATTAACCCCCTGATACATAAGGATCAGAAAGGATTTATAAAATATGCAGATATTTACAAGAGTTGACCCACAAATTAATTGGAACAATTGACTTAGCTACTAGTGGGAAAATTCCTCTCTACGTACTTACCTTTGACGCAGCTAAAGCTTTTGATCGAGTAAACTGGCTTTTCCTGCATAAAACGTTCAGTCATTATGGGATAGGAAACATTTTTTCCAAAGCAGTGACTTGTTTTACATAGAAATCCCATGGCAAGGATCCTGATAAATAGAAAGGTAACAAAAGACATACATATTAAAAGAGGCACGAGGCAAGGATGCCCACTCTCCCCGTTGCTCTTTTATTTTTATATAGAACCTTTAGTGAATACAATTAGGAAATGCAATGAAATTATTCTCTTCCAAACTCAAGGTTGGGAGAAAAAAATGTCACTGTATGCAGACGATTTAATGATTCTTACAAGCAGCTTAACATCAGCACTCCCAAAGATCAGGGATATTCTGGGAAACTTTGGGGGAGTCTCAGGATACCAAATTAATCACCATAAAACAGAAATAATGGAGCGGAACTCCCCATCACATAACCCTCAGTCTAAGTATAAGATAAGATACCTGGGGGTGCTGATAACGAAAAATCTAGATGAGTTATCCCATGCAATTTCAAAACGTGGCTGAGACAAGAGAACTTATAAAAACATGGGCACAGAGGTTTAAAAATGTAAACTGCTTTAGGGGCAAAGTAAAAAAACTGTTTTCTGAGATATTTGGGACTGGGATAGAATTAAGAAACTAATTAGCTAAGGAGAAGTGCAAGGTGGGTGGGAAATCCAATGATTATGTACTGTGGCAATAAAGTATGAGTCAGGGGAGCTGTTAAGGTTTTCTCCTGGAACAGAACCCCCTGTTGGAAAGGGATAATGAAAAGAGAGTTGGGCCCTTCTGAGAAGATGGTTTTTTTCCACCTTTGCTTTCCTATGGAGGGGGCAGTCTAGGAAAACACAATGAAGAGGAACCCGACGACCTTTCTTTACCTGCTTATTGCACAATGAGGACAATTTAAAGAAAAGAGATTACTCTTGTATAATAAAACTAAGACTGAAAAGTTTACTCCAGAGAAGTTTTGAAAATGTAGCGGAAACGTTCATATAGTATAGATGTGCAAGCAGCATAATATTATTGTTACTTCTAGGTACAGGAAATGAGAAATGTATTTATATGCAAGTAACATTGTTCATAAAAGATCATACTGAACATTTACGTTGATTAGCTTCTAATTTTATTAATCATCTCAAATAAAGTTTTAAAAAAACTTTCATTTTCATTCTCCTTTGTTTACTCATTAAAAAATTTCATAAGGCTGCGTATTTCCATTCTCTCTCAAGACAAAGCGGCTGCGCTAATTTCAATTTTGAGTCACTCCTTGCATTTTCAATTCTAATTTGTAATTAGACACTTTCTTTCATTGCAAGAATTTATGCTGATGCATAAGCACTTTTATTGTGAAAGCTCACTCTGTAAAAAATAATTAGATTTATGCTACACTTCCCATCTAATCATCCCGTTTTATATTTCAAATACTGTATGACTTTCCAAGCTTCTTCCAATTACACTTGTCTGCTGTGTCACGCAGTGTCATATGTGAATAACCATGTTTGGTCCTGCCTACACCTTCTCCCAAGCTCCTGTGCTGGGGAAAGAGCTGCATAGCAGCATTTAAGTCAATCCGATCATCAAAGGAGGAATGGGAGCTACCTGTAGGCACCCCCTCCTTTAACAGTGCACATTAAACAGATTCTAATAGGGGCTAGCCAGCTCCATGTTTAAATCGTACACCATCCACCACCCCACCCAGTATAAATATCAGATGATTTTCTCTGATTACATTTATGCACTGCTTCGATTTCATGCTCTCATTGTGGAAAGTAGCTCAGACAATGTGTCTCATAAGCCTAAATTCGAAGGTTTTAACCACCCTCTGGACCTCATTTACAGGGTTTTGGCATAGGGCAGTGCTGCACTGCTCTACGTGAAGCAGAATGGTCAGGAATGCACCCCATTTATCTAATATGACGAATTTCTGTTCTTTCCCTCTGCGCTGGCACCATTTCGGCAGCCTAGCCTCAACGTAGTCACCTTTGCACCGTGATGCAAGGGTGCCTGTGTTGTCAGCAGAATTGTTTGTGTGCCACAAGGGACATCTTTCTGCACAAAAACAATCCTGAGATGCTTTTTCCTTTTTTTGTGTGCTGCAGAATTCTTTGATCTTTTAGGTGCTATTTTTTAGTATACGTTTTAAAAATTAATACCTGATTCTATTGATTGGATTTTTGTTGTTTTGGTGCTAAATTATTTATTAAAATGTCCTCTATTTTTCATAAAAAGGTGTGGGATTTTCCTTGTGTTGTGTTTTCACTTTATTATGGGCTTTGTGCTGCATAAATACTTTACACATTGCCTCTAAGTTTAGCCTGCCTGCTGTTGTAGCAAGCTACCAGACGGTTAAGCACTGGTTAATTTAGTGACTTTTGCAGTTCACCCTTATGAGTATAGTGGCTGTTGCTTGACTTGGGGTCACCCTCCCATTCATTCAACAACCCAATTTCTCACACTCTCCATGTCCTCGAATAGATATCATGGTTTCACAAGGGCTTAAATGATATGTAAGAATAGAGAAAACAAAAGATTGAGGTAGACTGGCCACAATAAACAAAGACTTTCAATTTTCAGGGACCACCCCATAACCACTAACTCATTCAGGGGCATATTATCAAGGCCGGCGTTAAAATTATCGCCGCTTTAGCGGCAGGAACCTGCCGCTAAAGCGGCGATAATGGGCTTGATAATATGCCGCAAATAATTCCAATAGAAGCCCATGTTCTCACCAGAACATGGGCTTCTATTGGAATTCTCTGCGGCATATTATCAAGCCCATTATCGCCGCTTTTAGCGGCAGTTTCCTGCCGCTAAAGCGGCGATAATTTTAACGCCGGCCTTGATAATATGCCCCTCAAATGTTTAGAAGTGAACAGAGAGGTCACTAAAACCTCAAAAATCAATACTATATTACTATATCTCCCATCAGGAACCAGCAAGATATTCACTAAAAGAGATAACTGCTATCACAGCTAACCCAACTGTATCCTCTAATGATCACCTCATTTTCAGTGACTTCAACATACACTGGAACACTAAAGAGAAAGCCTTATCTCCTTTCGAGCCAAGACCAGATTATCACAGTTATACCACAAACCCACTCATTGCAAGGGAGAAATTCTTGACCTCATCATTGCAGATGACTCCCTGGTAACAGGGGATAATCCAATAAAAATTGATTCGTCTCATCATCAGCAGTACCATTCTTCATTAAAATCCACACTATCCCACATTAGACTTAACTCAAACCCACTTTTGAATGGGTCAAAAGCACCAACAATATTCCAATGCAAGCCTTAAAAATGCATTATCAGAATAATTCCTGCTTACAATGAGAAAGATAGAGCTATCCAAAACTTGGAGAATGCCTTTACTGTGGCAGAACAATGCCCTACATCCATCTTAAAGTGATGGATTGTTTAGCTATACCAACCAATAAGCATGCCAGACAGAAAGTAAAAATTGTTGGTTCACACCCTGTGTAAACGCACAGAGTATTGGCTGTCTAGAAAGCAGATGGCAAAGATGTCCATCTCTCAGTCCTACCAAGCTCCTAAAATATCAAAGATGGAATTATAAATCTAACCTCAATACATATACTCATTATTTAAAAAACAAATCCAATGAGCAAAAAAAGAATTCATAGAAATTCTTTAATATAATAAAAATGCAGACAACTCCAGGGGATCGGCTGATAAGGTGCAAAACTGGGAGTGAATTCCTTTAACTCCTCAAGGCCCTCACTGAATCCTGCAGTATCCTGTACCCTAAATGTGCCATTAGCAGCCCAAATCAGCAGATGTGTGTTTGGTCAACACGAGCATCAGCACAGGCACCGCTTGGCCACACGGAGACAGAGGCGGTCAGCGGTAGACTTGTGGGTCCGAGCAACCGCTCCAGTCTCTTCAGCCCGCCTGCCCAGACCGCTTATTTCTCCCTACCTCACCCTACCTCGCCTCGTCTCACCCTTCTTCACTTCGTGGTGAGAGCAGCGAGACGACAGAGAGTGCGGCGGATGCGGGTGGCGAGTTGGAGGACTAAAACGCTAGAACCGACCCCCTGACCCCCCAGACAGGGCTGTGACTAGGAGGTTCTAACTCAGCAAAACCCCCCCGTTCAAGCTTGACCAGTGCCGGGACGGGCCAATCACGGCACCGCTAACTGAGTTGTCAGCCGAGCAGAGGAGCAGAGGAGTGGAGAGAAGAGGAGAAGGCACCTCCAGAGGACGGAGGTTCATTAGACAGCGCTAACCAACCAGGACAACAGGCAAAACCCCCGTTACCTAAACCGGTGAGAGCCTTTAGCTGCTATTATTGTTAAATCTACATGCGGAAACAGTAATAAGAACAATAATAAGAACAACAGAAAAAGCAAGATAACTGTAAGAAACCCCCTCGGGCCACTGCCCCTGTCTCATTATACTCCCCACGCCCATCCTACCCCTCACCTTTTACGAGTGGGTAACGGAGGAGGGTCTGGGCCACGGCTGAGTGTAGACCTTGGGCGCTCACCTTCCTGGATGCTAGAAACTAGGTACGCATACAAGCTAAAACTAGTGACCAGGAACAATTGGCCTAGATTAGCATAGACCGCTCCCCAGTAAAGATAGTGCTCATCGGATTCTAACCCAAAGCTCACAACAGGGAAAACATACGATCCGGCAGGACAAGAAAAGATTTACCTAGCACCAAACCAGCACAAAAAGCAAAAAAAAACAACAAAAAGAAAAAAAAACGCTAGACAATGGAAGCTACGAATGTAGCTCTGAGGTTTTTGTTAATGATGAATTGCACATCCAGAAAGCAAAAAACGCCAAGCTTCAGACAACCAGAAACCCTATACTACATTCAAACCCAAGTGAAATAACAACCCTACCGGAAGATCAGATAGTCAACCGGAATCCAGGTCAATCCCCCTCCAAAATCTATTCAAAGTTGGCTACGTCATCGCTAAACGAAGAGATAAAGCCAAATACAACAACTACTTATTCAACCACCCATATGGTAGGCTCATGCCTAAACCCTGGAAACAAGAGCTTAATAAATATAGAGGGCTCCTCCAAACAAAAGAACTTGTACTCCTTCCAACCCAAGATCTTTACCAAGTTTGCGTTTCTGAAAGATCCAGCATCCATAATATTTTCCACGACAAGTGACATTAAAGGCTTGCAAACACCCTTACATCCATGTAACTTCAAACCAAAATCTACTTCTAAAGTCGAAATAAAATTAAACCCAAAGCAAACAGTGGCACAAATTCACTCAACGGATTCACAAAACTTCAATTTAAAACTACAAACAGAACCTGAACAAAACGGATCAGACAATAGGCACCACCATAACGCACTGCCTACAAAAGAACGCGATCTAGAAAACTTTGATAATTTAGAAAGGACAAAAGACTCAAACTCAGGACTAGTAGAAGCAACAGAAGCCCGTGCCCCATCTGAAAATGCGGAAGTAGTGGTCCTCGCCACTAAAATCGATAAAAATCAAATACAAATACAATCTCACTGTTCCTCATTGCAACCTAAAAATGAAAAACAAGTTTTACTATCAACACTAAACCAAGATCCTCTAATAAATACAGTAACAACCAGACTTTATGAGCTCCCCATTAAATCAAAGGACCCTCACTTCCCGGAGCCCACATCAACACACAACCTACCATCACAACTGCCAAATGCAGATACAAGTATCAATCAGGCAAACAAACAGAACCTTGAGTACCGATTCAACCAAACTTCGGAACAATTCTTCATCTGCTAGCCACCCCCCCCCCCTTAGACTGCTTAATAACCAAAGAATGCAAAAATCAAATAACTGACGACTCTCACCCTTTAGGGATTACTCAACTGCAATTTTCTAACAATCAATCACAATGACTGGCTGCTCAAGTACGCGAAGTACGACCAGATGGAAATGATTCAACTCTATGGCAGAGACATCCGCAAATTAATAGAGACTGGCTCCAAAAAGATACAACACTCCCAGAGAAAGAGGAATGTGAAAGAGCCGTAAAACCCTCACCAAGGCCTAATCCGGTGACCACCTATAACTCGGACTGTGATATGTCTTTTCTAGCCTCCCAAGAATGGGAGGAACTAGTAGCCTCATATAACAAAAAGCCCCAAAATAACATAACCAGTACAAAGGCAAAAGCCAGCGATAACTGTAAACAGACTAAAGAAGTACTCTGGGAAACAATTCTTTGTACTATGCAATACTCAACAGAAGCCTTAAAATACCAGTCGCACAAGATGGACTTACAGCTGTCAGTTCTTCAAACCCTGGCAGAATTCACTTCTGCTATTGACACAAAGCTGGCCGATCTAAATGGGTTAATCAGAAGAGGACAGGAAGCAGCTCTCAACGATAAACTCCTTCGGCAAGACTGTTCCTGTGCCCCAATTATAGACAAACTTTCCATGCTACCGTCACTTCTCAGCGACATATTGTCTATAGCTGTCGTCACATCTCAAACAAGAGAAAGTCCAGTCTTACTCACAAAGGAGAAAACAAAAACAGCATCACAACATCCGGAGAACTTACCCCCAACTGAGAGCTTATCACCGACTAAGCAGAACGTAATAGGGGAGTGCAGGGCATTGCAACCCCTTGAAGTCTCCCCTTTAGGGAAAGCGCCAACAAACCAATTGTCTCCAAGCAAGGAAAATACAGAAAAAAATACTGGTCGCAAAAACAAAAGGAAGGGGAGAAAAAAGAGAAACACGCCTCCTGCCCAACCTCTGCTTACCGGTTGTCAAAAGATCCTGGAGTAATGAAATCAAAAATAACAACTAATCAAAAGTTAACTATGCTCCACCCGGATGAAATCATCACAAGTAATCCCATTTCAAATGGAAAAACGTGGCAAAATGATTTACAAGCTTGCTCCAATACAAACCATCCAGGGGTAAGCATAATAGACAGCGACAAGATAAACGAATGCTCTATACTGGAAACATCCTTAATGCCTATAACCCAGGAGTCTTATGACAACAAGGAACCTTCAATCATGCAAATAAAGGCCCAAATATCAAATAAAGTAAATGAGAGCTCTCAAGACCAAGAGTCGATGGCAAGAACACAAAGTTATGAACCTTCGAAAACTCAAAACTCATCCCCATCCGGAGGCCTAGAAGACAAAGGTTTGTACCCCCAAACTAAATCTTTAAAAGAAAATGAAAAAAGTAGACCGGGTAACCTTGTACAAGACAGTTTCTGCCCATCCCAGGTCAGACGAGCGGTCTCCCTTAGCAGACACCAAATTGACGATCCCATCGAAGCAGAGGCCTCCGATACGATTATCTTTGCCCCCATATATAAGTCGCGAGGCCGGGTAGATATTCTAAACAGAGGGAACATACTACGCCTGCTGCAAGCTATTCCATCCCTAACGACGATTCATAGTTCCGACCTATTGTCTGTTGAATTCTTACCAAATTATAACGCAACAAACACGGAAGCCTCCAAAACAACTTGGAAAACATCGGAGATAGCATCTAGAATCAGTAACGAAATTACAACATTTCAAAACTGGGGGGTTGCATTAACAACAGTCCCCAAACCACAATACCCAACTCCATTTCTAATTTCAAACAGTCCACGCCGTACAACGACGTCAATCCTAAGGGGCGCAAGAAGTTGCACTCCAATAGTCAACCAACTCACCTCAAAGGATTTTTTGGTCACGAATGAAAGGCAAGGCTTGCAACGGACCATTCTACTAACAAATTCAAACTGACAAAAGACATTGTCTACTCTTCCCCCCTATAAGGGCCCTTACGAAATTAAAATAATTACCTGGAACATCAACGGTCTAAATTCCAAGCAAAGGGACCCGGAATTTCTGAATTACCTCAAAACGTTTGATATTATCTTGCTTCAGGAAACCTGGGAGGACACACCTTTTGACCTCCCGGGATACATCTCATGTTTCAAACCTGCAATAAAAACACCAAATTTGGACGCCGATCGGGTGGCCTACTCCTTCTCTCTTCTATACTGAAATTCGGCGAGATGCACCAGTTAACAATCCAAATCACTCCCCCAAGTTGTATACTAGCCTCAGTAATTAAAATGTCTCTTGACCAGAAAACTCAAAAGATAATATTGATAAACATTTACCTCCACCCAAAAAAGAAAGTACAAGCATCAAAGGAAGTGGTTAAAGAAATATCAAGAATACTGGAAGAGGAAAACACCGACAAAGTCATCCTGGCAGGAGACTTTAATATGCACCTCCTAGGGACAACGCAGGAAGACGACCTCTGCCTTGACCTGACTGGTATTTGGGGAGTCCCAAATCAAGGCATCCCATTGGCAAACAAATCTACAAAGAGCTCAATACTCTTTCTGTCAGAACTTGAACATCTAAACCTGAGGGCAATCAATGGCCGCCTCAAAGAAGACAACCCTCCAGCACCAACGTACCACTCGCCTAAAGCATCAACGACGATCGATTACACCTTTACTACATTAACTATGTTCAACAAAATTGCATCATTTCGAATAGGCAGTAGCACCCTCAGTGACCATATGCCGCAAGAGATGGTACTTCATTCTACAGCTATATTACATCAGGAGGCTGAAACATCTATTGTCCCAGTGGGAACAATAAACCTCCACCGCATTAGGTGCAATTCAACAAACATAGAAAATGTAACAGCACAGGCTAAAGATGCGCTGAAGGAAGCACAAGACAATCTTGTTCATCCATTGGAAATATGGGAGACCTTCATTGTCTCTCTCAGAAAAAGACTTCCTGTAAATAAAAGCTCAAAAAAGCACACAAATGTTCCGCCAAATCTGAAAAATATTAGTCCTGACTCGAAGAAATTGAAAACAACAATAAACCACACACTACGAAAGATACGGAGACAACCTGATAACCAAAACCTGCGAAAGTCGCTACGTGAAACTGAAGCCCTCCTAAAAAATAGAAGCTGGCTAAGAAAAACAATAAAGAACAACGATTTCTGGGTAAAATTGATTTATGACGCCAAACAAAAAAAACAGTGCTAAGTTTTGGCAATCAATAAATAAATTACAGCAACCACAGCATTGCGGAATTAATTCCAACATCTCTGAAGAGGCTTGGGCAAACTTTCTTTTCAACCATTTCAATAACGAGGAACCAATAAGCCGCCCCAAAAATCAAATTTCCGGGAGTAGCAGCAAGGTTAAAAATCAATCAGCACCACCTGATAACTATATGAGAATAGCTCCAGATCAACACAAAGAGCATTCTAGAGAACCCTTAGCAGAACCGTCCACAAACGGAGAGAATACGGCCCAAACCACCAAATTGATAATGACCCAAATAGCAAAGGGCCGACCATCAGGTGCCCCGGGCCCTAACGGGATACTTCCAATACTGTTTAAAAGTGACCCGGACTTCTGGAGCAAAGCATTGGAGCCCATCTTTCAATATGCAGTTACAAATTCCACAATTCCAGATTCATGGAGAGGCTCAATTATAAGCCCAATTTACAAACAAGGGGCTAGGGCTGAACCAAAAAATTATCGCCTAATAACCCTGATTGATACAGAGGCCAAATACTTTGCAGGGCTCCTCTTAAAAGAAATATCTACCTGGGCTGAAGAAAATAAGGTAATACCCTTGACCCAAACTGGCTTCCGGAAAAGGCAAGGAACTATAACCAACATAATGGCACTGACCCTGCTCATGGACGCTGCTAAACAGGGAAAATACCCGCTTTTTCTATGTTTTATAGATTTTACAGCAGCTTTCGACAACGTAGATCGTAGCAAGCTTTGGCAAAAACTCGACAACCGGGGCATTCCTCCCAATTTACTTTCCCAAATAAGGAATCTGCATACTAACACATGGGTTAAGATAAAACTTGCAAATGGTGGTAAAATATCAAGAAGAATTCCCACCTCAAAAGGACTCTAACAAGGATGCGTTTTAGCGCCCATGCTATTCAACTTGTTTCTTGCAGACCTACCAGAGAAACTGAGCAGTAGTGCAGACCACGCACCCAAACTAGGAAACGTTCCTCTACCTTGCCTGTTATACGCGGACGACTTGGTTTTGATAAGCAGGACCCCCGTTGGCCTACAACACCTACTGAATGCCACTTTAAAATTCTCGCAAGAAAACGCTTTAAAAATAAATTACAACAAAACAAAAGCCATGGCGGTTAATTACCACAAGAGAAAAGACCTTAGCTGGTTCCTAGAAGGACATCGCCTGGATCAAGGTACCAGCTATAAATACTTACGGGTCATACTGGATCAAAATAACTCAGGAAAACCACAAATAGAAGCCGTGCGGAGAAAGGGGGTAACAACATATCTAACAATTAAACCCCTTAAGAAGCTTTTGCCGGACATGTCACTCGACCCCTTGCTTAGGATTATGCAAGCAAAATTTCAGCCAACCATATATTATGGGAGCAAAGCGCTGAAGGGAAAAGACGCCGTAACTCTTGATAACATAATATCTAAGGCATACCGCGCAATTTTCCATCTCCCTAGAACGGCCTCCCCCGCCCAAATTCGATTAGAATTCGGACTCCAAAAACAGTACTTAGAACGTATGGGAGCATATGTGAAATGCTTGCATAAAATTAAACATGATGACAAGGGAACCCTGAACGAGCTACTCTGGACAGAACTCTCCCTCCCAAGAAATACACCGGTAAACGCATACTTTCAAGAAGCGATCCAACAGCTGGGGTTATCAGAACTGTGGGAAATTCAGAATAACCATCAAATCTTTAAAAAAACAGTCACAAAGGTAACCCGCACTCTATCTGCAATAGAGGATAAAAAAACCCTAGCTAACAGATCTCATGGCTGGATGGTCTTACACACCTACAATAAACTAACACCTCAACCCTACCTGAAAGTGGGCTTAAAAATTATTATAAAGGAAAAATTCCTCAGACTAAGACTGGGGGCAGGCCATTTCAAACAATTCCTGCCTCCCTGGGAGAGAAAAGATGAAAACAATCAATGCCGGCTATGTAGTAGTGGTACAGAAGATGCAATCCATATTATATGTATTTCCAAGAAATTAAAAGACATCAGGAGTACCCTTTTAAAACCCGCCTTCAAACAATATGGTGTCAGATCATGTAGACAAGCATTAATGTTGTGCTTTAACCCAGACCGGGTACAGCTTAACTGTAGGTTGATTAAATTCCTTGACATTACCGCAAAGAGACTAAAAAACCTGGATTGAGTCGCTGAAAGACCAACTTATATACGAAATCCAGATTTAAACATTTTTCAGCCATAGTTAAAACAACAACAACAGCTAATTTTTGCAAATTGTGTCAATAATTGTACTGTCTGTACCAACCAACAAGTTTTTGTATATAGTGATTTTATCATGGAATGAGCGGAATTTTATTGTTGTACATGCAACGGTTTTAATTAATCATGCATAATAAATAAATACCAAATACCAAACTGGTCCTGCAGCCTGGTCTTTGTCTGAAGCATTAAGTTGCATGTGCAGGCTTGCAAAGGTACCAGGTGATACTGCAGGCATATTTGGCAGAGCCTGCACCGAGGCCTTGGTGACGCCCAATGGTGTAGAATATGAGAACTGGTCAAGTGGCGGTTCTGCTAGGCTGTCCCTGTGCGCATCGCGCTGGCCTCTCTCCAAGAAAACATAGAGATGGGGAGTGCTGCCAGAGAGGAGCCTGGACTTGTTTGAACACAAGTGGCAAGCTCTGATTATTGATCACCTGGCACAGATTGGTCTCCCGATAGAACAGGGGAGAAACAGTATGAAGGAGTTCTTTCCTTACACAGATCTCCCTGAAGAGAGAGAGAGAGGCATCAGCCTCTGAGCGAGGCCTCTGTGTCCTATGCACCTTGTCTCAAGAAATGAATCTGCATGCACTAATACTCTAGTGATGCATGCCTCAAGTGCTCTCCCCAAAGACATTTGATGGCGAGAGATGCCCCCACTGAATAAAAAAATGAATGCCAGTGTGAACCATGACTGATCCAGAGAGGATCTGATGAGCAGTGTGGGTGAACCATGAGGGAACCGTGAAGAAGTGCTTGTTGATGTTGCTTCCAACTGCTGTGTCAGGCCACATCACCTGGTTGTTAGTTCGCAGGTTGTGCAATAACATGCCAACAAGACCATGACACAGGATCATAGTGGACTGTTGGCCTACTGGTGCCTGGAAATCTCTGAAATTACCATGGGGCAAAATAGCAGGGACTAACAGGCACAAGCTAATAAAATCAAACAGTACAAAATGGAGCAGACGGGCTCCGCTACATCTGAGTTCAGTTGTCTCAGGCTTGGGGTGATGTAAAGTCTGTTCATAGTCAATCTGATGCAGGGACTCTAGTATTACACCAGGATTAAAGAAATATACTGTATCAACCATGTTAAACCTGGCATCTTTTTGCCTGGTTTCCTCTGTCTTTTTGCTTCTGACCTCCTATTTTTTACTGTGTGCTGAACTTCAGTTTTGCTGGTTTTAGGACTCTGAGCACTTTAGCTGACCAATGCTCCAATGCATGTGCCCTGTGTTTAAAATATGAAGGCATATGGTTTTTCCATGATTAGCATATTTGATTTACTAATAAGTACAGTGCTCAAGGCCTGTAAATCAAACGCTACTAGTGGGCCTGCAGCACTGAGTGTGCCACAAACATGAGTAGCCCTTCAAACATGTCTCAGGCCTGTCACTGCAGAGCCTGTGTGAGCAGTTTTAAACTACCATGTCGACCTGGAATGTTCACCTACTTTTGACGCCCAAACCGTCCCTTTTATTACATGTAATGCACCCCTAAGGATGGCCCTAGGGAGCCCCATGGGCAGGGTCCAGTGTATTTAAAAGGTAGGAAATGTGCTTTTAGGTTTTACATGTCCTGGTAATGAAAACCTGCTCAATTTGCTTTTCACTACAGCAAGGCCTATCTCTCCCATAGGTTAGCACAGGAGCTACCTTGTAACACTTTACAAGTGTAACTTCCAATTGGAAGCAGATAGAAAATTGAAGTTGGTGTCTCTGGACTCACTATTAAAAAACACATCTTGTAGTGAAGTTGGTTTTTAAATTGTAGGTCTGAAAATGCCCCTTAAGTTGGCATTTTCTTACCTTAAACTTTTTGTGCCGCTGCCTGTCCCTAGAAAACACTTCCAGCTTGGATGACAGTTGGGCTTTTTGAATTCACTCTAGACAGTCACACATAAAGGGTGCTGAAGTGTGCCCTGGAATTTCTGATGTGCCACCACCAAGCTGATGGGTCTTCCTGAGCTAGAGTGGTGGGAGGAGTCAGTTCCCACAAAGAGCTGCATACCACCCTGTAGTGTGTCTGGAACCAGGCCCAGGAAGGACAGCGTCTTGTGCACTACAAAACCTTTCTTTGAAGTCTCCCTACTTCAAAGGCTAAAATGAATATAAATACTGGACCTCTGACACCATATACTCAGAACACTTCTGGCCTAAGGACATTCTGCCAGGAAGACAATCTGTTGTGCTGTCAGGAGGTACTTCCACTTTGCTGCTTGCTTTGCTATCTAGGCCTGCTGCTTGCTACTTCTTGCCTGGTAGTGAGAGGACAGGACTTTTCTCTCTGCATCCTGCTTTCTAAAGTTCTCCAAGGGCTTGAATGAGCTTGCCTCCTGTTGCTGAATTCTCAGGGACATCAAAAACTTAAACTGCATTCTTGCTACTATTACCATTGGCTCCTCTGCTGTGAGTCCTGCCCTGCCAAGTGATGCCAAAATCCGTCCTAGGCCATTGAGATGAATTTGGTGCTGCAAACAAGTAATCAACGCATCAACTCCAAAGCCTCAGTTCGGAACTTGCACATCCCTGCAAAATAAATGCATCGCCACTGCCTGCACCAAAGCCATGCTCCACCTCACAATTTGCATGATGCATCAACGGCGAATTACAACGCAGTACGACTTTGCTGCAGCACCTCCAAAGAACCACCTCCCAAACACCACCTCACCGAAGGCTGTGATGCACCGCTCTGAGTTTAATGCTCCGTTGCCTTCAGGAACTGAGGCCTCACACCAGCAACTGACATATTACCTCCTATGCGCAATGCATCGTCCCCGGATGTTAAAGCTTCAATGACCTTGCACCGACTTTACGAACCAATGCATCACCTTCATTCATAATGCATCACCTCCTAAGCCCCACACATCGTCTTCGATTTCTGACTCATCCAAGGTACTGTAAGGACGTTCTGTATGTCTCCTATAGCCAGCCCTTTATCCATCGCGTTTAGACTGAAATTTTGGATTTGTCCCATTAAAGTGTGACCAGATAGCCCCAGTTGGAGCTATTGACTTTTAAGCACTGCATTTTTATTTAAGGGCCTGACAATGAGTTTGGCGTTGTGGGAACAGAGTGGCATGCCACTGCCCGCTCCCACACCGCCAAACCTCACCGCCGGTCACTCGCCAGATTACGAGTTTTCTAGTGGTCTGGTGGGCAGTCCTTTGGTGTTCCTATTAAAAAGGCACCACAGCGGGACCACCAAAGCCCGTTCCTTCACAGCATTGACTGTGCAGTCCATTCCATGCAGGAAAGGAGCTACATGCAGACATGGGTGCACACCATATGCCCCCCTTGCATGCATCTGAAGGTCATGAGGGAACAAGGGGCCCTATAGGGCCCCCTTAGTTTCCTCACCACCACAGGTTTCATGGCGGGCTCACTGCGATGAAATCTGTGGTGGTGAGGAAACTCGTAATATGCTTGGCGGTCCCGCAGCAGCACCACCAGCATATTGTGGCCCTCAGACCGCCGTGCTACCACCAGGGATCACGGATCCCTGGCGGCTGTGGCGGTCCTATGGTGGTCCAACTGCCATAGTTGTAATCCCACAGTCCATCCACTGGTGCGGATGATTCAGAAAACCTGTGGGGGGCAGCCTGAATGGTGGAAGAGCACCCTTTAGAGCTGGCAGTAGAAAAAGTCTGGTGCCTGATTATGGATTGTGAGATGACATAAATCGGTGTTTTCAGGCCGAGGAGATAACTTTGCAAATGTACAGGACCCCTGAGAAGGATTGGGGGGAGCAGGTTTGCAGAAGCATTTCTCAGTGCAGGGGGGACATCTCACTGGCCATAGGAGAAGGGGACAAGACAAGGTACCCCACCATGAAGGAATTCCCAACCCCCTATTAAGAAGAAGAGCTGGTTCCTTTAAGGAAAACCTGCAGGGAAGGGACACCTGAAGTGTTTTGTGTGTAATCAGGAGGAGCACTTCAAGGGGGATCCCAAGTGTCCCAAGTGGGCACAGCCCCCACTGGTTGGCAGGCACTGGGGATTGCTAGTGTAGCGCTTAGAGAGGAGTTTGTCCCAATTAGTGGTAGGGAGCCAGCTGAATTAACCCTAGATTCCCTTGGTGATAGCGAGATGGTCCAGAGAACCCCCCTGCCTGACAACACTAGGAAGTACAGTCAGTGGGTGACTATCAATGGGAGAAGGTGGAGGCTCTGAGAGACACAGGAGCCAGCATGAAAACCGAGCAGATAGTCCCTAATGTGGCCTACCAAGTAGTTGCGGTAGACAACAATGAACGCCAATGTTTGGTGGCTTAGGGTCCTTTTGAATGGTTCCTGTGAGTCCATCCATGCCTGTGGATTGTCTGCTGGACAACGACCTGGAGCATACCGCCTGGAAGGAGGTGGAGCTCAGGTCGCACTTGGAGATGGTAGGATAGCCTGAGTAGGTATGGCTCACCACATGGTCCAAGGCAGTACGGGATGGTGTTCAGAAGGACCTGGAGCCTGAAAAAGTGGCCCAGGACCCTGCCAGGAAGAGAAAGGGCAAGGGGCACCAGAAACTCACTTCTTAAATTACCACAGTCCAGGAGAAGGCTGAACGTGAGATAGATGCCCCAGTCCCTACACGGGAAGATATGGCCGACCTGGAGATCTTGCCTGAGCTGTCCCAGTGGCAGTAGGACGTAGGTCCCTCCATGGAGGAGTTTTGTGCAGGTCAAAAAGAGTACACTACTCTTGTAGGTCTTCAGAAGTAGCCCCAGGCAGCTGGCGATGCCTCTGGAACTCACCCGATCTGTTGGGAGAATGAGCTCCTATATAGCAAACCTAATGTTGCTGTGCCTGGGGCAGCCTATGTGCTGGTGGAACCGTATGCTTCAGGGCCTTCCTACGGGGTATGGCTTGTGATGTGCCTCTGGCAGGTCATTTGGGGCAGGACAAGACCTTTGACAGGCTTGTTACCCACTATTGGCCTGAAATGAGGAAGGCCTCGGATGCGTTCTGCATGCCCTGTCCTACCTGCCAGGCAAGTAGAAAAGTGGGAAAGATGGAAGGCCCCCCAGCAACCTTTCCCTGTTGTGAGCACCCTTTTTGAGTGGGTGGGCATTGAGATTGTGGGGCCTCTGGATACCAAGACAGCCAAGATCAACAGGTTTGTCCTGGTCTTGGTGGACCATTCCACCCAGAACCTGGACACTACTGCTCTGAGGACAGTGACCACTTCGGCCATGGCCAGGGCACTGATGGGGGTGTTTACCCATGTTGGTTTCCCCAAGGAGGTGGTATTTGACCGCAGTACCAACTTCATGCCCTTGTACATGAAGGCCATGTGGAAGGCGTGTGAGTAAGCTAGAAGTTCTCCATCCCTTCCCACCCCCTAACCAATAGGTTGGTTGAAAGGTTCAACTGTACCCTCAAAGGCATGGTAATGGGTCTCACTGAAACCATGAGGCATAAGTGGGATGTCCTCTTGCCATGCCTTTTCTTTGCCTTCAGCCCTTTTGAACTTCTGTATGGGCACCCCGTGAGAGTGCCTCTCAGTTTGGTGATGGACGGCTGGGAGCAAGCTCTGAGGAAGCCACCCCAGGATGTGTTTAGTTACATGCTGTCCTCCTGTAACCAGACAGTCCACTTCCAAAAACTCGCACAGGAGAAGCTGGAAGCTAGCCAGGAGTACATGAGGCGCTAGTATGACCAAAATACCACTCTTGTTGAGTTTCAGCCTGGTCAAAAACATGTGGGTGATGGTGCCCATAAAGCCCTGTGCTCTGCAAGACCCCTGGCCTGGTACATTTGAGGTAAAGGAGCGTAAGAGTGATGTCACCTACCTGGTGGACTTGCAGACTCCTAGGAACCCTTTGAGGGTCCTGCAAGTGAAACACCTCAAGCCACCCTTCTTGAGGTCTGAGTTGACCATGCTTTGGTCACTGATGATGAGGTGGAAGAGAAGAGTGAACCTCGCTCCGACCTCCTGTCTTCCAAAGAGCAGGATGGGTCTGTAGAGGGTATGAGCCTCTCCTCTAGTTTGACTCTAGAGCAGCAGAGAGACTGTCACCAGTTGCTGGGAGGGACTGCAATTCTGTTCTCATTCACCCCAGGAGTCACCCATTGATGTACTGGTGATATCAATACTGGGGATTGCCTACCTGTTAAGCGCAAACCTTCCTGGTTGTCTGACAGATAGAGGGCCAACATCAAGGAGGAAGTCTCTACGATGCTAGAGTTAGGGGTTATTGTGCCCTTCAACAGTCCTTGGTGCAGTTGATTGGTTCTGCTCCTCAAGGCTGCTCATCCTGGTGTCGCACCTGAACTACGGGTTTGTGTTGACTGCCTTAGGCTCAACGCCACCATCAAGATTGACGCACACCACTACCCTAGAGCTAATGAACTCATTGATCGGCTTGGAGCTGCCAAGTTGCTCAGCATGTTTGATTTAACATCTGGGTACTGGTAGATTGTCTTGACCGTAGGTACACAAGAGAGGTCAACGTTCTCACACCAGAAGAGCACTACCAGTTCTTGGTTATGCCTTTTGGGTTGAAAAAGGCCCCTGCTACCTTCCAGAGGTTGGTCAACAAGGTCCTGGTGGGGCTGGAGAACTTCAGTGCCGCATACCTTGACGACATTGCAGTCTTCAGCTCCAGTTGGAAGATTGGTAGCATTCTGGCTTGGGCACCTCCAAGACCCAGAGAGAGGTGAAAGGCTTCTTAGGTCTCACAGGTTACTACAGGAGATTCGTCAAGGAATACAGCGTCATTGTTGCACTCTTGAAAGAGCAGACGTCCAAGAAGACACATCAGGAGATCTGGACAGAGGCATGCCATACCCTGAAGGAAGCCATGTGCAGGGCACCTGTGCTCAAGGCTCCTGATTTCTCCAAGCAATTTGTGGTACAGACTGATGCCTCAGAGCATGGCGTAGGGCTGTGCTTTCACAGCTAAACTTAGAGGGCCTAGATCAAACTGTACCCTTCATCAGTATGAGTTTACTTTTCAGGGAACAGAGGTGGATCGCAAAAGAAAGAGACGCTTTTGCTGTGGTCTGGGCACTGAAGAAACTAAGATTCTACTTGTTTGAGACTTACTTCCAGGTTCAGACAGACGACACGCCCCTCAGATGGTTAATGAAGATGAAGGGTGTTGGCCCCTTCTGGTTGGGTGAAGGGATATCCCCAGCCAGGCAGGACCTACCGCTCCCGTCAAGGGCAGGTGATAACACTCGCTGCGTAACCTGTGCTCACCCTTGGGTAACTTGACACTGAGCAGTCAGGCTTAAATCAGAGGCAATGTGTAAAGCAAAGGCACACCATTCACTCACAATAGATACACTAAGCATCACAGAAGAGACTTTGCACAGGATGCATGTAAAAAATTTGTATTCAACACACATATTTAATCATTATAACATTAACATCAAATACTTTTGGCCATAAAACACATTTGGAAATATTACTAGCAGTACTAGGCCCACTCATATTGTTATGATATCAATAGTGTGCACACTGTGGACGACTCAACCCCCCCCCTAATTAAGAGAGCGAGAGCACCCTTATGCAGTGCATGATTTCAAACATATATACATACATGAAAATAGAACACTTTTTAGCAGCACCGTGGGCCAGAGCCACACGGGTAAACCCAATGTCAAATGTATTCTGCTTTTGGCATGAAATCAGCATATAAAACAGCACTGCTGGCCAGTGTCATGAATCACAGGTGGTCCATAAATGAGCACTCCCACTCACAAACACTCACTCTGCACTGCTACACAGTGCAACAGGTATCAGCTAGACTGTATTCAGTGCTCTTACACACATACGCACTCAGCACCCTAATGCGGTGCCACTGGTATCCAGCAGGTCAATGGAACACACCCTGCAGACTACATGGCCCATTCCTCCCTCCACCCTCCAGTTCCCCCCAATTGTCCTAATCCCCGATGGAAGATACCCAGACCCCCCTCCTGGACACTGGGCCACATGTGGCCAAAAGTCACATTTAGTCTGGGTCCTCGGGAAGCAGGTGGGAATATGTAGCAGTTTTAATTAACCTCTTCAATGCCCATGACGAGCTGGTCTCGTCATGGGCCGCGGTTGCGCTGTGCCCATGACGAGACCAGCTCGTCATAAACCCCGCCCGCTAATGCAACGGCCGGCACAGGGCGGGGAAAGGGGCGGGCACTGAAGGGGTTAAGAGGCAGATGTAAGCAAGGGAAGTTTAGCAGCCACTCAGGAAGTTCACTCATGGGTCTCAAAACGCAAGGGAGTCATGCAGTCTCTTGACCTGATTCTGAACTTTCTCGGAAGCATTCCTTCAACCCAGCCAATATCTCTTGCTACTACCTGGTGCCAAGATGTCTTTGGGAGGGGCTAGGTGTGGAGAGGGCATTTGGTTCGCCAAAGTGAAGGTCAAAAGGGAACCTGATGAATGGGAGTAACACAGTGGAACTTTTTGGTAGGTGGAGGCACCCTGAGTGAAACCTGATGATCAGGGGTGTGCCCAGGCAATCTAGTCACAGCATCTGGTGTGCGTTTGTATGAGTAGCACCAGACACTTCAGGTCGTCAAACATGAAGAGTTGCAAAATCCCTACCTTCCTAGAAATGTGGCACTTTGACCAGTCATGTCACACCCATAGACGCACTTTCAGCAGAGCCACATGAGGTAGAATTAGGCAATACTATGGGTACACCCTCACATTCAAGGGTCACACCTTGTGAATTGGACACCTCACACAATAAGCATGCAGTCGGTGTGTCACACAAGAGACATGTGGCATGATCGACGAAACAGGCCATGCGTCGTCCTGCAACCAGTGAATTCGCTCACCACCAAAAAGATGCTTATGAGTGTCAGCGTCCTTGTAGGACAGGAACCACAAGCCTTAGATGCGGGCAAGATTTCTGGGGCTCCACACTAGACAATCTGGTCTCCAGACACATGTTCTAATTTCACGCTCACAATGTGCTCCCTGATTGGATTGAGTAGCCGATGTGGGTACTTGAGAGTACATCGCTTTCCAGATGACACAGTTAGATGGTGTAGGTCCCTCGCAGGAGATGTTTGATGTTCCTGAGATCTCTAGCAAAACAGGAGGCCTTCAGACGGGCCGTTGGAGAGCACACTTCAGGGTGCCACACTTTAGCAGGACCTGGCCAGACACTATTCAGAATGTGCACAAATTGTTCCCTTCATGGGTAGTTATCCTCATGTGGACAACAGAGTCCACTGGAAACATGCACCAGTCCGGGTTTTCTGGTCCAGCATCCCTGCGAGCATATCTCACCCTTTGCTGAAGGATGGCACCCATAGTTATACTATTGAGTGTCTTTAAAGTTAGAAGTGGTTTAAGGGATTTCCCTTTGAACCACAGATGCCCTCCCTAAATTGTAGGCCCGCCTGACATGGGACCATGAAATGCAGATCTTAGTCTTTAGTGGGGTCATGATCCGGCCCCAAGAGGCTAAGTTTCAAAACCACCCTCTCCAATCTATCCCATTCGGCCCTCAAATGGCAGAGGTCTGCCGTTCTCGTGGGATGCCCAGGGTTTATGGCTGTCACTTGGGGAATGCACAGGTGTGCTCCCCGACCCCAAGTGTCCATTGGAGTCTGATACCATTGTCTACAAGACTCTCAGAGCATGGAAATGTCCATATGCTATAAGTAGCATTTCTAAGTGAGTTATGCCAAAACCCCCTTTACCATTGGAAAGGGTTTGGCATGACAAATCCATTGATAGGAAACATCATGAGGCTGCTCCACTGCAATCCAATATTGCAGCCAGACGTGATGTCAACCACTTCCTCATGTTAATCTGCAGGTAGAGCAAGCCTCATAGGTGGTGAAAACACACACATGTATTCCTCACCACCTGGGCGCGGATGCGCTAGTGCGCACATGACATGTGATGGCGAGTTGGACACAGTACACAGCATCAAAGATGCAAGTGCCCCCGCTAGAGTCTGCAGCCGAAGACTAGACACGGATTTAACTAATACGTGTGTCAGTGCTAATGCATAAGCCTGCGATGGCAAGCAGCACGTGCAATCACCGGCACCATCGGTACAGGAGCGCACATACAGTGCCCTGCCCTGGCAGGTGGCTCGTGAATTTAATCACAATAGCTGTCAATGAGCATACACTGATCTGCGTTGGCAGACCGGCCCATGTTTCAGAATGTCAAGTTAGCGCCACTTCTCAACATGGGTATGAAGGGAGCATGCACTTTCCCAGTGTTTTAAAGTGAGAAAGTGCCCAGAGCCCGGAGGCCACACAAGAGAATCAGCAAAGCCCAGGTGGAAAAGCAAAAAAGCTTAGGTAAACGCTACCTGATAGATATCAGGTCCAACAAGGGATGAAAATACTAAACTGTTGAGGTGGTCCATCTCCCTACAGGGAATGGACTTTACTGTTCAACACTGTCCTGGAACAGAACACACCAATGCAGAAGGTCTTTTCAGGTTCTTCCGTCTTAGTGAAGAGAACTCCCAAGAGGTGTGTACTTCTTCCCGTTTTTAGCTGTGGGGGTGGTACACGAGTTAGACCTGGCATCTTTTGGCGTGATTTCCCTTGTCTTTTTGTTTCAGGACTCTGGGCACTTTACCACTGCTGACCAGTGCTAAAGTGCATGTGCTCTGTGTCTAAAATATGATGGCATTTGGTTTCTCCATGATTGACATATTTGATTTACTAATAAGTCCCTGTCATCTCATAGATATGATTGAGAGGCTTGCGTTACCAGAGCGTCAAAAAAAGTGATGCTCTGGTGTTGCAAGCCTCTCATAAATACGCCCCCAAACTCTCTAAATGGATTTAGGAAACCAAACCAAATCAGTACTTGGTAGGGCCGTGTTTAGGGCACCACTTCCAAACATCAATTCCTTATGGTAAGTATTAATGTTTTGAGACTGAATTCTGGTTGCAAATCATTAATATTTTATCAACACCTCAAAGGGACCTGTTCTCCTTTGTGAATGTTGAAAAAAATGTTTTTTTGGGGTAGGCAGTGATCCATTGAACTAGTGCTTACTCCCCCCAAAAAGTTTGTAAAAATGTACTAATTTGTTTTTTACACATATTCAGTCTTACTTTAGGAAAATGAGCTGCATTTAAAATATATATATTGCTTTATTTAAAAGCAGTCACAGACATTGTGGTCTGCTGACCCCCAACAGGCTATCATCACTGTGAGGGCAAGGATTCGTAGTGGGTCCCAATTTGCAACGTACCTCATCAATATTAATGCGGTAGTTCGAACTGCAACCCACTACAATTTGGTATTTTGGACTCTGTCTTATAAGTGCACAGATCAGTTTGCAAAATACAGTGGGCCTTATTTATGAGAAGTGACACATTGCTGCGTGAAAACAGCGATGCGTCACTACTCAGTGCGCAGCATTGCAACATGATGGCTGCGTCATATTTAGTGTATGAAGCATCATGTCACAAGGAATGACAGATACGTCAGTATTACTGACATATCTGTAGGCGCAAAACTGACGCATTGCTGGAGTTGTGTCAGAAGCGTGATGCAACTCCAGCCATGCAGGGGGAGGGCTATGATTATAGTACTGCATCACCCTTACGCCTGCTGTGAGGCAGACTTGTAATATTGATGCAATGGCGTCCTAGAAGTGGCACACTGAAATCTCATAGATTTCAATGCACCACTTCTCTGAGGTTTAATGCCAGGGAACTCCCACCCTGCATACATTATACCTGATGCAGGTATAATGTAGCTCAAGGATTTACAAAGTGACGCATCTGCATTGATGCACCACTTTGTAAACACGGCACAACGTGGTGCATATATTATGCCACCGGTGTGTCACAAAAAGTGACGCAACGGCAGCACAAAAGTGACCCAGGTGCTCATAAATAGGCCCCAGTGCATTCATTAAAAATCGTCGTGAAATTTAGGACCATTTTGACCAAATCTATTGTACATACATCTGGCCTTATCATACATTGCCTTGTTATTTCAATTCTGATTTGATCTATTTGAAATACAATGCGTTATGAATTTGAACCCTGTGTGCAAATAGTACACATTTTGCTACTACAATTAGAAAGGCTTTAAGATCAAATAAAAATCATGATTTCACGCTGTGCCATCAATTGCTTTTCTTTCTTCTCGTGATCCCCTATTTTACTATGTTTTTTGTAATTGAACTGTGCTCAGGTTTTTTCTTCTCCTGCCCACGCGGCCCTTAACTTGACTTCACCTTCTATGTCCTGCAGATCTGCCTATTATAGTATTGCATAAATAATAGCCAAGGCTGTGCTGCACCAGGCACAGTGCGTTATAATACACAAATTAAAGTGTCAGGCCGTAAAACCGATACGCCTTCAAGCAGTGCATTGAACGCGGTGAAAGCTAATTCCAATCAAAGGCCATTCATTCACCCATTATTATTCCTTTAACAGAGCCAGGACTAGCCTTGTATAGATTGCACACAGCATCAATCTTCCGGAAAGGTCGTAAACTTTCACTCAGTATTGTTTTTCTGCCATCAACCTATTCTCACCCTTTGCATTAAATTGTGAAGAAATTAGCACTTGTTACACCACTGGGTTTATCGTGCATTCAACCTTACTGCGGAACTGCGAGCCAAGAAGTTAATATACTCAAGCACCGTCCCTACAACAGAGCCATATATGGCGTTATCAAATAGAGGTGCAACATTCACTTAGGGGCATATTAACAAGGGCTTTATCTCCGCTTTATTGGCTTTAAAAGCCAAAAAAGCGGAGATAAAACTATCGCCCTATTTACAAGAGGGTGCTAACATGCATAACCGCATGTTAGCACCCTTTTTCCCGACGCCTCCCTTTGCATTTCTAATGAGATGCAAAGTGGGCGTCATTGGGCAGTACAGCCTTGCAAATATCACTGATGTGCACATCGCGATATTTACAAGGCTGCCCCAGCATTTTAGCAGACGTTAGTTTTTGGAGAACACCGCTCTTTTCTCCAAAAACTAATGTCTGCTAAAATCCTGACTTATCCATCCCTAACATAGGGGGTGGATTATGCTGCTACGACCACAGGGTCGTATCAGCAAGGTTATTGCCCTTTTGCAGGGAACATCGCTGGAAAACCAGCGATGTTCCCTGCAAAACTGCGATTTCCCCCGCTATCTCTGGAATTTTTATCGCCCTGGAGCAACGCGTTGTTGATAACGTGCTACCAGGGCGATAAATTCCAGAGATAGACGGCGATAAATAACAAAGCGCTAAGCGCGCTTTGCGTTTTTCATTGCCGTTCCTTGCTGATATGCCCCTTAATTCCTTTTGGATGATTACGAAAATATCAAAAAAATGCTGTAAAATTACACATAATGCAAAACTTGCTTTTAGTGTTTCCATTTTAGGGGTTGCAAAATAACTTATATTCATGAATATTAATGAGATAGGTCGTAGTTTGTGACCCATTAGGAATGACAGCAATCACAGAGATGATGGCCTGCTGTGGTCAGCTGACCACCATGTCTATCATTGCTTTTCAATAAAGCAATCTTTTTTTTTTTTTTAAGTGCAGCCGGTTTTCCTTAGAGGAAAATATGTTTAGAAAATAAACCAAATCATTTAAGTTTCATTTTTTAAGAGCAGGCAGTGATCCATGGGACCACTGACTATTCCTAAAAAATATTTTTGTTTAGATTGTGAAAGGGGAAAATGGGTTACCACCTCCTTCAAGGTGTTGGTAAAATATTAATGTTTTTCAACCAGAATTCAGTAGCATGACATTAATACATACTACTGTGATCAGGTAGTTGAAATGATGCTCTAAACATGCCTCTTCAAAATACCGAATCACTAGAGCAAATTGTGATTCGGTTACCGAATCGCAATTTGGCATTAAAAAAGGCTTTTGCGGTCGCAAATGTGCCAATCCTGCATTTCAGCCCGTTTATGATCTCAAATAATGCCCAGGGGGGCCTCTTTATAAAAAATTCATGCAGTGTAGCACAGAAAGACACCTCGCTGCGTTGCATTGCATGACAGGTGAAAGCACAGAAATGCGCCATATTTAAGGCAATACAAGTGCATTCCTGCCTTTTCCTCTGCACTGATGCCATTTTGGCAGCCTAGTGCCAATGCATGCACCCTTGCACCATGGTGCAAGGCTGCCTGAGTTGCATGAAGAATTGTTTTTGTGCCTTCCTGCACAAAAACAATCTTGAGAGGCAGTTTCCTATTTCTATATGTGTGCTGCAGAATGCAGGAAATGGATTTCAAGTTCATGTATTGCGAATTTTCCCGAATTACCTACCTTCTATCATCTTCTGAAGGTTCATAAGGATCTCACAGATCCTCCTGGACAGCCAATTGTGTCCTCAAAAAATAGTCTACTCGAAAATGCTTTAGTATACATTGACTGTTTTCTCAACCATATGGTAAAGGATCTCAGCTCCTACGTTAAGGACACGAAAGACTTCCTGTGTATTATAACCAACATTGAATGGGAGACAGTCATGTTTTTAATAACTTTGGACATTACGAGTCTTTATACCAGTATTGAACATGAAAAGGGACTCAAAGCAATCCAATTCTTTCTCGAGAAAAGAAATTTGAAATATTGTGAACACAACATAATGCTGATGGAGCTGATATCCTTCTGTCTAAAAAAATAAAATCTTTTTATTGTCAGGAGAGCTTTACCATCAACAAGAGGGAACAGCCGTGGGCACGTGCTTCGCCCCCAGCTAAGCAAATTTATTCGTGGGCTGGTGGGAGAAGCACGTGGCCTGGGCAGACAGCATTGAGAAATGGTTGGAAAAGGTTGTATTGTGGGCTCGTTACATGGATGACCTCTTCATTATTTGGAAGAGGTCATATGAGGAAGCAATCAGCTATGTTTCAGCCCTCAATCACAACAACCTCAACCTTAAGTTCACGGACTGCATCAACTGTACACAGGTGCCATATCGGGACCTATTAGTCTATATTGGGAACTATACCCTGCAAATTACACTGTATAGGAAACCTACAGCAGGAAATGGTACATTGCATGCTCGTAGCTTTCATCCCAGAAGTGTAATTTGCGGTGTCCCCTATGGTGAAATAGTAAGGAAGAAACTGAACTGCTCCACGAATGATGAATTTATAAAATCAAGAGATCAGGCATTCGATAGATTCAGAGAACGAGGATACACTGAGGGAATACTGAAGGAGGCAGTGAAAAAATCAGAACGCCTACACAGAAAAAACCTTTTCTTAAACAAAAAGGGAAATATAGGGGAGACCCAATATGAAACAGGACTAATAAGAATGATCACAGAATACACTACTAGTTCCTCTGAAGTATTTCAGATTTTCCGGAGAAACTGGAAAATCTTACAAGCAGACGACATCATAGGGTCACATATTTCCCAAAGTCTACTTATTACATACAGGAGAGGTCCAGCCTTAAAAGATCATTTGTTTAGGAGTCATTTCACGAAGGGGCCTAAAAAGAGGGACATGGTCACAAGATTCTATCCATGTATGGGATGTAAGGCCTGCAAAAATAGCCAAAAACGAAAGAATTCAAAATACCAGGCAGGAAGACGAAACGTAGAATCAATAAATGAATGAACTGTAATTCTGACTACACAGTGTACTGATCTGCCCATGCGGAATGAAATACATTGGGAGCACGATACATCCCACCAAGAAACGAATCCTTGAGCATATGCGGGCCATCAAAAAAACATGATGTAATGTATCTGGTGACACACCATTTCCAAGCAAAACATAAAAGCAATCAAAACCTTCTGAAATTCTTTTGCGTTGATCAGGTCCCCAAAGAGGAAAGAGAAGAGGATAGAACCAAAAAATTGAGAATACTAGAATCCAAGTACATCATAGTATTGCAGACAAAAACTCCATGGGGTCTTAATAATGAAGAGGCGTTATGGGTACACATTCTATAAATTTAAGAGACATTGTAAACATTTATGAAATCATGGGAATGTTTAGGGGAAATCATGTCATGCCATGTTGAATATCTGAAACTAATAATTGAAAGGGTTTGTGAACACATAGCAAAATTATTGGAGAGACATTGTACTGTATTATTTGTTTCATTGTGGAAGGAATGCCATCAAGATGTGATAATAATGAAGTGCATATCTTCCAAAAATTTCCCATTCAGGACTTGATTGGAGAGCAATGAAATAACAGATAAAATTAAATTCATTTATATTTTTTAATGTGTATAACATTGAAACCATAAAATTATGGAATTCCCGTATGATTTGAATAAATATTATATTCAATTGGGATATAAACTCTGTTCTATGTGCTGATTATGTATAGAATCCATGTAAATAGATACCATTGAAAGATGGCCGACACGGAAACCCTTCCACTCCATGACTAGAGAGTGACTTCCTCTATGTCAGTGATTTGAATTAATTGCTTCCTTCTTTGATGTTTATGTTTTGCATTTACTTTAGAATGTATGTTTTCAAAGACCCCATCGACATTGAGAAAGGCGTGAAGCCAAAACGAGTCTGTCTGGTGCTGTGGTCGTGTGGTATAATAAATTGAAGAAGTAAACTTCCCCAGTGTGCACCTCGATTTATGACCAGAAAGAAAGGCCATAGCCTGAAAAAAAAAAAAAATATATATATATATATATATATATATATATATATATATTCAATGAAAAAACCAAAGGTTTCACACATGTTATAGTTAGCTGGACATTTCACTCGTAAAAAACCATTGAAATTCCCCCGTTATAGTTAGTTCAGCTAACTATAACTCGCGCGCCCGCAATGCACTACTGATGACGTCACATATTACATCACTCATGACATGGTCACTGACATCACTCATGACATCACTGATGACATCTCAAATGACATCACTGATGACATCACTGATGACATCATCCAGTGATTGTGTGTTTTTCTGAAAATTAAATATTTTTTATATTTATGTATATCTCAAGGTCAATGGAAGAATAAATGGGTATATAAGTGTCTAAATGGATGCTTTTTTTTTTAAATTTTTTTTGTGTAACTGACTGATTAAGTGTATCATAGTGAATACATGGCTTACTGAGTAATCTTTAAATATTTAAATATCTGTATCAGTTTCTTACTTTGTGTATAAGTGGCTGCATGGGTTGGTGAGTAGCTACATGAGTGTCTATATAGGTTATTAGTTGGTTTTTTATCAGTATGAGTGTCTGAGTTTCTGTATGGTTCGGTGGGGGGTATTACTTAGTGCATAGGTGCATGAATGAGTGACTCACTGTTTGTATGTGTTGAATACAGCATGTGTGCAGGACTGTATGGGTGGATGAGTGTGTGCATGGGTGTGTTAGTGAGTGAATGACTGTCTCTATAGTGTCTTTATGAGTAACTACATATGTTTTAAACTAGTATATGTGACTATTGGTGTATATAAGTGAGTATATGTGAGAGTGAGAGATTGGAAGAGTTCCTGTATGAATAAGTATGTGTTTCTATAAGTTATTGTTTAAAAGAGTAAGTATATGTAAGTTTCTGTAGAAGTAAGTGTGGTGGTGTGTGTATAACTGTATATGCAAGTAAATGGATGTTTGATTCTTTATTAGCATGAGTGACTATGTGTGTGAGTAACTCTATGGATGAGTGGCGTTGTGTAACAGGATGTATAGGTGTATGAATACATATGATGAGTGAGTACATGTATGAGTGACTGTAGAGGACTGTTGGTGAATGACTGTATGTGTATGTGGTTCTTAGAATTACTGAATAGGTTGTTGTAACTGATATTGATATGTTCATTATTTTGAACATTTTAGTTTCTATTTTTGAATGTGTGTTTCAATGGTTATATTAGGGGAAGAGGAGGTCTGCCACTCTATCACAAGGATGATGTCATCAGTGATGTCATCAGTGATGTCATTTGAGATGTCATCAGTGATGTCATGAGTGATGTCAGTGACCATGTCATGAGTGATGTAATATGTGACGTCATCAGTAGTGCATTGCGGGCGCGCGAGTTATAGTTAGCTGAACTAACTATAACGGGGGAATTTCAATGGTTTTTTACGAGTGAAATGTCCAGCTAACTATAACATGTGTGAAACCTTTGGTTTTTTCATTGAATTTCTAAGGTTTTTTAAATGCTAATTCCTAACTATAACGTGTGTGAAACCCATGGTTTTTTCAGTGAATTTGCAAGGTTTTTTAAATGCTAATTCCTAACTATAACGTGAGTGAAACCCATGGTTTTTTCAGTGAATTTGCAAGGTTTTTTAAATGCTAATTTTTTATTTTTTTTTCTTTTTTTTTTTTACATATTTTTATTTTAATTTTCTATCCTTTTTTAAAGACTATGGTTAAATTTTAAAAATTCTACAATATGTTTTTTTTTTACCATTTTTATAAAATAAACAGGTAAGATTTATTAGTATAACTTTTTTTTTTGTTTTTCCTTTTTTTTTTTTTTTAACGTGCGCGTACGGTAAGCGCACGTCTTGCTTTAATTACGTTAGATTTCGACACTGTTTGCGTTTATTTACGCAATTTGCGTAGACGCACGTCACGCGCGCACAGCGCGTAACGCGTACGCTGCACGCGCACCTTACGCGGAAGTGAAGGGGCGTGCCTGTTGTGCGCATGCGCGCGTGCGCGTGTCTTTTTTACGCGCATGCGTACTTTTGCCGTAAGCGCACCGTAAGCGTACTGTAAGCGTACGGTAGGTCATGTGATCAAGAAACAAGACTTTTGATTGGTTTTTACAACTTTCAGTTCTAGAACTCTCCTACACCACACCCATTCCCCTCATTTCTGCTTGTGATCCCTTAGGAGAAGGAGCTGGGTTGTCTTTGTGATACGATGGCAGAACAGCAGAGCCCTTCTGAGAGTGAGGCTAGCAGCACTACCTTGAGGCAGAGAACGAGGAAACAAAAGACCTCTTTCATATGGGAGTATTTTTCTTTTCCAGAGGGCCAGCAAAAGGTAAATGCACCCTTAGTGACTTGTAAGCTGTGTAAGCGTGTACTTTCAAGAGGGAATCCCAACAAGAAGTATTCCTTCGGGAATCAAACCATGTTGAGACACCTTAAGGATGTACACAAAAGGACACATGCTCGACATACTGAAGGTAACCCTTCAGTAAGTCAACCAAGCACATCCACAGCAGCTCAGCCTGGACCATCATCTGCAGTGCCGAGTCCATCTTCGGCAGGTCAGGTGAGCCCTTCATCTGTGGGCGGAGCATCTCCTTTTTCTCGTCCTCAGGAAATTAACCCTCGGTTTCTGAGGGTTGAAATACGGTGCGCCACTTGTCATGATCTAATTTGTTATAGGGAGACCAGTATTTCCCTAGTGAACAATAAAATAGATCAGCACATTTGTCGTACCGTCTAATATTCCCATTCTTTCTTTCCTCTGTCCCTGCATGAACACAACGGCTCTTTTAAGAGCCAACCTTACCTTTCAACTTTTTTTTATATATTTTTTAAAACTTTTTTTTGTTTTTTTTTTACCGTACGCGTACGGTACGCGTAATTATTATTATTTTTTTAAAAAAACACTAAAAATCAATTATCACATTACAAGGTCCTTGAGAGACTACAATGAAAAACTGAAAATGTGATTGTGGAGAAGTGGAAAAAAGGGACCATGACATTTTTGACTTACCATACCCACTCCAAAAAATATTTATTAATTTAAATTTAATTTTAATTGCTTTAAAAATGGTTCTAGTTTTTGAAAATTTTCTATCTCAATCTGAAAAAAAAGAAAAAAGTATTGCTGTATGTATTTGCATTACTGACTGAAACCTCAAACCCCACTCGGTTGTGAATACTGTGCATGATTCCAGAGGATAAGCAGCTGGGTGTGTGCTAAGAGTCTGCTTCTACACAAAAAAAATGGCTCCCCCTTTCCATCTAATGCAACTGTGAAATCACCAGAGCAATACGCAATAAATCTCTGTCTATAATTCCTCTTTGCACACAGAGTCATGTTTTCACATTAGTCACAAAACGAAATTTCTTTGCCAATTTGAAAGCACACTTACTACTCTTTTTTTTGGCAAGTGATAAACACTTTTACAGACTGACACATTATGAATCCACTTTTCAGATTCTTAAAAAAGCACATGTCCAAACTGCTTTTTCAGACCAGCACCATGTATAACCTGGGTGACTGCCTACACTCCAGCAAGGGCAACCAGCCTTAGTGATGCTAAATGTATTTGCATTACTGACTGAAACCTCAAACCCCACTCGCTTGTGAATACTGTGCATGATTCCACAGGGTAAGCAGCTGGGTGTGTGCTAAGAGTCTGCTTCTGCACCAAAAAATGGCTCCCCCTTTCCATCTAATGCAACTGTGAAATCACCAGAGCAATACGCAATAAATCTCTGCCTGTAATTCCTATTTGCACACAGAGTCATGTTTTCACATTAGTCACAAAACGAAATTTCTTTGCCAATTTGAAAGCACACTTACTACTCTTTTTTTTGGCAAGTGATAATCACTTTTACAGACTGACACATTATGAATCCACTTTTCAGATTCTTAAAAAAGCACATGTCCAAACTGCTTTTTCAGACCAGCACCATGTGTAACCTGGGTGACTGCCTACACTCCAGCAATGGCAACCAGCCTTAGTGATGCTGAATGTATTTGCATTACTGACTGAAACCTCAAACCCCACTCGCTTGTGAATACTGTGCATGATTCCACAGGGTAAGCAGCTGGGTGTGTGCTAAGAGTCTGCTTCTGCACCAAAAAATGGCTCCCCCTTTCCATCTAATGCAACTGTGAAATCACCAGAGCAATACGCAATAAATCTCTGCCTGTAATTCCTATTTGCACACAGAGTCATGTTTTCACATTAGTCACAAAACGAAATTTCTTTGCCAATTTGAAAGCACACTTACTACTCTTTTTTTTGGCAAGTGATAAACACTTTTACAGACTGACACATTATGAATCCACTTTTCAGATTCTTAAAAAAGCACATGTCCAAACTGCTTTTTCAGACCAGCACCATGTATAACCTGGGTGACTGCCTACACTCCAGCAAGGGCAACCAGCCTTAGTGATGCTAAATGTATTTGCATTACTGACTGAAACCTCAAACCCCACTCGCTTGTGAATACTGTGCATGATTCCACAGGGTAAGCAGCTGGGTGTGTGCTAAGAGTCTGCTTCTGCACCAAAAAATGGCTCCCCCTTTCCATCTAATGCAACTGTGAAATCACCAGAGCAATACGCAATAAATCTCTGCCTGTAATTCCTATTTGCACACAGAGTCATGTTTTCACATTAGTCACAAAACGAAATTTCTTTGCCAATTTGAAAGCACACTTACTACTCTTTTTTTTGGCAAGTGATAAACACTTTTACAGACTGACACATTATGAATCCACTTTTCAGATTCTTAAAAAAGCACATGTCCAAACTGCTTTTTCAGACCAGCACCATGTATAACCTGGGTGACTGCCTACACTCCAGCAAGGGCAACCAGCCTTAGTGATGCTAAATGTATTTGCATTACTGACTGAAACCTCAAACCCCACTCGCTTGTGAATACTGTGCATGATTCCACAGGGTAAGCAGCTGGGTGTGTGCTAAGAGTCTGCTTCTGCACCAAAAAATGGCTCCCCCTTTCCATCTAATGCAACTGTGAAATCACCAGAGCAATACGCAATAAATCTCTGCCTGTAATTCCTATTTGCACACAGAGTCATGTTTTCACATTAGTCACAAAACGAAATTTCTTTGCCAATTTGAAAGCACACTTACTACTCTTTTTTTTGGCAAGTGATAATCACTTTTATAGACTGACACATTATGAATCCACTTTTCAGATTCTTAAAAAAGCACATGTCCAAACTGCTTTTTCAGACCAGCACCATGTGTAACCTGGGTGACTGCCTACACTCCAGCAATGGCAACCAGCCTTAGTGATGCTGAATGTATTTGCATTACTGACTGAAACCTCAAACCCCACTCGCTTGTGAATACTGTGCATGATTCCACAGGGTAAGCAGCTGGGTGTGTGCTAAGAGTCTGCTTCTGCACCAAAAAATGGCTCCCCCTTTCCATCTAATGCAACTGTGAAATCACCAGAGCAATACGCAATAAATCTCTGCCTGTAATTCCTCTTTGCACACAGAGTCATGTTTTCACATTAGTCACAAAACGAAATTTCTTTGCCAATTTGAAAGCACACTTACTACTCTTTTTTTTGGCAAGTGATAAACACTTTTACAGACTGACACATTATGAATCCACTTTTCAGATTCTTAAAAAAGCACATGTTCAAACTGCTTTTTCAGACCAGCACCATGTATAACCTGGGTGACTGCCTACACTCCAGCAAGGGCAACCAGCCTTAGTGATGCTAAATGTATTTGCATTACTGACTGAAACCTCAAACCCCACTCGCTTGTGAATACTGTGCATGATTCCACAGGGTAAGCAGCTGGGTGTGTGCTAAGAGTCTGCTTCTGCACCAAAAAATGGCTCCCCCTTTCCATCTAATGCAACTGTGAAATCACCAGAGCAATACGCAATAAATCTCTGCCTGTAATTCCTATTTGCACACAGAGTCATGTTTTCACATTAGTCACAAAACGAAATTTCTTTGCCAATTTGAAAGCACACTTACTACTCTTTTTTTTGGCAAGTGATAATCACTTTTACAGACTGACACATTATGAATCCACTTTTCAGATTCTTAAAAAAGCACATGTCCAAACTGCTTTTTCAGACCAGCACCATGTGTAACCTGGGTGACTGCCTACACTCCAGCAAGGGCAACCAGCCTTAGTGATGCTGAATGTATTTGCATTACTGACTGAAACCTCAAACCCCACTCGCTTGTGAATACTGTGCATGATTCCACAGGGTAAGCAGCTGGGTGTGTGCTAAGAGTCTGCTTCTGCACCAAAAAATGGCTCCCCCTTTCCATCTAATGCAACTGTGAAATCAGCAGAGCAATACGCAACAAATCTCTGCCTGTAATTCCTATTTGCACACAGAGTCATGTTTTCACATTAGTCACAAAACGAAATTTCTTTGCCAATTTGAAAGCACACTTACTACTCTTTTTTTTGGCAAGTGATAAACACTTTTACAGACTGACACATTATGAATCCACTTTTCAGATTCTTAAAAAAGCACATGTCCAAACTGCTTTTTCAGACCAGCACCATGTGTAACCTGGGTGACTGCCTACACTCCAGCAAGGGCAACCAGCCTTAGTGATGCTGAATGTATTTGCATTACTGACTGAAACCTCAAACCCCACTCGTTTGTGAATACTGTGCATGATTCCACAGGGTAAGCAGCTGGGTGTGTGCTAAGAGTCTGCTTCTGCACCAAAAAATGGCTCCCCCTTTCCATCTAATGCAACTGTGAAATCACCAGAGCAATACGCAATAAATCTCTGCCTGTAATTCCTATTTGCACACAGAGTCATGTTTTCACATTAGTCACAAAACGAAATTTCTTTGCCAATTTGAAAGCACACTTACTACTCTTTTTTTTGGCAAGTGATAAACACTTTTACAGACTGACACATTATGAATCCACTTTTCAGATTCTTAAAAAAGCACATGTCCAAACTGCTTTTTCAGACCAGCACCATGTGTAACCTGGGTGACTGCCTACACTCCAGCAAGGGCAACCAGCCTTAGTGATGCTGTATGTATTTGCATTACTGAGTCCAACCTCAAACCCTTAAAGTATTCTTTATTTTTACCAGTACACCTTAATTTATCGTGAAAACATAGTCCATATTATTTTACATGTTCCTCACATTTAAATTTCTCCCAAAACAGAAAATAATAAACACAACTTCAACAAAAGGAATTCCATTTCTATTATTCATTTCTTAATTTACCATATACATCCCCTCTCAAACTCTAAACTCACCTTTAAAATTAGTTAGCTGTGAAAGAAATGTGGCACTCAAACAGCAGATTATCAGAGCCAGGATCTCTGTTCTTTACACCTCTCTCCTCTCAGCAGAACCAGATAATGGCAAACTTTCCCTCTCTTTTTCCACACATATACATGTTAATTTCAAATCTCAGTGCTTCCCCCTTTTTTTCAAATGTAATCACACATTTCTATTGGTTGAAAACCAACCCTTTTCCAAAAGTACCCTTCCCCCAACTTGACTTCTGCCTAGTACCCTTCCCCCAACTTGACTTCTGCCTGCTACCATAGCAACAGCTCATGGAACACGGCTGTGTGGAGTTAGGTCAGAAGTTCACCAAACAATGTTTCAATTCCACAGAGCAAGAGTGCTTGACTTTTCAAACCTAACAGCAAATCCATAGTACTGTTCTTTGGTAACACATTTTTCTGTACCAATACAAAACATGCTTCTATTAATTTACACATACAGCCTAGTTTTTATTCTAGAATGGTATGAAACAGCCAATCAGTTCTTTTTTTTATGAAAAAAATATGTATGCCTCCATTTCCAAACTGTCTTTCATTTCTTTTTACCATTCTACTGAATTACACCTCCTGAGTGCATCCAGTTCTCCTTTGAAGATGTTCACAGTGTGGATTGTAGGGCACAGCTATGTCTTCTGGAGTGAAAAGTATGCAGAGAAAACAGATATGGTGAGAGACCTTGCTTTGCCAAATGTAGACATTAAATGGATTGGTCAGAGAGGGTTAAAGTGGCACCAATTGATGCCATTGGTGAAATCCTTCATGCAAATCCAACACCCTGACCTCATAATAGTGCACTGTGGTGGCAATGACCTAGGCACTTTGACTGGGGTAGGTCTGGAAATGCTTATGAAGGACACCTTTGCACAACTGTTTTCACTTTTCCCTAAAACTGCCTTTGTGTTTTCTAACATATGCCAAAGGCAAAAATGGAACTGGTCCAATCATTTCTGTCCGCAGATTGACAAAGCAAGAAAGCACGTCAACAAATCTGTTTCTGCTTTCCTCCGTGACTATGGTATGGGTTCCATTTACCACAACAACTTGCGTTACGACATGCAAGACATTTATAGAGGAGATGGTGTGCACTTCAATGATGAAGGGAACAGAGTCTTCCTCTTGAACCTTAGACTCTGCATCGGTACTTACTTGTAGGTACCACTAAAAAATCACTTCATAAACACAACGGCTCTTTTTAGAGCCCCCTAATATCTAAACTCTTAAATCTGCATTTCATTTCTTTTATTTTATTTTTTTTCTACCGTACGCGTACGTTGAGCTTACCGTACGCGTACCCCGCGATTTTTTTTAAAATCAATAAATGTTTTCTTTGTACTTTTCTGTCCTTCTTTGACCCCCTTACAAATGTTAGGGGGTCTGTAACTCTCCTCCTTGCCCCCTTTTCAAGATATCACTCTTTTTTTTCTGAGTGAAACACACGAAATGGCGGCCGCCGCTTCCTGGTTTTGACCGATTCGAATGTTTACTAAGATCTAAGAGCCAATCAGAATCGCGCTCGCGCACGCCACCGTACGCGTACGGTAAGCGTACCGTAAGCGCACCGTAAGCTGGCTCAGATATATATATTGATTTAAAGGCTATTTTCTCAGAATCTACTGAACAGATTTACACCAAACCTACAAAAGGCACTTCCTTGACCTGAGGACTACCTCTCTGCCAAATTTCTAGTAATTCTGTTCAGCCGTTACACATGGCAAAAAACATGATCTCCACTCTATAAACTTTGGGAAATCTGGACTTATCCATCCAGATACCAGACACATTCGTGCAATGGCCATTGTGACAAAGATCAATCAATCAATCAATCAATCAATCAATCAAGGAATTTATATCGCGCACTACTCACCCGGAAGGGTCTCAAGGCGCTTGGGGGAGGGGGTCTGCTACTGCTCGAACAGCCAGGTCTTGAGCTGTTTCCTGAAGGCGAGGTGGTCCTGGGTCAGCCGCAGGTGGACGGGCAGGGAGTTCCATGTCTTAGCCGCCAGGTAGGAGAAGGATCTTTCTCCGGCGGTGGCTCTCTGGATGCGAGGGACGACGGCGAGGGCGAGGTACGTGGATCGTAGCTGTCGGGTGGGCGTGTAGAAGGTCAGGCGGTCGTTGAGGTACCTTGGGCCCAGGTCGTGGAGGGATTTGTGTGCGTGGGTGAGGAGCCTGAACGTGATCCTCTTGTTGACAGGGAGCCAGTGCAGGTCTCTTAGGTGGCTCGAGATGTGGCTGCGTCGGGGGGCGTCCAGGATGAGACGGGCGGAGGCGTTCTGGATACGCTGAAGTCTTTTCTGAAGCTTGGCTGTTGTACCGGCGTAGAGGGTGTTTCCGTAGTCTAGTCTGCTGGTGACGAGGGCCTGGGTGACAGTCTTCCTGGTCTCAGTCGGGATCCATCTGAAGATCTTGCGGAGCATGCGGAGGTTGTGGAAGCAAGATGAGGAGACGGCATTGACTTGTCTGGTCATCGATAGGGAGGAGTCCAGGATGACGCCCAAGTTGCGTGCGTGGTCCGTTGGCTTGGGTGCGGTGCCCAGGGCCGGGGGCCACCAGGAGTCGTCCCATGCAGAGGGCGATGGTCCCAGGATGAGGACTTCTGTCTTGTCCGTGTTCAACTTCAGGCGGCTGATGTTCATCCATTCGGCGACATCTTTCATCCCTTCATGTAGGTCGGCTTTGGCGGTGTCGGGGTCTCTGGTCAGGGAGAGAATCAGCTGGGTGTCATCGGCGTAGGAGATGATGTTGAGGTTGTGTTGGCGTGCGATGGCAGCGAGGGGTTTCATGTAGATGTTGAAGAGAGTGGGGCTGAGCGATGAACCTTGCGGGACGCCGCAGATGACTTCGGTGGCCTCAGAGCGGAACGGAGGGAGGCGTACTCTCTGATCAAATAGACACCCCCTCTAGGGAGTTCCTCATCTTCACTCACCCCTAGTAGAATTACTTGGGGCGTAATATTCACATGCTGATTTTAAATCAGCCCAATGAAGCATGCAATCTCTTGGAAATAATGTGCCAGCCAGGGGAAGGTACTAAACATATGTACTGGATTGGCTTTTTACGTTTCACATCTATGACAATTAGAATCTGACCTCTTACCCCATTTAAATAACTTCTTAGGTGTATAATACAGGTTGAAAGCTGCCTTAAAATGTTGAATCTTAAGGCTAGCAGTCAAGAGTGTCTCACTGCCAATCTCCGTTTTATTCTATTTATTTTTTTAATCAGAAAGGTATTACACAAATACTACATCCATAGCTTGTTAGTTCACTATCCAATATCAATTACTATCATTGACATCCCTATACATTTCCTATTTCAGGTATAAATTCAGGTACTAATAAGTCTAAAATACATAAGACAATCATTATACCCCAATGTCTCATAGTCTTAATACAGAAACAAAAATACAAAATTCATTGTGAACCAGTCTTACATGACCCTAATATGTTACCCTGCCCTAAGCAGACAATTGGTTATTGGGGACCAGAGTTTTATCCCCCACCTTCTAGCCTGAAGTCCCTTACTTTCGTAAAGTGCTTGTTCCAATTTATAGATAGCAATTAAACGGGCCAGCCACTCATGGAACCTGGGAGTCTCAGAATCCTTCCATCTAGTTGCAATTATTAATCTGATAACGGTGACTGAGATAAATACAATGCTAATCTGACCTTGATCCAACCCTATACAACTATCATGCCCCACCATCATAAGCGTGGGTTTGAGCCCACACTTCTACCCAGAATCTTCTCCCAGAATTTTCCCAGTTCCCATTTTAACAAATCTATCTTCGAGCACCCATAGAACATATGTATCTCCTCTGCTGGTCTGATCCCACACCTGGGGCATTTATCATCCTCCCTTTTCCCCCAGTTGAATAGTTTGGCAGGGGTGAAATATAGGTTTTAAAGTGTTGTGCCTTTAAATTAGCTGATAGGAGCGGTTTCTTTGCCAGCAACAATGACATGTCTTTATCTATATCTTCATTCTCTAGTCTGCTGGCCCATTTTGCCTCTGTTTTCTCCATATCATCAGGACCTTCCTCCATAATGATACCATATATGTATTTTATTTGGCATGCAGATCTCCCCAAAATCTCAAACAGTGGAATCTTTAAAATTGAGATTGCCTGCCTCCGTTTACCAAAAAATGGGAAGCCGTTCATGTCAAAATTACAGATCCCCATATAAGGCACCTCCTGAAATGCATAGAGTGCTCCTAAATAAATTTGACACACACCAGAATGAATGTAACATGTGTCTAAACAAATATGAAACATGGCATGGTGAATATACTACTTAGTGGACAATAGGAATAATCCACACTCTGAATTGGATAAAAGGTATACCAAGATGTATAGCAACTATGCTGAAATGAATATGACTGTTGCTGAAAAGAATACAACAAGATCTCAAGTGAATATAAACTTTAATGAAATTATATAGACTGGTGATGAAATGAATATGACCCACATCAGAACGAATATGGCACATATTAAATTGAATTTGACACTCTTTAAAATGACTGTGACACACATGAAATGAATGTCAGACATACAGCAATGAATACAATATAAGGTGAAATAATTATGACTAGTGTCAGAATGAATATGACTAACACTAAACTGAATATAACACGTTAATATAAATATGATTCTAGTTGAAATACATTTTGTGTGCAATTTAAATGAATATGGCCCACACTGAAATGAATATGAGAAGCTTTAAACTGAATACAACATGCATTGGAATCAATGAAACATGGCAGAATAAACAAAAGAACTGAAGTGAATATAAATCTTATTGAAATGATATACACCAGTGCTGAAATGAATTTGACCCACACTGGAACAAATATGGCACATAGTAAATTGAATTTGACACTCTTTAAAATGTACATCAATTAATACAAGCCATGTTCAAATGAATATGACACATGTTCAAATGAATAAAAGACCATTTAAAATAAATATGACTAGTGTCAAAATTAATATCACTAACACTGAACTGAATGTGACACATGTTTTTATTAATATGATTGCAGTTGAAATGAATTTGATGTGCATTAAAAGGAATATGGCCCACACTGATATGAATATGAGAAGCTTTGAACTGAATACAACATCCATTGGAATCGATATGGCACATATTACATTGAATGTGACACTTTTTCAAATGACTGTGACAGACATGAAAGGAATGTTAGACAATCAGCAATGAATGCAAGCCATGTTCAAATGAATATGACACATGTTCAAATGAATACAAGATAAGGTGAAATATTTATGACTAGTGTCAAAATGAATATGACTGACACTGAACTGAATATGACACATTTATATAAATATGATACTATTTGTAATACATTTGGTGTGCAATTAAAATGAATTTGGCCCACACTGAAATGAATATGAGAAGCTTCGAACTGAATACAACATGCATTGGAATCAATGAAACATGGCAGAATAAACATACTATCTATTGGACAATATGAATAACACACATTGAATTGGATATAAGATAAACCGAGACATATAGCAACTAGGCTGAAAGGAATATGACTGTTGCTGAAAAGACTACAACAAGATCTCAAGTGAATATAAACCTTAATGAAATGATATAGACTGGTGATAAAATGAATATGACCCACATTGCAACGAATATGGCACATGTTAAATTGATTTTGACACTCTTAAAAATGACTATGACACACATACAATGAATGTCAGACATGCAGCAATGAATACAAGGCATGTTCAAATGAATAAGACACATGTTAAAATGAATACAAAATAAGGTGAAATAATTATGACTAGTGTCAGAATGAATATGACTAACACTGAACCGAATACAACACGTTAATATAAATATGATTCTAGTTGAAATACATTTGGTGTGCAATTTAAATGAATATGGCCCACACTGATATGAATATGAGGAGCTTTGAACTGAATACCACATCCATTGGAATCGATATGGCACATATTACATTGAATGTGACACTTTTTCAAATGACTGTTAAAATAATATGACCTAGGCTTGGATGAATATGGCCTGGTTTAAGATTAACATGATGCACATTAAATAGGATGCATTGAAATAAATATGACCTAATTGGAAATGAGTATGACACATTTTGAAATTATTATGACCTACATTAACATCAGTTTGACACCTTTTAGAATTAGTATATCACACACCAAACAAATAATAAAGTCAAATGAAGTAAATAAAATCTGGACTGACATGATTATAGCATGGACTGAAATTAATGTGTAGTTCACCTAATCAACTATGACGTCCTATGATGAATATGATATGCACATAAAATAAAAGGGACTGCTACAGTTAACCAACAACTGCCTAGATAAATAAATATTACGGAGGTGCCTGAATTCAGTAGCACTGGAAGGCACATGACATTGTGGCCCAATCAAAATACAGGACAAGTCAAACAGGAAAACCAACTTCTGAAAATGCTCAGTCCTTGAGTTTTTAGCCCTTAGAGAGCATGGCTTTCACAAATGCCTCTACATTTAATTTTTTGCTAATTTTGCTTGTTTGTTTCTTAAATGAGGCATTATCAGATGACCTTGTAGACTATCTCACCTCTTTAAAGTCATGCTTTTTTGCTTTAGATAGAGCTTTGTTGTGTGTTGATATTAATTGTTTGGAACTCCTGCAGAGAAAACTGGAGAGCCATTTGGAAATTTTAATCGCCATATTAACGGCCTACAATCTTTCTGGAAGTGCGACCATCACTGTGAGCTTCATTTTGGAAGAGTTGTGTAGGCTCACTTCTGTTTCCATTACAAACATTGAAAACAAGATCACCAGTTTGTCAGCTGTTTCTGCGAGTACTTTCCATACACCTGCAGCAAATCAAGGAGTAGGAAGGCCAAGGTAAGTTCAATTTTATTATTTCAGTCACACTGTTTTGCAACTGGCTTTTTACAGTCTATTTTAATTATTTTTCTGCAGGTTTCTTGTTTCAAAAGAAAATATGGAGTACCTATGGGAGATTGGATTTTCATGGGCATCGATTGCATCATGTATGAACATAAGTTCCTCAACTCTTTACAGACGAAGAGTTGAAATGGGTTTGTGCACATCTTCTGAAAATAGATTTACCAATATAAGTGATGCAGAGCTTGATCAACAAATCATAAACATTCTAAGTTCAACGCCTGATTCAGGAGAAAGTTATGTAAGTGGAAGCTTGAGAGGTAGAGGACTAAGAATTCAAAGATGGAGAGTGAGAAATAGACTTCATCTTCTTGACCCTGTTGGTAGAGCAATTAGACAACGTACGGCTATTCGACGAAGGGTGTACCATGTGCAAGGTCCAAATCATTTATGGTAAAGCATTCCAATCTATCTATCTATCTATCTATCTATCTATCTATCTATCCATCTATCCATCTATCCATCTATCCATCTATCCATCTATCCATCTATCCATCTATCCATCTATCCATCTATCCATCTATCCATCTATCTATCTATCTATCTATCTATCTATCTATCTATCTATCTATCTATCTATCTATCTATCTATCTATCTATCTATCTATCTATCTATCTATCTATCTATCTATCTGTATATCTATCATGTATAGGTTACTTCTCCCTCTACGAGTGTCAGTGATTCACTCTAACAATGTTTGATAAGTGATTTATTTAGGCCAAAACTAGAATATGCTATCCAAACTCTTTGCCCTTCAGCAACAACTCTGAGCTTCAGACCATGCCCTGTTTCCAGAGATTTTGCACTAAGGCCATATGCCCCATGTCATTTCTAAAATCCTCCAAACCTATTGCATATGGCTGTGTTGGGTGTTGTTTAACAGTAGTGAATTGTGTAGTATTAATGTTTTCTGTTGTGTTCGTGTAGTTTTGCTCGGTGTAGTGTTGCTGTGTTGTTACGTTTGCTGTTTTGCTTTCATCTTGTGTTTTTGTGCCCTCTAGACCTTTTGTTGTTTTCTGCGGTGATGCTGGTTTTCGCTGTGTTCTTGAGTGGTTCAATTGTTTTTATATTTTGAGACTATCCAAATGTATGGGTCTGGTCAAAGGCACCACTCCTGCAAACCAAAGTGAGGTTGTTCAAAGTTGAAGGCAATTTCCAGTAGGCACACCGGCTTTGAGGACTGGCTGTACACTGGGGCCCAGATTTACTTTTCGTTCACAGAACGCTGACACAAAGACAATTTTCTGCACTGCGTTGTGCGGAAGGGAGAAAACAAAAATGCTCTGTATTTACAAAGATATGGAGTATAAGCCCCTTGAGCTTCCAGCCCCGCTTGCAACCTATGCACCCCAACTTCCTTTATTCCACAAATCGCTTAATTCATTGATGGTGCAAAAGTCCACAGTTGTATTACATATTGCCATATACAAACGTTATAACAATTCAATCAATCAGGTAATTCCTGCCTCCTTGCTTCAATTTTGACAGCACAACCCTTTTTTGACAGTGCCCTGAGCGAAAGCCATTTTTTTGCGGCCTCTAGGCTACACCTTGCTGACAAGTGTTGAGGGGTGGCCCTCATGCCTGAACCTGGCTGCAAATGCCATGTCCGCCCTCTGCTGGCCTGTCGCCTGCTCCCTGTGCCCCACCCGTAAGACATCCCAAGGACACGGGTTTGAGCAGCTCCTCTTTGGCTATTCAGCTCTGACTGCTTTCCCTCTGTGCAACTCCGCCCTGCCTGAGCCCTACATCTGCCTATGGCTGCGACGCCCGTATTTCAGGTGTGGGTGGGTGGGTCAACGGCAAATGCACATGTTCTTGGTGGGGGCCCCCGCCGCCCTTAAGACCTGGTGCATCCCCAGAGGGCTCCCTAAACCTCTCACTGCCCCTCCCTAAACTCCTCCCTAATCCTTCCTCTTTATTAATTTATATATTTTATGCATTTTTATATAGCGCTGACTTTACCCGAAGGTGTCAGACCGCTTCTTTAGTAGTAAGTATGCTGTTTTCTCCATCCACTTCCCTGTCCCTTCCAAATTTACAACTAAAAGGTATACTTACTTGTGCGGAGACTTCACTCTCATGATGGAGATCTATGCTCAGAAAAGTTAAGAGCAGTAGAGGTGGAAACTATGCACAGAGGCTTGTGAATACCATTGTCAGTATGCTAGTAGTGCTACTGTAGTACTACGAAATGCAGTTAATGACTAGCCCTCAGGGCAGTGGCTTAACACAGGCTCCCACAGCCCCGTGGGGTCCCCCCCCCCAGCACAGTGCTCAGGCCTGAGAGCTCTGGGTTAAATTCTGAGAGTGGGCCCATCCATGTACCTTGCAGGGGGCCCCCCTCAAATCTTGTTACGCCTCTGCCTCCGGGTGTCTAACATAGCTGAATCTAGATAATTATTTGCAAACCCTCTGAGAGAGCATCACCTCACATACCTATCCTGTTAGATATAATTTTGAAATTAGGATTTTGAGGTTTTTTTTAAGGCATTAAAAGAATGTAATAATTCCCATAGAGGGGTGATTAAGTTTCATACTCTAGCACCACTTTCTGAGAAAGCCTGGGTGAGACTTCTGGTTTCTTGAAGGCTAGAGTTTATTGTAGGAGAGAGTCTGCACTCTGTAGTATACTTGATCGCCAGAGATTACCAAATTGTCAGCTAGATAGCTGGGGGGAGGTGTTGAGTATAGATTTATGGATAATGAGGGCTATTTTGTAAATACTTCTGTTCTCTACGTAAATCTTTTTTAGTGATGTGGTATGATCAGACATCAACCAATCTTCAGTGTTGATGGCTGCTTTTAATAGCGAAAGGTGAATTATCAAAATTCAGAAAGCAAGGAAAGATTATAAGAAACTCTCGAGAGGACAAAGGTTTGCGTCACAGATCTGATGGTATTTTGTTGAATGATAAATTTAATGCCTCCTACGAGTCTGTTTTGGTGGTTAGCGTTTTGAGCTTGGGCATCGATGTGATCCTGTAAGTGCCTTTATTTCAAGGGTCAAGCAATCATTATAATTGTTTGCAGTCCTGCATGTTTAGTTTCATCTAACCATATTTTCACTGGATTGGTGCATGTCAATGTAGAGAAGAAGAAGAGCTAAATCTTTGTAGGGGTTTACCTTTTGCTGTTGGTGACAAAATACCTTAAGTAATTTTAGGGTCTCACCCACTTCAAATAATATCTTCTAGTGAGGAGACTCTCAGACAGAGCTGCAGTTGTTCACATACAAGCAACAGGAGATGTTTGAATGATTCAGAAGTGAGAAGATGTGTTCTGTGTATGCACTAAAGAGTGTCAAGAAAAAAATTGACTATTAGAGTACTCCTTGGTAGTGAGGCCTAGGGGTCGATTATGAGTTTGGCGGTCCAACCGCCGTTAGACGGTGTCTGTGAATGCCAGTACACTGCTGTGCTGGAGCTCTCCCGGCTGCCGTATTACGAGTTACCAGGGTGGCCAGTGGAGTGGCTGCAGTGGAGGGTAGGATATCCCCATACATATCAATGAGTATGTGTAGATTTCGACTGCATATGTGTTAAATGCTTACATATGCACAATATATACATGGTAAGATACCATCTATATATTAAGATACTATATCCCCATACATATCGATGCATATGTGTTCATTTCGACTGCATATGTGTTCAATGCATACATATGCAAGATATATATATGGTAAGATACCATTACCCATTACCGGGCTCCGAGCCATATGTGTGCAGTCCCGGCAATGGGTATATGTTATGATATGCACTTACGTGTATTTTGGTATACTTTTCCTCAGGGTGAAGATCCACCTCGAAATCTCTAAGAAAAAACAGGACAGGTGTAAGTATGCACCCCAAACTCTTCCTCTCTGACTTCCAAACTGCGAAGGTTAACTGGCAGAAGAGCAAACTTATAATACGGTCAGCGGTCTTGCACCGCTTGACTCCCCAATGGGTGCTGCCTTTCCGTGACCATCATGCCGGAAGTTTACCTTGTGCTGGCAGTGCCGACGGTTCAACTAAGGTCCCAGCACAGGCAACACTGTCAACTCGTAATACGGCGGATGGACTGCCGCCCTCAGACTGCCACCACCAGCCCAGCAGTCTATGGACCGCCAAACTCGTAATCAGGCCCTATGTTTTTTGACAGGAAGTTTGCTAGTTTTATTTTCAGGGATCAGTTTTTCTTAGGGTTGGGGCACAGATTCCCAACCACTGTTCAAATGTTTTCAAAAGGATGGCATGATTTACTATATTAAGTAACTCTGACTGTGATAAACTGGGAAGAATGAGTAAACATCATTAGAGTAGGATTTTGACAGCATCATCTACTATTTGTACCATACCAGTTGTTGAGTTACAGCCTGCAAGGAATGTTGATTGAAGATCATAGAGGAGCTTGTTTGTGTTTCATTGCTAAAAAGCATTGATTATTTCATTATGTGGCTTTCCAAAACTTATATAGGAAAGGTAATTTGAAAAATGGTCAGAAATTACCTTGATTTTCGTAATCGGATCACTGTTTTCTGAGCACAAGAATGACTTAGCGGATTTTCAAATTGTCCTGGCACCATGCGCTGCCTTCGGGAGTAATTGGCAAAGATCGTTATGTCTTGAATGGATTATATGCTTTATTCGCCTCGCTGGCATGTAGTGGCAGAAGTGACAGGAGGGTCTTAGATTAGCAACAGTCTTTGTTAATACTGCCTGGTTTATCTTATAAAACAAAGATCAAATCTGTGCGGACTCACAGACTAGTAGGAATGGGAGTTTCTCAGGAGTATCAACTATGAGAGTTCTACTTCTCTTATTTTGTACTGGAAGAATGTAGATACTTTTTCACACTGTCTCTTGTATTGTAGTGGAGGCGGAACTAGAGATATACACATTGCTATGATAGCATAAGCGTCTTAGACATTAAAACGCCATCTTGCCACTTTTGCTGCTCTTGCACACGACACTGTAGATAGATGTTATTATATGAAAACTGCTTGCTTGCTTTTTCTTCACATGAGAAAGGTCTGTTGTTCACATTGCTAGACGTGCACCGCGACCTTGGTCTGAACATTGTGTGCAGAAACAGTCGGGGCTAACAAACAATGTATGCTTTTGAATTCAGGTTGATCGGCCCATGCTCTAGCCATAACACACACACAGCTGCAAATATCTGAAACTCGAGTGCCTTTAATATTGCAGTTTGCATGCATGAGACTCACATTCTGGAGAAGACTTTTTCCAGACACAGAGCAAAGCTGATCCTGTGATGTGATTCACCTAAGCTGTTATTTACGGTATGGGGTTCCCCATTCAAACCTAGAGACCTTCTATTAGTCTAATAATACTAGCTTACTAATGAAGGGAGGGTGGTTGTATTCCACTATCATTTGTAATATGATTTCTCCCTTTATTTTCTATGGTATTGTAACAATGCTGATGGTTTTTATTTTTAATAATTTGTCTGCTTATGTTAGCCAAAGTACTGCATCTTGGGACACGTAGTTTATAAAATAAACATTTTACACTTTACTGTGTCTCAGAATACTCTTGTTGTGGACTGATATGAGAATAATAACGAACAGGTATTTCTAATTCCCACCATTCCTAAGAGTATTCTAAGTCGCATGTTCTGGGTTGTCTAATCATTGGTAGCTTCGAAATGATACGAAGAGCGAATGAGACACTGACCGGATAGGGTTCTGGGTACTCAGGTGAGTTTTTGGTACACCGCAATTCACTGAGGTCCTGGTTTCCTGCGCATAGTTCTGTGCATGAGCAGAATCCCTGCAACAGGATTTTTTGATGGCATGTAACAACAGTTGGGGTTTTCTATTGTTTTTAACAATTTCAAAAAGCTTCTTGCTTTAATTTTTTACAATATAGATCCCTTATTAATAAAGAAGGTGTTGGTCTCCAATATGTGATTATACTATACCTTCCATTTTTATCTTACCTTTTCCCGTTTAAAGTGGAAGTGTATCGCCTTCATATTCTGTCTGTTGTGCTAAGAATTTTCCTTTATTCATATAATTATTAGCAAATTAGTACAAAGAAGAGGGATTATTTTGCCTTTTTTTAAAGTGAAACAATTTCATCTGCCATGTCAATCATGGTTTCATTATAATGTGCTGTTAAACAAGTAATGTTGGGTTCATTTATGTTGTTGGCTAATTTTGTAATGTTCTTCTATTCAAGATAGAGCAGTTTGTGTCCCTGCAATTTTTCGTTCAGATCGTCTGTTTGTTTAATTGACCCATGACATACGTTTTGGTACATAAAAGGTGAAAGATAGTGGGAGGTGGAGAAAGCGGTCAACCAACTTTTGGTTTTTGCTCTTGATGCAGACGTTTTTAGGTCTCGCTGAGCCCCAGCGCTTGCGCTGGCTCGAAGAGACATTTTGTATGTGGGCTCCAAAAAGTGCTACCAGGCCAGCCTAGAGGTACAGTGCATGTGCGCGGGCGCGCGCGCCGCACTGACTTTCACTTTTGCGACCGCACGGCCGCTTTGATCGCGATCACGGCCAACTCGCGATCGCATGCCTATCTGGCTTTCTCGCGTTCGGCCACCAGGTTTGTTTACATTTGCTGAACCGTGCTCATCCCCTCCCCTACCCCCTCCCTTACCCCCTCCCTTCTCCTACTTCCTCGTTTCCTAAGGTGGTAGTTTTTGCTCCCAATCTAGTACGAAGAGGAATAAAAGGCAAACAAGCTGATTGTTTCTGTGATGTCTGACTTGAATGCCCTTGTGTACATGGTGCAACCCTTCACACACTGCCTCAGGGTCCCCAGTGCTGTAAGAAGGATGAAAAATGTGTAGGGGTCCGGGAGTTCTTAAAGGACTGCTGCCAAAGAAGCAGAACTAAGAATCCTTTATCAGGGGTGTGGCCCATGTAATCAAGGGCATGGCTTAAAACAGGCAACCTAAATCAAGTGTTTCATACAATGTGCTAATTGAAAGTATTTGGGTGCCTCTCTGTGTTTCTGATTATTGTATGCAGACATGTCATACCGAAAACTAGCTAGTCGTAATGGAGTTGAAAGTGCTCTTTAGTTGTATCAGATAAATTAATGACAACAATATTGCTGTGACTATTACAATAGAAAATGTTTCTATTTTAAAAACATGAAAATATGAATTAGACATTAGCAAGGTCTGTGAAATGGGTAGTGGCCTTCGGAGTGTCTCATTCACTCCCACTCTCTCCTTCACACCACTTTCTTCTGCAGGCTCTCTCTCCGTTAGACACTTATGCTCTTTTAATCTCAACATCTCTCTGTAAGCTTCAATGTGCATATCTCACACTTTCCCACAATTACCACTGACACATAAGTGACGGTCGCTTTGTGCGCTCAGCATTAACAAGGATGGAATATTCATACAGCCTACACACCTCAATGACACACTGACCGGCAGTGCGAATAAGCTGCACTGCCTAATCCTAAAATGCAGAACTTTCAACTGTATGCCATCAAAAGCACCCACCCAAAACCTGAGCTCACCAAGACACCTGGAGGTGACTCCGTTCTAACTACTATTACAAAAGTTATGTTTCATGAAAACAAATTACAGAAACACAAAACGTCTGGAAAAAACAAACTCAGGAAATGAAATATTTAAGTAAAAGATGTGAAATTTAAACAGGGATTGCATCGATGACAAGGAAACCCTTAACGGTTTTTACAGTAATTGATGAAAAAGCAATCAGTCTTTTTGCCAGTAAAGTTAAAGACATTAATGTAGAGCCCAGAATGGAACTGTTACAAAATCCGTTTATAATTGCTGTCAGGTCTGAGACCCAGCAGGACCTGGACGACTTAAAGCTGAGTGCCCTATAGGTTGAAAACCAGTGACACATAAACCATTATTTCCATGATTGATCCACATACCATCAGTAGAATGCAAAACATGGAGACTAATTTCAGCAACCAACTCAAATGGGAAACGAATAGGACGCATGCCTTTATTATTCTTCATAGTCAGTTATGATACCAAGATACAAATACTCTGATACAAGAAAGGATCATAAAAACATATATAGTTGACTATCTCAGAGACATCTAGAAGTCCTATGTGAGTGACCAACAAAATGTTCAGTTCCCTAAAAAAGCTATACGCCAGGGAAACCAATGGGGACCAGATACTACATAAAAGAACAAGCATTTGCAATGCAATAGGTCTCGCATTTATACGAGTTTGAGCTATTGGCATTGTAAATGACAGTGCCTTTTATTTATATTTTAAAAAAACCAAACTTAAATAAAAAGCATTGTCATTTACAATGCCAATAGCTCAAACTCGTATAAATGCGAGACCTATTGCATTGCAAATGCTTGTTGACTATTGGGAAGCTGATTGTCAAATTTTCAAATGAGTTGGTGCTGAGCAAAAAGGAATGAGTTGTATGTTATGTTGCCAAGTATTTCTAATGTGCACGTACACCAAAAAGGTTTCATGGCGTTGGGGCAAAAGAGGCAAGGAACTCGGAACTTATCCATAAGCTTGTCTAAAGAGCCATATTTTTAGCGAGGTCGTAAAGCTTCCATGGGAAGTTGTGACTCTAATGAGTCAGGGAAGAGAATTCCACATGTGTGGAGCAGTCACAGCAAACCTTAGGCACTCAGTCTATTTTTCCTGTACTTGGGAACCACAAGCAGATTTTGATGAGCTGATCTAAGGTTACGTTTGGGGGTATAGTCCTGGATTCTGGAGTTCACAAAAGTAGGATATTCACCATTATGCGATTTAAAAATAATGCACCCAGTTTTAATTAAGGACCTTTGGCCAGTGTAATTTTGACATCAGAGGTTTAGTGTGGAGCCATACGAGCCTGGTTTGGAACCAGCGGCAGCTTCTGTCTCTGTCCCTTAGGAAGTCCCAGATAGAGTGAGTTTGCATAGTTGATGGGGACATAACCAAGGCGATTATAATCTGAGTAATAGCCTTGAGTGATAAGATAAAGTTACTGCACTTACCTGAGGCTTCATAGATAGATTCCCATCTATCATGACCCCAAGGCTCTTGCCTGTTTTTTTCTTCACTGGTCAAATGGAAGGATTTCAGCTATGCATTTTGTTTTCAGGCGTCACAATTTCAGTCTTATCTGAATTCAACTTTAACTCATTACAACTCATTCAGTCACAACTGTATAACATGGTGCTTCAGAAACATTATGCAGATTCTGTTGTGTCATCGATGTTGAAAAGCAACTGCATATCATTAGTGTACTTGTATATGTTCACCATCTGTTCCTGTAGGGTGCGGACTAGGGGGCGGATACCGAGGTTGAAAAGATGGGGGGGACAAAGAGGACTCCTGTAATACTCCTCAGTTAAGTTCTACCTTGGATTAGGAAAAAGGAGTGAGATGTGCTGATTTTGAACATCCAGAATGGAAGGACTTTATCCAGTTTAATGCCGACTCCTTCACATGTGCGACCCTGACATATTTGATTAAGATGTCGTGCGCTCTACTGTGTCAAAGGCTGCAGATATGTCTAACAGTACCAGTGCCTGGGTCACACCTGTGTCTGTTTCTTCTTGCATATCACTAATTACGGAGAGAATAGAGTCTCAGGCATGGGCAGGGCATGTGCATGGGCAGGCCAAAACCCGGACTGGTGGTGATTGAGAAAAGAGAAGTCCTCTAAGAATGTGCTTAAAGGTTTGGTAATGTGTGCCTTTAGTAACTTGGCTAAGTAAGGGAGGAGTGAAATGGGCTGTAGTTTTTCAATATGGAGGGATCGTCCTCAGCTTTTTTTTGAAGTGGGATGACTACCGCCTCCTTCAAGGTATGGGTGACAATGCCTTGACTTAGGGATAAGTTAAGCAGAAAGACCACAGGATCTGGAAAATGTGAGAAGATTTCTTTTAGGATCCGTAGGGGACAGGTGTCTTTTGGAGAGCCAGATTTGACCTTAGTCATCAATTTCCACTTATCAGCTTTAGAGATGGCCGGTAAAACTTGTGTTATATGGAGTGTTATAAAATTCACATCTTCCGAGCCAGTAGTGCTACTTAGGAGGCTGGGAGGAATATTGTCTATAATCAACCGTATTTGGTCAATGAAAAAGAAGACTAAGTAGTCATACTTGAGCGATCAGGGTTAGAAAGTTTGCTGACAGTATCAAGTATTTCTTCAGTTTTGTTGCCAGAATGTAGGATTTTATTTAATAAATAGGCATATTTAGCCCCCCAAATTGATTTCTTGTAGGCTTTTAGTCGCACCATGAAAATGTCCTTATTCTCCGGAGTAGATGTTTTCTGAAATTTTCGCTATAACTGGCATTGCTCAAGTTCAGCTTTTGTTAGTTCCTCTGTGTACCATTTTGAGGGTTCATGGTGGTGAATTGGTTTTGTTTTCTGTTTCAGGGGGGATACGTTCCTGGCTTCCTTGAGCCAGGAGGATATGGGTGAATCTAGTTTAATGGTAATGTTCTCTACCGTTACAATTGGTAGGGGAGTAAGTTTGGTAAAATAAAGTGAGTCATTTAAAATGTTTTATTTGTATCTCTCTACTTGTGACTGAAGCTACCTATAAAGATGTATTTTGTTGTTGAATGGATTCATTCCCCTCTTTTCCGTAAACTTCTTTTTCAACTCTGAGCCTTCCCTGTCTTCAAAATAATTTCTTCCTATTGGAGAAGTTAATTAAATTAAAGGAGAAGGTTTGATTTGATTTCACCTTTACTCATGTAATGTTAATAATCAGCAATCAGTGTTTCCAGTAATTCTTTATGGGCACTAAAACACATAATCATTGATTTTGGTATGGGGATAGTGGCCACAAGAGGAGATCCAACCCTTAGATATGCACCTAAATCCGTTCAATTCATAATGAAGGTCATAGTGTTGTTTTTTTGATTTACACTAATGTATGAAATATTTATTCACCATTTTAAAGTTTGTTTATTTTTTTATTTATCAGGCATATTGACAGTAATCACAAGCTGATACGGTGGAGGTTTGTCTTCCATGGCTGCATCGATGGCTTCAGTAGAGCAATTATATATGTGAAATGTTGCACCAACAATCGAGCAGGCACAGTTCTTAACCTTTTCAGAGATGGAATATCCAGATTTGGACTGCCATTGAGGGTTAGAGGCGACATGGGTGTTGAAAATGTTGATGTTGCACGTTACATGATATGTAGAAGAGGATTAAACAGAGGCAGTTTTATTTGTGGTCGAAGTGTTCACAATCAACGTATTGAGCGATTGTGGGGAGAGTTAAACAGAGTTGTTGTTCGTTACTTCAAGGATTTGTTCTTTTGGATGGAACAAAATGGAATATTAGATATTCAAAATGAAATCCATCTTTTTGCACTGCACTTTATTTACCTAAAAAGACTAAATAAAGCAGTTGCTGAGTTTGTGAACCAATGGAATAATCACCATTTGCGTACAGAAGGGCACTTAACTCCTTTACAGTTATGGACTCGTGGTATGCTCTGTGCCACCTCCATGTTAGACACCTTTTGTGTAGGAGATGATTATGGTGTTGATAACTATGGGTACACTTTTACTGCTGAAGTAAACAATTCTGTACAGGTCCCGGAAAATGTTATAATTTTAGGAGAAGAAGACAGGGTGGCACTAGAGAATTCAATGGACCCAGACACCAATCATTCTAATCATGCAGTAGACATTTTTATAAGCACATGTAATTTTATTGCAAATCTAATTAACAATGTCGACAATGCTTAAATTCTAAGTAGTTCGTTTTGCTCTCCGATATGCTCCAATGTTTTGTTTTCTCCTTGTTTTTATGCATCATTGAGCAAGGTATATAGCAATTTCTTTACTAATGTAAAAATGACATTTTTTGTACAACACTAAGTATTTGTGATGTCAGTGGTTGCATTCCACACTGTGGACTTACAATTAGTGGAGCAAAAAATATATTGTTATTAAACATGGCCTTTGTTGGTCTCATTATTTAAAATAATAAACTGTGGTAACCCTGAGCTGGACAGCAAGTGGAAACTGTTTTAAGCTTGAAAGTGTTGGTGCTAGTTGTAATTGTGTGTTTCAATGACCACTAAACATGCAGTAATTTTAAATATGTTCTGAATGCAAAATCATTTCAGAATATTGTCAGCAGAGGATGTAACTTAAACATATGACTTTTATGATAAAATGAGCGATGACACATTCTACCCCTGCAGAGGTAAAGTTAAATAGATTAAAATTAGTGTCACATAAATCATCAAAACTACTAGGATAATGTTCAGGCACTGTAAATTAAAATAAAATACACAAACATACAAATATCATAGTGAACATTAATAGCTTAATGTATTGGATTAAAAGGACATCACTTGAAATTATTATACCATGGAACATATGGAAAAAAAGCAAATTCTTGGTGAAAAATTAGAGGCACATACAGGATATATGAGCCCATAGACAGTTGGAATTATTTCGCTTTCCCTCATGGTTGATTTTAGAAACTGGTGTTTGGAGGCTCAGTTGCAGAGATTATGTTGTTCGGATACAGATTCATACTTCCAAATTGTCAGCACTGTAGCATAGATTCAGAGCTTTACTTTCGTAATGTTATGTTCGTATTACACTATACTTGAAATGATTTTTTGCTGATTGTTTCCTTGTTAATTGTTGTCAGAAATGCCCCTCTTAAGTGTAGGTGATACCTTGTTTTGGCCTCTCCAAAATGAGAAGACTCTTTGCGCACAATACCCATCAGCCAAGAAGACACTATTTACCGTTACCTATGAAAAAACACATTCCCTTTGCCCATTGTTACACATTTGTAATTTACATGACTGCCTATCTTCATTGGTATCATTTAGGTGATTGCTTATATTTGCTGCCTGATACAGTGAAAGAATGCATTGTTAATACTTTCTACTGGTACTGAACTAGAAAAACCATTAGAAGCTGTAGTCGAGTGATCAACAAATAAGGTGACACTTTCAGAAATGTCCTCATAAAGTGTTTACAATTGCATTAGTGTACCTACAGTGTTCAAATTCTCATTTTGCTGCAAGAAAAAGTCTGATTTAAACTGATGAGTTGGACATGAGGAATTGCTCCTCTTTACATGCTCGACTTCTTTTTTGGCTGAATATATTGCTTTTTTAGACTCTGCACAACATGGTTCTGCTATCAACGCCCAGTGTATGTGTTCTCAACCCTAAAACTTTTAGACATTGACCAATCTTTTATTGGCATACTAAGGCCATAGTGTATGATGTAGAAAATGCACCCAAGGCACGGACTGCCGCACCTATTGTACACTCCACTCAGTAGGACAAAGGAATAAAACATGACGTTGGGGCTACCATTGTTGCCTGACTGCTGCAGTGTAATACTTGCAGAGCAAACTGTTATAATAACCTTTTTTAATAGGTAAAACCCCCCCTTTGAAATATTAGGAAGTCACCACTTTGTGAGTGTTGTAGCCAACACGCGTGGTTGGGTGGTATTGAAAAGTGCCTAAAGGCTATTATCAGTTTACTGCTCTATGTATAAAACCAGAGTGATTTCAAATTTTTAATAAATAGAAATAATAAATAGAAAGTTAGCATTTATCTGCCTGAGCTTTCAGAAAGCTAAATAGCATTAGCCTTTGTCAACTCCCAGCCTCTACTCAAGCCTGGCTATAGGTTTAAAAAAAATGTGAACTGCATCCCAGGAGCAAACAATAGGCTGACCTGAATGGGTAGATGAACCCTCAGAATTCCACAGAATATTTACAGAGGAGGCTGTGGGCATCCTGTTAACACCGTAATGTCAATCCGGCTTAACAGGTCTGTGAGCCACATCTAACACTTGCAAGGGAGAGGACAGGATGCCAAGGCAATTTTGTGAACTTAATGCCTTTCACTGAAAGACCCTGCTTGTGACCTACCAGGCATCTGTCTCTGTGTTTCTTGTGGGTACAGTGAGTGCATCAAACTGAATTTTATTATTAGATGTGGAACGTCACTAGGATTACCAGGGTACACTCCCCATTTACACCCCCAGCCACAGAGCCAGAGTTTATTGTGGCCAGAGACCTTTGCCGTACTGAACTTGCTCTAATACACTTTGCATTTTTGGCCAGTTTACAGTAAGGTAAACATGAACTACTGCAAACGTAAGTTTTTTTACTGCTTGGGAAACTTTACTCCATTGGTCATAGAGGAACTGGGAGTGTCATAGTGTGTACCCATTCCCCTACAAGCTGGTGAACCAAAGAAGTCTGGACCCTCATCCAGCCTTTCTCTGAAAAATGGCAGACTTGCTAAAAGTCTGAAGCTGCTGCACTTGGCTTCTGTGACCTGTTAGAAGGACCTGAAGAGTTTGGACCCCCTCCTTCTTGAAATCCAAGGACTGAAAGGTCTCCAAAGATCAAGAGGCTGATCTCCTGTGCGGGTCCAGGAACCAAAAAAACCAAAAAAACCTGAAAAGAATGTTCCTGTGAAGAATGGCAGTTGACCAGTGGCAACTGGACCTGGACTGAACTTTGCTGTTTCCCTCTGACAGACACCCTGAGGGGCAGATTTATCATTATTTTCTGCAGTGCGGTGCAGCAAGCCACCTTGCTGCACTATGCTACGTGAAAGAGAAAGGTCACGATTGTACCGTATTTAACACGAAACCACGCATTCCTGACCTTTACTTGCACTGGCGCACCATGTGCTGCCTTGCAGACAGGAGTGTTTTTTACAGGACACCTTCCTGCATTAAAAAAATCCCCTGAAGCATTTTTCTCTTTCTATTTGTGCTATGTGTGCTGCAGCACACATAGAAAGTGGAACAAAAGAGGAGAAATAGAGACATTTCTCCTCCTTATGCTTCACCTGGGAGGCTTAGCATTTTTACCCATTCCCAGATCTGACAGTAATGTTATATCTGGAAATGTGCCAAAATGCATGGTAGAATGCGTGGTAACACCTAGGCTACACCCATGAAATACCTCCTTTGGACAGAGTAATGCAACACAGCAATTTGCACTGTGTTTCGTTACTCTAGATTTATCAAGCCACGCTGGGCTACGCAAGGTGGCCTTGCGTTGCTTCATAAATCTGACTTAGTAGTTGTGTCGCAAAGGCAATGCAACTCGTTGGTAAATCTGCCTCTTAGAGTCTAAAACTACTACACCTTATAAGTGTCCTCCTGTGGTGGTTCAGGCACCACAAGACGTTCGGGAACTTTGCTCCAAAGTTTAAAGGGACCAATGGCAAAAAGTATTTGATTGGCAGTTCCCAGAGTCAGATTGAAAATCCTCAGCAATTCAAAAACGTTTGAACTTGGAAATTATTTCAAACTTCTCGTCCCTAGCGGGGCTAATCTACTTGGTATATCCAACGTGCTGGAGCGGCACTGATGTAAAAATGTACAACGTGGCTAAATCCCGCCTCCACTCCTATCTTAGACCTCCTAGTACCTCCTACTCATGACATAATTAGGCTAAACTGAGCTCGGAAGCTGGGTAGTGGCCTAGCTTGTATTCATAGGAACACACTCTCGATTTCTCACATGGAGTCCTCTTCGCCTTCCTCCTGTGAATACCTCTGTCTCAGCTCTCAAGTACTAACCTGCCGGATTGCAAACTTCACCATTTTTATCACCCCCCGGGAGACAATCTCCCCTTCATCGAGCAACTAATGGAAAACATCTCTGGCAATGTCGACTCAGCCGTGTCCCAAATCTTCCTTGGTGATTTCAACCTTCTCCGGTCTAACCCCAATGCACATGCGGTAATGTGCCTTAAATCATTCTTAACTGATCAAGAACTGATTCAGCACTGTGATCAACCTACTCATAACAAAGGAGACACTCTAGACCTCATTATCTTGAAAGGAGAGACCATCACTTTGGAGACCATTACCCCTTGCGACTGGTCCAACTACCACTGCATCCTCTTTTATATTAACAGATAGGCGTCGGAGAGGAAGTGTCAACCAATGAAATCAAAGATTTGGAAAAGGGACCTCAGATCAATAAACTCAGATGAACTAGCAGCCTACTGTAAAGCTGCCCTCTCCTCTCAAGCTGACTTGGTTGAGGTTCAGTGACTCACCGACTCCTACAACTCGACCATCTCCAACCTCATGGCTGACATTGCACCACCCAAACAAAAAAATGCCTCAACAAAAATATCCATCCGGTGTAAAATGATAATCTAAACACGGTACGCCGCAACCTCAGGACTGTTGAACGGTCCTGTAAATCCAAATCCTCCCTACCAACTAAAACTCCTTAGAGATGTTAGGAGCTTCTACAACAAACAAATCAATAGCGCTAAAGCTGACTACTTCAGACACCAACTTGATCAAGCTGCTACCGCCCCAAGAAACTTTTAGTATTGGTCAAACAGCAATCAGTGGAAGGTCCAAACCATTGACTCTGGAAGCAGTACACCATCATGCGACAAACCTGCTGCTTTCTTCACTGAGAAAACAAGACCCATCACCACTGAACTCACCTCCAAGAAGGCTCTCCTGTCATCCTCTGGGTCCACACCATGCCTTGACCTCTTAGAAAACGCCAAACCTGCAAACCTATCAGCCTGAACACTAAGAACAATTCGTAATGGGGCACCGTTACCCCATTCAGTGAAAAAGACATCAACAAGATTCTTCAGAATATCAACCCATCTAACCACTTCAGTGACCCGTTACCCCCGGCCATCTTCAAAGAAATCAAGAATGCACTCATCCTCAGCTGGACAGGGATTGTAAACGCTTTTTTATAACAAGGCACCATCCCAGACTGCATAAAAGCAGCTCAGGTATCACCTACACTAAAAAAAACAAACGCAGATAAAGCTGACCTCAAAAACCTCCGCCCTATCTCCAACATCCCAACCCTAGCCAACATCCTAATAAAATGCGTACAATCCCAACTTTGTGCTCACATAGATAACTTCCAACTCCTAGACCATTATCAATCCGGTTTTCGAAAGAGGCAGGATACGGAATCGGCTCTCACTCATGTTATGGATGACATTTTAAAAATGCTTGACTAAAATGATTCTTGACTCCTAATCCTCCGTTACCTTTCCTCCGCATTCGAAACAGTTAATCATGACAACCTCCTATCCATTCTGAAGAACAGGATGGGTTTCACGGGTCGGGTGCTACAATGGTTCTCGTCCTTCCTCCACCACAGATCACAAAGAATCAAGGCAAACCACTCACTCTCCCAGCCTTCTCTAGTACTCATGGGTGACCTCCAAGGATCAGCCCTTTCTCCTATCCTCTTCAACCTTTTCTTGGAACCACAAGCTAATTCACTAAATTCCACAAACATTCTCTTCCATATGTCTGCGGACGATACGCAACTTTATCTGAAACTCTCATCCCCGGACAACATCATCTCACTCAACACTACCCTAACGTCTAACTGAGAATCATCGCCTGCTCAACACCTCCAAAATTGAATACCTTCTCATCTCTCCTCCGAACCACATCTCCAAGCCAGACCTTTGGCTGATTCACCTCACTGCTTTTAACTGCATCCCTCTCATCATAGACTCAGCCAAATCTCTTGGAATCACCCTGGACAAGCACTTGTATATGACAAATCACATCAGCAATGTGTGTAAGGGAGCTAATCACTTGATGAGGACACTTAAAAATATCAAACCATTCCTTCCACAGTCTGATTTCAAGCAGGTAGTCCAAGCGCTTGTCTTGCCGGGGCTAGACTACAGCAGCGCTACGCTCTGGGATCTTCCCAAATACACCCTGGCTCCACTAAGGGCATCACTGAATGCTGCGGCTAGACTGGTTACAGGTAGCAAACAAAATGAGCACATATCCCCAGTCCTAAAATCCCTTAAATGGTTGCCCTACACAGCTTGAATTCAGTTAAAGATTGCCGTTCAGACGCACAAAGCCTTGCATTTCAAAACTCCCAGGTACCTAGCGCAAAAACTTTAATTATCCTGTGGTGGTAGAGCCTCAAGAAGCACTAACACTTTCCTCTTGAAACCACTCATCCATAGCAAAAAAAAAACTTGTCACCAAGCCTTCTCCAGAGCTGCCCCAAAGATACGGAACTCTCTTCCCCTGGAAGTATGCAGAATATCCTTAATGACAGCTTTCAAAGTGGAAGTTCAAAGATTCCTAATGAATTAACTCTTACCTAAATTGGGCAATGTTCACCTGCTCTAAGTCATTGATCCTACAACCGTTGTACCATCATTTGATGCTGCTCTTCTTTACCGCAGTGTGCCCCCCTTTGTAGCCCACTACTCATTGTCTTGTAATTATGTGAATATTCCTGTTTTTTTTATTCTTACTTGATGTCGTTATTGCATTTATGTCCTTCCTTCCATCTTTTTGTAAAGCGCTCTGATATCCTTCAGGATCTTGTCTGCGCTATATAAAGCTTTATAAAATAAAAATAAAACTCATTAATCTGATGACATCCCACTCACTTTTCAGGCAATGCCCTCCTGTGAAGGCCTCTGTTTTTCAATAGTTGGTAAATCTTTCCTGCTCTATGTTGGGTTAATGTTTGGTGCATCAGGTCGGATAGGGACAGAAAATACTACTTTATTATTCATACTTCTGAATATTTTACTTTTGTATTTAGACATCAGCACAGTCACAATTAATCATAAGTACTTTCAAACCGAACATATTTCTCGCAAAGCCTATATTACATATGCAGTGAGCCTGTAGCTAGCATGGTTGGGTTCATCAGTCTTCAGATGGTAGTCCCCATCACCACATAGGCTGACTCTGACAGCGATTTCAAAACTGTTGTCCTGAATATGGGGCACTGAAAATCTTGTATGGTCATAAGAGCATGGTTTTTACTGATGCTGGCATCTTAAACAGGGCTAGACTTTTCTTCCACAGGTGATTAGGCCAAAAGAGGACAAAGGAAGATGTCTTTGTCTCGTGCTTCAATGACAATAGAAACAGAACCGAGACCAAATTCTTCCCACATTTTCACATATACAAAAAGAAAAATGCCTCTTTGATGTGTTTTTCTGTAGGATCCTGCACATAACAGTACTGGCTGTAATCCAGGTACTCTTTTAGCATGAAGCAAGGGTGCCTGCATTGTTGCTAAGCAGCAACAAGTGTGCTAGCACCAGAAGAGAGTGCCATATATTTTAAATATGGCTGTTGTGAGCTCTATCCCATTCACGTAATGCACCACAGAAACTTGCCTTGCTGCACTGCGTTCATGTACTTACTAAATTTCTCCCTAGATTTTGGGGTGTGATGCTGTTTCCAAGGTGCACCCTACTACCTACGTCCGTGTTGGGTCCCATGACATTTCTGTTTGCAATCTACTTGCAAGGGCACACAGCCTGCAGCTTAGCCTACGGCAATTTATTTAATAGGGTTTGCAGACAGTTTCGAGGGGTGCCTATGGGAGTATCCTGTTCCTTTAGCCTCCAGCATTCAATTTAAAATGTAGTATCTGTATGATTGGTCTCCATCATCCATTCAGTCCTTTTCCCTACAGAGCCTTGACCCCTTCTATTTGTCTATTTCCCCACCTTCCTGCACACTTCCATGTACCATTTCTCCTTAGATCCCATTCCAACCTGGATCCATTTCCTGAATTTAGGCCTTTAGCTTCCAGAGTGTACTCCATCCTGGTGTTCCCACCTCATCCCACCTCAACAGGGTATGAACTATAGTAGACTTCTCTTCCTAGCCTTCTCTTAATATTTTGTAACTTCTTTCTTCCACTCCCCTGTACATACTCGGAGTATCCCATGCAGTCTTTTTTTCCTTTCCTTTCTTTATTCTTTGCGCCATTTTCTGCCCTATTTCCCTTCATGCTTTGTTCTTACTTTGCTGTGTTTTTGTGACTAGAGTCCTAGACACATTCATGCTTCCTACCTTCCTTGTGCACAATAATGCGATTTTCATCACTTGGTCCCAGTCAGATCTTACCTCCCTATCTATCTCTCCCCTGCCACACCCTTTTACTTGTGCCATTGCCTACCTGGTCCCTCTAACCATTTCAGTCTGTTTCTCACAAGAAGTTTCTTACATTCGGTAATGCTTTATCTAGTAGAGACTCTATCTAGCTGCAGATTCCTAACCATAGAATATTCCCCAGGAGTCAGACTAGATCCAGAAGTTTTCAAGCAGTTCGCTTGAGATGGCCTCGTCCGGCTCTGTGTTGTGGTGTCTACGCTGGCAATGCAATGCAATGCGTGGTGCCTAAATAAATGCCACCCTGAAGCGCTGATGTTAGTTCCTTTTGTGACTTTCCATGTCAAGCACGCAGCCATGATGAGGACTGACAACTGAACTGAAATTCTAAGGCCCTTAGAATGGTGAGCCTTACACTGTGATCAGTTCTGCGAGCATGGACGATGGAATGACCAGAAAGGTCATCTGATAAGAGACTTCTAGCTGCATATTCCTTATCTTAGAATACAAAACCCAAGCAAAGCTTCCCAGGAGGTGGGTATGCGAAGCTGGTTTAAACCAGGAAGTCCTACAAGACTGAGTGGACCAAGTGCCCATCATAACGGACCGAACTGTTCAGGCAATAGTGTTTGGTAGACATCTGCAGAGATGCCCATGTTGCTGCCTAACAGATAACCAGGACAGGGACTCCTTACGCTAGCTAACGCAATGGTCGTAGCCCTGGCTGTGGTGGATGAGCAAGCAAGCCCTCAGGAGGTTGCTTCTTGCCCAATACGTATCAGGTATTTATGCTGAGCAGTATCCGTCTTGAGATGGTCCATTTCTGCACAGCATTCCCTTTCTTGGCCCCTTTGTACACCACAAAGACTTGATCGTACACCTGGAACTCTTTTGTGTGGTCAAGTTAGAAACAACAACTCTTTTTGGGTCCAGACAATGGAGTCTCTCCTCCTCATTTGAAGTGTGAGGTAGAGAAAAAGAGTTAGGCAATGTGATGCACTGGCCTACAAGGAAAGTAGTCACAACCTTCCGGAGTAAGGAGGCATGTGTCCTGAGTACGAGATTGTCCGGATAGAAGATGGTGTAGGGAGGGTTTACATAGAGTGGCTGCAATTTGCTGACCATTCTGGCTGATGTAACGTGCACTAAAAAAGCAGTCTTGATGGTTAATCAGTGGCCGGATCAATTATGCAAAGGCTCAAAGTGTGCACACAATAAAGCATGCTGAATGGCCTGGGAGGAATTGTATGTTGCAAACCGTTGAGGATCCTAGCCACAAAAGGTGCCTTGAACAAAGAAAAATGTCCAAACAGGAGAAACTGAGAATGGGGAGCAGTTAGAGCACTAATGTTCCTAGATAAACACCATGCAACAAATTTATCCTCGCGTGCTGGCGTATACCCACTTGGTGGAGGTACTCCTGGCTGTCAGAATAACATCACATACTTTGTGAGGAAGTTTGAAAACTGTCAGCTGTTAAAGGTTGGTCTTCAAACATAAAGGTGAAGGGTGTGCAGGTTCGAGTGTAGGACCCTCCCGTTGCTGCAAAAGAAGGTTCTCTCAATGAGACAGCCTGATCGGGGGATCGATCATTCAAGTCCAGAAGCGGGTTCATAGAAAGCCGAAGGCCTGTGTCTTCACTGGAGTCCGTACTCCTCCAAGTACAGCGGCGGAGGCCTCGGCTGCTACCTGCTGTGTCCTCAGCCAAAATGTTGGAACCCCTGTCAGCATGTCAGCTCTCGGAAGAGGGAGCAACATGTCATGGGCACTGACGTGTGCGGCAGGGCTTTCTTTTAAGATGACGAATGCATGTTACTCGGTAGAGTGTGTACCTGCTAGGCTTAGGGTCTAGAAAACGAATGCTTTGAATGATGATAATACTTAACAGAGTGTGCAAGATGGTTATAGTATTTTTAAAGCAGTTAGGTTTTACTTACACCAACAAAAATAACAGCAACACAGCATATGAAACTTCCATTCAGCTGTTCAAAGAGCAATGTGTTAGAAGCAGCATTACAAGGTCATTCAAACCATGAAAGAGCAACTTTAGAGGCATTTTTCCACACATTTGCTTACTGTTCATACATGCTTCTAACGGAGGCATGGTTTGTTCTATGATACATATACGTCAGACTTAACAACTTCCACAAACATTTCCAAAGAGAATTATTGATGAGAAAGTTGTAAACAGATCGACAAATTTGGGAGAGGAAGACAAGAGGACTGATTGCTTGTGGGAAATGCTAGTGTCCAACTGCAAGCTTCAAATGTATTCAGTGGCATGATATGAATTGGCGAAAAATAATTAGGGACAACACTACTCGCACACCAATATAATAACTGTAAAGCTGCTAATATTTTCAATATAGGCTGTAGGTATGGTTTAAGCTAATTCATTACCAATATTATGGAAGTGCAATAAAAAATATGTTTTTGGTTTTTCTAATGTTCTTTTTATTTGATAGTATGAGTGCTAGAATTATTATTATATATTTGCCATATTCTGATACACAAGGTTTTTATGTGCAGATTGTCCATATTGCCTATTCTATTATTTAAAAACACCAATAGTTGTGATGTTGACTGCTTTCAGGTTGAGGCTTCACACATCTACAAAGACTCCTTTCAGATAAGACCTTCTCTGGAAGGACTCTCTGACTCATAAAAGTCAGGATCAAGATGAGCATGATTCATTGCAGGGAAGTGTGAGAAAAGCCTGTCTTTTTTCCTATTCTCTGAAGGTAGTGTAGGAACCAAGTTTCCCTTAGAGTTATGTGAATCTTTGTGGATGTGCCCTGCAATTTGGGAGTTCACAACACAGTGCAGTAGGTCCCTGCTGACCACTCGTGGTGCAAAAGACACACAATTGATGGACGGAATGCAGAACAAATCAAAACATTCATCCCCAGTCAGGAGATCTGGGTTAAATCCATCATTCTTTTGCTCACCATGCCACCCCAGTTTAGACCTGGCCATATGCAAATCAGTCATGACCTTGTGCCTCATGGGAACAGTCCAGCCCGAACTGCCAAGCCAGGTCCTCCCTGGACCGGAAATAAGCATCCGAGGACAGGTTTCGGGGTTACATGGGTCCCGAGCTCTCCATGCCACTGGAGTGAAGCTATCCTGGATGATGAGGGTTGAAAGCCTGAAACCGGTCCTAGGATGCTTGTTTCCAGTCCGTGGAGGACCTGACCTGGCAGTTCGAGCTGGATTGTTCCCATTGGGCGCAGGGTCAAGACTGATTTGCATATGGCTGGGTCCAAACTGGAATGGCATGGTGAGCAAAAAAATGATGGGAGTTAGGCCCAGAGCTCTGTACTGGGGTGAATGTATTACATTGTTCAGCATTCTGTCCATCAACTGTTCTTTTTGCATCTGACCACTCGTTGTGGGATGAACCAATTTCACTCTGGTGGGAACTGTCACACGGGTCTGCTTGAGACCATTCAAAATGATAATCAGCCCCTGACCCTTGTTACTGGCACTAGAGAGCTTGAACCCAAAAGGATGGGAACCCCTTGGAGCGGAGGACTAGGACACAAGGCACAGTAGCTCAGTAAAGTAATTGTAGCTATAGCCTGTTCTGTGAATCATTCAGTTAAGCATTTTTCATAAGCAAAGTAAAGGTATGGGTTAGACAATCAGTTGCTGCTTTGCAGGCCAATAGATGACTTCTGAGTTTACATACCCTCACACTACCTCACTGAGAAGCCTGCAACTGCTTGCCATTGCTACAATTGAGAGTGAAGTGTTATAGGGATTGTACATAGCCCAGTTTGCACAGCCAAAGGTTCACTGTACCCCTTTACATCAGAGGTACATTACCACAGGCCTCAGGCCCAATTGCCACTGCTTGCCCAGTGGCCACCAAAACAGGGTCTGACACAAGACACACTAAAAACATGAAACCAAGAACTCCGTCAATCTGAAGAACTTCTATTTATTAACAACCAATGTATATTTATTGGTATAGATCGTTTAGAAAAAAACTTTATTCATCATTGTAACAGCAAACATTGACAAAAGAAATGTGCTATTCTCAAGGCACAGAGACCTGCCCTGTGGCTATCAAGTGATTTTACAGAAGCCTAAAGCCCTTGCATTTCGTAAGCTGCCACAAGACTCACACCTTCCGCGACAACAGCATGATCAATCCTTGTATCCATAACTACTTTGTCATATATATACATTATACCCCTCATTTCAATATGATCATTAGGCTCGTCCAAATCCTGGAGAATTCAGTATCCCAAAGTCCATGTTTGTTTTAAATTCCTCATAGGATATTGAAAGGGGGAGGCGCAACACATTTCCACAGGTGTTTGCCTCTGGAAACATAGACATTTCAACTTGGCCATCGCATGCATGTAGAAACTCTATTGATGGTTGAGGATTAAAGCCCAGTGGTGGAACTGTGTTAGCGCCAGTCACAAAACACAGAATGTCCTTTAATTTGGCTTCACATGCAAGCTCTAAAAGAAAAAATATATATATGAGTCAAACTAGTTAAATTGTGATTACAGCAAAGATTGTGATTGTTTTTTATTTCATCTGCTAAATGAATACTTCAGTAATGGTTGACATGCGAATAATAAAACCAATGATGATTTGTTGTGCTTCATTTCACCAAAAACTCATCAATTCGAGATTATCTGTTGTTAACAACACATAACATTTCAAGATCTGGTGTCAGACTATTTTAGCATTTCCACAATCCTGCTCGCCTTACTCTCCCTTTAATAGAAGTCTTCCCATTGTTCAACATGGAGTAAGCATAGGTATTCCATGTTGGTAGACCTGCATCTGACACTCTCTCTGAGTCTTCACACACACACACCACTGTTTATACAAACAATGCCGATAAGCCAATAACCTTATCTTAAAGGCTTGGGGCTGGAGGTAGCTGCAATCTCCACTGTGCAAAGGCTTTACTCTTTTAGAGACCCACACAGCAGACCCAATCATGCTCTATATCGATTTGTATTACTTTTCCTTGATGCAGTACATGAAGCATCATTCTAATGGGGTAGCTACCATTTTACTCCCAGGACACTACAATTAAGCTTTAACAACATTAATAATATACATATCGTGCAAAATAAAGATTGAAATAAAGCAGGCATAGACTTCACAATTTTGGATGCATTGTCCTTTTGTTCTTATTATAGATTTTACTCTGTGCAAATAAAACGGGTTAGTATGTCCCTCATTAACTCTCTTTCTCTACAGTATAATTCGGAAGTCTTTGACACCATGTTTGTCATAATAGGCTGGTTTAAATTATGTTTTCAACAGATGTGTCTCATCAATAGTTGAGCTATAACATAATGAAACAATTTCACTTGCCTTCACAATCTTGGAGGTAATCTCTCCAGTAAGCAATGATGTGTTCTTCCTGTAACCGATGGTTACTGCCTAATGAACTGAATTTAATGGTAAACATGCCATTAATGATATCAGTGGTGATTTCGTGCTCCATCCAAATGAATGCCTCTTCAAAAAGTTGTTTATGAATTTCCATGGCCTGAAGTACACCCAGAGTTTTTAACCCCTCCTTTAATCTGCAATAAAGAAAAAAGAATACCTAACCATAAATAATCAGACTATTGGTCAAACTATAATGTAAAAGTTATTATAAAATTAATATATGTCTATGATGCATCTAAAGGTCCATCAGTGCCCTATGTTCAAGCTGTTCATAAAAAGTTCTGTCCAAAAACAAAAATCTGAAGCTAGCTGTCGGAAAACACTGACAAAGGCAAATTCTCTTTCTCCTGTGGTCTTGTGATGAATTCCTAGCAGCAAGGTAGCACACGACTTGCAGCTTTTCTTAAAAAAACGTAACCAAACCCAGCAAGTACATTATTAGAGGGCAAACAGTTCATTTTCGGAGCTTTTTGGATGCCAATTTTTGACTTTAAACTGTTGACCCGGTGGAGAGTGTGAATGGGACCTTAGAGACTGTGCTTGGACTTTTAGCAAGGCCTAGACAACCCTGCATAATAACTTGTTATTTTATGCATTGGATTAAAAGAGCACCTGGTCAAGGTGATTTGTAGCTGTTGATGTCTGCAGGCTTCACGCTCACATCAACCGTGGGAGTTCACTGGAAGGTAGGGGGCTAGAGGTGGCAGTAGATGTCAAAGAATAGATTTTGACTCTTAATTCTGGGTGAATCAGTACTCCATAAACCATCTACTTTATGAGGAGTACAAAGGGTTGCCTTTCCAAATATTTTTTTCAACAAACTGTAAAAATATTATATAGAATGATGAAAACTAAAATATAGTAACGGTAACCCTATACAGCCAATTGCAAATTTACTATTCTTAGGTATGCATCGAATTACCTAGACAACATCCAATTATTGATTTTTTGGCAGTTGGATAAAAAAAATTCGTTAGATTGATAGAACACCTTACAGAGTTTGCTAAGCAAATGTTTGAGGCAAACAAGCACTGCGATACCGATAGCAAATTCTGTTTTAAACATTAGAGAATGGCCTCAATAAACACTTATTAGGCCAAATGCACAAATCATTGGCAGCAAAACAATAGTCACAATTTGTGACCATTACATTTATGATTTCAGACCTATATGTTGATTTTTAAAATGTCCTGGTGGATACATTCAAAAACGTTGAGGAAAGGTGTGGCCTGCTGATCAAGTTTTTATTCACCGTGCTGCCATTACTTTTCTATCCCACGCACATGCAAGCCCTGAATCTGTTACATTTTTAGAACTCCTTTTGGGCTGCCAAGACGTGAATATGAGAAGTCCAAATCCTCTGACGTTCTGCTGTTTATGCTGATGCCCATTGTGACTATGAAGGGAAGGTAGTTGTTGCTTAATTTTAGTGCAGTTTCTATTTGGGGAAGTTGGGGAGGTGGGAAGGCCTTCACCGTTTTATTTCTTCCTGTTTGTTTTCTCTATTTTGATTTGTGTTGCATGGGCTGAACCTATGGGAATGTTGGGATTCCTGTAATTTTTGTTAGCCTTCTATTTATGCCCCCTGGAGGAAGGACAGCACAAGTTGTATTGTAAAATGCCAATAAAAAACTGAAACAAACTAAATTTAAAATATATTTGAGCACCATGATGTGCTTGATTTCACATTATGTCATTGGGACATTTCACACAGTGTGAATATATATGATGCCATTAGGGTGAACAGTGATTTACAGTAATTACTTTTTAAAAATGGACATACATGTATTGCAAAGTAAAAAAGATATTGTTTTATAATGCATATGCACATAAATAGCACTGTACCTAACTAGTGAAGGAACAGTCCTCCCCACAATGTACCAATTGATGATATCTTCCAATAGTTCTTTTTTGTCATTCAGAGATTTTAATGGACGCAAGCAACCTGCTACGCTTAGAATTGTGCTGTGTTTTTGAATCAATCCTTGAAGAGTTTCAAGAGACGAAGCATCCTCTATCTATGGAAAAATTAAGATTATGATATTCTGATTAAATAGAAACAAAAAACATTTTAACTTAACAAAAAAAACTGTAATTAAACCATGATGATGCAGAATATTTTGCCTTGGCCATCTGCTAAATAAACATATTTGTTCAGTAAGTTTAATGTTTATAAAAGTTTAACAGTCAATGGACTAAAACAGTATCAACTGCTGCTGTAGTTAACGCCACTGTAGTTTTACACTAGCTACACTCTCTCCCTGAATGGAACACCAACTGTAAAAGAGTGGGAGAGAATTAGACAAAGATGACTAGCAAAATGGCCTAATGTACCTGAAAGTGTTTGGCACTGAGTATATTAATCCAGAATACAGATATTTAGGTCCTCTCCTATATCACATTGTTTGCAGAAACATGGTCAGGAAGGCCCCATCTATTATGTTATTAGTCAGTGTTGAAAAACTGTAGCAATTCCAGGGGAGTCTCATGGGGCAACTACAAGTGGTAGTTGGTATGACTGTAGTTATGTGCCTGAAACTTTGTATTCTTGTAATATGAAGACTCTGACATATCAAGAACATATCACATACTTTTGATTTGGTAGTATCACTAAGAAATATAGATCAAAATTTGGTTAACAGTATGACGTTCTTGATTGATCACTGATGCAAGAATGTGGATTTGTGCATGTCAGTTGAGAGAGTAGCAAATACGTAGAGGTTGCTTTGGAAACTTTAAAAAGGTGTGGAGGCACGGGAATAGACATTCAGGATTGACCCAATTCCATATCAAATAGATGAGTGTAATTTCTTTTCATATTCATTTATAGTACATGTGGCAATTATACATAAATCCAAGATACATAAGTAACTATTAACCACAAAATTAGACCCAAATCATTTGCATGTTTTTGCCTAATAGACCCTCAACTACGTGAAAACCAAATAAGAAAAATTGATAAAGATTCCTCAGCACAGATGTTTAGTATCTATTGCTTACCTCTTGCAACATGTCTCGTGTATCTGGATCTACCACATCTACCAAACTGCAATTCACATTTTTTTCATCAGAAACTAAACATCGATACAAAACAGGAGACACAAAATTTGGAGCAGGCCCCCCGTGAACTAGGGAAACAGCCAGGGCTTGGCCAGCAAGGTAATAGTCATCATTTCGCATACCTTAAACAAGAAAAAAGAAATTAAACGTAAAGTGTTCTGCTTATCTATAAAACATTTATTATACATCTCAAACTAAATTTATTGCATAAAATCTAGAAAACATATTATCCAAGAATCCACGGCCCGATTCACAAAGGTACTTACGTGCAGTAAAGTCAAGTATGCAGAGTCTCGGCATACGTGGAGAAGCCTTCGCACTCGGGGCTTAATCACTGTACTTGGGACACAGTCTCCATACTCAGTGCAGAATCTACACAGTTCACAGTGCGGAAATTCGGCCCGAGTACAAGACTCCGCACTCTTAACAGTACCTTTATAAATCAGGACCACAATATATTTAAGACAGACTAACATATTTAGACAGATGGCCTGATTACGAGTTTACCCATTACTTTACGCACCTGATAAATAATTTTACCACAGGGTACATTAAATATTGGTTGTGAAAAATAACACTTATTGCTAGTTTGTGGCAAATAGCATGCAGATCTTGGTGTTTAAAGCACCAAAAGCTGCATGATACAGTAAATTCCCTGTTTTTCTCTACCATTATCTTTTGACAGGTTTCGCATGCCAAAATTTATCGAAGGTTGAGTTTTTTTTAACATCCTATAATGATCAAATGTAAGATCCTGAAGAAAGACCGCTCCACCCGCCCCACTCGCCAGCATCCACAAAAGCTCCCTCCGCATGACAACCACTGACTTGGACGACGCCTCGCCCCCATGTAACACATCCACTTCCAGACCAACCCCAGAATAACGCTCCATGGAACCCTCGCCTACAGACTGCCTGGCTCCATTCACCAATGTCATTGCTGACCTAATCACATTCCATGCACTCGCCTCCACAGACTACATACTACTTAGAGAACTAAACTTCCACCTGAATAACCACCACGACCCTAACACCACCGCCCACCTTGAGAACCTCAGCAACATAGGACTGAAGCAACTTGTCTCTGCTCCCACTCACACAGCAGTACACAAACTTGACCCTGTCTTCGCAGGACGAAATAGCATCTTCCTCTGTCACATCACGGAACTGCTCTGGTCTGACCACCATTGCATCCACTTCTCCTTTAGAAAACCCACAACACACAAGCACACGCATCGCCTCCCATGCAGAATCTGGAGCAAAGTCTCAGAAGAACACATCACCTCCGCTTTCACCTGCACTCCATCCCTAACTATGACAGATGCCAACACTGTGGCAAGCAACCTCCATCAATGGATCGCCAACTGAACAAACACACTCGCTCCCCTCCAGAAGACTACAAGACGACACAACAAGAAAGCAAAGTGGTTCACCGCAGCACTCCAAGAATCTAAGCACGCCTGCCGACGACTGGAAAAGACATGGAGAAACAGCAAAACTCTGGAAAAACACACCACCTACAAAACAGCCACCACGGCATACCGCCAACTCATTAAATCCACACAGAAGAATTTCCTCCAAGGCAGAATCCTCTCCAACACCCACAACTCCAAGGACCTCTTCTCCATCAAACAGGAATTTGCCAACCCCAACAGCGAAACAACAGAAGCCCACCACTCCCAAGACCTCTGCAACAGACTCAGCTCCTTCTTTCACCTCAAGATCAAGACGCTCTATTACAACTTGGACGGCCAAGACCTCTGCACCGCCTCAACCCCCACCCCCAGCAATGCCACCCAACAGATCCTACTTACTTGGACCCCACTCACGACAGAGGACACCATAAACAACATGAAGAACATCCACTCCGGAGCACCTTCAGACCCCTGCCTGCCACACATCTTACACAGGGCTGCCACAGCCATCGCATCCGAGCTACGTTGAACCATCAACTGCTCCATCGTGACTGTCACATTCACCGACAAATCGAAGCGCACCTAAGTCAACCCCCTCCTAATGAAATCCTCCGCAGACCCGTCAGACCGGAAGAACTTCAGGCCCATCTTGGTGCTCCCTTTTGCAGCCAAGGTCATCGGAAAGGCCATCAACACCCAGCTAACATACTTCATTCAAGCCACCAACATCCTAGACATCTCCCAAACTCGATTCCGCAGCAACCACATCACCAAGACCACCCTCTAAACCGCAACAGATGACATCCGTGCACTCCTTGACCAAGACCAAACTGCAGCCCTCATCCGCCTGGACCTATACGCAGCGTTCGACACTGTCTCCCAATGCACACTAACTACCAGACTCCACGACGCCGGCAACCAAGGAAAGGCCTTAGACTGGATACGCTCATTCCTCATGGGCAGAACACAGAGAATAAGACTTCTTTCTTTCCTTTCAGAACCGACCAAGACCAGGTGCGGTGTACCCCAAGGATCCTGCTTCAGCCCCACCATCTTCAAAGTCTACATGGCCCCCCTCGCAAGCATCATCCGAAACCATGAGTTCAACATCGTCTCCTACGCTGATGACACCCAACCCATGCTCTCCCTCACCAAGGAACCCAACATCACCAGGCACAATAAGGGATGAAAGCTGGCAAAGTTATATTCCTTGGAGGATGATTGTTGGGGACATGTCTTAATAACCCAGTTTAATTGTCTCCACCTCGTGCTTATATATGTAGTACCTGATTAAAAGGTACAACTCATTCCTGCCCAAAGAGATTTACAACAGTGTGTTTAACCAGGAATAGAATATTACATGCCATTTTTGGACCTTCCAGATGTTTCTTTCTTTAAGCGGCAGCATAATCCGAACTTAACCATAATTAAGTTGCTGTACCCAAAAAGTTCTGCTTTCTCAACACTCCTACAAGATGTCTTGATGGGCTCCAGTGGAGGAAAAAGTCTATCTTAAGAACTTTTTTTTTTAAGATCTGCATCTACAATGGACTGGAAGACTTTAATTTCTACGTACAAGAACTCCTACCGTTATAACCCAACCAGTGTCTGAAGTCTCATGTATCAAACTAACCCACGCAGTGGTTTATTTCCTTTGATAATCGGGCCTAAGCAGGATGCATCTGTACAGTTTGGGTGATTATTTCATACACACTGCTGCACCAGAGCATCAACTAAGATTACCTAATGCAGAATCTCTAAAGTTAGCCATTATTTGAAGTACTTGTCAGGGGAATTTTCTCTAAATTGATAACAGTAACTACAGCAGGAAAACCTTAGCCCCTCATTTAATGCAAAGCAAACATAAAATATATAATGTAGTACATGCTAGCAAGGTTGTTTTACAGGCTGCAAGGGATATATTCATTGGGTGAAATTGAAACCAGTCTGCTCTTGCTGCATAAATGAATAGTATAGTGCAGTATTCTCTTCACTATTCCACTTTTAGTTAAAATTCTTTGAGAATGTCTGATCAGTGGTATCAAACAAAATTTGAAGGAGTCGGTAAGTAACATAATATAAACATTATTTACACTTCAAATAATTATTCTTTCCCTCCTCTAGAATTTGAGCAGTTTAGGAAGGTTGGAACATAATAAATTTACGGTACCTTGGGCATCACAACTGAGTGTCTTGCTGTTTTCGGGTCCCTCAAAGAGTTTGCTGTGTTGTAAATGATGCATTAACAATCGCAAAAATTCCCGTGTTGGACCACCAAAATCAACAGCTCCTTCAGAGTTACCAGAGGAATCAGTAAACATAACAGATATACGGTTGATTGCTTTATAGGTTTTGCGAAGGAAGCCACGACGTGCTCCATCCCAAATATTTCGCCGATTTATGTTGAACTTGGATGTCTTTTCAGAGTCAATTTGTAATGCAAGGTTTGATAGTAGATCCTTCAAAGTTATGTCATCGCTCTCACTGAAATACAGGAAATAAAGCTAAGCTATCAAATGTATCAGTTCAAAATTAAACGTATATATTCGGAATTAAACCTTATAAAATTACCTTTCGTGTGCCTCATTTTGTTCAGCAATATTGATATTTGAGGTATCAAACTCTTCATCGTCAGGGATGTGCACATTATCAACCAACAGTTCAGTGTAACATCTAAAACAGGAAGAATATTGTCAACTATTACTATGTTAAAAAAACACAACCAATGTATCATCCTATTGCTTCCTGTTACAAGTCAACCTTATACATGACTTATAGGGCTACATGCATGAAAGTTAGAAATAGCCATTTCATAAATGCGATTCGCTGTGAATCACAATTAGGCAAACTCTATTCCTAAATGGACGTCTTTTGAGTTTAATCACTGGTTTGTAGTGGGTTGAGGTAGGTCGCAATTTGCAGCCCATTAGGAATCGTTGCCATCACAGGGATGGTGGCCTGCTGGGGTCAGCAGACAACCATGTCTGTGATTGCATTCAAATAAAGAAACTATTTTTTGTGCCTAAACGCAGCCCATTTTCCTTGAAGGAAAACATGATGAGTTTAAAAAAGAAATAAATGAAACTTGGAAGTTTCAGTTTTTAAGAGCAGGCCAGTGCTAATGTTGCCACCGTATTTCAGTCGCAAAACATTTGTACATACCATTCCAATTTCGTATTAGGAAGGGATGCCCTCCTCATGCCCCTTCCTAATGCAGAAGAACAGAACCCAAATTGCCATTCTATAAAAGCATTTTGGAGGACGCAAATGGCCCGACTCTGTGAATTGGGTTGTTTGTGACTACATATACATGTTCCTAGGTTTGGATTACTAACGTTTTACCAAATTAAGCAACAATCATCACTAGAGAACTCATTATCTAATTTGTTCACACTAGGTATGATCTTGTAACCAACATGAGTATGTTTAATGATTAATTATGCTTAATTGTGTAAGCCAATTACTTTAGACTTGTAGAAATTGCCAGTCTTGTCTTTGCCCTCCACATTTATTTAGCATAGTAGTGCAGATTACAATTTTACCATCAATGCATTTTAATAGACAGAACATGGGTTAGTGGTAGCATATAGTTAAGATCCATACAATATGTAAAACAAGAACAAACTAATAGCGCCATGCCACACACCAAGGGTGTTATACTTCAGAAGTACATACCTGTGGTACTCCATATTGACTACTAGGCACCTAGACATTTGGTTTTACGTCTTTTAAATTGAGAATTTTGTAATTCTGTCTCATGCTAAGATGCCATGGCCACCACACTACATTATGCCGCACAACTACTGCTTGGGATTGTACATTTTACATTGTTGTATTCCTGCATAATTTAAGTGACTGCTGTACATACCATTACCTGCCTTGATATACAGATTTTTTTTTCTTTAAAGTATTTGACCACTTCAGATGCATTGTACATTAACTGCATGATCCAATAGCCTTACATCACGGGAAATAGCAGGGAAAACAGTTCATCATGGTCCTGCATTACTGGGCTGGTCATGACAAAACTTGCAAGAGAATAACTTTTTTTATGAAAGCCAAATACTTTCGAAATTATATGACAATATTTAAAAAACAAGCAAATTTATAATTGAATATCTGGGTTGAGAAAAGCAGTACCGATAATGGTCATCAAATCCTTCGCTAATGACAGTGGGAGAGGGCGAAATCTGAATTGTATGTTCTTCTGTCGTGTTTGCAGAAATTTGATTTGTTGTAATGTTGTCGACTTTCAATGGACATGAACTACTCAGGTATTCTGTTTCAGCAGAATTATTGCTGAAAGGTTCTTCACTTTCCAGCCACATCACCATCTCCGTTTTTTCATCTATGCCTTTATCCTATAAAAACATCAATGGCACATCAAATGAATCTTGATGAAGATATCCAAGAAATGCTAGTAATCAAACAATTTATAAATAGCCAGTGTGTAGTAGCCAGGCAAGAACTACTCCTTGAGGACAGCATCACACAAGCATTTCCAGTGTTCACTGCCAGCTTACCATACACAAATCCTACTGCTATAAGGTGATTTAAACTGCCTACAAGATCATCCATAGCACAACTCCATATTTTTCAAATATAAATTCTGACATTACATGTGTAATACAACTCTCAGCTGAAGGCACTTACCATTTGCAATTTACACCTTGTGCAATAAGCAGCTCCAATAACTTTAATTGGAACATTGAAGTTAAACATATTAGGGAAATAACTATATATATGTGATTCCTGACATCACACGGTAACCTAATCTTGTCACTGTATATTTATTTGCTAATACTGTATAGCTGCATACCTAATCTACCTCATATCACTGTAAATTGTCCTGCTATTCAAATTGTATCGTTAGCCTACCTCATGTAATTGTTAAGTGCTCTGATACCCAAGGGTCACGTTCATGCTATATAAAACTCTTTAAATAAATAAATAAAAATAAATTCACCTCTGCATCTTATACACACATACAGACATTAACTCACTCACAAACTCCGTCTAGGCAATCACTTGTTCACATTTGTTGGCAGTCACTCCATATAGAGTAAGAGAGAACCGCATAGGCTGGTGATACATAGCTATATGAATAGAGTTAAATATTGGACTATACAGTTTAATGCCCAAATTAAAACAAAGTGGATCATATTGAATTATGTTATAAAGTAAAGTTGTATATTCCTATCTAAATATTAAGTAATGTTCCTCCTTTTTATTTTCGGTAACAACATAGGGCCAGATGTAGGTGACCAAATACTGAGCGGTAACGCATAAATTCGCAGAATTTCTGCGTTACCGACTGGTATTTGGCTGAGTGCAATGTAGGTAAGTTGAAACCTACTTGCAAAATAAGGAATCGCATAATAGCGATTCCTTATTTTGCTCTTGCATTTAAGGAATCGGAAATATCGATTCCTTAAATGCAATGTACGTAGCACTAAAAATAGTGCACTTCAGCCTTAAGGAATCGCTAATTACCACCAACTTCAAGTTGGTGGTAAGTAGCGATTTCCTTTGAAAAAGCACTTTTTTGCTTTTTAAAATGTGCTATGTGGCACACATCCATGCCCTTGGGGCATGTATGTGCGCCACATGTGCACACATGCAAGTTTAAGGGGTGCAACAGGGTGTCATTTGGACACACTGGCACCCTTGAAATAGCTCCCGCTATTACAGATTCGGTAATACCGAATCGCTAATAGTGAAAATCTTCTTATTCAGTCCTATGGGCCTCCTAGCCCATAGGAATGAATGGGTAGGTATTCCTTAATAACGAATCTCAATTACCGATTCGTTATTGGGGAAAGTTAAGGAATCGCTAATATTTTAGCGATTCCTACCTACATTCCATTTAGTGAGTCCTTAATAGCGATTCGGTAGAAATCGCTATTAAGGACTCGCTAAATTGAAGTTACCTACATCTGCCCCCTAGTACAGTATTTTACTTCCGGCTTTAGATAGATATTGCTACGCTATAAAAATTTTTTTTTATCTAACTGCACTAGAAAGAAGATGCAATATGAAAAATATTATGGGAATATGAAAATGCATGCATATGTATTAATAGACATGTTTCCTATACCTTTCAAAAGAAACCACAGAGCATACTTTATGCAAGTATTACTTACAGTCACCTGTGAATCAGGAAGTTGAAGAATTTGCCTTGATGGTTGTAAATAGACTGATTTCTGTTTGAAGAGTTTTGAGATTATAAGACCTGACAGACTCTGTTTGTCCATTAGCAATGGCTGCACTAATTTGTTATGGCATGGCATCAGAAGTTTTATGCTATAAAAACATAAAGTGGCGTGTTAGTTTAACTACACATGAACTTTAAAATTATACATTTCAACATATCTCAAAATATCACAAATGTTCAATCTGCATCACTCAGAATATCATCCATGAAGGAAAAAGTAAACCTGTTTGTCAATAAGCTGACCAACTTTTATCAATGCTGACAAACTGTTATACCTGTCAGCCTTAGAGTGGTCTTCCGCCAGACTTTTTGCTTATTTACATCCACTTTTTAATTATTGTTTTTGTTGGACTTAGGACTCTGACCACTGCTGACCAGTGCTTAAATGTGCCTGTGCTTCTGCCATAAACCTGGTTTATCCACAATTGGTATTTTTAATGTCTTGTAGGTGCATTGTAAAATGGTATTCCATATACCCAGGGCCTGCAAATTAAATGCTGCTAGTGGGCCTATAGCACCGATTGTGCAACCCACTCAAGTAGCCTATCAGACCTGTCTTAGGCCTGCCACTGCAGGACTTGTGTGTGCTGTTTCCTGCCACTCCGACTTGACATTTAAAATCAAAGCCTTAAATTTCCCTTTTATTACAAATATGTCACCCCTAAGATAGGTCCTAGGTAGCCTATAGACCTGTAACAAAACTCTGTCAGAAGAACTGCTGTGAGGCTTCAAGGACTGTCACTATTCTGGACTACTGATCTTGAAAACCTGCTTTTCTGCTGTGCTGCCCTTCTGCCTGCTGCTCACTGGCCCTGCCGAGTGACAGCTGGACTCGGCCTTGCGACCAAAGTGTTCTCCAAGTGCTTATTTGATTTCCTCCTGTTGCTTGCCACTCAGCGATATCAAAGTCTATAATCTTGCTCCTGTGCCTGGTCCATTGGAAGTGGACCCAGATACTTGCTCCAGAGAAACAATGCATCCATTGCTTGTATGAAGCAGAACCTGATGCATCGTAACTGTGACAGGAGTTGAATCGGCACATTGCTTCAGAACCAATGCAACGCCTGTGCAAACTGATGTTCGGAACATCGCACTCAAAACCAACGCATCTAGTTTTTGGCACTTCGTCTTCGGAACCGACGCATCGCCACCCTTTGGGAATCAACATGCCGCTCCCCTGCGCTCCGCATCTCGCTGTTGCACCTAGGATCAAAGTACTATGTTCACTGGACCTGCTTGGCTCTTGTCCCTGGTCTCTGATCTATCACGTCGGCCTGAACTGTTGACTTTGCCCCAGTCCAGCGTGACCAGATAACCCAAATTAGTGCATATTGCTTGTAAAGACTAGTCCTCTTTTTATTCTTTATAAATTCATAACTCCACTTCTACATTTTATGTTGGTTTGTTCTAGATTAATTTATAATAATATTGCCTGTTTTGCTAAACCTATGTGGAGTATTTCTGTTGTGTTTTCATAGTGTTATTGTGTAGCACAAATACTGTACACGATAACTATTTTGATTTGCCAAGCTACCAGAGGTTGAGCACATGTAATCTTTTAGTGAGTATCCGAGATACCCTTAATAGGATTGTGGTTCCTGCTTAGACATGGTGCATGTCTTTGCCAACTAGAGACACGGGGTCTTATTTATAAGTCCCTTGCGGCACAACTGCGCTGCCGGAGCATCACTTTTGTGACCTTACAGAGGCGCCATGTTCAGATCTAGTTCTATGAGACCATTAGAAGCCACTTTACATGGATTTTCATGGCTTCGTAGATATGGAGTAAAGCAAAGAAGCGCAAGTTGCTGACTTGCCTTACTTTGTGTCAAAGAGGCAGTACATTCTCTAGAGCATGCGTAATGAGGAGAAATGTTTACATTTCTCATTTTTTCCACTTTGCATGTGTGCTGCATTCTGCAGCAAACATAGAACAAGGAAAATGCCTCTAATGATTGTTTTTATCCAGGAAAGTGCCCCTTTCTGCACGAAAAACAATCACGCTAATAACGCAGACACCCTTGCACCATGATGCGAGGGTGCCTGCGTTGGTTTATAGCTGTAAATTGTGTGCCGGCGTGGGCTGAAAGGACATGAAATGCACTGTTTCTTGCAAATACGGGTAATTTACTGCCATTTCGAATTGGGGTAGGGCAGTGCAGCAAAATGACTTGCGGCACTACCCAACTCCTAAACTTTAAAAATATGCCCCACAGATTCAAACACCATCTATATATTGGATGGGAGGTAGCGCTGTGGATAAGAATGGAACAGATGGAACTGCTTATCTTTCAGCATTCTAATTGTCACTATATTGATTGTACAATGTGCTATGCTTTTCATTCACGTCAGTGGTCCCGAGTCCTCCAGATCTGAATGTAGTGAAGATACGCATCTATATTTTAGATCACTAGCACAAGTATTAAATTATTTGTACTCCTACTTTTAAGAATATCATCTCCATTAACTATTGTGATCCGTGTAAAAAAGGAGTAATTATTAATTGACACCTGCAGTGAGTTTCTTCCTCCTGTCTATCTGACCATTGACACTCATTACTTCTTAAATTTCTTTGTATCCATATGTTATTTGCCATACACATAACCAAAAATCTCTTAATACATTGAAAGTATATGGCTTTGATTTACAAAATAGATTAAATGCAAGACTGTTACCTAATTAAGTGGAAATAGATAACAATTCCATATACAACTTGCTGATATTTTCAAAATAGTATTGCATAAAAATATGCGAAATGAAAATTGTCTTACTCAATATTGTCAATTTTGGGGCTAAAAGCCACACGGAGTTGGTCCTGCACCTCATAGTTAGTCCATAATTTGTTAAACTCAAATGTTGTGATGATATGTCCACTCTCATAAAGAAATTGCTTTGTTCCTTGCTTCACCACACTCTCATCTTGAGGACCAGATAAAAGAATTACTTCCTTTGTGAATGTAGGAGGCCCACGAAAATGCCTGAAATGCAAAGCCATGTCCAGATGTCAATTATATATTTAGAAATTGAATATAATTCTACACTTTGTACTATATCACAATTCAAAAACCAGTTTCTGTGAAGTACCAAGAAAAAACTCTCATTAGATCAGAAAAAAAGAACATTTGATTGGCACAATGGTCCTGAAAGAGCAAAGCGTTCATAAAAGCATAAAATAACAAGTTTAAGATCTTATTTTTAGAACTGTTGCACCACCTCTAGCCTAATCAGGGTGCGTGTTTATTGAGTAAACCATTTTTGGGGAGTTCTTGGGACTGTGCTCATTATCTCTCCCTCTCTCTCTCTCTCTATATATATATATATATATATATATATATTATCTACTGGCGGTCGCCAGTAGATAGTTATAGTTAGGACCATGTTTCCATAGGAAATCCGCAACATTCTATTTGGAATAACTTTGGCGCCGGTCGACGAATCCTCGCAAAATTTTCAAAACTAATGGGGCGCTACGCTCCGCTCCTACCCTGAAAGTCTCGGGGGGATTCGTCAAGCGGGGGCTGAGAAAAAAGGGGGATCCCAAAACGCGTTTTCCCCATGCATTTTTCCATAGGACCTTTAGACACAGCTACAGCCCGAACGGCTGAACAGAGTTACTTGAAATTTGGCAGAGAGGTAGTCTACAGGTCAAGGAAGTGCCTTTTGTAGGTCTGGTGTAAATCTGTTCAGTAGTTCCTGAGAAAATAGCATTTAAATCAATATATATATCTGTGGCAGCGCTCCGTGCGCTTACCGTGCGCTTACGGTAAGCTTACCGTACGCGTACGGTGCCGTGCGCGAGCGCGATTCTGATTGGCTGTTAGATCTTAGTAAACATTCGAATTGGTCGAAACCAGGAAGTGGCGGCCGCCATTTTCTCTCTCGCACTCTGAGGGGGGGAGGAAAAACAAAGTTGGATAACATGAAAAGGGGCAGGCTAGACAGCTCCTAACCACCTAGCCTTGGTTAGGGTGTCCCAAAAGAACCCCCAAGGGCAAAAATTCTATTTTTTTTTTTTTAAAAACGCCGAATGCGTTTACCGTACGCGTACGGTCAAAAAAAAATAAAAAAATAAAAATATCCACATTTCCCCCCCCCCCGTGTGTAAAAGGTGCCTGTAGGGCACCTTGTGTGCATGGCATATTTAATAATTGAACATATAATAGATAGCCTTTCACAACGAAGCGCATAATATGTCCTCCGTGTGCGGACGGTGCGCGAAGCGCATCGTGCGTACATGGCCCATCCAGCGTAACGTGGGCACGCGGTGCGCGTAGTGCACCGCGTGCCCACCGTGCGTGCACGGCACTAACAGCGTAAAGTGGGCGCGCGGAACGAATTGCGTGAAGTGGGCGCGCACGCCACGAACGGCGTAAAGTAACTTAGCATTTAAAAAACCGTACAAATTCACTGAAAAAACCATAGGTTTCACACACGTTATAGTTAGGAATTAGCATTTAAAAAACCTTGCAAATTCACTGAAAAAACCATAGGTTTCACACATGTTATAGTTAGCTGGACATTTCACTCGTGAAAAACCATTGAAATTCCCCCGTTATAGTTAGTGCAGGCAACTATAACTCACGCGACGGCAATCCTCTGCTGATGACATATGTGTCTTTATGAAAAAAAAATATTTGTAATATATGTATAGCTAAAATTTAATGGAAGAAGACATGGGCAAATAAGTGTCTAAATACAGTATTAGCATCAGCAGAGGATTGCGGTCGCGTGAGTTATAGTTGCCTGCACTAACTATAACGGGGGAATTTCAATGGTTTTTCACGAGTGAAATGTCCAGCTAACTATAACATGTGTGAAACCTATGGTTTTTTCAGTGAATATATATATATATAGATCTTTGCCATGCATGGACGCACCGCTCAAAGACCAAAGAAGGGCCCGCGAGGGAGGTAAAGAATCCTCTCTGGATGGGAACATCAGGACTGTAGTTTTAAACATGCAGGGGTGTGTGCTGGGGCTCACCGGAGGGCTGTAAAACAATGTGTCCTGGAACAAACAGCAGAAATCAAGCCACCAAAGGGCGAAAAAGTGCATAAGTTAACTACACCTCCCAGCATGCATGGAGAAGATCAATACAGGCACACCGGAGGACAATTGAAGAATGAAGACATGCGGAATGGAGAAGTAGCTGCAGGAAAATGATTCTCTGCTACGGGCCTCTTACGAGAAGTGCAAATGCTTCGAAACGTACGTAAGGGCAAGGACTCGATAACCGGGATGAAAAACTGTGTGTTTTTAAAATAAATAGTCTGTGACTAACCTGATGTGGAGTGCGGCCTCAAATCGGAGAAATCTGTGGGGATATATATATAGACATATATATATAAATATCACAACACAGGAAGAGATATCGAGGATTCAAGTCCGTAAAACAGCAGCTTTATTCAAGTACACAGAGGCAGCATTTCCTTTGAAAGGTTATCTCTTCCTGTGTTGTGGTTTTAAAGGACAGGAGACTCCTTGCCTGTTCAAACGAGGCCGCCCTGCAGGGACGGGGGCTCCTACCAAAGTGGAGAACTGTGCTTGGATATATATCTTGGTCATGTGATCAAGGCCTTTCTGAGGCCGATACGCGTCATGGCGGTGCACGACACACTTTTTGATTAAATATATATGCACTGATTCGACTGGGTCCGCTTCGTCCTTTCTGCAAGCTTGAATGGTGTGACGAAGTACCTGTATATATATAGTGCAGCCACTGAGGAAGAGCAGCAATTCTGCTCGAAACGCGTATGGCACGCCACATGGGGAGCTTGTGCTAGGCTGGGAACTGAACTGCCAGCGGTGTTTTGTGCTGTAACCCCTTCGTAAGAGGCAACTCCTTGAGGACAACCTGTGTGTGAATAATAAAGCGGCTCGTCCGTCCGCGGAGAAGCCCTACCGCTTCTTTAGCGGGTCTTGCGTGCTTGGATTCACGGGCACGTTTATGAACGGAGGGGGCCTCAGCCGCTGGAATATATTGGCGAGGGTTCCAGCACAGATTTCAAGACTTCTCACCCAAACGGGTTTGACATTTTAAACGAACTGAGGCAGTGAGTCCACATGGTGACAAACTACTAGTCCTTTTGAACTACTAAGACCAGAATGCTGTGGTTGACGCCCATTTGGGCGGGACTTATCTACTTTGAATAAATTTAGTTAGAAATCAATCTGCTTCACTTGTCGTGCAACCACTGAGGAAGAGCAGCAACTCTGCTCGAAACGCGTATGGCACGCCACACGGGGAGCTTGTGCTAGGCTGGGAAATGAACTGCCAGCGGTGTTTTGTGCTGTAACCCCTTCATAAGAGGCAACTCCTTGAGGACAACCTGTGTGTGAATATATATATATATATATATATATATATATATATATATATATATATATATATATATATATATATATATATATATATAGAGAGAGAGATATGTCGAGAGATATATATATATATATATAGAGAGATATTACCTACTGGCGGTCGCCAGTAGGTAGTTATAGTTAGGACCCCTTTTCCATAGGAAATCCGCAACATTCTATTTTGAATAACTTTGGCGCCGGTCGATGAATCCTCGCGAATTTCTCAAAATAGGTGGGGCGCTACGCTCCGCTCCTACCCTGAAAGTCTCGGGGGGATTCGTCAAGCGGGGGCTGAGATAAAAGGGGGGTCCCAAAACGCGTTTTTCCCATGCATTTTTCCATAGGACCTTTAGAACGAGCTACAGCCCGAACGGCTGAACAGAATTACTAGAAATTTGGCAGAGAGGTAGTCCCTAGGTCAAGGAAGTGCCTTTTGTAGGTTTGGTGTAAATCTGTTCAGTAGATTCTGAGAAAATAGCCTTTAAATCAATATATATATCTGAGCCCGCTTACGGTACGCTTACCGTACGCTTACCGTAAGCGTACGGTGGCGTGCGCGAGCGCGATTCTGATTGGCTCTTAGATCTTAGTAAACATTCGAATCGGCCGAAACCAGGAAGCGGCGTCCGCCATTTTGTCTCTCGCACTGAGTGTTGTTTATCAAACATGATGGCCAAAAACATGTTACGGGGCTGTTTTGACAACTCCCTCCCACATAGTAATGTTGAGGGAGTCCCCAAACATCCCCCAAGAGCAAAAACGGTTTTATTTTTTTTTCGGCAATTTCGCCGAGTACACTTACCGTACGCTTACCGTAAGCGTACGGTAAAAAAATAAAAATAAAAAAAACACTATCCACACTCACCCTACCCCCTGTGCTTTTGGTGGCCGAAGGCCACCAAATGTGCAGGGCTTATTAATAGGTAAAAAAAAACTAAATTTTGGCAACATGAAATTATAAAATCGAAATAAAAAAAACACTATCCACATTGACCCCACCCCCTGTGCTTTTGGTGGCCGAAGGCCACCAAATGTACAGGGCTTATTAAAGTTGATAAAAACCGTGCACGGAACGAACTGCGTTAAGTGGGCGCGCACGCCTCGAATGGCGTAAAGTAACTTAGCATTTAAAAAAACGTACAAATTCACTGAAAAAACCATAGGTTTCACACACGTTATAGTTAGGAATTAGCATTTAAAAAACCTTGCAAATTCACTGAAAAAACCATAGGTTTCACACATGTTATAGTTAGCGGAAATTTTACTGATAAAAAACCAATGAAATTCCCCCGTTATAGTTAGTGCAGGAAACTATAACTCACGCGACCGCAATCTTCTGCTGATGACATATGTGTCTTTATGAAAAAAAAATATTTGTAATATATGTATAGCTAAAAATGTATGGAAGAAGACATGGGCAAATAAGTGTCTAAATACAGTATTAGCATCAGCAGAGGATTGCGGTCGCGTGAGTTATAGTTTCCTGCACTAACTATAACGGGGGAATTTCATTGGTTTTTTATCAGTAAAATTTCCGCTAACTATAACATGTGTGAAACCTATGGTTTTTTCAGTGAATATATATATATATATATAGAGATATATATATATATATATATATATATATAGATATATACACTAATATATATAATATATATACACTATTTGTGTGTGTGTGTGTGTACATATGAGTATATATATTTAAAACAAATTATAAGAATCCACAAATTCAAGTGTTTATTTCAAATAAAACAAAAACATGCTGTACGGTAACTATTGCATAGCACCCCATTGCATTTTTGCCAAATGTGCTCCTCTCAAGTAAGCTCTTTTGGTAAATTATCACTGACACAACAAGAAACTCTACATTTGGCAAGTGAGAGATTCTGGGTCTGAGGAAGGAGAGCATCCACCACCCCGGTGGTTTGTAGGCCACACACCCAATTTAAAGTGAAACTCATAGTGAAATTTATTTGAACAAAATTATTTGGGAGACAATGAAGGCAATGAAATAGTATATCATATGTAATCTAACCTCCGAGTATATTTTGGCTGTTGCATCCTTTCACCATTCTGTCTTCCAAAGTTGCGTGTAAAGTGAAATATTGGCGATTGCGTCACAGAACTTTGCACACGTGTTTCTGACTGTTCTTGGGCTGACTTAGCAGATTCCATTGGGTTTGAAGAACACCTTCCTCTCGAAAAAACGTGTCTTACTTCTTCGTCCACGTCTTGTCCTCTGTTTCTGTATCGTGTATTGTAGTTTGATCTAGATATGCTTAGACTGTTAGTATTGGCATTACTACTTCCTGAAAAGGTTTGATTGGACCTAACATGGGTCTGAGGATTCCTTGGTACATCTAGAGTTTGGCTTATTGCCTCCAAAATTGATGGCTGAGCTAAAAGGCTATCGACAAGGTCACACACTACCTTTGACTCTGCAGCCATCTTTTTAGTGAGATCTGGAAAAAAGAACATATCAGTATGTAATAACACTGTAAAAAACTCATATCATCTGACAAATAACAAGCTAGATAAGGAATGGAAATTACCCCACCCACAAGGATTTTCCCTGCACGATTTTTGCCAAGTATAATAACCTGGCAAAATTTGAGCAAGAGATAAGTACACATATTTCGAGGTTTGAACATGTAATGTGGTAAAACAAATGGTATTTCCCTCCTTGATTCACCATTCAGAGGCGTGTGACTTAGAAAGATGCAGTTAAACTTCACCCTTCATAAAATAAACACTGCATTCTCAGAATTCCATGTGTAGTTGAAATGTATACATTTAATACAAGAATGAAAATGCAGCCCTCCATTTGTCAAAAAATATGGTAGGGACACCTTTAAGGAATCCACTTTGTTCACATCTTGTTTCCTAGCAAAGCAATTCAGAATGGCTGTAAATAAACCTGAAATAAATATTGAACCTCTGATGTCTGCTAACAATACTCTGTGGAGAACTGTGCTGTACTGCACATTTTCAATTGTCAAACAACTTTTGATGTTATTTGAAAAAGTCTAAGTAAGCAGTTGCTTCCATTTATTTTTTTCTTTTATATTATTGTGACTTAGGTACGCTGCATATTACTGGAAATGTAGGTAGTAGACAATCACTTGCTTTGAAAAATAAGAAAGAGGAATTACAATGTGAAGAATTGTAACTACTGGCTTTTCAATTGGCTGTATCATAAGTGTCATGGTTGCAAAATAAAGGCTATTTACCCTCTCCACCATATTGTTTAACTGTCATCAGGTTTTTTCATTAGTTTGGCCCTGGCAGAAAGCAAGCATTGCCTTTGTCAATGTGTTGTTTTACGTTTGGCATTTGATCTAATATGTAATATACACACATTTAAATGAGCTTACATAATGACAAAGTAACATATCAAGTTAGCATCTATATTAAAAAAAGCGTGGAGTGGGGTTGCTTGGGAACTACCCAGAGTTCCTTGCTTCCTTTTTTGGCATAAATTATCTGGCACTCTAAGCCTGAAAGGCTATTTTTTGGCCTTATAATGGGTGTTCCCTTGAATCTGGACAAAGCTATACCTTTCTGAGGAGCTCATAGTAAGAGATAAACACGTTTTCAGGGTTTGCTTTTATTAATTCCAGGTTGGCTTGGGAAGTATTTTAGCAATCCAAATCTGTAGTACTGTACCTGGAGTGGTAAAAGATTTTGGATCTCAGATCTCAGACTACCGATGTCAAGGCTAGTCTCCCGCCTCCCGATTCCTGTAAGCAAAACCCGATTCCTCGGGGGTTTCAGCTGACACAGCTTGGTTTTGTGTAACGTGCTAATTCTTCCAGCAATAGTTTGAGTGGTGATGCAGGGGCTCTAGAAGGGGTGAAAAAGCAAAACAAAGCCTCATTAACATACGAATGGTATTTAAAAGACCTGTGAAGTACTCTGGGGCGGCTGTGTGTGTGCCTGGGGAAGGGCACAGGTGGGGGGGGGGGGGGTGTATGCACTGCCAGCAACCTGCCAGGCCAGTACACAACTCTTGCATCGATCACCCTCTCTCTACCTGCCATTGCGCTCCATGCTTCTGAAAGATAAGAAAAAAAACGTGCATTTTGCGTTTCAAATGTCCGATGCTGCTGCAGGACACTTCCAAAGCCCATACACGACAGTAACCCGGTTAAGGCCCCATTCTCCTGATTTTTTTTTTAAATCTCCCACTTAGGTCTTCTGAAATGTTGGCATGTATGATATAGGCCAAAAAGAAGTCGCCGACTTTTTTTTCCAAGCGCTGAGAAAAGCATGCTGTGTTGCGGTGGCATCCGAGTACAGACCTGCAGGACGCCACGTATGCCAGAACTCCATCATTCATTCGTCACTTCCTGCTCCAAGCATGTCTCCGTCTGCACACTTTCAAAATATATTTTTTCTTTTCAGGTACTTTAATGATAATGATATCTATGCTATCCGACGCACATGCCAGAAAAGGCTAACGAAGGGTGTCCTTCATCACAAAGGGAATGTTCTCATCCCTTACGACTAAAAACACTGAAAGAGGTCCCTAATCGAAATCCAGTCGTAAGCGTTAGTGTACAACTGAATTTGCCGTTTGTGTTTACACCTGTCAGCATGCGCACAACACCCATTGGAGTCAAAGGGCTTCAGCCCCCGTGTGTGTGGCAGAGGTGGGTCTGTGCGTCTGTAAGTGATGTATGCGTTTCATGCATTATTAAGCAACTGAGAAGGCAATTAACATTCACTCACAGCGTGTTGTGGCAACTGCCTTCCACGGATCATAGAAATTAAATTACTGTTTTTCATAAATGTCTGTTTAAAACATGATAGATGTTATCATGCCACGCCAATCACATTTAACTACCTATTCATACGATTTGCAGTGTAAATAATTATCATCTTGAAATAGGCAAAATCGCCTTTCCCCGAGGCCTTCCATCAACGTGCTGTGCAGGCCTGGACAACTGAACACCTATGCACGTGTTTACAGCCACACTCCCTAAAATGGCACGCTCTAGCCGCCAGATCTGAAAGTGAAAGTACACAGATGCTGGAGGGCCAATGTCACGTTGAGTTCGTTATTCGCATTTGACTAGCGCCCAGCGGCGTAAGGGAGCTTAGGTGTCCCCCCCCACCAAACATGGAGGAGGGACACCCACCCTCCGGACCAAGTCAGAAGCTCTCAATCCAGGGGCACACCAACCATGTACAGTGCCAGAAGGGAGACGGGAGCTCGGGCCCCTCGCACCGCAGGCGCTGCTTGGACTATTGTTACGCCTGTGCTAGCGCCATCCTCCGTTTTTCAGGGAGTCGTAGCGCCCTTTCTATCTTGCGAAAGTTCCTTGAGTGAAACGTGAAAAACATCAGTGGTTTGCGCCTGTCGGTTTTTGGTGTTTGATCCCGTGATTTTAGCAGAGAGCATCTTGAATGTTTAGAATGGAACTGTTTTCTGGGCAATAATGCAAAGCGCGAACACGTTTTGTCCTGGGAGATCTTTGTAGTGTGTAATGGGGATGGGTGGGTGGTCCGAGAGACTCTTATGTTCTTTTTTTTTCCTCGAGTGGTTGGTTTTCCTTTACTTGTCCGAAGTAAATGTTCTCTATCTCTCCATCACAATCCAGGTAGGTCATTATGACGCAGCATTGCCCTCTTGAGAGAACGGTGTGTTGCTGTTATATTTATCAGAGGGTTTCCATGGTGCGTGTTTCTGTGGTAAATTACAGTGCTATTACTTTGCCGACTGCAGTGTTTATGCCAAATAGATGGCATTGTGCACCTGCTGATAGAAGGGTTCTGTCACGCAGGTGCTGCTGCCCGAGGATCAAGTACTGTGCGCCTTTCTCTGAAATGATGACTCACAACTACATTAGTGCGTGGAAATTGCTGTTGGGAGTCTGTCGAAAGTGCAGTTGTTGAATGTTGACGATATTCTGAGTTTGTGCTATGAGGACCAGGCGCGCAACACCCATTGGACTCAGGGCTTCAGCCCCCCCCCGTCCAGTGGCGTAACGAAACTTGAGGGGGCCCCCCTGCAAGGCACTGGGAGGGGGCCCCTGCTCCGTATTTAATCAGCAGCTCTCGGCCAGAGTACTGTGCTGAGGGGGCCCCCTAGAGCTCAGGCCCCCCACGCACCGCAGGGGTTGCGGGGGCCTGTGTTACGCCACTGTTCAACTGCATGAGAGTGGCCCAACCGGACTAGCTGTCACTCTGCCACTTTTACAAAATGACAGCAAATTAACTAGAAAGTTTCAATCCACTGCCTCGGCGCTGTTTGCTGGAGAATCATCAGAAGCAACCATTGTACAACGTTACTCTCTTCTTTGCCCCTCAATGGTGTCTAGTGCTGCCACTCTCGCTGCCAAACCCTGCCTGTGTCCCATGTCTCCCCCAATGTCCTGTTCTGCCTCTGACTGTTAAGCTCCTTGCTCTAAGCTTCTTGCTCTTGCCTCTCACCCCTGCCTGTCTCCTGTTCTGCCCCTGCTTGTCAGAGTCCAGCCTTCCTCTGATGTAGCTCAATTTTGTCTGTTCCCCCTAATTTTGCCTCGCAAATGTCTACAGTTGTGGAGTTGTATGACCTCAACATGATCAAAATGTGGGAAAGCAGTTATTAATCTCAAGATACAACTGTCAAATTCACAGCAAGAGATAGCAGTTGAAATGCAGTCTGGCTTCCTCTCTTTGAACCATTCATCTATAAGTACTGCCAGTGCATTCCTGTCTTCCCCACCCTCAGAGGTTCCTGTTCAAGCATCCTCAGAACCGTTCACTGCAAAGTGCCCGCAAAACTGCTGTGGGAGCAATGCATGGGGAGCACTAGTACATTTAATCTACACATACTGTTCAAGCAGCTGGCACTCATAATCCACCTAAGAGAATACCTACGCCCACTGGTGTTAGGAAACTGGCACCCCTGTGGACCTCTCAAAAAATCCGTAGTGTCACAAGCAATTACAAGACTTTTTGGTGGCCCATCTCCTTCTGGAATCTGAAGATCTAACACTCAAATTGTCCTTGATCCAGTGCAGAACATCGTCCTTACCTAGAGCAACACCAGTTTGGTTACAGTGATCAGGCTCTTAAAGGGTCATCGCGTGTACAGAAAAAAACAGTTCTCTTTATCCAGTCCCGCATGTCTAAAAATAACCAACAATAGGCATTTCAGAATGTACTTTTGTTTGATGATGTCTGTTTGGGTATTTAGACCTATCATGCCATCATTTACAGAATGGCCTCTAACATTCTGCCTCTTCAGCCACATTCTATTACCAAAACTTCAAGGACTGGGCCACTCAAACTACTGCGCCAACTCTCCAATATATAAGATCGTTTGGAAGTGATTGAGAACAGCCAGTAAATCATGCCTAGATAAAGGTATAATTGTTCCAACCTTTACTGAAACATTTGCTTGGACAATCAAGTTGTTCTGAAATCCTGTGGGTCACAACATCTGAAACCCGAAAGTGAGACAGGGTCAGCAATCTCATGTTTGCAACCATTAACAAATATCGCAGAAAAACAAATATTGTGCCATAACCACTTTAAAACAAATACCATCAATAGCTTTGGGGTGTACAGACATTTTACTCACTATTTACTCAATACTTGGACTATAAACAGCTGACTGACTACAAGTGAAATGTAAAAGTAGTTCTATTCATGTAGTTTGCAAAGTCTGTGGATCAGAATGGGTGGAGGTTGTCACCTCTATAGCAGTTGTGAAGATGACTTCTTGTGATTTCTTGGGATGGCTGGTCCAAGTGGACATGAAGGTGCCACCTCTATATTATTTTTTTAACAGGCACTTAGAGGGTCAGGTGTAGGGCTGACTCTACAGCGCACCCCCAGACATTCAGAATGACAGCGAAAAATATGTGTAGTGGTGTCTCCTCTTGGATCTGAGGGCACTAAACAAGTTCTAAAGAAGCAAGGCTTCGGGGTGAGCTCTTGCCTGGACATTCTTCTGTCAATCGTTCGTCTGGAATATTTATATCACCAGATCTACAGGATGCTTATTTTCTCCTGGCCATACACGAATGGCATCAAAAGTACCTGCGATTTATGGTGGTTGGTCGGCACTACCAATTCAAAGTAGTTGCATTTGGCTGTGAACAGGAGCAGATACATGAGTTGGGACTGCACTGTAAAATTCTCTAACAAGTTGTGAACGTTTAACTAACCCTATACGAGGTCTGTGAGTCAAGTATATAGAGACAGACACTTGCATAAATGTGGTGAGCAGCATACAGAGAAGAGACCTTCATGGACCAGTGTAAGAAGCATATTGTTACAAAACATTCATGAACAGGATTTGGGAGAGGGTTTTTCATGCACCAATCATGGACTGTTGATTTCATGAAAATGTGTCTGCCTGTGAATATAATAATATATTTGACAGTTTATTAGGGAAAGGTTTTGGATGATGTAGGCAAAAGGAGGACAGGAGAGTGCAGTGTTCCTTGTGGTCCTGCACACCCTACATTCAAGGTAACAAGCTATGGTCAGTGCTTTAAATGCGCTGGTACTCACCAGTACTGAGTACTGGCCCTTTTCAATTTCCTCCCTTATTGTACAGGAACTTCTCCTTGGCCAAAGAGAGTACCCGTACCAATGATGTTTAAACAAGGGCCGGGCCAGGTTCAAGTCACATTGCGATGCAATTCTGATGATGTGGCTGTCACAGCCTGAGTGTCAGTGAGCTAGGCCCCGGCTGAATTATCTACCAATGGCTCATTTCATATGGTGAAAGGATGGGCCTTGCATCACACTGTGGTTAACAGCCCAGGGACCAATCAAACCCCATGGTGTTAATCAACCTATACAAGTGATGTAGGGTGTGCCATCTTCTTTGCTCCTGGGCACACAGGATATACTACAAAGGAATGTTAGTTGGCCGAGAGCTTTTGTGCCTCTGTGCTGAATGCTGTGAGCATGTGGGAGTGTGCGTCTGTCTGTGCGCATGTGGGAGTGCCAGTGTTGGTGTACAAGTATTCAAGTGTATTGTGCCTGCTTTCCACCCCTGGTAATATTCTGAGAAAGTTTGAGAACATCGCAGCACTCAGTACCAGCCTCAGAATACAGAAGCACAGCATGTCAGAGTGCATACACTCACCAAGGTCTGCTGTTAGCATAAGGCCTTCATCTGCGGGATCTTGCCATTAATAGCCATCCATAGTGTTAAGGAGCAGGTTAAATATTCCAGGGCCTCCTCCACTCCATACCACCATATCAAGGGGGCAGTGGAGGGAAGGGAGAGGGGATGAACGTAGGTAACAAAATTGCAGGGGTTTGAGAGCAGAACAGTCATTCCAAACCATCGGGCAGTGCACTCCCTGGGCAGAGCAAGAAAAACAACTGCTCAGGGGCCCATCCGCATCCACGCAGGCTTCATACACTGGACACATCAGCAGGAGCATCGAGCCAGGGGAGGGTAAAATCTACCACTGACTCTGAGTGATCTAACAAAAGCTTCACAACCCCATGTGTCCACCTCCTGACCATAGCTCTCCTACTCCTTGTGTGTGCCTGCCTCAGTCACTGCCTCTGGGGGTGACCTGAGCAGTGCACATTCACTGCTGTGATTTAACTCCTAAGTGAGTCACTTACTCTGGGTGACCTGAGGAAAGACAGCTCACTATCCTGTGTCCAGCTCTTGGCTCTGACACTGAGACTGTGTTTACCTGTCGAAGATCATTCACCATCCTGAGTATCCAACTCTCGACTCAAACACTGACTCCTTGTGTGACCCTACGATTACTTACTTACCACCAACATGCGCCTGACTCAGCCACTGACTCCTAACAGGTATTACACCCTACCACTTTCAAAGATCACCAGGCGCTGTGGATGCACACCTCGAAAATCTCAATCCCACTCAATGCCATCATCTTGGCCATGCTCTAAGCCCTGCCCCCAAACCTTACCCGTACGCTCCCCCCACATTCTCCTCTGTGATGCCCTTGTGTGCTCATACTACTCCACATTGCCATTTCACCCATATGCTGCTCGCCTTACCACCCCGTTGTGTTCTCTCTCATCCATGTGCTCCCACATGTTCCTCTTTCGCTCCATTTGCTTCCCCTGCCATTGGTGCTCCTTCTCTACGCCCTCTGTGTTGCTTCACGCAACGAAGTTGCTTTGCACACCCCTTCCTGTTGCTCCCCCTCAGTGTTGCTCTGTCCTTGTTCCTCCCTGCACCCAATTAATTCCCTTTCCCCTGTGTAGCTTACCCTACCCATGCTACTTTTTTTTGGTTTACAGATCCAACTCGGTCCGGCAAACTAAAAAAAGCGAAAGCAACATTTTCTAGGTGTGTGCCTACAAAAAAACATGGCTGGGCTGGGTGTTGCTTTTTTCTCTTTTTAAAAAGACATGCTATATAGCTTCAGGTATTATGTACATCATGGCTAGAACCATTGATTAAGGTTCTCATAGGCAATACCTATTGGATTTGCCAATATTTGTTTAGATATTGCCTTTACTGTGCTTCTTGCTGATCACTCACTAATTTCTGCTCTAGGCAAACAAGTCCCGAATGGTCCAGGATGGCAAGGTAGCCCTGGCAGGCTGGCTGAAGACGCGGTTGGAGTGATGAGCAGGGAATAGTGACAATGATGGCAGGGGAGTGGTTCTGCTCTCCTAAGGCAACTTTCTTCGTAGTATACCCAGTGTGAGACCCACTCATCAACATTCATCTGCACATCTGGGTGGGAATCTCTATACCTATGCCTGCTCAGTACCACAAAGTTTAAACAACATACCTCAGAATTGACAATCAAGTAAAGTAACCAGCTAAGCAGACGATGATCATCAAAATATACAATAAAGGGACCTATAGAGCTACCAGATTACTGAAAACCATAAACTGTGCGCCTCTGTCTCACAATTCTTCATCCATCACACTGTTAAGGGCTGCGTTCCATACACGATAACAGTACCTCATGCACGACACTGAAACACTTCCTACATAGGATCAAAGCAAAGACAACATATTTCCAGCCACACACCCCACATGGTGTATCATGCTACTCTTCTAGACAAGTGCTTTAGCACCCGACATAAGGGTAGTAAGCGCTATATAAACATTGCAAATCTATACTAAACTCTTCTGGGTGCACTAATGCAAGTTTCTTCCCAAGTATGACTGAATTCAGGTTGCCTGCTGTCATTGGGCCGCTCAGGAATCACCAACCACCTGCACCATAAGCAAACATTGAGATAAGAAAATTCTGCTTTCATGGAACAAGGTTTCTTTTTCTCAAGTCGGAAGACAAATCAGTAAAAGAGGTGAGAGCAGAGTGGCGAAGAGACTTGTATGCGCCACTGAGGCTATGACGTACCTAGCCTTACCTACTAGGACCGGTAGATCTGCCGGGGATACAGCATTACTGCGCAGTAATATCCAGAGTGGTTTTATCGACTGCCTCCGTTTTCTTTGTAAGAATGGGAAATAATATGCCGTTTCTGCATTCCTGGCTGATAGAAGCACACAGTATGCCACTGTATGCTTTGCTTTTCTCAAACAAATTCCTCAGAGTGTTACCTGAGGAGAATTTTTGCAGGAACGCAAGCACAATATCGCCTAACCTCAGAAAACAGAATCAAGCGCCACAAACACCGATTCTGCTCACCTTCAGCTTTGTTGCTGTACTTAGAATGAGACGGCTGGAGTGGGATGATTTTTAGTGGAAGACTTTAGAACTAGCTGTTATGATACATGTTGGAGTGAGTAAAAATTTAAAGTAAAATCCGTATTTTTTTTTTTTATTAAAAAGGGTAGTGAATTCACGACGCACGTGCCGATGACAAATCGAGACATGGGCGGGAAAAGACCAAGACAAAAAAGTGCAGTTGCGGAAATAAACCTGTGGAATTTTAAACGATAATTTTATTGATTTTAAGCCTTCAAATATGTGCAAGTGTGTACTATATCAGGCGCCGCTTCATCTATCTGCCGCCTTTGACATGTGCCTCATTCTAATAATCTCTCCACACTTTAAACTTGGAGTTTGCAATTGTGTGCGCACATGTCTCCGCTCTTGTCTTACATCTAGAACTTAATTGGCCTCTTTCCCCTCCTTTTCACTTGGACTCTTCTACAATTGCTTGCTAGGCCTGGCCTGCTGCGCTCCTTCCAGAGCCCCAATTTATTCAATCTCTGTCTGTCTTCACTCTAAATGCTGCAGTTGCCCACAATGTATATGCATTTCAGTCAAACAGATATTGCAGATTTAAAAAGTCCACGTTCAGCGCAGTGCTCCCACGGAGCCCAATCCACACTTTATTGTAAGTCATGAACAGTGCTTCAATAATGAACTCTGAACTGACTTAATGTTTCTTAGAATAAACTTTCAACAAACTACACTATTCGACAATAAATGCCTACACACCCTGATAAGTTGTCCTATTGCTTGTAACTTTCCCCTTCAGGAAGATTAGTTTTTTCTACAAGTTAAGGCGAGCTTTCTATTGTTTCTGCGGGGATAGTTGCTGATGGGCCCGGGGCCTAAGCTAAATGGCCTCCTTCTCTTTCCAAGACGGAACGTCACAAAGTCAAAGGTGATAAAAAAAAGCACTTGCATAACTGAGAGGTGAAGGGGGCAACCGTCACAAAGTCAGAGGTGACGAAAATCCGTTGCATGACAGAGAGGTGAAGGGGGCAACAGTCACAAAGTCAGAGGTGACGAAAATCCGTTGCATGACAGAGAGGTGAAGGGGGCAACCGTCACAAAGTCAGAGGTGACGAAAATCCGTTGCATGACAGAGAGGTGAAGGGGGCAACCGTCACAAAGTCAGAGGTGACGAAAATCCGTTGCATGACAGAGAGGTGGATGTTTTACTTGTATTGCCGGCAGGGCCCCACCATGAAGCCCTACCTGATTCCAAAATATCCGATTACCACCCCGGCACCCACTGTGATTCCCACCGACAGTCCTCACCACCATCCACGGACCACTCCTGTCTACTAGGCTCTGACGCAGACTCACCTGACCGGAGGAGAGGGCTGGGCGGGCCTCGCCTGCAGCTTCGGAGGTAGGTGCGAGCGGCTGGGCAGGCAGCAGAAGGCAGGGCAAGGTTAGGCAGGCAGGGGGGGGGCTAGTAATACATTAATTTGAATAATGGTAGGTCGTAATAAATTAATTTAAATAATGGCAGGTCGGACAGTCCTTCTCAGTCTGTAGCATAGGAGCTAGAATGGGTCCTGGGATGCCACGCTCCTACGCACTTTGAAATTGCGCATGCTCAATGCGCAAGACAACTTCAATCAGGGCATTTGTCACCAGCCCTGCCCCACCCACGTGGCCGCACGCACCCACCCTGACCCACCATTTAATAGAAAGAGCCTCAGAGGCCCGGCCGGGCCCACGCACCATTTAATTAATTAAGAGGCTCAGAGGCCCGTCCGGGGCCCAGGCGTGTGTCCCGTCACCGTGCGCACCATTCAATTTAACAAGAGTCCGGGCATGCGTGCGCACTGCGCACCATTTTATTCATGATGAAGTGAGGGGGCCCCTGGAGCGCGGGGGCCCCCCGCAACGCGGGGGCTGCGGGGGCCTGTGTTACGCCCCTGCCCCCGTCGTGTGTGGCAGCCCGGGATATGAGAGCTTCCCGGCACACACACAGCCGCGCCCGAGCACTTCACAGGTCTTTAAAAAGACCATTTGCATGTTAATGAGGCCTCGCTGTTGTTTCAGCCCTTCCAAGAGCCCCAGCAGCTCCACTCTGCCTATTGCTTAAATATTCAGCTCCGCCCTCCCCCGTAAATCAGCTCCACTGTGCCTATTGCTTAAAGTTTCAGCCCCCCTCGAAAAATTTTCTTAGCTTTCCCACCCTAAAATTTGGCTCTAGTTGCGCCTCTGCTCTGTGTCTACATACCCGTTGCTTGCAGTCCGAATTTCTGTTCTTGCTGCTGTGACGGAGCACCGGGGCTGCAGGGCTCTGAAGTCTGGGAGGGGCTGGGTTTGTTGAGTGGAGTGGCTGTTGGGCACTGGCACGCAGTTGATCAGTGCCAATTTCGAGCAAAAGCCTCTGCACAATTAGGGAGGCCTACCAAAGGAAACACGTGCTGCGTGCACAAAGAAGTACTGCAAAGAATTATGGGAAGGAGTGCAAGGGTGGGGGCAGGACCACAAGTGAGCTCTGCAACTTGCATTGAAGTCCACTGTGATTGGCTGTCAGTGTCATGTGCTTTTCAGTACATGTTATACACACAGCTCACCATATCCAATTCATTCACGTCCTTATCCAGTTCATTCAGTACTCTATGCAACTCAATGTGATTCATATCCAATTTCAGTGATGCCCATATTAATTTTAACAACAGTATTATTTGCTTCATTGATAGTTATATAAATTTCAAGATTTGACATATTTAAACCATTTGTAACGAAAATGTTTCAATTAGCTTTTGTGTTATATCAACTGTATGCAAAACAGCACACTTTCCTGCAGTAAATGACAGCACCTTAACACATGGGGCAGCATGTCATTTAATACATTAACAGTCCAGCAGGATCCTTCTTTTCCCAGAACATCTTTTTCACACATAAGGATGGCACCTCCAAAGCACAAAGGCATTAATCAAAGCTGTAATGGGGCCAAGATGGCGCTTCGGGTACTATTACATTTAGAGCTTTTGTCCAGGAATCAATGTGTATGTACATTCCCATCACGCAATCATCCCTCCCACATTCTGCATGTTGGGCCACATTTTTAATGGATTTCGATGACATTGATTTCATGATTTAACAAGTAAGCTTGCAATGGGCCCCACATGTTGTTGGGTTGGACACAATGGAGAATAGTGGAAGAGTAGAGTTCCAGTTGGTCATTGTAGTGTATCATATCATGCTACCAGGTCCTCAAAGTAGGTATGTGATCCCTACCCATCATACATGACACACGCCTCTTTGCCAACAGTAGTGCTATCAATGTGAACCGTCACACGGCGTGACCTTAGTATAGCTCCGAGAACATGAAATACTTTGCCCCAGTAGCTAGCAAGCAGTGGGCATGCTCAGTTCAGGTGCAGGAAGCCCACTTATAGTGCGTTACACCTTACACACCTGGAGTGGCCTGTAATTTGTGAGTGATCAGTTTGAGGAGAGTATGGTATGTCCGGTGTAAATATGCCGACGGAGATAGCTCCTCAATTTTGCTACAACATTAAGGCCACTCCTTATCCGTAATTAGATCTGCCAGGTCCACATCCCACAGCACCTTGGTACTAGGCCTTAGTGTTGAGAGCTCGGCCTGTATGGAGGAGTAGAGCTTGGTTACCAGTTGTCTAGCCGTCTGTGCATTTAAGACAGGGGCGCAACTAGACCCAAACTGTGGGGGAGCTAAGACTCCCAGCCAGGGCCAGCTCGAGAACTGGTGGCACCAGTTACCACAGGCTTTTTTGGTGATCTCCGCTCTTATAACATCCTTCTCAAAGTATTCCCTCACTACCACTCTCCAATACTGCACTACATCTTTCATTAGCCTTTCTCTGATGTACATTTCATTTTTTTATAGTGTAACTCACAGTTCACTCACACTCAGTTGTGTGACCTGCATGGTACGCATTCTTTGCAACAGGCACATTAACCCTCTGCGCTACTTTGCAGTGAGTCAAAACAGCCACTAGACAAAAAATTCAGCGCCCCCACCAGAGTCAACGCCAGGTGCAGCTGCATTAGTCCCTTCACCCTAACAGCAGTCCTGACCCCAGCAATTGGGCAGGACAAGCATTTCCAGAAATGGGGTCAGAGCTAACCTCTTAGCCATTATATGAGGGAAAAGATCTATGTTACTGGTGAGGTGTGATACTTCCCCCAAATTCCAGCAAGCAAAAACAAGTTAACAGATTTCTTGTAGATGATTTAAGGGAGAGTAGATTTCTGGTCTGAGAATGTTTTTGAAAGGTTTGGGATAAAATTTGCTAAAACACCACAGACCCTTATAGGGCATCCATGAAATATTCCAGTACTTTCATGGTGCAACAGGGAAACCTGGCCTTTCCTCATAGCAGACCACATTTTTTTCAAATGTCTTAAGTCAGAAATGACTTCCACTATACCAAGGTCATCATTATTTCATGGGTGAACCCCTTATGCCAAGGAGTACTTTCAATATGACAGTGACAGAATTTCATGTCATGTCAGGGGTACCCAATATGCTAAGAATCACATGCATCATGTGTGGCGGCGTGTTTTCTGTGTCCCAGCCGTTGGGTATGACTGGGCAATTGGCTTTCTCAGTTAGACAGTTCAAGTCCCCTCAGCCAATGATGGTGTCTTCATAGAAGCATATCAGGGCCTGCAGTTTGCCATAGGTAACACATCCCATCCATATGCTGTTAGTGCCCTTGTCAATAAGGCAAGAATAATCTCCGGAAGCACACTTGCACACATAAGACATATACACTCACAGACTCTCTCACACACACATTCTCATTATATGTCTTGCACTCTCTCCTACATAAGTACTCTGTCACACTCACACACAGACACACTGCCACTCACACTTCCATTAGTCAATCTGCTTTTATTGTGTTAGATTAGCTTGCTCGGCTGCTTCTGCTATACCTGCCTTTCCTTTAAGTGAAGCTTAATAAAAACATATTCTGTACACGCTATCCAAAAATGATAATATATTGCCTTGTCAATTTTTGGTACAAGTATGATGTGAATAAAAAGTGCACTTCCTTAAAATAGCTGTACAGGACTTATATTTGGTTTCACGTGTGGATCAAACAGTTACAGTATTGGAAAATAACTAATCTACATACAACATGTAATATCACAGCATCCAACTGATCTAATAAAATGCTTGAATTCTTCAGCAACCATGGATTTTATAATGTAACACTTTGCATTTTGGGTTTTTGAGACCCAACTTACAATGTAAAGAAACACCACATGTCCCAGAATGAAGCATTGTGGTGAATGGAAAACTAGGAATGGCTGAAGATGTCTCACAATCCTTAATCACACCTCAAAGCCTCCCATTGTAGGGCTGAGGCTTTGGATATGGTGCTGGATTGAGGATTGTGTGCCAAACCTTGTACCTCCCACATTCTCAGTCCGCTCTCCCCTCTTGCACCAGCCCCGTTGTTGCGGATGGAATTTAGTAGGCATTTACTACTTTGGAAAGAGCAGGTATTCTGTGGGTGCCTTTATAGAAATATGTTTATATTCTTGAGAGTTGTGTCATTTTCATATGTGCAGGATAAGAGGTATGATCATTTAAGTGCTTGGTGATGGTGAATAGTATGAAGGAGTGCAGCGTGAGTGGTGCGAGTGTAGGGTAAGAAATGTGCCAATGCGAGGGTTGGGTGAGCTAAATGCAATGTTAGAGGAGGGCCCATGTGAGTGTCGGGTGAGAGGAGTGCGTGCAGAGTGAGAGAAGTGAATGCAGGGTGGTATGAGCAGTTTAAATGCAGGGTGAGTGGTGTACCTGTGTGTGGTTCAGGGTGAGCGGTGAAAATGAAGGGTGGTCTGTGAGAGTGACGGGTGAGTGCATGGTGAGAGGAGTTACTGCAGAGTGAGTGGTGTGTGCAGGCAGGATGAACAGATTGCCTATATGGAATGCAGGCTGAGAGGTTTGTCTGTGTGAGTGCAGGATGCGAAGAGGAAGTGCAGGTGAGTGGTGTGAGTGCAGAGTGAGTGCTGTGCTTATTTGCATGGTGTGAGTGTAGGGTGACGGCTGTGCCCATGTGAGTGAATGGTGAGCTGCCTGAATGAAAGGAGTACCTATCAGTGCACAGTGAGCGATGTGAATCAATCAATCAATCATGGAATTTATATCGCGCACTACTCACCCGGAAGGGTCTCAAGGTGCTTGGGGGAGGGGGTCTGCTACTGCTCGAACAGCCAGGTCTTGAGCTGTTTCCTGAAGGCGAGGTGGTCCTGGGTCAGCCGCAGGTGGACGGGCAGGGAGTTCCATGTCTTAGCCGCCAGGTAGGAGAAGGATCTTCCTCCGGCGGTGGCTCTCTGGATGCGAGGGACGACGGCGAGGGCGAGGTTCGCGGATCGTAGCTGTCGGGTGGGCGTGTAGAAGGTCAGGCGGTCGTTGAGGTACCTTGGGCCCAGGTCGTGGAGGGATTTGTGTGCGTGGGTGAGGAGTCTGAACGTGATCCTCTTGTTGACAGGGAGCCAGTGCAGGTCTCTCAGGTGGCTCGAGATGTGGCTGCGTCGGGGGGCGTCCAGGATGAGACGGGCGGAGGCGTTCTGGATACGCTGAAGTCTTTTCTGAAGCTTGGCTGTTGTACCGGCGTAGAGGGTGTTTCCGTAGTCTAGTCTGCTGGTGACGAGGGCCTGGGTGACAGTCTTCCTGGTCTCGGTCGGGATCCATCGGAAGATCTTGCGGAGCATGCGGAGGTTGTGGAAGCAAGATGAGGAGACGGCGTTGACTTGTCTGGTCATCGATAGGGAGGAGTCCAGGCTGACGCCCAAGTTGCGTGCGTGGTCCGTTGGCTTGGGTGCGGTGCCCAGGGCCGGGGGCCACCAGGAGTCGTCCCATGCGGAGGGCGACGGTCCCAGGATGAGGACTTCTGTCTTGTCCGTGTATAACTTCAGGCGGCTGATGTTCATCCATTCGGCGACATCTTTCATCCCTTCGTGTAGGCCGGCTTTGGCGGTGTCGGGGTCTCTGGTGAGGGAGAGAATCAGCTGGGTGTCATCGGCATAGGAAATGATGTTGAGGTTGTGTTGGCGTGCGATGGCAGCGAGGGGTTTCATGTAGATGTTGAAGAGAGTAGGGCTGAGCGACGATCCTTGCGGGACGCCGCAGATGACTTCGGTGGCCTCAGAGCGGAACGGAGGGAGGCGTACTCTCTGTGTTCTGCCGGAGAGGTATGAGATGATCCATTCCAGAGCATTCCCCTGGATGCCGGTGTCGTTGAGGCGTTGGACTAGGGTGCGGTGGCAGACAGTGTCAAATGCTGCGGAGAGGTCAAGGAGGATGAGTGCCGCAGTTTCACCTTTGTCGAGCAGGGCTCGGATGTCGTCGGTGGCTGCGATGAGGGCGGTCTCGGTGCTGTGGTTGGCTCTGAATCCGGATTGCGATGGGTCGAGGGATCCGTTCGTCTCGAGGAAGGCGGCCAGCTGCTTGTTGATGACCTTCTCGATGACTTTGGCAGGGAAGGGAAGGAGCGAGATGGGGCGGAAGTTCTTGAGGTCGGTCGGGTCCGCTGTTGGTTTCTTCAGTAGTGCGCTGAGCTCGGCGTGCTTCCAGCTCTCCGGGAAGGTGGCTGTGTCGAAGGAGGCGTTGATGATGTCTCGGAGGTGGGATGCGATGGTAGAGGCGGCCTTGTTGAAGTCATGGTGGGGGCATGGGTCGGTCGGAGATCCGGAGTGGATGGTGTTCATCATGCGTGTCGTGTCTTCGGGGGTCACTTCGGTCCATGTCTGGAGGATAGTGGCGGGGTGCGTAGGTTCGGTCGATGGGTGCGGGGGTGGAACGCCGAAGCTGTCGTGGATGACGGCGATCTTGCGGTGGAAGTACGAGGCAAGGGAGTCGCAGAGGTCCTGCAAGGGAGTGATGTCGTTGTTGCCGGTGCTGGGGTTGGAGAACTCCTTGACGATGTTGAAGAGCTCCTTGCTGTCATGGGCGTTCTTGTACAGTCGTTCCTTCAAAGATTTCTTCTTGGTGGTGCGGGTGAGCTGGTGATGTCTGCGGGTGGCGAGTTTGAGGGCGGTCATGTTGTCGGTGGTCTTGTAGAGGAGCCAGGCCTTCTCGAGGGTGCGGCAGGCCTTCTTGGAATCCTTGAGTTCGTCGGTGAACCAGGGGGCCTTCTTGCTTCTGGGCCTGGTGAGTGGGTTCTTCAGTGGGGCGAGGTCGTTGGCACAGGAGGTCAGCCACTGCGTGAGGTCGAGGGCTGCTGTGTTAGGGTCCGTTGTCCTGACCGGTGGGTTCTGGCTGAGGGAGGTGGTGAGCTGGTCGACGGTGATCTTGCTCCAGTTTCTGTGGGGAACCTGCTTCGGGTGGTGGTGGACCGTGTTCTTCTTGAAGCTGAAGTGGACGCAGCTGTGGTCAGTCCAGTGGAGTCCGGTGCAGTGGCTGAAGGTGACGTGCTTGCTGGATGAGAAGAGGGGGTCGAGCGTGTGGCCGGCGTAGTGGGTGGGGGTGTTGACCAGTTGCTGGAGTCCGAGGTTGGCGAGGTTGTCCAGCAGGGTGGTCGTGTTGCGGTCGTTGTTGTTCTCCAGGTGGAAGTTGAGGTCCCCGAGGAGGATGTAGTCGGCGGAGGGGAGGGCGTGAGGGCTGATGAAGTGTGTGATGTCTTCGCAGAACTGTGCGCGTGGTCCCGGGGGTCTGTAGATGAGGGTGCCTCTGAGGGTCGTCTTGGGGTCGGTGTGGATCTGGAAGTGCAGGTATTCGGCGGTGTTGAATGCGTCGGTGGAGTCAGTCGAGATGCGAATGGTGCTTTTGTGAGCGATGGCGATGCCCCCTCCGGTCTGGTTGTTGCGATCCCTCCTGATGATCTTGTAGCCGTCCGGGATGGCTATGGCGATGTCGGGGGCTGAGGAGGCGTTCATCCAGGTTTCCGTGAGGAAGGCGACGTCTGGAGATGCGGTGTCGAGGAGGTTCCAGAGTTCCACGGCGTGTCTGTGGACAGAGCGGGTGTTGATCAGGATGCACTTGAGGTGGTTGCTGTTGTCCGTCTTGGTGGGCGTGGTGCCTGTTTGGAGGCAGGAGAAGTTGCAGGATCGGCAGACGAAGGGTCCATGGGTGCGTCGCGGGGACGCTCGGTAGCATCCGGGGGCTCGGGCGGTTTTGAGTGCGATGAGCGTAGCGAAGTCGTAGGTCCTGCGGGGGGTTGGCGGGCGCGGGGGCCAGGGGGTCTGGCGCTGGGCGCGGTCCAGGCGTAGACGGGCGCAGACGGGCTTACCTTTGGCCACCTTCGGCGCTCATTCGGCGCTCCCGCTGCGCGCGGTCGCTCAGGGGGCGTCATAAATAAGGAGCCGGGAGGGAGGGTCAGCTGGGAGGCGGGAGCGGGTTGGCCAATGGGCAGTGAGGGGAAGCGGGACTGCAGGCGGAGGCGGGAGCAGGAAGGAGGAGAGCGGGGCAGCGGCGGCGGAAACGGCGGGAAAACGGAGCTGAAGTGACCGGGGCAGCGGCGGCGGTCAGCGGGCGAGGAGGGGCAGCAGCGGCAGGAAAGCGACAGGCGGTACCTGAGAAGCAGCAGGCAGCAGGCAGGAGGCGGCGGCGGCGTGAAACCAGGTGAGTGGCGTCAGGCGGTAGTCACAGGGTGGGCAGGTGCCAGGCAGCGACAGGCAGGCAGAGCAGTGGAGAGGAGCGACCGGCTGTGGGGGCACAGTGACAGTGTGAGAAGAGGGTGAGAGGAGTGACTGCAGGGTGAGTGATGTGACAGATGAGTTTAGGTGCAGGTGAAAGAACAGAGTGAGAGGAATTAATGCATAGTGATTGATGTGTTTGTTTGAGTAAGATTGCAGAGTGAGCCATGAGAGTGACAGGTGAGTGAAGCATCAAATGAGTGCAAGGTGAGTAGTGTGATCGTGTAAGTGCAGGCTGAAAAGCGTGAGTAATTGGTGAGTGGCATGAGTGCAGTGTATTCACTGTGAGTGCAGGGTGAGCAGTGTGCTCATGTGACCGCAGGGTAAGGTGAGGGAGGACGGCTTGAGTTCAAAGCAAGGAGAATGAGTGCAGTGTGGTCGCTGTGAGTGCAGGGTGAGCAGTGTGCTTGTGTGATTGAAGGGTAAGTGAAGGATGAACAGTATGAGTGCAGGGTAACATCGTGAGTGCAGTGTGATTGCTATGAGTGTAGGGTGAGCAGTGAAAGTTACAGGTGAGTGGAGTGTTATATGCGTGCAGGGTGAGCGGTGTGCAAGTATGAGTGCAGGTTAGGAGCAGGGTGAATGGTATGAGTGCAGGGTAACAGCATGAGTGCAGTGTGATCACTGTGAGTGTAGGGTGAGCAGTGAAAGTTACAAGTGAGTGGAGTGTCATGTACGTGCAGGGTGAGCGGTGTGCAAGTGTGAGTGCAGGGTAGGAGGAGGGTGAAGGAATTTGAGTGCCTGGTGAGCAGTGTGAGTGCTGTGGGACTGCTGTGAGTGCAGGGTGATCGTAAAAGTGAAGGGTGAGAATGAGGAGTGAGTTGTCTGAATGCAGGATGTAATCCCAGGCACCTGGAGTAACTCACCTTTGAATTGACGGCTGCCCTAGGGTTTCAGATATAAGCTAAACTATTGCTATTATGGCATCAATCAGGGATTGAGAATGGAGTAAATAAATGAAGTGCTGATCCTGCAACAAACTTTCAGTCTCCTGATTCGGATTGCCAGCTGACAGGATGTCTACCGGCAGCACCAGTATTTTGATGTCCCAACCAGTACAGAAATAAGTGGAATCACCTAAAGCCAGTACTTTTAGCACTTATCTGCCCCAGCAGCTGGAGCTGCAGCAGCCCGGGCTGAGACACACGAAAGAAGGGACCTAAAGCCCTTTTAGCCCTACAGACATTGCACGCCTGATTTAAGAACATGGTTAATATCTTGGATTCAGCAGCTCCTCAGGAAACAGATGATAGTGCTCTCCACTCAATGCACGAAAGCAAAAGTAGGTGATTGTGCCCATCAGGGGCAAATCAGCTTTTGGGAAACCTAAAAATTGGATGGTATGGAATAGCTTACTTAGTCAGTGGATCCCCCATTTAGTCAACCTCTACAGGACAACTTTGTCTTTAGTCAGCAGTATTAAAGTGAAGTGATGCAAGGATTGTTCAGTGGAATAGAGTATTGGGCAACCCAGCCTTCTACGGATCTCCTCCCATGCCAACTGTGTGCATGCCACAGACTCTCTCCCTCCTTGGCTGCATCGTGGGGCCTGCCGAGCAAGGCCAGCAATGGATTGGGGTGTGCGATTGTTGGATGGTGGTTTGGTAGTAGGTGAAAGTAGGTATCTACTGCTAGTATTAACACCACAATAACAATATAAGGCCCAGTCAAGGTCTTGATAAGTTATTCCCCTGCTCAACCCTTGATAGCTGGCTACGAGCAGGCAAAGTTATCTTAGGAGACAGGTGTGTAAAGCACCAATACACTAAATAAGAAAGACACTACAGACAATAAAAGTCCAACACCAATTTATTAAAATAGGAAATATTTTTATGATTAAAATGACACCAAAATGACAAAGATCCAATGTAGGGAACTGGAGACATACATTTTCAAAGATTAAATGTAAAACTGTGCTTTCTAGCGGCAAAAAGTTAAAAGTGCTAATTGCAGCTATGTGGATGCACCAGACCAGGACCAAGTCAAAATTCAGGCCCACCATGATGAAGAGCGGATCAGATGCACTTGGGGGTTTGGGCCGGTCAAAACTTTACCTTTGGACGTAGTCACTTTTTTGGTTCTTTTTCTCTCAATGTCATGCGGGTTTCGTCAGCAGGCAATGTTTGGTGTCAATGACGGTGGCTTTGTCCAGCGGGTCCCCTCAGTAAACTCCTGGAGGTCTCGTTAACGATGCAGAGCTCCGGAGTATCTGCAATAATAATTTTAACATGTGTCATATTTCAAAATAAGCCATATTAATTTCAATAGAGGCAATATTAATTTTGATGTGTATCATATTCATTTTAAAGCATACCATATTCATTTTGCAAGTTTCATTATAATTTCAGCATGGGTCATATTCATTTTAAGGCATGCTGAATTAATTTCAAAGGGGCTCATATTAATTTCAATTTGTGTCATATTCATCTTAGCATGTGTCATATTCCTTTCAATTGATGTTTCATTGATATTAACATATCTTAGATTGATTTTAACATGAATTATAACCATTTCAACACATATTATGATCGTGTCAATGCGTATCATATTACTTTCAATGCAAGCCGTATTCATTTTGATAAATGTCATGTTTATTTTAACTTTACTTATATTCATTTTAAAACATGTCAAATTCATTTCAATAAAGTTTATATTCATTTCAACATATATTATATTCATTTTAATATGTGTTACATTACTTTTAAATCATGTCATATTCAATTCAGTGGATGTAATATTAATAATACAACGTGTCATATTAATTTTAACATGAGTCATATCCATTTCAAAATATGTGATATTCATTTCAATGCTTATCATAAACATTTCAAAGCATGTCATATTTATTTTGCCAGAGGCCAGTTTATTTCAGCATTGGTCATATTCATTTTCAAGCAAGTAACATTTATTCAAATGAGACTCATATTCATTTCAACACATGTCACATTCATCTTAGCATGTGACATATTCCTTTCACTGAATATCACATTCATATGAATACTTCTTTTTTTAATGTTAACATGAGTCATATCCATTTCAACACATATCATATTCAATTTAATGTGAATCATACTTTTTTTAGTGCAAGCCATATTCATTGTGATAAATGTCATGTTAATTGCAACATTACTCATATTCATTTTAAATCATGGCAAATTTGTTTTAATAAAGCTTATATTTATATCAACACATGCCATATTCATTGTAATGTGTCCTATTTCTTTCAATCAATGTTATATTTATTTCAATGGATGTCATATTCATATTAACATTTGTCATGTTCATTTTAAGATGCAACTGACCCTTTTTAATATATATTATATTTATTTGAATATATATCATATTATTTTCAAGGCATGCCATATTAATTTTGATGGATGTCATGAGAATTTTAGCTTTGGTCATACTCATTTTAAAGCTTACCAATTTCGATTCAATAGGGCTTATATTAATTACAACACAAGCCATATTTATTTTAAATCATCTCCTATTAATTTCTGTATCTCTCATATTCATTGCAATCTGAGTAACATTAATTTCAAAGCAATTCATATTCATTGCAACATGTGTAATGTTCATCTCAGTGTATGTTATATTATTTTCAATGTGCATAATATTATTTTCATAATATAACATATTCATTTCAGTAACTTATACCCATTTCAATCTGTAATATACATTTCAATGTACGTCATATTCATCTTGGCATATGTACGTCAATTCAAGAAATGTCCAATTCTTCTTGATGCTTATTGCATTCGCTTCAGTGATAGCTATATTATTTACAGTGAGGGCCATATTCATTTTAGTTTGACTGATATATATTTCATTATATCTCTTATTCAATTCTGAGTGTGTATTATTCATATTAATCACTAAGTAGCACATTCACTCTGCCAGGTTTCATATTTGTTTTGACACAGTTTACATTCATCCTGGTGTGTGTGAAATTTATTTTGGAGCGCTCTATGCATTTCAGGAGGTGCCTTATATGGAAATCTGTAATTTTGACATGAACGGCTTCCCATAAAAATCCCCTAATTTGTAGATATTTAAAATAGTGTCTATCGGGTATTCAATATTCTCTCTGCAACTCAGGAAAGAAGTATAATTGGTCTATTGCCTGAATATCTCATACTGTCCTTAAGCCCAGCTGTTCCCATTGTTTCCCAATAGCATCGTAGGACGCTGGGGGGGAAAAAGACAATCGCCATATACATGTATACCTTGTAAATTCCTCAATCTCAGATGTTTTGGGATTTTCCCCCTAGTTTTCCAGGTGTTCCTAATGATTTTAAATTGTACTTGTTTAAAGTAACTAGGTTCAAGCTGGCAAAGCAGCAGCGCTCTAGCCCCTTCCACGAGTGCCAACTTGTAGATTTTTGGGAGTTCCTCAGCCCCTACACCTCCATCTCTACCATTCTTCTCAAAAAAAGAGTTTGTTAATGTACTGAAAAAATGCTGCACAATGATAGAAAGTGAGATTTGGAGCAGCACAGCCACCCCGTGCTTGTGGCAAAATAAGGAATTTCAGCTTCTCCTAATCTTACCATATTGCCAGATGAAATTACTGAATATAGAATCTAATGCCTTGATTATTGTCCCTTCAATCTCCACGGGAAGTGCCCTAAACACATATAGTATCTTGGGGAGCATTACCATCTTGAGGACATTGATTCTCCCTATAATAGTCAGATGAAATTAGTTGATCTGCCTAAGGTCCAAAGCTATCTTATTGATCATTGGGTCAAAATTAATTTGTGTGATCTGATCTACATCCGGACTGATCCTAACCCCAAGCTAGGTAGCCATAGGTACTTGCCGACTATCTTGAAAAATAATATTTTCAGTGCATATTATTTGAGTCTTGGATTAATTAAGCAAGTACCCTGACTCCTTTCCAAATATGATAGCCATGGCTTATATTTCTTTTAATGCGTTATCTGTATTAGATGTTAATACCGCGATATCATCTGCGTAGTCTAACACTTTAGTTTCATACCCCTGGGTTATAGCCGGAATGATAGCCTGATTCTCTATAATCTGTTGTATAAATGGATCAATGTATAAGGCAAATTAAATTGGGGAGCAGGGACACCCCTGCCTTCTTCCCCTTGCCACTCTTATAACATTGGATTCTCTACCCATCAACTGAAGCTTTGCATATGATGCCCTATACATTGCTTTAATTGCTGTGATGACCCAAGGACCAAATCCCTTGGCAGCCAAAACTCCCCATAGATATTCCCATGCCACCCAATCGCCTTCTCTGCATTCAGGAGGATCATAGTCAGACTACCATTAGTTTCCTTAATGATGTCGAACAGTGCCACGGCTCGCCTTATATGATCTGTTGTGTCTCTACCAGGAACAAAACCATGTTGTCAAGGTGATACGAGACTGGCAATGACCTTCCGAAGGCGACTTGTGAGAATTTTTGAATAGATTTTATCATCCGCATTAATTAGAGAGATAGGTGTATATGAAGTAGGCATATCGGGTGGCTTATCTTTCTTTGGGAAAACAACAATATTGGTACCCCTCCAAGAATCAGGCGGGTTTCCAGAATATTGCACCCCTAAAAATAAATCCAACAACAAGGGTGCTAGCTCTGCTTGAAATTTTTTATAGAATTCCACTTGTAGTTTATCTGTGCCGGCTGCCTTTCCCGAGGCCAGCTGCTGTATTGCTGTTTGTACCTCGTCCAATACCAATTCAGATTCCAGCTTATCCCTCTCACCCCCCAACCTCCTGCCCTGTTCGTGTTGAAATCTCACTTGTGTGCTTCCCCGAGGGCCCTGTTCCTCTTCCGTATAGAGGTCTTGGTAAAATGTATGGAACACGGTGGCTATATCCGCTGAGTCTGTGACCCCTCCGCATGTAATTGCGGATATCTGACTCTTCGTCGATTTTTGTCTCGTCTTTAAAGTGAGAAGTCTCCCTACTGTTTCCCCGTATTCATACCTCACAGCCCTGTGAGTCTGATACCCTGCTGCTGCTTTCTGGGAGTAGTATGAGCCTATTTCAGCTTTAGTCACAATAATATCGTTTGTTTGGTAACTTTATTTCGGTCGAAGACCATAAAAGTACAGATAGAATATATACATACAAGATAAAATGCATAAATAATTAAACACCTTAGTTTGAAAAAAATTATTAAACAGGAAGTTATCAAACAAGAGATGACAAGCATTACAATTTATCACTATTTGGGACAATTAATCAAAGCAGACCTTCTGCGCCACATACCATATAAAAAACGAGAGACAGAAAACACAATGGGAGGTGAAGTATCATATCTTAACCTCTTCAGTGCCCATGACGAGATAGTCTCGTCATGGAGCACGGTTGCGCTGTGCCCATGACGAGACTATCTCGTCATGAACCCCACCCACTAGTGCAACGCCCGGCACAGGAGGGGGAAAGGGCGTGGCACTGAAGGGGTTAAAACCCTGCATGCTTGAGCACATTGTTTTAGGCCCAGATTTCTACATAATGGTACCAACCAAGATCTTCGTATTGCACTGTAGACAGGGCAGAAGAATAAGACATGGACCATATCTTCTTTGCTTTTGTTACAAACTGGGCAAATTCCCTCTTCTCGTCCAGCCCATTTGCAGGTCAATGCCCCAATCGGGAGGGAGCCATGCCTTAATTGTACATATAATTTTCTTGCCATGGGGGGTTGGATTAAATCTAAAAATTCCTCCCTCCTGGGCACCAGTTTTACCTGCAGAAATTCTGTGGACAGCCTGCCCATTACTGACGAGCTGTGCAACAAACTTAAATTGTGCTGTCTCAAGGAGGCCAGCAACTCAGTTCTCCGCACCACTGGGCAACTCTCCTCTGGGGTCTCCCATAGTTGGGGCAAACCTATTTGATATACAGCAGCTTTAATGTGGGAGAGCCAGGGTATATTTTTGCTCTTCAGCTGCCCCCAAATTGCAGAGAACTCAGCTCTATAATCACCAAGCTCAGGTACTGTCCAGAGTCTTCTCCAATACAAAAGGGGTCGAGCCGCTAAAAGTTCTGAGACAGACTCTAGACCTAGATCTAATCTCAAAGGTATGAGCGGGGTAGTCTGGGGGAGGCCTAACAAGTTCCTCATAAATGCCTGCTCAACCCTAAGAAGATTCAATGTGCGCGTATGGCCCCAGAGTTCTGCACCATAGATTGCAGCAGGTCTAGCTTGGGCGCCGTAAATTTCAAGCACTGGGGAGACTGGCTTAAATTGGGTTGTTCTCTGAAACTTACTAATACCCCCACTATCTGTGTAAGCCTCAGGGCAGATTTGGCTACCTGGGGACCCCAGCTGAAATCTTCAGTCAGGGTAACACCCAGATTTACAAAAGTTCTGACCCTTTCGAGCAGGGTACCATTTAGCACAGGGCTAGGGCGGGTGCGTTTGGGGAGACCAAAGATCATGAACTTCGTCTTCTCTAGATTGATCTCAAGTCCCCGCGAAGCGCAAAATGATACGAAACCGTCTAGAACCCGCTGGATGCCTGTTGATGTTCGAGACAACAATAAGGTATCGTCTGCGAACATCAGAGCAGGCACCCGACCAGACGGCAACCAAGGGGAATCACTATCCCTGACACTATCTAGTTCGCCCACCAGGCCATTTATGTACAAACTAAAGAGCGTTGGAGCCAGGGCACAGCCCTGGTGCACTCCTCTAGATACAGGGAAGCGGGCCGATAATTCCCCATTCTTCCCACACCTAACCAGGGCATAATTCCCTTCATGGAAGCGCTTCAGGACGTCCAATAGATAGGGCGGGAGGTCTAGTTCTTTCAAGACCCTCCATAGGTTTTCCCTGGGCACAAGATCAAAGGCGGCCCGCAGGTCTACGAAGACCAGGTAGAGGCTGCCACCCTCAATGCTTACAGTCTTCCAATAAAGAACCTGCAGCCTAAAAAGTTGGTCCAGGGTCGAGATCCCAGATCTAAAGCCAGCCTGAAGAGTGGTCATTACTTCGTTCTCGTCCGCCCACCTAAGTATTCTATCCAAAAGGATCCGGCCCATTAGTTTCTGGGTGGTATCCAAGAGACTGATCGGCCTATAATTTGAGGGCACTAAAGGGCAACCCTTTTTAAAAATGGGGACGATCTCAGCCCCCACCCAGGTGTCCGGCAGTTTGGCTCCCAACAGGATCGCGTTAAACAATACGGCCAGGTACGGTACCCAAATTTTTGGTTGGGAACGAAAGAGGTCCCCCGGTACCCTATCAAGGCCTGGTGCTTTATTAGGGAGCTGCCTGGCAATTGCAGATTCTACTTCCTTAACTGAAATACTCTCAACACTTCCAAAAACCGCCCTTACCCCGGTATCCCACTGACCTGTCTGATATAATATCTACCTGAGTCTGGCCACATCTGCCCCCCACAATGTCTTAGCAAGATGTTCTCTCTTGAAGTCCCGGAGCTTGGCTCGCATTTGTTTACTCTTCTGCTCCTGTTGTTGTTTTTTATGCAAGACAAAGCTAACCATCTCCCCCCTCAACCCTGCCTTAAACTCATCCCACACCATATTGCGCGACACGCTATATCTATTCAAATTAAAGAAGTCTATTATCCATTTTTTAAATGTACACCAAACTCCTGATTTACCAACAACTTCCGATCAAACGTCCATTGGTATTACTGTATTTGTATTTGCTGAGTCTTTATCTCTAGAACCAGGGGATTGTGATCTGACATCATTTTCGGCAATATTTCTATCCCTGCCCTGCCAAGAATCTGCTTTGAGATAAAAAAATAATCCGACCGGACATATTTCTTGTGTGGAAATGAACAATAGGTGTACCCAGTGTCTGAAGGAAACTTAGAGCCCCATACATCTATTAATCCATGGCTTCTTGTTAATGACATCAAAGCTCTATATACTTTGGGCCTTTGTCCTTGATATCTACTTGATACAAAGCTCACTGCACCAAGATGGATATTAAAATCCCCACACATGATCAGAGGGGTGGACCAAGATGCAAGCTCTAGTTCCAAATCTTCTAATATCTATGGCTCATCCTGATTTGAGCCATAAATCGTACCTATCGTTATTCCAGATTCTAATTCAACCAGAGCCCATCTGCTACCAGCATCACTAAATATCCATTTAGCTGATCCCATTTTATTCTTGGCTAAGATGGCCACCCCTCTGATGTTGGAACTTTTAGAAGAACAAACCAATAGGCAGTACCCATTTACCATGATTAGCCCCCTTTTATCCCATGGTATGTGCGTATCTTGGATACAAACGATATCCGTATCAACAGATTTTATTATCTCCATAACCCTAAGCTGTTTATTCCTGTTCACCAAGCCACCTATATTAACAGAGCAGATAGTAATCTTACCCATTTAGTCTTAATAAATGATCCTGAAAGAAACAATGTATTCCATTTTCTATCATTATCTTTATTAGATTGCAATCTTGCTTGAATACCATACTGAATGCCTTTCTGAATTTTTCACTCCATTCTTTGCCCGCTTCTCCCCTGTGCCCCCAATCGAAAAAAAAACCTTTAGCCCCTGACCTCCCCTTTCCCCTGCCCTCCCTGACCCCTCCCTCCCTCCCCCCCCCTTTTCGGGAAGAATCCAGACTGCACATTGGTCTGTTTGAAAGATAAAAAGCGAATTGCCAACACCGTGAAATGACATGTAATCTATAATACAGTTGTTCGGAGAGATAAAAAAGAAGACCTTTCCTGACCTCCCTTAGCCTGAATTTATCCCAGACCGTTAAGGTGCCCTGGTTTAAGCCCTACCAAAAACTCTTTGGCTTTGATTTCAGACGTAAAAAACCTTGTTGCACCGTGTCAGACTACTTTTAAGGCAGCTGGATTATTCAGAAACGCATTAGCGCCCCTATCCTGGAAGGGTTTGGTTAATTGCTGAAGTCGCCACCTTCTCTCGACAGTGGCGTGGCAAAAGTCCGGTCTGACAAAGAATGAAACGTCTCCTACATTTCTCCAGGACTCGGGCCTAGCTTTTTCAAACACCGCCTGCCTTAAGAGAAAGTTCCAGAAAAAGACCAGAACAGCCCTCGGTTTAGTCCCTTCCCTGACAGGATGTCTCATGGTAAAAGGTGTCCTGTGAACAAGTTGAATCTCCAGCTGCCAGTTCCAGTCCGAACATTCCTGGGAATGCTTTCCGAAAGAGTTCCAACATATAGCTCCTGATGTCCGTTCCCTCCTTCCCTTCTGTGATTCCCAGGACCCTTAAACTATTGCGCTGCTGGCGATTTTCACTATCCTCCAGTTTCCATTGAATATCCGTGATCTGCTTCTCTTGATCTTTAGATTGTGTGAGCTTGTCAGCCACCTCTGTCTCAACATTGTTAACTCTGGTTTCAAGCTCTGTAAGGCGCTCCCCTATTGTATTACAGGTCTTTGTCAGTTTTCTTACTGCGCCCTGTACTTTCCGTGCTGCACTCTGACCTTTGCGGGCATCCCCCCAGTCTCTTCCCGGTGTTGCATAATCGTTTGAATGACTGTTTTAGTGTCGGGGGATGAAAGCCAGGGGTGCCCTCCGATGTTGTATTTTGGATGGTATTTAGAGAGTCAGATAGTAAATAGTCCCATTTCAAGCTAGCGGCCCTCTGCAGGTGATGCCCAGTCTTTTTTCCCCCGGTCCATCAAGCTGTCAGAAAGAGGGAGTCCCCAACCACATCTGGGTCACTGGTGTTTGCACTTGAAACAATAGAGGTGCCTGAGCCGTCAGCCGACCATTCAGGGCCATCAGGGAGGGAAAAATACAGTCACTAGGTTCTATCTCAGTCTCTATATTAGCGTGTGTAGTGCTTTGATCTTGGGACTGATCCACATGCTGTGTTGCTTTAATAACTGGGGGCCCTTTACCCATTGTACACCCCATTGCCTCTCCTCCCCCTGTCTGTCGTGATCCCTTATTCTCCTCATCCAGATTCAAGAGTGGTTTGTCATGTCCCGGTCCCCCCAGTTGAATTATATCCAGTTTTTTTGTAATAGCAGGGTTCAGTACATCTCCCTTTTTAAAGATACTTACACTCTGACGTACTGAGTGTAGCTCTTCCGCCGTACTTGTATGGAGACCAGCCTCCTCAGTAACCGCTGGTCCATTCTCTCGATCCGGTTCTTGGGAGGATCCTGTTTCTCCTGCCTCTGACTCTGCGGCAGCAGCTCCAGTTTGTTTCCTGCAAGGAGCACACAGCATTTTCAGCATTGTGGCACCCAGTAAGCATCGTCCTGTCGAGGCGCCACCTCTTTCTTTCTCTGCTGCCGGCTCCTTCTCCTTCTCCGGCACTGGTACCGCAGGCAGAGGCGTCCGTTTGGCTCCTTGTCTCCCTTTCCTGCCAGCCAGATCTACAGTCGGAGGCACAGTCGGCTTCCCCTTTGTGGCGTTGGCAGTTTTGGGGTCCATCCGTGTGATGACTTTTTCTCGGCAACACCGACAACCTATGTAGGCTACGATCAGCTCTGTCAGCCAGTCGAGCACAGCCCGGCACTCCGACGGCAGCGCGTCCCCTGGGCGGCTTTCAGACCCTGATCGAGAGTCGGCGATGGTGCTGGGGATCATGGCGTCTAGGGTCATCAGGCTCCTGCCTTTATGTAATACCTTTAACTCTTTTTCTCTCCCCGTCCTTCCTGGGCCATTTTCACAGTGCTATGATGGCAAGTATGCTTATAACGGCCTCAGGTGGCCACCTTCTTGCTTCCCCCTCGCCTCACTGCAAATCTCCAAGGAAGTCTCAAGTATTCATCCCTTTGCCCCCAACCTTGACTCCCACTTCCCATTCTGAAGTTTCATATATCATCTGGAACATCCTCTATCAAGGCCCTATAAATATGCCCAATTCGGCCACCCCGGTCCACTATGTCTATTACTGGGCATTTAACAACTGACAGTTGATTTTCATCCAACTTACAGAGTAGTCCGGGATCTGGAGATATTCATAAAACTTCTCCTTAGTTAGCCCGAACTTTTTCTGCAACTGCGTAAAAGAACACAGTTGACCATTATCAAAGGTCCCCCAGCTTGAGAACTCAGCAAGCCTTATATCGCTTGCACATACCATCTTGAAATATACCTACTCAGACCGAGGAGTCCCAGAGGGGAGTATACTGATTTAATTTAGTAATATGAAGTGTCTTTTTGATCTGACACCAAACCTTGAAGGCCCCATCCACTGTCTTAAACGTAGTCTTCTTTTAATAGCTCTTCTCTAAGGGCCTCATTTATGAGACTCCTTGCGCCTCTGGAACATCACTTTTTGTGATGTTCTGTGGCGCAGAAGCCTGTGTGATATTTATCAGACAGCACTAAGCCACTTTTTTTGACTTAATGCTGCCTGATAAATATCAGTCCCTTTAACACAGTGTTCTGCGTTAAAGGGGCTTGCAACGGGTGTTGCTGGGGGCGTTCCCAGCAACATCGATGGCCTTTTGACACTGCCCCAGATTTACGAGAAATCTTAAATCTGAGGCAGCGCCAAAAGCTTACGCCTCCCCGGAGCACACATAGAGAGGAAAAAGCCTCTTGTGATTATTTTTGTCCAAAAAGGTTTCCCTTCCCGTACAAAAATAATCATCCCCGCAAAGCAGGTATCCTTGCACCATGGTGCAAAGGTGCCTGCGTTGGCGCATGGCAGCCCATTGTATCTTATAGATACAGTGCATTCCTGCCCATTTCTTTTATCATAGGGCAGTGCAGCAGGAAGGCCTGCTGCACTTCCCTATGGCAAAACCTCATAAATGAGGCCCTAAGTTCCTTAGGAAACACAACCCTTCACATCGGAGCGTAATGTGAGTTGATATATGGCTGGTACAATGGCCAGAATCATAACTTGGGTATTACCAGTTATCAATACTGCAAAGCGCTGTATCATACAGGTCCAATAATATGGCACAATAATAGGAACCCCCGTCGTCCCCGATTTTCTGGTAAAATTATTAAGTTTGAGGCCCGACTTGGTCACTTAAACTGCCACATAAAGCTATTACACAAGCTGTACAGCTTAGTTAGCCAGCTCTTATGTATGTCGAGAGAAATAGTTCTGAATAAAACAATATTTTTGGGAGCACAATCATTTTCAATTTCACCTACCGTCGAGAGTTAGATACAGATTACAAATTCGATGCAGATCCTGCTCAATTTTCCTCGAATTAGGGCTAGATTTAGTTCCACTATCTTCCCGATGTCAGATGTAATGACCACTCCAAGATAGGTCGCCTCCTCCACCCAGTGCTGATCGCCGGAGGTAGGGCCTTCTGTGCTTATCACTTGGGTCGTACCCTCAATAAGGCAATATCCCGATATAGCCCCGAATCCGCAGACTTCCTCTTCAATATGTCTTAAGGCATTACAGGGATCTGGTGTTATTATGAATACATCGTTGGAGTATGCCAATACTTTATATTGTGCTTGAGTCATAATTACTGACTGAATCTGATTCTTACTTTACAATTGGATTAAACACAGGTCAATGTATAAGGCAAATAACAGGGGCAAACAAGGACACCCCTGCCTTATTCCTTGCATGATATAAATTTGATTCGACCCGTTGGCCATTATCCTAAACCTGGACTTAGGAGCCTGATACAAAGCCTGATAGATTTGATGAAGCCCGGATCCCTGGACTTAGGAGCCTGATACAAAGCCTGATAGATTTGATGAAGCCTGGATCCCTGGACGTAGGATCCTGATACAAAGCCTGATAGATTTGATGAAGCTCGGATCGAGTCACTTCCACCTTAATACTTCCCAGAGGTAGCCCAAAGAGATTCAATCAAATGCTTTCTCTGCGTCCAGGAACACCAACCCCAACAATGATTTAGCAACCTTTGCTCAATCCATTAGCGCGATTACCCTGCGCACATGGTCATCGGTGCCCCTCCCAGGGATGAAACCATGCTGATGTGGAGATACAAGTTTCACAATGACGTTCCTAAGTCTAGTTGCTAGACTTTTTGCATAAATATTTACATCTGCATTTATCAGAGAGATTAGTCTGTACAACCCAGGGTTCAGAGGGGGTTTAACCATTTTTTTAAACACCACACTATTGGTGTCTTCCCACAATGGCAGTATTACCCCTTCTTTCTGTGCTGATAAAAAATATGAGACAAAGGGGGTCATTAGTATAGCGGGTGGATCGCCACCGCCCATATGGCGATGGCGATCCGCCTGCTAAAAATTACCGCCCGCTGACAAATTCCCCCCGTCACATTACCATGGCTGGGGGGACCCCGGCGGATGGGAAGACATCAATGGAATGAATGGGCAAGGGAAAGGAGCCCAAAATGCTACCAGGCCAAAAGTAGTCAGCTTGGCACCAGAGGATGCCATTGGCAAGAAAGGGAAAGAGCCAAAAGTCAGAACTCCAAAAAGTACCAGCTCTAAATCAGCTGGCCACGTAGTAGTAATGGGGGGCGATGAAATATCCGAGCCCTGGGTATACATTATTTTTTGTCCCCATAAAAATTCGGTATGTCTTGATTATTTTTCGTGTCTGTCTCCCTAGTAGAACAGGTTTGGATTTTTAATCTTTTCCAAGGGCAATGTCAGACCTCAACCTACTCGTATTAGAATTTGAAATGGTAGGTCTTGAAAGGCAATATAGATCCTGGATATCTAACATGAAGATACCCAAAGATGAGGACTATCTGGTGCACATGTGCAAGTCACTAAAGTTTTTTTTTTCAATAAATCAAGGTACAACTGCCCGCGATGGTCTGGGATTCTCTAAAAGCGGGAGTAAGGGGAGAGACACTGAATTGTAGTCTGTCTAAACAACAACAAAGTCAGAGGTCCTTATGGGAAATGTATGATGTACTTTTGAAGTATGAGTGTGACTTGGCCAAGCTAATGAGGCTGGAAATGGATAGCGCAGATGTTATCCAGAAACTAGTGATAGTCAAGGCTAGAATTAATGAATATTATAGTAAGGAGGGGCTGGTAAATATCAAAATTATAAGGCAGAGTGTTCCAAATACGGAGAAAGCATGGGTACGCTGCTAGCACACCGCATTAGGCAGAAGGAGGCAGCAAGAGGGATCCAGGCTATTTGTGACAAACAAGGGAGGAGGACAGAAGTGCCCACAGAGATTTTAGCAGTCTTTCAGACATATTATTCAGATCTTTATGCAGAAGATATAGCACCTCAGTCAAATTGCTATTTTAACCTTCTTGGCACAGGTACGGGGAGCTCACTAGAAGAAGAGGAAAGGACTTTTCTGGAATTACACATAACTGCGGAAGAGCTAGGGACTGCGGTAAATGCTACGGCAAAGGGGAAAACTGCTGGGCCAGATAATATCCCTTCCAAATGTATGCAGTATTTCTTCCTGAGCTTTTAGACACTATGGGCCCCATTAGTATGGCGGGCGGACTTTGTCCGCCCGCCATACCCTCGGGAAACAGGACCGCCCGCTGAGGGTGCGCGGTCCCACACTCCCAATTAGTATGCGCCCGCCACACTGGTGGGCACATGGCACATCTTCAACATTGCGGTGGGCGGTGCAGAGAGCACCGCCTGCCGCAATGTCACAAAGGCAGGTTGTGCATTTCAATGCACAACGTGACAGGCACCGCGCGGTGCCTGCCACGTTGTACATTGAAATGCAGGGGGGTACCATAGGTACCTCCCATGTGCCGTGGCGTTTCCGTGGTGTTGCTGCCACAGAAAGGCAGGTCCCCACATGCATTGTAATATGGATGGCGGTGTCTACCATCATGTCGCTTTGTCGTCACCCACTCAATTCGTGAGGGGAGTGGACTGGGCTGTCGTGGGCAGAGCCAACGTGGGTGTGTGACTGATATGTACGTGTGCCTGGGCATGGCTCTGTACTGGGAATGTCCATCTGCATGTGTCTCTGTCGCAGTGTGGGTCTCCTTTGTGGGGTGTAGGTGGTCCCAGATGGGACTTGGACATCCAGGTATGTGGTCCAGTTCACCTTCCATGAGCTCTGACCACACCTGCATCTGTTCGGCCACCTCCTTTTCACATTCTGACACCTGGCATTGGAATGCCATGTGTGCCTAGGTTGAGTGTTGGGAGCCAACCGTGGTGGCGGGTGCTTCCAGCTGTGTGGTCGTTGCAGGGGCTGGGGCTCGGGTCTTCTCTATTTAGCTTGGCTGCCCTGATCCTGGGGGTGGTTTGCCTGTGATGTCCATGAGCTGCTGTAGGGCGTCGGTGTTAAAGGTGTGGTGGTGGTCTCCGGCATCACTGATGGTTTGTCTGGTCTGACCTGCTGGAGGTGCTTTTTGTCCCACTGTAATGTGAATGGGAGATGCATGTTGACATGTATGTTGGCGCATTGTTCTTGCTGACATGCAGACTGTGTGACAATGTACATTGTGACTGTTTGAGCGGTGCTGGCAATTTGAGGGAGGACAGTGGACATTTGGGCTACGTGACGGATGTGAGGTTGTACACGTACATATGCATTTGACAGTTTCCTTCTCTGTTCAGTGTGAGTGGCCTGTTTCTGCGCATGTGCGGACCCAGTTGTGTCCCCTGTTTTGCAGTGTCAGTGTTGCACTTTGTGCCACATTGTCAGGGGATTTGCTGTTCTTGCTATGTGTGTGTGCTGCAGTGTGCCACAGGGATGAGGGATATGATCCTGGGTCATTGTGGGTGTGCAGTGTTCTCTACTTACTTGTGCATGTGTAACATTGGGCCCATCTCCCCCCATCCCTACAGTCCATGGTCGTTACTCACCTCAGCTCTCGAGCTTCTCGAGCTTCTCGAGCTGTGTCCATACTCCCACCTCCTTGCACCGTCTCCACACTAATGACTGGCCTCCATTTCCTCAGGCTCCTCCTGTGGCGCAGGACTCCCATCTCCTGTCGCCATTGCTGCCTTCCTGTTGGCAGCGGGTTTGTGCCTGGTTTAGGTTTTCAGGTCATGCCAGCACTTCTTGGCCTCCTCCATTGGCCTCCTCTACCCTCCAGCTGCATTCCAGGTAGTCTGATTGTGGGTCAGTTGATGGTAGCGTTCTGTCACCTCCGTGACGATTGTCTTGTTTTCCTGCGGACTGCACCCCGTCTTCCTCTCCCTCGTCTCCCTGGCCTTCCCCGACCCCTTGTACCTTGCTGGTGGTCTGTGGGGGTTGTGGTGTTCGCATTGGCCTCTGTGCTGAGCCAGGGTGCATCCATGTTGCTGCGCACTTGGGTTTGTTTCTGGCGTGTTTTTCTTGTTCGACTTTTGTAGTGCATTTTCTCGCGGTACGCGTAGGATTTGCAGGCCTACCACTGGTTTTCGCAGCTTTTTGAATCATGCTTGGCCTCATGGCAGCTTTTTTTGCGTTTGCGTTTCACATTGTTGCGGCATGGCGTTGATTTTATCGCAATCAGTTGACGTGTTATCTGGTGACTATTGCATGGTACCGCTGTGTTGTGAATCCCTGGGTAACACGGCGTAAAATTCCAGCGATTGACTGCGTTGTTGTAGGTTGCGTTAAGTAACTTTTGCGATTGTTATCACACGTTCTTGAGAATATGCCCCATATAATCTTGCAGTGGAATAATAATTCTGCCATCGTTTTCCGACACAGAACTATAACGCAAATACACAAGGAGCATTAATCGCAGTCCAAAGGTAGTATTTGACTTTGCTGGTTTCCTTTGGTGCAAAAATGAACTTCGGAAATTGTACATGTGGAAAAAATATTCACTAAAGCAAACTTGAAGGAAAATTAGGACATCTAGCAAAAATTTAAAAGGGCAAAAATGTAGACCTTCCTAAAACTTTAAAAACTTTAATCAATCTATTATCAGATCACATACTTAGGTTAGGACATGGATTGACTATTGATGAGTGCATAATTTATTCTAAATTGAACCTACAAAAATACAGCCTAGTTTTTAAATTCATGTCAAATGTTTGAGTCTCCCTAGCAGCAAACCATGGCTCAGATTTAGCAAGGGCTTGCAATGCCTTTGAGTCACACTAGGTAACACAAGCACTTAAGTTAGATGTACTATGCCACGCAGAGCCACATGCCTCTGCATGGCATAGTAAATGTGGAATAACGCAAGGGAGAGCAAGCACCCACCTTGCGTTAGGCATTCCATTGTTGGGGTGTGTGTGTTTTCATGTATCCACCTATGGTTTTTGGCACATTTCCAGTTAAACTAAGACTAGTAAACCTGGTAATGGGTCAAAATGCTAGGCTGTCCCAACAGAGACATAACGAGGAGTATTATCTTTATTTCTCCTCGTTATTTCCTGCATCCCACAGCACACATAGACAGAGGAAAATGTCTCTGGGGATTGTTTTCGTGCAGGAAGGTGTCTAATTCACTGATGGGGCCATTTTTATTTTGGTGCTATGCCTATTTTCTGTCCAAGTCCAATCCTGCCAGTGGTGTGAATTTGGAAAGGGAAAAGTCCAGTATCTTTCAGTTTATCGCTGTGTAAGCTAAGTTAGGTATGTTATTGCTGTCATACATTTTGACATATATGTAAATGAAGCCAACTAAGTGAATAGGGCTAAATGTATTGCATTATGCAATTCTGCGTTGACATCTTAATTTATAACGAAAGGCCAATTGAGACTGCAGTTTATATGATACTAATCACAGTAAAAAATAGCTGGCACCTTAAGCTGAGCTCGATATGTGTTCTCATGCTTCAAAGAAGGATATGTTTTTTAGTTGTTGTATAACATACAGACTTTGGATACATGTTTACAAAGCCAGAATGAGGCTGAGAATGTAAAGGTAAATACAGGTAATCTGAAAAATATCAAGGGAAGGCTGAATATGTATTCCATTCTCTACAGCTATGGTGCCCACTTCACTTCAATGGCAACTAGCTTATGATGTCTTGGCCATGAGCAACTATCTCATTGGTATAATGCTTATGTGGCACATAATCAAGATATTTAATCTATAACTTGCTGAGTGCATTTTACACTGGCTTTCTGTGTCTTTTATTATACCATCAGAGATTGTAGGTGCACCATTTGTGAAGGTGATTTTGAACCACTCAGCCCTGAAGAAGTTGCGTGAAGAGTCGGCAACGAAACATGTTGGCACTGTAGAATTGGGTATGGTTTGATTGAAACCATTTTTACTGTGGGAGCTTACAGCATCTAATAAAGTTACGACAAGCTAGTAAGCACCACCGCTTTTTAAATAGTGAGAATAAAATCTTTTATGTTCTCACTGGGGTTCATTGGACACATGTAAATTCACATGGCACTATTATTATTATATATTTTTTTCACCATCTTTATACACTGAAATTATATATTAGTATATTATAATTTCTTTGTTTTTCACATGGAATAAGAACAACCGATGATGATAAGTGGGTATACTGGTGAGTACCAACCAGCAAAACCCTCCTTGGTGTTACTACCGTGAGGTGCCCTTTTTCCTTTTTCACCTTTTTTCAAAGTTTGTGTTTGGGGAAGAATTGGTGCTTTGATGTTTTTTTTGACACTTTTAAATTAATACAACACAAACATATGAGGAGTGATAAGAAACATACACTAGGGAATCATAAAAGATTTGAAATCTCATTGATCAATTAACATTTGAATTGATGTGTTGTAAAGCAGGCCTTTGGTTGTTATAGTAGATTGAGTGGGGGGCGGCCGTGGCTTTTTTTTTCCCCCCCTTTTACTCCCTTTGTATTAGTGCATTTTATCAATCAGCATTATTCTGAAGTAAATGTGCATAAAGTAATCTTGATAAATGTCATATTACCCACGATCTATGTGAATAAAACATCTTTCATAGCAGCTAACGCAATGTCTCTGCACTCTATACTCGCTCTCTAGGAGTGAATTTCAGGTTTAGCTCAACGATATTGGAGCTAAAGAGTAACTCAAAGCTTCGTACCTCTGAGGAGACTATATAAAACCTATACATTGTGCTAATCTATATATATATATAAATGAAGCGTGTGTGAAATTTGGGAATATTTTTGGTGTGAAATATGCATAATTTTGTGGAATTACACCTAGCTTTCAAAATACATTTCACTGGTATCTTGAGTAACTTTCTCAGCATGAGTATCCATGCAAATAAAGTTCCAGACGATACTCGGAGGAGAAGAATTTGTCTTGTTTTAAATGGCAACGCCTTTACATTTTTTAATGGAATCAGTGTCCGCGGGCAAAAAGTATAAAAGATTTCACATTATACTAAAGGTAAAAAAAAGTGCACATTTAACCTACTGTGAAAATCAGAATTACGCAGCATTACGCTGGCCTAACAGAAAAATGCACATGCCAAGAGGCTTATTTATGAGAGAGTTGCGTCATTTTTGCACCACGCAACGTGGTACATGCATGACGCAAACCTCGGGGTCAGATTTTTTAAGCCACGCAAAGCCACTTTGAATGGCTCTGAGTTACTTTAAAAAATCTGTAGCAATGCAATGCAGCGCACATCGATGCGTTGCATTACTCTGCCCTGGATAGGTGTTCCATGGGAATTGCAAGGGCGATCCCACGCAACTCTCATGGATTTTGACTCATTCCCAGATTTACAAGAACTTGTAAACCTGGGAATGTGCCAAAATCTTACTCCTTCCCAGGTGATGTGTAACAAGGAGAAATATCTCTATTTCTATATTCTGAAGCACACATAGAAAGAGGAATATGACTCCCAGGATTGTATTTGTTCAAGAAGGTGCCTCTTCCTGCACAGAAATAATCCTGCATGCAATACAGGCACCCTTGCACCATGGTGCAAGGACGCCTGCTTTGGCGATAGGCTGTCAAAAGGGCGCCAATGCAAGGGAAAAGAAAGGAATACACTGCAATGACTTAAATATGAGGCATTTCTCCCCTTTCTCTGTCACGCAGTGCAGCACAGCAAGGTGACTTACTGTGATGCACTGTGTTACAGGCTCATAAAGGAACCCCTTAATGTATAGGAACTAGTTAGTGCGTATGTTGCACGCTGTGAAATATATATGAATTTTTGAGACATAGCAGCAATAGGCATTTAGACACACTGCTCAAGGTGCTCATTGGGCCGATTAAATAAATAGTGGTACAATTAAGTTTTTCTCTGTGAATCTTTGCCCATGCGTTTACACCTCCAAAAAGCTGCCCACAATGATTTTAGAAGGATACGCTCTTTCACCAGCTATACGAGGATTTGGTTAATGTTCCTTAAAGTTGAAGTTTAAAACCAACAATAAAATACAGTGATATGCCACAATACACACATTACCGAGCATTATGAACATTCACCAATCAGAAGCACACAGCCCTGTAATTATTCAAATTGTTAAATTGATTATCATAGGAATATTGCACAGGATAAACATTTAAATCCCACTACACATATGTTTCGTAGTATTACCTAATTAGCAATAGATTGAGAAGAGAGATTGCTGTGCATAAATCTAGAACAGGTGCTTTGATAATTCAGTTAATTGGACTGTCCATGACAGTGAAAGAGGTTGTTACGCAAAATGCCCAAAATTACACCTTTACCAAACTTCGCGTAACTTGCCATTCACTGTAAAAAATTACCTTAACTTTACACTCAGTGTCAACATTCATGCAGACACAGCTGCTCTCGTGAAGCAATAGTGGGACAGGGAGGGGGGAAAGGGGGAAAAGTGGAGGGGAGAAAAAAATTATTATAAAAGATCATTTACCTACAGTCCGGCGGCAGGCCATTGGCCGCCTCTCTTCCGTTCTCTCCATCCTCTTCCTGGCTTCTGTTCATACAGGAAGCACCCCGAAGCCAATCACAAAGATGCAATGCAGAATTATGATTGTTCTGAGTGCCGTGGTTTGGTGCTCAGATGGGGAATGGGCGCCTGGGCATGTTCTCCACCCAGGCTGTAATGAGGTCTGGGTGGAGAACAATCATGCGCAATTAGGAGGGTGCCACTACTCCTCCCCCCTGCACTGCCCAGCCTAGCTCCGCCTCATGAAACTGACTCAGCACGGAAAACTAAAATTATAATAACATTGCGTTATTATCATTTTACTTTTACTTTTTTTCCATGCTGAAAGGCCGTGGGGCGACTCTCCTCCGCCTTAGCGGAGGAGCCGCCGCTGCATTCATGGCAAAAATTTACTGTGAATGCATGCGTTCAACAGATGTGATTGACTGTTGTTCATGGTGCTTTTGTTTAAATAATTCCTAGTGACAAAAAAATTACGTGAGGATGCATTTCATGATAGAATATAGCCTGAAATTACTGATTTGTCTTTGTCTCATGGTGCTGCATCGAATCTGGACTGTATTACCCAAATGGCATTGCCTCTCGTCAATCATATTAGCAGAGGAAACTCAGTGATGGGAGAGGCAATTTCTTATGAATACAGTATAAAAATATGGTCTGTTTCAATGAAACCTGTGATTTGATCTCTGAAATGATTGATAACTGAAAAGATTTCTGAATAGAGATTCCATTTACATAGCCAATTTTAGGCCAAAAACCTCAGGCAGTCTCAGGGGAATAGAAGACTCTTTCACAACTATTGAGCTTTCACGTGCCAAGCACCAGCACTAAGAGGAGCTTGAAGAGTGGGCATGCCAACCTTCATACTAATCACCAGGATCAATGTGATCTTCCTGCCTAATTGTAGGAGTGATCTCACAGATTTCTTCAGAAATCCAAGTGCCTGGAAGCCCTGAGAACCAACATCTGGAAACAGTGACTGCTAATCTTTCTAGTGGTCTGGGAAATAATATTCACCAGCTCAATATCAGAAGAGGTGAAAGAAGCTCTGAGTTATTGCTGTCAAGGCACTATTACAGGACACATGCTGAGCACAATGTTGGCTGAAAGTGCACTTTAATTTGGACATGTGCAGTTTTGTCATTTTATGAAAGTGTAATTACGAAATCTACGTCCACCCCAGCAGCGGATGAATAAGATTGAAATAGTGAAGATGACTTAGTTCTCCACTGAGGGGTTGTGTAAGGGCAAGTCAACAATGTAAAGAATTTCTGCATCCAGAAGCCTCCTGGCAGAACTCGAGAGAACCAATCAGAAAAGCCTACCAATGAGACCAGAGGATATCAAATTACTGCCTCTCTTATCTAGATCTTTTTTCACCTGAGGACTCGAATCACTGCACCAATCTGACGTGGTGAAATCTGCTTTGGACCAACTCTGTCTTAAGTGAAAAGAGCTCCAAAAACCTCCAGTGCAAGGGTTTTGGTCTTCAGGAGCGGCCTGTGCAGTAAGAGGGGTGAGGGGGTGGGGCAGGGGGGAGTCGACAGATGACGACGACCAACCTTTACTTTATGCTGACATGGTTAACCCGAAACCTGGCCTGGCATAGTCCTTTTTAGTTTAAAAGAGATTTTATTAAAGAACAAATAGGCTCAAAGCAATAATAACATATACTTTGTAAAAGGAATAAATTGCAAAAAACTTCATAAAAGCAAAAAGAGATATAAAAGAGGAGAAGAAAAGAAAAAGAAAGGGAGGGATGTTACCAGGAACATATTACAACAATATATAGTAAAAAATAGCAGTTTAAACAAAAGAGAATTTCACTATTAAAGAATTAATAATTCAACATGAGGCAGAACAGAAATGATAATCAACATTCAGTAATAATAACAATTTCAGGGAGGTTTGGAGACTTCTTCATTGCAAGGATTATGTAATGGAAGGGATTGGGCAGACATATTCAGAAAGGTAGTAAGGGGTAACCATAATAATTCCCATTTAATAGCAAGGGTAATGGGATGAACATAAGCCCTGTCTAGTCCATGATTATAGCAAACCCCATACCACCAGGCTTGAAAGGAAATATTTGCGGTATCCTTCCACGCTTTCGTGATTTGTTGAAATGCTACAGCTATAAGGAGATCAACAATGGAGGTGTTAATATTAGAGGAGGACCATACTTGTGAAATACTACCAAGAAAGATATGTGAAAGAGAAAAGGGGAAATTGGAAGAGAAAATTGTATTAATTTGTTGCCATACTTTACCCAGAAAAGATGAACAGCGGGACAAGTAAACAACATATGTTTAAGATCGGCTACCAAGGCCGAACAGGACCAGCAGATAGACGGGATAGAAGAGTCAATTTTATGTAATTTGGATGGGGTAATTAAAAGTCTATTATATATAAAAAATAAAGTTTGAGTGGTATTCGCTGCTCTAGAAGACTTCCTTATTTTGATCCAAATGTTATCCCAGGTAGAAATAGAAAAATAATCATCTAGATCTGATTCCCAAGCGCATTCCACAGCAGACTTCTCTCGATGGGCAGACGTATCTTGCAATTTTTTATAAATGTGAGAGGCGGAGGGGGAAGAGTGTAAGAATGTTAAGGGAATGGGAGAAGAATTATATTGTACGGAGGCACAAGCAAGAGTATCATAGGCATTTTGAGCCGCCGTCCTCAATAATGTATATTTGGAATAAAAAGATAGGGGGAGAGAGAAACGAGTTTGAAGAACAGAAAAGGGAATAAAAGATCCATCTTGAAAAAGCTGATGAGTCCATTTAAGACCAAGATTTAACCAATCATTCCAAAAAACAGATCTATTCTTAATTTTGATAAGGTGATTATACCAAATAGGAGATTGTAAAAAGCGGAAACGATCATCTTAATTATGCAAAAGAATAGGACGAAAGGTTTTGCGAATGTTTTGAAGGATGGGAAGAGAAAACCTCTTTAGAGCATGCGCCAAGGAAACAAACTCCTCAAACGTAAAAGGATGAAAAAAGGAGGATTCAACCTCTACCCACAAAGGCTGAGAGAAGGGGTCAGGTATATGACCAGAAACTAAAGACGTAGAATGAGTAAGGAAAAAAGATGTGTGATACGAGAAGAAATCAGGAAAATTAACACCACCTAAATGTTTAGGAGATTTAAGTTTGGAAAAAGACATTCTGGCTGGTTTGTTTTGCCATAAAAATTTTGATAATATGGAATAAATACTTTTGTAATAAGATTTAGGAATATTAACTGGAAGATTAGACAAGAAAAATGAGACAATTGGAACTAACATCATTTTGATAGAATCCAATCTACCCCACCAGGATAAGAACAGAGGATGCCATCTGTTTGTAGAGACAGTGAGGGACGATAGTAAATTTTTTAGATTTAATACTACAGTATCCTTAATAGAAGGTGTGAACCAGAGATCGAGGTATTTGATTTTAGTTGGACTCCAATGAAAGGAGGAAGATAAAAAGTCAGCATGAAAACAGAATTTATTTAGAAGTAGGATTTCACATTTATCTACATTAAGTTTATAACCTGATACTAATGCATATTCCGAGACCTCTAATAAAAATTTCGGGAGAGAAGTTTGGGGATTTGAGATAAATAGAAGAATGTCGTCTGCGTAAGCAGAAATCTTTAGATGTTTATCACCATAGGGAAAGCCAGAAATTTCATCATTCATACGAAGTTTTGTTAGAAAGGGTTCCAATGCTAAAATAAATAAGAGCGGAGAAAGCGGACAACCTTGTCGGACACTCCGAAGAAGAGGGAAAGAGGAAGAAACAAGACCATTAGCTAAAATAAAAGACCTAGGAAAAGAATAGAGTAGTGAGACATATGAGAGGAATTTAGGACCAAAACCGAACCAAGAAAGAGAAGAAAAGATAAACTGCCAGTTGACTCTGTCAAAAGCTTTCTCAGCGTCCAATGCAACCGCTGCCAATGAAGCCTTATGAGAATGAGATTTACTTAAGACATTAAAAAAGAGACGGGTATTATCAGAAAGATGACGGCCTTTGATAAAACCACATTGCTCTCTACTAATTAATTGTGGAAGAAGTTTTTCCTAACGAAGCGCAAGAATTTTTGCAAAAATTTTATAATGTAGATTAATTAAGGAGATTGGCCTATAATTTTTACATAGAGTGTGATCTTTGTTATCTTTAGGAAGGAGACAAATTAGAGCTTCTTGAAAAGAGCCATCAGATTTCTGTGTTGTAATAAAAAAGGAAAATAATTGATAAATTCTAGGAAGAAGTAGGGAGGAAAAATGGGAATAGAACTCTATGGTAAACCCATCTGGGCCAGGGGCCTTACCTCTTTTAAGAACTTGAATAGCCTCCAGAATATCTTTATGCGTTATATCAGCCTCTAATGGGGAAAAATCAACATCTGAAGAGGAAGGTGAAGGGATGGAAGATAAATAGCTAGTGATGTCAGACAATAAAGGTGAGGATTCAGGAGTATATAATTTTTGATAAAAATCCGTGAATTCAGCTAAAATATCTTCATCTTTATGAACCATAACATTAGAGGAAGTAGCAATAGAGTCGATTTTAGTACGTTCTTTCTTAACTTTGAGGTACTTAGCTAAAAGATTACCGGCTTTATTTTGTGTGCTGTAATATTTAGCATTAGACTTAAGTAAAAATAAATTGGCAGAGTCAGTAGAAAGTTTGTTAAAGGAGAGTTTAGCCTTAATAAGATTGTCCAGGTCAGATTGTTTTTTAGAGAGATAGAAGGAATGCTCTAACTTTTTAATCTGAGTGTTAAGTAAATGAATAGACTGAGAGGCTGTGCGCCGTTTCCGGGCAACAAAAGTAATAATGAAGTCTCTAGAAGCAGCTTTAAAGGTATCCCAAATGAGAGAAGGGGTTAATTGAGAAGAATCATTATCATCTACAAATGAAGAGGCAAATTCAAGAAAGGCTTGAGTAAACCTAGGGTCCAATAAAAGAGAGTTATTAAACCTCCATCTCCTAGTGCCTTTCACGGGAGGGATCAAATCTAGACTTAAAGAAACTGGAGCATGGTCAGAAATTAAAATAGAACCTATGTCAGAGTGAGTAATGTGTTGAATAAGGGCTTTGGAAATAAAAAGATAGTCTAATCGGAACTGGGAAGAGTGAGGGGGTGAGTAGAAGGTATATTCTCTAAGAGTAGGGTGACAAAGCCTCCAAGAGTCTACAAGTGCTCTTTGAGAGATAGTGGAAGTAAATAGAGAATGCATAGGGGAGGGAGAGAACCGAGAATCAGATCTTCTATCCAAAAATGGGTCCATAACCATATTACAATCACCACCCAAAATAAGGTAATCATCAGTATGTTGCATGAGCAGGGATAGAATATGGGGCCAAAAGAGCTTATCTTGAACAGTGGGAGCATAGATATTAAAAATAGTTAGAGGAATTTTATTAATCAACAAAGAGATTGCTACCCACCTACCCTCTAAATCATTATCTTGCTTAACAAGTAGAACATCCAAACGCTTATGACATAAAATAGCAACACCATTACGTTTCCCAGAACCAGGAGAAGCAAAATCATGACCAACCCAATGAAGACACAATTTAGAAATTTCAGCATCTTTAACATGAATTTCTTGTAATAACGCAATATCCCCTTTTAAATTTGCTATATGAGACAGCACTCTTTGACGCTTAATGGGCGAACCAAGACCTTTAACATTCCAAGATACAATATTCAAAGACATCTAAGGAAAGGAGTTAAGATTTAAATTTAGAGAAAATACGAATGAATGAGTAATGAAAGAGTAAACAACAACTGGTACATTTGTAAAAGAAAGTAAAACAAAACATTGCAGGCCTAAGAATTATCAATATATGTAAAGAGAAATGTCACATAACCATATACATAACTGAAAAACTGCCATAAACAAATTATATTTTGAAGACAAGGAATTTAAAAAATAAAGAAACATATAATACTGAGAAAGGAGGAAGGAATTGAGATAATAGGATGAAAAAGAGAGCCAGAAAATAGATCGAATTAAATGAATAAGGGGAGACAGATAAAGAGAAGGAAAAGAACAAGGAGTGGAAACAGAGAGAAAAGTAGATAAACAAAGAGGGAAGAAGAAGCTAAGAAAAGCAAAAGAAAGGAACAAGACAAAGATAGGGAAACAAGGCAAAAGAAACCTTTGATGTAAAAATGAGAACATAATAGCAAAAGACATACCACAAGAAGACAAGAAAGATGACGGTGGTGGAACCACACAGGGGAGAGGGGATGCCGAATGGGATACCGCAGAACAACAACGACAAGGAGGACGCCATCCAGGAAGAATGAAGGAGATAACATACAGGGGACCATATATCCATATCTAATGATTGAAAGACAAAACAAATATGTTAACATCATATAACATCAATGCCAAAATACAACAGAACAGACATCAAGTAGCCACTATGAAGAGATTAAAACAATTACGATCTAGATACATCCATAGAATCATGACGACAGGTATTCAAAAATTGTTGAAGTACAGCTGGATCTTCATAGGATGTTGTCTTATTGTTATAAGTCACCTTAAAAAGGCAAGGGTGGAAAAGACCATATCTAGCATTGAGACTTCAAAGAGTAGGTCTCATCTCCAGGAACTTTTTCCGACGATCTGCAGTCACCTTGGCATAGTCCTGAGTGAAAAAGAGATTGGAACCATGCCATGAAATCTTTCCTCTTTGCTGGGCAGCTTGAAGCACCTTGAGTAAGTCAGTTTATTCCAGAAAATATAAAATAATTCCTCTAGGTTTTACTGAAGAGGATGAAGAGTTAGAGATCCGACCAAGGCGATGAGCGCGCTGAATATTTAAAGGAGGAGTTTCAGGAAGTCCAAGAAGAGATGGTAAAAATGATTGAAAAAATGAAATTGGATTAGAACCTTCAAGACCTTCAACCAAACCATAAATGCGTAGGTTATTGCGTCTATTGCGGTTTTCCAAATTTTCAACCTGTTGCTTGAGGTGACCAATCTCCTTATGTAAAATGGGGACTTGATTCATGGAGTCATGTACTGCGTCAACTCTCTGCTCAAGGACCACAACCCTTTGAACAGTGTGAGACCAATTGTCTTCAAGACTTTGTAAACGCAAATTGGTTTCTTCCATATAAGGTTTCAAAGCACGGATTTCATCAAGGAAAAGCTCCATAGAGACTGAAGATGGTGGGTTAGTAGGGGAAGGAGGATTAACTTTCACCCTTTTGCCGGATGTGGAAGCCGCTGTCAGTTTGGAAGTCTGCTTGGGACGAGTGCCTGAAGAGGTCGAACCTTTAGACTCAGAGGACTCAATGGGTACTTCATCCATAGTGTCACGTAAGACATTGAAAGGATTAGTATCAGCCAATGAAGGGTTGGTAGCTTGTTGCGCCCCATTACGAGTGCCACGAGGCATTGCCATGAAGGAAAGGAGGCAAAATTCCCTTTAAAAAGACAGAGAAAGTCACAAGGGAAATAAGGTTCTGAATAACCGTAACTTTCAATACAAGAGGGGTCAGCAAAATGTATTTACGAAGATTAAAAATACAAATATGCCAGCAAAGCAGGAGAAAGAAACTGTAATGAACACCGCATGAAATAATGCGAAGTTTCAAGAAAAATGCCAAAAAGAGGTGAGGAAAAACCTTTGCGCAAACATTGGTAGTAGCAGAAAACTTGAAGACTGTAAGTGTCAGGAACAGTGACAGCAGGGCGAAGGAAGCATCAAGAAAAGAAAATCAAAAAAAAAATGGCGGCCGCAGCTCTGACAAACTGCATTTGAGGAGAAAAAAATCAACTCAGCATCATGTAAACGCTCCGCATACCTCTACAGCGGTAGCAAATATGTTCCGACGGCTGAAATGCCGGTTTGCGAGGTCCGACATATAAAAAAAGAAGCCCAGAGAATCCTTGTTGTCTACGTTGCTGCGGAGCTCCCGAAGACGGCGGCCATCTCCAACGGCTCCGAAGCCACACCCCAGTGAATGCTGGCCTGGCATAGTCCTAAAAAATCCATAAATACACCTTGAGCATTCCAATTCATTTTTCTACTATCAGCCATTATAATGGTTCCCATCATGAAGGTGTATTTGGGGTGCCTTCCTAAAAAAACAGCAAACCTTTAGTATTTTAATTCTAATTGAAAATGTCAGCACCTCTGACCCTGAAGTGGTATCATGGTAATGGATTTTGGAATTTATTTAATTTCCTTTATTCAGACAGGTCATTGGTTTACAACATTCAAAGCTTCTCTCTCTCTTCTCATCAATTCCCTCATTACAAAGATGGTTATTTTTCAAGCTTATAGGATTATAATTGTGTTTGATGTCTATCTTTAGGAACCACATTTGAATGACGGTAATCTGTATTACTGGCACATTGTATGCATCAAATGCTATGTTTTAAGTGCAAGTATCAAACAAATATATACAGATTTAAGTGTTAAAAGCAAATTGAACTTTTTAAATTTAAGTTTACATGCGGTTACCTTAATTACATATCTACAAAAACCATGAAACACCACCCGAGCCCACCCACTAGCAGCATGGTCACTTGTATTCCATAAATAAGCAGCTCATTCAGGAGGGCAAAATCAACTCGCCGATGACCTAACAGCAAGAGGATGACAGACAGTTTATATTGGAAACGGAGAAATACTCTCATCCCCAGGTACTGAAGGCAAAACAAGATGGAAAGCGCCACCCACAGAATGGAGGTGAACAGACTGCAGCTAAAGTACAGGAGGAAACGTATAAACCCATACATCCATCGGGACTTTAGGTAGATGTCAAAGTTGCTGTATTTGGTACGCACAAGGTTAGTCGTCCTTATTGGACTGCAGGCGGCATGTAGACATGTAGTGTGGGGGCAATGGAACGAACGAACTCGGCGAGGAATGGGGATGACAGGCATCGGGCACCCCACCATTCACAGAGTCCCAAGGGATGGTGTGCTGTGATCATAGCAGATGTTATCACTCAACACGAAATGGATCCAAAGAGCATTGTGGGGTAGTAACAGCTTGAAGTCTCGGAGAAGATCCTACCTCCTGAACTTTGGACCAGACGCCCATGCTCCCCTCACCCGGAGGCGGGCGAAAGAGGACGCCCCGGCCCAGGGCAAGAAACGGTGTGGATGGCGCTGTCCATGACTCGTCCCCGTGGGTACCCAGCTCCGAGGGGCGGGGCCCGGGCGCAGCCTCCCACGCATGCAGCGTCCATTTCACCTGGAGTACTAATTTTACAGAGTAAATCCAATTTTGGGAAACAGGGGAGTGATGTGCAGAGAAAAAGATACAGCAGTGTGAAATACTACTTTGTTACATAGAAGAGAAAGAGGAAACTGACTGCAATGCATATACTGTTAAAGGATGAAGCTGGGAGTAAGGAGTTTTTAGGAAGTGTGGGAGGGCAAGAGTCTTGATAGTGTTGATGGGAGTCTTTGATTGAATTTGGAAAGGTGTTATCTGAAGAAGTGTCTGTTGCCTTCTTTTATGAATTAAAATGTGTGGGGCAAGTCTTGTATGGGGCTGGATGTTCTTCCAGAATCTGGATCCAGTGTGGCTTTGCTGGTGCAAATCGTGCTTGACAATGTGAGCTTCTCGTTGATGTAGGTGAAGCTTCTTTGTGTAGTATGCAGCAACATTTAAATGAAATATGATATGCTATGCTTTGTTATGCTGGGATGACACATAAAATGAATTCCAAAGTACAGTAAACAATTTAGGCTATGTGCAAACTGCACGAGAAAATGCAAAGTCCAAAGACAGTCCCTATAAGAAAGGTACTACAATCTAAAATAAGGGCAATAGCGGGTTACGCACAGCAGGCATTCCCAGGCAAAATGGACAGTATGTTTATAAAAAGCACAATGCCAGGCGTATAAACGTATATTCAAATTACCAAAATACACCCGAAACAGCCTGATTTGCCTGGAGTTTGGTCTGGTGCAACAAAACAAAGAATGCCTGGGTATGCATGCGAAATACTATTAACAAGTATTGAAGGCACCCATTGGAAGCGTGAAGAACATGCTGAAACCCATCTATGAAGGGGCAACCAACCCATGGCAAATCTGTATGCAGAAAGTGTTGGAAACATTGTATCTGGCAACACAGAATTGGGGTCAAGAGGACATAAACTACCCGGCAATCAAAAATGCACTCAACAAACAAATCTACCAACTGTCACGTAAAACAGACTGAGCACATTACGAAATGGGAGGAGGTCATTTTGTGCTAATCTCAACATATATGGAGCACAAAACACAGCCCTACCTAAGCCAAGCATTGGAGAGGAAGTCTAAAAAATATTCAGTGGGCCAGACTAGTGCCCCTTCCAATCAAAGAATTAAATCCCGGGGTGGAAATCCCTTGATCTCATAACCAACTGTAGAATTTGCAATTTTAAAACAGAATCCCTGCTACTCTTGATGTGCTGCTGCCCCGGCCTGTTACATTGTCGTCAGATGCTGCTAAAGCCAATGTGGCTATGCAAAGGAGTTCGGACAGTGGAAGAAGCAGCTTTGGTTCTATTCTCTTGCACCGTACCGACAGACTTGGCCAGCTTTGGGAGATATATGGACGAGCTGCGCACCAGACTTATTGAAGAAGAAGGTCCGGAGAAGTTGTGAATAGCAGCAACCCATTAAATAGAAAATAGATTTGCTGTTAATTTGTCTAAAGCATAGTTTCAAGCGATAAATGGAACTCTTTTGCAACAATGTTTATATAACAGTTTTTAATACAAACAGTATTTTCCTCACAACTGCAATCGGTTAGAAGTTTATGTGAACCTTTTTAGATGTAAGATATACTGTGAAGGATTTTAAGGAATGGTGTTTTTCATTCTTATTGATGTAAGATATATTGAAAATAGTTTTAAGTAATTGTGCAATAAAACTTTTCATTCATTCATTCATTCATTCTAAGATGATATGATATGATATGATATGACATGACATGACATGATATGATATGATATATGATATGGCATGGCATGATACGATATGATATGATATGATGTGAGATTGCAGCAGGTGTTTTTCATTTTGTTGGATTATTTACAGTTCGGAGAACACTGGACATTTGCCAAACATTTCAGATGTCCAGTCCACCCTATTTAAGGTGCATAAAATTGGCAAATGTTCAGTCCACACTCACTCTAAATAGGGCGGACTTAATCTAGGTCAGTTTTTGGCAAATATCCTACATCTGCTAAACTCTAAACAATGTCTGTAATTTCTTAACTCTCAATTTTTAGTTAATTATTTTACTTTGCATTATTTCTTTCATAAAGCAATAAATCATGCAGGAATTAAGTACTGAGGGCCATATTTATGACCTGGTTTGCATCGATCTTGCACCACGTTGCGTGGTGCAAGACTGATTCAAACCTTAAGTCAGATTTTTTGAAGTCATGCAAAGCCACTTTCTGTGGCTGTGAGGGTCTCCAACAATCTGGAGTGTCAAAACAGAGCGCAAATCGCTGTGTTGTGTAACTTTGCCCTGTCTCGGTGTTTCACGGGTGTTGAGTGGGTGTTCTCACGCAACCACAATGGTGTTTGATGCATTCCCAGATCTAAAGGACCTTGTAAACCTGGGGATGCACCAAAAAGATACGCCTCCCATTGGAAAGGCACAACAAGGAGAAATATCTTTCTTTCTCCTTGTTGCTCCCTCTTTCTATGTGTGCTGCATTCTGAAGCATATATAGAAAGAGGAAAAGGCTTCTCAGGATTTTTTTTTGTGCAGGAAGGTGTCCCTTCCTTCACAAAAACAATCCTGATGACAAAACAGGCACCCTTGCACCATGGTGCAAGGGTGCCTGCATTGGCGCTAGCCTGCCAACACAGCACCAGCGCAAGGGAAAAGGACAGAAATATGCCGTTTAGGATAAATACGGTACATTTCTGCCCTTTCCATGTGACACAGGGCAGTGCAGCCTGTTGACTTGCTGGGCTGCCCTGCGAGCCACAAATATCACAAATATGGCCCTGAGGTGGAGTAACCTATGCAAAAGGAAAGACATGGTACTTGGCTGTTGCTAGGTAGCTGTGCTTAGGCATTGTGGACATGCAGGAATAGCACATAACATGACTTTCTTGTTTTTTTAAATCAGAAAGCTTTCTTAATTTCAATTTGCAGAAAAGTATGGCAAAAGATACGACAGGAGAAAACAGCTCAAGGCAACAATGCATGATATGGCATGTACAGTTATATTAGTAAACACTTGTATTAAGCTTCTGGAGATTTATTGTAAAACAATACATAAGTTTGTAGGTTAAATTACTTTATATGGGATGAAAAAAAAATTGAGGACATAGAGAACATGGTCATTTTTGGAAGAGAATTCATGTTTGAAACAAGTAAGTACATAGGAGAAGTAGCTCAGTAAATTGTAGCAAATGTGGTACATCACCAGAGATTGGAAAATAAAAAGTAGAATAAATTAGTGCAATGTGGGATATATCAGGGGCACTTAATTTATTGACAGTGTGTGACACACGTTATTATCATTAATGATAGCGCTACGACTCACCTAGAATGGGGGATAGGGGAGGAAATACTTTAGGGCACATTTTCTAAACTTCCACACAACACAGGGCAGCCAGCTAAGTTGCTGCGCTGCCTTGCATGGAAGGGAGAGAGCAGAAATGCTCCATATTTACAAAGTTAGGGAGCATTCCTTCTCTCCTTGTGCTGCTGTACTGTGTGCAGCCTAACAACAACGCAGGCACCTTCTGCACCATTGGGCAAGGGTGCGTGAACTACAGACAGGATTGTTTTTGTGCAAGAAGAAACACTGCCAATGCAGACAGTCTAGTTCACCAGGAGAGGAGGAGCTTTTTGAAGATTCTGGACGGCCTTTGGGTGGCTCATGACAAGAAGCCAGTAGAGGCAGTGGCGGCCGGCACAGGTAAACATGGCGGGACGGTGGCAAACGGCATGGGAGGGGGTTAAGTCGACAGATGACAGAATAGGTATAATAAAATAAATGAATAATACCTATTCCATTGTCCATCGGCTCCCTCCCCCCGCATCGCCCTGCCGCGCCTCACTGCGCTTACCTGAGCCAGCCGCCGCCGAGTAGAGGATCATCAAGCCATGCAGGCTGGTCACCAAACAGATCCTCTATCCTCAATTGGGTGAGCGACATTGTCCATGTTTTGTTCCATCTTTTATTTCCACAACTTTGGTCATCATGGAAATAAAAGGTGGACACTGTCACTCACAGGGCAGGCTCAAGGTGATATGAGTGGTGTTGGTTGATTTCGAAGCCCAAATGGTACCGCCACGCTTGGTGCCTGGTGCAGCAGCACAGGTAACTCTGCCCTAAAGCCAGAACTGACTGTCTTTAATAAGGAGAAGTGTTAGATTAGGTTTTATACAAAACATGGTTCAAAAACAATCTTTAACACACAACATTAAATAAGGCTTCTAAGTGTCATTGTGAGAGTATATTGCTGGAGGCTGCGTTCCATACAGTAAAAAGTAAACCAAATACCACCGAAGCGTCAGCAAAACAAACAAAAATGATCATGAAATATTTGTACATGTCATGAAAGTTACTTATATTAGATTAAATCCATGCCTCCTGTCTTATCTGTGAAAACTGTGCTGTGCCATAACAGATATACAAAGGTCGACTGCGATACCAGCAGGAGACTGGTTCCAGCAGAAAATGCCTTGCAGCAATGCACATTAATTTCACATTTCCCTCAAGACATTTTCTGCTTGAACCAGTTTCCACTGTGTGAAAATTAGATGAAAATTTATTAATACGAATGGGTTAAATTTTCGGTGACAAATTTTGTGTGAAAAATAGGAATTAGCAAGATTTCGCATGCATCACATGAATTTTGCTAGGGGCGACTTTTAACGCATTCTGAATTGCTGACATTATAATACAGAGCAGGAACCCTACTGATGCTCTTTAAGTCAGTGCTACTAAGCCACTTTCCTGTAAAACCATGGGTTAATTCTTCTCTTTTAGGCGTGACAGGAAATGAAATATGTTTTGCAGGTCTCAGGGGGATTCCTGGTTCCACATGGAGAGTTTTCGAGCCTGCAGGAAATCCCCTGGAACTGAAAAGACGAGCTGCAGTTTACTTATCCTCTGCAGAGTGTTTCCGAAAAATAATCTTGTATTTTTTGGATGGTAAATGCTTTAAATATAGAAGTCGCTCTGAGACATTAGAGACAACATGTAGCAATGGCTTAGAAAAGTGATGCTCTGGCACTTTGACGGTAAAATGGAAGAGACAGTAGTACAGGAGAACCGGGCACAGTGACTCCAAGGACATATATATATATAGAGTGATGTCCAATCACATGCAGTAAGACATTTCAAGAAAGAACATTCAGATCCAGGGTGCTTCATTGCAAATCAATTTTTGTCTGTACGTTTAATTGACAAATCACCCACAAACAGGCATACACATCCGCCTTCCTTCCTTTGTGAAGAAGGCCAGCGATTTGCTGTTGACCCTAATGGATAATCAATGAATGTTAAATCCCTAAAAATGCATAAAGACATATTACTTGAGTAAGAATTAGGATACAATTCATATGTTGGTTGAATAATTTAACCATTTGTAGGAAAAAGCCTTTTTTAATATGCCAGTAGTGACAGTTTTTGTGCTATCCCACTAATTGAAGCTCATAAAATGTAACCAGTTAATGGCCATCCACCAGTACACAGTATGGGAGCTTTAAGAGAATGGTTTTCAGAACAGTCCGTATACACTGCTGAGTAGATGGGATTTATACTGCTGTGAGCAGGGAGTTCAGGATTGCAGGATCTCTTCCTAGATTTGTACCTGTGAGCTTTCTTTTAGTACAATTGACCCCTTCAAAAATGCGTGTACAGGTCTCGATTGCCAATTTGTTGCTTCTGGATTTTCCCGGGTGGCTAGAGCCAATAGGAGGTCAGTTTTTGAACATCGAGGGTGGCTATCTCTTTGCCCCATGGTTTATGGCAACTGGCACAGCAGCCAAAAAGAGAGAGCAAGGGAAAGAGAAAGAGAGAGAGAGAGAGAGAGAGAGAGAGAATGAGTGATTGCTAAGAAAGTGCCTCAAAGGGAGCTGGGACTAGTTTGAACATTTTTTCGAGTGGGGGTTTTGGTTCCCAGTCCGGCCCTGCTGCGCATGAGGTATGATTTAGAGCAAGTTTTGCCGAAGTTAGAACTAAGTATTACTATTTATTAAAACGTTCAGTCCCATGAGGTACTGTTCCTTTGAAAACAGCTGCCTTCAACTCAATACGGAAAAAAACAAGATCCTCAACATGGGCCACACCCTGATGCCTGGAACTACAACTGGTGGCCCTCCCGCCCTCGGGGACCCCCCGCCTCCACGGACCACACACGCAACCTCTGAATCATCCTGGACTCTGAACACTCAATGGACCGCCAGGTCAATGCCATCACCTCCTCCTGCTATCACACCCTCCGTCTACTCCACAAGACCTTTAAGTGGATCCCCCCTGAACACAAGAAAACTATCACACATGCCCTCACCAGTAGCAGACTGGACTACGGCAACATACTCTACGCTGGGATCAAAAAGAACCTCACCTGCAAGCTCCAGAATGTTCAGAACGCCGCCGCCAGATTAGTCCTCAACCTACCGCACCACTGCCACATCAGTCAACACCTACGGACCCTACACTGGCTCCCCGTCGAGAAGAGAATCACCTTCAAGCTTCTTACCTACGCACACAAGGCTTTCCATAACACCGGACCTGCCAACCTGAACCACCGCCTTGTGATCCAGGCTCCCCAGCATTCTCTCCTCTAGGCCCAGGTCTACCTCGCAACGATACCTCGGACCAAGAAAACCAGAGCAGGAGGATGCTCCTTCTCCCTCCTCACAGCCAAGGCTTGGAACGCCCTACCTCTCTACCTCCGACAGACTGCTTCACTCCCCAAGTTCCTAAAGGACCTCAAGACCTGGCTCTTCGATGGAACTCAGTGAACCTCCAAGACCTATGATTCCCCCCCCATCCCCCTCTACCTCAGCGCCTTGAGACCCGTTCCCGGTGAGTAGTTTGCACTTTACAAATCGCTGATTGATTGATTGATTGATTGATTGATTGAAGATGAGTGTTTAAATATGAGGGATGAAATGGTAACCTATATTTGGCTAATAAGTATTACTATTTTCTTTGGGACAAAGTGGCTGCTGATAGCACGCTCTGCTTGAGTTCTCTGTTGGCCAGAAATGTATTCCAATATTTGGCTATTCTAGTCTCCCCTCCATATCTCAATATGGAAATGGACTTTTTGATTCTCGTAGTTTACTGGGTCTTGGAGAAAGATCTCTGCTTCCTTGCAATCCACTCTGAACTCAGCAGAGCTCGGAAGGCCTGCTAGTATTTGGGGAGCCTGAGCTCCCACTTTGACTTTGCGGCGGAGCTTTGGAGGTGGTGCTGACCTCTCTTCAGATCTCCGGTGACCCTCCGGTGACCTTCTTGCAGCTGACAACTTTGTTGACACCTTGATTCTGTGGCGGAGCCTTGGATTACCAGCCAGTGCTGCCACACTGCTGCCAACAATGTGTGCATCACAACAGGGAGGCTCTGCTGTCCAGGGATGAGCTGGGGATACTATTAATGCCTTTGGCCCAATCTTCATGGGAGAACTGGAGTTCTTGCTTGCTCGCGCCCAATTGGTGCAAAGGTATTCTCTCACCTAGAGCTAAATAAAGGATAACATCAGTTGGAACTTGGGGAGAATTGCAGGTACATTACAATCTTTTCTACACATGTTGGTCTGTTCCATTACTAAGGCTCAAATTCACAAAGGTGTCATGGAACGCAGGGCAGCACCCAAAGAGGCTGCGCTGTGTTGCGTGACATGAAGGATTCAGGAGAGCAGGAGAGGGCCATATTCAGAGATGTGGCTCTTTCCTCCCCTCTCCCTAGCGCTGGTGCTTATTTCAGCTGAAATGCACCAGGCATACACCTTAGCGCCATAGTGCTAGGATGCCTGCCTGAGTCTGCCATAGGATTTGTGCAGAAGAATACCCTTCCTGTACAACATACGGTGACTAGACAAGTTAAAAAGCTTTTCCTAGTTCATAGGATAGGGTTTAGCGTCACAAAGCATGGGTAGTTGCATGGTAATGCCCATGTTCCACCCATGTAACGCCTCCTTGACTCAAAGTAATGCAAAGCAGCATTACACGCTGCTTTGCGTTACTTTTCCAAACAAACCCCAATTTGTGTTGGTTTGTTAAAACCCAGAAAAGGATTAGCATCAGTTTAGCATTAAAAAAACGTAATGCTAACCTGATGCCAAACCTTTGTGAATCTTGGCCCAAGTTTTGGTCTGTCATCATCTGCAGAGCAATTTCAAGATGTCATTCAACGCATCACACAGCCTGCCATGAATGCTTTCAGTTATAGTGAAGACATATTGGTTTTCTAAGGGGGCACGACAAAGCTCTCATGCAAGTGTGTTAGTTGCTCACTGATGTCAGTTTAACTTTGAATGCCAAAAAATGGGAGTTCCATAAGACAAAGTTAAGATTTTTGGCCAAATCTTTTCTGATGGGAGCATGACACCCAATCCAGCTAAGGTGCAATCCCTGTCCACTACCAGTTCCCCACAAGATATGTCCATGTTACGTTCATTCCTTGGCATGGCCAGCTATTGCTCTAGATAGTGCGCCATTAGGAGTTTTGACAAAAACATTTTTTTTCTATACTGTGGTCAAATACTTCCAGAAAATCAAACAAGCTATTGAGAATGTTATTAAAATGGCATACTTTGAGCCAATTCCTATTGGGTTGTTGTTGACACTAACCCTGTCGGGTTAGGCACCATCCTTGCACAGCACAGCGGACACCCAAATGCTCAAAGCCATATTGTGGCATATGCAAGTCAAAGTTTGTCCCAAACTGAACGTGCTTATTCACAGCCTGAGAAAGAAAGCTTAGCAGTGGTGTAGGCTTGTGAACATTTCTATGTATTCTTGTATGGGAAGCTCTACACGCTTGTGACAGATCATCAAGCATTATTGACTATCTTTGGTAATCCAAAGGCAAAAATGCATCATTGCATTGAACGCTGGGTTCTGTGATTGCAAGAATACAACAACACCATTGTGCATAGTCCAGGGAAAGATCAGAATCCTCCCGACTACTTCTCTTGTGTGCTTCTACAGTGCTCTGCCACCCATTCTAATATAGCTTAAGCCTACATACATTTCATCGTGAAATCAAGCACCCCAGCTGCTATTTCCCTGGAACAAATTGTCACTGCCATGAGTCAAGATAGTGAAATGCTGAAACTGAAAGACATTATAACACATCAGTCTTGGTACAAGCACTCTCGACCTCTTACCAGTGACAGTCAATACCAGAAGTTTAAAAATGTCAAAGATGAACTGTCTGATACTCAGGAAGGTATTATTCTGAGAGGCGCAAGAATTATCATTCTGGAGAGTCTGCGTCAACTTGTAATTGAAGTGGCCCATGAAAGACATCGTAGAACTGTGGCCACCAAACAAGCTATCCGAGACCGAGTCTGGATTCCACATCTCAACGAGAGAGTTGAAAGAGAATTGAATCCCTGTCATCTATGCAACTTCCTGTCATAGAAAACCACTCAACACACCTTAAACATGTCAGAGTTGCCAATGCATGCATAAGAAAGAATTGCCGTTGACTTCTTCGGTCCTCTTAACAATGGCCATCTCCTGATGGTGATCATTGATGAATATTCCCATTTTCCATTTATAGAAGAGCTCTCGTCTATCACTCAAGAAAGAGTGATCGAGAGATTAGACAGCATTTTTGCGATGTGGAATGTTCCTGCAATCTGAAAATCTGATAATGACCAGTTGGGAATTCAGATACTTTCTTAATCATCTTAATATGAAGCATCAGAAGAGCACACTTTTTTGGCTACAGGCCAATGGGCCTGTTGAACGTTTCATTAGTACTCTTAAGAAATCTGTCCCGCATGCTGTCTTAGAAAAGCTTGACCTCAAAATTGTCTTGGATTTGACTCTTTGAGCTTACCGTTCAACCCCTCACTTGACCACAGGTGAAAGCCCTGCAACCTTGATGTTCGGGAGAGCAATGATGACCAATTTACCTCAATGGACCAACAGAAGATCAAATGCTGATGAACTAACCTGCCTGAAAGACTGGATATTAAGAGGAAAATGAAGGCCTAGGCAGACAAGCGTTGCCATGCAAAAGACAAAGCGTTCATTAGAGGAGATTGAGTGCTTGTTCGTCAGCATAGAAAATGAAAGTCTGATGTTCTTTTCGAGGCTGAACCATTTCATGCTATGACCAGCAAGGGACATATGGTGACTGCCCAAATGTCCTGGGAAGTCCATTACACAATATTCCTCACATTTCCGACATGTGGCTCATCGCTCGTTAGGCACTGATGTCAATGTAAATACTGGGTCTAAAGGAGAAGTGAAGACCCCTGAATGCTGCTGTTTCTTCATCACCAACGCCAGTCATGGACACTTCTACTGCCTGTCCCCAGTTTTCGAAGAGACAGTCAGGATGTGTAATCAAAGCACCACAAAGACTCATTGAAGAGCTATGATTGTGTAAATATTTGTAAAAATGTGTAATTTGTTTATTTAACAGAAGGGTAGATGTATTTTCGTCTGAGTTTGTAATGACAGAACCCTTGTGGCTCCTGATAGACTCCGTAGAATTGTGACGTAAGTATTAGAGCATAGTGAAGTGAATGCAGGTTTGAATGTTGAGGTTGCATTTACGCAATGACTTGCTATACTAAGCTCCATATGTGGCATAGAAATTGGCGAGTACCCAGGATGGAGAGGACGCTACACAGACTAAAATATTAAAACTGCTATCTCGGGATTGGGAAAAGCTAGAAAAGTAATTACACCACTAATTTTAATAGCTATTAAAATCCAATACAATTGTGACATCGGATTTTGAATAAATAGTAAGGAAACTAACTTTTAGAAAGTTACCTTTTACCTGTCTGAACTGTTAGAGAGCTAATTAACATGAGCCTCTTCCAGCTCTCTGTCTGGGCACAAACGCAGGAATAGGTGTGAAATGCCACTCAGGAGGAAGCAAAAGTCTGACCTGAGTGGGTAGAGATGACTCCTCTCAAATCCATAGAATATTCAGAGTGGGCCTGTGGGCATCTTGTTGTTACAACACGTTCAAAGACTGCTTGGCACGTCTATTGAGCCACATGTGCCTCTTAGGGCACACTTTAAAGGGAGAAAATAGGATGCCAAGACAATTATTGTGTATCCTCTGTCTGGGTGCTGAAGTAACCTGCTTTAGTCTCATCAGACTTCTAACCGTGGGTTTGTTGTGGGTACAGTGCCTGCTTCAAACAGGATTTAGGCATTTTGTTAGATGTGTGAGGACACTGGTGATTTCTCTATGACACTCATAAACACCTCCCCAGCTTTTAGATCCCAACTTTAGTATAGCCAAAGATTTTCGGCATCTTTAAAATGCCCTGGAACATGGCATATTTGCCTGTTTACAATAAGGCAAACAATAACTACTAAAATAGCCGGTAGGTGTTACACCTGTCATCCTGAGGGTGGTCTTCCCCCATTTCTTTGACTGCTTACCTCGTCTTTTTGCTGTACTTTTTGTTGGCCCTAGGACTCTGAGCACTTTACCACTGCTGATCAGTGCTAAAGTGTATGTGCTTCTCCCCTAAACATGGTGACATTGGTGTATACCCATTTGACACATGTAGTTTGCTTGTAAGTCCCTTGGAAAGTGGTATTCCATATACCCAGGGTCTGTAACCTAAATGCTACTTTTGGTCCTGTAGTACTGATTGTGCCACCCACACAAGTAACCTTTTAATTCTGTCTCAGGCCTGCCATTGCAAGGCCACTTCAACTTGCCATTTAAAACTACTTGCCAAGCCTTAAACTCCCATTTTATTACACATAGGTCACTCCTAAGGTAGGCCCTAGATAGTCCTAAGGGCAGGGTGATGTGTAAGTAAAAGGTAGGACATGTACTTTTAAGTTTCAAATGTCCTGGTAGTGACCATCACCCAAATTCGTTTTCACTACTGTGAGGTCTACTCCGCTCCTAGGCTAGCATTAGGAATTCCTTAAAACACTTTTAAGCTGTAATTCCTGTTCAGAAAGGAGTAGCTGCATCATGTTTTATTTCTTTGGAATTGTAATGATAAATCTTCTTTAATGGCAAAGTTGTATTTAACATTACTATTTTAGAAATGTCACTTTTAGAAAGTAGACATGTCTCTGCTCTTACTGCTCTGTGGGCCTTGCAGCCTGTCTCCAATATATGTCTGAGGTGTGTGTCAGCTACACTTTGTGCATTCCCTTTAGACAGCCAAAAACACAGGAAGGGTGGGAGTGACAGAGAACTCATCTGCATTCATCTGCATTCTGATAGCTCTTCCTCGGCAGGATGAGAGGGGGGAGCTGACATTTAGATCTGAATAGGCAATGTACTGTTTCCCACACAAATGGCTGATTACCATCTACTGATAGTTTGGAGCCCGGGCTGGGAAGAAGGGGGACCTGTGCACTTCAAGGGCGTGCTTTGATTCACCCCCCCTTCAAAGGCAAACCTGGGTATAAGTACTGAGGGTCTGACCCTACCAAGACAGTACACTACTGGACCTGTGAAGAACTCTGCCAGGAGTAAAGACTGCTGTGTTACAAGGATTGCCCCTCTGCTTGACTGCTGCTCTGGAAGAACTGTTTTTCTGATTTGCTGTGCTGCCCTGCTGCCTGCTGATCTCTGCCCTGCTGAGGAAAAGGACTGTACGTATCTCACTTGATCCCAGAGTGACTCCAAAGGTTTTCTGGTTTTCCCGTTCTGAAGTCTCAGGGCCATCAAAGACTTCCCTCAACCCTGCAACAGCACCTGTACTCTGCTATCTGTGAGTCCTGCTCTGCCAAGTGGTGCCAATTGAGCACTGAGCCCTTGAAAGGTGACTTCTGCTGTACAGAACCAACAAAATTAACACAGTCAGGACTTTGCGCAGATCGGAACTGGCGCATTGCCCTTCGATGCAGATGCAGTAGCAGATAGATGACCTTCCTTCGATGGACTGCGCGGCTTGGTGATGACAGAAACCAGGACTCAATGATGATGCATCGCTTGCATCGTAAAGGGGTTAATCAATGAAGCCTTGATCATCTGTGTGGATCGGAACCGATGCATCTTCGACGTCAACGCTTGCTCCATCCAAGGTACTTTTCCAGCAGAAACAACATGATTCCTGTACCCGACCTGCCCTCCATCGTGGTTAGCCTGAACTTTGGATCTAACCCTGTTTAGTGTGACCTCAAGTAACCCCCTAAACTCTATATGTTTCTAAGGATTATATGATGTTACTGTGGTAAATAAAATTCCTTTACCGGGACTGAATTTGATACAGAATCATAATAAAATAGCTCAGTAAAATGAGAGGCAGAATCCGTGATATTAGAGTTTCGGAATGGGCTTTATTCCAATGATCGATTATAATCGGATGCTCCAAGTTCCATCACCACGGGGGTTCAGGAAGTGAAGTACATACTTTATTGACAAGAAGTAACTTTTATAATACATACATTACAATGAAGCGAATGCAGTAGGCGTAACAATTGATAAGGAAATTGACGTGTTACCTGCGTGACCGAAAATGGGTGTAATAAGGAGTAAAAAGGAACATGATTGGTTATGATGTCATATATAGGTGGATCTATAAGATAATACTTGGCATAGATGCGCGCGCAGCAGCATGACGTGTAATTGACGTGTAACTAGGGGGTGAAGGGGACTTGACATTAGCTCTACATGTGGAGACGAAAAGTCTGGGGGGTCAAGTCAACCTAATCCCAAATCATATCTAACATCCTATGTTTAAAGAACTATGTTATCCACAAAAGAAGGACTCTCGGACAGAATCTATTCTATACTGACTGTGCGTGGACAAGCGTCTAAGTGTCTACACTGAATGCGAGGGGGTAGGAATATTCCATGGTAACAGGGCTATGAATTACTTGCATGAGGAGGACAGAGAAGCCGGGCCTTTTGCTTGGTAACTGGAAGAATGTTTACTTAAACTACTAGGCAGGAATGCATCGGCTGAGGGGGAAGCAGATAATTCGAAGGTGAAATACAGTTCTTGGCAGAGAATAGGCTGATGTCAGGCTTCGTGAGCCGCGCAGAGAATGAGACAAAGTTCATGGTCACAGATGCAGGCTCAGACTGGAGCTTTCGGAGGCAGAAGGCAAGAGGAGTTTTGATGACAGAATCAGGGCCTACTTGCCTGGACTGTAAAATGGCATAAGTGAACCATATAAAGCCGGTGGCCTTTCATATTTAGGAATGGAATATCCGGCCTGTTCATGGCGGATCTGACAGAGGACATGTTGACGGTGGACGCACATGTATTTGCGTCTTCGTAACTGGAACTGGAGGGAACATACATGTACTTGTGACATGCACATAGAACCGTTGGGGTCCAAGATAGGGGACATAACTGACCAGGAAAATCCACATTTCCACATTCCCTCCTTGTCCCCTACTTGCCCTTCAAGAGATATCAATCTTCATCAATCCATTGATCTGTTCATATAGCATCATTTGTTCTTCTTTCTTCTTCCGTGATCTTGAATGAAATCTTGGTGGTGGAATACACGATGTGGCACACAGACCACAAATCGCTGGTCCACATTGTAGACATAGACAGCAACTGAATAGTATGAGAAGGCCAATACCTAGGAAGGATAAAACTCTCCATCCCCAGGCTGATATCACACTCCAAAACCAACTGGACCAAGTCCAAGTGCCTGGGTTCTGGTGTATCTGGTTTACAATCTTATGAAGGCGAGTGATGGCTTTATATACAGAGGGCGAATTTTCTGGTATGAATACGCAGCAGCTTGATCCGATGACCCTACAAGCTCCGCCCCTATCAGCCAGGATGACGTCAAGGACAAGACGATTTTGAAGCACAACAATCCGCATAGCAGACTGCTCTTCTGTTAAATTGCCTAAGGCGGAAATAGTCTCATTCACTACTGCTTCAAGGGTTCTAGTTAATCTACGTATCAGCTTACTATTAGTAACAGTACCTATATAGGGGAAGATGCCTTTATTAAAATCTACATACTTGTCCCATGCCGTCTCAGTGTAATCGACAATGGGGAGATCTCTCCGCTTTCTGTTGTGTACTAAATGAATATTTCTGTAATAATCAGGAGGAGCTAGAAAAACAGGTGGCAAAAGGAATGCAATGTAGCAGGTACCATCCCAATCTGGAGGTAGACGCATATATGCCGTCTGACCACATATAAAATAGAAGTGGCGAGAAGCTTTAAATGAAGATTTGCCTTGATCACTGAATTCTACTATAGTAGTGCATTTACTATGGCCCATATGTATGGAACCAACCTTTCTTACACACAATTCACCCTTTGCTGGGAATACTGACATGGTGGGTAGGACTAGTTCAACTTCGGATACGACGTTTAGAATCATGAGATTAGGTGTAAAATTACCTAATCCATATACTTCATTTTCTAGATCAGTTCCTGTTCTTTTGGGGCGACCCTCCTTGTCAGGGTAGCAGACCTTGAGTAAAACTAGGTTCAGGTTTCCCCATATCCAATGATCTTGGTAAACTGCTGTGTCTGAGTCTATGGAATTGATTAAACTAAACCATGCTCCACAGGAGCCATTATGTGTGAATGGATGTGGAAAGAAAGGCAGGACTCCTTCATAATTCTGATAGGGAGGGAGTCGGCCACACACCCAACAATTGGTGGCATTACTAGTCTGATGGGAATGATGTAACATACTAATGAAAGTGTTATTGCGCAGCGCAAGTCTATAAGACAATTCATGCGGAGGTAAGTCACTAAAAGAATGTTCAGCAGTAACATTATAAACATGTCTAGAAATAGGGTAATATATGTGCAACAACATACTTGTAATAATTATTAAAAGACTCAATAAAAACAAAATTAATAATGTCCCTATACAGTGGCTACGCAGTGATTTACAATACGCCTGTCGTTTCAACATTTTTCGTGACTGTCCATGATTCAGGTCTAGAGGATACATGTCAGGGACAAATTCAACCGCTTCACCTTGGAGAGGACTTAAACAATCAAATTGTCTGACGTTCTAGGCCTCAATTTTTCTTTATAGAGTTCTGTTTCAGTCTTTTCAACCAAAGGAAGTTTTGAATCAGTCTGTGAGGGAGTGCATGGCACAATGTCTATATCCGAGGATAGTCCATGAAATTTCTTGATATGACTTGAATGAATCCAGCCCTTGCGGCCCTCGATCTTCACGGCTGTCCTTGTGGTCAGCAGGACCAACTTGGGTGATTTCCACCTGAGCTCCAGCTGAGTCTTTCGGTCGAAATTCCTCACAAAGACAAGATCACCCGGAACAACGTCATGGGGTTTCACCTCAGTGTTGTCGGGAAAAGCTGCAGCAACCTGTGAACGACAAGATTGTAGTGCAGACATCAAGGAAGCCAGGTAATCTGTCAGCATATTACAGTCAATATCAGTTATTTTGCGTGGTATAGGCGTCCCCCACATATTTGGTGGTCTGCCGAAGATCACCTCATACGGGGATAGCCCTGTTCGTGAGTGTGCTACCATTCTCATGTAAAAGAGTGCAACGGGTAACGCTACTACCCAGTCGACACCTTTCTCTCTGCATATTTTGGACATTCTGATTTTCAGTATCTGGTTATGTCTTTCTACGAGACCTGCTGCCTCGGGGTGTCGGACACAGTGGAATTTCCACTGATATCCTAACAGAAGTGAAACGTGTTTCATTAATTCGGATGAGAACGGCTGGCCGTTATCTGAGTGAACAGCACGTGGTAAACCGTATCGTGGGAAGAATTCTCGAACCAACTGTTTGGCAGTAGTCGGGGCAGTGTAATCTGAAACCGGGTATGCCTCTGTCCAACGGGACAGAGCGCAGACAACTACAAGAACATATTTGAATCCTCGACATCGTTCCATCTGGATATAGTCCATCTGGAGTACTTCAAAAGGATGATTAGGAGTATGAAATCCACCCTGTTCTACGGGAACGCTTTTTCCTGGGTTAAACTGACAACAGATCATACAGGTACGGACCTTTTGTTTTGCTGCTGCTCGTAAATGTTTATTGAACCAAATGTGTTGAATGCTGTCTAGCATAGCTTTTTCTCCTAGATGTGCTGGACTATGTATAGTGTTAATTATAACTTGAACCATTGAATCAGGAAGGAACCATACAGACTTTTCCTTCATCATCCATCCTTGGTCCGTTTGGATCCCTCCTAATTCAGTCCATTTCTTTATTTCGTCTGGTGTAGCATGTGTCTGTATGTCAATTACGTCAAGAGTAGGATCTTTAACTGTCATACAATGTGTCGGTGTCGGGACTATTGTCTTTGTCATGTCGGGGCTTTGAGTTTGAGCAGTCTGTTTAGCTGTTCTGTCGGCTAGATCATTGCCTTGGGAAATGATATCAGTAACCTTTGTATGAGCCTTACATTTCATAATTGATATTGCAGTGGGTAGATGTATTGCATCTAATAAGACATGAATGAGGGGTCCGTGCTGAATGTGGGCACCGTGGGAAGTTAAATAACCTCTCTCTCGCCACAGCACGCCGAAGTCATGTACAACTCCAAATGCATAACGTGAGTCAGTGTATATGTTGACTTTTTTATTCGTGGCTTGAATACAGGCTTGTGTCAGAGCGATGAGTTCTGCGGCTTGAGCTGACAAGGTATTTATACGATTAGTTTCAATGACTTCAGTATCTGTTGTGACTGCGTAAGCGGCCACTAACTCTCCTGTACTTGTTCTCATGCATGAACCATCTACATACAATGTCAGGTCTGGATCTGACAATGGGACATCGGTTAAGTCTTGTCTGGGTTTCGTCGTTATCGTAATAACTTCAATACAATCATGAGCTAATGGGTCTGTTCCTATTACTGGCAAAAGTGTAGCAGGATTCAATGTGTTACAGCGTCTGATTTCTATATGTGGCTGAAACAATGTAAGTTCATACCCTGTAAGTCGCGCTATAGTCAAGTGTTGTGTTTGCGTTCTATTCACAAGAACCTCTACTGCATGTGGTACTTGAACTGTCAATGGATGTCCTAACACTATGGCATCGCTTTGTCTGATTGCTAAAGCTGTCGCTGCTACTGATTTCAGGCACGCAGGCAAAGCCTGAGCTACGGGATCTGGGCACCGCACCCAAACCAACTGACCATGCACGAAACCTGGGCTTCATCCTGGACTCCTCCCTCTCCATGACCAGACAAGTCAACAGCGTCTCCTCGGCGTGCTTCAACATCCTACGCATGCTACGGAAGATCTTCTGGTGGATCCCCACAGAGACCAGGAAGACCGTCACCCAGGCCCTCGTCACCAGCCGACTGGACTACGGCAACGCCCTCTACGCCGGGACCACCGCCAAGCTCCAGAAGAGACTCCAGCGGATCCAAAACGCCTCAGCCAGACTCATCCTCGACATCCCACGATCCAGCCACATCTCCGGACATCTGAGAGGCCTTCACTGGCTCCCCGTCAACAAGAGAATCACATTCCGCCTCCTCACCCACGCACACAAAGCCCTACACGACCAAGGCCCGAGCTACCTCAACAGCCGAGTCAACTTCTACGCTCCCAAACGCCACCTCCGATCAGCTAACCACGCCCTCGCCGCTGTCCCCCGCATCCGAAGAGCGACTACAGGAGGAAGATCCTTCTCCTACCTGGCCGCCAAGACCTGGAACTCCCTCCCGTCCGACCTGCGCCTGACCCAAGACCACCTCTCCTTCAGGAAGAAGCTGAAGACCTGGCTGTTCGAGCAGTAGCGGCACCACCCCTCCCCAGCGCCTTGAGACCCTACGGGTATGTAGCGCGCTCTATAAGTGTCACTGATTGATTGATTGATTGATTGATGTACTAGAAAAATAAGCACATGGTTTGTGTGCTCCTGCTTGTTCCTGTGTGAGTACTGACAAGGCAGTACCTTCGCGTTCTGTAACAAAGAGTGTAAACTGTTTTCTGTAACATGGCGTTGCTAAAACGGGTGCTTGACATAAAGCTTTCTTTAGGCTTTCAAAAGCTTGTGTGTGTTCCTGAGTCCAAGGGAGAACAGTCGGTGTGGCTGCCTCCTGTGTGGTTAACTGAATGAGTGGTTTTGCTAGAAATGCATACTGAGGGATCCACTGCCTGCAATATGACGTGAGGCCTATGAAAGCTCGTACTTCCTTTTGTGTCTTGGGTATTGGCATGTTAGCTATTAACTGAATGCGGTCGGGTGTAAGCTGCCTTCCCTCCTTGGACAGCGAGTGTCCAAGATAAACAACTCGCTGGACACAGAATTGCAGCTTAGAAGGGGACACCTTGTGCCCCTTTTCGGCTAGAAATTGTAAAACTGTCAGTGATGCTTTTTCACATTCAGGTTCGCTTCGGGCGGTGATCAGCAGATCATCGACGTATTGAAGCAGAGCAGTGTTAACTGGCATGTGGATACTGTCAAGTTCTCGTTTCAGTGCTTGGCTATAGATGCTGGGGCTTTCTGTAAATCCTTGAGGTGCGCGTGAGAATTTAAAACTGCGCCCATTTAAACTAAATCCGAACAAATATTGACTTTCCGGATCTATTGGGACGCTGAAAAAGGCATTCTTGAGATCAATTACAGTAAAGAATGTTGCTTCGGAATCAATAGCTGTCAGTAATGATGAGATATCTGGGACCACAGGAAATTGTGGCACAATGCATTTGTTTAACTCGCGCAGATCAATAACCAATCGATATACTGGCGGGGCTGTAGGATCTGTTCGTTTAAGAATCGGAATTATCGGTGAATTACATACATTGGAGTCTGTTTCTACAACTACTCCTTGGGCAATTAGCTCGTCAATGATTTGTAGTAAAGCCACTACAGCATCTGGTGGTAACTTGTATTGTCGCATTCGTGGTAGCACCACTCCTGCCTTTAGTGTGACTCGATATGGTGTAATATTCATGCAACCAACATCAGTAGGGCCTTGTGCCCATAGATGTGTAGGTAAAGTCTGTAGTCGGGGATCCATGTCTCTAGACACATAGTGACCTTTAAAATCACGTAAAAACAACCTTACTCCTTCCGGGGAACAACATATTATGGCTCCTAGAGCTTTCAGTGTTTTAATTCCTAACAGATTTTCTGGGCATGATTTAGTAAGCAATAAATCTGTAGTTCGGGTCAGAGGTCCTATCGTAAGTGGAAGAGGCTGTGATACTTCATTAACAATAGGTTTTCCTGAAAAACCAAGGGAAATATTCTGAGAGCCTGAGAGGGGTGCCCCTGGGACTTCACTACGTTTTATAGTTGTTCGACTTGCCCCTGTATCGAGTAAAAATTTTCTATCTTGACCTAATAATTCACTATGTACATAAGGTCCTTCTTGATCTACAGGAATCTCGATAAGGGGTAAGTCAACTTCCCTCTCTAGGCTAGTTCATGCGTAACGCTGATACTCAGGATATTCATACTGTGCAGTCTGATACATTTGTCGTGTTGTGGTCTGTGTGGCAGCAGCAGGCAACGGTGGTGCAGCTGGCACAAACTGTATTGGCTGTTGTGCGGCTGGCATGGCCTGGGCATGCTGCATAGCTCCTTGTTCATTCTGATCTTGTCTGAGTGGCCGTGATCTTTCTTGTGTTTTACCTATAGATATATTATGTTTTAGAACTGGACAATCGTGTACGTAATGACCTGGCTTTTTACAATAATTGCATGTCCCTTTTACAGGTCCTGCTGAATCGGAATGTGTCATACCCTTTTTATGTCCTTCAGCTGGAACTGTCTGGGAAACTAGCATTTTCATTTTTGTGTCTTTCATGCGTCTGTGTTCATGTTCTTGTTCCTCTCTAATTCTATTGTGATGGTACTGTAACATTTGTAACATTTGTGATGGAGTGTTACCTTGCCAGGTACTCTCGAATTTTAATACTCTATTCTTTACTGGGGGCAGGGCATTTTCTACTAATTTGGTTACAAACAGATGTGGGTATGATTCGCTACTTGCTTTTATGCCACTGTTTATACCAAAACATTTCTCGAATCGGGCATAGTAATCACTAGTGTCTTCATCTTGCTTCTGTTTACAGGCTGAAATTGTACCCCAATCTTCCTTTTTCGTAGTTAATAAACGTGGCAGTACCTGTACTAGTAAACCTGGTAGTGCTTTAGTTTTATCCCCAAGTCCTGCTCCTGCAGTTCGGGCCCTTTCTTCTGCTTCTAATGCTGACCATTCTATCTTTTGGTCGCCTACCTCCCACTCTTTTTCCTTGAGTTTCTCATAAATGCCAGCAGGCATCAATACCTTTAATATTGTCATAATGTCGGGATAGGTATACTCTCCCATGAGTAACATGTCTTTAATTTCTCGGTGAAAACCCGCTGGATCTTTGTCATGACTGGGTACCACTTTCTTCATTTGTAACAGTTCTATTTTTGATATGGGCGTATATACAAATACGCGCCTAAACTCGTTGTCCTCGCCTTTTATTGGGTGCACTTCTCGTAAGGGATTCTGTCTATCCATGTGATACGTGGTTCTTTCCTTTCCGGACAATGAGGCATGCTCTGAGCATACAAAAAGAATATACTGCTTTCTTGATACTAGAATTTCTTTAATTAATTCAGTACCTGGACCTCTCCATTTATTCGTAAGCAATTCAGTCAATATGTCAGGTAAGGGACCAGGGTCCGAATGCTGACTCCGATATAGTATAATGAGTTGTTGAATCATATAAATCCCAGCTAACCTCTGTTCATCTGGGGTGAGATTCAAAAATGTGCGTACTACTGTAGCATCACTATATTTTCCGGGACTGTCCACCCAATGGACAGCTGCCCTGGCTAAATCTTGTTCATCCATAGAATCGAGAAAATGATAACCCCTTCGTTCTCGGAGTAGTTTGTCGGCGGTTTGGAATGAATGCTCGTTAGACCTTATATTAATTATAGGTATTTGGAAATTCTTGTTATTATCTGGACATATCGGACGTATTGAGTCAGTATGACATCTAGTCTGATTTCTATTACAAGATCTTCCTTTACCTACATAGGCTATGGTGTCCGGCTGTCCCGCGGGCGGTCCTGACCCTTCTTCCTCGCTTTGTTCGAACTCGTCTGTCTCTAATCTCTCTTCGTGTAGGCGTTCTATTTCTTTACGGATCTTTCGGCACATGGCTATTATACAATTTTGCTTATCGTGTCTCCCTTCTGATATATTCTGGCTCCATCTTGTAAGAATTTGCATTGCATCTGGGTCTACCCCCGGTCGGTCTTGATTTCTGATCACACAGTTTATGAGGAAACGTAACAGTTCCCCCTGTATCTCTACTTTCTGGTATTCCATAGCTCTGTTAATACATTCTGGATCTCGCCCTGTTTGGACAAAATGGTATATTTTATCTAGATGCGCAGTCATTCCTGGTAACTTCGCTAAGTACACTGCGGCTCGTCTGATACGTAATGATGCCAGGATCATTTCATCCTCTTTACCGATCACCGGGTCATATCTACAATCTATAAGAAGTTCCTTAAGCGCACGGTCACTTACGAGTTTGGGTGTACGTGAATGCGCTGACTCTTGAAAAATAAGTTTATTTATTCTAGGTGGCGTAGAAAAAGTATTGGTAGCACCTCCCGTGGCCCCATCTGGGGCGTCGGGTGTGAAAGGATTCGTCGAACGTGACACAGCAACTATAGGTGTGGACACAGCTATAGAAGTACCTGTAGGGACAGATGCAGAAACAGATGTGCTTGCCGGAACTTGTGACTCGATTTGTTGCTGTAGGGATACGGGTGCTGGATCTTGGCGTTGGACCTCCCTGGTATGCGGTCTATGTGGAGCGGAATTAGCATACTCGGGAGCTACGTCATCTAAATATGAGGAAAGAAAAACATCTTCTGCGGTTCTAGGATGCCCCTTAGGATGTACCTTAATTGGGAATAATGGGGGTGGCAAGTCTTTCGGTATTTCTGGAGTAGCCTTAGGTAATCCTTCGGCTAGAAGGGGATACATACCGTTCATGAGGGCATTTCTTTGTCTATCTACTTGTTCTGATTTCACTCGGATACCTTCCTCAATTAATAGATTTTCTTGAACTTTATTTGAACTTTCTTTACTCTTCTCTTCCTGTCTACGTGCTTTTTCTGTACGTCTATGAGATTCTTTACGCCATAACTCAACGGCGTCTTTCTGTGACTGTCTGACTTTCCTTTTCCATAACTCTTCCTCGACTTTCATGATGCATTCTGCATCCCAGGTCCCCGCTGCGGGCCATCTCTGACTTTCTGGTAATCCCTTGGTGTAGTCTACCCATAAATCAAGAAATAATATAGCGTCTAAGCCATGTTTGTGATACATGAAGTGCCCTGGAGTATCCCTAGGAGGAATAGGGACGGCTTCTTCAAGTACCCCTTTTCTAGTAGTGATCTGTCTTAATTTCGAAAAGAGTGGCATATTGACAACTGATCCGATACTTAATCTTGAACACACTTAATACAAAAGCACACTAATGAACAACCATTCATACCACAATATGCAGGACGTTTAACACATTAAACATTAAACATTAAACATTTTTAACCTTTAAAATAAACAACAATGATGATCGTCTGCATAACTAATCACCAAGTATAATTCTTGACAATAACTAGATACTTCGGAATACTTGATATACTGCTAAACAGTACAGATACACTGCTAAAACAGTGCAGACCGGATTTGTGTACCCAAACCCGTCTTGACCGGCACAACCTATGTGCACGTCAGAAATGCCTCCCCAGTAATGGTACTCACCGGGTAGCTTCGGAAACAGAAGGCCTCGGTAACTTGAACTTGAACCGGACTGGACTCGACTCGACTCGTCGGAAACTGGGCTTGACTTCGAACTGGTGGGTCTCTGTGTACCTCGGATCTTGCTCTCTCAGCTAGGCTCTGGTCGGGATACTTCGCACTTCTCACCGCCTCGTCTGGGTGTTGATCGTAGTCTCAGTCGCCCCCGCTTGACCGGAGGGAGATACAGGAAATCCTGCTGGTACGCGTAATTGTCCGTCCAGCTGTGGCAGGAGACCGGGCCTACAACTCACCGCCGGCGCGTGAGATGAGAAAGTGTCCCTATTCGGGCGCCATCATGTGGTAAATAAAATTCCTTTACCGGGACTGAATTTGATACAGAATCATAATAAAATAGCTCAGTAAAATGAGAGGCAGAATCCGTGATATTAGAGTTTCGGAATGGGCTTTATTCCAATGATCGATTATAATCGGATGCTCCAAGTTCCATCACCACGGGGGTTCAGGAAGTGAAGTACATACTTTATTGACAAGAAGTAACTTTTATAATACATACATTACAATGAAGCGAATGCAGTAGGCGTAACAATTGATAAGGAAATTGACGTGTTACCTGCGTGACCGAAAATGGGTGTAATAAGGAGTAAAAAGGAACATGATTGGTTATGATGTCATATATAGGTGGATCTATAAGATAATACTTGGCATAGATGCGCGCGCAGCAGCATGACGTGTAATTGACGTGTAACTAGGGGGTGAAGGGGACTTGACATTAGCTCTACATGTGGAGACGAAAAGTCTGGGGGGTCAAGTCAACCTAATCCCAAATCATATCTAACATCCTATGTTTAAAGAACTATGTTATCCACAAAAGAAGGACTCTCGGACAGAATCTATTCTATACTGACTGTGCGTGTACAAGCGTCTAAGTGTCTACACTGAATGCGAGGGGGTAGGAATATTCCATGGTAACAGGGCTATGAATTACTTGCATGAGGACAGAGAAGCCGGGCCTTTTGCTTGGTAACTGGAAGAATGTTTACTTAAACTACTAGGCAGGAATGCATCGGCTGAGGGGGAAGCAGATAATTCGAAGGTGAAATACAGTTCTTGGCAGAGAATAGGCTGATGTCAGGCTTCGTGAGCCGCGCAGAGAATGAGACAAAGTTCATGGTCACAGATGCAGGCTCAGACTGGAGCTTTCGGAGGCAGAAGGCAAGAGGAGTTTTGATGACAGAATCAGGGCCTACTTGCCTGGACTGTAAAATGGCATAAGTGAACCATATAAAGCCGGTGGCCTTTCATATTTAGGAATGGAATATCCGGCCTGTTCATGGCGGATCTGACAGAGGACATGTTGACGGTGGACGCACATGTATTTGCGTCTTCATAACTGGAACTGGAGGGAACATACATGTACTTGTGACATGCACATAGAACCGTTGGGGTCCAAGATAGGGGACATAACTGACCAGGAAAATCCACATTTCCACATTACAATGCAAACAATTACAACGCATGCTTTTACAACATGATTTTTACATTGCAACTACCATTACATTGCATGATTTTACAACACATGCCATTACAACGCATTTTTTTAAACTACCATTACAACGCATTCCATTACAACGCATAACTTTACAACGCATACCATTACAACGCATAATACTTTTAGGGAAACAGTAGGGTAAGTGTTCGATAGTGTAGGGGTAAAAATTACTATTCCCACTCCAGTGAGTGCAACAGTAGGGTAAGTATTGAATAGTGTAGGGGTAAATATTACTATTCCCACTCCAGTGAGGGCAACAGTAGGGAAAGTGTTGGATAGTGTAGGGGTAAAAATTACTATTCCCATCTACCCCAAAACCCATACCCACCCTAAAACTGAAAAATCTCCTTTACTTACCTTATAATACATTGTAATGGCATGCATTGTAATGGTATGCATTGTAATGGAATGCGTTGTTGTGACATACGTTGTAATGGCATACGCTGTAATGGCATGTGATGTAAAGACAGTTGCGTTGTAACAGTTGCGTTGTAAAAGCAGTGCAATGTAATGACTGTGTTGTAATGGATGTGTCCTGTTTCTAAGCACTACTTTTTGAAGTATTCTTTAAAAATGCATAACTCCGGTTCAACTTATTGAATTTTTGTCTTTTTTATATTGTTTTACTCATAAAAATATAGTCTATTTTTCTAACTCTTTGTGAGTTTTTTATGGTGTTTTCATTGTGTTACTGTGCGTGTGTGAATTGCACAAATACTTAGCACATTGCCAATTTAGATTAGCCTGACTGCTCTGAACCAAGCTACCAGAGGGCAAGTACAGGTTATCTTTTAGTGTGTATTTAGCTTACCCTGACTGGAGTGGTGGTTCCTGCTTGTACAGGGTGAATACTCTGACAACCAGAAACACAATTTCTAGCAGTAGGGTTGTCCCTAGGAACTTTTAACCCATTGTTTAGTGCCTGCCCAGGAGTCACCTCCATCCACTAGCTGGTACCATGAATAAATGTGGCACCACAATACACCTTCATCAGACTGCTAGACTTGTGAAAGAATACCATGCGAACTTACCCTGCTGCAGTTAGCACCTGTGAGAAGGAACTGAGAAGATTGGACCCCTTTAACTTGAAATTCAAGTATAGAAATAAATCAGTGAATAATAAGGCTGTCCCCTTGGTGGTACCAGGAACATACAAAGTGGAAAAAGATATTGCTGTAAAGAATCTCAACTGGCCAGTGGCAAATGGACCCAGACTGGACTTTGCCGTTGCCCTCTGCTTAAAACCCTGAGAGCCTCTAACTGCTCCCTTTGAGGTCCTGGGGCATTTAAAATGTACTCCTGTGATTGTTTGGGCACCAAAATAAATTTGGGAACTTTTCCAAAATGTTTTGCTCTACAACGCCAAGAGACCAACTGTGAAAAGTATTCGACCAACAGTTCTGTGGCCTCAGACTGAATTTCAGGTGTGTCCAGTGCGGAGAGGAGCTGATTGTCAGAAAAATGACAAAGTCACGTTTCAGATTGGGGCTTATAAACCTTTTTAAACTTCCCTAATTCCAAGCCCTAGCGGGTCAATTTACTTGGTGTATTCCACCCGTGCTACATCCTGGTCAGCCTCAAATCGCACATAGGTCCAGGTCTACCATGACTATTGAATACCATTGGGCTTTTTCACTTTTTGGTTATACTTTCACTTACATTTAAAACAAATCATATATCAGAATCCCCTTATTTACATTTTGTCATTTTCAATATTAGAGTTTCTCTATTTTTAATAATTGAAGTCAGATTTTTATTGTGTTAGGTTTTTGAATATTTAACTGTTTTGCTACTTCTAAAATATTTTTACATTTTCCTTAAGTTAAGCCTGTCTGTCTGGGTCATTGCTACCAGAGGTTGAGCTGAGGCTTAAATTACTGAAACCTTTGATTGGACCTAACAAGTTAATGACTTTACATGTGGCTGACTGCTATTCACCCCAGAATATAATTCCTTTTCTCACATATGTTTGAGGGTAGTAGATGAAAGGTACTGGGCACAAAAGGTCCTACATGTGCATCATAATACCCCCTGTGTTCTCACCTGGCGGTGACCACAAAAGAAAGAAATTTGCAGGGGAATTCGGTGAAATCTCATAAAATGTTGCAAAGGAGCTAAAAATAATTTTGCAGGCTACTACTAGATACTGGATGTGTTCATTTGCTAGATATACCAGGTACACTTGTGAACATGTGAACAGTATGTGGGGTGAAGTGTGGAGGTAATTAAATACAAGGAAGTGATAAGGCAGGCCTAAAGCATTTTCATTGGGATTGCATGACTACCATGTGTCAAAGAGTTCAGGGTGTGCATTGGGGATACGTCCTTGTCATGATTTGTGTTCAATACGGATATAACTAAAGTGGATACATTACAGCAGAAGAATGGGTAAGGATCATCTGCCACACTTTCCCCACCATCGGTTATGGTTGGGCAGGAGAGGGTCCCATCACAAAGAATCCATAGTCTGATTAGAGAGTGGGTGAATACGATCGTCTACTGCAAGGAGCGAACTGATGTGAGAGGGATGGGCGGAAAACAAAACTAGGAGGTCTTATAGGCTGCTGAATTATGGCTTCGTTTATTTAGCACAAGTCAAAAAAATCAAAAAATAAGAAATTATCCACGAAGTGAAAGAGTCAGGATTAGCATCTGATGTCGGCTTGGCCTGGGACGCTGATGGCGGTGGCTCTTCTCGTCCTCTTCGCAAGGTGACGGTGATACAGCCCTGGGTTAAACAAAAGAAAGGAGACAGTTAATGTGGCTGTCCTTTCAGGGAAGGTTTGCAGAATGTACTGTCACCGAGGGGAAAGTAGAAACCATGAAAAAAGTGAAAGGAAAGGATTAGGGAAAATAAAACCCTGGTAAGGGCTAAAAGGGTCGTGAAAAGAAAGGAAAGTTTGGACCTTTTTATTCAGGTCTTTTGCGCACTCTGTAGTCCTTTTATCGGGAAGTTAACATAATGCCTTTCCAGTCCAGTTTCATTTTAATTTGGCTTTTAGTGCTGTACAAGTCGGTTTTTCGGGGTGTGAGCAGGAAGTGAGGGCAACAAATAGGAACAACGTGTGACCACCAACCCGTCCTGTGTGCCCGGAGTCCCTTAGATTCTCCCTCGCCCTCCCGTATGTACAGAAACCTTTGCCCTGGTTCATGTCCCGCGTTGTTGCACAACTCTCCTGAACTGCGGCGGCATTACCACGTCCTCGGGGATGTCCACCACTCTTCAGACCACTCCTCCTGCTCCACACCTCGTTGGGGATCTTCGTCTGCTTTTCGTCCTCGCTCCGGAAGGGCCTCGTCTGCTTCCCATCCTCGCTTCGGGAATGCCTCGTCTGCTTCTCGTCCTTGCTCTGGGAATGCCTCGTCTGCTTCTCGTCCTCGCTCCAGGAGTGCCTCATCTGCTTCTCGTCCTCGCTCCTTTGTTGTGCTCTGGGCTTCTCCGTCCGAATCTCGCCTTCCGAACAAACCCCCCCTGGAGTCTTCCAGGATCTCCCTTTCTGCTGAGAGCTCCGCCCTTTGTCTCCAGGAGGTATCACCCTATTGGCCACTGCTCTGCAGAGGGAGTTCCTTATCCTGTATGAAAGAAGGGCCGAAGAATGTTAACTCTTTCTGTGCCGTTACTTGGTTGTTGTACGACATTTCCTGATCCCAATGGGGACCCGTGGGGGTCACAGCCGGGATGCAGCCCTGGTCCTCTTCACAACTATGTTAAGGGCTCAATTTAGAGTTTAGCGGACGGGATACTCTTTCACAAACGTGGCACTTGTCCTATCTGCCTTATTGCAAGTGCATTATAGCCTATAGCACTTGTAATAAAACAAATGGGAAATTTGCCACATTTGACGCCACATTTTGACACCACATTTTGACGGAGTATCCCATCACACCGAAATTCAAAATAGGTTCCTAAGTGCACCAAAGAACCCACTTTCCTCCCGTCTTCTTTCGAGAAGAGAGAGGGGCTCAGTTGGAGGAATATGCTTTGTAAATTTGGAAGACAAGGGTTGAAGGGGCTGATAAGAATTTGTTGAAGTCACCCACGGAGTTTCTTGAAAAAGCTACAAAAGAACTCAATACAAAGTTAAGTAAGATATGTTTGTTTAAGCAGACACACTTGGAGGAGATATTGCAGCAGCAGCCCAATGGATGGGAAGGTTGACTGGAAGACCAGGAAGTGCAGGGACGTAGGATCGTAAAGACAGGATAATGTAGGAACAAATAAAGGGGTCATTAGCCATTTGGGTACGACATGGGCTGAGGTTATGCAGGCGTCTTCCCAATGTGAGAGGAGAGGGTTTCACAGGGCTAGATAGGAGGTAAGGGATTTGTTTCTTGTTAATAAGTACTAGTTTTCTCCTTTGGGTTTTTGATAGTTCGTATGGTCAAAGGCAAAGGATATATGTAATCGTGAGCTCTGGTCTACCTCTATTAAGGTAATATTTTTTAAACCTGAACACGTGTTTCCAGTCAGTTTCATTTCCAAACATCATAACCCGCCCTCTCACAAAAAGGAACTGAATATTAATTGACACTATTTTTAGGAAAGTTATAAGTCTGCTTATTGTTATGAGACATAAAGAATTATTGCTTCTGAATATGACCTGAATTTTTTGTTTATTCATTTCTTTCCTCTCACCAAAACATATGTGCTGGAAGTAATGTAGCATCTCAACTGAATATACTGTCAATCCGGTTTATTAAATGCGCTGACGATTTATTGCACATAGGTTCTTTCTGGTGACAGACAAAAGATACTGACATAAAAACTGAAAATATAGAATGAGGATGGATAGTAAAAAGAGTCCAGGCCTGCTGTGGCAAATGCTGTATTAGATACGCACAATTGATTTTTTCAGTAGATGTACTTTTATATTCATAACATTAGCTGAAATGTGAAACAATATTGCGCTCCTTTAAGTAAAAGGATGCCAGATAAACTGTTTATTGAGCGTGAGTGGATCATATATCATCTTGATAAAATATGCCACAATTAGAAAGAGTTCTAAATATATTTCACATCATAGACCCTGCACGGAAGTGTTCATGACAAAGAGAAAATATCGACCTAGTGATGTAACATGATGAGACATTATGAAGCAAAAATCCTATGTTGAAAGATAATAGAACTCTCATTCCTTTCAAGTCAGCAGCTCTTCATTGTGGTAGTAGGGTAAACCAGCTACCTATACAGGAAGGCACTTAATCTTGATTTGTGTGTGTGTTATATATATATATGTGTATATTATATATTCACTGAAAAAACCATAGGTTTCAGGGGTGTTATAGTTAGCTGGACTTTTTACTTGTACAAAACCATTGAAATTCCCCCGTTATAGTTAGTTCAGCTAACTATAACTCGCGCGCCCGCAATGCACTGCTGATGACGTCACATATTACATCACTCATGACATGGTCAGTGACATCACTCATGACATCACTGATGACATCTCAAATGACATCACTGATGACATCACTGATGACATCATCCAGTGAATGTGTGTTTTTCTGAAAATTAAATATGTTTTATATATGTATATCTCAAGGTCGATGGAAGAATAAATGGGTATATAAGTGTCTAAATGGATGATTTGTTTTTGAAAAATTGATTGTGTAACTGACTGATTAAGTGTATCATAGTGAATACATGGCTTAGTGAGTAATGTTTAAATATGTAAATATCTGTATCAGTCTCTCACTTTGTGTATAAGTGGCTGCATGGGTTGGTGAGTAGCTACATGGGTGTCTATATAGGTTATTAGTTGTTTTTTTGAGTATCAGTCTGAGTGTCTGCATGGTTCGGTGGGGGGTATTACGTAGTGCATAGGTGCATGAATGAGTGACTCACTGTTTGTATGGGTTGAACACAGCATGTGTGCAGGACTGTATGGGTGGATGAGTGTGTGTATGGGTGTGTTAGTGAGTGAATGACTGTCTCAATAGTGTCTTTATGAGTAACTACATATGTTTTAAACTAGTATATGTGACTATTGGTGTATATATGTGAGTATATGTGAGAGTGAGAGATTGAAAGAGTTCCTGTATGAATAAGTATGTATTTCTATAAGTGATTGTTTAAAAGACTAAGTATGTGTAAGTTTCCGTAGAAGTAAGTATGGTGGTGTGTGTATAACTGTATATGCAAGTAAATGTATGTTTGATTCTTTATTAGCATGAGTGACTATGTGTGTGAGTAACTCTATGGATGAGTGGCATTGTGTAACAGGATGTATAGGTGTATGAGTACATATGATGAGTGAGTACATGTATGAGTGACTGTATAGGACTGTTGGTGAATGAGTGGATGTGTATGTGGATCTTAGAATTACTGAAGAGGTTGTTGTAACTGGTATTGGTATGTCCATTGTTTTGAAAATTTTAGTCTCTATTTTTGAATGTGTGTATCAAAGGTTATATTAGGGTGAGAGGAGGTCTGCCACTCTATCACAAGGATGATGTCATCAGTGATGTCATCAGTGATGTCATTTGAGATGTCATCAGTGATGTCATGAGTGATGTCACTGACCATGTCATGAGTGATGTAATATGTGACGTCATCAGCAGTGCATTGCGGGCGCGCGAGTTATAGTTAGCTGAACTAACTATAACGGGGGAATTTCAATGGTTTTGTACAAGTAAAAAGTCCAGCTAACTATAACACCCCTGAAACCTATGGTTTTTTCAGTGAATTTCTGAGGTTTTTTAAATGCTAATTCCTAACTATAACGTGCCTGAAACCTATGGTTTTTTCTGTGAATTTCAAAGGTTTTTTAAATGCTAATTTCTAACTATGCCTACAGAGATAGGACATGTGAAGAAAGAAGAAAAAATGCACAGAAAGAAACAAAAGAAGTGAAGAAAGAAGCAACAGAAGTCCTCAAATACGAAGATAAGTGCAGGAAGAAGGATAACGTGCAGAAAGAACAAAAAGAAGAGCAGAAAGAAGCCTTGTTGCAAAATCATCATGTACCCTCAACTTTTTCAGACGGATAGTGGTGGTAACTGAGTCTGACTAACCAGTCCTAGAGCCAGTGCTATGTTAAAAGACACTTAGAATACAGTGAAAACACCTACATACACTAGGGAACATTATGCGTTGGGGTCCCCCTGTGATTAGCATGACCTCCTCTGTAAGCCCCTAGTATATAATAGGGCATGGGGATTAAAACTACCTCTTAAAACAGGCCACAGGGCGTTTTTGCACACGTTAACTCAGGCCCCGTCCCCTCCATTCACCACTGTGTAAACACGCCCTGTGTCCATTTTTAGTTGGGAGATTAAGTTCATTTGAATCCTGAGGGTCCCTAGGGTCCAACTAGCCCACTAGGTACCTCCAGTAAGTGCCACAGAGCTGCGTTGCAGAGAGGTGTAAAAAGTGGCACGGCCTAGACCACCTCTCTGCAATGCAGCTCAGTGGCGCTTACTGGAAGCACTTGGTGGGCTAGTTAGCCCCCAGGGGCCCTCAGTATTGAAGGGAAATTATATCCCCAATTTAAAACGTGCCATAGTGCGTGTTTGCACACGTCACCTCAGGCCCCGTCCCCTCCCTTCACCACTGTGTAAACGCGCCCTGTGGCTGTTCTAAGTTGAGAGATTAAGTCCCCTTGAATCCTAAGGGTCCCTAGGGTCAAACTAGACCACTAGGTACCTCCAGTAAGCGCCACAGAGCTGCGTTGCAGAGAGGTGTAAAAAGGGGCTTGGCCTCAGAACACCCGGCTGCAGCGCAGCTCCCTGGCGCATACTGGAGATGCCTGTTGGGGGCGAGTTTGCAGAGTGCTGCACGGAGGGGGCATGGCCTCCGGCACGATGCCAGTCTTTTATTTATTTTAGTTTTTTAAGAAGGGGGGCTGTTTGGTTCCCCTTCTTATTCTAATTTATTGGCCCTGATGACCCCATCCCCCAGGGCCAGTCTCCTAATTATATTTTTTTGACCCCAATCCCCAGGGCCGGCCACTGTTTTTTATTATTTTTAAAAAATATATATTCATAGACACACCTAGGACATGCTGGACAAACCGTACGTACCTATCACCATGACGATTTGCGTGATATTCATTAAAAGGCGACTATGCATGCAATAAATCCACGTGGAATGAATTTACACCACTAGTGAAGCTCTGACATGTCTGATGCCCTACCGTGCCTAATCCTGGTAGACACCCTTGTCGTTTATTTATACAAACATGGGTAGCTATTGACGGGCACATTTAATACACATGCACACCAAGCCATTCAAAGGGGATTCGACAAAAATTCGACCAAAACTATGCAAGAAACCCCCCTCACGGTTAATAAAACACACATCCACTGCCGGATGTGTAATACTTTTTATTTTACTCTCTGGAAAGGGGACGAACATCACTTGAGAGTCACAGCGTGCTCCTGACAGAGCCCAATGCTGTGTTACACCCACCATTGCCTGCCGAGTGCCACACACCTCTGTGTTGTATTCCACTAGCTAGTGCATATGCTATGACACTCTCTAGCCCATGTGCACTGTAACACCACCCCGTGAATATGTCATGCCACACTTGTCTTCGCACGGGTTATATTGCCCCATCTAACGTGCCTTTCTCGATGCCTATGTTATAACGCACAGTGCTATGCCATACATATTACAATCTGGGATCCATATCTTTGTCACAGTGCATATGCAACGTTACACTCCCCAGCACATATTTTATATTACAACTTTAGAGACTAGTTAGGTTACACAACACTGCCCTGTGCATATTACACTCCAAGGCGCATATCGCATAGCATGCGCTAGTGCCTGTGCTATCTCGCGCTCTCCAATGAATCTGTCATTGCGCACAATGTATTGCATATTATATTTCACGCCCGGTTCATCTTATATCACACTTTTTGGTGCATAGTTTATACCATACACTATATCTAGTTTTCATTTTCAATCGTGCTCTCAGGACTATGTTCTATATAACACTGTGTTCACCTACCCTTTTCACAGGCATTACATTTTGCGATAGGGGGTGGAGGGTCAGGGGGTGTTTCTGCCAAGTGAGCCCGGAGTCACAGTCACAAACGTCCTCTTCTTCCTGAATAAAAGTGAGATTATGCTGCATACTTGTTCATATTTTAAGTAGTTCGCACAGACACAATGTTTTAAAAACAATAAAGTTCCTAATACCCGCCTTCTCTGAACAGTTAGCTTGCTGCCCCATCCCCTTCCTCCCTATCCTCTGTTGTGTGAATCCATGGACTAGCCTCCTCCCTCCTGCCATGCATGGTCTGATGTGCTGCCACTGCCCTCAATTTAGTATGATGTACCAGTCCACTCCTCCTGCCCTCCATTGCCCAATTCTATGCCCCATCATTGACCTCCTGCTTAAACTCTGTGCTTAGCTTGCTGCCCCTATTCTCCTTCCCCCTGCCCTCCGATGTCTTTGTGCATGCCCCTGCTCCACCCTTTTTGCCCACCATGTCCCATGGACCTGCCACTCCTATCTACTCTGAGTGTTCTGTTGAGCTGCCACTCCCCTCCCTCCTGCCTAGCATTGTCAGATGACTGTAACCTGTCCCTGCCACCTCCACCCTGCCTGTCCACATGCCATGCCCCTATCCTCTTCCTCCTGTCCTACATGGTCCATTGTACTGCCACACCCTTCTGCCCTCCCTGGTCTGTTGTGCTGCAACTGCTCCTCCTGCCTGCCCCGTGTGGTCTGTTGTGAGGTCCCTTCCCCTGAACTTTCTTGTCTGTGCACAGGTCCTGACCCTTCCTTCTATCCTCCATCGTCCTTTGTGCATGCCCCTCCACCCTCCTTCTTGCCCATCATAGCCATTGTGCTGCCACTAACCCTCCCACTTGCCATGCATGGTCTTCTGTGCTGCCATGGCCCCTCCCACCTTCCCTGTGTGGTCAGTTAGCTGCCCCTGACCCCCTCCCACCTTCCCTCCATGGTCTGTGTGTATGCCATCACAGTCTCACTGTTGCTCTTCATGGTGTGTCTTGCTTCTAGTGCCCATCCTGCCTGACCTCCATGGCTATCTTGCTGCTCCTGCCCTGCCCCCTTGCCCCCAGCCCTACTCCCTCCCTCCTGGCTTGTCTGTTCCATTGTAATGCCCCTGATCCGTCCCTCCTGCCCTTTATGGTCTGTTATGCTGCAGCTTTCTCTCCTGTCTGTCCATTATGGTCAGCTAGCTACCATTGCCTCTTGCCCCTCTGTTCTCTGTTGTCCATGTGCATGGTCCTGTCCCCTCCCTCTTGCTTTCTATGGATTGTTGTGCTGCACTCCTGTCCTGCATGCCCTGTGTGGTGTATTGTGCTGCTGCAAACCCTGATGCCTGCCCTGCAGGGTCAGTTTGGTGCACCTCTCCATGTCCCTCCTGTCCTCTGTTATCCAAGTCCATGTCCCTATCCCATTTCCTTCCATGATCCAATGTACCATACTTGCGAACATTTTGAACTTGGTAAGAGGGAGATTTTGAAAAAAAACTGGGGTATTGATTTTCCCCTTTGAGTTACATTGAAAAAGAGGATATTGTAGACAGGAGACAGATCAAATAAAGCCCATTTGAGCTTAAAAACATTGGACGTTTCCTGGCTGAATCGGGTCTGTTGGCATGTATGGTTGTACTACCATTGCCTCTTCCTTCTGCCCACAATGGTCTATTACATTGCCACAGCCTTGAAGGAGGGTAGATTTTGTATCACAGGGGGCCCCTGGCCCGTTCTGTCCACACCTGAAGTATGAGACCCTTGTCCTTGCCCTGCCAGCTGCATTTGTAGGCCGTATTAAATTGACCAGCGGGTCCTGTGTTGCTATATAATTATCCTGAGACATCCTTAACACTCAGCCAGCATAAAACCCCTGTGTAGGCCCTTCTGTTCAATATGTAGGCCTCTTTGTTAAATTGACCATAGCTCTGCAATTTTAGTGTATTGCAGTCTGAAGGCAGGTCTGCGAGGCCTTCTGATCCAAACTAGTAGCCCCCACCCTACCCGAGTGCTCCGTGCTCGGTATCAAAGTTCAACATCCCCCTGAAGCTGTCGACATACAGTAGGCTGCATCCTGGACTGGTACTTGCTTCCTGGGCAGGTTTCCCGCTTTTAAGGAAGTGGCAACCGCAGAGCGTCAAGTTAGGAGAACTGAGGAGATTTTATACATGAATATATTGAATTCCCGTACAATACCCATTATTTTCTGCTTGCTCTATGGAACTTACGATAAGCGATTGGCCTGAGAGACTGACCTTTTCACCCAGTCCATTGTCAGCATTAAGTGGGTAAATGACGAAATGTCTGGTAAAATCTGCAGACGAAGCTTTTGGGTAGCATACGTAGGTAGATGTAGCGTGCAAAGGAGCCCACAAAATGATATAAAAAGGGAGCACCCACAGATATCGACGGACTACCTCGCCGTCTGTATGTAGGTTAACAGGCTGTGCAGGTTTTCCCCAAGAGCTGGGAGCTCTTGTCTTCCTTTGCTTAAAATGTCTTGCTCTGCTTTGCTTGAAGTATCTTATTTTATTTTACCTATATGAAATGTCATGTTATGTTTAACCATTGTTCTCTTTACTTTTGCATTTAAAAGATTTTGTATTGTAATTGCACGAATGCTTGCTCTAAGAGTAAACGTGAGTGTTCCTAGGTAACATTTTCCTTGGTGTAACTTGTTTCTCATGATGCATTTATAGATGTGTTTTCTCTCTCTCTCTGTCAGTACATTAATTGAGATACAGAGAATATTATGACAGCTGTATGATTATCTGGATTCTGTATTTTGTACTTTATGTCTCTATTCTGCGGTTTCTTTGAAGTTGCATCTTCTCATTAAACTGCCATTGTATTCTGCCTCCAATTCCATGTCTCATATGTCTGTTTTCTTCATTTTTGGAGCAAGCTTTCCTAGGCACCCCGGCTCAAATTAAGGTGCCCCTTTTGTCCCTGACTCACTCTCCTGCTCAGTTCTGTGGTGGCTCCCGGGGATCTGGGGACCGCCCCTAGCTTCCTTGACCCGTAATAGATCTTCCCTCCAACAGCCTCTCTTGCAAGTCCTGTATTGTTGGTTTGTTGCCCCTGCCCCCCTTTCCACTGCCCTCCATAGTCTGTTGTGCTTCCACGGCCCTTCCTGCCTGCTCAGTGTGGTTAAATTGTTGCCTTTGCACCCTCCTACCTGCCTTCAATTTTCAGAGTCCGTGCCCCTGGCCTCTGCCTCTCAACAGTATCCTAATGAACAACTAGATTGCTAACATTCTATATTTATTACAAAAGTGTGGAACGCCTGACATCATCTTGATGTAATCAAAACTGTAATACCTAGAGCATTTCCTTTAGAAATTACATATATGAGAGGGTCTTATTGGCATCAAAATTATGGTTAGTGCTCTAAAAGACTAAAATAAGGACATATTTTCTGAGTTTTCAAATAGCGACAAAGCACTTTTAAATGATTTGTTATCTTTATGTTTTTTTATCCAGTTGACCACTTGATTAAATGTTGCACTTAGGGGAGAGGATGTGGTGTTACTTCCAGAACTGCAGACTTTGCAACTGGGGAACCAGGTTGCAGTTTCTGCTTCAGCTCGACATTCTGTGATTCTGGTCAAATCACTTAGTCTCCCCATGTCTACAACCAAAATGAATTTGTTCTTGTGTGATGTAACCAATGCTCATGTAAAGCACTCCAATACCTGACAAGTCTGCACTATATAACACTGCAAAAACACAAAATAATAAGTGTTTTGCACACTTCTGTCATTGGGCTATATTTGGGCTACATCTGGGTGATTTTGGGCTACATTTGGGCTCTTTTGTCTCCGGTGGCCATCTTGGGAGATTTATTTGTTATGAAGTTTCCTAATTTCCTCATGTACTGCAGTCTCCTCAGTAGGAAATGCTTTCAGTTTTTTACTTTGATTCCATCATGAAGGTATTCAGATATGTCACACATTTGCCATAAATTCTGAATGTTAGCACTCAAGTTGCTCATTAGATCACTGTAGTAAAACTACTGCACCATGGAAGTCTGCTCCTGGTATTAAAAGTGCATGTTTCAGTCTGCATGTCAGAATTTTTTAATGAAATAGAAGAGGATTTGAGAAGTCACTCAAAATGTGCCCTCATTTTCTTTCTTCAGCATTAATCATAATTTCTATGGCAAAATGAACCTCCTCATTGTGTTCCTTTTTAAATTAAATGTTTTAAGTGTTACCAGTTTATTCCAATCAAGATGGCTTCAGGTGTGCCATACTTTTGTCATAATGAAGACAGTAAGCGCTCTAGTTGTTTTTAAGAACATTCTGGGACATTCTGTCATTGGGCTATACTTGGGCTACATCTGGGTGATATTTGGGCTACATTTGGGCTCTTTTGTCTCTGGTGGCCATCTTGGGAGACTTATTTGTTATGAAGTTTCCTAATTTCCTCATTTACTGCAGTCTCCTCAGTAGGAAATACTTTCAGTTTTTTACTTTGATTCCATCAAGAAGGCATTCAGATGTGCCACACATTTGCCATAAATTCAGAATGTTAGCACTCTTTTTGCTCATTAGATCACTGTAGTAAAGCTACTGCTCACCAGGGAAAACTGCTGCTGGTATTGAAAGTGCATGTTTCAGTCTGCATGTCAGAATTTTTTAATGAAATAGAAGAGGATTTGAGAAGTCACTCAAAATGTGCCCTAATTTTTCTTTCTGCACCACTAATCATACTTTTTATGGAAAAATGAACCCCCTCATTTTGTTCCTTTTTAAATTAAATGGTTTAAGAGTTACCACTTTAATCCAAGCAAGATGGCTTCATGTGTGCCATACGTTTATCATAAGTAGGACTGTTAGCGCTCTAGTAGTTCTTTGGAACACTCTGGGAAGCTGCAGTAGAACACAAAGGAAACAACTGACAGTCTCTGCCCTTGTTGGATGTACATGTTTTACTGAGAATGTCAGACTTCATTCTCACATGACTGAGAAAGATAATGTGAATTTACAGAAAATAAGCTCTCAGTTTAGCCTATAGATCACCTTCCAAACCTCTGTGGTAAAAGCATGAGAAAATATTTTTCTCTCAATCATGATATCCCAGCAGAATGCTTTTTCACATGATGAAATCACCTTAGAACATACCACAATTCCTAAAATGAGTATGGTACCATCAAAAAATGATTTATAATGTAACTAAAGTCTTAAAACCTTCTATTAACTGCAATGCTTTTTAATGAGGTGCTATCATGTATATTGGTCCCAAGATGGCTGCCAACACTTCTTGGATGAAGTGCTGACAGCCAATCAGATCTCAGGATGAGATGTGTGGTTAGGCTCCGCCCACATATATATATGCTTTTAAATGCTATTTTCTCAGGAAATACTGAACAGATTTACACCAGACCTGCAAAAGGCACTTCCTTGACCTTATGGCTACCTCTCTGCCAAATTTCAAGTAATTCTGTTCAGCCGTTCGGGCTGTAGCTCGTTCTAAAGGTCCTATGGAAAAATGCATGGGAAAAACGCGTTTTGGGACCCCCCTTTTATCTCAGCCCCCGCTTGACGTATCCCCCCGAGACTTTCAGGGTAGGAGCGGAGCGTAGCGCCCCACCTATTTTGAGAAATTCGCGAGGATTCATCGACCGGCGCCAAAGTTATTCAAAATAGAATGTTGCGGATTTCCTATGGAAAAGGGGTCCTAACTATAACTACCTACTGGCGACCGCCAGTAGGTAATATATATATATATATATATATATATATATATATATATATTATCCACTGGCGGTTGCCAGTAGATAGTTATAGTTAGGATCGTGTTTCCATAGGAAATCCGCAACATTCTATTTTGAATAACTTTGGCGCCGATTGACGAATCCTCGCAAAATTTTCAAAATAGGTGGGGCGCTCCGCTCCTTCCCTGAAATTCTCGGGGGGATTCGTCAAGTGGGGGCTGAGAAAAAGGGGGGGTCCCAAAACGCGTTTTCCCCATGCATTTTTCCATAGGACCTTTAGTCCAAGCTACAGCCCGAACGGCTGAACAGAATTACTTGAACTTTGGCAGAGAGGTAGCCCTCAGGTCAGGGATGTGCCTTTTGTAGGTCTGGTGTAAATCTGTTCAGTATTTCCTGAGAAAATAGCATTTAAAAGCATATATATATCTATAGGCGCGCTCCGTGCGCGTACGGTAAAACTTACCGTACGCGCACGCTGCCGTGCGCGAGCGCGATTCTGATTGGTTGTTAGATCTTAGTAAACATTCGAATCGGTCGAAACCAGGAAGTGTCGGCTGCCATTTTGTCTCTCGCAGTCTGAGGGGGTGAAAAACAAAGGTGGAGAACGTGAAAAGGGGGCATGGTGGACAGTTCCTGACCCCCTAGCCTTTGTCAGGGGGTCCCACAAGGACCCCCAAGGGCCAAAATGTATTTTATTTTTTTTACGAAAAATTGCGGAGTGCGCGTAGCGTGCGCGTATGGTAGAAACGGAAAAATTCCGCGAACTGCGTAACGTGGGCACGCGGTGCGCGAAGCGCAGCGCGCCCACAGCGCGCGCACGGTGCGTGAAGCGCACCGTCCGCGTACGGTGAAAAACCTTAAAATAAATAAAAAACTTAGCATTTAAAAAACCGTACAAATTCACTGAAAAAACCATAGGTTTCACACACGTTATAGTTAGGAATTAGCATTTAAAAAACCTTGCAAATTCACTTAAAAAACCATAGGTTTCACACATGTTATAGTTAGCTGGACATTTCACTCGTGAAAAACCATTGAAATTCCCCCGTTATAGTTAGTGCAGGCAACTATAACTCACGCGACCGCAATCCTCTGCTGATGACGTCAGATATTACATCACTGATGACATATGTGTCTTTCTGAAAAAAAAATATTTGTAATATATGTATAGCTAAAAATTAATGGAAGAAGACATGGGTAAATAAGTGTCTAAATACAGTATTAGCATCAGCAGAGGATTGCGGTCGCGTGAGTTATAGTTGCCTGCACTAACTATAACGGGGGAATTTCAATGGTTTTTCACAAGTGAAATGTCCAGCTAACTATAACATGTGTGAAACTTATGGTTTTTTAAGTGAATATATATATATATATATATATATTACCTACTGGCGGTCGCCAGTAGGTAGTTATAGTTAGGACCCCTTTTCCATAGGAAATCCGCAACATTCTATTTTGAATAACTTTGGCGCCGGTCGACGAATCCTCGCGAATTTCTCAAAATAGGTGGGGCGCTATGCTCCGCTCCTACCCTGAAAGTCTCGGGGGGATTCGTCAAGCGGGGGCTGAGATAAACGGGGGGTCCCAAAACGCGTTTTTCCCATGCATTTTTCCATAGGACCTTTAGACAGGGCTACAGCCCGAACGGCTGAACAGAATTACTAGAAATTTGGCAGAGAGGTAGTCCCTAGGTCAAGGAAGTGCCTTTTGTAGGTTTGGTGTAAATCTGTTCAGTAGATTCTGAGAAAATAGCCTTTAAATCAATATATATATCTGAGCCAGCTTACGGTACGCTTACCGTAAGCTTACCGTACGCGCGGTGGCGTGCGCGAGCGCGATTCTGATTGGCTCTTAGATCTTAGTAAACATTCGAATCGGCCGAAACCAGGAAGCGGCGGCCGCCATTTTCTCTCTCGCACTGAGAGTTAGGTTGTTTAATTAAAACCAATACACATGTAAAGGAGCTGTTTTGACAGCTCACACACACATAGCCATGATGAGGGAGTCCCCCAAGACCCCCCAAGGCCAAAAAAGCCATTTTTATTTTTTCGCTAATTTCGCCGATTACGCTTACCGTACGCGTACGGTAAAAAATATAAAAAAAAAAACACTATCCACACTCTCCCCACCCCCTGTGCTTTTGGTGGCCCTAGGCCACCAAATGTGCAGGGCTTATCAGAGCTGTAAAAATCCACAATATTTTCAACAAAAATAATCAAAGAAAAAATTATCCACACTCTCTCCACCCCGTGTGCAAATGGTGCCCGAAGCGCACCATTTGTGCATGGCTTATAAGCACCGTAAGCACAGTAAGCACCGCGTGCTTACTGTGCACGCACGGTGCGCGAAGCGCACCGTGCGCGCACGGAACGAACTGCGTTAAGTGGGCGCGCACGCCACGAATGGCGTAAAGTAACTTAGCATTTAAAAAAACGTACAAATTCACAGAAAAAAACATAGGTTTCACACACGTTATAGTTAGGAATTAGCATTTAAAAAACCTTGCAAATTCACTGAAAAAACCATAGGTTTCACACATGTTATAGTTAGCGGAAATTTTACTGATAAAAAACCAGTGAAATTCCCCCGTTATAGTTAGTGCAGGCAACTATAACTCACGCGACCGCAATCTTCTGCTGATGACATATGTGTCTTTATGAAAAAAAAATATTTGTAATATATGTATAGCTAAAAATGTATGGAAGAAGACATGGGAAAATAAGTGTCTAAATACAGTATTAGCATCAGCAGAAGATTGCGGTCGCGTGAGTTATAGTTGCCTGCACTAACTATAACGGGGGAATTTCACTGGTTTTTTATCAGTAAAATTTCCGCTAACTATAACATGTGTGAAACCTATGGTTTTTTCAGTGAATATAGATATATATATATATATATATTCCAAAAGTTATCTCACACCGTCTTCCCAGTGTGAGTAAGCAAGCCCTCCAGTCGGGAGTAGAGTAAAACATACGTTCTTTATTCCAGCAGGCACCCACAATTAGCATTACACGTTTCGAGCGAATGGCCTTAATCATATGCAAAATATGAGGAGCCGTTACTCAGTTGTTAAAATACTGCTTAGGTAGTGAACAGTGAGGAAGGACTGGCATGCAAACTCGAAGTGAATATATTCTATAGATGTCACGTTTTTTAAACACAGAAGATCAGTCCAAATCCCTTTCTCTAGGAATAAAATGTCCCGAATGTTTACCAAGTTTGCCTAAATGTTCCAGTGGGTCACTGATCACTTAATCACCACTTCCTGGAACTACCCAGTCCACAATGCTTTACCTTCGTTTTTAAAGTCACATTAACAAGGTCTTTAAATCACAAGAATTAATTTGCAAAACAATACTGTTGTCGCCTCATAAGGAATCAGTTCCATGTAGGGCTTTGTAACATTTTAAATGCATATTCCTGTAGAAAATGTTCGTCCTCATGTTTGTTTGAACAAATTCATTATGTGGTTACCTGCCTGTGATGAATTCTTAACTCCTCCTTCGTGTCAGGGTTAATTAACCCAAACAAACTCTGGCTGCTTCCAATACTTGAAAATTATTTTGCTGGCAGGCCCCCCGCTCCACAAGTAACTAAGTCACCTGGGTGTGCAGTGGCCTAAGCTTCGCCAAATCCTTTCCAGTCCATAGGCAGCCGGCGGGCATCCTTTAACATGAAACTATGACCTCAAACGAAAGTTGACGAGAGGACGCCTCAGCCAAGCGAGTCGGGCTTGATTACTGAGTCACCAATAAATATTCCAAAAGTTATCTCACACCGTCTTCCCAGTGTAAGTAAGCAAGCCCTCCAGTAGGGGGTAGAGTAAAACATAAATTCTTTATTCCAGCAGGCACCCACAATTAGCATTACGCGTTTCGACCGAATGGCCTTAATCATATGCAAAATATGAGGGGCCGTTACTCAGTTGTTTAAATACTGCTTAGGTAGTGAACAGTGAGGAAGGACTGGCATGCAAACTCGAAGTGAATATATTCTATAGATGTCACGTTTTTTAAACACAGAAGATCAGTCCAAATCCCTTTCTCTAGGAATAAAATGTCCCGAATGTTAACCAAGTTTGCCAAAATGTTCGAGTGGGTCACTGATCACTTAATCACCACTTCCTGGAACTACCCAGTCCACAATGCTTTACGTTGGATTTCTAAGCATTGCCATGTCCTTCGTTTTTGAAGTCACATTAACAAGGTCTTTAAATCACAGGAATGAATTTGCAAAACAATACTGTTGTCGCCTCGTAAGGAATCCGTTCCATGTAGGGCTTTGTAACATTTTAAATGCATATTCCTGTCGAAAATGTCCGTCCTCATGTTTGTTTGAACAAATCCATTATGCGGTTACCTGCCTGTGATGAATTCTTAACTCCTCCGTCGTGTCAGGGTTAATTAACCCAAACAAACTCTGGCTGCTTTCGATACATGAAAATTATTTTGTTATATATATGTATGTGTATATTATATATCTAAATATAAATATAAGTACATATATATATATATATATATATATATATATATATATATATATATTCACTGAAAAAACCATAGGTTTCATACATGTTATAGTTAGCTGTACATTTCACTCGTAAAAAACCAATGAAATTCCCCCGTTATAGTTAGTGCAGGCAACTATAACTCACGCGACCGCAATCCTCTGCTGATGCTAATACTGTATTTAGACACTTATTTGCCCCTGTCTTCTTCCATTAAATTTTAGCTATACATATATTACAAATATTTTTTTTTCATAAAGACACATATGTCATCAGCAGAAGATTGCGGTCGCGTGAGTTATAGTTGCCTGCACTAACTATAACGGGGGAATTTCATTGGTTTTTTACGAGTCAAATGTACAGCTAACTATAACATGTATGAAACCTATGTTTTTTTCAGTGAATTTGCAAGGTTTTTTAAATGCTAATTCCTAACTATAACGTGTGTGAAACTTATGGTTTTTTCAGTGAATTTGTACGGTTTTTTAAATGCTAAGTTACTTTACGCCATTCGTGGCGTGCGCGCCCAGTTAACGCAGTTCGTTCCGTGCGCGCACGGTGCGCTTTGCGCACCGTTCGCGCACAGTGAGTACGCGGTGCGCTTCGCGCACTGCGCGCCCACTTTACGCAGTTAGTGCCGTGCACGCACGGTGGTCACGCGGTGCGCTGCGCGCACCGCGTGCCCACGTTATGCGGGATGGGCCATGTACGCACGATGCGCTTCGCGCACCGTGCGCACATGGGGGACATATTATGCGCATCTTTCTGAAATGTATTTTTTGTTAATTTCATACATGTGATAGGCCATGCACAAATGGTGCCCTGCAGGCACCATTTGCACACGGGGTGGGGAGAATGTGGATAATTTTTTTATTTTTTATTTTTTACCGTACGCGTACGGTAAGCGTAATCGGCGAATTTACGGAAAAAAACAATTTTTTTTTTTGGGCTTGGGGGTTGTTTGGGGACCCCTATATCAATCCTGGGTGGTTAGGATCTCAAGAAACTGCCTCTTTACACATTTTTGGGCTTCGTTTTTGCTGCCCAACTCAGAGAGCGAGAGAGAAAATGGCGGCCGCCGCTTCCTGGTTTCGACCGATTCGAATGTTTACTAAGATCTAACAGCCAATCAGAATCGCGCTCGCGCACGCCACCGTACGCGTACGGTAAGCGCACCGTAAGCGCACCGTAAGCTGGCTCAGATATATATATTGGTTTAAAGGCTATTTTCTCAGAATCTACTGAACAGATTTACACCAAACCTACAAAAGGCACTTCCTTGACCTGAGGACTACCTCTCTGCCAAATTTCAAGTAATTCTGTTCAGCCGTTCGGGCTGTAGCTGTGTCTAAAGGTCCTATGGAAAAATGCATGGGAAAAATGCGTTTTGGGACCCCCCTTTTATCTCAGCCCCCGCTTGACGAATCCCCCCGAGACTTTCAGGGTAGGAGCGGAGCGTAGCGCCCCACCTATTTTGAAAAATTTGCGAGGATTCGTCGACCGGCGCCAAAGTTATTCAAAATAGAATGTTGCGGATTTCCTATGGAAACGTGGTCCTAACTATAACTACCTACTGGCGACCGCCAGTAGGTAATATATATATATATATATATGTACGTGCGGCACACCCTTTCGGTCAGGAGCACCGCGGAAGACCAGCAACCCTGGACGCTTGCATTGTAATGCAAAAACGCGGAGCCCCCCCAGCAGCAGGTAGCACCACCTGGTCGCATTTGCTGCAAAGGGGAGAAAGGAGGCAATATCCAATGCCTGAGTAAGGGGACGGCAGGAGGCTTTGTTTCATCCAACTGGGCACTCAAGCTGGACTGTAGCTCAGATCCAAAGAGTTTGGGGCATCATATGGTGTTTGGAGTGACCCTGCCACTGTACAGACATCCATCTGGACTACATTACCCAGCATGCATCTGCCTTGGAGGATGATCGCGTGATGCACGTACACCTTTATTTGGAGGAGGGGTCGAATTCCATCTGACTGGGAGCGGTCAATTTATCAACTTCATTTTGCCTGACCCCCAGAGAGACTATGGAGTCAGTGAGACCTGCAATGAGGAAAGCCAAGAATGGCTGAAACGCGTCTGCCTAAGCGTTTCAGGGACTGCCAGCATCACTCAAGTTTAATTTTTAAATAAAGTCTTTGAAAGACCCCGGAGTGTGTCGAGCCTTATCATACCTTGGAGGAGGCACTGGTCGTTGTGTTTGATCAGCTAGCAGGTCGCTGACGTGCAGCACACCCTTTCGGTCAGGAGCACCGCGGAAGACCAGCAACCCTGGACGCTTGCATTGTAATGCAAAAACACGGAGCCCCCCCAGCAGCAGGTAACACCACCTGGTCGCATTCGCTGCAAAGGGGAGAAAGGAGGCACTATCCAATGCCTGAGTAAGGGGACGGCAGGAGGCTTTGTTTCATCCAACTGGGCACTCAAGCTGGACTGTAGCTCAGGTCCAGCGAGTTTGGGGCATCACATGATGTTTGGAGTGACCCTGCCACTGTGCAGACATCCATCTGTACTACATTACCCAGCATGCATCTGCCTGGGAGGATGATCGCGTGATGCAGGTACACCTTTAATTGGAGAAGGGGTCGAATACCACCTGACTGGGAGCGGTCAATTTATCAACTTCATTTTGCCTGACCCCCAGAGAGACTATGGAGTCCGTGAGACCGGCACTGAGGAAAGCCAAGAATGGCTGAAACGAGTCTACCTAAGAGTTTCAGGGACTGCCAGCAGCACGCAAGTTTAATTTTTATATAAAGCCTTTGAAAGACCCCGGAGTGTGTCGAGCCTTACCTTACCTTGGAGGAGGCACTGGTCATTTTATATATATATATATATATATATATATATATATATATATATATATATATATATATGGAGGAGATGGGTGTTGTGGGTAGGGCTCAGGACTGGTTGCACTCTTATCTTTCTAATAGGCAGCAGGCAGTGACCCTGTCGCCATTTACTTCGCAGAATAGAGATGTTAAACATGGGGTTCCACAGGGCTCGGCTATCAGCCCAATTTTGGTTAACCTTTATCTTCGCCCACTCACTGTCTTAATAAAATCATTTGGCATTGATGTCATAAACTATGCGGATGACACTCAGCTTGTCTTCTCCATTGAGGGCAATAAAGCAGTGCCTTTAGAAAAATTCCACAACTGTATGCACAGAACAGCACAATGGCTGAAAGAGAACTCATTGCAATTTAATGGGGAAAAAACTGAAGTCCTGTGCTGCACCGCAGGTAAAATTCAGCGACCACTCCCAGTAGACTTCTGGCCAGTCCCAGCTAACAACTCCTTATTGCCCGCTAGTACAGTGCGCAATTTAGGAGTGATGCTGGATAGCAATTTACAATTGGATTCCCGGGTGAATAAAACGGTGAACACTTGTCTATCTCTGCTCCGAGCTCTTCGGAAGATACTCCCATTTTTACCTACTCTTGCCAGACCTCAAGTGGTGCGGAGTATTGTTCTAAGCAGAATGGATGTTAATGTTAATGTTAATGTTAAAACGGGTCTTTTATAGCGCATGGCTACTCCGAGGAGTGTCCCGGCGCTTTAGCAAAAACCCGTGAGGTAAAACAGGGTAGATGGAGCAGCCAAAGATTACTGAGAGAAAAGCCATGTTTTCAACTCTTTACGGAAGGTCAGCAAGTTATTGACTTTCCTCAAGGAGACAGGTAGAGCATTCCAACATTGGGGTGCCAGATGACGGAAAGAGCGACCTCCAATTCTAGCCCGTTTGATGGAAGGGACAGTGGCCATGGACAAAAAAGTAGATCTCAGAGTTCTGCTAGGAACATAGAAGGCCAAACGCTTCCTGATGTATATAGGCCCTATCAGATGGAGTGCCTTATAGGCAAGGGTTAATGCCTTAAAGGTGATCCTTTTGGACATCGAGAGCCAATGCAGCTTTCTCAGCAGCTCAGATGCCCTCGCCCTCCACTGCAGACCATAAATGGCTCTAGCAGCGGAGTTCTGCACAATCTGCAGGCGTGAAAGAAGAAATTTAGGCAGCCCCAGATAGAGCACATTCGCATAATCAAGGCGAGAGCCTATCAGTGCCTGAACAGTTATCTTTCTGTGGTGAAAAGACAGCAGTGGTAGAAACTTGCGAAGCATCTTCAGGATACCAAAGCATTTACCCACGAGGCCAAGGATCTGAGGTCTGAAAGAGAGACCATCATCAATCTGAAAGCCTAGATTTTTTACAGTAGACGAAGCAGCTGCCGGAGGAAACATATCGGCAGGCCACCATGTCTTCCAATTGGGGTCCGGGGAGCATCCAAAAAAGAGCAATTCCGATTTGTCGGAATTACATTTCAGACTGTGCTGCTGAAACCAGTCGAAAACGGCCCCCAGACAGTCTCTGATCCGTAAGCCGTCAAAGTCAGAGCCCTTTGCACAGGTAAAGAGGAGCTGGGTGTCGTCAGCATAAGATATAATCTGGGCACCGAACGCCTCCGCCACTGCCGCCAGAGGAGCCATATAGATATTAAAAAGAGTGGGGCTTAAAATGGAACCCTGAGGCACTCCGACTTCCAAAGACGGCATCTCAGAGGAAAAGGGGGGTGCCCAGACTGTTTGCCGTCGGCCGGTCAAAAATGATCTGAACCAATTTAGCACCGTTCCCCGAAGTCCAATCTCCCAGAGTCTTAAAAGGAGACCGTCGTGGGGAACGGTGTCAAAGGCCGCCGACAGATCCAGCAATACCAGGATGGCCTTTCCTCCAGTGTCTAATACCTCCCTAATGGCATCGGTGATTTCAAGAAGAGCGGTCTCCGTGCTCCTATTCGCACGAAAACCCGATTGGGTATCATGCAGAATATTATTGCTCTCGATGAAGGTAGAAAGAGAGGCATGCACATGTTTCTCAACCACTTTTGCCAGAGCAGGGAGGAGGGAGATAGGCCTATAGTTGGAATGGATTAAAGGGTTCAGATTGGGCTTTTTGACTAGCGGCAGGATCAGGGCGTGCTTCCAAGCTTGGGGGACTACTCCAGTGCTCAAGGATCTATTTAGCACTGGATTCAGCAAGAAATTCAAGGCGGGCGCTACTCGTCCAAGACATTTAGCAGGGCAGGGATCCTGCGGGGAGCCGGATTTCAGCTGGGAGAGGAGATCTAGTGAGGCTGCGGGTAGTAAAGGCAAGAATTCGGATAAAAAAAGACCTTCCACCCTCCCGGGTGGAGACAAAGCCGATCTAGTCTCGGGTGTGGATGCAAGGCTCACAGGGGGAAAAGTACCTTGAATGGATTTGATTTTAGTCGTAAAGAAGATTGCGAGTTGGGCAACCCAGGATTCAGTGTGAGAATGTGAGGGCAGGATAGAAGTAGGGGAGACAAACTCCTTAACGATGCGAAAGACTTCTTTACTTATGTTTTCAGCATCGTCAATCCTTTTTTCGAAATAGGCTTTTTTTTCAGCCATAATAAGACTATGATACAGCTTGATAGCTTCCCTATATTTCATTTTGTCCCCGGGATCGTACAAGCGGCGCCATGCCCTTTCGGCTTTCTTACACTCACGTCGCATCTCACCAAGAGAGGGAGTTGACCATGGGGCAGAAACGCGACGACAAGGTTTGCTAGACGTTTTCTCGGGAGCTAGCTCCTCAAATCTGTCCACAAGCCGTCTCTGTATCGAATCCAGATCTTCCTCTAAACTACCGGATGGCTGACAGGGGTGGAGAGATAGAGCGTGTGTCAGCATTTCAGAGGTCACCTGATGAAAAGGCCGTGTCATCCCTCTAGAGCATTTCAGCGGTCTTATGGAAGACACGGTGGTAGAGGGGATATGAAAATGTATTAAATAGTGGTCAGACCACAGTACCGGGGCCAGGGGAAGCATATTAATCACACTGGTGGAAAAAACTTGATCAAGGGTATGGCCTTTGTTATGCGTTGGAGCAGAGATATACGGTAACAAACCCAGAGGGGCTGTAATATCCCACAATTTACCAACGTCTGCATTGCTGCTCGTATCCATATGAAGATTGAAGTCACCCAGCAGTATACAATGCTCAGATTTTATGCAAAGTACAGAGAGCGCAGCCTGCAATTCCTCAAAAAAAAGACCTAACGGACCCGGTGCTCTATATATTAAAAGCCCAACACAGGCTTGGTGAGGAGGCAAGGAAAGGGTGAAACCAAGAGATTCACATCCCGCGATGTTATTAATCTGAAAAGTCGCACAGGGAAAACGCTTGTCGACCACCATAGCCACCCCACCACCTCTACCTGCGGCCCTGTCAGACCTGATGATGATATATTCTGCAGGAATAGCATTGACTAGATCAGGGCCGGAGTACTCTCCCAGCCAGGTCTCTGTTAGAAAGAGACAGAGCGGCTTAGACTCCGAAAGCAGATTGAAAACATCCAGAGAATGTCTGCTAAGGGATCTGGTATTAAGGAGGAAGCAGGAGTGGTAAGTGGGCAGACTCGTGGGAGATACTGCTGTGGGTTTGACCAGACGCCAGCCGCAACCTGGGCAGCTCTTCTTCAATGCCCGTCTAGCAGGGAAGACGCAGCGGCAGTGAGCCGCCTTACTTTGTAAAGAGAGAAGCTCAGCAGAGGAGTAGAGGCGCATGTTGGCAGAACAATCTGAGAGCGCCGCAGGAAGGAAAGGGCTACGTCCGCCCCGTCCGCCGTCCGGGACGCTGACGGGCGCAGACGGGCTTTCCTTAGGCACTCCTTTGGCGCGAGTGAGGCGCGTCCACCCCGCGCGTCCACTGCGTGGAGAGAGAAGCCTCTAAATTTATAGTCGTGCAGGGGAGGTGTAAGGAGAGCCGCACCGCTGGTCCGCCGACCGGCGTGCTAAGACTCCTCCCAGGATGGCCGCTGTTTTAGTCCCCGAGAGCCCAACAGCACCTCATAAACCGGACAAGTGAGGGAATGGGAGAAAAAGGCAGACCCCACCGTGGCGCTGTTGCCACCCAGCAACCACGGAGAAGAAACAAAAGAAAAAGCGCTTAGATAGCGAGAAGGATGCACCCGGCTTTCCGCCTCAGGTGTGGAAACAGAAAAGGACTCAGTCGGTAAGAAAACGCTGTGGATTATTGCAATGCACTCCTTTTAGGTGCCCCAGCTTCCTTGATAAAAAAATTACAAAGAATACAGATCATGGTGGCTAAGTTGGCACTAAATCGACCACGTAGAGCCTCAGCCTCATTAGCCTTAAAGGACCTACATTGGCTGCCCATTGGGCAAAGAGTAACCCTAGGCGTAGTTCGCGAAGTAGCACTTCGCGAAGCTACGCAAAGTGCAGTTCGCACTACGCGAGCTACGCGTAGCACTTCGCGAACTGCGTAGTACCTTGTTCGCACTGTGCCAGATGTCGTTTTCAATGATTGCACAGTGCGGACAAGCAACCGGCACTGTGCAATCATTGAAAATGGCATCTTGCACAGTGCGAGCCATAGTTTTCTGCTGCTCAAGTAGATTTTTACTTGAGCGGCAGCTTTCTCAAGCGAACTGGTAGTTTCTCATCGCGAGCGGTCGCGAGCATACGCGACCACTCGCAATGAGAAACCTGACCTCTTCGCGTTGGGAATCTCGCCGGGAGGTTTATTTTCCATGCTCGCAATCGCCAACTTGATGTTGCTGATCGCGAACAAGGAAAAAGTCTCGCCGGGATGTCATTTTGCTTGCTCGCGGTCGCCAACTTGACGTTGAGGACCGCGAGCAAGCAAAAAATGACCGCAGCACTACGCAATACTACGCTACGCGTGTTCGCACTGTGCTACGTGCAGTTCGCATAGTGCGAAGTAGCGCAAACTTCGCAAATTACGCGAGAGTAGCGTAGTGCTCTGCCCAGGCTTATCAAAGAGTACAATTTAAGGCGCTCTGTATTATCTACAGGGCAACACATAAAACTGGGCCTAAACTGCTGCAAAGGAAATTTGTATGGTATTCACCTGTTAGACACATGCGCTCTTCTTCTGCTGATCTGGTCTGTGTTCCCCATGTTAATAAAGCTTAAATGGGCGGCAGATCCTTTAGCTTTACAGCATCCATATTGTGGAATGCTCTGCCCCCGGAGCTTAGACAACTGAACACCTTGTCACGTTGCAGGAAGGAACTGATAACCAGACTGTTTCCCAGAGATTAGATCCTTGCCTATCTCAGTTTAGTTACATGCAGTGGCTGATTGGTAATCTAAGCGCCAGGATACCCTTGGGGTGGCAGCTGCGCTATATAAGTGTGCCTTACAGTACATTACAGTGAGAGCTACTAGTAACAAATCGAAGTTGATACTCTTCATGGAATTTGCAAAAATCCTTAAACGAATACAAACACCACTTAGCCTGATAAATGATGTAAACTTCGTTGGCATGGAAAATCTTGTCAGCAAAAATCGCTGGTTGGATAACAAAACCAAATAAAATTGAATTTTTTAAAGTAATTCAATTTGGTGTAAAAGTTCCAGCAACAAAGAAACATGGGAACTTGAACAACATTGTAATAATGTTCATTAATGAGCAGTGTGGATTCATTTTATACATATTTCTTTCTACACAGTGGACTAAATGTCACACAATGCCTCATTATGGGCCTAATGGGCATTTATGTATAAATAGACATAATAGAAGGATTGTCCCTAACCGTGATCAAGACCGTTCTGGTCGAAATGCGTCTTCAGAACAATCCTGCTCCTCCATTCGACGAGAGTTCCACGGCACCAGTGAGAAAGACCACAGGTATTTTTTTACCATAAAGTGCTTTATTCAATACACCATTAGTGCCAAGCGTGGACGGTCAATGCGTTTTGGCTCCTGCCTTCAACTGAACCATAGAGTCCCGCTGTCTAAAACATCTATTTAAAGTGACAATGTGCTTAAGATCCCTTGTTTGTTTCATTTAAAAATAGACTAGACTGTTGACCCTCATTTTATAGTTACCGGATTACTTATAGCTGCCATTTTTACTTGCTTTTCTTTTGGTAAAGTACCATTATTCAAAGGCAGTCAAGAGCAGTGTATACCTGAGCTATTGTTCTTAAGGAAATATTAGAGTGACAAAAGGAGGTAAAAACCTCATTCTTATGATAAGATAGAAGGAGTTAAAAAGACCCCAGCATTAAATACATTAAATAGTAACATTTCTTCAAGAATCCTAATATGTAAAGTACATTATAGTCAGTTATTTCACTGTCCTGGAAGAACATTGTTTCCTGAAGTGCGATGGACAATAATTCAATCATATATTTGTTAAGAAGGTCCATTGTAGTTTTGTTAGAATATTATTATGAAGGTTTTAGTCAAAAATTCAAGACTGGCAGCTCTTAAAAGATGAGTTCTCAGTGCAATATACAAAATCATATTACAATTTATCCTTCCCTTCTTTTTATCTCTAAAGTAGAGTTTCTTTTATATATTCATAACAAATTTCTGAGTCAATTGATTGATAAAAACTAAATAAAGATTCCATCACATTTATCATTTTCTTGCATAAGGTTTTTGTTTTCCTTTTGTCCATCTTTCAAAAACAAGAGGAGAGTGGTTGCCACTTAACATTTCAATTTCTTCCTTATAATGTCCTTATGTTTTCTCATGATTTATGTTTTGGATATGTCCTTTGTATGTAAGGGCACCCTTTCTTTTTTCCTCTATACTTCTATTTCCTCTTTGTTCTACTCCATTTTATTCTAGATGTACGTGCAGCTCAGCATCAAGATTGTGACCAAATGGATTTTCCGTCCTGATGGCTAGAATAAGTCTCGATTCTGTCTTTCTCAGATCAAGGGTTCTGTCCCCTTCTCTTTCATTTTGTTTCACCACTTTAGCGCCAAAATATGTTAATGCTTGGTTGTTTCCTGAATGTTTTTCCGCACAGTGTTTGGCCATGGGGTACGATAAATCTCTGTTTGTTATCGCCCTGAGGTGCTGAAGTATTCGTAATTTCAGTTTATTAATGGCGCTTCCGACATATTGTTTCTTACACGGACACTCCAAGATGTATATTTGGATTCACATGTGATATGATCGATTATTTGTTCCAGCTTCCCATTCTGCAGTCGATATGTTTGTCTATTTTGACCATGTTCACAGGCTCTACATTTGGAGCACTTCCAAAACCCCGGTGTGGTGAGCCATAATGTTATTGCTGGTTTTCGACTCTCCAGATAGCTATGTGTTAAAAGATCACCTAAGGAGGCTGTCTTCCTATATGTGATTTTATGTTTTACGGTTAGTCTCCTCTTCAATGTTTCATCAAGCATGAGGATGCTCCAATGTTTCTTTTATGATGGTTCTGAAGATTTTATTCTCAACGTTGAAGTCCATTATTATCCGTGTTACGTCATTTTCTTCATGGTTCTCATTTGCTTCCAGTAATTCTGATCTTGTTTTGAATTTTACTTTCTTTTTGGCACTTTCAATTACTCCGAGCGGATAACCCCTCTCCAGGAATCGTGCGCTCATTTCCTCGAGGTTCTGCTCGATGTCTGATGTTTCAGAGCAGTTCCTTTTAGCACGAAGCATTTCTCCATATGGTATACTCCACTTCAAATGTTGTGGATGCCCGTTGTTAGCATGGAGGATGCTATTTGTGGCAGTTGGTTTCCTGTGCATACTTGTGCATATTTTCTGGTCTTTGCTGAATACTTCCACATCCAGGAATGTTACCTGTACTTTACTGCATGTGGATGTGAAAGATAAGTTGTAATTGTTGTTACTCAGCGCCTGGGCAAAGATTCCAAGATCCAATGACTCACCTTCCCATATCACGAGGAGGTCATCTATAAATCTTGTCCAGATTTTGATGTTGGACTTGTACTTGCTTTTCTGTACCTCAGATTCACATTCCACCATTAGAAGGTTCGCATATGTGGGGGCAAAAGATGTCCCCATTGCCGTGCCTTGTTTTTGGAGAAATATCTCTCCATTGAAGAGGAAGACATTGTGTGTCAGACAGTAGTTCAACATTTACATGATCATTCCTGTATGTTCCAGGAAACTTAATAATCTTGTTTTCAGGAATTGCTCAACCGCTGCTAGTCCATCTGCATGAAGGATTGATGTATATAAGGAGGTGACATCTATGGTGACCATGGTTAAATGTTCATTCCACGTCATGTGTTGTACTTTTTTGAGGAAATCTGTTGTATCTTTTAGATACGAGGGAAGTGATGTAACATATTCCATTAGGAAGACATCTATATAGTGAGATGTTTTCTCAAGGAGGGATCATATCAAACTCACTATTGGTCTATCCGGCGGGTTATTGAGTGACTTATGCACCTTTGGTAAAAAGTAGATGGTTGCTAATACCGGATGGTCAACTTTAAGGTACATATATTCTTCAAAGTCAATCAATCCCTTCTCCTTCCATGTTTGTAGTTGCAAATGATATTCTTTAGTCCATAACTCAATTGATTTTTTGTCTAGTTTTTCGTAATGATCTTTGTTCCCCAGTTGTCTGTTCGCCTCTTCTATATATTTCTCCAGATCTTGCACAACAATGTTTCTGCCCTTATCAGCAGCCTTTATGAGGATTTTCGTATTTTCTCTTAACTATTTTAGGGCTTTTTGTTCTCCTAGAGTTAGGTTCCATGATCTTCTCACGTTTTTCTTTGTTCTTGATAATTTGATCATTTCTTCAACTACGACGTCATGAAAGAGGTCCACTTTGTTCCCTGGTGGAAGTTGTGTGCAGAATTTCGATTGAGCTTTCAGTCCACTTTCTCCACCCTTACATGTGATAATTCCTTCATTTTGAAATATTTGTATGTCATCCTCTATTCCTGGAGTCGATGTTGTGTCTATGTCTGTGACAGTAGTGTCAAGTGTTCTCAGTGTTCTCAGGGTTGCTAAATCATTTTGATTTACTGGGGAAATAGCAATGTGAGTCTGATTTATATTTCGCACATTTGATGGTTTTTCTTCAAAGTCCTTCTTGAGTTTTATTTTGCGACAGAACTTATACAAATCAATTCTGAGGTTTGGGATATCCCTGTTGTAATTTGGGCAAAAGGTTAATCCTTTGTTTAGTAGGCTTTTTTCATCAGGATTCAGAGTTATACTGGAGATGTTAATTACCAGATTCTTCTGAGAGGATTTCTTCGTTATTTTTGCTTTTTCTTTTCTCCTCCTCTTTTGGGTTTTATTCCGTCTCCTGCTTCTTCGGGTTGGGGTTTGCTTTGTCCCCTTTCCCACGTTGCTCCCCTCCCTCTTCCTCTTCCTCGTTGTCACACATCCATTTGTGCAAGTCTCATTTCCCCACAAAAATCCAGTTTGAACATGTTTGTTTCTTCTTCTGCTGAACTTAAATCCGAGCTATCGACCGTATCCGTGGTCTCATAGCCTGTGCATCTATCCATTGCAGCTCTGTTTCTCAAGGAGTCATACTTTCTCGCAAAAGTATATATACGGCCGTTTGCATAGTCAATACGATCGCGATTGAATTTATTACCCTTCCTTTTTTCCACTTCTGTCTCGTGTTTGTTGATCTTTTTTCCATTGTGTCGATCAATTCCTTCTTTTCATAATTATTTGGGATTTTGTCAAGTTCTTCTTCCAGTTCTTTGATTTTTAAAAGTGTGGCCTCTAATTTCCGTTCGGCGTGGATAATTAAAGTTCTCATTAGCTTCAAAGAACATTCATTAGTATCTGTTTGCCACTGTTTAATCAAGTCCAAGTCTAGATCATTCAATGTGGGCATAATCAGAATTCTCAGGCACCTTGGCACTCTTCTGAATTCTATATATTTTTCTAATGTTGTTTTCTCCCACCATTTATTGACTTCGATTATTCTCATTTGTTGTAATTCCCTGATTGTATTTTGAATTGATCTTTTCTTCCCTTCTGTTTGAGCGCTCCTGGGATTTGAATGTTCACTCGTTGCCATGTTGTCGTCTAATAATTTGTTAGCTCTTTGAGCTTGGTTCCTGCTCTTTTCTGCCATGTTAAACTTTTTTCGGGTCAATGAGGATTCAAAACAATTAATTCTTTCGCTGGCACTGGTTGTATGTTTTGATTCCGTGTGTTATTTTTGTTTTACTTTTTGAGGTTATTTTCTCTCCTTTATACGCAGATTTCTTGGCATCACATATAATTATCCAAACAAATGCCACATTTCAATTATAAGATTTCCAATCTGCTTTGGTATTATTGGGACTTTGCCGGAGGCGGTGTTTGGGTGAAAACCACTACACATCTCCCAGCGCGGCTACACACTATGGCGGTTTTCAGCGAAGTCAGTGTCAGCAGCGGGGCGTACCTTCCTCACTGCACACGCAGTGCGGTTGGCCTTCACTCACAAGCCTTCCCGTCTCCCGTACTCACCACCAAGCTTTTGCCGCTTTCAGTTTCCATCCTGTTATTTCACTGTGGATGCCTCACGGCGTTCCCTTTCTTTTCTTTGTGGCAGAGGCGTCGGCTCGAAGTTTCCGTCACTCGAAAGGGGGACTGACAACGGCATGAACCCGCCTCACCTTAGTTATAGAGTGCTCGTGGTGTGCAGATCAGCCGCTGCACGAATATCTTCAGTACAACCCTGCTCCTCCATTCGACGAGAGTTCCACGGCACCAGAGAGAAAGTCCACAGGTATTTTTTTTACCATAAAGTGCTTTATTCAATACACCATTAGTGCCAAGCGCGGACGGTCAACGTGTTTCGGCTCCTGTCTTCAACTGGACCATAGAGTCCCACTGTCTAAAACATCTATTTAAAGTGACAATGTGCTTAAGATCCCTTGTTTGTTTCAGTTAAAAATAGACTAGACTGTTGACCCTCATTTTATAATTCCCGGATTACTTATAGCTGCCATTTTTACTTGCTTTTCTTATAGCTTTTACAGCAAATTAATTAAAATACAAAACAAAAGAAGCGTTGGCAAAGCCTGTGGGTCTGGTGTTGGCTGCTAGCCTCTTGACTTTATCAATGCTTATTTTGTTTTATTTAACTTTTTGGAAAATGCTACTGTTGGAGAAACTGCTAGGCCCTTATCATTCTACAAAATAGCATTGACTAAAAGCTTTGGTCTTAAACGCACACACTGTCACAGTAGTCCCCAGCCATGAAGGGAACTACTTTGTATGTGGACCTGCTTCTTGTGAAAGGTCATTTTTAAGGCACTCACAGGGGAATATTCTCAAGAACGTGTGATAACCATTGCAAAAGTTACTTAACGCAACCTACAACATCGCAGTCCATCATGGGAATTTTACGTAGTGTTAAACAGGCATTCACAACACTGCAGTACCATGCGATAGTGTCAGAACCAGCTCTTCTCTTTCGCTGGTGGGTGACACAGGAGCAGAACGACGTAAGCTCCCAATTCCTCCTCCGAACTCCCCAGCCACGCACAATCTTAAATGCGTAGCCAGAAAAGCCCCAAGGGGGAAAGGGGAATTGGACAGAGAAGAGGATGCACACACGTGTAGTCTTCCTTTCTTCTTCTTATGTTGTCTATTTTTTCTTCTGCTCTACTGTTCTTGTATGCTGAAAAATAAATTACATGTAAATCACTCTCTGACTCCTCTTCTCCTTCTATCCTTATCCTCCTCATTCACTTGAAAACCTACCCAGGAGCTGTGTGCCTTTGCTTCTCTTCTTAGGCTACTTGTTCTTCTGTTCTTAGTATTATTCACTGTAATATAATGGGCTTGTGTTATTTGTTATTCTTTCTCTTATCTCTAACCTCTAATTTCTCTTCACTGGTGCTCACTCACAGGACAGAGAACTGAAGCCTTGTTAAGTATTCACTTTCTTATTCACCTATGTGTATGTATATCTTATTATGTAACCTCTGCTGCTTCGCTGTGGTATTATATTCTCTCACTTTTCGTAGTCATATGGATTCTACCTCATGCGTGTTTCCACTCTCTAAGTTGTGTGAAAGACTGTTAGGAAACGGCATTAGCTTCAACGAAAATGCCGTCGCCTCTCAGAACTCTCGTCGAATAACCTAGTACTATTTTTGTTCAAGACTTGTGCTGACTCTAGACTCGCACTTGAAAACTTCTTCAGAAGAAACTGCGCACTCGCATTAAGGAAGCGCGCTTCTGGCAAGCATGCGCTGATACCAGTTTAACGGACCGCTTCTCAGGTAAAATTGGATTTGTCTTACTTAGGATAGCTGGCTGTACACAAACTCTAATATTTCCTCAGGAGCTTCTGGCAAGCATGCGCTGTTACCAGTCTAACGGACCGTTTCTCAGGTAAAATTGGAATTGTCTTACTTAGGATAGCTGGCTGTACACGAACTCAAATATTTCCTCAGGATTCTCGCGACGCGTAGCTTCTTTTCCCTAAACTAGCGCGACGCGTTGAAGACACCTCCTACTCCTCCTATAGTTCAGGTGAAGTGCGCAGCTCTCCGCGCGCCTCACCGGTAACTCTCCAATCTGCCAATCTGGCTCGAGCGCTGACCCGTTTCCTATTATGGAACACACAGCCGCCATGTTGCAATCGACCTTGCACCCAATGCTGCTTACACAGTTTGGACAACACGGCAACCATCATTCCTTTATTCTTATACAGGATACCTTTCCTGATGTGAAACCTTTTAGTTGGGGACCTGACAGATAGTCACCAGATAACGCATCAACTGACGGCGATAAAATCAATGCCATGCCACAAAAATGCAAAACGTGATAAAAAAAAAGATGCAATGAGGCCAATCGTGATACAAAAATCAGTAAAAACCAGCTACAGGCCTGCAATTCACACACGTCAGGCGGGAAACCTGACAAGCAAATGCCAAACAACAGCCAAGCGCAATGGATGTTGCCGGAGCAAGTACAGAGGAGAACCAGAACCTCACAAGCCCCCCAAAAGACCTGCCTGGGACCTCGGAGTCAGGGAAGGGCAAGGACAAGAAGAGTAGAAAGAAGCACTTCAGTCCGCAGTAGAACAGGATCCTGATAAGGGAGGTGGTCGAACACCTTCAACAACTGATCGTCACCTCCACTGTGTCATTGGTGACAAAAAATGGACTATAGCAGGCCATCGTGGACAAGGTGAATGCAGTTGGGGAGCTGAAGAGGGCAATGAACGAGGTCAGGAGGCGCTGGAATGATGTCTAGTGCAAAACCAAGCTGAAACTCGCCAACAATCGGAAGGCAGCAATGCAGACTGGAGGTGGCAGTCCTGCACCACAGGAGGAGCTGGACGACATGGAGGAAATGAGGCCACAGTCATCAGTGGGGAGACGGTGGCAGGAGTTGGGGGACCGGACACTGCTCAACAGGACCGGACACAACAGGGTGAGTAACGACCAGGGACTGGGTGGACGGGGGGAGATGGGCACAATGGCACACATGCACAAGTAAGTGGAGCACAGCTGCGGACAAATCATCACCCAGACCCAAACTCCCACAAAGAGAACTATGTACCCAAGTATGCTACATCTCAGCACTGTATGAGCACAGAAGTCAGAGACACACTGCATGTAAGTGATAAGGGGCAGCAAAATCAGGGCTGCAGGGGCGACTCCCCCATAATGCGGCACACACACATCACGTGCACAGCACATCAACATTGACAACGAAGTGGCACAAACTGCAACACGTTCACCACAGAACAGAGGACACAACTGGTGCCGACTGGGTGTAGACACTGGCCAATCACAAGTGGCATTGCAGGGAAATGTGAGTTGAAAATGTACAAGTGCAAAAACACAGCCGTGATGTTGTCAGAATGTCCACTGTCCCGCAGCAAATGGGCAGCCCCTCCGAAACAGCCACGATGTACACAGTCATGCAGTCTGTATGTAAACATCTCCCCTTCACATTGCAGAGGGACAATCACCACCTCCTGCACAGCAGTCTCAACCTCTCTTCTCTGATAACGAAGAGGACCACGAAACCTTTGACTCAGATGCCCTCTGAGAGTTCATTGACAGTCTCCGCAGCACACCTCCAGGAGCAGGGCAGCACAGCTGCAATGAGGAGAACCCACCCCCTGCACAGACCACACTGCAGGCAGCACCCACCACCATGGCTGCCTCGCAGGACCCCCACGAAGAACACATGGCCTTCCAATGCCGTGTGTTTGGATGCCAGGAACAGCTGGCTGAACTGGTGCAGGTGGGCTTCGACCGCATGGCAGACAAACCAGATGCCATGCGTGGGTGTCTAAGTCCCATCAGGGACCACTCAGAGTCCCTAACGGACACCAACAGTCCGCTTGAGTCCTGACTGTGAGACTAGACCGACTGTCTAGTCAGAGTGGCTCCAGCGAGCACGCCCGGGAGCTGGGACTCATGCGGAGGCTCATGGAGAACGGAGCGGGACAATGCGGAAAGAGCAGCTGACACGGCTGCACACCGGCGAGAGGCAACTGGGTTCTACAATGACCTCAAATCCATCCTCATGGCATTGCTGCCACAAGGTCTGGCGCAGATGCATGCTGCTGCTACCACTACATCCACATCTCTGCCCCCTGAAGGAAGTGTCAGTGCCACACAGTGCAGCAGACATTCCACCTCTGGCCCCTGAGGCGTCACTGCCACACAGTGCCGGAGAGAGGCCAGCACCAACCACACGTGAGGCACATGAGACAGCAGAGGATGAAGATGCGGATGAATCTGCCCTCATGGTCAGAAGGAAGCGGTAGCATTCATGTCCGTCTCATGGCCTGTTTCAGCTTGGTTCTGCCCTCTGCATCATCACCTTCCACTGTCCCCTGATGCACTCTGCGACACTCACCTTGGACCTCGCAATGGACTGCCATATACTGTTTGATCACTAATGACCCAGCTATCAGACTGCAGACTGAACTCTTCCACTTACTTTGCACCTGTCATTCCCTGAATGAGTCTGGCTGGCCCTCCACGGGCAAACATTTGAGAGTGTGGTTTGCATGGTACTGTACTGCTCCAGATTCAACACTCCACTGAATGTGCATTAAACATTCCGAATCACACAGATGTGTCGTCTCTATGGTCTTTCAAGTGTGGTAGTATGGATGAATGTGGTGTCAGTGAATTCCTCTTACATCCATGTGGCTCATGTCGTTGGACTTGGGTAACAGGGTTACACATTTCCAATTGTCGTCCGGGTTGCACCGACGCAACAACAGCGACACACGCATTTGTAACTTCCTTGTCCAGACCTGTACGGAACCACGCACAGAGTCCCAAGGTCATTGTTCAAACCCTTACGCTGTACTGGCATACACCAGGCCAGCACACTACACCTACGCTCCTCGGGGGGTCAATGACACCACATGTGCCAGGACTCCCCTGTAGTGATCTGCTGCTCACAGGTCGAGTTGTCAGCATGCCACGGCTACTCCCTCACGGCTGCTCTACACCCACACCACACCCATCCAGCACATGCATCACAGAACATGTGACCCTGCCAATAAAACGGGCCGGGCGCACGTGCACGACGCCATTTCCAACCACTCCCGGGGTGTATCTGTGTGGTGTACATGTAGGCATGGGGGCCCAGGGGCCTGCGACATCACATTCCGCAGGCCTGGAGGAGACATGATGGCGTCCACAGCACGATACCCAATCATAGAGGGTCCATGACCAGCGGGGCACAGACTTGGTGGCACCGGATACAATGTGGCTGACACAGGCACACCGCCACGTGATGGTGGCTTTCGGTGCACTGAGGTAGAGGCACCTTTAGTGCTGAGCAGGTGTGCAGCCTGCGATGATGCCTCGTCCTGGTGGTATGGACGGCTCAGGTTTTGTATGCCCTGCTGGACCGCAGTGTAGGCCTGAGCCAGCGGGCAGCGTGGGCCTACCGCCACGTGGCGTTGCCTCGGGGATCACAGAGTTAGTGGCACCTATGAGGCTGAGCGGGTGTGGAGTAATCAAGACCGAGCACCAAATGTGAGACCTGGTGGCCTGCGGAGCGGGGCTGCATGATGTGGAGGGTGCCATGCCTGTGGGCCCCGGGCTTGTGGCTTGCAGCGGAATGTGGTGGGCCCTCTTTTCTACACGTTGGTGGCAGAAGGTGAGCAGTGAGGCCTGGGTGCGCAGGGGCAGGCATGCACCGCTGGGCGGCAGGAGGGTCTGGGGGGCAGCTGCCTGGGTGCGCAGAGGCGGACAGGTGATGGTGTCGTGTGCAATTGCACATACTTTGCCATTCAGGCATCTGGACTCTGTTTCACGTGGTTGGAGACACACCGGTGGCAGCAGGTGAGCAGTGTGGCCTGGGTGCGCAGTGTAGGCACTCTCTCTCCCTGTCTCTCTCTTCTTTTCTCTATCTCTCTCTCCCCCTCTCTGTCCGTGTTTCTCTCTCTCCCCCTCTCTGTCCGTCTATCTCTCTCTCCCCCTCTCTGTTCATCTATCTCTCGCTCCCCCTCTCTGTCCATCTATCCCTCTCTTTCTCTCTTTCTCTCTTTCTCTCTCTCTCCTTTGCTCTCTCTCTGTCCCTTGATGTGTGCAGGACACACCTTCCTATCATGGTTTTTGTCTTACAGAGTGTCCCGAGGGGAGCCGACATGTGTCTTCATTTCTGTTCTTTGTTTATTTTAATTTGTTGCTTCGAAGGTGAATGTGTGATGCTCATTTTTGTGACGACACATGCATGTCACCAGATGTGATTGTGCGACATCATGCGGGTTACTTGGTATATGGTTCAGTGTGGTTGATGTGACATATCTTTGTCTGGGGGTGCCTGGAGGGTGCCCGGTGTGGGGCCCCTGTGGGAGGTGGGGTCGTGGGTGTATTGGCGGTGGGAGTTGTTGCCATCTTGGGGCACCGGGATGCATGTTCTGTGGCTCCATGGCACCTGCTGTTCTTCAGATGTGACTCTGGGCTGGGCTCCCCTTAGTGGTGCAGGTTGTAGTCCGACTTTGCACCAGGTCGGAGAAGGTGTTAGTATCCTGGTGCTATCGCGACTTATCACATGTTTTGTGTTCTTATCGCTGATGTGGCTGGTCGTTGAGAATGTTGTGGAGTGGTGTTGTCGCTGCTTTTTGCTCGGGAACGCCTACTCTGCATCTCATTAGTGATAGTTGCCGGGGTCATCCTTGGCGATGTTTTTTGCGGCTGCTATCGCCGGAAAACTGGAGATATGGGCTGTTTCCACCAGCTAGTGAATGGGGTGGTAAGTTTATCGCAAATTTGGCTGTGTTAAGGTGCTGATAACTCGGCGATAGCTCCTTGAGAATATGGCCCACAGTGTAGTTAGAAAATGACTGCCTAATGCTGTCTGATGTAGGGGACGGAAGGAAAATGTGAATGACACAATACAAGACTAATAAATGAATATGGCCAGCCGAAAGCCCCTGTAAGTAAGTGTATTACAAATATAATTTTAGTAAAATTAATAGATTTTGGGTAACGCTTGACCTAAATAAAGAAGCTTCTCCCTTTTGTGCACCATATTTATTTATTTTTACTGCACATTAGCCCATGTGTATTGTGTCCAGGGGTGGCTGGTGACATTTGAAAGTGGTGGGCGTAAAATGATTGGCATACTGCACCGTTGTGACCGAGTGTAGCGAGCTAGCCCGAACCACCAAAATGGGGGATTCGGGGGGGTTCTCCCCCCGAGAAAATTTTGAAAAAAGAGAAGAAAAATTGTGCATTTTTAAGCAAATTTGAGAAAGCAGGAAGGTTAATAAAGCAATTGTGAAAGTGCAGTTATGAAACTAATAAAGACATGCCATATAACATAGGTAGCTGCTTATTCAGTATAACCACAGAGCTTCATAACAGACTTCGAGATACAATGCATTTGTGAGTACCTCACTCACAGATGTTTTTTATTTAACGAACAACTAAATTGGTCGCAAAGTAGCAGCATTCGACATTGTTTACATTTTGTAAATAAAATCAGCACGTCTCTCTTTAAGAGCAGCAAACTTGTCAATAACTTTAAGGCTATTTTTTTAACTAGCATGCTCTCTACAGAGAGCATTGCCAAAGCATTGAGTCTTTCCTCAAGCATGGTGTTCCTCAGGAATGTTTTAATCCTCTTTAAGGCTGAAAAACATCGTTCAGACTCGGATGTTGTCATAGGAGTGGTAATGACAATTTTTTGTAAAGTCACTGTCTCTGTAAGTGACTTTTCCATATGAAGTTTATGTATTAAAGGCAAGCCAGCAAAGTCATGGCACTTGTGGCCTTCCGGTACACAGGCATTGCATACAGTACAGTCAACTCCGTTCTCAGCTCCTCTTTTTTGAGCATAGGTTAAGATTCCACAGCCTCATTCAGAGCACGCTCCGGGAAGGATTCATCATATTTTGCAAACTCTTCACTTTGCAATAATGTGGCACTCACCAAATGTTTTGTGAAAGAAAAACGTTCTTGTCCCTGCACAATTACAATGTCACATATCTCCTTTGGAATTCGGACCAGAGTGGTGATGTTTTTCCTGCGGTTTGAAAAAAGTAGAATGCTCTGACAGTTTGCTGTCTAAATTGTCAACTCCATCTCTCACTTTGCTTATGCTTTGTACAAACATAGTGATACATACTTGCACTTTGATAGTATCTATCTCTCGTGCTTGTAACTGATGATATAACAGGTCGACAGCAAACATTATATCATCAATTTTTCAAATACAAATCATCCATTTAAACACTTATATACCCATTTATTCTTCCATCGACCTTGAGATATACATATATAAAACATATGTAATTTTCAGAAAAACACACATTCACTGGATGATGTCATCAGTGATGTCATAAGTGATGTCATGAGTGATGTCATGAGTGATGTCATGAGTGATGTCACTGACCATGTCATGAGTGATGTAATATGAGACGTCATCAGCAGTGCATTGTGGGCGCGCGAGTTATAGGTAGCTGAACTAACTATAACGGGGGAATTTCAATGGTTTTGTACGAGTGAAAAGTCCAGCGAACTATAACAACCCTGAAACCTATGGTTTCTTCAGTGAATATATATATATATATATAAAATAAGTAAAACATACCATTTCAAACAAACAAAACCACTGACACTTCAAATTCAAGTTATTTCAAGTAACTGTAACTCTGCCCCAAAGTAACTATAACTCACCCCCCCATGGTTAGTGTTATCATCAGTGAGGTAATTTCAGTTGTTGCAGTGATGTTGTCCATGATGTCATAGAACATGCAGTGAGTGATGTAATATGTGATGTAATTAGCAATGATGCAAGGATGTGAGTAATAGTTACTTTAGGGCAGGAGTCAGGACATCTCCAGCATCAATTTTCTTTTTTTTAAATGCCCTAGCATAATGGAGTGCTCCCCAACTAGAGCTGTGGATGTGAAATGAGTGGCTCATTTCACAATCACTGTTTTTTATTTTTATTTGGGGAAGTGATATGGGGCCCCCCTCCCCAAGTCTTCTGAAGAACCTGGGCCCGCCACACACCCTGGGGTGGAAACATTTGGCTAATAGCGAGGGGAGTGTGGCACACCTCATCGCATCATTTAAAGGACCTGGGTGCCCATACCCCGGGGGCGGCTTATTTTTTGCGGAGGGGAGTATGAGTCCCTCTCCAAGCCTACTAAAGTACCTGGGGACCGCCACACCCTGGGCCAAAATGTTTTGTCCCTTCAAGGCAGGAACCCTTGCACCATGGTGCAAAGGTGCCTGCGTTGGCGCACGGCAGCCACTGTGCGCCGGTGCAAGGAAAAAGGGCAGGAATGTGCTGTATCTGGTAGATATGGCGCTTCCCCGTCCTTTTCTTTTGCCGTAGGGCAGTGCGGCAGGAAGACCTGCGGCGCTGCCCTACAGCAAAAACACATAAATGAGGGCCCTAGGTTGCAGTGCCCTGAACAGACGTGGCCTCTCTTTATGTTTGAGCCGTCTACATTTCAAAATTAGGGAAAAGGTTGAAGAGTTTGAAAATTAAATAAATGTACCACTCCACGGAGTGGAACAGAAATAAGGGGAAAATACTCCAAGGAGTTTGGCGATAGTGAATCACTAAAACAATCTTCAGGGAGGCTTAAATCGATCGTTATTGTTGTCAAGATTGAGAGGAAGCAATAGCTGATCCCGCTATTCAGTTTGTGAGCACATTGTGGATAATGAATCTCTATTTTCTTGATGGACAAATTGTTGGTAGAGCCCCTCTTTCTGCTTCCATTGTTAACACAGAAGCAGATTCATCATCTGGAATGCCAGTCGTCTTCAGTGCTTCTAATGGTTTAGTCTGTGGTTCCTTTTCACACAAATGTGGTAGGAAAGTGATGGTGCTATCTTTCTCTTCTGTGATGTTGCATTACGGCTGCTCTTCTGGCAACCCATGGGACATGATGGCTCCAGCTGGTCTACATGCAACCAGGAAAATTATCACAATCACATATGGTAGATTGGTGGGATTCTCTAAAGTACATGACAAATATTTATAGACATTTCTTTTAAGCCTTAGGCAGACAGCTATTTAATGAGTATTGTGGATGAAGCTGACCCTTCCTTAATTAATTAAATATGCTGATCAGTATTAAAATGTGTTTGGGTGTAAAAGCATGGATGCACAGAGGCGGTAAGTGTTTATAGTGGGATGATGAGATTGTTAAAGGTATTTTTAGAAATTATGTCAGGTTATTATAGTTTTAGATGATTTAAGGTCCTGAAAAAGAATACGAGACTTATAGTAGTACCCGAAATGTAGTGTAGACAGCAAATATTTAAGAATACTGCTCTGAATGACAATTGATTATTGATATTGACAAAAGCATATTAATCCTGAATGACTCTGTGGACAGTAATGCAATTTAATGGGTCAAAATAAGTTGATATGTGTATTAAATATTAAGGCCCACATTATGAGCTAAGGAACAAATTCTGATTGCTATACAAACATATGTTTGCAAAGGGATTGGAATTAGGAGTTGTGTCATAACTTTCATACTCTTACAGTTACCCACTGGCAAATTCTGGCAGGTCAAACCCACCAAATGTTATGGGGAGAAAAAGCTCTGAGAAAAGGCAAAAAAACATACATAAATTGTTGTGTTCTAAACTGGTTTTGCACGTTATCCTTCATTTTACTTTAAAAAAAAACTCAGTATAGGAGGTAATTACTCTACGTGGAACATACCTCACCCTGGAGTAATGCTACTTACCATGTGGGGGCAATACCCCACCCTATTCTGACAAACTCCTAACAAAGGTCTTAAAATGAAGGCAGGAAGTGAATGGACACATTTTTGTTACTGGTGGTTTCATAGAAATTACGATCGTTATTTTAAATAATTACATAATGGATATTATTTTTGATACTACGTAGTCCTTGTGTGTATAAATATCAAAAGGGAGACCATGGTGCTCATTTTTTGTATCAATACTGCTTGTAACCAGGCACTCCCATCTACAAAAGTAACATTGATGCTCAGGGGAAATGCTATTTGTCACAGTTGCAAAAAGAACTATTGGTGGACAGAATGCAGAACAATGTCACACATTCACCCCAGTACAGAGATCTGGGCTTAAACCCATTGTTTGTTTGCTCACCATGCCATTCCAGTTTGGGCCCAGCCATATGCAAATCAGTCTTGACTCTGCCCCCAATGGGAACAGTCCAGCCCGAACTGCCAGGCCAGGTCCTCCCTGGACTGGAACCAAGCATCCTAGGACCAGTTTTGGGCTTTCAGCCCTCATCAGCCAGGATAGCTTTTTTCACAGTTCGGCATTCATATCATACGGGCAGGATGAAGTCCATGTGCTTCATCCTCACCATGAATATTGCTACTGGGATAAGATGGAAGATGGTGAGGTCGTGGTCCTCCTCCTGTACTCCTGTGTCTCTTTTCAGGTTTCTCCACTACCTGAAAGACCTCACAAACATATCTCTGGTAGCTGGCTACCCCTCTTTGCTGCTGAGGAACATGCACAGGCTGATCCATGGCAAAGAGGCCACGTAGGAGGCTGGGATGTTCATGCTCACTGGCTCAGTGCTGTGCTAGCTTGCAACCCTGCTCCCCACACACACTATCTCAAGTGCATTGGTGACATACAGGTCTGGACCACCAGCCTCACCACAAAACACTCAAAATAACATGGACATGGTTCATTAAAAATGCACAACTGCAGCACAGCAAGTCACCTCTATAACAAACATTGAGAAACTCCTCTTTTAACAAACAGACGATCGAATTCAGACTTTCGTGTGTACTGTATCGAATCTCTGTATGCGTCCTGTCGTACGCTGAGGTCTTAGCGCCCTCTGGGCTTCAGCAGTAGCTAACTGATCCTACTTTCTGCTTGTACCTACTTCTTGACACTCATTACCACTGTCAACAGTGGCCTCCATCACTTAGCCAAGTTTTGTCGTATCTTTAACCTCTATCCCCTTAAAAGGCAGTTCTTTGATAGTATTTCCATACAGGAGTGGGTCCATGTCTTATCCAGTACACACAGTGATTGCATGAAACACAAACATGAAAAATTGTTTCTGCCCTTACAGGTCAAAATGTGTTTCCGCTTCATGGCCCTGTCATTTAGCTTTCATGAATCAATTTACAGGATACAAATCTAGCATGTGTGGTAAACAATAAAGCATTATAGCTTGTATTCGGATGGATATATAGGTAGTTTATGGTTATACAGTGGCGGCTACTCCACTATGGCAGAGGAGCTTCGCCCCCCCAGCCAAAAGAATGGCAGGAAAGGAAAAATGAAATGATAATAAACACTTGTTTTATTTTTCCTCTCCTGCCAAGTCTTGGGTGCGGGGTCAGGGGGATGACAGGAAGAGTGGTGGGCTCTGACTTCAGTGTGCATGACGGTTTGGCCGGCCGTCTCAGGCCAGGCAAACCATCATGCACAGTTAAGCTCTCTCCAACCCAGCTGCCTTGCTGTGTTGGAGAGAGCAGGCACATACTACCAGTCTTTCTGTGAGTGCAAACCGAGTGTGCTCAGGCCAATACTGCATGAGAGCAGCTTCAGGATTGGCCGCAGGGCAGTCCGGGAGCCTGTGTCTGGAGAAGAGGAGCAGAAGAGTGCGACGCAGCCAGCTGCATGTAAGTTATTTTTTATTAATATTTTTTTTTTGCCCTCCCATTTCTCCCCTCCATCCCCAGCCCCTGCCCAAGCTGGCCTGCCCGCCCCCCCCCCCACTCATCCACAACACCGGCTGCTATTGTGGTCATATACCAAAAAGCCACGTTTTCACAAGCTGCTCCATGCCAAAATGGAATCGAATATTTTCATTTTAGGCCCTAAATAAATCTTGTGTTTGTTGAAACCACAGAAGACAGGTATTTTCTGCAATATCTGCTGTAAACTGGCTGATGACTAGCGTCTGGCTGATAACTAGCGTCTGGCTGATGACTAGTTCCCTGCCTTACAGAAAAGGGGGATGCTTTAAAAAAATCTATTTTGAACAACTTCAGTGAGAGCCAACTCCACCCAAAGTTGCCACCCTGATTCCCAAAGGGGATCGAATGCAAAGGGGACTCCTTCCCTTTTGCAAATCAGTTTCGACCCCAACTTGGAATTATTGTCGCGAACCCTTGACATGTATGTTACTCTTTCACAATTTACAAGGCACATCCAAAACATGCCCCTTCCAAATTGCATTTTGGTAATCCTTTCTAAACTCGTTTTGCAATTTGGAAAAACTTTTCTGAATCGCAACATGGGCCTGGAACACAAAAAAAGTAAATTACCGGTTTCAATGAACCCTGAAATTTAGCAAACTGCAGGGTTTGCATCCATTAAACCACTAGGAACACCTGGTCCTACATTCTGACATACAACAGAGGAAAGTAAAACGCTAAGAAAATATGAATCTGACTTCAGCACCTTCACCTGAGTCCCGCAAGGCCTTATTACAGAAAAATACTTATACACACAAATACATGCTCTTTGATAATAGTCGCATTTATAATCCCACTTGTCTCAACAATCAAGTTCTGCACTTAAAGCCTTAGGAAATCCTATAAGAGCGAGACGACACCCAAAATACCTTGTCAGGGAATCTGAGGTCGGAGCCAAAGGCTTGCAACGTCCACAGTACACAATGTAACTTACATCTGGGAGATTAAACAAGATCACACGTCCCCTTCACTACTGAGAAGAACAGGCTGTTCCAACATCACACGGAGAGTTAATTGAAGCGTGTGGGCATCTCAGGAAGAGAGACAAGCCCACACACGAGACCGAGCCTATACGTGTAATGGTTGAAAGGAGACAGCTTGATTGTGAGCAATGACACCTCTGACAATTGTTGCTGCACCTCTGAAGTTACGCAAGCTAACTTTACAGAGTGTGGCCGCATGCAAAGCTCTTTACAATGGGATATAATACAGCTAATCCTTTTTTCAGGGAAGGCTCTAGAGGATAAGTGTTTATGTACCACAAGTCAACACAAAGAAACTCCTTCGATGTGACGCAAAGGCAGTGCAGCATAAAGAGATGTTTTTTGAATGAGAGGCTGTTTTGACTGGTCTGTGGCGTTGTATAGACAATAATTACTACACTTGAACCTCATCAGAAAGCATGGAAGTGCATTATATGACTTGCCCTGGATGCAACTTGAAATGTGATTTATCTAGAACTGGTGATAAGATAGAACACACATTTAGGCAACGAAGTCTTCCTTCTCAACAAACCAGAATTCCCAATTAAGTCGTACAAGGAAGTTTGTGCCATATCGAGATTGCAACTTGTGCAGAAATACCAAGTTTCCAGACACTCATTTGTGCAGGTAAAACCTTGTGGACTTTGTGCAGGGAAAACGCTGCCTCCACATTTAGGGCCCTAATTATCAAAAAGTAAGGCAGGGCAGAGCTGCATTGCAGGGAAAGGGCAGGAATGCACCGTATTTATCACAGCCCCTTTAGACCTTCATGGATGATTTACTATGCCCCATAAATCCTTGATTGATTGATTGATTGATTGACAATATGGTATATTCCTGCCTTTTCCCAGTGTTGGCGCACAATGGGCTGCCAAGCACCAAAGCAGGCACCCTTGCACCAGGGTGCAAAGGTGCTTACATTGCATGCAGGATTGGTTTTGTGCAGGAAGGGTCATCTTCCTGCCGAAACATAATGCAGTGAGGCATTGTCCTCTATCTATGTGTGCTGCAGCACACATAGAAAGAGGAAGTAATGAGGAGAAATAAAGATATTTCTCCTGGTTACTCCTCCATGGGAAATGTAGCATTCCCAGGTCTACCATTAACGGTAAATCCGGTAATGCGTCACAATCCATGAGATTTACGTGTGAACATCTACTCAACACCCCAACACAGTAATTGCGAATCTGTGCATTACTCCTGATTAATCAACCACTCAGAGCCACACTAAGTGGCCTTGCGTGGCTTGATTAATTGCATTTTGGGGCTGTGTCGCGCATGCACCACATTGCGTGGTGCACAACCAACGTAACCCCCTTGATAAATAGGGGCCTTAAAGTTTTGCAGCTCCGAGTGGAGGAAACAATATCACATTTAATTAAATAATGCTTAATCATGCGATAAATTTCATAGTGTCATTTTTAAATAAATGTAGAAAGCGATAAAACATTTTGAATTTATAATTGCAGATACTATTCGGTCCTTATATTGGAAAAGAGCTTTGTTCATGCCACCTCTTTGATATGGAATCGAATGTCTTTGCATCTAAGATGTTAATCTAATCTCTGGACTTTTAGAAAGCTTTTAAAAACTTGGCTTTTCTATTCATCTTTGTAAGCAGACGCTAGTGCCAAGACGCCCTCTGGCATTCGTTGCACTTTACAAAATAAAATAAAACAATCAGGCTCTCTTTGTTTTCTAAACTATTTAAATGTAGGACAATAATTTCTTAAACCAACATTGATAAATGTATAACATGCTGCTTTCATTAGACATTTCACAAAATGGCGACATAAAAGTAGTTTTATATGATTGTTGTATGGTAATAATTGTTGTAACACAGAGCTTTAAATCACAGTTTTTTTGCCATTTCAACGTACTATGAGTAACCGATGTTGCTGTTACCCAGTGCAATGGCACAAAAAGTTTCAATCTCATTAAAAAATGAAATGCAGGGTAACCCTGTGTGACATGCAAAGTGAGCCGTACGCAAGAAATATGAAGGTTGCCATGTCACAACTGTAGTGTTCTTCTCCATACTATGTCATACTAGAATGTTGGGGGGATTCCAGGGTCTGTGTTCGACTTGAGACGGTTGCGGTATCTCTGGCTGGCATCCGTCTTGAGTGGTTGTTAAGCTGTCTTCTCTGCAATAAACTACCCATTTCTGCAACAACCAACTGCGTGTAGTTACTTCACCTTTTGGCGACGAGCAGGAGTCAAGCATAGGACAGCGTTCACTTGGTGACGTTCATCTCCGTCAAAAATGATTCAAGGTATCCCTAAATTTGTTGTGAAGTGCATGAATGCACCAGCGGCTTTATTAATCAAGTGTGCTCATGATTGCACCCGCGATAGATTTGTGGGATTGGAAGGCCAGCAATTGTAGCTGAGTTTTTAATTATTTATTTCCACAAAGCGCTTGTGTGCTCAAATTTGGACCCTTTGCCACTCTTATTGCAACAGCGGCTGTATCATAGTATCTAGTGCACCTGCGACAGCCTAGTTTCGAATATTAAAGAAATTATGGGTATTTCGGGACTCATCGTGTTGCGTGTGTCTGGAAACACGTAACGGTAACACTTTTGAAAAATAATCCTCACATTACCTGTGTTCTTTTCCAGTGTTCGAAGTGTTCATTCTTTCAGAATCCAGAGCGCTAAGTATTCGGTGGCTTTCCTCACGGCGTACCGCATAGCATGCTGGGAGTTAGAACTTTGAAAAGCATGCTGGGAGCGTAGTGACCTCACACGCATCCCGGCGGCCATCTTCAGAAAGTATATTTCATTATTTTACCGATACCTGAGCGCATAGCTGGAAATTTATACACACGCAGCAGTTCTGCGTACAAATCCAACGTCGATGACTCGCACATCTCACTTCAAGTAAGAAACGCTTATTTAACGTTTTATGTGTGAAACCACATCGGTGATTTGCACACCTTTCTTTGCAGGTCCTTTCAAAATTTGCCTCATTTAGCATCTCGTGTTTGAGACCATATTGTTGATTGCCCACAATACTTCAAGTCTTTCAAAAGTTTTCTTTAAAAACCATACCATATACTATCATTATATTTCTGTTGCCACAACATTCAATTTAATTTGTTTTTTTAACAAAATTATCACAATGTCTAATATTTCAGCACCACCACATGTTTTACCTGTCGCTGGTGAACCTAAAATGGAGTGGGATCTTTGGTATCCTATGTTTTTGGCATATGTTGAAGTCTTGGAGGAAGATGGTTGCTCTCCAAAAAAGAAACTGGATTTATTAAGACATTGTTTAGGGGGTCAAGGCATTAAAGAATTTGATAACTTACCTCCCATTGAAGGCTCTGAAGGAACTAACGTTTTTGAAATCGCAATTAAACAAATGAGCATTAGATTTGGAAAGAAAATCAACATAGTGATGGAGAGGTTTAAGTTTTACTCACGTGCCCAAAAAGAAGATGAATCTATAGAAAATGATATATCTGCTTTACGTTCTCTAGCAGGGTCTTGTGCGTTTGATAAAATTAACTATGAAGAGGTACTTAGGGGCAGATTTATGTTTCCTGGCGCATCCCTGCAAATCAGCAGGGATGCGCCAGGAAAGATGCGTCACGCAAGTTTACCCTTGCGCCACCACAGATGCGCCGCATTTACAATGCAGCGCATCGTGGCGCAAGGATAAACAGATGCATGACGCATCTGATGGCGTAAGGGCGGCACATTGCTGGAGTCGTGTCGCAAGCACGACGCAACTCCAGCAATGCTCAGGGGCTGCCCATACCTAACATGCTGCGTCATGCCTTACGCCTGCGTCATTAGCGGCCGAGTCTTAGACGGATATAGACGTCCTGACCGAGAATACCACTATGTGGCGATCGTTATGACGGCATCACTTTCTTCCTAAATTGTGTAAATTATTGTCAAGAATTTATGACCAATCCAGATGTCGGCTGACATCTCCTTTAATGCGATACCAGGAAACCATATCCTATAATAAATTCTGATCCCAGGCCGCCAGCCAATTTTTTGTCCTGATGAAGACCCGCTCTAGATGCACACAATTCGGCACTACTACATAGGGTCGAAACGTCGACGATACTTGTCCCATTTGTCTACGCAATTCCACATTCAGAACTAAGAAATTATATCCTGCTGTGGTCTATGCACTTGATTTTGGACCCGTTTGTATATCACAGTCTATTGTTATTGTATATATATGTTATATGTGGTCAATTGTATGTTAATAGACACGCTGAGTCACTGATTGTTTTATGTTTTATGTGTTCTATGGTTGGTCAGTCCTGTAAATATTTTGCTGAATATTTTGATACACATCATAGAGTAAAATGAATTCAATTTCGGAATCTCTAGGTTCATGTGTGTGCTTCGTTGTTTCTTAATGAATGTTTACTGGCTCATTGATTAGTTGTATTGAGTACATACTGAATTAAGTCTACGTGTTTCCCAACAGAACCACTGTTTTTTGTTTTCATTACGCCTGCTTCAAGCAGGCACAGGGTTTTGACGCAGCAGCGTCGGAAAAGTGACTCAGTCAAATCTTGTAGATTTCACTGCGTCACTTTTCCGAGGCTTTTTCCGAGGGAACGCCCAACCTGCATACATTAAACCTGGCGCAGGTTTAATGTGGCGCAGGGCTTTACAACGTGATGCATCTCCCTAGATGTGTCACATTGTAAATAAGGCGCAACATGGTGCATGGTTTACGCCACCGCTGCGTCACAGAAGTGACGCAACGGCGGCGTAAATGTCTCGCAAGGGGCTTGTAAATCTGCCCCCAAGAGACCAAATTATGATGAAAACAAAAAGCAAAAGATACAAGAAAGACTTTGGTTGGGCACAGAATCCTCTCTAAGTGCGGTAGTTAACATCGCTAAAGGTATTGAACAGTCAGAAAGATTTGTCAGTGAAATAAGAAGTCAACCCCAAACTCAATCTGTGAAAATACAAGATTCATTATCCGAGGTGTCCTTAATAAAGAACCAATTTTCTGTAAAAAGAGCCTCGTTTCCAAATAAAAAGGATTCTGGATTTAAGGACAACAAATTTGGCAATAGAAGGAATCCTATAATCTGTTACAGATGCGGTAGTTTTGAGCATGTGGGGAATTACAAAGGATGTCCAGCGTGGAACAAAATTTGTGTCAAATGCAAGAAAACAGGTCATTTTGGGAAAATGTTTAGAACATCTCAGAAATTCAACTATGTTACTTGTGAAGAAGAGATTTCGACGGAATTTAGTGAATTCAACTGCATTTCATGTGTCTATAACAATAATTGCAAAGGTTTTCCCTCATGTGTAGTGCTGATCAATGGGAAAGAAGTTTCCATGATGGTTGATTCATGTGCCTGGTATTCCATTATTGGGAAAAATGTTTATGAAAAGTTGTGGGGAAGTGAAGAATTACTACCCCCAGATATCACACCTGGTGGATATTCAGGGCACAAAATTGATTTAGAAGGGTTTATGTGGGCGGATTTGGATTTCAAAGGGGGAAGAATTAAAGGGAAAGTATACATAGCTACAAAAGGAGTATCCATACTTGAATGGCCTCATCAGCAAGAGATGGGCATAAAATTAGACCCTAATGCTTCACCTCCTGTGTATATTGTCTTACCAGATAAAGAAGAATTTGTTTTAAATGTTAAAAACAGGTACCCCAGTGTATTTGATGGAACTCTTGGTAAATTTGCTGATTTTAAACCTAAAATTATTCTCAATGACACTGCAGTTCCTGTTAGACACAGAGTTCGCAATGTACCACTAGCATATCGGAACAAACTAAAAGAAATGTTAGCAGAATTAGTCAGAACAAAAAAAGGAAGGGTCCAAGGGAAAGTTTAAAGACCTGGACAGACTCAATCCCCTGTTCAGTAATCAATAATACAAAAAGGAGTCTGTCAGTCTAAATGTTGGGCACGGTCAACAAAGAGATAGAAATAGATGTAGAGTATGAGAAAGAACCTTAGAGTGCTGAATGGTTGTAAAGGATTTCCATCAATAACCAGTGATTGGTAGGTGTCATCATCTGGATATCCAACCTTCCCACCACTATAAACCACTCCGTCCTGGAGTATTATTTGTGGTACGGTGTTAACCAGAGCACTTGGATAAAGCCGGCCTGGCTCAGACCTACTCCGAGGCACCGACGGAGAGGGCGGGGCCTCCTTCAAACCTGAGTCTATTCCGGGTGAGGTGAGGTTTACTTCTCGTGCTAACCAGATTAACTTATATAGACTGAGTGCACGAAGGAGTTATACACCGCAAAAGGTTGTATTTTAACATATTCACTGTTCCTTTTTTCACATTTCACTGTTGCAGTAGCAATTAATAATTTAAAGGTCCTGACGAAAGCCATTTGACCATGGGGTCAAGCAGGCTGAAACATGTCGACCACATTGTTAAACAGCCTATTTGTTAAAAGCTGTTTCTGCACCATTTTTAAATAAGGATTGGTAGGAATATCTTGCATTAAACTATCTTCTTCCTCCAACTCCTTTTTTAACATTTTCACTTTACTGCACTGCACTGTTTATATATCATTTCGGTATATACCTGCACATCTTGCCTAAGCTAGTGACTTGGCTGTCTTCTTTCCTTCCCCCTTCCCGGGCTTTATCCAAGTGCTCTGGTTAACACCGTACCACAAATAATACTCCAGGACGGAGTGGTTTATAGTGGTGGGAAGGTTGGATATCCAGATGATGACACCTACCAATCACTGGTTATTGATGGAAATCCTTTACAACCATTCAGCACTCTAAGGTTCTTTCTCATACTCTACATCTATTTCTATCTCTTTGTTGACCGTGCCCAACATTTAGACTGACAGCAGAATTAGTCACACATAACATTATTGAACCTACAGAATCTTCTCCATGGGTTTCTCCGGTAGTTCTTTCACTTAAAAGTAACAGAGATCTTCGGTTATGTGTTGATCTTCGCAGTTTACATAAAGAAATATGGATTGACAGACACCCGCTACCAAACATACATGAACTGATTTCCACTCTTTTAGGAGCTCGTGTTTTCTCTACAGTAGATTTAGCTAGTGCCTACCACCAGATAATGTTACATGACGAATCAAAATGTTTGACAGCATTTATCACACCTGAGGGCATGTTCCAATTTTCACGCATGCCATTTGGTTTAGCGAGTGCTGTGTCAGTATTTCAGAGGCTAATGAAGGAAGTGTTGGAGGGTTGTTCTGGTGCAATTGCTTTCCAAGACGATATTCTAATTTTTGGGAAGGATTTTGAGGAACATGATTCTAATTTAAAAACAGTATTGGATAGTACACAGAAGATGCAAGTTTAGACAAAATAAAGTCGAATATTTAGGGCATGAAGTATCAAGTGAAGGCATTAAACCGAAATTAGATCATGTAATCAGCATTTCCAAAGCTCCTGCGCCTACTACCAAAGAGCAATTGTTTTCTTTTTTAGGGTTAACTGAATTTTACAGTAAATTTGTGCCAAACTATTCTTCAAAAGTTTTCCCTCTACATATGTTGTTAAAGAAAAATTTTAAATTCATGTGGGGCGATGAACAGAAATTAGCTTTTGAAACATTAAAAAAAGAAATCATTTCTGCTCCTTTTTTAAGACCTTTTACTATAGGGAAGGAATGTATTGTTGCCGTGGATGCGAGCAGCACAGGTTTAGGCGCTGTGTTAATGCAAAAGAATCTTGGAGACGAATATATAGTATCTTATGCATCGAGGTCTCTACGGGGTGCAGAATATAATTATTCCACTATTGAGAGAGAATTGTTAGCTTGTACTTGGGCTGCTCAGCATTTTCGTAAATTTTTGTGGGGCACAAAATTTCAGTTAAGAACAGATCGCAAACCTTTGATTAATATGTTAGCAGCAGGGGGGTCAGAACCCTAACAGCCCGTCGGGCAAGGTTAGCTGCCAAGTTGCAAGAATACCAGTGCAGTGTAGAATATATTCCTGGTCGTTTGAATGTACATGCCGATTGCATGTCTCGGTTGCCTCTGCCTAATGTTTCTGATTCTGACAATGATGTTGAGGAGTGCAACGTAGCATATATGTTATGTTATGTTATGTTATGTTATGGGGTATTTATTAAGCGCACAGCTACTCCAAGGAGTGTCCCGGCGCTGATTTAATCCCTACACAGAAAGCAAACTGTCATCTACTCCCATTCTAGTTCTGAAAGAGCCAGGTTTTCACACCCTTACGAAAGTTTAAAAGGTCGCATTCCTGTCGTAGCTTAAAAGGAAGGCTATTCCAAAGCTTTGCTGCGACCACCTGAAAGGAGCGACCACCTTTACGGGAAAGGAGAAATTTGGGCACATTGAGTAAATGTTGTGAGGATGAACGAAGTGTTCTGAAGGGTTTATATAGCTGAATCTTATTTCTAAGATATGGCGCACCAATCTTATTTATGGCTTTAAACGTTAAGACCAAGGATTTAAAAGATATCCTTTGTCTTACTGGCAGCCAATGTAAGGTACTCAGGTGTGAGGACATATGGTCTCTTAGCCCCACTGTTAAAACAGCCCTGGCCGCAGCATTTTGAACCACCTGTAGACGATTCAACAGATAGTCTGGAAGACCCAAATACAGTACGTTCACATAATCTAATCTGGACATGATCAAAGCTTGGACCACTGTTTTCTTATGCGCAATTGGGAGAAGAGGGAGGAAGTTTTGCATATTTTTCAGCAGTCCAAAGCATGTGCCCGCCGTAGCTTGGACCTGGGTTTTCATCGTCAGTTCGGAATCAATTTTTACTCCCAGATTTTTTGCCGTGCAAGCCGGCTTTGCTGGAGGGGCACAATTTCTTGGCCACCATTGGCGCCATTCATTGTCTGGGGTATGTCCAAAAAAGATAATTTCAGATTTATCTGAATTACAAAGTAACTGATTTTGGCTAAACCAGTTGAACACCTCCGTACCTCCGTAAGACAGATATTGATTTTCTCTCCGTCGAACGACTCCTTCTTTCCACAGGTAAAGAGCAGTTGTGTATCGTCAGCATACGAAATAATTTTTGCCCCATATTTTTCGGCCAGTAGGCCTAAGGGGGCCATATAAATATTAAAGAGGGTGGGACTCAACACCGAGCCCTGCGGAACCCCTACATTTAAGGTTTGAATGGGACTAGAAAAAGGCGGGGCCCAAATTGTCTGCTGACGGTTACTTAAGAAGGAGGAGAACCATCTGAGAACCGTGCCCTCGATATTACTCTCCCTCAACCTAAGGAGGAGCCTATCATGGGGCACGGTATCAAAAGCTGCTGACAGATCCAGTAATATCAGTACAGCTTTGCCTCCAGTATCGAGAGAATTTTTAATGGTTTCGACAACTTCTAACAAAGCTGTTTCAGTGCTGAAATTCGCCCTGAAGCCTGATTGACTGGGGTGGAACATCTGGTTTTCTTCAATAAAATCAGTCAGGGTTGAATTTACATACTTCTCCACTACCTTGGAAAAGAACGGCAGGAGAGAAATCGGCCTATAGTTGCTGACCACCAGCGGGTCTGCAGTTGCGTTTTTTAGTAGAGGGATCATTTTTCCATGTTTCCAAATTTCCGGAGGCCTTCCCTCAGATAACGATAGGTTAAGTATTTTATTGACAGCAGGATTTATGACTTCGGCAATTTTAGCCAGTATTTTTGCCGGAATAGGGTCAGTAGATGATCCAGATTTTAAAGCTGACATAATCTTTAGGGAGGCTTCCTTAGTCATAGGAGCAAATTCCGACAAAGAGTGCCCGCTAGAAGGATTAATAGGAGACGAGCTAGGCATGCTACTAGTCTCGGAACTCCCGAACAAATCTTGGATTTTTTGGATTTTATTATAAAAAAATGGTGCCATTTCCTTTGCCCAGGTGGCCGTAGGAGAGAAAGGGCTCTTTGAGGCAAGGGGAACCGTGAAGTCTTTAACAATTTTAAAAAGTTCCTTCGCACAGTTCTCTGCTTGCTCAATTTTCCTGGCCAGGAATTGCTTTTTACCCTCACGGACTTTTGCATAGTAGGCCTTCAGAGCACCTTTATATATTATTTTTTTTCCTCTGGGTCGAAATTCCTTCCCCAGCGCCTCTCAAGGACCTTACAGGCGCTTTTTCTCTTTCTCAGAGACTCAGAAAACCATGGAGCCGAATTACGGCCCTGTTTGGCTACTTGTACTTTAAAAGGGGCCAATTTCATACTATACTCCTGGAGCCAATTTTCCAATGCAAGAGCGTCACGCTCCAGATTATTTTTCACCACCAGGGGAAATTTATGAAGCAGATGAGCAATTGTTTCCGGGGTTATTTGATTAAAAGACCTAAATGTTTCTGAACGAGGATTACAATATCTCAATGGTTTGGTTAGAGTTTTAGCTATTGTAAAATTGATCAGAAAATGGTCAGACCAGATAATATGCTCAGGGGCCCCTACTTCCAGCTTCGTAGTGGAAAAAATCTGGTCTAAAGTATGTCCTTTTTCATGTATGGGGTGTGTTACGTAAGGAGCAAGCATAAAAATATTAAGTAACTCCTGGAGTTTAACAGAATCTGCATCCATGACTTGGTCAAAGTGAATATTGAAGTCCCCTAATATCATACACTGTCCAAATTTGGTCATAATTGGTGTAATAGCAGGACCAATAGCTGCTAGAAAACTTCCGGCGGGCCCAGGTGGGCGGTAGACCAAAACCCCAGCAATCGTTTGATGGGGGGATACTCAGCTCCAGTAGGTTCTGTCAGCGATATTTGTTGACAGACCAAAGGCTGTTTATAGACGATCGCAATCCCACCGCCTCTTCCTCCCTCTCTATCCTTCCTCAGTATCCTATAGCCTGGGGGGAGAGCACTGGTGACGGTGGGGTTAGAACCTTCATGTAACCATGTTTCAGTAAGAAACATTAGCTCCGGCTGACTCTCTAGAAGGAGATCGTATAGCTGGAGTTCATGTTTATGCTTCGACCTTACATTCAGTAAAACAATTTTTAATTTATCATGCATTAGATCCACCGCACCCGGCTCACGTGGCTCACCAACACACTCCCTCCCGGGTTGGTAATCCTGGGCACTCGACTGGATACTAAAATTCCGAAAGCAGATGTTACAGGACAATGTGCTCGAGTCAACCGCTAAGCAGTGGCGAGGGCATTGGCTTACCTCCCTATCCAGCTCCATCAGTTGCAGCCTACTGTACTCTAGAACTCGATGACAGGTCGTGGCGTTAACTGAGTCTAATCCGGCATGATTTATGGCTCTGGTCTCTTCTGGGTCGCGGACGGGCGCAGACGGGCTTGCCTTGTGCGCGCCTTTGGCGCGCACGCGGCGCGTCCGCTGCACGCTCGCGCCGTGCCCCTTTTTATATTTTCCAGGTTGTGGAATGACTAGACCGCTCCCCACTCCAAGATGGCAGCTGGGGGAGGCGCGTCAGAGCCCCGAGAATGTTTCAAAACTTCCCGCTACCCACTTCCTTTCCAGCGCTTCAAATTAGGTCACAGCAGTTTAAAAATCGAGTTCCCACACAATGTAATAACAAAGTTTCTCACACCCCAGTGCACAATTTTTAAAAGTTCGATCTCAAATTAAAATAGCAGCATTAAATCCTCACAAGGATATTTAAACTAAAATATTAGCCTCAGTCATATAAGTCACATAAAACAATGTGCAAAAACGCAGTTATCTTTTCAAAAAACGGTGGCAGAGAGCAGCCGCTACTCTGTCCATATACTATTGAAGATGACAACTATGGTACAGTTACAAATTCTGAAGCCATTTCAGAAAAAATGTGGGAAAAAGCCATGTCTGAAGATGAGGTTTTGAATACTGTTGTGAAATACATGCAAAATGGTTGGCCCGAGGAGAGGAAGTTGAGTAAAGATTTGGGTTCGTTTTTCAAAATCCAAGATGAACTTATGTATTTGCAAGGCATTATCACTAGAGGTGATAAAATTGTTCCTCCATGTAAAATCAGAGAAAAATTGGTAGATATGGCCCATGAAGGTCATATGGGTATGTCAAGCACTAAGCGACATGTGAGAGAGTTTTATTGGTGGCCAAGTATGGACGGTATGATCGATAAATGGGTTAGAGAATGTGTACCATGTTCCAGAAGCGACAAGTCAGTCAAACCTTTAACTGTAGATGTTACTCCTGTTGAATATTCTCATGGACCATGGCGGAAACTTGGAATTGACATAATAGGTCCTTTGTTTCTTCCCTCTGTTAAACAAGTGTATGCTTTGGTTCTAATAGATTACTTTTTGAAGTGGCCAGAGGTTAAGATTGTAGAGAAAGTTACATCAACTCAAGTTGTGGAGTTCTTGGATAATGTTTTTTGTCGTGAAGGCCGACCTGCAGAACTTGTTTCGGACAATGGTCCACAATTCAAAAGCAAAGAATTGGATTTATTTTTAAGTAAGTGTGGGATTGTTCACAAAAGAGTGTCTAACTATAATCCTCAAGCCAATGGTCAGGTTGAACGCTTTAATAGAGTCATAAAGGAGTCTATTCAATTAGCTGTTAAGAATGACATTGAGTGGAGGAAAGCTTTGGGAGCCACCCTATTAACATACTGGACATCCCCTAATTCAGTCACTGGTTGCTCTCCTTTTGAAATGTTAAGGGGCAGGAAACCCGGTTCAAAGCTTATGCATTGGTGGTTGAAAGCTGGTAATTTGTACGATCCTGGTTTGGATTTTTCTAAAATTAGGGAACGTGTTCAGAAATACCAGGAAAAAATGAGGAAAGGTAGTTCCAAGCACCATCATTCAAATCATAGAGTCAGAGTGGGGAACTTTGTGCGTATTAGATTTGGTGACTCCACCAACAGAAGATGGTCAAAATGGTCTGATCCTGTCAAAGTGATAGAAGTATTTAGTAAAGCTGTTAGAGTAGATGGTGGGAAGATTTGGAATTTCAGAGGTCTTTCTATGTGCAGATCCAACGATTTAGTAAGTAAACCACACACAGTTCCACAAGATCATGATGGTGATGTTATCACTGAAAAGGAAGATTTTCACAATTTCTTAGATACGCTTGATTGTTTTGACTCTAATTTTAATACTTCTGATTCATGTTCCAATGATGCTAATATTGAGATAGATCCTGTTCCAGATGTTAATATTGAGCCAGGTCCTAACATGAACCAAAGTATCGTTCCTGGGAAATCTACATCTTTGCTTAGCAAAGAGTTAATTGAACCAAGAAGAAGTTCTCGCATGCAGCATTCACCTGTTAGAATGAAAAACTTTATTCAATTTTAATTGGTATTTGGGTCAAATTATAAGCATACTTCAATGTAGTTTTCTTAGTTTTATGTTTTTTTTCTTTTTTTCTTCTCTTTCTTTCTGTTTTTTTTCCTCAAAAAGGGGACGGTGTGTAGTGTTCTTCTCCATACTATGTCATACTAGAATGTTTGGGGGATTCCGGGGTCTGTGTTCGACTTGAGACGGTTGCGGTATCTCTGGCTGGCATCCGTCTTGAGTGGTTGTTAAGCTGTCTTCTCTGCAATAAACTACCCATTTCTGCAACAACCAACTGCGTGTTGTTACTTCAAAAACCCCTCTCAGGGGTCCACACAGTTAGTAGGAGCTACTGGGCCCAACCATGGGGGTTGAGGCCATTTACTCCTCTTGTCCCAGGGCACGACCTACCGTGGATTGTGAACAACTGAGCTAAGTACCCTTCAGCACTTGAGCCTCAGTGTTAGAATAGGTCGAGCAGTCCAAGGCTTCTGGGGGGGGGGGGGGTAGGGGTAGAAACAGAGGTGAACTCAGGCTCACAGTTCAAAAATGTTCAATAACAGCAATAAATGATAGTCCAGTCAAATACTTTCTGTTATGACAGAAGGAGTATTTATCACCATAAACTGAAATACAGCATGCACAAAAAATATACACAGCCTCCTCATATCAGGGTTCTAATGTTTAATAGGCAGTACCCTGAGTACCACTACCTTCTCACTAGCGAATGTGGTTATTCCCAATTCACTAGAGGCAACATTGAGGTGAGGCCTCACTAGTAGTAGGTCGAGTCTCAGGAGTCCCACTCCGTCTCTATTGGAAAAGTCAAAAGTGTTCCTGCACCGAAGCTTTATCTGGTAAGCAATTTCCCCTGAGGTCGGCTCATAGTTCAGTTTTGCCCACACCAGTCGGGTCTGTCAGACCAGAATCTCAGAGAGTGTCTCTCTCGTGGGTATGGCAACTGCAGTGGCTGCCTCTGGTAAGTATTGAGTGAGGGCTGGGACTTTTCTGTGCTCCTTCGATCTGACTGTAAGTTTTCTTTGGTCTTCCCCACATGTGGGGAGAGGTGGATGTCATCATCTTCTGGTTCGGATGCTCAGTTGGGGCTCTAGCCTGCACAGGTCACCATGGCAGCCTCTCCTCATGACTGATGGTATCCAGCTGGCTATGATCCTTGTCTTTGTCTGGTGACCCCTCTGTCATATAGGGTCACCACACCTTCTCATCACTCAGGTGATGTCCTGATTGACATAGCAGCAGGTTCATTTTGACAGGGGCTCCCTCTGGCATACAGGGTAGTTGAGTTACACACCACGCATAGGCAATGGTCTGATCAGCATGACAAACTTCATGGCAGCCCTCTCTAGCACATGGGTCACTGACTCACACACTGCACATGAGCGACAGCCCGATCTGCATGGCAGTGATGATGACCATGGCTAACTTTATGGCTGCCCACTCTGGCATATGGGGTCGTTGACTTGAACCTGCAAAAAGGCAGAATCCTGATCAGTGCCGCAGCCATCTCCTCACACCGGCCAGCCTCGCTCTCTCTAGTGCGCTCCTTTTTCTCACATGGCTCAGTGGTTTTTGCAAGGAGGTAGGCACTGGTGCTCTGAACTCCAGTGGCAGGTTCTCTTGGTTGTCCCTGGGTGAGGTTCACTCACCCAGCCAGAAGACTAGCAGGCTTTAGCCTCCTATCCTGGTCACAGTCAGAAGTCTTGCAGAGTTTCCCTTCCTCGCATAGCCTATCTGGCTGCTTGGTAGTTGACAATTTTGGGGGCTTAATGAGTTGTCTGAAATTGCCAGATCATGATGTATCAGCCGTGAAATGTCTCCCTTTTCACTACGGTTCCCAGAATGCAATGGGTTTATCCACTTATTCAAATCCACTTTGGGTCTTGAAAAAAAGGCCGATTTGAATCCCGTAATCAAGGCTGTGAGTACCAGCTGAGTCGAAGCCGAGACCTACGAGCATCGCCGAGTCTGACAGAAGGCAAGTGTTTTTTAATCTGAGTGTTTGATTACACCGTGCACAGAGGAATTGCCAGGAAGGCCTCTAGCGAAAGAGCAATTCACAAATGGACTCCTAATAAAAAGGTGCGATTAAGACTAGAAAGCGGGGCCTGGAAAACTTACTATGTAGCCGTTATCAGCACTCTGGAAACGGCGCGCACCTGCTGCACACAGCCTGCTCCTGAAAGATTCACATAGCAACTAAGAGCAGTTTCCCCTTGTTTGTCCTTTTAGAGAGAAGACAGGAATAGAAAGAAGTGGTTAAATACTCAGAGACTTTTCATCGTAATAGATCCAGGTACCGCACAACGGATCAAAGTACGGGGCTTCTCCTTACTTAAACATTGCCATCCAAAACAGGTTGTTCTGCAAGTATGTTAATATGTGGTTCATGTCAACTTTTGCAGTTGCAACGCCTAAAAAGAATCAATCGCTGCTGGTAATCAATTTCCTGGTTCCTCTACAATGAAGTAGGTCCCTTGATTTTTTAATACAAACAGTTGCCTGAGTGTTAGATGCTGAGCAGGGATTAAGTATTGAAAACACACGTTTTAATTAATTTCACAGCTCTCAAGACCAAGTCCAAGTCCTGAGAAGAACCCCCCAGCAGGATGGGGTTTGAAACGCGTTGACTCCAGCTTATGGGATAAGACGTACTGGGTGTGCCACGAAGAAATATCCTACATCCAGTTTTTCCCTGCAAGGACAACACCCCTTGAAACTACTATTCCCAAAGCATTAGACACGGGCATGACAGTAGGCATAAGCCTCTGTCAAAGAACTTTCAGTGTCCACCCAGTGTATATTTCAAATAATGACTGGTCACCTATTTTTTAGGTTACTACTAGGATTAGTTCATACGCACATTGTATTGTTTATTTTGTATTGCATTCCATTGTGTTGCATTATAAGTTGTTTATGTATGATTTTTTTGTAAGTATGACAATGTAATTTCACGAAAAAAGTGTTGCCCGACAAGATGACGTGAAAATAGTGGTTTAATCTTGTTCCCAAAAAATTACAAAAGAAAAGTGAAATAACTCCCTCTGGCTTTGGAATTCAAGTCTAAGGTCATGTTGAATGAATTTATCATAAAGGTACTATCTGGACATCTTGCATGTTATATAGTATTATAGTGGTCCAGTGCAGGGTGTGTAAGGACCCAAGTCTTCTTTGTTCAACAACTATTAGAAATTGGGCATTTCTCCGCGCTTATAACTCTATGTGCATTGCAGGCTTACTATAAATCAATGTCGAGGGATGGGCGACAGCTACGCTTGGTGCATACTTTCGAGACAACCATCATTCAGGAAGGGTTGGGTGTGACAGAGTTACATCTACATACTGATAGCTTTCCTGGGGTGGCAGAGAAAGAGGCGGGTACACTTACATTTGTATAGACTGTGTCCTGCCCTCACACAAAGGGCTGATTTAACCCCTACTGATGTCTGGTGCCAGGACTAGGGTTGAGAGGGAGTGTGTGCACTCCTAAGGTTTATTTTAAAGTACACCCTTAAACAAAGACAATTTTGGGTGTAAGTACAGGGGCTCTGGCCCCATGATTTCAGAGCACTTTTGGAACTGGGATTGAACCTCTGTCAGAAGGACTGCCGCGCTGCATATCTGGAATGCTCTTCTGCTGCTGCCTGCTGCCTACTGCCTGCTATCTGCTGAATGGCATAAAGGACTCACTGTATTGTTTTTCTACTTGTTGCCCTGCTGCCAGCTCTCCCTGCCTCTGTTTTGCAAGGACACTGTGGTGCTGCAAGGAGAGATCGCCCTTAAGAGTGCAGGTCTGGTTGTGCTGGCCTGCCTGCCCACTCTTGTCTGCCTGCCCCCCAAGTGTCCTTCCAGGGGCCCAGTGCATGGTGACCATTGCCTGTTGCTCCTACTCAGAGTGCATGGTAAGTGCTTTACATCCGTACCGTAATTTGTGCCAGTAGCACGTGTTAACCACTGTTTTGAGCTCCTGGTATCCTGAAACAGCATGTCGTGAGTTCTGCCCCTTATTCCTAGATTGACGGTGAGATCTGGCGCTACTGCCATGACAGCAAGCTCAGGAAGAATCCACAATTATTTTGTGCACAACTCGCGCTGCACAGACAGGGCTATGCACTGGGGAGCCACCCTTGCTGAGAGGAACATCACTGAGGAGAAGCCCTGTGACCGGATTGTGGCTGTGATCTATCCCTGGGGAAGCCTGGGATCCAACGCGGTGGGCCCCGCTTCCGAGGCCCATCATTATTAAGTGCACCCAGCGGAAGAAGTTCCCAATCCGAGGAGCTGCCCTTCAAGGCAGGCGCCCAGGTCAGAAGCGACCCCGGGGGTGCCCAGGCCAAAACGGATAAGTTTACATTTACAGTGGTGGCTGCACCGCATGCTCATGTCCAGCTGCGCCTATGTACCCTGACTGTGGTGTGTTCTTTCCCCCTCTCAATAGGACCTACCTGGGGAGCATTTGTTCTTCAGTGGCAGTATAGGGTGAGAACTCGATAGAAGCCCCTGGCCGCCTTCAGGAGACTAACTGACCTAGGATTACCAAAATACCTGTAGTACGCGCAGAGGTGCTCCTGCGGCCTAAGGAGGAAAACCAACCTAGACTCATCTTAGGTTGCATTCTGCAATGGTGGTGATGACTAAAGTGTCAGGAGTCTCGTCTCTACAACACGCTAGGTTACTTTAGTGATCAATGCATTACTTGTGAAATATGGTAATTCATATGTATACTGCCGCATCTCCTGCCCAGACGTTATCAGGTATGATGTTTTGAATTTTGTATTGCCAGAATAGCAAGTAACATGCCAGTAATTACATGCAGTACTTATGATGTATGTCATTTTTTGGTTCTAAGATATAGAAATAATATAAAAACATATTTTTTATATAATCCTGTTTGGTCTCTTGTGGTGTATTTGTTGTGTTACTGGTGTGAGCATGTTGTGCAAGTGCTTTACACATTGCCTCTGATGATAAGCGTGACTGCTCTGTGCCAAGCTAACAGAGGGTGAGCACATGTTAACTTTTGTGTTTAACTTTCACTGACTACACTGGTGGGTTCTGTCTGGTTTGGTGCATACCTTAGCCAACCAGAAACCCCATTTCTAACAAGGTGTGACTCTAAATCTGATAGCCCCACAATACAGGCCATGGGAGTGACTAGAGGTTCACAATTAGATGTCAGCCTTAGTAATATGTGTATCAAAAGGATAATCCAGGGCCTGAGCCCTGCTCTTTTTTATTCTTTTATCAGCTTCATCTCCTTCCTGAGATGTGTCCTGGCCCCTTCCCAGTGACCTCTCCCAGAATCAAAGTGCACCCTTTGAAGTGTGCTGACGAGCCTGGCTCTCCTTTCCTTCACTGTGTCCCTCCTAGCTCACAGGAATGCAGCAATCCACAAATCTGTCTGGGGTATTCCTCCTCCTCATCTCCTCAAGTTCCTCCAGTCAGCCCTAGGTCTCCTAAAATAGAACTCAGAATCTTCAATGTATTGCACCATTCACAGGCACACATACACCCAGCAGATGCATACAATACATGTGCACTGCACAGTACTACATACTAACTTGAAGTCAGCAACGAGTGAGTTAAAAACACAGCAGCAGAACTTTACATGAGTGAGCCTGTAGATTTCACTCCAGTGGCATAGGCAGAAGGCCTGTTCACTTCTACTGATCACTACATGGTATGCTGCCACCACCGCACTTGTGCTGCTTAACTTCTGGCAAAAGACACATAATTGATGGAAGGAATGCAGAAAAATCAAAACATTCACCTCCAGTCAAGAGATTTAGGTTTAATCCATCATTCTTGTGCTCACCATGCCACTCCAGTGCAGACCTGGCCATATGCAAATCAGTCTTGAGCCTGTGCCTCATGGGGACAGTCCAGCCCGAACGGCCAAGCCATGTCCTCCCTGGATTGGAAACAAGCATCCTAGGACTGGTTTCTGGGTTTCACCCCATATCAGCCAGGATAGCTTGAATACAGTGGCACAGTGAGCCCAGGGCCTCTGTCTGGGTATACCAGGCGCACTTAGGGCAAGGAAGCAACAGACAAACAATTGATGGATGGAATGCAGAACAAATCAAAACAGTAATAAAATGGTAATAAAATTATGGTCCGGTTTTACTGGCCTTCTACATATATATTTGCATGCTGTGTATAAGAAAAATGTTATGTCCAGGTTCCATGAGATGCGATGGCAGGCTCTAGAAAGATGCAATGAGCAGGATCAATAGGATATGTATGTCATCTCACAACATCCTCAGCCTACCATGAGGAATCTAACATACCCTTGTGAGAGGAGACTTTTTACAATGGAAATGTGACTTTAAAAAAACTTGCTTTAAAACAGAAATCTGCCTGGATTTGGGAAGAAAGAAAACCTTTCCCACTTTGTTTTGTCTCACCCGTTCTATTACACAAGAAAAGAAAAGACTATGGGGTACGTTTACAAGAAAGTGGCGAAGTGTGTTGTTAAGCCAAGAAGGATAACTACACACTTTGTCACTTTAGAAATGCAGGGCTGCACCATATTTACTAGAATATGGCACAGCCTTGCGTTTCCCTCTTTGCTGGCGCTAAATTAAGCTGCCTAGCACCAACGCAGGCACCCTTGTACCAGAGTGCAAGGGTGCCTGTGTTGAGGGAAAGATTGTTTATGTGCAGGAAGGGGGACCTTCCTGCACATAAACAAACTTTAAATGCAGTTTTGTAACTTCTATGTGTGCTGCTTAATGCAGCACACATAAAAGTTGCAAAACGGCATTTTAAAAACAAATAATTGTTTATGAGCAGTAAGGGGAACCTTCCTGCACAAAAACAATCATTGGCGCTTTGCTGTTATCATGTGTGCTGCCCAAGGCAGCACAGATGGAAACAGCAAAAACGAGGGGAAATAAAGCATTTCTCTTCGTTTCGTCTGTTTAAGACCAGGTTTTCCCTGGTCTTGAATTTGGCGCTCCCTCCTATTTACGCTGCTCTTGTAAATAGGGGCAGCTTCAAAATCAATGGGTGTTACGGTGGAACGCCCACCACAACACCCATTGCCTTCTCCTTTCACTCTAAGTCTAGCGTGAAATGTGCCTTATTTACAAGACAGCATTAAACCACGATAAGTTGCTTAACGTTGCCTTGTAAATAAGGTGAAGTCCCTATCGCCATCTCAATGCCACTAAAAGTGACGTGGTGGAGATAGGGGCTTGTAAATATGCCCCCATGGGTGGGTTATTGAGAAGGAGGTACTGAAGAGTGTGAGTTTTGTTCCGATTTTTTTTTTGTGAAAACTTGGACGCCGCAGCCAGACCACACAGAAAGTTGGCTTATAAATATAAAACCTACCACTGGCAGAGTTGCACTTACAGTGGAGAACAGGTCCCTGTGGCCAACTAAAGAGAAAATCGGCCGCACTCTATGCAGTCTCAGTGGAGAAAGAAACGCACGCATTGTACTTTCATTGTAGAGGAACATGGATTTTTACTTGCCCTACATATTTTTAGTCACACATTATTTAATTTTTGTGCAAGTAGATCAGTTATTTGCTGATAACTTGGTGTTCAGAGTTAATGTTCATGTATATGAGTTCAGAGGCACATTTGTTAAAGAGTTGTGTCACCCGTGCACCACACAATGGGGTGCAAGAGCGGCGCAACTCTGAAGTTAGATTAATCAAGCCACGAAAGGCCACCCTGCGTGGGAAACAGCCATTACAACACGGCTCTTTCCCCGCAATGCCATTACGTCGCAAGCATAACAATGCATGCGATGTAACAACGTGTAGCCATTACTACGCATGTTTTTACATCGCATGCGCTGTTACAACGCATGCAATGTAATGCCGATCCACCTCGTTGTGAGGAAACAGAGGCTCTTCCGTTTCCTCACAACGACGTGCACTGCCCCTCGACGTGAAGCAGGAAGCAGGAACCAGGAGCAGAGATGTTGACGCTGGAGAGGAACCATGAGGAAAGAGAGGTAAGGGTGATTGTGCTTGGGGTGGGAGTAGTGTGGGTAGTGGTTTAGGGTAGTGTTGTAATGTCGTAGTGTTTTAGGGTTTAGGGTAGCGTAGTGATATTTGGGTAGTGTAGGGGGTCGTGCTATGTGTAGTATTTTAGGGTTAGGGGTAGTGTAGGGGTAGGAGTAGTGTGAGTAGTGGTTTAGGGTAGTGTTGTAGTGTTTTAGGGTTTAGGGTAGCGTAGTGATGTTTGGGTAGTGTAGGGGGTCGTGCTAGGGGTAGTGTTTTAGGGTTAGGGGTAGTGTAGTTAGTGGTTTAGGGTAGTGTTGTAGTGTTTTAGGGTGGTGTAGGGGTGGGAGTAGTGTGGGTGGTGGTTTAGGGTAGTGTTGAAGTGTTTGTGTAGTGTAGTGTTTTAGGGTTTAGGGTAGTGTTGTAGCGTTTGTGTAGTGTTTTAGGGTTTAGGGTAGTGTTGTAGTGTTTGTGTAGTGTAGTGTTTTAGGGTTTGGGGTAGTGTTGTAGTGTTTGTGTAGTGTTTTAGGGTTTAGGGTAGTGTTGAAGTGTAGTGTTTTAGGGTTTGGGGTAGTGTTGTAGTGTTTGTGTAGTGTTTTAGGGTTTAGGGTAGTGTTGTAGTGTTTGTGTAGTGTAGTGTTTTAGGGTTTGGGGTAGTGTTGTAGTGTTTGTGAGGTGTAGTTTTTTAGGGTTTAGGGTAGTGTAGTGTTTGTGTAGTGTTTTAGGGTTTAGGGTAGTGTTGTAGTGTAGTGTTTTAGGGTTTAGGGTAGTGTTTGTGTAGTGTAGTAGTTTAGGGTAGTGTTGTAGTGTTTGTGTAGTGTAGTGTTTTAGGGTTTAGGATAGTGTTGTAGTGTTTGTGTAGTGTAGTGTTTTAGGTTTTAGGGTAGTGTTGTAGTGTTTTTGTAGTGTAGTGTTTTAGGGTTTAGGGTAGTGTTTGTGCAGTGTAGTGATTTAGGGTTTAGGGTAGTGTTGTAATGTTTGTGCAGTGTAGTGTTTTAGGGTTTAGGGTAGTGTAGTGTTTGTGTAGTGTAGTGTTTTGGGTTTAGTGTAGTGTTGTAGTGTTTGTGTAGTGTTTTAGGTTTTAGGGTAGTGTTGTAGTGTTTGTGTAGTGTAGTGCTTTAGGGTAGTGTCGGGGAGGTCGTATTTGGTATTGTAGTGTTATTGTATGGAGAGGACTGGGGGTCGGGGGAGGGTTGTGCAGGGGTAGGGTAGAGTCACTTACCTTGCAAACCTTAACCACAAGTATAGCTTTACCACGCATGCCTTTGCGTTGTAATGGCATGCGTGGTAAAAGAATAGTCATGGTTAAATTTTGCTGTGTAGTGGCAATTCGTTGTCATTGACATTGTGTAGTAATACCCGCGTTTTAATGGCACGCGTGGTATTGGTATGCGATGTAATGACATACATCCACCTTGCCTGGCCCTGCATAGCTTGATAAACCTAGAGTAAAACAACGCAGTACAAATCACTGCATTGCGTTACTTTCCCCCAGTGAAGTGTTCCATGGGTAGAGAGTGGATGTTCCCACACATCCACCCATGGATTTTGACGCATTCCCAGATTTACCAATATTAGTAGACCCCTAGAATGCGTCAAAATGCTACGCCTCCCCAGGAGAGTTGCAACAAGGAGAAATATATTTATTTTTCCTTGTTACTTTCTTTTTCTATCTGTGCTGCATTATGAATGATAGATAGAAATAAGAAAATGCCTTAGGAAATAGTTTTTGGGCAGGAAGGCGTCCATCCTGCACAAAAACAGTCCTGCTTAAAACGCAGGCACCCTTGCACTAAAGTTAGCGCTAGGCAGCACATTGTGCGCCAGAGACAGGGATGTGTCATATAATGATAGAGATGGCAGATTCCTACGCTTTCCCTATCACGCAGCGCAGCAAGGTGATTTTGCTGCGCTGTGCTGCGTGACTGTTTGATATATAGGCGCCTCAATTCCTTGTGTTTGAAATGCATCTAGGAATTGATGTGGTACCATGACATACATTTACACACATACGTTTCTAGAGATGTTTGGTCTTTAACAACTTACTTTACTTTCAAATACAAAAATATGGTAGCTTGTAGGGTGTTTAACCTATTTAGGTTGATCACTAAATCATTAGGGTGTGTCCCTTAACTTCCTGTAGGTGGAGTTGCACAAGACTACCTAATTTTGTGTTTTCATTTTTTTATTTAAAGGTAATGACAGGTTGTTCAGTGGAAATTAAGCCCTGCATTGAATATATATATCAAAATATGGCATGTCTTAGATGATCATTGAAATGATGGCATTAGGAAAATCACAGTCTGTGATTATTCTGAAGCTGCTCAGTTCACTAATTATTTAGCGTGCAAGCCCTTAATTAAAGGCATACAGAACAGACTCATATCCTTTAACAGCAAGACATAATCCCTTTTGGCAAATCCCGAAGTAATAAAATAAGATTATTTTGTCAGGGGATCATTCTAGCGAGATTACTCATTATGGGCAGGAAGAAATAATTAATGAACTTGAATGAAGCATGAGTGTATGTAATTTCTACAAGCTGACATTACCTTAAAAAAACTGTGGAATGATTATTTTTTAAATTATTAAATTATTCTTGGTCATGTATGATATATGACTTACCAAGAATGACAATTATATAGATGAAGTGTCCTTACTGATTCTTATTTTTGAAATTAAAGTTGTACTGCAACAACTAAACATATTTAGGGGCATATCAGCAACAACCGGCGATAATTATCGCTAAACGCACTTAGCGCTAGGATAATTATCGTCGGCTAACGTGGATTTTTATCGCTGAGATAGCGTGCTAATAGCAACACTTATCTCAAAAGCGATAAAAATCCTAGCGCTAACTGCCTAACGTGAAATTATCGCTGGAAACCCAGCGATAATCTCACGAAATGTGGCGTTAGCTTGTTGAAAGGGCCCCACAAACTTAGCCATGATATCCACCTTCCATAGGATATCATGGCTAAATCAGTCCTGAAGCAGGCGTAAGGAAAGTAGGGGTTATCGCTACTTTTCTTGCCACTATGCTTCATGGCATGGGGCTTGATGATAGGAGAAATGTCGCTTAGCGACATTTCTCCTGTCATGTCAGGTCAGGAACGCCCACTTTGCATCTCATTAGAGATGCAAAGCTGGGCGTTAAGAATTTTTATGCTAACGCAAGGTTTCACGCGTTAGCGTGACCTTGCCAATTTGGCGATAAAATTATCGCCGAAAACGGCCGCAAAAGCGTCGATAATTTTCTATCGCCGCCTTGTAAATATGCCCCCCTGTTCTTCTGCAATACCTCATATTGCATTAGATGTCTGAATATTACAATTATTTGGGAGGTGTCTCGAAAAAGCATTTTATAGAGAGTTACAAAACTGGAACTTAGGGGCATATCAACAACAACCGGCGATAATTATCGCTAAGCGCACTTAGCGCTAGGATAATTATCGCCGGCTAGCGTTGATTTTTATCGCTGAGATAGCGTGCTATTAGCAACGCTTATCTCAATAGCGATAAAAATCCTCACGTTAAGTGGCTAACGTGAGATTATCGCTGGAAACCCAGCGATAATCTCACGTTAGCTTGTTGATAGGGACAGACAAACTTAGCCATGATATCCTCCTTCCATAGGATATCATGGCTAAGTCAGAAAAATACCAGATGTAAAAAAGCAGCGTTAACCGCGGTTAGCGCTGCTTTTTTTGTCTCTAACAGGGTTAGCGATATTCTTGATAATAGGAGAAATGTCGCTTAGCGACATTTCTCCTATTATTTTACTCTGGAACGCCCCCTTTGCAACTCATTAGAGATGCAAGGGGAAGCGTAGAGTAAAAGGGTGCTAACATGCAAATTTGCATGTTAGCACCCTGTTGTTGATAGGGTGCTAGTTTTATCTCTGCTTTTTTGGCTTTTAAAGCCAAAAAAGCAGAGATAAAGCCCTTGTTGATATGCCCCAATTTTGCTAGGTTGTAAATTGGCCAACATTCAAGTACATGAAAGTTAGATGTAAGGTGCCTTAAAAGTCTGAATAGTGATTCATGCAACAAGGAACTGCTAACGCTATTCAACATTGATTGCAAGCAACCTTCATCTAGACTTCGCGATGTATGTGAGATATTCGGGGTAAAGGTCATGTGTAGACAAGTGTTGCGCTGAATGTAGTAAAGGTCTTTATATCCCAATAGAATGTCATAATGAGCTGCCTATATAAGAAAGCTATAGTACGGAAACTGTAAGCCAATCTACATATTATCCCAAAAATTAAATCAAGGGACTGTATTGCAGTCTGGTCTGTATGGCAGCCTTTGGAGCTGACTTGTGTTGGACATATTGAAAGGGTCCCAGAGAAAACTGGTACATATGTGATGGAGCTGCGGGAAAGTGACCAGATTTTGGGGTAGGGGTCCTTGAGATAATCTATTTGATTTCTGTTTTATATGTTTATTGGATTTTTTTTATTATAATTCCAATACAATATATTTGTTACATTACAATAGTGTGTGCATAGAAGTCATGGGTCTAAAAGAATATGCATAGGTAATACAACAGTAGATAGAATTGGGGCATATTTACAAGGGCCTTATCTCCGCTTTTTTGACTTATAAAGCCAAAAAAGCGGAGATAATCTTTTCGCCCTATTTGCAAGCATTTGCATTAGCGCATGTCAGCAGCCGTTTTGCCGACGCCTCGCTTTGCATCTCTAATGAGATGCAAAATGGGTGTCACTGGGCGTACCCCTGACGGACTGCCTTATAAATTATCGCTAAGTACACATCTAGATATTTACACAGTGGCCCTCAGGATTTTAGCAGACGTTAGTTTTTGGCAAAAACTAACTAACTGAAAACTAACGTCTGCTAAAATCCTGACTAATGTATGTTGACAATGGGTGGTGGATTGATATGTTACGACCACAGGGTCGTATCATCAAGCATATCGCCGTTTTGCAGGGAACATCGCGGGAAAACCAGCGATGTTCCCTGCAAAACGGCGATTTCCCCGCTATCGCTGGATTATATATCGCCCTTGAGTTATGCTTTGATGATAACGCGTTAACTCGGCGATTTAATTAAGCGATAGCCGGCGTTAGGGAAATCAGCGCAAGGCGCGCTGGACGATAATTATCGCCCCTCGTTTTTGATATGCCCCATTGTGATCAATGGAGATTGGGCGCCTGAATGCAAACGCCAGTTTGGACCACAGGAGTAGCAATAATTAAATGAGCAAATGGTAATTCAAAGTTCACATAAGTGAGGTCCCTTGGAAGGTAAATATGACAAAAAATGTAAATGCGAACAATAATGTAAAAAAAAAAAAAACTCAATAGACGAAAAATAAATGAATTAAGAAACCAAATAAGGTCTGTACTCATTTGAGCTGACAGAGTATAGCATCATAAAGGTTGCGAATTCGGAGGGCACCAGTAAGGCTATACAGATTAGTGTCAAGTGGTAGGAGAGACTCAGGTGTTATATATGTTATGCAGTGTGGAAGGAGGAGGGAGAGGAAGAAGGATGTGAACGACAGGAGCTCTCAAGAGGGGTGCGGAGTAGTTGGTTCCCCCTCACGTATCAGAAATGATGTATTTAAGGAGACCCTTCACCTCTTTCCTGCCCAGCAGTGTGCTTTGCACCCAGGCTCACACCAATATGGATAGAACCCACACAGAGGCCACTGGAGGGTTTGTGCTTTCCACTTACGGATGATCCGCCGCTTCACCAGAAGGAAGGCGAGGTCCGCAAAGTGCTTTGCATCCTTGAATGTTTTTGGACGGCGGCAGAGCCCCAGGATGCACACCTCCCAAGTGTAGGTCACATCAGTCCTTGTGCAGCGTGTCAAGTGTGTAATTACATCTTTCCAATATGTGGTTAGTGAGGGACAGGACCAGAGCATGTGAACTAATTCTATGTCACAACGGGGACAAACAGCATCCAGTGGCGGCCGCTCCATTTGGGCGTCGGAGCGCCGCCCCACTGCTTTCTCGCAGTGCGAGAAGCAGAAAATAAAATGGTATTGAAAATACCATTTTATTTTCTGCTTCTCGCGTTGCGAGAAAGCAGACGGCATTGGTAGCAGCCCGGTTGGGGGCGGGCGGGAGATATGCCTGGTTGTGGGCGGGCAGGTGGGTGGGTCAGGGAGGAGTGGCTTCCACCATTCTGTGTGCCCGGACTGCTTGGTCGGCCCTGGGGCCGACCAAAGCAGTCCTGCTCACTGTACATTTTCTCTATGTAGGCTACATGCAGCCTACATAGAGAAAATGGCGTCCCTACTGGTGCCCGACTGGGCACCGCCTGGGACTCCTCACCAAACACAACGCTGCCATTGCAGCGTTGTGATTGGCTTACAGGAGGGAGGGAGCTGCATCATGCCTGTTCCTGTTGAGAATGCGGGAGGGACCCTGGCCCAAGAGCAGAGGCGGTGGCGCGGTACGACCCAGTCTGGTAAGAAGTTTTGGTTTTATGTTTTTATTTTACTTTTAATGTTAAACCCACCCCCCCACTCCCCCCGCAAACACCCCCCCGCCCGCATTGGTGCCAACGCACAGCCCCCCCACGAGTATTGCCGCCAATGTAAAGCGTTTTGTGTCCGTTCAGCTTCTCTTGTTCTCCCGCCCGCTCCCCCCCCCCCCCGCAGCAGCCGAACATATCCCCGTTTTAGAAATGATGAACAGGGCACACCTCACTCCTGTCAATAATTGCATGTGAGAGAGTCTGGGGCGTCATGTTAAAAGATCTGCCTTAATAATGTATGCATCTATAATTACATCTTAACGTTTGTTCCTGAATTGTGTTTTTTTCATAAAGGGAAGCTTTTTTTTGTAGGCTCAGTCCCCTCTCTGCCCCTTATCACTCCGTTTTCCAATTTATGACCAATCGGTTGGTGGGGGTGAGTGGAGGGTGTTCTGGGGCTGCCCCCGGCTGACACCACCACTGGATAAGGTACTTCTGACATTACGGGTAATGGCGGGGTGGAGGGGAAAGCAGCCACATAAACACTGGATGCCAGACTCAGGCGAGTTATTTTCACCCCTGCTGTGTAGAGTGCGCGCGCCGTGTGATCTGCTGCAGGTGAGTTTTCGGGGACGTAGGTCTGGAGCCTGGGAAGTTACTGAGTGAGGGGGTTTTGTTCCCTCCTTCTGTTTGCAATGTAATTTCGTGTAAGGCGCTGAGCTGTGTAAACAAGGTTCAGGTTTCAGCGTCTGTTCCACATCCTGTGATTCTGGGCTAATCACTTACCCTCTCCTGCCTCATATACACTTTGAATATATCCCTGTGTAATGTAACTACATACCTGCCAACTTGTATATTCAGTTATTTTAGTGACAATTGCGCACCTCATGAGTGGAAATCACTTTTCACTCAGATACAGTAACAGCTGGATACTTCTACTCAGCAACCAATCTTACCTCAACATTTGAAACCGCTGCTTTAAACTGCCTGGATCTCACCCATTCAGAGGTCCGATATTCTGGCTACCTAGTCCCACTGAACTATCAAGATAGCACACTGTTTCCGAATGAACTATGCTTCACACTAGCCAACCAATCTGCAACCACAGCGAATATCTCACTGTTATGCTATACATAAATGGAATTCAAGAAAACATTTTCAAATACACTGTTCTCAGGGGTCTGATTTTATTGATTTAAGGCTTTGTGAATTACTAAGTGAAACATCTATCGATATGTCCCTGTATAGTAAATACAGGTGTGTCATTTGTATGTGGCCCCGCCGTTTAGAAAGCTGTCATGTCTCCGCACAGACCTCTTCATTATGTGTGCACCCCTACAACTGAAACTGCTGTATTCTGAAGCTAGCCATGTGCCATCTTCTATTGCTGCTCAGTTGCGTGAGTGCTGGGGCTTATTTGACATAAATATTTCGTATCACTAATCCGAGTTTTGATTTATAGGTGGAAACACACCTGCTAGGACCAGAAGGCATTAATCCTTCATTGTGCACCCTCAGGTCAATATTCATGCCCTCATTAATGGTAGTTAGTGTATGATAGATTGCCGCCCTGACACTCGAAGGCCAAGTTTTGAGTCACTTCTCGCTGATCTATGTTGGGACCAGTGTTCTTAATGGAATGTAGAAATTCATAGACCGATAAACGCACGTGTTCTGGTATTCAGCCCTCTTTGCAAGCTATGTCTGCGTATTTATTCTTCCACAAAGCTTAGTCACTCAAGTAAATAATACCTTGCTTGATGATCGAATTGCTTGTTCAGCACCAAAAAGGGGGTCATTTATCTAAGTTGGCAATCCTGCCGATATGTACAAGCAGCAGTTTGTGTCACTCTTCAGATTCCAGAGGTGCTTCGCTGTCCAGGAGGTAGGTACTGGACTGGTAGACATACTCTTACAGTACAGAGCACGCAGGTACTTGACCAGGGGTAGACATGATCTGACAGTACAGAGGATACATGATCTGACAGTACAGAGGATACACCACACAAGATGCTGCATCTGTGAAAGTAAGGCTGCCCAGTGTAGGTATCGCATTCATGTGGCAGTGAAATGACATGAAACATCACTTGATGGCACGCACACGTGAGATATAATGAATATGTCGGTAGAATAATGTAGATTATTGAACAGGGTCAGTCTGGTGTTTTGAATTTGTGATACCCCCACCCCCTTAATATTGACTGTGATGGGTTTACAATACTGGACATAGATAGGGTTTTCAGGAGTAAGTCTGCTGGTATAGCTCATGTACGTCTTGCCCTACTGGCAGCTGTGAGTGGTCTTTCGGTAGTGGGTAGTGAGTATTAATTACCTGAGGCTGTTGACCAGAGTGCTATGTATCTGATGTGGGAAGGGTGCAAATGTGACTTTCTTTGAGAAATGGTGTCTCCCTCATTGAGCAAGGGGTGAGTGGAACGCAGCAAAAGTCAAAATCCCGGTTCTTGGCTGTTCTCGCAACCTCTATTCTGTCTGATTCGTGTCTGGCGCGCATTTTTTATAACACTTTGCTGGTAAAATACACAAAGATTGTCCTCTACAACTCATAAAAATTGGCAATTTCTTAAATGATAAATATTTCAATCATATTGCTTTATTAACATTCCTGCTTCCTCAAGTTTGCTTGAAAATGCACCATTTGTCCACTATTTATTTCAAAATGTTCTCGGGGGGGGGGAGAATCCCCCAAACCCCCCTTAAGTTGTATAGGCTCGCTCGCCATAATGCACTACGGCAATAATTTTACGCTACACCACTTTCAAATGTCACCAGCCGCCACTGACAGCATCCATGCGGTGAAAGTAACAATTTATTGCTGTGAGAGTTAAGTAGTGTGGTCAGGATATTGAATTGAATTCATTTAAAACTAGCGTTTCAGACACTAAGGAAGAATAGGTTAAAATAATTTGCCACTCAGTGTCTGTACACCCACGGCCAAGATCTGTGCCCCAATGTCTTTGCAGTGTGGTGAGAGCAACTTCTGTGTGTATGCATAAGGCGCAGCCAACCATCGGGTCTGGTGGCCACCCGCACCCAAGACATGTAAATATTGGATGACAAGATGTTGTGGGGGTTCCTGTTGCATATCTCCCCAGGACTGGCTCAGCACACTGATGAAGGAAGCATGTAAAAAGAATTGGCCTGGTGGGAGTTCAGAGCCAGCTAGTAAGTCCTCTATGGGGAGGAGATTTCCATAATGATATTGAGTGAATCTATTTGATGTTAGGAATTAATGTAGATCTCCCCTAATGCTAGTTCTTCATAAATATCAAAAAATGATTTGATCTTAAAACAAGTGCTGATTATTGCAAGTACATTGATTTTGGGTCTGTTATCGTCCTGCCTGAGCCCACGATTAAAGATTAGATGAAAGAACTCCTAACATTTGCAAAATATGAAAAAACAGATGTATTATCCATTGAAACTTTCAGGTTATAGCTAATCTTTGATAGATTGCATGCTTAAAATATATTTGTATTGTTCCTTTTCCTTCTTTTTGCTTTCATTTCTAGGTGTGGTGTTTTTAGGTTTACTCAAACGTGTATCATAAACTTATGTATTGGGGCTTTTAGTCACCTCTCTTCATACATTGGTCTGTTGTTCTGTCATTCACACTTTGCTTCTACCCACTATAGCAAATAACTTGGGATAGTGGGTCAGTCTACTTAAGCCACAGCTTAACTTCACTGTGAGCAACTGCATTGTGTTCTTTCACAAAGAAGCACATCCAAATACAAGCTAAATCCCTTCAGTGACAATGTTTTGGTCTTTATTTATAAGTACTTTAGTGTTGCCTTTGTGTTTAGAGCCTGATGTAATAGCAGGATGCTTGTGATGCACGTTCCATCTTTATCAGATCCCATCTCCTAGCTCTGCTGTTGTAAATTCCATTTCCATTGATTTGCTTTTCTGACTACTGCTATTTCACAATACCAGATTGTGTCTTTCTGAAACTGATTGGTATTACGTTACCCTCTTTTTACTTTGTTTTTTTCTCTTTCTCTTTCTTACTCTCTCTCTCTCTCTTGCTCTTTCTTTCTTTCTTTCTTTCTGTTTCTTTCTTTCTTTCTTTCTTACTTGCCTTTCATTCTTGCTTTTTTTCCCCTTGGCTTCTTTCTTTCTTTCTTTCTTTCTTTCTTTCTTTCTTTCTTTCTTTTTCCTTCTTTTAATTTCTTTCTATCTTTCCTTCTGACCTTCCGTCTCTCTCTCTCTCGCTCTGTTTGTTTCTCTCTTTCTCTTCCCTTCCTTCCTTCTCTCTTTCTCTTTCTTCTTTATTCCTTCTTTCTTTTTCACTTTCTTTCTTTCTTTCTTTTTCACTTTCTTTCTTTCTTCCTTCTTTCTTTCTTTCTCAAAGGCAAGAGGCTTGCAGCCAATGCAAGACTGATTGACGGTTTTAGGTCTGTGTTATCCAAGACCTTTTGATTTTAGTAAAATTATCTGTGCAACATAATTTCCTATAGGGGTTGTAGCCAAACTTCATCTATTAGTCTGTGGTTGGTGTCATTCAAATTGTTCTTCCACCCACTCCAGCAGGCATTAAGGGACAAATAATCAGCCATCTTTAGCCATTGGCTGATTTCACTATGAGTTACGGCATGCCAGCATTTCACAAGGCACGCATCCACACACAAAGTAGTTCCCTTCAGTACCAGAGAGTACTATGGTAATGCCATTTTTTTTTTTTTTTGTGAGATCCCAAAAACTTTTTTGCGTGTTGTAAATTATTTTGTTTAGACTGATGATGGCCCAGCATATTCACAGACAATAAAGTTTAGCAAATAACATGACAAAACACGAATTGCCAGAATGCTGGTGCTAATGCCAGGCCTTGACATATGTTTTTCCACCCTAGATACACTTTTCTTAATATTAAAAAAAATTGGTAATGTGCTATTTTAGCTGTACTTGAGTTATGAGTGGGGAGTGATCCAATTAACCTATTAGTATAGCAAACATTTGTTTAATAAAAATGAATATTAAAACAGTAACTCATTTCTATGAGGCCAACTGTCAGGGTAAACAGGCTTAGACTGGTCTGTTGTGAAATAAGGCAATGTTTTTCTGGGCCAATATCGTCTTGCTTTCCAGGTCAAAGTGGACTAGTTTCATAATGCTTAGTGATGTATTGCCTGACTGTCTGTAAGGGCTGAGGAGTTAGTGGGGGTTAGGTCTTAGTGCAAGCATAAAGGAAATATCACTAATACACATACAAACACCTTTGGATGAATGAGTTCATTCCTGTGCCTTGAAATTTATGTTACATTGATTTGTATGACATTGTTCTGCATTCTGTCCATAAACTGTTGTTTTTACATTGATTTGTATAGCACACTAATCCCCCAAGAAGCTATCCAGGTGCTTGGGCAGGTGTGCAGGTGTGAGGTCCCCAAGGTGCTTATACGAAGAGCCAGGACTTCAGCGTCTTGCAGAACTCAAGAAGTGAGGAGGAGGCTCTGATGTGTTGAGGGAGATTGTTCAATTTATAGGGTGCAATGTAGGAAAATAAGCGACCTCCAGTTATTCTTTTGTGGATGAGGCGAATGAGTGTGATTGAGAGTGAGGTATAGCGTAGGTATCTAGAGGGTTGGTAAAACTGTATGCGTCTATTCAGGTATTCTGGTCCTGTGTTATGTAGGGCTTTGTACATGTGCGTGAGAAGTTTGAATTGACTGCGCTTGTGAATGGAGAGCAAGTGAAGCTTTTTGAGGTGCCGTGTGATGTGGATGTGGCTTGGAAGGTCAAGTATGAGTCTTATATCAGTGTTCTGGATGATCTGGAGTCTGTGTAGGAGTTGTTTGGAAATTCCAGCTTAGAGAGAGTGTTGTAGAAGTCAAGCTTGCTGGTGATGAGTGCTTGTGTGATGGTCCTTCTGGTGTTCTGAGGCAATCATGTTAAGATATTTTGTAGCTCTCTTAGGATGTGGAAGCCGGAGGTGCACACTGTGTTGATTTGAGCTGTCATGTTGAGCTTGTTGCTGAGGATGATCTCTTGATTTCTTACATGGTCTGTGGGTGTTGGTCCTAGCTCCGATGGCCATCTGGTGGATTCTGATGGGGAGGTCTTGTTGTCAAAGACAAGTACTTCTGTCTTGTTGGAGTTGAGCTGAATTAATTTCCAGTAATGTCCCTAAATGAGTCTTAGAGATGGATGGCATTCTATAAATTGCTTGTGAAGATGCCTTTAAATACCTTCTGTTTGTGTCCAATTGTGCTGACAATATTTACTTTATAATTAACCATTTGCCACAATTTGTCTGAAAACACACTGTCCACCTCTTACAGAATAAGTGCATTTCTGAAACTCCTAATCGTTATTTGTAAATTGGGAAATCATTTTCTTGGTGCCTATGTCTATTTATTGTCCCAGCCTTACCCTAAAAACATGTATGTCCTGAAGTAGATAGGGAAGGAATCTCAGGACTCTACTGCATAAACACTATTGGGTTCCATTCCTGTACAAAACCTGGTTTAGATATTACAGTCCTTTCCACAGGCACTATTCTATAATTTGCAAATCTTGAAAAGCAGAAAAAAACATAAGGAAAGATGCACTTTGGGTGACTGCTATTTCCCTACACCTCTAGTTTGCAGTTAGTGTGCTAGCTCCTTTACTGTTTTATGACTAAGATGTCACATTCCTGCAGTTGACATGCTCTCCACTGGCTCTTGTTTAGGACAGAATTCTGTTTAGGATAACTTGTTTGTCACTCTAACACCCATCTGAGATACCACTATTGTATTTTTCTACTAATGTGCATCAGTATTTGCTCCCCATAAAGGCAGGAGTTTCCTTCAAACCTGTATACAGCACTTACAATAGACTAAGGGCCTGATTGACAGTTTGCAAGACAGGTTATTCAGTCACAAACATGACGGATATCCCCTCTGCCTTATTCCAAGTGCCATAGGATGTAATGAACTTGTATTGAGGTTGACAGGATGTCCGTCATGTATGTGACAGAGTAACCCATCCGCCAAACTCTAAATCTGTCCATAAATTGTAAAATGCGGAGGCCTCTCCAGAAAATAACTATAAAGCTTTCAAGAATCACGTCAACTCTACTCTGAACAAGTCTACCTGCATTACATCCCCAGGAACAGATGCACAACAGTTGTGACAGATGCTTCTTGTTCGCCAGGTATCATCCCTCCTCACTCCAACATGATCTCTCCTTAAACATGCAAAGCTCACTTAACTTGCTTTAGGGCAAATTTGTTAAAAAACACCTGCTTTATCTACTTCTCTGTCACAGGTTAGCAGCATGATCTGCTAATCCAGGCCCCACCAAAATAAAAGGCCTTATGATGTACCAGGATAAACAAATAGTGCTGATGTGTGCCGCATCTACACATAATCAAAAAAAGCTAGGTTGACTTAACCCAGAAACTATGGACTGGTAATTCTTCAAAATTCGGGTTGTGGGGATGGACTACCCACAGCAATCAAACGTTACTGGGCCCAAGATGTACAACTAGGGTATTTTGCTTCTGATGGGGCCTCATGCTGCAGACTAGTCTCCCTTCCATTTTTTCTTATTGCCTCCTCTGTTTTTGATATCTTTTGCTGGTTTAGATGCTTTGGGCACTGTGCCACTGCTATTCAGTGCCACAGTGCAAGTGCTCCCTATGTTAAATTGATGTATTGATTAGTGACTCCATGATTGGGTTGATTTACTTGTCAGACCCTAGTATAGTGCACAATGGGTGACCGGGGCTTGTAAATCAAATGCTGCTGGTGGGCTTGCAGCACTGGTTGTGCCACCCATGGAGGCAGCTTGTAAAGTGTGTATTCAGGCCTGCCATTGCAGAGCCTGTGTGCAATCTACTACTGCCATGTCGACTTGGTAAGTGCACCCACTTGCCAGTCCCTACCTTCCCTTTTCTTCAAATCAGACACACCTAAGGTAGGCCCAAGGCAGGGTGCATTGTAAGTTTAAGGTAGGACATGCCCTGGTGTGTGTGGCATGTCCTAATAGTGAATTAAAGCCATTTTTGTTTTTCACTATTGCAAGGCTACCAGTCCCCTTAGGCCAGAATGGGTAGTTTGATTATAACATCTTATAATCCTAACTGACCCAGGGAACATGGTAGTCATTCAAGTTTAGTATGCCTGAACTCAAAATGATAAAATACATCTTTTAGTGAAGTTAGTTTTAACATTCTGTGTTTGAAAATACCACTTTTAGAAAGTAGGTATTTTCTTACCTAACCATACAGCCTGCCTCTGCAAGCTTGTGTAGTGTGTGTCTGGTTTTGTGAGTGACAGGGACTGGGTGATTCCAGGAGACAGGGTGAGTCATCACAGGTCTGAATAGACCAATCTGCATGTAGAGTGGCAGGAGGAGTCAGCACCTGGGTCTGAATAGGGCTGTGCCTGCCTTCCACAATGCTGGCTACACCTCCTGTGGTGCGTCTGTTGTCCCTGGCCCACCCTGCCAAAGGAAAGAAGGAGTCCTGTAAACAAAGTGCTCCAGGACTGCACAAAACTGGTTTGGACTAGGTACAGGCCCCTCTGCCTTCAGAGGACAAATCATTTAGTAGTATAAACATGGGGACCCATACCCCAAGACTTTAGATCACTTCTGGAACAACAAGACAAACCTCTGCCAAGGGGAAGAACTAAGGAAGCTGTAGGAGTTCGAATTCCCCCCCTGCCAGTGTGCTGTGTTGCTGGGTTGGCCTACAGTGGTGTCTTCAGTGCCAAGGAGAGGAGAAGGAACTTTCAAAGAACTTTCATCATCTTGCAGAATATTACTCCAAGGGCTTGCACTGGTGCTTGCCTCCTGCTGAAGTCTTGGGGAGAAAAGACTTCTCCACCAGCTCCCTTTTGAATTTCCTTGCTGGGAATTCTGTCTGCAGAAGCCTGCGTGTCACTGGGAGGTGTCACTGGGAGCTGGAAGCTGGAAGCTTGACTCAACGAGAGGAAGTGTGTCGCAGTCGCAGCTATTGCCGTTGCATCGCCGGAGAAGCGTGTCACCGTCACAGAGGTCGTCACCGCATCACCAGAGAAGCGTGCCTTCATCAAAGTTGTTACCCGACGCGTCACCGGAGAAGCGTGTCGCCGCTGCAGAGGTTGACGTCGCATCACCGGAGAAGCATGTCGCAGGGCCTGTCGCAGCTCTAAAGTTACAGAGTTCACTGCACGGCCGCCGGGCGTGCTTGCATCATCTTCACGTCATTGCACCGGATTGTCGCATCGAGGCACCATCTTGTCGCATGGTAACCGGAACGCAGTACGAGAATCAACGTATCACCTCCTCCCCGGTAAGGACCAAGACGCATCCTGTACTCTGTGCAAGCATTGAGGCGCGACGCATCGTCTCCTTCGAAGCAAGGAACCAACGCCTCTCCAGTCTCCATCCCTGCAAACCTTTTTGTTTGTTTTGCGTTACGCCTCCAGGTACTTTTGTGAGAACTTTGTCGCATTTATCATCAACTTGAATTAAGTAACTTCTATCATCTGTAAGTCTATTTTGAGTACAATATTGTGAATTTTTGTAATTTGTGGTCTTGTGTTAAATCTATATAAATAATGCTTAATTTTATAAAACCTGTATGGTGTCCATCTGTAGTGTTTTCTTTGTGTTACTGTATGTGTTCACAAATGCTTAACACACTGCCTCTGAGATAAGCCTGTCTGCTCGTGCCAAGCTACCAAGGGGGTGAGCAGGGATTATCCAGAATTGTAATGCTCTTTCCCTGACTTAGAAGCAAGGGTCCCTATTTGGTCAAAGGTACCTACCTCTGCCAACTAGACACCCCCAGTTCTAACATTGGTGGCAGCGGTGGGATTTCAACTTGCATTTGTGACTCATATACATTAGTAATTGGTGTACACTACTAGTGAGTGCAGACCAAACGCGACCACATACTTTGGTAGAATTTTCTTTCCTTGGACTGTTATTTTTCCTGAGAACTTCCAATTCTTACTGCCATGAGCAGACCAGCATCTGTTGCATCTATGGATCTAGATTTTGATGAAGAGCGGTTGGAAACCTACAATTTGAATCAGCTCAAACTTCTCTGCAGAAAATTAAAAGTTGCTACCCCACGCATTTCCAAAACAGATGACTACCAAAAGGCACTGAGGACCTGGGTAGAAGCAAGAAATGCCCCAGAGCTGGTGGTGGAGCCAGCTGGGGATGCAGATGGGCAGCTGGATAGGCCAGTGTTTCCAGCCAGGAAGGGGGTACCGTCCCCGCCTGGCAGCGTCTCTTCCAAGGACCTGTCCCCCAGAGAGCTGGAAGACAGGGAGAGAAATAGGGTGAACAAGCTGGAGATGGCTAAGCTGAAGATGGAGGGTCAGAGGAAAATAGAAAATAACAGGTTATCCTTGGAGAGTGTGAGAATGAGAATGGAGCATGAGCGGATGTTGAGATCAAGGCAAAGGGTTTAGAGATCAATACCTCTTATCTCTGGTGGCAGCGCAGCATCTGTGCCTTCAGAAGGCAGGGTATATATCCCCAAGGATGTCATCAACGATTTCCATAAGCACGAAGATATTGGGCAGCGGTTTGCAGCCTATGAGATGGCAATGTTGGCCCACCGGGTCCCTGACAAGGATTGGGGAGCTGGGTTGTGGGGCTGCTTTGTGAGTGAAGGGAGGGATACCTTGTTAGACCTACCCAGTGAGAATAGGGTGTCTTATGCCCACATGAAGGAAGCCCTGATGACAATGTATGGTTTGACCCCAGAACTCTATAGACAGAGGTTCAGGAATTGTAAGAAGCTGGAGGCAACCACTTGGGTAGAATATGTATCTTTCTTTTGCAGTGCTATGGATGGTTGGGTGAAAGGTAGCAAAGTGGATACTTTTGAAGCGCTCTATGATTTGTTTGCATGGGAGCACTTGTCTGCTAATTGTTTTCCAGAGCTACACCAGCACCTTATTGATAGCAAGTTAACTAACCCTAGGAAGCATGCTGAGGAGGCGGACCGCTGGGTCAGTACCAGGGTCCACAAGGGTCATGTACGAGAGTCAGCCAAAGGTGGGCAGGATCCCCAGCAGAGGAGTGGGGGGGGGGCAAGGGTAAACAGAGGGAGTTCCAGAAATGGCCCCAAAGTAATTTCCAAGAGAACCAAGGGAAGGGTTCCCAGGCTCCCCCTGAGAAGAAGCAAGAGGCCCCGACAGGTAAACCTGTTCAGAGGGGCCCCTACAAGTGCTTTACATGTGGTCAAGTAGGCCACCGTTGGTATGATGCACAGTGTCCCATGAAGGATTCCAAAGCACCACCACGTGTACCACCCCATCAGATGGCGAGTGTAGCCCTGGGAGGGGAGGAGATGGGTGCGCAAGGTGGGGTCCCGCAGAAATGTCCCTTGTCTCTTTAGAAGACTTTGAGATGTTCCCTAAGACCCAGCTGCCTGATAACACTAAAAAATACAGGCATTGGGTGACCATCAATGGCCATAGGGTGGAGGCTCTGAGGGACACCAGGACTAGTGTGACAGCTGTCAATTGCCGGTTGGTGTCCAAGGAGCAGGTTATCCCTCATGCATTCTTCCCTGTGGTTGCTGCAGACAACTAGCAGAGTCAGTGTGAGGTGGCTCAAGTTCCCTTTGAGTGGGGGGTCTCAGGTACTCTCTAAGTAGCTGTGAGGTCAGCCATGCCTGTGGACTGTCTGTTGGGCAATGATTTAGAGAGCTCCCCTTTGGCTAAGGTGGAGAAGAAGTCTCATTTGGAGATGTTGGGTCTGTCTGAGTTGGCGTGTGTGACCACTCAGTCTATGGCAGCCAGTAAGGGTGTTCAAGAGATCCTGGAGCCTGAACGTATGGCCCAGGAACCTGCCTTAAAGAGAAGAGGTATGGGGTGTGGGAAACCAGCCACCATTGTTCCCACGGTCTAGGAGGAGGCAGACCTTGAGGGGGATGCCCTGAAACCTAAAGGGGAGCAAGTTGCTGAACTGGGGGACCTGCCTGAGCTGACCCATTGGCAGCAAGAAGGAGTACCCTCCAGGGAGGAGTTTTGTGCAGAGCAGAGGAAGTGCCCTTCTCTTAATGGTTTGCGGCAACAGGCCACAAAATGGGCAGCAGGTGATCAGTCTGGATCACATTGGATCTACTGGGAGAACGACCTCCTGTATAGCGAGCCTAAGGTTGCTGAGACTGGGTCAGCCCATGTGCTGGTGGTACCCCAGCGCTACAGAGCCTTTCTACTGGGGCTGGCTCATGATGTGCCTTTAGCAGGATATTTGGGGCAGGACAAGACCTTTGAAAGGCTTGTCACCCACTTTTATTGGCCCAAAATGTGCAAGAGTTCAGACACTCATTGCAGGACCTGTCAGACTTGCAAGGCAAGTGGAAAGAGTGGGAGGAAGCACAAGGCTCCTCTCCAGCCATTCCCTTTGGTCAACACCCCCTTTGAAAGGGTGGGCATTGATATTGTGGGGCTACTGGACCCCAAGACAGCCATGGTCAAAAGGTTTATCCTGGTCTTGGTGGACCATGCTACCGGGTACCCGGAAGCCATCCCACTCAGGACAGTGACGGCCCCCATGGTGGGACGTGCACTGATGGGGATTTTCTCCCGTGTGGGGTTCCCCAGAGAGGTGGTGTCGGACCGTGATACAAACTTCATATCTAATTATATGAAGTCCCTGTGACAAGAGTGCGGTGTTACATACAAGTTCACCACTCCTTATCACCCCCAAGGTAATGGGCTGGTTGAGAGATTCCACCAGACCCTTAACCCCTTCGGTGCCATGCCCTTTCCCCCTCCTGTGCCGGGCGTTTCCCACGCGGGTAGGTTTCATGACGAGATAGTCTCGTCATGGGCACAGCGCGACCGTGCTCCATGACGAGACTATCTCGTCATGGGCACAGAAGAGGTTAAAGGCAGGATTATGGGTCTTGAGGAACCTATGAGGCATAAGTGGGACGTCCTCTTGCCATGCCTTCTTTTTGCTGACTGTGAGGTGCCACAGAAGTCCTTAGGGTACAGTCCCTTTGAACTGCTGTATGGACACCCGGTAAGAGGACCTTTGAGTCTGGTCAAGGAAGGCTGCGAGCAATCTTCCAGGAAACCTCCCCAGGATGTATACAGTTACATGCTGGCCTTCAGGAACCAGACTCGGCGATTCAGACAGCTCGCTCAGGCGAATCTGGAAGCCAGCCAGGAGGAAATGAAGCGGAGATACGATTAGAATGCCACTCTGATTGAGCTCCAACCTGGACAGAAAGTTTGGGTCATGGCCCCTGTAGTGCCTTGTGCACTCCAGGACAGGTGGACCGGACCATTTGAGGTGGTGGAGCACAAAAGTGATGTCACCTACCTGGTGAACTTGCGGTCTCCAAGAAATCCTTTGTGGGTCCTGCATGTTAATCGCCTGAAGCCCCACTTAGAAAGGTCCGAAGTGGGCATGCTCCTAGCGACAGTTGATTGAATGGAGGAGGAGACCGAGCCTCTCCCTGACCTCATATCTGCGACAGAGTAAGATGGGTCAGTGGATGGTGTCAGCCTCTCTGTCACACTGACCCCTGATCAGCAGCAAGATTGTCGCCAACTGTTGGGACAATTCTCTGATTTGTTTTCCCTGGTTCCTGGTGTCACTGAGTGCTGTGTCCATGATGTGGACACTGGGGACAGTCCTCCTGTGAAGCACAAAGCTTACAGCGTGACTGACAGGGTCAGAGCTTACATCAAGGAGAAAGTCTCCAAGATGTTTTCCTTAGGGGTGATTGAGTCCTCTAACAATCCTTGGGCCAGCCAAGTCGTCTTGGTCCCAAAGGCTGCCGCGCCTGGTGCCACACCCGAACTCCGGTTCTGTGTGGACTACCGAGGGATCAATTCAGTCACCAGGACTGATGCGCACCCCATCCCCAGAGCTGATTAGCTCATTGATCGGTTAGGGCCTTCACGGTACCTCAGCACGTTTGATTTGATGTCTGGGTGCTTGCAGATCGCCTTGACTGATGGGGCCAAAGAGAGGTCAGCATTCTCCACACCAGATGGGCACTACCAATTCTGGGTTATGCCCTTTGGGATGAAGAATGCCCCTGCCACCTTTCAGAGGTTGGTCAACCAGGTGTTGGCTGGAATGGAGGATTTCAGTGCCGCCTACCAGGATGACATTGCAGTATTCAGCGCCAGTTGGGAAGAACATCTACGCCAGCTCTGGGAAGTGTTGACGGCACTCCGAAAGGCAGGCCTCACGATCAAGGCGAGTAAGTGCCAGATCGGGCAGGGTTCCGTGGTGTACTTGGGGCACCAGGTAGGGAGCGGCCAGGTGGCACCTCTACAAACCAAGATTGATACCATCCTGGTATGGGAACCCCCAAAGACTCAGACACAGGTGAGAGCCTTTTTAGGACTCACAGGGTACTACAGGAGGTTTGTCAAGGGGTATGGCAACATTGTTGCAACCATTACTGAGCTGACTTCCAGGAAGCAGCCCAAAAAAGTGAACTGGACTGACACCTGTCAGAAGGCTTTTGACGCCCTGAAGACTGCCATGTGCACAGCACCCGTGCTTTGGGCATCCAACTTCTCAAAGGAATTCATTGTTTAAACAGACGCTTCAGAGCATGATGTGGGGGCTGTTCTATCACAGATTAATGAGGAGGGTCTAGAAACAACCTGTAGCCTTCATCAGTGGGAGGTTACTTCCACGGGAACAGAGATGGAGTGCAATTGAGCGTGAGGCATTTGAAGTGGTCTGGGCACTGAAGAAGTTGAGACCATACCTGTTTGGGACTCACTTCCCGGGTTCAGACAGACAATAGGCCCCTCAGATGGTTGATGGAGATGAGGGGTGAGAACCCAAAGTTGTTGAGGTGGTCTATTTCCCTACAAGGGATGGACTTTACAGTGGAACACCGCCCTGGTACAGAACACGCCAATGCTGATGGTCTGTCCAGATTTTTCCACCTTAGTGAAGAGAACCCTCAAAGGGAAGGGTAGTTCTCCCCACATTTCAGCTGGAGGGGACATGTGTTAGGCCTGGTACCATTGACTCTCCCTTCCATTTCTTCTGATTGCCTCCTCTGCTTTTGAATTTTTTTTCTGGTTTAGATGCATTGGGCACTGTGCCACTGCTATTCAGTGCCACAGTGCAAGTGCTCCCTATGTTAAACTTATGTATTGATTAGTGACTCCATGATTGGGTTATTTGATTTACTTGTCAGACCCTAGTATAGTGCACCATGGGTGCCCAGGGCTTGTAAATCAAATGCTGCTGGTGGGCTTGCAGCACTGGTTGTGCCACCCACAGAAGCAGATTGTAAAGTGTGTCTCAGGCCTGCCATTGCAGAGCCTGTGTGCAGTCTAGTAGTGCCATGTCGACTTGGTAAGTACACCCACTTGCCAGTCCCTAAACCTTCCCTTTTCTTCATATCAGACACCCCTAAGGTAGGCCCAAGGGCAGGGTGCATTGTAAGTATACGGTAGGACATGCCCTGGTGTGTGTGGCATGTCCTAATAGTGAATTACAGCCATTTTTGCTTTTCACTATTGCAAGGCTACCAGTCCCCATAGGCCAGAATGGGCAGTTTGATTATAACATTTTATAATCCTAAATTACCCAGGGAGCATGGTAGAAATTCAAGTTTAGTATGCCTGAACTCAGAATGATAAAATACATCTTTTAGTGAAGTTGGTTTTAACATTCTGTGTTTGAAAATACCACTTTTAGAAAGTAGCTATTTTCTTACCTAACCATCCAGCCTGCCTCTGCTAGCTTGTGTATTGTGTGTCTGGTTTTGCGAGTGACAGGGGCTGGGGGATTCCAGGAGACATGGTGAGTCAGCACAGGGCTGAATAGACCTATCTGCATGTAGAGTGGCGGGAGGAGTCAGCACCTGGGTCTGAATAGGGCTGTGTCTGCCATCCACAATGCTGGCTCCATCTCTTGTGGTGCGTCTGATGTCCCTGGCCCACCCTGCCAAAGGGAAGAAGGAGTCCTGTAAACAAAGGGCTCCAGGACTGCACAGAACTGGTTTGGACTAGGTACAGGCCCCTCTGCCTTCAGAGTACAAAGGATTTAGTAGTATAAATATGGGGACCCAGACCCCAAGACTTTAGGTCACTTCTGGAACAACAAGACAAACCTCTGCCAAGGAGAAGAACCAAGAAAGTTGTCGGAGTTGGACTGCCCCCCCTGCCAGTGTTCTGTGTTGCTGGGTTGGCCTACAGTGCTGTCTTCAGTGCCAAGGAGAGGAGAAGCAACTTTCAAAGAACTTTCATCGTCTTGCAGAATATTACTCCAAGGGCTTGAATTGGTGCTTGCCTCCTGCTGAAGTCTCAGGGACAAAAGACTTCACCGCCAACTCCCCTCTGAATTTCCTTGCTGGGAATTCTTTCTGCAGAAGCCTGCATGTCGCTGGGAGCGCGACTCAAGAGGAAGCGGGTCGCAGCTGTTGCCGTCGCATCACCGGAGAAGCGTGTTGCTGCCGCAGAGGTCGCCGCCGGATCACCAGAGAAGTGTGCCTTCATCAAAGCTGTTACCCGACGCATCACTGGAGAAGCGTGTCGCCACCGCAGAGGTCGCCGTCGCATCACCAGAGAAGTGTGTCGTAGGGCCTGTCGCTGCTCCAAAGTTACAGAGTTCGCCGCACGGCCGCTGGGCATGCACGCATCGTCTTCACGTCGTTGCATCAAGGGTGCCATCTTATCGCATCGCAACGGATTGTCGCATCTCATCAAGGCACCATCTTGTCACATCGTAACCGGAATGCAGTACGAGAATCAACACATCACCTCCTCTCCGGTAAGGAGTAAGACAAATTCCCTACTCTGCGCAAGCATTGAGGCACGGCGCATCGTTACCCCCAAAGCAAGGAACCGATGCATCTTCATCCCTGCGAACCTTTTTGTTTGTTTTGCGTTATGCATACTGGTACTTTTGTGAGAACTTTGTCGCATTTATCATCAACTTGAATTAAGTGACTTCTACCATCTTTAATTTTGTTTTGAGTACAGTATTGTGGATTTTTGTTGTTTGTGGTCTTGTGTTAAATCTATATAAAGAATACTTATTTTTATAAAACCTGTGTGGTGTCCATCTGTAGTCTTTTCACTGTATTACTGTATGTGTTCACAAACACTTAACACACTGCCTCTGAGATAAGCCTGTCTGCTCATGCCAAGCTACCAAGGGGGTGAGCAGGGGTTATCCAGCAGTGTAACCCCCTTTTCCTGACTTAGAAGCAAGGGTCCTGATTGGGTCAAAGGTACCTACCTCTGCCAACTAGAGACCCCCAGTTCAAACAGGCATCATTTCATGGATGTGGCCTACATAGTCAGAACTCAGCAATGCAACAAATATAATTCAATAAATCAATGTTCAGACAGTGTTTTTTTATTCTAAAAAGAAAAAGTAATTTAATGCATGCAAAACAAAATAAAATGCACAAAATGTATGCAAAATAAAAAATCAATGGGGCATCCTCTACAGAGACCCACAATCTGCAGGGGACACATGCTGAATATAGGTCATATTAAGCACCATCAAAATATGGACTAGACCCCGGGAGTCTGAGGCAACTTTAACAGGTTGCATGCACGGTCGTAACTCCCACAACCTCTTTACCCCTATACGTGCCATATATAGCAAGCTGTGGTAAGTATATCAAACAAGTCAGGCCTAGTTACTTTATCACAGTGAATTAAAATCTATTCAACTACAAAATTACCAGACATATGCATACAGTTTGCCTTCTACTATTAAAAACTATACGTATCGGTTTTAACTAACACTCAGGTGCCGATTCCGATCCTGTAAAACCCGGGTACAAATGGTCGTACGGAGCGTTTTCTCCATACGACTCGTACCCGGGAATTCCACCGTACAAACCAGCAAGTACGATTTGTACAGAAATACCATTTCCGTACGAATCGTAAAAAACACCGCACGGCTAAAAAATACATACAATTCCGATCCTGGACAGCGCGTACGCGACGTCCGCACGGAGACAGGCAGCGTTTTACGGACCAGCAAGTACGATTCGTACCCACAGCACTCCGCACGGCTATATTTTTACGAGAGCCAAAAAGTGCCGGAAAAGCTAAGTACGCCGCAATGCACGAGGAAAAGGGGGCCCGCTACGCGACGTACACGACATCACCCACATCGTACCTGTCATCATGTACGGTGCGTACCCCAACATTGCATATGTACGTGCCGTACCCCCACCTCAGCCCCGTAAGTACGCGCCGTGCCGTACGCGCTGGGTGTACGACACGTACATACGGGGCTGGGGTGGGGCTACGGCACGTACATACGGGCTGGGGTGGGGGTACGGCAAGTACATACGGGGCTGGGGGTATGGCACATACATACGGGGCTGGGGGTACGGCGCGTACATACGGGCTGGGGAGGGGGTGCCGTACGACTCGTACCCCGGGCACAAGTGTACCCGGGGTAGGGGTCGTACACAGTTCGCTCCGTACGGGACGTTTTCCATACGCTTGTGCATTCGGAACGCCGGTACGGATCGGACTTGTGCGCTTAGACTTCAGTTTTATGACTCATACGTAAAACTGTCCGGGGACGTCTTGTAGACTTTTCCCGAGGCGATTTGTATGTATTTTTCCCGTACGAATCGTACTTCACCGTTTGTACGGTACTTGTACGATTCGTACGTAAAAAAATACGGATACGAGTCGTACGGGAAAAAAAAATACAGGATCGGAATCGGCCCCTCATTGTAAACCAGGAAAACTTCAAATACAACTTAATTCCACTTAAAGCAAGTTACCTAACAGCTAGTAGAACACACCAAAAATCAAACCCTTAAGAAGCTTGCCTGGAGCTATCCCTTCTTCCAGCTCACTAATGCATTATCCAAAGACACATAGGATGACAGAATTGTCTTTAGGGTGTGGGACACAGGTGGGGGCCGGCGCTGTCCTAGGAGCATCCAGTATCAATAACAAACTACAAAAAACGTTAGGGTGCCCCTGCTCTATCCAAGGCAACACTTCAAATATGCAAATGAATGCCTCCTTACATAATGGGGCACGATTTCTTCCCAAAGTTATCTTTTGCTTTCCTTTTAGATTGGCCATTGATAAGGCAATCCACGAACCATGTAGAGGTCCAGCATTTTGGATGGTCCTTTGAGTCTTGCCTCTGCCCAGCACAGATTTCAAGTACTTGGTTTGGGAAGAAGTCTGAAACTACTTTACCTGAGTACTGCTGTTTCGATTCCAGGAACACTAATGTCTGTGTAGTTGACACCCTGGGTTCTGGAGCGCCTCGCCTTCCACAGGGCCACAAGACATGAGGCTTTCCATGATGACGATACTAGTGCCCCCAACTCCAAATGTGGTTCATTTAGAGAAAGCATTATGGCAGACGTATTCCCATAGGAGAACTAAGCTGCTCACCAGTTCTCCCATTGATATTGCGGCAGACGCTAGTTGGAATAAGGATTCTCTTGGCCAGGCAGCTTTACAGACTCAGGGGTCTTACTGGGAATGCTAGAATACCACATATGAGTGGTCACAGAACAATAAGATAACCATGTCCACTATGCGCCAACATAGATGCTGTTTGGTGCATTTTGCTTCTGGTAGTGTGCTTCAGTTACTAGGCGTGCTCTTTTCAGGCTACCCAGCCTCTCAATGTTGATCTTTTTCTGGATGGTCCATGGCTGCTTGCCCAACTTGATTGACAACCACTTTGGCACTTTTACTCCTCACGACATACTTTACTTTTATGAGTGTGTGATTGAATTTTGAAACTTGGGGGCATATTATCAAGGACGGCGTTAAAATTATCGCCGCTTTAGCGGCAGGACACTGCCGCTTAAGCGGCGATAATGAGCTTGATAATATGCCGCAGAGAATTCCAGTAGAAGCCCATGTTGACACCAGAACATGGGTTTCTATTGGAATTCTCAAGGGCATATTATCAAGCCCATTATCGCCGTTTTAGCGCCAGTTTTCTGCCGCTAAAGCGGGGATAATTTTAACACCGTTTCTTGATAATATGCCCCGAAGTTCTCTCTCGCTAATTAATAACTGATCTTAGTCTTAGGGGTTCAGAATGATTAGTTCTTGTGGAGATCGCCGCGCTAACTTGTGTATATGTGTGGACTTTTGTATTGATGCAGGAAAAAAATAATTTTTCTGTTGACAAGATATAGGTCAAACGTGGGCACTTGGTTGACTGACTTGAAGGACCCTGCAATCACAGAAACAGCTAATCGCAACTTCACAACTTGATTATCCATGGGGCATATGATCAAGCACGGCGTTAAAATTATCGCTGCTTTATCGGCAGAAAACTGCCACTAAAGCGGCAATAATGCGCTTGATAATATGCCCTGGAGAATTCCAATAGAAGCCCATGTTCACACCAGAACATGGGCTTCTATGGGAATTCTCAAGGGCATATTATCAAGTCCATTATCGCAGTTCCTTGATAATATGGCTGCCCCCATATTTGAAACTATCTAGAGATGTTTCTAAGGATGCTAAACATAGCGAAATGACATAAAATATCCCCCTTGAACATAAAGTTTGAGAAAATAATAATTTAGTTTAGTTTCCGTTTGTCCATTTTATTAGTTTGGGGTATTCTGTGTTGGGCATTTTTGTATATTTGACTACAGCAACACATCATTAATGAGATGCCACACCATGATTAATTTTGTGTGACAATTTTGTGACCTAGGCAGGTTGCTTGAGCTGCATCTCTTAAGACCACGACTGAATATCTTTAGTGTGCAGTTGGCCTCTTTTTATTACACATCGAGCACTTAGACAAGGTGTATCTCCTTTACCCACTAACGTGCACTCTCCAGAGACTCAATATATCTTCCTTAAAAGACCATGAGGACTACACACCTGAGAACTTTCTGTTCTCCTTAATGTTTGTGCTTTTCAGTAATTCTTCTGTAAGATTGATCTCCGCTGCTTCTGCCTGGCTAGCAAACTAGTTTTGTGTGCAGGATGCAATATATTTTCATTCAATTATGTGTACTGTTGTCAGAATCAGTGATACGTCCTGTCCTGGCTCAACCCGTCCAGCATTAATTAATATTAAGTTAAATCACTCCACAATCAATATATGCCTCCTTGGAGGCAAGCTCGAAAAAAGACAAAAAAAATGAAATTAATACAGAGACTTGAGGAATCGACATTTGACTGGGCAAATTGTGAGTCAATGAAGGCTTCGTTATTGATTTGGGTTTAGATATTGAGTTTTTGTCACAAGTGCAAAGGACACCACAGCGCATAAAATGTCTGTCAGTTATTACAAAGCAATGGATCACACCAAGACGCCCTGGAAACAAGATTTCGTTTTAGCTCTGAGATTGCTTCTCTCATTGGATTTTCCTTAATGAAAAACACCCAGGACTGAAGTCATCATGATGTCTCCATAAGCAGAGCATGGCTCATTCAGCGCTTAGTGAAGGCAATGGCAACATCATCATATGAATTAATGAATGAAAGAATGAATGAATAAATGAATGAATTTATTTGTGTGATTACTTAAAACCATTACAGTATACATTAAAACTTGTAGCAAAAGAAAGGTGCAAGTCATTGTTAAAATCAGATTAGAGAAGCTCATAATATTTGAGACCAGACCGTCAAAGTGATGTGTGCACAGGCGGTGTGGTCATAATGGTCAAAAAAGAAGAAAATCCGGACTGGATTAAAGCACGAAGGACCCCAGGATGGATCAACTGTTCAGTGGTGGACAGACCTCCGGGAAGGTGACCCTGATGTTGTGGAGCACCCGGGCTGTTCTTCACACTCTGCCTGTGGAGACTTGTCCCTCCAAAGCGTGCAGGTATGGTGTACAAATTTGCAAAAGTTGGCCATGTTCTGCACAGTGTCCAAAGTATAGAGCTGTCGAACGGCCTCCTTTGCTGTGCGGGTGCCCAGTTGAAAAAGAATAGGTCTGAGGTACATCGTGCAAACTTGCCGCAAGGCTGGACAACATAATAAGATGTGTGCTTGGGACTCTCTTTTATAATTGCAAACACAACACTCTATAATGCCCAGCTGTGCTTTCCAAGATGAATATAGTTCTTTTAAGGGGAGCAGACGTAGTCTTGCTGCTAAAATCCGATGTAATGCTTGTCTCCCCATGGACTGCGTAAGGTGAGGCTTATGAGTGAGCAAAATGTGAGGGAGACATAGGGTTTCATGGAAGTCTCTGGCTGCCAAGGATTCCATGTCCAGACTGCGAAAGCATTAGCGTAGTTGCCTTTTTATTGTTGTTTTGTAGTGTGGTTGATTATATTGGGATCTCAGTTCTCTGTCGCTAATTGCAGAATATCTTTGGCTGTAGCGAGACTGCCTTACAAAGGGTTGCTTGGTTGTGAAAAGACTGGCCGAATTCACAAAAGTAATCTGAGACAAAATCCTAACTTTACGATTTTCGGTATTCACAGAAGGCATTTAGGAGTACTAAAGTTAGGATTTTGTCTCAGTTAAACTTAGGTTTAGGACTTAAATTAAACTTAAGACAAACTTAAGTTTAACTGAGGCAAAATCCTAGTCATAAAGTTAGGATTTTGTCTCAGTTAAACTTAAGTTTGTCATAAGTTTAACTTAAGACCAAATTTTAAGATTAACTGAGACAAAATCCTAACTTTAGTACTCCTAAATGCCTTCTGTGAATACCGAAAGTCGTAAAGTTAGGATTTGAGAGTGGTTATAATAAATGATAGGCCATTCTCACAGTCCAGACAGTTAGCATGGGCTCAAGTTAATAGGTTCTCTCCCCTGCGGCACCTGCCAGAGGAAGGTGACTGGAATATTAGGCCCATCTTACTCTAGAATGAGGAGTCCTCTCAAAATCTAAGAGTCCTAAATTCGAATATCCATGGGTTCGAAAGTTTGAGGAACAGTGGTGAACAGGAAGAAAGTCTGAAACCCTTCCATCTGGTATTCCTTTAGGAGTCTTGGTTAAGAGAAGACCAGTCAGTCAAAGGATTCATGGCCCTGAATAGTAAAGGTCATTCCCGGGGTACGGGGAGAGCATCCGCAGGTGTACTAACATTAATATCGACTGAGGGGATTAAGAGATCATTAGAGGTCATCAATGTTTCAAGTGGTTTGCAGCTATCTGTTGTGGAAATGGTTGTGGGTAAAAATGTCCTTAGTTACATTCTGCTTATAAATGTTTATATCCATAAAGAAGGCCATCGGCAAATGAATTGTTGGCTAGAATTATTTGAATTCCCTTTCCAGCATTTGGTAGCAAAATACCCAGAAGCAGGGATAATAATGGCGGGGATGTAAATGCTAGTCTATTCCCTGCACAGCTAGACCAGCGCTTGGAGGAAGTGCTGGATTCCAACAATATTCCCTTAGCACAGTTTACTCCAGGTACCATTAAAAAAAGAGGCCAAAGTGTTGAGTCAAAGGCTGGCAAGCCACGGTCTGATTTACTTAAATGGACATTTTAAAAACGATTCACCAGCAACAGCAACATTCCGGCAGGGCCACTCTTTGGGCCCTATTGATTATATATTCACATCCCTTTGGCATTTTGGCCTTTTTAAGAGTTTTGAGGTGGCAGAATATGAGGGCAGTGATCACTGGGCAACTATAGCAGTTCTTGTTTTGTGTGAGCCAGTATCCCCTGAGAGGGTGTTGCCTTTAGAGATGTCCTACCCGCATAGGCTTACAACACGTTCAGACACTATGCATCTTCAAGAATTAGCATCCCTTCAGTTAGAGGAGATGATTCCTATCCACCCTATTCATGTTGATGATGTAATTGTGTGGTATAATAATATTGTACAACGAGTTTTGGGCTGCATTTTAGTGAAAATAGGTGAAAAGGGCGGACAAACAAAATCCCGCCCGTAGGGCTTCCCGGGCTGGTTCGATCAGGATTGCCAAAAGTTGAAACGACTGGTAAGACAGAAAGCAAAGAGTGCTAGGCGCCATTCCGTTCCCTTAGCTACTCAAGAGCTGGTCAAACTTAAACGCCAATATAAATCCCTTGTGCAGACGAAAAAGGCAGCTTTTTATTATAGTAATTGGGAGGAGATGCAGGAGATTATACCATAAATGATCAGCAAAAATTCTGGACAAAGGGCAAAGAGTTTAGTAGTCAAAGCAGGGGTGCTCTGGCCTGTATGATTCTGGAAGCCCAGTGGGCTACTTACCTGACAAAGTTATTTAGGGGACCTTTAGTTTTGGATGGCCTTCAGCATATCTACGGGCAAACTCTCCCAGCCAATTGGTTTTCAGTAAAGGAAGTTAAGGCAGTTATTGAGAGACTAAAACTCTCTTGTGCCGCCAGCCCTGACAATGTTCCAGTGGTAATAATTAAATTATGTCAAATAGTGTCTGGCGGGCTTCAATTTACTCTACCTTGTTTAACTGGGTCGCAGGGTCTGGCCTTTATCCCTTTACCTGGAAGGGGTCCGTAGTGCTACCCATTTTTAAAAAAGGGAGCGGTACAGACCCAATGCACTATAGGCTTATCAGCCTCTTGGATATTTCATTAAAGATATTCTCCAAGATTATCCTACCCAAACTTGATGAATGGACCACTGAAACTAAGAGAATCCCACTAGAACAAGGGGGCTTTTGGGAGGGTCATTCCACCGTAGACCATTGTTTTGCATTGTGGGCTATTATTAGAAAGGCTCTGGAGGAAAATCAGAGATTGTGCAGTTGTTTTGTAGATCTCTGGACAGCCTTCGATTCTGTTGACAGGGATATTTTGTGGGAAAAACTTGCTGCTTGGAACCTACCACCATACCTTCTTGGGGCCCTTCAATCTTTGCACTCCGGCAATTGGGCTCAGGTAGAGCTAGACTAGTTGGGATGGTTGTCCCAAAGAATCTCTATCGATAATGGCCTACGCCAGGGGTGTGTTTTAGCACCCTTAGTTTTTAGTCTGTTTTTGGCCGACCTCCCAACAGTTATTTCCCAGTCAAAGTCTTTCTCGCCTAAAATTGGGGACCAGCATATCGCTTGTCCGCTCTATGGAGATGATTTGGTATTATTGGACTATATTCCTATTGGTCTGCAGAGGAATCTTAATGCCCTGGCATCTTATAGTAAGCAGAACCAGCTCTGCATTAATCTGGAAAAGACTGAAATTATGATTTTCGGGAAAAAAGTGCAGAGTTTTTCCTGGTATTTTGATTCACAGGTGGTGGAACAAGTGGATCAATATAAATACCTGGGTTTACCTTTTAAGAGAAATCTGAATTGGGGCACACATTGGGATGCCATTAAACAGAAAGCCCTATTGCAGGCAAGCAATAGGAACAAAGCGGTGGAGTTATTGTCTGAGATGAGATATTTAGATGTGGCAGTTGGGATTGCTCAGTTTTTACGATCTGTTAAACAGAATTTTAAAAATGAAATGGTATGGGGGTGGGGTGGGGCAGTGAGGAGCGGGGCTCATTTAAAGGTTTTAATTGCTAAGTGTGCTTTCAGAATGTTTTATGGACAATCGTCTAAATAAACGTGTTTTTTGAACCTTGAATCTAACTTTAGTACTCCTAAATGCCTTCTGTGAATACCGAAAGTCGTAAAGTTAGGATTTTGTCTCAGATTACTTTTGTGAAAAGGGCCCATGGATTTTATAACGGCTTTCATGGAATATCAGGTGCCACAGTTGTTCAATAGGAATATTTTGTCAAGGTGGCCAGCTCTTCTAATTTTTGCTGGTTGAGGTCAAATTCAAGGCGAATCAAGGTGTTTCTTGTACAGGCTGGTAAGCTAAATATCTTTTTGTACACTGTACAATGTATTTTTTCCAAGTCCTGTGCGAACATTCCCGGAAATGCCTGTTGCGCATAATTGAGTAATAGTAGTAATTTGGCCCTCAATACTCTTTAAATCGCAATTTTTGTAGGTGGACCAGTGGGTGACCCATCTCGCTAAGCCAGGCCTCAAGGTACTTGTAAGTTTGGACACATCTGTGGCGGCCAAAAATCACTATTTTGGACTTGCTTGGATTGGCAATCAGCTTGTTTTCGATGCTGTATTCATACAAGGCGGTGAGTGCTTTTTTGAGGCCTATTTTGGTGTGGCCCAAAGAACGAGGTCATTGGCGTACTACATCAGCTGGATCTTTGTGTAGCGAATCTTAGGAGTAGCTATGGATGCTCCATGCAGTGCTCGGCCCAGGTCGGCGGTGTACAAATTAAAAAGCATTGGTGCCAGTACGCATCCATGCTTTAGCCCCTGGTCTGTGGCAATTTTTTCCATAGCAGACTCCTTGGAAAGTTTGACCCTTACCAAGGTTCGAGAATACAGAGATCTAATTGCTCATAGTAATGTCGGACAGATGTTCCACCGTGCCAATTTCTGCCAAACGATGTTACGGACTACTCCATCGAAGGCTGCGGAGTAGTCGATGAAACAGGCGAAGAGTGGAGGGGAGCGATGTGCCACCGCTTGTTGGGCTAATTATGACAGAGCTGTGATGTTGTCAACAGTTGAGCCCCCTGGTCTGAACCAAGTCTGGTAAAATGGCAGGAGACCGTCAGTGTGAACCCAATCGGCTAATTCCTCCAACAGTGTACTTGCATATGCCTTATCCTCAATGTCCAGCAGGGCAATCCTCCCCCATACGAACCGTCTACTCTGCACTGGATATTCATGTTTGCTTGATCAAAAGTGCATTCTCCTCGGCTGGTCCCTCTCAGTATGCAAGCCGTTGGCCTGTTCTTTGGGGGTGCTTGTAAGATGAATCGGTTCTTCTCATTTTCAAGCCTCCGAATATCAATTCCCTATTCTGCAAATTGTTCTTTTTTCGTTGTAAACACTCGCAGCTATATTCGGGTTGGCCCAAGTTACGATGGTTTGTTCCTTCCCCAATTGCAAGGGCAAACTGACAAATTGCACCCTGACAATGTTCCTGCTGGTAATGTGGGACAAGGACTGGGTATGTTGGAGATGTTTCTCAATGTTTGTTCTGTTTAGAGTGTCGATATTGCCATGCTCATTTTTGCCAAGTGACCGCCCCCTGGAGCTAGAGTAGTTGTCCTAAAGATGGAATTGTCATCCGGGGGCCTTCGTGTTGCTGAGGTTTTGTCAACATGTTTCAGCGTGTTCTGTGAATTTTGCGGGAGGCCTGCGAGGCCCACTTCAGTCCCTTGGGGTGGTCTTGTGGGATTTTTTGTCCTGGGGACAGCATTGGCTCGATGAGGCTGTGATGTTGAACTTCCATTGTTATTGCACAGGCTTTTTATTTGTTTTTTTTCTTGCCCGGTGGCGCTAAAGACACTGATGGAGCTTGGGGCCCAAGTTGAGGGCCTGGTTGTACCAATTTTCCCAATCAAAGGGACTCCCCCCTAAGTCGATCGCCATAACATTGGCCTTCCTAGCTTTGTTCATTTCTAGGCTTGTGCCCGCGGCAGGACAGAACTGATACTGCGTTGGATCAGGACCCACTGGATTGTGACTTTTATTGTCCTTCCCTGAATCACTGTGCGACATGCGCTGTTTGGTTGTTTGGGCGTTTGTGGCCCAGGATTGGACATTGTGAATGGTAGATGTCCCAGGCATTGTGAACTCAGCCTGTGTTGCTATGTCCCCAATCATGTTGCTCCCCATCTGTGTGGAGAAGGCCCCGATGGCGGCCTGCACATTTGAGGGCGCAATAGTTGTATGTGTTGCTGGGAGGCCTGATTCTGATGAAAGCGGAGTATGGACATTCTTGCAGAATATAGGGAAGAGAGGTTGATTGTTTTCTATTTCAGTGGCCTGCATTGGTGGGTCTTGTTTTGGTCCCAAGTTGTTTGGATTTCGCTGGGGGATTCGTGGTAGTAGTCTCTTAGCGTGCTTTTGTTATTTTTTGAGACATTTCTTCTCTTTCTGTTTTCTTAACGGGGCTGTCTGAGGTGCTTCCTGCGAGCATATGGCCCCTAAATTGTTGGGGGCGAGATCCACTATATGGTTGTTGCCTCCCATTGTTCCCTCCGGGTGTGGAGGGGGTAGAGGCCAGATTGCTATACTTGTTGATGGCTGGTGGCTTTGTCTCGATTCCACGTCTGTGTCCCTGATGACTGCTGTGAGATCCTTTGCACCCTTCACCGGCCTTGCAGAGTCAGAGCCGGTTTTAATACTGACTTTTAACTCCTCCACCAGCGAAGAGAGTACCGTCGGGAGCGATGCCAGTATGGTGACTATTTCTGAACACCTGCATTTAAGAGGGGGAATTGGATTGCTACTAATTGCAGCCATCCTATCAATTTTCTTGGCCATATCGGCCATTGTTGTTGCCATGATATCGGCCATTGTTGTTGCCATGACTTGGAGGGTCTCCATTTGTAATTTGAGCTTCTCCGATTGCCATGTTAGAGCATCTATGGCAGTAGAGAGGGAAGTGCTGACTGACCTTAGAAGGTTGTCCTGCGCCCATGAGAGTTCAAACAGCAGTAGCGATTGTGATCTGTAAAGGGAATCACTTAGCTCAGAGGAGGAGGAGGAGCCTATGGTAATGCATAATCCTTCCTTTCTCCTGTAAATTGTTTTGTCCTGTGGCGATGCTGCCTTTGAGTCAATGTCTATGTATTTTTGGGGGTATGGAAGTTGTTAGCAAGAATTATTGAACTTTTGTGTAGTCTGGCGGTATCATCCAGTGCCTCACACACTGCAGCAGCAAGTGAGCCTCCTTGCAAGTTCGTTGAGTGGTTTAAAGTATGATTGTTGATTGGAGCTGGGGAGGCTCCCAGGTTATGACATGATTAGGACCTTCTCTTCCTCCTTCTGGGCAATGTAGTTGTGGTGGATCAATGGGATGACTCAACCCCCATTGATGGGGGGACTGGACCTATCTCATCCTTGCCTATCCCAAAGGCAGCCTTAGGTCATCCCTCATTTATGGTTGTAGTGGTCATTGTATCTGTGAAAGGTTCCAAGCCCTTCTGCCCCTTGTCATCTATGTTCTCAGCATCCAAGCTTGTGCCCTCTGGGCTGCTCTACAACAAAGAGGGATTCTGGGCCCGTACCCAACTGCACAGATAATACGTTTTGCCAACCTTTGGCTGATTGGCTTATAGGCATGTCACCTGCTGCAGATTTTGAATTCTGCTTTGACGTTGGCAGGCGGGCGCTTTTCCTAGTCATTGCGGCAAGGGAGGGAGCACCTACAATTGACCTCAGTGAGAGAGGAGGACAAAAGATACCTGGGTTCCGAGGGGTAGTCCCGGTAATCCTGTGTGGAGAGTTCATATTCTAGAGAGTTAATATGGCAGGCCAGAGGGCAGACGGACAGTTAAAACAGTATCGCGGCCCTTACCACACCTCGCCCTGCTCCACACCCCTCGGGACACACACTCACCGACCCCTAGAGGGGGGCAGAGCTCTAGGACAAAATCCAGGTGCCAACAGAGCCAGGGGTTTGGAAGACACCAGGCGGAATCAACAGTTCCTATATTGCCCAAGCATTCCCTGTTTGCTCTGGATCCTCTCTCCTGCCCTCTCACCATAGGCTGTTAGTTGGGGCAGATGGTGGATAGTGGTTGAAGTAGCCCAGTAGAGGAGAGTAAAACTGGGGAAGAGGCGCCAGGAGAGGGGGAGAAGTGGGGCTCACATGGCGCGATCGCTGGCCACACCCAAGCCTAGTTGGGCTGCCTCCGCGATGCTGCAGAGGGCTCACTCTTGCCGTGGCCGCCATTAGCTCGCCACTTCCCGATTTCCTGTTGCCGCTGGATTTTGCAGTGAGACATGAGAGTCACTGCACAATGGAGCAGGGAGGCCCCCATCTCCAGACCAAAGAGGAAATTTTCCGGCGGGTGATCCACTGTCGGCTTGTACGGAGGAGAGAGCAGAGAGTAGAGCCTGCCTCCCTGCAACTTGGCGCCCTGCTTCGCTGCTTCGCTGCTTGCTTGCTTCGCTGCTTGTGCTGTCTCCGCCTACCTTGTTCTGTCTCCGCAGGAATGGTGACATTTTGTGGTAGCCAGGGGAGGTCTATGGGACCATGCAAGTCTATTCCCTCATCATCATATGCCAAACAAAAAGGCTGCAGTGCTCTTTGCATATGTTCATCCGGGTTATGATGAGGAAAAAAAACTCAGAGCTAGAAATTGAATGATTTGTTGATCATCATAATCAGGTGGACTGGATTTATTCAATTCTGCTGGCCTCAGCATTTTCCACATAATTATGGATTTTCTGCCTGCTGCAAAAGGAAGAGGTGCTGCTCGCTATATAAATAAAACTGAATGCAAATTTGCTTAAAGAAAAGAATGCAGCTGATCTAAAATCTTCATTTTTGTTTATTTTAACGATTAAAATGTTTTATGATAGCCTCTGTGCAGTTCTAATTTCATGGTCCGGGCGAATTTCATGTTGGCTAATTGGGCTTACTTAGGGCTCTTCTGGAGTTGTGGGACACCTGGAGCCCCCAAAACAGTGCTTCCCTCATGAGGAAGTGCTTATGTCATACTTTCCTGTTTTCAAGGCAATCTTTTTTGGAACACAGAGCTATCCATCTCAGTGATTGAATTAAATATCGATACTCTCTGCCTTGGTTCCCACAGGGCCTGCAGCATAAAACAGAGCCTATTTACACAGAACATATCACATGTATCCAACGCTGCTCATATGTGCCTATCATCAGTTGTGACTTAGCTCCCAATGATGCCAATCCCAATGATGCCAATGATCAAATATCACACACAGACTCATAACAGAAGACATTATACGGAACACTATTGATGCTTAAGAGGTAATTCAGTTGCACACTATTACCCCCAAAAACTTGAGGCATCCAAAATATAAGGTATGTTTTGCCTGCATCTTTTGTGAAGTTCTGTGATAAACTTCACACATTCACAAAGTTGTGAAGTTTGATGCTTCTTCTTCACATTGTGTGCAAATTGAAAGTTTTGCAATAAATCATATCAGTAAAGGTTAAGTACTCAGAAATACTAGACATATACTTACTATTGTAAGTTTAGCACCACAAAAAGTCAATCGCAGGTTCTGTAATACACTACCACAGAAAATAATTAAAATTTAATTATTCTCACATCTATCTATCTATCTATCTATCTATCTATCTATCTATCTATCTATCTATCTATCTATCTATCTATCTATCTATCTATCTATCTATCTATCTATCTATCTATCTATCTATCTATCTATCTATCTATCTATAATCACTGAAAAAAACAATGGTTAAAGGTGTGGAATGGGACATAAGCTAACATTAAAAAAACAAATTAAATACAAAAGTTATAATTTAGACAAATAAAACTATACTTTCTTCCCCCATCAAGCAATGTCCTTCAGCCAGGACCTGCACCCATCCCTGTTCAAATGCTCTATCTACATCCTTGTCCCTTTTTTAACTTCTCATAAGTGATGTAATATGTGAGGTTATAAGCAGTACATGAACTGGTGTTTTTTGTTTTTTTTCAATGTTAGCTCATGTCTCATTCCATCACCTAACTATAACATCACTTATACCTTTGTTTTTTCATTAAATGTCTAGATTATTTTTATCATATTTTAAATCGGACCAAGAGCCAACCCTTCGCATGTAGCCACCCCTGATGTAGACACTCAAAGGGGCAGGGCTTGTGCCCAAACCTCAAATGTAGCCAACCTATTTTTTATTTAGTTGAGAGTTTTACAGAGCACTAGCAACACCCAAGGGTATCAGAGAGCTTTACATCAGTACAAGTTTTTATCAAAATAACAAGCATAACCAAAACATTTAAGTCAAATCAAATCGAGACAATGGTTGAGCATGAGTTAGGAAAAATAGCAGGGAGGGCGTACAAGGTATAAAGTAGGATGAAGATGCCCTCTCGTGGCACAATTGATGACACGCTAGTTGAGGTGCCGTCTGAGGAGGATACCCTCTAGCTGTCTCTTGAAGCTCAAGACAGAGGGGTTCATCCTTATATGTATTGGTATGGAGTTCCAGATTTTAGTGGTGCTGCTCAAGAAGGAGCGTGCCAGAGTTTTCTATTTGTGTGATCTGGGCAGGATGAGAGTATTTAAGCTTTTGAGGTTTCTCGTTTGTCCTGCTCTTTTTAGTTTGGACGTGAGGTAATTTGGTTTTCCAGTGTAAAGGACTTTGTGGGTGAGGCAAGCAGTTCTAAAGCTGTATGGAGCTTCAATCAGGGGCCATTTCAGTTATTTTGGGCCGGGGATATGTGGTCATATTTTTTGATTCCGGTGACCATTCTGGCTGCTTGATTGAGTGTGGGTCTAAGGGGTGCAAGGTGTGATTTAGTTTTGCCTGTGAGGGTGGCTTTCCCATAGTCCAGTATAGACAGCACCAGAACTTGTTATGATCCTTCATGATCAGTTTGGAGTCCAGTGTGTTACCTAGAGAATTGATGGAGTTGGCTGGTGTTAGCTTTCTGTCTTGTCTTGGCTGAGTTCTAGGTGTTCTAGATGGTTGCTAGATGGCCAGTGTTAGACTTCCTTGAGGGTGGATATAACCAGTCTATGTCTTAAATTTCCATGTAGACCTAGGTGTCATCAGCGTATAAATGGAAGGGGATTTTTGCTTGGTTGAGATTGACAAGTGAGGGGTTTCTTGTTAATATTAAACAGAGTGGGTGAGAGGATGAAGTCTTGGGGGGGGCACCCCGGGTTATTGCCGTTGTACCAAAGGTCTGATTGCTTATTTTTATTTGTTGAGAGAGGTTTTGTAGATCCACCATGTCAAAAGGTCTAGGAGTATGAGTAGGCAGCATTGGTCTCTATCCAGGTATTTGTTTAGGTCATCTACTGTGTTCAAAATAGCTGTTTCCGTGCTGCATCCTTTTCTGAAGCCCGATTTGTGAGGGTCCAGGAGACTGTTGTTTTCGACGTGTTGGTTAAGCTGCAAGAGAACACATATCTCTAGAGTTTTGGCTTGGAAGGGGAGATTGGGAACTGCTCGGAAGTTATTGAGGTAATTCGGGTCTTCATCCAGTTTTTTGAGCAGTGGTGTGACTTGACCGAGTTTCAGACAGTCTGGCATCAGTCTAGTCAGCAGGGAGCGGTTATTAACCTTAGTCCAGAGGGGCGTGGTTGGGTTTTATTGCCAGGGAGTCTGGAAGAGGGTCCCTAAGGTGGGATCAAAGTTTGAATGTATCCAGCAGGACAGCTATTTCCGCCTCGGCAAGTGGGTTGAAAACCTTCCAGCTTGTAGGGTTTGTGTGGGGCCTTTTGATTAGATTGCACTTGTTGTTGTCCTGTTGAGTGCTCATTGCTTGGGTGGCCTTGGAGGGAGGGGCGTTGTAATCTTTATTTCTCGGAAGGAGGTTCCCATTGGATCACTGGTTGTGATCATCAAGGGGGAGCTCGATCTTCATGATTTTGTCATTGAAGAAGATGGCAAATCTGTCATACTGTTCTTTGGATATCTATTTTTTTTTAGTGCTGGCTTCACAGATTTTTTTCTGATGATATTGACGAGCTTGTTTGGGTGGCTTTCGGCCTAATCTAGAGCGTTGTGGAAGAAGGAGGCTTTTTGATTCATAATGTTTTTTTTATATTTCCTGACTTCCCTCCTGAGCTGGTCCAGGTGGACTGTGGATGGATTTGGTCTGGAAGAGCTGGCTGTTCCATGGAGCATGATCGGACCAGTGTGGGCGCTCTACCTTGACGCAAGTGTAACATTAGGAAGCGCCTACCCCGAACAGAATATGAGGCAACTAGCCTTCAAGGGTATTTAAACAAAATATTGAGTTGGAAATGTCGACCTACACTAATATCGAGTAGTAAATATCATGACAAAGAAGAGGTGTGGTACCACAGCCAGGGCGACTGACTCTGGAATCTGGGAATCACGGTTCGATCCCCGGCGCCGGCGGTAGATTAGCCCAGCACCATGTGACTCTGGGCAATAGCTTGCTTAATCTTCCAGACGGCCCCCAGTGCCTAGAGACCCTTACGGGTGATTGTTCGCGTTGTACAAATGTGGATTATTATATTTATATCGACAGCAAAAATATCGTGGTCAAGAATATCGATTTTAAGGTAAGAAATATCGTTTAAAAACATATAGTAGTCGTTATAAGTACTTTATTTTTAATTAATTAATAATTAGCTGTTAATTAATTTTAATTAGTTAAGTGACATTAAATATGGATTTTGTTTATTTATTTTAGGTGCAGGTTGTGGGGTTTATAGGGGTGAACGGTAGGGAGTAATTTATGTTCAAATAATTAATAATTAGTTCATAATTAATATTATTTATTCAATTGATAATTAGTTAGAGCAATTCATTTTGTTTCTGTGTGGGTTTTGGTTTTATAGGAGTAACAGGTGGGGAGCACATTTATTTTACTTACTTTATAAACTAGTTGTTAAATGCTAATCTTTTTTTAATTGAAAATACATTTTAATTCTCTAATTAATTTTTTCACAGTTTAATTTTAGGTCCGGGTTCTGAGGATTGTAGGGGTAAACAGTGGGAAGTTAATACATTTTTATGTATTTTAATGTGTTTTTTAATTAATAACTTTTCTTTTTTATTGATAATTAATTCTGGAAGTACATTTTTTGTTTTAATTTAGATGTGGGTTGTGAATTGTGTGGTGTTATATGGTAGGAAGTAAATAAACAAAATGTATGTAATAATTAACCCCTTCGCCGCGGCAGGAATTCCGCCGCGGCGCTGGGGGGGTTTGGGGGCAGTTGCGGTGCCGCCGTGCTCGTGACGTAACCACTCCGTCATGAGTCACGGGTGAGCTGTGCTCATGACAGAGTGGTTCCGTCAAGACTCTGCCCACTGCGCTAAGTGCCCGCACAGGCGGGGAATTAGCGCCGCGTGGGCGGAGCAGCCGCCAACGGCCGCAGCATGACGGAACCACTCCGTCATGAGCACACGGCGCCCTGGCTCATGACGGAGTGGTTCCGTCATGAGCACGGAACGGGTTAATGTTTTTGTTTATAAATAATTTCTAACTAAAATATTTATTTCTTTTAAAATTATTTTTTTATTTTATTTAATATAATATTTGTAGATATTTGTGATATGTGTTTACCATTATGTTTTATTTTTATTTTTAAAATTAAATATGGTTGTATTTTAATTACATATATTTGTTGTTGTTGATATTTTGTTTGTTTTTAATTTTGAACTGACTGTAGTGGAAATAGTAATTTTCACCTCTCCACAGTCCAACACTTTCACTCCTGTTGCATTGACTGTAGTGGGAATTATAATTTTTACCCTTTCGCTATCCAACACTTTCCCTACTGTTGCACTCACTGGAGTGAGAATAGTAAATGTTATCCCTCTACTATTTAACACTTTCTCTACTGTTGCACTCACTGGAGTACGAAATTTAAGTTTAAAGATTCTTAAATAGTTTAGTGTTTGAATTTATAATAGAATGATTTTTTTTTTTAATAGATCCGTTATAATAGATACGTTTTTTAAAGTGTATATATATATCTATATTCACTTAAAAAACCATAGGTTTCACACATGTTATAGTTAGGTGGATATTTCACTCGTACAAAACCAATTGAAATTCCCCCGTTATAGTTAGTTCAGATAACTATAACTCGCGCGCCCGCAATCCTGCTCATGACGTCACATATTACATCACTCATGACATGGTCAGTGGCATCACTCATGACATCACTGATGACATCATCCTTGTGATAGAGTGGCGGTCGCGCGAGTTATAGTTATCTGAACTAACTATAACGGGGGAATTTCATTGGTTTTTTACGAGTGAAATATCCACCCAACTATAACATGTGTGAAACCTATGGTTTTTTAAGTGAATTTGCAAGGTTTTTTAAATGCTAATTCCTAACTATAACGTGTGTGAAACCTATGGTTTTTTCAGTGAATTTGTACGTTTTTTTTAAATGCTAAGTCATGTATGTATGATTTTTTTTTTATATATATATTTTACAATAAACTACGTATTATTATTTTTTTTTTAATGTTTTTTCACCGTGCGCGCACGGAGCACGCACCCCCGCGATTTAAAAAAAAAAAAAAAAAAAATTCTGCCTTCGGGGTCCTTCAGGGACCCCCTGACAAAGGCTAGGGGGTCAGGAACTCTCTACCCTGCCCCCTTTTCACGTTCGCCACCTTCCTTTTTCACTCTCGCACTGAAAACAAACAAAATGGCGGCCGACACTTCCTGATTTCGACCGATTCTAATGTTGACTGACATGTAACCACCAATCAGAATTACGCTCGCGCAGGTTAGGGTGCGCGCACGGTGCGCGGCTATAGATATGTATGTGCTTTTAACTGCAATTTTCTCAGGAACTACTGAACAGATTGATACCATATATCCAAAAGGCACATGCTTGACCTGAGGACTACCTCTCTGCCAAATTTCAAGTAATTCTGTTCAGCCGTTCGGGCTGTACCTTCGACTAAAGGTCCTATGGGAAAATGCATGGGGAAAACGCGTTTTGGGACCCCCCTTTTTTCTCAGCCCCCGCTTGACGAATCCCCCCGAGACTTTCAGGGTAGGAGCTGAGCAGAGCACCCCATTAGTTTTGAAAATTTTGTGAAGATTCGTCAACCGGCGCCAAAGTTATTCAAAATAGAATTTTTAGATTTCCTATGCAAACACGGTCCTAACTATAACTATCTACTGGCGACCGCCAGTAGATAATATATATATATATATATGTATTCACTGAAAAAACCATAGGTTTCATGCACGTTATAGTTAGGAATTGGCATTAATATATATATATTAACCATATTTAAAATTTACAGAAACACACACTCACTGGATGACGTCATCAGTGATGTCATCAGTGATGTCATTTCAGATGTCATCAGTGATGTCACTGACCATGTCATGAGTGATGTAATATGTGACGTCATCAGCAGTGCATTGCGGGGGCGCGAGTTATAGTTAGCTGAACTAACTATAACGGGGGAATTTCTAGGGTTTTGTACGAGGGAAATGTCCAGCTAACTATAATGCCCCTGAAACCTATGTTTTTTTCAGTGAATTTCAAAGGGTTTTTAAATGCCAATTCCTAACTATAACACCCCTGAAACCTTTGTTTTTTTCAGTGAATTTCAAAGGTTTTTTAAATGCTAATTTCTATCTATAACTTATCTCTAAAGATATCATGTTTAATGATTTTCATTGGATTTCTATATTTTTCAATTTCAGTGTGTCAATTTCATTAATTATGTTTTTTTAAAATTCTTTTTTAACACTATGTTTTTATCCTATTTTTTCATTTAAATCTTTTCAAAATTAAAAAATATTATTTGTTTTTATTGGGTTTTTCAAACATATTTTTTACATTTTAAAAATAACTTTTTTAACTATATGTTCAAAACTTTATTTTATATATTTTTTCCATGTTTTTTGGATCCCCGCACCCTATGCGCACCGTTCACGATCCCTACACGATAGCACTCGCGCATGGTATGCGTTGGGTACGTGTTTAGTGTGCGATCACAATGCGACCGGTACGCGACTCCCAGCCTATACGTGACACGTTCGATGTACGTAACGCGACGTTTAAGCGCTTCCGCGATGCGTCATCTGCGTCTATGACGCGGTAGGTGCTCGGATCCCGCGAAATATTTAACATTTAAAAAAACATATATATGTATTTCATGTGAATATTAATTGAAGACAAACTCTGAACTAGTCTTAAAATTAATATATTTTTACATCTAATCCTATATTTCTTTTTAATTTAATTTCGCGGATGCGCGCTGGGTGCGTGCTGCGTAAGCGCAGGGTGTGCGGATCCCAAGTGACCTGCAAAAAAAGAGATTTGATTGGTTCATTACACTTCCTGTTCTAACTATTGAAAGACCCCACCCAATTCAATCATTCTTCTTTGACCTTCTTTGGAAGAGCATCCCTTTGCAGAGAAGAAGATTTCTTTTAGACTAAGTTTACACTTAGCTTAACTTTTTTCAACCAAAAATGGCTTCAGGGCAGCAGGCATCACCTGCATCTCCTCATACATCTGAGGATGAATTTTTGGTGGAGACACCACGCACACCACGTTTTTCTTCAGTGGTGTGCACATTTTTTACTTTTCCCGAGGGGCAAACGAAGACCAATGCCACCTTGGTCACGTGCAAGATTTGCAAAAGAGTGCTGTCTCGAGGGGATCCTAACAAGAAATACTCTTGCGTGATGGCTAGTATGATGAAGCACCTGAGGACCCTTCATCCTAACAATCTTGCACGAGAAGAATGCCGACGGATGAGAGACACTCCTGCTCCTGCACCTTCCACCTCATCGCAGCCGAGCACTTCAAGAGTGCATCCATCAGCCCAGAATTTGGACATCCGTCCTCAATTTAAATTTTTAAAAGTGCTCTGCACTAAGTGCAATGCGACTTTGTGCTATGGTGAGCAGTCGAACGATCTGATCTGCCGCCGGCAAGAAAGTCACAATTGCTAGTGTTTTTAAAAAAAAAAAAAAATTGTTCCCTGAAGTTCATTGTTTGGTTCCTCCTGTTTTGTTTTTTGTTTTTTTTCCAGAAAAACCCAAAAAATCACAAAATTGTTGGAAAAACCAAAAATAAAATATAAAAGAAGAACTAACTTTCCTGGTTTAAAAAAAGAGCTAAATTTCTTTGTTAGTGTGTGAAAGTTTAGATGAATATATGTGTAGTACGTAATTGACTGAATGAATGCATTAGTAGCGTATGGTGAATGTATAAGTGCAGAACTATGAGGAAGTGCTGCAGCATCACACAGTAACCTCTTTAACTGCAGTGTGCTGTAGTACTTCCGAAGCACAGGGATGCAACATATGTACATAAATATGTTGCAAATCTATGCTTCTCTCTGCACGGCTGCTTAAACTGCAGCCATGTGGTGACACAGGCACCCTTGCACCATAGGGCAAGGATATCTGTGTCATGTGCAGTTTGTTTTTCTGCAAGAAGACACACCTTCCTGCACAAAACAATGAGAAAATGCATTTTTCTCCTTCAATGTACGCTGAACATTTTAGCATGCATTGAAGATGTAAAAATGTGGAGAAATGAAAATAATTCTCCTTGTTGTGCTTTCCTATATCAATTTTAGAATGGTGCAGCATTCACACACATATTGAGATTTATGATTTCTGATAAATCTAGAGATGTCTTGTTCTATGAGTATTCAGTGCAATCATGCACAACAACACTTATAGAACACCCTTTCATCGCAAAGTGGTGTGTATGATGACGTTGTATTTACATGGAGTAGAAAAAGTGCAGAGTGCCTTTTCCTCTCTTTGTAAATATGAAAGACTGTCTTGCACAATAACTATGTTACAAAAAGTGACATATTCTGTTTTTAAAATTGCTTGCGAATGATAGAAGGTAAGCACAGAGTTTTGTCTGCAAAGATGTTCAAAGAAGAATGATTGAAATGATTGCGGTCCTTCAATAGGTACAATGGGAAATATTATGAACCTCTCAAATCACTTTTTTTGCAGGTCGCATGATATCTGATTATGGTCAGATTTCAAAACTACAAAGGTATAAACAGAGTGTTTTTAAAAACGTGTTTCAACTTTGTAGCTTCTCGCAGACCTCCTCAGTCTGCATATTGAGACTTAGTTAAACTTACCTTCACAGTAATAGGAATAAAAAATGGTATACATTTTTTCCAGATTTTCATTGCAATCTAAATTGATATAAATAGCTTATTTTAAAATTGGATCTGTGAAAGAAAAGAAAAAAGAAATTCTAACATCTAATAATAATTTTTTTACAACACAGCATAATTTCCACAAAGTAATTTGTTTGCCTTTTTTGCTGTTCTCAAAATATATTGAATTTCACTAGAAATAGTGATTTCAATCGTACTCATCACTTAACAGCGGGCAAAAAAAAACCAATCAGAAAGATTGTTTAAAAAAAAACAACATGCTATTCTCAGTAAAATACCAGAAAATACAAATCACACATATATGAAATGCTTACGGCTTACAAAATTTTATAACTTTAACTTATAAAAACTGTAAATATTGCCGCCTTAAAATATTCACCGAATCAATGACCACCAAAAAGTCCAATATTCAAAAATATACCTTTCCTTGAGGCCAAATGGTATTTTTGCACTCCTTCTTTATGTAAATTGTCCTATGGTAGTCCTATTAAATTATAATAATAAATTCCTCAGAGAATGAATTATCTTCCTAAAACTTTGACTTTAAAAATATTAGGTATGAATTTTGTAATTCCCTAGGCAAACGTTGTTTGAAAACCAACTGGGAATCATTACAAAGTGTCCAGCCTTTGTCACATTTTAGATAGGCAGTGTAATGTCCAGATGTGGTGGAAGGACCATCATGGAAAATGATAGCAATTGCTACAAAAGTCCTTCCTGCTATTGATAGTTGTGCTGCTACAAATTGCTTTATTAAAGTATCCAATTTTCTTCCGTCAGCTGTACAACGTTGCATCATTAAAATTATGTATTTTCCATATTTTGTTAAGAATAATCTGGATAACATTTCTGATTTACATTGGCTACACTTCATGTCTTGATTTGCACCTTTAACTAATTTATTGAAAGACACCGATTTACAGTCTGGTAATGTTAGATACAGAAATCTCTCAGTGTCTACATTGGTGCTACATGTATACATGCAATTTTCACAATCATGTTCCCATTTGTAAGAAAGGCAAAAAATATTTTTTATTTCTACACCTTCATTTTCAAAAATGGTAACCATATACATTATAAATTCCTGAGCATCTTGTTGGATATTTTGTGAAAATTGTGTAGAACCGGAACACACATCAAAAACACTACGAACATCTGAAACAGATTGTATTTTACTTGTATCTGTTGTCAATTTTTCATAAACAGAATGCAACAGAGACCAAAATCTTTGTTGCCGATTCTGCATAATTTGTTCTCGCAAACCTTCCAGAAAAAAAACAACATTGACCACTACATTAGCATAGCAGTTGACACCTGAACTATTTTCAAACTGATAACCAACAATCTCTTCAACAGTGTCCAATTTCTTTTTACCTGCAATCACAACATTATCTTGTTCTTTTCCCTTCTTGACATCTTCAGTACAGATATTCTCAAACCTTCTTTTTCGACCAACCATATGCTTTTCAAATACAGTGTATTGACCTAAATTGGGAGCATACACCCTTATTAACCTATTATAATCTTTTACACAGTTTGCATCTGCAGTAACCTTCGTCTCATCAAAATCAATCAAAAACAAACCAGATAATGTTCTGACTCGTGACAAAGCAGCATATGCCATACCCTCTTTAAATACAGTAGGTCCAATGTTCACCAATGCACTGTTTACACTTAATCCTTGAGATTTATGAATAGTCACTGCGTATGCCAAAGAAAATGGACATTGTTTCCTACAGACATATAAATCTTTAACAAGCAAAAAACGAACTGAACAACGACCAATTTCTTTAACTTCACCAATCTGATCAAATTGAATTTTTAAAAATTCAATTCCTTCTTTTTTCTGATAATTCACAAAATCCACCACTTTACCCATTGCTCCATTAACTAAACCTTTCTCTACATCCAAATTACGCCTTAAAATTACCCGACAGTTTACACACGCATATAGTGTCTTTTCTAAACCAGCAGTTTTAGATATTTTTTTTCTAAACAATCCAGTTTTGATCTCAACTTTCCCGTCAAAATAATATGGATTCCTTCATACTGTATTTTATCGATGGCTTCCATTTTTACAATTTGCTCATTTTCCAGTTTCAATAGTTCTTCGTTGAATATGGAGCACTCGCGCAGTGTTGGCATTAAGCAAATCACTGAATTATTTTTAGCAATTGTCACGTACACTTTTGCAGGAACTGCATTTTCATTTGGAAAGACATTGCAAAGTAATCGACTCTCCAAAGCATGTTTGCCTTGTTTTGAAATAATTCTAATTCTTGAAGAATACTTCCATATTCAGCATCATTTGCCTGTCGCATATTTGTTTTCAGTTCTTTGTATTCAAAATGAGTCCAAATGTTCACATTACCAACACTGCCAAGAGACTTTCTGGTATCTTCTTGGGCTAGTGTTTTAAATACTGGTTGTCCTTTTACAGGAGTCAGTTGCAGTAGATCTCCAAAAACTATGATGTGTTTTCCTCCAAATAACACGTCATACTCTGTTTTTAAGAATTTGCTGAATTCTTAAATGCACAAAGGCAAGCATCAAGTTTGAGACCATGCTCACCTCATCAATAATGAGAAGTTTCATTTTCTTCAGGACTCTTGAAACTTCACAACAAGCTTCTCCAGATAGCTTGTGGTATTCCAATTTGTTCTCATGCTCTACTGGCAGCATTAGTAAACGATGTAAAGTAATTCCTTTAATGTTATGTGCTGCCAACCCAGTTGGAGCAGTGACAACACAAGACAAATGCGACTCAGTTGTTTTCTGCAGATAACTTGTAATTACTTTAATTAAGAAACTTTTTCCTGTTCCAGCTTGACCACTCACATACATTCGGATAGGTTGAAATGATGTACATGAGCACCCTCTCTTTTCATGAAGTAATCCATAGTCAATCTGCTCTTTCACTTGCTGATATATTTGTTTCTGTTCAACATTTAGTTGTTCTTCCAAGTTTCCTAACTGTATTGCATCTTCTTGAGCTTGATACATTGCTGTTTCCACCTCATTCATTGCAATTGCTGCTTCATATTCAACAATTGGTTGTCCTAGTGGATCTTGACTCCGTGCAGCAGAACTTTTACTGTCTTGAAGACTGGCTCTAGCAATCTCAGCTGCAATTGTAGCTTCTTGATCAATTTCATCATTCAACATTTTGACATAATTTGCGAAAGCACTGCATTGTATGCTATCTTTAGAAGCATTAAATGAATCTTCATAGCTGGGAAAATCTCCAAGTAATTCCAGTTCTGAACATTTGCAAAAGGGCTAAATAGTAAAATTCCCTTTTGTCAGCAGTGTCGCAACTCAGTTTCCTGTGATTAATCAAATTTCCTTTCCTTTGTTTCACCAGACATCCTTCAGAACCAATCACTGCATATTTTCCATCGTTGATGTTCTCTGTAGTATTCCGTTTAAAAGTGTAGTTTTGCAGCACTTCATAGAGACACATGTTCTCAAGATGATGACTTCTATTTGGGTAGTATGTGTCCAACATATTCGTTTTCAAAATATCTGTACTTTCTGGTTCATTTTCTGCTAAATATTCAATTTCTTGAACAGATTTCAGTACCCGATTTCGCATTCCTGCAAGACCTAGACTCACCCAAATGATTCTTCTACTTTTGGAATATAGACTTGCAGATGATAACCGATCTGAACATTCATATGCTCCAATTTCACGATGCGATAACATCTTCAAACTGAAACTGTATAATTTGTTACTTAGAGTCTTCTAGTGAGAAACCTCTTCCCACATTTCTTTCAATTCAGTCTTTACTGATTTAGTAATGTAAGACGTTACATATCGAGCAACAGCAATGGAATTGTCCACAACATATTGAATATCCATGTTAGCATTCCACATGGATAAAATAACTGGATTGTAGTCATTTATGTATTTCGATTCTTCGCTTCTTCTTAAGTTGTAGGTGTTTTTCGGAGACTTTCTTGTGATGGTATGTCGCATAGCTGACATAAAACTATTCACTCTTCCTTTGGATAATACAGGACGTGGAAATCCAAAACGACATTTGGTATAGAACTTATCCTTTGACTTGTACTATCGTCAACAGTATTTTGCACACCTGTGGCTTTGAAATCGTAATACTTGTTGTTTTAAGTTTTTATCTTCTTTGCTATTGGGAAGAGCACATGTAGCATAATCTTCAATAAAAGACAAAACAGTTTCATCTGAATCTGTTCCAAATTTGGGGGCATCCTTGATCCAGAACAACATATGTATGTGAGGAGCACCTCTTGCTTGATACTCCTTTCTCCAAAAGAAATCCACAACTTCTCCAAGAGGAGGATTCTTTTTATTGCAGATGAAAGACATCATAGCTTCAAATCTATGATTGAAATATCTGCATACATTGACAGGATACAAAGAGCACAATTCTCCAGGTGTCTTGTATTCAATATTTTTTATATTGGAATTTGCCTCTCGAAGAAATTCAAGTAAATCGTCCCAAGCATACTCAGCACAGCTTAGTGTAACAAACCATGTAGGAGTTCCCAAGTTCCGTAGCATACATTTCAGGTCTCCATGTCGACGGTACCAATATTCATTAGTCCCACGCTGACATGCCATCAGATTAATCAACTGAGATTCTAAATGATCATCTCTCTGATGCACTTTATCCATAAAATCCTTTGCAGTTACATTCTGAAGATGCATTCCAGTTTTTAAAATATGATTTACTGCATATGAAAGTCCAGACAAGTCACTTTCAAACAGAAGATGAAACATATAAGGGATACATTGTCGAAATCTTGGCTCTTCTGCATATAATCTTGTTGTCCGATATTCAGATGCAGGAATCTGCACAGGTCGTTCATCATATCGTCCACCTTTTCCTGTTGGAAACAACTGCGGGAAACAACGAGCTTCCAAGCTCTCTTCCCATACACTCATGGGACTTCCTGTTGCTTTTTTCATTTGAAACAACTCAATTGTATTCCCCATCACCTCTTTGGAATGAAGTGGATGTACACTGTAATGTTCATAGAATTCTTCACGTCTGGACATGTCCACTTTTTCTATTTGTCCACTTAATGTTTCAGTATCTTCTGCTAAATCTATTTCTTCTTCTCCTACAAACACATTTCTATAGTACTCATTATTTTTAAATAGATACAATGATGCCTTTTGCACTTTTCTAACATCCACTGACTCTTGCCAAATTTTCTTATTCTTAGTAGGAACACCATTAACTAGAATGACTAGTGGCTCATTTTCTGCATGGTCTACACCAATAGTTTCAATAATTTTCCTTAAATCTAACGGTAAATACACAACTCTTCCTTTCAATCCTCTTTGCAACTCTGATGGAGGTAATTTACCTGTTTTGGGCTCCATGCGAACAATAGCCTGAAACGGGTGAACACTAGGGGTGGGCGGAATTTGCGTAATCGTGTTACGCAAATCTCCGCGAAACGATAAAAAATCTCCGCGAACACGCATAAATTCCGCGAACACGCGGAATTGCTTGTTCGCGATACTTTTTTCCTGTTCGCGATCGCTGTTTGCGTGCTCGGGGTGAAATATCTCGCGAACACGCATATTGAGAACGCGAACAAGCAAAAAATTTCGCGAAGTCGCGGAACGCAGATTTTTGGGCAATTTCGCGTTCTCCGCGGAACGCGAAATTACCCAAATTGCGCAAATTCCGCGAACGGAACGGAATTTACCGCCCAGGCCTAGTGAACACATTTTATGAGAATAGACTCATACGTATTTAAATCTATCAGCTCTGGAGGAATAGCAACCAACTCTAGATTATTATGAACAGCTCTAGCAGGCATTTTATTCTCATCTAATTTGTTATAACAATATTTGCAAATACGCTGCTCAGATCCCAAATCAAAACAATCCTCTACCAACAAATAAGTTGCAAATTTCATCCACTTATCCTTATCTTCTATTTCACTTTTTAAATACAGATTGACACCCCTAGTCTGATTTTTATAGTGACTTCGCCGACAACAAATACAAGAAACATTTGGTCTTTCACCTGAAATCACCTTAAACTTTGTGATTTCATCCTCAAATTTTTCTGTAATTACGGGTTGTACATTGTCTTCAACATTTTGTTCTACTAATGTGTCAGTTTCTTCACTCTCTTGCTAAGGACCAATGTAACAAAACACAATATCATCACAGACCTGCTTCACATCTGATACTGAACCTTGCAAAAGAGCACTGTTCCACTCACTTAACTTTAGTCCTGGACTTTTTGCATAATACAACCTTCTCACTAACTTCCGCATTTGAGTATGATGTACTGCCAGCATTCTGAAATGGTGAAAAACACTTTGACAAACTTTCCTAGAAAGACAAGCCAGAGAATGACCTTGCAAACCAGTATGTTTTCTCACTCTGCAAGGGTCCAGTCCTTGCAACAGCTTAATCTTTTGTTTTACACTTTTTTTAGTATAGGCTCGTAAAAAACTACATAATCTTTCAATAGATTCCTGTCGTACACTGCAAATACTACTGCAATCCCAAGTGTACACAGGGTTTTTAGCACGTCTCCCTAAAACTTCATCAGCTATCACTTCTTCTCCATTTCTTTCAACCATTTTCTCTTTCTCAATTGGACAACCGTCGCTAACCTCATAATCTCTACCACTGGTGTCAACTGCATACAATAATTTTTCGCTCAGTGAATAACTCTCTTCGTTAAAAAAAGGCTCTGAACTGGAACTGTGTTTCCATTCTCCCCAAAAAAATCACAATTTTTTTTTTTATTAATAACTCTTTTCCTCCTACTTTTGGCCTTCATTACATGGATTGGTTTATCTAGTGATCGAATTCTGTTTAAAACTAAAATAAACAGTTTCCTTTTTACTTCAAAAGCCTTTTCCACAATGTATTCAATATGCTTTTTCTTTTTATAAAATAAAGCTCTCTTTTTATATTTCTTCACATTTTTCAGCAAATTATGCACTACTCTCTTGTAAAATATTTTTTTGCGTAATTCCTTATACTAATGTTGCCTTCTTTTACCATACTTTATCTCCTTTGACTGACCATTTGCTTTTTTACATTTCCTCTTATTTTGAATTTTTTCTTACTTGAAGAATTCTCAGTAGTTCCAGCATTATGTACATTCTGTTTGCTCCTACAAACATTTTTAATAAATTGCTTTGTGATCTTACCAGAAGATTTTTTTCGTTTTAGCCACATTATCTTGTACATTGGTTGATGTTTCTTCAAATAATCCTCCTGTCTCTGTTCTTTTCTTTTTCTTTTTTTTCTGGCATGATTTCTGTATTTTAACATTGAAAAACAGTATCTCTAAAAAAGAATCACAAATAAATGTATATTAATAACTTTCAAATGTATACTATTCCATTACTGTACAAACAGATTTTATATAAAAACTGACTAAGAAACTATAGCCCTGAAACACAAGTGTGGCGATGGTTAAAACACTACATGCATAGTGCATACTACTTTGAAGCAGTTCATGCCCTAAAGCCTACCTCACTAAAATACTACATGCTAACTGACTGAATGATTACAGTACTATAAGGAGACACACTGGGTGAGTAACAGGGTGTTTGCTAGAAGTGTATGAATACTGGCTGGGAAATTGAAGGTGTGAAAGACAACTGTGTAGGTGGTTAGAGGACTGCATGCATACTGGATAGGCATTTGAAGCAGTCTATGTGCTAAGGCCTGGCTCACTGCATGAGTACTTGGGTACTGACTGAATGATTAGAGTACAGCAAGGAGAGTGCATGGATGAATTTTTTAAGTGGTTGGCTTTTGGCGCAGTGAATGGATTAGTACTTGGTACTGAACGGGTCACTAGTGGAGTGCAAAGGGAGTGACAGGATGTTTGCTGGACTGTATGGATACTCACTAGGGAATTGAAGGTGTGAAAGACAAGTGTGTAGGTGGTTAGAAGACTGCATGCATAGTGGATAGGGGTTTGAAGCAGTCCATGTGCTAAGGCCTGGGTCGCTGAATGAGTACTTGGGTACTTACTGAATGATTACAGTACTGCAAGGAGAGTGCATGGGTGAATTTATAAGTGTTTGGGTTTTTGCGCAGTGAATGCATTAGTACATGGTGCTGAATGGGTCACTAGAGGAGTACATGGGGAGTGACAGGGTGTTTACTTGAATTGTATGGATACTGACTGTGGAATTAAAGGTATGAATGAGAACTGTGTAGATGGTTAGAGAACTGCATGCATAGTAGATAAGCATTTGCATCAATGCATGTGCAAAGGCCTGCCTCACTCCATTACTACTTGAATATTAACTGAATGTTTACAGTATTGCAAGGACAGTTCCTCGGTGAATACATAAGAAATGACTACCTTTTAATTCTACCTAAACTTGACAACAGGAAAAATTTTAAGCAGTTATGCATATTCAAAGAAATGAACTACCCAAATGCTTCTCTCACAGTGGTTACACAAATGCACACAGACTCAGTGTGATTCTAGACAACAACCACTATCCCTAGGAGTTTACCAAAACTCATTCACTACTGTGGAAGTTGTAAGGTAACTGCACACAATCTACATATTTCAGGACTGCACTTTTGTGTCAAAGCCTGACTCATTTAATCAACGCATAAGCAAAGGCTGGCTTCTAATGCTACTAAAACTTGACAACATGACAGGTTTTAAAAGAGTTATCTGTTAGAAAATACATGATGTTACCAAATGATTCTAGACAAGCACCACTATCCCTAGGAGTTTACCAAAACTCATTCACTACAGTGGAAGAGGTAAGGGGACTGCACACAAACTACATATTTCAGAACTGCACTTTAGAGTCAAAGCCTGACTCATTTAATCAAAGCATAAGCAAAAACTGCCTTCTAATGCTACTGACAATTGACAACAAGACAGGTTTTAAAACAGTTATCTGTCAGCAAATACACGATGTTACCAAATGCTTCTCTCACTGTGGTTCACAAATGCACACAGACACACAGTGTGATTGTAGACAACAACCACTATCCCTAAGAGTTTACCAAAACTCATTCACTACTGTGGAAGTGGTAAGGGAACTGCACACAATCTACATATTTCAGGACTGCACTTTTGTGTCAAAGCCTAACTCATTTAATCAACGCATATGCAAAGACTGGCTTCTAATGCTACTAAAACTTGACAACATGACAGGTTTTACAAGAGTTATCTATCAGAAAATACATGATGTTACCAAATGCTTCTCTCACAGTGGTTCCCAAATGCACACACACTCACAGTGTGATTCTAGACAAGCACCACTATCCCTAGGAGTTTACTGAAACTCATTCACTACACTGGAAGTGGTAAGGGAACTGCACACAATCTACATATTTCAGGACTGCACTTTTGTGTCAAAGCCTGACTCGTTTCATCAAAGCATAAGCAAAAACTGCCTTCTAATGCTACTAAAACTTGACAACAAGACAGGTTTTAAAACAGTTATCTGTCAGCAAATACACCTTGTTAGCAAATGCTTCTCTCACAGTGGTTCCCAAATGCACACAGGCTCACTGTGTGATTCTAGACAAACATCACTCTCCCTTGCACTATACCAAAACACATTTCTTCATCTAGAAGGAGTACTACATTTTAGTGTAGAAACATAACTCATTTCACAAATTCATAAACAATGACTGGTTTCTAATTCTACCAAAATATAAAAACAGCACAGTTATCTGTCTGCAAATACATGAAAAACACAAATGCTTATCACAGAATTGTTTCGACATGCACACACACTGTCAATAAGATTGTAGACAAAAACAGTACTCCCTACACTTTAGCAGGAGAAATACATTAGTCTCATTAAAATCAAAATAGTCTACATACATCCCCTCACAATTAAATAACTCCCCTTTCAAGTTGTTTTGTAGATTGAGAAGTATATCAGTCACACACCAGATATCAGCCACACCAGATTTTCTTATACAGAATCTCTGCACTGTGCACCTCTCAGCAAAACCAAAGAATGGCAAAGTTTCCCTCTCATTTTCCACACATATACATGTAAACATCAAATCACATTCATTCCCACATAAATTCAAAAGCAAACACACATTTCTATTGGTTAAACATTTCAACCCTTTCCAAATGACATAAATTTCAACCCTTCCCCAAATCTGCCTTCTGCCCGTTACCATAGAAACAGGTCATGGAACACTGTACTGAGCACACAGGTCACAAGTTCAGCACACAATGTTGCTAATCAAAACAGCAAGTGTGCTTGACTTTTCAACTTCAACATATCATCTTATCATATATAATGTTCCTTACAATCAGTTTTTTAAGAATCACGCGTTTAAAAAACAGAAATATACACCCTACCTTTCAATGTAGAAGGTTGTGAAACAACCAATGATTTCTTGTCTTTTTTCACAACTACATCTTTGCCACCATTTTAGAAACATCTTACTTTCCAAACTGCCATTTCATTTACAGAGACCATCTGAGTGCATCCAGACCTCCTTTCAAGATGTGTAGAGTGTGGATTGTGGGACACAGCTATATTTTCTGGAGCCAAAGGTATGCAGAAAACAAAGGCATTCACAAAGACCTAGGTTTGCCAAATGTAGACATTAAATGGATTGGACAGAGAGGGTTAAAGTGGCACCAATTGATGCCATTGGTGAAATCCTTCATGCATATCCAACACCCTGACCTCATAATAGTGCACTGTGGTGGCAATGACCTAGGCACTTTAACTGGGGTAGGTCTGGAAATGCTTATGAAGGACACCTTTGCAGAACTGATTTCACTTTTCCCCAAAACTGCCTTTGTGCATTCTAACATATGCCAAAGGCAGAAATGGAACTGGTCCGATCATTTTTGTCCAAAAATTGAGAAAGCTAGGAAACGTAAATAAATCTGTTTCTGCTTTTCTCCGAGACTATAGAATGGGGTCCATTTACAATAACAATCTGCGCTTTCATATGCAAGAGATGTATAGGTACTTACTTATAAGTACCAAAAACTCTCAATGAACACAACGGCTCTTTTTAGAGCCACTCGAGAACAAAACACTTAAGCTTGATATTTATCTCCCAAAAATTTCAATTTTTTTTCCCTTGGATCCGCGCACCCAACGCGAGAGGATCTGTGCACCCAACGCGATAGGATGTGCGCATCCTGCGTGCATTTCGTCATTTAAAAAAAAAAATGGGGGCCCCAGGGGGTCCTTCTGGGACCGCTTAAGCAGATCAAGAGAGTCAGAGTATTCCCACTCTGGACCCTTTATATGTTTTACACACTTATTCCCCTTGCTTCTACCGAGGCAGAAAATGGCCGCCAACAGTTCCTAGTTTCGAATGTAGACAGACACTCGACAGCCAATTAGCATTCAGCGCGTGATCGGGATGTTGCGCGCTCGATTCGGGGAGGGTGCGCTTACAGTGCGGGTAGGGTGCGCGGATCCTCCCCGGCCATAGATATCACTAACTTTTTTACCCTAATTTTCTCAGGAACTACTGAACAGATTCACACCATTTATGCAAAAGACACGAGTCTGAACTGAGGACTACCTCTTTGCCAAATTTGGTGTCATTCCGTTCAGCAGTTCGGGCTGTAGCTGCGACCACAGATCCTATGGGAAATTGCATGGGGAAAATGCGTTTTGGGAACCCCCTTTTTTCTCGGCCCCCGCTTGACGAATCACTGTGATATTTTCAGGATAGGAGCAGAGCAGAACTGGCCAACAGTTTGGAAAATTTCGCGAAGATTCGTCAATCGGCACCAACGTTATTCCAAATAGAATGTTGCGGATTTCCTATGGAAAATACGTCCTAACTATATCTACCTACTGTAGGTAATATGTCTGAATTATTATATATGTGTTTTGTTTTTTAAATTGAGTTTATTTGTTATATTTGTTAAAATGTATATTAAATCTACTTTTTTTAATTAATTTTATTATTTAATATATTTAATATATATCATTGAATTTTGTATATATTATCTACTGGCGGTCGCCAGTAGATAGTTATAGTTAGGACCGTGTTTCCATAGGAAATCCGCAACATTCTATTTGGAACAACTTTGGCGCCGGTTGACGAATCCTCGCGAAATTTTCAAAACTAATGGGGCGCTACGCTCCGCTCCTACCCTGAAAGTCTCGGGGGGATTCGTCAAGCGGGGGCTGAGAAAAAAGGGGGGTCCCAAAACGCGTTTTTCCCATGCATTTTCCCATAGGACCTTTAGTCCGAGCTACAGCCCGAACGGCTGAACAGAATTACTTGAAATTTGGCAGAGAGGTAGTCCTCAGGTCAAGGATGTGCCTTTTGTAGGTCTGGTGTAAATCTGTTCAGTAGGTCCTGAGAAAATAGCATTTAAATCAATATATATATCTGTAAGCGCGCTCCGTGCGCTTACCGTAAGCTTACCGTACGCGTACGGTGCCGTGCGCGAGCTCAATTCTGATTGGTGGTTACATGACTGTAAACATTCGAATCGGTCGAAATCAGGAAGTGTCGGCCGCCCTTTTCTGTCTCTCGCACTGAGAAACAAAGGTGGGGAACGTGAAAAGGGGCAACGAAGAGAGTTGCACACCCCCTAGTGTTTGTCAGGGGGTCCAAGAAGGACCCAAAAGTAAGAAAAATACATTTAATAATTTTAAAAAAAAATCGCGGAGTGCGCGTACGGTAAGCTTACCGTACGCGCACGGCAAAAAAAATAAAAAAATAAAATAAAGAAGTAACAATCACATTTATTAAATAAATTGAAGGACCCACAAGGGAGAAAAAAACAAACGTTGCTGTGAAAAAAAAGGCGAGGCGCGCACGGCATGGACTGCGCAACGTGGGCGCACAGTGAAAAACCAGAAAAAAAAATAAAAAATAAATATATAACTTAGCATTTAAAAAACCGTACAAATTCACTGAAAAAACCATAGGTTTCACACACGTTATAGTTAGGAATTATCATTTAAAAAACCTTGCAAATTCACTTAAAAAACCATAGGTTTCACACATGTTATAGTTAGCTGTACATTTCACTCGTAAAAAACCAATGAAATTCCACGTTATAGTTAGATCAGGTAACTATAACTTGCGCGACCGCAATCCACAATGTGTAATTTCAGATGTCATCATTGATGTCATGAGTGATGTCACTTACCATGTCATGAGTGATGTAATATGTGACGTCATCAGCAGTTTATTGTGGGCGCGCAAGTTATAGTTACCTGATCTAACTATAACGTTTAATTTCATTGTTTTTTTACGAGTGAAATGTACAGCTAACTATAACATGTGTGAAACCTATGGTTTTTTAAGTGAATATATATATAAACACTATATTTTTCACCATTATATTTATGACCAATATTTGTTTTAATTATTTTTGTACTTATCATTATAAATATAGGATGCCGATTTTTTTGACATCGATATTTATAACTCGATATTGTGGTATGGGGAGGTGTCGATATTCTGTCAGTGAACCGCCTTCGAGCAGTAGGTTAATGTCCCTGGGGTAATTTTAAAAGAGAGGAAGGTCCTCTCTACATATGTTCTATGGTACTCTGAACTAACTATTTTGGTGTGTAGGGACACTTAGAGGCCCATTAGGATGGTGGGTGGACTTTAGTCCACCCGCCACTCTAGCGGTGCTTGGACCGGCCGCTAGTGGTGCGGCGGTCTCGCACCTGCGATTAGGATGCCACCGCCACCGTGGCGGTGGCATCCTCCATTCCCATCATTGTGACTGGCGGTGCTCAATGCTGGGAATGCACTTTGTGCATTGTCATGCACAAGGCGATAGGCACCGCGAGGTGCCTTCCACCATGTCTATGACAATGCCATGTGCACCCCCCACCCCCTGAGCACCCTGGGGGCCCGCAACGGTCCCCCAAAGCCAAAAGCGCCTGCCTTTCCAGTCGGATCCACCCCGCCATCGTAATGTGGTGGGGGATAGGTCAAGTTTGCGGAGGAGTTTAGTGGGCGGATCGCCACCACCATACGGGCGGTGGCGATCCGCCTGCTATCGTAATGACCTCCATAGTTTTGGCCCTGAAGAATGTCTGAGACCATCTAGCCCAAGACTATAGGCAGAAACATTTTGGCAAGATATAAAAAATAATGCAGTGGTACGTATAGGTCATAGTAACCATATGCGTCCCCTGATAATACCTTTTTTTTTTGTTTTTAAACAAGTCTAGGATACCACATGACTAAAGCGTACTTTGTGATTTATCCTAAGGCTTTTTTAATTCAATAAACTGGAACCAAGTATTTTTTCCCCCAAAAATAAGTAATTTTGAAGCAATCCCTCAGGTCAGCCCCCTACTGAGGTTGAACCCCCCTGGTAGTACCACCTTGCCAGGTTGGGCTGATGTGACAAATGATGATGCATGTCACATTACATGAGTGAGCCTACCCCATACTATTCTTAGAAATTCCTTGGGAGGGAGTGTAGGAGTAAGTAGCAAGGTAGATATTGTTGCAGACGTGCTTGAAAAAATAGTTTTTGAGCACAAGAGTAGGATGTCATGCCAATTTTGGGTTCTGGTTCTTTATGAAGGGCTGGCATGAGCCCAGTAGTGCCTTTTTCTCTCCTTTTTGTGTTATATGATGGATTTTTTGCCAATGTCTTTAGTCTTCTCTGACCTGTGTTCTTTCAGTGTTGAGGTCTTTATTGAACCAGGGTTCTTGAGGGAGTGGTTCTCACCTTTTTCATTGTCAGACTGACTACTTGGTCCAACATGGAGGGCATCATTGCGTTGTAGTGGGTGATAAGTTCAGTTGTTGAGAGGTTCTCTGATGTGAGGGGAAGTAGTGACGTCATTCTTTTTACAAAGTCCATCAGAGGAACTTGCCTTATGTTTCTCATCCATTGGAGGATGTTTTGAGTATGAGTTGGGTTGGATAGACACTTTGGTAATGTGAAACAAAATGATGTGTTGGTCTGACCATTCGATAGGGCGGATGTTGTCAATGGTTAGTGTTTCTCCATGAGCTATGATCGCATCCAGGGTTGAGCCTTTGAGCCTTAATTATGGGTTTGATGTTTGCAATGCTGGGAGAGGTTCTTACTGAGTAAGAGGTCGTTTAAGGATTGGATTAGAGCATTGCTTTTATCGTTCCAGTCAAGGCTGAGGTAACCTAGGATGATGTTATTGGTGCGTGGGAGTGAGCAGTATTCAATTCAATCAGCTTTCTTCGATTATTTACATAATATTCATAAAAGCACAGTAAAAACATCAATGGATTATCATACACGAATAAATTCATTTAAAAGCTAAAACACAACTGGGGGACGTGAACTATAGACTTAATTACATCATAATTGAATTTCGACATCTTAAAACATTCTTTAAAAATAGTAATACTAATACAATAATTTTTTCTTCTCCTAATGATTGTAAAAACAGAAAAGCGGGGCGGCATTGTCTTAAACCACTATTCCTTAAAATTGGCAGGATCCTATTCAAGGAACAAAATTTACAAAAAAGCAAGACGTGTATGGTCGATTGAGCGGACACGTCATCACATGGACAGTTGCACAACGCTCTTGCCCAATCATTCTGGACCGGGAAAGTAGCTAGTCTATGAAAGTTTTCCATTTTAATGCGTGTCAGCCAAAATCTATCATATTCTCCTGATATTGACCCTAAATAAGGCTGAATTCTAACGGTGGACACTGTAAGCTGGTGGGCTTGTACAGTTATTTTCTTTAATTCAACATTTCTTCTATTTTCTTCCAAATAGTTCAAACAACAAACTTTAAAATCTTTCCTCTGTACTTCACGTAGACTTAATGGATCCAGGAAATATTCGCGATGCCCTAAATTATAGACAAAACGTTTAATATGCTCAAGCCATATGATATGCACAGCCCCATCCAAACTACCACAATCCCTTAATATCTGCCTATTTACCTTCAACTGTTCCGATGTCCAAATCCTATGCCACAGGAGTACAGGTTGGATTTTACATATATCAGTGATATACGTCATACCTAATTCAGTGTGACAAATAAAAGTGGAGGTACTATCAGGGACAATCAACAGAAATCTTAAACCCCTATTCTCGATTATTTTAAGTGGGTTAACATCCTCGTGGCCCCAGATGCCTGCCCCATAGGTGGCTATGGAAATGCACTTTGCTTTATAAATCTGTAGTAATACCTCTGGTGCCCGTTTTCCTAACTTTCTACTAAAATTCGAAAGGGCAGCTACAGCTTTTAAAAACAGCAACCTCCTTGCCTTAATTGCCTGGGTCCATGTTCCCCCTCTATCAAAAAGAATCCCAAGGTGGGTGAAAAAGTATTGCAGCATTCATTTTGTTTAGTACCTAGTGATATTGTTCTGCATTTCTTTCTACCAACCCCGCATTTCATCACAAATGTTTTTGAAATATTAACATTTAAGAGTTAGCAGTAAATTATCAGGTCGGCTAAGTGCTCCGCAAAGGAGAGTATTTTACCTAGTGGGTGGTAGAGAAGGTGACAGTTCATTGGTATTTTGTCTTTCATCCTTATGATGGTGCTGATATATTAAAATGTATTGTAGGATAGAGCGTCTGTTTCACCCACGTTGATGTTGTACTTGTGGATAATGGCGATGCCTCCACCGTGGTTGTCCTTCCTGTCTTTCTTGATGATTGAGTCCCCCGATAAGACCAGCGAATGTATGATCAGGTATGTGGATTCATTCAACTATGTTTTCGTAATGAAAGTGATATCAATGTCATGGTTCAGGTTCGTTTCTGCTAGTTCTGTTGCATGCGTGGCGGCAGATCTGCAGTTTACGGGCTTGCTTTTGGTTTCTCTGCAGTGCATAGGATCTTGGGGGGAAGCAGTCAGGGGGATATTGATGACGTGTGTTGGTGGTCTGATTGTTTTTGCTGGTTTGGGGTTCTTCCCTAGTCTCATGATCACTTGGATTTTAGAGGATGGGTTATGACTTATAGATGCCAGGTTGTAAGATTTAGCTAGCTCTGCTGCCTTGTTCAGAGACATTGTGGCAGTAATTTTTTTGGAACTCTTAACTTTGTTGTTGAGAGGTGTTGTAGTCAATTCAGCTCATACTGCCTTCTCCCTTTTATTTTTTAAAGGTTTTCCAAGTTCCAGCCTATGTTACCCCAGCACTGACCAAGCTTCCCGTTGAAGCGTTACCATGGGGAAGAAAGCTTGTACAGCAGAAGCGGCTACTACTTAATGGTGCAGGGGTGCGGATCGTGGTGTGCCGCCGCATCTTGGTCCTCTTCGCCCACTTCCAGGACTCCAGGGACAGGAAGTAGGAGCAGGAAGCACCCAGACACCCCTAGCCAATCACAGTGCTGCTTATAGCAGCGTTGTGATTGGTCTGAGCACTGTAGTTTGGGCGCTTAGAGAGGGAGTGGAAGTCTAGGCATGTTCTCCACCCAGGCTGTGCAACACATCCCAGTGGAGAACATGCTAAGTGCGCATGACTGGCCGGGCCAAGATGGCTGGACAAACTGCCATGCACACTTACAGAGTGTCATCACTCCTTCCCCCGCTCCTCTGTCACAGGCGAGCCAATTTTATTTTTATTTTTTCAACTACTCACAGATCAGTGGGGAGACGCTCCTCCGCCTTAGTGGAGGAGCTGCCCCTGTTGTACAGCAGTTTTCACAGGAGTACTGTAGTACCTCAAGGGAGGGGTGCAGAGAGACCTGCGAGAATGTTGTGGTACTCATGACCCCCCAAAAATAATTTTAAACCGTGGGTGGGGGCCCTTCTGGGTTCCCCCGCAAGTGGCTGCGGCTCAGTGTTTCTGTATCCCTCACCCTTATGCCCTTTTTCAAAAATCTTTTCAGGGTACTGGAACGGAGTCCCTTAGTCCTGTAATGACCACTTGAGCTGTTGTAGCTGGCCAATCATACCACAGAGGATTGTGGTATGGTCCTGGGTATTGCGTTACCGCCTAGATTGAAAGGAGAAAAGGCTCCCTCAGCCAGTAGAATAGGAGTATTTTGTGACTTTTTGGTACTGCAGGAGTCCAGTACTGCATAATGGTCAGATATCACCAACTTTTCCTGGATATTAACCCTTTCATCACTACTTCTGCCACCTAATTAAATAAAATATTTCTCAAAAAATTCCAAACTGATGTATACTAAATAATGAAAAGTATACTTTATAAGTAAAGTTCTAACTTTCTGCCAATTCTTTTTGTAATTGCGTTGAGTAACTTATTCTGTATTGGAAACCAAAGTTTCTTGTGGGAATTAACAAAGGAATTTGATGTTTAGGGATATCCATTTTTCTTGACCCCCTCTTTCCAGAGCAATCCAAAACTTTCCAAGAGCAGAAGTGAGGTAACTTTTGTTTTAAAGCGGAGGGGAGCTTGCCTTGCCCAAAGATGGCTGCTTTCTAAGCGTGCTCCTTTGGCCGCCACATCTATCCTACAACATCCTGCACCATCCAAAGCCTGCCACACTCTATGCTGCTGGAACTGGTGTACCTGATCAAGTCCAGCACGCTAAAGGCTGAAATCTTTGCCGAAGAGGCAGCCTGTGACTATGTCGACTGGGAAGCGGAAGGCCCAGCCTGCATGACCGGAGTCACATTATGGCATGGAGGAGGAGACGGCGGTTGCTAGGTGCTCAACAGTCTTCCCTGAGCTGGTGCACGCAAGGGTGCGGCCCTCTGCCTGGATGGACGGAGCCTCAGTTGGCCCTGTGATGCCCAGCAATTGGCACACGGAATTTAATGTGGGCCCCAGATGGGCATCTGGACACATAGCCTCCTCCTACTCATACTATGCCCAAGGAGTGCTTTTAATTGTTAATAAAGGGACCCTGTTCGTAGTGTTACACACTCAAATCGACACACAAGGCTGCTATGTTATTTTGTAGGGAACCTTTAGTGGTACCATCCAGACGTTGATTAACATTTATGGGCCGAATAATGATGACCTTGTATTCCATGCGCAGTTCTGGGCACGACTACATGAAATTCCACCTTCAGCAGTGGTGTGGAGGGGAGACTTTAACACGTGTATTGACTCAACCTTAGACAGATCGACCCATATCAACCACTAAGGTAAACACGCAGCCAAGGTACTTAGGGACGGCATAGAAGGCAGAATCTGGTGGACCTTTGGAGACTGTGACACATGGACAGATGGGAGGGCACATATTCCTCACCCACACATAGCTCATGGTCCAGGATAGATTCATGACTAGCTACCCAAGAGGTTAATACCTGGACGAAGACAATAGACCATATGCTGAAGACTCTGTCTGATCATGCACCAGTCCAGCTGGTGTTGGTGCTGCCTACTCACACACCCTGACTGTTCACATGGCGCTTCCTGATGGCTGCAATGCTGGATCAGGTCTTCAGAGCTGAAATACGACATGCCATTGTTGATTACTTTGAGCAAAACACGGGCACAGTGGCGAGTACCCAGATGTTGTGGGAGGCCTTGAAGGTGACACTGCGTGGGGACTGTATCAGTAAACAAGCAGGTGTTCTACATGACATTTCCAGCAACTCTCTGTGCTCAAAAGCACTATCCAGGTGTTAGAGAGGGAACATGAGCAAACTCTAGATGCGACACTGCTAGCCACGGTTAGAGAAAAGATGTCTTCTTATCAGGAGAAAGTGGATCGGCAGGTTTTTTTCTATTGCATAGAAACACAGCACAGACCTATGGTGAGGGCAGCTGACCTGGCCGCATGCTTGGAACTAAACATCAAACAACAAGGACACTCACACAAATCATGCAGATAGCAGACGCTCAGGGCAGGACATGGTATGACACAGCATCTATACTACGCGTGTTTACAGATTATTATTCACGATTGTATTCCACACGCTTGACCACTTCCGACGACGAGATTATGGAGCATTTAAAAGACATTGCCATCGCCTGGCTCTCAGATGGGCATAGAGACTGTTTTATGCAGCCTATCATGGAGGATGAAGTTAGGGACCTGATTCACTACCTGCCAAACGGCAAGGCCCAGGAAAAGGACAGCTTGCCGGGAGAATTTTACAAGAAATTTCTTGACTTGCTATTTCCGCATAAACTCTGTATGTATGCAGAAGCGTACGAGCAGGGTATGCTCCAACCGACTCTCTGGGAAAAATTGTTGGTAACACTACTTAAATCAGATAAAAGTCCGGATCATCGCGAATCATACTAGCCACTCTCACTTATCAACACTGATGCTAAAATTCTAGCAAAAATACTCACTACCCGGCTACAGTCCCTAATATAACACCTAGTCTTGGCTGATCATTGAGGATTTATTCCTCCCCGTTCAACAACACACAATTTGCATGTGATTTTTGCTCTTTCCATCATCTGTCGAATGGGGATTCATGTTCGCTGTCCTTTGTAAACACCTTCCTTCACTGGATTCAACTACTTTACACTGAGCCAGCCACAAGACTTCATATAAATGGTAACAAGGCAGACCCAATATGCATTTATAGAGGGACACAGCAGGGGTGCCTCCTATCTCCACTGCTGTTCACTTTGGCTTTAGAGCCTCTGACATGTAAAATACACCAACAGCAGGCACTGAGGTTTCGATCCACGGCCCATTAGCATCTCCCTTTACGCGGACAATATGGTCCTCTGTGTGCGTAATCCAGCAGATAACCTAATGCCATTGATAAGGGAATATATTTGCTATGAATGATACTCTGGTTTAAGTATAAAATGTTCCAAATCCCTAGTTATTCCACTGACACCCTGCATGCAACAATTCACCTTAGAATTTCCCCTACTCTGGCGAACAGACTCAGTCAAATACCTGGGAATCTGGGTGCATGGTGACCCGGAACTGCTGGTTCGCGAGAACTGTGGAAGAGCACTGTCCAAACTAGAAGATCAGGTGGCCTGATGGATCTGATTGTCTCTATCCCTGGCCGATCGATTAGGGATTCATATAATGATAGTCCTACCACGCTTCTTTTATTTATTCCTCAACATTACCCTACCACAACACTTTTTCCTGAAACTGCGCTCTCATTTGATCACACTCACTTGGGCGGGCCAGCAGCCAAGGGTCGGTTGGAGAGAGCTTACACATCCGTATGCCCAAGGTGACTTCAGAGCCCTGGATCTCTATCTTTATTACCTTCGCGCTCAAGCGCATTTCATGCACTTTTGGCACTCAACACCCACACAAACATATTCCTCACATCGCTATAGAATCAGATGACGTGCGCCTGATACCACTGTCTGCCCTTATACCACAGAAGAGACCAGGCATCCCTTGTTCTTTAATAAACCTGGCTCAGAGCACATTTATAGCATGGTACGAAATGGGGCAACATGCTCACAAAACTTCGCTCTATGCCCCGCCCTACGCCCCGCCCTCCCTCTTTTACCCCATCCAGATATATCTATAACATAAGAAAAGAAAGCACAAGAGATGTTGTCCAAGATCTGTTTCCATACCGTGGGTGATATGTCCTGAGAGGGACTGTTTATTAATTCCTCGGATCTCTTTTCCGACATCCCTAAAACCCCACTACTGCTTTTTACATATTTACGCTTACAGCTAGCCATTAAAACCCTTTACACATCCTTCCCTCAGGAACCCCCATCACTTCACTCATTGCAAACACTGCTGACGGCATCCTTGCGCGTGCACCTCATAACCGAACTCTACAATGCAGCTCAACATGAGCAATATAGGGAATCTGAACAGGCCTTAGAGAGATGGACTACCGTGTTTGACACGCCTCTGTCCACAGACGACTGGGGTTTTTGTTGTATACTTACGAATATGTTAACACCAAACTGTAATCTTCGCATTATCCATTAAAGGGGCATATTATCAAGCACGGCGTTAAAATTATAAAGCGGCGACAATGGGCTTGATAATATGTCGGTGAGAATTCCAATAGAAGCCCATGTTGTCACCGGAACATGGGCTTCTATTGGAATTCCCAAGGGCATATTATTAATCCCATTATCGCTGCTTTAGCGGCAGTTTTCTGCTGCTAAAGCGGCGATAATTATAACGCCGTTTCTTGATAATATGCCCCAAAAGGTTTTACAACAAATATACTACATGCCGATACAGTTACACAAATATGGATTGCAGGGAGACGCCAAATGTATACGATGTGGGAACCCTCAGGCGGACATTTTTCATGTTGCATGGGCATGCCCTCAGGTATAGAAATACTGGAAGGAACGGACAGAACCTATGGGCACTATGCTATCAGATCTGATCCCCAGCACTTTTGTCTACTGGGCCTGGTGAAGGCCCTGAAGCCATCCAACCTTAGTTTAACAGCAGTTGCCCTTTTACTGGCCAAAAGATGTATTGCTATAAGTTGGGGCAGCAGATGAACTCCTAAAATACATTGTCGGATAACTGACATGGTATACTGTAAAGAAAAATTGGGAATATACGTGGAGGAGCTAACTGCGTCCCCAAGGCCAGAAGATGTTTGTGGTCCATTGGTCCAATACCTGCAATCGCAGTCCGACACATCAGCACTGCACAATAAGCCGTAGGAGAATGTAAAATGTCAAAGTCGCACTGTCATGCTATATGTAAAGGTTTTATAGAGTATGGAACTTTATGACAAAATCAATAAATATATATATATTTTTGGAAAACCTTTTGTTTTGGAAAGTGCCAAAGTTATTAAAGAAACCAAAGAAGTCAGACCTGCCTATAAGGACACTGGCACTTGCGCTGCCAGCGTAATAACCATCCTCCTCAAAAAACATCTTTCTCAAATCTTTAGTCAGGAATAAGAGGACCACTCTAATGTCAGTTTCACCACTAGTTGGGTCTCACTGGAGACTTTCTTCTTGACAAATAATTAATTTCATGAGTTAATGTGGGGCAACGCTTTATTCAAGTAATAACAATTATGAGGTTATTAATACTTATTTTACATTCATTCACAATTGTATTTTACATTAAAATATTGTTTTATTTTTAAAAGCATTAATAAACTTTATTCATTTTTCTTATCCTTTACAATAGGGAGATATCCGCCCAGTGGCGGAAATCTATGCTTAAGTGTGAAAAGTAATGATTAGTAATATATATACTACTAAATTTGATCCTAGATGTAAGCATACATGCAGGTATAAATCTACACTCGGAAATGTGAATAACACAAAAGCGTAGATTTATATCGAAGCGCAACAGCATATTTTCACATTAGTACATCTACCCGTGTAATTTACCTTTGTGACGAAAGACCTTAGAATGTGAATATTAGCATTGATTAACACAATGAATACTTAAGTGGCTAATGAACGGAAAGATTTGAGACTTTAAAGGGGCATACAATACTGGAATAAATATAATAAAAAAGGATCATCACAGGTGGAAGATTAGTCACTTAAGACATGATGTCTTCTGCATGAGTGCCAATTTATTCGCCTCTCGTCCCATATTTACGTTGCAAATTAATGAACTATTGTCATGCATTTAGTTCTGAAATTAGGATTTCGCGCATCGTAATCAATCAGAGACGCACTTAAAATGGCTCACGCTTAAATAAATATATATTTGCCACTGGATTGCCACAATTAATTTCGCATCATGTGTCTTCAGTCTGAGTCCTTTTTTTTTTTAAATAGCGTATTTCAAATATCGCAATTACTAAGGCTGTGAGAGTTTATCCTTATGGGTTTTTTATTATACAATTTGGTCTCGGCAGTGTATATTGTTGCCATGGTTACCCTAACAACGAGTATGAAAGAGGGGGATGGTTCAGCCGATACTCTGTCAGCCTTGATTTCTAATTGATGGGGTGTGAGGGAATGATTAGACATATAAAATTCGTATTGATCCTAGAAGCGATGCATGTTCAAAGCTTCCTGGGAGTAAACTGTCATTTTCCAGGGATACATAATTAGAAGTTTGCTCTGATTTTCAAAGCGATGAAATGGTTGTTGATGTGTTATCGCTGACAGTCCTGGGCAATTATTGCAGCTGTAATGGTAGGGTTCCTCGGAACCAAGAGAAAACGGAAGGCAGGGTTTTGAACATACTTTCATTGTGCAAGCTGAAAAGCTGCGCTTGTGCATTTAAAGCCTCAGGGGCAGATTTATGTTTCCTGGCGCATCCCTGCAAATCAGCAAGGATGCGCCAGGAATGATGCGTCACGCAAGTTTACCCTTGTGCCACACATGATGCGCCGCATTTACAATGCGGCGCATCATGGCGCAGGAATAAACAGATGCGTGACGCATCCGATGGCGTAAGGTTGGCGCAGTGCTTCAGTTGCGTCGCAAGCGCGACGCAACTCCAGCACTGTTCCAACCTACCCTATCCCTAACATGGTGCGTCAAGCCTTACGCCTGCTTCAAGCAGGCGCAGGGTTTTGGCGCATCAGCGTTGGGAAAGTGACTCAGTCAAATCTTATAGATTTAACTGAGTCACTTTTCAGGGGCGTTCCTGCGACGGAACGCCCCCCGTTCTGTCGACACGCCCACGTGAAACCTGACACAGGTTTTACGTGGCGCAGGGCTTTACATCGTGACGCATCTCCATAGATGCATCACGATGTAAATATGGCGCAACGTGGCGCAGGGTTTACACCGCCGCTGCGTCACAAAAGTGACGCAACGGCGGTGTAAAAGTGGCGCATCTCCAATATAGATCTGCCCCTCAGTTACGAGGTTTTGGCGCAGGGCAGCGCCGCCAGGAATCATGTGACGCCCCCCCATCCCCCGCAGTGCGGGGGGGCCCCAAGCTCCAGTGGGCCCACTCAGCACTGCACTTCGGCCGGGTAGCTCCTGATAGAGTCCGGAGGGGGCCCCTCCACGTACCCTGCAGGGGGGCCCCCTCAATTATCGTTATGCCTCTGGCTGCCCTGTGTCAAAATAAAAGGGCAGAAATACACCGTATCTCTGAGCTATGGCACATTCCTGTCCTTTTACCCTGCGCTGGTGCACAATGGGCTGCCATGGTTCGAGGGTGCCTGCGCTGCGGGGCTGATTGATTTTGTGCATGAAGGGACACCTTCTTGCACAAAATCTATCAATTGAGGCAATTTCCTCTTTCTATGTGTGCTGCAGAATGCAGCACACATAGAAAGAGGAGAAAACGAGGAGAAATGAAAACATTTCCCTTTGTTGCGCCTCCCCAACGCCATCTGGCGTTAGAATCTGACGCATTCCCAGGTTTACAATCCCTCGTAAATCTGGGGATGCGTCAGATTCCGTGGGTGCACAGCAACACCCGTGGAATGCCCCTTTCACGCAGTGTTCTGCGTGAAAGTTGCACATATTTACAAGGCCATGAAAAGACAGGCAAAGTGGCGTTGTGTGGCCTTGTAAATATGATGCAGCACAATGCGCAACCAGAGGGTAAAAAAGTGACGCTACGGCGATGCAAAAGTGCCACTAGGGTCCTCGTAAATGAGGCCTTTAATGTGCATACGTAGCAGAAAACCAGCACTATTTTCAATATTTCATTCGATTTCAGTTTATCCCTCTAACCTCAAACCTGTAAACTGTTCTCTGAACTTCCTTGTAAGGCAGTAATTAAGTAAAGCATTCTGGGGACAAGTGGGTAGGCGGGGTATGGCGCACGGAAATTCCTTCAAGTGATATCATGTAAAAAGATAAACCTGCACCTGCTACCTAACCAACGGCAGGATTTCTACTGAAATAAGGCTGTGGCCTCCAGTAACAACATTGGGGTTTATTAGCAAGGGCCTTATCGTCGCTTTAGCAGCACTTTTTGCCGCGGCTAAAGCGGCGATAATTCTAACGCCCTATTAGTAAGCTGTCGCTAACAGCTGTTAGCGACAGCTTTATGGCGAAAGCGACCGTTTTGGTGCCGCTTTGCATGTCACCGATATATATCGCTAATGACATGCAAAGTAGGCGTTCCCAACTTAAAGCAACTGAAAACAGCTGCTAACACAGCTTCCCCCTATTAGCAATGCCCGCTAAACGATAAAAAAAATTGCGCTAACCGCGAATATCGCTGGAATCTAACACCTGCTAAAAACCTGACTTAACCATTCTAGTCAATGTGGGGGTGGATTGTAAGGTTAAGTCCTAACCTGCCTATTAGCAAGCTTTTCATTAGCATGTAAAATGTATCGCTGGTATTCTCGCGCTATTGCTGGGTTTTGCCGCAATCGCTGGATTTTCTATCGCCTTAGAGATAAGCGTTGATAATAATGCGCTATCTCCGCGATGAAATCCAGCGATAGCCGGCGATAAAAAAACAGCGCTAAGCACGCTTTGCGATAATTATCGCACTTTCTTGGTAATGTCCCCCAACATTTTCACTAGAATCCCACATATACCCACCTTGAAGAGTTGCTCAGTGTACATTAACGGTGAGGGTTTTGGAGATGAGTAACTTGGGGGTCATCATTGAATTTGGCGTACTGAATTATGGAACATTAATTGGATTGCTTTTTTTTCATCTGTGTGTTTTTTGCGCCATTCCTTTGCAATTACCTCTATTTGAACTTCTTATTGCTCTTTTAGCTAGCTAAACCTTGTACTATTGACAGTGGGGTAATTACAATAAAATTTCTCGCAGAGGAGATTGGTCATGTCAGCATTTTGATCATTGTTAATGCAACATTGTGGCACATCCAACCCACCAACATCGGTCAACAGTACCACTTCACCTGTCACTGCCTTTCATAAAAGTCTGCAACCACCAATGCAGTAAATGATGCTGTGTGGGGAACTACAGATCACACAACCACCCATTTCCTGCATTCCAGTCCCCTACCCTAGTCTTTGCAAGCCACTTGTGAAACTAATTATAAAATATCTACAGTGTCTATTCACCTTTTCACAGTCAGCAGACACGTGCAATCTGCAGTCCTGCCAGTCTGCAGCTCTGCCAACCACTAGCACAGCAGGGATAGCGCATTGCAGGTATTCAAAGGCATTGTATGCCATTAATCCCATCCAAAAAGCTGATGCATTGATGCTCCCGAAACCCCCCCAAAACATCATAGCTAAAATACCAAAACACTCTGCTCTGGTATCTCTATCTACAGTGTTTAAACAAAGAAATTTAGGAACAGATGTGTGTTGGCACCCCTGGTTGTAGGGTGCTGCATAGGACCAACATAACTAATTTGTTTAATTTATAGACATTCCACATATATTTGTGCTGAGAGGTGTAGTCTGTTAGCCACTACTACCAATTGTATTGTATAACCCCCAAAATATACACGGGAAATGTTCTGCCCCATTCTATGATCTTAGATTGAGATAATACAGTTAGGCTCAGACACATACACCATCACAGCCACCAGCAAACTTGGGGGCATATTATCAAGAAACGGCGTTAAAATTATCGCCGCTTTAGCGGGAGAAAACTTCCACTAAAGCGATGATAATGGGCCTGATAATATGCCCTTGAGAATTCCCATAGAAGCCCATGTTCTGGTGTCATCATGGGCTTCTATTGGAATTCTCTGCGGCATATTATCAAGCCCATTAGCGCCGCTTTAGCAGCAGTATCCTGCCTCTAAAGCGGTGATAATTTTAACGCCGTTCTTGATAATATGCCCCCACGGCATTAACCACTAAGCCACAGTGACTCTTTAGGGGGCTGAATCAAAACCCATGTATGACATTCACATTGTAAATCCAGGCCTTTGTAATGCAGCAGGTTAGTGTACACCTACAGTAACATTGTTTACATTGTGGGATGAAAGGATAAAGAGAGAGATAGAAAGACGTTTTTTATTCTCTGGGGTGAGACATACTGAAAAAGAGATATAGTCAATAAAGGGGAAAAGAAAAAAAAATATTTGCAACCTTTATCAAAGAAATTACCAGTGCAACAGGCCCACCAGAAGCATTTAATTCACAGGTCCTAGGCAAATGTAGTGCACTTTAGTAGGGACTTAAGTAAATCAAATATGCCATTTGTGGATAAGCCAATGTTACCATGTTTTAGGTACAGAACACCTGCACTTCAGCACTCAATAGCAGGGGTAAAGTGCCCACAGTCCTCAAGCCTACAAAAACGAGTTCAGAAAACATGGGAGGAGGAAGGCAAAAGTAATGGGGGTGACCCTACAGAATGGGCCAGGTCCAACAATCGAGGTAAGACAGCACTAGTTGAGAATACGACTTCTCCCATAGTTGTTTATGATAATATTGCAAACTCTCATCTACATGGTAAATGAGGCCTGGTTGGTTTAGGTAGCATTACTTTCTTCAATTCACTGGCTCCTAGCTGTAGGAGACTTTAACTCAATATTGTGCATCCAGGCACTTTTTTACCTTGTCAGTCATCATCTGGCACCATCTTTAAGGTCTAGTGTGCCATTACAGTTCATGCAGTCCTTTGTAGGTATTTCCCTTCTCAAGTGCATAAAGCCCATTTGCAGGCACTCATTCACTGTATGTTCTTGTTGTGATTTTCATTTGATATACACTGACTTGTAAACTTGACAACCAAATCCCCTCATTTATGGAAGTGATCTCTGTATCAACATGAGCATGAAGTAAGTTTCTAAGAGAAATTTGAAGGCTTAGTGGCTGAAATCTCTTTTCACTTATCTACCAACATTTTATTAGACACTTGAATATCTGCTGTGACTACGTCTGAAACTACGCATTTATCCCTAGAAAATCTATACTCTCTTTATAGCCTTCTTCAACCAAACTTAGAAAATGAATATAATGGAGCTAATGGCATGGTGAGCAAGAAAACAATGGATTTAGGCCCAGATCGCTGTACTGGGGTGAATATATGACATTGTTCTGCATTCCCTCCATCAATTGTTCCTTTTTTATTTGTCACCCTGATTGGGACGGGTATGCCCAGACGTGGGTCCCATGCTCTCCATGCCACTGGAGTCAAGCTATCCTGACTGATGAGGGCTGAAAGCCCGAAACCGGTCCTAGGATGCTTGGTTCCAGTCCAGGGAGGACCTGGCTTGGCAGTTCGGGCTGGACTGTTCCCATTGGGCGCAGGGTCAAGACTGATTTGCATATGGCTGAGTCCAAACTGGAATGGCATGGTGAGCAAAAAAACGATGGATTTAGGCACAGATCTCTGTACTGGGGTGAATGTATGACATTGTTCTGCATTCTGTCCATCAATTGTTCTTTTTGCTAATTACTTCCCCCTCATATCTGTGTAAAACATTACACATTTCTTATTCTTAACTGGTCAGAACAAGTTGCTACTTATTTCATTACAGTCAAGCAATTCTTCATTTTTGAAAGTCAATCAATCAACAAAACAGCAAAGAAGACCATTCAAAATATCAAGCTGGACTCTTTTTCATCAGTCTTCCAGCCCATTCATTAAAAAAAACTACAGAAGTGATAGATCAACTTGTACCTCTAATCTAGAAGACCGCCAAACACAAATCCACTCAGGAGGCAAATGCAACAGGTATCAAGTGATACCCTGGAATCAAAAATCTCTGATTGGACTACAGCAACGCCCTCAACGTGGGAATCAACAAAACCCTGCTACACAAGCTCCAGACCATCCAGAACACTGCAGCCAGACACGTCCTCGGAACCCCACGACACGAGCACATCACCCAGCACCTACGAGACGTACACTGGCTCCCCATCGAGAAGAGAATAACATTCAAGCTACTCACGCACGCCAACAAATCCCTCCAAAATATCAGACCCAAATACCTAAACGAAAGAGTCTCCTTCCACGTACCCAAAAGGAACCTCTGCTCCTCCGATCTCACCCTGGCAGAGACCCCACGCATCCGCAGAACCAGAGCAGGTGGAAGTGCCTTCTCCTACCTCACAGCAAAGACCTGGAACGAGCTCCCAGTCAACATCAGACACTCCCCCACTCTGCACACCTTCAAGAAGAGCCTCAAGACATGGCTCTTCATATGATCGGAGCTGCACCCACCCCCCACCAGCGCCTTGAGACCCTCAAGGGTGAGTAGCGCGCTCTACCAACCCCTGTTGATTGATTGATTGAGATTCTTGGTCCGAAAAAGTAATACTTTCAGAACTATATAAACACCATATACACACTTCCACAACCACCCAAGGTGCTGTGCTATTTTTCCGAAATTGTTTTGGAAAAGTGCCTTCGCTGGAGTGAGAGATAATATTTCTGCAAAACTGTATAACCCGTGGGTAATTATGCCCCAGTTTAGAGAAATGACAGTTGCAGAGGAACTGCCTTGCAGTCTAAACACATTTTAATAGTGTCCTACTCTGTACCTTACAAACCCACTTCATCCTTCCTCATGTCGTGTGTTCATCTTTCAACAAGTAACTAGTGTGCATGCCAGTCTGCATAAATGCAAATCATACCCTGAGTGTAAATGCAATGACTTTAACTACATGTGTTTTCTTGTTGGCATCTAGTTCCCTACATCAGCAGTTCACATAAACTCAAGATCTCAATGTGAACTCATCTATACTACTTCAGGTTAATCAATGATAACATGCAATTTTCTAAAACTCCCTTTCAGTTTCTCATACAGATGTTTGGAATAAAGAGTTTACCCATTCTGAATCAGCTGTAAACTTGACCTTCATTGTCCTCCATGATTGTGTCCCACCATGGTAGAGGATCAGCTGCTGTATTTTTTAAAAATATCTGCAACATGTTACACACCTCTTCTGTTCCTTTTCTTTTTCTGCAGAATTTGTTATGTATTTATTGTCATTCTTCTTCCCTCTCTCCATTTCCTTTCTTTGATGGTACATGGAAAAGGCCAATGCTTCCCACGGTATCTTCTATCTTTATTTCTTATTGACAACCGTTAAACAAGGGCAAATGATTGCTGCTACCACAACTGAAAAGGCAAGAACCCTCATCCACTATTTGTCTCGTTGTCTCAATCCTTAATTCCCCTTGTTTTCTTTACTGCAGAACACACTACTCACTCTGCTAATTTGGCTAAAACATATTCTATTCAGTACACTTGTTGCTGTTTCATTCTTTCAGGTCCAAGTAGGACCTCACCCTATTCATATGTCACAGAGATTATTTGCAGTAATATTAATGAGCTGCTGCTGTATTACAATATTGAAAACACATCTAACTATCCCTAAATATTAGATGTAAACACATTTTGAAAATAGACCTGTGTGCCTGTCCACTGTCAGTGACCTGGCCAAAGGCAAAGAGGGCACGAAAGAGCTGAAACTGGATCATCAATTCAAATCTGTTCCGAACAGGAGCCCCCAAAATACGTTTGGTCCAGGGCCCCCAAAATCCTTAAGATGTCCCTGTTGTCACTATACCTTCAGGGTGGTCAACTTCAAAATGGCAACTATGTGCTCTTGTCCAGTTTGTACGAGCATTTTCAATGCCTTTCATGAAGCACCTGCACTTCTCAGCTTACTCCTCAATGAACTAGACATAGGCTGTGCAGAAAATGTGGGGTATTGCTTAGAACTCATATGTTTTTTGGTCTTGCGCCTAGCGTTGCAGTGCGAGACTCTTGAATGGGCTTCAGAAAGCTAACCACACGCTCATGCGTGTGGTTTTGCTTTCGCAGGCTGGCACTGGCTGTAGCGTGCTTTTTTTTTTTTTAAACGGCCCGCAATTGGGCAAAGGCGGGCGCATGTCCCACCTTTCCTCCGCCCATTCCTGTCTGTGTCTAGAACGCACATCAGCGCACGGCACAGATGACAGGCTCTCTCGGCCCCCCGCTCCTCTGTGGTGCGCGCGCACCACTGGTTTTCTGGTGGGGTGACGTAGGCTCTAGTTTCACATATTTGCAAGAATAAATCATTGGAAATTCCAAAGTGAACAGATGCTCCCTCCTACGTCATCACGCAGGGGTCTCACACAAGTCTAGCGGTGAGGTCTGCCAGGACGTAGTCGACGACAGTATGTAGTGATGTCACAGCATTCGCTGTTCCTGCTGCCACCCTTACTCGCTTGCTGACTGTCTCGCGCAACCTCGGCAGTCCGGTTTCTAAATTCTGAGAGCATTATGGAAGTGCAAGTGGACACTATTTGCCCCGGGGATGGTGAGAAAATAATCTGGGAAACTCTGTCCAGGTACCCCCCAACGTTATTGCGCGCGCCCCTTCTACAACATAGGGGCTCTGCTCTGTGCACTCAATTCGCCATATAAGGCTGTTCTGAACCCCTATCCGTTGACGGACTTGATTGCCCCCGACACTGCATAGTGAGGGCGCATAAACCATCGTCCGTCGGGTTCTAGATATCCTTACCTGTTATGAGTCTCTTCCCTGTCGTTAACACCAGGATTGCTTACCCTGATTGCATTCACTCCCCATTTCAACCTGGCCAATTCCGCCATATCCATCTGTCTGCCTTGGTCACCCTCCTCGCTTTCCTTGTGCTTTGAGCTTCTTCGTGTGCACCGCCCTGAACCTCCCGGCTGCTGATCAAGCTCAAAGCGTTGTTTAATTTCTCTGGTCCTGATTCAACAGCTTTCCTCCCCATTCTTCTGTCTGTCCTGCCCAGGAAAAACTCAGACTTACCTTACCCGCGCACCTAGGCTGCTTTTGGACAGTGTGAAGTAGGATAGAGTTATTGGACAACCCAGTGTAATACAAAAGTACCTGTGGGTTTAGGACTCCTGTAGTAACAATACCAATCATGGTTACTTTCCAGTAACCTCGGGCTGTGAAGGACCTAAAGAAGATGTCCCCCCCCCGTACTTGTCAAGCATACCCGGATCACACAGAATCCTACGCACCAATTACTTGTACCAAAATCAGAACTAAAAGTTGCCTGGGCCATCCATGCAGCTCAGTCTACACAATCCTTCCCCACACATGTGTGTCTTAGTGGCTGCTCCAGTACGCGCCAGCATTTGATCAGTTTTGAAAAACTATCGTAGTACTCCGCCAATAAAGGCTAATGCTCTGCAAAGTTTCTGCTTGTTTGGGCCTGAAGGTGTCCTTTAGACGATTGTCTCATAAACACTACCAAGAGAGGAATGTTTCCAAGTTATTTGGTGAGACTGGATGAGCTTCTTTGTAGTACTCTGTCGAACAAGACATATCAGATAACAGCCAAAGATGTTCGCTCCAATATGAGCTTTGCTTCTTTAAGTGTAATACGGGCAGTTTTCAGAGACAAAGTCTGCTAACTACCCAGTGAACTGACATTCTGAACCAAGATCTTCCAAAAGGCAGTAACTGAATGGCCAGACCAGTGTGTCGTGGTGGTGTAATGCTTTAATCTGCATGTGAGAGTAGGCATATCCAGTGCATCAGTTTCTTGGAAGCAATTTGCTGTAGTCTTCTGATAATAGGAGGGGGCCCTAAAACGGTGCATTGAGTTGTAGGGTCTTGCATTAATTGTTCATTCCTATAGAGTCTATGTAACCGCTCGTCCCATCATTCGACAGAGTGGAAAGGAAGAGGCCCTCTATTTCATTAGGCACATCTTCAAGTTTTGAGTAATTTGTCATCGCTCGGAGTACTGAGTAGGGGTAACCTTGATCAGTGTTTACTTCAGAAGTTGGCAGCTCCATTTTATTTTGAATGCACCCATGTACCAAATGATCCTTGTTAGCGAACAGCCGTGTCCTGATCTGTTGCCTGAACAAAAATTCTCTGTAAGCTGCAGGGGAAACAAGCATTTGCAATGCAATAGGTCTCGCATTTGCGAGAGTTTGAGCTTTTTTTTATTGTAAATGACAATGCCTTTTATTTATGTTTTGGGTTTTGAAACATAAATAAAAGCCACTGTCATTTACAATGCCAATAGGTCAAACTTGCGTAAATGCGAGACCTATTGCATTGCAAATGCGTGTTTAAAGTGTGTGAGGTGAGGCTTCACATACATGCTCCCATGTGAACAAATGCAAACTTGTGAAATGTAACCACCAACAAACTTTATGCATGCAAACTTTTGTAGAGCAGGTAATCTATGCATATCAGATCAGGAAACATCATGATTTATTTAATTTCCATGCATAGTTCTAGTGCTTTTTGGAGGTATCTTTTATGTGCTATACTCATATCCATTCTGAGCTTTGTAACATATTTACCCTCTTTACAAACTTTTTCTACGAAGGTGGTTTAGGCTTAGATTTACATGCAGACATGTATTTTCAGAGTATACAAGTTTCAGAAATGTGTTTATTTTTTCACAATATTAAGCAGCATCAGACCTGCTAGACGTTCGAGGGGAGTGCCTGGGGTAAATCAGAGAAACGAGAAATTAAATATTAAGCGAATATCCACAGTCACCGTACTGCCAGAACAGTCACCGTACCGCCCGATTAGATTTTTGTTTTTAATAATTTTTTAAAAACCTGCTATAGTTTTATGGTGTTAATTTGGGGAACTATTGATTTTAATTGATAGTTGGATGAAACAGAGTTGTTGAACAGAACTGGGCCGGGGCCATTACTAAGGGGAAAATTGTATTGGCCACGCACACTTTATGCGCTTTTTGCACATTTCTAGGCGCCATCTTTTTTCTAATGCTCTCTAGTTGTTCTGACTGGTCCTCATTAAATGAAGGACGCATCGCAGGCACAGCGCAGATGCAGCACAGATGCGCATAGCTGGTGCGCCATGGGAGCGCCATTGCCTGCGCCTGATTGCTCCCATCTGGGACCAGAGGCCAGGGATTGTGCCCTTTTTTCACAAAAAAAGGTAAATCAACTGCAAGTCAATTGCAAGCTCTTCAAACCTTCTTAACTCACTCTTGCCTTCATTCTATTGACCTTAGTCAATCTTCATTGGCTTGTGATAGCTGTGATTTGTAGTTCCTGTTTGACTTTAGTCAGTTACATGTGACTTCCACACCTACGTCTGGTGCATGTTAATAATTAATTTCCACTCCATGGCTACTTATAAATTAGATATCTTTTGTTTCTTAGTGGAACTAGTACCTGATGTGCTTTTCCTCACTGAGATATAGTTAAATGACGGTTTGCTCCCGTTGTGGTCCAAGTCCTGCCTTCTGGCTACTGTATTAACAGGTTAGACCAGTCGAGCCATTATTTATACAGAGACTTTAAAGGGCATGTTCTCACCTCTTGAGATTCTGAATTATGAGAGTTTGCTCTTCACTAAGGGCCCTATTATGGTATCTGTTGGAAATCCTCTGACCTGCAGTTGGAGGCTTTCCGACCATCATCATAGTTTTCACTTTTGACCACCATATTACAATGACGGAGTTCAGAAATGAACTGGTCGATCATTCCAGCTCGCTTCCAATGGGCTCAAGACGCCCGTCGGCTAGTCGTAACCGGCACGTAATCCTTTCAAGACGGCATTTCCGCCATCAGGATTATGATTTTGGTTTCCTACATGATTTCCATGTTGGGCTTTCCGACATGAAAAGCCTGTTGAAAAGTGACTTTGGGGGCTCCGAGCAGGGCCCCCTTCTCCCTGTGGCCTCCAGTTGAGGGCCGAGGGTTCATCCCTGCACAGCGGGGCAGGCACCGTGAGGTGCCTGCCATGCGGTGCAGGGATTAAAAGAAACTCCCATTTCTCTATGCGAGCTTGTGCTGCTGCTTCTTTACGGCCTCTGCACAAGCTCCCATAGAGAAATGAGAGTATGAGACCGCATCATGTGCAGTCGCATTGCAATAGCGGTGTCGGGATCGCCGACCAGAGGTTGGTCGGTTCCGAGACCCCAGCAGTTCCACCCCACATCATAATGAGGCCCTAAGTCACGCATTTACCTTCTCTGGAATATTGTTGTATAGACAGTCGGGTCTGTACGCTCATTTCCTACAGGTTCTTCCTGATTTGGTGATGAGCTTAGCTATAAATAGGGCTATCTTCACCTTGCTTGGTGAATTTAATGGACATACTGATGACGTCAATAATGATGCCTGTAAGAACCTTTTTACAAGACCTTGAATTTCTACAGTTGATTCAACTGGTGGTGGGCCCTACTCACGGGAAAGGCCATACCATTGACCTGGTGTTCAATAAAATCACTAATCTTCGGGTGCAGAGTCCTATACCACTAACATGGTCTGATCACTTTTTGCTTCCTATCATTCTATCTGTCCCCTCCACTCCTGCCTCCACACCACCAGCCAGATGGATAGAGTGACGCTGGCTCAGGTTGAACTTTGTGGACTGGTTAGTTGCCCTGGAGGCAACAAGACCTGATTTATCTGACCAAGTTACTTTATCTACTTGCAGCTTTAATGAGTGGATCACTAACTCATTGGAGATGGTTCTACCTGCAAGGTGGCATAAGAATGTCCAGAGTGGAAAACCATCCCCCTTGTTTGACGCCCATTTACTTGCCTTGAAATAGGACGGCAAGTGTCTGGAGAGAAATTGGAGACAGTCCTATTACGAAGCCAGCACACTTAAGTATAGAAGTGCTGTTAGATTTTATCATGGGGAAATAAAAACTTCTCAATGAGCTTCTTTCTCCGCTAAAACTAAGCACTCCGCTAACTCCCCCAAAGAGATCTTTCAGATCCTTAAATACATCATGGAGCCTCAGTCAGCTGGCTCTGTTCCCGAAGCCTGGATTGAGCACTGCAACAATTTGACTCTCTTCTTTCAAAAGAAGATATTGGGCATTTACTCCTCCTTCCCTGATGATTCACACATTGAGGAGTCCTCAGGTAGTGAGCCACCTTTAGTACAGTTAGAAGAGACCTCTCACAGTCTTTCCTGATCTTACTGTGAGCCTTCTTACAGATCTCCCTAGGACAATAAAGATAGGCTCTCCCCTTGACCCTGCTCCCCTCCATATTCTCTGTCAAGGGTCTGATAGTATTGCTCCCAACCTGGTGGATCTGCTTAATCTTTCACTTATTAGCAGGCAGGTCCTCCCTCAATGGAAGCATATGGTGGTCCAACCTCTTCTAAAAAAGCCTGGTCTGGGCCACAGGCCAATCTCCCTTTTACCAGGAGCCTCGAAGCTCCTGGAAAAATATGACAACAAACATCTTTCTGTCTTAATTGAGTCCAACGAATTTCTCCATCCCACCCAAATGGTGTTCAGACCACAGTACGGAAACAACCTTGCTGGCAGTGGTCGAAGATCTAAGACTCCTGTTGTAACAAGAAAGTTTGGCAATCATTATTCTTTTAGACCTCATTGCAGCCTTCGACATGGTAGATCATGCCACACTTATCCATAGGATATCAAAAGTGGGTATGGATGGCCTTACACTGACATGGCTCCCCTCCTTTTAGGAGAACAGAACATTACAGGCTTCAGATGACTCCTGTTACTCCGACAGTCTCCCTTTGAGCTGTGGGGTGCTAAGGGGTCTTCCCTGAGTCCCACCCTTTTTAATCTTTATTTGTACCCACTAGCTGAAATTGTGCACTCTTACCGGTTGTCATTGGTTGGTTTCCTATGCCAATGACACCCAGCTGGTGATTTGAATCTTCCCCGACCCCAGCTCTAGTCACCTTAGTCTGGTCCCATGCCTTCATGTTATTGGCTAACAATTTCAGTAAGAAAGTCCATACCCCTGTGCCGGACTGCATGGATATGCTTCCCAGGCCCAAATGTGTATTAAGAGTTATGGAATGTGGCTTAATTCCAGCCTCACAATGGAGCACCAAGCCAAAAAGCTTGCTACTAATTGCTTTGGTTTCCTGAGACTGTTAACAAATGTTCTCAATCTTCTCCATTTTTATCTAGAAGGTGAAGCTCCCAGGATCTCATTATTTCAAGCCTAGAATATGTAAATGCTCTATACCCCAGGTCGTCCCTATATGTGATCAAAAGGCTGTAGGTCATCCAGAATGCTTCGGTACATCTCCTTATGAACCTCCCAAGGCACCAATCTGCAAAAAAGGCCCTGGACAATGTTCAATGGCTCCCAGTGGAGCGGCAAGTGCAGATTAAGGTCTTATGCATTTTGAACAAATCACTTCATAAGAGAGGCTCTAGACTCTGTAGATTGACTGACTCAGCAAGATAGGGTGAACACAATGCTAAAGAGAGTCCCCACCGAACAAGATAAGAACCCCACTAGTTCAGGTCTCAGCCCCCAATCTAAGTATGATGCCACCCTAGAACATACACCACACCATGAAATCATGGTAAGCAACATTTATACTATAGGGGAGAGCTACTCCCTACCTAAACTTAGTGACCCCCCACCCACTCACACAGCTATGGCCCTCAATTTGATAAACATGGTCTCCTGGAACATTGTTGGGCTCAAACAAAAACTTAGGGAACATGATTGGCAGAGCTATGTAAAAGATTTCGACCTATGTCTCTTTCAGGAGACATGGGCTAGAGCAGTAGGGTATACAACATTCAGCATAGCGGCACTACATTAAAAAAAAAAATTAAATGTCATCATAGAAATTGTACCCACCGAATCATTGGATATCTTGGGCCTGAAACTCAAGTTCTCTAACCTAGGGAACGCTAAAAAACACCCTTTCTAGAACATTTTAATGAGGTCCTGGTATCCATAGATCCAAAAGATGCCATCATAGTGGGAGGCGATTTTATTTGCTGCTATGAACCCATGGTGGGATTTGATATAGTTTACGAAGATCAAATCAGAGGGATCCCCCTCCTCACAATAAAAGACATAGTGAGGTGTACTACCTCTGCTATGCAAATATACCATCTTACCATTAAGAAAGGCCTTAGGGCATTCAATGGTCACTTTCCCTCAGACCTTGCTTGCGCAAACAGCTTCTCAAGAGGAAACTCTACACCGAGAATAAATTATGTTCTCATAAGCACAACACATTGGGCATACGTACAGGATTTCAAAGTAGACAAGAGAGAAGAGAGCGACCACTTCCTGCTATGTTTAGACCTAGACCGGAAACAATTTCCAACTCATAAAATTGTAGAAATTGACTCAGGAGTAGAAACAAGGCAACCCTGGTAACTAATAACCAGCGGTCAGTTAGATGGCTGGCCATTTTAGATCAAGTCGAACCCCTCACTAGCATATATAACATCTTTAGTAAGCTTGTGCCCTCTTACCTGGATCGAGATCCCGGAATTAACCAGATAACACACACCCATCAAACATTGGTAGAGGAAATACAAGTCCACCTAACCAAACCACAGATAGTAACAGGTACTGCCAAGGCAGGGGTGCAGCCATCTAACCCCTGGTATGACAAGGAATGTAGAATGGCCAAAGACCGGCTCATTACTGCCCTAAAAAATAAAAATATATCTGAGATCAGATTGGAAAGATCAAAATTCAAGAAAACACAAAAGACAGCCCAAAGAAACTGGGGAGATAGCATTTGGGAAGAGCTTATAGTAGCTGAAAATAATGGGGCCAAAGACATGTTTCGGAAATTAATGACCCATGGAAGCAAACGAGACATGACTGCTTCTGGCCATTACCTATATCCCAACACCTGATAGATACACTTCGCAAACCTTTACAATACCACCACTGATTCGGACATAGCCCAAGACCCCACAAACGAGCTTAAAGAGTTCTTGATATCAAGACGAGCACCACCCTTACAGTTTAATATGGAGGACACGGCGCTTGCTATAGCAGCCATTAAGCCATCATAGGCACCCAGCCCTGATAGAATACCAGTGGATTTATTCAAACACACCCCGAAAGTGTGGGTGCCATACATAAATGAATTATCGAACGCAATAGCTAGGGGGCAGCTGATCCCAGTGTCCTGGAAGGGTGCTGAGAAAGTCCTTACCTGCAAAAAGGACAGAGGGAAGAGCCTGCAAATTATAGACCTATAAATTTGATAGATGTTCTACAGAAGGTCTATGCAAAGCAAATTCTAACTAGGCTCACTGACTGGATCACAGCAGAAGATACACTTTCACCGTGCCAGGCTGGCTTCAGACATAAAATAAGCACAATAGACCAAGTATTCATACTTCTGGTCTTAGCCTGGAAATATACAAGGTTAAGAGCTAGCCACTTATATGTTGCCTTTATTGATTTAAAGGCAGCATTTAATTCTATCCCAAGGGCTCAGCTGTGGGAAAATCTGCACCAACAGACGAGATCCTAATCCAAATTATAAGGCTACATGAAGGCAATTATGCTAAGGTACGATGGGGCAAAGGAGGCGAACTTACTGAAGAGATCCTTGTTAAGAGGGGCATGCAACAGGGCTGTGTCCTGGCGCCGACGCTGTTTCTCCTGTACGTAAACGACTTGGTTGAACATCTTCAATAATCTGACCACGATTTGCAACAGCTTGGAGGTAACCACATCTGCGCTTTAACATTCGCGGATGATACTATCCTGCTGTCCCAAACACCCAGTGGCCTACAGAACCTACTTCATAGCCTCAACAAATATTGTAAAGCAAAAGGTCTTGAGATTATTCCAACCAAAACAAAATACATTACCATTAGGCCACATAGAAAAGAACAAAATATTCCTGAATGGCACAACTTTGGAACGTGTATCGAACTTTGTATACCTCAGAGTCACTTTAGATTCTAAACTTTCCTGGGCCCCATACATAGAGAAATCAAAGGCCATCTTAATGCAAAATTCTATTCCCATTGATAAAAAACAAGCTGCAACATCTTCAAAAGCCATTACTCCCGCTCTGGAAGTATACAAGGCCAGAGCCCAAACTGCCGCTTTGTACGGCTCAGAGATATAGGGAGGCAGTACTCTCAAATCCATAATTACTGGAGAAAATAACATTTTGAGAATGTTTGTGGCCCTTCCTCAACACACCCCACTGATTCCTCTGACTTATGACTTGGGTATCAAACGCTTGGAGCACCTAGCTATCTGGAGAACTTTGTCATTCTGGATCAGAATTTGGACATCTCCGGAACTAGCAACGCACAGAGAATCACTTAGTGAATTGCTGGAACTTGATACCCTAGTCACTTTCCCCTGGTCAGTCCATATTAGAACATGGGTCTTCGATCTAAGACTGAGCAGATACTGGATGAGTCCGAGTCTGCTGACTCCTGAATCAAAACGTGAGATCAAGCTTATATTCTGGAATTTTATTAGGCACAAGGTAATTTCAAACAGTACATTGGGTAGGTTCACTGTGCAATTTCTCCAATTTAAACCGACCCCTTATTTTGAGCCATTTTGGATGAAATGGAACCAAATTTGGCAAAGTATTTACATCTGAAATTCAGATATGAAATTTTGCAGATAAACACTTTCATCTCCAAATGGGTAATGTCACACTCTAAGGAGGGGGAGTCTCACTGTAGCTTATGCCAGTTGGGAGTTGATGAGGATTTCTCACATGTTTTGTTCTTTTGCCCAGTGTACAAAATCGCTAGAAGGAAATGGATAAAACTGATAGGCAGGTGCCTTAATGTTAGGAAATTGAGCAAAATGTTGCGAATATTAAAAACATATAACTCCAGCCCCATAGTGTTTGGGCTCGGCAGATTCCTACTGGCTACCTATTTTGGAAGGAAAAAGAGAGGGCAAAAAGTCTAATTCTAAGAGCAGGACGCCGGGCCGATGCTTGTACTTAGTGACTATGGTGTATTATTTAGTATGAGTAATCATGTTGAAAATAATTCAAATACTTTCCCTGCTGGAATCATTCTGGTATAAAAATGATGGGAAAAGCATAACAATGTTTTATGGGGCTGAGATGAGAAATGATAGTTCACAAAAAATGCTGATTTCCATTTAAGTCAAAAAGAAAAAAAGAATGTGTGAAATATTACAGCTTTCTAACTCCCCACGCACATTTTCTTTGAACTGGTATGTTTGTTGCCGAATAAAGCGGAGGGTGGTACATTTCTGGTGATGGCCGTTTTTTTCTGTATATTGCATATTATTGATATGTCGTATAGTGAATGGCTTTACTGTTGGCTAAACGTGTCACTTTGCATTGCCAGATTGCACGAATGCCAATTTTATGATCAAATTGAATTTTTCATGTTTTTGTGGTCTCCGATTTATCTGCTTTCAAGTGAACTATATGTATTGCTAAATTGGACCTAAAATGTTACGATGTAACATCACAAAACCATGACACATCACTTTGAAGGAACTAACGTCCAATGATATTGCTCTAAACAAGACAGTTCAGTTATTTAACGTTTTAGCACGTTGGGCCTGTAACACTAGCAGGTAGGAAGCCAATGGAGAACCTTTAGACAGAAAGTATCCGGCGCAATCATCTTTCAACACTTTTCAGCACATAGACGCACACTCCTGAAGATGTGCTTTCCTTGCTTGTAATGCATGCATTAATTCGTTTAGGAGTGTTATATAGTGCTTCACGCCGGCTTAGGGTTACTTTAGAGCACTGTGCAGAATGTTTGAGAAGTTATGGGGCACTGGGTAGTAAGAGGAATGCCTTTCACCGACTTTCATTGATACCTGGGCCATTATATAATCCAGTAAATTTGTCATTTCATGATTTATCCAGACTGGAAATGATGCTGCCAGCGTCACCAGTGTCACTCATAACACCAGAAGCTCAGGCATTGATGAAGATTGCAGATGCTCAGTTTAATCAACCTCGCCCGTTTGTCTTTGCCCTGCTCTTCTCTCATCGTGCTCTTCATCTCCTGGTTGAAACTCTCTCTTGCTAGTTGCACTTTCCCCCCTTTTTTTACCAGATCCCTTTCACCGCCCTCTTGCCTCCTTGTGCTCCCTTTCATCCTTCCTAAGTATTGGTCTCTTTTTAAACCCTGTCAATCCCTAGTGCTTTTGTCAGGCAGAAAGATGCCTAGCTACCAACTTTCAGTTTGCTCATGTGTGAAGCTTCCATGTTTTATTGGGCATACGTGCAACATTTCAATGCCTCATATAAGTTACCTTCTGTCATTTTATCACAGAGTGGAACAAAGCAGTTATGCACATGCAGTGAGATAGATTTAACCCATTTCAATACAATCAAATATTTTAGTAATATCATCAAAAGGCTGCACTGCTCCTAAAGTGTGTATGCAATGCATCTAACTGACTTCTGGGTGTTGTATCGGAATACCAATAATGGTCTGTTTATCCTTGGCAAGGCACAGAAAGTAACGGACTAAATATTGCACATTCACTAATACAAGATGGTTCCCAACTCTCCCATCTTGCATGGCTCACAAATCTTTTTTTATGTTATCTTTTTATTTGCAAACTGAGGTGTCACAGTGGCTAAACATGTCCTAAAATGGGAATCTTAAATCATACCTTCAGCCGCTTCTGCTTAATTTACCCGGATACCACGTCCTTGCAATCTAGGACATTGGGTGTTGCCTCCTTCACAAATAATAATAAAATGTATGTCATAAACGAAATGCTTTTATTTAAAAACATCATCGCTAAAACAGCCATACCAGTGAATGTTTTTTTTAGTTTAAAAAAAATATATTTATTGCAAATAAATATAGCGGCCATGATTAGGTGATTACATGTTTTGATTGTTATATTTTTCTTTTGTGGCACATTCTTGCAATACAAAAATAAATTAGCCATCACTCCAGTTTGCCAAGGACAGATTTATTCGCTTTTCAATGCTTGTATGGGCTTTCTAAACAGCCAGAACAGGCTGAATATGTCACACATCTCAGACCATATAAATGTGGTCCAAAACGTTAATATATGGCCAGGCTAAGAAGCAGTGATATGGAAGTTGGAATTAGTAAAACATTTGCTGCACATTTCATCAGCTTTGGTTGCTAAGGTTTAATTACAAGTAATTATCTAAAAAGGAACTGCCAGCTCTGTCAGGAGCAGTTCCTACGCAACGGCGGAGTAGTATCGCCCCACTTGTCAGAGTCAGTCACAGAAAAATAAAATGATAATTAAACCATATCATTTTATTTTCCTGTGACTGGCTCTGACATGCGTGGGGTGGTGGGATGGAGCCGGGCCATGACAGGGAGGATTGGTGGGCAATTAGAAGTGCACATGTTATATGAACTCGCACAGAAAGGTAAGTTAAGTCGAGTCTTTATTATGGCATCGCACCACCAACAGTTTCCAGTCAGAAGTGACAGCCACAGAAGGCATCAGTGGAATGTTCACAACAAAGCACGGAAGGGTCCAAGGTGGCAGGGAAAGGAGGGGAGGAAAGAGGAAGGGCAAACCACTAGAATACAACAACATGCCAGTTTGGCCGGCCTTCTTAAGTTGGCCAAACAGAGATGCGCACTTCAACTTCTCCAACCCAGCTGTGTTGCATAACCTGGGTTGGAGAAAAGCCACAGGCTCCCAGGCAGACCAGGCCACTCATACCAATCCTGGTGCTGCTCTCATAGCATGAGAGCAGCACCTGGATTGGCTGGAGAGCTTGTGCTTTCACAGAGACTGCTGGGAGAGAAGCACTGAGGCGGTCTCCGGCATCAGAGCAGTGGCAGCGTACGGTAAGTTTGTTTAAATTATTATTTTCCCCTAAATCCTTCCCGCCACCCCCACCCCTACCCCTTACTTTGATTTTGTGGAGGCCGCCACTGAGCTTTGGGGGTAAAATATTGACTATATCATAAATAATATATTAAGTGCAGCATTGCTATCATCTATAGCATTCCAAGACTCAGCTGCCAGGACCATTTCCCATTCGGAATACTACCAGCACATGCAGCATGCAATCTTCTATAACTGCTTAATAAATACTCTATGCCTCAACCAAAGGCAGCATTATTTCCAGCTCTTACCTTTCTCTGCTGTAGCACTCATTGGAGAACTCAACCATTACAGACCACACTACCCAGCCTCACTCTCGTACTTTGCTGCCATTATCTAAAAAGTCACATGCGAGCAGTGCATTCCCAATGTTTTCTCACTACTGTAATTAGTGGAAGGTGTAGGATTGGAAGATGCAGCTCGGCCTCTCACAGACGGGCTGAAAATGCTGCTTTATCTTTCCACCATGCATGTGGTGTGTGAACCAACAATGGGAGCTCTACCACCCGGTCTACAGTCACACTTCTCAATGGCACCATTCATGAAGGGCAGTGATCGCGACCCAAATGGTAAGATGTAAGTCCATGCTGCTTGATCAATTTCTACTCCTGTATCCATATTATTCATGACAGACATGGGGCAGTGGTTGTATGTGATTTCATAGAAAAACAATCTCATGATTACTAAGAAACTATTTCCCCTAACTGTTCAATGGAAACTTTCAGAATGAACGGCATTTACTATTTCATAGAAATCAATTCATAGAATATCTTTTTGTTCAAAATTAGCTTTTGCATGCTTACTTAACTGCAATGTCTGCAAGTCTTATTTTCAGAAACAGTTTTTGTTGGAAGTATTTATTTCAGTGCTATACTTCAGGGGACTTCATTCCAGATTCATATTGTTTACATTGTCAAACAATTGCTTCGAATGATTTTAATTCACTGACCCCTCACCTCCCCTGAACACCATTCATCCTGACCCCTCACAACCACTTAACACCATTTATCCCTGCCCCTTAACGTCCCTCACCACACCTGAACTACATCCGTCCCTGAATTATTAAAGCCCTCAACCCCTAAACTCCACCCATCCCAGAAACCTAAAAACTTCTTACTGCACCTAAATAACACCCATCCCTGGCACCTAAATTACACCCATCCATGAACCCTAAATGCCCTTTCTACCCCATACTCTCCACTCATCCCTGAACCCTAAACCCCCTCACTACCACTAAGTTACACTTATTCCTGAATCCTAAAAATGTGTTCTATCCCTAAACCCCACTGATCCCTGAACTCAAAAAAAAAAATCATCAACATCCATCCTTGACTCCTAAAAAACTCTCCACAAGCCTAAAGTCTACCCATCCCTGAACCCTAAAACCCCTCTCTACATCTAAACCCCGCCCATCTTTAAATCCTTAAAAATCCCCACAACCCTAAACTCTACCCAATCCTGTTTTGGAAAGGGTAAATACGATGTCAATGAATACCACGATATGTGCAGGCCCGACACCGGCAATTCCAATAAATGTAATCTCAACATGTGCCATAACCTGTACCCGTATGACAATGTCAATACCCATAAAAACATTGTCAATGTATGTCATAATTTATGCTCGCACAACAGTGTTGGTCCCGGCAGTACCAATGTCAAATCATGCCATAATCCATGCACTCATAACATCGTTGTCACCAGTAGAAACAAAGTCAATGTACGCCATGATCTAGGCACACATTACTATGTTAATACCAGTAAAGATAATGTTAATGTATGCTATGACAACTGTATGCACAATGTTTAGAATGTCGGTAAAAATTATATCAATGACTGCCATATTATTTTTATGAGTTCTAGTGAACTCGTATCATTGCTGACATATTCACACAAGGTGACCTCTCAATCAACCCTGAGTTAGAGATACGTGGTCAGACAGGTCCTGTTACTCGAACCCACACTTAGCCCAAAGACAAACGCGCACACAGGGAAAACCCTGATCATTCCCACAGATAGATATTTGCACCACAAACAGGTCTGAAGAAATTGGTCACAGTAAAACACGTTTGGCCAAAGGCATGCATTCCCCAACAATACCACAAAGCTAGATGCCACATGTAGGTAGGAACACTCAGGTGATCAGGACACAACAGGCACACCACATGTAGTGATAATGCGTTCCCCACTCTGAACATCTGGACACACCCTGGCCCACACTAGCTCTCCCCAAGGTCGAGAGCCATTGTGTCCTTATCAGACGCCCAAACTTGTTAAATTGTGACAGAGATGCGTTTTCAAGAATGCAAAATGGTTTTATTATACCTCACGAGATGTATGAATTGTCAGCCAAAACTTGTAGAAAATGAGACTTTCCTCAGACGCATCCTGTCAAGACTCTCCCGACTGCTGCATTAAACCAACTTGTTCCTGTTTTGCCAAATGCCTCTTGTCTTGTCATTATCTAAGTTAAAATCATATCCGTGCAACACCTGAGTCCTAAACCTCTCTACAACCCCACTCACTAACCATCACTGAACCTTTCAAAAACACCAACCCTAAGCTCTGCCTATGTATGAACCCTAAAAAACCCTCAAAATCCATATACTCCACCCATCCATGAATGCTAAGAACACCTCACCAGTTCTAAATTCCACTCATCTGTGAACCCAAAAAGCATCTCACCAACCCTGAACTCCACGCTTAAAATCCATACATCACTCACTCTAAAAAAACTTCCATGCCTCAACTCCACCCATTCCTGGTCCCTAACAACCCCTCATCACCCCTTAACATTACCCATAACTAAACCCCCAAAACCCTCACTATTTCTAAACCCCACTAAAGATTAACGTTGTTTTAAATTTTTCCTTAAAATTATCTTTCCTTTAAATTTCGATTTATTTGCATTTCCTTAACATTGTCCTTCCTCAAAATTGGTTTTCCATGATTTGGCTTTCTCCAATATGGTTTCCAAGTTTTAGTTTTTACAATCATTCACAAGCATCAGGGGCAGCTTCCTGTCCATGGTGTTAGGCGACAGAACATATTAGGCAGGTACTATGAAATTTTCACTGATCAATAGAAGGCAGCCACTCTCAGGCTGATCATCAACACTTAAAGCGCTGTTCGAACATTGTTGAGTCATGCCACATTCCAATGTGCCAGCTTGGGTAGGAAATGTGTGAATCAGTGTGGCACCGTGATATATGCTAAGCTGATGTGCATAACTAGATGCTTATATGGCAATAGAAGTACCTAAAAAAGGAAGTGTCACACAAGATGTATGACACTTGGCAAAACTGAAGAAATTTGAATAAACAGGAGGAGAAAGAAATGAATAAAGAGAAAGGAGACGTCAATAGAAAGAGAGTGAGAGAGAGTGTGAATGAGATATAGAGAAGAAGAACATTTCATCTTGCAGACCACAGCTAGACAGTTATTCATACACTGATCTCCACACAATCTTGAATCTCTGACTCACCTCTGATTAACAGTTAGCTGCACATTTTGGCCTGTGTACACTACTTACAATTTTCTACCATTAGGGGAGCAAGCTGACTACACCAAGGTTTAAACAGCATATTATAGGGTAAGTAATATAAGAGAAGTAATGGGAAATAACTGGTACAGGTTGCAGGAGCATAACTATTTTTATAATAGTTGCACCCAAACAGTGAACATCAGTCCCAAAACCTTTATAGTTGTCAACAGGGCCTAAAGCAGGCACCGAACATTTCCCCGGTGGGCCGGAGGGGTGGGGACCGGTTTTGTGTCCATGGGGGCCGGTTTAGTCACTGGGGGCCGGTTTTGTAAGCAGTGCTGCAATACCGGTCCCCTGTGAGAAAAGCGGGAGCGGTGCTTCTTGTTAGTACACCCCCTCCTTGTCCAGGGCCGGTAGAGCAGCAATCTGCCAGGAATATGACACGTTATTTCGCATGCCATTACTTCGCATGCCATTACTATGCGGTTATTACTTAGCAATCACCGTTACTACAAAAGTTTTTACTTCGCATACAATTACATTGAAAGTGTTAATGTATACAAAGTAAAAACGTGCCTAGTAATAAAAATGGTATGTGGAATAACGTGTCATATTAAAAATAGATATTTAAGCACATTTGAAAAATGTATAAAACACAACACTACTTTAAATAATAAATAGAAATACACTACCCTACACATCTAAAAAATGGAAAACACTACCAAAACACTCAAACACTACACTACCCTACACTACTGAAACACCACAACACTACCCTTATCCCTGAATCACTACCCCCTGCACGAACCTACGCTTTCCACCACTCCGCTCCCTACACTCATTCACTACCCATCACAACCCCACGACACTACACAAAACACTAAAACTTGCATATTAATAAAAACAGACATTTACCACAACACTACACTAAATACTAAAAACAAATACACTACCCTACACAAAACAAACCCTTAAAAACTACCCAAACACCCAAACACTACACTACCCTACACTACTCAAACACCACTACACTACCCTAAACCCTAAATCACTACCCCCAGCACGACCCTGTCCCTACACTCAAACACTAACCTTCAATACCCCCAACACTACACTAAACCCTAAACCACTACCCTACACTACATCACACCACAACACTACCCTAAAACCTAAACCACTACCCCCTGCACAAACCTCCCCCGACCCCCACTCCTGTTCCTACACTCAAACACTACCCTGCACAACCCCCAACACTACCCTAAACCCTAATACACTACCTTACACTACACTTACATCACACCACTACCCTAAACCCTAAAACACTACCCCATGCACGACCCTCACCCTTCCCCCAGTCCGCTCCCTAAACTACAACACTACTCTACACGACACCCCAACACTACCCTTAACCCTAAAACACTACCCTACACTACACAAAACACCACAACACTACACTAACCCTAAAACACTACCGCCAGCATGACCCTCCCCTACACCCAATCCTGTCCCTACACCCAAACACCTCCCTACACGACCCCCCGACACTAACCTAAACACCTCAGTTTCCTCACAACTATGTAGTTCGCTTTACAACGCATGCGTTGTAATAACATGCGTAGAAATGGCTACGCGTTATTACAGCGCATGTGTAGTAAAGCATGCGTAATAATGGTACGCGGTGTAATGACCGCGTACAAAAGGATGTTTCCCATCTGCCAGGGGTGGTTGCAGTTCCCAGTCCGGCCCTATTGTTAAGGGCATATCAGCTAAGGTACAAACATTACTGCTCCAACAAGATGTAAAATGGAGAGACAAAACCATGATTGCTTTACATCATCCCATAGAAGAGCAAAGGGTGGACGCCCTCGAACAATTATGTATCAGAATCATACAAGTTATTTACCTTCTGAGAAAAGAACGTTCTCTAGGATGCACATATGGAACCAGATATAGAGTTATTGAGGCCTGTGAAGTCTGGTGAATTATTCCTTTTCTGGAAGCTGGTAGCTAATAATGTCACAGCATGTGGCATACACACTTCAACAGATTGATCATTTTGAGGCAGCACACTATGATGTAAATTGCTAGCCCATACCGGAACCTGTGAACAGCAATACATTGAGTATGCTCCTCTCGAAGACAGAGAAGCTGCTATGATTTATCCATGCAGTTGTGTTGACTAGTTTGAGAGCAGAGAAATCTATTAACCTATATTGTCTTGATGTATCTCAGATGGTCAACTAAGCCTTTGTAGAGCATTGTCCATCCATCATCTTTTGACACAAGTGCATTGTGCAATACTTAAAAATAGGATTATTGTACAATTCATGGCCCAAGTAAACTATTGCCTCTATACACAACATGTTATGCAAGTCAAATCTTAAATGCTGCCCTGACATCGCCCCATTGATTCAGTAAATTGCTGTTCACTCATTCCCAAACATGAGCAAATTGATACATTTAAGTACTGGGAGCCATAGAAACGTCATTTTCATATTTATTATAAGAATGTGCATTGAGGATCAGCAGAGATACATGTCTTTGGCATTCATGGTTCCCAGGTCTGCATTGCATTGGTCAGTAGAGTCAAGTCACCCACCATAAGGACAGAAATGGAAGTGAAAAGGCTGTTGGTGAACGTTCTAATCAGTCTTTGTAAGGACCTTCATGCAGCAGATGGATGTGGTTAAAGTAAAACATTAAATAACTTTGGATTCCATTAAAAGCATAATGCTAGCTGGACATTGGCACATTGTGATTTTAATCCTTAGATTAACAGTTTGGGATAGGAATGCGTTTGAGCTCAGGACACACTGAAAGGAAGGAGCAATTACATACCAATCCTTTTTTATGCAGAAGAGGATCTCATTTTCCTGGATCCCTGGTGGCATTCAACAATCCCCTTATCATCCAATGTGGGCGAAGAGCATCTAAATCCACAAACAAAAATATTAAGCTGAATACATTGAATGGGAATTTGTTGGAAATAGATAACATATACATTTTTGGGAAAGTTTCCAAATGTTCATTTGTTGGAAAGAGTTCACACATTCAATTTAAGGGTATTCAATTTTTAAAGAATTCAAGGTATCCAAGGTAGGGTGATCACATTAAAAAAATAATGCACCCTAGTTATATTGTTGGGTTTTGTCAGCACCAGGAAAGCAAGCTAGTTGAACCGATATTGTTGTACCTGTTTCAATCAGATAATGATACTGAGATTGACCAATTTTACAGAGCAGAAAAATGCTTTTTAAGGATATATTGAATGCAGGGCGATCTTCCCCTGCTGAGCACCTCAATCAATGAATCTGAATTAGCTATTTAATGGAGTGTAATGTGTCCTCTTTAGGTACTTTCTGGGAAGTGACATGGCCAATGAGCATGTCTAGTTAACACAAGAGAATATGTATAACTTTTCTTCTGGGTAGGATGCAGAGCACATTCAGTGTAATAATATATAACATCACCATATGGTTGTCTACAATGTTTTAAGTGGAATTCTTAGCTGCCAATATGCCTAAAGGAGCAGAGGAATAGTTCATAACAATTACTACTCAATGATAACAATGAAAATGGAGCCATGATGAAAACAACAATAAATGTATGTGCTTTTCTCGTTGCGTAAACAGCCCTGAGATACACAGAAAAGTGGTGGACAATTCAAATCCCAGGTATTGAACGTCACCAGATATTCAAAACATTGACATTAAATGAAAGCAGTGCACCTTTAAATAAGAAACTCCAGGAAGCTTCGAAGAGTTGTTGCAACGGTCTTTACAGTTAAACTAATACTCCTTGTTTGCCTTCTCATCCTTATTACACTACTCTTCAAAAGAAAAATGCCAAACCCCTACCCCTTGAATATTGTCTGAGATCTTGAAAAATGTAATTGGAGTGGTGGTCCTAGTATTCAATTTTTAATCCTTACTACTTTGACTGACATTTTCCCTGTTTCAAAACAAAACACAATGCCTACCGGCCCACTGAGGTGCCATACTGAGATCCTTCGCTGACATCCATGTGTGTATATCGATTGCATGTACCATGTATTGTACCTTCTAGCAGGACTCCAGATTGGTTGTGAGTGTATGTCTGCCATATGAATACAAAGGTATGCAGTTCCTCAAAGAGAGCTAGTAGAGAGATGTATGAGTCCACACAGTCAGGAGGAGAATCCTCCTTTTAGGAAAAAGACCCTCACACATCTGGCAGACTGGCTGTCATATATCGTCAGCACGTGGCCCAGATGTCAAGTTTCATCATTAGGTCTGCTCCGAATCGGGGCGGCGCTGCAATCCCCGATCGGCGACCTTAGTGGCGCCTTTTAGTGGAGATCTTTATTCCTTTTAGTTGCTGGTAGGTGAGTGCAGGTGTGGGCCCTAAGGTGAAAAAAGTGTGTGGTGAAAAAAGTGTGTTAAAAGTAAGTAGTGGGAATCCTAAGTAACAAAGTTTATTTAATAGAGGGGGTCCCACTCTTAATTAAAAACAATAACGTGCGTAATACTACAGTTGTGATGTCTGTTTTACGCTATAGTGATGTGTGGTCAACATGTTTCTTGCAATTGGTTAAATGTAACCGCAATTCTTCAGGACCAAGTACTTCACACACTCATTGGTAGTGGTAGCGACTAGTGGGGCACTTACCACTGGTACATCACCCAAATAAGTGGTTACTTATGGAGGGGAGATAAAACGCCTGCAAAGGAAATACAGGGGGACAAACATACATATCAAACAATCAACTTGATAACATAGGTATCGCAGAAATCGCCTTTAAAAAAACTGCAACCAGTGGGTGTCATGCAGTATTCATATTACAGTGGTGGCCAACTGTGTGGTAGCGATATGTTAGAACAACTTTAATAGTGACTTAATCGTGCCCATAGTGTGATGAGTGCTCTTGTAGAAACTACAATTTGCCTACTACGGGGAATAATCATAACAAAACTAAGGGATCAAAAGGTTAATTGGAATAATCAACTCACCATGCAGAGCAAGACTGCGAATTTCAACGAGGTGGCGCTGGAAGGAGACACCGAACAGTACAGTGTCCTGTAAGCACAAAAAAGGAGGGGGGGGGCACAAGATGGAGGAGGAAGACAATGTAGCCGCAGGGATCTGTTGTTAAAAAAGAGCGTATCCCAGAAAAATACCAGGATAAAATCCGCATCTAGTAGAACGCGGAAGTGAAGGTGTCACGACTTCAAGGATTACTTACTCAAGTCCGCAATGCGGGACGCCTTCCCACCTACCCTGTGTCTGCGCCGGCTCGGGGAACACTGTCAGAACCTGGCGGGTCGAATTCATAGCGGTGGGGAGCCAATGGGGGACGAGAACCAACTAATTGATCGGAAGGGTAAAGACTAGTCAGCAGAGTATCCTTCCGGTCACATGAGCTTGGGAGTTCGCCTGGTGACGCTCATGTGTAGTGGAGCGTGCCGCATCATTACCTGGAAGTGACGTGGGGGGTACACGTGATTTGTAAACAGTAAGGAGTGGTTCTTACGATTGTGTAAAACCGCTTGTTGTCATGGCAACGTTATTGTAATCGCGGGCGTCCCGCGTCACTCTGTGTCAGCTATTGATCTGACGCAGAGGTGTGATTGGTAAACAGTAAGGAGTTCTTACGATAGTGTAAACCCGCTTGTTGTCATGGCAACGTTATTGTAATCGCGGGCGTCCCGCGTCACTCTGTGTTAGCTGTTGATGTGACGCTGAGGTGTGGAGCCCAAACGATCAAGTTATGGAGTGTATGTATATCAATCGCATGGTGTGTTGAGTGGTATAATTATTCAGTATGGAGGCTAAGAGTATATCTGGGCAACAACATCCTGAATCAGCCGTATATTAACCACATGGTGCGGAAGGTGGTATAATCATGTGGAGTAGAGACTGTAATAAGTCGGGGCAGACAGGCCCATCCTGGACGTAATTACAACAAAAAGTGTTTCTAGTGATAGACGGCTCTAAATCTCACCCATAAAGTAAAGACCAAGGGGGGGAGAGGAAAAAACTATCCAGCTGGTCGCTATCACTGTAAAGTATCAAATAATTACAAGACTACTCCAGGGGATGTCTTCGTTCAGGCCTTCATGGTGGGACGATAGTCTCATTACCCACCTTTGTTCCAGTGTGAATAATTTTGCTTTTTTGATATTTTTGAAGGATTGAATAACTGTCCACTGTAGAGAATCGGGAGAATGGTTTTTCTCAAAGAAATGTGTAGACATCTTCGTATTCACTTTCTTACACCGGAAGTTACTCCGATGCTCGATGATCCTGGTTTTTACTGGTCTCGTTGTCATCCCTATGTAGGGGAGATTGCATGGACAAGTTATTAAATAAATGCAATTAGAGGTATTGCAATTGGTGTGTGTTCTGCATTCCCACGTGACCCCGTTGGAAAATTCAATGTTCTTAGTTACTTTGGTTAGTGGGCAGACCACACAGGAACCACAGGGGTAGTAACCTGTGACAGGGGGAAGGTCCCATAAAGTGGACTGTGTGGTGTTCTTAGATTGTTTAAGTCTCGTGTGTACCAGTCTCTCCTTTAGATTAGTGGTGCGTTTGAACGCAAACCGGGGGTTAGACATAGAGAGTTCCCCAGTGTGAAGGATGCCCCAATGTCTTTTGATAATTTTCTTGAGTTGGAATGAATTAGGAGTGTAGGTGGTCACACACGTGAGGCAGTCATCAGTCTTTTTCTCTCTTGGTTCAAGTAACCCTTCCCTGTTGTTATTGCGGGCACGCTTGTAAGATCTCCTGATATCTCGACTCTGATAACCCCTCTGGAGGAGATTGTTCGTAAGGACCCTAGATTCCTTTTTAAAGTCAGTAACAAAGCTACAGTTCCTCCTGATTCGGAGGAATTGGCCAAAGGGTAGATTTTGTTTTAGGGCCAGGGGGTTATAGCTATCGAAACGTAATAGACTATTTCTATCAGTGGACTTCCGATGGAGTGTGGTATTCATTTTGTGATCATCTAATCGGATCAGGAGGTCCAGAAAGGGAAGTTGTTGGTCGGAAATAGTGCTTGTGAATCTTAGGTATGGATTCAAGGTGTTAATCCATTTGCAAAATTCGTCACAATGGGCCTGGTCACCCTTCCAGATGATCAGGATGTCGTCAATGAATCTCTTCCATAGTAGGATATTGGCTCTATAAGGGTTCGATTCATTGAGAATGGCTCGTTCCTCAAAGGCTGCCATATAGAGACAGGCCACACTCGGGGCAAAGGTGCTCCCCATCGAGGTGCCCTGTATCTGATGGAATAATTGGCCCTCAAACTCGAAAAATTTTCAGTGAGAGCTAGAGATGAACACTCAATGATAAAAGGGCGGGGGGTGGGTGATACCCAATCTAGCCCGCTCAGCACATCCTCTATGACATCAAGAGTTGCCCTTTGTGGAATGTTTGTATAAAGGGCCTCAACATCCAGGGTGATGAGAAAGTCAACTTCTCCCTGGTGTTGAGTACCCTCTAGAAGCCTGAGTACATCAGTAGTGTCTCTCAGAAATGAGGGAGTATCCTGGACCAGTGGTTTGAGGAAGTGATCAACGAATTGGGAAAGAGGTTCCAGCAGGGATCCAATTCCGGAGACGATCGGTCTCCCAGGAACCGGATTGGTTCCCTTATGTATTTTGGGCAGGCAGTAGAAGTAAGGGATTCTTGGTTCATCAGTGACTAAAAAAGTAGCCGCTTTTTCCGTGATCCAGCCCTGGGTTTCTGCATGGAAGACCATAGTCGTGATCAGTGTCTTGAGCCGATTGGTGGGGTCCTCTTGGATAGGAGTGTAGTATTTCCTATCACTGAGTTGGCGTTCACATTCAGTGCGATAATCACTGGTTGACATGATTACCGTAGCGCCCCCCTTGTCTGCTTGTATGTCTGCCATAGCCAGATCCATTTTGGATTGACCTCGTTTTGGCATGGCGCAAGGTGGCGGTGTTGATACGGCCTTGCCCATACAATTGAATTGTGTTGCCTGCATTACTGAGCTGAAGCATGAATCTCCAGACACTAAAGTGTGGAAATAAGAAAATAGGACTGCCCTTAGAAATTATATGTGACCTATTTAGCAGAAATGCTGATTAACCCATCCTAAGAGTTGCCATTTGGGTGAAGAAAGGCGAATGAGAGTATGTTAGCAGCTTAAGGTGTTAGAGGAAGAGAAGTTTCTAGGCGGGCTTCGGCCCTTTGTGTTCCTTGCAGTGGCCCACCCAGGAAGGCTGATAACAGCCATGTGCAGAGCTTCACACTCAAAGTGCGCCTGTTATGGGTATTCCTGCCTACCTGCTGTGAGAGGTATCACCTGACGCAAAGATTAATCACCACTTCAGAAAGAAGATGAAGTTATGAAAAGGTACCATGCCAAAGACAGTTCCTGAACTGTAGACAGTGGATCCAGCTCCCATGTCGGAAAACTATTTATAAATGTGGGACCCAAACATTCCTTCTTGGTTCCAGTTTCAAGCTGCTTCAATGGTCAAGGACGGTGGTACTGTGCATCCTACTTGAAGAGCTGCTGTTATCCAAGGCTGATATCCCTGATAGCCAGTCTCCCAAGGGTAATGAGACATATTGCTGGTCTGCCTAATATCTGGGAGCCTGCCTGCCTACTGAGCATGGTGAAGTAGAGGGTCTTGTCCCACAGGAGCTGTCTGCCCGAGGAAGAGAAGCCCAGCGGCTGAGGCTAGGACAGGAGTGGCCCAGAAAAAGCAGTTTGCTAAGAAATTTTGTCCTGAGCTGGCCTGAGTGAATGTGAGGGTCTCTTTAACTCCCTGCCTAGCTAAAGACAAGTTAATCAGCAATGATTCATTAAAGCACTCTTTTCCCTGACTGCCACTCTACCTTCGCTGTACTTGAAGAACTCACTCAAGCACCTGAACCAGAGGAAAAGGATTCTCTGTTGAGTGTTCTAAAACTGTCTGTCCCTTCATTGAGCCACTGCAGTCTTAGGTTGCGGATGCAGAGAGAAGGCAGTGTGGCACCCAGACAAGCCTAGGTGACCACAAGTGTGACTAGTCTTCCTGTGTGGTTAACAAATACACAACCATGTCTGGATGATGCAAGTGTGCACCATGATCAAGTAACCCCAACTCCTAAAAGACATTGACTGCAGTTCTTTTGGTAGGACTTTGAGAGGTAATTGTGACTTCCATACCAAAACTGCCTAGTCAAATGTTACTCATTGAATTATGAATCACAGATTACATGAATGATGATCCACATTTGCCAAGGTAAACCTGCACCTATGCTAACTTCTAAAATGTTCTATTTCTCAGATGAACAAGCATAGCGTGGATGCATATGCACCACATTAGTGCTAATTAGCAAAGTATAAAAAAAGTCCTCTCCAGTAAGCACCCCCTACCGTCCTGACTTTATCTGTTATAACGCGTGACACCATATAACATCATAAAGCAATTCAATATCTGATCTGTCATTCATCAACAGGGTAGTAATATATTATATTGCAGGACCTGTGGAATCTCGCAGGCAAATAGAGAGCATAAATACAGGCTTTACAATGGTGTTGAGACAGAATAACGATTTGGAATGTCGACTTACACACATATCGAGTTGGAAATATTGTGATTCAGAACTATCGACGACAAGAATATCGTAGTGAAGAATATAAAATGTAAGGTAAAAAGTATTGTTTTTAAAAATATAGAAGTCATTAACCCTTTCGCTGCGGCGGGAATTCCGCCGCAGCGCTGGGGGGGGTTTGGGGGCAGCGCGGTGGCGCGGTGCTCATGACGGAGCCACTCCGTCATGAGCCACGGTTGAGCTGTGCTCATGACGGAGTGGTTCCGTCATGACTCCGCCCACGGCGCTAATCGCCCGCACAGGCGGGGAATTAGCGCCGCGTGGGCGGCGCGGCCGCCAACGGCCGCAGCATGACGGAACCACTCCGTCATGAGCACACGGCGACCGTGGTTCATGACGGAGTGGTTCTGTCATGAGTGGGGAAGGGGTTAATAATGTTTGCAAAACTATAGTTGTTTAAAATATCGATTTTTTTAATTAGTGTTATGTATTTTAGCTTATATTTCAAATGTATGTGATAAAAAAAATTTGTATAAGTATTGTTTATGTTCGTTAATGTATTTGTTCAATTTTTAGTGGCTATCACTTTTATTTTAATTACATTTTGCGTTTTTTAGTTCTGTAGCGGGTTGTGAGTTTATACGGGAATAGGGTGGGAAGTAATTTAATTATTATGAATTAATGATTATTTTTTATTTATATAGTTTAGATTTTATAGTGTTAATTGGCGGAAGTAATCTATTTGTAATTCATTATTAATTGGTGGTTAATTAATATTAATTAATTGATAATTATGGTAATTGTGTCATTTTTTTTAGGTGCAGGTTGAGGGGTTTATAGGGTAAAGTAATTTATTTTTGATTAATTAGTAATTAGTTGTTAACCAATAATAATAAATGGATTGACAATTAATTATGGAAATTGAGTAATTAATTTTAGGTGCAGAATGTCGGGTTTACAGGGGTAAATGGTGGGAAGTAATTTATGCTTAATTAATTAATAATTAGTTGTTAATTTATATTGACTAATTAATTGATAATTAATTATGGTAATTGTGCGATTTCTTTAGGTGTGGGTTGTGGGGTTTATAGAGTAAAGGGCAGGAAGCAATATATTTTTAAATAAATAATAATTTGTTCTTTATTGATATTGATAAACTAATTGAAAATTAAGGGGCCCATTAGGATGGCGGGTGGATCGCCCCCGCCAGGCCGGCGGTTGCCACCGCTGGCCCGGCGGGGGTGATCCGTTCCCCATCCATGCCTGGATGACCCCTGCCATATTAGTATGGCTGGGGAGTCCGCGGCGGACGGAAAGACCGTCCGCCGCTTTTCCACTGGTCGACTCGTCGACTGGGCAGAAAAGGGGCATAACATGGTCCATTCATATTATGATGCAGGCGGAGATTCGCCTTTCCATGGCGGCATTGCCGCCATGGAAAGGCATGAGATCCTTACTGTTGGGGGCCTGTTGCGGGCCCCCAGGGTGTCGGGTGTGGGGGTTGCACAAAGGGGGTACCTATGGTAACCCCCCTCATTGCAATGCACTATGTGGCAGGCACCAGTGCATGGCAATGCTGTGCACAGTCCTTTTACAAATTTAGAGAGGATCTACAGCCAGCAGATCAACCCGCAATGTAAAAGGACCAGGATGTGCCCGCCAGTGTTGCGGGTGCATCCTAATACTAATACACATGGTGGGACTGCCGCAACTTCCGCGGTAGGTCCCTGGCTCCGTTGCGATGGCGGGCGGACTGTGTTCACCCGCAAATGTAATGGACCCCTAAATATGGAATTTGTGTGAGTCATTTTAGCCGTGGGTTATGGGGTTTATAAGGGTTAGGTGTGGGAAGTCATTTATTTTGAATTAATTAATAACTGGTTGATCATTAATGTTAATTAATTATTTGATATTTAATTATGGTGGACGTTTATATTTTGTTTGTGTGTGGATTTTACTTTTTTTGGGGTAAAGGGTGGAAAGTAAATTAATTTTACTTACTTTATAATTTATTTTTATATACTATTAGTTTTTTAATTGAAAAGAAGTTTTAATTGTGTATTTTTTTTACAGTTTAATTTTACCAGTGGGGATTATAGGGGTACAGTGTGGGAAGTTTATACATTTTTATGAGTCTGGATTTGTTTTTTACTTAATAATAATTCTTTTATTGATTAATAATTATGTTAATCATGTAAATACATTATTTTATGAAATTTTGATTTCGGTTGTGAATTGTGTGGTGTTAAAGAGTAGAAAATAAAAAAAGAACATTTTTGTAACAATTACTGTTTTTGATTCTAAGTAATTCCTAAATAAAAATATGTATTTGTTTGAAAATTATTTTTTATATTATTTAATGTATTTGTAGGTATTTGTCATATGCATTCAACATTATTATATGTTTTTTTGAAATAATATTACATGTATTCTAATTTTAATTTTTAATATATTTATATTTGTTACTTATTTATCTTGGTTTTTAACCCCTTCGCTGCTAGGCCTTTTACCCCCCTGTGCTAAGCTTTTTTTTGGCTATTTGGGGTAGTGCGCGCTTAGGCCCCTGTAACTTCTTGACCACATAAGGTATCCACGCCAAATTTGCTTCCTTTTCTTCCAACATCATGGGGATTCTAAAGATACCCAGGGTTTGTGAATTCCCCTGGAGGGGTTCCAGAAATTAGCCAAAGTACAGCTAAATTTGTTTTTTTTGGAAAAAATTGGAAAAAAGGGCTGAAAATGAAAGTGTCTGGGATTTTCCCTGCAAATGGTATCAAAAAAGGGTTTGTGGGGCTGAAATCACCATTTTCCCAGATTTTAGGGAATGACAGACTTTTGTCAGGAAACCAACATTTTTTACAGTTTTTGCATTTTTCTGGGACTTAGCCTATTTCTGCTATTTTTTGTGCTTTCAACCTCCTTCCAGTTAATGGTAGAAATTGGTATGAAAGCAATAATGGGTCCTAGAAAGCTATACATTTTAGTAAAGTAGACAAAATTCTGAATTCAGCAAGGGGTCATTTGTGTAGAACCTTCCATGTTTCTTCATAGAAACTAACAGTTAAATATAGGAAAAAATTGAAAATTAGTTGAAAAAAGCAGCCTTTTGTGTCAACGTTTTCACCTGTAACTTCTTTTAATTATGACAGCTCTTTGAAAGCAATATACCGTTACATCCATGGACCTTCCTGGGTGTGGGGATATATAGGACTTGTAGGTGTACCAAGAACCCGACAAACCCACAGTCAAAAACTGAGCAGCAATTTGCAATGGTTTTTTATTATGTTCCGGGTATATAGCAATTATTGTTGGAAAATGTATACATGGAAAAGACGGTATGAAAGACACCTATGTATTTCTGAAATGGGAACAAATTATAGAGTTTAGAAACAGTACATATTTAGACATTTTCGAAATTGGGGATACTCATACTAGCATGAGAATTATCGGTCATTTTTCAAAATGGCTTCTTTTTTAAACAATGTCTTTCATTTGGAAGGCAGAAATGCATCAAAAATCAATAGGTAATAACAGTTGCTTTACAAATCAGAATTACCCTAAGACTCCCGATAAAAATGGTACCTCACTTGTGTGGGTAGGCATAGTGCCCACAACAGGAAATGGCTCAAAACCCAACGTGAACACATCACATTTTCACAATGAAAATGTACCCTTTTTTTGCAAAGTGTCTAGCTGTAATGCCGGCACCCAGGGAAACCTAGCAAACCTATACATTTTTGAAAACTAGACACCCAGGGGAATCCAGGATGGGGTGACTTAGCTGCCTCCCACCAGGTTCTGTTACCCAGACTCCCTTGCAAACCTAAAAAATTGTCAAAAAAAACACATTTTCCCGACATTTCTCTGGTGGAAAGTTCTGGAATCTGCGTGGATCCACAAATTTCCACCCACCCCGTGTTCCCCAATGTCTTACGAGAAAAATGGTACCTCACTTGTGTGGGTCGGCCTAGTTCCCGCAACAGGAAACGGCACAAAACGCAACGTGGTCACACCTCAATTTTGCAGTGAAAAATGACCCTTTTTTGGCAAAGTGCCTAGCTGTAGTTTTTTAACCCTAGCTCTGCCGGCACCTAGGGAAACCTAGCAAACCTATACATTTTTGAAAACTAGACACCCAGGAGAATCCAGGATGGAGTGACTTGACTGCCTGACACCAGGTTCTGTTACCTAGAATCCCTTGCAAACCTAAAAAATTGGCCCAAAAAAAAACATTTTCCCCACATTTCTGTGGTGGAAAGTTCTGGAATCTACGTGGATCCACAAATTTCCACCCACCCCGCATTCCCCAAAGTCTTATGAGAGAAATGGTACCTCACTTGTGTAGGTTGGCCTAGTGCCCGTGACAGGAAACGGTGCAAAACGCAACGTGGTCACACCTCAATTTCGCAGTGAAAAATGACTCTTTTTTGGCAAAGTGCCTAGCTCTAGTTTGTGAACCCTAGCTCTGCCGGCACCGGGAAAAACCTACAAAACCCACACATTTCTGAAAATTAGACACCTGGGGGCTTCCAGGGAGGTATGGCTTGCGTGGATCCTTACCCAGAATCCCCTGCAAACCTCAATTTTAGCTGAAAAAATCACTTTTTTCACACATTTTTGTGTGGGAAAGTTGTGGCATCACCGGGCTCACACAAATTTCCCACCACCCAGCGTTCCCCCAGGTCTCCCGATAAAAATGGTGCCTCACTTGTGTGGGAGGCCCAAGTATCCGCGACAGGCAAGGGCCCAAAAGGTAGTGAGGCGACATCAAAATCGCCTATCTTAAAACCACCTGGTTTTGCAAGGGGGGTCACCTGGGTTTTTGGCCCCGTGCTCGGCGGCCATCTAGGAAAACCTACCAAACTCACACATTTCTGAAAACTAGACACCCGGGGCTCCCAGGGCGGTATGGCTTGCGTGGATCCCCCAACGTTTCATTACCAAGAATCCCCTGCAAACCTCAATTTTAGCTGAAAAAATAAATTTTTTCACACATTTTTGTGTGGGAAAGTTGTGGCATCACTGGGCTCACACAAATTTCCCACCACCCAGCGTTCCCCCAGGTCTCCCGATAAAAATGGTGCCTCACTTGTGTGGGAGGCCCAAGTACCCACGACAGGCAGGGAGTTTTTTGGGCAAATTTTAATTAGGGTGGGAGCTGCCCAAAATGGGCATGCAAATGCCCCCACCCTAATTAAAATTTGCCCAAAAAAATCCCTGGCCTCTAGTGGGCTTTTTACCCCCAGAGGGGCAGATTGGGGGCTACTGCCCCATCTATCCCCCAGGGGGGGAAGGAAGGCTGTCATTTTTGCAGGGAGGGGGTGGGGGCATGCCCATTTTAGGCAACCCCCACCCTAATTCAAATTTGCCACAAAAAAATCCCTGGCGTCTAGTGGGCTTTTTGCCCCCCCGGCAGGGCAGATTTGGGGCTTTTTGCCCCCCCGGCGGGTCAGATTTAGGGCTAATGTCCCCATCTGCCCCCCAGGGGAGGCAGAAAGTCCACTAGATGCCATGAAGTTTTTTGGGCACATTTTAATTAGGGTGGGGGCTGCCCAAAACGGGCATTCCAATGCACCCACCCTAATAAAAATTTGCCCCAAAAAATCCCTGGCGTCTAGTGGGCTTTTTGCCCCCGGGGGCAGATTGGGGGCTACTGCCCCATCTGTCCCCGGGGAGGACAGGAAGGCTGTAATTTTTTGCGGGGAGGTGGAGGGGGCATGGGCATGCCCGTTTTGGCCAACACCCACCCTAATTCAAATATGCCCCAAAAAAATCCCTGGCGTCTAGTGGGCTTTTTGCCCCCATCTGCCCCCCAGGGGAGGCAGAAAGTCCACTAGATGCAAGGGAGTTTTTGGGGCAAATTTTAATTAGGTTTGGGGCTGCCCAAAACGGGCATGCCAATGCCCCCACCCTAATTAAAATTTGCCTAAAAAGTCCCTGGCGTTTAGTGGGCTTTTTGATCCCCCGACAGGACAGATTGGCGGCTAATGCCCCCATCTGACCCCCAGGGGGGAAGAAAGTCCACTACACGCCAGGGAGTTTTTGGGGCAAATTTTAATTAGGGTGGGGGCTGCCCAAAACGGGCATGCCAATGCCCCCACCCTAATTAAAATTTGCCTAAAAAATCCCTGGCGTCTACTGGGCTTTTTGCCCCCCCCCCTCGGGGGACAGAAAGGCTGTCATTTTTGCGCTGGGGCATGGGCATGCCCATATTGGGCAGCCCCCACCACAAATCATAATAAAAAAAAAACCCTGGCGTATAGTGGGGGAGCAGATTAGGGGCTACTGCCCCCCAGGGGGGGGCAGAAAGGCTGTAAATTTTGCAGGGTGGGGGCATGGACATGCCCTTTATGGGCATCCCCCACCCTAATAAATGATGCGGCCAAAAGGTAATATCCCTGGTGTCTAGTGGGCTTTTTGCCCCATCTGCCCCCCAGGGGTGGCAAAAAGACTATATCACACCCAAACCATTTGGGGGGATCAAAAGCCCTTGCCCAAGGGGCCGCTCCCCCCTCCCTGATGTCTAGTGGGTGGATCCCTGCTTGGGGATTCTCCCCTTTCCAATGATACCTCTCCCGTCTTTCTACATGCCCGGGGGCTGATATAGCCCCCTGAGCACATAGAAAGTGAAACTGAAATGAGCCTAAAGGCTCATTTCAGTTTCGGTTTCTGTGAAAGGACGACAGCGCGACGTGCGCGCTGATCGTCATTGCACAGAAACCAGGGAGGGGGTCTCGGGAGCTGAGGAAGCTCTTCTCCAGCTCCCTAGGTCAAAGGGATTAAATAGAAATCCCTCTGCTGTCTGCAGCAGAGGGATTTCGTGACCCTGGCCTCATGACGGAATGGTTCCGTCATGAGCACAGGGGCACCGATGCTCATGACAGAACCATTCCGTCATGAGCATCGAAGGGGTTAAATATTTTTGTTGTTCACATTTTGTTTGTTTTTACTTTTGAACTGACTGGAGTGAGAATATTAATTGTTACCCCTTTGCAATCCAACGTTTTCTCTACTGTTGCACTCACTGGAGTGGGAATAGTAAGTTTTATCCCTTCACTGTCCAACACTTTCCCTACTGTTGCACTCACTGGAGTGGGAATAGTAAGGTTTACCCTTACGCAATCCAACACTTTACCTACTGTTGCACTGACTGGAATGGAAATAGCAAGTTTTACCTCTCCGCTATCTAACACTTTCCCTACTGTTGTACTCACTGGAGTTGGAATAGTAAGTTTTACTCCTATTCTATCCAACACTTTCTCTACTGTTGCACTCATTGGAATGGGAATAGTATTTTTACCCCTATGCAATCCAAAACTTTACGTACTGTTGCACTCACTGGAGTGGGAATAGTAATTTTCACCCCTCCGCTATGCAACGCTACCCCTACTGTTGCACTCATTGGAGTGGGAATAGTAACTTTTACCCCTACGCAATCCAACACGTTCCCTATTGTTGCACTGACTGGAGTGGGAATAGTAATTTTTACCCCTCTGTTATCCAACACTTTCCCTACTGTTACACTCACTGGAGTGGGAATAGTGAGTTTTACCCCTCCGCCAACCAACACTTTCACTACAGTTGCACTTGCTGGATTGGGAATAATAATCTTTACCTCTTTGCTATCCAACACTTTCCCTACTGTTGCACTCAGAGGAGTGGGAATAGTAAGTTTTACCCCTATTCTACCCGATACTTTCTCTGCTGTTGTACTCATTGGAGTGGGAATAGTATTTTTTGCCCCTATGCAATCCAATACTTTACCTACTTTTGCACTCACTGGAGTGGGAATAGTAATTTTTACCCCTCCACTATCCAACACTTCCCCTACTGTTGCACTCATAGGAGTGGGAATAGTAACTTTTATATCAAAAGGGAGGGACAGAGAGCCGGATTGTGAGGTTCTGCACATTGACTCCCAGTTAAAGCAAAGATCTAGAGAAGGTGTGCAGATCCTGTAGGGATGTGTGGGAAAGACAGGTCTTTCTTCGTGATGCCCTCACACACCCCGAGAGGTGTCATGCTTCATAATTGGGCAGCTGCCCCTCGTCATGCTGGTGCTGCAATGCCTGATGGGCTCCCGAATCCAGGGCTTTTTGCCGGGGATTTTTTGAAGAAGAAGCCGTAAGGTGCGTGCGGGTGTGGGGGCTGGGTGGTGCACAAGGGGATGAAAATAATTAAAATAGGTATGGAGCAGTCCTCTTAAATACAATTTTAATAAACTAGCCTAATTAAAAAGTGGGTGCTCCTGTGTGGAAAATGATGTTCCTCGGGTGCAATCTATGTGTAAATGGTCAACATGTTTCATGCCTAGGCTTGCCCCTAATGGGTCAATTGGCACTTTGTCAGGACCGGTAAAAGGAAGGTGATAATAGTGCACTACCGCCTGGTATTCAGTATATTGACATAAATTACCAGGGGCGGTAGGAATGCCCTAGTAGACGTGTACTGGGGATTTCAGTAGACCTGTAGGATAGGGGACAAAAAAAGGGGGGGGGAGAAACCAAGGGAAGGTATAAAAGCATTAGCCTGGGAAGGCGACATGTATTGCCAATGGTGGCAACACATAATGATATCAACATATATTTATGGATACATTTAGTTAATCAAAGGTTGCATGTAGCAGAGAAATCAGTGGGTGCGATCGGTTAGCAGATCCATTGAACGGCAATATACAACGAAACTGGCAGATATATGGCAAAATCGCTGTTTGAACCGTGATTAAGTTAAAAACAGCACATTTGAGTGTATCCAAAGTCAGTAGAAACAAGGGGTAGAGTTAACAAGTTGGCCCCCAATTTGTTAAGGTCGTGAGCACTAAACAAGTTATGCAAGTAGGATAGTAATGCAGGGTGATAACGTTATTGCTTCATAATGAGCATGCGTTGATGGGATGTACCGTGACCGTATCGTAACTCTTGATATGTATGGCTTCAAAGAACCTGATAATGGCCTGCACAGTGGCGTGGAAGCAATAACAAAATACAATGCGTAGTCAGCCGCCAGCCGGGTGTGTAATAGTGGCGAAAACAGAGCGCTCGAAGTCCAATGACGCTAAAGTGGCGGTGAAATTAGAGTGCATTATCTCACTCGTTCGAGGTGACTGAGTGAAAGGAAACCAAGTTGTAAGTGACTGGAGTACACATACAAACACTCTGCAAATATGCCATAATCACACACAACCTCACAAGGACTGCACCAACTCACCCCTAGAACAACGTCATGGACTGATGGGGATGGCCAGAGCACCTTGTTGCTCCGGTAATCTGAAAGGGATAAGCGGTGCGTACAAGCATGGTTAGAAGGGGTAGCAGGCTTACCGGTAGTGTGGGAGTTCCCGAGTGTGCAGTATACTCACAGGCGTTTATGGGCAACTTGCCCTTCGCCCTACCCTTGCTCCAGGTCCACGTAGCGGCAACTTCCGGGTATCCTGTATTTATGCAAAACGCTAGAGTGTCTATCGAGTAGGTGGCCAATTTGGAGGGATGCAATTTAAAAACTTTATTGAGCGGTAGGCAGCGCTCGTGAATGACACAAACGAGGTTCACTTACAGTGAGTCTGGCAAGAAGGGACATGAAGAGAAGAAATCCTAAAACTTTATTTGATACAAGGACTTGAATAAGAGACAGCGTTCGTGAATGGCACGTACGAGATTTGTTTACAGTGAGTCAGGGCATGGAGGGACATAGAGAAATGTAATGCTAAACCTTTAAAGGAGACAAGTGCTCATGTTTTTGCCTGGACGTAGAGGGTCTACCTAAGTGGATACGAAGTTGTGTATCTTCACTGGGAACCATTGGTGCCACAATTCAACTGTAGATGTGAAGGTAGAGAGAAGGAGCACTGATCCATGGTGTGACGACACCAGAAGAGAGTCACCAAAGGGGCATGGATAGGTTTAGAATTATATAAGGATAACCCGTTGGAGAATTAAAATTGGAAAGTGGTGTGTACTGGGTGTAGATAAGGAGAACCCTCCAATCAGGGAACGTGATGGATATGTGAAGACTGCGGGGGTTTGCGCGGTAGCTATGAGCTAGAGAGGTTTCTGGGGAGGAAGGCTGGGAAGACCAAATGAGATGGTGGTAACCATAATCACTAGTGGTTCAATTATGCCCAGGGGATATCATTGTTAAGTCCCCTAATATGTTCTCCCAGTTTGAACACCCAGCACTGTTCCTTTCTGAATGGGGCCTCCTTGGTGATAGTGGGGAAGGCCTCAAGAACAGTCCATTGTATGTCATTGGCTGAGTGATTTTGTTCCACGAAATGTGCACACATTTTGGTGTTAGTTTTCCTGCATCGGAAGTTACTCCTTTGTTCGGTGATCCTAGTTTTGACTGCACGTGTGGTCATCCCTATGTATTGGAGTGGGCAGGGACATGTAATGAGGTAGATGCAATTACGTGTATTGCAATTTGTGTCTTTGGTTTGGGTCCACATCCAGTTGTTGGTAAGTGGAATACTTTTCGAGGCCTGGGTGAAAGGACAGACTACACATTGTCCACAAGGATAATCTCCAGTGACAGGTGGTAGGTTCCAGAGAGTGTTAGGGACCCTGGACGTTTGCTTTTTTGGTCTCGTATTGACCAGTAAGTCCTTGATATTAGCTGTCCTCTTAAAGGCGAACCGTGGTTTGCTAAGGGTGAGCTCCCCGGTTTCCAAAATTCTCCAGGGCTTGTTTATGATTCTTTTTAACAAGTTAGATTCGGGGGTGAAGGTGGTGACACATGTGATGATATCACTGGCAGGTTTTGTGTGTGTTTCTAGGAGACTTAGCCTGTTGGTAATGTGTGCTCGTTTTTGAGCATTGTTGACGATCCGTGGAGGATATTGTCTCTTGACCAAGTGGGTACTTAGTTCAGATGCCTATTTTTTGTAGTCCTCAATGTTGCTACAATTCCTACGAATGTGTAGGAATTGCCCATAGGGTAGGTTCTCCCTCAAGGCCTTGGGGTGAAAACTTTGGTACAAAAGAGGGCTATGACTGTCGGTGATTGTTTTTGTATGTGATCGTTTCCAACTTATTGTTTTTTTTATGATCAGGAGATCAAGGAAGGGGAGTTCCTGTTGCGAGCAGTTGGCTGTGAAGTTGAGGTATGGGTTAAGGTTATTAATCCACCGGATTTACCCCTACGCAATCCAACACTTTCCCTACTGTTACACTAACTGGAGTGGGAATAGTAATTTTTACCCCTCTGTTATCCAACACTTTCCCTACTGTTACACTCACTGGAGTGGCAATAGTAAGTTTTACCTCTCTGCTATCCATCACTTTCCCTACTGTTACACTCACTGGTGTGGTCAATTTAAGTTGAAAGTTTTATAAATAGTTTCATGTTTTAATTTATAATAGAATTGTCTTTTTTAATAGAAATTCGGTTGTTGGTATATGTATATATGTATATATATATATATATATATATATATATATATATATATATATATTACCTACTGGCGGTCGCCAGTAGGTAGTTATAGTTAGGACCCCTTTTCCATAGGAAAACCTCAACATTCTATTTTGAATAACTTTGGCGCCGGTCGACGAATCCTCGCGAATTTCTCAAAATAGGTGGGGCGCTACGCTCCGCTCCTACCCTGAAAGTCTCGGGGGGATTCGTCAAGCGGGGGCTGAGATAAAAGGGGGGTCCCAAAACGCATTTTTCCCATGCATTTTTCCATAGGACCTTTAGAACGAGCTACAGCCCGAACGGCTGAACAGAATTACTAGAAATTTGGCAGAGAGGTAGTCCCTAGGTCAAGGAAGTGCCTTTTGTAGGTTTGGTGTAAATCTGTTCAGTAGATTCTGAGAAAATAGCCTTTAAATCAATATATATATCTGAGCCCGCTTACGGTACGCTTACGGTACGCTTACCGTACGCTTACCGTAAGCGTACGGTGGCGTGCGCGAGCGCGATTCTGATTGGCTCTTAGATCTTAGTAAACATTCGAATCGGCCGAAACCAGGAAGCGGCGTCCGCCATTTTGTCTCTCGCACTGAGTGTTGTTTATCATACATGATGGCCAAAAACATGTTACGGGGCTGTTTTGACAACTCCCTCCCACATAGTCATGTTGAGGGAGTCCCCAAACATCCCCCAAGAGCAAAAACGGTTTTATTTTTTTTTCGGCAATTTCGCGGGGTACGCTTACCGTACGCTTACCGTACGCTTACCGTACGCTTACGGTAAAAAAATAAAAATAAAAAAAACACTATCCACACTTACCCCACCCCCTGTGCTTTTGTTGGCCGCAGGCCACCAAATGTGCAGGGCTTATTAATAGAGAAAAAAAACGTAATTTTGGCAACATGACATTATAAAATCGAAATAAAAAAAACACTATCCACATTGACCTCACCCCCTGTGCTTTTGGTGGCCGAAGGCCACCAAATGTACAGGGCTTATTAAAGTTGATAAAAACCGTGCACGGAACGAACTGCGTTAAGTGGGCGCGCACGCCACAAATGGCGTAAAGTAACTTAGCATTTAAAAAACCGTACAAATTCACTGAAAAAACCATAGGTTTCACACACGTTATAGTTAGGAAATAGCATTTAAAAAACCTTGCTAATTCACTGAAAAAACCATAGGTTTCACACATGTTATAGTTAGCTGGACATTTTACTGATAAAAAACCAATGAAATTCCCCCGTTATAGTTACTGTAGGCAACTATAACTCACGCGACCGTAATCCTCTGCTGATGACATATGTGTCTTTATGAAAAAAAAATATTTGTAATATATGTATAGCTAAAATTTAATGGAAGAAGACATGGGCAAATAAGTGTCTAAATACAGTATTAGCATCAGCAGAGGATTGCGGTCGCGTGAGTTATAGTTGCCTACAGTAACTATAACGGGGGAATTTCATTGGTTTTTTATCAGTAAAATGTCCAGCTAACTATAACATGTGTGAAACCTATGGTTTTTTCAGTGAATATATATATATATATATACATATATATATATATATATATTAGGGGTGGGCGGAATTTGCGGAATTAACTTCCGCAAATTATCGCGAGAATGCAGAAAACCTCCGCAAACACGCCGGAAATATCGCGAAGACGCGGAAGTTTTTTTGCCGCCTGTTCGCGGTATTTTTTGCGTGTTCGCGGGTCGCCAACTTACCCATGCGGTTGCTCACGGGCGCGGCCATCTTGTTTTCACTTGTCCCGCCCTCTGGCGATGTTTACTTCCTGTTCCAGGTCGCGCAATGCATGTTCGCGGTCGATATTTCCTGTTCGCGACCGCTTTTACTTGATCGCGTTGCTTTTTGCTTGCTCAGGGAGAAAATATCGCGCGAACTTGCGCACGTGGTCGCAATGGGCGCGGCCATCTTGTTTTCCACTCTATTGCATGGTTCTGGGGCCTGATTTTCAATCCTCCCTAAATCTTTTCAATCCTTTGTTTATAGCCACTTTTTTTGGATCTTTATTACTTATTATTTCTCTAACTATTTTCCTGCCTCTATATTTTTGTTTTTTGTCTACTTTTTTTCTGTTTTTTAGCTACTTTTTCTCTTTGTATTGCCCGCTATTTATTTCCTTTACTCCTTTATTTATTTTACCTTTTCTTTCCCGCCCCGTCCCCAGAACCATGTCCAAGGGCAGGGCTGTTCGCCGGCGCAGACAGAGCCGCGACCGCCTTCCTTGCGGAAGGCGGCGCCCACAAGGGGTGCATGCACGGGCCTTATTTGGGGAGGCGGAGTTGGCTGCACTAATTTTCTTTGTGCAGCGCCACCTCCCCTCAACCCTGGCAGCAGGTGGCAGGCCTGGGTCCGGGTACGGCCTCCGGGAGCATCGGCAGCGGTGGGGGAAGGTGCGCCGGGCAGTGTCGCGCATCTCTGGGGTCCGGCGCACCCTGGCACAGCTGACGCACCGGTGGTCCGACATCCTGGACCGTGAGCAGGACCTGCTGGACCTGCTAGGAGTGGAGGTCCCGGGGCTTGGTGAGTACCTATTTAATTATTACAACTTTGTGTCTGTTCTTCTGCTCTATGTTATATATTGCGAATATCTTTTTTTCCTTCCAACCAGCTAGAATGTTGCTGCTTACAATACATTCCAGGTTAATAACGTTTAAAAGTCTTCTGTGATTATGACACAGGTGCTCTTCTGCGCTACTACTAATCTTACTTGTTTGCAGCTTTGCATTTGCGCTTGCTTAGCGTGATTCTTTACGAGTTTATTTTAGAGAAATTAAGTTACGTAATGCTACAGTGACTCACGTCCACTCCTTACTTTGTCCTGTCACTAATAGATAGGGGCGGATTGATACATAGGTTTAGGTACTTTGTATGAGCTTCTAATTGGTTAGTGGTATGCGTGATGCCCCCCCTCACTCAGTTACGTGACGTGCTGCTAGTACGGCAGTCTTTAGAACCTTTTCTAGTTTGTTCAATGAGTGGAGGTAGGCTTTGCAGTTACTTAGCAGTAGCAGATCAGCATCAATCAAACCAAAATTTGGTGTATACAAAAAATGTAGTCATGTTCATGTGTCCTCCATGATTGGATCATACACATTGTTGAGGAATACAGTGGAAATGCATACTTAATGTACAATTGGCATGCCTGGAATAGGTGGGCTAGGTTGGGTGGTACGTTGTACTAATACTTAGGCTTACTTGTAACTTAGTTTTCTGGAATCAGAATGGAAGAATGGATTACTGTTGATAAATAGTAACTTAAGTAGTCGAACTGCGAATCCCACGATATTACATGTTGACCAGATGAGATCGGTCAATGTAGTTATTGCAATTGTTGTTTACATAAGTGTTTTTTGACCGTTGTTGAAAAATATTGTATTTGTTTGACACCATCCATCAATGTTTGTCTCTTTCTTAATTCTTATATCTCTCCTGTCCATCAGCACCCAGGGGCAGACCGACAGGGACTGGACAGTCGGCGGGACAGGAACACCACCAGGAGGACACCGCTGAGGGCTCCTCTGCTGGCCCCAGTAAGTCTTCTTGTTTTTAATAATATTTCTTATTCCATAACTTTTACTGCCCCATTTCTCCCGAACTATAGTGTGTTTCCAAATGCTATTTTTTTACCACCAATTATCCTTCGATCTGTACGGTTTCAAAAAGCTTATCCCTGCCTCCGCTATGATGACTGAGTACTACTACATACTATCAGTCTGTCTGTCTGTACTGTAGTAGCTAGTCTTGCCCAGTTGACCAGTGTCACTCTTTGTGAAAGGTTGTAATATAAAACTCATATTCACCAGTAGCTCGTACAATCCGTTGGGTCGTTGTCTTGTACTACTTTTTACTCTTATTGATGTTGAGGCTTTGAAAATTCGCAGCAACAACAGCCCTACCAGATTTCTTAATATTTTGATATGATACCCTATAGGACATACCACTGTTGTAGGGATCTTGCACATACATTTGCACCAGAAAATAGGATGTTGGTGATGGTAGGTTGGACCTTCCTTGCACACCTCAATCAGAAATTCCGCACCCACCACAATTCCACTGCTTGACTATAGTACTGTCTTGTCATACCTATTAGGTCTCGGAACCCTCCCCCCAAGATAACCAACAAGTAGACAACCCAGAACATAACACACCCAACCTCTGTCGTGGAAGCAATTCACATGCACACCCTTACTTTAATTTGCTCACTCGTGTAAGTTAGTCCACTCCACACCAAATACCACGAAGTCTATGTAAGTTTAAAATGTTTATTTCAATTTGAGAAGGTCTGTACACTGTTTTCTTAGCAGCACCAACTGGCAAATCAATAACATTAAAACAATATACATTGTTACACTTATACAGTTGGGAATTAAATCATGATAACTGAACAGTGGTGGAAGGCAGCACCACCATCCCATAGCAATTTAGTTTATATACATTTATAAATGAAGATGTGAGTGAAGGGACCCCTCACCTCAGAAGAACCTAGTACTGGTAGTTGGTGCATCGTTCAGAAGCTCTGGTTCGTAGAAGGGAATCTTGCGTCTGTAATGCGAAAAAAGAAATGGTGTGCGTTAGTATATTGCAACTTGCAAGCATTTCTCAGCCGTGCCAAAAAGTGTAGCATCTATGGATAAGCAATATGGACTAACAGTAACAGTAGTACACCAGTTCTTCCTAAAAAAGTGGCTTGTTAATGTTTGTTGACCGCTTGTACGCAGCGCGTAGACTAGACAGTAGCAGTGTGAGGCAGGTCATGTGGGCTCAAAGGTGTCTTAAGAAGCTACAAGGTAAAGGTAACGTCACATGTGCATGGCTAGGGCTAATCAAGCAAATGCTACAATGATCATATAACTTAGTGTCTACTCTACTACTACCTGATTTGTACTAGTGATGTATGTTAGTATTAACTAATTTTTCAACCTTGCTACTGATCAATAGGGGGGAGGTGTATATGTCGCCTAATAAATGTGTAATGTTTTCTAGGCGCACTACCGACCACCATTGCTGGGGCCAGCGAAGGCGACACCGAGGGCGAGGATGCGGCAGTTGCAGATAGCAACGGAGGGGGAGTGGCAGCACCAGTGGCAGGCGGTGGTAAGTTAGATTCATAATCTTTAACTATTGTTGAACTTGACAGCACACTCACTGCAAAGGTGTACTGTATGTATATGTATACTGTACAGTTGTGAATTAGGGCCCCATTAGGATGGTGGGCGTATTGCCCCCGCCGGGCCGGCTGGAATTCACTGCCGTCACCGCAGGGGCAAACCTCCCGCCATCCCTGTAGAAAATATTCAGACATGTCCAGGCGGAAAAGGGTTCAATATGGCGGTGGTGTCTCTCTCACCACACCGGCAGCCATATAATCTGCATTTTAGAATGCCTTTGCGTGGCGGCATTGCCGTCCGCCACGGAAAGGCATGCACACATTGCAGAGTATGCTTGGGGGCCCCCATGGAGGGTACCTACCGATGCTATGGTACCCCCCCGACTTTCAAAGCAAAACGTGTCAGGCTCCGTGCGAGGCCCGTCATGTTGTGCTTGGAAAAGCAGCACAACATTTTAGCATTGCTTTCAGCAAAGCCAACCAGAATTTAAATTTTAAAAAACAGGGTGCGCCCGCCACTGTGCCGGGCGCATCATCCTAATTAATTGTCCCCACGGGACCCCAACCCTTTTTAGCAGTCCTATCCGATGTTGTAAGTAAGTATGAGTTCTTGGGGACGTTTGAAGAGTGAACTAGAAGACTAGAATTCCCTTTAATTGGTATAGGACTAGGAGCCGGAGTATTGAGTAACCAATGTCCTCATCTATCTGATTTCAACTCCGCTTTGAAAGTTTTATGGAGAAGAGCACCTGGTGCACTGTTCAACTAAAAAGTGTAAGACAGGTGGAAGGAAGAAGGACGGGCGACATTTAAAATGTTATGTACTACTGTGCTTTATTTTATAGTGCTACTCTACCATGCCACTATGTGTATAAATAATTACCCTGTCCTACTGTTTTATTAAGACTATATTTTACAATTGTCTTGTTTTTTTCTTTTTGATACACAGCAACTCCGAAACTCAACCGTAAGGAGTTGGCCGCCAAGGCACGGCGCCGGAAGCTGGAGGCAATCCAGCAGGAATACCGGCGGCTGGTGGTCCTAGCCGAGGAGGAGGAGGAGGCTGCTGCAGCTATTGAAGCCTCCTCCAGTGCCCCGGGCCCCAGCCACCGCCCTCCAGCGGTACGGCGCCACCGCCGGACGGCTGCCCGCCACCACCGTGTCATCTCCGGTGCCCCCCCCCACTGTGGCTGCAACTGCCGCGGCCTTAGACGCCGCGTCGCCCATTTAGAGGACTAGATGCGTGTCCTCCTCCAGTCCCGCCCCACCAGTTAGTCCCTGTCACTGCCCCTTTGTTAATTCCTGTTCGTTCTTCACTCGTTTGGGCGTTCTCTACTTCTATGGACAGTCGTTGGGGTTAGGGAGGTGGGTGGGTCAGCTTTTGTGGGTTTAGTTTATTTGTTAGGGTAAATTAAATATATTTTTCTATGTTACATGCAATGTTGTTAATGTTTTGTAGGTGGGGTAACTGTTTTACATCACACTGTTTCCTTGCTGGTGCATGGCCGCCCATAGCGTGTGTTTGATTTCAATAATTTGCTGACTGTATAAGACACAAACAGATAGATGCGACACATCTCACTCATTGACTGGTCCTACTATGCATTCTTTGGAGTGGTGTTTGAAACTGAAATCATTGACAACATGTCCATTATTAATTCTGCCTCCCCCAAACTTCTCTCTTACCGGTGCTTGATGTTTATGTCCAACTGTGGCACAGCACTGGCTGCATGGTGAAGATGGTTTCCTTTTTCATACATGCCATGATTGGGGTGGTGGTGGTAGTATAGTAGTAGTATACACTGGCAGGGTGGCAGCATTTCCAAAAAAAGAAAAGGAGATAGTCAATCGCCTTTGAGAGACTGTTAGAGGAGTAGTTGAATGAAGTACATCACAGAATTTACCGAGCAACAATTATATGCTCAAATATTTGACAAAAAAACTGAATGCTGGTTATTATGAGGATAACCTACTAGACAGAGTTACAAACTATAGTTTTGTCGACTTGACTATGCCTACAGTCTAACAGTTAGTGCTGTATATGAGGAATGACAACAAACAAATCCAATCAATGCCGGCAATTCATGCTGAGGTATATGTTCCTTAGTTAAATAAAATAACCTCTGAAATATCCTACTCATGGGTGGGCAAGCAGAAGAAGATCATCGCTCTGCATTGAAATTGAAGTAGTGTTGCTTTCACCACATCCGCCCCAGCAAGTGTGTGATTAAGTATTGGTGTACATTTAATTTAGTTACACCTCGACAATAAGTCACACAGCCCGGGGGAAGAGGGTTAGGGTCCGTTGATTGGATGGGAAGGGGGATTTTGGGAAAGGTTTGACATAGAAAAACAGTATGCATACATAGACAAACAAACGACAATCATTGAAGACTACCATACCATATCCATTCCATATGTTAAGGTAGAAAAAGGAAATGCATGCATGATGATGAGACCCGGATTACATACACTTCTATTTCTTGTTCTGTTCCGGCCTTAATACTTTAACAGATAGCAAATAGAAATTTTAAATATTGGTAGTGAAGAATCATAAACACAGAGCAAACGTAATGATGATTGATAATAACAACTCCAAGAACACACTGTTGTAAAGAATGTATACAAGATATTAATCAAATTATTTAAAAGAAGTGAAAAGTGGATACTGTTACTGTCTTATCCTGGTCAAAAATGTGGACTGGTTTTTTGCATCTCGGCATTCCTCTTGCTCCTCTCGTCCATCAATCTTGGGTGTGTCGCCTCACCACTCGCCACTGCCCGGCTGGAATAAAAAGGTGATTGATTGGCAAGGTAATTAATATGCATTGTAATGTTTTACAAAGTTTTGGACAAGGCCCGGCCTGTAATTTTAGATTGAAAACCAAAGGGGATATTCAGAAAGAAAGTGAAAACAAATGCACAAGTGATGGTGTAGTGCAACAAGAACACTTTCCGAGGTGGCATGTATGCATATGCATCATCTCTACTGTAGTCTGTTTCCAGCATAGACCTTCAACAGTAACAGGAGAGATCAGGCCCACAGTGCTTACCATTAGCACATCCTACGTTAACACTTTAGAGTCCTTTTTTTTCTCTCAAAGAGTTGGACTAACGCAAAGCCCATTATCCATTCCAGACATAGCATTTTACAGTTAAAGTTAGTAAAATCAATGCACTGCAGTCATCCCACCGCTACACTCTATTCAACTTCTACACAGACATTTGGGTGTGCTGTGGTTGTTGTTGACGTGTTTACCTTTAGGCTTTTCCGTTTTATGCCACTCATGAAACATCCTCCTGACTTCATCATCAGCTCTGATACTTCTACTGACTGAAGATCGGCCTGCAGTACAAGTGTAATTTTTATAACACAACAAGAGTAGAAATATAAATCTTACTGACTTGAGTCATTCTTTGTGTACAGAAAGATAGATTACCACTAGTACACTTTGACATCACTTTGTGCACAACAAACAACGCAAACACAAAGACCAATAGCTCAGAGTCAGGTGTCCAATGCATGCCATTAATTGTCATCATTCATTACCTGTTCCTTCTCATCTTAAGTTAACGGGCCGTCTTTTTCGCCATCATCATGATGGACGGTGCTGTTAAGTCACAGTCATTTGCATTGCGCAGATTGAGTGAGTCCCCTTCCTGTATTGAATTAAAAGCAATGTATCACCAAGATGCAGGAGAAGTACACATTTCTTGTTTGCCAGAAGGGGAAAATTAGTAATTACTAGTGTGTTCTGTAGAAAGTTGATTAGTGGCAGTGCACAATTACATCAATTCAAGCGCAACACACACCACAAAATCTACATCATTCAGTCTGCCATTCTGCGGCCAATGCATGGCATCAATCATTACCTGTTGCATCTCATCTCATTAACGCTGCAGGCCGTCTCTTTCGCCATCATCATGATGGACGGTGCTGTTAAGTCACAGTCATTTGCATTGCGCAGATTGAGTGAGTCCCCTTCCTGTATTGAATTAAAAGCAATGTATCACCAAGATGCAGGAGAAGTACACCTTTCTTGTTTGCCAGAAGGGGAAAATTAGTAATTACTAGTGTGTTCTGTAGAAAGTTGATTAGTGGCAGTGCACAATTACATCAATTCATGCGCAACACACACCACAAAATCTACATCATTCAGTCTGCCATTCTGCGGCCAATGCATGGCATCAATCATTACCTGTTGCATCTCATCTCGTTAACGCTGCAGGCCGTCTCTTTCGCCATCATCATGATGGACGGTGCTGTTAAGTCACAGTCATTTGCATTGCGCAGATTGAGTGAGTCCCCTTCCTGTATTGAATTAAAAGCAATGTATCACCAAGATGCAGGAGAAGTACACATTTCTTGTTTGCCAGAAGGGGAAAATTAGTGTGTTCTGTAGAATGTTGATTAGTGGCAGTGCACAATTACATCAATTCATTCATGCGCAACACACACAACAAAATCTACATCATTCATTCTGCTATTCTGCGGCCAATGCATGGCATCAATCATTACCTGTTGCATCTTATTTTCAGTTAATGGCCAGTCTCTCTCGGCTCTGAAGGAGGATAGCTATAGAAGTCATCAGATTCATGGTCCACTTGTTTTGGAAGGACGAGGAAAGTTTGAATGTGGTGGCTTTTTACCATCATCCAATCATCATTCATGAGGGAAATGGAATTGACCAGGAGATGCAGTATGATCGAGCGGAGGAGCTGGATTCTGAGGACTGTAGTGTCAAATGGCAGACACCTGAAACTTGTATCTTAAATTAGAAGAGTAGAAGACGGTGATAATGCATTGGTTGCGATTCACAAGTTTATAACCGGAACAACGGACACAAACAAAGGGGGAAAAAAGGGAGGAAGACAGTAAGTGCGAGCCTAATTGTCAGGGAAGTATAGCTCGTCCTCAAACTCTGGGGGATCTTCCAGTAGTAGGTAATCATCTGACACAATACTTCCGTCACCTGAGCCGCTGTCCTCATCTTCCTCTGTTGATTCATGCATTGTGTAATTCGGTGGTATGAAGTGCTGATTCATTTTGATCATTGTTAACCTCTCCACGTTTTTGGGAGATAGACTGGTCCTTCTCAAGGTTACAATGGAACCAGCAGCACTGAAAACACGTTCGGAAGAGACACTTGCGACAGGGCAAGCCAGATAGCTTATCGCCAGCCTGCTGAGCTGTGGCCATTCAGACCTTTTCCTATAACAATACTGCACTGGGTTTTGATCAACGTACACCTCTGTTGGGTCGTCCAGATAGGCCTGGACCATCCGCTCAATGTTCAGGGTTGCTGCTGGTAAGCTTTTGTGCTGTTTTTTCTGTGCATCAGCACTGTGCTTACGGCCCATCTTTACATACCAATCTGATAATGATTGTACTCGGCCGAATGATCCAGTTATTGTTTTTGCAGTCGATGGTGATGGTGAGTGTTGCGATTGTGAGCCAACCGCACTGCCCTCAGCCGACGAAGTTGCACTTGATTCTGCATGGCCTGCTTCAGTATCAGTACTTGTTGTGGGTTGATGTGGCGGGCTTTTAATTAGCAGCCCTTCGTTTTCAAACTTGATGGCTGCTTCAGCTATACAACTTTTGTAGTGGGCAACATCATTGTCGGAAAAAGAAAGGAATAGTCCTAATTTTGCACGTGGATCCAGAATTGTTGCACAAATGTAATGTTCTTGTGACAAAATTTTATTTTGTATCCTTACATTTTCTGATAAGCACCTGGATAAGCTCTCCACCAAGTCATGGGCTTGCCTTCTGTCCTCTACACCTTTGTAGGATTCAGACACATTATTCAGCTCATGCTCTAGCATTTGCAACAATGGGATAGCTTGGCCCATTGTACAGTCCTCCTTGCTGACTTCACGTGTGAAGACCTCAAAAGGAGACAGCATCTCAGTCAGGCATTGAATTAGGGTCCATTGCTCCCTCTGAAGGGTCATGCCTTTAACACTAGCATCACTGCTTCTGTACCAGACATATTCATTGAGTGACCTCTGCTGTTCGTACAGACGATCAAGCATGTAATACGTTGAGTTCCAACGTGTTGCCACCTCCTGGATGAGTGCCTTGACTGGCATCCTACGCTCACGTTGGAGGATCCTCAGCTGCTTCCGAGCTTTAAAAGAATGGCTGAAATGAGTGCATATTCTTCGGCAGATGGCCAGTAAATTGCTTACTATGGGTTCTTTTTTCAGAAAGTCTTGCACTATAATGTTTATGCAGTGTGCCAAACACGGAACCCTGAAATAGGAACCAAGTTCCATGGCCTTAAGTACATTACTGCCATTGTCTGTGGCAACAAAACCAATACCAAGCCCTCTGGGCCGCAGCCATTCCAAAACCTTGGTGCGAAACTCTTCTAAAATGTTTTCAGCCGTATGAGATTTCTCCATGGCGAACATGGCTACAGTTGCATGTTTCCGAGTACCTTCAAAAATCGCAGCTGTGTCAACAACACCTCGTGCAGATAGTTGATCTCTAACCCCCACAAAAGAGATCCAGTGTGCAGTGATGCACATGTAATCTGTGGCTTGGCAACTGGTCCACATGTCTGTTGTCAGGTGGATATTGTGCACAGCACTCTGCTGCAAACCGTGACCAACCAATTCCAGCACATCATGATGTAGTGCCGGAACAGCAATTCTTGCGAAATAGGACCGGCTGGGAACTTTCCATTTCGGGCAGATGGCAGACACAAATTCAAGGAAACCCACCCCTTCCACAAATGAAAAAGGAAGAAGGTCCAGCGCTAACATTTTAGCCAGCTTCGCATTGTACAATCGTGCCGTTGGGTGGTTGCGTTGGAACTGCCCCTCCAACCTAAACATGCTGTCAATGGTAGGCTGGCTTACTTTCCTTAGTGGTGCTGTTTTCATTAACCCACTAAGGCCCAACGACACAGATTGTCTCATTGAGGTACTCGCCGGTCGCCTTGGTGTCTCACCCACACTCTGAGTATGGCTCTTACTGCGGTGCCACTCTGATGTTACTGAGGAGGATGTGGGCGTTACCACTGCAGTGACTGCACTACTGGAGACAGGGCTAGAAATGCCTCCCTGTTCTTCACCTGCCACCACAATAATATCGCTCCCTGATTCCTGACCAACTTCAAAGGGTTTAGTTTTCCTACTTTCTTTTAACTTACGTAGGTGATCCTCCCACACGATATTGTGGTGTATTTTTAGATGACTTGCTTGTCCTCCGGTACCATAGTTTGTACCAAGCTTACCACGCCGAACACCTTGCCGACAAATTGCGCATATAGCAACGTTCTCCTCCTTGGCGCTAACAGAAAAGAAGTCCCAAACTGGGGAGGAGAACTTTCTGGCACTGCTGGATGTGCCACTTTCAACACCAGATGAACTTGAGGGGGTGCTTGAAAATATGTGACCCTATCCACCTACACTGTGACTTTTACTACCACTTCCTACTGAGATGGTTGAGCTGGATGTAGGTCCCTGGCGGGCCTTGGAAAATATGGCAGCTGGAGGTAGTGGTGGTGTAACCTGTGTTGGTGAGATCCGTGCTACATCCCGCTCAGTAGCAGCCTTTCTGGATAGGGTGAGAATGTCGGTCTCCAATCCTTTTGGGGCGGGAGTAATGTGCGTGATGACTGGCTCGTCTTCATCAACATCATCACCCCCCTCTTCTACATCTACCTCCATAACTCTAAGTTTTTCTGGGACCTTCCTTTTCAGAAGCAATGTCTTGTGGCGTACTTCACTCTCAGACCGAGCTGGTGGGACCCAAGTGTCATCACGATCATCAGAAGTGGGGCTTGAAGAAGAAGATGATGGACTAAGCCTCCTTTTCCTTGCTGGTGGTCTGGAAGACAATAGATGTTCTGAAACAGTGGTTTGACTTCGCTCCGCTTTGTCTGCAGGAAGCTCGATTTCCTGAAATGCCCCTACGTCAGGAGCAACAACTACTATGGTGGGCTGTTGCGGCGGCTGCTGCTGTTCTGGTTGCGGCGGCTGCTGCTGTTCTGGTTGCGGCGGCTGCTGCTGTTCTGGTTGCAGCGGCTGCTGCTGTTCTGGTTGCGGCGGCTGCTGCTGTTCTGGTTGCGGCGGCTGCTGCTGTTCTGGTTGCGGCGGCTGCTGCTGTTCTGGTTGCGGCGGCTGCTGCTGCTGTTCTGGTTGCGGCGGCTTGACACTGATATGCTGAGTTTGCGCCTGCGTTGAACTTGATTGTGTACTACTTTGCGGTAATGACATTTCTTCAACATCGCTGCCCGTTAGTAGACTGGCTACCTCTGCGACAGTAAAGCCCTTGGGCCTAGGTTGGTGGGGTTGCTGGACCGCTGTGCTGGTCCCAGCTTGGTTCCCGGACAACGCTTTGGTGCCAAAAAAAACCTTGGCCGGCACACCACCAGTCGTGGTTAATGGCACTTCCTTTTTCTGTTCCTTCTTCTCACCAGCAACTTTCTTGGTACTGGACCTGGTACCTTTCTTTGGGGCCATCTTATTCCGATGTCAGGCAGGAGGCAGATGCACAACAAGTTCTGGTCACACGTGGGCGTGATGCGCAGCAGGACTTCTGTCTGGCTGGCAGTACAACGGGTAGCCAGGTGATGCCAATGACACCTCCTACTCTGTCTTTTGTGCACCTAAAAGCAAAGAAGACAGGAGAAGAACATCAGTGAAATGTTGCATTTGTTTTTGTGGTTCAGTTACTTAGTACTGTACTAGTGCAAACAAAAGATAGTCTAGCCATTTATGATTTTTTTTTAACTAGAGCTATGTTATACTACTAGTACTGTGTACAGCCACACACTACACTCTCAGGAAGGTGATGTCTAAAAATTCAACAGATCACATAGAAAACACTTGATCAATAAAGCTGTGGCTACCTGCTCTGATCCTAGTGGATGAAAAAGCAGGCCTGTTGGCAGACAAGGCCAGGCAAGCTTGCAGGCCTAGGCCTCAAAATGGCCACCAGCCACATGGCCAGGCCCAACAACATCAGCAAGGCCACCCCAAAAAACACACTTCCCCAACTCAATCCAATGCCATCCATGCCTTAAATGATGTCTAAATTCAACAGAGCAAACCGAAAACAGTAGATTACTAAAGCTGTGGCTACCTGCTCTGGTAGCAGTGGATGAAAGCAGGCCTGTTGGCAGACAAGGCCAGGCAAGCTTGCAGGCCTAGGCCTCAAAATGGCCACCAGCCACATGACCAGGCCCAACAACATCAGCAAGGCTAGCCCAAAAAACACACTTCCCCAACTCAATCCAATGCCATCCATGCCCTAAATGATGTCTAAATTCAACAGAGCAAACAGAAAACAGTAGATTACTAAAGCTGTGGCTACCTGCTCTGGTAGCAGTGGATGAAAGCAGGCCTGTTGGCAGACAAGGCCAGGCAAGCTTGCAGGCCTAGGCCTCAAAATGGCCACCAGCCACATGGCCAGGCCCAACAACATCAGCAAGGCCACCCCAAAAAACACACTTCCCCAACTCAATCCAATGCCATCCATGCCCTAAATGATGTCTAAATTCAACAGAGCAAACAGAAAACAGTAGATTACTAAAGCTGTGGCTACCTGCTCTGGTAGCAGTGGATGAAAGCAGGCCTGTTGGCAGACAAGGCCAGGCAAGCTTGCAGGCCTAGGCCTCAAAATGGCCACCAGCCACATGGCCAGGCCCAACAACATCAGCAAGGCCACCCCAAAAAACACACTTCCCCAACTCAATCCAATGCCATCCATGCCCTAAATGATGTCTAAATTCAACAGAGCAAACAGAAAACAGTAGATTACTAAAGCTGTGGCTACCTGCTCTGGTCCTAGTGGATGAAAGCAGGCCTGTTGGCAGACAAGGCCAGGCAAGCTTGCAGGCCTAGGCCTCAAAATGGCCACCAGCCACATGGCCAGGCCCAACAACATCAGCAAGTCCACCCCAAAAAACACACTTCCCCAACTCAATCCAATGCCATCCATGCCCTAAATGATGTCTAAATTCAACAGAGCAAACAGAAAACAGTAGATTACTAAAGCTGTGGCTACCTGCTCTGGTAGCAGTGGATGAAAGCAGGCCTGTTGGCAGACAAGGCCAGGCAAGCTTGCAGGCCTAGGCCTCAAAATGGCCACCAGCCACATGGCCAGGCCCAACAACATCAGCAAGGCCACCCCAAAAAACACACTTCCCCAACTCAATCCAATGCCATCCATGCCCTAAATGATGTCTAAATTCAACAGAGCACACAGAAAACAGTAGATTACTAAAGCTGTGGCTACCTGCTCTGGTAGCAGTGGATGAAAGCAGGCCTGTTGGCAGAGAAGGCCAGGCAAGCTTGCAGGCCTAGGCCTCAAAATGGCCACCAGGCACATGGCCAGGCCCCACAACATCAGCAAGGCCAGCCCAAAAAACACACTTCCCCAACTCAATTCAATGCCATCCATGCCCTAAATGATGTCTAAATTCAACAGAGCAAACAGAAAACAGTAGATTACTAAAGCTGTGGCTACCTGCTCTGGTAGCAGTGGATGAAAGCAGGCCTGTTGGCAGACAAGGCCAGGCAAGCTTGCAGGCCTAGGCCTCAAAATGGCCACCAGCCACATGGCCAGGCCCAACAACATCAGCAAGGCCACCCCAAAAAACACACTTCCCCAACTCAATCCAATGCCATCCATGCCCTAAATGATGTCTAAATTCAACAGAGCACACAGAAAACCGTAGATTACTAAAGCTGTGGCTACCTGCTCTGGTAGCAGGGGATGAAAGCAGGCCTGTTGGCAGACAAGGCCAGGCAAGCTTGCAGGCCTAGGCCTCAAAATGGCCACCAGCCACATGGCCAGGCCCAACAACATCAGCAAGGCCACCCCAAAAAACACACTTCCCCAACTCAATCCAATGCCATCCATGCCCTAAATGTGCTTGAAAATGAAATATATTCAAAAAACAAAAGGAACAGTTGCTTCATCATGCACACACACACCCATGAGGCCATGCCCATGGCTAGCTCGGGCCTACTACTACAACCCACAAAATTAAAAAAAATTAAAAAAAAAAAAAAAGGAATGATGATAATTAATTATCAAAAATAAATTCTAGTTACACAACAACTGCAATGCCCACAATCAAACACAACAACCACTTACTTGTAAAATATCCTATTCCAAAAATCCTGAAATCCAATTGCAATGATGCAGCAGACAAAAAGAGTGATCTTTACAGCTCCAAATCCAAAGGCAGAATGAGCAGGAGATGGACAAAGCACTGGGAGGAGCCTGCTGGACAGGAACAGGAAGTTGGAGATTCTGTGTCACTTCCTCCCTCTCTCCACCTTGTAAAAAAATGACTCCTTGCACAAAAAAGGAAAGCCAAATGTGAATGTAAGGAGTTCTTTTCATCCAAAATCAGTATTTGCAGATGGTTTCATGCTGCTAGAGCCAATATTCCTCTCCAAATTGCAAATTTTACGTTGTTGAGTTCTCGAGCTTCACATTACTTCCGCCGGCGTGTCGAAAACGATATGATCGCGTTCTCTTCTTTGTCCCTGTCGCGTTGGATATGACGTGTTCGCGGTCTCTTTCTCCTGTTCGCGTTCGATTTCACGTGCCCGCGTCCTCATCCTCACGCTCGTGATGTAGAATGACATGTTCGAGATCTCAATCTTCTCATACTCGCGCGGTGCATGATCGCGAGAAGAAAGACGTGATCGCGTGAAAAATGACTTTAATGCGGCCGCGAACTCTCGCGAGACAGCGCAAAATGGCTACCAAAATCCAACATCTCGTGGAGAACGCGACCGGGTCAAGAAAACTTGTCGGAGAACGCAGGGATTCAGGTAAGGCGATCGCGCGCGCGCGAGAATGTATTGTTTTACAGCGCGAGGAAGAAAAAAATTATCGCTAAGCTGCGGAATGCGGAAATTTTGACATTTTCGCGCTTTCCGTGGAACGCGAAAATGCCAAAATATCGCAATTTCCGCGAACGGAACGGAATTTTGGCCCAGGCCTAATATATATATATATATATATATATATATATATTATCTACTGGCGGTCGCCAGTAGATAGTTATAGTTAGGACCGAGTTTCCATAGGAAATCTGAAAATTCTATTTTGAATAACTTTGGCGCCGGTTGACGAATCCTCGCGAAATTTTCAAAACTAATGGGGCGCTCCGCTCAGTTCCTACCCTGAAAGTCTCGGGGTGATTCGTCAAGCGGGGGCCGAGAAAAAAGGGGGCTCCCAAAACGCGTTTTCCCCATGCATTTTCCCATAGGACCTTTAGTCGAAGGTACAGCCCGAACGGCTGAACAGAATTACTTGAAATTTAGCAAAGAGGTAGTTCTCAGGTCAGGCATGTGCCTTTTGCATATATGGTGTCAATCTGTTCAGTATTTCCTGAGAAAATTGCAGTTAAAAGCACATAAATATCTATAAGCGCGCACCGTGCCGTGCGCGAGCGTAATTCTGATTGGTGGATTCATGTCAGTCAACATTCGAATCGGTCGAAATCAGGACGTGTCGGTCGCCATTTTGTGTGTGACAGTGAAACAGAAAGGTGGAGAACGTGAAAAGGGGGCAGGGTAGAGAGTTCCTGACCCCCTAGCCTTTGTCAGGGGGTCCCTGAAGGACCCCGAAGGGTGAAAAAAACATGTTTTTTTTTTAAAGCGCGGGGTGCACGCACGGTGGCAAAAAATTCATTAAAAAAATTACAACACAGTATATCAGGAATATAGCTCTTCTTGGAGAAGTGAAGTGAGTTCTGAAAAGAACTGTTGTTTTTGTCGAGCAGCAAAAAAAAAAGGAAAAAAATTAGGGGGTGGAGCATGTGTGCTGCTGTATCTTGTTCTCTATTAGGTTAATGCTGCTCTCACCATAACAGAGAACAGCATTGCACACATTGCACCGTATATGCACCTTCTGGAACAGAGGGTGCATATCCAGAGGTCTAGAAGCAGGTGAAGCTGCGGCTGCAGATGATGTGCTCGGCTGAGCTGCGGCTGCAGATGATGTGCTCGGCTGAGCTACTGGAGGGTTGTCTCTTGCAGCCCGAGCATAAGCCACAGGATGCATTGCTTTAAAGTGCCTTATCATGTAGTAAATACTAAAGGAGTATTTTTTTTCGGGTCTCCTCTAGATAAGACCACTCCACAAACAGTGCAGGTGACTTTAGGAGCATTCACCTTCTTCTGACCCTCTGGAAAAGTAAAAAATAGCCAAAGAAATGAGTCCTTTTGTTTCCTCTGCCTTGGGGGCACAAAGGTCTCCTCCTCACTCCCTGAAGAAGTCTCCTGTTCTGCCATTTTCAGGTGCAGTAAAAGCAGTTCAGCTCCATCTCCCAGGAAATAAGAAGTATTAATGAGGGGAGTGGGTGTGGTGTTGGAAGATTCTGGAACTGAAACTACTTTGAACCAATGAAAAGTGTTGTTTCGTAATCACATGACTTGCCGTGCGTGCACCGCGCGCGCACTGAGCACGCGCGCATGCGCGCATGGAGCACGCGCGTGTGTGCGTACGGAGCACACGCGCACAGAGCACGCACGGAGCACGCATGGAGCACGCACGCATGCGCACACGGAGCACGCACGCATGTGCACCCGGAGCACGTACGCATGCGCACACGGAGCACGCACGCATGCGCACACGGAGACGGTGCGCGCACCGTGAAAAACTTTAAAAAACTGTTTATAAATTTATGGAAGATATAGGTTTCACACTTAGGAATTAGCATTTTAAAAACCTTGCAAATTCACTGAAAAAAACATAGGTTTCACACACGTTATAGTTAGGAATTAGCATTTAAAAAACCTTGCAAATTCACTGAAAAAACCATAGGTTTCACACATGTTATAGTTAGCTGGACATTTCACTCGTAACAAACCATTGAAATTCCCCCGATATAGTTAGTTCAGCTAACTATAACTCGCGCGACCGCAATCCACTGCTGATGACGTCACATAGTTAGAAATTAGCATTTAAAAAACCTTTGAAATTCACAGAAAAAAACATAGGTTTCAGGCAGTGTATTGTTAGCAACTAGCATTTAAAAAACCTTAGAAATTCACTGAAAAAACCATAGGTTTCAGGGGCGTTCTAGTTAGCTGGACTTTTCACTCGTACAAAACCATTGAAGTTCCCCCGTTATAGTTATAGTCAGTGGAGATGTCATCAGTGATGTCATGAGTGATGTTACTGAGCATGTCATGAGTGATGTAATATGTGACGTCATCAGCAGTGGATTGCGGTCGCACGAGTTATAGTTAGCTGAACTAACTATAATGGGGGAATTTCAATGGTTTTTTACGAGTGAAATGTCCAGCTAACTATAACATGTGTGAAACCTATGGTTTTTTCAGTGAATTTGCAAGGTTTTTTAAATGCTAATTCCTAACTATAACGTGTGTGAAACCTATGGTTTTTTCAGTGAATATATATATAGCAAGAGCAAACCCAGTAGATTTATGTGGTGTTCTTTATTCAGCAATCACCATGTCACCATGAGGCTTGTCGGCCGGTAGAACGGCCTTGATCACATGTCATCGCCAAAGGCAGGATTACTTCTTTTTAAAGTGCAAGTGACCAATAATAGCAGCTGTAGACAGTAAAAATACTACATTGGAAAATTTCTTAAGAAATATTGACTCACAGCATAAAATGCATTAAAACAGTACAATTTGTATGAAGTCAAGCCACGGAAAAAACTATTCATGGTAAAATACATTGATATAAAACCAACCTTTTGCACATGGGGTAAATACTTGTATAAATACATTAGATAAAACCCCCTATTAGTTATAATAATTCACTTCCTGGCTGCTAAACTATGCCATGTTATACTGCTATTAAATGTTTGAAGGTGACTGAGTGCATAATTTAAAATCCCACAATTGCCCTTGTGTTCAAGTTCCGCAGATCCCTGTAATTATGTGCAAAATAGTGCCTAAATAGTGCAAACTCAATAAATGTGCAAATAAATCCTTGCAGCCTCATCAATAACGGCAAATGCCTTATCCCAGCCTTTGGAGTTTAGATGGGTTAGTTACGGTATGTAAATATGGATCTGTTCTGTGCTTAAATAGGAGTCAATAAGAAATTTACAGAATTTTATAAATAGTTGATTCCCACAAATGATTTCTATAATAGTAATTACATAAAAAACATTTCAACCTAAAATCCCAATACATAAGCTAAAAAACTCCTAAAATCGACACTCTATAAAATACTGGTATCTAAAATAGTATTACAAAAGGGGGTGGCGATGGACGGAGCATCAGAACCAATCAAACACTCACACCCAGTCAACAGATCTGGGTTTGATCCATCACCCTTCTTTAGCCCACTCTGCCACCCCAGTTCAGACATGGCCATATGCAAATCAGTCTGACCCTGTGCCTCATGGGAACAGTCCAGCCCGAACTGCCAAGCCATGCCTTCCCTGGACCGGAAACAAGCTTCCTAGGACCGGTTTCTGGCATTTCAGCCGTCTTTAGCCAGGCTTGCTTGAATCCAGTGGCAAAGTGAGCAAGGGACTCACGTCTGAGCATACCCTGCCAACTTATGGCGAACAAAGCGGTACAAAAGGGGGTGGCGATGGACGGAGCATCAGAACCAATCAAACACTCACACCCAGTCAACAGATCTGGGTTTGATCCATCACCGTTCTTTAGCCCACTCTGCCACCCCAGTTCAGACATGGCCATATGCAAATCAGTCTGACCCTGTGCCTCATGGGAACAGTCCAGCCCGAACTGCCAAGCCATGCCTTCCCTGGACCGGAAACAAGCTTCCTAGGACCGGTTTCTGGCATTTCAGCCGTCTTCAGCCAGGCTTGCTTGAATCCAGTGGCAAAGTGAGCAAGGGACTCATGCCTGAGCTAGGCCTGGGCGGTAAATTCCGTTCCGTTCGCGGAATTTGCAGAAATTTGGGTAATTTCGCGTTCTGCGGAGAACGCGAAATTGTCCAAAAATCTGCGTTCCGCGACTTTGCGAAATTTTTTGCTTGTTCGCGTTCTCAATATGCGTGTTCGCGAGATATTTCACCCCGAGCACGCAAACAGCGATCGCGAACAGGAAAAAAGTATCGCGAACAAGCAATTCCGCGTGTTCGCGGAATTTCTGCGTGTTCGCGGAGATTTTTTACCATTTCGCGGAGATTTGCGTAACGCGATTACGCAATTTCCGCCCACCCCTAGTCTGAGCATACCCTGCCAACTTATGGCGAACAAAGCGGTACAAAAGGGGGTGGCGATGGACGGAGCATCAGAGCCAATCAAACACTCACACCCAGTCAACAGATCTGGGTTTGATCCATCACCGTTCTTTAGCCCACTCTGCCACCCCAGTTCAGACATGTCCATATGCAAATCATTCTGACCCTGTGCCTCATGGGAACAGTCCAGCCAGAACTGCCAAGCCATGCCTTCCCTGGACCGGAAACAAGCTTCCTAGGACCGGTTTCTGGCATTTCAGCCGTCTTCAGCCAGGCTTGCTTGAATCCAGTGGCAAAGTGAGCAAGGGACTCACGTCTGAGCATACAATAAAATAGTATTGCCAGATTCATTTGTGCTCATTTTAAAATAGTTATGGTTACATACAGATATATATGGGATCTATATGATTATTATTTTACTGTAGAAAAATGTATGTTCTATCCAAAAGGGTTGAATACATATGGCTTGAAACCAAAATATAATCTCTAAAATGGCAGTCCTGTAAGCTTTAATAATGAATTCTCACAGGTATGTATACATATCCTCACTTGTGTTTAAACCCCCTGGTTGCCTGGTATCAATGTTCTATGATATATCTAGTTTCCAAGTGCCTGAGTTTGGCTTCCCTGTTTCCTCCTCTTTTAGCAACAGGCACTGAGTCCAAAACATAATACTTAAAGTATTTTAGACTGCTTTCGTGTTTCTCCTTAAAGTGCCTAGCTACAGGGTAGCTTGGGTCATAGTTTACAATGGCACGTGTATGCTGTTAAATTCTTTCATGCACTGCCAATTTTGTGCTACCTATATAGAGTAAATTGAAGTTGCATACCAATGCATACACAGCAAATTCAGTTTTGCATGACAGGTATTTGTTGATGGGATGGATTTTTTGGCTGAAAGGTGTTTGATACAACTTCGTGTTGATGCCATATTGGCATGCATTACAGCTCGGGCACTTAAAAAATCCCATTCTGGATGTGAGCCAAGTACTTAATTCGACATCCTCCGGGTTATTTTTAATAAGAGTATTTCCCATAGTGGCTGTTTTTCTAAAGGTGATTGCTGTTTTTTGGCAACTGTCCACCTATAATGGGATCACCCAAAACTGTAGGCCAGTTGCGACGTATTATGGCCCTTATCTGTCCCTCCTGTCTCGAATAACCCAAAATGAGCGAGGTTGGCTCATTGGGTTTTGTGCCATTTGCAACCTTGGGTTTAGGGTTGTATTGGAGTAAATCCTGCCTGGCCTTACATCTAGATTTTGATATTGCAGCTTCTATGATTTTTGTGCTGTACCCTCTCTAGAGGAACCGATTTTTGCATTCTCGTTGTTTTGTGTTAGTACGTAGGTCCTCACTGCAAATCCGCCTTATTCTTAGCATCTCCCCGTAGGGGATGCTACGTATAAGGTGAGATGGATGCGCATTAGTTGCATGCAATATAGCATTGCCTGCTGTTGGTTTTCTGTAAAGTGAAGTAGCCAGAATATTATTGGAAATGTATACCTTTGTGTCCAGAAAAGTTATATTATCACTACTGATGGCATATGTAAACTTGAGATTTAGATTATTGTTGTTGATTTCAGATATAAAGCTATGTGCACTTTGTTCTGAACCATTCCAGACAATACAAAGATCATCTATGAATCTTAGCCAAACAATGAAAATACGTGCATGTTGTTTCATGAGGACCAGCTCCTCCACCATCCCCTAAAGAGACAGGCATAACTGGGGGAGAAGCTGGCTCCCATTGCTACTCCTTGAATCTGCTGGTACATTTGGTTTTTATACAGAAACAAGTTGTTTTCTAAACAGAATGCCAGTAAGTCTATTAACATTTGGTTGTGTTTGGCAAATCTCATTGGTCGTTTGGCCAGAAAGTGTTCCACCGCTTTGATTCCATCACTATTTCTTATACAAGTATACAGTGCTGTTACATCCAGGGCTATAAGACAATAGCCGTCTTGCCATTTCATTTTGTCGATTTTTCTAATAAAGTCACCAGTATCCTGTACATATGAGTCAAGTTTTTTCACATGTTCTTGTAAAAAGGAATCAATGTAGATGGACATATTTTCCAACGGGCCATCACAGGCCGAGATAATTGGTCTGCCTGGTGGTTCTTCAATTGATTTGTGCACTTTGGGGACAAAATATAAAAGGGGGATAGTTGGATTTTCTTTTTTGAGATATTTAAATTCCTGTTAATCCAACAGGACCATACTTTTCCACGCCACTAGTTTGCCAAAAAAGCTGTCTTGAGCTTGTTTGAATTTCTGTACTGAGCTTTTCCTGTAGCAATCCACATCACTGAGTTGTTTTGCTGCTTCCTCTGCATAGTCTTTAAGGGGCCAAAGCACCACATTGCCCCCTTTGTCCGCAGTCCTGACTACAACCTGTTTATTGTTTTTAATTTTGTCCATCAGTTGCTGGTATTGGCGTTCCTGATTTTTGATTTTATGCCTGTTTTTTTTGGTGTCCATATGTAACTGCTTGATTTCCGCCACTATATGCTCATTAAATAAATCTAAGGAATCATGGGGCATAATTGGTGTGAACTTGGATTTTTAAACGTAGTTATCGGTTTAGAAAACGTCTTATATCGTGGGGATAAAAGATCCTGTGTCCCCAGTTCCATGTGTTCACCTTGTGTCTCATTCAAATCTTCACATGTTGTACCTATATTGCCCAAATTGTATAGATCTTTTAATGTGCTGTGATCTGAAACTGTGAGGTTTCGTACATCAGTCTCAGTCGCAAACCGACTCTGCATTTCCAATGCATGCGATGGTTCCTGTGGTCTTGCCTGTAGTTTGTGAAACTTTTGCAGTTTAAGTTTTCTTACAAATTTATACACATCCGCACGTGTACCAGTGTAATCAAAGTCTGTTTCGGGCAATATGATAAACCCAGTGATAAAATTTGTTCTTCAGATGCATCCAAGTTGATATCCGTTAGATTTATGATATTATTTAAATTGGTTGTTCCATCTGTGTCACTGGTATTGAGTGTGGCTGGACATGGTTCTATTTCTTTCTCCATTGTCCCCATCCTCTCGCTGATTTTGCATTTCCACCGCTGCCACCTTACTCTGACTGCCCTCCTTCGTTGCCGCCTACTCTTTGTTCTTCGTTTTTTGCCGGTTTAGTTACCTGGGGCCTATATATATATATATCAGTGAAAAAACCATAGGTTTCACACACGTTATAGTTAGGAATTAGCATTTAAAAAACCTTAGAAATTCAGTGAAAAAACCATAGGTTTCACACATGTTATAGTTAGCTGGACATTTTACTCGTAAAAAACCAATGAAATTGCCCCGTTATAGTTAGTTCAGCTAACTATAACTCGCGCGCCCGCAATGCACTGCTGATGACGTCACATATTACATCACTCATGACATGGTCAGTGACATCACTCATGACATCACTGATGACATCTCAAATGACATCACTGATGACATCACTGATGACATCATCCAGTGAATGTGGGTTTTTCTGAAAATTAAATATGTTTTATATATGTATATCTCAAGGTCGATGGAAGAATAAATGGGTATATAAGTGTCTAAATGGATGATTTGTTTTTGAAAAATTGATTGTTTAACTGACTGATTAAGTGTATCATAGTGAATACATGTTTTAGTGAGTAATGTTTAAATATGTATATATCTGTATCAGTCTCTCACTTTGTGTATAAGTGGCTGCATGGGTTGGTGAGTAGATACATGGGTGTCTATATAGGTTATTAGTTGGTTTTTTGAGTATCAGTCTGAGTGTCTGCATGGTTCGGTGGGGGGTATTACGTAGTGCATAGGTGTATGAATGAGTGACTCACTGTTTGTATGTGTTGAACACAGCATGTGTGCAGGACTGTATGGGTGGATGAGTGTGTGCATGGATGTGTTATTGAGTGAATGACTGTCTCAATAGTGTCTTTATGAGTAACTACATATGTTTTAAACTAGTATATGTGACTATTGGTGTATATATGTGAGTATATGTGAGAGTGAGAGATTGAAAGAGTTCTTGTATGAATAAGTATGTGTTTCTATAAGTGATTGTTTAAAAGACTAAGTATGTGTAAGTTTCCGTAGAAGTAAGTGTGGTGGTGTGTGTATAACTGTATATGCAAGTAAATGTATGTTTGATTCTTTGTTAGCATGAGTGACTATGTGTGTGAGTAACTCTATGGATGAGTGGCATTGTGTAACAGGATGTATAGGTGTATGAGTACATATGATGAGTGAGTACATGTATGAGTGACTAAATTGGACTGTTGGTGAATGAGTGGATGTGTATGTGGATCTTAGAATTACTGAAAAGGTTGTTTTAACTGGTATTGGTATGTCCATTGTTTTGAACATTGTAGTTTCTATTTTTGAATGTGTGTGTCAAAGGTTATATTAGGGGAAGAGGAGGTCTGCCACTCTATCACAAGGATGATGTCATCAGTGATGTCATCAGTGATGTCATTTGAGATGTCATCAGTGATGTCATGAGTGATGTCACTGACCATGTCATGAGTGATGTAATATGTGACGTCATCAGCAGTGCATTGCGGGCGCGCGAGTTATAGTTAGCTGAACTAACTATAACGGGGCAATTTCATTGGTTTTTTACGAGTAAAATGTCCAGCTAACTATAACATGTGTGAAACCTATGGTTTTTTCACTGAATTTCTAAGGTTTTTTAAATGCTAATTCCTAACTATAACGTGTGTGAAACCTATGGTTTTTTCACTGAATTTCAAAGGTTTTTTAAATGCTAATTCCTAACTATAACGTGTGTGAAACCCATGGTTTTTTCAGTGAATTTGCAAGGTTTTTTAAATGCTAATTTTTTTTTTATTCTTCAATTTTTTCAAACATATTTTTAATTTAATTTTCTTACCTTTTATAAAGACTATGCTTTAATTTTTAAAATCCTTAAATATTTTTTTTTAATATATTTTTTAAAATAAACATGTAAAATTTATTTCCAGTTCTTTTTTTTTTTTTTTAGTACGCGTACCGTAAGCTCACGGTAAGCGTACGGTTTACGCAACGTCCGTAATCTATCTACGCTGCTTGCGTATAGTTACGCACTTTGCGTAGCCGCGCGTACTGCGCGTGGGACGCGTGCGCGCTTACGCCACACGCGCACGTTACGCGGAAGTGCCGGGGAGTGACTGTTATGCGCATGCGCGCAAGCGCGTGTCTTTTTTACGCGCACGCGTACTTTTTGCCGTAAGCGTACCGTAAGCGTACCGTAAGCGTACGGTAGGTCATGTGATCTTGAAACACAACTTTTGATTGGTTGAAACTACTTTCAGTTCTAGAACTCTCCTACACCACACCCATTCCCCTCATTTCTGCTTGTGATCCCTTGGGAGAAGGAGCTGGTTTGTCTTTGGGATACGATGGCAGAACAGCAGAGCTCTTCTGAGAGTGAGGCTAGCACTAGCAGCACTGTCTTGAGGCAGAGATCGAGGAAACAAAAGCCTTCTTATGTTTGGGATTATTTTACTTTTCCAGAAGGCCAGCAAAAGGTGAATGCACCCTTAGTTACTTGCAGGCTGTGTAAGCGTGTACTTTCTAGAGGTAATCCTGACAGGAAGTATTCCTTTGGGAATCACACCATGAAGAGACACCTCCAGGATGTACACAGAAGGACACATGGTCATCTTTTTGGAGGTAACTCTTCAGAAAGACGAGCCAGTACATCCACAGCAGCTCAGCCTGGACCATCACCTGCAGGGCTTACTCCTTCTTCTGCAGGTCAGGTGAGCCCTTCATCTGTGGGGGGAGAATCTCCTTTTGCTGGCCCTCTGGAAATGAACCCTCGATTTCGGAAGGTTGATATTCATTGCACATTTTGTAAAGATCTAATTTGCCATAGGGAGACCAGTGTTTCCCTAGTGAACAACAAAATAGATCAGCACATTTGTCGCTTTGAATAATTTTCCCATGCTTCCTTTCCTCTGTCCCTGCATGAACACAACGGTTCTTTTAAGAGCCAACCTTATCTTTCATCTTTTTTTTACATATGTTTTTAAAAACTTTTTTTTATTTTTTTTTACCGTACGCGTACGGTGCGCGTACTTTTTTTTTATTTTTTAAAAAAAACACTAAAAATCATTTATCACATTACATTGTCCTTGAGAGACTACAATTATTATTATTGACTTACCATACTCACTGAAAAAATATTTATTCATTTCTTTTTTTAAAAAATAGTTTTAAAAATGTTTGTAGTTTTCGAAAATTTTCTATATCTATCTGGAAAAAAAGAAAAAAGTATTAATATTTTTTAAACATTTTATAATACAGTACACATATTTACATTTTTTACCAAAAAATCTTTTTGCCTTATTTTTGCTGTTTTCAGAATATATTGCATTTCACTATAAATTGTGAAAGCAATTGCATTCATCATTTTACAGCGGGAAAAAAAAAAATACCAATCACAAAGATTGTATTAAAAAAGCCCTGATTCTTTTTTTAATTAAACTTAACATTATAGAAATGCATAATATTGTAAAAAAATATCATCTAATACCAATACTTATTTCTTTAAAATACCGTCTGATATGTTTGTTTCAGAACTATAATCACAATATTATATCTCAATTAACTCCAAAATACATCTGATTTCATTTCCTTTAGGCCAAATAGTAATTTTAATTTTTTTTTTGGAATAAATTTCCAACGGAAATCCAATAAAATTCTAAAGTTTAATTTGTCCAGATCTCACCGATTCTCTGTAACATTTTGGTTCACGAAAATTTTTTGAATAATTTATTTAGTCCACAATAGAATTGGTTACTTTTCCACATGGCCAAATAGTAATTTTTTAAATCATTTTTGAAAAAATTTCCAATGGCAGTCCAATAACATTCCAAAATTTAAAATGTGCAGAAGTTACCGATAATCTCTAAATTATTGGTTTTTCAAAATTGCATTAAAAATTAAAAAAGTCCACATTACAATTGGTTATCTTTCCATTAGGCCAAATGATAATTTTAAAAATCTTTTTTTTACAAAATTGCAATGGTAATCCAGTAAAATGGTAAAATTATTTTGTCCAGATCTTGCCAAGTCTCTCTAAAATTTAGGTTTCGGGAAGATTAGATAGGAATTTGCTAAATCAAAAGGCAAACGTTGTTTGAAAATCAATTGGGAATCATTACACAGTGTCCAGCCTTTTTCACATTTTAGATAAACTGTGTAATGTCCAGAAGTAACAGTAGGTCCATCATGGAAAATTATTGCAACAGTTACAAAAGTTTTTCCTGAAATTGATAATTGCTGTCCTGTAAACTTCTTTATTAAAGTATCCAATTTTGAACCATCAGCTCTACATCGTTGCATCATTAAAATTACATACTGTCCGTATTCCTTTAAAATTAATGTTGAAAACATGTCAGAATTACACTCACCACATTTCATGCTATGATTAGCATCTTTAACTAATTTTGCAAAAGTGACTGTTTTACTCTCTGGCAATGTCAAATAAATAAACCTTTCATTATCAACAATAGAGCCACATATATTATAACAATTATCACAACTATGTTCCCATTTATAAGAGAGACCAAAAAAAATGTCAATGGGAACTCCTTCTTCTTCCACTACCTGAAGAAAATACATCAAAAATTCATGTGCATCTTGCTGTTCATTTTGAGAAAACTGTGTTCGTCCTGAACATACATCTAAAAGTTTTCTAATGTCAGTAGCACTTTCTATTTGAGTTTTATCTTTACTCAACTTTTGAAAAAGGAGACTCAGCTCTGAACAGAATCTTTTTCCCTGATTTACTATTATCTGCTCTTGCAAACTTTCCAGATAAAATGCAACATTCAGCACTACATTTGCGTAGCAGTTGACACCAGAGCTATTTTCAAAATGACATCCTACAACCTGTTCTTCATTTTCCTTTTTCTTTTTGCTTGCAATTACATCACTCCTCTTTTTTTTCCTCTTCTCTACATCTTCACTACAGATATTCTCATTTTTTCTTTTACGAGAAACTACACGTTTCTCCAACACAGGATACTGACCTAAATGAGGAGCATAGCTTCTTCTTAATCTATTATACTCCTTTACACAATTTGTATCAGCACTAACTTTTGATTCTTCAAAGTCTATCATGAATAAACCTGATAATGTTTTGACTCGTGACAAAGCAACATATGCCATACCTTCTTTGAACACAGTTGAACCAATGTTCACAAATGCACAATCTACAGTCAATCCTTGAGACTTGTGAATAGTTACAGCATATGCTAGAGAAAACGGAAACTGCTTCCTACGTACATATAGGACTTTCACAAGCATAAAACGAACTGTACAACGACAAATATCTTTAACTTCATCTATCTGATCAAATTTTATTTTTAAACATTCAATTCCTTCTTTTTTCTGATAATTAATAAAACCCACAACTCTTCCCATCGCTCCATTAACTAAACCTTTCTCAACATCCAAATTTCTCCTTAAAAACACTCTACAGTTCATGCAAACATATAGATTTTTTTCTAATCCAGCTGTTTTGGAGATGTTCTTCTCTAGTGAGTCCAATTTATTTTTCAGTTTGCCTGTTACTGTGACAGTAATTCTTCCATCCTCAATTTTGTCCACTGCTTCCAATTTCCTGATCTCTTCCTTTTCCAATTTCAAAAGCTCCTCATTGAATATTGAGCATTCACGTAGAGTAGGCATTAAGCAGATGACACTTTTGTTTTCTGCAATGTTCTTGTATATCTTCTCTGCAACTATTTCTTCCTTTGGAAATAAATTATGTAGCAGCCGAGTCTGTAATGCTTTTTTGCCAGCTTCTGTGAGTAGTCCAATCCTGATATCTTTCAGAATACTTCCATATTCTTCATCGTTTGCTTGCCTCATATTAGTTGTAAGTTCCTTGTACTCAAAGAAGGACCAAATATTTGTATTACCGATGCTTCCCAATGACTTCTTCGTGTCTTCATGTGTCACAGTATTAAACACTGGTTGTCCTTTAACTGGAGTAAGTTGCAAAAGATCTCCAAAAACTATGACGTGTTTTCCACCAAATAACACGTCATAGTCTGTCTTCAAAATTTGCTGCATTCTTAAATGCACAAAGGCAAGCATTAAGTTTGATACCATGCTCACCTCATCAATAATGAGAACTTGCATCTTCTTCAATACTCGTGAAACTTCCAAGGATGCTTCTCCAGTTAGCTTGTTGAATTGTATTTTGTTCTCATGCTCCACTGGTAACATTAGCAAACGATGTAAGGTGATTCCTTTTATGTTATATGCTGCTAACCCAGTTGGAGCAGTAACCACACAAGACAAAGTAGAATCCGTTTTTTGCTTTAGGTAGCTTCTGATGACTTTAATTAGGAAACTTTTTCCAGTGCCAGCTTGTCCGCTTACATACATCCTGATTGGATGAAATGATGTGCATGAGCACTCTTTTTTTACATGTAGAAATCCGTGATCAATTTTGTTTTTGATCTCTTCATAAATTTGTTGCTGCTCTTGATTCAGTTGTCTTTCCAAATTTTCTAAGTCTATAAATTCTTCTTGAGCTTGATTCATAGCTGTTTCCACTTCATTCATGGCTATTGATGCTTCATTTTCAACGATTGGTTGTCCTAGGGGATCTTGACTGTGTGTTCCTGAACTTTGGCTGTCCTGAGAACTGTCTCTAGCTATTTCTGCTGCAATTGTAGTTTCCTGTTCAATTTCTTCATTTAACATTTGCAGATAAGTTGTGAATGTATTGCATTGTATGCTGTCTTTGCAAGCATTAAATGAATCCTCATAGCTTTGAAATTCTCCCAGTAGTTCATCCTCTGTACGCCATGGTTTAAACAACTGTAAAAGAGCCAAGTAGTAAAATTCTTTCTTGTCGGTAGTGTCGCAACTCAGCTTCCGGTGATTTATCAAACTTCCTTTGGTTTGCTTCACCAAACATCCTTCTTCACCAACAACTTTATATTTTCCATTATTAATGTCTTCTGCAGCTTTCCGTGAATAAATGTAGTTCTGCAACACTTCATAGAGACACATGTTCTCCAGATGATGACTTCTCTTGGGATAATATGTGTCCAACATGTTTGTTTTCAATATATCTGTACTTTCTGGGTCATTCTCGGCCAAATATTCAATTTCTCCAACAGATTTCAGTACCCGATTTCTCATTGCTGCAAGGCCTAAACTTGCCCAAATTATTCTTCTTGACTTCGAGTAGAGACTTGCAGAAGATAACCTATCTGAACATTCGTAGGATCCAATTTCTCGATGCGATAACATCTTCAAACTGAAACTGTACAGCTTCTTACTGACAGTCTTCTCGTGAGAAATCTCTTCCCACATTTCCTTCAATTCTGTTTTTTCTGATTTCGTAATGTAAGACGTTACATATCGTGCAACAGCAATGGAATTGTCAGCTACATACTGTATATCCATGTTAGCGTTCCACATGGATAAAATGACTGGGTTGTAGTCATTTATATTTTTTGATTCTTCTTTTCTTTTAAGGTTGTAGGTATTCTTAGGTGATTTTCTTGTGATAGTATGTCTCACAGCTGACATAAACTGTTTACTCTTCCATTTGAAAGAACAGGTCTAGGAAATCCAAATCGACATTTAGTGTAGTATTTTTCTTTGCTCTTGTATTTCCGTCGACAGTATTTTCCACACCGATGACTTTGGAAACGTAAAACTTGCTCCTTTAACTTGTTCTCTTCTGTGCTTTTTGGTATACCACATGTTGCATATTCTTCAATGTAAGATAACACTGCTTCATCAGTATCTGTTCCAAACTTTGGGGCATCCTTGATCCACAACAGCATATGAATATGAGGAGCACCTCTTGCCTGGTACTCTTTTCTCCAAAAGAAATCCACTACTTCTCCAAGGGGTGGATTTTTTTTATTGCAGATGAAGGACATCATAGCCTCAAATCTATGATTGAAATATCTGCAAACATTAACCGGATCCAATGAGCACAGTTCTCCTGCTGTCTTGTATTCGATGTTTTTAATGTTTGAATTGGCCTCTCGTAGAAAATCCAGTAAATCATCCCAAGCGTACTCGGCACAGCTTAGGGTAAGGAACCATGTTGGTGTTCCTAAATTGCGTAACATGCATTTTAGTTCACCATGGCGTCGGTACCAATATTCATTTGTCCCACGCTGACAAGCCATCAGATTGATCAGTTGTGTTTCCAAATGATCATCTCGGTGCTGCACTTTCTCCATAAAATCCTTAGCAGACACATTTTGTAAATGTACTCCACTTTTTAAAATGTGATTTACTGCATAAGACAGTGCAGACAAGTCGCTTTCAAATAAAAGATGGAACAAATAAGGAATACTTTGTCGAAATCTGGGATCTTCAGCATATAGTCTTGTAGTCCGATACTCTGAAGCTGGAATCTGTTCTGGACGTTCATCGTATCGTCCTCCTTTTCCCGTAGGAAACAGCTGGGGAAAACATCGAGCTTCCAAGCTCTCCTCCCATACACTCACGGGAGTTCCTTTTGCTTTCTTCATCTGAAAGAGATCAATATTGTCTCCCATAACTTCTTTCGAATGAAGAGGATGTATGCTAAAATGTTCATAAATTTCTTCTTCCTTTGTCTTGTCCACTTTTTCAATTTGTCCAGTTGGTGTTTCTGTGTCTTCTTGAAAATCTTCGTCTTCTTCTTCTTCTTCTATATAAATTGATTCATACCATTTGTTATTTTTTTTCAAATACAAATTTGCTCTTTGTACTTTCCGCACATCTACCAGCTCCTGCCAAATCTTCTTATTCTTTGTAGGTACACCATTAACCAGAATAATTAATGGTTCAGTTTCCAAAGTATCCGCATCAATAGTTTCCATATTTTTTTTCAAATCCAAGGGCAAATACACCACTCTACCTTTTAAACCTCTCAGTAAATCTGAAGGAGGTAATTTACCAGTTTTGGGCTCCATACGTACTATGGTCTGGAACGGATGAACACATTGAATGAGTATAGACTCATATGTATTTAATTCAGAAAGTTCAGCAGGAATAGCATCCAATTCTAAATTATTATGTACAGCTCTGGTCGGCATTCTATTTTCCTCTAACTTGTTGTAACAGTATTTACAAATACGCTGATCTTCACCCAATTCAAAACAATTTTCAAGAAATATATATGTGGCAAAATCCATCCACTTATAATTATCTTCATTTTCACTCTTTCTGTAGAGATCAACATTCCTAGTTTGTTTTCTATAATGAGTTCTGCGGCAACAAATACAAGTAACATTTGGTCTTTCATTAGAGACTATTGCAAATTTTGTTATGTGATCATTAAATGTCTTACTTACAGAAGGTTCTACATTCTCTTCCACTTCTTCCTCATTTACTGTGTCCTTCTCTGCACTGTTTTTTTCAGGACCAAAGTAACAAAACTGAATTTCATCAACAACCTTCTCTACATCTGATACCGTTCCTCGGAACAGAGCCCTATTCAATTCATTTAACTTTATTGCTGGACTTTTGGCAAAATACAACCGTCTCACAAACTTTCTCATTTCAGTATGATGAACAGCCAGCATCCTAAAATGATGGAAAACACTATTGCACACTTTTCTAGATAGACAAGCCAGAGAATGACCCTGCAAACCAGTATTCTCTCTCACTCTGCATGGATCCAGACTTTGAAGCACCTTAATCTTCTGTTTTACACTTTTTTTACTATATTCTCTTAGAAACTCTCGAAATCTGTCAATAGATTCCTGACGCACAGTGCAAATACTACTACAATTCCAAGTGTACACTGGGGCTTTAGGCCGTCTCCCCATTGCCTCATCTGCCATCACTTGTACCTCATCTCTTGGAACCATTATCTCCTTCTCCATTATGCAACCATTTTTTACTTCGTATGAACGACCTCTGGTGTCAACTGCATGCAGCAAACTATTACTTTGAAAATAGCTCTCTTCATTAAAAAAAGGTTCACTACTTGAACTATGCATCCACTTTCCTAAAAACACTTTACAAAAGTTTGTTCTGTTCACTACTCTTTTGCTTTTGCTTTGTGATTTCAGTACATTAACCATTTTATCTAATGTACGCATCCTATTCAAAATTAATATGAATAGTTTCCTTTTTAATTCTAATGCTTTTGCTGCAATGGCTTCAATTTCTTTTTTTCTCTTGTAATATTTTGCCTTTTGCTTATATTTCTTCACATCCTTTATCAAATTGGACATAACTCTTCTCTGAAACATTTTTCTACGTATCTCTTTAAACGCTGTTTTTCTGTTTATGTAAAACTTTTCAGTTGCAGAAGGTATATTTGCATTAACTAAATTCTCAATTTTTTGCTGTTCTCTTCGTTTTGTTACATTCTTCCCAGGACAGACATTTTGTACATTTTTCTTTGTTTTGAATATTTTTTTAAGAAATTGTTTTTTCTGCTTACCAGAAGATTTTTCCTTTTTCCCAACATGAGCATCTTCTACTAACTTTGGTCCTCCAGTTGTCTTCAAATATAGTTTTTTTTTTAGCGTTTTTTGAACTCGAGATTTTGTAGGCATCTTAAATTTTGTTCACTGTTCTTCAGCAATACCTGAAAAAAACTAAAAAAAAATCCTTTATTGTATTTAAATATATTACTACATTTCTTTTCACAATAGTCACAAAACAAAATTTCTTTGCCAATTTGAATGCACACAAACTGCTCTTTTTTTTGGGCAAGTGAAAATCTCTTTTACAAACTGTCACATTATGAAACCACTTTTCAGATTTTTTAAAAAGCCCATGTCCAGAGTGCTACACTCCAGCAAGGGCAACCAGCCTTAGTGAAGCTCAATGTATTTGCATTACAGACTGAAACCTGAAAACCCCACTCGCTTCTAAATACTGTGCATGACTATACACGGCAAGCACATGGGTGTGTGCTAAGACTCTGCTTCTTCCCCCAAAAATTCACTCCCCCTTTCCATCTAATGCAACTGTGAAATCACCAGAGCAAGACGCAATAAATCTCTGCCTATAATTCCTCTATGCACACAGAGTCATGTTTTCACATTAGTCCCAAAACGAAATTTCTTTGCCATTTTTAAAGCACACTTACTGCTCTTTTTTTTTTCGGGGCAAGTGAAAATCACTTTTACAGACTGACACATTATGAAACCTTTTTTTTACATTTATTTAATTGCACATGTCCAAGCTGTTTTTTTCAGACCACCACCATGTGTATTCTCTGTGACTGCCTACACTCCAGCAAGGGCAACCAGCCTTAGTGATGCTGAATGTATTTGCATTACAGACTTAAACCTGAAAACCCCACTCGCTTGTAAATACTGTGCATGACTATACATGGCAAGCACATGGGTGTGTGCTAAGACTCTGCTTCTTCCCCCAAAAATTCGCTCCCCCTTTCCATCTAATGCAACTGTGAAATCACCAGAGCAAGACGCAATAAATCTCTGCCTATAATTCCTCTATGCACACAGAGTCATGTTTTCACATTAGTCCCAAAACGAAATTTCTTTGCCATTTTTAAAGCACACTTACTGCTCTTTTTTTTTTCGGGGCAAGTGAAAATCACTTTTACAGACTGACACATTATGAAACCTTTTTTTTTAATTTATTTAATTGCACATGTCCAAGTTGTTTTTTCAGACCACCACCATGTGTATTCTCTGTGACTGCCTACACTCCAGCAAGGGCAACCAGCCTTAGTGATGCTGAATGTATTTGCATTACAGACTTAAACCTGAAAACCCCACTCGCTTCTAAATACTGTGCATGACTATACATGGCAAGCACATGGGTGTGTGCTAAGACTCTGCTTCTTCCCCCAAAAATTCGCTCCCCCTTTCCATCTAATGCAACTGTGAAATCACCAGAGCAAGACGCAATAAATCTCTGCCTATAATTCCTCTATGCACACAGAGTCATGTTTTCACATTAGTCCCAAAACGAAATTTCTTTGCCATTTTGAAAGCACACTTACTGCTCTTTTTTTTTCGGGCCAAGTGAAAATCACTTTTTACAATTGGAAATCACTTTTACAGACTGACACATTATGAAACCACTTTTTTTGATTTATTTAAATGCACATGTCCAAGCTGTTTTTTCAGACCACCACCATGTGTATTCTCTCTGACTGCCTACACTCCAGCAAGGGCAACCAGCCTTAGTGATGCTGAATGTATTTGCATTACAGACTTAAACCTGAAAACCCCACTCGCTTCTAAATACTGTGCATGACTATACATGGCAAGCACATGAGTGTGTGCTAAGACTCTGCTTCTTCCCCCAAAAATTCGCTCCCCCTTTCCATCTAATGCAACTGTGAAATCACCAGAGCAAGACGCAATAAATCTCTGCCTATAATTCCTCTATGCACACAGAGTCATGTTTTCACATTAGTCCCAAAACGAAATTTCTTTGCCATTTTTAAAGCACACTTACTGCTCTTTTTTTTTTTCGGGGCAAGTGAAAATCACTTTTACAGACTGACACATTATGAAACCTTTTTTTTTAATTTATTTAAGTGCACTTGTCCAAGCTGTTTTTTTCAGACCACCACCATGTGTATTCGCGGTGACTGCCTACACTCCAGCAAGGGCAACCAGCCTTAGTGATGCTGAATGTATTTGCATTACAGACTTAAACCTGAAAACCCCACTCGCTTCTAAATACTGTGCATGACTATACATGGCAAGCACATGGGTGTGTGCTAAGACTCTGCTTCTTCCCCCAAAAATTCGCTCCCCCTTTCCATCTAATGCAACTGTGAAATCACCAGAGCAAGACGCAATAAATCTCTGCCTATAATTCCTCTATGCACACAGAGTCATTTTTTCACATTAGTCCCAAAACGAAATTTCTTTGCCATTTTGAAAGCACACTTACTGCTCTTTTTTTTTCGGGCCAAGTGAAAATCACTTTTTACAATTGGAAATCACTTTTACAGACTGACACATTATAAAACCACTTTTTTTGATTTATTTAAATGCACATGTCCAAGCTGTTTTTTCAGACCACCACCATGTGTATTCTCTGTGACTGCCTACACTCCAGCAAGGGCAACCAGCCTTAGTGATGCTGAATGTATTTGCATTACAGACTTAAACCTGAAAACCCCACTCGCTTCTAAATACTGTGCATGACTATACATGGCAAGCACATGGGTGTGTGCTAAGACTCTGCTTCTTCCCCCAAAAATTCGCTCCCCCTTTCCATCTAATGCAACTGTGAAATCACCAGAGCAAGACGCAATAAATCTCTGCCTATAATTCTTCTATGCACACAGAGTCATGTTTTCACATTAGTCCCAAAACGAAATTTCTTTGCCAATTTGAAAGCACACTTACTGCTCTTTTTTTTTTCGGGGCAAGTGTAAATCACTTTTACAGACTGACACATTATGAAACCACCATGTGTAACTACAACAAAAACAATTCCCATTTCTATTATTCATTTCTTAAGTTACCACATACATCCCCTCTCAAACTGTAAACTCACCTTTAAAATTAGTTAGTTGTGAAAGAAATGTGACACTCAAATAGCAGATTATCAGAGCCAGGATCTCTGTTGTGTTCACCTCTCTCCTCTCAGCAGAACCAGATAATGGCAAACTTTCCCTCTATTTTTCCACACATATACATGTAAGTTTCAAATCTCAGTGCTTCCCCCTTTTTTTCAAATGTAATCACACATTTCTATTGGTTGAAAACCAACCCTTTTCCAAAAGTACCCTTCCCCCAACTTGACTTCTGCCTAGTACCCTTCCCCCAACTTGACTTCTGCCTGCTACCATAGCAACAGCTCATGGAACACTGCTGTGTAGAGTTAGGTCAGAAGTTCGACACACAATGTTTCAATTCCACAGAGCAAGAGTGCTTGACTTTTCAAACCTTACAGCAAATCCATAGTACTGTTCTTTGGTTACACATTTTTTTGTACCAATACAAAACATGCTTCTATTAATTTACACATACAGCCTAGTTTTTATTCTAGAATGGTATGAAACAGCCAATCAGTTCTTTTTGTTTTGAAAAAAATATGTATGCCTCCATTTCCAAACTGTCTTTCTTTTCATATTGCCATTCTACTGAAAGACACCTCCTGAGTGCATCCAGTTCTCCTTTGAAGATGTTCACAGTGTGGATTGTAGGGCACAGCTATGTCTTCTGGAGTGAAAAGTTTGCAGAGAAAACAGGTATGGTGAGAGACCTTGCTTTGCCAAATGTAGACATTAAATGGATTGGTCAGAGAGGGTTAAAGTGGCACCAATTGATGCCATTGGTGAAATCCTTCATTCAAATCCAACACCCTGACCTCATAATAGTGCACTGTGGTGGCAATGACCTAGGCACTTTGACTGGGGTAGGTCTGGAAATGCTTATGAAGGACACCTTTGCACAACTGTTTACACTTTTCCCTAAAACTGCCTTTGTGTTTTCCAACATATGCCAAAGGCAAAAATGGAACTGGTCCAATCATTTCTGTCCGCAGATTGACAAAGCAAGAAAGCACGTCAACAAATCTGTTTCTGCTTTCCTCCGTGACTATGGTATGGGTGCCATTTACCACAACAACTTGCGTTATGACATGCAAGACATTTATAGAGGAGATGGTGTGCACTTCAATGATGAAGGGAACAGAGTCTTCCTCTTGAACCTTAGACTCTGCATCGGTACTTACTTGTAGGTACCACTAAAAAAATGACTTCATAAACACAACAGCTCTTTTTAGAGCTCCCTAATTTCTAAACTCTTAAATCTGCTTTTCATTTATTTATTTTTATTTTTTTTACCGTACGCTTACCGTAAGCTTACGGTACGCGTACCCCGTGATTTTTTTTAAAATCAATAAATGTTTTTTTTGTACTTTTCTGTCCTTCTTTGACCCCCTTACAAATGTTAGGGGGTCTGTAACTCTCCTCATTGCCCCCTTTCCTTGTTTTCTCTGTTTTTTTTCTGAGTGAAACACACAAAATGGCGGCCGCCGCTTCCTGGTTTCGGCCGATTCGAATGTTTACTAAGATCTATGGGCCAATCAGAATCTCCTTCGCGCACGCCATGTTTCTTCCGTACGCTTACCGTAAGCTTACCGTACGCGTACCCCGTGATTTTTTTTAAAAATCAATAAATGTTTGTTTTGTACTTTACAGTCCTTCTTTGACCCCCTCACAAATGTAAGGGGGGTCTGTAACTCTCCTCATTGCCCCCTTTTCTTGTTTTCACTCTTTTTTTTTCAGAGTGAAACACAGAAAATGGCGGCCGCCGCTTCCTGGTTTCGGCCGATTCGAATGTTTACTAAGATCTAAGAGCCAATCAGAATCGCGCTCGCGCACGCCACCGTACGCTTACCGTAAGCGTACGGTAAGCGTACCGTAAGCGGGCTCAGATATATATATTGATTTAAAGGCTATTTTCTCAGAATCTACTGAACAGATTTACACCAAACCTACAAAAGGCACTTCCTTGACCTAGGGACTACCTCTCTGCCAAATTTTGAGTAATTCTGTTCAGCCGTTCGGGCTGTAGCTCGTTCTAAAGGTCCTATGGAAAAATGCATGGGAAAAACGCGTTTTGGGACCCCCCTTTTATCTCAGCCCCCGCTTGACGGATCCCCCCGAGACTTTCAGGGTAGGAGCGGAGCGTAGCGCCCCACCTATTTTTAGAAATTCGCGAGGATTCGTCGACCGGCGCCAAAGTTATTCAAAATAGAATGTTGAGGTTTTCCTATGGAAACGTGGTCCTAACTATAACTACCTACTGGCGACCGCCAGTAGGTAATATATATATATATATATATATATATATATTACCTACTGGCGGTCGCCAGTAGGTAGATATAGTTAGGACCTAATTTCCATAGGAAATCCGCAACATTCTATTTGGAATAACGTCGGCGCCGATTGACGAATCTTTGCGAAATTTTTAAAACTTTTGGCCAGCTCCGGTCCGCTCCTATCCTGAAAGTTTCGTGGTGATTTGTCAAGCGGGGGCCGACAAAAAAGGGGGGTCCCAAAAAGCATTTTCCCAATGCAATTTCCCATAGGACCTGTTGACGCAGCTACAGCCCAAACTGCTCAACGGAATTACACCAAATTTGGCAAAGAGGTAGTCCTCAGTTCAGACTCCTGCCTTTTGCTTAAATGGTGTAAATCCGTTCAGTAGTTTCTGAGAAAATCAAAAGTAAAATCATAGATATATCTATGGCCTCGGAGGATCCGCGCACCCTCCCCGCACCCAGCGCGCACCCTGCCGTGCACGAGCTGTATTCTAATTGGCTGTCAACACTCCAGATCAGGAAGTGTTGGCAGCCATCAAACCTATAAAACAAATGCGAAAAACGCGACAACGGGGCAAGGTAGAAACACCCTGACTCCCTAGGCCTGCTCAGGGGGGCCCACAAGGACCCCCAGGGCCAGAAAAAGCATTTTTTTAAAAAAAGAAATCGGCGAGATTCGCTCACCCAGCGCGAATTTTGGCCGAAACCTTTAAAAAAAGAAGCGCGGGGTTCCCGCGCTTCTATGGTAATTGGCCCCCTTCGTGGCCAAATCCTGGGGGCAGATTTAAAAAAAGTGTGGGGGGGTCCCAATCCCCCCACACTGCCCTGGGGACTGCCACCCCCGGGGCTTAAATATACTATATGTGGGGGGGCTCATAGCCCCCCCGCAGGCCTGGGGACCGCCACCCCCCAGGGCTTATTGAAAATGGGTGGGGGGGCTTGCCCCCCGGGGCTTGAAATTATTTGGGATGGGGGCTCTCAGACCCCCCCAGCCCCAGGGACCTCCACCCCCCGGGGCAACTTGTCAGTGTGGGAGGAGGGCCACGCGGCCCCCCTCCTGGAGCCTTGAAAAAGGCCCTGGGGACCACCACCCCCCAGGGCCGGCTCCTGCAGTGTCCCGGGGTGCCCACCCCTGGGACACTATAGTTTGCAATGACAGGGCGGGAGCCGTCATTGCAAACTGCTTTGCTTCATTGAAGCGAGAGCAGGGAAACCTGCTCTCGCTTCAATGAAGCAAAGCTGATTGCTTTTCCACATGGGGAGCAGCATGTTAGCTGCTCCCCATGTGGAAAAGCAATGCTGGCTCCCGCAGGACGTGCCATGCCGGCTGGGACCGTGGGGGGATTGGGGACTCCCCCATGGCCCCCAACAGAGGCCAGGCCCCGGGGGATGGGGTCCCCGAGGCCATAAGTGGCCTTGGAGGGGGGCCACGCGGCTTCCCTCCCCAATTAAAAAATATAAAAAAACAATGGCCGTCCCCGGGGGATGGGGTCCCCGGGGCCTTAAAGTGGCCCCCTCCATAAAAAAAAAATGTACGGGGCAAATTATGGCCTCGGGAGGGGGGCCACGCGGCCCCCCTCCCGATTTTTTTTTTTTCAGAAAGAAAAATTGGGGGCAGGCCCTGGGGGATGGGGTCCCCAGGGCCAAAAAAATGGAAAAAGAAGGGGGGCTACACAGCCCCCCTTCTAAAAAAATAGAAAAAATAAAGACCGGGATCGAGCCTTAGGCATCGCCCCCTCCTTACACCACTCTGCAAACGCGCCCCCTGGCACGTTTGCAGAGGGGGAACTAATTCCCCTTGAATACTGGGGGTCCCTGGGGGCCAACTAGCCCACCAGGAACCTCCAGTATGCGCCAGGGGGCTGCGTTGCAGAGAGGTGTAATGAGGCCACACCCCTTTATAGACCTCTCTGCAACACAGCTCCGTGGCGCTTACTGGAGGTACCTGGTGGCCTAGTTGGCTGCTAGGGGACCTCAGGATTTAAGGGGACTTAATCCCCCAACTTAAAATGCGCCACGGGGTGCGTTTGTACAGTGGTGAAGGTAGAGGGTGGGGCCTGAGGTAATACTGTGCAAACACGCCCTGTGGCGCGTTTTAAATTGGGGAATTAATTCCTCTTCAATCGAGAGGTCACCTGGGGCCAACTAGCCCACCAGGTACCTCCAGGAAGCGCCACGGAGCTGCGTTGCAGAGTGTTGTAAAAAGGGGCGTGGCCTCTGAACACCTCTCTGGAACACAGCTCCCTGGCGCATACTGGAGGTACCTGGTGGGCAAGTTGGCCGCCAGGGGACATCAGGATTCAAGTGGACTTAATCCCCCAACTTAAAACATGCCACGGGGCGCGTTTGCACAGTGGTGAAGGTAGGGGGCGGGTCCTGAGGTGATATGTGTGCAAACACGTTCTGTGGCGCGTTTTAAGCTGGGGAATTAATTCCTCCTCAATCCAGAGGTCCCCTGGGGCCAACTAGCCCACCAGGTACCTCCAGGAAGCGCCACGGAGCTGCGTTGCAGAGTGTTGTAAAAAGGGGCGTGGCCTCTGAATACCACTCTGCAACGCAGCTCCGCGACGCATGCTGGAGGTACCTGGTGGGCTAGTTGGCCCCCAGGGGACCGCAGGATTGAAGAGGAATTAATTCCCCAACTTAAAACGTGCCACAGGGCGTGTTTGCACACGTCACCTCAGGCCCCGCCCCCTTCCTTTACCATTAAACAAATATTCCTCTAAAATCAGCCGAACTACGAATTCCGATTTACTCACCTGTTATCAGGAAAGAACCCAGGGCTGCATCTTTTAGACCAGCACTGACCCTGAAAAGTAATTTTAAGCGTACTTAACAGTAACTTGTATTTTCTTCCATAGGAATCCATTGTGTGCTTTTAAGTAGAAAAGTTTCTAAGTGTCTATTTTCACAAACTAAAAATATTCCTAAAAAATCGTCTATATGACTTAAACACATTCTTTCAACTGTTTACAGGAGATTCACCTGTGCTGGATCCAGGATCCACCACTGAGTAAGAAAAAGTAACGATAACACTACTTACCTGTTAAGTGAATATTCTGCCTTAGGATAACATTGGTGATTCTATGTGAAAATGTTTCGAAGTGTCAACTTTTAAAATACAATAATAATCCTTAAAAATCACTATTGTAACCAAAACGCTTTTACTCAACTGTTTACAGGAGATGTCCAAGGACTGAATCTAACATCCAGTCCTGTGGTTAGAAAGCTAATCCATAAAGTAACTAATTGCATTTGACTAGAAATTCACATTGAGCTCAATGTTGCTTTGTGTTTGAAATTGTGTTGCCCATTGCAACAACTGTAACTACTGTACTTAAGTCTATTGCCTATTTGCAAAGTATTTAAACTAAAGTAATTCATTCTGAGAAAGTATATTTTGTATTGTAATGTATAATGTAAATAAATAAATAAAATATCTAAAAATAAACAGTTTAAACAATGTAGGAAATCAGTATAAAAAAATCATTATAACTATTAATACATTTACAAAACCTTTGAAATTCACTGAAAAAACCATAGGTTTCAGGCCTGATATAGTTAGGAATTAGCATTTAAAAAACCTTTGAAATTCACTGAAAAAACCATAGGTTTCAGGCCTGATATAGTTAGGAATTAGCATTTAAAAAACCTTTGAAATTCACTGAAAAAAACATAGGCTTCAGGCCTGATATAGTTAGGAATTAGCATTTAAAAAACCTTAGAAGTTAACTGAAAAAACAATAGGTTTTAGGGGTGTTATAGTTAGCTGGACATTTCACTCGAACAAAACCATTGAAATTCCTCCGATATAGTTAGTTGTACTAACTACATCTCGCGTGCCTGCAATCCACTGCTGATGATGTCACATATTACATAATTCATGACATAGTCAGTGACATCACTGATGACATCTTAAATGACATCACTGATGCATTCTGGGAGTTGGATGCCAGAATCAGTCAGATGACCTGAAAACGTTATAAATCTGTAGGCACAGACACTATGGTTGTTATTTCCTGCCCATGACCAAGGCTCAAGGTGCCGAAACTAGTTAGGATTACAGGACTGCTGTGCTCAAATCTCGATTTAATGCTTTTTGTTTGCTGAAATGGGCCTCTTGTGTGGTGTTTCATTGCTGTGGAATTGCTGGGATTCTCCGTGCCCGGTTGAAGAGGCTGCCCTGGAGGGTCAGGGGCTCCCCAGTCGGAGGTGTTTTGTAAATGTCTAATGAGGGAGCATGACCCACAACGTGCCGCCATTCCTACTGAGGAAATGCCAATTGGTAAAACGAACGGCAGCGCTGGAAGAGATTTGGTCGGGGATGATTCCCCTTCCAATCGTTCAAACAACAAAGGCATGAAGATCGAGCAGTACGTTATTACAGCATTGTGCTTTTTAAAAAGGAACCCTGCCTGATTACCACTCGGATTTCATTTCTCAATATTAAGAATGCACATGGGTGCTGAATAGTACATTTTGCTTACAGCTAACGTGATGAACTTTCAATTACTTACCCGCAGTGTATGATGCATTCTGGGAGTTGGATGCCAGAATCAGTCAGGTGACCTGAAAACGTTATAAATCTGTAGGCACAGACACTATGGTTGTTAATTCCTGCCCGTGACCAAGGCTCAAGGTGCCGAAATTAGTTGGGATTACAGGACTGCTGTGCTCAAATCTCGATTAAATGCTTTTTGTTTGCTGAAATGGGCCTCTTGTGTGGTGCTTCATTGCTGTGGAATTGCCGGGATTCTCCGTGCCCGGTGGAAGAGGCCGCCCTGAAGGGTCGGGGGCTCCCCAGTCGGAAGTGCTTTGTGAATGTATAATGAGGGAGCATGACCCACACGCTGCCGCTAAACCTACTGAGGAAATGCCAATTGGTAAAACGAACGGCAGCGCTGGAAGGGATTTGGTCGGGGATGATTCTCCTTCCAATCGTTCAAACAACAAAGGCATGAAGATCGAACAGTACGTTATTACAGCATTGTGCTTTTTAAAAAGAAATCCTGCCTGATTACCACTCGGATTTAATTTCTCAATATTAAGAATGCACATGGGTGCTGAATAGTACATTTTGCTTACAGGTAACGTGATGAACTGTCCATTACTTACCCGCAGTGTATGGTGCATTCTGGGAGTTGGATGCAAGAATCAGTCAGGTGACCTGAAAACGTTATAAATCTGTAGGCACAGACACTATGGTTGTTATTTCCTGCCCGTGACCAAGGCTCAAGGTGCCGAAACTAGTTGGGATTACAGGACTGCTGTGCTCAAATCTCGATTAAATGCTTTTTGTTTGCTGAAATGGGCCTCTTGTGTGCTGCTTCATTGCTGTGGAATTGCCGGGATTCTCCGTGCCCGGTTGAAGAGGCCGCCCTGAAGGGTCGGGGGCTCCCCAGTCGGAGGTGCTTTGTGAATATATATATTGGGTCCGTTCTTCGTCTTTTTGATAAAGGCAGCATCACAGACGAGTTTTCATTCATATATATATATATATATATATATATATATACAAACATACATAATATATATATATAAATATTCCTTCAAAGGGGGGTCATTCCGGGATTGAGCCCGATGTCAGGTGGTGCGTTTGCCGGTATGCCCTCACCGGTAATATTAATATTGCTAAATTTCAAATTACACGCACACTCGAAGTAAAATGCTTATGAAGAAGCTGATTTATTGCTTATGAAGAAGCAATAAATCAGCTTCTTCATAAGCATTTTACTTCGAGTGTGCGTGTAATTTGAAATTTAGCAATATATATATAATTATATAATATAATATGTATATGTGTGTATATTTTTACATGATTTTAAAATTGTTAAATAAATTTGAATAAACAGTTTATGAATTGTTTTAAGGTAAATATTTATTGATTATTATGTAGGGGTCTAATTGTTTTTTATTAAGTTTATTTGTTATATTTATCAAAATGTATATTAAATCCACTTTATGTCTGTGAAATGAATTTTAATATGTACTATATTTAATATTTTTTATTTTATGATATATATATATATAATTGTGGGGGTTGTACAACGCACTACAAGAACCAGCATGCTCTACACTGTAACCCATCAGGGCGTCCACCAGAGGGCAATCACTGAGACAATAAATTGAGAACTTGCAGGGTTCTAATGTGTGTTTGTCCGGCCCCCAGGTGTCTGCAGCTCCTCCTCTGAAGAAGGCCAAGGTGGCTGAAATGCATAAGAACAAGGAACATCGGAGCTTGATCAACTATTGAAATAAAATCTACTTATACCGCGATGTGTGCGGCTCACTCTTTCCCTTTGGGAGAGGTCTTTGGATAGATAGATGTATATATATATATATATATATATATATATATATATATATATATATATATATATATATATATTATTTATTTTTTTATATATATATATAAGTCACCAGGTGCTGTCAAAAATGCTGATAGCCTGCCTGTGAAGTGTCGGTGCCAGCCGGGGTTGACAGCACCCCCAAAGATAAACGAGGTAGTCCAGACCAGCAGGAAGGAAAGGTGGCACACCGATCCAATGTCAATAGTTTTATTCCAAGTGAATAAAATAAACTGAACAACGCGTTTCAGCCGATATAGGCCGTTTCGGCTGAAACGCGTTGTTCAGTTTATTTTATTCACTTGTAATAAAACTATTGACACTGGATCAGTGTGCCGCCTATCCTTCCTCCTGGTCTGGACTTCCTTGTTTATATATAACATATATATATATATTATCTACTGGCGGTCGCCAGTAAATAGTTATAGTTAGGATCAAGTTCCCATATGAAATCTGAAAATTCTATTTTGAATAACTTTGGCACTGGTTGACTTATCTTCGTAAAATTTTCAAAACTAATGGGGCGCTCAGCTCCTACCCTGATAGTTTCGGGGTGATTCGTCAAGCGGGGGCGGAGAAAAAAGAGGGGTCCCAAAACGCATTTTCCCCATGCATTTTCCCATAGGACCTTTAGTCGAAGGTACAGCCCGAACGGCTGAACAGAATTACTTGAAATTTGGCAAAGAGGTAGTCCTCAGGTCAGGCATGTGCCTTTTGCATATTTGGTGTCAATCTGTTCAGTAGTTCCTGAGAAAATCAAAAGTAAAATCACATATATATCTGGGCGGAGCCTAACCACACATCTCATCGTGAGATCTGATTGGCTGTCAGCACTTCATTCAAGATGTGTTGGCAGCCATCTTGGGACCAATATACATGATAGCACCTCATTAAAAAGCATTGCAGTTAATAGAAGGTTTTAAGACTTTAGTTACATTATAAATCATTTGTTGATGGTACCATACTCATTTTAGGAATTGTGGTGTGTTCTAAGGGGATTTTACCATGTGAAAAAGCCTTCTGCTGTGATATCATGAATCATGTTTGAGAGAAAACTATTTTTTCATGCTTTTCCCACAGAGGTTTGGAAGGTGATCTATAAGCTAAACTGAGAGCATATTTTCTGTAAATTCACATTATCTTTCTCAGTCATGTGAGAATGAAGTCTGACATTCTCAGTAAAACATGTACATCCAACAAGGGCAGAGACTGTCAGTTGATTCCTTTGTGCTCTTCTGCAGCTTCCCAGAGTGTACTAAAGAACAACTAGAGCGCTAACAGTCCTACTTATGACAAACGTATGGCACACCTGAAGCCATCTTGGTTGGAATAAAGTGGTAACTCTTAAAACATTTAATTTAAAAAGGAACAAAATGAGGGGGTTCATTTTGCCATAGAAAGTATGATTAGTGGTGCAGAAAGAAAAATTAGGGCACATTTTGAGTGACTTCTTAAATACTCTTCTATTTCATTAAAAAATTCTGACATGCAGATTGAAACATGCACTTTCAATACCAGCAGCAGACTTCCCTGGTGAGCAGTAGTTTTACTACAGTGATCTAATAAGCAACTAGAGTGCTAACATTCTGAATTTATGGCAAATGTTTGACACATCTGAATGCTTTCTTGATGGAATCAAAGTAAAAAACTGAAAGTATTTCCTACTGAGGAGACTGTAGTAGTAAATGAGGAAATTAGGAAACATCATAACAAATAAGTCTCCCAAAATGGCCACCAGAGAAAAAAGAGCCAAAATGTAGCCCAAATATCACCCAGATGTAGCCCAAGTATAACCCAATGACAGAATGTCCCAGAGTGTTCTAACGAACAACTAGAGCGCTAACAGTCTTACTTATGACAAAAGTATGGCACACCTGAAGCCATCTTGATTGGAATAAAGTGGTAACACTTAAAACATTTAATTTACAAAGGAACAAAATGAGGGGGTTCATTTTCCCATAGAAATTATGATTAGTGCTGCAGAAAGAAAAATTAGGGCACATTTTGACTTCTCAAATCCTCTTCTATTTCATAAAAAAATTCTGACATGCAGACTGAAACATGCACTTTGAATACCAGCAGCAGACTTCCCTGGTGAGCAGTAGCTTTACTATAGTGATCTAATGAGCAACTAGAGTGCTAACATTCAGAATTTATGGCAAATGTGTGACACATCTGAATGCCTTCTTCATGGAACCAAAGTAAAAAACTGAAAGTATTTCCTACTGAGGAGACTGCAGTAAATGAGGAAATTAGGAAACATCATAACAAATAAGTCTCCCAAAATGGCCACCAGAGAAAAAAGAGCCAAAATGTAGCCCAAATATCACCCAGATGTAGCCCAAGTATAACCCAATGACAGAATGTCCCAGAGTGTTCTAACGAACAACTAGAGCGCTAACAGTCTTACTTATGACAAAAGTATGGCACACCTGAAGCCATCTTGATTGGAATAAAGTGGTAACACTTAAAACATTTAATTTATAAAGGAACAAAATGAGGGGGTTCATTTTCCCATAGAAATTATGATTAGTGCTGCAGAAAGAAAAATTAGGGCACATTTTGACTTCTCAAATCCTCTTCTATTTCATAAAAAAATTCTGACATGCAGACTGAAACATGCACTTTGAATACCAGCAGCAGACTTCCCTGGTGAGCAGTAGCTTTACTATAGTGATCTAATGAGCAACTAGAGTGCTAACATTCAGAATTTATGGCAAATGTGTGACACATCTGAATGCCTTCTTCATGGAACCAAAGTAAAAAACTGAAAGTATTTCCTACTGAGGAGACTGCAGTAAATGAGGAAATTAGGAAACTTCATAACAAATAAATCTCCCAAGATGGCCACCAGAGACAAAAGAGCCCAAATGTAGCCCAAATATCACCCAGATGTAGCCCAAGTATAGCCCAATGACAGAATGTCCCAGAGTGTTCTAGCTAACAACTAGAGCGCTAACAGTCTTACTTATGACAAAAGTATGGCACACCTGAAGCCATCTTGATTGGAATAAAGTGGTAACACTTAAATCATTTAATTTACAAAGGAACAAAATGAGCGGGTTCATTTTGCCATGGAAATTATGATTAGTTCTGCAGAAAGAAAAATTAGTGCACATTTTGACTTCTCAAATCCTCTTCTATTTCATAAAAAAATTCTGACATGCAGACTGAAACATGCACTTTGAATACCAGCAGCAGACTTCCCTGGTGAGAAGTAGTTTTACTACAGTGATCTAATGAGCAACTAGAGTGCTAACATTCAGAATTTATGGCAAATGTGTGACACATCTGAATGCCTTCTTGGTGGAACCAAAATAAAAAACTGAGGGGTAGATTTACAAGCCCCTTGCAAGACATTTACGCCGCCGTTGCGTCACTTCTGTGACGCAGCGGCGGTGTAAACCATGCGCCATGTTGCGCCTTATTTACAATGTGACGCATCTAGGGAGATGCGTCACGTTGTAAAGCCCTGCGCTACATTAAACCTGCGTCAGGTTTAATGTATGCAGGGTGGGCGTTCCATCGGAAAAAGCCTTGGAAAAGTGACGCAGTGAAATCTACAAGATTTCACTGAGTCACTTTTCCGACGCTGCTGCGTCAAAACCCTGCGCCTGCTTGAAGCAGGCGTAAGACATGACGCAGCATGTTCGGTATGGGCAGCCCCTGAGCATTGCTGGAGTTGCGTCGTGCTTGCGACACGACTCCAGCAATGCGCTGCCCTTATACCATCAGATGCGTCACGCATCTGTTTATCCTTGCGCCAAGATGCGCTGCATTGTAAATGCGGCGCATCTGTGGTGGCGCAAGGGTAAACTTGCGTGACGCATCTTTCCTGGCGCATCCCTGCTGATTTGCAGGGATGCGCCAGGAAACCTAAATCTGCCCCTGAAAGTATTCCCACTGAGGAGACCAGTGTTGCCGATTTTTAGACCCGTCCCACTCCCAAAGCCGCTCAAATATAAGCCCAAAATAAGCCCAATCAGACCAGTTTCAGCCCAAAAACCAGCCCAAATTAGCAAGTCTCCAATTATGCACAAATTGTCATCAGAAACAATTTTAACGACAAATATACATTCCATTCAATATACAGATGGTGGGAGGGTGTTAACTGGGCACCTGCCTTAATGCTATTAATTTTTAAGACATGTTCTCACTGTGACTTCTAAGAGCCCCTGCAGCTCCACTCTGCCTATTGCTTAAAGGTTCAGCCCCCCCCCGAAATCAGCTCCAGTTCGAGTGGCAAACAGTGTGCGTCAGTGCTCGCCTTGGCATCAGCAACGTGGTGAAGCACGGAGTGTCAGATCCATGCCAGGACAGTGGTAAACAGACGCACGCGGTGCTGCCAGCAGGTGCGTGTGAGGTTGGGTGGCCCCTGCACGACCGTTTTCGAAGCTGGGCTGGCCTACGAACAACCAATGTGGTCAGTTTTGGTTTGGGTGTTAAAACACTCTTTATCTACGTCAACTTCCTGGCATCTATCAATATTCATCACTTCCTACAAATAGGGTAACCAACAGGCATGGGTGAAAATTCAGGACGGTGAGTGTAAAAATTCAGGACAAAGGGTCAAAATTCAGGACAAAAATTCAGGACGGGAGGTCAAAATTCAGGACAAAACTTCAGGACAAAAGGTACGTTTTACAGACACATCAAAGGAGGTCGCGTAATAGTGTATAAGTAATTCCATCTATATCCAAACATATTCATCCGTTTGAAAACGTACGTATCTTTCCATCCATCATTTCACTCCTCCATCCCTCCATCAACACTTTCACTAATCCATTCATCCACCCTTTCACCCTATCCATCCGTACACTCATCCATCCACTCTTCCACCCAACCATCTACTCATCCATCCAGCCATTTATCCACTCACCCATCCAGCCATCCTTTCACTTAATAATCCATCCACCCAGTTACTCATCCTACCACCCAGTCCCCTTTTCAGTCATCCATTCATCCTCCCTTTCTCTCTTCATTGACCCTTTCACTTAGCCATCCTTCCTTTCTTCTTTCCACCCATACTTCAACTCATCCACTCATGAATCCATCCATTGACCCTATCACTCATCCATCCATTCACTCATCCATCCACCCATTCACTCACCGATCAGCCACCCTTTCACTCATCCATTCATCCTTTCGCTCATTATCCATCTATTCACCCTTTCATTCATCCATTCACCCTTTCACTAATCCATCCAGCCATCCACCCATCCCTTACTCACTCGCCCACCTTTTCCTCGTAATTATGAGCTGAGCCTTTGTCTGCAGAGTTGCAGACAGAAGAGGCCCATCAATTATTTCGCCCTTGCTGTCTTCCTAAAGCAAGGGGTAGGGTGGGGGAGGGTTCACTATGCACCTGCACATAGGCAATCTGAAAAATTGGAAGTCATGAGTCATGCATGATGCACAGTGCCAGGCCATGAGGTGATTGTGACATGGTGTTTCCAGGGTTTAAGCGGGATGAAAAAACTGGGGGTCTGATGTAATTAATGGTGTTGCTTAAAACAACTAAGCTAAAAATCTGTGCTTCGCATTGTGTCGCCGGACTGGTATTTTGCCTCTTCTGTCATTGCATCCAGATGTATATCACAACAAGTAACGTTACACCTACAACAAGCCAGAACCATTTGCTTTGTTAATGGTTGTTAGTTGCATAAAATAAAAATGCAGAAACCATGGCTTCCTTGAATATAATATTGAAACTGCACTTTTCTAAAATGGTGAGACTGAAAGAACTCTAGCCCCTTCTTTTCAACTTGTTTCACCAGCTTCTTTGAATTAACTGGATTCTGTACCCAGTCTCTCTCTCGGCTGCCCCACAGCCTGTCTTTCCCTCCAGCGGGTGGGAGCCGCCGTCTGCTCTTTCAGCTGACGGGCAATCACGGCCTCCGACAGTGTCGCTGGGGTTTACACGTTGCCCCGGAGAGGTCCAAATTACGGACCGTGGTTGGTCACCCTACCTACAAATGCACGCGCCCTTGATTCCCTGCCCCAATCTCCACTCTGTCTATTGCTTAAAGACTCAGCCCCCCCCTCAAAAAAATTTCTTACACCACCCCACACCCGTAATTTGGCTCTAGTTGTGCCTATGACTCACTCACCTGAGGTCCGGCGTCGAAGTCCGGACTCAGCAACTGTGGGCGCCGCCGGGCGGCCTGCTGCTGTGCTGCGTTCATGCGTCCCGTCCAGACATCCACCGTTGAGCCAAGCGCCGCCGCCGCGCTGAAACTCGAAAGTAAGATCCCGTGATGTCACTCAGTCCCAGCATTATAGAGAACCGCAGGGGCTGGTCAAAAAATGATACCCAGGGCTGTCATTGGTAGCGTTGGTAGCGTTTTTGCGCGCTACTTGATTGACGGCCCTGGGGGAACCCCACATTGGCCCGCAGTGCCCGCACTCACACAAGTTAACAACAAAGCTAGGTGACCCCTCTGGGTGGCGCCTGCGGCGGTGCCGCACGCACGTGCAAAATAAGAGTGAGTGCACTGAGCACTACGTAGAGTAACAAGTTAGCGTTCTAGACTGCACAACATCACGTACGCCTACGCGCCATGATGATGCATGCCTCCTCGTGGTCGGCGCCCGCCCAGGCCAGTGAAATTGCGCACACCCTTTCAATTCTAGCCCAAAAAGTAGCCCCCCGCCAGGCATGGGTTTTTCCCGCACAACTGGGAAAAAAGTCGCCCAATTGTGCGGGAAATAGCCCAATCTGGCAACATTGGAGGAGACTGCAGTAAATGAGGAAATTAGGAAACTTCATAACAAATAAATCTCCCAAGATGGCCACCAGAGACAAAAGAGCCCAAATGTAGCCCAAATATCACCCAGATGTAGCCCAAGTATAGCCCAATGACAGAATGTCCCAGAGTGTTCTTAAGAACAACTAGAGCGCTTATTGTCTTACTTATGACAAAAGTATGGCACACCTGAAGCCATCTTGATTGGAATAAACTGGTAATGCTTAAAACATTTAATTTAAAAAGGAACACAATCAGGGGGTTCATTTTGCCATAGAAATTATGATTAGTGCTGAAGAAAGAAAAATTAGGGCACATTATGAGTGACTTCTCAAATCCTCTTCTATTTCATTAAAAAATTCTGATATGCAGACTGAAACATGCACTTTTAATACCAGCAGCAGACTTCTGTGGTGAGCAGTAGCTTTACTACAGTGATCTAATGAGCAACGGGAGTGCTAACATTCAGAATTTATGGCAAATGTGTGACATATCTGAATACCTTCTTGATGGAATCAAAGTAAAAAACTGAAAGCATTTCCTACTGAGGAGACTGCAGTAAATGAGGAAATTAGGAAACTTCATAACAAATAAATCTCCCAAGATGGCCACCAGAGACAAAAGTGCCCAAATGCAGCACAAATATCACCCAGGTGTAGCCCACATGTAGCCCAATGACAGAAGTGTGCAAAACACCTATTTTTTGTGTATTTGCAGTTTTATATAGTGCAGACTTGTCAGGTATTGGAGTGCTTTACATGAGCATTGGTTACATCACACAAGATCAAATTCATTTTGGTTGTAGACATGGAGATTAAGTGATTTGACCAGAATCACATAATGTTGAGTTGAAGCAGAAACTCCAACCTGGTTCCCCAGTTGCAAAGTCTGCAGCTCGGGAAGTAACAAAACATCCTCTCCCCTAGGTGCAACATTTAATCAAGTGGTCAACTGGATTAAAAAACATAAAGATTACAAATAATTTAAAAGTTCTTTGTCACTATTTGAAAACTCAGAAAATATGTCCTCATTTAAGTTTTTTAGAGCACTAACCATAATTTTGATGCAAATAAGACCCTCTCATATATGTCATTTCTAAAGGAAATACTCTAGGTATTACAGTTTTGATTACATCAAGATGACGTCAGGCGTTCCACACTTTTGTAATAAATATAGAATGTTAGCAATCTAGTTGTTCATTGGGATACTGTTGAGAGGCAGAGGCCAGGGGCACGGACTCTGAAAATTGAAGGCAGGTAGGAGAGTGCAGATGCAACAATTTGGCCACACTGGGCAGGCAGGAAGGGCAGTGGCAGCACAACAGACTATGGAGGGCAGTGGAAAGGGGGGCAGGGGCAACAAACCAACAATACAGGACTGGCAAGAGAGGCTGTGGCAATATAATAGACCATTGTGGGCAGAAGGAAGAGGCAGTGGTAGTACAACCATACATGCCAAAAGACCCGTTTCAGCCAGGAAATGTCCAATGTTTTTAAGCTCAAATGGGCTTTATTTGATCTGTCTCCTATCTACAATCTCCTCTTTTTCAACGTAACTCAAAGGGGAAAATCAATACCCCAGTGTTTTTTCAAAATCTCCCTCTTACCAAGTTCAAAATGTTTGCAAGCATGGTACATTGGATCATGGTAGGCAGGAGGAATTGGGGTAGGGACATGGACTCGGATAACAGAGGACAGGAGGGACATGGAGAGGTGCACCAAATTGACCCTACAGGGCAGGCATCAGGGTTTGCAGCAGCACAATACACCACACAGCGCATGCGGATGGGAGTGCAGCACAACAATCCATAGAAAGCAATAGGGAGGGGACAGGACCATGCACATGGACAACAGAGCACAGAGGGGAAAGAGGCAATGGTAGCTAGCTGACCATAATGGACAGACAGGAGAGAAAGCTGCAGCATAACAGACCATAAAGGGCAGGAGGGACGGATCAGAGGCATTACAATGGAACAGACAAGCCAGGAGGGAGGGAATAGGGGTCTGCACATGGGTGGGGGCAAGGGGGCAGGGCAGGAGCAGCAAGATGACCATGGAGGTCAGGCAGGATGGGCACTAGAAACAAGACACACCATGGAGAGCAACAATGAGACTATGATGGCATACACACAGACCATGGAGGGAAGGTGGGAGGAGGTCAGGGGAAGCTAGCTGACCACACAGGGAAGGTGGGAGGGGCCATAGCAGCACAGAAGACAATGCATTGCAAGCGGGAGGGTTAGTGGCAGAACAATGGCTATGGTGGGCAAGAAGGAGGGTGCAGGGGCATGCACAAAGGACCATGGAGGATAGAAGGGAGGGTCAGGACCTGGGCACAGACAAGAGAGTTCAGGGGAAGGGGCCTCACAACAGACCGCGTGGGGCAGGCAGGAGGAGTAATTGCAGCACAACAGACCAGGGAGGGCAGAAGGGTGTGGCAGTAAAATGGACCATGGAGGACAGGCGGAAGGGGATAGGGGCATGGCATGTGGACAGGCAGGGTGGAGGTGGCAGGGACAGGTTACAGTCATCTGACAATGCTAGGCAGGTGGGAGGGGAGTGGCAGCTCAACAGAACACTCAGAGTAGATAGGAGTGGCAGTTCCATGGAACATGGTGGGCAAAAAGGATGGAGCAGGGGCATGCAAAAAGAACTCGGAGGGCAGGGGGAAGGAGAATAGGGGCAGCAAGCTAAGCACAGAGGCTAAGCAGGAGGTCAATGATGGGCCATAGAATTGGGCAATGGAGGGCAGGAGGAGTGGACTGGTACATCATGCTAAATGGAGGGCAGTGGCATCACATCAGACCATGCATGTCAGGAGGGAGGAAGCTAGTCCATGGATTCAGACAACAGAGGATAGGGAGGAGGTGGATGGGGCAGCAAGCTAACTGTTCAGAGAAGGTGGGTATTAGGAACGTTATTGTTTTAAAAATGTGTGTCTGTGCGAACTACTTAAAATATGAACAAGTATGCAGCATAATCTCTCTTTTATTCAGGAAGAAGAGGACGTTTGTGACTGTGACTCCGGGCTCACTTGGCAGAAACACCCCCTGACCCTCCACTCCCCATCGCAAAATGTAATGCCCGTGAAAAGGGTAGGTGCACGCGGTGTTATATAGAACATAGTCCTGAGAGCACGATTGAAAATGAAAACTAGATATAGTATATTGATGAGTACAGGCCCCAGCTAGGCTCGCAAAATACAAGGGTTCGCTCTCCTGTAACGAAAACTTGAAGGAAGTTGGCACGGAAACTGCAAATACAAAGACAGAGTTTATTAACCCTTAAGGGTGGTCCTACAACCTACACAACACTCTTCAGTATTGCATAGAGTAGCACAAAGAACTTGCGTACATGGTCCCCTTTTATACACAACAGAGGGGCTCATAAGTGGGTGGATACAACATTGAGCAAAATTCATTACCATTCATGGACATGTTCGATACAGGATCAATATATGGGCGGAGTTAACAATTTCCTGAGCCCGCGAAAACATGGTCAAACAAGGACTAACTGATAACAGATGTGGTCAAGTCTGGGCATGCGCCAGACGGACAAAGGAGCTATTTATAGACTCTTACTAGGCAGATTACAACAAGGGCAACTAGCGAAAAGGTAGGACTCTTCTCGTGCAAAGCACGTGGAGACATGACAATACAAAATGGAGCCCGAACATTAGTCAACATAAGACAAGAAACACGTGTTGACTCAAAGAGAACACATGTCTTCAGTGAATGCTTAATCATATCGCTGTTTTAATTTTCAACAGACGACCCTTTCAGCATTTACTGAAGACATTCGGCTTATTAGGATAATCATCATATATGTCAATTTTCATCATCTCTTCCACCTCCTTGTTTAAGTGTTTCTGATAAGTGACATTGGCAATAGCTTTCTTATCAGGGATACAAAATGACACACATAAAGAACAGAGTAAAGGACCACACTGAACACAGATGCAACAGGAAAACAGAACTGCTACAATAATACAGAGACCAGTTAAGACTTTCCATCCCCATGTAGTGATCAATGCCCAAAACCATCCAGAAAAGGTCCAAGTGCCATTTTCTGTATGGATCTCAGCTGCGATTTTATGCAATTTATTAATAGCGTTATAGACTGACGGCGTGTGGTCAGGGATGAATACACAACAACTACTTCCGATAATTCTACATGCTCCACCTCTGTCTGCTAACATAACATCTAATACCATACAATTCTGTAACGCAACAATTCTAGTGATTTGTAATTCTTCCGTAAGATTCCCAAGAGCAGCAGCAGCTTGATTTGTTACAGCCTCTACAACTCTTGTTAATCGTCGAACTTTCCTACTATTTAGAGCAGCTCCAACAAAGACAAATAAACCTAAGTTAAAATCAACATACTGCTGTAAGCTAGTGTCAGTTTGGTCAACATCATCAATAGATAGAGTACGTTTATACCTATTTACAGTTACATTATTCAATAACTTCAAGTCTTTATGATAGGATGCAGGCGCTAAGAATACAGGGGGTAATAAGAACGCTACATAACATACTCCGGAGCAGCCAGCTGGTAAGCGATAATAACCCTTATTCCCACATACGAAGTACGTATTATGGGAAGCTAAGAAAGTACTATTATTTAATCCATCTATATTAAAAACAATAATACAGTCACTAACACCAACAGGAATATGACCCTTACTCTGGACACACAGGTCCGCTTGAGCTTGTGCCACTTGAATTACAAACTTTTCATTCCGGATAATGTCTCTAGTGTTCGTTAAGATGTAGGGGATTGATTCATTATCTGGTCGATATTCTTCCCACTCCCATATTGTCCCATTCGCTTGTGGATAGCCTTCTTTATCTTGATGACATTCCTTATTAAGTCTAAAAAGTAGTCGTCCCACTGTAGGTTTCCGTGTGGCAAAAAGCAAAGTGTACCATGCTCTACAAGAGCCATTATGAGAGAAAGGAAGAGGTATGAATGGCGTTCCTCCTTTCTTCTGATGAGCTGGCATCATACCACATATCCAACAGTTCGTAGCATTTGTAGCAACATGGGTATGATGCAACATCTGGATAAAAGTATTATTCAAATAAGACTGACGATGCTTCAATTCTTGATACGGAAGAGTGTAAAAGTAGTGCTCCTCAGGCACTGGAGTAGTCAAAACAAGCAACTCACGGGCAGGAGTCACATCCTCGACAAACCACGTGGTTATACCAACAATAGCTACAATGATAAAACTTGTCGCACAAAAAATCTTCTTCTTCTCCATTTTTGTAATGAAAATCAATATCTTCCTGAAACTAAAAGGTTGTCAGAACTCTTCCCCTTAGGCAGCCGTTGATTTCTTCACTAGCGGGCCAAGACGGGTGTCACTACACTAATGCAGGGCTGATCCCCCCCCTTGCCTCATTGGCTCTCCGTTTCACTAACCTAAGGGCCGTTCTGACAACGTGTCCTGATACAGAAAGAAATCACTTCCTCGGTCTGAGATGATATCTTCTTCCTCCAGGAATCGCTTGGTCCGGAAAGAGCTCCTCAGTATCGTTCAGGTCCACAGCACGGCCTTTCTCTGCAGTCAGGATTTCTCGATGGTCGGTCAATGCAGCAGGCTCCACTAATCCAGGCGGCACTTTACGACAGTGCAAGGAGTGGATCCAGTTCTTCCGATTGGAGACTCGCACAGCTGTCCTCGTTGCGAGCAAGACTTGCTCAGGACCAACCCATCTTGGGTATGCCTCAACCCATTTACTGAAGGCACAAACCACTACTAGAACATACTTCAGATTGTTACAGCGCTCAAGCTGAATGTAATCCATCTGCAAAACCTCAAAGGGTGCAGTAGGTGTTGCAAATCCTCCTGCTGGAGTTCGTGTACCCTTTCCTGGATTATACTTCAGGCAAATCATGCAAGTCTGCACTACCCTCTTTGCCGTACTAGCGATCTCCGGATGCTCCCAAACTCGTGTGAGTAATTTTACAATTGCGGAGGCTCTGACATGCGCTAGTCCATGTGCCATCTGAACCATAGGTTGTACGAAAGCTGTGGGTAACTTCCATTTATCCATCTGCTTATTTCTCCAACACCCTTCATCATCTAATTCTCCATCATTGGACCATTGCTCCCGTTCCTTATCGGAAGCTGTCCTCTGTATCTCCCTCACTTCTCTCCTAGCATCGTGCCATCTTTCTGCTTGTGACTTCACAACATACATTGCAGTAGTGTCAGGCTGCATCGCAGTCTCTCGTGCCACCCGGTCTGCCAAAGCATTCCCTTCTCAAACTTTATCAACCACCTTTTTATGGGCACTACATTTAACTATAGCAATCTTCTTTGGATATGTTAATGCAGTCAAAAGATTGTGGACTAACTCTCCATACATTATCTGTGCTCCATGTGACGTTAGAAACCCTCTCTCCTTCCAGAGTAGGCCAAAGTTGTGCGCTACTCCGAAGGCATAGTGGCTATCTGTATAAACATTCACGCACAATCCTGTACTGAGCTCACATGCTCGTGTTAATGCTATCAGTTCCGCTGCTTGAGCTGATTTCTGCGGTATGCGTGCTGTCTCCACTATTGTTTGTAATGTGGTAATTGCATACGCTGCTTAGGTCGTACCATCTGGTAGCTTCAGGCATGATCCGTCCACCCATAGTTCTCCATCCACATCTGTAAAGGGCGTATCCTGGAGATCAATACGACCCTTTGTCTGTTCCTCGGTCACAAGAATACAGTCATGTGCTTTTCGTGCTTCAGACTGAGTTTCCGGGAACGGCAACAATGTGGCTGGATTTAACGTTGCACACCTCTTTAACGTAATATGAGGAGCCAAAAGCGTCAATTCATATCCCGTTAAACGAGCACTAGTCAAATGCTGCGTCTTTGTCTGACTAAGCAGGGCATCAACAGCATGGGGAACTAATACCAACAGCTTATGAGATAACACAATTCCCTCGCTTTGGCGTATTGACACAGCTGTCGCCGCACCGAGCGAAAACAACCAGGCAATGCTCGGGCAACAGGATCAAGTACGGCCGAAAAATATGCGCAAGGGCGCTGCTTGTCGCCGTGCATCTGCACTAAAACTGATAATGCACATCCATCCTTCTCATGTACATACAATGTAAAAGGCTTCGTATAATCAGGGGTACCTAACACTGGTGCTGAGCAAAGGGCTTGTCGCAATTTCTGAAAGGCAATTTCACAACTATTTGACCAGGGAAGAGGAATTGGGGTATCTTTTGTCAAAAGTACTAATAATGGCTTAGCTATGTGTGAAAACCCCAATATCCATTGCCTACATAAAGAAGCAAGACCCAAAAATGCACGCACGTCCTTCTGTGTGGAAGGTACTGGCGTGTCCAAAATTGCTTGAATACGATCTGGTGTGAGTGCACGCCCCTCCTTAGACAAAAGGTGACCCAAGTAAGACACCTTTGGTCTACCGCATTGCAATTTCTTCTTCGACACTTTGTGATTGTGAGATGCCAAAAAGGAAATCAAAGATAACGTGCATTTCTCACATAGCTCAGGAGTGTCGGCCGCCAACAAGATGTCGTCGACATATTGTATAAGGGCTACACCATCAGGCAGAACAAAGGAATCCAATTGTCTTTTCAATGCTTGACTGTAAATACTAGGACTCTCTGTATAACCCTGAGGGACTCTACAAAATCTATAAGACCGATTATTCAAAGTGAAGCCGAAAAGGTACCGGCTATCAGGATAAATAGGAATCGAAAAGAAAGCATTTTTCAAATCGATAACCGAGAATGTGGTCGCCATTGGCGGGACCAAAGTAAGCAACGTTGTGATATCAGAAACCACTGGATACTGAGGTATCACTATCTTATTCACCTCCCTTAAGTCAATAATAAAATGATAAACCCTAGTATCGGTATCTTTCTTCAAAATGGGTAAAATAGGGCTGTTGCAGACGTTGTATGGAACTTCCTCCACTACTCCCACCTTGATCAAATCCTGCACAATCTGTATGAGTGCCTCCTCCCCCTCCTGGGAAATACGATACTGAGGGAGGCGTGGTAACACAGCACCCTCCTGGACACTAATGTGGACAGGCGGAATCACCATCTGTCCCACATCAGTATCCGAAGTGGCCCACAAAGTACGAGGGAGAGAAGCCAATACAATATCCTCTGCAACCACACACATCCGTTCTGTCATAGGGCAATTATCGTTTAATATCACACGTACTCCAGTAGGGGAGCAGTGGATCGTAGCTCTGAAGTGCTTAAGCATATCAAGACCCATAATGTTGTCAGGCGTGTTCGGAGCAAGCAAAAACGGACAGGGTGCAGAAAATCGATCAACATGAAATGCAAGGGGTTGGGATAGAGGGCTTCGAGAGAGTGTACCATCAAACCCTACCGATGAACCATTAAGCCAGATGGGGGAGCCCTCGGAACCAATTGTTTGGACAGCGCACTGCGAGTAGCTCCTGTATCAACTAGGAACCGATCAGGAGAACCCAGAACATTTGCTGTAACATAAGGACCCTTCTGATCAACTGGCACTTCAACTGATTCCAACCCCCACCAAACGCAATCCTACGCATGCTGCGAATCATGGTACCCAGGGCGGTCATTCCCAGACATTTGATACTGATTTTGCCGATCAAACACATTAGGTCTATCTCGTTGCTGCACAGTAGGCTCAAAGCGAGCACGATCATTGGAATTCCCTCTAAAATTCGAAAAGCCCCCTGTACCTGTCGACGGTCCCTGACCACGTCCCTGACGGGGTGCATATAGTACCGGACAATCCCTGGCCCAATGACCCAACTGTTTACAATACGCACATTGATTTCTATTAACATCCGTCCGACCCGAAGGGGGACCATAAAATCCTCCTCTACCTCTCTCAACACCCCGACGAGGCGGACCATACACTTGTGCTAACATCACCTTAGTTTTCAAATCTTTCGATTTCTTCTCCTCATGCCCCTTCGCTTCTTGTTCCTGACGCTCATAATACTGAGCCATAGTCAGGAGGGATGCCAGAGACGAGGTGGACCAAGAACTTTCACTCGCTTTTAAACGAGCTGCTATTCCCGGTAATAAATTCGCCACATATTTATCAACAAAAAGATGTCGACCCATATCATCCGTAAGTGACTGACCACTGAAATCATGAAATGTTTCCACAAAACGCGTAAAGAAGTCTGAAACTGATTCATCAGCCTTCTGTTTACACGAGGCTAACATATTCCAGTCAATCTTTTAAGGGGGAATAATCGTTTTCAACTTAGTCAAGATAGCAGCAGGGAGATCTAGAATAAGCTGGGGCAGTTTTTGCGCGGGCTTTCTCTCCCTATCCTCATCCTCAAGCTCCGACCATTTGGCCTTAAAAGCGGCTTGATCATCCACCTTCCGCACAGATCGCCACATATCCGGTGGTAAAATAAGCCCAAAGAACAAATCTATATCTGCTAAAGTCATAGTACAAGAATTCAAGGCCCCTTCGACCTCTTCGTAAAAGGCCGCTGGATTCTTGCGGGGGTCAGACAATGCATTCTTCAATGCCATAACATCAGTCTTATGCCAGGGAGTATAAACCCAATTATACACAAAATATCCCCTAGCATCGGGGGAAGACATGTCTGAACTAGTACCCGCTCCTTTAGGAGGAACATACAAAGGAGCCACCTCTCGCATCGGTTTAGCATGCACTAGTTCACTCTTATCTGAATGGGAGGTAGACGACTGTTTCCCGCCAACATGTGGATTCGATTGCTCCTCTTCCCCTGCCTTTTGGCGCGCTCTCTCTTTAAGTTCAAGCATCGCGTCCCGCAATGTAAACAGCCATCGAACCGCATCGGGGACCTTGGAGGGAGAAAAAACACCGTTACGTAATGCTTTAGAATCTAATACTATATCATCAGGCTCAAGAACATCAGAATATTTCCGAAAGGCAGTAACCACTTCATCAGAAAAAGTTTCAACAAAATATAACTTTTCCCTATTCTGCCAACTGTCCAAAGATGCCAATAATTCAGTAAGAGATAGCTTGCCCTTAAGCGCACGAAAAGAAATTTTCCGAAGCTCACCCATACGATCAGTTGGATCGTGTGTCTACCTTATCCGAAACCGATCCAGAATCCTGTGACCTCGGGGCAGACGCGCCAACATAAGGGGGCGGAGAGCGATCTAATAAATGAAAATCATCTTCAAGATTAGTAAGGACAGGATAAAGTGGCTGGCGGACAGCATATTGACCCGATACTTGCAACCTACGTTCTTTCTCTTGTCTCTCCGCCAGTTCTCTTTCCTCCCGACGCTTCGCTTCCTGTGCTCTCACATGATCATTTTTCCGTTGCTCTTTATCAATCAGCGCTTTCTCACGTTTCTCTCGCTCACGCACTTCCTTCACCCATAACCGTACACATTCAAACATGTCTTGCCGAGCATGCCGTTTACACATACACTGTTCCACATACTCAATCTTACGCATATCAAACGATCCATACAAAGGCCATCGTAACTCAGGATCCTTTTTGGTGTATTTCCTCCACACTGTGCTGTACATTATAGAGGAAAGACCATGCTTCACGTACATATCCCTATTAGGAGTCCCCTCTGGGGGGGCTGGAGCAGATTCCTCAAGATTTAACCGGTTTCCAAAGCAGCAGCACCACTTACGAAGTGCGCTAAAAGCAGGCATGCTCAAAAATAATGCAAAATATGCAGTATTATCAAAAATGGCACTTAAACGTTGCGCCGTTCAAAGTTAAACAACTCCGGAGAAATATCTCCACATTACCTGCCTATATGTGTTGCAACGCATATATTCTCACAGTAATCAATACAAAATATGACCGGTCATCACAAATCAAACTCAAATAGCCAACCCAGGCTTCAAAACTCGGAGCAAGTACCGTACAACGGTGCTTACCAATCAAGAGTGTCCAGATTCCAACTGCCAAGTTCCAATATTCGCCCAAACGGCTATCACGCGGCAAACCGACAGAAGAGGTCTCAGTCGAGGACCGGCGCCACCCAGATGGTCAGCTCGGAAGGGAAGGAAGAAACCTCGGGATGCCAGGACTAAAAAGACGACGCTGGCAGTGATCACATCCCCGGCCAAATTCCTCACCTTCGTCACGACCAGTCCTTCGAGCATCCGAGTCGCCGATGAGCCCCACGTGACGGGCGCCAATTGATGAGTACAGGCCCCAGCTAGGCCCGCAAAATACAAGGGTTCGCTCTCCTGTAACGAAAACTAGAAGGAAGTTGGCACGGAAACTGCAAATACAAAGACAGAGTTTATTAACCCTTAAGGGTGGTCCTACAACCTACACAACACTCTTCAGTATTGCATAGAGTAGCACAAAGAACTTGCGTACATGGTCCCCTTTTATACACAACAGAGGGGCTCATAAGTGGGTGGATACAACATTGAGCAAAATTCATTACCATTTATGGACATGTTCGATACAGGATCAATATATGGGCGGAGTTAACAATTTCCTGAGCCCGCGAAAACATGGTCAAACAAGGACTAACTGATAACAGATGTGGTCAAGTCTGGGCATGCGCCAGACGGACAAAGGAGCTATTTATAGACTGTTACTAGGCAGATTACAAGGGCAACTAGCGAAAAGGTAGGACTCTTCTCGTGCAAAGCACGTTGAGACATGACAATACAAAATGGAGTCCGAACATTAGTCAACATAAGACAAGAAACACGTGTTGACTCAAAGAGAACACATGTCTTCAGTGAATGCTTAATCATATCGCTGTTTTAATTTTCAACAATATGGTATAAACTATGCGCCGAAAAGTGTGATATAAGATGAACTGGGGCGTGAAATATAATATGCAATACATTGTGTGCAATGACAGATTCATTGGAGAGCGCGAGATAGCCCAGGCACTAGCGCGTGCTATGCGATATGCGCCTTGGAGTGTAATATGCACAGGGCAGTGTTGTGTAACCTAACTACTCTCTAAAGTTGTAATATAAAATATGTGCTGGGGAGTGTAACGTTGCATATGCACTGTGACATAGATACGGATCCCAGATTGTAATATGTATGGCATAGCGCTGTGCGTTATAACATAGGCATCGAGGAAGGCACGTTAGATGGGGTAATATAACCCGTGCGAAGGCAAGTGTGGCATGACATATTCACGGGGTGGTGTTACAGTGCACATGGGCTAGAGAGTGTCATAGCATACGCACTAGCTGGTGGAATACAACACAGAGGTGTGAGGCACTCAGCGGGCACTGGTGGGTGTAACACAGCACTGGGCTCAGCCAGGAGCACGCTGTGACTCTCATGTGAGGTTCGTCTCCTTTCCAGAGAGTAAAATAAAAAGTATTACACATCCGGCGGTGGATGTGTGTTTTATTAACCGTGAGGTGGGTTTCTTGAATAGTTTGGTCGAATTTTTGTCGAATCCCCTTTGAATGGCTTGGTGTGCGTGTATATTAAATGTGCCCGTCAATAGCTACCCATGTTTGTATAAATAAACGACAAGGGTGTCTACTTGGAGAGTGCCCACCGACGGGGGCGCCGGAATTAGGCACGGTAGGGCATCAGACACGTCATCAGTGATGTCATGAGTGATGTCACTGACCATGTCATGAGTGATGTAATATGTGACGTCATCAGCAGTGCATTGCGGGCGCGCGAGTTATAGTTAGCTGAACTAACTATAACGGAGGAATTTCAATGGTTTTGTATGAGTGAAAAGTCTAGCTAACTATAACGCCCCTGAAACCTATGGTTTTTTCAGTGAATATATATACATATATATTCACTTAAAAAACCATAGGTTTCACACATGTTATAGTTAGCTGGACATTTCCCTCGTAAAAAAACAATGAAATTCCCCCGTTATAGTTAGTAAAGGGAACTATAACTCACGCGACCGCAATCCACTGCTGCTGACGTCAGATATTACATCACTGTATTTATTCACTTATTTACCCATTTTTCTTTCCTTTAACCTTTAGCTATACATATTTAATAAATATTTATTTTACAGAAAGACTCATATGTCATCAGTGATGTAATATCTGACGTCATCAGCAGTGGATTGCGGTCGCGTGAGTTATAGTTCCCTTTACTAACTATAACGGGGGAATTTCATTGGTTTTTTACGAGGGAAATGTCCAGCTAACTATTACATGTGTGAAACCTATGGTTTTTTAAGTGAATTTGCAAGGTTTTTTAAATGATTATTCCTAACTATAATGTGTGTGAAACCTATGGTTTTTTCAGTGAATTTGTACGGTTTTTTAAATTCTAAGTTATGTATTTATTATTTTAAAAAAAAATTTTTAAGGTTTTTCACTGTGCGTGTACCGTGCGCTCTCTGTGGGCGCGCTGTGCGCTTCGCGCACCGCGCGCCCACGTTACACCGTTCGCGTAATTTTCACGGTTCTACCGTGCACGCACGGTAAGCGCACTCCGCGATTTTTCGTAAAAATATTAAAAACATTTATGGCCCTTGGGGGTCCTTTGGGGACCCCCTGACAATGGCTAGGGGGTCAGGAACTGTCCACCCTGCCCCCTTTTCATGTTGTCCACCTTTATTTTTCACCTCCCTCGGACTGCGAGAGACAAAATGGCGGCCGACACTTCCTGGTTTCGACCGATTCGAATGTTTACTAAGATATAACAAATAATCAGAATTGCACTGGTGCACAGCAGGGTGAGCTTACCGTACGCGCACGGTGCGCGCCTATAGATATATATATGCTTTTAAATGCTATTTTCTCAGAAAATACTGAACAGATTTACACCAGACCTGCAAAAGGCACATCCCTGACCTGAGGACTACCTCTCTGCCAAATTTCAAGGTTTTCTGTTCAGCCGTTCGGGCTGTAGCGCGGGCTAAAGGTCCTATGGGAAAATTCATGGGGAAAACCCATTTTGGGACCCCCCTTTTTCTCAGCCCCCACTTGACGAATCCCCCTGAGACTTTCAGGGAAGGAGCGGAGCGGAGCGCCCCACCTATTTTGAAAATTTCGCGAGGATTCGTCAATCGACGCAAAAGTTATTCCAAATAGAATGTTGCGGATTTCCTATGGAAACACGGTCCTAACTATAACTATCTACTATATATATATATATATATACACATATATATATATTACCTAGTTAGGACCTATTTTCCATAGGAAATCCGCAACATTCTTTTTGGAATAACTTTGGTGCCCGTTGACGAATCTTCACAAATTTTTTTGAAACATTTGGCCCGCTCCGGTTAGCTCCTATCCTGAAAGTCTCGGGATGATTCGTGTAACGGGGGCTGAGAAAAAGGGGGGTCCCAAAACGTGTTTCCCCCATGCAATTTCCCATAGGACCTTTAGCCGCAGCTACAGCCCGAACTGCTGAACGGAATTACACCAAATTTGCCAGAAAGGTAGACCTTGGTTCAGAGTCGTGCCTTTTGCTTAAATGGTGTAAATCCGTTCAGTAGTTCCTGAGAAAATCAAAAGTAAAATCACATATATATCTGGGCGGAGCCTAACCACACATCTCATCATGAGATCTGATTGCCTGTCAGCACTTCATCCAAGAAGTGTTGGCAGCCATCTTAGGACCAATATACATGATAGCACCTCATTAAAAAGCATTGCAGTTAATAGAAGGTTTTAAGACTTTAGTTACATTATAAATCATTTGTTGATGGTACCATACTCATTTTAGGAATTGTGGTGTGTTCTAAGGTGATTTTACCATGTGAAAAAGCCTTCTGCTGTGATATCATGAATAATGTTTGAGAGAAAACTATTTTCTCATGCTTTTCCCACAGAGGTTTGGAAGGTGATCTATAAGCTAAACTGAGAGCATATTTTCTGTAAATTCACATTATCTTTCTCAGTCATGTGAGAATGAAGTCTGACATTCTCAGTAAAACATGTACATCCAACAAGGGCAGAGACTGTCCGTTGATTCCTTTGTGGTCTACTGCAGCTTCCCAGAGTGTTCTAAAGAACAACTAGAGCGCCAACAGTCCTACTTATGAGAAACGTATTGCACACCTGAAGCCATCTTGATTGGAATAAAGTGGTAACTCTTAAAACACTTAATTTAAAAAGGAACAAAATGAGGGGGTTCATTTTACCATAGAAAGTATGATTAGTGCTGCAGAAAGAAAAATTAGGGCACATTTTGAGTGACTTCTCAAATCCTCTTCTATTTCAATAAAAAGTTTTGACATGCAGACTGAAACATGCACTTTCAATACCAGCAGCAGACTTCCCTGGTGAGCAGTAGCTTTACTACAGTGATCTAAGGAGCAACTAGAGTGCTAACATTCTGAATTTATGGCAAATGTGTGATACATCTGAATGCCTTCTTGATGGAATCAAAGTAAAAAACTGAAAGTATTTCCTACTGAGGAGACTGTAGTAAATGAGGAAATTAGGAAACTTCATAACAAATAAGTCTCCCAAAATGGCTACCAGAGACAAAAGAGCCCAAATGTAGCCCAAATATCACCCAGATGTAGCCCAAGTATAGCCCAATGACAGAATGTCCCAGAGTGTTCTAACGAACAACTAGAGCGCTAACAGTCTTACTTATGACAAAGGTATGGCACACCTGAAGCCATCTTGATTGGAATAAAGTGGTAATACTTAAAACATTTAATTTAAAAAGGAACACAATGAGGGGGTTCATTTTGCCATAGAAATTATGATTAGTGCTGAAGAAAGAAAAATAAGGGCACATTTTGAGTGACTTCTCAAATCCTCTTCTATTTCATTAACAAATTCTGACATGCAGACTGAAACATGCACTTTTAATTTCAGCAGCAGACTTCCGTGGTGAGCAGCAGCTTTACTACAGTGATCTAATGAGCAACTAGAGTGCTAACATTCAAGATTTATGGCAAATGAGTGACATATCTGAATACCTTCTTGATGGAATCAAGGTGAAAAACTGAAAGCATTTCCTACTGAGGAGACTGCAGTAAATGAGGAAATTAGGAAACTTCAAAACAAATAAATCTCCCAAGATGGCCACCAGAGACAAAAGAGCCCAAATGCAGCACAAATATCACCCAGATGTAGCTCACATGTAGCTCAATGACAGAAGTGTGCAAAACACTTATTTTTTGTGTTTTTGCAGTTTTATATAGTGCAGACTTGTCAGGTATTGGAGTGCTTTACATGAGCATTGGTTACATCACTCAAGATCAAATTCATTTTGGTTGTAGACATGGGGAGATTAAGTGATTTGACCAGAATCACAGAATGTTGAGCTGAAGCAGAAACTCCAACCTGGTTCCCCAGTTACAAAGTCTGCAGCTCTGGAAGTAATACCACATCCTCTCCCCTAAGTGCAACATTTAATCAAGTGGTCAACTGGATAAAAAAACATAAAGATAACAAATAATTTAAAAGATCTTTGTTGCTATTTGAAAACTCAGAAAATATGTCCTCATTTTAGTTTTTTAGAGCACTAACCATAATTTTGATGCAAATAAGACCCTCTCATATATGTAATTTCTAAAGGAAATGCTCTAGGTATTACAGTTTTGATTACATCAAGATGGCGTCAGGCGTTCCACACTTTTGTAATAAATATAGAATGTTAGCAATCTAGTTGTTCATTAGGATACTGTTGAGAGGCAGAGGCCAGGGGCACGGACTCTGAAAATTGAAGGCAGGTAGGAGGGTGCAGAGGCAACAATTTGACCACACTGGGCAGGCAGGAAGGGCAGTGGCAGCACAACAGACTATGGGGGGCAGGGGCAACCAACCAACAATACAGGACTGGCAAGAGAGGCTGTGGCTATATAATAGACCATTGTGGGCAGAAGGAAGAGGCAGTGGTAGTACAACCATACATGCCAACAGACCCGATTCAGCCAAGAAACGTCCAATGTTTTTAAGCTCAAATGGGCTTTAGTTGATCTGTCTCCTGTCGTCAATCTCCTCTTTTTCAATGTAACTCAAAGGAAAAAATCAATATCACAGTTTTTTTTTCAAAATCTCCCTCCTACCAAGTTCAAAATGTTCGCAATTATGCTACATTGGATCGTGGAAGGCAGGAGGAATTGGGGTAGGGACATGGACTTGGATAACAGAGGACAGGAGGGACATGGTAAGGTGCACCAAACTGACCCTACAGGGCAGGCATCAGGGTTTGCAGCAGCACAATACACCACACAGGGCATGCGGGACGGGAGTGCAGCACAACAATCCATAGAAAGCAATAGGGATGGGACAGGACCATGCACATGGACAACAGAGAATAGACGGGAAAGAGGCAATGGTAGCTAGCTGACCATAATGGACAGACAGGAGAGAAAGCTGCAGCATAACAGACCATAAAGGGCAGGAGGGACGGATCAGGGGCATTACAATGGAACCGACAAGCCAGTAGGGAGGGAATAGGGGTCTGCACATGGAAATAGAGGGCTGGGGCAAGGGGACAGGGCAGGAGCAGCAGGATGACCATGGAGGTCAGGCAGGATGGGCACTAGAAACAAGACACAGTGAGACTATGATGGCATACACACAGACCATGGAGGGAAGGTGGGAAGGGGTCAGGGTCAGCTAGCTGACCACACAGGGAAGGTGGGAGGGGTCGTGGCAGCACAGAAGACCATGCATGGCAAGTGGGAGGGCTAGTGGCAGCACAATGGCTATGATGGGCATGAAGGAGGGTGCCGGCTGCATGCACAAAGGACCATGGAGGATAGAAGGGAGGGTCAGGACCTGGGCACAGACAAGAGAGTTCAGGGGAAGGGGCCTCACAACAGACTGCACGGGGCAGGCAGGAGGAGCAGTTGCAGCACAACAGACCAGGGAGGGCAGAAAGGTGTGGCAGTAAAATGGACCATGGAGGACAGGAGGAAGGGGATAGGGGCATGGCATGTGGCCAGGCAGGGTGGAGGTGGCAGGGACAGGTTACAGTCATCTGACAATGCTAGGCAGGTGGGAGGGGAGTGGCAGCTCAACAGAACACTCAGAGTAGATAGGAGTGGCAGGTCCATGGAACATGGTGGGCAAAAAGGATGGAGCAGGGGCATGCACAAAGACATCAGAGGGCAGGGGGAAGGAGAATAGTGGCAGCGAGCTAAGCACAGAGGCTAAGCAGGAGGTCAATGATGGGACATAGAATTGGCCAATGGAGGGCAGGAGGAGTGGGCTGGTGGTAAATGGAGGGCAGTGGCAGCACATCAGACCATGCATGGCAAGAGGGAGGAGGCTAGTCCATGGATTCAGACAACAGAGGATAGGGAGAAGGTGGCTGGGGCAGCAAGCTAACTGTTCAGAGAAGGTGGGTTTTAGGAACTTTATTGTTTTTAAAATGTGTGTCTGTGCGAACTACTTAAAATATGACCAAGTATGCAGCATAATCTCACTTTTCTTCAGGAAGAAGAGGACGTTTGTGACTGTGACTCCGGGCTCACTTGGCAGAAACACCCTCTGACCCTCCACCCCCCATCGCAAAATGTAATGCCCGTGAAAAGGGTAGGTGAACACAGTGTTATATAGAACATAGTCCTGAGAGCACGATTGAAAATGAAAACTAGATATAGTGTATGGTATAAACTATGCACCAAAAAGTGTGATATAAGATGAACCGGGTTGTGAAATATAATATGCAATACATTGTGCGCAATGACAGATTCATTGGAGAGCGCGAGATAGCACAGGCACTAGCACGTGCTATGCGATATGCGCCTTGGAGTGTAATATGCACAGGGCAGTGTTGTGTAACCTAACTAGTCTCTAAAGTTGTAATATAAAATATGTGCTGGGGAGTGTAACGTTGCATATGCTCTGTGACAAAGATATGGATCCCAGATTGTAATATGTATGGCATAGTGCTGTGCGTTATAACATCATAGGCATCGAGAAAGGCACGTTAGATGGGGCAATATAACCCGTGCGAAGGCAAGTGTGGCATGACATATTCACGGGGTGGTCTTACAGTGCACATGGGCTAGTGAGTGTCATAGCATATGCACTAGCTGGTGGAATACAACACAGAGGTGTGTGGCACTAGGCGGGCACTGGTGGGTGTAACACAACATTGGGCTCAGCCAGGAGCGCGCTGTGACTCTCAAGTGAGGTTCGTCTCCTTTCCAGAGAGTAAAATAAAAAGTATTACACATCCGGCGGTGGATGTGTGTTTTATTAACTGTGAGGGGGGTTTCTTGCACAGTTTTGGTCGAATTTTTGTCGAATCCCCTTTGAATGGCTTGGTGTGCGTGTGTATTAAATGTGCCCGTCAATAGCTACCCATGTTTGTATAACTAAACGACAAGGGTGTCTATGTGGAGAGTACCCGCCGGCGGGTCGCCGGGATTAGGCACGGTAGGGCGTCAGACATGTCAGAGCTTCACTAGCGCTGTAAATACATTCCACGTGGATTCATTGTATGCATAGTCGCCTTTTAATGAATATCACGCAAATCGTCATGGTGATAGTTACATACGGTTTGTCCAGCATGTCCTCTGTATTTTTATAAATATATTTTTTAAAAATATTAAAAAACAAAGGCCGGCCCCGGGGGATGGGGTCCCCGGGGCCATAAGTGGCCTGAGGAGGGGGGCAATGCAGCCCCCCTCTTAAATATATATATTTTTTTTTTAAAAGGCCATGCCCCGGGGGTTGGGGTCCCCGGGGCCCATTAAGGCCTTGGGAGGTAGGCCACGTGGCCCCTTCCAAATTATTTTTTTTTCAAAAAAAAAAATTAGGGGGCAGGCCCTGGGGAATGGGGTCCCCAGGGCCAATAAATTAGAAAAGGAAGGGGGGCCACACAGCCCTCCTTCTTAAAAAAATAAAATAAATAAAAGACCGGCATTGCGCCAGTGGCCGCGCCCCCTTCTTGCAGCACTCTGCAAACGCGCCCCCTGGCCAGTTGTAAGTTGGGGAATTAATTCCCTTTCAATACTGAGGGTCCCTGAGGGTCAACTAGCCCAACAGGTATCTCCAGTATGCGCCAGGGAGCTGCGTTACAGAAAGGTGTTCTGAGGCCACGCCCCTTTTTAAACCTCTCTGCAACGCAGCTCTGTGGCGCTTACTGGAGGTACATAGTGGGCTAGTTTGACCCTAGGGACCCTTAGGATTCAAGGGGACTTAATCTCTCAACTTAGAACGGCCACAGGGTGTGTTTACACAGTGGGGAAGGGAGGGGACGGGGCCTGAGGTGACGTGTGCAAACACGTCCTATGGTGCATTTTAAGTTGGGGAAATAAATCCCCTTCAATCCTGAGGGCCCCTGGGAGCTAACTAGCCCACCAGGTGCTTCCAGTAAGCGCCACTGAGCTGCGTTGCAGAGAGGTGGTCCAGGCTGTGCTACTTTTTACATATCTCTGCAACGCAGCTCTGTGGCGCTTACTGGAGGGATCTAGTGGGCTATTTGGACCCTAGGGACACTCAGGATTAAAGGGGACTTAATTTCCCAACTTAAAACGGCCACAGGGCATGTTTACACAGTGGGGAAGGGAGGGGACGGGGCCTGAGGTGACATGTGCAAACACGCCCTGTGGCGCATTTTAAGAGGTAGTTTTTAATCCCCCTGCCCTATTATATACTAGGAGTTTACGGAGGAGGTCATGCTAATCACAGGGGGACCCCAACACAGAGTGTTCCCTAGTGTATGTAGGTGTTTTCACCGTATTCTGAGTGTCTTTTAACATAGCACTGGCTCTAGGACTGGTTAGTCAGACTCAGTTACCACCAGTATCCGTCTGAAAAAGTTGAGGGTACAGGATGATTTTGCAACCAGGCTTCTTTCTGCTCTTCTGTTTGTTATTTCTGCCCGTTATCCTTCTTCCTGCACTTTTCTTCATCTTTGAGGACTTCTGTTGCTTCTTTCTGCATTTCTTTTGTTCTTACTGTGTTTTCTTCTTTCTTCACATGTCCTATCACTGTAGGCATAGTTAGAAATTAGCATTTAAAAAACCTTAGAAATTCACTGAAAAAACCATAGGTTTCAGGCACGTTATAGTTAGGAATTAGCATTTAAAAAACCTTAGAAATTCACTGAAAAAACCATAGGTTTCAAGGGCGTTATAGTTAGCTGGACTCTTCACTCGTACAAAACCATTGAAATTTCCCCGTTATAGTTAGTTCAGCTAACCATAGCTCGTGCGCCTGCAATGCACTGCTGATGACGTCACATATTACATCACTCATGACATGGTCAGTGACATCATTGATGACATCTCAAATGACATCACTGATGACATAACTGATGACATCATCCTTGTGATAGAGTGGCAGGCCTCCTCTCACCCCAATATAACCTTTGATACACACATTCAAAAATAGAAACTAAAATTTTCAAAACAATGGACATACCAATACCAGTTACAACCTATTCAGTAATTCTAAGATCCACATACAGATCCACTCATTCACCAACAGTCCTATACAGTCACTCATACATGTACTCACTCATCATATGTACTCATACACCTATACATCCAGTTAGACAATGCCACTCATCCATAGAGTTACTCACACACATAGTCACTCATTCTAATAAAGAATCAAACATCCATTTACTTGCATATACAGTTATACACACACCACCACACTTACTTCTACAGAAACTTACACATACTTAGTCTTTTAAACAATCACTTGTAGAAACACATACTTATTCATCCAGGAACTCTTCCAATCTCTTACTCTCACATATACTCACTTATATACACCAATAGTCACATATACTAGCTTAAAACATATGTAGTTACTCATAAAGACACTATTGAGACAGCCATTCACTCACTAACACACCCATGCACACACTCATCCACCCATACAGTCCTGCACACATGCTATCTTCAACACATACAAACAGCGAGCCACTCATTCATGCACCTATGCACTACATAATACCCCCCACCGAACCATATAGACACTCAGACACTCATACTGATACTCAAAAAACCAACTAATAACCTATATAGACACTCATGTAGCTACTCACCAACCCATGCAGCCACTTATACACAAAGTGAGAGACTATTACAGATATTTACATATTTAAACATTACTCACTAAGCCATGTATTCACTAAGATACACTTACTCAGTCAGTTATACAATCAATTTTTCAAAAACAAATCATCCATTTAGAAAATGATATACCCATTTATTCTTCCATCGACCTTGAGATATACATATGTAAAACATATTTAATTTTCAGAAAAACACACATTCACTGGATGATGTCATCAGAGATGTCATCAGTGGTGTCATTTGAGTTGTCATCAGTGATGCCATCAGTGATGTCACTGACCATGTCATGAGTTATGTTATGTTATGTTATTTTAATTTATTCAGCGCACAGCTACTCGGAAGTGTCCCGGCGCTACAGACCGCTGGGGAACCCGTCCTGGCTATCCCTGTGAGATGGTCCCTTTCTGGGTATCTCCAAGGTGAAACCAGGCATCCCCGGTGTCTGTGGGGGGCCGTTGTAGAGATGAGGCAAGCTTAATGCCCAGAGTTGCCGAGTGTGTTCCTGGTTAGAGTAGGTACCGAGGCGAGAATTATCGAGTCCGTTTTGACCCTGGTCCACAACCCTGCCGCGTCGGGAATTGAACCCTGGTCCCTGGTCGATTCTCTGCTTACGGATCTGCCGCCTCTAACCAATGAGCCACACCTCTCCATGAGTGATGTAATATGTGACGTCATCAGCAGTGCATTGCGGGCGCGCAAGTTATAGTTAGCTGAACTAACTATAACGGGGGAATTTCAATGGTTTTGTATGAGTGAAAAGTCCAGCTAACTATAACGCCCTTAAAACCTATGGTTTTTTCAGTGAATATATATATATATAGATAGTATAGTTAGGACCGAGTTCCCATAGGAAACCTGAAAATTCTATTTTGAATAACTGTGGCGCCGGTTGACGGATCCTCGCGAAATTTTCAAAACTAATGGGGCGCTCCGCTCAGCTCCTACCCTGAAAGTCTTGGGGTGATTTGTGAAGCGGGGGCTGAGAAAAAAGGGTGGTCCCAAAACGCGTTTTCCCCATGCATTTTCCCATAGGACCTTTAGTCGAAGGTACAGCCCGAACGGCTGAACAGAATTACTTGAAATTTGGCAAAGAGGTAGTCCTCAGGTCAGGGATGTGCCTTTTGCATATATGGTGTCAATCTGTTCAGTAGTTTCTGAGAAAATTGCAGTTAAAAGTACATAAATATCTATAGGCACGCACCGTGCGAGCGTAATTCTGATTGGTGGTTAGATGTCAGTCAACATTCGAATCGGTCGAAATCAGGAAGTGTCGGACGCCATTTTGTGTGTGGCAGTGAAAAACAAAGGTGTAGAATGTGAAAAGGGGGCAGGGTAGAGAGTTCCTGACCCCCTAGCCTTTGTCAGGGGGTCCCTGAAGGACCCCGAAGGGTGAAAAAAAAATTCATTTTTTTTTCAAAAATTTGCGGGGTGCGCGCACGGCGGCAAAAAATTCATAAAAAAAATAGAATTAAAAATCAAGTTTAAGTGTTTAGATGTTGGTGAGTTCTGAAAAGAACAGTTTTTTTTGTCTTTTTTGTTTTGTATTTTTTTTTTAGTTTTTTAACAATTTTGTATTTTTTTTATTTTTTTAGAGCAGTAAACAAAACAGGGAATGAAAAACTGTTCAAAAGGAACAAAACAAAAAAATGGAAAAAATTATGGGGTGGAGCATGTGTGCTGCTGTATTTTGTTCTCTATTAAGTTGATGCTGCTCTCACCATAACAGAGAACAACATTGCACACATTGCACCGTATATGAACCTTCTGGAACAGAGGGTGGATATCCAGAGGTCTTGAAGCAGGTGAATCTGCGGCCGCAGATGATGTGCTCGGCTGAGCTCCTGGAGGGTTGTCTCTTGTGGCTCTTGCAGATTCACGAGCATAAGCCACAGGATGCACTTTTTGGAAGTGCCTCAACATAGAATAAATACTAAAGGAGTATTTTTTTTTGGATCTCCTCTAGATAAGATAACTCCACAAACAGTGCATGTGACTTTTGGGGCATTCACCTTCTTCTGGCCCTCTGGAAAAGTAAAGAACTTCCATATGAATGAGTCCTTTTGTTTCCTCTGGCTTGGTGGCACAAAGGTCTCCTCTTCACTCTCTGTAGAAGATTGCTGTTCTGCCATTTTCACGTAGTGGAAAAGCTGTTCAGCTCCTTCTCCCAGGAAATAAGAAGAAATAATGAGGGGAGTGGGTGTGGTGTTTGAAGATTCTGGAACTGAAACTACTATGAACTAATGAAAAGTGTTGTTTCGTAATCACATGACTTGCCGTGCGCGCACCGTGCGTGCACCTTGCGCTCACCGTGCGCGCACCGTGCACGCATGGAGCACGCACAGAGCACGCAAGCATGCGCGCATGGAGCACGCATGGAGCACGCACGCATGCGCACACAGAGCACGCACGGAGCACGCACGCATGCGCGCACCGTGAAAAACCCTAAAAAAAAAAACTGTTTATAAGTTTATGGAAGATATTAACTATGCTGTTCAACTTTATCCAAATTTTAAAAAAAAGAGCTGAGCCATTCCATATTACAGGATACAGTCAATCAATAACTATATATATAGGTAGTTTATTGTAAAATAAATATATAAAAAATATAATAATACATACATAAATTAGCATTTAAAAAAACTTGCAAATTCAGTAAAAAAAACATAGGTTTCACACACGTTATAGTTAGGAATTAGCATTAAAAAAACCTTTGAAATTCACTGAAAAAAACATAGGTTTCACACACGTTATAGTTAGGAATTAGCATTTTAAAAAACCTTGCATATTCACTGAAAAAACCATAGGTTTCACACACGTTATAGTTAGGAATTAGCATTTAAAAAACCTTGAAAATTCACTGAAAAAACCATAGGTTTCACACATGTTATAGTTAGCTGGACATTTCACTCGTACAAAACCATTGAAATTCCCCCGTTATAGTTAGTTCAGCTAACTATAAATCGCGCGCCCGCAATCCACTGCTGATGACGTCACATATAACATCACTCATGACATGGTCAGTGACATCACTCATGACATCACTGATGACATCTCAAATGACATCACTGATGACGGCTATATTAATGAGTAAAAGGAGGGACAATGGGCGGTTCTGCGAAACCGCCGAAAAGCCGATCCACGGCGAGATCTATATCAACTATGTCCAGGATGGCAATATTAAGGATGTATATTTATGCGAAATAATGTCTGTTAAACAATACGAATGACATTGATATATATCAACTGATTGTAATGATGTATGTTTAACGTTGCGTCCTGCACATTTAAAGATGGCGCCCAAGTAATACATAGGGGTGTGCCAGTCCTTCCTTGCTCGCAACTTTTGGAAAAATGTAAACTTGTATATAAAAATGGCGCCGCGCTCTGTAGATCGTTAACACACTGACTAAGGGAAACCCCGAAACGCGTCTGTGAAGCGCTAAGGAATAAAACTGGCCCTAAAAAACTGAAACCGCGAGTGCTGTTGCCTTTTTCTCCGGATGGGAGTGAGGGACCCTGCGAGCTACATATTTCACACGGAGCACCACCGTGCAAACAGCACCCGCCAGCGAGTGCTCCGTTTTCTTTTGGTGCAGTGGAGCGATTATTTAAATACAACGGATGCACCGTTCGGGACAAGACTGCACAGAACACGGGCGAACCAGGCAAGACCGATGACTGATGTCGACGAGATATTATATCTAAAGACAGTCCGGTAAGCCGTATGCCTGTGTATGACTGATTTCAGAGTGCTAAACTGTCCAGAACTTGGCAAGGGGAAGTAATAAGGACCAGTAAGTTTTTCCTGTAAAGGAGCCCGGGACCGGAGCTCCTTTCCTAGAACACAAAATGTTCAGTGAGTCAGCGCGAAGGGAGGCGGCAGCCGACATGTTTAAGAAGAAAAAAACAGAAACAGCACGTATGGAATATCCTGTTTTATCTAACACCATGCAAACCCAATTCATAAAATTGGAAAGGCTACACGAACGCGAGGTGCGCAAATGGTGAGAGGCGACCTCTCTCCAGAACTACATCGAAGTGGAGAGGGTCCCACGAGGCCTGCGCATCTACACGGTGCCTGCTTATGAGAATCCTGACCCACTACTATTAGAGGAGTGGGCTGCACACACGGCTCTGTCTTGCAAAGGAAGCCTTGAGATCTTGGTAAAGTTCGCCTGGAGCGACAGAGCGAAGGCTCTAGCAGAGATAGAGACGATGGAAGAAGAGATTGCGAAGGATTCTGATAAGAATAAACAGGATGATCTAAGGGAGAAAATGAAGAAAAGATTACAGCAATACGAACGGAAAATACGTCAGAGGAAACAAGAGAAGTTTGACCGCGATGAAAGGGACTACTCAATGGGTAGAGTACTAACATTCGCGAAGAAATTTGATGGGCCTAGGAAGGAGATGTCGAAGAAAAAACAGACACCAATAGTGGCACCAGAAAGAATAGAAACTTCAGAATCTGACCTGACGGAAAACGAACAATCTGGAGATGACACAGCAGGCCCCTCAGGAGAACAAAAAAGAACCCCTTTTCACGAGGAGTTCAATTTGATCAGGCAGTCGTGGCTAAGGGGGGGGGAAAGCAAGCCCCCGGAGGCCGACACAGACAGACCAGAAGGAGCGGCTGGAAGAGGAAGAGGAAGGGGCAAAGGGGCCAGAGCCACTCGAAGCAAGAGGGGAGCAAGATGGTAAACGAAGCCGACAACCTCACCATCGTAAATCTAACATCGAAACAACTATCTGAGACGGAAGAATCCGTATTGAAATTAGGACTATCATTCTGCCCGCAAACCAGCTTTGAATTTACTCAAACCAGGATCGACCTTTTTAAATTTGTAAGAAAGCTGAAGTTACATAAGTTCTTCAAAATGAAACCCACAATGAAAGAAGCCAGAAAGATCAAAGGCAAAGTAAAAGAAACAGACCTACTAACAGTAGACGATTTAACAACACTGGAGTTACTAGAAGAACTACGACAAGAACAATATCAGACCCAAGACCATAGTGAAGATTCACTAACACAAAGAACTAGGAATCTGGGAATTGATCAAGAGGCACCATGCAGTAACTTCAAACCAATCTCTCAATTCTTGCCACAAATGCCGCAAGACGCTATTGATGTCTTTTCAGATGCGGTCATTAAGGACCTGGTTCAATTAAGGGAGAATGATAAACGAAGGACATCAAGAAGGAACTTATCAAAAGCCCAGGAAGAAGCTCTCAATAATCTACAGAAGGATCCAACCATAATCTACAAACCCTCCGACAAAGGAGGAAATATTGTCCTGATGCCAAGAGAACAATACGTAGGAGAAGCCCTACGTCAATTAACAAACAAACATGAATATGAACTAACAACAAGAAATAAATACGACGACAGTGTAAACGAATATCACACGCTGATCAAAAAATGGCAAGACAAATCTATGTTGACAATGGAGGAATTTCTTTTTCTAAGAACTTTGAACCCCACTATTCCCACCTACTACCATCTACCTAAGATACACAAGGACACAACAAACCCACCGGGCAGACCCATAGTGTCATCATTGGGGAGCCTGACGGAAAACTTGTCTGTTTTTGTAGATAATTTTTTATTCCAAGCTGTAACACAACTATCCTCGTATATTAGAGACACGAAGGACTTCATTTCCCGCATTGAAAAATTACAGTGGGAGTCATCTTTCGTTCTCATAGTCCTGGACATCACAAGCCTGTACACTTGCATAAATCATGAACACGGACTAAGGGCGGTGGAATACTTTTTGAACAAGAGGCCACTAAAAATGATGGAACATAACAAAATGCTGATTGAGTGTTTAAGATTCTGTCTATCTAACAACATATTCCTATTTCAGGGGGATCTCTATAGGCAGGTCTCGGGGACCGCGATGGGCACCTGCTTCGCCCCCAGTTACGCAAATTTATTTGTGGGCTGGTGGGAGGAGCAGGTGGCCTGGTCACCCCCAAATGCTGCATGGACAGGCAACATCATAACCTGGCACAGATACATCGACGACCTCTTCCTAGTTTGGAGGGGGTCGGCCGATAGTGCCAAAGAATACATCAACCATTTAAATCAGAACAATCTCAATTTGCACTTCACAGGCGAGATAAGTTCAGTGGCAGTGAACTATCTCGATCTGGAAGTGAAAATAAAAGACGAGAGAATAACAACTGCCCTATATCGGAAGCCGACAGCAGACAATAGTACTTTGCACGCTACGAGCAGCCATCCAATAAAATTAAAAAACAGCATCCCATACGGGGAATTTTTACGTTTGAAACGTAACTGCTCAAGGGAATGCGACTTCCAAGCTACAGCTAAGGAAAGTCTTAAGAGATTTGTAGCTAGAGGTTATGATTTAATACTATTAGAGAACACATTGAAGAGAGTAAGCAAGATACCAAGGGAAAAACTACTAAGGGCCAATGAGAATGGAACTAAAAAAGAGGAGGGCAAATTTCGCCTTATCACTACTTACTCTGAAGATGTCGACTCTATAAGAAACATCTTTCGAAAAAATTGGCATGTCCTGAAAACAGACACCATCATTGGTAAGGACATTCCACCGATGCCACTAATGACCTTTAAAAAAGCTAGGTCACTCAGAGACAAACTAGTTCATAGTCACCTAGATAATCCCATAACAAGACAAGGTACACTGAGTGAATTAAAGGGCTTTTACCCTTGCGGCAAATGCAAGGCCTGTGCATACAGCAGAAGGGTACTAAACTATGAAATCCAGGGAATGAGAACACGAAAAACAATCAACAAATTCATAACATGCCACACCACTCATGTCGTTTACTGTTTGACGTGTCCATGTAAGTTGAGATACATCGGTAGTACCATACACAATGTAAAAATAAGAGTCTTAGAGCACATGCGTGCAATTACCAACAGAGATATGAGCTACCCAGTGGTGAGGCACTTTGCCATAAAACATAAGAGTGATAGGAATCTACTCCAATTCTTCGGGTTAGACCATGTACCACCCCACATCAGAGGAGGGGATAGAGTGCTTAGGTTGAGAAGACTGGAGTCTAGGTACATCATTGATTTGCAAACAAAAAATCCTAATGGCATGAATAGTGGAGAGGAGCTTATAGTGCATTTGGGAATTTAGCTAAAAAGATGACCAAGAATGAACTTTAATATGAAATGCGGTACTGTAAATCTGTAAAAAAATTCTTAAACGAAAATATATATAGATGAGTTTTTTCCGTGCCGATACACAGCTATATTAATGAGTAAAAGGAGGGACAATGGGCGGTTCTGCGAAACCGCCGAAAAGCCGATCCACAGCGAGATCTATATCAACTATGTCCAGGATGGCAATATTAAGGATGTATATTTATGCGAAATAATGTCTGTTAAACAATACAAATGACATTGATATATATCAACTGATTGTAATGATGTCTGTTTAACGTTGCGTCCTGCACATTTAAAGATGGCGCCCAAGTAATACATAGGGGTGTGCCAGTCCTTCCTTGCTCGCAACTTTTGGAAAAATGTAAACTTGTATATAAAAATGGCGCCGCGCTCTGTAGATCGTTAACACACTGACGAAGGGAAACCCCGAAACGCGTCTGTGAAGCGCTAAGGAATAAAACTGGCCCTAAAAAACTGAAACCGCGAGTGCTGTTGCCTTTTTCTCCGGATGGGAGTGAGGGACCCTGCGAGCTACATATATATATATGTATATATATATTCACTGAAAAAAATATAGGTTTCAGGGGTGTTATAGTTAGCTGGACTTTTCACTTGCACAAAACCATTGAAATTCCCCCGTTATAGTTAGTTCAGCTAACTATAACTCGCGCGCCCGCAATGCACTGCCGATGACGTCACATATTACATCACTCATGACATGGTCAGTGACATCACTCATGACATCACTGATGACATCATCCAGTGAATGTGTGTTTTTCTGAAAATTAAATATGTTTTATATATGTGTATCTCAAGGTCGATGGAAGAATAAATGGGTATATAAGTGTCTAAATGGATGATTTGTTTTTGAAAAATTGATTGTGTAACTGACTGATTAAGTGTATCATAGTGAATACATGGCTTAGTGAGTAATGTTTAAATATGTAAATATCTGTATCAGTCTCTCACTTTGTGTATAAGTGGCTGCATGGGTTGGTGAGTAGCTACATGGGAGGCTATATAGGTTATTAGTTGGTTTTTTGAGTATCAGTCTGAGTGTCTGCATGGTTCGGTGGGGGGTATTACGTAGTGCATAGGTGCATGAATGAGTGACTCACTGTTTGTATGTTTTGAAGACAGCATGTGTGCAGGACTGTATGGGTGGATGAGTGTGTGTATGGGTGTGTTAGTGAGTGAATGACTGTCTCAATAGTGTCTTTATGAGTAACTACATATGTTTTAAACTAGTATATGTGACTATTGGTGTATATAAGTGAGTATATGTGAGAGTGAGAGTTTGAAAGAGTTCCTGTATGAATAAGTATGTGTTTCTATAAGTGATTGTTTAAAAGACTAAGTATGTGTAAGTTTCCATAGAAGTAAGTGTGGTGGTGTGGGTATAACTGTATATGCAAGTAAATGTATGTTTGATTCTTTATTAGCATGAGTGACTATGTGTGTGAGTAACTCTATGGATGAGTGGCATTGTGTAACAGGATGTCTAGGTGTATGAGTACATATGATGAGTGAGTACATGTATGAGTGACTGTATAGGACTGTTGGTGAATGAGTGGATGTGTGTGTGGATCTTAGAATTACTGAAGAGGTTGTTGTAACTGGTATTGGTATGTCCATTGTTTTGAAAATTTTAGTCTCTATTTTTGAATGTGTGTATCAAAGGTTATATTAGGGTGAGAGGAGTTCTGCCACTCTATCACAAGGATGATGTCATCAGTGATGTCATCAGTGATGTCATTTGAGATGTAATCAGTGATGTCATGAGTGATGTCACTGACTATGTCATGAGTGATGTAATATGTGACGTCATCAGCAGTGCATTGCGGGCGCGCGAGTTATAGTTAGCTGAACTAACTATAACGGGGGAATTTCAATGGTTTTGTACAAGTGAAAAGTCCAGCTAACTATAACACCCCTGAAACCTATGGTTTTTTCAGTGATTTTCTGAGGTTTTTTAAATGCTAATTCCTAACTATAACGTGCCTGAAACCTATGTTTTTTTCTGTGAATTTCAAAGGTTTTTTAAATGCTAATTTCTAACTATGCCTACAGAGATAGGACATGTGAAGAAAGAAGAAAAAATGCACAGAAAGAAAAAAAAGAAGTGCAGAAAGAAGCAACAGAAGTCCTCAAAGACGAAGAAAAGTGCAGGAAGAAGGATAACGTGCAGAAAGAACAAAAACAAGAGCAGAAAGAAGGCTTGTTGCAAAATCATCCTGTACCCTCAACTTTTTCAGACGGATACTGGTGGTAACTGAGTCTGACTAACCAGTCCTAGAGCCAGTGATATGTTAAAAGACACTTAGAATACAGTGAAAACACCTACATACACTAGGGAACATTATGCTTTGGGGTCCCCCTGTGATTAGCATGACGTCCTCTGTAAGCCCCTAGTATATAATAGGGCAGGGGGATTAAAACTACCTCTTAAAACAGGCAACAGGGCGTTTTTGCACACGTTAACTCAGGCCCCGTCCCCTCCCTTCACCACTGTGTAAACACGCCCTGTGTCCGTTTTTAGTTGGGAGATTAAGTTCATTTGAATCCTGAGGGTCCATAGGGTCCAACTAGCCCACTAGGTACCTCCAGTAAGTGCCACAGAGCTACGTTGCAGAGAGGTGTAAAAAGTGGCACAGCCTGGACCACCTCTCTGCAATGCAGCTCAGTGGCGCTTACTGGAAGCACTTGGTGGGCTGGTTAGCCCCCAGGGGCCCTCAGTATTGAAGGGAAATTATATCCCCAATTTAAAACGTGCCATAGTGCGTGTTTGCACACATCACCTCAGGCCCCGTCCCCTCCCTTCACCACTGTGTAAATGCACCCTGTGGCTGTTCTAAGTTGAGAGTTTAAGTCCCCTTGAATCCTAAGGGTCCCTAGCGTCAAACTAGACCACTAGGTACCTCCAGTAAGCGCCACAGAGCTGCGTTGCAGAGAGGTGTAAAAAGGGGCTTGGCCTCAGAACACCTGTCTGCAGCGCAGCTCCCTGGCACATACTGGAGATGCCTGTTGGGCTAGTTGGCCCTCAGGGACCCTCAGTATTGAAGAGGAATTAATTCCCCAACTTACAACTCGCCAGGGGGCGCGTTTGCAGAGTGCTGCAAGGAGGGGGCGTGGCCTCCGGCACGATGCCAGTCTTTTATTTATTTAAATTTTTTAAGAAGGTGGGCTGTGTGGTTCCCCTTCTTATTCTAATTTATTGGCCCTGATGACCCCATCCCCCAGGGCCTGTCTCCTAATTATATTTTTTTGACCCCAATCCCCAGGGCCGGCCACTGTTTTTTATTATTTTTTTTAAAATATATATTTATAGACACACCTAGGACATGCTGGACAAACCGTACGTACCTATCACCATGACGATTTGCGTGATATTCATTAAAAGGCGACTATGCATACAATGAATCCACGTGGAATGTATTTACACCACTAGTGAAGCTCTGACATGTCTGATGCCCTACCGTGCCTAATCCCGGTAGACACCCTTGTCGTTTATTTATACAAACATGGGTAGCTATTGACGGGCACATTTAATACACATGCACACCAAGCCGTTCAAAGGGGATTCGACAAAAATTCGACCAAAACTATGCAAGAAACCCCCCTCACGGTTAATAAAACACACATCCACTGCCGGATGTGTAATACTTTTTATTTTACTCTCTGGAAAGGGGACGAACATCACTTGAGAGTCACAGCGCGCTCCTGGCAGAGCCCAATGCTGTGTTACACCCACCATTGCCTGCTGAGTGCCACACACCTCTGTGTTGTATTCCACTAGCTAGTGCATATGCTATGACACTCTCTAGCCCATGTGCACTGTAACACCACCCCGTGAATATGTCATGCCACACTTGTCTTCGCACGGGTTATATTGCCCCATCTAACGTGCCTTCCTCGATGCCTATGTTATAACGCACAGTGCTATGCCATACATATTACAATCTGGGATCCATATCTTTGTCACAGTGCATATGCAACGTTACACTCCCCAGCACATATTTTATATTACAACTTTAGAGACTAGTTAGGTTACACAACACTGCCCTGTGCATATTACACTCCAAGGCGCATATCGCATAGCACGTGCTAGTGCCTGTGCTATCTCGCGCTCTCCAATGAATCTGTCATTGCGCACAATGTATTGCATATTATATTTCACAACCCGGTTCATCTTATATCACACTTTTTGGTGCATAGTTTATACCATACACTATATCTAGTTTTCATTTTCAATCGTGCTCTCAGGACTATGTTCTATATAACACTGTGTTCACCTACCCTTTTCACGGGCATTACATTTTGCGATAGGGGGTGGAGGGTCAGGGGGTGATTCTGCCAAGTGAGCCCGGAGTCACAGTCACAAACGTCCTCTTCTTCCTGAATAAAAGTGAGATTATGCTGCATACTTGTTCATATTTTAAGTAGTTCGCACAGACACACGTTTTAAAAACAATAAAGTTTCTAATACCCGCCTTCTCTGAACAGTTAGCTTGCTGCCCCATCCCCCTTCTCCCTATCCTCTGTTGTGTGAATCCATGGACTAGCCTCCTCCCTCCTGCCATGCATGGTCTGATGTGCTGCCACTGCTCTCAATTTAGTATGATGTACCAGTCCACTCCTCCTGCCCTCCATTGCCCAATTCTATGCCCCATCATTGACCTCCTGCTTAAACTCTGTGCTTAGCTTGCTGCCCCTATTCTGCTTCCCCCTGCCCTCTGATGTCTTTGTGCATGCCCCTGCTCCATCCTTTTTGCCCACCATGTTCCATGGACCTGACACTCCTATCTACTCTGAGTGTTCTGTTGAGCTGCCACTCCCCTCCCACCTGCCTAGCATTGTCAGATGACTGTAAACTGTCCCTGCCACCTCCACCCTGCCTGTCCACATGCCATGCCCCTATCCTCTTCCTCCTGTCCTACATGGTCCATTGTACTGCCACACCCTTCTGCCCTCCCTGGTCTGTTGTGCTGCAACTGCTCCTCCTGCCTGCCCCGTGCAGTCTGTTGTGAGGCCCCTTCCCGTGAACTTTCTTGTCTGTGCACAGGTCCTGACCCTCCCTTCTATCCTCCATGGTCCTTTGTGCATGCCCCTGCACCCTCCTTCTTGCCCATCATAGCCATTGTGCTGCCACTAACCCTCCCACTTGCCATGCATGGTCTTCTGTGCTGCCATGACCCCTCCCACCTTCCCTGGGTGGTCAGTTAGCTGCCCCTGACCCCCTCCCACCTTCCCTCCATGGTCTGTGTGTATGCCATCACAGTCTCACTGTTGCTCTTCATGGTGTGTCTTGCTTCTAGTGCCCATCCTGCCTGACCTCCATGGCTATCTTGCTGCTCCTGCCCTGCCCCCTTGCCCCCAGCCCTCTGTTTACATGTGCAGACCCCTACTCCCTCCCTCCTGGCTTGTCTGTTCCATTGTAATGCCCCTGATCCGTCCCTCCTGCCCTTTATGGTCTGTTATGCTGCAGCTTTCTCTCCTGGCTGTCCATTATGGTCAGCTAGCTACCATTGCCTCTTGCCCCTCTGTTCTCTGTTGTCCATGTGCATGGTCCTGTCCCCTCCCTCTTGCTTTCTATGGATTTTTGTGCTGCACTCCCGTCCCGCATGCCCTGTGTGGTGTATTGTGCTGCTGCAAACCCTGATGCCTGCCCTGCAGGGTCAGTTTGGTGCACCTCTCCATGTCCCTCCTGTTCTCTGTTATCCAAGTCCATGTCCCTACCCCATTTCCTTCCATGATCCAATGTACCATACTTGCGAACATTTTGAACTTGGTAAGAGGGAGATTTTTTTAAAAAATTGGGGTATTGATTTTCGCCTTTGAGTTACATTGAAAAATAGGAGATTGTAGACAGGAGACAGATCAAATAAAGCCCCTTTGAGCTTAAAAACATTGGACGTTTCCTGGCTGAATCGGGTCTGTTGGCATGTATGGTTGTACTACCATTGCCTCTTCCTTCTGCCCACAATGGTCTATTACATTGCCACAGCCTCTCTTGCAAGTCCTGTATTGTTGGTTTGTTGCCCCTGCCCCCCTTTCCACTGCCCTCCATAGTCTGTTGTGCTGCCACGGCCCTTCCTGCCTGCTCAGTGTGGTTAAATTGTTGCCTTTGCACCCTCCTACCTGCCTTCAATTTTCAGAGTCCGTGCCCCTGGCCTCTGCCTCTCAACAGTATCCTAATGAACAACTAGATTGCTAACATTCTATATTTATTACAAAAGTGTGGAACGCCTGACGTCATCTTGATGTAATCAAAACTGTAATACCTAGAGCATTTCCTTTAGAAATTACATATATGAGAGGGTCTTATTGGCATCAAAATTATGGTTAGTGCTCTAAAAGACTAAAATAAGGACATATTTTTTGAGATTTCAAATAGCGACAAAGCACTTTTAAATTATTTGTTATCTTTATGTTTTTTTATCCAGTTGACCACTTGATTAAATGTTGCACTTAGGGGAGAGGATGTGGTGTTACTTCCAGAACTGCAGACTTTGCAACTGGGGAACCAGGTTGGAGTTTCTGCTTCAGCTCGACATTCTGTGATTCTGGTCAAATCACTTAGTCTCCCCATGTCTACAACCAAAATGAATTTGTTCTTGTGTGATGCAACCAATGCTCATGTAAAGCACTCCAATACCTGACAAGTCTGCACTATATAACACTGCAAAAACACAAAATAATAAGTGTTTTGCACACTTCTGTCATTGGGCTATATTTGGGCTACATCTGGGTGATTTTGGGCTACATTTGGGCTCTTTTGTCTCCGGTGGCCATCTTGGGAGATTTATTTGTTATGAAGTTTCCTAATTTCCTCATGTACTGCAGTCTCCTCAGTAGGAAATGTTTTCAGATTTTTACTTTGATTCCAACATGAAGGTATTCAGATATGTCACACATTTGCCATAAATTCTGAATGTTAGCACTCTAGTTGCTCATTAGATCACTGTAGTAAAACTACTGTTCACCATGGAAGTCTGCTCCTGGTATTAAAAGTGCATGTTTCAGTCTGCATGTCAGAATTTTTTAATGAAATAGAAGAGGATTTGAGAAGTCACTCAAAATGTGCCCTCATTTTCTTTCTTCAGCATTAATCATAATTTCTATGGCAAAATTAACCCCCTCATTGTGTTCCTTTTTAAATTAAATGTTTTAAGTGTTACCAGTTTATTCCAATCAAGATGGCTTCAGGTGTGCCATACGTTTGTCATAATGAAGACAGTAAGCGCTCTAGTTGTTTTTAAGAACACTCTGGGACATTCTGTCATTGGGCTATACTTGTGCTACATCTGGGTGATATTTGGGCTACATTTGGGCTCTTTTGTTTCTGGTGGCCATCTTGGGAGACTTATTTGTTATGAAGTTTCCTAATTTCCTCATTTACTGCAGTCTCCTCAGTAGGAAATACTTTCAGTTTTTTACTTTGATTCCATCAAGAAGGCATTCAGATGTGTCACACATTTGCCATAAATTCAAAATGTTAGCACTCTTTTTGCTCATTAGATCACTGTAGTAAAGCTACTGCTCACCAGGGAAAACTGCTGCTGGTATTGAAAGTGCATGTTTCAGTCTGCATGTCAGAATTTTTTTATGAAATAGAAGAGGATTAGAGAAGTCACTCAAAATGTGCCCTAATTTTTCTTTCTGCAGCACTAATCAACTTTTTATGGAAAAATGAACCCCCTCATTTTGTTCCTTTTTAAATTAAATGTTTTAAGAGTTACCACTTTAATCCAAGCAAGATGGCTTCAGGTGTGCCATACGTTTATCATAAGTAGAACTGTTAGCGCTCTAGTTGTTCTTTGGAACACTCTGGGAAGCTGCAGTAGAACACAAAGGAATCAACTGACAGTCTCTGCCCTTGTTGGATGTACATGTTTTACTGAGAATGTCAGACTTCATTCTCACATGACTGAGAAAGATAATGTGAATTTACAGAAAATAAGCTCTCAGTTTAGCTTATAGATCACCTTCCAAACCTATGTTGGAAAAGCATGAGAAAATATTTTTCTCTCAATCATGATATCCCAGCAGAAGGCTTTTTCACATGGTGAAATCACCTTAGAACATACCACAATTCCTAAAATGAGTATGGTACCATCAACAAATGATTTATAATGTAACTAAAGTCTTAAAACCTTCTATTAACTGCAATGCTTTTTAATGAGGTGCTATCATGTATATTGGTCCCAAGATGGCTGCCAACACTTCTTGGATGAAGTGCTGACAGCCAATCAGATCTCAGGATGAGATGTGTGGTTAGGCTCCGCCCACATATATATATGATTTTACTTTAGATTTTCTCAGGAACTACTGAACATATTGACACCAGACCTGCAAAAGGCACTTCCCTGACCTGAGGACTACCTCTCTGCCAAATTTAAAGTAATTCTGTTCAGCCGTTCGGGCTGTACCTTGGACTAAAGGTCTCTATGGAAAATTGCATGGGGAAAATGCGTTTTGGGACCCCCCTTTTTTCTCAGCCCCCGCTTGACGAATCCCCCCGAGAATTTCAGGGTAGGAGCGGAGCGGAGCGCCCCACCTATTTTGAAAATTTCACGAGGATTCGTCAACCGGCGCCAAAGTTATTCCAAATAGAATGTTGCGGATTTCCTATGGAAACACGGTCCTAACTATAACTATCTACTGGCGACCGCCAGTAGATAATATACATATATATATTCACTGAAAAAACCATAGGTTTCACACATGTTATAGTTAGCGGAAATTTTACTGATAAAAAACCAATGAAATTCCCCCGTTATAGTTAGTGCAGGCAACTATAACTCACGCGACCGCAATCCTCTGCTGATGCTAATACTGTATTTAGACACTTATTTGCCCATGTCTTCTTCCATACATTTTTAGCTATACATATATTACAAATATTTTTTTTTCATAAAGACACATATGTCATCAGCAGAAGATTGCGGTCGCGTGAGTTATAGTTGCCTGCACTAACTATAACGGGGGAATTTCATTGGTTTTTTATCAGTAAAATTTCCGCTAACTATAACATGTGTGAAACCTATGGTTTTTTCAGTGAATTTGCAAGGTTTTTTAAATGCTAATTCCTAACTATAACGTGTGTGAAACCTATGGTTTTTTCAGTGAATTTGTACGTTTTTTTAAATGCTAAGTTACTTTACGCCATTCGTGGCGTGCGCGCCCACTTAACGCACTTCGTTCCGTGCGCGCACGGTGCGCTTCGCGCACCGTGCGCGCACAGTGAGCACGCGGTGTGCTTCGCGCACCGCGCGCCTACTTTATGCAGTTAGTGCCGTGCACGCACGGTGGGCACGCGGTGCGCTACGCACACCGCGTGCCCACGTTACGCTAGATGGGCCATGTACGCACAATGCGCTTCGGGCACCAATTGCAAACAGGGTGGGGAGACTGGGGATAATTTATTTTTTTTTATAATTTTTTACCGTACGCGTACGGTAAGCGTAATCGGCGAAATTAGCGAAAAAATAAAAATTCCGTTTTTGGCCTTGGGGGATCTTTGGGGACTCCCTCAACATTGCTATGTGTGTGGGAGCTGTCTAAACAGCCCCTTTACATGTTTTTGTGCTTTATATTTTAAACATCACTCTCAGTGCGAGAGAGAAAATGGCGGCCGCCGCTTCCTGGTTTCGGCCGATTCGAATGTTTACTAAGATCTAAGAGCCAATCAGAATCGCGCTCGCGCACGCCACCGTACGCGTACGGTAAGCGTACCGTAAGCGCACCGTAAGCTGGCTCAGATATATATATTGATTTAAAGGCTATTTTCTCAGAATCTACTGAACAGATTTACACCAAACCTACAAAAGGCACTTCCTTGACCTGAGGACTACCTCTCTGCCACATTTCTAGTAATTCTGTTCAGCCGTTCGGGCTGTAGCCCTGTCTAAAGGTCCTATGGAAAAATGCATGGGAAAAACGCGTTTCGGGACCCCCCTTTTATCTCAGCCCCCGCTTGACGAATCCCCCCGAGACTTTCAGGGAAGGAGCGGAGCGTAGCGCCCCACCTATTTTGAAAAATTCGCGAGGATTCGTCGACCGGCGCCAAAGGTATTCAAAATAGAATGTTGCGGATTTCCTATGGAAACGTGGTCCTAACTATAACTACCTACTGGCGACCGCCAGTAGGTAATACATATATACATATATATATATATATATATATATATATATATATATATATATATATATATATATATTTTCAACCAATGTGCCTTGCGCATGGGAGGTCACTCGACATTGCTTCTCTGTAAAATGCAGCATGCCGTCTTGTTTCTCTTAAAATAGTATAAATTGCCGACGCGTTTCAGGATATCAAATCCCTTCTTCATGGGCAGCAAACAAGCAACTGAAACTCTCGTGGTAAAGATGTTTCCTTTAATTACTACATTGGTATGACCGCCCCCAGTGGGCGTGTTATCCATTGCCTTCTGGGACATTGAGTCCTACCATGCGAGAGAGACTTTTTCCTTTGGTAAGGTCAGGTACATAGTTCGCATTTAACACTCCTTTTTAATCTTGGTAGGTGGAACCAAGATTGCAGGCTTGATTTGCATGTGAAGCGCTGTACTGTCAAAGCCCTGAAGGTTCAGAACTGCAGTCTCACAAGCTGGTTTGCACGTCTCCCCCAGTCTGTGATGGTGCTCCTCCCCACGGCTGGCCGCCGTGTAAATACTTTCAACCAATGTGCCTTGCGCATGGGAGGTCACTCGACATTGCTTATCGGTAAAATGCAGCATGCCGTCTTGTTTCTCTTAAAATAGTATAAATTGCCGACGCGTTTCAGGATATCAAATCCCTTCTTCATGGGCAGCAAACAAGCAACTGAAACTCTCGTGGTAAAGATGTTTCCTTTAATTACTACATTGGTATGACCGCCCCCAGTGGGTGTGTTATCCATTGCCTTCTGGGACATTGAGTCCTACCATGCGAGAGAGACTTTTTCCTTTGGTAAGGTCAGGTACATAGTTCGCATTTAACACAAGACGGCATTTATATGCAGAGAAACCGTGAGTTCTGTGTTCATACCCTCTCAAAAAATAGGTAAATGTAGCCGTTAAACGTGGGTTATTAACAAGAAATGCAAGGCTGACAGTTTCCCTCCAAAGGAACTAGTCATGTGGAGAATTCCGTGTGGACGAAGCCATGATGTGCCAGTATTTGACATTCTAAAATGAGAGAAATCATCCTAGTCTGTTTTCTCATTGAAGCCGAGAATGGGATTGACACGGCGCGTGAGCACCTCGCGCTCCGCCAGCCTCGCGCTCTAGCAGCCAGGGCCTCATTCTCATGATCGATTCCGCCCTTCTGCTGGAACCGCTGAAGCAGAAGAACAAGGCTCCGTCCGCCTGCTTGCAGAGAGACGATTTAGTCGTAGTGTTTTTAGAAACTACTCGTAACGTCAAGTGCTATTATCGTTAAGTGTATTTTTGTCTCACTTTTCTGGTAATTTAGCGGTCAAGATTAGAAACGATATATTTTTATAAAATAGTGCGTACAAGAGATGTTCTTTCCAATATGTGTATTTCCTTAGAAAAATGTGCCAACACGCCATTCTTCAGAAACTGTGAAAGGGAAGTTGTTATATAATTTGTGAGCTGGTTCGTACAAAGGAAGAAACGGCGTTTTACAAAACGAAAACGAATATGTTCGAACCGGTTCTGTAAAAATAATGTTAGGAGAACAACATTACCTTCCCATTAGACACCCCAGGCATCTACATTCTGTGATCAATTATACCCGACCCTATCAGTACAACTAAAATTAGTATTATGTCTACCTACCACACGTGCCCACTCTTTCGTGCTTTCCTATTTTTTCACCGTTCAACTTCGGGACGATTGTCCTCTCGAGGGTTTCAGTCTACCCCCTTAGTAATTTTCAGTCTTAGGTCGCCCCTTAGCCCCGTTACTCTTCCTTATGTAATCAGGCATTTGCCTCTCACCAGTCCCCTTCATGTTTCCAACTTCTTCCTGGTTTTCTTCTTTTCCTGGTGAACTTCCTTGAGGGCCCTACCCTCATGGGATGGTCAGTAAAGGAGGAACACACCTATGACTCTGCCTGACCTCAAAAAGTAGTGCGCCTGCTTTAGCCTGCCGATTGGGCTGGAGTGTTGAATGTTACGCGGAAGAAAGAAGAGGAAGCAATACCATAAAATCTTAGCATTACCTCTGCATCCATATTCTTCAAACTATTATGAAACATGAGGACAATCCCAAGCCAAGAGGCAGATTGAGGGGAAAGAGGAAAGAAGAACACAATAGAAGATGTCTTATGTGACAGCCATGAAGAGATCACCATCAATACACATACAAGGAAAAGCAACAAGACTTTAACTCTTACCAATGCAAGAACAGAGCACCACATAATCAAGTCAGACCAATGCAGGAAATCAGGTTGATGAGGAAAGTACAGCAGGAGGCCCTACAACCATCCAAGAAGGGAACCCCCAGAGGCCAAGGCCCAGGAAGCAGCAACCCATCTTATTGGGCATCCCTGAACAAAGGGGGGAGGAGAGGATCCTTTATCATATGTTAAACACAAGCAAAAAGAATTTGTACTGAGAAACTATGGGGCAGATTTATGTTCCCTGGCGCATCCCTGCAAATCAGCAAGGATGCGCCAGGGAAGATGCGTCACGCAAGTTTGCCCTTGCGCCACCGCAGATGCGCCGCATTTACAATGTGGTGCATCATGGCGCAAGGACAAGCAGATGCGTGACGTATCTGCCGGCGTAAGGTTGGCGCAGTGCTGACGCAACTTCAGCACTGTTCCAACCTACCCCATACCTAACATGGTGCGTCAAGCCTTACGCCTGCTTCAAGCAGGCGCAGCGTTTTGACGCATCAGCCTTGGGAAAGTGACTCAGTGAAATCTTATAGATTTCACTGAGTCACTTTTCAGGGGCGTTCCTGCGACGGAACGCCCCCCCTGCGTGGAAACGCCCGCTTTCATGTGGCGCAGGGCTTTACACCGTGACGCATTTCCATAGATGCGTCAAGATGTAAATAGGGCGCAACGTGGCGCAGGGTTTACGCCGCCGCTGTGTCACAAAAGTGACGCAACGGCGGCGTTAAAGTGGCGCAACTCCAACATAGATCTGCCCCTATGAGTTGAGTGGAAGACTTCATACCCTGTCTTCTAGCCCCAGATACCATAAACAGTAAGTCACCCCAAAGGAACCTTGCAATACGTGCAGTACATACCTGAGATCATCCAAGGCCTTCAAGGGTACACCAGACTCACACACATGATCCCCAGGATGGCAGCCTCAAGTTTTGTAAAGAAAGGCAACAGAACCATAAGCAGATAGAAAGGAGCAGGGTGCAGGACCAACAAATAAAATAGTACCCATAAAAAAGGTGCGGAATGACAAAGAGATCCCATATTGCCCAAATGAAATGTCACAAGTCCATGATGACAGCCAAAAATGCCACATTATGAGACAGAAGGTCAGAGGGAAAGTCAGTTATTGTTTCATAAGGTTAATTTCGAAGAACCAGTAAAACTAGTGGTAACTATCAAGCAGGCTTTCTTTTCCAGTCCAAAAAGCCAAATATATGTAAACACAGAGGTCAACAAAGACTTTGGGGTGTATTTACAAGAACTGCCGCTAACTGGAAATAGCATTAGTAAGCAGCAGTTTTCTTAACGCAGTCTATCGCCAAAAACTATCACCCTGTTAGCAATATATTTATAATACATCGCTACATGGCGATAGTAACAGCTAGCCGTGGTGAAATCTGCCGCTAACACTAGCGTCAAGGCGATAAAAATGTTGACGTTAGCGAGAGAAAAGTGACGAAAGGCAGTTAGCGGTAAAAAAACACACGTTAGTCAGCCCAACATGATAGATGCAAAAATAGCCTTTAAGTCCACCGCCTATGAAAAATAGGAAATAAAACCAATGGAATGCAGAAGGGAGTAGCCAGGGCCAAGTGCAGAACAGATCAACAACCCCTATACCCCCCCCAACAGCCAGGATGACCAGCCAGAGTTCTATGAGAAGAGGAAATGCAGATGTAGTGCTGCAGTTATGAAATGAGGCGCATCGTTCGGAAAACACAGTGATGTATCATTTTTCATAGTGCCCTCCTTGTAATACCATGGCAGCCAAAACCTTGAAAGCAGGGGCAGTCCTTGGGCCCTGGAGGCCTCGCTGGGCCTGCGCCTGTGACCCGGAGTGGGGGCAGAGGTGCTGTGGAGTTGCTGGACCATGGCACTAGACATTGAGGGGTCGGCGATCGCCCTTCCCTGGTGGTGAAGTCTAGCAGGTCGCATGGAGATGCGTTGCTGACCTGTGTGAGAAGACCGCATGGTGCCCCTTGGAGCTGTGAACTGTAGAGGCGGTCCTGCGCACCAACATAGGGAGGTCTGAATGGCATACCAGGCGCCACCGGGGTGCAAAGAGGAGATTACCAATGGTGGGCTGCGTCTCTCTGCATCACAGGTCGGAGGATATTGCGCTGGCCAGATGCTGTGGAGGGTGAGGCCCCTGAGATGCGCCAAACTTGTTTGGTGGGAGCACTGCAACTTCTCACCTAAGGGGGCCCTGTTGCATCACCTGCATCGGGGGGTTCCCCAGCGGACTTAGCGGTGACTACTGTACCCAGGCTTGTGAAACACCACCTTGCGGAGGCTCCTGCTTGCTGAGTCGCAGATCTGGAGAGAGTGCAGCGCATTGAGGCCCTGTGTCAATGTCCAGGTGAGGAGAAGGTTGGATGTGTAGCGCAAGAGGACCGGGGTGAGTCGGGCCCAGGCCTAGCACCTATGGGTGATGCCCACCGTGCCCTGAGCAATCCCTGCGCTGCGGCTGAACTACATCACAGAGGGTACCGCACAATATTGGTGGGGGACTCTACTTTCTGGCATAAGTTGCTAAGATCAGCCATTGGTGTCAGTGTGTGCCAGGGGCAAGGGGGCCGGTTCTGGCCCAGGCTCTTGGATATGCAGCTTGATCCACCATTACTCGCTGAGGAACTGGGGTACACAGAATCTGGTTGGCATTGTGTTAGAAATGGGATTTCTGGTTGGCTAGGGCATGCACCTAAGCCAGGCAGAAACCCCTACTCTAGTCAGGGCAAGGGAGTTACACGCTGAAGATAACCCCTGCTCACCCCCTTGGTAGCTTGGCATGAGCAGTCAGGGATATCCCAGAGGCAATGTGTAAAGCGTTTACGCAACCCACACACACAGCAGCATCACACTAGGCACACTACAAAAGAGACTCCACACAAAGTTATATAAAAATAGCCTTTGTATTATCCAAAACACATTAGATCATAACCACACATATACACTATGCCAACTGGCACTAGGCAATATTCACAGGGGATTATATACACATGACAGGGCCAATTGGGCCACTGTCAGAACCTTTAGAAAGAAAAAGTAGGAATTGTAAAACACAACCAATAATTAGTGGTACAATACTGTCCTTAGCATCATAACCTGCAACATAAATACATTATGTCTGCATCACATTAGGGGCATAAGACACATTATGCATAACCATCATAAGCATAAACACATTATGCAATCTCTGTAACTTAACATTAGGGCCTTGCGCCCTACCACCACTGACCCCTGGCCTTTTGTGGGGCTCAAACACCCTCTATCCAAAATGTCAGGGCTTACAATCCTAGGGCTTTCCAAGTAGCCCTCTGGCTGCCAAAGCAGTGAAACCTAGGTGCCCAGTGCGCTGGGGAAGGGGGGATGTATCTCACTCCTTTCTTGGCTTTTCAAAAAACATGCCCCCATCGTTGCAGCTGCCCCCAGGGCCATAAAATAAAAAACGAAAGGCTGGCCAGGCCCTGGGGGTTGTGGTCCCCGGGGCCAATAGTGGCCTAGGGAAGTGGGGCCATGCGGCCCCCTTCCTTTTTTTTTTTTTTTTAAAATGGGTCAGGCCCTGGGGGATAGGGTCCCGAGGGCCCATAAAACATTAAGAGAACGGGGGCCACACAGTCCCCCTTCCAACAAAAAAAAAGAAAAGCGGCATCTCCCAGAGGCCCGTCTCCTCCCTCTACCACTCTGCAAACACGCCTCCTGGAGCATTCTATGTTGGGGGATTAAGTCCCCTTGAATCTTGAGGGTCCCTGGGGGCCAACTAGCCCACCAGGTACCTCTAGTAAGCTCCACACAGTGGGATTGCTTAGAGGTGGTTTGAGGCTACGCCCCTTTTTACACCACTCTGCAAACGCACCTCTTGGCGCATTGCTGGTGGAGCGAAGAGGTCCTCCTGTGTCCTGAGGACCTCAGGAATAAAGTGGCCTTCATCCACCAGGCAGCAGTGCACCAACTACCCCTCTTGTTACCTCCAGTAAGTCCCACACAGTGGGATTGCTAAAACGTCTATGGAGGCCACGCCCCCTTTCTCCACCACTCTGCAAACGTGCCTCCTGGCAGACTATGGGATGGGGGATGAAGTCCACTTTACTCCCGAGGGACTTTGGAGGCCAAGAAGCCCTACTGGTTCCTCTTGTAAGTCCTACGCAGTGGAATTCCTGAACACTGGTCGGAGGCCCAGCCCCTTTCTCCACCACTCTGCAAACGTGACTACTAGTTAAAGAAGCATCTGCAAAGTAATAGGTTTCGCATTTGCGAGAGTTAAAGCTATTGGTGTTGTAAATGTAAAAGTTTTTAACTAATGTTTTTTGGAGTAGAGTGGATATACATTGTGAGAAGAGGAATTATGTGGATAGAAAGTATATGGTATTTAGTGTATAGTAATTATGTGATATGGAGAGTAATTATGTGGTATGGTAGTCTGCGTTGTGGAGTGGTAACCTCAGGTTTAGTCTTCCTCGTTTCCATAGAAGCTCAACTATGAACTCAGTGAGACAAAGAAGAAGGAATCACTAAAGAGCACTTGTGGACCTAGTCAGAGGTATGAGCAGGGCCATTGGAATTATTCGACTGTTTGGCTACACCGACTTTCGCACAATTATACATTTTTCGCATTGCCACATAATCCATCATCTGCTCCCTAATCTGCAGATTTGAACAACAAAAGCCTTGATTCTAGCTCAAACGGCTCAAACGTTACCAAAAATGAAGCGAGAAGTGTTACAGCATAGTGGAAGGCCCTTTGCAAACCTAGAATGGTCACTGTTACTTTTTGCTAAATGTAGGTTAAATTGGCACTAATGGTGTGCAAGCCACTCTTGCTTCTTTCTGCGCCTCTCTTGCTTCTTTATGCATTTCTGTTGCTTCCTTCTGCAAATTTCTTTCTTTTTCTGCAGTTCTCTTGCTTCTTTCTGCACATTTCTTCTACTTTCTGTACCTCCCTTGCCTCTTTCTGCACCTCTGTTGCCTCTTTCTGCAAATCACTTGCTTCTTTCTGTACCTCTCTAATCTCTTTCTGCACCCTTCTTCCCTCTTTCAGCACCTCGCTTGCCTCCTTCTGCACCCCTCTCACCTCTTTCTCCACCCCTTTTGCCTCTTTCTGCACCTCTATTCCTTCTTTCTGCACTTCTTTTGTTTCTTTCTGTACCTCTCGCCTCTTTTTTGCACCCTTCTTCCCTCTTTCACCACCTCGCTTGCCTCCTTCTGTACCCCTCTCACCTCTTTCTCTACCCTTTTGCCTCTTTCTGCACCTCTGTTCCTTCTTTCTGCACTCCGCTTGCCTCTTTCTCCACCCCTCTTTCCCCTTTCTGCATGCCTGTTGCTTCTTTCTGTACTTCTTTTGCCTCTTTCTGTACCTCTCTTGCTTCTTTCTACACCCCACTCTTTTGGCACCCTTCTTCCCTCTTTGTGTATCTCTCTTGCCTCTTTCTGCACCTGACTTGCCTCTTTCTGCACCCATCTTGCCTCTTTCTGCATCTCTTTTGCTTGTTTATGCACTTCTTTTGCCTGTTTCTGTATACTTCTTGCTTCCTTCTGTACCTCTGTTGTTTCTTACTGCACTGCTCTTGCTTCTTTCTGTACCTCTCTTGTAAATTTCTACATCCCTCTTGCCACTTTCTATGCTCCTCTTGCTTCCTGCACCTCTGTTGGTTCTTTCTGCACTGCTCTTGCTTCTTACTGCACCTCTTTTGCCTGTTTCTGCAACTCTCTTGCCTTTTTCTGCACTTTTCTTGCCTCCTTCTGCACCTCTGATGCTTCTTTTTACACTTCTCTTCCTCTTTCTGTACCCCTCTTGCCTCTTTCTACGCCTCTGTTACTTCTTTCTTCACTTCTCGCTTCTTTCTGCACTTCTCTTGCTTCTTTCTGCACCCATCTTGCCTCTTTCTGCATCCCTCTTCCCTCTTTGTGCAACTCTCTTGCCTCTTTCTACACCTCTCTTCCCTCTTTCTGTACCTCTGTTGCTTCTTTCTGTACTTCTCTTGTCTCTTTATGCACCTTTCGTGCCTCTTTTAGCACCGCTGTTGCTTCTTTCTGCACTTCTCTTCCTTCTTTCTGCACCCCTCGTGTCTCCTTCTGCACCTCTGTTGCTTCTTTCTGCACTTCTCTTCCTTCTTTCTGCACCCCTCTTTCTCTTTCTGCACCTCTCTTGCCTCTTTCTGCACCCCTGTTCCCTTTCTGCACCTCGCTAGCCTCTTTCTGTACCAATCTTGCCTCTTTCTGAACCTCTGTTGCTTCTTTCTGTACTTCTATTGCCTCTTTCTGTACCTCCCTTGCTTCTTTCTTCTACTCACTTGCCTCTTTCAGCACCTCACTTGCCTCTTTCAGCACCTCTTTTGCTTTTTTCTGCAGATCTCTTGCCCCTTTCTGAACCTCACTTGCCTCTTTCAGCACCTCTGTTGCTTTTTTCTGCAGATATCTTGCCTTTGTCTTTACCCCTCTTTTCTCTTTCTGCACCGCTCTTGCCTCTTTGTGCACCCCTGTTCCCTCTTTCTGTACCTTTCCTGCCTGTTTCTGTACCTCTCTTGCCTCTTTCTGTACCTCTGTTGCCTCTTTCTTCACTTCTCTTGCTCTTACTGCACCCTTCGTGCCTCTTTCAGCACCTCTGTTACTTATTTCTGCACTTCTCTTCCTTCTTTCCTGTACCTCTCTTGCCTCTTTGAGCACCCCTCCTACTTTTTTGTGCTCCCTTCTTACCTCTTTTTGCTCCTCTGTTGGTTCTTTCTGCACTGCTCTTGCTTCTATATGCAACTCACTTGCCTCTTCCTGCACGTCTCTTGCTTCTTTCTACACCTCTGTTGCTTCTTTCAGAAATTCTCTTGCCTCTTTCTTCACTTCTCTTCCTTCTTTCGGCACTCCTCCTACCTCTTTCTGTACCTCTCTTACCTCTTTGTGCACCTCTCCTACCTCTTTGTGCACCCTTCTTGCCTCTTTTTACACCTCTGTTGGTTCTTTCTGTACTTCTCTTGCTTCTTTCTACACCTCTGTTGCTTCTTTCAGCAATTCTCTTGCCTCTTTATGCTATTATTTTGCTTGTTTCTGCACCTATCTTACTTCTTTCTGCACCTCTGTTGCCTCTTTCTGCACTTCACTTGTTCCTTTCTGCACCTTTTTTTCCTCTGTCGGCACCTCTGTTGCTTCTTTCTGCACGTCTCTTCCCTCTTTCTGCACCTCTGACGTAGAGGTAGTTTTAATCCCCCTGCCCTATTATGTACTAGAGTCTTACAGGGGAGATCATGCCAATCACAGGGGTACCCCAATCCACAGGGTACCCTAGTGTAAGTAGGTGTTTTCACTGTATTCTAAGTGTCTTTCAGGAGAGCATTGGCTCTGGGCCTGGTTAGTCAGAGTCAGTTACCACTGGTACCAGTCAGCAAACAGTTGGGGGCATAGGATGACTTTGCAACAAGGCCTCTTTCTGTACCTCTGTTGATTCTTTCTTCATATCTCTTGCTTCTTTCTGCACCTTTCTTCATCCCTCTGGACTTCTGTTGCCTCTTTCTGTATTTCTCTTGCTTCTTTCTGCGCTTTTCTTCTTCTTTCTGCACATGTCCTACCTCTGTAGGAATAGTTAGAAATTAGCATTTAAAAAACCTTAGAAGTTCACTTAAAAAAACACAGGTTTCAGGGACGTTATAGTTAGTTGGAAATTTCACTCGTACAAAGCCAGAGAAATTCGGCTGTTATAGTTAGTTGAGCTTACTATAACGTGTGCCCCAGCAACGCACTGCTGATGGTGTCACATATTACATCATTCATGCTATGGTCAGTGATATCACTGATGACATCACTTATGACATATCAAATGACATCACTGATTACATCACTAATGTCATCATCCACGTGATAATCTGATACACCTCCTCATTCCCTAATATAACCTTTGATACACCCACTCTAAAATACAGACTGCCATTTTTAAAACCATAGATACACCAACACCAGTTACTACATACCCACTCACTGATTCCTAGGTCTACACACACATCCACTCATTCACCCATAGTCACTCATACATGCAGTCACTCATTAATACAGCACTATCATATGCACTCATACACCTATACAGACACTCACACACCACCACTTATCCATGGAGGTACTCACGTACCTAGTCAGTCATGCAAAGAATCAATCACACTCCCATTTAATCACATATACAGTTATACACACACCACCTCACTTATTCATACAGATACTAACACATACCTACTCTCTTATATAATCACTGATACAAGCACACACTCATCCATACAGCCACTCTCACAATCACTCAATCTCATATATAGTTATGTATATACTCCAACACTCACATATACTGCCTTTCACATATGTAGTTACTCACACATGTGCCACTAAGACATCTATTCACTCACCAACACACCCATACACACACTCACCAACCCCTACAGCCCTTCACACATGCAGTCTTGAACCCATACTCCCAGTGAATCACCCACTCAGACATCTATACACAGAGTCACACACTCCCCACCCACCCACACAGACTCCCAGGCACCCATACAGATACTCAGACAACCAATCATTAACCCATATAGACACTCATGTAGCTACCCACCAACCCATGCAGCCGCTTACACACCAACAGACAGACTGATACAGACATTCACACAGTTTAGTCACTGACCCATGCATTCAGTGACACATTTAATCCCTCACTTATACAGTCAGTCATGCACCTACTAAATTATCCATTCAGAAATTCACTCATTCTTTAATGCACCTTGGCCTATACATATATATATATATATATATATTCACTGAAAAAACCATAGGTTTCACACACGTTATAGTTAGGAATTAGCATTTAAAAAACCTTGCAAATTCACTGAAAAAACCATAGGTTTCACACATGTTATAGTTAGCGGAAATTTTACTGATAAAAAACCAATGAAATTGCTCCGTTATAGTTAGTGCTGGCAACTATAACTCACGCGACCGCAATCCTCTGCTGATGCTAATACTGTATTTAGACACTTATTTGCCCATGTCTTCTTCCATACATTTTTAGCTATACATATATTACAAATATTTTTTTTTCATAAAGACACATATGTCATCAGCAGAAGATTGCGGTCGCGTGAGTTATAGTTGCCAGCACTAACTATAACGGAGCAATTTCATTGGTTTTTTATCAGTAAAATTTCCGCTAACTATAACATGTGTGAAACCTATGGTTTTTTCAGTGAATTTGCAAGGTTTTTTAAATGCTAATTCCTAACTATAACGTGTGTGAAACCTATGGTTTTTTCAGTGAATTTGTACGGTTTTTTAAATGCTAAGTGACTTTACGCCATTCGTGGCGTGCGCGCCCACTTAACGCAGTTCGTTCCGTGCGCGCACGGTGCGCTTCGCGCACCGTGCGCGCACAGTGAGCACGCGGTGCGCTTCGCGCACCGCGCACCCACTTTACGCAGTTAGTGCCGTGCCCACGTTACGCTAGATGGGCCATGTACGCACGATGCGCTTCGCGCACCGTGCGCACATGGAGGACATATTATGCGCTTCCTTGTGATAGGTAATCTGTTGAAATTTTTTGGGAAATGTCTGTGCTCTGATAAGCCATGCACAAATGGTGGCCTTCGGCCACCATTTGCACAAGGGGTGGAGAAAGTGTGGATAGTGTTTTTTTTATTTTTATTTTTTTACCGTACGCTTACGGTAAGCGTACGGTAAGCGTACCCCGCGAAATTGCCGAAAAAAAAATAATGCCGTTTTTGCTCTTGGGGGATGTTTGGGGACTCCCTCAACATGACTATGTGAGAGGGAGTTGTCAAAACATCCCCGTAACATGTTTTTGGCCATCATGTTTGATACATAACACTCAGTGCGGTAGACAAAATGGCGGACGCCGCTTCCTGGTTTCTGCCGATTCGAATGTTTACTAAGATCTAAGAGCCAATCAGAATCGCGCTCGCGCACGCCACCGTACGCTTACCGTAAGCGTACGGTAAGCGTACCGTAAGCGGGCTCAGATATATATATTGATTTAAAGGCTATTTTCTCAGAATCTACTGAACAGATTTACACCAAACCTACAAAAGGCACTTCCTTGACCTAGGGACTACCTCTCTGCCAAATTTCTAGTAATTCTGTTCAGCCGTTCGGGCTGTAGCTCGTTCTAAAGGTCCTATGGAAAAATGCATGGGAAAAACGCGTTTTGGGACCCCCCTTTTATCTCAGCCCCCGCTTGACGAATCCCCCCGAGACTTTCAGGGTAGGAGCGGAGCGTAGCGCCCCACCTATTTTGAGAAATTCGCGAGGATTCGTCGACCGGCGCCAAAGTTATTCAAAATAGAATGTTGAGGTTTTCCTATGGAAACGTGGTCCTAACTATAACTACCTACTGGCGACCGCCAGTAGGTAATATATATATATATATATATATATATATATATATATATATATATATATATATATATATATATATATATCATATTTAAACTTTACAGAAACACACAGTCACTGGATGATGTCATCAGTGATGTCATTTTAGATGTCATCAGTGATCTCATCAGTGATATCCCTGACCATGTCATGAATGCTATGTGAGTCATCAGCAGTGCATTGCAGGGGTGTGGGTTATAGTTAGCTCAACTAACTATAACAGCCACATTTCTCTGGTTCTGTATGAGTGAAATGGACAACTGATTCTAACGTCCCTGAAACCTGTGTTTTTTTCAGTGAATTTCTAAGGTTTTTTTGTGACTGGTAGAGTGAAAAGAATATACTTGGAGGTACTTGATTACTGAGACTACACATATTGGAGTCAGAATACATTATAAATCCCGATTCATGTGCACCTTATGATCTGATGGAAACAGAAGAATTATCTGTACATCTATAAAACAACCTTGAGTTTAGATGCAACAGGCCCTTTTGTTTTTTTACAACTAGAATATTAATGTCTTTTCTCCTGCACATTTTCTTTGGCATGGTTTCCTTACCTTCTGTTAGAAGCTAAATACATGTTCTGTTCTTTTCAGATTGTGGTGTACTATACAGGATAATATGGACTTGTGAGGTTAATATATTTGTCAGGGTCTTGCTGTCCTAATTTGACTTTTTGTTTTTCAAAACTCCCAACACCCCATTGGGGCCGCATATATTTGAATGTGTGAAAATTCTATATCATTATATCTGATGTAACACACAGATAGTAACCATAAGTACATATGTATATGTTACCCAGTTGGACTTTATTAGTATTGTAGTTGTATAAAGCGGATAGCTACCCCTTGGGGTTTACCAGCGCTATGCGGTAGGCAAATGGCCTGGACAGATACATCCTAGAATAGCCACATTTTCAAATCCTTACTGAAAATAGTGAGAGAAGTACAGCCACTAAAAGAATCTGGAAGAGAGTTCCACATCTTAGTGCTAAGGAAAGAGAAGGAGTGGCCCCCCTCAGAGCTCGATTAATTCTGTCGACTATGTACAGTTACTGCTTTACTCGAGTGCGGTGCACGAGAGGGGTGGTAAGGAGATACCAATTTTTGTTGGTATCGTGGCCCAGTCAAAGAAGACATTTTGTGCATATAACAGTGTTTCTTGAATTGCTTGATCATCAGGGGTTTAAGATCGCCACCCTCACTCCCCTCTGGAACATTAAGTATTCATAAGTTGTTCCTACGAGAATTATTTTCTAATCTTTTCATCCTATCCCGTAGGGCTGTCTCTTCTTTTTTCATAGCTGTGATATCAACTTTCATAGCGTCAAGCTGCTCCGTTAATGCTCCCACATTAGATTGTAGAGTTTCCGTCCTTGCATTTCAAAGGTCTACTTTTTTATCCAGTGTTTCACAAAAACTCCAGATCTCTCCTTGGTTTGCGGCGGAGACCTCAAAACTAACCCTGGGCGTAGTTCGCGAAGTAGCACTATGCGAAGCTACGCAAAGTGCACTTCGCGCTATGCGTAGCACTTCGCGAACTGCGTAGTACCCTGTTCGCACTGTGCAAGATGTTGTTTTCAATGATTGCACAGTGCGGACAAGCAACCGGCACTGTGTAATCATTGAAAACGGCATCTTGCACAGTGCGAGCTGTAGTTTTCTGCCGCTCGAGTAGATTTTGACTCGAGCTGCAGCTTTCTCAACGCGGACTGGTAGTTTCTCATCGCGAGCGGTCGCGAGCATACGCGACCACTCGCAATGAGAAACCTGACCTCCTCGCGTTGAGAATCTCACCGGGGAGGTTTATTTTCCATGCTTGCGATCGCCAACTTGATGTTGCTGATCGCAAACAAGGAAAAAATCTCGCCGGGATGTCATTTTGCTTGCTCGCGGTCGCCAACTTGACGTTGAGGACCGCGAGCAAGCAAAAAATGACCGCTGCACTATGCAACACTAGGCTACGCGTGTTTGCACTGTGCTACGTGCAATTCGCGTAGTGCGAAGTAGCGCAAACTTCGCAAACTACGCGAGCGTAGCGTAGTGCTTTGCCCAGGCTTACTCAAAACCCTTTTTAATATCTGCCGCCAACGAAGCCATAAGACGCTCTATGGAGGAAATCGAATGTGTCTCTAAAATTGGGGTCTATAAATTTGAAGTTGTTACTGTTACCCTTTATGATCAAGCTCTTGAGAGAATCACTCGATTTAGAAATCCCTGATGAGGAATTGGACAGGAATTTTCAGAGGATCCATCGGGATCCCTTCAGAAGGAATCCGAATCGCTCTAAGCCAAGGAAAATACTTATTAATTTTCACACTTATTCAGTGAAAGAGAGGATACTTAATCCATCTCTCAAATATAAATCTTTGAAAAGCAAGGACTTTCCCTTCCAGATTAGATCGGATCTGGCCAGAGCCACGATAGAAAGGCAGTGGGAACTGGGCAGAAAGTTGGAGGACTTTAAAAAGGTGGGAGCAGTGGCCCAACTCAAATTCCCTGCCTCTTTGAAGATCACTTTTAAAAATAAAATGTACAATGTGAGAGCGGTACAGGAAGCAGAGGATTTGCTATCAAATTTACAGGCGGGCTAGGTATATCTTATCTACTGGGCTCCGTCTTTAGTTTCTAGCCCCCGTTTCTTTCTTTTTGTCTTTCTTTCTTCTAAGTATTCTTATATGCTGGAAGATTCGGGGGTAGAATAGTTACGGGGAGAAGGGATTAAAGAAATTAAGATGAGCATTGATAAGCATAGATGGGGCTTCTCTTCTTTCCTTCTTCTATATCTTTTTCATTATATCTTAAATCTACATGTATTGCTTTGTAATAGGCTGGCTTAGGAATAGGTATATTGGTTTCTCTTTTTTTTGTTTGGAATTTTTTCCTTTCTTGGCACTGCTGATTGTGTTTTTCTTTTGGTTAGATGTGGGTGAGAGACTTCAGGATGCAACTACCTGGACTCTTTTTTGTCCGGATGATTGGGGGTTGGGTTCTCTATGGGTGGGGGGTCGATGGGTATGGGGTAGGGGTGGGGAAGGGAGGAGGGGGAAAATAAAAGAAAAATCCTCATTTTCGTCACTCTAAATATGTCCAGTCTTAGAGTTGAGATAAAGGGCGCAGGCAAGGTGCTGACGATGTTGAAAGCCGACACTCTATGTTTTTTATAGAGTAGGGAAGAGGGAACCGCCATGACTTCTTTTCAGATTCTTTCCTGGAACGTCAACGGCATGCGCACTAGACCAAGGAGAGACAAGATCTTGCAGTATTTGCGGGACTCTTCGGCAAAGGTCATTGTCCTCCAGGAAACACATTTAATGGAAGATGAAATGATCTCTCTGCTAAAGCTTCAAAGTTGGGTTGGTTCCCATGTAAGTACAAATCAGTCAGCAAATATCAGAGGGGTTTTAATTATTTTTAAGAGGTCAGCAAGTGCCCATATTTGTTCTGATGGAGCAGGTAGTGCAACATTTTGTATACCTCCTCTATTTTTGCATGAAAATACTAATTATAAAATCGATTAATTATAATATTATTAAACAAGTATTGCATGTATACTAATCAACATTATTAATACTAAAATACACATGGGATTTGCTAATTGCATGGCTAAATAACTCTTATAACGAAAATCTGTACGCATATTAACAATAGTATATGTGGTAATAGAATACTGCATGATACATGTTGCTTTGTGATGTTGCACCCTTGAGGAGAATCGAAAAAGGTGAATATAATTGCTTTAAATGTCGCTATATGCTAGATAAATACAAGCACATAGAGGGATTAGCAAGGGGTTCACAGGATCACCATTTCCATGAATTAATTATTCTTTTGTGTTTGTTTCGCTTATGTTGGCATTTGGGCCCAAATCCAATATGGCCGCTGACACCACACGCAGAAGTGGCCACTGTCTCATGAGGCGCGAAGTGAGCTGCGCATGTGCAAGAAATCTCCTAAACCTCGTAGCGACCTTTGCACAAACTGTCACCGGTCAAGGAGACAAAACGGGACACTCGCCAAGACACGGGAACAATCAACCTTACAGTAAACAAGCCAATATTTCGCTAACCGATGACCTCAACCCTCGAACTGTACTGAAAATCTTGGAATATTAGTCGTACGATCTCAACCAGCCAATCACGACGGTTCTAAAGTTTAATATTGTATCTTCTATGACTTGTTTTATTATAAAAAGGATAGTAGAATAGGGAGGGAAGATTGATGCGGATGATGCGGATGATGATCTCTCTTTCCATTTATCATTTTCCATGTTCGTTGTGACGCCTTTCCGAAGATCCAGATGCTGCCCGACAGCTTGATGACTGCATACTTAGTCTAAAAATCCACAAACTATGATATATGCTCGCACGATTTCTGGTCCTTTGATAAATTGGGACTGTAGCGTGCTGAGCAGAGGACTTTGAGCTTTGACCTGCTTTTCGGACAATTTACAACAAATTTTGGTTATGCAGAGCCAATGAATTAGAGGACTTCAAATAGCCAGATTAGGTAAAAATGATGTTCTGCAATTTATTTGAATTAATCTAAATTCTAAATTTTTACGAGACAAATGCAAATAATAATCATTATGAAAATTTAGATACACCAATATTGATTAACAAGAAATACGAGTTTGTGGTTTCATTGAGGGAAATAAGGATTCTGAGTCTTAAATTGTGTTTTAGCTAGTTTTAAATCACCATCAACCAAACCAACTAAATTGGTCCATTGACCAAAGTGGGTGGAGTGCCTTGATGTTTGGTACTAGGGATCTATAGGTGAAGGATGTTAATGTATATTTTGTAAAATAACTTTTCTCTCCCTATAGGTTATAAGGTATTTCCCCCCACATGTCCAGCGCTTGAATTACTCATCCCTCCTGTGTGTGCAGACTCGTGAGAGAGACGTATGAGTGTTGGTGTTATGGGCCCCACCAATGACTGTGTGTGTGAATGAGCTAGTGTGACGTCGGGTCTGCGACGCAGGGAGGGTATCGATAAATGTTGTTCCCCATTTTCCCGGTCTCGTGCTGGATCAAGTTTTTCTGATAGCAGTATGATGGTTTTTTATTGTTTTGGTTTGGTGATTATTGCTTGTAAATTGCTTATTGATTAATGATTGTGGGAAAGTATTGGTTTATGTATTAACACTCTATATTGAGTCGCGTCGAGTTCTCTGTTGTTTGACGGCTTCTGAGATGTAGGAAGTCGGAAGTTTGCAACGGTTCCGTAGTAGGGCAGACTGTTCGCTGCTCTCGGGAAAGACGGAATTGTTGGTGCCCTGTAGGTACATGGGGAAAACGTGTGACGATTGAAGTTTCACGACGCATTGTCTGGATTCGATTCAGTAACATCGTCGCGTGTTGCCATTAGGGATATTTTCTGTGCGAGAGAAATGTATGGTAGCGAAGATCACCTGGGAAATTTTGGTCTTAGGTACCAGGAGTCTAAAAGGTACTCTGATTGCGCTTATCACTGGAAAGGTAATAGGTGTTCCCTAAGCTTGCTAGAAGGATAAAGTAGAGGAAAGTGCTACTTTATTAACGAGTGTAATAATTCTGTAGTAGGGCAGACTGTTCGCTGTTCTCGGGAAAGACAGAATTCTGTGTGAATGAACTACATTTTCCGTATGGAAGTGCGTGAATGAAATAGCATTCAGGTTAATTGTGAAACTCTGGTTTTATTTCTCAGGAGCAGAGCGTCTCCAACTAGGTGTCTTAATTCTAGAGAAACGGTTAGCTAATGCTTGTTAGAAGGGTAAGGTAGAGGGATGTGCTACTTTATCAACGGAAGTAACGATTCCGTAGTAGGGCAGAGGTAAGCGCTGCTCTCGGGAAAGACGGAATTCTTGTAAGAACGGTCATTAACTATTCTTTGGTTAGCGAAACAGATAATGGTGGCGTTTTTATGTCGTTACTAACAGATTTGTAAGTCAGAAAGAACGTAAGAAAGTTTCCCGATACATTTTGTAAAGGAGGGGTCAGCACGAGTAGTGAGAACAGCTGAAGTCAGAAAGACCGCACTGGGATTGGCCAGTCAGTAAGAAACATAAACGCTCCTAATTGGTGCGTTAGTGTATGCCGCGCTGGGATTGGAGAATTATAGAAGTGACATAGACGCTCCGGATTGGTGCATTAGTGTGAATCGCGCTACGATTAGTTAAAACAACAGAATAGTCGTAGAGAAATCTAGCGATATACGGAAGAGAAAAATGATATTACGATTTACCAGAAAAGGAGAAAAAGTCTTGGTTTGGAAAAATAAAGAGCTTATTTAAAAAAGACAAACCAATTGTGACTAGAGAGGGACAGTTGCTTCCCCCACCAAAATCGCCCGCATCCTATATGGTTGCGAAATACGGATACCATACTTGTATCTGGTTGGATAATTGAGCAAAGTATACAAAAGATGATGGAGTTTTAGCATTTCCAGAACATGGTGCATTTAATTTAGCGGTTTTAAGAAAGTTGAGAGAAAAAATTATGAATCTAGAACCGAGACCTAGACCAACACAGTTTGAGGCATTGACAGAATGGGGAGATGAAATGCATGACAGAGAACGACAGAGGAGTGGCGGAAGGTACAAATATATGTTTGGTTGATCATATGGACAGGAGAATCATGATGATAGAATGAGGAGATGGCGAAGCGCAAATATGACTGAGGGTTTGTTTCCCCTAAGAAATGCTGAAGAAATTAGCAATAGAAAATGTATGGAAAAGAGAAATAATATTGAGTCAAGAGGGTATGGTGTGCATGAATCGGAGGATGATGTTCTTGACGACATGTTTTAAAAAAATCCACCCCCTTATCAATCAGATTCCACATTATTGACACCAAGTGCCCCAATGAGAGAGACTCCACGAAATATAAAATTTGAATCAGTATCACAAGAAACAGAAAAAAACAATCCCTTTAAAGAAATAGAGCAGACACAACATGGTAAAATAGGTAATGAAAATTCAGCTGAACTAGCGAAGGCCACTTTAGAATTAACTGAGAACATTAGGAAATTAACAAAAGATTTGGAAGCCATAACCGTTCCAGTAACTATAGGACCTGTAGTGCCTATTTTTGATAAACAGAAGGATAGTGAGCATTGTCTGGCGATTCCTTATAACAGTAATAAACAAAACGAGAGACCAGAGAAAATTGCAGACGAGAACCCATGGAGACAAACAACAGGTATTCCAGAGCAAAGTACGCCTAAAAATTTGACAGTAAATCAAGGTCTAGTGGATAGAATAATAATGACGACAGAATCAGTACCAGGATCACCAAAGAGATTAGCACAACAAACTACTGAGAAAGATAGTGTAGGGCCTACTTCAGATGAATTAAGTGAATGGCTAAGGAGTTTTCAGCAGAAAGATAACGAATCCCAATCTATAGATGTGGCCAAGCTGAAGATTGTTTTGGAAGAATTAATATTAGGGACTATCCCCACAGAAAAGTTAAAAGCCTATCAGGATGAAGAATTACTATTTTTATGTAAAAGTATAACTTGGAGAGCAAGAAATCTACATGAGAGACTAGAAGAAGTGGCAAATGAAATGGGTATAGACTTCGAAAAGGTAAAAGCTTTACAAAAACCATACAGAGTAGATTTTTCTGAAAAAGATATTGAAAATCTGAATACCGCAGGAAGAACAACTCAGATCAAAGACATAATCATTTTGTTAACAAAATGGGGAGATGTAGATAAATGGAAGAGTAGGTGGTTACGAAAACGAGATGATGCCACGGACAAAATGTTTGCAGCTTTCCCCGTAAGAGAAAAAGAAAAGGTAGTAACAGAATGTCCCATGAGAGAAATTCCAGGAGGAGGATATGTACATGTCCCTTGGACAAGACAAGATATTTTGTCATTTACCAATGATTTCCCTCGACTATGCGAAAAGCCAGTTGAGTGGTATAGGCAAGTGGATAGGTTTGTAAAGTTATCAAAAGTTTTATGGATTGATTTAAATAGTCTTTTTGACATAATAATACCAGCAGATTTATGGACAGAGTGTAAAACAATGATAAATTGGCCTACACAAGAATACCCTAGAGACCCAAAAACAGGTGCCCCTGATCCAGAAGTGATTAAAAAATATGAACAAGTAATTACCTTTCGGATAAACAAAGTACCTCCCAAGGAGGCTGATTGGGTAAAAATTGACAGGACTCATCAGGAAGATAAGGAATCAGTACACGCTTATTATGAGAGGTTGATCCTCGCCTTTAAGCAGTTCAGTGGTGATGAAAATTTGAGTGAAAAGGATTTAAGTCACTTTGTATACAGATTTGTGTATGGGCTGCATCCAGAAATAAGTGAAATGATTAAGCAGCATACAGTGGATTGGCAAAATAAGAAAATAGAAGTACTGAGACATGCCAAATATTTTAGTGATGAAATTGAAGACAAACAGTGTAAGTTAAAAGAAAAAGCTATGTGGGCACAGGTAAAGGTGGCAGAAAGACAGGAAGCTCAATTAATTGAACAGGCAAATGGTGCAAGTATGAAACCTAAATTTCATGTTCGAAAGGGACAATTTAATATAGAAGAAGCCAAAAAGAAGTGGCCATGTCATAATTGCGGAAGAATAGGGCACTGGAAATCCGAGTGTAAATTTCCCCCGAGTACTAATGGTGATAATGCATCATTGAATTCGCAGGTGCAGAAAGAGGTGAGTTGTCAACCACAGCGACAGCAGCAGGTTGTTGCCCAACAGAATCAGGCGTCAAAACCGCCTTTTCCACAGAACGTAAATCCTCAAATACAGTAATGAGACAGGATTTTACAACGAAGAACAGGTAACTAAGCTGCCACGTGCTAGTGCTGTTTTGCAGTATTGGCTACAACGTGATGAGAGTGAGTCAGAAGAAAGCTATTGACGGTGCCGAGGGGAGGAAGAAGAGTGCGTACTTGGTGCAACTCTAGAAGTAGACCAGACAGGCCCTTTTGTTGATAGAAAGGTAAATGATGAAAATATTACTTTCCTAGTAGATACTAGTGCTACTCGTTCAACTGTCAGGTCAGTCGATGTTAAAAATCTTCCTCTCTCGGATGAAACAATCCAAGTAGTTGGGGTATCCAACAGACAGATTAAAACATATCTCACTGAACCAGTAAAAGTAAACATAGTGAAATTTTCTGAAATGCACCGCTTTGTCGTGTGTGATTCTAGCCCTGTAAATTTGTTAGGAAGAGATTTATTGTGCAAAATGAATTGCACCATATTTTAAACTCCCGATGGTATAGCATTTGAGACCCCTGATGAAGATGTACTATATAAAATTACTATGGCTAATATGGAACCTGAGATTACTGAGGCATTTGCTGTATTTAACCCTGAAGAACTACCAAAGGACCTGAAAAAGACAGTAAAGGCAGAGGTCTGGGATTTCACAGGAGAAGATGTAGGATTAATGAAAAATGTGGATCCTATAAAAGTGACTATAAAGGAAGGAATAAGTTACCCAAATATTCCTCAGTATAAATTGACACCCAAAATAATTGAAGGAGTTACTCCTATAATAGAGAAAATGATTAGACCAGGTATTTTGAGAGAAATAATGAGTAGTCCATGTAATTCACCAATTATGGGCCTGAAAAAGCCTAATGGAACGTTCAGAATAGTGCAAGATTTGAGAAAAATAAACTAAATAGTTGTGTCATGTTGTCCTATTGTACCAAATCCATCAGTGATTTTGTATCAGATTCCACATGATGCAGAATGGTACACAGTGATTGACCTGTGTCATGCTTTCTTTTCCATCCCATTGCATCAAGACAGTCAGCAGATTTTTGCGTTCCGGTTTGGCAAACGTATTTTGGCATGGTGCCGAATCCCACAGGGGTATACAGAGAGCCCCTCAATATTAACCTGATAAGGAAAAAATCATTAGAAGATCTAGAGATATCCGAGAGCTCAGTACTAGTCCAATACATTGACAACCTGCTTGTGGCGTCAAAAATGCGAGAAGCTTGTGTAGTGGATACCATGGCATTGCTAAATCATCTAGCAGATGAAGGAATTAAAGTATCCCCATCGAAATTGCAATTCTGCCAGTAAGAAGTACAATATATTACGCCATAAAATTGAAAAAGGACTGAGGAAAATAACTGCAGAAAGAATCAAGATAATAAAAGGAATGAGAGCACCAATGACGCAAAGAGAAGTGAGAATGTTTCTTGGAATGGTAGGATATTGTCGTCAGTGGATAAGTAACTTTTCCCTGATTGCAAAACCTTTGGTACGCCTGACAAGAAGTGATGTAAAAGATCCCATTGAATTGAATAAAGAAGAGTTAACAGCGTTTAAACAATTGAGAGACAGTTTGTGTGAGGCACCAGCACTTGGTATGCCTGATTATGAAAAAGAGTTTGAACTATACTGCAGTGAGAGGAATGGATGCGCACTCTCTGTATTAATACAGAAACATGGAAAACTGAGAAGACCAATTGCATATTTTTCAGCTATACTTGACCCAGTAGCTGTAGCGTTACCTGGTTGTCTGAAAGCAGTGGCTGCCACTTGTAAGAGTCTGGAACAGAGCGAGGGAATTGTGATGGGATATCCTGTGCGAGTATTGGTACCTCATGATGTGGCAATCCTTTTAACAAGGAGCTGCAATCAGTTCATGACACATAGTCGGCTGACTAAATATGAAAAGGTCATATTAGGTGCAACAAATGTGAGCCTTGTAAGATGTCTGAATGTGAATCCTTCAACATTATTGCCGGATACTGAGAATGTGGAAGTCAGAGATGATGTGGATCATGACTGCTTGGATGTGCTTGATTTCTGTACCAAACCACGACCTGATATAAAAGATGTACCTTTGACAGAAAGTGACTATGTGATGTTTGTGGACGGATCATGCTTGAGAACAGACGAAGGAACTCTGAGTGCAGCATATGCAGTGTGCACAGTAGCAGCAGTAATGGAAGCATCTTATCTAAAGGGAGTAAAGTCAGCCCAAGTTGCTGAGCTATTTGCTATAACCAGAGCATGTAAGTTGGGAAAGAATGTGAGAGTGACTGTGATAACTGATAGTCAGTATGGCATTGGTGTTGTGCATGATTTTGGCCAAATGTGGTCACAGAGAGGATTTTTGACTTCAACTGGAACCCCTATAAAGAATGCTGAAGTGGTTGGGCAATTGCTTGAGGCGATACGGGGAACTACCTTTACAACGCAACTTTTACAACGCTATGCTATTACAACGCATTTTTTACAACGCAAAAGCTTTTACAACGCATGCTTTTACAATGCATGCTATTATATGGTAAGTACTTTTACAACGCATATACCATTACAACGCATTCTTAGAAAATGCCTTTACAACACATGCATTTACAACGCATGCATTTACAACGCATGATGTTATATGGTAAGTACTTTTACAACGCATATACTATTACAACGCATTTTTTAATTTTGGGATTTTAATTTAAATAAATATATATCGTATAATGTAATGTTTTTTTATAAAATATAAATTTAAAAAAGTGAGTAGTTTAACATAATATTAATACTTGAGTATTTTTCTAATATAAAAGAGTATTTTTTAAGTTAAATTAATACTTGAGTATTTTTCAAAATAGAAAGAGTATATTTTAATGTAATTTTAAAAATATAAGTGTGAGTAGTTTAACTAAATATTAATACTTGAGTATTTTTCTAATATAAAAGAGTATTCTTTAAGTTAAATTTATACTTGAGTATTTTTAACTAAATATTAATACTTGAGTATTTTTCAAATAAAAAAGAGTATTTTTTAAGTTAAATTAATACTTGCGTATTTTTCAAAATAGAAAGAGTATATTTTAATTTAATTTTAAAAATATAAGTGTGAGTAGTTTAACTAAATATTAATACTTGAGTATTTTTCTAATATAAAAGAGTATTTTTTAAGGTAAATTTATACTTGAGTATTTTTAACTAAATATTAATACTTGAGTATGTTTCGAATAAAAAGAGTATTTTTTAAGTTAAATTAATACTTGAGTATTTTTCGAAATAGAAAGAGTATATTTTAATTTAATTTTAAAAATATAAGTGTGAGTAGTTTAACTAAATATTAATACTTGCGTATTTTTCTAATATAAAAGAGTATTAATATTAATAATAAAAGAATTGTATTATGAGGAATTAATAATTGATTAATTTTAATTTAAATTAAATATGTAAATAAAATTGAAATAAGGATTATTATTAAATATTAATATTAGACCAATAATTTAAAATTAATAACAGTAAATTATAGAAAAAATTAGTATTAAGAAAGATTAATACTAGAGTATTTTTAAGTTTCTTATATAAAGTTTAATGTTTGTCCAAAAAACAGGAAGAGTACTTTTGGAGTATTATAATAAAAAATTAGAGAAATGTTAAAAAAAAATATATATATTTTTAATATTAAAAGAGTCATAAGAAATGCATTTCAGAAATAATAATACCTTAAGAAAAAAGAGCAGGAAAAAAAGAACTTACTTTAAAAAAAAATTCCCACGCTTTTGCATTGAAGTCTATGAGCTTATTTGTCCTTCATTTATTTTGGCAGCTTCAGAATATAGAACCCGCGGAACAAGAAAAGAAGGATCAGAAAGCGAAGAAAGAGCAAGTTTTGAAGGAAAAAGACAATAGAGTCGAGGTAAGGAACACATTTAGTAAATTTACATTAAAAAAGTTACATTTTTAATGAATAAATTATAATTTAAAAAATAATACCAGTAAACAAATAATGTTTTCAAAATATTTATTTTTTGAAAAATCCTTAAAAAATAAACAATATTTTTATTTATTTTTGCATACCAAGTAACATTTTTTAGAAAACATATAAATATTTTAATTACATTTTTAAACATTTATTTACAGATTAGTTAAATAAAGTAGTCCGTTATAAATATTGATGCACGCGATGATGTAATGACGTGAGCGCCGACGTAATGCGCCATTTTGAAGAGCATCGGAGGAGGAAGCAGCAGGAAGCTGATCTGCGTCCAGGTAGGAAATATTTTCACTTTAAATTATAGATTAAACCTTTAATAGTGATACATATATAGTGAGGAAAGAATAAGGAGAGGTTGCGGGAAAACTAATTGATGTTTTAAATGTTTTTAAACATGTCCACAATAATGTCATTAATGTATGGCTATGTCGGGTCGCGAAAAGTTATTTGTTTATTAAAAAAATGTATGTAACTTTTAAAAAATTTAGAGTTACTGTTCACAAAGTTTATTTCTTTACTTCGGAACTAAAAAAAGTGATTTTGATCTTCATTTCTAAGTGAAAAAAAATAGCGTACTCGTAAATTTTGGGAATTAATGATTGAATACAAAATGGTGTTTATGCAGCAATGTGCATTTTGGATTATCGCTTGACATGTACAATTTAGATTGGTTTGAGTTTTGGTGATTTTTTAGGTCGGAAATTAAAAACGAAGTTTTGTGTAATTATATTAATGGCGTTCGGATGTTGAAAAATTGGTCCAATACTATGGGACAGTAAATTTGTTGACATTGGTAGTTTTGATAGAAATGAAGATTTGAAAAAAAAAAAAAGGACCCGACTTGTATGTTTGAAATTTTTTTTAGAAAAAACATTGTATGCCAATTGTAATTTGAAAAATATTTAAATTTGAAGCAAAGCAAGAAAGTAAGTTAAAAACTAATTTTAGAAAGAAAGAATGTTAGAAAGATTTTCCAGGTAGTCTATAGCCACACACAACGAAAATTGTTGTACAATAGCCAATAGTCTCTCAGACATTTCCCTTGTTTTGACTGTTACTCGTGGGTTTAGACTACCTGCGAGTGTTTGGGCTATTCTCATTTCTTGAAAACTTTGCTCCTTCTTCAAAGTTTCCAAAAAAGAGTAGAAGTTTGGATGAGGTTTGCCAATTGTGTGGTTGAAGGAGTTATGCCATCCCTCAATGGCATTGTTTGTTTTTGCTTCTCCCTCTAAACAACTCGTGTAGCAGTTCCACCACTCCACATGGAATCGTGGCTTCCTCCTGCGACCCGATCTGCTTAGGTGTCCAATCCATGTGTCCTCGAAATAATTTAGAATGGGTGCCAATTTTTCTTCGTTACTCGTATAATAAACAGATTCTATAATTGCAGTGTAGTACTCGTCCACACTATCGGGAGCAACAAAACAAAGTGCAGTTAATTTTTTCAGTTCAAATTGTAGTTTGCTATCACGAGAATATTCTGCAACTAGGGATGTTTTTTGTAATTTACGCCAAAATGCCTGGGAAAAATGAAAAAAACATCCCTGAATTTGGGTATCCGTGTACGTTTTAGTGATCACATTGATCATGCTCAATTCAAAATCAATAATTATTTTCCGAGGACTTTGAGATGTTTTACTTTTAATCACTGATAAAAGTTCAGTGTATGTTGCAGAAGTCTTATCAGGTAGCAAACTATATACTAAGGGAATTACACTATTGTTAATTTTGGCATGTATAGTGTAAATTTGAGTGAAAGGATGGGGTGTACTTTTAAACGTCCCATCCATCATCCAAATTTCACTACTTTCTAACTTAGCAAGGTTACGTGGGGTACTAAAAATGAGAATTCGTTTCTGAGGGTTTTCGTTGTCATGCAGAAGGAAAGGTTCATCAGAAAAAGAAATAGAAAGATCATGTGGAATTCTAATGTCAGAGAAAGAATGTGGTGTAGATAATTGAATGTTACTTGCCTGCTTTTGTCTTTGAATAATTCTTCTCAAATTAGGAATTATAGGCATGTTACTAGCAACATGACTGGGGACATGCTGTGCAACCTTTCTTAAAATGGATCCTGTAGAATCATTGGAGGTGCTTGCAATAGCTTTCATTTCGTTCACTGTTTCACTAATTTCTACCTCCATTGCAGAGGCAGAGGCAGAGTGGTTATGTTCTGTGGTTTTCACAACTAAATTATCAACAGTAACCACTCTCCAATGATTTCTAGTTAAACTTATTCTTTCCTTACTATATATGTATCCTCCATGGTTTAATAAATTTTTGCCCTTCCTGGATTTAATATACTTTGCAGCTTCCAGACTAGACATTATCTGAAAAGAGAAGAGAAGAAAAACAAATTAGTCTGAAAAATTAAATGACATACCTAAAATATAACAGTTACACTATCCAAAACTCTCCCTACTGCTGCACCTTCCTGGAGTTGGAATAGTAAATTGCACCTCTACACCATCCAACACTTTCCCTACTGCTGCACCTTCTTGGAGTTGGAATAGTAAATGGCACCCCTACACCATCCAATACTTTCCCTACTGCTGCACCTTCCTGGAGTTGGAATAGTAAATTGCACCCCTACACCATCCAACACTTTCCCTACTGCTGCACCTTCTTGGAGTTGGAATAGTAAATTACACCCCTACACCATCCAATACTTTCCCTACTGCTGCACCTTCCTGGAGTTGGAATAGTAAATTGCACCCCTACACCATCCAACACTTTCCCTAGTGCTGCACCTTCCTGGAGTTGGAATAGTAAATTGCACCCCTACACCATCCAACACTTTCCCTACTGCTGCACCTTCTTGGAGTTGGAATAGTAAATGGCACCCCTACACCATCCAATACTTTCCCTACTGCTGCACCTTCCTGGAGTTGGAATAGTAAATTGCACCCCTACACCATCCAATACTTTCCCTACTGCTGCACCTACCTGGAGTTGGAATAGTAAATTGCACCCCTACACCATCCAACACTTTTCCTACTGCTGCACCTTCCTGGAGTTGGAATAGTAAATTGCACCCCTACACCATCCAACAGTTTCCCTACTGCTGCACCTTCTTGGAGTTGGAATAGTAAATTACACCCCTACACCATCCAATACTTTCCCTACTGCTGCACCTTCCTGGAGTTGGAATAGTAAATTGCACCCCTACACCATCCAACACTTTCCCTACTGCTGCACCTACCTGGAGCTGGAATAGTAAATTGCACCCCTACACCATCCAACACTTTCCCTACTGCTGCACCTTCCTGGAGTTGGAATAGTAAATTGCACCCCTACACCATCCAACAGTTTCCCTACTGCTGCACCTTCTTGGAATTGGAATAGTAAATTACACCCCTACACCATCCAATACTTTCCCTACTGCTGCACCTTCCTGGAGTTGGAATAGTAAATTGCACCCCTACACCATCCAACACTTTCCCTACTGCTGCACCTTCCTGGAGTTGGAATAGTAAATTGCACCCCTACACCATCCAACACTTTCCTTACTGCTGCACCTTCCTGGAGTTGGAATAGTAAATTGCACCCCTACACCATCCAACACTTTCCCTACTGCTGCACCTTCCTGGAGTTGGAATAGTAAATTGCACCCCTACACCATCCAACACTTTCTCTACTGCTGCACCTTCCTGGAGTTGGAATAGTAAATTGCACCCCTACACCATCCAACACTTTCCCTACTGCTGCACCTTTCTGGAGTTGGAATAGTAAATTGCACCCCTACACCATCCAACACTTTCCCTACTGCTGCACCTTCCTGGAGTTGGAATAGTAAATTGCACCCCTACACCATCCAACACTTTCATACTGCTGCACCTTATAATGTTGTTTAAAAATACCTTGTTTTTTTTAAATTGGTTTTCTTGGTGAGTCTTCTTAAGTGGGAATGGCCTGTAGGCTGGAGTAGACAATTATGTGTTGATTGGAATCGCAAAACAAAAACAATTGTCTGCAAAAGTGATAAAAGGAAAAAATGAGAAAACTGAACGTTGTAGAGAAATGCAAATTTACAATAACTTTTTGCAAAAATTATATTCATTTTAACTTATAGTACATAACACTTTCCCTACTGTTGCACCTTCCTGGAGTTGGAATAGAAAATTGCACCCCTACACCATCCAACACTTTCCCTACTGTTGCACCTTCCTGGAGTTGGAATAGTAAATTCCACCCCTACACCATCCAACACTTTCCATACTGCTGCACCTTCCTGGAGTTGGAATAGTAAATTGCTCCCCTACACCATCCAACACTTTCCCTACTGCTGCACCTACCTGGAGTTGGAATAGTAAATTGCACCCCTACACCATCCAACATTTTCCCTACTGCTGCACCTTCCTGGAGTTGGAATAGTAAATTGCACCCCAACACCATCCAACACTTTCCCTACTGCTGCACCTTCCTGGAGTTGGAATAGTAAATTGCATCCCTACACCATCCAACAATTTCCCTAATGCTGCACCAACCTTGAGTTCTGAAAAAGAATTCTTCAAACTGCAACTCTTTTTATAATTATTTTTGAATTTTATTTACATTAACAATTAAATGGTTAGTCTAACATATTGAAGGTTTAAAAACAATGCTGTATAACAATACCTTGTTTTTTTGAAAATGCTTTTCTTGGTGAGGCTTGTAAAGTTGAATTGGCCTGTTGGCTGGAGTTGTAAGGTATGTGATCGAAAGAATCTTTCAGCAACGAAACAAACAATTGTCTTTGGAAAAAAAAGAGGAAAAAAAAAAACTTAACGTTGTTTCAAAATGTAAATTCAGATTAACTTTTAAAAATTATGACATAGAATATAACTAATACTACATAACACTTTCCTAACTACTGCATCTTCCTGGAGTTAAAATAGAGAAATGTACCCCTACACAATCCAACACTTTCCCTACTGCTGCACCTTCCTGGAGTTAGAATACTTAATTGTACCCCTACACTATCCATCAGTTATCCTATTTCTGCACTTTAGTGGAGTAACAATTGCAAAAGGAATGACTATTAATTTGTGGAAATTATAACACTGATAATGTAAAATACCTTTTTCAGTTGTTGTTTGTTCTCGTGCCTTTAAGGTAATGCTTGTTGCAGGATAAAGTTATTTTTTTGTAACCGATTTACTCTGGAAAAAAAAAAATTTTTATAAATTAATGTTACTTAGCCAACGTTGGTTAAAAAAACAACCCATTTTTAAAAAATATGATATTTGACAAATGAGTATGAGTAACAATTGGTTAAGCAAAACATAATACACATTGAATGCATTTTAAAATAAGAGTAATAATGGATACACCTACACTATCACTCTATTACTGTACTGCTGAACATTCTGGGACTAAGAAAACTAATAGTTACCTCAGTAACATGAAACGCTTTTTCAGATGTAGTACCTAACTGAAGTCTTATTAGTAATTGTTACCCCTGCACCATGGTATAATTTCGTTTATGATGTAGTGAGAATGAGGGAAAAAAAAAAGTTACCTTTGCAATACAACACTTTAGCTAATGCTAAAAATATATTTTTAAAGTAAAATAATTAAAATTAAATTACATTTACCTTCACAATAGTAAAGGTGAGTCGATTACGTGGAGGTGATGCAAAATTAGGTACACCAATTCTTGATTCTCAATATTTTGCAAGTTTCTGTTTTTGGAAAAGAAAGTAGTTGGTTTAAGTTGGTATATATTTTTAGTGATAACAAATTAGAAACAGTACATTTTAAAAGTTAATATTAAAAATTTTAAAATATATTTTGTATGGAAAGCAAACATATTTTACGCTAAACCATGGTATAAAAATATTTTACTGACTTACTAGTAGTTGTCTACTAATAATGCTTTTCCGAACGAATTCTGTGCTCTCTCTGAGGAGGTCGCAGTGGAGGTGACAGAGGGTCAGGTTTTGACGTCTGGTCTCTCTGGTAGTTGATAATCAACTGATTGCAAAATGGTGTCTTCCTGGTATTTATAAGTTTTACTCTGTGTCACTATTAATTTTTTTTAAAACTGCGTTCGTTGTGTTTTTTTTTATACTTTATTTTACTGTGGAAAATGATAATTTAAAAATGCATTTTAAAATGTATTGTTTTCATTCATTTGCTCCGTTTTGGCATCCATTTTGGAACATGTCTTTTGGTATTGTTTTCATAGAAAGTGTTGTAGGACAAGTTTTACAAGTGAGATGGTTAAAATGGCGCCTATGTGTATGTGTCTTCTGTTTTACTCTGCTTACTTACTTTCCGATGTAATCATGATAAAAATGTGTAGGTACTGTTGTTAAATCTATCGTTCTTTTTGTAAAACTTTGAAATGTGTGAAAACGGAATTTTATGGGGGATTTTGAGTATTAATTTTAATACTCGAGTATTAATTTTAATACTCGAGTATTAATTTGGTAATGCATTTCAGTAGATTTACGCTCAGTTTTTCTCCACATTTTAATACACTTCCCCACCCTAAAACCCCTAATTTCCCTGCATCCCGTGCCAGTTTTTATTGTACTTTTAAATAAAAAATAAAAAAATTGCGTTGTAATGGTATGCGTTGTAATAGATTTCGTTGTAACAGCACTTTTCAGTATTTTAATAGGTTTTGCGTTGTAAAAGTATTCGTTGTAAAGTAATGCGTTGTAGTAGTACTTGCGTTGTAAAAAATGCGTTGTAATGGTATGCGTTGTAATAGCATGCGTTGTAACGTCATACATCCGGCGATACAGCTTCCTAAACAATTGGCTGTTGTGAAGTGAGCTGGCCACTCCAAGACCGGAGATTACATCGCAGCTGGGAATCAGTATGCAAACGATATGGCTCAATATTGTGCGTGAAACCAGAATTCGGTAAACAGGGCAAAAGAGAAGGAAATGAATTCATGTCCCTTGTTGTTTACTAACATTGTGAATACTTGGGAAGAAGTGAGGCAGTTACAGGAAGAAGCAGGAGATGAGGAAATGAGACAAGTGATAAAGGCAGGAGGTGCAGCAAGGGAAACAGATCATGTGTGGGTCTATCGGGATGGAAGACCAGTTATGCCTGATAGCATGGTGTCGGCCATGGCCCGGATGTATCATGGACAAGCACACGTAGGGAGAGATGCAATTCTTAGACTATTTAAACAGACATGGTGCAATGCAAAATTCAGACTTGTAGCTGAGAGTCTTTGTCAACGATGCCTTATATGTCAGCAGTTCAATCCTGGAAGAAAAACAGTAGTAAGTCTAGGAACGATAGGTCGAGAAGGAGGGCCTTTCACCAGAATGCAAATTGATTTCATTGAGATGCCTCCCTGTAACAGGTTGAGGCATGTTTTAGTGATGGTCTGCCTATTTTCTAGATGGGTAGAAGCATATCCCACAAGAAGAAGTGATGGAATAACAGTAGCAAAGCTGCTTTTGAGGGAGTTCATCCCAAGATTTGGGTTTCCAGTCACAATTGAGTCAGATAGAGGAAGACATTTCCATAATGAAATCATGAAGCTAATTTGTGAAGCATTGAATGTACAACAAAAACTGCATTGTGCCTATCGGCCAGAGGCTTCGGGTGTGGTAGAACAGGTAAATGGCACTATTAAAAACAGATTAGGAAAGATTTGTTTAGCCACAGGACTGAAATGGCCTGATGTCTTGCCTCTGGTACTCATGACTATTAGATCAATTCCAGATAGGAACACAGGTTTGAGTCCCCATGAAATTGTGATGGGGAGAGCAATGAGGCATGTATGTATACCAGTCAACAAGTTATTGCCTATCTCTGATGTCTTGGTTTTAGATTACTGTAAGGGGCTGGCTGACGCCGTACATTCTGTGTTTCATCAGGTTGGATCGGATGCCACCACCCTTGAAAAGAAGTCAGCTCATGATCTGAGCCCAGGTGAATGGGTGAGAATTAAAGTGCACAGAAGAAGGAACTGTTTGGTCCCACGTTGGGGAAAACCACTACAAGTGATTTTAACTACAACAACAGCTGTAAAGTGTGCCGGAATAAAGAACTGGATCCATGCTTGTCATACCTTGCGAATTCCAAATCCAGTAGATAACAAAGAAGGAGAGTATTTTGAAGAATCAGAATCTAGCTCTGAATCTGATACTGAAGACACTAGAACAGGACAAAACTCTGAAAGGGGGGAGTCAGAACCAAATTTGACCGTTGCCCCAGAGAACATTCCCTTGAGGAGGAAATTGCAGATCTCAGACACCAGCTCAGACTCAGAAACTGAACAAGCCCAAGTACATACAGGAAAAGAGAAAAACAGTGAAGAGACAATGAAAGAAGTTCTCGATAAAGAAATTCCTGATGGAAAGTTGAGAGAAATTCCACCTGAAGTAACAAAAGCAGATGGTCAGGTGACAGATACAGAAAGTGAGGGAAAGGTTTTTGCGGAATACCCCCGAGGAGTTGTAGGGAATTTGAACATCCAGTTAGAAGAAGGGACAGTTAGTCAGCAGGAAGATTGTGTGCAAGAAACACGAGGAGGGACAGAAGTAGGGAAAATAAAAGAAGTGGTGGAAAGAAAAACAGCTGAAAGTAAAAGTCAAGTTGAAACAGAATCGGAGGACAGTGATGAAAAAGTACCAGAAGGTCGAGTTCTGAGAAAAAGAGCATGGAGAGCTGAGAAAAACGAAAAGGGAAATAAATTGAAAAGATCAGCAAGAGATGAAATCTGGCCAAACAAAATAAAGAGATTGAGATGCCGACTGACACGAGTAAATACATCCAGAGCTGAACAGGTGAATGAAGAATCTAGTCAAGAAAAGTTGAAAGACGAGGGAAAAACCACAATCGAAGAAAATAAGAGAACTAGAAAACCTAACCAGAAGTATAAGTCGCCGGAATGGCGCTGCCTGAAATAAAAGAAGAGGCGGATAGCCAAGAAAATCCAGAGGTGACTGTACCAGAAGTGGTTGAGGAAGACGAAGAATCAGAAATCCTGAGAGTTATCTTGTCCGACATTGGTGAAGAAACGGATGTTCAGGAAGTTCTGTATCAAGATTGTGAAAGAAAAGTGAAAGACAATCAAATGTCAAATCGACAAGACCAAAATTGATACCAGTGGAAATACAATAAAATTACTGGAACAAAACATAACTGATAGAACCAAGTAGGTGCTTAGAGCCTTGGGTTAGACAAAACTAGTTGTGAAGTAGAAGAGGCTAAGTCAAAAGTCACTGATCATTTTACGAAATGGCAAACACAGAGAATAGAAAAACTAAATGTATAATTCTTAGAAGGTGGTTAAAAATGTGTTGTTGTTGTTTTACAGGATTACTAATGCTTCTATGAAGTGCTTTGGCTTTGATTATCTCATTTAAAGTTACACTACAATACAATAGAAGGACATAGTGAGAATAAAACAAATGTATAAAAGTTTCAGAAAGTATATCCGACTAATATAGATAGAAATTACTTACATAAAGACAGGTCTATAAATGATTTCTCTAACAATGTATTTTCGAAACAACTATATGAATATGTAAAGACAATGGACGTGAGGGACTGCTACATCTGCATGCAGTTACCTGCATCTGTATCTGAGGGAGTGACCTATCATCACCTCCCAGTAACGTATGGAAAAACATGTAGTGTAATAGCAAGTTTGTTTTACAAAATAGGGAAATTAGAATATTACTTTTCAGTTGTAGACAAACATATTTTCACAAGTACCTGTAGTCATCAAATTGAAGAAAGTAAAACCTGCAAAGGTATTAGGTGAATTTTTAAACTAAAGAATTAACATTAGAGTCTATATTTAGAAATAATCTAACTTGTAGTTTAAAGAAGGAGGAGAAAGTGTTCTTGGATATGGTTGAAGAAAGGAGATTAAAAATGCAAAAGAAAGTATCTGAGGGAAGAGAGGAAAGGACAGTCTGGGATGTTGAAAAGGAAAAACATTTGAAAGGAGAAGCTAGTCCAATAATGGCTTTAGATTGGCCTCAGAAAGGAAAGTTGTGTATAAGAAGGAATCAAACTATATATGATAATTATTTTGTAGGTAACTGTGATTGCCATGATACATATCGAATCATGGGTGGATGGGGATTTAAAGCAGGAAATGATCCAGTTTTTCCTGGATTATATTTTATCTGTGGGAACAAAGCATATTATCAATTACCAGATCACTGGTTTGGCACATGTTATGTGGGCCGGGTTTTCCCAAAGATATTCCATGTGGGAAGAGGAAGAGATGGTGTACATGAGTTAGGTAGACAACTTGGTCAGATATTGTGGGAGACATTTTTGGAGCATTGATACCAGCAGTGGGAATATCTCTGAATGCACATAAAATTAGAAAATTATCAACAGTAGTGGATAGCTTGTCAACAAGCACCGCTGGAGGATTTTTATTCGTAAACACAGAAATGGTTGCCATGCGCGCCATGATAATGCAAAATCGACTTGCCCTTGATATAATTTTGGCAAAAGAGGGTGGAGTCTGTGAATTGCTGAAAGTTCAACATTGTTGTACTTATATTCCTGAAGAAAGTCAAGATTTAAAATCATACATTAAAAATATAACTGATTTGCATGAGGAAATTGCACCACTGGAGGTTGAAGGTGTTTGGGAACAGATTGGAAAGAAATTATGTTCTATTAAAGAGTTCTTATTAAAATTAGGTAGTACATTTATTGGTAAAATCTTATTTCCATTAACCTGTGTGATTTTTCTAGTATTAGTTATAAGACTAGGATGTTTCTGTTGCAAAAGAAAGAAAATACAGAAAAACTTAAAAAGAGAAACTTTGAAAAAGAAAGAGAATAAAAGACGAGAAAGAGAATTTGAAGAAGTAGAACTAGAAGAAATGAAATATAGTATGTATAGAAAAGCGAGAGAAGAAGAAATTGGGTAAACAGAAATGTGGACTAAAAATCTATGAATTCATCTTCTTTTCAAAATAAATTTACTAAATTTTAGGTATTGTGGTGATAAAATCACCAAAGGGGGGATTGATGGAGCAGGTAGTGCAACATTTTTTATACCTCCTTTATTTTTGCATGAAAATACAAATTATATGATCTATTAATTATAATATAATATTATTAAACAAGTATTGCATGTATACTAATCAACATTATTAATACTAAAATACACATGGGATTTGCTAATTGCATGGCTAAATAACTCTTATAACTAAAATCTGTACGCATATTAACAATAGTATATGTGGTAATAGAATACTGCATGATACATGTTGCTTTGTGATGTTGCACCCTTGAGGAGGATCGAAAAAGGTGAATATAATTGCTTTAAATGACGCTGTATGCTAGATAAATGCAAGCACATAGAGGGATTAGCAAGGGGTTAACATTAGGATCACCATTTCCATGAATTAATTATTCTTTTGTGTTTGTTTCGCTTAAGTTGGCATTTTGGCCTAAATCCAATATGGCCGCTGACACCACACGCAGAAGTGGCCACTGTCTCATGAGGTGCGAAGGGAGCTGCGCATGTGCAAGAAATCTCCTAAACCTAAACCTCGTAGCGACCTTTGCACAAACTGTCAAGGAGACGAAACGGGACACTCGCCAAGACACGGGAACAATCAACCTTACAGTAAACCGGAACAAGCCGATACTTTGCTAACCGATGACCTCACCCCTCGAACTGTACTGAAAATCTTGGAATATTAGTCGTACGATCTCAACCAGCCAATCACGACTGTTCTAAAGTTTAATATTGTATCTTCTATGACTTGTTTTATTATAAAAAGGATAGTAGAATAGGGAGGGAAGTTTGATGCGGATGATGATCTCTCTTTCCATTTATCATTTTCCTCGTTCGTTGTGATGCCTTTCCGAAGATCCAGATGCTGCCAGACCGCTTGATGACTGCAAACTTTTTCTAAAAATCCACGAACTATGATATATGCTCGCACGATTTCTGGTCCTTTGATAAATTGGGACTGTAGCGTGCTGAGCAGAGGACTTTGAGCTTTTGCCTGCTTTTCGGACAATTTACAACAAATTTTGGTTATGCCGAGCCAATGAATTAGAGGACTTCAAATAGCCAGATTAGGTAAAAATGATGTTCTGCGATTTATTTGAATTAATCTCAATTCTAAATTTTGACTAGACAAAGGCAAATAATAATCATTATGAAAATTTAGATAAACAAATATTGATTAACAAGAAATACAAGTTTGTGGTTTCATTGAGGGAAATAACGATTCTGAGTCTTAAATTATGTTTTAGCTGGTTCTAAATCGCCATCAACCAATCCAACTAAATTGGTCCGTTGATCAAAGTGGGTGGAGTGCCTTGATGTTTGGGACTAGGGATCTATAGGCGAAGGATGTTAATGTATATTTTGTAAAATAACTTTTCTCTCCCTATAGGTTATAAGGTATTTCCCCCCACATGTCCAGCGCTTGATATACTCATCCCTCCTGTGTTTGCTGACTCGTGAGAGAGACGTATGAGTGTTGGTGTTATGGGTCCCACCAATGATTGCGTGTGTGAATGAGCTAGTGTGACGTTGGGTCTGCGACGCAGGGAGGGTATCGGTAAATGTTGTTCTCCATTTTCCCAGTCTTGCGCTGGATCAGTTCCTACATAAAGGACCCAAATGGTAGATGGGTGATAGTTAAAGCTTCAATAATGGACACTTTGCTGACCTTAATTGGATATTATGGTCCCAACCATGATGACCCTACTAGTTTGAATGGTATTTTATCCAACTTATTGGATTTTCCAGAGCCATTGGTCCTGGCAGGGGATTTTAATATTGTTTTAAATCCCATATTGGATAAGACCCCAACTAATAGGGCTGTGGTCTTTTCCAAATCCCAGGAATATCTGCTTGGGGCCATGAGACAGTTTGCTCTATCAGACATTTGGAGAGATAGATCAGGGCAGCAGTGAGGAGTGTCTTATCGAAATTTTAAATATAGACATCAGTCAAGAATTGATTTAGTTTTGGTCAGCTATTCACTAAGGAGTCTGGTTAAAAATATAGTTTACTTGGCTCCTCATCTTTCGGACCATTCTGGCGTTCTCCTGGCTCTGAAATGCCAAGCACCCAGTTCAATTAGGACCTGGTCCTTCAATCGAGCCATACTCTTGGAGGAGGAAGAAACTTCTTCTTCTCGAGAGAGAGGTGGCATGGTTTTTGGAGGTGAATGTTGGCACCGCTTCAATAACCTTAGTCTGGGACACTTTGAAAGCTTTTATACGTGGCCAAATCATACTAATAGATCCTGCTATAGGAACAAAAAATATAAGGATGAGATCACCAGTATTGAAGCCAGGTTGAAGGATGCAGAGGTGGATCTCTCAGTTTCCGTACCCCCTGAAATCCTGCAGGAAAAGCGAGATAAGGTTAGCAGTCTGAAGGCCCAGCTTGAGAGCATTCTGAACACTAGACTTATTTGAAGGTGGGAAGCTAGTAAGATCTCTCATTTCAAATACGGTGAAGGAGCTGGTAAACTCCTTGCTTGGAAGAGTAAATCAGACCGAGCAAGGAGTTCTATCAAGGAGATCAGAAATGAGTGCGGCATTTTAGCAACTGATGATGAAATCCGGGATGCCTTACAGGCCTTTGTCCAATCCATCTATCAGGAAGATGGCAATATAGATAGTCGGAGTGTTCAGAATTGGCTCGAAGATATCTCGCTTCCCTCCCTTAGTTTAGAGCAACAATCATTCATGGACAGAGACTTTTCCTGTGCGGAGGTAAGGGAGGCTATCTTTAATAGTAAGAATAGTAAGGCCGCAGGGCCAGACGGCTTAACTCCTGAGATCTATAAGGTAATAGGGGATCAGGTTATTCCTATTATGACCAAACTCTTCAATCAGATCTTGCAAGAAGGCCTGATCCCCCAGATTCATGGACTGAGGCCACTATAGTTTTGATTCTGAAACCAGGGAAAGCGGCATCCAAGTGTTTGGTCCTATAGACCCATATCTTTATTGAATGCTGATTATAAAATCTTTACCTCTATAATGGCAGCGTGTTTGGGTACAGTGGTGGGGGACATCCTGCATCCAGACCAGAAGGGCTTCGTGAAAGGGAGCCTAACTTACGATCTAATCGGGCAATAGATCTGGCGTCCACATATTCCATCCCTTTATCAGCTATGACTTTGGATAACACCAAGGCCTTCGACAGGGTAAATTGGTTATACCTGTCGGAGGTTTTGGAAAAATTCAATCTCGGCGAGAAGTTTTGTCATACAATACAATCTATATATAGGAATCCTACAGCTAGATTTCTGGTAAACGGTAGTGTTACAGCGCCCTTCAATATATCTAGGGGTACTAGACAGGGCTGCCCACTCTCCCCTCTCCTTTTTGAATTATATATTGAGCCGTTTGCTCAATGGTTTAGAGAGGACCTTAACATCCAGCCTTTTAGGTATGGAGAGTGGGAGAGGAAGGTAGCCCTGTATGCCGACGATATTTTGATTTTTACTGCCAACTTAGAGAAGGCATTTCCAGCAGTCATCAGTCAAGCCCAGGAGTTTGGAGTGGTGACGTAATGGTGTGGAATCAGGTGGTTAATCAGTATCAGCACCAGATAAGCCCCAAAATGAGATATCTAGGAGTCAATATAGTGCAAGATATAGCCAAGATTGCTGAGTCAAATTTGACTGTAGTAGCGAGAGCATGTGTGAAGCTAATGAAGACTTGGGCTTCGCTCCCCCTCTCTATTATTGGTAGGGTTAATTTGGCTAAAATGTCGATACTCCTAAAAATTACTTTTCTTTTTAATTGTATCCCACTTTATTTTGAAAAATCACAAATTGATCAAATTCAGAGGGATATCAATTCTTTTGGAGGTATACATTTTCATGATTGGCCTGGAAAAAGTTGAGACGCCGAAGGGAGAAAGGGGGGCCTTGCCCTGCCTGATGTTCAGCTTTATGCATGGGCTTTCCAACTCTCCCACGCTCACATGCTATTAAAAATGCCGGTTAAGGCTGGTGTGGGAGGGTTGCTTTTAGTAATGCTACAGGGCGCACATCTACAGGTGGAGGGTTTTTTGTTTAAATTCGGGGATGTTAAGTTCTTCAAAAAAGTTAGGCTTAAGGTTTTGCAGGTTCTGGGTAAAACTTGGGCTAACCTGAGAAGGTCGGTTACTCTTGGTTACTTCTCCAGCATGGCCCCTTTATGGGGCTCTCCTGGTGGCCCAGAGTGTCTGAGAGACAGTTTAGCGACCCCGTTAAGGGAATCTGGCTTGGCGGTGTGGGGGGATCTGATCTTAGATGGCCCTTTGGTAGCATGGGAACAACTCAGGGAGAGGGTAGGGCCAGGTCTCTCTAGATTTAAATATCTGGAGCTGGCGAGCTGGGTTCAGGCTCAGCTACCAACAACCAAGGGGGCTTACTAGGGAGAGGTAATGACTTAGAGTGCAATCTTGTGACCAGACCCCATGGGAAGAAAGAAGTTTCCTTTTGGTATCAGGCAATTCTGGAGGCAGTGGATGGAGAGTTTAATCTTGCTGAGGAATTATGGGGTAGTGTCTTACCAGGTCAAGAATGCGATTCTTTATGGCAATCTTCGTGTAAACTCCTGTATGACATAGTAAAGCCGGCGTGGTTGAAAAGGAACCACCTGTTTACCATCCACAGGGTTTACTTTACTCCGTTGAAGCTCTCTAAAGCTAATAAAGAGCAGCCTGTATGCTGTAAGAAATGCGGTTTGGCCTTGGCTTCCGACATTCACATGTTTAAAGAGTGCCCAGTGCTGATTTCCTTTTGGGACAGTGTAGGCACATTTTTGTCGGACATAATAAGGATGCCGGTTATTATGGATTTACCCCTGATTTTCTTCAGACTTCAAGATAATGTCAGAGCCCCTGCAAGATCGCTACTTTTTTATGCTGTGCTCCTGGCTAGGAGACAAATATGCAAGAAATGGGCAGATCCTAAGCCTCCTTCCTTTTTTGACTGACAATCTTCTGTTTTTGAGACTTCTAAGTTGGACTTAATGAGAACAGGCAGCAAAAAGAAGAGAACATTCTGGAATATACTGGAAGGAAATGGGACCCGCAGTTGAGAGTTTTTATTTTTTTATTTTTTTTCTCTCTCTCTCTCCTGGGTCCTATGATTAATGCTGCCTGAATACTCTAAGGGTCAGGTCGGGAATCCTCCTCCCCAGTATGGGGTGGAGGTCCTAAGACAAGGCCATCGAGTTCTAGAATCTTGTAATATAGAGTTATCTCAGTGGGTGCTTTGGTGTGCATATCAGCAAGTCTTAGTGCTGGTAGGAAGGCGATTTTAATCTTTAGCCGCCTACGCCTCTCAGCTCGCTGAGTGTGGGCATGGACTGCTTGAATGTGCATTCAAAGGGAGATTGGCGGTAAATGAGGCCAAAAAAAAAGGGGAAAAAAAACCCAGTGTTCCTTGAATTGTATGCGTGTATCTATTGTGAGCCAATGGAGGTCACGCAATAAACTGGACGCAAAGGCATGTTTAGTCAATGGAAACAAGAAACTAGCGACAGAGTTTGCACTACTTGAGGACGTCTGATCACAGTTTTGTCTGTCCCATAATATTGGCCACTGCCATCACTCAATCTTGGTAGGCTCTTGGCCTGGAAACTGTTCTTTGGGCAGACAGAAGAAATATCTGCAGAATCTTTTTTAGTCTTTTCAGGATGCCGAAGCATGTAGATGCTGTTATGGCCAATAGTGGCTTCATGGAGGAGTTAGGGACTATCCAAAAGCCTAGATTTTTCACTTCTGAGCAGGTTCTGGAAGCAGGCCAGTTTTGAGATCCCCATGGCTAAGGATTCTTGCCAAGTACCATTATCTCAGACTTGTCTCAGTTTAGTTTAAGGGAGATAGAGCTCATCCAATGGTAGACGAGGCTAAGGCAGGCGTGTAAGTTCTGCCTGTTTTGATGACAGAGAGATGATGATCTGTTGTCAGCATATGAAAACAGGATGAGACCACAGCTTTCCACCAGATCTGCGAGAGGGTGAACATATATGTTAAATAACATCGGGCTGAGGGCTGACCCCTGTGGGACACCTGAGGAGAGAACAAGATGGCTGGATGCAACATTAGCCAAGGAGACCTGAAAAGATCGATCTGTAAAAAAAGAGGTCAACCAAGCGAGCGCTGTCCCTTGAAGACCCAGCTGAGTCATTCTGTCAGCAAGGATATCAGGTGGCACAGTGTCCAACCCCAAGGACATCTAACATGGGCTTCAATTGGAATTCCATAGAGCATATTATCAAACCCATTATAGCAGTTTTAGCGGCAAAAGCGGCGATAAATTTAGCGCTTGTCTTGATAATATGCCCTTAAGTTCACCAAAGCTATTATAAGGGATCGTCTAGGCACTGACAACGCACAGAGAATTCTGTGGCTCTCGTATATCTCCAGACAGGTATCCCAACTGAACGGACCACTATCACTGAATAAACATGAAAGCATAGCATCCTATAGTAAAAGGGAATTAAAATTTTAATTACACAAAAAAGTGGCTGATGCCAGATGTGCTAATGACAGTTTCAAACTCGTCAGTGGTCAGATACCTTACTGTGGCACAAAGTGAGGGCCTTTCCAAAAATGAAACAATGGCCCGAGGCAGCAGTCAAATGTCCTTGCGATGGAAGATTCACCCTAACAACAATACATTTTATCCTTTCCTATACATTTTATCCTTTCCTATCGATTGTATACTGGAATCAGGAAACTCTAGATAAAACCTATGGGCCTTACTTTGTGAAGCCCATTGTGATGCCGGTGCATTACCTTTTGTAAAAAATGGGCCATATTTGCAAGGCCACCTAATATCACCCTGCGTGACTTTTCATGGCCTTGTAAATATAGGCCCCATTGCACATTACTCTGTGTGAAAGGGGCATTCTATGAGTGTTACAGTGGATGTTTCCATGCAACATCCATGGAACTTAACACATTCCCAGATTTACAATATTTTGTAAAGCTGGGAATGCATCAGAATCCTACGTCTCCCCAGGGAAGATGTAGGAGTGGCACAACGCAGATAAATACTTTTATTCTCCTTGCTTTTTCCTCTTTGTATGCATGCTGCATCTTGTCGCACGCATATAAAGAGGAAAATGCCATTATTGATTGTTTTTGTGCAGGAAAGTATCCCTTTCTGCACAAAAACAATCATCCCCTCAACACAGGCACCCTTGCAACATGACACAAGGGTGCCTGCGTTGGCGCACGGCTAATTTTTGTGCGCCGGCGCAGGGGAGAAGGACAGGAATGCATATCGTGTGGATATCGTGTGGATATGGTGCATTCCTGCCCTTTTATTTTGACGCAAGACAGAACAGCAGGAAGGTTTGCTGCACTGCCATATGTCAAAATATTGTAAATGAGGCCCTTTGGTTTTAGCTAAGAGTATCAAGAATTAAAAATATACTTTTTTTTACCTATATTCTCTGGAGGTCCCTTTTATTAGTATTTAATGTTGCCTCCTTTACATGAGAAGGCATATCACATAAAAAAAAACTTAATTACCAGCATCAACCCCTCTTTTAATATTGTTAGGTGACTTCTTGATGGTCCAAACCTTTATTTATTTATTTATTTAATGCGATTTTATATAGCGCAAACATTACCCGAAGGTGTCAGAGAGCTTTACAAAAGAACCAGTTGCGTTACATAAGGACTTTGGATTACATGAGTTACATAAGAGATACAAACAGAAAAACTTGCAAATGTGCAAGTTGTAAAGTCACACGAGGAAGACATACACACAGAAAGAAATTGCAAATGTACAAGTTGTAAAGTCACTCAAGGAAGAGATTCCAACGGATAAACTCTAAACTCATAGGAATGGTAGCAAGTACAAAGATCTACTACATATACTAGTGGTTAGAGTTATATATAAATATATATACAAATAGTAAATTTACTCATGATTACACTTTACCATCGATTATTACATATTTACAGAGTGAACGGAGAAATAAAACATCAAAAGGAGTAGAGAGAGGTAGGGGGGAGAAGAGTTGGAGGTTGAGATTGGCGAGAGGAGAGAGTGGGACCTGAGGGGAAGAAAGAGATAAGATAGTCCAATAAAAGAGAAATGTCTGATGTTCGGCAGGATGGAGTCCAACGGACCGAAGGACAGGACAGGAATCAACAAAATGGCAGATTCGGGTCGTGGGCATCAAAGGAAACCATCACAAAAAGGCAAGATGCACCAAGTCAAGACCCAAAAAACCTGGAAAGCAGAGTTCCATTAAGTAGGGTCGGGGGGGACGCAGCCACAGCACCAAGGGAGGACGGAGGGCAGTAGAATGACTGCTGTTTACGTGCACAGGCACAGTACCGTGAGGGCATCAGGGTTGACGATCAGCACATCATGGAGAGTTGAGAACTGGAGCGAGCCTCTGAACAAATAGGGACCAACAGCAAGCGCTGCCGAGGAGCACTCCGACATCTTGTGCTCAGCAAGCGCGTCTCTGACCCGGGAATTGTAAGGCTGGTGGGGGGGACAGGTCATCAGAACCCCCTAACGTCAACACCGGAACCCAGGGTCATCGGCAGTGTCTCCGCTCACCGTCTATTATCCCGTGGTGTGTGACTGCAAACAGTGGAGACCTTGTGTATTCAGCGCTGCGTTCTCCCCTCAAGAAGTACATCGCCAGCCGCCAACTCCGCTCTGATCTCCAGCACCGTGAGTGGCTAGGCGAGGATGGCTGGAGTGCTGGGGGTTTCTGAGACCGCGCGCGCTCACCGTAATGATACCTGCTGCGGGCAGTGGATTAGTTTTGGCAGCAGTGATGGTGGCGCTCTGCTGATGCTATCTGCGCCTCTTCTTCATCATCGGCGGGGACGACAGCTAGGTGGCACTGCAGAATCGTGGTGTTGGAGCCAATCGATCTCTGGGTGTGTTGAAGTCAAGATGGGCTATTTTCAGGGAAATTTTGCCAAAAAGGCGATCCCTAGCCCGGGAGCTCCCGGCCAGTACTCCCTACTCATCGGCCATTTTGAGGGTTTAGTGCCCAATTGTGGGACAACAGCTTGGTAGACTAGTTACATTGTTCTAGTCCCAATTAGGCACCAGCATGATCTAGTAGGACTCAAGGCTCATAGTGCCGCAGTGATAGTCTGAGAGTGATGTTCAGGTTGTTCTCAGCTTTCTTTTTTATTCGCATACTGCACCCTGGTAAGAGGTTTCAGTTTTTATAGAGCCTAGTAGCAAACCTAAGGTCACCTCAATATGGCAAATTACTACCTCCTAACAGGTTTTAATCACCCTACACCAATGTACTAAGCTGCATAGGCACTTTGTAATCCTCTAGAGGCTTGGTCTAAACTCAATTAATTGCATTTAAACTTGATAATGAATTGTTTTGCTCAACGTTTTACAATTGTCTGTCCATGCGTTGGTTTTGTTATGGCGATGAGCATAACAATATGCTAGGACCTGTACGACATTCTATTTTTATTTTGGTTTTACTGTTTGCAGTTTACTACCTTAGCTTACATTCTGCACTTTACATGTTGTATTATATGTTGATATCTTCTACCCAAGAATGTTAAAATATTCCCAGTGCACCGTTTCATATTTTACATTCCCCATGTCAGATGTAACACCGGCATGGCACGGTCCCTTCTTCTGTGGTTTGTGAGCTGTCACTTGCACTTTATGGTTCTATTTCAAACCTAATATAAATCCTAAATTGAAGCAAGTCAAGCACATCAGATGATCATGGTTTCGTTAACCCTTTAAGTGGTGAGGCAAATCCCTCCCAGTCTTCCCCCTGATCTCCACTAGAGTCCATTTTTGATATTTAGTGCAGTTTTTCACAAAAAGTATCCAGGCCAAGAAGTTTCTAAAGGTACATAAGGGTTGTTTAGTTTCTTGGAAGGAACGAATGAAATAGACAACATATAAAATATGTGTGGAGTTTGCAGAAAAATAGAAATAGTGTTGTGCAAATGTTTGCATCATTTGCTTTCTAAAAAATGGTATGGGGCCAAACCCCAATATTCTACTGCAACCCAACATTTTGATCACCCCAAAATATACCTTCGGCGGCTCAGCTCCGGTTCCCTTGATCTTGCGATATGAGACACCACCCTTCACAGCATTAGGCCCAACAAATTAGTAGCAGAGTAACAAAAAATAGTGCCTGGTACCACTCAATAACTAAGTTAACTGAGTTTTAGATCAATGAAAAGTTAAATAGATTTATTACAAAATCTTAAAATATGCAGAAATCAGACTTATTCCAAGTCCCAAACAGAGGTCATAAAAAGGATCCTGAAAGAAAGGAGAAATCATCTGGCTCACCCCCCAAACCTTGGGATTTTATACAAATGTTATGAATAGGTATAACACGAAAACTGCAAAATTCATCATGGCATGATTAGCGATAACACATATTGAGCAAATCAGAATAAAGATAGTCATAAGCAAATAGGTAGGAATGTTTTACTTCATCTGTAATTAATGTTTTGCTCTAATACGTGTTTACAAAAGAAACTTACTGTTACATCTGTCAGACTCTTCGAGTCGCATTGACACATAGGCCCTGATTACTATGTCGGTCGGACTACATCGTAGGGGAAACTGTACCGCCCGACAAGGAGTCGCTGGTCTGGCTTCATTTATTTCAATGCGACCTCGTTCACGGCGGTCGGAAAGTGTATTTGTACTATAGTGTATGGTGCTGCGGACTGCAGCAAAAGCCATTATAGTAAAAATACACTTTTACATCTATGCACCATGTGGTGCCCACCACATGGTGCATGGAGGTTTGTGGGCACCAGAGGTTCCCCACCAGGCCTCATAGGGAGACGGAGCCCCTGCTAGCAACTTCCAAAGTCACTTTCCGACAGCCCTTCCATGCCATGAAGGCCGATATGTGAAGGCTGTGGGGAACGGACATCATAATCCTAAAGGCAGTGCCTGAGCCGGCACCACTGCCATTTGGGGCTTATCTGTTTCACCGAAGTCCTGTCGGACTCCTTGAGCCCGTCAGAAGTGCAGCGGAATTCCCCTACGGGTTTCTCTCCGACTGTCCGTATCATAATACGGCTGCCGGACAGAAACCTATGATGTCGGGCGGAAAGCCTCCCACAAATTGTGGCATGGCTTTCTGCCCGACATCATAATGAGGCCCTTAGTGCTTTCTGATTGTCAAAAAATGCCTTAACTAGAACCAACAAACAAGCTGCAGATGATGATTATTTTTCATTGTGTCCCAACCATCCATCGATCTTTAAGTAAAATATAATGTAGGAATGTAATGTGATTCAGGGAGTGTTTTGCAAAATATGTTGTTTCTTCTAAGCTGACGTATTATGGGCTTCTAAATTTCTCCCAATTAAAATTGTGTGGTTGGGCTCATCACCTGCTACAGGAACGGACTCCAAAAACACTATATGGGAACATTAGTATTTTTCCTTGGAATTCCAGTCTTTCTGGGGATTTTTATAGCTGCAGTATGTGGCGCCTGGGGCAGCCAGCATCTAAGAAATAATTGGAATCTCAGATATTTCTGAATATTAGGGAGGTCTGGCTTACATAGATCCCACCAATTCCTTTTACCCAGAATGCCTTGCAAATATTAACCTTTGGCTAAAATGTCAGATTTTCTTAAATTTCTGAGAATGAAAGTTCAAAATCTATGAGGATCCACAAAAAGACGTGCCACCCATTTTCCCCACACTATACTTTATAAAAACAGTACCCCACTTGTGTGGCTGTGCCAACCACCCTCTGTAGGAAAGGCCCACAAATTAATTCATGAGACATCATGATTTTTCCTTAGGATTTCTGTAATTCTGGTGATGAGTCAGCCAGCATCAGGGAGAGCTACCAACAACAGACATTTCTGAAATCTAACAACCTGGGGAGTCTAAGGGTGTGTGACTGAAGTGCATACTATCACTTTCTATTACCGAAAAATGTCCTGCAAATATCAAACTTTGACTAAAATGACTGCAATTTCCATGGCAAGTGGGAGCAAGTTGGGATTTCTTTGGGCATATTTTTTTAACATTTGCACCAGCAGAAAGGGACTAAACATCCTGTTGACCCTCCACCAAGGGGCAGAAATACTGTCTGTTGTTCCAGAGTGGGGCATGATGTAAAGGTGGTACGACACCCAACTAATTACCCCTCGCACTTATTCCCCTGATAGTCTAGTGGACATTCTATACCCCTAGGTGGGAAGATTGGGGTGTTTACCCTCTAACTGCCCAGAGAGTCAGAAATAGATGCAAACTGCTGGGCATTGCTACGGAATGACGCTCAGTGAACAAAATATGTTTTCTTTGATGTCTACATTTCTTGGGGCAACACACCTGCTTCACGTCGAACTGAGAATATCTTTTGCAATTCATGGGCACATCAATCGTCTCTTGTTTAGCCCCAAGCTACACACATTTGTTCATGGTTATGTTTAAAACAAGAAAATGTATTTGAGGATAATGAATAGAGAGAACATTCGATAATGTGCAGAAGATTCTTTGATGACTGTTTTCCTTTGCTCAAAGGAAACTATCTGAATAAACTAGTACAATGCTACAAAGATATCATTATGTTTGCAGATGGTAATATAAGAATCATTAAAAAAAGGTCTAGAGAGATTTGCACAATAAACCACCACACTGTAAAAATCGTTTAAATTAGGAACATGAGAGAAGTTTTCAGACTCCTTTATTGAAATCTCATTTACCAACATAACCATTTGTGCAAGTATAGAGAATTGTGTTAAACCTTTACTTGACCTTGGAAAAACAAATATATACAATTCTGAAGCAATAAAAAAATCCGGGAAATAGCGAAAGTGAACGCAACAGTCATACAAAACCTGGACACAATTGTTACAAGTGAGAACTAAATATGATATAGTAGAAAGAAGAGTCAGGAAGAAGCAGCAAGATCAGATAGTCATATGAAAACATAGGAAAATGTCAACATTTTAGCCACCTCAATTCACATATCGACATATAAAAACTATACTCAACAATGGAAAGGAAATGAGACACCAACCCGTTGCAAACAAAAGAAAAAGAGTAAATAGTACACTTTAAAGACAAAACACAGAGGAAAGCATCCGTGTTTGAAGATGCAAAAAAGTAACACACCTAAAAACTAGAATATGTAAGTAAGAAAAATATTATTGAAAATTATCGAGAAATATATGTGGGATGGAGGGAAGACATGGTCTTATAACGCATATTCTCTTGTGCACTGTTGGCTCTATTGTAGTGTAAACAACACCTGGCTGATAAATACATTCCCACTTGCTGAGTAATTGAATTGCTGAACGGAGAGAGCATTTGTGGTGACTTATGCCATTATTCTCCTCTGATTCTCTGTTTGCTTTGCAGTGTAAATACAACTAAGCTGGTAAAGTATCTTCTCAGTAAATGTGCAATTGAATTAGAAGGACCTAAATTTGCAAACATGCAATTGGGCACATACACAGAATGGCCCCCCAATTTGATTGTAGATGTATGTACATGTCAGAAACAAATAGCATTGTTTTATGAGCAGTTTTCCCAGAAAAGAGACATCCATTGTTTGTTGCAGGTTGTACAACTAGAAAGTATTTATTTTCATATAATGAGTCTTATATTCATTATCTAAAACATTTTTTACATTATAAGGCTCATTCTGATGTCGGGCGGAAAGCCTCCTCCCGACTCGGAATTGGGTCCAACTAACTTGCGGTCAGCGGTTCCGTCTGCCAGATTACGATGCGACTGAACACTGTTCAGTCGGAGTCCCATTGTTCTCTATGGGAGTTCGTGTTCCACCCAACAACCGGCAGTAACACATGCTCCTATGAGGAAATGGGTTGTTTGTGGGAAACTCTGCACCCCGTCGCAGACAACCCACGGTGCCTGCCGCACAGTGCATATTTTTGCAGGGGGAGTAACTTAGGTATCCCCTTGGTCATAAACCGTAGACAGCAGGTCCTAGGGGGCCCTGCCAGGGGCCACCAAAGTCACTTTCCAACAGCCTTTCCAGGTCGGACAGGCTGACACGGAATGGCTGTTGGAAATCGGCATCGTAATCCTGAGGGTGGAAACGCTGTCCATAGGAGTGCACAATATGGTTCTGACCGAAACGGATACTCCGCAAGTCACTCGGAACTGATTTGGAATGTCCGGGCGGTTTACTTTCCAACCGCAAGCATAGTAATTGGGCGGTCAGAATGTAAACTGACCGAGTCGGTCAGGAGGGTTCCGATGTGGTAGAGGAGATTCCAACTGTCGGGAGGAGGCTTTCCGCTCGACATTGTAATGAGTCCCCAAGTATTTAATGATGGCGTAAACGTTCATTACATTCATTGCTTGGTATTCTATACTTGTTCTGTGACTGAACAGCATTTGGCCAAGGCACAAATGGATAAAACATTTTAGTCAGTAATTTTCGATGTATCTAACAACATTCAAAACTTTATTCAAAAGTAGCAATGTTTAAATATATGCGTTCTACCTCTTTGTGGTCCTAGTAAACAAAAAAACCAATTATAGTATAGTATAGTATGCTAATCATATGGCTAAGCATTTGAGTGCTTTGCATAGGGGTGGTGAGCACTATGCTACACTGCAATACACTGTCATTTGCAAATATAGATGTTCACTTTTGCAGTTTTGCAGTTTTGGAATGTGTGTTAGCTCCAAAAGGCCTCCTCTACTAAGTTCCCAAAACACTGCATGAAAAAGCTAAAGCTGACTTTATTTTATAGCTTATTCTCTCTCCTTCCTATGGGTTAAATTACCCTCTGCTTACCTTCCTTCCTCTTCATTCCTCCTATGATTATAACCTACTCTAAATTGGATGCCTGAATACCTAATTCTCAATTATCATATTTCTACAAATTGCTCATACCTGACTTTACAGATCACAACCTCTCCTTCTTTGAAACCATATTCCTGCAGCATAATAATAACTAATCTCCTCTAGCCGATTCAGTCACCTCACCAGCTATTGAATGCTTTCCTCGAGAACACACAACTAATACTAATAATCAGCATCAAACAATTACCAACAATTACACTAGTTGAAAGGCTTCAGTGCCTCATCGCAGGTAGTAAGCGTTACATAACTGCCTTTATTTTATTACAACACATGACAGCTCAATTCATTCCTATTTATTAGGTTACAAGTAAGGGGTACTATTTACGTAGAGAATGGAAAGATAAAGGGGAGCGCATAAGCAACATCTGTACAAACAATGAAAAATGAACTGGTGGCCACAAACTTTGTGCAGGCTAAACACAACTTAAGTCGTTTCTGATATCAAGATGCTAAGTTCTTCAAGTTCTGAAACAATTGTCAGGACGTGACAGTTACAAAACGTATGTCACCATGAAATTAAATAAATATATCATGATACCAGAACAGCATTTTACATATATTGTCAACTCAAGGATGATAATATCATTTTTTAGCTATAATATAGTTTTTTTAAAATAGTGTTGTATGAAATATTAGTTTATAATTCATTAAAATTAGTTATAATATTATTCGTAGGTTTTTAAGAGTAGTCTGTAATTGTGTATTGTGACTTTAAAAAAAAGATTAGTAATTAGAATTGTATGCTAATACATTGCTGACATTGGAGTGGGAATAGTAAATCTATTCCCTCCAAATTCTTACACTTTCGCAATGGGTCCTTAGTTTCAAGAGGGAAATGTATATCTAACTCCACCAAAGTTCAACACTTTTGCTGTTTTTGTTTACATTTGAGGGGAAATATTAAATTTCACCTCTCCAATGTCCCACACTTTCCCTACTGTTGCTTAGATTGGAGTGGGAATAGCAAATCTAACCGCTCCAAAGTCCAACCCTTTCCCAGTTTTTTCTTACATCGAAGTCAGATACTTCTCTACAGCTTTATAGATTGAAGTGGGAGTAATAATTCTAAACCCTCCCAAGTCCAATGATTTCTGAGCCTTTTCACACATTGGAGTTAGAACAGTAAATCTGACTCCTTCAAAGTGGAACACTTTCTATACTATTGTTTTTTAGGTCGAGCATCAGCGCATGCACTGTCTGCAAGACCTGCTGTTATCAATAGAACCACTTTTTCTCACCCCCTACCAGGGCCGGCTTAAGTGCTGGTGGCGCCCTGTGCAACAATGTCTGTTGGTGCCCCCGCCAATGACCACCTCTGCCACGGATTCCCTCACTAGCACCCTTTAACAGTGCCCCTCAAATCTCCATAACCACTGTCTCTCAGATTCATTTAGTTTTATAGTGTCAAGTACCAAACACCAGAACTTTGATTTTCCAAAGGAACAGATGGTATTTCCTCAATCCCCAACCCCACTACCATGAACTTCAATGCTCACGAGCAGCAGAGAGGGGGAAATGGGATTGGGAAGAAAAGAGAGACTGCCACTGCTTCACTTCTTCTGGACTGGACTCGAGTAGTGCTCCTCAAGAAACCCTGTAACCAAAAACACTATGTAACAGCTATAATTGCATACTGTAACCAACTTCTAGTAACCTCCCCTTGTTACTTGTCCTTCCACAGTGGTTTGCTGCTCTCTATGTGTGATTATTTGGAATTAAGGATCTTGACCTGTAACCTCTCTGTGCTGTTGAACATTAGCAGGTAGTCTCCTGTAACGAAATAACACATGTAAATGCTGAAACTAACTCTATAAGTATTGTCTCTCTTGATTCTTTCTCTGTTACCTGTAATTCCAATTATTCTGCTTTCAAAAGTCAGTCAATATATATTCCTCTCTTCTCATTGAATTTTTGAGGCTGTTAATTCTTCTTCTCGTGTCTTTCAGAGTACTGTGCAATGTTCCAGTTGGTAAGTACAAATATATATATATATATATGTATATATATATTGGTGGGGATAATTATTGAATAAACTGTTTGGCACTCTAAGAGGTCTGCGCCCGTGATTCCCTTCCAGGGAGCTTCTATTGCGAGTTGTTGAGATATATATATATATATATATCTACATGCATGCATACTTATTTTAATGGTATCCTTTGCTGTGAAGAAGTTTAAATGAATTTTTCCAACAAGGAAGGTTTGCAATTCCAATATGTCCTATTAACCTTACTTTAGTCAGAAACTGACTGTAAGTTTCTCCTCACACTTCCGCTAGATTATTTGTGAATAGTCTGTCAATTGTTTTAATCCTTAGCTCTTAAGTGGCTAGAGCTAAATTGCAATATCTTGAAAACTGTCTCTTGCAACAAGCTTCTCGACGAACTAAACTCGATGAGTACTGAAAATATCTGATATAGACTTACTTGAAATATTCCCTGAAGTATATATTCCCCTGAAAACCTCCACATGCACCGTACTCACTGACTGGAAGCAAATACTTCTTAAATTAGCTTCCAAATGGGACTCGCCTCACTCTCTCACGACTTCTGTGTAAGCTGGAGCAAGTGATGCATACTCCTCCTGAAAAACTACTCTCTTGCAGTCAAAACGGAACTCCTGGCAATGGATGAAAAGCAGCTAAAACAGGAAACGCTGCCTTTCTCTGAGAGAACTTCAGTTGAAGTGCGCAGCGCTATGAGGAAGCGCGGGCGAGTACAGCTGTGGGGGATCTGCCTGCGAAAACACTAGACCGGCAACTACAACCACAGTCGCGGGTTTCCATCTTGAAATGCTGCGTCAACGCAGAAGTTAGCAATAGAAGCAACAAGGCATCTTGCCTTGAAGGAATGGATCTGCGAATCCTTGGATACAGGTAACAGGGCTTCTAACAGCCTAAAAAGCGGTCTTTAAAGAGTATCTTTGCCCTAAACTGGCCAGTCCTGACATATAGCGCCACAGCACTAGGTGTCGCAGCACTTTACATCACACACACATTGCACAGAGACAATCATACATGTGTAAATCAGTGTTTAGTAAATGATACATCAGGCAGAACTACAAGGTGTAGTGTAGGAGTGTCATGTCATCTATATTGGTAGGCAATATAGTGAGTCCTTATTCTGGAAAAGCACAAATTCTGAATTTAAAACGTAACATCATTGTTAGGGGTTCTCTTTATTAAAACGAATTTTTTCCAACCCAAATGGACCCTTCTCACAAGATTAGGGTGATAAAAGTAGGCCTAGGCTAAATTTCCGTTCCGCTCGTGGAAATTGCGATAATTTGACATTTCCGCGTTCCGCGGAGAGCACGAAAATGTCAAAATTTCCGCATTCCGCAGCTTAGCGATAATTTGTTTCTTTCTTGCGCTGTAAAATAATACATTCTCGCGCGCGCGCGATCGCCTTACCTGAATCCCCGCGTTCGCCGACAAGTTTTCCCGATCCGGTTGCGTTCTCCACGAGATGTTGGATTGTTGGTAGCCATTTGCGCTGTCTCGCGACAGTTCGCGCCCGCAGTAACGTCATGCGTCGCGCGATCACGTCTTTCTTCTCGCGATCATGCACCGCGAGAAGAGTGTAAACAAGATGGCCGCGCCCGCGAGCAACCGCATGGGTAAGTTAACGAGCCGCGACCACGCCAAAAATACCGCGAACGGGCGGGAAAAAAACTTCCGCACCTTTGCGATATTTCCGCGTGTTTGCGGAGATTTGTAACATTTTCGCGATTATTTGCAAAAGTCGCTTTCGCAAATTCCGCCCACCCCTAGATAAAAGACTGGGCAAAAAAACAAGTAGCTCTAATATATACCTTGCAGTTTGCATGCAGCTCTTTGATGACAGTTAATAACTCAATGTTCTATTTTAGGATTTTAACGTATAAACAACAAGTTACAAAAGGAGCTCTCTTGCAGCAACAGTAACACACTGGTCTATTTACATTATATGTGCTTTGTTATCTGAATAATACATGTTCTTCGCAGCAGGCATTTTAACCTCCTGCGCTACCTCAGTATGTGTCAAAACTTCCCCAAGACATCCGGTCTCTTTCCAGAAAGACGATTAATCACCAGAGTTAGCTTGACATTTTAATTGATGTCTGAAAATTGCTGGAGGCCAGGAACGTGGCAGCAGGTGCTTCTAAAATGAAAATATCAATTTTCAAAATGACGCCCCCAGCCCAAGTCAACGCCCGGTGCTGTGGCACCGTTCGCACCACCCTAGAGCTGGCCCTGCCTCCTACTCACCATATGCCAACTCAACTGTCCATCTTATTTGCTGCCTCCTGAATGGTTCTTGCAGCCGGTACATCATATCCGTTGAAGGATACAGAAGCCCAGCTGAGTACAGTTTTGTTCCGCTTTCAGGCGATATCTGTTGTTTGGAAGAACTATTTTTTCATTCCTTTGTGCACGTCTTGACTGACATCACTGACGCCATCAACGTTGCATTCTAAATTGAAAGAAACAAGGGGCAAGAGGAGTTGGCAGCAGTGAAGTTAAAGCTGTGTGATATCCGGTTTCCCTCCCTACCCCCTTTGGCTTGTGGGTTACAGGCTAGTCAGTGCACAAACACATCTCCGGCGCTTGTGGCAGGCCCTGGATCCGCTCTGTCTACACCAGCGGTGGAAGCCCCCGTCAGTGGGTAGCACCCACTGACGCTTGCAGTCACTTTCCAGAACGCTGGGACTTCTGCACTGGCAGCACAGTAGTTTTATAGTTTTATCACAGGTTCCATTTCAGCAACCTCTTTGGACAACTGGACGTGTAATTTCCTAATAATATCGTCGGAGCAAATCCGCTGATGAAATAGCTGGATGACAAGAACGTGCGCATGCTATTGGGAGGGGAGAATGTTGGGTAACAGCCAAAGCTGACGGCCTCTGGACTAGGGAACCGGGCTCAGTCTCAGCGTCTGCTCCACATTCGGTGATTCTGGTCAAATCACTTAATATCCCTGAGGTAAAAAAATGAATGTGCCTGTCCGTAATGTAACTGGTGGTGCTCATGGAAAGCGCTTCAATACTTTTGGATCAGGATCGCGCTATATACAACTGCACAAAAAATATATATAGTCCAGACACTGCCTTAATTTCACTATAATAGTAGACGTGTGAATAAAGATAGCACAACTGATCATTCCCTGGAGGAGGTCAGGTTAAACCAGAAACAGCGTGGAGCAGGTGAAAGAGCGCGGGGAGGCAGCCTTCAATATAGCTGTCCCCTCTTTGTTTACCACATCATATTCCACTGTAGAACAATAAATTGGCTGCATTGCAATTCAACACTGAAAATATGGTTATGCACTTCAATCAAAGGCGCATATTATCAAGTATCAAGAACAGCGTTAAAATTATCGCCGCTTTAGCTTTAGAACCTGGGCTGCTATGGGAATTCACAAGGGCATATTATTAAGCCCATTATCGCCGTTCTTGGTAATATGCCCCAAAGTATTTCGTTTGAAAAACTTTATTCGACAGTTAAGTCATGAAAGTATCATACATTGACCATCTACATACTCATGGATTAAAACATAAATTTTAAAAAAAACATAATTTCAAAGGCACACAATTTTCAAACTTACACCTGCTCTAATCACCAGTTTGAATTAACAATATTGATATCTAGTAAACCATTTAATTAGAAAAACATTCCAATTTAATTTGATTTAAACAGATAAATCAGAAAATAGAAAATAAGTAAATACATGACTTCAAACAAGCGCCAATTCATTAGGCGCTTTAGTATTTAACTGTCTGAACCGTATTATCCAGGCCCACTTTATATACTTTGCCATTGCTATTGCAATTAATGGGCTCGGATCTGAACACAAGATTCTTAGTGCCTCTTCGTGCCTTCGGATACCTAAAAGCCGACAGACAGGTAATACCCATTTTTTGCGCGGGAGCTCATAGAGCGGACAGAAAAAAACAAAATGGCTCAAAGATTCTATCGTGTCCCTGCATTTTGGGCATTTATCCAGGGACCCTTTAGTCCATTTAAATGTAAATGAACAAATAGGGAGAGTACCTATCCTAAACTGGAAATAAAGTTTGCGATCAATTGGTGCTTCTATCAAATCCCAAAAAAGTTCCCGGCTGGGGTAAGCCTTGATCTCTAGGTATCTAGCTGTTAGCTGGGATGTACACCCCTTTGAAACAGATTCCATGGCAATAAATTCCCAGTACTTGGCTTTAACAATTTCTTTTGGGGGAAAGACAGCATTTTGAGGATCATCCCAAAGGTTGCTCCAACCCAATCTATAAAGTAATAGCTTGATGGACCTCAACCAGTCTATTCTATGAAAGAGGTCTTTCTCCATTATTTCTTTTAGGCCCGAAGCATAATGCTTTAGCTCCTCAGTTGACCAGATCCTACGCCAATATAGCAGTGGTCGCAAATTAGCGGTGTCTTGTAGGGTTTTCAAACCGAGGTCCCAGAAAAGAGGTAACAAGGGAGTACTTTGTGGTACGCCAACAACTTTCCGTATAAACTCGCTCTCCATAACATTCAACCGTTTTGGATTATTTCCATACCCCCATAGCTCAGAACCATATAGAGATGAGCTACGTATCTTCATCGAATAAACTTCGAGGAGTGGGGCTATTGGCTGAGTCTGCGAGTTTTTAAATCTTTTTAAAAGGAAACCTGTCTGTTGTTGGAATTTCATAATTGAAAAATCTATTTGACTTTTCCAACGCATATTCTTCTGTAATGTTACTCCCAAATAAGTGAAAGCATCCACCTGTTCCAGGGGAGAGCCATTCATAACTATTACACTACTAAAAGGTTTGTAAGATCTACGCGGGTTGGGGCCATTCAGAACCATAAACTTGGTCTTGGAAACATTTATTTCCAAGCCACGTAGCAAACAGAATTCTTCAAAGCGTCGGAGGGTTAGCTGTAAGCCACTCTGAGTTTTAGAAATCAGCAGCGTGTCATCCGCGAACATGAGAACAAGAATGCGGGTTCCAGACATTGCCGGAGCATCTGATGGGACCCGGGAGAGGAACTCGGCCACCCCGTTCACGAAGAGTGAGAACAAGGTCGGTGCCAAGACACAGCCTTGCCGCACTCCTCGCTCCACGGGGAAAGACTCCGTTACTTCGCCCTGCCGTCCCCACCGGACCCAAGCAAAATTGCTCTCATGTAAGCGGACGACCAATGCCAATAACTCCGGCGCCATCCCCAAATCCTCCAACACTTGCCACAGCTTGTCACGTGGAACCAAATCGAAGGCCGCCCGCAGGTCGACAAACACAGCGTACAAAACCCTTTTTTCTAAAACCACTGTCCTCCAATAGAGGACGATAAACCTGAAGACCTGGTCTATGGTGCTGGTTTTAGGGCGAAACCCGGCCTGTAATGGGCTTAGGACATTACTAGATTCCATCCAGGTCTGGATTTTGCCCAAAACCAGCCTGCCCAAGATCTTTTGTAAAGCATCTATCAAGCTAATGGGCCTATAATTACAAGCCAACGATTTATCCCCTTTTTTGTATATTGGGACGATTTCGGCACCTTTCCAAGAGTGCGGGATCGCCATTCCCTGAACTATAGCATTAGCTAGGTGTGTAATATATAATGACCACCTCGTTCTGTTATACAAGAATACATCGGCCGGGATACAGTCCATGCCGGGTGCGCGACCCTGGGTAACCATGTCAAGCGCAATATCAACCTCCCCGACACTGAACACGGGGGTATCATAAAACGGCCTCTCCTGATGAGGTTTACTAACTTCCCCAATACCTTTTGAATACTGAGACTTAAAGAAGTCTACCCAAGAACTCTGGGGGACATGATTGTGAGGACTGTCGATAATTTCGCCCTTTTTCCATTTAAAAATATTCCAGAATTTTTTCTGGTTTTTATCAGCACATGCTGCTTTTAGGACTTGCCACTCACGTTTGTTCCAATCCTTTTTTGCTTTCCATAGGACTTTTTTATGAGTATTGTGAGCTAATTTGATCTTACTTGCATCCTTTGATATTAGAGCAAGTCCCAGATCAGTACGGGCTTGTTTACAGGAGGCATTGTACCAACCCTCCTGTTTGCTTCTCAAGGCTTTCTGTACTACAGGAGGTCTGCAAAAACATGATTTTAGTTTAACAACTAGTTTTTCATGAATTTTCTCAAATGTAACTAAGGGCTGCCCTAAATTATCTACTGCCGTAATTGACGTCAGCGCCTCTTCAACATGGGACTCGATGCTACCTAACAGGTCTGGGTGTTCTACTACGTTACGCCATTTAAGGTGACGTTCATTGTTTGATAGAACTACAGCTAAACCAATCTTTTCAGGAGTTGATCTTTTCTATCTCTCATTCCCAAATCAAAGATAGCAACTAGGGGATTGTGGTCGCTTTCTATCCGTGTCTCGACCACCATGTCTACTAATGTGTGCCACATCCTCAAGTGGACTAGGAGGTAATCTATATTACTTGCCCTGGTACCATTGACATACGTTTTATTACACATCCTATCTGATTTGGTTCTGCCATTGGCCGCCCTCAACTGATTGCCCAGGCAGAACCCTTTCAGGTACAGGGCCGCCTCTGTCCACTTACCGACTACCTTTGTCTCAAGCTGTGGGACACCCCATTTTGAATCCTCTTCCTCTGTCAAAAGCATGTCTTGAGACCCTAATGGCTCAAAAGTCATGTTAAAATCTCCCGCAATAAGTGGGAGCACATCAATAGGGCTAGATTCTACAATAGTATTTAATGCGGATATCACCTCAGATTTTTTCCCGCCTGGTAAGCCCCTTGCATATACATTGTATATGTCAATTTTAAGGTTTTGCGAACTGGTCAGCCTAATTCCCAATATATCGGCGTTCTGTGTTTGGGTGGTTTGAACTTTACATTCCAGGTTCTGTTTAACCCAGATGGTCAGGCCTCCTGATGCCCGCCCCCTGGGTTTTTTCTCTGCTGGAACAAAAAAATTCAAATATCCCAACATGAACACCGGCTCAAGTGACCATGTCTCTTGGAAAAGACAGATGTCATGCTTGCTGATAAAATCTACCCATAGGGGAGATGATAGTTTGGAGCCTATACCCGCCACGTTCCAAGATAAAAACAATACATGACCTGCAGAGACAGATCCCCCTTCCATACTCCCTACAGTAGATATAGGGGAAGGGGCTATATCTTGCCCAAGGCAAGGGATAATATCAATGCCTAAAATTTCATTTTGACATTCAGCATGGATGCCTTGTTCTCTAGCCCCTATCATATTTGTTTGGTCAAAGGATATATTAACATCTCTTCCATCAATTATAATAGGCGGCTCTCTTTCACACATACCCTCATCTACCATAAGAGCCTCATATGTTTTTTCACAGTTGCCCGATGTCGCTATGGATACATGTGGCATTGCATCATTAAAGTGTGTTCTACCATCAGCCAGTCAGTCACAGTCCGCTAACCCAGAGAGTACATCGAATCTATTAATGGATCTTATGTCCTCAAAAAAAGTTCCATTTGTCAAGGGGCCCCTACGTGTAATCCCACCTGGAGGCAGAGACTTAGGTACATAGAAATAAGACAGTGGCATTGTACATATCAGAGCCGAAGGGTCATTTTGGGGCCAAGAACAGATATATTCCACGCACCGCCTATCCCTAAAATTAATAACAACACAATCCCCCTTAGATGACTTAGGGCTTCTGCCCACCCAATTTACTCGCCTAGCATATAAAATCTCAGCACGCATATGGGCCGGCAGTGGTCGTTTGGCATTGACCCAGTGTGTACATTTATTCTTTAAATCCCAATAGGATTCCCTTGCTCCATTCGCCAGATTAGGAACCCCAGTTAAAATCACCACATAGGGGGCAGCTTCAGGGGGTAAGTGTAGATCAATTAGGCCTGGAGAGGCCTGTACGACAGGCTGAGTAGATGGAGGCTGCCTGTCAGTTCTTGCTCTACTTTCCCTAGGACTATTTGGTATCGGGTGTGGGGAGAGATGTTCAACTACTACCCGAGTGTCCACTGCTGAAGTAGGATTAAACTCCTGGGGGATAGAACAATTATCTGGCGCAGAAATAATAAAATTACTGGCAGTGGATTTGGACTCAATACAATGACCTTTTACGCCAGAACGCTCTTTTAACGAACTCTGGCCTTGTTTACCACCCCGAGAATGACCCGAGGCAAGTGAAAGTTCCATACATACAAGTCTACTTTCAATAGAACCTAACCTTTCATAGATGGGGTCACATAATTTCTTAACAATACTTTCCAATTTATCCCAAAAACATACTGTATCTGTTACTTCCACATCTAACAGCCCCAATGATGGTAATGGGTATGCCCTTGTTTCGGTTGTTAGAGGCTTGGGGCATGGGGGTGTAACCTTCTTTGAAACAGAGACAAGGGGATGACCAGCCTTAGTGTTAGCGTTTTTCCCAGCGGCTTTCTTTTGATTACCCCTACAGTTTTTTTTCAGAGTAGTGGCTAGTTGTTGCTGTCCGGAAGCCGCATTTAAGTTACTGGTTGAGCGAGTCTTAATATTTGACAAAGGTTTGGAAGTAGGGACCCCACTATCAATATTTGTAGTGTCAGCATTATCATCCAATATTTCAATCAGTGACGAGGGGCATGTCGTTGACTCATTAATTCGTTCTTCCATCACAGGAGACACTGGACTCAAGGAATCCAACCTTACAGGCTGGCCACACGGAGGTGATCTTGAATTAGCCATATTCCCCAAAGAGGACCTCTTGTCACAGAGAATGTCTAATGATAGTCTTCTTTCGGTTAGTTCTATATCCTTAGCAAGGGCTGATTGCACTCTCACCAAGAAGTTATCCAATGTTCCCATTAGTGTGCCCCCAGTCGATTGCAAAATAGGACCGTCCCTTTTGGGTATTTTATCCATTTTTGGCATCTAGTTGCAACGTCTTTAAGAAAAAACCCACTGAGTTACAGACGTACAGTTATTAGCTTGCACTTACCCAGCATCAAAAGCTAAAAGCAATAGGTGTTAGAGAAGGGTCCTGTTCCGTTCTCTGGCGTTCTCGGACGGGCTCAGACGGGCCCGCCCTTGGCCCGGGCTTCGCCCGGCGCACGCCCGCGCGCGTCCCGCGAAGCGGGGACCGTGCTGAGTGTTATAGCGTCAGGGCGGGAGGGCGGGAGTACGGGAAGAGGACACAGCTGTGTTCAATCGTGGGGCTGCTGGTCCTCGCAGTCCCGCATTACATTCGCTTCCTCATATGGCAGACTCCAATAGGGATTTTAGCAGCTCCTCCGTTCTTCAGCGAGCGCTCATTAATTCCTTCGGTTAAAAAGTTTAGGAATAAAACCAGTCTCAAACTCCAACCACGAACGGCACCCGCGAAGCGTGGGGCCGTGAGGAGTGTGTTATAGCGTCAGGGCGGGAGGGCGGGAGTACGGGAAGAGGACACAGCTGTGTTCAATCGCGGGGCTGCTGGTCCTCGCAGTCCCGCATTACATTCGCTTCCTCAGATGGCAGACACCAATAGGGATTTTAGCAGCTCCTCCGTTCTTCAGCGCTCATTAGTTCCTTCGGTTAAAAAGTTTAGGAATAAAACCAGTCTCAAACTCCAACCATGAACGGCACCCGCGAAGCGGGGACCGTGAGGAGTGTTATAGCGTCAGGGCGGGAGTACGGGAAGAGGACACAGCTGTGTTCAATCGCGGGGCTGCTGGTCCTCGCAGTCCCGCATTACATTCGCTTCCTCAGATGGCAGACACCAATAGGGATTTTAGCAGCTCCTCCGTTCTTCAGCGCTCATTAGTTCCTTCGGTTAAAAAGTTTAGGAATAAAAACAGTCTCAAACTCCAACCACGAACGGCACCCGCGAAGCGGGGGCCGCGAGGAGTGTTATAGCGTCAGGGCGGGAGGGCGGGAGTACGGGAAGATGACACAGCTGTGTTCAATCGCGGGGCTGCTGGTCCTCGCAGTCCCGCATTACATTCGCTTCCTCAGATGGCAGACACCAATAGGGATTTTAGCAGCTCCTCTGTTCTTCAGCGCTCATTAGTTCCTTCGGTTAAAAAGTTTAGGAATAAAACCAGTCTCAAACTCCAACCACGAACGGCACCCCTGAAGAAGTTAAATCGGCAGGGGATCACAATAAGTGTGCAGCGGGGTCACAGGTCGGGTGGTGCGGCGGCGCCGAAGCTGCTCTGCGGCTCCTTGTTCTTCCTTTGCCGCAGCCTTCTCCAAAGTATTTTCTTTTGCCAGCGTATTTTAGTGGCTTTAGTAATCCACTCTGACTTCGAGTCCATTCACCATCAGCCATTGGCTGCACGGCAAGTTAAACTCTGTCTTTGGCTCGTCTTTCTTTTTTGCTATACCCAACTGGAACCTCTAGTAGAAAGATCCCTCTCAACAGGGAGAAAAATTGCATAGTTTCTACTTATTTGTTTGTATTTCTTTGCACCTGCAGAACTGAGTCATTTTTGCACATCAGGTAAAGATGAATAGGGTAATTGACAATCCTGGTAGTGTCTGCAGAGGCCTCGAAGAGCAGAGGCTTGTTGGCTCCTGAAAGGACTAGAAGTCTGTTGATCTTTTACTCCATGTCTGCAGCGCTGGTGGTCACACTGATGCTTTCTCTGCTCCCCGCTGCACGACTGCTTAACCTCTTCCTGTCTCTATGTGACTGCTGTGGAAGTGACGTGCCAACCAGTGTTCAGAAGCCTCGGGTCTTGGCACCCTTCTCTGCACCACTTGCATTCATTTCAGCCTTAGAGGTGCAATATACAAGGGTAAGGCAAGGATGTGCCATCCTACTCTTACTTGTAGGAATAGGAGACCTATTACATTTCCAATGATTGTATGCTTTGGGACATTTCAAACACATGTTTATTCAATCCACTCAAACCACCTTTGCAAAGACCTTTGACCCCCTGAAGTACTGGGTATTTTAGACCCAGCAGTGCAGGGGCACACACCCTATGACTTCTGGGTTTCACCCTGTTCCGGACCTACAGAAACACAGAGTCTTCTGGGTGAAGTCAAAGAATCGTTTATTGGCTGCAGACCAATGACAGGTATCCTAGAAGTACAACAGCGTGTATGTTCTCAGGAGACTGCTGAAAATCATAGGAACGGACTTCTCCTTAAGTACAAAATATCATGCTCCAGGCACACATTCCTTGGTTTACGATATGGTCATATAAAGGCATACATTACAAACGAAAAAGCAGAGTCATGATGACCATCCCACATTCCAGTTCGGCCAGCCCACAATGATTTACACAGTAAGGTTCAGATCCCATGTTTGAAGTAAATAGACCCCCCAATAAACATGAGCATCTCCTGTTTTGGGAAACAAGTCATAAAGCAGGAACAAGCAGGTGTGGAAGAGATTAGCCGGGGGATTGTGTAGAATGAAAGGATTTTATGACGGGTCGAACCCTGATGCTAATCACAGGTGGACGGAGGAAGGGGAGCTCGTGAGACCGGTTTGACCCGGGGCAGCAGAGCCAGCTGCCCAGGTCACAGAGAAGTCAGAGGGAAAGCCCATGTACTGTGAGGCCCGTATTAACTCCATCATAGCCTATGTGAGGGCAATGACAAAATGGCCACTGCTTCCAAAATGGAACCCGCGTAGTTGAGCAGAATAACGTGTACACAGTGCATTCATAGCTAGAACGATATATAAAGCACTCGTACATGCCGCATTTACCATTTGCGGTTCGCTAATACCAAGATAGACAGGGGTAGGGCCCTGTCCCCTACGCGGTCCCGAATATTAAAGTACGACAGACCCTCCTTTTGCCCTTACATAGGCAATCACTATACTCATCTTAATCCGAGTCTAGGTCAATGTTCACGAAGTCATGGAGATGTTGCTGTAGCATCATCCTATTACTTAGCTCGTCCCTTGATACAGGTTTCCTTACACATAAGGTAGCACAGAGACCACATATCGCAGGAGCACACTGTATGCACAGACAGAACAGGAAAAGAATGGCTAAGATCATTCCAATGACCATCAGAACTTTCCAACCCCAGGCAGATATCAATTCCCAGAACCACCCCATCAGTGACCAATCTCCCTTATCCACGTGTATGGCTTCAGATATTTTATGGAGTTTGGAGATGGCTTGATACACTGTTGGAGCATTATCTGGTATGAAAATGCAGCAACTGGATTGGATGACCTTGCATACCCCACCGCGGTCTGCAAGAATAACGTCTAGAACCATGCGGTTCTGCAGAGTCATAAGGCGATCCGCTTGGAGCTCAGCTGTCAGATTACTAAGGGCACCAGCCGTTACATTGACAGTGGATTCAACCACACGAGTCAGCTGTCTCAGGTTCCTACTATTGACCATAGGTCCCCAAAACGGCAGGAAACCCAAGAAGAAGTCTCCTGCTTCCTGACCGGCAGTGTCCTCCTTACTAATCACACCTCTCACAACTCTGGTCTTGTGATAGTCAGAGGCAGCAGTAAATGTCGGCGGTAGCAAGTTCGCAATATAACATGTGCCCGAGAAATCAGGGGGCAGCCATGTATATGCTCGGTCATTGCAAATGAAATATGTGCCCTTAGCAGCCAAAAACGCAGGGGAAAACTGTGACGGGAAAGTGTACGTTTCAGTACAGTCACTTCTTCCCAGTTGAGCTCTAGGATTCTGACCATTACCCTGTAAGCAGAACCGACCCATGTGGGGTACGACCCAGATTGGAGATGAGATTTTTCGCTGTCTTTCACCCAGACTAATACTATACCCCGTCGCGTTCCATCCTGCATAAGGTCTCAACTCTTCTTTGGGAATAGAGGAGTATGCATTAATATCCCTACTCATATCGGCAACTCCTTTCATCAAAGCCTTATTATTGGTGATGGGTCTGATGGAACGCGGTTGGCGAGGGGAGTATGTATCTAGAGCATAGAGAAACATGGTTTGGAATGCCCATGACGATCCATTGTAACTGTACGGTAGCACCAGGTAGGGAATACCCTTGTTAATGGTATGGGGCATTAACCCACACACCCAGCAATTGGTCGTATTCATTACCAGTTGGTGCTGGTGCAAGAGTTGGATAAACGAGTTGTTTACGAACTCTGATCGTCTGGTCTGTTCGTGCTCAGGCAAAGGGTGAAAAGAGTGAGAGGAGGCAGTAGAAGGAGATATAGGCTGTTGAGTGGGTGCAATGGGCTTTTGAGCGGAGAAAAACACAAATCCTACAATAAACATTATGATACTACACAGTGTAAAAAAGCACAAAAAGACAAAACATTTACTTTTTACAATTCTACACATCCTTGCGTTAAAGGTCATTTCCTCAATCGGTCTCTCCATCTTAAAAAACTCCATCCTCTACTCGGGCCGCTCGCGGTGGATGAGTTTCTTCTGCTAAGGAGTACGCCTGTCAGTCCAGGGAAACGCCCTAGACTAACCAGAACCGTCGACCTAGCGTCTTCGGCCTGTACCCCAAAGTCTTGGCACCGCGACCCTGCGGCAGAACCCGGATGGTGGTTCGAAAAACAAAAATCAAGAAAGTCCTTCAGATGGGAGAGCAAAAATGTCAAAAGGGAAATAATGAGGAAATCTTTATTTGTCCATGGGCCTAGGTCTCAAATTATAGCGGAGACGGCCAGGTGCTGTTTGGTCTTGAAACAAAAGTTCAGGCTCAGTGGTGTCCAGTCGACTCGATGGTGGCACAGCTTCCTGCAGAATATTGTCACTCTCTTGGTCTGAAACTGTGTCTCTTAAGCGTGCGTCACTGAATGGTACAAAGCGAGGTACAATGTTTGTCTCTGAGTCGGCGATACCCTCCTTGACCCACTGGTCATATGGCAGAGGCAAGGGGACTACTTTGCAGTGGGTACCATGAATCCAGTGCTTCTTCCCTTTCACTCGCACTGCTGATCTTGTCGAAAGAAGAACAAGATGAGGGCCGATCCAGCGAGGCTCGTCGTTGCTCTTGCGCTGGAAATTCCGAACCAGGACCCACGAGCCAGGGTTGATAGGGTGTCCAGGAGGTTCAGAGGCTTGGGGAAGAGTATCATGTACCTGTTGGTGCAAAACACGCAGTTTAACAGTCAAATCATACAGGTAATCGAGCAGTACTGGATGCTCAATCTCACTGAACTTCGTAGGTCTCGGTACACCCCATACGTTGGCGGGACGGCCAAAAACGACCTCGTAAGGACTAAGTCCCACTCGTGAGTGTATGGTCATTCTAGTAGACAGGAGTGCTAAAGGCAGAGCGTCAGGCCATTTAAGACCGGTGCTCGCCTGAATTTTGGCCAGCTTGAGTTTTAAGGCTCCATTGTAGCGTTCTACTAATCCAGCTGATTGGGGGTGATTTGCAGCGTGGAACTTCTGCTTTATCCCTAGCCCTTCACATACATTCTTCATCACTTTACCCACAAACTCACTTCCGTTATCACACCACACCATTCTTGGCATCCCAAACCTAGGAAAAAACTCCTTCACAAGGGCTTTGGCTGTGGATAGGGCAGTGTTATCTTTCAGAGGATAAGCCTCAATCCATTTTGAGAAAGCACAAACAACCACCAGTACATATTTCAGGTTGTTGCATCTTTCCATGTGAATAAAGTCCAGCTGCAAAACTTCAAATGGACATGATGGGGGTGCAAAGTGACCAGCCGGAGTTGGGGTTCCCCTACCAGGGTTGTACTTCAAGCATACTATGCAATTCTTGACCACATTCTCTGCACACTTGGGAATCCCAGCATTCTGCCATACTGGAGCCAACAACTTGCATATACCTTTCGTACTGATATGTGCCATTCCATGTGCCATAGTAACTACTGGAAGCACATATGCATCAGGCAACAACCATCGCCTATGTTCTGTCAGATCAATCCAACAACCATTCTCATCCAACTTACCCATACTTTCTCTCCACTTGCTTAACTCTTCCTCTGTGGCTTCAGCCTGAAGCGACTTCACACTCTCTATTGTGTTCTCACACATTCCAACATCATTAACCCATCTTGCGGGACCTGCAACATACATTCTAGTCTTCACATTCTGTGCCGTTTCTCTCGCGGTCTCATCAGCAAACGCATTCCCACGTCCAACATCATCTGTGACTTTCCTGTGCGCACTGCATTTCATGATCGCAACTTGCAACGGTAGGGTCAGTGACTCAAGGAGATCATTCACCAACTTGCCATTCTGAATTTTAGCTCCATGCGACGTCAGGAACCCACGCTCCTTCCACAAACGCCCAAAATTATGAGCCACGCCAAAGGCGTACTGGCTATCTGTGTATATGTTCACTCTCATTCCTTCAGACAACACACATGCTCTCGTGAGGGCGATTAATTCTGCTGCTTGGGCCGAATTATGTGGCACTCGTGCAGTTTCCACAACCGTGTGTAGAGTCGTGATAGCATATGCAGCAGTCGTGTCACCATTAGGGAGCTTAAAACAGGACCCATCTACCCATAAAGTGCCATCACACTCAGTCAGGGGAGTATCTTTGAGATCTACTCTCCCTTTCGTCTCTTCTTCTGTTCTGAACAGACAGTCATGTTGCTCAATCTCATCTGAGTCTGCTGGAATTGGCAACAATGTAGCTGGATTCAGCGTATTACATCTTTTTATGTGTATGTGATTAGCTAACAGTGTAAGTTCGTAGCCCGATAATCGTGCACTAGTCAAGTGTTGTGTCTTAGTTCTATTTAATAATGTATCTACAGCATGTGGAACCATAACAATCAATGTATTGTCCATTACCAAACCAGCCGATTGTCGGATAGACATCGCTGCAGCAGCTGTCGCTCTCAGACAGCTTGGCAATGCCCTTGCTACAGGGTCCAAGGTGGATGAAAAATATGCGCATGGGCGCGGTCTGTCGCCAAAAGGCTGTGTTAACACTGACAACGCACATCCATCTTTCTCGTGAACATACAATGTAAAAGGCTTACTGTAGTCGGGAGTACCCAACACAGGTGCTGAACATAATGCATTACGCAATTCCACAAAACTCTTCTGGCACTCTTCAGACCATGGGATAGGATTCGGTGTGTCTTTGCATGTTAAGGCTAACAAAGGTTTTGCCAATAAAGAAAAACTAGGGATCCAATGCCTACAGTATGAAGTGATGCCCAAGAAAGCACGCACTTCTCTCTGTGTTTTTGGCACACTCAACTGTGCAATGGCTTGAATTCTCTCTGGGGTCAGTTTCCTTCCCTCCTTCGATAAGAGATGACCTAAGTAGGTCACTTCTTGTCGACAATATTGCAGCTTAGAGAGAGACACTTTGTGATGGAATGCGGATAAATGGCGCAACAGTGACAATGTGGCTTCTTTACAGATCTTCTCAGTATCCGCGGCGATCAGTAAATCGTCCACGTACTGAATCAGGATAGCGCCACTAGGTAAAACAAGTGCATCAAGCTGCGCTTTCAAAGCCTGACTGTATATGGATGGACTCTCACAGTAGCCCTGGGGAGCGCGTTTGAAGCGGAAGCTTCGGCCTCCCAGACTAAACCCAAAAATATCTCTACTCTCTTCTGCAATTGGGATACTAAAGAAAGCATTCTTTAAATCGATCACTGAAAACCATACAGCAGAGGCTGGAATCATCGTTAACAAGGCAGTTATATCGGGGACAACCGGAAACTGTGGCACAACAATCTTATTAACCTCTCTAAGATCAATCACAAATCTGTAAACAGGTGGCTGTGAAGGGTCCGTTCGTTTTAAGACAGGTAAGATCGGACTATTGCAAACGTTGCCTCTTGTCTCTTCTATCACACCCTTATGAATCAAGTCGCTGACAATGTCTAACAATGCTTTCTGCCCTTCATTAGAGATCTTGTACTGGGGAATACGTGGCAGCCTGACATTAGCCTTTAAAGTCACCACATATGGCGGTATCTCCAAGAGGCCCACATCATTGGGACCAGTAGCCCAAAGGGCATCCGGAAGGGATGACAATTCAGGTGGCATCGTGTTTTTAGACAGGTACATTGGGGAAATCACTTTCCTACCTAATGTAAGTTGTACTCCTGAAGGAGAACAATACAGGGTAGCGTGCAATCTTTTCAACAAATCTAATCCCAGTAAATTCTCACCACAACCTGTTGTCAGGATCAGGGGTGCTTTCAGCTCACAAGGTCCAACAGAAAGTGACATGGGACTAGAAATCGGGTTCCTAACTGGGGCGCCAGAAAAACCTACTGAAACATTTATATCGCCAGACAAAGGTGCGCCAGGGAGTTTTGAATGCATGATTGAACTCTTTGCAGCACCAGTGTCTAGCAGAAAAGGCTCCGTTACATTTGCTGTAGTCCCCTCAACATACGGTCCACTCTGATCCACTGGCACTGAAACAACTCCCTCTCTCTGTCTATGGCTGTCCTAGTAATCATTACTTTCCGCATCACCGTCCTCTGCATAATAATCATTATTATAATACTGGGCCGTATTGCTAATCGCGTTAGCTTGCTGATCAAAGCTATTAATGGTACTTTGAGGCGGCAGAGGACGCGCGTTCTGGGGAACACTTCCACGCCCTCTACCTCTAGGAGCTTGCTGACCACCTCTACCTCTTGCGCCATACATATTACCGTTCCGCTGCATTAATTTAGGGCAACTATATTTAAAATGACCTTCCTCTTTGCAGTATGAACATTGGTTGGGACCTACAGGGACACGTGGTTGGTAATACCCGCTCATTTGCTGATTGTTCTGAAACTGTTGGGGTTGGTGATAGACACCTTGGGGTTGCCTATAATTATTCTGACCTCCACGTGGCGGATAGGCCTGCTGTAAAAGGACCTTTGTCTTCAGTTCCTTCGTTTTCTTCTCCGTTCTATCTTTCTCGTCTTTATCTCTATTTTCATAATACTGTGCAGTAGCCAGTATTTGCGCTGAAGAAGAAACAGCCCAAGAACTTTCTGAATCTTTTAACTTTTTACACAGGTCAGGAAGTAAATTCTGCACAAACTTATCCACAAACAGCCGTTGGCCACCCTCAGTACTCATATCTTGCCCACTGTGGTCAATAAACGTTTCTTCAAACCTAGTAAAGAAGTCTGACACTGTCTCATCTTTCTTCTGCTTGCATGCAGATAACTTGTCCCAATTTACGCGCATTGCAGGCATCAGTGTCTTCATATACGTGATGATTCTACCAGGGAGTTCAGCTACTAAAGGTTCTGGTTTCGCACCACCCGTTTGTCTAGCATCAGCAGCAACAATGTTGGCCCATGTATCCCCTAGTTCTGCATTGTGATCTACATTACGAATTGATCCCCATAGAGGCTGTGGAACAACATTGCCAAACAACATGTCTATATCGGCCAGATTCATAATGCATGACCCTGCCGTCTGTGACAACTCTTTATAATAACCTGCTGGGTTCTTACGGGGATCAGGTAAGGACTGCTTAAGCGCTAATACTTCAGAGCGCTTCCATGGAACATGCACCCAAACACGCTGGAAATGCGCTGCCACAGCGGGGTTACCACCGACAGCTGCAACCGCTTCCTTCCATACCGGGGGAACTTCTCTCATAGGGTATTGTCGCGCTTTTGCCTTTTTCCCCACAAGGACCTCTTGTTCAAACAATGACTGTTGGCAATCGTCATTCCTAAGTGACAATACAACCGCAACTGCTTTATCTACTTCGCGGTCCACAATTATACCAGTTCCAAAATCGAACCTCACTCTACACAATTCCTGCGGACTCGAATTTTTACCACTATCCTCCAATTCTTCACAGAGAATTTCGCACATTTTCTCAAACACATATCTCTGTTTAGGGGCATCCCATTGATGGAAAGTATTGACAACTGATTCCACATCATAAAGTGAAGGAAAAACGATCCATCTACGCGCCATGTGATCTATTACCTTTTTCTCATCGGGGTTAGGCAATTGGCTGCGCAACTGCTTACGCTGTAAACCAGGAGTTGCACCAGATGACCCAAAGAGAGGAGACATTAATGTAGTAACCACATTAGCTAAGCGCTGTCGCGCCGAAGGAGAAGCTGAGGCGAGAACAGGGGGAAAAACAGAGGGAAGAAAAGAGGATGTAGAGACAGGTACTGGAGTGATGGAAGGAAGAGTGTTAGGGGAGGCAGTTACTGGATTAGGCAAAGTCGCAGGAAGTGCGGGGGCAGTTGGAAGCACAACTGGCGGCGCTTGAGAGGGCTGCGCTACAGGAATAGGAACTGGCTGCAAAGCAACTGGCGGTTGCGGCAAGGCTTGCAGTATATGTACTGGAGGCGGCATATTTACAAGCTGGGGAGGCGCCGTGGCAGTTTGAGCATACGGGGGTGGCGAACTCAACAAATGTGACATCAAGGGATCTTTCTCCTTTTCTTCTGACTCATCCTGCTTAGAATGTGGCAAAGCTGGGTAACATTTGTCAATCCCTAACTTACGCTGCCTGTGCAATTGCTCATTCATTTGCTCCTCCTCATTGTCTTTAAATTGTACAGCTGCTTGCATTACTGACATACCTCTCTCTCTCTTATTCTTTTTCGCTAACTTAATTTCCTTCTGTTTGGCTTCCTTTCGCCATAAGCGGAAAGAGTCAAACATCGCCGGCCGGGCTTTCTTCTTAAACAATTTAATTTCCAGATTATCTAAAATATCGGTATCAAAACTACCATTTTGGGGCCATTTTAAAACACCATCTTTCCTGGTGTAGTGGATCCACACTTCGTTATATGCAATGGGGCCATGTTTCACATAGAGCTCATAAGTTGGAGTTCCAACCGGAGGAACCGGACATGATTCCTCTAGCTGGAAATCTTTTCCACAACCCAAACAGAATAATCTACCAAATAGTCCAGAACCAGGCATCTTCGCTCACTAGTCTAGATCCAAACGTCAAAGGATTATCGATTACGATAGCCTCGTGAATACACGAGTCCTCTGGTTTTGGCGTTTGCAAACTCCAAATGACTAATTCAAAATGATCCCGAAGGATACCAAAACAAATGGGAGACGCTCCACTTATACTTAACTGAATATTGCTGATCGATGGCGTCACCAGAAGACTCTCTCGATTGTTTCGCTCTCTCAAACTCGTCAAGGGTCCAAAACAGGTCGATTAATCAGGGCAGCAGTCCTTCGTAGCCGTCGGGACGCGGAGAACCTCGCAGAAAAGACTTTCGGACCACGTCGACATGCAGGGGTCGATGAAGTGGCGGCCTTCCTCCGGAATTTCCACACGAAGCTCCTCACGAACCTCTGGCTTGGACTGGTACCGCTGAAATCGGCCCGAGTTGGGCGCCAAACTGAAGTACTGGGTATTTTAGACCCAGCGGTGCAGGGGCACACACCCTATGACTTCTGGGTTTCACCCTGTTCCGGACCTACAGAAACACAGAGTCTTCTGGGTGAAGTCAAAGAATCGTTTATTGGCTGCAGACCAATGACAGGTATCCTAGAAGTACAACAGCGTGTATGTTCTCAGGAGACTGCTGAAAATCATAGGAACGGACTTCTCCTTAAGTACAAAATATCATGCTCCAGGCACACATTCCTTGGTTTACGATATGGTCATATAAAGGCATACATTACAAACGAAAAAGCAGAGTCATGATGACCATCCCACATTCCAGTTCGGCCAGCCCACAATGATTTACACAGTAAGGTTCAGATCCCATGTTTGAAGTAAATAGACCCCCCAATAAACATGAGCATCTCCTGTTTTGGGAAACAAGTCATAAAGCAGGAACAAGCAGGTGTGGAAGAGATTAGCCGGGGGATTGTGTAGAATGAAAGGATTTTATGACGGGTCGAACCCTGATGCTAATCACAGGTGGACGGAGGAAGGGGAGCTCGTGAGACCGGTTTGACCCGGGGCAGCAGAGCCAGCTGCCCAGGTCACAGAGAAGTCAGAGGGAAAGCCCATGTACTGTGAGGCCCGTATTAACTCCATCATAGCCTATGTGAGGGCAATGACAAAATGGCCACTGCTTCCAAAATGGAACCCGCTTAGTTGAGCAAAATAACGTGTACACAGTGCATTCATAGCTAGAACGATATATAAAGCACTCGTACATGCCGCATTTACCATTTGCGGTTCGCTAATACCAAGATAGACAGGGGTAGGGCCCTGTCCCCTACGCGGTCCCGAATATTAAAGTACGACAGATCACTCAACAAAAGTACAGTAGCCTGTTACAAACACATGACGTGTTAGAGTTGCTTAGAATCCCATTTGAATCGACTCATGGTTGTTCCCTTATCTAGTTCCATGCAAGCGCAGTGTGAAGCCCCGAGTCTAACTCGGGAAAACAAATGCTATCTGAGCAATTTTTATTTTGGAAGTAACAAAGACATTGCGGATAATAAAAATCCTCTCATTCTGAAGTCACTAGTCTGCTAGAACTGCATGACTAGCTATCCCATAAAGAAAGGCAGCCCCCAGACTAAATATGCAAATTTCACACTTGGCAACACTTGCCACCTTAATGAGGTCGACTCATTAGTGGCCCTGTTTCCTCTAATCCTCAGATTCTTTCCACTCAGTCACCATTATACCCAACTCATCCTGCATGACATAATTTGAATCCCACTTTTTAGGAAGTAAGAGACCTTTTTCTAGTCTATTTCCCTGTCTTTTATCGACCTTGGCCTTCACTGATCTTGCACCTTATCCGTTTCAGGTGCTTTGGTCACTCTTCCGCCACAGGAGCCTACGCGCCCATCTATGCCCCTTGCCATCGTGCAGAGGCTTTATGGTAATAATGACAATTAGATTAGATCTCACTTCTTATGTATTGAAATGTGCCTCGTTTAGATATGGTTCTTAATGTTTTTTCACGTCCATCCTTAGATCACGCCGATCCTGACCCCCTCACCTTGTCCTGATGAAGACCCTGATGTAAGGGATACAACTGCCTACAGTTTCTTAGGGGTTGAAACGTCGACACTTTACAGCATAGCCAGCACAGACAACAGATATTGCATGTCGTGCTACTGTTTGTTTTCATGGCTGTATATTGTTTCTGCTGAAATTGAGATTTATAGGCTTGATGAATGAGCCTCTTGTGTTCAAAGTAATGTACTGTTTTTGATTGACACTCTTATCTTTCAATCACTTTCCTATCCTCACTAAACACCAATACCCCCTTTCCCTAACCTATACCCTGTACCACCTTGGGACATTGTCACATGTAATAATACAGAAACTTTTGCATTAAGAGATCGTTGCCCAGTGTAAATTAAACACTGAGCATAACAAATACCTTGTGTTCTATGCTTTGTTTTGAATATTTGTTTTGATTCCTCACATTGCATCGTTTTCTGGGACCACTGTCCTTACATACTGCTTTACACCCAGGTCCCAGAGACTAGTTTTGGGTATACCCTTCTTAGGTAACTGTATTAACAATACCGGGCACTGTGGTGCAAGGATTGACAGATGCGCCAGAAATTCTGGCGCATCTGTTGGCGGAAAAGTCACGCATTGCTGAAGTTGTGTCACAAGCACGACGCAACTCCAGCTATGCATGTTGCGACCTATTCCCATTACACTGCGTCACTCCTTACGCCTGCTTCAAGCAGGCGTATGGTTTTGATTCAGTGACGTCCTAAATGTCACGCAGTGAAATCTTGTAGATTTCACTGCGTCACCTTTACGAGGCTTCTCTGCGTGAGAGTGCCTACCCTGCATACATTATGCCTTACGCAGGTATAATGCCACGCAGGGCTTTAGAACGTGATGCATATCCGTAGATGCGTCACGTTGTAAATTTGCCACATTTTTTACGGCGCTGGTTCGTCACAAAAATTATGCAACAGCAGCATAAAAGTGATGCTAGGGGCTTGTAAATCTGCTCCATACTCTGTAACTAACAGGTGTTACTTGCAGAACACTGCACGTCGCAGTAGCGAGCGTTAAAATCTGCCGCCTTGCAACCCAAACCACAAACGGGCTTCTCTCTTTGCAAGTGAAGTTTTAATGACAAGGTACAGTTATTTAATTAGATCAGGTTATTTATCTCCTCTTTGTGTGCATAAAATGCTGCTTATAGTTAAAAGAGTCATTCAATAAATAATGTGACAATATATTTAAAAACCGTCCACATTCATAAGCGCATCTACATTCTATATTGCCTAATCTCGGTGAGTGTTAGAAATGCACCACTCCGTAAAAATAACAGTTTTTTCACTTCTCAGTGCTGGATGTTCGGTTTTACCTTGTTAATTGAAAGTGCTGCAGTAAAATGTCTGCACAATCAGCTGGCTCATCCTCTGGCCAAACCCAAAATCTCTCTATTTTCCAAGTTGCTTCTGTGCACTGGCCTTGGCATTTAACAACACACTCTACCCAAATATAATCAGCAAGCGCCTAATATACAGGGTTCTTTCCCCACAACTTTGATGTTTTAAGATATGCCAGTAGGGGCTTATATAGAGAACTCTACCACCACATTTCGCTTATTAGCGCTATCAGGACCAAAGTGAAGGGCAAGGGACTGGTTTTAGGGAACCTCCACGTTTGTTAGTGTTGCCTTAATTACATTTTGCTTTTAGTTGCATCTAGAAAACAATAGGGGTAGACACACAGGAATGCCGGTTGAAGACTGCCAATGTGTAAATCCCGGAAGTGGTGTGTCTGTCTTTTGTTGCACAACATCACTTTTGTTTGTATACCAATTGTTTCTAATCAAAACAGATTTCTTTTAAAATTGGTCGATTTAGTACAGCAGAATGAAGGATTGAGCAAATGAATGAATAAATAAATGAAGACGAAAGTGACTGTTTGCAGGAACTTTTGAGGCGCTGTATAACGTGTCAGTGGATTTCCCTATACACTGCTGAGTCCAAAGGGAAGTGGTCACTGTTTACCCATTTTTTCTGACATAACACATATTTCCACTACACAAACTCACACCACACCACACCACCCCACAACAAACAATTTCAATGCAACATATCTCTCTTCCGCATCCAACAACCCTAGCAACTCTCCCTCACACATCCACTGCCCCACTCATCTCCCCCTCACACTGCCACTCCCCCTCTCATATCACAATCCCACTGCCCCTCTCATACCTCCCTCACACTCCCTCTCTCCTCTCTATACTGCCTGCTCACACATACTAAACACAATTTCTTTTCTGTGCCCTTTCAAGGGTTCTGTCCCTCAAACTCACGCTCTCTTCATCTTAGGGTGTATTTTGTGTACACAGGCGCTCCCTCTTTATGCCCTCCCCTTCTCTCTTTCTCACACTCTTTCTGTTCCTCTGTCTTGAGTTCATTCACCACTTCCTGCACAAACTACCTATCCCTCTCTATCTTAATTTCTACCTATTCTGTGCAGCTCTCACCCCTATCTATTCTATTCACCATGCCACATCCATTACACAAATATACCCTGCACAAATCCACCCCACACAATTCCACAACTAACAATCCCAATACAACTCACGTTATTCCACGCCACACCACATATATCCACTACACTCCAAACCAAAACACATAGGTAAAAACATTGTCGTTTACAATGCCAATAACTCTAACTCTCACCAATGCGAGACCTATTTATTGCAATGCAAATGCTTGTTTTAGATTGTTATAATTGTTTTCAGTATGTTTTTATCTGTTTTAGTTTTTCAATTATTTATAAAAATATATATTCTGTAATTTGTTAGTCACATTTTGTTTCTGTCGGCTTTTTACTATGTTTATTATTATATCTGAAGTATGTTTCTTTTAAATATGTTATATTCATTGAAATATTTGAATTACTTTGATGATTTTAAAGTATATATATATATATATTACCTACTGGCGGTCGCCAGTAGGTAGTTATAGTTAGGACCACGTTTCCATAGGAAAACCTCAACATTCTATTTTGAATAACTTTGGCGCCGGTCGACGAATCCTCACGAATTTCTCAAAATAGGTGGGGCGCTACGCTCCGCTCCTACCCTGAAAGTCTCGGGGGGATCCGTCAAGCGGGGGCTGAGATAAAAGGGGGGTCCCAAAACGCGTTTTTCCCATGCATTTTTCCATAGGACCTTTAGAACGAGCTACAGCCCGAACGGCTGAACAGAATTACTCAAAATTTGGCAGAGAGGTAGTCCCTAGGTCAAGGAAGTGCCTTTTGTAGGTTTGGTGTAAATCTGTTCAGTAGATTCTGAGAAAATAGCCTTTAAATCAATATATATATCTGAGCCCGCTTACGGTACGCTTACCGTACGCTTACGGTAAGCGTACGGTGGCGTGCGCGAGCGCGATTCTGATTGGCTCTTAGATCTTAGTAAACATTCGAATCGGCCGAAACCAGGAAGCGGCGGCCGCCATTTTGTGTATTTCACTCTGAAAAAAAAGAGTGAAAACAAGGAAAGGGGGCAATGAGGAGAGTTACAGACCCCCTAACATTTGTAAGGGGGTCAAAGAAGGACAGAAAAGTACAAAAAAAACATTTATTGATTTTAAAAAAAATCACGGGGTACGCGTACGGTAAGCTTACGGTAAGCGTACGGTAGAAAAAAAAAAAAAAAAAAATGAAAATCAGATTTAAGTGTTTAGATATTAGGGGGCTCTAAAAAGAGCCGTTGTGTTTATGAAATGATTTTTTAGTGGTACCTACAAGTAAGTACCGATGCAGAGTCTAAGGTTCAAGAGGAAGACTCTGTTCCCTTCATCATTGAAGTGCACACCATCTCCTCTATAAATGTCTTGCATGTCATAACGCAAGTAGTTGTGGTAAATGGCACCCATACCATAGTCACGGAGGAAAGCAGAAACAGATTTGTTGACGTGCTTTCTTGCTTTGTCATCGCACCGCGTGCCCACCGTGCGTGCACGGCACTAACTGCGTAAAGTGGGCGCGCGGTGCGCGAAGCGCACCGCGTGCTCACTGTGCGCGCACGGTGCGCGAAGCGCACCGTGCGCGCACGGAACGAACTGCGTTAAGTGGGCGCGCACGCCACGAATGGCGTAAAGTAACTTAGCATTTAAAAAACCGTACAAATTCACTGAAAAAACCATAGGTTTCACACACGTTATAGTTAGGAATTAGCATTTAAAAAACCTTGCAAATTCACTGAAAAAACCATAGGTTTCACACATGTTATAGTTAGCGGAAATTTTACTGATAAAAAACCAATGAAATTCCCCCGTTATAGTTAGTGCAGGCAACTATAACTCACGCGACCGCAATCTTCTGCTGATGACATATGTGTCTTTATGAAAAAAAAATATTTGTAATATATGTATAGCTAAAAATGTATGGAAGAAGACATGGGCAAATAAGTGTCTAAATACAGTATTAGCATCAGCAGAGGATTGCGGTCGCGTGAGTTATAGTTGCCTGCACTAACTATAACGGGGGAATTTCATTGGTTTTTTATCAGTAAAATTTCCGCTAACTATAACATGTGTGAAACCTATGGTTTTTTCAGTGAATATATATATATATATATATATGATATTTCTGTAGACAATATTTTGGCATTCAAATAAGAGACTGAGGGGGATATTTACAAGGAGCCAATGCCGAGTTAACTGCACTTTAGCGCGGGCAAATTTGCGATAACTCGATCGTCCCATTGCACAAGCTGGTGTTAACAGCCCACAGCACCAGGTTACCCGCGATAGCAGCTGCAAAAAACATCGCCACAGAAGACCCCCGCAACTACCGCTAATGAGATGCAGAGTAGGCATTCCTGTGCCCAAAGCCGCAACACCACCACTCCACAACATTCACAACGACCAGCCAGAACTGCGATAAGAACACAAAACAGGCAATAAGGCATGTTTGCAGCAGTAAAATAACACTTGCTCTGACCTGGTGCAAAGTCGGACCACAGCCTGCACCACAAAAGGGAGCCCAGCCCACAGCTACATCAGAAGGGCAACAGATGCCATGGCGCCACCGGTCATGCGGGTCAGACACCCAAGAGGGCCACAACGCCCACCACCACAGGACCCTAACCCCCACCGGAACACCCCCCCGGACCACCACACAGGCAGCGCAGACAAAGACAACGGACCCCAGGAAACGCACCAGCCACACAGACCCAACACCTGACAATGTCATTGCCCACCAAAGGCTCAAAAGGACAACCATCGTATGCATCCTGACCAACAACGCCCAACAGGCCGACGGCACTAACACAGCGAACAACCAACACCCCACCCTACACAAAGTTGCTGGCTGTGCTGCACCTGTTGGCTCCTGGTACCTCCCAACCAACACAGTACAGTACGTGTGAAGGCCATATCACGCACACCAACTACGACCAAGGACCACTGTATGTGGGATGTGTAGACGTTGGTCTCATGCCGGGTAGTGCGTAGTGTGGGAGTCGCAAGCATATTCTATCGTATCTGTCAGGGGGTGCTGAGCACATGCAAGTTCCTGCTCAGAGCTGCAGATGTGCTACCTCCTGATAGTACAGACAAAGGACCTTTCATCCCTACAGTAACTTTACCAGCTGCATGCATACTGGAGACGTACAGAGGCTGGTCGTGGGTGTGGTGGGACGTCTGCGACCCTGGGAACCATGGATGATATGCCCAGCACCATGCACATGAGCGGACTCACTGTGTGTCGCGTTGCTACACAGCTGCTCCTCCCTGCCATGGGCACCCACACTTGTGTGTGCTGCACGGTTGCATCACGTGCACTCCTACGGAACACCATTCTAATGCCTGTCCGTGCATGTCCTGCACCATGAGAACAATACCGCAACGCTGGCCTTCGAAGGTGTGCACCCACTTGGGTGTAGGCCAATGGCCTGGACAGGGCGGACACAGGTGTCGAGCCCATGGCTGGCTGGGATTGTGCTGCGAATTAAGCCAGCCAACAGACTCATGCATCCGCAAGACTGATAAACACCACACCTGGCATGCATGTGCCAAGACCCTGAGCGTCCTTGCGCCCTTATATGTCCCCATACCTGCGGGCTTGTCCTCCTGGTACATGCCACATTGCAACATCGTGTACTGGGCCCTGGTGGCGACAACACCCCAAAACAGAGACACATTTACCGCACTTCCTGCACCGGGTCAGGTACGGACCACGCCCTGCCCCCCTGCAGAACCAGCACACGCAGCCTGTGCATGCAGGGAGGCAGGTGCGGGGCTACATGTCCAGGGTCATGCCAACGCTGAGGTGACATGGCAACGTCCGCAGAAGACACTGTGATGTTGCAGGGCATGTGCCCATAAATCTCACACAATGAACACATGGACACACTTGCTCAGATGGTGTGAATGGCTACGGGCACGTGCGCACGTCCACATTTATTATCAGGCACACTTACCGAGTGACACCTGTGTTGGGTGTGTGTGGGGTGTGTGCACACCAGCCAGCAAGGGCTGCCTGGTGCAGTCAGAAATCGACAACAGTATACATCGTAAAGGACACAACCATACAACCATAAAGGTCTCATGATTTGTTAGTAGCCCCGGATGCACAGCGTCCTGCCGGACCTGCCGCCACGGGCCACTGACTTGCGGTGCACTGGGGCAGGGTCACAGGTGCAGAGCAGGTTCACGAGATGACAAGGGACTTTGTCGCGGAGTGTCTCGATGGACAGTGGAAGGTGTACCCCCAGGGCAGGATGCAGAGGGCAGGCCCACGCTGATTCAGTCACTATAGTGGAGATGAATGGAACAGACACATGTCGGACACCAAGTCCGGTCCAGCCAGAAGAAGATGCAGAAAACCACCAGACCATGGGCTCTGACACCACCAAGGTCCAACCAGATGGTGCCCATGACTCATTGCGCACGAAGTTAGTGGCACCAGTGCAGTTAGGGGATGCCGCCTGCGATGAGGCGTGTTCAATGGTGTGTATTCCTCCACATCTTACCCAAAACACAGTTCCACATGTGTGACCTACTAGACCGCAGTGTAGGCCTGAGGCAGCGGTCAGCACTGGCCATTCACCGAGTGTCACCGGCATAGGTTGGATTGCCCCTCCGGCCTGCGTAATCCAGGCTCAGTGGCACTACGGGACGTGGACTTGCAATGAACAGGGTTGATGGCACCAGGTCAGTTGTTGATAGTGTTCGGTCACCTCTGTGACTGTGACCCGGCTTTCGTCCGGACTGAGCCGCATCTTCCTCTTACTCCTCTCCGTGCGACCACTGGTGTGGACTCTGCCATTTGTGATTTGCGACTAGGTGCTGGATGTGGGACCTACTGGTCCACAGAGTAGTCCTGGTCCCTTATCCACGTGTCACTGGCTGTCGTTGAACAGGGCTAGTGGCGCCACGTGTCGCCAGCTGGCGTTGAACAGGGTTAGTGTCACTACGTATCGCCGGCTGGCATTGAACAGGGTTAGTGGCACCACGTGTTGCAGGATGCCCATATGAACTATGCCTCACTGATCGAAGGGAGCCTGGTGCTGTGACCGCTGCCCCGGCTTTGGGGTCACTGCCATTCAGGACTCAGGACACAGTTTCACATATGGGACCTACTGGGCCGAAAAGGATGCTGGTGTAGTATGTGACCGGAGTAGACCATGGGTCCGGGATGGTCTGCCATTGCGTCAGTGGCTCTGCTTGAAGTGGCACTGGCTTGCCCAGAGACAGTCCTGTGGATGAAATGGCACAGCTCGGTGCAATGAGCAGTGTCTGCGTGCAACGGGTGCGGGCCTTGGGTGGGGTGAGAGTACGTGCAGTCATAGAGGGTATGGAAGGTGCTCCAGAAGCTAAAATGAGAGCATATTTTCAGTAAATTGACACTATCTTTCTCAGCTATATGAAAATGAAGTCTGAGTTTCTCGTTAAATCATCCACTTCCAACAGGAGCAGCCTGGCGGTTGATTCACTTGTGTTCTACTGCAGTCTCCCAGAGTGTTCTAAAGAACAACTAGAGCACTAACAGTGTTACTTATGACAAACGTGCGGCACACTCGAAGCCATGTTGATTGAATCAAACTGGTAAAACTCAAAACATTTAATTTAGAAAGGAACAAAATGGGGTAGGTTTCAGTTTGCCATCAAAATTATGGTTAGTGCTGCAGAAAAGAAAAATTACGACACATTTTAAGTGAGTTCTCAAATATCTTCCTCTTCTATTTCATTAAAACATTTTGATATGCAGACTGAAACACGCACCATCAACAACAGCAGCAGACTGCTAAATAACTACCTGGTGATCAACAGCTTTACTACAGTGTTCTAATGAGCAACTAGAGTGCTAACATTCTGAAGTGTTGCACATCTGAATGCCATATTGATAGAATTGAAGTGGAAAACTGAAAGCATTTTCTGCTGAGGATACTGCAGTAAAAGAGAAAATTAGGGAGCTTCATAACAAATACGTCTCCTAAGATATCCACCAGAAAAAAGCCTAAAGTCAAATATAGCCCAAGGATAGCCCAATGACAGAAGTGTGGAAAATAACCTATTTCTTTGGCAGTTTTATATAGCACAAATGTGACCCGAAGGTAATGGAGTGCTTACATAATCATCAGTTACATTACACAAGGACACATTTATTTTAGTTTTAGGCATGGGGAGAGTAAGTGAATTGCCGAGAACCACAGGGTGTCATCGATTGGCTTGGACTGGTTTCCTGCTCTTGGGCGTGTGGGGCCTCTATGGTTTCTTGGAACTTCTCTTCTGTTTTGTTATGATTTCTTGCAATATGTGGGTCGGGTTTCCATTGATCCTTTCATCCGCCTCCGCGTTTCTTGCTCGTCTGTTTTGCTGACAGCGTTGAACAAGCCAATCATTGACACGCACTAAAGTCCTACACAGAATTCCCCAGCCCTGAGGAAGACCTTCTGAAAATCTTATCGGTCCCTACACAAAGGTCGAAACGCGTCGGCACCCTCCACACTGAGGCCAAGGGCTTCCCTGTTTGAAATCTTCCAGATACCAAAATGACTCAGATACGCTGGATTGAGACAGCTTATATGTTTTTGATTTTGACGGTTCTCCCTGACCTCTCCACTTTGGACCTAGAAATTCTTTTGTATAGAGGTCGTTGAAATTATAGAGACCCAATACTTTGAAAATACAGTTGGACTGTCCAAGTGATTAAGATTAAGACGAATGAATTCAATGTATTATATGTTTTGTTTTCCTGTCACTGTATATAGATCCATTTGTACACTGTCTTGTCGAAAAATCAATTGTCAAGATTGTATACTTTTCTTGTCGTTGTGAAAAAGAAAACAAAAAGCTAAAACCAGTAAAAAAATAGTTACTGACAAAATCTTATTGTGAGTTTTGGTGCTCGTAAATAGATATACGTATGATGGCTCTAATATGTGTTACTGACAATTAAAATATATAAAATATACTTAACTAACCAAATTTACCCGCAGATAAAAGATAATCTGGGGTTGAAAATAGATTGGAGTATTCATGGTCCAAGGTGCATTTTTTTTTGTCCTGTTTAATTGATTCCAGCCTCTTGGTCCTTAACTGAATCAATCCCCCTTTACCTGCCCAGGGCACCTAGTCATTTTTATTGGGGACCCTAGGGGGGAGCCTGAAGGCCCCCGCAGTCCCAGCCGGCTACCTGCCTCCTGCCGGAGCCAGCATTGCTTTTGGACAGAGGGAGCTGCTGAACATGCAATAGACCCCCTTAATTATTCTGTTTGTGCTTTGGGAAGGTGGTGTTCCACGGGGCTACGGGGAAGGCCGTGGGTTCTCCCCTGTATTCTTTGTAAAATAATGTATGTGCCCAGCAGAGTTGAAGGTCCCCAGGAAAGCAGAAGAGCTGCGCGGCTCCCCGTCCGTAATTTACATGTACTGTCCCTGGGAGGTGGCCGTCCCTGTGGCTGTGGTGGGGCTGGGCAGGCCCCTCCACATTTGTATACTTCTGTGCCCCAGGGAGGTGGTGGCCCTGGTGCTGTGGGAGGCCAGGTGGGTTCTCCGCATTTGTATAATTAGGTGGCCCGGATGGTGGCGGTCCCCAGGGCTTTAAAAAAACCTAGGAGGGGGCCCCATGACCCCCCATCTTTGATTGGAATATGCCCCAAGGATTTGGCCCACCCGGGGGGTTCATAAAAAAGACACATCTTGATTTTATTTTGCAGTGGAACCACGGGTCCACCTGCAAATTCACAGCAAAATTAAATTAAAAAAAATATTTTTTACCACCAGCAGTCTGGTGGCATCAGGGTGTTCCTACCCAGGCCCCCTTTTCATTATTTTGCACTTTTTTGCGGGACTCACCTTCAAGTCGAGCCCAAAGATGGATGCCAACACTTCCTGGTTGAAGTGTTGGCAGCCGATCAAATTTCAGTAAGATCCGCAAGTCTACTGCAAGGACTTGTATCCCTAGATATCTTTAAACTTTAATATATCTAAAACTACTGAACATATTTACACCAAATTTAAAAAAAAAACCTTTCTGGACCATCATCTAGCTTTCTGCCAAATTTGGTGTAATACTGTTCAGTGGTTCAGGCTGTAGGCGTTTTAACAAAATTAAAAATCCACATAGACACAACATGGGGAAAATGCTTTTTGGGAACCCTTTTTTCTCTGCCCCCACATGACGGATCACACCGATACTTTCAGCACAACAGCTGAACCATAAAGGGGAAGTATTTTGAAAATGTCATGAAGGTTGATCAAGCGGCGCCAAAGTACTTGGGAAAACAAAAAACGCTTTTCATAAGGAAACTTTGGTACCAACTATAACTACCTTCTGGCGGTATGACCTACAACAGTAGCTAATATATGTATAAACATATCTATCTATCTATCTATCTATCTATCTATCTATCTATCTATCTATCTATCTATCTATCTATCTATCTATCTATCTATCTATCTATCTATCTATCTATCTATCTATCTATCTATCTATCTATCTATCTATCTATCTATCTATCTATCTATCTATCTATTTATCTATCTATCTATCTATCTATCTATTTATCTATCGCAAAAAGATAGATAGATAGAGAGATAGATAGAGAGATAGAGAGATAGATAGAGAGATAGAGAGATAGATAGAGAGATAGAGAGATAGATAGAGAGATAGATAGATAGAGAGATAGATAGATAGAGAGATAGATAGAGAGATAGATAGAGAGATAGAAAGAGAGATAGATAGAGAGATAGAGAGATAGAAAGAGAGATAGAAAGAGAGATAGAAAGAGAGATAGAGAGAGAGATAGAAAGAGAGATAGAGAGAGAGATAGAGAGATAGAAAGAGAGATAGAGAGAGAGAGAGAGAGAGAGATAGAAAGAGAGATAGAAAGAGAGATAGAGAGATAGAGAGATAGAAAGATAGAGAGAGAGAGAGAGAGAGAGAGATAGAGAGAGAGAGAGATTTGCAGACCACAATTTCCTCAAGAGGGGCAGCGGTGCACACTTGAACTTAAGCCTCTTTTCCTAGCTCCAAGGAAAATGAAAAGATGCACACTCCAGAATTGCTTGTTCGAAGTTTTAATCCATAATTTCAAAGGATATTTAGGAAAGCGCTCAACCCAACGCGTTTCGGCAATCAAGTCCCCTTGGTCACGGGTGGGTGGCCTCCATCTCGTGAGAGGTTAAAAAAAATGTTTAAGTCATCCTTGTAGCAATTTAAACAAGGGGCAAAATGTTGAGGGTTACATTAGCCAGACATCACCATATTTGAGTATATACAAATACGAGAATAGCATTGCTATTGACTCTCTACGCAATCAAATATATGTGTTGTCCAGAACATATTCATAATTATTCATTCAGTGCAATACATCAAATAATAAATGCATTTTTATAAGATACGAACAGGTAGAAATGTTAAATGTACAAGTTTTCCAAATGATATGGCCTCCGTATCATTGGAGCTGCTCCCTGGCAACCGCCTCGTTTCCCGACGACTGGAAACACACCGAGGTCAACCCCCTCCTAAAGAAACCCTCGGCAGGCCCCACCGACCTAAAACATTACAGACCCATCTCCCTGCTTCCGTTCCCAGCGAAAGCCATCGAGAAAGCCATCAACAGCCAACTCGCTACATTCTTCGAAGAGCACAACATCCTCGACTCCTCCCAATTTGGCTTCAGAACAAAACACAGTACTGAAACTGCCCTCCTCGCCGCAATAAACGACATCTGTACCCTACTGGACAAAGGAGAAATAGCAGCCCTCATCCTCCTCGACCTCTCAGCAGCGTTCGACACAGTCTCTCACCGCACCCTAATATGCCGACTCCACGACGCAGGGATCCAAGACAAGGCCCTCAACTGGATCCGCTCCTTCTTCTCTGGCAGAACGCAGTGGGTTAGACTCCCCCTTCCCTTTCAGACCCCACACCAACCACCTGCAGAGTCCCCCAGGGGTCCTCCCTCAGCCCTACGCTCTTCAACGTCTACATGGCTCCGCTCGCCCCATCGTCAGAACCTACGGACTCAACTTTGTGTTATACGCAGACGACAGCCAACTTATCCTCGCCCTATCCAACGTACCCAGCACCTCCAGACACAACTTTTGAGAAGGCATGGAAGCCGTTGCCAAATGGATGAAAAACCGCTGCCTACAACTAAACACCAACAAAACGGAAGTACTCATCATGGGCCGAAACCCCAATGCTTGGAACAACACCTGGTGGCCCCCACCCTCGGAAGGCCGCCCACCCCCACGGACTACGCACGCAACCCGGGAATCATCCTGGACTCAGAACTCAAAATGGACCGCCAGATCAACTCCATATCATCCTACTGCTTCCACACCCTCCGCCTGCTACATAAGACCTTCAAATGGATCCCCCTCGAACACAGAAAGACCCTCACTCACGCCCTGGTCACCAGCAGACTCGACTACGGCAACACACTCTATGCCGGAATAAACAAAAACCTCACCCACTAGCTACAGAACATCCAAAACGCCGCCGCAAGAATGGTCCTCAACCTGCCAAGACACTGCCACATCTCCCAGCACCTGCACACACTCCACTGGCTCCCCATTGAATCTAGAGTCACCTTCAAGATGCTCATCCACCCTCACAAGGCCCTCCACGACACTGTACCAGCATACCTGAACAGCAGACTCAAATTCCACGCATCCCAAAGTACACTACGATCAGCTCAGCTCTCCTACGCCGCAGTCCCCCGCACCGGAAAGACCAGATCGGGAGGCCGCTCCTTTTTCTTCCTCGTGGCCAGAGCCTGGAACAACCTTCCGCTCCACCGCAGACAGACAACATCGCTCCCCATCTTCGCAAGAAACCTCAAAACCTGGCTCTTCGACAGACCCCCTCCTTGATGGACTGGAACTTGCGAACCCCCCAGTGCCTTGAGACCCTTACGGGTGAGTAGTCACGCTTACCAAACACCTTGATTGATTGATCTGATCTAATATCCCAGCATACAAATGAGATCAGTCATGAAAGTAGCGTGGGATAGTATACAGATAGTAAGGACAAATACATACAGATCTGCTTACTATCTGTATCTAGTAATGTTAAGTACCTGACAACCTCTGCTCTTCTGATTTGAAAGTGACATTGAATGCACAGTGCTACTGCTCTATCCTCCAAGGAATCGCCATCCAAACATGCGCACGAGAAACCAGCTTGTCCCAAATAGTAACCCCTCTGGGTAGCAAGATCCCTGGCATATATACGTCTATCTAGCCCCATTTGGCTTATTTAACACCTACAATGGGTTTATGCATTGGTTAATATCGGAGACAACTGGCCAAGGAATATTCCTCACACACAAATAAAGTGCACACGTAAATAATAATGATGATAGACATCTATATCTATAATCCATACGTATTGTCGTCCAGGGACCAGTCAGACCTGTGCTCTACCATAAGTCAACTCAATGGCTCCAAAACTGCCCACGAACATTAATAACACTGTGAGAACAATTGCAGCCACGTCAAGTGTCAAGTGACAAGAAAAGAGTGTAATGACAGTGAGAAGAAGCAAACATGCAGAAAAAGGGAGAAAGGAGATAGCAACAAAGAATAAAAGGTTAAAAAACACTTTAAAATCCGAGGCAATATATATCAATGGAGCAGAACATGTTTAAAATCTGCACAACAGCAGAATGTGATAAAGGTAGATGGGAAGCTAGCCTAAATGAACATTCAACTCCTCATCCGTATTTAGACCTATAGGTGATTTAGCATTTAATTCAATAATGTACATTGACTCCAGTCTCCTGAGGGCAGTCTCCCTGTCCCCACCCCTTGTTTTGGGTTCAATTCTATCTATGGCAAACAAACTAAGTAGGTAACTGGACTTGTGAGATTGTGCAGTGTCTAGCAATGGGATAATGCCTGTCTTCATGTGAGATGGCCCTCATATGCTCCAACACCCTTTTCTTCACTGGGTGGAATGTACTTCCCATGTACCAATGAATGCAAAATCAGAGTTGCATGAAAGTGGTTTTTTGATGCTTTTCTTTTCACCTATGAGAGATCAGATATATTTGCATATCTGTTTGCTATTTTGACAAAATGTAAATTTTTTGCAAGGTAGGAAACCTTTACTAGTATTCATCAGTCAAGTTCTGCCACTTTGTTTGTTATTGTTCGAGAGTCTTTCCCCGGGACTAGTAAAAGGGCTATATGTGATTGGGGGGGTGTGAGTACCGCCCTGAGGCTTTCCTCCTTGTGTAGAATTCGCCAGTGTTTCCCTAGAATTTTATTAAGCTCCATGGATTTGTTATTGTATGTGGTGATGAATCTGATAGGTTCAATGTCCTCAACCAGACCCCCTTTGATTTTGAAAAAGAGTAGTTAGTATCCAGGTGTTCCGTTATTTTGCAAGAGCTGACTGTAAGGTATTCTCAAGCTATCCCCTTTCCCTGAACCTTTCCAGCATTATCTCACTTTCTTTTAGAAAACCCTCCTCAGTACTACAGTTTCTTCTAGCTCTGAATAGGTCCCCATATGGGATGTTTGAATGAGAGTTCTAGAATGACTGCTATTGGTGTGAAGTACCGTATTGACACCTGTGCTCATTCTGTGTAAATAGGTGGTAACCCCATTATTCTCTACTCTGACTGTTACATCAAGGAAGGTAATCGAGGTATCACTCATCTCACATGTAGATTTTAGATTTAGTTCATTTTGATTCTGTTAAGACGATCAAACGAACCTGCAACTTTGCACAATTCAACGTGTAAATAAGAATGTGTGCCACACTTGATGTATTTTATGTTTAAAAAAAAAATATTAACTACACAATAAAGTAACTTTTTTTTCTTTACTTTTTGATTCTGTTCAGACACAAATCTGAGTGTGTCATCCCTTCCACCCTTCCAAATAATGGAAAGATCGCTGATGAAACAGAGCCATAACACCACATGTTCACTGAAAAGCTTTCTTTGGATCCACCACCTGCTCCTCCCACCATCCTAGGAACAGATTTGCAAAGCTAGGGTAAAAGTTTGTCCCCATGGCAGACCCCTGCTTTTGTCTGAAGTATTTGCTGTCAATATGAAGAAATTGTTTTTTAAGCAAATTTCAATCATTCCAATGATCATTAAATTGTGGAAAAGATGTGAAAGGGATCATGCTTTAGGAAAGTGTCTTCATGCTTCTACATCTGCCCCATGACTGATGCAGGCGTATAAGCTGCCTACGTCACAAGTAATGCACAGGAGGATAGGCTCCCAAGGTATTCCGTCTAGCCTGTTCATAAAATCCTTGCTCTCCTGAATGTGGGAAGGTAGAGAGCTTACAAAGGGTCATAAAAAGAAGTTCACATACTTAGATGTATTATCTAAAAGTGTGTCTATGGTGAAAACTATTGGTCTGCCCCCGGGATTAGCGGTGCTTTTGTGAATTTTGGGCAGTAAGTGCAAGATCGGGATTATGGGATGTTTACACTGTTAGAACTTGTACTCATACAACTCTAGTAAACCTTGCTCCCTCCAGCTCAATAGCTTCTCCCAGAACATTTGATTTGTAGTAGTGATAACATTTCTTTGTACAACATTCTGAATCATTCAATTTCCTGCATCCTTCATTCAATTATGTTGCTTTAGACATGATAGAAACAGTGCCCCTTTTTCTTGAGGTCTAATGACAATGTTTTTGCCCAATTGCAGACTTTTTATGGCTGCTCATTTATTTATATTGAGATTGTGTCTATTCCATTTGTATCTTGGACTCCTATTTCTTTTAGTCAGTTTTTAAAAAGATATTCTATAGTCACTGATGCAAAGGCATCAATAGAATCAAAGGGTACATTAGGCATGAAAGTAAATTTGTTTTTTAAACCAGTGGCGCAGCTTTGGTCCAAGTCAGTGTCCAGGTTGGCCAAATCCATGTATTTGTCCCCCGCCACACCCTTACTGTGATCCAATTCATTTAATGTATCCAGTAGGTCAATGTCAAGGATGGTCAATTTAATGATTGCATTGGGTTTGGCCATCGGCAGTCCGGTAAGGAGGGATCGTTTTAATGAGTGTCACTTGTGCAGTTTAAGGTTTCTGGTAATTTGAAAAGGTCGATTCGGCATTGTGAATTATTGAAAGGTTTTGAGGGGCAGTGTGCTAAACCCAATCTGAGTACTTTAAGTTAATCTTTATGTTCAGAAAGATTAACAACACTCCGATTGTGTGCCACTTTTATTCCCGATTTCTGACACCTCGTCTTTATTGCCACGGGGGGCTTTTGTTGTTTTTCCACGTCGACTCCTTCTTGTTTTCTTTTTTCTCCATGTTCTTGACCTCTACCTTTCCCTCTACTTCGTCCTTTTCCACAATCTTTTTGCCAATTTAGTTGACTGTTTTCAATATTGATTAGCCGTTGTACCTGCTAAAAAGGTGATAGTCTGCTTGTACTCGATCTTGGTGTACTTGGTTCTCCATCCTCAGAACCATCACTTTCCCTCATCTCGCTGGCAATTGTACTGGGGCCCTTCTGTACAATTTTGCTTTGTTGATCATTCACCATTGCTCTGCATTGTCATATTTTCTACTAAAAGTCAATATTCTACCAGCTTCATAATCTCTCTGATCTCTTAGAAACATATGTTGCTTTTTAGCCTTTGTTTCTTCCTCTAGTTACATTATTCTCTCATTCATCTCTTTCATTGTTTTTTCAAAGATCTCTTTGTTTTCTGTGCTTTGTTTGTCCTGTGTGGGGGCATCGATCTCCTGTAATTGGTTATTGCGTTCTTGCTACGCATACTTAATCAGAATGCGACCCTTGACCTTGCTGGTAGGTCGCTCCTCCACCACACAGCTCCGCCTGTGTGCCCTGATGCTGCCGCTGCTGTTGAAGTCCAGGTCCTCCTCCACCCACAGGGTACCATTTGCGCCTCATGCTTGGTGGCCAGTGGTAGGCCCTGGGTTTGTATCTTTTTGCCCGCTGTGCCTTCTGTCTCTCCCTCGCTGCCCTTAACTTGTGCCTGTTTTTTTGCCTTCTGTCTCCCCCTCGCTGCCCTGATTGTGCCTTTTTGCCTTCTGTCTCCCCCTCGCTGCCCTTAACTTGTGCCCATTTTTTTGCCTTCTGTCTCCCCTCGCTGCCCTGATTGTGCCTTTTTGGCTTCTGTCTCCCCCTCGCTGCCCTTAACTTGTGCCCGTTTTTTTGCCTTCTGTCTCCCCCTCGCTGCCCTGATTGTGCCTTTTTGCCTTCTGTATCCCCCTCGCTGCCCTTAACTTGTTCCCGCTTTTTTGCCTTCTGTCTCCCCCATGCTGCCCCTGTTCTGCCCGGTTACCTCCAGATGCCCCTACCGCTCCCGTTCCCACCGCTGCGTTCCCTGTGGCCCTGCCCCCCTCACTGCCCATTCGCTTCCCCTGCCTCCCGCCTGCCAGCTGCTCCTCCCTCTCACATCCCCATATATGGTGGCCGCTGCGCGGTGAGGAGAGCGACCCTTGACCTTGCTGGTAGGTCGCTCCCCCACCACACAGCTCCGCCTGTATGCCCTGACGCTGCCGCTGCTGCTGAAGTCGAGGCCCTCCTCCACCTGCAGGCTACCACCTGCGCCTCATCCCTGGTGGCCCGTGATAGGCCCTAGGTTTGTATCTTTGTGCCCGCTTTGCCTTCTGTCTCCCCCTCGCTGCCCTTAACTTGTGCCCGTTTTTTGCCTTCTGTCTCCCCCTCGCTGCCCTGATTGTGCCTTTTTGCCTTCTGTCTCCCCCACGCTGCCCCTGTTGTGCCCGGTTACCTCCAGGTGCCCCCACCGCTCCCGTTCCCGCCACTGTGTCCCCTGCGGCCCCGCCCCCTCACTGCCCATTCGCTGCCGCTGCCTCCTGCCTCCCAGCTGCTCCTCCCTCCCACATCCCCATATATGGCGGCCGCTATGCGGCCGTGCCGTTGGCGCGCCAACGGCGCACCTAAGGCAAGCCTGTCTGCACCCGTCCGTGCCTGGACCATGCCCAGCGCCAGAACCCCTGGTCCCCGCACCCGCCACGACGACCACCGCCGCTATGATGCCAGCAAACTCCACGCTCTCAACCCCGGACGGACCCACACCTGCTTCAAGGCCACCCCGAAACGCACACATGGTCCCTTCACCTGCTGGAACTGCAGCTACACCAGCCTCAGAGCCGCCGAACAACCCGCCAAGAAAAACCTCAACCACCTCCAATGCATACTACTGAACACCCGCTCCGCACGCAAACACGCCATCGAGCTCTGGGACCTGCTCGACACATCATCCCCGGACATCGCCTTCCTAACAGAGAACTGGATGAACGACTCTTCTGCACCCGACATCGCCATAGCCATCCCAGACAGCTACAAGATCACCCGCAGTGACCGCACCAACGGAGTCGGAGGAGGAATCGCCATTGTCCACAAGAACAGCATCAGGGTCTCCGCCAGCACCAACGACACTCTCAGCACCGCCGAACACATGCATTTCCAGATCCACACAGACCCTAACTCCACCCTCAGAGCCACCCTCGTCTACAGACCCCCCAGACCCTGACCCCAGTTCAGCGACTCCATCACCGACTTCATCAGCACGCACGCCCTGACCTCCACCGACTACATCCCCCTCGGAGACCTGAACTTTCACCTGGAGAACAACAACAACACCAACTCGACAACCCTGATCGATAACCTCGCCAACCTCGGACTGAGGCAACTCGTCACAACGCCTACCGACTCCGCAGGCCACACGCTTGACCTCATCTTCTTCGCAAGCCCCCATGTCGCATTCAGCAACACCACCGAACTCCTCTGGACCGACCACCACTGCATCCACTTCTCCTTTCAGAAACCCACCATACACCACCGCACCCAACAGATCCCTCGCCGCTGCTGGAGAAAAATCACCGAAGACCAACTTCACGCAAACCTCACTCTCAGCACACCCACCGAACCCTCCAACACCGACAATGGTGCCCGCAACCTCAGACGCTGGATCGACAACTGCACCAACACCCTCACCCCACTGAAGAAACCCCCTCACAGAGACACCAGCAAGAGGGTCAACTGGTTCACCCCAGAACTCCTGACTCCAAGCGAGCCTGCCGGAAGCTAGAGAAGAAATGGCACAGCGGACAGACTACAGACAGCCACGCAGCCCACAAGGACGCCACCCGCAACCACCATCACCTCATCAGGACTGCCAAGAGGACCTCCTTCAAAGACCGCCTCGACAACAATGCACACAATAGCAAGGAGCTCTTCAAAATCACAAAGGAACTCTCCAACCCCAGCTCCAACACCAACGACATCCTGCCGTCGCAAGCCCTGTGCGACTCCCTCGCCACTTTCTTCCACCGCAAGATAGCAGACATCCATGACAGCTTCAACACCCAGACAGCCCCAACAGACAGTAACACAACAGTCTCCCCGCACACCATCGACCACGACCTTCTTCTAGCCTGGACCAGCATGAGCATCGATGACACCATCAAGACCATGAGCACAATCCACTCTGGCTCCCCGTCAGACCCATTCCCGCACCACATCTTCAACAAAGCCAGCAGCTCCATCGCAACCCACCTGTGCAACGTCATCAATCTCTCCCTCAAGACTGCAACCTTCCCAGAGAGCTGGAAACACGCCATGAACAACGCCCTACTCAAAAAACCCAAGGCAGACCCTAGAGACCTCAAGAACTTCCTGCCCATCTCTCTGCTCCCGTTCCCGGCCAAGGGCATCGAGAAGATCGTCAACAGACAGCTAACCCGATACCTCGAAGAAAACAGAATCCTGGACCCTTCCCATTCAGGGTTCCGCAGCAATGACAGCACAGAGACCGCCCTCAATGCCGCCACCGATGACATCAGGATACTGCTGGACAACGGGGAGACCGCAGCCCTCATCCTCCTGGACCTCTCCGCCTCCTTCGACACCGTCTGCCACCGCACACTATGCACACGCCTCCATGCCATAGGGATCCGAGACAAAGCCCTGGAATGGACCACCTCTTTCCTCTCTGGCAGAACCCAGAGCGTCCACCTCTCCCCATACTGATCCGAAGCCTCCGAGATCATCTGCGGCGTACCCCAGGGGTCCTCCCTCAGCCTGACACTGTTCAACATTTACATGGCCCCGCTCGCACACATCGCCCGACAGCACGACCTCAACATAATCTCCTACGCCGACGACACTCAACTGATCCTCTCCCTCACCAAGGACCCCATCACCGCCAAAACCAACCTCCACGTAGGAATGAAGGCCGTCGCCGACTGGATGAAGACCTGCCGACTGAAGCTGAACTCGGTCAAAATGGAGGTCCTCATCCTCGGCTCCAACCCTTCAGCCTGGGACGACTCCTGGTGGCCGACGGCACTGGGGACAGCCCCGACACCCACCGACAACGCACGCAACCTGGGAATCATCCTCGACTCAATGCTCTCCATGACCAAGCAAGTCAACGCCATCTCCTCCTCCTGCTTCAACACCATCCGCATGCTCCGTAAGATCTACAGGTGGATCCCGACAGATACAAAAAGAAAAGTCACCCAGGCCCTCGTCAGCAGCAGACTCGACTACGGAAACGCCCTCTACGCGGGAGCCCGGACCAAGCTCCTCAAACGACTGCAACGCATCCAAAACGCCTCAGCACGACTGATCCTCGACGTACCACGCCACGGCCACATCACCCCCCACCTGAGAAACCTGCACTGGCTGCCCGTCAACAAGAGGATCACCTTCAAGCTCCTCACCCACGCACACAAGGCACTCCACAAGACCGGCCCAGCCTACCTCAACAAACGACTTTCCTTCTACAGCCCCAACCGCCAGCTCTGCTCCGCCGACCTCACACTCGCCACCGTCCGCGCATCCGAAAAACAACCACCGGCGGGAGATCCTTCTCCCACCTCGCCGCCATGACCTGGAACACCCTCCCACTGAACCTACATCAGACCCAAGACCTGCTGACCTTCAGGAGGCTACTCAAGACCTGGCTGTTCGATCAGTAGCGGCCCCCCCACCCCCACCCCCAGTGCCTTGAGACCCTCACGGGTATGTAGTGCGCTCTACAAATATTGTTTGATTTATTGATTGATTGATTGAATACTGCATAAAGTGACTACAGTAACATCATAAACTTTGGGTACCAAATCAAATATAGAAATATGGAATACATACTCTGTATAATACATGAGTTGCCTCCTAGTCTGCTCGAAAATATTGCAATTCATTATCCATATTTACACTGAGCTCTGCCGCCCACAATTTCATGATCCACATTGCTTCCCTTCGCCTAAGTTGGAGTTCTCTGTTGCGTACATTGTTTGTCATGTGGTCAATCGCATGAAAACTGAACTTGTGTCTTTGTGACACAAGAGTACTCGCTAAAGGATGCTGCACTATTGGATATTTAGAGTCATTGTTCTTTAATGCTCTGAAGTGTTCAGCAATGTGTTCTCGTAGGGGTCTAATCGTACTCCCCACATAGATTTTTGGACAACAGAGTACAATTTATATCACAGGAGATGAATGATTTCTTGGGTAAAGCCGGTATCAAATACAAGAGGTGCAGTTTTTATCATCCCCAATTCAATGGCCATGTGGAAAGGATAATTGGATTGGTCAGTGAGTGCATCAAGGTGCTGTAAGTTCTGGATCATGTGTCGAAGATGCTGACAGGGCCAAGATGTGGGTGTACTGCAACACACCACACAGTGTGACTGGAGTTACACCTTTCAGGTGTTTGGGGAGACGTAATGTGTGTGATATGTTGTTCTCCAGGTGGTTCACTAAAGTTAAGGGAGTAACAAGTGTGTTGCCAGAAGAAAAGTGTGCACAGATCCTTGACAGAGGTAGAAACAACATCATGTGTAGTCACGTTAAAATTAAAAATAAATCTGATGTCCTAAATAACACTCAAGCCAAGCTTTGGGCAATTAGAGATTTTGTGCGAGGCAAACTGCCCAAGAATCAAGTCATGAAAGGGAATCAGACATTAGATGGTGTGCACAGGGTTTTCATAATAAGTGCTGATGGTTGTGCAGTGAAATTTGAGAATGGTCAGTGGTGGGATTGTGAACCTGCGGTCAAAGTGAAGCAGAATGAAGGCAATTTGCCTGACAAAATTGATATTTCTCAGTGTAAGAATGAAGTGGGTGATGCCAGTGTTGTTAATATCCATTCTTTTCAGTAAAAAAACAGACCTGAGAAGGCATCCCTTACCCACCATAGGAGACAAATTCAACAAAGAAGTCATTGTGCACCTTCAAAGTAGAAAGATTTTATTTTGTGGTGATTTATAGATATTATTGATTTTGGTATGTTCTGTCCAGTGTTAAATGTTACTTGTGATTTTGAAATTCATTTTACCTGTGATCTTATAATAAATTTCTACCAGATGGTCATGAGTTATCTTCCAAGTTCCAACTGTTCTTGGGTCATGTTTTCAATTGTTTAAGTATTGCATTGTCTTTTGTTAGGGTCTTTTGGGAGAAGGGAGAGGAGGGAGGTGTGTTGTATCTTGAATGTTTGCTTTCCTTCGCGCACAGGCATTTTAGGGCTGGATTGTGTGGTGATGCAGGCTCTGGAATGACCCTCGTGCGAGTAAGACTGTCAGAGGTGTGATGTGGTGGAGGCAACAGAATTTTTGTTGCGGTTGTGGCCCCACAGTAATTACCTCATAAATTTAATTTAACTTACTTCGATATCTCCGCCTGATCTAATACTCCCTGCAACACTTCCATTTTACAAAACTGGTCTTCATTTTTAATTAGCAGTACCCGATTACTGGTAGCTTTTTGGCACTCCTTATTAAACCAAGTTTGACTTAAATTAGTATTTTTAGATGTTAACATAATATCTCTGTGAAAAACTTTACTTACGGTGGTGTGTACAGAGATTAGGACATCATTACAATTGCTGGTGCTTATAGCTGCACTAGCCTTATTGATGGCTATACTCAATTCTCTATCTATGTTTGAAACCACTTCTGGCTTTCGTTCTACAGAGGGCCATTTAATAGATTGTTTATTATTCAAGACCCACAGCTCTCTGGTTAATGACTAACTACCTGGTCTCCTCCCCGCCCTGGTATTATAGAAAGATGGAGGGTATTATGGTCAGTATCACATCTATCTATAGCCTTCATATCTAGCACATCTCTCCATAGATGCAGTTCCACCATTTTGTCTTCAAACCTCTAGTTTTTTGCTGACTTCGTTTGCTGGCCATAGGACTCTGCACACTTTGCCTTTGCTAACCAGAGCGAAAGTGCTTGTTTTAAAATGTCATTTTGACCTGGCAAAATAAACCTTTTGTCAGGCCTAAACCTTCTTTTTTGATATATATAACCCACCCATAGAGAATGTCCTACACAGCCCATAGGGCATGGTGCATTCTATTTAAAAAGGTGGACACATATGTTAAGTTTGACCTCTCCTGGTAATGAAATATTCAAATTGGTTTTTCACTACTCCAAGGCCTCCCCCCCATAGGATAGCATTGGGTTACCTTACTATTAATGAGTTCTACCTTTCAATTGGAAGCAGGTAGGAATGTCGAATTTGTGTCTACAAATTGGAATTTCTTACCCATTTTAATGATGAAGTCAGAGTTTAAGTCACAATTCTGAAAATGGCACTTTTGAAAAGTTGGCATTTTCTTGTCCCAACTATTTGCTGCCTACAGCCTGTATCCTCAGTCACACCACTAGGTGTAGCTGACATTTGGTCTCTGTGTAGTACTCCCATACAGTGAGACAAAGGAGTAATAGTGGTTGGCAGGATGGACATTCTCTGACTTGATAGCAGTGTGGAGCTGTCACTTACCACACTTGCACATCATAGAGAGCACACTCACAAACATTTTCACACAAGTCTTTGGTGCCCCCAGATTATTTGGGGCCAGGGTAGGGAGGAAGGAAATTCCAGACACCTCTGTAGGGGGGGGACACTAGAAGCTTCTCCCATTTCAAAGTGGGCACCAGGTATAAATATTGGTCCCTCTGACCAAACTCTTTTGGACTCAACTCTATCTGCCAAAGACTCTGAAGAAGGACTGCTGTGCTGCTCTGCTGCAAGAAGGACTGTTACTCTGCTGACCTGTTACCTGACTGAGAAGGATTGGACCTGCATCTTGAATCCAAAACCACCGGAGTGACTCCAAGGGCTATTTGGCTGCTCTCCTGATTGGAACCCCAGGGACAGAAAAGGCTCCAACCATCTTGAACCGTGTCCTTGACTTTTCCTGCTATGAGTTCCAACACCCCCCCAAGTGGTGCCTCTCCAGCTGCTCTGGCCAGTGCACGTAAGAGCGGTGGGGCCAGGTTCGAGGGATTCGGCAGATGTCTCTAAGGGAAAATTAAAGAAATTATTAATTTTCCCTTGTCATCATCTGTCAAAATTCCCCCGACCCGGCCCCACCCCCCACCTCTCTTACCTGCATAGGCCGTGGCTACTCTCCAGTTCTGGACCCTTGGAAGTAGTGATCCAGCGGATTACCAGCTTGGGTTATTCACACACCGTATAGTCACCTGGGCCCATAAACATTCATACAATAAGCTAGTAGTACCACTGAAGTCAATTTTGATTTATCTGCGAGATTGTATTTACCTTTACCAAAATCTTACCAACCCAATCTCCTTGATAATAAATTTCCTCTGGGCAATGAATCAAGTTCCTAGATGAATAGGTAGAAATGACATTCGAGTTTATTCTCCAATAACCACAGACTCAAAGAGGGTTTTTTAAAAGTTTTATCTAATCAATAATTTTGTGAGTTAAAGATCAAATAAATGTTATACACTGTTTACCTTCAGGAAAGAAATCAAGTTTGGTCAATATAAGTCTCAATTATAATATTGTGATGACAGTACCTGGAGAGGGAGGAAAAAACAGAGAGCAGTACAAGGACAGACTACACAGAATTATAGTTACCTGGGATGGTGTGAGAATCAACTCCTAGCCAATGAGTCAGGTGGAGTCCCCCAGGGCAGGTCGGGTGACAAAGGATCATGACAGGTTCAGGACCAGGAAGGTGACCTCTTCTAAGTGCAACGCCTGCATCGCACACATCTCTGGCACTACTCTCCTCGATTTTCTTCAGCGAATCCCTTCTTGTATGTGCCTCCTCGATTCTACCGCGATCCCCTTCTAGATGATTGGATTCTTCGATCAGTATTTCGGTCTCTCGAGCAGGGTCACTGGCATCTGCAATCTGCGTAGGGTCTGTGACATCTAACTAATTAAACTACCTCAGTTATACTATTCTATGTTCATGTACCACCCCCAAATATTTCAATATCATGGTAACCCCTACTTCTGATTGGGCAAGGCAAGGGGAAGAGGTGATCACACCATGCTAAATGTAATATTTTACTTTAGGCTCATTGTTCAATGTTCCCGCCCCTTAATTTACTTTCCCAAGCTTTATTCCCACCCGCATTTCACATTATGATCAATGCATTGTATATATTTTGTATATCTTCTCCTTCCTCTGTCCAGATCGATGGGTTAAGGTCCCAAGAGATGCTTGCCAGCGGGACCTTGGCTTAGTTTCAACGGTGTCATCATAGTTCCGGGCAGGTTTGAGTGCGCTTGCGCACAGGTCAGGTGGGGTAGGGATTTCAGTCACCTTCCGAGGCCCAAAATACGAACTATTAATAAAGTCAGAAAAAGACATGTTAGAATACGAAAATAAATGAATTCACTGTATACCACTTATCTCTACTCTAATCCTATTTACTTATATGTATCTTTCGCGTTAGCAATTTAGTAGAATTTGCAAGGTTTAGTTTAAGCAAAGCATGCACATTAACATGTGAGTTTCAAGCGGCCATTTTAGAAGCTATTGCGCAGCTGCAAAGTTTTTCCCTCCAAGCATTGAAAACGTCATACTACGTAGATGCGCAGTAAGAATCCCGCGTTTTGGCGGCCATTTTAATGACACTCGGGATACTGGTTAGTAATACACATAGACAAGCTTCCCCTAGATTCAGTGTAATGTCTGTAATGCAATATTAGTATTTGCAAACAGATTGATTACAGTGATATACGTTATTTGAGAGGATTGCATCCGAGCAAGTCTCTTTTATACGAGTCCTTGCTCCATCAATCCCCTCTCTGATGGCATTATATGCCATCACTAATTTCCACTACTAATTCAGATGCCAACTTTAGCACTTTTCCATTTCAATTTCTTCTTCAACTCTTTCATTTCTTTCTTTTTTCCTTTTGTGATGTAAACCCCTCATTCTTTTTTTTTTTTTGTCCTCATTTGCCGAACCCCTGTGCGTGAAAAAAGGAAACCACCAACCACCATTTTGTGCTGTCTTGTCCTGCCCACCAGAAACCATTAAAGTTTTTGGACATTTGCACAAAAGAAGGATTAACAAATTGGCGGAAGAAGGAAAGAACCACACACAAAGAGGGCGACCTTCAAAGACTCCATCCAGGCATATTTCAGCCTGTTTGGACCAGGAAATCGAGAACGAAAAAGACCCTTGTTATAGATCCATGGAGCAGGGAAGTTGGCATAATCATAGGAACCGGGAAAAAAAAAAAAAAAGAAAACCCGGGCACCTACCTCCCCTGTTTGAGATAATCCCAAAAGGCAATTTTCTTTTTATTGCTACAGGGTCTGGCCAGATCTACTTTAGAGACTTCATATAGGGACGATAACCATCCCATCTATGTTGGAGGGGCTGTATCCACCCAAAATCTACAGATCTGTCTCCTTGCCATGAGAATCGCAAAAAACAAAAAGGATCTGGCATGCCCTAAGATGTTTTCATCAATCCCAAAGATGATCAAAGGGAGAGTACTGCTAAGTGTGGTGTTAAGAATAGAGGATAATGCTTCCATCACCTCTTCCCTAAAAATGACTAATGACTGGGCACTCCTTAAACATATGTACATCTGAGGCTTCTACCAGATCACATTTATTGCATTTTTTCCCATACTGGAATTTGGCTAGTTTTTGAGGGGACAGATATGTTCGATGTAAAGTATATAGGTTGTTCCGCCTCAGCCAGGCTGGCTTCACAATTTGATATAGTAGACTAAAGGAGTTCAGCCACAGCTGCTGGCACTGTTCACTTAAAGCAAGATAGTCCTGGCCCCGACTTTCTCCCGCAAAGCCTCCCAAAGTATCATCGAGCCACCGGCAATCAGCTCTCCCCAATTCACAATTCCGGCTTCCTTTATTGGACCTGCCAGACTGTCTTTAAGACACAAAGGAGTGCCTGGCGAATCCCACATGGGTGCTAAGTTGGAAAAATAGCTCAACCCTGTTCGTTTTCTGATTGTGAACCAACTCCTAGCCAACGATTGGAGAGTTTTTAATTTTTTTTTTTTTTTAATTTCTGGTCTCCAAACTTAAAAAGAAAGCCGTCCGATGGAAGGTCAGACCCCTCCAACATAGCTCGAAACATCCTCCCTCTAGGGTTATCCATTGGTGTTTTTAGGAGCATTCTCGAATAGGATAGTTGGAATGCCCAAGCATAATATTGGATGTCCTGTGATGTTAAACCTCCTTTATCTCTCCTTCACCTCAACTTTTTCCAAGCCAATCTCGTGGCTCCATTCTTCCAAATAAAAGAATTAGTTCCTTGTTGACATTTGGATATTTGTTTAGCATCAAAGGCCATAGGGATAGAATTAAACAAAAAAGTATATTTAGGTAGGATAGACATTTTTAAGAGGTTTGTCCTCCCAAGGATAGCTAGCGGGAGATGGTTCCATGCCTTTAGTTGTTTCTGACATTCCTTGTGTACTCGCTCAAGATTATGAGTAGTGATTTTACTTATATCTTGGGTTATACTAATGCCGAGATACCGCATAGAGGACACTACCTCCACCTGAGTGTTAGGGGAATTCCAGGCCATGATTTCTGTTTTCTCTGAGTTTATATTATATCCTGAGAATTTGCCAAACTCCTCAGCCTTCCTGATCACTGACGGAAGAGCCAGGTCTAAATTTGACGTCATAATAAGGATGTCATCGGCATATAGGGCAACCCGCTTTTCCCACCCTCCAAAGCTAAAAGATGGTATAGTAGCCTCCTCTCTAAGAATCTGTGCAAAAGGTTCAATATAGAGGTTAAAAAGGAGGGGGGAAAGCGGACAGCCCTGCCTTGTGCCTCTCGAAATTTCAAAAGGATCTGTTAAGGAGTTATTTACATGGAGCCTTGCCGACGGAGCCTTATATATGAGTAAAATCATACGGCAGAAATTTTTGGGCAGATTGAATTTCGTCATGACTGCAGCCAAATAGGACCAATTTACCCTGTCAAAGGCCTTAGTTGCATCCAGCGTAAAGGCAGCCAGTGGCAGAGAAAAAGTGGTGGCGATGTCAATTGCCCCTACCAGATCTTGCGTGAGGTCAGCTAAGTGTCTACCCTTTATGAAGCCCTTTTGGTCTTCATGAATTATAGAGCTTATCACCTTCCCCAACCTAGTTGTCATAATAGCAGCAAAGATTTTATAGTCACAATTGAGGAGCGAAATCGGGCGATATGACCCACATTCTTTCCGGTCTTTTCCAGGTTGAGGTATTAAGACCACCGTGGCATCGTTCCAAGACTTTGGAGGGTCTCTGCCCTCTAAAAGGATGTTATTGAAAACAGAGGCCAAAATCGGGGCGATCTCCTCTTTGAGGGCCCTATAAAATTCCCCTGGTAACCCATCAGGGCCTGCTGCCTTCCCCTGTTTTATTTGCCCCAAAGCCTTCCTGATTTCTTCAACGGAGATCTCTATCTCCAACGACCTGCTATGCCCTGGGGATAGCTTTGGCAAGGAAACTTGATCTAACCAGGCCTTCCTACCTGCCTTATCCTCCCGGGTATCTTCCTTATATATTTCCTGAAAGAAGTCCTGGAAAGCTCCTCCTATTTCGTCCTTTGTGGTTCGAGGAACAGCTTCCCCCTCCACCCTAAGCTCTCTAATATAATTTCGAGCTTGGTTGGATTTAGTTTTCCAAGCAAGAATTTTTCCAGCTGCCTCGCCAAACTCAAAATGAGAGATTCTGCTCGCCTCCCACTTTCTAGAGACCCTAGCTTGTAGTATGTTATCTAGTTGTGACTTTAGCTCTCTGTATCTTTCATAGTCTACGCCTGATCTGGTTTGTGGGTCCAAGCTGTTTTCAATGATCTTCATTTCCCCCTCCAGGTTATCAATACATTCCCTATATTTCCTCCTTTTAAAAGAAGCTCTGTTCGTAATATTCCCCCTCCAGAAGGCTTTTAGAGCATCCCACATAATGTGGATTTCCGCAGAGTCTATATTTGCCTCCAAAAAAAATTGGGTCTCTGATCGTAAGAAGTTAACTTCCTCATTTTCTAAAAGAATGGTACGATCAAATGACCAAGAAGTGTGACTGTATTTGTGCTCAGGCTTCAGTATAAATGAGATGGCCGAATGGTCGGAGAGATGTGAGGGAAGGTAAGAAATATCTATCAATAACTCTTTCAGACAATAGCTAAAAAAGGCATAATCTATCCTAGACACATGATTATACTTAAAGTTTCGAAAAGAAAAACCCCCAATGTATCCCCTGCCCTTTCCCTCCAGATATCTGCAAGCCCCAATTGTGACATTGCTATTAGAAGATCTTGTCTAGATCTAGACAGGACACAAGCTCTGGATTTAGCAGACTTATCGAGATTTGGGTCTAAAACAATGTTAAAATCACCCATCCAGATAACTGGATCATAAAAAGCCAACAGGTTCTCTCATATGTTATTTATGTGAGAGGGATCATCCTGGTTTGGACCGTAATACCCAACCAAAGTAAGAGGAAGGCCATCTAGCATAACCCTAACAATGAGCCACCTACCACTCCCATCCTCCCTATATTCCATAATGTGTGCCTTTGCTTGTTTCTTAAAGATTAGGATTATCCCCCTAATGTTTGCTGATTGATCTGTGTAAATAAAGTTGTCCACCCATTTTTCTTTTTTCAAAATCTCTATTGTTTCACTCTTGAGGAGGTGTGACTCCTGGATGACTATGACCTGTGCCAGGGAGTCCTTCAAGTATTGAAAAATCTTTACTCTCCTACCAGTACGCTTGCCATTGACATTCCAGGATAAAAAATTTAACTGAGACATTTCCTCAAACAGTCATTACCTCCTCCTGCCTCTTTCAAGTTCCCTACAACCTTGTTGTCGTAACTTTCTCTACCTTTTTTAGGGCATAAGACAAGAAGTACTAATCGACATCTTAGGCTGTTAACCTTAAAGTTTCTTTTGGGTTCAGACACTTGAGAATTATTTTTATTTTTACCCTTGCCACCCTGTGCAACACCCTCCCCCCTGGAAAACCCTACCCAACCTACACTGGACAGATGTATTGCCAGTTTTGCGCCCTCTTCCTCCTCCACCCTCCTCTAACCCTCCCCCACCTTCCTCACCTAATCTAAATAGTAGGTCGTGCACGGGTACAATCTTTCCATAAATCAATGAAAAAGGGGAACCACCCAATAAATCAAAACCATATTTCTCCCTTTCACCTTACCCCTTCATTCCCTTACCCTTCCCTCTCCTTCTTTCCTTCTCTTTCCCTTTTTAATTTCTCCTATTCTTGAACAATTTATTCCATACCCCTTTATATGTTATATTATACTAATTAGAAGCCTTAACTGCTTAGGGGATTTACTACCTCTTCCACTATGTAGTCCAAGAATGGCAAAGGGAAAGCCTTTTCTTTTTTTTTCTTTTCCCCTTTTTCCCTTTTCTCTTCTCCCTTTCTTCCTCATTCCTCCTTTCTTCCTCCCCTTAAGGGGTCCCAACTCCTCCCCGAGAAAGACCCTTTAGTGACTCCAACATTTCGTCCGCCTCAAGAGGAGATCTAATATTGTGCATTTTGTTCTTAAACATAACACGCAAAAAAGCAGGAAATCTCATCTGCACTGTTGCACCTAAGGCACAAAATGTTTCCATCCTCTGACCTAATTCCCACTGTCGGTCTAAAGTGGTTTTTGACAGGTCAGAGCGAATCTCAAAAGGAAAGTCAGGACCACTTAAAGTCTTGTTTTTTAAGGCCAAAGTTAGGATTTTTTCTTTGATGGAATAAGTAGGAAAGTTGACCAAAATTTTCCTAGGTTTTTCTCTGCCAGGTTTCAAACGGAAGGGGTCCCTATGTATCCTTTGGATATCTCTCCCCAAGATATCTACTGACTCTTCTAAGTTGAGTGAATCTTTAAGCAGATTTACGACAAAGGTCTTAATGTCGCTCCCTTCTTTCCCCTCGGGGATCTTCAGAAGTCGGAGATTATTTCTTCTTGTAAAGTTCTCCAAAGACTCAACCCTCTCGCGAATCGCATCCCCCTCTCTTTGCAAATTGTGGATTTTAGCTTGGGCAGAGCCAAGGTTGGTTTTGAGCTCTTCTACTGAGCCTTCAAGGATTTCTGTCCTTTCATTCAGCCGATCAACTTTTCGCTCCAAAACATCACAAGCGGCCCTAATCTCTGATTGGTTCTCCGCAGAAGTCATGAATCCTTGTTTTATGTCTGCTTTTAGGGAGTTTAATAAAGCCTCTATTGAAGATCAGGCTATGTCCGTCCCACCACCACCAAAATCTCCCCTTTCTATAGAGACAGGGGGCTGATCAAAACTAGGTGTTTGTTTCATAGGCACCTCAGTGGATATTAATTTCCTTGTCAGTATACCACCTTGTAAGTCTCGGGCAAATTGTGAGCTAACAGACCCATTAGAATCCATTATTACTGTCCTGACGTCTTCTGCCGTCTGATCATCGCAACCTGGTCCAGCCACTGGTAAAATTATATCTACCGGAGGGGAGCCTGTCACTAGAGAAGCCATTTTCTCATGAGAGCCTACACATGCAGAGTAGCGATCTTGTTCAGATGGGTGGGGTTTCGGAATGGTCAAAATTTGGGGCAAAACTTTAAAAAAAGAGCGCAGGGAGGGGGTAATGCGTGCGGGTTTAAGCTCCCCTTGTCTCCCCTTAGTAGCACCTCTCACGTGCCCTCTCTGAAATCCTTTTAGATCGACCGCATACCCCTCCTGTGCCTCGCTCTTGCTACCACAATCAGCCAAAAATGCCTGAGTACCGTGCCTATCCTCTACCCCCCCTCCTCTGCCCCTACCCCATCCTTTTCGTGGTTTGCGCTTGGCTTCTTTCTTTTTACAGGAGTTAGGGATCTTGAGACATACAGGCTCACCTTCACCTAAGCCTCCTCCACAAATCCTTTGACCTTTTTTCACAGCGTTAATCAGCTCGACTTCTCATATCTCTGTAGTTTTTAAAGGCTCCTGAAATGGAACAGGAGGCTACAACAAGGTGGTCAGATGAGAGAGAAACGTGCCAATCCCTTTGCCCCCCGCCACCTTACCGCGAACTTCGCGAACTTCGCGCCTGGCGCCTCCCTGCACTGCACTCCCCCAAAGGAGGCCTCGAGCCGCTGCACTGCGACCGTGCCTGAGCTCCACGGCTGCAGCCTCCCAGCTCCGTGGCAGGGAGATCCCAAGGACAGGAATGAGGGCGGGAGCAGGAGCCCGGTCCGAGACTCCCAAGCACACCTGCCAGTCGATCCGACTAACCCAAAAAAGGCAAGAACCTTCCTGCTCGAAAACGCCGCAGCTCCGTGCATCAAGCACGCCAGCAAGAAAGAGAGGAGCGGAGAGCGGAGAGCTTCTCAGAGGACGCGCGCTACCACTCAGCACGCGGGCGCCATGTTTCCCCAACCCCTCATTCTTTTGTAAAAATCTCCCTTTTTTTCTTCCAACTGTATTTCTTCGTATTTTCTTTTCTTTCCCTTTTCATTCACTTCATACTCCTTTCTTTTCCTGCAACATTTGTGCCAAAACATAATTGCTAAAACTAATAATGTTATTCCCATTATTGGCCTTATTATTTGAGCTAAAATACCTTACCTATTTTAGAAAACCAACTACTTATAGTGGAAATACTATTTGTTAATTTCTTCCAGCCACTGTCAATTTCCAGTGGTTTTAAATCTTCTTCTAATTTCGTAATATTTTTAATATATCCTCCAATTTCAACACTTTTTTCAGGAATGTAAGTGCAACAATGTTGCACTTTCAACATTTTACAGACTCTGCCTTCTTTTGCCAATAACATATCAAGAGCAAGTCGATCTTGCCAAACCATAGATCTGATCGCAACCATTTCTGTATAGATCATCAAGAACCCTCCAGCAGTGTCAGTAGATAACTGATCAACTACTGTAGAAAGCTGACAAATTTTCCGTGAATTCAGAATTACTCCCACTGAAGGTATCAATACACTGAAAATATCACCTACTATTTCTGAAAAACTAGCTCTTTTTATACATGTTAGTTCCTTTGCGTCTTCATTGCTTCCAGTGATTCTTTTCACATGGTACACCTTTGGAAATACTATTCCAAAATAGCAACTTCCGTACCAATGGTCAGGCAATCTGAAATAAGCTTTATTGACACATAAATAATAACTTCCAGGAAATTCTGGATCTGTTCCACCTTTATGCCCAATCCCCCGATAATCAAGATATTATGCTCGCATTCACTGGCACCAATAAACACATTGTTATATTCAGTCTTTAATCTATGGAGGCAGATCTTCCCTTTCTTTTCAAAATCCAGGGACATAGCAGCATGAGTCTTGCCAGTTTTATAAATTTCATCTTTCTCAGCCCACTGAGGTATCTGTGGTTTGGGTTCAGAAGCCATTCTCTAGAAGTCCTGTCTCCTTTGCTCAACTAAATTAAAAAATATCTTTTTTTCTTCTTGTAATTTACATGTTAAATTGTGCTTGTGTGCTTCAGCTATATCTATTGTCTTCATTGTTAGGAAATATTCTCCCATAAACTGTGCGTCTTTAGTACTAAGAACTGGGTTCATGCTCTTTCGCATAGGAACCTCGGAAAAAAATCACGTCTAAATTAGAATATTAATATTGTAGTTTTCCTGTTCTATAAAACAAACTTGCTAATACACTACAAGATATACCATATGTTAATGAAATATGATATGTCATACCGTCTGCTACTGATGCTGGTAATTTCATGCAAACATAACAATCACTAACTTCCATAGTGTCCACATACTGTACTAATAACATTGTAAATACATTTAAAGCAGTGTCATTATCGGTCACAGTGTGTGATATGTCTAACTCATCTGGTGCTTCTAAATCAACTTTGTCTTGTTTTGTCTTATTCTCATCTGGTGCTTCTAATGCTACCCTATTTCCTTTAATGTTAGCTACTTGCTCATTTATCTCGGTGCTATTCTTTTTCTTTGCAACCATCAAATAAGGGATGGCTACTGTCAATACTAACCAAACTATAAGTACTAAAAATATGCTACATATACATATATTCTACAACATTTCTGTACACAATTTTGTTTCGGGTTTCCAGCAGCTCTATTGTCAGCCAATTTCTTTTGGATAGGAAGATTTCTCTCCTTCAATTTAGAATTTCAATCTGCAACAGAATCTTTGGGGAAAAGCTAAATTTTCTTTCAGGTTGGTCTCACTTCTTCGTCAATTTGTTCTGCATTTAATTCTTCATCACTTCCTTCATTTATTTCCAGATTCTCGAAGTCCTCAAGAAGAACGTACGTTCATTCAGGAACTTTGAATTTATTGTTCAGTATTTTCAATCTTGTGCTTCTTCGTTTGGGATTTTCAGTTGATGGTTCAGACTGACTGGAAACTTCGTCTACTAGGTCCGGTGCTTCACTTATTGTTTTAAGGTGGTATTTCAATCTCTTGATAATACTAGGCCAATTATCGTTAATTTGTGGCACAACTGGGTTATTTTTGCCTTCAGAATCTCTCTCTATCTGACTTTGTCCAGGGCTTATCTCCTTAGTATCATCTGTCTGGATGCGTTCTTCTTCCCTAATCTGACTCTATCCAGGTTTTATTTCAATTTGTTTTTCTTCTTCTTCCTGAACCCGTTTTTCTTTTCCTAGCAGGTCCTGCTCAGGTCTTTCTTTTTTTTGATTTTCTTCTGCCTGAACGTGTTTTCTAAGACCTATCTGTCCCTCCTCAGACTCAGGGGCTGTGACTTCAATTTAGTCTGTCTGAGTAGATTGCTCTCTCCTTGACTGGTCCTGCTCAGGTTCCCTTACAGTTGTATTTGTACTTACCTGAGTGCGCTCTTCTGCTCCTATCTGGTTCTCACTCTTTTCCTGACTAACTAATCTGGTTTGGCTTCTTGTTCTTACAATTACTTCAGGTATTTACTATTGGTATCCAATCGTCCTGACTGGTGCTTGGTTGTGTGATTGGTCAGCTACTTCATGATCTGTTATTCTGGATCCTTCAGCTGTACAACCTTCAGCATCCACAACTGCTTGAGTCAGTTGAGGTCCGTCTTCGTCAGGTGCTGGTACTCTCTTGGTATGGCTTGCATGTATCCAATTAGGCAAGCCTGCACATTTACTGCTGTCGTTGTAACTAAGGGTGGGCGAAGTGCTCCGCTCCGCCCGCGGAGTGTGCGTAGTACTGCCCACTTCGCGCTTCGCAAAGTAAGCGTAGCAGGGGCAGACCACGCACACCCCGCGGCGGAGCAGAGTTGCCCGCCGCCCGCCTCCCTTCCACCCTCATTTTACAATTACAATTACAATTACTCTGATCGTAAGAAGTTAACTTCCTCATTTTCTAAAAGAATGGTACGATCAAATGACCAAGAAGTGTGACTGTATTTGTGCTCAGGCTTCAGTATAAATGAGATGGCCGAATGGTCGGAGAGATGTGAGGGAAGGTAAGAAATATCTATCAATAACTCTTTCAGACAATAGCTAAAAAAGGCATAATCTATCCTAGACACATGATTATACTTAAAGTTTCGAAAAGAAAAACCCCCAATGTATCCCCTGCCCTTTCCCTCCAGATATTTGCAAGCCCCAATTGTGACATTGCTATTAGAAGATCTTGTCTAGATCTAGACAGGACACAAGCTCTGGATTTAGCAGACTTATCGAGATTTGGGTCTAAAACAATGTTAAAATCACCCATCCAGATAACTGGATCATAAAAAGCCAACAGGTTCTCTCATATGTTATTTATGTGAGAGGGATCATCCTGGTTTGGACCGTAATACCCAACCAAGGTAAGAGGAAGGCCATCTAGCATAACCCTAACAATGAGCCACCTACCACTCCCATCCTCCCTATATTCCATAATTTGTGCCTTTGCTTGTTTCTTAAAGATTAGGATTATCCCCCTAATGTTTGCTGATTGATCTGTGTAAATAAAGTTGTCCACCCATTTTTCTTTTTTCAAAATCTCTATTGTTTCACTCTTGAGGAGGTGTGACTCCTGGATGACTATGACCTGTGCCAGGGAGTCCTTCAAGTATTGAAAAACCTTTACTCTCCTACCAGTACGCAGGCCATTGACATTCCAGGATAAAAAATTTAACTGAGACATTTCCTTAAACAGTCATTACCTCCTCCTGCCTCTTTCAAGTTCCCTACAACCTTGTTGTCGTAACTTTCTCTACCTTTTTTAGGGCATAAGACAAGAAGTACTAATCGACATCTTAGGCTGTTAACCTTAAAGTTTCTTTTGGGTTCAGACACTTGAGAATTATTTTTATTTTTACCCTTGCCACCCTGTGCAACACCCTCCCCCCTGGAAAACCCTACCCAACCTACACTGGACAGATGTATTGCCAGTTTTGCGCCCTCTTCCTCCTCCACCCTCCTCTAACCCTCCCCCACCTTCCTCACCTAATCTACATAGTAGGTCGTGCACGGGTACAATCTTTCCATAAATCAATGAAAAAGGGGAACCACCCAATAAATCAAAACCATATTTCTCCCTTTCACCTTACCCCTTCATTCCCTTACCCTTCCCTCTTCTTCTTTCCTTCTCTTTCCCTTTTTAATTTCTCCTATTCTTGAACAATTTATTCCATACCCCTTTATATGTTATATTATACTAATTAGAAGCCTTAACTGCTTAGGGGATTTACTACCTCTTCCACTATGTAGTCCAAGAATGGCAAAGGGAAAGCCTTTTCTTTTTTTTTCTTTTCCCCTTTTTCCCTTTTCTCTTCTCCCTTTCTTCCTCATTCCTCCTTTCTTCCTCCCCTTAAGGGGTCCCAACTCCTCCCCGAGAAAGACCCTTTAGTGACTCCAACATTTCGTCCGCCTCAAGAGGAGATCTAATATTGTGCATTTTGTTCTTAAACATAACACGCAAAAAAGCAGGAAATCTCATCTGCACTGTTGCACCTAAGGCACAAAATGTTTCCATCCTCTGAGCTAATTCCCACTGTCGGTCTAAAGTGGTTTTTGACAGGTCAGAGCGAATCTCAAAAGGAAAGTCAGGACCACTTAAAGTCTTGTTTTTTAAGGCCAAAGTTAGGATTTTTTCTTTGATCGAATAAGTAGGAAAGTTGACCAAAATTTTCCTAGGTTTTTCTCTGCCAGGTTTCAAACGGAAGGGGTCCCTATGTATCCTTTGGATATCTCTCCCCAAGATATCTACTGACTCTTCTAAGTTGAGTGAATCTTTAAGCAGATTTACGACAAAGGTCTTAATGTCGCTCCCTTCTTTCCCCTCGGGGATCTTCAGAAGTCGGAGATTATTTCTTCTTGTAAAGTTCTCCAAAGACTTAACCCTCTCGCGAATCGCATCCCCCTCTCTTTGCAAATTGTGGATTTTAGCTTGGGCAGAGCCAAGGTTGGTTTTGAGCTCTTCTACTGAGCCTTCAAGGATTTCTGTCCTTTCATTCAGCCGATCAACTTTTCTCTCCAAAACATCACAAGCGGCCCTAATCTCTGATTGGTTCTCCGCAGAAGTCATGAATCCTTGTTTTATGTCTGCTTTTAGGGAGTTTAATAAAGCCTCTATTGAAGATCAGGCTATGTCCGTCCCACCACCACCAAAATCTCCCCTTTCTATAGAGACAGGGGGCTGATCAAAACTAGGTGTTTGTTTCGTAGGCACCTCAGTGGATATTAATTTCCTTGTCAGTATACCACCTTGTAAGTCTCGGGCAAATTGTGAGCTAACAGACCCATTAGAATCCATTATCGCCACTGTCCTGACGTCTTCTGCCGTCTGATCATCGCAACCTGGTCCAACCACTGGTAAAATTATATCTACCGGAGGGGAGCCTGTCACTTGAGAAGCCATTTTCTCATGAGAGCCTACACGTGCAGAGTAGCGATCTTGTTCAGATGGGTGGGGTTTCGGAATGGTCAAAATTTGGGGCAAAACTTTAAAAAAAGGGCGCAGGGAGGGGGTAATGCGTGCGGGTTTAAGCTCCCCTTGTCTCCCCTTAGCAGCACCTCTCACGTGCCCTCTCTGAAATCCTTTTAGATCGACCGCATACCCCTCCTGTGCCTCGCTCTTGCTACCACAATCAGCCAAAAATGCCTGAGTACCGTGCCTATCCTCTACCCCCCCTCCTCTGCCCCTACCCCATCCTTTTCGTGGTTTGCGCTTGGCTTCTTTCTTTTTACAGGAGTTAGGGATCTTGAGACATACAGGCTCACCTTCACCTAAGCCTCCTCCACAAATCCTTTGACCTTTTTTCACAGCGTTAATCAGCTCGACTTCACATATCTCTGTAGTTTTTAAAGGCTCCTGAAATGGAACAGGAGGCTACAACAAGGTGGTCAGATGAGAGAGAAACGTGCCAATCCCTTTGCCCCCCGCCACCTTACCACGAACTTCGCGAACTTCGCGCCTGGCGCCTCCCTGCACTGCACTCCCCCAAAGGAGGCCTCAAGCCGCTGCACTGCGACCGTGCCTGAGCTCCACGGCTGCAGCCTCCCAGCTCCATGGCAGGGAGATCCCAAGGACAGGAATGAGGGCGGGAGCAGGAGCCCGGTCCGAGACTCCCAAGCACACCTGCCAGTCGATCCGACTAACCCAAAAAAGGCAAGAACCTTCCTGCTCGAAAACGCCGCAGCTCCGTGCATCAAGCACGCCAGCAAGAAAGAGAGGAGCGGAGAGCTTCTCAGAGGACGCGCGCTACCACTCAGCACGCGGGCGCCATGTTTCCCCAACCCCTCATTCTTTTGTAAAAATCTCCCTTTTTTTCTTCCAACTGTATTTCTTCGTATTTTCTTTTCTTTCCCTTTTCATTCACTTCATACTCCTTTCTTTTCCTGCAACATTTGTGCCAAAACATAATTGCTAAAACTAATAATGTTATTCCCATTATTGGCATTATTATTTAAGCTAAAATACCTTACCTATTTTAGAAAACCAACTACTTATAGTAGAAATACTATTTGTTAATTTCTTCCAGCCACTGTCAATTTCCAGTGGTTTTAAATCTTCTTCTAATTTCATAATATTTTTAATATATCCTCCAATTTCAACACTTTTTTCAGGAATGTAAGTGCAACAATGTTGCACTTTCAACATTTTACAGACTCTGCCTTCTTTTGCCAATAATATATCAAGAGCAAGTCGATCTTGCCAAACCATAGATCTGATCGCAACCATTTCTGTATAGATCATCAAGAACCCTCCAGCAGTGTCAGTAGATAACTGATCCACTACTGTAGAAAGCTGACAAATTTTCCGTGAATTCAGAATTACTCCCACTGAAGGTATCAATACACTGAAAATATCACCTTCTATTTCTGAAAAACTAGCTCTTTTTATACATGTTAGTTCCTTTGCGTCTTCATTGCTTCCAGTGATTCTTTTCACATGGTACACCTTTGGAAATACTATTCCAAAATAGCAACTTCCGTACCAATGGTCAGGCAATCTGAAATAAGCTTTATTGCCACATAAATAATAACTTCCAGGAAATTCTGGATCTGTTCCACCTTTATGCCCAATCCCCCGATAATCAAGATATTATGCTCGCATTCACTGGCACCAATAAACACATTGTTATATTCAGTCTTTAATCTATGGAGGCAGATCTTCCCTTTCTTTTCAAAATCCAGGGACATAGCAGCATGAGTCTTGCCAGTTTTATAAATTTCATCTTTCTCAGCCCACTGAGGTATCTGTGGTTTGGGTTCAGAAGCCATTCTCTAGAAGTCCTGTCTCCTTTGCTCAACTAAATTAAAAAATATCTTTTTTTCTTCTTGTAATTTACATGTTAAATTGTGCTTGTGTGCTTCAGCTATATCTATTGTCTTCATTGTTAGGAAATATTCTCCCATAAACTGTGCGTCTTTAGTACTAAGAACTGGGTTCATGCTCTTTCGCATAGGAACCTCGGAAAAAAATCACGTCTACATTAGAATATTAATATTGTAGTTTTCCTGTTCTATAAAACAAACTTGCTAATACACTACAAGATATACCATATGTTAATGAAATATGATGATATGTCATACCGTCTGCTACTGATGCTGGTAATTTCATGCAAACATAACAATCACTAACTTCCATAGTGTCCACATACTGTACTAATAACATTGTAAATACATTTAAAGCAGTGTCATTATCGGTCACAGTGTGTGATATGTCTAACTCATCTGGTGCTTCTAAATCAACTTTGTCTTGTTTTGTCTTATTCTCATCTGGTGCTTCTAATGCTACCCTATTTCCTTTAATGTTAGCTATTTGCTCATTTATCTCGGTGCTATTCTTTTTCTTTGCAACCATCAAATAAGGGATGGCTACTGTCAATACTAACCAAACTATAAGTACTAAAAATATGCTACATATACATATATTCTACAACATTTCTGTACACAATTCTGTTTCGGGTTTCCAGCAGCTCTATTGTCAGCCAATTTCTTTTGGATAGGAAGATTTCTCTCCTTCAATTTAGAATTTCAATCTGCAGCAGAATCTTTGGGGAAAAGCTAAATATTCTTTCAAGTTGGTCTCACTTCTTCGTCAATTTGTTCTGCATTTAATTCTTCATCACTTCCTTCATTTATTTCCAGATTCTCGAAGTCCTCAAGAAGAACGTACGTTCATTCAGGAACTTTGAATTTATTGTTCAGTATTTTCAATCTTGTGCTTCTTCGTTTGGGATTTTCAGTTGATGGTTCAGACTGACTGGAAACTTCGTCTACTAGGTCCGGTGCTTCACTTATTGTTTTAAGGTGGTATTTCAATCTCTTGATAATACTAGGCCAATTATCGTTAATTTGTGGCACAACTGGGTTATTTTTGCCTTCAGAATCTCTCTCTATCTGACCTTGTCCAGGGCTTATCTCCTTAGTATCATCTGTCTGGATGCGTTCTTCTTCCCTAATCTGACTCTATCCAGGTTTTATTTCAATTTGTTTTTCTTCTTCTTCCTGAACCCGTTTTTCTTTTCCTAGCAGGTCCTGCTCAGGTCTTTCTTTTTTTTGATTTTCTTCTGCCTGAACGTGTTTTCTAAGACCTATCTGTCCCTCCTCAGACTCAGGGGCTGTGACTTCAATTTAGTCTGTCTGAGTAGATTGCTCTCTCCTTGACTGGTCCTGCTCAGGTTCCCTTACAGTTGTATTTTTACTTACCTGAGTGCGCTCTTCTGCTCCTATCTGGTTCTCACTCTTTTCCTGACTAACTAATCTGGTTTGGCTTCTTGTTCTTACAATTACTTCAGGTATTTACTATTGGTATCCAATCGTCCTGACTGGTGCTTGGTTGTGTGATTGGTCAGCTACTTCATGATCTGTTATTCTGGATCCTTCAGCTGTACAACCTTCAGCATCCACAACTGCTTGAGTCAGTTGAGGTCCGTCTTCGTCAGGTGCTGGTACGCTCTTGGTATGGCTTGCATGTATCCAATTAGGCAAGCCTGCACATTTACTGCTGTCGTTGTAACTAAGGGTGGGCGAAGTGCTCCGCTCCGCCCGCGGAGTGTGCGTAGTACTGCCCACTTCGCGCTTCGCAAAGTAAGCGTAGCAGGGGCAGACCACGCACACCCCGCGGCGGAGCAGAGTTGCCCGCCGCCCGCCTCCCTTCCACCCTCATTTTACAATTACTTATAAACATTACATAAAGACAATTACTTACCTGAGCTGCTGCGTCCCGGGGCTCCATCTTGCTACTTCCTGGATAGCTTCTTCCTCTCGAATGCGCATGCGCGGGCGCCCGCGCATGCACATTCAACAGCTTGTGTCCTGGTATACATGCTTGTCTCATTGCTGTTCCCATGAGTATTTCATGGAACTCAATCCGGTATTTTTGTCTAGAATACTTCTGAGTCCCATCAGAACAAGAGGTAAGGCATCAGGCCACTCCAGTGGGGTGGATACACACACTTTTCCCAGTCTTGACTTAATTGTGCCATTTATTTGTTCTACCACTCCAGAAGACTCTGGGCAAAATGCGCAGTGCAGCTCTTGTTCAATTTTAAATACTTCACAAATTATTAAAATGAGACCCTTTATCTGATTCAATAGCTACTGGAAAACCGAACCTAGGAATAAATTCTCTCAATAGGAGTTTGGCCACTGTCAAGCTGTCATTTCTTCGGGTTGGGTATGCTTCCACCCACTTCGAAAATAAACAAACTATGACAAGTACATATTTCAATCCTAGACAAACAGGTAACTGAATGAAATCTATTTGAACCCTTACAAATAGACCTTCTGCCTTTCCAATTTTTCCCATACTGACTATTGTTTTCTTGCCTGGATTCATTTGCTGACATGTTAAGCATCTCTGGCAAAGACTCTCTGCGACATTCCTGAACTTTGCATTAAACCAATCTTGTCTGAAAAGTCTAATCATAGCATCTCTGCCTATGTGGGTGTCTCCATGATACACCCTAGCCATTGGTGCAAGCATACAGTCTGGCATTACTGGCCTGCCATCCAAATATACCAATACACCATCTTCTGCCCTTCTCTGACAACCAACCTTTTCCCACTCCTCTCTTTCATTTGTTTCCACTTCATCTTGTAGTTCTCTTACTTCTTTCCATGTTTCTAATCCTGAAAGTAGCATAAGTTGGCAGTTGATTCCACATGTTTCAATTTTCCTATTTACTGCTATTTTATATTTGGTACAGTGTTGGGCAACCTGGTCAGCATATCGGTTACCTGCAGTCACATGGTCATTTCCTGACTGTTGTGCAGCACACTTGACCACTGCCACTTCTTTTGGCAATTGTATTACCTCAAGTAATTCTTTTATAAATATTCCATTTTTAATGAGAGACCCTGAAGAAGTCAGGAAGTCTCTCTGCATCCATCGCATTTTGCGATGCAGCACGCGCAAAGGAATTTGTTTTATTCATTTAAATGTGTACTTACCTCCGTTCATCCATATTCCGGTGTTTACATTTCCCCACCTTGCCCCTCCCCCGCCCCGCCTCTCTGCCCCAACGAACTCCCTCCACGGACCGCTACTGTCTCTCTCACAAGAGAACAGTGCAAATTCTTTCGAATAGTCTGGCATACCTAAAGCAGGTGCTTCACACAAACATTTTTGTAATTTTACAAAGGCTTCCATGCTTTGATCGTCTCACTCTATTAGGCCTTTTGCTCGCTTCTTTGTCATTTGTATCAGGGGTTTTGCCAATAGAGAAAACCCTACAATCCATTGTCTGCAATATCCTACGACACCAAGGAACATCCTTATTTACTTTTGGTTTTGTGGTAATTGCATTCTTCTTATTATTTTTATTCTTTCGGAGGTCACTCTTCTTATTCCTTGTTCTATCTGGTGTCCCAAAGATTTTACCTCTGTTCTACAAAACTGTAATTTCTCCGGGGACACTTTATGTCCACCTTTGGCTAGATGGTTCAATAAAGCAATGGAATCAGCAACACAGTCATCCCTTGTTTTTGATGAGACCAATAGGTCGTCAATATATTGTACCAGGACTGACTTCCTAGGCAGCACTAATGTTTCAAGACACTTTTTCAAAATTTGGTTAAAAATCGAAGGACTTTCAGTATACCCTTGAGGAACGTGATTCCAAACATAAATACAATCCTCAAATTTGAAAGAAAATAAAACTGACTATCAGGATGCAATGGAATGGAGAAAAAGGCATGGCATAAATCAATTACGGTAAACCATCCTGCCTTCCATGGTATCTGGTACAAAATCACTGCAGGGTTGGGTACTATAGGGCAAAATGGCACAGCAATATTATTTATCTTCCTTAAATCTTGAACTACCCTATATTTTCCGTTAGGTTTCTTGATGCCACTTATAGGTAAATTACAGGGACTACTCATTATTTCTTTTAAAATACCTTGCTTGACCATTCGATCAATTTCTGCTGCAACACCAGCTTTTATTTCAGGACTGATTTTGTATTGTCGAGTATTTGGATAAACCACATCTTCTTTCACAGTCACTTTCACAGGATCTACATTTGTCATTAATCCTACTTCTTTTCCTGTAAAATCCCACACTTCAGGATCTACTGTTGTTGTGACCTCATTTGGTAACTCATCCTTTGTCATCATGGAAAATAATTAATCTACTTCTGTTCCTTGTTTGGCTAGCATAATAATAATAACCTTGAATATGTAAAGCGCACAGCTACCTCCGAAGTGGTTTCCTGGTGCTGGGGGCCCTCGGGAAGATTAAGCGAGCTATTGCCCAGAGTCACATGGTGCTGGGCTGACCTGCCAATGACGATTGAACCGTGAACCCCATGGTCCGGAGTCAGGCACCCTGGCCACTGTGCCACACCATGATTTTGTATACTCCGTCTTCGTCTGGTGTCTGAATTGCAACACCATCCGGTATGCAAAATATGGTGCAATTCATCTTGCACAATAGATCTCTACCTAATAAATTCACAGGACTGGAGTCGCACACTACAAACTTATGCATCTCTTTGAATTTGCCAATGCGTACCTCCATTGGTTTTCTAATAGGGGTTCTAATTTGTTTATTAGAAACGCCCACCACTTGGATCGCTTCTCCCGAGAGGGCTAGGTTTGGGATGTCTGCTGTTCTCACAGTAGAAAGGGTAGCACCAGTGTCCAACAAGAAGGTAATGTCATTTCCTTCTTTCTTACCATCAATATATGGACCTTACTGATTTACCGGCAAGGATGCACCAAGTAAGCACTCCTCTTCCTCCCCCCTCAGGCACCGTCATTGGGTATTGTCATCAAAATAAGAGTCCTGCAAAGAAAACTGCGATGTTCCAAATGTTTCTTACCACTTCCTTCTTGAAATCCGGTGTCCATACTGTACTTGGCTTGACTGACAAAATTTGGCATAGGGGCAGGTGGCAATTGACTCTGTAGGTTTACAACCTTCTGTGGTTGACTCATTATCACCTCATTCTGCGTCTGTGGATTTAAATTTAGATTTGGGCCATTATTATTATGTATACTTTTACACTAGTTTTTCCAATGCCCCAATTTTCCGCACCCATGACAGGGAAACGTTTTCTTTGCCTCTTCTCTGCTTGATTGCCCTTTTAGTTTACCCCCATTATTTTCACCATGACTTTGCCCCTTTTCTGTATTTCCTGCCTGATTATTTAGCTGGAGTTCTTGCTGTTCTGCTAATTTCAGTTGGGCCCACATCACTTTCTCCTCTAAATTCTTTTGTCTATTGTCAATTTTCATCTCCGCAGTATTTTGCATATTTGAGGATCTCACCTATGGGCTTCGCTTGACAGCACAGCATGTGCTGCTTAATCATTTGGGATATATCTTGCCTTAACACTGACACAAATCGATACACAAAATGAGTCATCCCCAATACTTTCAAATCCACTATACTGTTTGAACACCTGTAAAAGGCGCTCATAGTAAGCATGTACAGGCTCATCCATTTCCTGGGTTGTTCTATCTATCTTTATCCAATCTGTTTCTTTTGGTGGAATTTTCCCTTTCAAGAATTTGATTACTTGGTGATATTTCTTCACAACCTGTTCTGACAGGGCTCCTGTTTTTACATCCCTTGAGTACTCATCACTAGGCCAATCAAATGTAATTTTACATTCTGTCCACAAATCAGCAGGCACCACTATGTCAAATAAACCATCCAGATCTTTCAACAAAACCTTCGAAACCTTCACAAACTTCTCAACTTGCCTGTACCATTTCACTGGCTTTTCTCTCAATTTAGGGAAATCATTAGTAAATGATAAAATATCCTGTCGGGTCCATGGGACATGTACATATCCCCCTCCTGGAACCTCTCTCATTGGGTACAATCTTTCAGCCTTCTCTGTTTCTTTCATCAAATACTCGGATGTCGATCGACTTGTCTGTGCTTCTTCCTTTTTCTTTGTCCATCTAACTTTCCATCTGTCTAAATCTCCCAATTTTTGCAATATTGTCATCAACTCTTTAATCTGCAATTTTCTTCCTGACATATTCATGTTTTCTAAATCTTTATCAGAAAATTCTGCTTTATAGGGTTTCTGCAACACCTTGGATCTCCCTATTTCAAGTCCCATTTCAGAGGCCAAATTTGTCAATTTTTCACGAAATATTTTCATGTTTCTGGTTATGCTTGTGCAAATGAACAGTAATTCTTCTTCACTATAGGTGTTTAACCTATACAGTCCTACATTTCCAGCTATCATTTCTTATTCTAATTTAACTATTAATCGGTGGTGGGTTTGGTTTTTCTAACTCTTGTGCCCATCTTTCTAATTCTTCTGGCGTTACTATTGTGGCGCTCTTTGTTCCTGTGGATGTCTCTATTCATACTTCTTTCAAAAAACCTGGTGTGTCTCTTCTCGGTGTGTCATTTATTTGCCCTCTTATCGGTAAGTCCATTAATGAAATCACTGACTCAAATTCACTGGCTTGGTCATCAATTATTAATTTTTCTTTTCTAGGTTCAATGTTGGGAGTAGTCATGACGGGTGTTTTAGGACAATTTGATTTATCCCCATACAATGGGACAACAGGGCCTTTGGTCACTGGTATAGTCAGAGCTTCAGTATGCGTGTTTAACTGGGTTATTTTCTGTATTAATTCGCTTCTAGTCTTAATTATCACTTCCCTTTCTCTTTCTTTGAGTACCCTCTCCATTGTTTTTTCGTGTACAACCTGTGGAACTGAAGGTATTTTTTAGGATTGGGGCACTCGGGGTAGTTCTATTAGATCTTTCTTGATAAGGCAGAGGATTTTTCATTAAAATATCTTCTAATTAATCGTCTTCTGAGTCTGACCATTGTTAAATGCTTTGTTTTCTCAGTGCATTTTCCTTCTGTCTGTTCCTCAGCCATCAGTACAGGATATAATCCTTCAGCTACCATGGCTTGTCTCCACTGTTTCATCTGACTACCTCGGGTTTCACGTGGAATTTTGGGATAAAATCTGCTAAAATTTCTGTTACTTTTTGATCTATCACGCTCAAATGCTTCAGTGTCCCATTCTTCTAATGCCTCGTACTGTGTTAATCTGGATCTGGGTTCTAATTCGTTCATTCTAGTGCATAAATTATGTAAGATTCTCCCATTAAATGCTCCATTTTCGGAGAAAGCTAATATTCCATCATCTTTTGTATAATCTATCCAATTTTCTAACCATACACAGGTATGATAGCCTCTTTCCATCATCATGTATGATGCGGGTATTTTCGGGGGAGGGATAAGAATCCCTTCTCTAGTTTTAATGGGTTTATCCTTTATAAAATAATTGTTAACTTTCTGCATAAATGACATTTTTCTCTTTTCTCCGTACATTTTTGTTGTCGATCCTTTTATATATAATGTTCTCTTGCAAATCCTAAGTACCTTCTGTCCGGGCGATTCCCTATCAAAGTAGGATTGTGTTTCCACATGCAAGACTCACTATCAATTATTATTATGGCTTCTATTTTTAACTAATCAATTGTTCGCTTTTACTTTAATAATTGACCAATACCAGCACGGCTTCTTATTCTTCTAACCAATCAGATTCTGTTTTGCTATGCCTTTAGCCAATACTAGTGTGGCTCTCAGTGATGTCGGTATCACTCCTTACTACTGACTCCTCCTTTTCAATTTTCACGTCAGTCACACGCCCGCTGTTCCAACAAATCCCTGTGTGGCCCTCTGTGACGTCAGTGCAGCACTCGCAACTGACCCCTCCTTTACAAGGTAATGCAAAAGCTTATTTTCTCACAATTTTAAATGTATTTTGCATTAATGAGCAACATAGAAACTTTCGCTACTTTGTCAGATTCTCTAAATTTCAAAGAATAGTCAATTTCTCTTGCTATGAGTAAAACTTTTCCGCTTACTCTTCACACATTACGAGTAAAACTTTTCTGCTTACTCTTCACTCAAGCTTCAGAGAACCTGCTACTCCTTCAGTATTACCCTTTCTAGGTGATATAAGACCAAAGTTTCACCAACAAACTCCTTTGCTACCAATTATTCTCACTTTCATTCGAAACAAAATAATCCCTAAATCAGTGCTTCTAGTTCTGCATAACTTTCAGCACCTTCTCTAAATCATGACAAGTAACCTCACTGCAGTGTGGCTTCCATTAGCCACCCACTATTCAATATTCCCAGGAATTTCCAGATAACTTAAAACAAAACACACAGGTTTGGTTAATACATAAATCAATAATTCAATCCACAATATTTTCTATCTAACTAACTAGAAATATAAATCATAGCTCTGCTACCAAGAAAAACTCATCCAGCGGATTACCAGCTTGGGTTATTCACACACCATATACTCACTTGGGCCCATAAACATTTATACAATAAGTTAGTAGTATCACTGGAGTAAATTTTGATTTACCTGCGAGATTGTATTTATCTTTACCAAATGCTTACCAACCCAATCTCCTTGCTAATAAATTTCCTCTGGTCAATGAATCTAGTTGCTAGATAAATAGGTAGAAATGACATTAAAGTTTGTTCTCCAATAACCACAGACTGAAAGAGTTTAAAAAAAAAGTTTTATCTAATCAATAATTTAGAGTCAAAGATCAAATATACCAAGAAATCAAGTTTGGTCAATATAAGTCTCAATTGTAATATCGTGTTGACAGTACCTGGAGAGGGAGGAAAAAACAGAGAGCAGTACAAGGACAGACCACACAGAATGATAGTTACCTAGGATGGTGTGAGAACCAACTCCTGGCCAATGAGTCAGGTGGAGGCCCCCAGGACAGGTCGGGTGACAAAGGATCAGGACAGTTTCAGGACCGGGAAGGTGACCTCTTCTAAGTGCAACGCCTGCATCGCACCCCTCTCTGGCACTACTCTCCTCGATTTTCTTCAGCAAATCCCTTCATGTATGTGCCTCCTCGATTCTTCCGCGATCCCCTTCTAGATTATTGGATTCTTCGATCACTATTTCGGTCTCTCAAGCAGGCTCTCTGGCATCTGCAGTCTGCGAAGGGTCTGTGACATCTAACTAACGAAACTACCTCAGTTATACTATTCTATGTTCATGTACCACCCCAAATGTTTCAATATCGTGGTAACCCCTACTTCTGATTGGCAAGGGGAAGAGGTCATCACACCATGCTAAATGTAATATTTTACTTTAGGTTCATTGTTCAATGTTCCCGCCCCTTAATTTACTTTCCCAAGCTGTATTCCCACCCGCATTTCACATTATGATCAATATATTGTATATATTTTGTATATCTTCTCCTTCCTCTGTCCATGTCGATGGGTTAAGTTCCCAAGAGATGCTTGTCAGCGCGACCTTGGCTGAGTTTCAACAGTGTCATCATAGTTCTGGGCAGGTTTGAGTGCGCTTGCACACAGGTCAAGTGGGGTAGGGATTTCAGTCACCCTCCGAGGCCCAAAATACGAACTAATAATAAAGTCAATAAAAGACATGTTAGAATACCAAAATAAATGAATTCACTGTACACCACTTATCTCTACTCTAATCCCATTTACTTCTATATATCTTTGGCATTAGCAATTTGCAAGTTTAGTTTAAGCAAAGCATGCGCATTAACATGTGAGTTTCAAGCGGCCTTTTTGGAAGCTATTGCGCAGCTGCAAAGTTTTTCCTTCCAAGCATAGAAAACGTCATACTACGTAAATGCAGTAGATGCATGCGCAGTAAGAATCCCGCGTTTTGGTGGCCATTTTAATGACACTCGGGTAACTCTTAAGTAATACACATAGACAAGCTTCCCCTAGATTCAGTGTAATGTGTGCAATGCGATATTAGTTATTACAAACAGATTGATTACAGTGTTATACATTATTTTGAGAGGATTGCATCCGAGCAAGTCTCTTTCATACGAGTCCTTGCTCCATCAGTAGCGATAAAGGTGCTCTGCCAACCCAGCTGATGTCCCCATCAGAACTGACCTGAAGCAATGTGATGCAAGGCAAAGCCCAAAAAGTCTGCGGCACAGTTGCTAGCCTCATCAGAATCAATGCCGAAAGATGCAAAGCCATGCACTGCCTTACTGCACAGGTGCCAGTTTCATCAGAACAAACACAGAGTAGTGCAAAGCCCCACCAAGCTTTGCTGCACAGCTCACCGGAACTGACGCAAAGTGATGCAGATCCCCACAAAGTCGCTCCGCAAAGCTTCATCAGAACCGATGCTGGACGATTCAAGACCTTGCAAAACGTGGTCTTGCACATCGAGCACCAAGGACGTAAGGTACTTTGTTCAGCGGGCCTAATATGGTCCCTGTATCTGGCCAGCTCTTCATTGCGATCAGCCTGAACAGGGTCAGCATGACCAGATAACTACAGGTGGGGCTTTGTGCTTTTAAGCACTGTTTTCACTTAAATGTTTAAAATTGCATATCTCCAGTACTACTGGCTGGATTTTTGTTGTTTGGTCCTAAAATCATTTATTACATTTAATTCAATTGTCCTAAATTAGTGTGGGATTTTTCTTGTGCTATAATTTCACTTTATTACTGGTTGAAGTGCTGCATGAATACTTTACACATTGCCTCTATGTTAAGCTAGACTGCTTTTGTGCCAAGCTACCAGAAAGGTGAGCACAGGTTAATTCGGGATTTACTTGTGTTTCACTCTGACCAGAATCATGGTTACTGCTTAAGTAGGATTTTGACCCTCAACAGTAACCCAAGTTGCTACAACCATAATTTAATCATTTCTGTTTGTACTGTTGGTTTTATTGGCTTCCATCAATAACAGAACATGTTCGACCATTATATGACCTCAGTCCCTGTGCCAATGTTAGGCGGAGCAGCGGTAGTCCACTTTTTTATAGGGGGAGTGCGAGAAAGGGCATCACCCACTTCTTGTCTTCATCTTCTGTAATTGACCTTTCATTTCTAACAGTTCAAAAGTAGGGCTAAAGTCACCTGCACCTAAACGAAGTCTGGATTCAGAATTCGTAGCCCTATGCTATGGCTTTAATTATGACCCCATATGGGAGTCGCAGTGACTCCTAAAATATCTCTGGAATAAATATGTATACGTTTAATTTTGTAATTAAAGGACATTTTTATAAAGAGTAGTAGTCCTCCATATAGGCGACCTGTATGCTTATTTTGGGCTGGTATATATTAATTTGTATATCCTGATCTGCATATCAGTGTGGGGCTCCATTTCTCTTGGAAGAGGCAGATGTCATACGTCTATGAAAGAACTATGTTCTGGCACAACTACTTTTGATTTGACTCCTGTTACATTGCATGACAGAATATTAGTCTATGCTTCAGCAAATACACTTTTGTACCAGAAATCTGCCCTTGCTTCACCCTTGCATTCTTTGCTTTGTTTTTTTATGGTATCCTCTTCAACAACTGGTACGGTTTGGGCATTACCTGTATCATTGATTCCTTCACTTGCTCAGTCCAGTAAGTCAACCCGAGTAAGCCAAGAATCCTTTATAGGGAAAACAACAGTGTGTAACTTAACTGATGTGTTGTGATGATTCATACTCATTGAATCTGTTGACTGATTGTACATGAATCTGACCTGAGAGTTTGTAGAAGGACTTGTACATAAATCCATCCCAAAAAGCCCATCTACCATTTTCCTACTTTTTAACAATAGTTCTATGTAATCAAAAAGATATGCACTAGATGACAACCAGAGAAGTCACCTTTCCCATAAAAGGTTAGAGCGTACCACTGATTGACAATTTCAAATTGTTTGTATCCAGTGAGTTCATTTATTAATCAATAATATGATAGGAGAATTTGGCTGCATTAACCATATATACAGATCGAGAATCAATATCCCTGCAACTTCCGGTTATGACCCTATCTGGCTGAAGGTATGGGATTCGCTCATATATCTTGTGCCCCCTTCTCCAACCTTTCTCCAGAAGATGATTTGGTGTCTGCAAGCTCTTTGAACTCGGTATCATAACTCAATTACCCATGACTGAATCCTGCATGAGCAATACACTTTTCTGTGACGTTCTTCGTTACAAGTGGAGAGGGTGGTAGGCTTGATTTTGCCTCTACACAGGCACTCCCACTCCCCACCAGTAATGCTTGGGTATAAACAGGTTCTCCTTGCACTTGGGTGTCTTGCAGGGTATTTACTAGAACTATTAGTTCTTCTACCCTGATTGTAAGGGAGGGTATTTTGCTTTGGCTCATTTACCTCTGATGGCAGAATTCTAACCTGTTTGGGGGTTGCTGCCTTTTCTATGACTATCACACTAGTGTTTGTTGTTCACTCCTCCTCTGGTCCGGCAGCAGCATCTATTCCTGGCTCTACTACCGATTCATGTTCTGGAAGGGGGAGGGGGGACCCCTGGTCTGTTGTGATTCACTTATTGATGGGCCTCTTCTAGGTGAGTTTTCACTGTTATCAGTACTCCTTACTTTTGTTTCATCTACTTTGGTTTCTGATGGACATCTTTTAAACATACCAGGTACCCTAGGAGAAGTTTTGGGAGGTCATGGACCAGGTATCTTACCAGTGTTCCTACCACTTCTATAAGTGCATTAATCCCCTGTTTTTGGGGCAAGTCTTTTTTCTTCATCCCTTGCAAGGCAGCTAGTGTTCCAACAATAGGTACTCTCAGAGTCTCATGGTTTGCTTGTCATAACGCAGTGCAAAATAACAAAACTTTCCAATCTTCTGCTACCTAAGGTGAGGAGAAGGTAATAAGATTGTTAGGTGCTTCTCAATGGTACCTTTTCCTAATCAGGGCAACTCCATTCAAGAGTAACAAACAACATTTATCAAATGCATATCTCATCGCCATTGATGACTCTGGTCTTTGATAACAAGTCTAAGAGGAATGGCCAATAATGGACAAAGACTGGCCTCCCATTGGCCTGGGTTTTGGCCAGGTGCAGCCCTTGAGTGTCCCACGAAGCAAGATTTCCATTGGCACTTAGTAGTTCAAGCTGCAGGTGGGACCATCTCCTCCTCCCCCTTGCTCCTGCTAAATTCTAGGGCTTAGCATCTCCTCGCAGTCTCGCCTCTCCTGCACACTGGGAGTACCACTGATGCTTTGTAGAGCAAACTGCATGGTAGGCTCACCTCCTCCTCGCCATTGCTCCTACTGAATTCTGGGGCTTACAGTCCCCTTGCAGTCTCTTCTCTCTTTATATCTAGTCGAAATGGTGTGGTTTTATATCTTTTATATTATCTTTCAATTTAATTAGTAGGCAATATCTTTTGTTTCAATATTTGTGTGTTCAATATTGTTAAATTTAGATATTTTTGATGGCGATATTGTTGTCATTGATATTTGTGCTATTTTTAATAAGTAAATATTTTTGTAAACTATTCTGTCATGAAACCGCCTCCAGGAGGCCCAGGATTTTGACACAAATTGACGTCTACAATTCTTTGTAGATAGGGATTGGCATCAAAACCCATGGGTCGTTGCATGAGAATATCCATGCACCATTCAAGGAACTCCCTCTTGGTGCAAAGCAACGCAAGGCAGCACATTGTGCAGCTTTGCGTTACTTTTGGTTATCCCATGCAAATCATAATTTGCATTGGATTGTAAATTCCAAAACAACACTTTGGGCCTGATTTGGATGTCGGGAGGAACGCCATCGACTCTCTGTCGGAGGCTTTCTGCCCGACATCCAGGGTTTCCCTCCGACCGCTGTTTTATGATGACATCGGTTGGCGGGAAACCCACGGAAGCCAAGGAGCAGAATTGTAATCCCTTGAAAGATGGTGGAGCATGCCTCTTGTCCGTCGTCGGGATTACCATGTTAGTTTCCAACAGCCTTTCCATGTCGGCCTTTCCAACATGAAAAGGCTGTCGGATAGTGACTTTGGGGGTCCTTAGCAGGTCCCTCTTCCCCCCTGGCCCTCCGTAATTGGGCTAAACATCCCTGCGCCTTGTGGCAAGCACCATGCGGTGCCTGCCACACCGTGCAGGGATGTTCACAAACATCCATTTGTCAATGGAAGCTTGTGCTCCAGGCCTTTTCTGCCCACCGTGTAAGCTTCCATTGAAAAATGGATGTTTCCGACTGCCCTATCGGTGGTCGCATCCTAATCCTGAGGTCAGAACCACCAACCTAAGATTGGTTGGTTCCAAACCACAATGGTGTCGGGCTGAAGTCGTAATGAGGCCCTTTGTGGTAGGTTTGCATTAAAAAAGTAATGCAAAGCTGAAGCAAAGTCTTTGTAAATCTGCGTTTAGATCTATCAAAGTTTCGGCTCCTCCTCTACTACAGTCCATTGAGTATCTTTCTGTCTCCTTGCCCCCCCCATAATAGAATTCTCTTGTCCTTGAGCTTTGAGCAATACCATCCCTACCCATCCTCATGATTTCTCCAAAGAACCCCATAAAGAGAAATCCAAGAATTGCAGTGTCAGCATTACACTTCCCTAACAGTCAATACTTTTTAAAATAATAATTGCTGTTGCTCAAACCTTTCCTCAGAAGTATGCAGTGGCGCTAAAAAAATCTCAGGATTGTCAGGTAACCAGTCTACATCATCTTGATTCTATCCCAGCTTATTTAATCCAACAACAGACACTCTCTGTCCCTTTATTTGACGCTTGCAAGGTCTTTCTGCTCAATAAATACCTAAATCAATACACCCATATAGCCATGCAGCTATCTATTCAACTATGTGTGCATGCTTGTGTGTCGTATTATGTGTGACTCTATATTTGTTATTTGTGTGTATGGGTACCAGTGTGTGTGCACACATGTCCTGTATTTCTCTTGGGCTACAGGCGTGGGTGCCTTTTCTGTGTGTGTGGATGCCTGAAAGCTTATTGATCTGTGCTAGCTTGGGGGCCTATGTATGTTCTGCGGGTGTATGTGTGTGTGTGCATATGTGCTTGCATGTTACTTATCTCTTTGTTCACAAGCATTGTACAAAATTAAAACCTACTGACATTGTCCATGCATGTTGTCTTTGCCATTGCTCACGTGTTTTCTTTTTTTTCATTTGTCTTTTGAAAGTTTTGAGTTGGTCCTTTCACCCACATTTCAGGATATCTTTAACCAGATGGTTTATACCAACTAGGCCCGGAATATACATTGAGCAAAGTAGAATTTCCTTTGGGGAATTCTGATACGCTTAATCATGATTCGGCTAGCGCAGGATTTAATGAGTGTGAAAAAAAGGAACATATTTTACCCGATAGGAAATCTAGCGGCGGAAATCACATTGGGAAAGGGATTTACTTCAGCTCAAACTGGTCGCCCCATCCAGCCCTCATGGAAGGACTGGAGGTAGCATGTAATGTTCCCCCTGGTTTCCCACATTTTCCCCTTGTGTTTCCTACCATTCCTACACTCTACTTCAAACACCTGATTTACAACGGCCTTACAGTAGATATTTACCAACGTCTCAGAGCATGGAGTAAAATTTGCATTTATCGCACCTCCCTCCCCCTAGCTAAATCATTAAGACCACACCAAGTTTGGATTGGGGGGTGTGACCCCCTGGCCGTATTTATTAAAATTAAAAAAACATCAATTATTAACATTATGTACAAAAAGTATGCAGAAAGTACAGATACATTGATAGACAAATGCTGTCACGTGGCTAACCTTAACAAAGTCTAATACACAAGACATTCCTACCGTAAATCTAACATTGCATATATTTACTTTCTGCGTGTCCCATCTAAACGGCAAGGTCAACGACTGGCAGCTCCCTAGATCTCAGTACACTACAAAATACTCCACAGTAGTAAAGGTTGCGCAGGGGGTACAGCTTATCAGACGTAGACTTTCCCCCGGGCCCCCCCTATGCCCTGAGCCTTAAACTCCGTTACGGGGGCTGCAGACTTCTGCATACTGGCGCCCTGATGAGCATGTGCATGCGGGGGTGGCCCCAGGCCCACTGGGAAGAATGACTCTCCCAGCCCCCACACCCCGACAGCCTACTTACCAGCTGTCACTGCCCCTGGAGTTACATGGTGCTGACCGCTAAGGACCGAAGACTATGCTTACCAATAATGACCTTACCGCCACAGGCCAGCGTAGTTGCCCGACTACCTGGCCTCCCCCTCAGCCCACTCGGAGGTCATGTCCCATCCTCTCCACCCAAGCTAAGATTTCTTCCATAAAGGCCTGATTTCCTCGGTATGAGAGGTGAACCCCGTCCTGTAGAAAAAACGGATCCCCCCTGATGTACCTATGTCCTATCAAGCTCAATTTAGGGGTTCTGAACAGCTTATCGAACTTGTTGTTGATCCACTTTCCCGCGTAGTTCAACGCCCGCACTGACTCCCCCCCTGCCACTGAAACCTAGGGATCATGTGAGACCAGACTATCATAGACTCGGGACACCTCTTTGCCAACCACTCCACCTCGGTGAGCAGCTCCCTGAATTGCCCCTCGCACAGGCCGCCCTGACCACAAAATACCATCCTTATTCCCAACTGACGTGCCCTGGCCTCGTAGAACCCTGAAAAGAAAGTTTTCAAACGGCGGACATATGAATGCCCCACGACCCAAATTTCCTGTTGTTCCTGTGGCCAAGAGTGAACTTGAGCCATCACCTTTGCTGTTCGTTCGTAGTCTGTTGTCTGTCGTGCTCCTGTTTGACACAGTGGCCTCTTCTTATTGTGATTGGGGACCAATGCAGGCTTCTCCCCTGAGTCACAGGATGAAGAAACTGCAAGTAAACGTGGAGAATAGAACATAGGTAAATTCATTGCCACGCTGGCATGCTAAAAACATACCTAACTGCACATAGCACGCGGTAATAGTGAAATAATGTCCTCTCCTCACAGGGTGAAGAAAATCGCAGTTAGCATGAACACAACCAGCAAACAAGCTAAAGCATGTGCAGCCGCACATATCTGTTGAAACAGTTAGAGGACCACCTACAGATCCTCTTGACTTGATCGTCCCTCAGTCCCCTGGCCACTGCCTCCGTGGCTGCCCCTATCTTGAAAGAGTGGGTCCAAAAGTTAGCTGAAGCCAGCCCAGCCTCTTGCATGGCCAGAACCATGACTCTCTTAAACTGAAATATAGTGAGGGGTGCCCCATCCCTATGTATCAAAAGAGGCCCCCCCGTGACTCGCGCTCGTTGTGCCATAAAGGCCTCTAGTCTGGCAACGGGACAGCATGCATGATCTCCTGCCCTGTGTAGCACTATGCTCTCCCCCCTGGCTCCTTGATCAGGCTTGGACTTGTGTATGGAGATCAGCACAGAGTCCCTGCCTAAACTTACATGTCCCACCTGTAGGCCGCCCTGCCTATCCCTTTTATTCCTTTGCACTAGCTCTCCTATCCTGAAGGCGCCATAAAATGCTAGGTAGAATGCTGCTTCAAACAACGCCACTTCACTTGCGGATTCGCAAACCCGCGGCAGAGCTACCATTAGACCAGTTAACGTTTGCAGCCCTATCGGTCTCCTGGCATCAGGCTGGCTCCCCTGGAAGCGTTGCCAGCCTTTCAGAGCCTGGCGTACTACGAAATTCCTTGTGGGGTCCCCCGTCCCTTTTACCTTAGCAGAAAATGATATTGCCGTGATATGTCGCTCCCTCATAAAGGCAAGATACGCCACCACTGTCCCTGGGGCGAGCCACTTTTGCTCCCACGTTTCACCCAAAAAATGACAGAAAGACCAAAACACCCCTCCGTGAGAACTCCTGGTTCTGGGCGCTAGGCTAGTTGCCAGAAGGTCTGATACTTGGGGGCACCAAGCTGTTCTGGGAAAGGTGTCAGGTGTACCGCTGCATCTGGGATGTGTGACCTGAATGCCTGCATTTTAAAATGAGACAATGCATCAGCTGCATGATTCAATATACCTGGCACGTGCTTAGCTTTAAAAAGTACGTTCAGTTTCATACACTGCAAAACAATCTCCTTCAACAAACGCAGCATCATACTGCACTTAGCAGTTTGGTTGTTAATGCATTCCACCACCGCCATGTTGTCTGACCAGAATACTACAGACTGATCTCTCAGCTGTTCAGACCATACGGACAGCGCCACCAGAATGGGAAAGAGCTCCAGGAAGCTTATGTTACCTGTGAGCCCAGAGTCTCTCCATCAACCCGGCCAATGCAGAGCCACCCACTCAGACCCCAGAATGGCACCGAAACCTTCGCTACCTACTGCGTCGGTCATCAGGCCCAGTTCTGGACTAGACCTAGGCGAGCTGGGCCACACCACCCTACCATTGAAATCACGCAGGAATGCATTCCAAATGAGCATGTCCTGCTTGACCTCTCCGGATAGTCTGGTGTGGTGATGCTTTTCTCTGAGACCCGACATGGCCTGCGCAATGGTGCGGGAAAATGGGCGAGCCATTGGGATTATGCGTAGTGCAAAATTCAACTGTCCCACTACTTGCTGTAACTGGTGTAACGTAACCTTTTCCTTATCTAGGCAGTGCTGTAAAGCTACCCTGAAGTCGTTCACTTTCTCCTCTGGTGACCTAGACACCCCTTGTACAGAATCCAGCTCAATCCCTAGGAATTCAATCTTTGTGCTCAGATCCACTCTCTCACCGGGTGCCAATGGCACGCCGAACTCTCGCATAAGGGCGCAGAACTTTGATAATGCTGACCTACATTCCCCCGAGCCTGGTGCCCCCAAGAAAAGAAAATCATCAAGGTAATTCAGCACCCACTGGTGGCCCGTGTCCCTCCTGAAAGCCCACTCTAGGAAAGAGCTAAATTTCTCAAAATAGGCACAGGATACAGAGCACCCCATTGGCATGCATTTCTCCACATAATACTTCCCTTGGAATAGGAAACCCAGCAGGTGGAAATCTAAAGGGTGCACTGGCAGCAGTCTGAAAGCGGACTCAATGTCAGATTTTGCCAATAAGGCCCCCTGCACTAAGGAACTGAGCATGTCTACAGCCTGGTCAAAAGATGCGTATTTTACACTACACAACGCCAGCTGAAAGATTATTGATCAGCCGGAATTCGCCTTGCGCTTTCTTTGGTACCACCCACATAGGTGAGCATACAAAGGCATCCATTGGGATGTTGTCAAATGGGCCTGCCACTCTACCCAGTTTTACTTCCTTCTCAATTTTTGCTGCTGCTATGCCCTCATTGGATCTAACCGAGAGCTGGTTCCTACAGTGTGTCACCCCATTGTAGTCCTGCGCTGGGATTCTGAAACCTTCTACAACCCCTCCCTGATCGTCTTTGCAGCTTTAGGGCAGTTGTACATGTTTAACCAGGGGAGCTTGGCTCCAACGTTAATCGGGGATTTAGCCGTTCCTAGGTGTGGCTCCTCATTCCTGCTTTTTGACCCCTTTCTCCCTGGATTTCTTGAAGCACTTGGACTCAGGGTGGGAGGCGTTACCACAGAAACCACAGGAATGCTTGAACATGCATGTGCCTGGTGCTCGTGTTTGATAGGAAACAAGGGAACCCCAATATACGAACCTGGGGTGGTACAATGTGAAGAAAGACACAATGGTTCTAAATGGCCTAAAAGGTCCAGGATAGGAAAACCTTTAAAAGGTAAACGTTTAAATAAAGGTTTTTTAAAATAAATTTTGAAAAGAGAGAGTGATAGTTAATATAGAACAGGGACAAGAAGGTCAAGGTATAACAGATATTTATTATACAATGAAATAAATTCAGATGCTCACATATTCAGTGACAGTAAGCGTGACAAAAACGGTGAAAGTGAACTTTAAAAGAAAACATCGCATTGACAACAGGGATTGAACCACTTTCTTTTAGACTTAATATGAGGGGTTCATGTTGTGAGCGGTCGACGACGTTTCGAACTCAGTTAGTTGAGTTCATCTTCAGGACAAAAATGAGCATCTATAATCTAGAAAGCAAGAATACAAAGTATAAGTAGACCAAAATCTAGTCCCTGAGAGTCGCATCACATTTAGAAAATTAATAAAGCCTACACATTGCTCTCTATAGAGTGATGCTGAATATAAATAATTTGAAAAGGCCACAGTTATTATAATGAATAATTATGCATATGACATAGTCTTCCTAAGTCAAAGATTAAATTAATTAAGTTCAAAATGCTGGCATAATTCCTAGTCTATTTTTATCAGACTCAACAATTAATAAACTTACTGTCAGTGTAGATATAAGGTAGAATTTTAGATTTTTACTGATCACGAGAGAATCAAATGCAAGTTACTGCTTCAAAGTAGGGCCCTTTGTCATTGCAGGAGGCCTAGGAAGAAAACGAGTATTTTAAGGCATTTAAAAGGAGAGTAAGTCAGGAGTGGGAAGGAGCAGGGAAGGGAGCGGATGCAGACTTACTTGGGAAACGTTCTTAAATCATTTTACCGGGACCTCAGGGATTCAGGTGCCGGGCGGATTTAGTCTGAAAGGAATGGAGGGGGTGTGTGAGTTAGAACGCTGAACAGCTGAGCCAGCGAGGAGAAAGAGCAGTTAAGGGAAAGGCATGGAGGGGAGGGGAGAGAAACCCAAAGTGAACTTACAATTTGTCCGATCAGATTGCAATGAATGCGAGCCTCCCGGTAAACAAGTCCTGTTCAAGTGCTGCTAGCGCTGGAACTGAGAGCTGGAGCTGGGTTAACTCGGTATTTATGCACGTGAGTCTGGAGGAGTCTAAAGTCTAAGTCTAAAAGAAAGTGGTTCAATCCCTGTTGTCAATGCGATGTTTTCTTTTAAAGTTCACTTTCACCGTTTTTGTCACGCTTACTGTCACTGAATATGTGAGCATCTGAATTTATTTCATTGTATAATAAATATCTGTTATACCTTGACCTTCTTGTCCCTGTTCTATATTAACTATCACTCTCTCTTTTCAAAATTTATTTTAAAAAACCTTTATTTAAACGTTTACCTTTTAAAGGTTTTCCTATCCTGGACCTTTTAGGCCACTTAGAACCATTGTGTCTTTCTTCACATTGTGCCTGGTGCTCTACTGCAGGTTATTTTGTTGTAATCAAAACAGACACCCTTTGTTCCTCTGCCCCTGTATTCCCTGCGATGCCCCCCGCGTTACCGGTGGGGCCTGCCCTAAAGGGCTGAAATCGCCCGCTATCCTGCATCTGCCCCCGCATGTTGTCTGATGGGCCTTGGACTAAATGCTTCAAATGAATGAACATATCAGTCTGGTTCCATCCTAATGATGGGTCCTGCGCCTTTGCTCTTCTAAAATCTTTATCATATTCGTTCCACATATCGCCTCCCTTTGTTGCATGCGCGACGGTGTTCCTATTCTGATAACATGTCATTTCAGACCCAACCTCTGGGAAACGCTCCAACATGACTGCCATGTATATAGTGAAACCCTGTATCCAATTGGCCAAGTTCTCTTCTACCCTGTATTTCAAAATTATGTTTGACCACTCTTTGTGATGTGTCCATTCTTTGTTCTTCCTTGCCTCGTCCCTTTCAGCCTCATCTATCAAAAGGGAAATAATGCTCACATATGCCACCTTCCAGATCTTTTCTTTGGTCTCCTGAGATAAATGCCGCCCCAAGTGTTCCCTCGCGGAACGCATCTCCCCCAGGCCTAGAGGAGGCAATGTCTTACTCGTACCTGCTGGTGCTGCTGCATCAGCTGTCTTATGTGCTTCTGTGCCCTTTGGTGTGCTTACTGTCACCAACGCGCCTTCGCCACCGGTGGCCGGTACCGTGACAATGGGCGTTGCACCCCCTACCGGTACTGCCGGCACCTCATCTGGCTTCTCTTTACACAATTCAGCCATTATTTGTCTGGTCCTTTCGATTGCATTGCCCCCGCTGCTGGACGCCCCCCCTGCGTGAGACCAGTTCCCTACCTTCTCTAGCCATGGGAGTACTGCCACCAGATTGGACGCTATGTCCGGCTGCCCCGGTTTGGTCCCCACTAGACCTCCCCCAAGAGGGACCACTGAGACAAGAGCCTGGCCCTCTATTGGCCCCGCAGGCACTGGAATATGTGGCCCCCCACTACCCTGAGGACTTGGCGCAGGTGCATGTGGTACCAATATTGACTCCCTTTGGGCCGGCCCCCGGCCACCCCACCCCTCTCCCAGTGGGCTTGAGCCTGTTCCGCTTAGGCAAAGGTGGGGAGTAGGGTCTCGGTGGAATAATAGGCCGCATGGGCCTCCCTCTACTACCTCGGGACCATCCACCTTCTCCTGTAGCCTATTGAGGGCCTGGACTTGTTGCATTAAAGCCTCCAGCATAACGTCAGTGCGTGACCGCTTCTCATTCCGCCGCACCTTAGGGGCCATTGCGGATGAAATTTCCTGACTGGGTCTGCCTCACGTACCCTCTACTCATTCCCTGCACACAGCCCAAAATGACTGTGGCAACTCTTACCTGTAAGAAGCAGCGGCCCCAGCCAGCCTGTGCTCTCACGCAACCAGTGCCACGACACACTGGCTAACCCAGTAGGCTCAGGTGATTCACCCACTCAAACCCTCTGTGGCTCCCAGAAGCAGTGAAATGCTAGCCAGCCAGAGCCGCCCACCACGGTGTTCCAAACCGGCTCCTCTACTGTCCACAAGTGTCCTTGATGCGCTTGGTTGGCAGATGATCACTTCCGATGGATCTTCACTGTGTTTGTCGCCACCCACCGGATGGCACTGTATTCAAAGGGAAAGCAAGAATGCTGTTTTGCAGCGTGTGCCCCTTAAACCTTTATCAAACCAGGAGTGCTCCCAAATACCCCGCGCCCAATGCACAAATAAATTCCACAATACCACTTGAAAGTAAAAGACTAAAATGGATGTCCCAACTGAGTTGCTCCAAAACGCTTCTCTACCTCGAATATTCACAATATCCCTGATTGCGCCTTAAATCTTGTGCTGACTCGCCCCCCCCCCTGATCCTCAGGCTTGCAGGGTATGCTCGCTAGACCACGCACGCAATGCCTCAGCCAAAATTACCGGCCCCTGTGAAACTCCAGGCTCAGGCATTAGATGCCCGATAAAGAAAATGTGGGAGGAGGGGGCTCGATCGCTGACACGGACCGGCCAAGGGCAGACTTGAAACCTGCTCAATTTAGGGCAGCATTACAATACAACAAATGGAACACCAGCGGAGCTCTAAACGCGCCCGCTCCCTATGCCGATGCAAAACTGATACCGTTGCCGCCCCAGTCACGGCGATACGCATCTCCGGTTACAGCAGACGCGCGCCTCAACCACTAGCGGCTATGCTGCCGGCCCCCAAACTGCTTACCGGCTTTCACACACCGTCGTCATCCCGACCGGCAGCTCAATAAAAGCGACGGGCTCCCGACGTTTCCCGACTTCCGCTGCAGCTCGGCGCCCACTAAGCGATGCTAGTGCGTATCTCCTTGTGATGATGAGCGTCTCCACTGCTCCCCCTTCGTGCCGCGCTGCGTGAAACCTGTAAGGGAAGAAAGAAGGAAAAGGTTACGGGCCACTGTAGGCCCGGTATCCTATCCTGTGGGGAGCAAGAACAAGAGACTGTTCTGTTCCCCAACACTCCCTTTTAAAGAGGGGAGCCCAGGGCGGGCCGGTCTAGACCGGACTGCCTGTACGCATGCTCAACGTTTGAACCGGTAGAACAAAAGTGCTTCCGGTTCATGCTTGACGCCTCTCCCTAATAGGTCGCCCTGGGGGAGGGAGTGCCGCGTCATTGACTGGCGCGGCGACCTCCCTCCCCCCTCCTGCCCCCGGGGACTGTTGCGACCGCCATAATGGTGGCGCGCGCTATGCTAGCCCTCGGCCTTGCCCATTGCATTCCACCGGATTTTTGGAGCCACGCGAAATGGCTTTGCTTGGCTTCAAAAATCTTACTTAAGGTTTGCGTCGCTCTTGCACCAGGAAACGGCCTTTACAATGCGGGCAGAGCCATGCGTGCAGTTTCCCAGCAAGCACAACCACGCATGCCTTAACCACGCATGCCTTAACCATGCATATGCCTTAACCATGCATTTGTATGGTTAAGGCAGTACATGGTCTAGATGCAAGTACTGCCAGGCATAGGAAGAGGAAGGATCGGGAGAGCACGCAAACTGATAAGTGGGGTGGGGGGAAGTTTTAGGGGTGGGGGTAGTTTTCAGGGCTCAGCAGTGATGGCTGCCTTAGAACGGGGACGGTGGGGTGGGGTGGGGGGTGGATAAAAAATAAAATAAACTTACCTTCTCAGCAAGCCTCTCCCACTGCCACACGCTTCTCCTCTGTCTGCTGTGCTGGAAGCATCAGAAGCACCCAGGTTTTCGGACTCTCCAAGACAATCACGATGCTGCAGGAACAGCATCGTAATTAGTCTGAGCGTCCTATTTGGACACTCAGCCAGTGCCTGGGGAGGCTGGGCATGTACTCCAAGGGGCTGTGAAACTCAGCCCAATTGAAAACATGCCAAGTGCGCATGATGGTTTGGCCGGCCCTGGAGGTCTCTCCAAACCGTCATGTGCACTTAGAGGAGTGCAAGCCACTCCTCCCGCGCTCTGACATCACTGAGCCCAGCCCGACTCCCGCACAGAAAAATATAATGATGACAACGTCCTGTTATTATCATTTTATTTTTATTTTTTGCGCTGCTAAAAAAGCAGTAGGGCGATGCACCTCCGCCTTAGCGGAGAAGCCACCACTGGTGCTCAGGGGGGATGGGTTGTTTATAGGGCAGGAGACAGGGTTTTAGGGCTCAGAGCAAGGGGGGGGGGGGTCCGTGCAGTTTTAGGTTTTAGGGAAGGGGTAGTTTTTAGGGCTTGGGGGGTCGGGTGTTTATAGGGCAGTGGGCCAGGATTTTAGGGCTTAGTGCGGGGGGTTAGGGTAGTTTAAGGTTTTAGGGGTGGGGTAGCTTTTAGGGCTCAGGGGGGGTCAGGTTAATTATAGGGCAGGGGCCAGGGTTTTTGGGCTCAGGGCTGAGGGGCTAAGGTCCACACATCCCTTTGCCAATCATGCCTTTACCAAGAAATAGCATAGTAAAGGCATACATGGTAAAGGAATGCATTTTTCAGAGGCATTTGTTGTTCGGGCTGCGTGGTAGTGGCACCCATGGTTTTGCAATGCGTGCCTCTGTCAAACAACCTCTTGTACCATGTTGTGTGGTGCAAGAGTGACGCAAACTGGGTCATAAATATGGCCCTAGGTGTCTGCGTACTTAACACTAAGACAATCAACACCAGCTTACAATGTGATTTGAACACATGCAAACAAAATACATCTCTTTGTATCATACATAGTGCATAAAAATTAGTACTTTAAGTGTACCCCTAGGCTTGTCAATAAGTCCGTCTAAAGGCACTAGTACCCGGTATTGAAAAATCAGAATTTGGCATAGCTTGGAAGTAGAGCATTCTTTTCAATTCCCTTGGCACCAGAGTTTACGTCAGATCTACTCGAAACAAGGTAAACAAAGTTTAAAATAGCTCTTTGTTTCCCATGGCTGCTGGTACATATTTGAAATCATTGAATGCTTTCTTAGCAAACGGGCCCAGATACATCAGCTCACTGATGGAATCTCCCGAGGGACATTTGAGGCAGTCCTGTTCTTCATGGTTCATTATAACGCGTATGAGGAATGCCATGGAATTGATCAACCGAATAAGGAGACATAAAATAACTGCACGCTCTCGACGCCGCCGTTACACCAGAGAAGCAGAAGGCAACAAAATGGCCTCCCGGTCGTCACTTGGTGCCTCAGCAATCCCACCTGTGTGTTTCAAAGTGCGATAGAGGATGCGTATATGACAGCCCGCAACACGTGAAGGGAAGATTGCTAAATACAACCCACCATCCCCAACCGTGGAGCCGAGAATCATAAATATCTTCAGCCTATCTTTGAAATTATTTCCAGTTAAGTGCTGTTTCACCGAGCTCCGAGCGTAAATGCTGAAGCATCATAATAGAAGCGGCCCAGGAGCAGATGGGTGTTTATTTTGCAGAATGATATGCACCGCACGATCTTGTTATTCTACATGAAGGTGTTAATTCTTGGCAGCGTACAATCTGTCCAAGAATAATTGCTTTATTTCTGGCGCTTGCGTGTGTGGTGGGAGCACGCGCGGTGTTTTAATATCTTGCATTTGCTTCAATTTAAATCCATGGGTCAGTCAGTATGGCTGCTGAAGGCAAGCAGCAGAGACATACAGTCAGCACATTTGTTCCTTTATAAATAGATGAGATAGACTTTCTAAACCTAATGGGGCTTTTTGAGGAGGGGATGCGGGAAAGAGATGGGATCCTTTCTAGGACGTGCTCATCATCTAAATTACTTGATTCCCTGGTCCCTTGATTGCCTTAATGGGTTTTTGCTGCAGAAAGACATGTTGCCCAAGAGCATCGAATGCGCAGCTTAAGCCGAAACTACAAATATTTTTATTAAATATATGGAAATTGAAGGATAAAAAAGTAAAGTGAAAGAAGCTTGTTACTATCTGGTTTATTGAACCTATTTGAATAATTTAATACATTTAAAGAATATGAACTGTAGGAACATGTTAAAGTAACAAGCTTAACATTTCATGCCACATTGGGGCATATTATCAAGGACTGACGATAACTATCGCCATCGCAAGTTATTGGTAGTTTTGTTAACGCCGCCTAACCCTGAAATCTATCGCCATATTAGCACCGTATTACCAAGCAGACTCTACATGGCGATAGAATCAGGGTTAGGCGACGAAAACTCCTGGGTATATTCACAAGAACGTTTGCTAAACATCTCCAAAAAATGTTAACGCAACTTTACACATCGCAGCCTATCGTGGGAAAATAACCCCTTGTCAACATGGAATTCACAACACGGCGGTACCATGCTATAGTCTGCCGAAAGCGTGTCCATTGTCCGCGATACAACCACCGCGACAGAGCTAAAAGCACAAACCTCAATGCGTAAAAAGACGCGATGTGCCCAAACGTGATAAGAAAACAGTGACAACCAGCGAGAGGCCAGCAATACCCACGCATAATGCGGGAAAAAGCACAAGAACAGCATAAGGAAAATGGCACTAAAAATGACATCAACTGCGGAGTACCACGGATGCACCCTGGCCGACTGCAGAGGACAACATGAACCCCACAATCCCCATGGAGGAACACCCAGGAATATAGGGCCCGTGGAAGGGCAATGAAAAGAGGAAGAGGAAGACGGGGTACAGTCGCCAGGAAAACCCGATTATCGCCACGGATGAGCCAGAACACCACCACCAACTGTACGTCACCTCCAACGTGTCATTGGCAACAAAGAGGCAAAGATGGCACACCACCTCGGACCATGTGAATGTCGTCGCATGGCAGAGAAGGACAATGGAAGAGCACTAGAGGCTCTGGACTGATGTGAATGGCAAAACCAAGCAGAAACTCTCTGCCAACACGAAAGCAGCAACGCACCCCAAAGGAGGGGTGCCAGCAGAACACCAGGAGCTGAATGACATGGAGAAGATGGTGGCCACAGTCACCAGTCGGGAGACGGTGACAGGAGTCGGGGATCCGGACACTGTCTAACATGACCCGACACCACATCAACAGGGTGCTCACCGACCAGGGAGGGGGTGGACGGGGGAAGATGGGCACAATGGCACACATGCACAATTAAGCAGAGCACACTGAACACCCAGATTGACTCAGGATCATGTCCCTGATCCCACGGAAACACTTCAGCACACACACAAACACCAAGTAGTCCCACGTACACCATGTGCCCAAAGGGGCACCCACCCAACACATCATCAAGCACACAACCAACACATGCACTCGTGCGAAGCACAGCAAACATGCATACACATCAGCCACACTGACAATGCAAGAGACACCACATGACGAGGAGCATGGCTGCAGTCCAATCACCATGACAATGTACACTACATGACACTGAGGTGGCTGAGTGAGGACCACAACCAGAAAGGAGCAGGTCACACTCGGACACAACCACCTGCACAAAAAATCCCTGACGTCAATGACACATCTGCGGACAAACCATGACCAAGAGTCACAACTCGACAAAGAGCACAAGTTACCCAAGTCTGCACACATCTCAGCACCGTGGAAGTTGGGGTCTGCATGGATATATCTGTGGTTTGCATACCCAAGTCTGTCCTGCACATCCACGCCTCACTTGTTGTTGTCTACATTCCCATTCACGGGTCACTTGCATTGTTCAGCATATGGCTGCATTCCGCATCTCCACACATTCAGCTGTTGTGTGGCTGTGGTGCCATGATATAGCTGGATTGTGTGCAGGGGTAGCCCTGCATCACCATGGGGTAGTGTTGTTGTGTCTGGTAGGTGGTCATGTTGATTGACATGTTGTATGTGGTTAGGTCACGTGTGCATTCCCACAGTTGTGCATTGTGTGATGGTGGCTTTGAGGTGTGTGGTGTGTTGATTTGGGACTTACCAACAAGCAGTCCAGTTCCATATGTGCCATCCTGGAAGCGCTGGTTGATGATGAACTGTCGGAAGATGTAGGAATCGTGCACACTGCCGAGGTAGTTTGCGACGACATTGGTGAACATTTCCCGGTGGTCCAGTATTGCCTGCACATTGATGGAATGCGTGTGCTTTCTGTTTCGGTAGTGATGTGCAGTATCCGCAGGGGGGACAAGTGGGACATGTTTGCAGTCTATTGCCCCCAACACTGCCGGGAATCCAGCTATGGCGTAGAAGCCTTGCTTGGTCTCCTGCTGTTCCTGTGCAGTGTGGGGGAAGTGAAGGTACTGGGGTATGAAGCTGATGATGGCATCCAGGGCAGGTGTGATGAACTTTGATAGGGCTGGCTGTGAGACCCCTCTGACTCTGGCAGTTGTTGGTTGGAAGGTACCAGAGGCCAACAGGTGCGGCACAGCCAGCAGCTTTGTCTGCGGAGGGATGTTGGTTCTCTGCTGTGTTGGGACCGTCAACCTGTGGGTGATGTGGGTAATGTTGCGGACGATGGTTGACCTTTTGAGCCTGTAGTGGGCAATGACTTCCTCTGGCGTTAGGTCTGTGAGAGTGGTGCATTTTCAGTAGGTCCACTGTCTTACTCTGCGCTGCCTCTGTGGTGGTCCGGGGGGGGAGCGGGTCCGGGTTTTGGGGGTGGTGGCAGTGAGTGTTGCGGCCCTGTTTGGGCTTGGAGCTGCATGATGAGTAGCTCCATGGCATCGTTTGTTCTTCGGGTGTGGCTGCGTGTGGGGCTCCATTGCCTACTGTAGGTAGTCGTCCGGCTTTACACCTGCAGGAGGCAGGTGTTAAATACCTGCTGCTACCGCGGCTTATCACGTGGTTTTGACTCGCATCGCGGATCTGGCAGTTCGTTGTGAAAGTGGTGTTGTGGTCTTTTCTTGTGTTTTTGCATGGGAACACCAGCTCTGCATCTCATTAGGCTTAGTTGGTGGTGTCCACAGTGGCGATACATTTTGGGGCAGTTATCGCAGGAATACTGGCGATGTCTGCAGTTTGCACCGACTTGTGAATGGGGTGTCAAATGTATCTCCACTTTTGATGCATTAAGGTGGAGATAAATCGGAGATAAGTCCTCGTGAACATCCCCCAGATAACATATTCACAATGGCGATAGTGAATCCAGCGTTATTCGCCCATACCTGGCAATCTGCACATTAGCGCCAGAAAAGTCCCATCATCACTCCCGGCGATATTGCCTTGTGAACATGCCCCCGTGGGGCTCTAATGTATGAGGCAAGATTAAATCATCAATGCAAAGGTATACAAAGGGACAAAAGTTCATTTTCAAATGAACGTGTTTGCACCATCCAGGTCATCCAAGTAGCGAACACGAGTAAGTGCCCATGCATGTGTGGTCAATGGTTGTGATCTGTCTCGAGCCTTCGAAGCTCCTCTCATCCTATATTTTCACAGGCTGCTCGTTAGGCAGGGCGCCAAGGTCGTGGCTATCCCAGCTTCATACACCAAAGCAGCCTTTGTCCTCATACAAATACATGCACACATGCAGTCAGAGAATGAATGCACAGCCCTTGTCCCTGCGGGTGCCGGTGTGTCTGCACTTGCTGCTCACGAACCTCTCTGGCTGAGGAGAACCATCCTAACCAGAGCGTGTGTGCAGGCTGGTGGGGTGGGGGGAGGGGTGGTCATTAAACAGACGCCTGTCGGGGGGTCGTGTACCATGGCTCCTCAGTCAGACTGCAGTTCTGCCTTCTGATGGAAGATGGGAACATGCCTTCTAAAGACCGAGGCTCATGACGTGAAGTGCAACTCTGAGGGGAGGGTGGAAGACTCCCCTGCACTGATTTAAGACAGGTAACGCAGCCTCATTTATTCTACATTTACGAATCTGCGGACAGAGTTGCCCGACTGTCAGCACCATTCATGACGTAACACTGACATAGATGAAATCAATGGCCTGGGGCCAGTGCTGCCAATTTGAGATTGGGGAACCAGGTTCGAGTCCTGGGGTCAGCTCAGCATCCAGTGAATCTGTGCAAATTATTTAATCTCCCTGTGCCTACAAAAACAGCCTAACCTTGTGTACTGTAGCCTACAAAAATAGCCTAACCTTGTGTACTGTAATCTGTTTTCATTCAAAGCACTCTAATGCCCTTGGGCAAAGTTCTAGCTATGTAATATAGCAAAATAAAAAAAATCTAACAGCTTGTATTTACCGGGGTGCTATGAAGTAATAAAGTTACCGTTATCTGTTGCCATACATTCCCGTATAAGCATCAGTTTTACGTGTTTTACGTGTATACAAAGTACAGTTTCTTCCCTGATTCATGCGTCCTGTGTTTACTGTTGGCTGCTGTGGTGCTTTAGTGGAAGGCTTGAGCGGGATTTTTTTTGTTGAATGATCGCACCGTCCTCTCCCTGATAAAACAGTGCCTCTGCAGCCTGGAGTGGTGACATTTCCTTCTGTTTGTAATGACTGCAGCTTGTGTTTTTTGCTGCAACGCAGCTGTGACACTGGGAGGCAGTCCGTCCAACACCCTGATGGCTGGGATCTGTTTCGCAGGAGGGCCGGTGGACGATTCGCTCAGGCCTATCACACCTAGATGACACTCCCCAGTGGTGGCTCTTCCGCAATGCCTCGAGCAGTGCAGAAGAGGAACAATCATCACATGATGATAACTAAATGATGTAATCATGCCATGTATCCTCAGGGGTTGGGAGTGTGGGTGGGACTACTCCAAACACGGAGCAGGGCATGTGCGTATTGGCATGCCCACTCAAGTGCACAATGACTGGTTGGCCCACTCAGGACGCCCAAAGCAGTCATGCACACTTCCCTGTTTGCAATGCAGGCTGCATTACAGCCTGCCTGGAGAATATGCCCACCCCTCCGGCCCATAGCTGCATGACTTCTACCGTTGCAAATTGGCAATCACACTGCTGCATCACAGCTTTGGGATTGACTCAGGGGAGGGAGCCTGGCTCACAAATTCCTATTCCTGGAAGCAGACGCAGGATAGCAGGAGCTACGATGACACGTGGCCCGGCTTCGAGGTTAGACTTCCCTCATTACAATATTTATGACATCCGCTCACACACATCCTTGCGTCCATGCATCATCCAGTATTCTTTCTGGTGTTTACCACCTCACACCTGTCCAGAATCCCCCCCAGCACTTCTCAATGGTGGCCACTGTGCACACATGCACAGTGGGACTAACACTCATGTGCCAAAAGCACATACATTGTTACAGCACATTACATGAGATTGCATTCCATTCCAATGCATACTAATACTAGACACATTGCAACAGTAGGTTAGGCGTTGCATTGCGGATACATGAACATCACTATTCCCACTCCAGTGAGTGCAACCCTAAACTAACCTTTGCACCACAATCCCAACCGTGAACCCAGGAATTCCTTTTAGAGGCCCCAATACACATCCAAAAATCAAAATGGACCCTAATGCACACCCCAAATTTCATATTTTACCCCAAAACACCCCCAAATTTGATATGCGACATCCAAAACCCATACCCACCCGAAAATAGTTTATTATTCACCATTACTGACCTCACAATGCGTTGTAATCATATGTGATGTAAAGGCACCTGGGTTATCGGAGCTGCGTTGTTAACGATGTACTGCCTGTGTTGTAATGGTCATCTCCCCTGCCAAAGGAAACCCATAGGCTACGCCGTTTGCGTCCGTCTGCCCCTCGACCGCGCTCTGCACCAAGGAGCCTTCCTCTTGGACACTCCATCGCTACGATGCCAGCACCCTCCTTGCCATCAACCCTGGACACCACCTTGCCTGCCAGGACCAATCTCAGCTCCGGACCAGACATCGCCATTGCCATCACTGACAGCTGCAGTGTCACCCACAAGGAGCACCCCGACCATCAAGGAGAAGGCATTGCCATCACCTACAGAAGCACACTCTGCCTGACCACGCACACTAATGACCCAAGAGTGACCATGGACCACCTCAACTCACAGATCCGGACATGACCCAAGTAGATCCTCTGCGGCACCCTCATGTGCAAGCCCCCCATTCTCCAATACCATTGCAGAGTTTGTTGCACCCCAGGGTGTCCCATCCACCGACGATATCCTACTCGGCATACTCAAGTTCCACGTGGACAACCCCTTTGACCAGAACACCACCCCCTCCTGGAGAAGGTCCCCCACATCAGACGCAAGCAGCAAGTATCCTCAACAAGCCACATAGCAGGACACACGGTCGAGCATGTCACCTCCACCAGCGGGAACTTGGACTACAGCCACAACATTGGACTCCTCTGGATCGATCATCATGGTAACATCACGTCTTCACCTTGCCCACTGGATGCCACAGCCATCATCGCACCCCCTCACAGCTGGATCAAGGCCAAAGTAGAATGTCTTGTCAACTACCTCCGCACTAACACTTCACCAATGCTTCAAACCGATGACACCGCAGCGCGCAACCACCACCGATGTATCTCCAACATCGCTGACATTCGGGCACCCCTCGTGAACGGCACTGCGTCAGTACCTTCCGCCTGCCTGATGGCAGGCGTGAGGGTGAGGCAGTGCCATAGGGATAGTCTGGCCCCATGCATTGCTGGAGATGCGTCATGGTTGTGACACGACTAGAGCAATGCATGACTTCATGGAAATTTGATGTTCCAGTGGCTGTTGAGGTTCAAGGTAGTTTGGGGATTTAGCACCACTGAATTCCAAAAGAATCTGCTCACTCCTTGTCTTGTGGAGTTCATTTTTTCCGTTTTATTAGATATTAGTTTGTTCTGATGCCCATTATTCCTTCTTTGCTTATTCCTTGTTTGAAACTTTCATGCTTCGTTACTTTCCCAAACTAGATTGTTGATGCACTAGGATTAGTCATCTTGTATTGTCATTATCCAAATATTGCACCCTTAGCTGACAGGTCACACAAGTAATAACAGTTCTTTATATTAGGTGCCTACGGAACCTGTATTTAGAAGAAGGGCTAATAACCACAACAGTTTGACTGAAAGAACAGTAAATAACATTAGTTTCAGGGCCTTCATGAATGCCTATGAATGGGTTCCTCCCACAGCTTTGCGAAGAGGAAATTCCAAAATCAGCAGACTAAGGCTTCCACACTGAGATCGTCATAAGTTGACACTATAATCATGGAAGTCATCCCCAGTCTTATATGCCTGATAGTGACCGGATTAGGTAGGTATTTTGAACGTTATAAAGCATATTTCCCAGAATACTGAATGAGATCAAAGGAGTGATAAGCAGTCAATGAAGACTTGTCTTGTTTGGGTCTTGTATGGGGATATATGGTTGTGAAACCACCATTCAATAACTGGATGCAGTGCACTGTTTTCCACCCTATGTATCTTAGTTATGGTAAACGTTGTAAATTATAGGCACATGGTATTCCAATATTCCACCCACAATAGCATGGTGGCTGTAGTCTATGAGTTTCTGAGCTGGACGCGAAAACAAGTTAGTGTATTTTCAAGTGTTATTTTTGAGACACTAGGGTCTCATTACGATGTTGGTCAGAAAGCATTCTGACGACTCAGTCTCAGAATCAATTCCGACTGAATCGGATTCGGGGAGTCTGACCAACCGATTATGATGTTTTCGAACCCTGTTCGGTCGGACTCCCCTTGACTTCAATGGGAACTTGTTTTCCAACCGACAACACAGGCTCCCATTGGAAAAAGGGGTGGCTGCGGATAACCTTGCACCCTGTGGCGGGCACATCTTGGTGCCTGCCACACTGTGCATGGTATTAAAGAGAGAACCCATGGGTACCCCCACGGGCCCCCACCAGAGGTCTGCTGGTGAAGTGGGTCTGCAATGGGCCACCAAAGTCAGATTCCGACACCCAATCCATGTCGGACAAGCCGATTCGGAAAGGTTGTCCGAATCTGACATGGTAATGTGTCGGTCGGAAACGCGGTAAATACACCTGTACAAACCAGCTCCGACCAACTCGCTTTCTCCGAATGCCGATCGGAACCAAGTCGGAATAACCGAACGGTTTCTGACTATCATAATCGGTCGGTCAGATGTGTTTTCAATTCAGTCAGAAACGTCGGTTCTGAATCGGATTTGGACAAACCGAATGCCGTTCGGAGCCTTTTTGACTGACATCGTAATTGACCCCTAGGTTGAAAAGTAGGCTTCTTCAAAGCTGACAAAATAATCTGCTGAGGTGTTCAGTAAAGTGTTTGCGAAAATGGTCATAACATTTTTTTACTGAAGTCTTATATAGCGTGAACTAGACGCAAAGGTATTGGAGCACTTTACATGAGCACCATTTACAATACACAAGGCCACATTCACTTTTTCTTTTTTTTAGGCATTAGGAGATTGAAAAATGTTCTCAAATCACTGGATGATAAACTGGCGCCAAGCCTTGAACCTTGGTTCCCTGTATCAAAGGGTGTTTGGACAAAATATCGGAAAAAGAATATTGTGTTAGAAAAATATTGTGTCAAGAATATTGGAAAAGCAAGAATATAATTTCAGTGTTATTTTTCAAATTATTGTAAAAAATATTGATGTCGAAAATATAGTTGCATGTAATATTTTTAGTAAGGTATTTTATTTATGAAATTGTTCAAATTTATATTTTTTGTTTTACTAATGTATATAATTAATTGTTGAATATAGCATGATATTGGGTTTTAGGGCAAAAGTGTAGGGAGAAAAAAATATATGTTTAACATTTTAATTAAAAGGCAGTTATTTTAGAAATATATGCATTATAATAATTTAGAATTGTAAATTTATGTTACTATTTTAATATAACTAAATTTGGTGTTAATTGAGATATATGTTAATTGTATTACATTTTTTAAATGCCAAAAATATTATCAAATATTAAAAACATTATTTTTTAATTGAGTATAATATTTAGAAATGTTTTTATGTTAATATATTTATTTATTTTTAGAATTGTGTACACTTTTTGTTTTAAAAAAAATTAGGTTAATGTAAAGTAACTTTTTTTCTATTTTTGTAAAAGATGAAATTCATATAATGTTAAAATGTATGATTGTTAATATTGTGTTTGTTCATTGTTTAATATTTATGAATGGTAGTAAATATTTTGAACAATTCATCATTTATAATAGTAATTAAAATTGTTAATTTTATCATTTAAAATATAAATATGTATAAAAAGGTTTGTATTTCAGATTAGTGTGTTTTAGATAACATTGTAACAAATTTTATATTACAAAAGATATATGAGAATATATAATGTTGAATTTCCTTGTAATATTGTTATTTTGTAATAGGTTGAGTTGTAAATTTCAGTTCTATAGTGTCTAATACCTTTCTCCACTATAGGGGCCGATTATGATGTCGTCTGGAAACTCTTCCAACCGAATCAGTATCGAAATTGTTTCCGACCGAATCAGGTTCAGCGAGTCCGACCAAACGGTTAAGATACTTCTGGGACATCGTTTGGTCAGACTCGCATTAACTTCAATGGGAGCCTGTGTTCCGAACGAGAACACAGGCTCCCATTGACAAAAGGGGTGGTTGGGGAAAATCTGGGAAGGGGGGGCCCATGGGTACCACCACAGTCCTGATTCAGAAGGCCCCAGGTGAAGGGGGAGCCTGCTATGTGCCCCTAAAGTCAGATTCCGGCAGCCGATCTGTGTTGGAACAACCGATTCGGAAAGGCTGTCTGAATATGACATCCTAATCACTCATCTGAAAACCCGGTCCATAGACTGCTACGATTCGGCTCTGACCAACTCAATTACTCCCAAAGCCTTTCTGAACCGAGTCGAACAGTCTGAACGCTTTTTAGCCATCGTAATCGGCCGTTCGGAAGAGTGTCCAAGTCGGTCGGAATGGTGGGTTCCGAATCGGATTTGGACAAATTGAACACCGTTTGGTGCTTTTCCGAATGACATCATAATCAAGCCCATATTTAGACTGGAGTGGGAGTAGTAAATGGCACCCATTTAGTGTCCATCACCTTCCCCAAATTGGTTTAGATTGGAGGGGTAATAGTGAATGTCACCTCTTTAGTGTCTAACACTTACACCAATATAGTTTGTTCGGTGTGAGAATAGTAAATGTCACCCCTTTAATGTCCAACACTTTCCCCAAATTGGTTTAGACTGGAGTGGAAATAGTTAATGTCACCCCTTGAGTGTCCAACACTTATCCAAATATCGTTAGATTGGAGTAAGAATAGTAAATGTCACCCATTTTGGGTTCAACACCTTCTCCCAACATGGTTTGATTGCAATGGAAATAGTAAATGCCCCGCTTTTAGTGTCCAACACCTTACCCCATTACGGTTAATTTTAAGTGGAAATAGTAAATGTCATCCCTTTAGTGTTCAACACCCTCCCCAAATCGGTATAGATTGGAGTGGGATTATGTAGTATCACCATTAGTGTCCAACAATTTCCCCTTATTAATTCTCGATATGGTTTTGACTGTATTGGGCACAATTAAATTGGCTTTTGGTATGTTTAAATGGACTTTGAGTCTATTCTTAAATCTTCTTTTGTTGGTGTGACTTGTTGGTCTCTGCTGAGACTCGCCCCACAGCACTACTACTGATGGTAGGCACAACCACATGCACAGTTATTTCTCACTCTCCTTCTCTTCATTCCATGCATAAGAAAATCAAAACATTATCAGATACTCGATAAAAGCAGCTAGTGCCCTATATACACAACACTAAAACATTTCAGCAAAAAACTCACCAGTAACCCACATATTTCCATCCAGGCACACTGACGCAGAAGCCTGCTGCTGTCTACAAATAGATTTCAGGGTCTCTTTAGGGTAAAAAGGGACATATGTGCTGCACAATGGTTGCAAAATAATGGTTGCAAATTGTGGCCAGTATTTTTGCAAATTGTGCTGTATTGTGCAGTATTTTGACAATCGACCTATGTACTAATAGCTCAGTTTTCAAAATATCAAAACATAGTGGGTTGCAATTTGACCTATCTCATGAATATTAATGAGGTAGGTCACATATTGCCACCCACTAAGATTCGCAACCACCACTGGGATTGTGGCATGCTGGGGTCAGCAGCCCACCATGTCTGTGATTGCTTTTAAAGGAAGCCATCATTTTTTTAAAGTGCAGCCCATTTTCCTTGAGGAAAATTTAATGCACAAAAAAAAATAAAGTTTGACAAAAATGTATGTTTTTGTCAACACTCACAAATCGGTTTGACACTTCCTTCATGGAGTCTGTAATACATTATTCATGTTTTGAGACTAGACTTGGGTCGCAAATCGGTATTTTGGAAGGGGCGCCTTAAACACAACCTTTCAAAATATTGATTCAGAAAGTCCCAAACCAAAATTGTGATTTGGTAACATGTTACTGAATCACAATCTGTGTTTGCTATATATGAAAAGGACTTTTTGCAATCACAAATGGCCCGATTTTGCAAATCAAACTTTTTGCAAACGCAAAAAGCCGTAGTGAAAATATAGCACCATACAACTTCCCACATTTATTCGAGCACCTAGCTCACGCCCAAAACCAATCAAACATACATGGTGCAAGAAAATGGTTGAAATGGTGGAAATCCTATTCGTACAGTATGTATAAAGGAAGGTGATTTGTAGCAAACAATACTAATTAACGCACTTAGGGGGATATTCACAAGAACGTGTGCTAAACGTCACAAAAAAATGCTAACGCAACAATATCCCTGTGTCAACGTGGAATTCACAACAAGGCGGTAGCATGTGATAGTCTGCTGAAACCGCTGCCAATGTCCGCGATACAACCACCTCGACGGAGATAAAAACACAAACCACAACACAAAATAACGTGCGATGAGCCCATTCGCGATGAGGAAAGCAGGGATAAGCACCTCCAGGCCCGCGACACGCACGGCAGGTGGGAATAAGCACAACAATAGCCTGAAAAAGAAAGACAAACCAAACAGAAAACAACAGCCAAACACAATGGAGGCACCCCGAGCCAGCAGACAACCCCACAAGCCCCATTGGCAACAAAACATTGTACATGGCAGGCCACCTTGGACAAGGTGAATGCAGCCTGAGAGCGGAGGAGGATAATGGAAGAAAACCAGAACATCCGGAATGATGCAAAAGGCTCAAACAAGCAGAAACATGCCAACAACAAGAAGGCAGCAATGCACACCGGAGGTGGGAGTCTAGCACCACACCAGGAGCTGGATGACATGGAGGAAATGGTGTCCACCACATCAGTCTGGAGATGGTAGCAGGACTCGGGGACCGGAAACTGCCCAAAACAACAGATGCAACAGCAACAGGGAGCGGAACCAGAAGGGACTGGGGGGACGGGGGAGATGGGCACAATGGCACATATGCACAATTAAGCACAGCACAACTGCAGACAAACTATGCCCAAAAGTAACAACACCAACCAGGAGCACAAGTCATACAACCCGGCAATATCACACCACTGAACAAGCACAGAAGTAAAAATCACACTGCCTGAAAGGGAGAAGAGTGAGCCAAATCAGAGCTGAAGGGACATCTCACACACAATGCAGCACACACACATAGGAAGCAGAGCACCCCAATATCGAACACAAGTGCACACATCTGTGGCCGGTAAACAGCCATACGCATCTGGCTAAGCACGAAACAGGGACATGATAATGCACAAGCACAAACCCACAGTCCTGATGGGATAGCAATGCACATATGGCAGGGAGCCAGAAAGTCCATGACACACACATTGGAATACAAATCAAGACCCAACACAGTTGGAGACAAGTGAAAGTGTGGAAACTGTATCAACAAGTGCGTGTCAGTAGGGCCAAGAGAAGAGCCACGATATGCAGACCAGTGCAGCAGCATGTCTCAATGAGGAACGTAGGAAAGTGCCCATGTCCACCTCGGGGGAGTCCATCACCAACACAAGTCAGTGCCAACCCGCGTTGTTTGTCCGCGCCTGGATCATGAGTCCAGGCCAATGCAGCCATGTCCACTGTCGTCTTGGGACATGTGACCCGATTCCCAACATACAACCAGGCGTTGGAAAATGTGCAATGGGTCACATCCAGATGTGGCTGCAGATACCTTGTCACTCGTCCATGAACGCTAGTGCAGCTGTGTAGGCCAAAATCTCCAATGAGCGATCGTTGTCCACCACATCTGACATGTCGTTAACGTAATCCATCAGCTGACACGGACAGATGTGCTGACTCCAACCACTGGACCCAATGTGCACCAAAGCCCAATCGGGTAGTGGCTCAATGTGCTCACTACACACGACGACTCGTGCAATCTCCCAGGTCCAGTTTCAAGCCTGCATGTCAAACATCCATGAATGCCATTAACGGACATCACGGTGACACTCCTGGTTGTGGGCCAACAGGGGGTGCACACACACGTCGTAATCCAGGTCAGCTACCGTTACGTTGGAGAGGCAGACATCCATGGACTACTCAAATATGCATGACCGACAATACAACACAGGCTGAACGCAGGTGACGTCCGCAAGGCGGAAGCTCAGCCGGTAACTGATCCGCAGCACTGCCAACAGCAGTGCCCCCAGCATATGCAGCAGACATGCACGGTACAGGTCCACATGACTGGAGTCGACCATGTGTCCGGGATGGTCTGCCATTGCATCAGTGGCTCTGCTTGAAGTGGCACTGGCTTGCCCTGTGCCAGTCCTGTGGATGAAATCGCACACCTCGGTGCAATGAGCAGTGTCTGTGTGCAACGGGCGCTGGCCTTGGGTGCGGTGGGTGTACGTGTGAAGGCCATTTCATGCATGCTAACTATGACCAAGGACTTCTGCGTGTGGGATGTGTACACGTCGGGCAGTGCATAGTGTGGGAGTCGCAAGCAAATGCTATTGTATCTGTCAGGGGGTACTGGCCACATGCAAGTTCCTGCTCAGAGCTGCAGATGTGCTACCGCCTGATACAATCAGCAGTGTCTGTGTGCAACGGGCATTGGCCTGGGGTGGGGTGGGAGTACGTGTGAAGGCCATTTCACGCATGCTAACTATCACCAAGGACTTCTGCATGTGGGATGTGTACACATCAGGCAGTGCGTAGTGTGGGAGTCGCAAGCAAATGCTATCGTATCTGTCGGGGGTACTGGCCACATGCAAGTTCCTGCTCGGAGCTGCAGATGTGCTACCGCCTGATAGTTCAGACAAAGGACCTTTCATCCCTACAGTAACTTCACCATCTGCATGCATACAGGAGATGTACAGAGGCCTGTCGTGGGTGTGGTGGGATGTCTGCGACCCTGGTAATCATGGATGATATGCCCAGCACGTGGCACATGAGTGGCCTCACTGTGTGTTACGTTGCCACACAGCTGCTCCTCTGTCCCATAAGCCCCCACACTTGTGTGCACTGAGCGGTTGCATCACTGGCACTCCTACGGCACAGCATTGTAATGCCTGTCTGCACATGACCAGCGGCATGCCAACAACACCGTGACGCTGACCTTTGAAGGTGTGCGGCCACGTGAGTGTAGGCCAATGGTCCGGACAGGGCGGACACAGGTGTACAGCCCATAGCTGGCTGTGAACGCACTGCGAATGAGGCCAGGCAACTGACTCATGCATCCGCAGGACCGATACACATAACACTTGGCATGCATGAGCCAAGACCCCGAGCGATCTTGCGCTCCTACATGTCCCTGTACGTGCGGGCCCACCCTCCTGGTGCATGCCACATTGCAACATCGACTACTGTGGCCCTGGTGGCGACAACACCCCAACACAGAGACACACTTACTGCACTTCCTGCCCAAGGCCAGGTCCGAGCCATGCCCTGCTCCCCCTGCCGAATCAGCACACCCCAGCGCTGACCTGACTTACTCTGGACCAGGACACACTGCTTGTGCATGCAGGGGGGTGCGTGCGAAGCTACATGTCCAGGGTCACTGCCAACGCTGAGGTGACATGGTAACATCCGCTGAAGACAGCACACTGTGATGTTGCAGGGCCCGTTCCCATCATGCTGACTCAATGACCACACGGACACACTTGCTCAGATGGTGTGAATGGCTACGGGCACATGCACATGGCCACATTTATTAGCAGTAGGGGCAAAAAGGTGCTTTAAATAAAACACCAACTGCTGCACTGCTACAATGAAGAAAAACTCTCCTCCATAAGTAAACCATTAATTGTGACGTTAACCAAAGTAATCCATAGTATTTCCATTTTTTAGACAATCCAATAATCCATATCTTCATACTCATGAAATCACTGTAGGAGACAGGTTAGTTGAACTGGAATGCTTTATTCCTCATTTTCAAATGTCACATTTATTAGCAGGCACACATACCGAGTGACACCTCTGTTGGATGTGTGTGGGGTGTGTGCACACCAGCCGGCAAGGGCTGCCTGGTGCAGTCATAAATCAACAACAGTGTACATCATAAAGGACACAACCATTCAACCATAAAGGCCCAATGACTTGTGCTGCACAGGGTTGAGGGCACCAGGTCAGTTGTTGATAGTGTTCGATCACCTCTGTCACTCTGATCTGGCTTTTGTCTGGACTGAGCCGCATTTTCCTCTTACTCCTCTCCGTGCGTTCACTGGTGTGGACTCTGCCATTCATGATTCACGACTATGTGCTGGATGTGGGACCTACTGGTCCACAGGGTAGGCCTGAGCCCTCATCCACGTGTCTCCGGCTTGCGTTGAACAGAGTTAGTGGCACCACGTGTCGCCGGCTTGTGTTGAACAGGATAGTGGCACCACGTGTAAGGGTGGGTGGAATTAGCGAAAGTGCCTTTCGCAAAATATTGCGAAATGGCAAAAAATCTCTGCGATCACGCGAAATTTTGAGTGATCGCAGAGGTTTTGGTGTGCTGATTAATGCATTACTGAATTTGACCTTCAACTCGGGCACCTGCTTTATTTATAATTATATCTGTAAGACTTACAGATATAAATAAAGCAGGTACCCGAGTTGAAGGTCAAATAAAAGTGCTTCCTGTTGGGGTTTAATTTTTGTGACAGGAGCATCGTGCCAGAATGAATCCTGCCCTGCATATTTACCCAAGAAGATGCCACCGTTTTGTGCAATACCTCTACTCAACTGGAGTACTTTCTACTGGCTAATCAGTAAGTGCTACCTCGTTGGGTAAATGTATGTGCTTTTCCTACACTACAGCTGCGTAAAGGGCCAGAAGAGTTGTCTACAGCGTCCATGTGTGTCTGTAACGTTGCCACCGCGCCAACGGGCGCCCAAGAAGATGCCACCGTTTTGTGCAATACCTCTACTCAACTGGAGTATTTTCTACTGGCTGATCAGTAAGTGCTACCTCGTTGGGTAAATGTATGTGCTTTTCCTACACTACTGCTGCGTTAAAGGCCAGAAAAGTTGTCTACAGCGACCATGTGTGTCTGTAACGTTGCCACCGGGCCAACGGGCGCCGGGGTCCCTTGAGTGAGCTGTCCATCATAGTGGGGGAAAGGGAGGGAAGATGTTGCACACCACTGGTGTGTGGGGCGGGGTCAAACGGGCAGGGGTTCCATGCAGTTCACATGCCTCTTGTTTATAAAGGGTCAGAGATGGATCAGAGCAGCAGATGAGGAGACAGAACCTCCTGGTGTCAGGAACTACACGGGGATTGCGCTCGAGAAACTCATGGATGCACAGAGCTCCATCAAGGATGACAGCAAATTGCTGACGGTAGAAATAGGGAGACAGCAGCACACCTGCCTAGGTGACAATTTCCGTTCCCTTGCGGATCATGGAAGTTTTGACATTTTTGCGTTCCACGCAGAACGCAAAAATGTCGAATTTTCGCAATTTCCGCGAGCGGAACGGAAAATATCGCCCACCCTTAACCACGTGTTGTCGGCTTGCGTTGAACAGTGTTAGTGGCACCACGTGCCGCCGGCTTGCGCTGAACAGGGTTAGTGGCACCACGTGTCGCCGGCTTGCATTGAACAGGGTTAGTGGCACTACGTGTCGCTGGCTAGCGTTGAACAGGTTGGTGGCACCACGTGTCGCAAGCCTGTGATATGGAATTATGCATCACTGATCGAAGGGTGCTGTGGCCGCTGCCATGGACTTGAGGTCACTGCCATTCAGGACTCAGGACACAGTTCCACATGTGGGACCTACTGGGCTGAAGGGGACGCCGGTAGAGTATTTCAATGAGAAAGGAGTAATGTGGGCCAGCATCGGGGGGGGCCAGCGATGGTCTGCAGAGGCTGCAGAGGTCGCGGGACCGGTGCTTGGAGCTTGCACCGGCACGTGGTGGGCCCTCTTTGACACACGTCGGTGTAGGCAGGTGAGCGAAGCCTCGTTGGTGCACTGGGGCAGACATGACGGGTCTGGGGACCAGCGGCCCGGGGTGCAGCAGGCGCACAAGGATGCAGGCCCCGCAACACTCGGCACAGGAGTCGTGGTGGGCAGAGAGGCACCGCACTGGCATACGCATTGTCCATTCCGAATGAGAACCATGACAAGTGTGACGGGCTTTTTGTTCACACCCCTACACAGGCCTAGCGTACGCAGGTCTAACCCACTACGCATACGCATGCAGGGGTGGGTGTAATGTGCGACGTTTCCGCGTTCTGCCCCACAGCCTGTGGGGACATGGTAGCATCCACTGGCCACTACACTCCATGCACCAGCAGTTGATCTACACATGGCCATTTCTATGGATTGCACTCTGTGGTCTGTCCGGCACCTCCACGCCACACCTGGCATTGGGTAGGTTCACATTCCTTAGTCACTTGCTGCTCTCCCTCATGCCTACTCCATGCCTGTCCTCACATCCTGCTACTGTGCATCTGTGGTGCCATGCTGTGGCTGGGTTGTGGGCATGGCAAGGCCGGATTCCCAATGAGTTGTGTTGTTGTGTCTGGTCGGTTGGCATATTGTGTGTCATGTTGAATGTAGTTGTGCTGCATGCCCATTGGCAGTGTCGTGAGTTGCATGACTGTGGGCTGGAGGTGTGTGGTATGTTTATTTTGGACTTACCAACGGACACTGCATTTCCATGTGTGCCATCCTGGGAGCGCTGGGTGATGATGGACTTTCGGGAGATGTGAGTTTCATGCACTCTGCCTGGGGGGTTAGCCACAACATTGTTGGGAGTCCAGGGCGGTCCACTAGTGCCTGCACATTCATGGTATGTGTGTGCTTTCTGTTGTGGTAGTTGTGTGCAGTGTGGGCAGGGGGCACGAGGGGTACATGTGTGCAGTTGATTGTCCCTGACACGTGAGGGAATCCAGCTATGGCGTAGGGGCCTTGCTTGGTCTCTAGCTGCTCCTGCACAGTGTGGGTGATGTGGGGGTAGTGGGGTACCAGGCTGATGTTGGCATCCAGGACAGGTGTGATGACCTTGGATGGGGCTGGCTGTGTGACTCCTCCAACTCTGGCAGTTGTGGGTTGGATGGTACCAGAGGCTGGCATGTGCTGCGCAGCCGGAAACTTTGTCTGCGGAGGGATGTTGGTTGTTCGCTGGGTTGGTACCGTCAGCAGGTGGGGGATGTGGGTCAGGATGTGGGGGATGGTTGTCTTTTTGGGCCTGTAGTGGGAAATGTCCTACTCTGGCGTTGGGTCTGGGCGGCAGGTGCGTTTCAGGTGGGTCCGCTGTCTTTGTGTATGCTGCCTCTGTGGTGTTCCCGGGGGGAAGGCGGGATGGGTTCTGGGGGTGGTGGCAGGCCTGGGGTGGTTGCGGTGGGTGTTTTGGCCCTAATGGGTATCCGCGTTGCATGATCATTGTCTCCATGGCATCTGTGGGTCTTCCGGTGTGGCTCTTGCCTGGGCTCCCTTTTATGCTGCAGGTAGTCATCCTGCTTAACACCAAAAGGCTGGTGTTAATTACCTGCTGCTACCATGGCTTATCGCCTGTTTTTAGTTCGCATCACAGATCTGGCAGTTCGTTGTGAAAGTGGTGTTGTGGTTTTTTCATGTGTTTTTGCACGGGAACGCCTACTCTGCATCTCATTAGGGTTAGTTGGTGGTGTCCACCGTGGAGAGACATTTTGGGGCAGGTATCGCGGGAATACTGGCGATGTCTGCAGTTTGCACCGGCTTGTGAATAGGGTGTTAAATCTATCGCCACTTTTGATGCGTTAAGGTGGAGATAAATCGGAGATGAGTCCTTGTGAATATCCCGCACAAACTTTAGAATGTTTCCACCCTGACACAAGCTTAATTTAATTGGGTGAATTAACACATACATAGGATTAGAAAAAGGAATGTAAATCTTCATTGTAATTCAAAATTGTACAAATTCATCTCTACAACAAGATATTCATACTTTTAATGTGAAATACTCATTGCTTACATTATTGTTCTTGTTAATTATGGCTAGCATAATGCACAATTTGCCATTAGCGTGGGATCGCAAAGCCTTCTGGTAGTCGCACTTTTAAACCACTGGTCACACTTGCATAAACGTCTTATCCCACAGCATTGTGAATCAGCCGCAAAGGTATTCCTAGAAATGGATCTATTTTAGCTTAATAATTCTTGCCGGAATATTGCTTTTGGATATTCAAATCATTGTTTTATTATGTGAGTCATCATTGGTCTCTAGCTGTGACGTTATTAAGAAAACGACTTCACCGGAGCCCCCACCCCAGTCAGACACACAGACCACTCAATCACCACTACAAGATGGTACAAACTACAGCCTCTTTCAATAATTTATCAACAGCATGAGTGGTGAAATTATGGTGCATTTTGCAATAAAATTATATTGCAGCTGAAAATTACACCCAGGAGAAAGCCCAGCTGTCCAGGCTACGAGATTCATCACGTACTTCTGTTGGCAAACACATCTAGGATGGCAAGGCGTGCAGTTTTTCTAACACATACAAATCAAACATATGAGAAAGCAAATAGGTTTGCAGTTTTTTTGTATATATACATGTGCAACTTGTCCGCACGTGTTTGTATAGATCACACACGCATGCTTATATACAGAGTAACATGTCTGCTGACACCACAGTTGTAGACCAACAGTACAACAGGAACCAGGCATACAGACACCAGACACACAGCTACTGACACCAATCAACAGATGGTATATTGATTACTTTAATATTCTTTAATGATGCATTAAAGTGCCGGATGTAAATGGAAAGTATAGAAGTGGAACAAAGTAAATGAGAAAGCAGACTTTTCAATGAAATGATGTTTCACATAGCAGGTATAGTAAAGACAACCTTAGACATCTGGTTAGCAAGGAATAACTAGAAGTAAAAAGTAAAGATGAGAGTGAAGAGGGGGCAGGAGAGAAGAGGTAGAAATCAAAGGGAGTGAATAAGCAGTGGTACGATAGAGACTGACATCAGTTAGAAACTGCATCATTTTAATAGAGAGATGCCACAGTAATTGAGATAGTTCTAGGAATTTCTATAAACAGAGAACCGCACAGAAGCTTACACACACTGAAAACACACACGCTAAATCACATATAGTCCTAGGCAGCAGGGATAAAGGCAGACAGCACAGAAGGATCACTCTAACATAGGCACTGAGGCACGAATGAACAGACTGTGATAAACAGACGTTTGAGAGATGGATGAATTACTAAAGGCTTCACAAACATTTAAGGTCTCATGACTGGCTGTCCTACAACGGTGATGCCAATGCGCCGTCCAGGGCTTTAAGTGGGATGAAAAAACTGGGAGGTCTCTCAAAGAGGCGTGGCCAATGTAATTAAGGGTATGGCTTAAAAACACGTAAGCTAAAAGTCTGTGCTTAGCATCACGTGCCGCCCGTCTTGTATTTTGCTGTTTCTGTCATTGCATCCAGATATATGATACAACAAGTAACATCATACCTTCAACAAGTCAGGACATATTGGCTTTGTCAATGGTTGTTAGTTGCATAAGATAAACTAGCAGCAACTATGGCGTGTATATAATATTGAAAAAGCTTCCACTTTAAGCCATGATGACACCACAACAATGTTGCTGCACCCGAGTTTCAAAAAGAGAAGGGAAATCCATAGAGAAAATGATTATCTCTAAAGGATTTCCCGTCCCCTCCAGCGCTCACCTGGCATGACGTCATGACGTAACTTCTCCAAGAGTGAGAAGTGAGCAGTGTGAGCACACACATCAATGTGCCTGCTGTCACTGCAGTCCAGGAAAAACGGACCACGTGTGCCAGGGCACAAAACAGAGCCCGATAGAGACCTGTTTCGAGGTCTCCTTTAAAAAACTACTGGTGCTCAGCACCGGTGAGACCCGGCCCACTTAAAGCCCTGGCGCTGTCCGCTGTAGGAGCGACAAAGCAGTGGTGTGCTATCCCGCCAGATTGGGGGTTAAATCGTGGTCTGACGGGTGGTGCTGGGGTGGCCTGAGTGTAGCGGTCTTTTAGGCTCATAGAAGAGCCTAACTTGCAGACCGCCGCTGTCAGAATGCCGACTGCACCTTCCTGCATGGTGTGGCATACATGCTGGGCACACAGTGCAAGTGCAACAGTGCAAACAGATGAGGGTATAACATGTGCCTCTCTGCACAGACCCCAATGGACAAAATCGATTTAGGGCCCTGTCTGGGTCCCCTTCCCTTCCTTTCCGCTGACCTTTTCATTGCAGGGTCACCAACATGATCAGCATGGTGGTGCCGTCATCAGCACTGCCGCCATAAAGCTCCGCTTTTCCCACTCCTGCTGCTTCAGGACCCAAGATCCTGACGGTTGTGATAGTCTTGTGTAGGTCCGACCGCCCTCCTCATAATCGGGCGGTCAGATCGCAGAGGAGGCGGCGGTCAGACCACCACCATCTCAAGACCACCGTACTTGTAATTAGCCCCTTAGCAACATCAGCACATACATACTTTACACAACTTTACTACATACCCTCAACCTTATAAACACCTCACAAACGGTAAAAATTAACTTACCCTTACCGATGAACATCAACACCCAAATGCGGCTTCTTCCTTTAAGAAATGACAGAAAATAACACCAATAGAGTACTATTCAATTCAATTTCTTTCTTTATTAGGCTATGCCATAGCCATAAAAGCACATAATAAAAAAATACAATAAATATACTAAAAAAAATCATATTTCATAAGACATTCGATGTTTAAAACATTGGAATACGAGGAAAAGAGGTCAACTATCTAGCACTGATTTCTAAAAAAGGATAAAGCAACTTGAAGGAACATAGGGGCTGATTGGGATGGAGGTCAGATTTTCGTCTGACCGTCATCCTATCAGAGGAGGGACCTCTAGGCAGGATGTCGGCGATCCTGCCATAGGCATTAAGATGCTACTGCCTCCACGGTGGTCTCAATGCCTATGTTCTGTGGTGTGGCAGGTGCTGCTGGCTGCACCACACGCCGCAAGTCAAAAAGGGTAAACTTCACGTATCACTGCACTATGTGGCAGGCACCATGCGGTTGCCTGCCACATGGTGCAGGGATAGGTGCCCCCCAACACCCAAAACTAAAGGCCAGGGGGTATTAGTGAGGCACGCTGTGGGCCCCCATGTACCTTTCCGCCAGACTTTTCATAGTGGGTAAACTGCCATGAGACGGCTGGCAGGGAGGGACATCATTGTAGGGATTTTGGCTGTCTCCGATGCACCAGCAGGCTCAAGGAGCCCGTCGGATGTGTGGCGGTTGGTCTTTCCGACCGCCAACCATCCGCCCACCATTGTAATATGGCGGGCGGTAAACATGGTTACGATGGAGGTGTGACCGCCACCTTCGGGCTGTCGGTGGCAGACCAACCGTCATCGTACTCCGGCCCATAGGTATGCAGTAACAAGTTTCATCATCAGACAAAGTAGGTAAGAAGCAATATGGCTGCATACAAGATCGTATTTTTCTAAATCTCATACATTTTATATGAAATTTCTGAGTATATAACATATAAAAACCACAGAAAAAATAAAGTGCAGCATATTTTGGTTCAAGTAGTTGTTGCATGGACCTCAATTCAAGCCTCTGCTGATACCCACTTGCTAAGCATAAAATATCCTTTATTGTTCCAGCCCTAAAGCTGAACAATAAAGACCGTGTCCAGCTGCTTTTTGTTGTTCCATAAGTAGTCTTGGCTGGGCCCCCCTAAGTTAAAATGCAGATAATCTAAAACTCTACTTTTCCTACTCTCGGACCGTAATCTGTCTGCATCAGCTTTCTCCAGTAATAATTGCTTCACTTGCTTCCTACAAGCAGCAGTCTGTGGCTCTACAAAAGAGTACTAAATATAGTAAACAGTAGAAAAAAATGGCCGCCTAATAAAAAGACTATCTCCTCATATGAATGTTACGGAAAAATAACAAAGATTTTATTAAAATGTTTCAGAAAGGGGGAGGAGCCTAGCGCGCAACCAAGATGGCCGCGTAGGTGCGAGACTCCCGAGGACCTCCGCAACCTCCCACGACTATCCTGAATTTATCCTGTCTCGGATGAGGGGAATGTGTTGGTGAGCCTGAGCTGAGGTGGCACCCGTTTCCCGTTGTCAAATCGGACCTCGGACACCGGAGTGAGCACCGATTGAAGTCTGCGGCCTTCTCCTCGCCAGACCCCGGATTTGCGCTGAGGGGTGACCCAGTGACAAAGTGAACAACAGCGGCGGGCCGGGCTTGGCGAGTCGCGCACCCCGCGCTTTCGCTTTCGCTTTCGCACCCCCTTGCAATCACTGCAGGGTTGGGTCGCGGGGCTCCTTGTGTTGGTGTGGTCTCGCTGGGAGACTTGGCCTGCCCGCCGGCTGTGACCCACCCCGCCGATCGGGGGTGGCCCCCCCCGGAGCTTGTGGCCCTGATTGCCTGCCCTTCACGACGTGACTGGTGCGACCGGGAGCCTAGTGGCCATGGCCACCAAACAAGATGGAGACCGGGCAAAGACCAAGCCGACCCGGCGTGGCACCACCCATCAGGCCAACAGTATGGACCGCTATACCCTCCAGAAGGGATCTCCCGGCGGACCGCACAAATCCCCTGAGGACCCTCCTGATGCCCCGGACCTGCCCACGGATCTGACTCTGCGGGATGTCATGGGCGCCATTGCCGAGATGAAGGCCTCGGTAGGCCAGCGGTTCGACACACTGGCACAGAAGATCGACTCGGTCCTCGTGGATGTTGGCCTGGTGAGGGCCGATCTTTCCAAGACCAACGACCGAGTTGATTCTTTGGCCCACACCGCATCGGGCCTTACTACTGATGTGGCGGCGCTACAAACAGAGGTGCGCCGGCTTAGTCAGGCGAGCGCGCTTATGGATCGGCGCCTGGAGGACTCCGAGAGTCGGGCCCGGAGAAACAACATCCGCATCATCGGAGTACCCGAGGGACGGGAGGAAGCGGCGGCGGACCTATTTGTGGAGGACCTGATCGCTACCCATCTCCAGCCACGGGGGCTGAGTAAATTCTTCGCGGTGGAGCGGGCCCACAGGGTTCCCGGGGGAAGGCCGAAGGTCGGAGCCCCTCCGCGGCCCCTCATTGCCCGGATTTTCAACTTTCGGGACAGAGACGCTATCCTCCAAGCCTCCAGACGGTTGGGGCCGGTTAAGCTTGACAACATGGAGGTGAACTTTTATCCGGATTTCACCCCAGCGGTCCAGAAGCAGAGACTGAGCTTCCAAGGCGTCAAGCGCCGTCTTCGGGACTTGAACCTTAAATACGCAATGCTCTTCCCAGCCAAGCTGCGAGTGGAGGTAGAGGGTCGCACACACTTTTTTGATCGCCCCGAAGCGGCTGGAGACTGGCTGGACACTCTGTCTGGGGATCGTGATCTGGGGGGCGGGGGGGGGGCGGCGGGGGGAGACAGCACACTGGATCGGCACTGAGGGGGTGATGTTGGGCTTCACTCTGGACAAAAATGTTGCCACTCTCGATTAAGCATCTGTCTGTATAATTTCCCCTCCTATGGAGGTTGTGTGGGGTCTCTCGGGGGTTCTCCCTCCTCCTCTAGGGGGCTTAGCTAGTTTTTATTATATATATGGGGCGACAGGCACACTGCACGTTGGGGGGGCTGTTCGGGCTCATGCAGGGGTGCAGGGAGGGGGGAGTTTTGTTGGGGTGGGTGGGTAGGGATGGGGGGTGTTGTTCGTTTTCACCACAAGGCAAAAGTATCATTGTGCTAGCTCTATAGTGCTCTCGGGGGGACGAATGGTGGCTCTTGTCTATGATGGGGGGTAGGGAACTAACTCTTTTGTCCTGGAACGTGAATGGACTGGGGGACAGGATTAAACGTGGGGTGGTCCTGCAGTTCTTGAAGCGAATCTCGCCCGATGTAGTTTTTCTGCAGGAGACACACCTCATTGGCAACTCCTTCTGCGCCATGAATCGGCGTGGCTATCGCCTAGTGGCCCATTCGGGCTTTACGTCTGGCTCAAGGGGTGTGGGCATCATGGTTAAGAACTCGCTTCCGCTGGAGATTGATGAGGTGCTCCATGACGACAGGGGACGTTACGCGGTCTTGGTGGGAAGGATGGAGGGCAAAGTGGTGGTTTTTGTGTCAGTATACATCCCACCGGGGCTACAGTCGACTACCTTTGCGGACCTGGGGCGCCTCCTCCTTGGCCTTCCGGGGGGGATTCTGGTGGTGGGGGGGGATTTCAATGCGGTGGTTTCCGGGACTGTGGATCGTCACCCCCCTAGGGACCTCCCCCGGGCCCAAGCGTGGCTCTTTGGTCTATTGGACACTTTGGGATTGGTGGATTGCTGGCGTTTAAAACATCCCACGCAGTTACAGTATACCTTCCATTTGGGGGCCCATGGTAGTCTCTCACGACTAGATTATGTCCTGGTCCCGGCGGCCTATGTTGGGAGGGTGGGAGAGGTGCGCCATTTGGCACGGGGTATCTCGGACCATTCCCCGCTCCTGTTACACCTGGACCTTTTTCCGAGGGGTGAGGGTAGGGTGGTCCCGATCAATCCCTGGTACTTGCGCGACCCCACTATTCGCGCGGAATTGATTAAATCCCTCCAGCGCTACTTTGACGAGAATGTGGGGTCCGTGCCTTCGGCTGTCATTCAAGACAATACTACGAGGAGAGGCCCTGTCCCTCATTTCCCACACCGGAGGCGCGAGCGGGAGGAGGTGACCCGGGTGGAAGCTGAGATAGCCGAGTTGGAGGGTAATCTAGAAAGTGGGGTGACGGATGCCGTATTGCATGTCCTCCAACTCAAGCAAGCGGCCTATAGGGCCCTCGTCACGGAGGCAGCCAGGGGCCTCAGTAGAGAGCAACAGGGGAGATTGTATGATGTGGGTGATAAGGCTGGTAAATTGATTGCGTGGCTGGACAAAAAGGAGAGAGCGAGTCGTGTAGTCCCGCTGATTGAGAAAACAGACGGTGTGTGTGTTACTGAGCCGGAAGAAATTGTCTCCTGCTTCGCGGACTATTTCCGTGGGGTGTATTCCCCGGTGTCTTCCTGCTCTGAAGAGGATTCCCGTACCCTGCTCAGGGATATCGCGCTGCCTTCCCTTTCGGAGGAGGACAGAGTGTCGTTGGACGCCGCTCCAACCTCCGACGAAATCGCCCTCGCCATACGTTCGGTCGCTTCCAGCAAGGCCATGGGTCCTAATGGTCTCCTCATCGAGTTGTACAAATTGAGACTGGATACGCTGGCACCACATCTCCGATCGATGTTCCTGGAGGCCCATTCGGTGGGCTCCCTCCCGTTGGACCAGCGTCTGGCTACAATCGTGGTTAAAAACAAGAAAGAGTATGTAGTTCCTAAAGAGAGTCGTGAGCAGGTAAGAGAGCCAAAGTGACTATTACTACGGAAGTAGTCCAACTGATATTACAAGGGGATAGGGGAATTCCCTTGTTTGGAACTAGGGCCCTCACACACCCAGCCAGCTAGGTGTCATGCTTCATCATTGGGCCTGCTCCTCGTCGGGTCGGCGCTGCAATACCCGACGGGCACCCAATGCGGGGCTCTTTGGCGGAGATCTTTTGTTCCACGCCGTATGGTGTAGTGGGGGTGAGGGGCCCAAAGTGAGTAAATGTGGTGAGTGCAGTGATTAAAAAAGGTAAGGGAATCCAATAAGAGACCTTTATTCAGATAGGTTCCCTGCCTCATTAAAATGAAGGTCGAGTGGCGTATATATGGCTGTGATAAATAAAATCATTTACGCTCTACTCGTATTTGTACAGGTCAACATGTTTCTTGCCTTGCTCGTCAGGAGGATCGAATGGCAATTCATCAGGACCAAGTGACATACATCTGCACATCAAGGAGAGGTGGAAGCACCTACCTCCCAACTAATCAAACTGTGGGAGAAGTGACCACAATGATGGAGGACGACCTACAATTGTAGGAGTCATACCTCAGCGGTTGCCGGCGGGTCATAGGACACCTATCATGTAGTGTCCTGATCAGCAATGGATCCTACTATGAGACCTACCCCACCGCCGGTGGAGCGAGATTTCCGTGGGGTGTATTCCCCGGTGTCTTCCTGCTCTGAAGAGGATTCCCGTACCCTGCTCAGGGATATCGCGCTGCCTTCCCTTTCGGAGGAGGACAGAGTGTCGTTGGACGCCGCTCCAACCTCCGACGAAATCGCCCTCGCCATACGTTCGGTCGCTTCCGGCAAGGCCATGGGTCCTAATGGTCTCCCCATCGAGTTGTACAAATTGAGACCGGATACGCTGGCACCACATCTCCGATCAATGTTCCTGGAGGCCCATTCGGTGGGCTCCCTCCCGTTGGACCAGCGTCTGGCTACAATCGTGGTTATCCACAAGGAGGGGAGACCTCGGGACCGGGTTACATCCTATCGGCCCATTTCGCTACTGAACGCGGAGCCTAAAATTCTCGCCAAGGTCCTGGCCAATCGGCTGGTCGGCGTGGTGGGCGAACTGGTTCACCAGGATCAGTCCGGCTTTATTCCCCATCGTAACACAGCTCTTAACTTGCGGCGTTTGCATGGGGTGCTTGCACGTGTTCAGTACATACGGGAGCCGGCCATTTTGGCATCCCTGGACGCCACCATGGCGTTTGATAGGCTTGAATGGCCATACATCTGGGCGATGCTTGCGAAGTTTGGCTTTGGCGCAGGGTTCATCAGTTGGGTCAAATTGCTGTATTCGGGCCCATTGGCGCAGGTGGTGGTGAACGGTAGAGTATCGGCTCCGTTTGAGCTGGGCCGGGGCACGCGGCAGGGCTGCCCCTTATCGCCGCTCCTTTTTGCGCTTGCCTTGGAGCCCCTGGCAGAGTGGCTGCGGTGGGAGCCTTCCATCCGTGGTCTCCGTTGGACCCCCGAGCATGAGGACCGCGTATCCCTATACGCCGATGACATCCTCTTGTACCTAGCTTCCCCACGTAACTCACTTATAGTACTGGTTGATGTTTTGCATTCATTTGGTCGTAACTCCGGCCTTGTCATCAACTGGGCTAAATCGTGCGTGTCTGTTCTCTCTGGGGAGGCGCCCATTCTCCCGCGGGGCTGTCCGATCCAGATTGCCCCGCAGGGATTTCGGTACCTGGGTGTCTTCATTACTCTGGACCCGGAGGCCCGGTATGATCGGAACTTGCTTCCCCCCCTCCAGCGCCTGAAGGAAGATGTCACGCGCTGGCGGCGCTTGCCGCTCTCGCCGCTCGGCCGGGCGGCATTGTTTAAGATGATGTCTCTGCCGCGCTTCCTCTACGCTTTGCAGAATACTATGGACCCCGTCCCAGCGCGCTACTTCTGTGAGGTGGAGAGTTTGCAGCGCCGCCTGTTCTGGGACGGGAGGCCGCATATCGCCCTGGCGAAGCTGACGCTCCCATGGTATGACGGCGGGATTGCCCTCCCGGATATCAAACGATACTATTGGGCCTCCCAGCTGGCTGCGATTAATCACGGCCTGTATGGGCCCGCTTTAAACCCGGCATTCGAAATGGATAAGATGCTACTCCCGGGTGGGGACTATAATCGAGCGCTCTACTCCAGCACGCCCGACGCTCGGCTGACCGGCCCCACGCGTGTCATGGTGCGAGTGTGGCACGCGGCTAATGTGGCGATGGGGTGGAAGGATCGTCTGACCCGGGCGTCACCACTATACGCGTCCGAGCAGCTGGGCTCCCTGTGGACCTCGAAGGGCTTCGAGAAGTGGGACATGATAGGCATTAGCAAGGTGGGGGATCTCTGGACGAGGGGAGGATTTAAAACGTTCGAGATGCTGCAGACGGAGTTACACTTGCATGGCAGGGAGTACTTTCGGTATTTGCAGATCCGTCATGCACTGGGCTCCGTCTTCCCGGACGTTGCATCCATCCCGGAGTGTTCCCCCTTTGAGGATAGAGTGCTGGATGGACACGTTCCGGACAGCACGATCTCACTGATCTACGATCAGACCCTTGCGGTGGCCTCCCCGAAAGAGGTGGCCATACCGGCCCGCCTTCGCTTCGTCCAGCTCAAGATACTCCACAGAGTCTACATGACGGGGCCGAGGCTTCTGCGTATGGGCTATGCTGTGGACGGGTTGTGTAAGCGTGGGTGTGGCGCTTTGGGGACCTTTCTGCATATATTGTGGGAATGCCCGGAGGTGGAGCGATTCTGGCGTGGTGTGCATGAGGTCCTGCGTGTGGTTACGCATGTGGTGCTGCTACCCGAAGCGAGGAGATGCCTGTTGAATGTGTGGGAACCTACCGACTACTCGGCGCCACAGACGTGGTGGGTGACTCTGGGATATATGGTGGCCAAGCGTGATATTGCTCAACTGTGGGGATCTCAGAGGTCCCCGACTGTCTAGGCCTGGAAGGAACATATGGATTGGTGCATGTTTCGGGAAAAGGTGGTGTATGTTGCGAGAGGTAAGCCTGGGACATGGGTGAAAGTCTGGGGCCCCTGGAACGCCTACCGCGGGGGAATCTGTACTCCACCGTTATTGCCCGATCCGTCGCCTGCCCCATCCCCGTAGCCGACCCATCTTCCCTGTTCCGGGCATTGAGTTTTACCCAGCCCTAATCCTGATCTCTTCCCCTTCTTGATACTCCTATGGATTGGTAGGGTCCCCCTCTCAGGGGAGCACATGCTGCTATTTCTGATTGTAGATTGCCTTGTGGTTTTTGTTTTTTCTGGTTGTTATTTCAGTTTAAAATGAAACCGTACACTGGGGTCCGGATGGTGTGGCTATCAACGCTGCTAACTCCTGTGCATCTTCCTTAGCCGCAACGCGCGCTCTACAATGTGTATCATATGCTCCTTTTGTTTACTAGCGGCCGGCCGGAAGGTTGTAGGCCCATCTTTGTATATTTTTTGAGTTTTGTAATAAACGGTTTCAAAAAAAAAAAAAAAAAATGTTTCAGAAAATATAAAAAAAGTTGACAATATTACACATGCACAGCAATGATGTAAAAATTACTACAAAAATTGCAAAGTATATAATAAATAATATTTTACCATATATAAAACTATTTAATTATACTAGTAATATTTATGTTAAACAACGCTTACAATATGCAAAAAAAACTGTTTCAAAAATACATAAAGTACGATGTTCCCCAAAAAAATGATTGTATATTATGGAAAATATAATAAAGACTAATATTTTCTGTATCGGTCTTACAACTATTAAAAAATGTTACTATGTATTTACATAAATACTGACTACTTTTTTATGTAATAAAAATATTTCAAACCTACTAAAAACATTCAAAAAGTGTTATTTTTGTTGAAATAAAAGAAGAAATATATATATATATATATATGCATTTTGTTTTTATTATACTTGTAAGAAAATAAAATGTAATATTACCATACCTATACAACACACAACTATTACAAATTATTTCACACTACAAACATAACACTTACTATTCCCACTTCACTTCAAAGAGACTAAACACATATTTTCAACATTTAGGGCCTCATTACGATGTCTGGTGGATTCACGTCTGCCTGACATCGTTGCGGTCTCGGTCCGACTGACTTCCAGTCAGCAATTCCAACTCCACTATTACAATGCGACCACACATCATGCGTTCGCATACTCTAATTTCTCCACGGGAGCTTGTGCTGCGGCCGTAAACTGGCAGCAGCACAAGCTCCCATAGAGAAATGGAAGTTTTTGTTAATCACATCACCTCATGGCAGGCACCACACGGTACCTGCCACACGGTGCAGGAATTGACAGGGGGGCACAATGTGTGCCCCACAGGACCCCAACCGAAGGTCGCTTATGCAATGGTCCCTGCTAAGGGCCCCCAAAGTCGCTTTCCAACAGGTTTTCATGTCAGAAAACCCAACATGAAAAGCTTGTGGGAAACTGACCTCATTATCCCAATAGCAGAAATGCCGTCCCTAATGGATTACATGCCAGTTCCGACGGGCCGGCTGGCTCCTTGAGCCTGTCGGAAGCCAGCCGGAATGATTTGCCGGTTTCACTTCCGACTGCCATCATTGTAATACGGCAGTCGAAAATGAAACCGAAGATGTTGGCCGTAAAGCCTCCGACTGACATCAAAATAGGGCCCTTAATGGTTAACACTCATTATACACACTGCAGTATGACTTAACTAAGGAAAGGACACTGAAGGGGCAACAATTACTATTCCTACTCCAATATAACTTAGCTCAGAGAAGGTATTGGACTTTAAAGTGGCAACATTTACTATTCTCTCTCCAATATAAAGTAACTCAGGGAAGGTGATGGATACTAAGGGCTTGATTACGAGTTTAGCGGTGCGGCTGCAGGACTGCCTCACTGCTGCACCTTAAAACTCACGTGACATCCGGCCGCCATATTGTGACTTTTTTAGGCACTGGTTGGTGATTTCTTTGGCATTCCCATGGCGGTGCCTTTAAAATAGATACCACCATGGAAACATCAAAGAAAGTTCCAGCATAGTATGGACTGTGAAGTCTATGCCATGCTGAAATTGGGGGTGCATGCACACAAGGGGTCGCACCGTGTGCATCCACATGAAATGAGGCACAACGCAGCCCTGCTTTCCTCACCGTCACTCCATGACTCCACCTCCATGAAATCAGTGGCGGTGAGGAAAGTCATAATATGCCTGGCTGCGGCGGTCCTGCCAAGCATGTTACTGCCTAAAGCCCGCTGTGCCACAGCCAGGGATCAGCAGTTCTCTGGCAGAGTCGGCAGTCCCAGGGGGGCACGTCCGCCTAGGTCGTGATGTGGCAGTCTTCGGACCGCCACCTCTGCCCCCACCACAATCTGGTGGGCCGAGGACCCCGGACTCATAGTTAGGCCCTAGAGGGGAAACACTTGCTCTCACCACGACAATATAAACTAACTCAAGAAGGTATTGGGTACTGAAGGGGTAACAATAACTATTCCCACCCCAATATAAAGTAACTCAGGGAAGGAGTTTGACACTAAACAGGCAACATTTACTATTCCCATCCAATATGAAGTTACTCAGGGAAGATGTTGAACACTAAAGGGGTAACATTTACTATTCCCACTGCAAAATAAACTAATTTTGTTGGACACTAAAGTGGTAACAATTACTATTGCCCCTCCAATATAAACTAACTTATGGACGGTGTTGGACACTAACGGGGCAACATTTACCATTCCCATTCTAATGTAAACTAACTCAGGGAAGGCGTTTGACACTGTTGGAACAGCATTTACTATTACCACTCCAATATAAACTAACTCAGGGAAGGTCTTGGGGGCATATCATCAAGGGCTGGTGATATAATTATCGCTGCGTTAGCGTCCGTTTTCGGGCAAAAAGCGGCTATAATTATATCGCATTATTTGCAAGGACATGCTAGCACGTGTTTCCTTGATTCAGCTCCCGTTTTGTTCATGCCTCACTTTGCATCTTTAATAGGATGCAAAGAAGGCGTGCCTGACAAAACACCATGGGAAAATATCACTACCCCAGCTTCGTGATATCATCAACGAGGGGTAGCGATATTTTAAATCCCGTTAACTATGCCTTAACGCGGGAATTTAGCGTCTGTTAAATTTCTGACTAAGGCATAGCTAACATGGGAGGAGGATTATGGTGATACGACCACAAGGTCGTATCACCAAGGCTATCTCCGTTTTGGGGGCCGCGATGTTGGCCCATTTCCCTGCTTAGCGCTGGAATTTTATCGCCCTGGAGTAACGTGTTGTTGATAACGCGCTACCCGGGCAATAAATATAAAACCGCTAAGTGCACTTTGCGATATTTATCGCCGTCTGTTGCTGATATGCCCCCAAGACGGTAAAGGGGTAAAAATTTACGATTCCCAACCTACTACAAAGTAACTGAGAGAAAATATTGAACACTACAAAAATCAAATTTTTTACAAATAAATTTCTTTTTTTTTACAGATAATACTATTTTTAAAAATTACTGTTCTCCCTCTTAAAATACAAAATAAGTTTAAAAATGTCTAAAATTCTATTTTCTTCCATTGCAGCTATAAAATATCTGTAAATTATTTTAACATTTTAAATTTATTTTCAAATTTTTCTAAAATTATAAGACATTTCTTAAATTTAAAAAAAAATGTATTCCATACAAGAATTATATCATTTTTCATCTAACAGTAATATTACTATTTTAACAAATATCAAATTACAATATTTATTAAAATATAATCTTAAGAATTTTAATATTTTTATCACAATTATTGTATACATTTTGAAACTGTATTTCCAATATATAAAATTGACTTCCAAATATTAAAAAATATATACATTAAAACCAAATAAAAGTATGTTTTATAAAAAAATATTAAAAAATCTCCCCAACCTTATCCCCTATATACACAACATCCCACTCATAAATGTATATACAAATGTAAACAATTTCAATTACAAAACCAACATTCTTATAAGTGCATTATAGCCAAAAATCACAAAAAACATTGATATAAATTAAAATAATATATACAATGAAAATACAATATATAACACGCTATTTACCACGAAAATATATTATCACCAATGATATAAACTACAAAGATATTAAATACATCAATATTTTAAACAACACATAAACAATTTGCAGTATTTGTGACACTTTTTTGTTCCCTTCTTAAATTTCAAATTTCTTTCTTTTTCTTATCTGTCACCTTCTTTCTTGCTTTCATTCTTTCATACCTCTTTCCTTCTTTCCTTCTTTTTTTCTTTCATTCTTTCACTCCTGTATTTCCTTACATTATTTAATTCCTTTCATTTTCATTCATTCTTTCATTTTTTCTTTCTTTTTTTCCTTTTTCTTTCATTCCTTCTTTGTTTCTTGCTTTCCTTTGTCTTTCATTCATTCCTTCTTTCCCTTTATCTTGCTTTCCTTTGTCTTTCCTTTTTTTCCCTTCTTTCTTACTTTTTTCACATTCTTTCTTTTATTCATTCTTTCATTTCAACTTACATTCTTTCCTTTTTCTGCTCTTCTTTCTTTCTTTCTTTATTTCATTGTTTACATTCCTTGTTTCCATATTTCATTTCCTTTTTTCTTTTATTCCTATTTTCTTACTTTCCTATTTACTTTCCAATTTTCTTTCTTTTTCTTTCTTTCGTTCTTTCCTTCCGTCTTTCTTTATTCCCTTTGCTCTATATTTCTTTTTTCTTTCTTTGTTTCTTTTTTCTTTGTTTCTTTCTCTCTCTTTCATTTCTCCTTTATTTCCTTTTTCTTTCTTTCTTTCACTCCTTCTTTCTTTCTTTTCTTTTTTCTTTCATTCGTCTTTTTATATTTCATGCTTTTGTTTTCTGTTTTATTCTTTCATTCCTTCTCCTTGCTATCTTTTTTCTTTTAATTCTTCTTTCCTTTTTCCTCCATTGCTTCTATCTTTCATTCCTTTTTTCTTTCATTCCTTCTTTTCTTCTTTCTTGCTTTACTTTTTTCTTGAATTCATTCATTACTCCTTTCCATCTATTCCTTCTTTCCTTCTTTCTTTCTCTCTTGCCTTCAATCTGTCCTTTCCTTCCTTTTTCTCTTGCCTTATTTCTTTCCTTCTTTGTTGCTTTCTTTCTGTCTTGCTTCCAATCCTTCTTTTATTCTTTCTTGCATTCTTGTCTTCTTTCTTGCTTTCATTCCAAGTTTCTTGCTTTTCATCTTTCTTTCCTCCTTCCTTTCTTTCCTTCTTTCTCCCTTACATTTCTTTCTTTCTCTCTTCCTTGTTTTCTTTCACTTTTCTTTGTTCTCGCTTTTATTCCTTCTTTTCTTCTTTCTTCCATTCTGTCTTTTTATCCATCTTTCTTTCCTTCTTTGTTTTTTTCTTTCTTTGTTTCTTCCTGGCCTTCTTTCTTGCCTTCCTTCATCCCTTCCTTTTTCTTTCATTCCTTCTATCCTATTTTCTTTCCTTCCTTCTTTCTTTCTTTCTTTCTCATATGCAAGAGGTTGGCAGCCAATGGCACAGATTTGCTTTTTAGGTCTGTGTTAGCCATGACTTTTTAATTTTAATACAATTATGTGTATGATATAGTTACTTAAAGGGGTTTTCACCCACGCTTTATCCATTAGCCAGTGGTTGTGTCATTCACTTTTTTCTCTAACCCACTGAAGCAAACATCAAGGGGCAATGCATCTTCCCACGTCAGCCATTGTCTGACTTCACTATGAGTTACGGCATGCTGCCCTTTCAGAAGGAGAACATCCACACACAAAGTAGTTCCATTCAGTGCCAGGGATTTTGTGGTATTGGGAAGAACATCCACAGACAAAGTAGTTCCATTCTGTGCCAGGGAGTATTGTGGTATTGTGTGCTTTTGTTTTTTAAACAAAAAAACATTTTTGCCTTTCGTCAATGTTTTCTTTTAAATTGACAAACTTCCAGCAACTTTCCAAATAATAAGGTTTTGCAAAAACCAAGACAAAACAAGAATTGCCAAAAGGCTGGTGGATGATGCCAGACTATTGGGTTTGTCAGTGCTTGTTCTGCAATAGAAAGGGCCATCAGTGAAAACAATAGCTAGTGAATTTGCATGTGAGAAATCTAACCCCCCCCATTCCTAAGGCATGACTATTGCATATCACTCATACTCAAACATTTACATAAACAGCGATTCCACACAGAAAGAAATCCTAGTCCATTCATTTAATTTTATTGCCACTGCTTTTTTATATTCTCACACCAGCCAATTTACAAAATATTTTCACAGTGTGAGGAGCAGACGGGGTCTTAGAGGGAGTGGGGCCAGGTGCCAAATGCTAACTAAGAGGCACTCCACTCCTCACCAAGTCCCCCCCAACCTCCTCCCAAAAGCAAACAAAAAAAAGGGTCATCTGGGCTGTCACTGATGTCCTGGGGTGTTTTCATACCTTTTATGGGCATCAGCTGCTTACAGTCTCTGAGAACAAGCTGGAAATCCACTGTTTATATTGGTTTAGCTCGTTTTCTAAGCCACTGTATGATTTCGGCTCCTCGCCTGGTGACCGTGTGAAGGGAGCCAGAATCGTGTGACACACAGTGGCACTTTGTGAGTTGGCAGGTATGCATTCTCATGATTAGCGAAAGGGTCTATGAGACAAGCCTAAAATGTAGCTCAATATTCAATGACGTATGAATGTGTTATCCAGTTTACATTTGCTTGGTAAGGCACTTGATAACATACAACACACGGCCAGCAATCAATTATGTGGTTGGAGACTGTCAATTTTAGCCCAGTGCAATGCAATTAAAATAGAGGGGAAGTGGACCCTAGCTTTTACTGCACAAATGAGAAAGTGGTACATATGGCTTTGGATTCTGGGTACCGGAAGTCCAAGTTACTGTCAGTCAGGAGTTCTTTCACAGAGCAAGCAGCAGAATGCAGAATAATTAGGTAGCCTGGTTAATGGTGTAATAGCCCGGGGGACTGTGGGCCTTCACCTTCGTGGAGGTCAAGACAGCACGGTGGCCTGGTTAGATTTACACAGCCGCTAAGAGGTTCTCATTAGACTGGGTACATTAATATTGATGTGGCGCTTTCTCTCCAGAGTGCGAGCTGCCCATCTGAATTAACTCACCGAGCAAAACTTCCAAATACAAGTTCATATGCAAATCGTAGCGCTTTTTGGAGGATCTCCCACGCATCGGTGATCAGAAGATTATCTTGTTCTTGTTAATGGCGAACAGGTCGTATTTCTGTGAGGTGAATCCCTAGTGGAGTGCATATTCTGACATTTTATTCTAATTAAAATACCATAAGAAAAAATGCGATATATTGCTAATTCAGTTAGCTAATGAAGCTTTAAGCAAAGAGAATGTAGGTATCTGTTCAATGTCTCATAAAAAGCTGTATTGTGCAAAAACACATTTAGTTTCAACTTTCTAATGACACCAAAAATCATTTCTGTTAAGTCAGTAAACCTCCTTCAGTAACAATTTTCATATTCTCTGGGAAGCAGCCACATACAGTGGTATATCGTAATCATGTGGGACGTATTCTCAAATTTGTGTGCATTTTTATGTGGAATTAAGGTCCACAATAACGCAGAAACAGTGATCCTGATTCACTGAAAGGTGAGAAGTGGATGTTTGCTTCTGCAGGTGGAACATAATGCTGCAAACAATTTGAAACAGAGATAAAAAGTGAGGGAAAGTGGATGGTACCTAAGAGTGGCCTGAAAAAGTTAGTTTCACAACGTATTGTTTCCCACTATGTTAAGCCAGATAAAACTACTCTTGCAAAATTAAAAAAAATCTACAACTTGCATAGACTTCCATGAATACCCCAGAGAATGTTTAAAATTTCCAAAGATTTGGAAATCTAGATATGTCCAGTTCGAATCTGATTTGAACAGATATCTTTTGAATGCAGGGACTTGCCCTTGGGTGACGTCATGCAGCTCATCATAAGATTGCACAGGAAGTTTACTCTGTCTATACAGAAGATGATGTTGTATTTGGCAGCTATTCACCAATCAGTGGCCCACAAGCTCCTTATGCCTATTGCTGGCAAACTTGAGCTGCTTGTCATGGGGAAAAGCATTGCTTACTCGGGAAGGACAATATTTAGCCCTCATACATGGATGTACCTCTGACACTTGCTCAAAAATAAATCTTTGAGGATCTTACATGGCCATCAAGCATCATTGAAGATCTGAGTTGATGCTGTGGCCATCTCCTACTTTGTTTGCCCTAAGTTGGCAGGCTATGCCCAGACATGGGTCCCTTGCTCACTTTGCCACTGGATTCAAGCTAGCCTGGCTGATGACGGCTGATTAGCCAGAAACCAGCCCCAGGATGCTTTTTTCCGGTCCAGGGAAGACATGGCTTGGCAGTTCAGGCTGGACTGTTCCCATGAGGCACAGGGTCAGACTGATTTGCATATGGCCATGTCTGAACTGGGGTGCCAGAGTGAGCTAAAGAATGATGATGGATTAAACCCAGATCAGTTGACTGGGGGTGAGTGCTTGCAATGTTCAACACTCCGTCCATCATCCCCTTTGGTTTTGCCCCATCTCCTACTTCCCTCGCTTCAACTCCAGTGAGCATCCTCCAATTTCTTCTCAGAGATAGCCACGCCTCAGTGGTTGCAGCAGGTGTCCAATCCAGAATTGACTGCTGCTATAATCTATGCTTGTGCATGCCTGTTTTCCTACTTTCGACACTCCAACACTACACTTGCTGTAATTCATCGTAAAAATGGTGAGAGCCTCTGAAGATTTGACCATGTCCGGGAGAATCATTGAAAGCTGTGCTGGGTGGCCATTGAATAAAGAATCTGTTTTAAATGCCTGTGCACGACCCATGTGATTCCTTACTGGCATGAAAGGTTTGAATTTTCACTTCTGCGGCATCGACGAACTGTATTGCCATCCTTATGCTTGCAAAATCAGCTTCTGTGTTGCTTCCCACCTGTTAGAAGGGCCCAGTAAAGAGGATGCTTCTTCTGGCACTGTATCTCCATGCAGTGGAATGACTTTCCACTGGATATGAGAAAAATGGAGAACTACATGGCTCTCAGAAGGGCTCAATTTTGCACAGCTCCTTTGCTTTCCTGGCCCCGTCCTTTGAAATTGTTTTTCCACCATGAAGCCTACTCAGTATCCTTGCACTTTAAGAAATAGAACAATAATAATTATTCCCAGTCTTATTCCTCAGCAATGTAGTGCTTACTAATTTAGATGAAATCTTCATCTCAGAATTTGGCCTGGCGAAACGCACCGCGGTGCTCTAAAAGTTCAACCATCTCAAGAATCTACTTGGTACCATCCAAGCATCAAAATCGTCCAACACCTGAAAAATCCTTGGAAGAATGGGTGGGAAATAAAGAGTGTCAGGAGTCAGAATATAATTAAGAATGGCATTACCCTGTTCCTCTCTTCCTTATCCCTAACAATGATATTATCAAAGCAGATATAGGCTTTAGCACAGGCTGTAAACAATAAAGCACTTCACTCTAAGGTCCAGATGCACTTACAGTTCATACAGTGGAGCACAGCAACTAAAGTATCAAACACATTATCCACTAAGAGAAAGTGGTGCTGCTGTAGGCCGCTGCACTGGTACACTTTAGACTGACTTCTGCTATGCACACACCCATGCACCATAGTGCAAGGTTGTCTATGTGATGTCTAGCATGGGTTTTGCACCGGAAGACTACCCTGACAGTATGAAATACTATGCTTAGGTATAGTTAAAAAAAGTTTTCAAGTTTCTAGGTGTGCTGTACATCACAGCACATATGCATAGTTAGAAATGTTTTGAGATAATATATTTTTTCTCAAACGTTACGCCTGCCTCAATGAGGTAGAACATGTGATTATTTGACATTTATAGTAGATTGGACTTTGCCTCAGAAACCATAGGCGACTGCATGGGAATGCACATATAGCGCACATTTGATGCCCCTTAAATGCATAATAGCACACAGCTCTTCTTTGCATTACTTTAGAGATGTTGTCCAAAAAAAAGGATTTGAGGTAGAAATTAAATTCCAAATCTAGACTTTGCACCAACCAGTTTGCGTCAATTTCTGTTCTACTGCACTGACACAAAGCCTGCTAAATCTGACTCAAAGTGCTTGCAAAAGGACTAATTTTAATACAAATCAAACACCGAATTCACCTTGAGACTGCCCGAAGAATGCCTCTCTCAAATTTCGAGAAATTATATGCTTCAATCTTATTGTGGTAAAGGCTAGGCGTAGTTGGATGTCCAGCCCTGGTCCCTCTTACTCAACTGCCCTCCAGGCAACCCTCATGATTTTGACATTCCATTGCCTCATTGGGCAACTTGCCAAGCAAGATACCACACCTTCTTAAATTAACTGTCAAATCCTTCTAACTTCGAGCTGTTCAGAGAAAGTAATAGTTTCTCCTTCCTAGAAGGAATAGGGGTGGCAGAAAAATCTCCTGCGCCTTAGGGAAGTAAAACAGCATTTATGGTCAAAATCTTTGATAGGACCCAAGGCTGAAAAACTCTGGTCTAAACTCTGGGAATGAACATCTATCAAAAAGGGACTCCAGTTCACCCAACCACATAGCTAAACTATAGGCCAGTCCTAGCAGGGTAGTAGAGCTTCACAAGTTTCTGAAAGTCTGCACTCTGTAAAAAGCCAATTAATAGAACTTAACTCCAAAATACCCATGTTCTATGTTATCAATAAGACAAAAGCACATGCTAATGAAAGGCTAGAATGTCGACGATAACTAGGAGTAGGAATCAGATTTTAATAGTATATGATCGCAGCTTAAAGCTAATGAATTAATGAGCAATAAATGGAAATAACAAAAAGAGGCGTTTGGACAGGGGAACTGAGTGAAAGACTATGAGGGGCAGCGTAGTGAGGGCCCTTGCCCCCGGGCCCACAACTTAGACCTGGCCCACCCTGGCCCACAGACAGAGACCAAGCATGTTTTATGGTTACTACCGCACTCTGACCTCAAGCGGTCCAAGGCTCTTTATTTATCCCCACGGGCTGCACCCAGCCCTCGGCTTGTTACATCATCTGGAAGTCATGTGGACAGGTAGCTCATTACATCCCATATAACGATTGTTTTGAAAGAAAAAGAGAAGAGGGTAAAGATAAGGTAAAAGAGCAGGAACATGGAGAGCATTATAAACTACAGGAAATGTTTAATACCTAGGGATGGGTGTGGCTGTTATACTTCTCACCCTTAGTCACCATCTGCCCTGTTGCACTGTATACAAAGTCTCTGAGCCTCTGGTTGAGGATTTTCTTTCAGGCTGTAGGGATGTCCCCTGGTGCCTCCATTTGCTTGATAGAGTGGCTGACATGATCCTTCGCTGCTACCTGCGTTAACTGCCAGACTGTTAGAGCTGTTATGGCTGGGACTCTCTTGAACTTGATCCAACTCTCCCCCCGCTCCGGGGTTGTCGATGTGTGAATATGGATCCCATTCAGGCTTGCACAATTATTGACATCTCGGTGGGCCAGAGGAATGTTCTGTAACCAGGACTCACCATCACCATTGGTCCTTTCACACACACCACTTTCAATGTTTCCCTTTCAAAGGCTGTCTGGAACTTCCACCCTGGATGATGATCTTTGACGACTACTTTGACACCAAACTTCAGGGTGAGGTTCACTGCTCCCCTGTCTCGGCTGGTCCAACCTTTGTAAGCCTTTGTTCGCTCCTGCGCAGCTTGTTCTTCAAGATCGTGGGTTCCCAGGTGAGTTCAGCAGGTAGGATGTCACACAATACCCTTTTCATTAGAAGTTCGCTTGGGCACACCCTGCAGTGCTGTGTGACTTTTGTCTGTAGGCACATAGGAATTGGTATAGGCTGCATTCTGGATTTTCACCTGATCTTCTTCGATTCTCAGGGCCTTGTTCAGTGTTCACATAAAACGCTCAACCACGCCATTGGCTTGAGGCCACAGCGGGGTGATTCGTTGATGTTTGATATGATGCTAGTCTGGGTATTCCTTGAATTTCTGCCCTTGAAAAGGAGGCCATTATCGGTCTTGATCTCCTCCGGTAAACCTAGCATTGCAAGCACTTTCTCGAGGGCTGGTCTTACACATTCGAACGCGGTAGAGCGAATCTACTCTACAGCTGGAAATTTAGAGTAGCTGTCTATTATTACTAGCATTGTTTGGTTGTCTGGGAAACTATCAAAGTCCATGCTGATGGATGAACAGGGCTGCATGCTGGCATTCTCTGTGATAATCTATGCAACGGGGGGGCCCCCTCCTGTGATGATGCATGCGTTGCATGTTCTGACTTTGTCCGTGAGGCGATCCGGGAAAACACACTATGCTCCTTAGACGAGCATTTGTCTTAGCGACGCTTTGGTGTCCTTGGTATGCTAGCTCAAGGACTGTGAGGGATGACTATTTGATGACTTCTTAGAAGTAGTCCTTCCTCGTTCTCACTGAGTTCATCCCGGAAATTTCCATTGTTGAGTCTGCGCCTCGTGTTCTTCAGTGGTTAGTCTGCCTGCTCCGTTCCTCACTGATGCCCCCTTAGTGCACTCCTCACTTTCTGCAGGCAAGGGTCTGACTGGATATGCTCAGCATTTTCAGAGAGCACCAATGCCCCGGGGCAGGCTGATTGTGTAATCATTTTTACAAAGCCTCGGGACTTTGATCATCGTCATGCGCCATGTCCATCTTCCTCATCACAGGAGGCGCAAGAGATAATCCACATTATTGTTGAACCCTGGACAATAGGTCACTTTGAATGAATACTGTTGCAGCTGAACGGCCCACCTTTTGATCCTTCTTGGCCCATTGCGGACTGTTACGGCAAACAACGGAACCAGAAGCTTGTGATCGGTCTCCGCTTGGAATCATTGCCCACACAGGTAGATATGAAAGTGTTTGCATGCCCATTGAATAGCTAAGACATCTCTCTCAATCTGTGATTAGCAAGCTTCCACGGCTGTCAGGGCTCTGCTTGCATATGCTATTGGGACCCATACACCTTCCCTCTTTGTTTGTCACATCCCAGCTCCAACTGAACTTGAGACCATGATAAGTTCAGTTTGCCAGGTTGGGTCAAAATATGCCATGCTGGCTTCATGTAGTAGGGTGTCCTTGACAGCCAAAAATGCCAAGAGCCGACTTGCCGTTTCACTCCCATGGGACCTCCTTTCTCGTTAGCACTCTCAGGGGTTCCGATAGTGTAGCAAGCTGTAGATTGAAGCGACCGTAGTAATTGGCCATTTCAAGGAAGCTACAGACTTCAGAGGGGTTTCCTAGAATAGCAGCTGTGGCCTCGACTTTGCTGGAATCAACTTGGAGGCCAACCTTGTAGAACATATATCCAAAGAATTCAATCTCATTGTCCTAGAACATGCACTTGCAATGGTGGAGGGTCAGCCGTCAGTCTACCAGGTGGTGCAGGGTGTCCCTGATCTTGGTGTGATGTTCTTCTAAGGTGCTTGAAAAGATGAGAATGTCATCGCTGACATTGATCACGCACATCAGCTCGGCCAGGGTTTCTCTGATGGTGTCTTGAAAAACCTCTGCCACTGAAGATACACCAAAACTCAGACGCTTAAAGCGGTGTAGCCCCAAATGCTTTGAGTATGTAGTTATATATTGGCTCAACTCTTCCAATGCCAGTTGGTGATAACCAGAATTTAAATCAAAATTAGAAAACCATTTGGCACCATTCAGGTCGGCTATGATTTCATCAATTTAAGGTGTAATATGCTGTTCTTGGTGAATGGCTTTATTGGGTAGCCTCATATCAATGCAGTCTTATCACATCCGGCTGTTTTGGCTTTGGAGCAATGACCAATGAAAGTACCCAGGGAGTTGGCCCTGCAACTTTTTCAATGATGCCATCTCTCTCGAACTGATCCAGTCCCTTGTCCACTTACGGCCGCAGATGAAAAGGTCCACGTTGGTGCCTTAGGGCTACTAGACGCACTGTCATCGATATGAAGCTTTATCTATACATTCTTCAGACACCCCAGCCCTGTGATCAGTTCCAGGAATTCAGGTAGTATGCTATCCACATGCGATTGGTTCACTTGCCGGGCAAAGAAGACTAGCCCTAAGTCTTCAGCGGTATGGCATACCAGCAAGGTTCCGGTGCTGTCTTTTGTCACGTGGAACTTGTTCTTTGTCTTGACATCACAGCTGGTGCCCTCTACTTCTAGGACTCCCCTGAGCGGAATCGGGTCAGTGCCCCTATATGTATAAATTCTAGCCTTCTTCAGTAAGATTGTTTGTTGAGGACTTAGCTTCAGGAACTGCTCGGAGTCAATGACGTTGACTGATGCCCCCATGTCTATGAGAGCTGAAATTGGTACTCCATTAACTTCGACATAGCACATGGGGGTGGTCTTATTTTTTTATTATTCCGGCCTATGAATGAAATAGTAAACACATCTTGGTCATTGTCCTCTTCTTGTAGACCATTTTCACTTTCTTGGGGTGAAGTGTGGTTTTCCTCTAGGTCTTCCAGCTATAGATTGCGGCCGTTCCATGTTTTCTTCCCTCAGTTGTTGGCGACTGCCCTGGGGTTGGAGTTGTGACAAACCTTTGTAAAGTGGTTTGATCCTCCACACTTCAGGCACATTTTATCTTGCGCTGGGCACCCTCGTGGTTGATGGCGGATCATTCCACAGCTCCCACACTGTTTTTTACTTGTTTTGGTACTGTTCGATCTCTGTCCTTTTGCAGGACGCCACCTGATAGCTTCCACTTGTTCTTTCTTGACTGTCCCTGTTCCAGCTTTCATTGTGATTGTGGAGCATCTGGCAAGTCCCGATTCCGTGGCCCCAGCACGGCTGTCTGATAATTCATGTGCGCTTGCTAGTATAAGGATTTCATCCAGTGTGATCCCCAGTTGCAGGAGCATCAGTTTGCGAAGGTTGATGACTTGCATCCTTTAATGAGTTGAGCCCTGATTCCGTCCTGACAGTCTATTCCTGTGCACATGCTGGCCAGTTTACGCAGCCACGCAAAGAAGGTGCTCACAGATTCACCATCTTCCTGGTGATCATGTCACAACTTAAAACACTCATAGTCAGGATTCAATTGAGGATCAAAATGTCGATCCAGCTCTGCCACAGCCATGTCACAGTCATGGTCACCTGCTCTGTTAGGCAGATTCTCAAACAGGTCATAAAGTTAATCTCCACCCATGTGGAGCATGAATGAGGACTTGACAGTGCCATCTGTTTCCTGTGTGGCCGCAAAAGAAGTGGTTCAGTGTGCCTATCCAATGGCGCCACTGCGGTGCTGCCTTTGCAGTGTCTTCTAGTTAGCTGAGAGGCAAGAGTGCAGTCACCGGGGCCTGTACACTTCATTGCTGTACAGGTGCAACATTTACCGCTGCAGTCGCACCCTGTGCTTGCGTGGTAATGATGGGGTCTGCACCACTGCTGCTGCCGCTGAGTGCTTACGTCAGGTACCAGCCACAGGAGCAGGTGTGATAATGGTGGTAGTGGTGCTTACAAATCCACCCTGGACAGACTAGGGTTCATCAGCATCGTGGTGCACAGCCACTGTATGCTCCTCTATGTTCATGTGTGCCTGTAGCACTGAGCATGTGATTGGGCACTCCCAACACCCATGCAGTTAGACACCTTGACAGAAGCATGGAGCAGGATGCAGTGGAAGAGGCCCTGGCTATGAAATATCTGCCCTGAGAAACCATGCTCAGAGGCAGCCCTGTCACGCATGGCAACAGAAGATTTTGTCTGCCGTCCTCCTCCAGGAAAGCAGCTCCATCACACGGCACTGAAGCTCACCAGTGCCAATGAAAATTGACTTAGCGTGCCTGGAGCGGTCGCCGCACACCACCTTCAGTGTGGGAGCCGGCAGGTGGTGCGGCTTGGACGTGTACCCTCTGCAGATGCTCAGGGGCTCTGAGCATGCCAAAACTCAGCCTGTCAGCTGTTGGATGAATGCAGTGGGTGTCACCCACCTCATAACCAGTGTAGTGAGAACCCTTGCCCCCAGAGCCGTTGACTTACCCCTAGCCCACACTGGCCCACAGACAGAGACCAAGTGTGCTTTCTGCTTTCTGCCGCACTCTGACCTTGAGTGGTCCGAGGCTCTTTATTTATCCCCTGGCCTCCAAGCAATACCTGGAATCCTAGTAGACTGGTGGTGGCCATCCCCGAGGCGCATTACAACTGTTTCCCTGGGAGGATAAGGCCTAGGCATTCCTTCATTCTGAGGTACTGATAGCAATAGCTGGGTGAGTGGAGTCTGGTAAGTTACACCTCACTAACAGTCACAACACTTCAATGTCCTGTTTGCTCTCATTTCAGCTTTGCTATTTTGTTGTCTATCTACTTTCCTAACATGCAATACTCAAAGTATCAGAGATGTTTTATTGTCAGTGTCAATGTGCACTGTTGCATATAAGATCACATATATCATTCTCCGTTATATGCCACATGTTGGAATGGTGCCTGTAAGTGTTTTGCTATTAAATTATCATCCCAGGACCCATGATAAGAGTCAATATGTAAATGTATGGTTCAACATAATTACATTTCAGCAACAGATATGTAAGACTAACCATTTGTCAAGTGTTGGGAAGCAGAGATTGAAATGACTACAACTACCATGAGACCCTATTCCTGTAACAGAAAACAAGATGCATTATTGATTTTGCCCATTCTCACTTCTCTGATTTTCACTTCTCATGGAATCAACCATTTGCTAAGTGTTGGGCAGTAGAAACTGAAAAAAATACAACTACTATGAGGCCCTGGTTCTGGAACAAAAAACAAGATGCAATAGTGATGCTGTCCATTCTCACTTGTCCGCCATGTTACAATTGATGTTCACTTCTCATGGAGTTAACCATTTGTCAAGTGTTGGGAAGTAGAGATAGAAATTACTACATCTACTATCAGGCCAGTTTTCTGTAACAGAAAACAAGATGCAATAGTGATTTTGCCCATTCTCACTTGGCTGCCATATTACAACTGATGTTTATTTCTCATGGATTGAGCAATCTACATACAATGCTCTACTCAGAGTCATGTCTGCATACTTACCTTGATGTTGTCCTGGCTCCTAAACTGAAACTATTGATGGCACGAGTGACACCATACCAAGTGTTTACCTCAAACATTTGTAAGGCATTATGGTAAGCCAACTGATAAGAAAAGGCAGGTGACCCATTGACTCTGCACTGCTAACATGATGACTAATGCTAAATATACATGCAAGTTGTGTGTTTGCCTGTATTGTACACAACTAGTTCTTGAAATGCATGTTACGCCTCCACTGTGTTGGTTTAAATGTTTGTCATGTTCATTCCCTAATCCAAAGGCAACATATCAGCACATCTAATGAGGAGCCAAATTCCAGAACATGTATTAAATGCCTCCAAATGTGTTGTTGACAAGTTCAATACCACAATAGTAATGTCTACCTATTTGGTTTTTCCTAGGTCTCTACTTACTGTGATATAAAATAAATTGGATATAGATTCTACACTTCCACCAATGTTCTCTATTTCACAACAGGTCGATCTGGCACAACACCCGGGCAGCGTTTGGCCACCAACAGATTCCCACTCCACCCCCAGATGAATCTTTCAGTACTGACAACAATCCTGAACATGTTGATGTGGATGATGGTCCTGTCCCACCTGGGCATCCTGGGCAGACGGCAACAGTGAGCCTCAAATTCAATGTGTCCACACAAACACCTCCCACCCAAGCTGCAACACCTCGGCCAACCCCAGTCCTCCCAACCTGTGTACCTAGCACAGTTATTACCATCTTGTGCTCCCAGTCCTGGATTCAGAGGTCAGAATCACCAGCCCAGTCACAGTAGAACCAGGACCCAGTAGAAGAGGGCACCCGGTCCCAAGTGCACAGGCTTGTGGGGGTAGAGGTACTTTGGACCTTCCTAGTGAGGCCACTGGGGCCCCCACACCCAGGCCACCATTGACCAAGTCTTGGGAGTCTATAATGAGTCCCAAGACGTGATGGGCCAGGTATTGACAGAAATCCGGGAGATGTAGCAGCTGCAGAGGGACATACACCAGGAGTTGGCCACCTACAACACCAACATGTGCTAGATGGATTGGGGTGCTGCAGGGCATCAACACAGCCCTGTGCAGGACTTTTCCACCACTATCTACCTCTCCCTGTGGTCTAACTATATTCAGGCCATCTGCGGCAACCACAGGAAGGCAGGTCCTGCCAGAGGAAGACATGCCAGCCGTCACCCCTGTCCCTGCAGCAGTTGATCCCCACCCTGTGCAAAAATCCAGGCAAGACACCCACCACCGCCAGCAAGAAACCTCAACCTTAATTTCCTCCAGTGTGTGTAACACATTCACTCTATGTACTATTTCTGTATACTTTTCCCTTGATGATGGGAGTAGTATTTTGAACTTCTGACAATTTGGAATCACAACTATGGTTTTATTCACCATGACTGGCCACTTCACTTTTTTTGTTATGTTTGTTTTTGCACAATATATCTCCTCACCTTTACCACTTTAATAAATACACAAGTCACAAACTCATTGTCTGCTGTAGTAAATCTCACATCTAGCAATATATATATTTACTCCCATGTAAACTTTACAATGCCCAAAACAAGCTACTTGTGTAATCCTGGATATGTTGCATGTACACAATGTTAAGATCAGGATCACAACCATGTCACACTAACACATACAAATAGAAGTGGCTTGCCTTATAACAACTTCATTCCATTGTTCCAATCATGGGCTGGCATAATGTCAGAAACATAGCAAATCATACATGATTCAAATATTCTGTGTCAATGACCACATTTTCAGGTGCAGACTGTAACAACATAGAAGGAGGGGATACAGCAGACGATTTCCTATAGAATAGGCAAAATAAAATTTGTCTATGTCATCAGCCGGAGCCATATCGCCTACCTCACAAGAGGAATCCCACACCATTTAAACTAATAAACAGACGCATGGCAGTAAAACTGTTTCTGATCACAGGGTCATTCCAAGCCAGTGTTGCTGCATCTGGTGGAATGTCGCAAACACGTCAGTGATGTACCACAAGCACGTTAACCCACAATGAGAAGACACATCAACAGCTACATACAAATTATAAACAATGAGGATTTAGCCAATGTGATGGGAGACTAGGATGATTTGGGTCCATAACGACATTTTGTTGGGGCACATGATTGCACACATATTTCATTAGGACCACACAGCATGGAACAAGTCCAAAGGATTCCTCTGCACTTCCATCCTATCACTGTGCAAGCTGTCTTGGTACAGGTTGTGTACACACAAAGTCTGTGACAGACATTCCCATGAGCAATCCATGTCCACTTCATACGTACAAACAGCATAATTTACCTACTAATGTCACAACTCTGAAATGTCCAAATGAAGATGCCATGGTGAAAGTACTTAAAGCAGACCAAAACAGAGAGATTAGCTCTGAAAACCTACATACGACACAATTCACATAGGAAACTTCTGGAGAACACAGTCCATACAAAAATCTAAGTTAAACAAAGCAACACTAACAAAATGAACATATGTCAAAACCTTCCTCCACAAACACCATTCACCAGAATTTTCCAAAGCTTTAGCTTCCTATTATTGTCCCTAAACACACTGCTCACATCATCACAACAAGAATTGCTTTAAAAGTCAAAATCATGACATCTCACAACATGCATACACTCATGAGAAGAATTTGTTGATGAGATCTTGGCGTAAGTCAGCTCCTTCCTCTACACCACTTTCATCTTAATTTGGCATTTCAGGATACTCACCCGGAGGCACTTCATGGTGTCTAACCTCTGTGATATAAGAGATGGTCAGTTGCAGGATGATGTTGTGGAGCATGCAGCAGGCCACGGTGATTTAACGCACATTTCGCAGGTGGGCAGAGGAGGGCTGCCCCTGTTTTGTTCAGACATCTGAATCTGTCCTTCAGGAGCCCAAAAGTCTGCTCCACTGGCCATCTGGTTCTTCAATGAGCCTCATTGAAGCGGACATTCCCTGGCGTCATTGGATCCTCAGCGGTGCCAGCACCCATGGATGGTTGGGATGCATTGAGACTCCTAGATGGAAGATAGACATAAGTGCAACAATAAGTTACACACTTTCTGATCATACTACCTGACATCAACAACACAAAGTTAGGACAGATCAAACTTACCAACAAGCCACGCCCTTTCTGGTAGTAGTTGTGACATCAGCTGGGGTATGGTGCTGTTCCGCAATATAAAGGAATCATGGGCTGATTCTGGGACCCAAGGACAGACGTTTGAGGTGTAGATATCTGGTAATCAGACAACTTGCACGTTGTTAGAATGGAAGTGCTTTCTGTTACGATAAACTTGTTTCCTGGCTTGCGGTGCTATTAAGTCAATGGGTGCCATCAATGTCTCCAACCACATGTAGGATTCAAGCAAATCTATAGAAGTCAACCTTCACATTGGCTAAATCCTCATGTCTGGGGGACTGGATGTAGCTGTCAATGTGTCTCATCACTGGTGAAAGCATATCTTGCAGTACACCACTGAACATTGGTTGTGACATACCACCAGATATAGCCTCATTGTATTGAAAGGAACCTGTGGCCAGAAAATGCAATACTGCCATAAGTCTCGCAGTGGGTGGGACACATGTGGGAATAAAGTTTTGAGGCAGGAGATCATGCTCGAACTGATGACATAAATCCTGTATTGTGCCTACTCAAATGATTCTTCTTGATGACATACCTTTCTTCCATGGTCTGGACATCTTGAGATGGGCAGTACACTGGAGGCTGGTGTCTCCTCCCTCTCAGAGTACCTATGTGTGGAGTGAAAACAATTTTGAACATTGGTCACAGTGTCCAGAGTAACATATATGAAGAGTAAGCCAAAAGTAATATGGCAAAACATAACTGCTTCTGAAAGAATTACACATAATAATTGTCTACTGTCCAACATCCACCTATAATCTCTATCATGGTCTTCACATGTGTTTTGTAGCAGACATGTGCACATTATACATTAAAAAATGAATCATGAGCAGTTTGAATTGTTTTCTCAAAATACCGAAATGGGGGGTGTACAGTACCTTGTGGCAATATAGTATTTATGCACAATAACATACTACACTGATGTTTGTGTAAAGGGAATTACAGAGCATTCGAGCAATACATAAGTAAACATGTTGCAACACATTAGTAGTGGTGGTGACACACTTAACAGTCATCAATACTGTGGTTCCAACCGCTGAAATGGTGGATGCCTGACCCCGCATATAGAACATTCGGAACCTACCGCTTCCGGCGGAAGTTGACCACGCAGTGGGCAATTTCATCCACGGTGGACACAGCCATAGGCAACATTGTTGATTGTGACGGTCGCAGACCAAAGGCTGTGTTTGTCTGTGCTGATTACCTTGTACATGGCATACATGTACGCCGTAGTTTGAAAAATAACTCACTTGCCTCCTGACACTGCTGCTATCAACACCTCCTCGACTTTACCTGCTGTTTGCCCCTCTGGTGGAAATCCTGCCAGCCCAGGCAGATGAGAGGGCCCCTGCCTTCTATCCAGAGGAGATGCAGAAATTGGTCCTTCCCCTGTATGGCCAGCTCTATAACTCACCAGAGGAACAGGTACAATATACACATACACATTTTACTCCGTTAAACTCCTTTGAGGCTACCATGTGTCTCTGAATCCCAGAGTGAATTAAGATTGCTGTTGCAACATTTTATGGTCCCTGCAAAAGACAATCATGAACTGGATTGTAGAGCACTGTACTTTGTGTACTTAACATCACCATTGTGATATGTGATAAGCCCTATATCCTACTTGTGTTGCATGCACATATCTATGCATCTATACATTTATTGATACCTATGACATATTTGCTAATCAGATCATGGTAAATGTGCAAATAAATGCATAGGCTTTACAGCAGGAGCTGTGTATGCATACTGTAAGAAGCAGTTGAGGATGATGTTTGCTATGTGTGCAGTCCCACATATCACTCAGACCAATCCAGGCCTCACCAAACTGTTGTCTGGGACTAGTTATACCTCACAGACCCCTTCAGAGTACTACACAACTTTGAGGTCACGTTGCCACAAGATGTACTTTTATGTATTGAATTGATGGGAATTTGATGTTCAATTTGGATCAGTATTCTCAGCTTGCAGAGAGCAAGGTCTGACAATGAACGGTGCCTAGTCTGGGCAAATGCCCAGGCTGGGGCAGAGTTAGTGTGGCACTACAATTGATTCACAGAGTAATCTCCCAGTAGATCTGCAGATCCTTGACTGTTCTCAAAATGAGTTTTCGGAACCAATAGTAGCCCTGATTGTTTTTACAGGGACTACATTTGGAATGGTGACTGAGGTAACCCCTGGACCTAATACTTCTTTTCAACTGATGTACCATAAAAAAAGCTATAGGACTATACCTACCAATAGTCCCAGTACCATTACCAAATAATCAGTCAGTTGGCAGTGAATAAAGTTCAATTGTTTATTAAACAAAATACTCTATAGAGGAGCCTCTCTGAACCTCACCCATCAGGTGCACCGAGAAGACTGTTGGCTCGTATTCAAACATAAGGTTATATACTTTTCGGTTCAACACATACAATCACTGTAAAAGGAAAAATACCAGTTGGCCCTCAAGCTCCAGGGAAGGACCATATATGGCACACATCAGACCAGTACAAAGGCTTGACTATCTATTACTAATGAGGTCAGGAGGGGTGACTCCCTTTCATCTTGGTGCCTGGGAGTGTAGACACGGCGCCTCCAGGAATGCGCTTATCGCCCCCAAAGCCAGATGCGACCTTGAGTCTTAGAACAGTCGAGTAAAACAGCCTACTTTCAGCTGTTACCAGTAACTCAGATGAACTGGGGCCTGACAACTGCACGTGATCAACACGTGAAAACGGCCCGTGCTCGAGCATATGTTCAGAAGATGGCGTCTGTATGGTTCTCGGCCTACTCTTTTAGCAATAGATATACAGGGAGGAAATAAACAAGTTTCCTCCAAGCAAAAGCATATATATCAAACAAAAAGTATACGTATAGATGCATCATGCTAACATAATATAGGTCCGATACTTCTTATATACGGGAAATCTACTTTTTTTATCCCTCACAACAACCAACACTGTCAATGTTTGACATTTACGAATGACAGGCCCCTTACTTCCACAGGTCTGTTGTCACTTTTTCAAAAGTCATGGATACACTGTACAGGCTTATTGCACATGTATCACATTAAGAGTGCAGCTAGTTGGTCACTTCTGAAGAGATTTTGATATGTGAATCACCAGCTTTGTTGCATTCAACCAATCAAACAAGACATACAATGGTAGGTTGAATGTCATCCCTGTAACAGTGCTACCTTTGACAAAAAGTGTTTCCTGTGATGGCAGTACATGCCACACAAACTCAATCAGACATAGTATGATATCCCATTAAGTAGTCGACATATCCACACATCCCCTGAGAGGAAGCTCTCAGTGACACACATGCCAGCCCTTTCATTGTGACCTACGCCTAAGGATGTAGTCTATACTATGGTACCAGACTTTATGGGCTGTATGCATCAAGTCAATAGGTCTGGCTGTAAAGATGTCTGTACATTCATGCATAAGTAGTTTACCCTTCAGAAGGTCACAATGGTGTATTGTGTTCCATAGCAGCTCACAATACAGTACATGTAGGATGGACCGGGGCTACATGATGTTAGTGTACTGGCTTAGTTAGTGTAGCTCATGACCAGGGTTGAGGATAGTCAGCAGATGACTACAAAAGTGTGTATTCATGTCTTTGTAGTGCATATCATGTGCGAATTACACATGAAGTGTGTTAACTATTGAGTAATGCTTATGCTAGGTGTATACAAAATGTGTGTCAACCAAACAGATATACTAAAACTTGCAGTTATAATCTGTTTCTTCATCCATTGCATCCATATAGGGCAACACCTGTAGAACGCCCATCAGAAGCAAGCCATTTAAAAATCCATCACCCAGAAGGTGCAGACCCTAGGGGTCTATCACAGCCTCCATTGCAAGAAAAGGTGGGAGGACCTGAGTCACTGGACCCTGAAGATTACCGATGTCCCTCTGGGGATGTCCTGCCAACGTGGACAAGGCACATGCTGTACTCTAACCCCCCTCCCCAATGGCCTGCATACTGGCGGTGGCCTACCCAGAGCTTGATGGGCAGTTGAGGGCCCAACAGCAGCTACAAGGGAGTCATACATGTTATATTGCCAACGTTGTGTATTACAGGCAGGCATTTACCTATTAATATTGGGTGTGGCCCTTGTGCGATGCACAAAAAGAATTATTGGTTGCATAGGTCTGGTAGTAGGTGCATGCTGATGTGCTTTGCCTATTGTCTTTCTGACTAGAAACACAGCAGAGTACAGACCACTACCAACTTACTGTCTTGAACAGACACATGACTGAGTAAAGTAATTAATCAGTTCATGTTGTTTGATGTTGTGGGTGACAATTCTACCAAACGGGCCATGTGTCTTCAGTATGTCAGGAGTGATGCTCCCTCACTACTGTGTCTCATGTGATGGTGGCCCTCTTACATGTGATTTAGTGTACAGTGCACTTTGGATGCAGTCACTGAGCAATGCTTCCCCCTAGTAAGTGGGGAATGTACATGAGATAGAAAACATCACTGGTGCCATCAGTATCAGTGCCTACATGTTGGCATGTGTACCTTTCCCAGTTGTAGTATCATCTGAATACTGTTCCATACATGATCTATGTGTCTTCATAGGGTGATGTCTGATTCCTTCACAAAGTGTGTGCAGGCCAATCTGTATTTAAAAATAGTTATTTGGGATGGGTATACAGTTCATGCGTTAACACAGACAGGAGTGTGCAGCCATTAATGGGTGGGTCACACATACCCTAAGCCATTATTCAAAGTCATTAGTCAGGTCCAATTGATGAAGCAATGAAGGAGATGATAGGTAAACTTACAGTAATTTGTCGCGATGTACATTTCTATGCCGTTGTTATGGGAGTATTCAGTTATGTGATTTGCACATGTTGATTTGTCAAGACTCATTCACTGATTGGTGACATGCATCGAGGAGTGACATGCAGAAATGTTGGGATTATATGTGAGTGTCTACCCTCAATAATACAATGGAATTTGTGTTCGCAAGACAAAAAGGTACTGTGATGCGGCTTTCCATTAGGACACAGGTTAAATCACTTCTTCATGTAATGGAGATTCCCTGAGCCTCAACAGCCTTCAATGGTCCAGATTGCCTCCAGTCTATGTTTCTGTGCTACATGTGATAGATAGTCAAGCTACTTAAGTACAGCTTTCATGAGACTATTCTCACAGTGGACATATGAGGAAGCTTCTTTTAGGAAGTGGCAACAGTGTGAAATGAGCATTTCCATGTCACCTTCTTCCTGCTACTAAGCATATTGCTGCAACATAGCTGTATAAGTTGACCATCATTTCATCATGATGTGGTATTTGGTATATGGCTATTTGCAGATTGCAGGATATTGTGTGGTATTTTCACGTTTTTGAGCTAGTTTTAACTTCACTTACCTTCACCCATCTTTTTTTCTGCGCTGCGCCCTCACTCACACTTTTAGCTCTACATTTGTGGATTTAGTATATCCAACATTACATTTAAAACATCCCTGAGCTCCTCCCTCTCAATGAGGAGGTTGTAGCCCCCAGAGGAACTAGGCATTTCCTCTGGGAGGAGAATCCCAAATGATGAAGCATGTCACCTTTGGTGAGTGAGGGATTTCGTCCTATAAAAGGGATATACCTAATTAAATGAGTATAGGGCTTAGATGCAGGTTTTGTTTCACCCTTTTTGTTGTTCTGATTCAACCTTGTTGTAGTGGTTTTCCACACCTTCTTAGCTATTTGATAGACCCCGGGGTTTTGTGGTTATGACTTCACTGTGATAAACTGTTTACAGGTCATGTAGCAAGCATACATGTGCTCATGCTTATGTTGAAGCACCTGGAGACCCTCGGGATGACAAGCCATAACCTACAAGAACCTCTGATTGATTACTTGATTGATTGATTGAAGCCACAATAGTGGACCTTGTAGCTGGAGTCTTCTGTAAACGTTATTAAGAATCTGTGATCAAAGTTGCTGGTCATGTGTGCTCTGGCACATTCAATAATCTTATTTTAAATGTCATTTCAACATCATCCCAGGCAAATGGAGGAGACAGCACCGATATCGTGGGGAAGCAGCTAGCCACAGTGGCTCCGGTCATGACACAACAGACACTGATGGACTCAGTGGCCCAGAGGGTGAGGGAAGTACAAGGGAGGACACAGACTCCACATCATCACCTTCATAGTCAACCTCGAGTGAACACACCCTAGTTGCGGCAGAACACACAGGACCTCTACCCACGCCATCCTTGTCCCTCACCCCCTTCCATCTCGACCCTCCCTATTACTCCCACCCAGATGACCGGGCCCACTCCCCTAAGAGGGAAGCTGTCTCCTACCTCCATGTACCTCAGCCCCTCCATGTTACCACCACTGCCCTGAGTGAGGAGGTTATTCTCCTCCTGAGAAACATCTCTGTGGGTTAGACGGCACTACTGAATGCTATCCAGGGGCAAACCAGCCATTGGCAACAGATGGTGGCCTACCTGGAAGGCATCCAAAGTGATATGTCTGTTCTACAGAGATAATTTCAGGCTCTGGTCTCCTCCCTCACAACAGCCTTTCACCAATCCCAAACGTCCACCCCACCTCCTGACTCTTCCCTATTCAAATTCCCTAATCCCATGCCTGTCCCAAGCACAACCACACATAAGCAAGCACATATTTCAACAGCCCCAAGCGGCACTAGCAAACAGAACCACCGAAAAACACACAAGCATGCAACACATAACATGACACTCACCAACCTCACCACTACCCCCAACATATCCACACCTGCACCAACAGACCCACCCTCAGCACACAGCATTCCCCGGACACCACATCTGCACCCACAGACCCATCAACTGACCCCAGCATTACTCCAGATAACACACTCACAGACCCATCTAACACCCTCAGTATTCCCCCAGACACCAAACCCATACCACCAGACCCATACACCACCCTCAGAATTACCCCAGACACCACACCCATAACACCGGACCCATCTACCACCCCCAACATTAACCCAGACTCCACACCCACAGAACCATCAACCACCCCCAGCATTACCCCAGACACCACACCACACCATTAGACCCATCAACCAACCCCAGCACTAACTCAGACATAACACCTGTACCACCAGGCCCATCCACAACACCCAAAATACGCAGCACGGTCACACATCACACACCACCAAAAAAGCAAATGCCCACACTCACCCACATAACAGACACCTACAAAACACAAACAAGATACATCAGATGCACAGAAACCTGCACCAGCAACACACCCACACTTGACACTTTCACTACCTCTACCTCCCAACCACTACTCCGGCCCGAACATCCTATCCATTTTCCCTGTAAAAGCCTCTTATTTGCCCTTGCCCTTACCCATGTTAAAGTCAGCCCCTCTCCCAAAGCCAAATGAACCTCTTCCACACCCCAACCCATCCCTTCCACATCCCAATCTATCCCTGAAAAACATGATCCCCCACTACTAAACCTAGTCGTACCCCTAAGAAGACCAAAAACCCTCCCAAAACCAAAGACATCCCATCCTAAGTTAGGACCACTTCTCCCAAGTCCAAACCCACTCATCCCAATACTGACCCCACCCCTCCCAAGTGACATCATTAAGGTGCCTGGACTACCGGTTAGATGCCCCTTCTTGGGGACGTTCTTCTGGCAGTGTCATAAAAGGCAAGTTTAGTGGCACAGTAGTGTGGTGGACCACACATTGTGTTAATGGACTGGCCATTGGCCTTTGCTTTACTCCATAGGTTCGTGTTGGAGAAATAAAAAACTTTGCTTGTTTTAGTGCACATTAGTCCTACCATTACTTTTCTAACTATTAGATGGTATTGGACACTTTAGGATGTGTGACTACAGTTGTGTTTGTTTCACCCTGAGTAATGATCCATTTGAAGTGGTTAGTATGATCTGAGCTTGGAACCAGTGCTGAAGTTACACAGGACAATGGTAAATGTTCAATGAATGGATATGTGGGATTCAGTCCTAATTGGGGCAGACATTGCACTCGGTGGTATTTCATATGGTAAGTATTTCAGTTTGGCTTGGCCAATGTCAACATCATTTAGCTTGCACTTCTCACTATGATGTAAGTTGGATATGTGTTTGATGTGTGCAAGTTGGATATTTGTTTATCCACACATGAAGGGTGTTGGATTGTCAAACCTTTGGAGCAAGGTTTATGGACATTTGTCCATTTGCTTGTGTGTACCTTACACATCATTTCTAAATGTGTGCCAAATGCTATTACTACTGTGTTTATCTTCATGACTTGCACTTACACATTTCCTACATATGCATGGCACTTGTTTATGCCAATGGTTGTCCCTGATATACTTCAATCTACAGGTCCTGTGCACAAAGAGGTTTTGAGGCATGCACAACGTGGCTAGTTCAGAGGTCTCCTCGGTAGAGGCATTCTGCAGACCTATTCTGCAGAGTCTTTATTGTGATCTTTGAATGCTTCTCACACTGATTCCCATTTACCAGACATTACCTTTTAATGTGGCTGATGTGTGAGAGTTCATTACAGAGATTTAGCAGACAAGGTGTTTTTCTGTTTCATGATACATCCATACAGATGTATCTTTGATATCACAACAGGATGTAGCATGTGAGCACGGTCAAAGAGATTATTAGGTGTGATAGTGATGAGGAGGTGCTGTTGTGAGACACAATTACATGTACACATCACTATCCCTGATTATAAGATGTGAGAACATGTTGACTTTTGTAGAATGTGCCTGTGTAGTGTCAGTGACCATGCCAAAGACAACTTCATAGAGCTGTAATTGGATCATAAAGTGAGGACAATTCTGAACTGGGCCCCACAAAATATGTTTGACCCAGGGACCCCAAACCTCTTGGCAGGTCCATGGGGGGGCATCTATTTGCTGCAGAGTCATGGAAATAGGTAAGAGTATAGCTTACCATCAGTTGTGTCCACGACTGTGTCAGTTTTAGATGTCATCAAATAGGAACAGCAGGGACAGGACATGTATGATCGGCTCCATGGCAGCACCGGAGCTGAGTACAGATGATTTTCAGCCTTACATCCCTCCCTTTCCGCCAGCTCAGTTGTGGTGGTTGGACTGCCACAGTAGATTGGGCTGGAAGGCACAATGCAATTGGGCCAGCGGTAACACTGGTGGCCTGCCCTCCGACAGACGCATTTGCCTATCCCGCCATGGTTGAGATTTCCTGGCAGCGGTGGCAGGACTGCAGCAGTCTTTTGTCTATGTAACCGCATGCATCATAATGGGGAGTTGGTGATTCCGACGCCATTTTGATTGTGGAACCAAATCAGCCCCTACATGTCTAGAGGTTAGCCTTTCACTACCAATCTTCCCTAATGTGTTTTGGAACCATTCTTCATAGGGTTAAAGAACGTGTGCTCAGTTATGAAATTATAAGGACAATTGATAACACTCTTGTAATTTCCCCACACGTTGAGAAATTTCCTCAGGGAGGATAGTTGTTGAAGCATCAGACCTACAATGCATTTTATCATAAACAGTGAGCAAGTTTTCTATATTGCAATAAACATTTTTCGTCTATACCAAATTATTCCTTAATAATAAATATTTGGCCTAATTGTTATATGCCCTTCTCATCCAAAGCTTTCCAATATACCCTTTCTTTCCCTATACATCCATGCCGGCTTTATATATCATTTTTTATCTGAAAAAAGGTTAAAAGTCTTCGTAATTACAGAGTATGGCCCAACCCATGCAATTGAGCTTGTGGGCGTGGAAGGTAGTATATTAATTGTGATAGCTGATGTGCTAGTAAATAACTTTGCATGCACCACACTCAGAGGCCCTCCACTTCAGTATATTCATGTATTTTGGCAGGCTTCAATTGTGTCATACTTCCCCTCGAAATGGATGATTATACTTCACTATCTATTCAATTCAATATCCTTGTATGTTAAAGTAGAGGGAACATGATAAATAAGTAATTGAAACATGGTGCAACTGTCATCTTAATTATTTGCTTCCTACTCTCCAACTCATAGAGGTAAATTTAACTGTTACCAAATGGTCATATCATTTTATGTAGCGGGTATGAGTTGTTCCAAATGATCACATATGCTATTGTCCAGTCTTGGGTTGAACAATACACCCAGGTACCTTTTGACATTCTCATCATATTGAAGCCACACAGAGGATTAGCTTTGATAATTACACAGTAAATTGGCAGCGCTTCTCGCTTCACCCTTGTTTCACTTGATTTTGTATCCCACAAAGTGTGTGAAAGCACAAGTTAATGCCACCAGGGCAGGTATTGCAGTGTCTTTGTGTGAGAGTCATCAAAATGTCACCGACATATATGAAAGATTTAATTTGTCCTACCATTGTGTCTGTAATTCTGATATCCATAGAGGTTTGGAAGTTTGTTGATTTTTTCTAGTTCCAGAATAATAAAGGGGACATTAACACTCTTGACGTGTGACTCATCTCATAGCAAATTGTCTGGAAAGAAAACCACTGAAGTTGACATGTGCAACTGGATTTATGAACAAACATTTTTATAACTTTAACTCTTAGTCCTGCTCTAATTAGAGTCTGAAAAAAGTAGACTACATGAAGGGGCTCAAATAGTAGATTGCATAAAATGGAGATCAAATGCCTTTTCGGCCTCTAATGATAAGGAGATTGCATCCCCTGTTTGGTCACAGAGTGACCATAGTATATTGTGTGAATGTTAAGGTACAACTGGGAATAATTCCCACTTAGTAACCATATATTAGAAACAGGATTACCTTCCGGAGTCTACACACCAAGATTTTGTCCAAAATTTCCATGCCAATATTGATCAGTAATATTCGATGATAGCTACCCCAGTCAAAGGCTTGTTTCTCTTGGTATAAATGAAATGACAGCTTTATTAGTAATGTATCCATGGGATGCTTTCACTTCTGCTGCTTTTTGAACTGCGCATAGAATTGGTGTCAGAGTTGCCAATACGTCTTATTAAATTCTCCTGTGAACCCATCCTCTCCTTCGGTGATTTACAAGTGGGAAAGTCTTTAGTAGCTTTTTGAATGTTCACTTATGTTATTTCTTCTTTAAGCCGTGTGTTTCCATTGATAAGAAAGTGAGTTTAGTGTGTCAAAATATTTTTCTGCCTCTTGTGTGCTTTTACATTCTGAGCTACACAACCCTTCATAGAAGGAAGCAAACGTTTATGCTATTTCAGCTGGATAGGTGAATCTGTGGCCTTCTTTATTGCGTATTGCATTATTAGACATCTAAGAGTCTCTGTATTAATGTTATAGACTTCCAGTCCTACTGCCTGTAAGAAAGTGGTACAGGGTGGACCTGGCTTTTCAGTTTATGCTAGACTGTTCTAATGAGGAGCAGGGTCAATACTGATTTGCAAATGGCTGGGTCTAAATTGTGGTGGCATGGTGTCCAAAAAAGCGATGGATTTAACCCACATCTCTTGACTGGGGATGAATGTTTGATTTGTTCCGCATTCCATTAATCAATTGTGTGGCTTTTGAGTATTTAAAGTACGACATAAAGAAGATAATGTACACAAGTCCTTACAGTGACAAGGGTCCAAACGTTATTTTCACTGTAGCAGGATTAGCTGTTCTATAGGAAATCATTGGGAGATAATATTAAACGCGCTGCCTCAGCCTAGGAACCAAACAAAAATATTAATTCTTGCACTCTCTGATCAGATTTGTAACATATATTTTACGAGAAAGTGAGCTATCAGTTGGGAGAGTTGTAAACCTTACGCAAATACTAAACACAATCCTTATCATGGCGAACCACATAAGTCACTAAATTAACCTATGCTGAACCATCAGTCAGGCTTAACTGAGAGGCAATGTGTAAAGTATTTATGTACCACACATACAGTAATACAGTGAAACTACAACATAAGAAAAATCCCAAACTACTTTAGGAAAATAGTGCACATTTTAATAAATAAAATGATACCAGAATGACAAAAATCAAATCAGTTCAACCGGAGTTATTCATATTTACAAATTTTAGGTGAATATAGCACCAAGAAGCATAAAGAGTCACTCGCAATTTTCTGGTCGTGCTAGAGTGGGGAAAGTAGCAAGTTCAGGCCTAGAGTAATGGAGTAGGGGTTGGATACAGGGACCAGGTTAGTCCTGTTTGCTTTGGAGGCAGCCCCAAGGAGGAGACTTTCGGAGCAAGGAGCAGGTCGAGTGTTGTAGGCAGTGGTTACTATAACATGAAAAGCTAGTCGTTGCATTTGTTTATCATCGCATATGGTTTCTGTCGCTGTGAAGTGCACGTCTCACATTTCCAGTCATCACATATGATCACTGTTGGCACAAAGAGCAGGTCCCTCTGGAGCTTTGCTTCAGAGGTAGTCAAGTGCGGTCTATTCTCTGTAACTTTAAGATCACAAGGAGTCCAGCACATCAAGTTTTTCACCTTTTCTTGAGGATGAGTTTACACTGATGCCAGCCAAGCAAATAGGGCATGGGGGCCACTTCTGATCAGGACACACTCCAGCAGATGGCAGAAGCAGGGCTCTTGCAGGCCCAGCCGATGTTAGTCAGCTGGGCAGTTGCCGTAAGATCTCTGAAACCTTCTTGTGTCCCTGTAGCTCACACAGGTGGACAGCAAACTGACCCTTGGAGTCACTCTGGCATCCTGAGATCAAGGCAAGCAGGTCCAATCCTTCTTCCGTCACAGACTAGTCCCTTTTCAGAAACTTCTACAAGTCCAGAAATGTTCTGTTGACTGGTGTTGAGGACTCCACTTTTATACTAGGGGTGGTCAGAACTTGCAGAGTTTTACTCCACAGAATTCCACAGAGTTACAGAAAAGCTCAGTGAGATTCCACAAAATTCCACCAATGGGCAGAAAATATGCAGCTTGCGCTTTAATTTACCTCCCATAGCATGAGAAGAGCTGAAAATCAGCGCAAATGGAACTATGCGCTGTGCAAGAGCACATGGCCATTTTAGTTGATTTTGCTGCAGCTGCAAATTTACCTGAATGTCAGCCCTCTCTGACCGTGACCACTTGTGTCCGCCGGCATTATAAGATGGCACTGGAAAACTCTGTGGTGACTGGAAATTGTGCCAGGGGCCAATAAATCTCACTCTCAAGTGTAAGTAGTAGAGCCTTATGTTGTTCCTGTGAACATTGCGAGGCAAGAACAGCAGAATGATTTTGCCATGTGCCCATTGGCGGAATTTAGCAGGAACACGGAGTAACCAAATTCTGCCATTTCCTTAAGCGGAATTATAATCCTGCCCAGGTCTATTTTATACCTGGTGCCAACCTTTGTGTGGGGGAATTCCCGATGTACCCCCAAAACTGGTTCTGGTCAGTTCATCCCCTTTCCCTGTTCTTGGCTAACTAGGGTGACAAAGGCAAAGGCCTGGTGTCAGGTTCCTTTGATTGTGCTGCACCTAGAGCCCTTTGAGTGTAATTTGGGCAAAGTGGAGTTCCTTCCCAGCCATCATGTCAGATAGAGCCTTTCCTCTCACACCTGGGATTATTTTGTCTCACTGTCTGTAAGCAATGCACAACCCACAACGGCAGAGCTAATTACAGTCATGTGACCCAGGAAGCCGGCAGTAAGGTACAATTGGTTTTGGCAGAACAATACCAACCTCTAAAAGTGATATTTTAAATTTGGAACTTAAAATCCTACTTCACCATCAAAGAGGATTTTAAATTACAATTCAGTTGAGTTTGAACGTAATTTCTCTATCTGCTCCCAGTCTAACGTTAGTGCATGTTTAAGGTAATAAGGTAACCTAGTGATAGTCTTTGGGAGAGATGGGCCTAATAGTGTTAGTCTATGGGAGAGACATAGGCCTTACAACAGGGATTTTTCGCTGTTAGGTCATGTGAAACTTAAATACACATATCCAACTTTTAAATACCATGCACCCTGCCCGAGGGTTAGTTAAGGCCTGCCTTAGGGGTGATGTATAGGTTTTGAAAAGGAAGGTGTAGACCTGGCAAAAGGATTATTTTACCAGGTAGAAATGCCATTTTAGAGACAGCACTACAGGCCTGAGACAAGTTTTACAGGGCTACTTATATGGGTGGCACAATGAGTGCTGCTGCACACAGGTGGCATTTAATTTACAGGTCCTGGGAAAAGCAGTACCATTTACTAGAGACTTACAAGTAAATTAAATGTGGCAATTAGGTATAGACGAATGCAAGCATAAGGAGAGAGCACCAGTATTTTAGCACTTGTTATCAGGGATAAAGTCCCAATGCCAACAACAATTAGTTTAGTCAAAAATCAAGGAGTGAAAGCAGACATTTTTGAGGAATATCAAGCCACATATGTCAGATCAAGCAAAGGGTACTTTCATAAAGTCTCCTTTCACTTACCTAAAGCTTCAAGAAGCTCATTTGCTTGAGGTTGCAACCGTAACCCAGGACCCGAATGGACCTTGATGAGGTTTGAAGTGGCTTTCAGAGATGAGACAAAGGCTTGGGTAGAGGGGGAGGCTTACTTTTCCCTTGACAGGATGGCATGGATACTAAGATTGCATAACTCAAATTATGCATGCCCTTGTCACTGGCAGATGTACTGCACACCTGCCCTTCATTTGTTATCTTTACCTGCCAGGCTCTAATCATCAGGGGAGAGGAGCTGCCCCCATAACCAGTCTGACCACAGAGGAGGGGTTGGCCAATACCCCGGCCACACCTCTGGGTGGGCACAGGAGCTCTACTCAGGGGAAGATAGGTTCTTCTATTTTGATTTTAGGTAGAGCGGGGCACTGAGGGACTGTCTGCGGTAGGGCTCCCAAGAGCTACTACCAAAGCATGTATGGTTGCCCCTAGGAACCTTTTTGCTATTGGATAGTGAGGGGCCAGGAGTCGCCTCCATCCATAGGATACTGCCAGGTATAATTAAGGCATCCTTGGGCACCCTCTTCAGACACTACTGGATCTGTGGAAGACAAAAGAAGAACTGTACCTGCTGTTGAGAACAGTAAGGACTTTACCTGTATCCAGGGCAAAGAAGTGGACTCCAAGTGTCAGTTGGCTGACCTCCTATTAAGCTATATGGACATAAAAGCTGCAAGAAACCAACTTTCATGAAAGAGCCCAGCTGACCAGTTTCAAGTGGACCAACCCTGGACCTTGCTGGTGGCTTCTGGTGGCATGCTTCCCGAACCCCAACTGATGATCCTGAGATTCTGGAACCCTTGGCTAGTGTTAGAATGTATTTCTTTTGTCTGAAAATTAAAAGAAGTGACTAAGAAGCTTTTTATTAAATTTCTTCCGTTGAGGACTGCTGTGGGGCCAGTACCAACTTTCCAGCTGATATGCCAAGGGTGCATAGCTGGTGGGCCTAACTTTGCCTAAACTTCCACTACATTCTTTGCTGCAGCAGCCAATCCAATTCAGTGGGGATGATGCTAATTGTCATCAGGTGACTTTGAACTTTGTTCTTCTACAGTCTTGCCCTTCTGATGAAATCAGACTTCCAGAAATAAGACTTAGGGCCAGATGTACGACCATTTTTGCATGCGCAAACGGGTTTGCGAATCTGTTTGCGCATGCAAAAGTAGAATGGGGAATGTACAAACCCTATTTTGCGAATCACACTTTTTTGCAACTCGCAAAATAGGGTTTTGCTACTCGCTATTAGGAAGGGGCGTGCAAATCCTAATGTAAGATTGATTTGTGTACCCAATTGCGGGCGCAAAACGCTTGCAAAATACCACCCTCTTCAAGAGGGTGGTAATGGGGTCGCAAAAGAGAAGGGGTTTCCAGGGAAATGCAAATGCTGGGAAAATATTTTAAAATATTTTTAAGGGCAGGCTGTGGTCCCAGGGACCACTGCCTGCCCTTAAAAAATTAAACAAAAAAGTTTCTTTTTTTTTTAATGCATCCCATCTTCCTTTAAGGAAAACGGGCTGCAGTAAAAAAAAAACTGCTTTATTTAAAAGCAGTCCCAGACATGGTGGTCTGCTGAGCCCAGCTGACCACCATACCTGGGAGGGTCTGCCATTCCCAATGGGTTGGCAAATTGCGAGAGACTCATTAATATTCATGAGCCTCTCTATTTGCTACCCCATTGGGAATCGCTAACAGTGTGTTACACACTGTTGTACATCCAAAAAAGCGCCTTGCAAATTGCGAGTCGCAAAAGACTCGCAATTTGCGAGGTGCTATTTTGGCCGTCATACATCTGGCCCTAAGTCCAAAGGTGGAAATCTTTCCCAGGCCTGACACTGAGCAGCACTGGATCGACATTGATGACTTCCGAGGCGCGACCCCTGGACTTTTCTCTCTCAAAGCTTTTCCTGCCTTCGTCAACACCTTCAGCAAGACCTCGTCCTTCAACAATCCATCATTAGCAATCAAAGAATAGAAAAATGATTATGGTACTAGATTGTCGACACTCTCTATAGTTCCTATTGAAGAACACAAGTCATGAAAACTTTAAGTGAAGGAGCACTGTATAGTTGGCTAGTTATTCCTCAAGAAACTAGTCATTTGTATCATACTAATCTAAGTATCTATAAATAATCAAAACTCCAATAGTTAAATGTCAAACATTATGCCAAAGAAAGCATCAGATTGTCATGTATATTCCGTATATTCTTTCTTTTACTGCTTTTTTCACATTTGTGATGCATGAACATACAGCCAATGAGTTTCAACCCACAACATGGGGACTTCTTCAGGGCAAATACTGGTGTGTGCAGACTGTTAGTCGCTAAATAATATTGTTGTGTCAAGAGTCCATGAGTGAGCAAATCATATTGAAGTTACATCCTTAGGTCTACGTTCAGGATGAGAGACACCATGTGTGCACCCGAACCCTGTATTCCACACAAGTTTGTAATATTAGCTGTCTTTTTTAAATCACTTTGGCTCACGCTTGTCATATAGTAGTCTCCAATTTCTTAAATTCATCTGACTGCAAATGTCCCAGCATATCTATTGGCAGGAAAACTTTTCTGTCTGTCCTTCCATAACACCCCTCGCCAATTCTCCTCCCCTTCTGATCGACTCAAACAACACCTCTCACCCCAGACTCTCCTACAATCAGATATGCCCCCACAACCCATAGCTCACCCCCGATACCAGACCATGAACATTCCTCCCACAGACCATCCCCGCACCATACCTCTCCAATGTCCCACAAACCATTATCTCCCCCTTTGTTTGCCGATGCCACCCTTTTCTTTACTCCCGGTTGGCACATATGTCTCCCCCTCACTCCTTACCTTTATCACCCCCTGCCCTAACATCTCCCAACAGCAGATAATAACATCCAGCGCCTCCCCTACCTCCACCTCAACCCTGCAGAGTCCTCCCCAATCCTTCCACAATTGCTGATCATAACTGGCCTCTGTTCAACAAGCTAATTTCCTTGTTCTCTCACCTCCCTCAAAGAACGGACATCCTCACATTTAGTATATTCCATCTAAGTGACTCTCTTGCTACACAATTTTCGTTCTGCAGTCAAACACTCCCTAAAGATATCAGACTTGATCCTTACTCATACTCTTGACATCATGAAAATGTGGCTCCATGTCTCATCTAACCACACTCTAGACCTTCTACTTCCTCTCAACTTCTCCATTTTGCACTGGGAAGATAGACATGGTGGAAGTCTCGCACTCATTGTCAGAAAATCCTTGAGATGCAGGCCCCTCCCAAAAACTCATCTCAGGTCTTTCGAATGCATGTCAGTGGAACTGTCCACATCTGCTGCCTCCAACCTCAGTACAGAAACCTCACCCCTGAAGTGCAAATTCTCGATATCAAAACCATCTAGGACGTGATTCTCAAAAGAACTTTACAAAGAAAGAAAGCTTATCAGAAAATACCATCTCACCTGAGTATGACTAAACTTCACAAAGTGAGAAAACAGTAAAAAGACCAAATCCTCAGCTCCAAATCATCCCATATCAGAACCCTCATGCACTCAGCAAAAATAGATTGAAGCGTCTGTTCAAGGTCATTGCACAGTCTACAAACCCCCTCCACCAATTAAGCTTCTAAGTCACCCATGGTCCTCTGCATCTGGCTTTGTGAATTTCTTTGATAAAAAAGTTAGAGACATCCATATCTCACTACCCACCAACAACTACCTAGAAACGGTTGAGATTCTACCTCATATGCTACAATCGTGGTCATCATTCTCTCCAATTTCCAAACAGGAAAACTCCAAAGAAAAACCCTCCAGCCACCTTCAGGATGCCACTCCAAGGTTCTATCAGCAAATCTCTTGCCACACCCTATCCTCCTAATATTGACCACCCTGGCCAACTCCTCTCTCCAACAGGGCCTTTTCCCAGAATTACTAAAAGTGGGTGAAATCTCTCCTCTTTTGAAAAAAACAACCTCTTGATCCAGAGAACTTGAACAACTACCACCCAGACCCCACACTTTTTAGGCAAAGTAAATCGAAGTTGCATAGTATCCCAACTCGCTTCTCAAATTCGAACAAACAACCTCCTTGAAACTCATCAATCAGGCTTCCGACCAGGTCACAGTACAGAAACTGTGATCCTCCAGATAGCTGATGACTCGATTGGAATCCTCAACTCTGGTAACTCCTGCTTCCTGGTCCTCATGGATTTATCTGCTGTATTCAACACTGTCAACCCTGTGGATCTCATTCGTATTATAGAACAACGCATAGGATGTGGAAGCACAGTACTCAACTAGTTCTCCTTATATCTAACCAACCATTTCCAAGTTGTAAAAATGGGCTACTCGTTCTCGAGATCGGTCAGTGTTCAGCAAGGGTTCCCCCAACTTTGGATCCTCTCCACAACCGTCTTTAACTCTACCTATAACCAGTATGTGTGATTCTCATAAACTCTGGGATATTCTTCCACCTCTACGACGATGACACCCAAATATCTTAAAGTTTCAAAACTGAATGTCCAACCACGATATAAAACTCAACCCAAATAAAACAGAATTTCTTTTGATCTCACCTCTGAAAGCAAAAACGCTAATACAAGTATGGATGGCTAGCCTTTTGGCCCTGGATGGCTGCCGTGCCACTGTCCAGAGTGCCAGATCACTTGGCATCACCCTTGATAATCATCCAAATCTTCATACGGACATCACAGCCATGGCCAAAAGCACACCATACCAACTTAGGAAGCTTTGAGTTATGCGACAATTGATTCCAGGACAGTCTGTTCAGACTAAACAATGGAATTGCCCTTCTCTCAGGCATTCCCAAAGTTCATCGAGGCCCATTGGGAGCAAAACTACATGCTGCAGCATTCTCCATTTTAGGTCTCAAGAAATCTAATCAGATGTCCCCTGCTTTGCTAAGCCTCCAACGGCTTCCTATTTGAAGTACATGCCCAATTCAAAACCGCTTGCATTACCCACAGGGTGCTGCACTCCTTTTCACCCTGCTATCTTAACGAAAAACTGAAAATCTCTTGAGCAAACAGGGTTCCAGAAATGCTCAATCCCTGCTCCTGCCCCCCCACCTTCAGTTGAGAACTTACATGAACCAGTCTTTCTCTGGATCGCTCTGCCTCCCTCCTTCTGCTTAACCACCTGCCTAGTCACCTTCAAAAAGGACATCAAGCTTTTCCTATTTGACAGATATCTTGGTTAATGACCCTCAACCAGGTACAAGTACTCTCTCCACCGCAATCTAAACTACCTTTGTTATATGACCATGACATCTATGATTTAAATGTGTATATCCTCTGACTAACTGCTGTAACTGTCACTAACTCCTGCACACATCTATGGATGTAAACATCCGAGTTTAATAACTATAACTTTAAACCACTGTGACCAATGTATCCTGCCTGTTGTAAAGGGCTCTGATGCCTTCGGGCATGTCCATGCTATGTAAAATTGCAAATATATGAAATAACTAAATTACCTGTTAAACCATTAACCAACATATTTATCAGCAGCATACAAATCAGTCTCCATTTGATTAATGCAGACAAATTCCAAACTTTATCAGTAAAATTGTCTCCAAACAAAGATCGAACATTAGTGCCAAAATGATATTTAAATTGTAACTTACTAATTAATATCACATTGTCTCTCAAGAGTCATAATTAACCAGTTTATTAGCACTCTTTAGGGATGACCTGGAGTTGTCTAAATCTTTGCGTAGCATTTTGACGTTTCTCCCAATGCCTTCTTTTTCGTATCTCTTTCTACCTGGTCCATTTTGTAGTGACTTTATCCCGTGTGCCACATTGTTTTCCCCTTGAGATCAGCAGTGGTTCTACACTGTGTGGAGTTGCTACATCCATGCTGTCTGATTTTGGTAAATTCAGGAAAGTTTCCAGATCTTCTGGGGCATAAATTGCATTGTATTTCCCTGTGCTGTGTTGATCATTATTGCCAGTTTTAAGAGCCTATATTTTATTTCACTTCTCTTGAGAGTTGGTGTGAGCACTATCAACTTTTATCTTAAGAGATTGTTGTCTGCAGAGAAACCAGTTGAAATACATACCACCTGTTCCACTGCTATTCTGGTTTCAGGAATTCAGATTTTTTCATGGCAAAGTATTTATTACGGCAACATGCCATTGGCTTCAATTAAGTGGATATACTCCTGTGAGGAAGATTTTCCTTTCCAATATTTAGTTCCATATGGAACAATTCATCAATCAATCAATTTGGATTTGCAGAGCACTGCTACTAACCCGTGAGGGTCTCTAGGCTTTGCTGTTTATTTCTTCCTGTTCTCCTATTGGTTTAACACCCATGTCTTGAGGTCTTGCCTGAATTACAGGAGTGATGTTGAGAATCTGAGGTGTAGGAGGAGGTTGTTCCAGTTCATGGCTGCCAGATGGAAGAAGGAGCAATCTCCGCTGTTTGTCTGGTGGATGCAAAGTATTGCAGCTTGGGCGAGGGATCGCATCTGAATTTCCTGGTGAGCTGGTGAAAGGTCATGCTTTAGTTGAGGTAGGCAGGTCCTTCATTGTGTAATGCCCTGTATGGATAGGTGAGTAGCTGTACATCTCTTCATGATTGGTAGCCAGTGGAGTTTCCTGAGGGGAGGGGTTCTGTACATCTATTCGTGGAGGTTGAGGATGAGCCTGGCTGCTGTGTTCTGGATTGTCTGGGGCTTCTTCATGAGGCTGTTATTCCTACATAGAGGGAGTTGCCATAGTGGAGTCTGCTGGTGACGAGAGCGTGCGTGACAGTTCGCCTGGTGTTAGTCGAGAGCCATCTGAAAACCTTCCTGTGCATACGGAGCATGAGGAAGCAGGCGGTGGAAACAGTGCTGACTAGCTTCTTCATGGATAGCTGGCTATCGTAGATGGTGCTGAGGTTGCGTCTGTGTTCAGTGGGTATCGGGGTTGGGCCCACCTCCGTGGTCTGCCATTTGTTGTTCAAGTGAGTGTCCTTGCCTTTCCTGAAGATGAGTCCTTCTGTTTTATTGGTCTTCAGTTTGAGACTGTTGTTGTTCATCCAGTCGGCAATATCTTTCATGCATCTTTGAACTTGTCTTTGATGGTTCTTGGATTGTTAGTCAGAGAGAGGAGGATTTGTGTGTCGTCGATGTAGGAAATAATGTGGAGTCCGTGGCTTTTTATGATGGAAGGGAGGATGATTTTCTGCATTTTTTCTATGAGGTATGATGCGATCCACTTGAAGGCTTCTCCTTGGATTCCGATCTATTGAAGCCTGTTGATCAGTGTGTGGTGGGATACGGTGCTGATATCTGATGAGAGGTCAAGGAGGGTGAGGACCACTGTTTCTCCCTGGTCTAGAAGCATTTGGATGTCATCTGTGGCTGTGACTAGAGCTGTCTCGGTGCTGTGAGTTGTTCTGAAGTCAGATTGGGAGGGGTCGAGGAGATCATGGTTCTCCAGCTGTCTAGTGACCCGGATCTTGATTGCCTTCTTAATGACCTCGGCTGGGAAGGGGAACAAAGAGATGGGATGGTAGTTCTTTGGTTCTCCTGGGTCCGTGGATGGTTTCTTCAGCAAAGTCTTCACATTGACGTGTTTACAGTTCTGAAGGTAGTGAGCTGTGGTAATTAGGAGTTGAGGACCTTGGTGAGTTCTTTGCTGATGAGTTGATTGCTGAGGTTGAAAGTATTGTGGGACTTTCAATTTAAAAATGTTCGGGCGCTACTGATCTCTCCGGGGGATTCAAACTGGGGGATGATCCTGAAAGAAATGGCTGCCTTCGAAGGTGGAGGAGAGGGTTTCCTATACAAGTTTGGTGCCCCAAGGTTTTTCAGAAAGGTACGTTTGAAGGTATTAAAAACAGCCTTAAATGGGTGGTATAAAATCAGGAGAATGTGGGGGATCTGTTATTATTCAGAGTTTGCTCCAATCTGGGATTCCCCCGGTATGCCCGCCTGTCTGATGGACAGCCTTGCGAAACCCATAAAGGAAGCTGGTCTTATGATCTGGGCTGACCTCATTTCCGCAGAAGGTGTCCATCCATGGGAGGTGTTAAAGGCCCGAATTGGTAGTTATTTTTCCAAGTTCAAATATCTCCAATTGGTTTCTTGGTTTGCTGCAGAGAGAGAATATATAGGTGGAAATTGGGAAATAGAGTCTCTTTTCCAAAATACAAACCTTATCAAAAAAGAGGCAGGCCTTTGGTATAAAAGACTTTTGGAAATTGATACGACTGAGTCTCCCCCACAACAGATGGTTTGGAACCTGTCAGCCCTGGACAATGTTGTTGAAGAGCTATATGAACCTTCACTGTTTATATTATATAAATCTATTAAACCAGCCTCGTTAAAAAAGAACCATTTTTATGTTATCAACCGGTTATATTATACCCCCAAGAAAATAGCCAAGTTTGCTCCCCTTGTATCTGCAAAATGCCCAAGATGTGAATTCTCCCTGGCTAATGATTTACACATCTTTTTTGATTGTGTGAAATTAAGGCCTTTCTGGAAGCAAGTGGAATATGCACTCCAAGCCATTTTCAAAGTCAAGATCAACTTGAATCTTCCTTTAGTAATTTTTGGCATTAATAATGATCTGATGAACTGGATGACTGCAAAACAGAAAGGTCTGATTATGTATTTAATCCTTATCGCCAGAAGGGAGATATGCAGGCTGTGGAAAGATCCATCTCCCCCACTATACGAAAAATGGTTGAGGGCTTCATTTAGTGCTGCCCGATTAGATCTTGGACATCTGGATGGTATGGAATTCAGCACTTGGTCACCACTCTTAATTTGGGGCAGAGATTTGAGACTGATCTAGTACCCCCAGGTCCTATGATTACACCTAGCTTCAAAAGAAGTTGACCTGGGTAGGTCTATAGCTAATGCAAAATGCAGACGCCAGGGGGAGCTCAGGTTCATAGATGGCTTACTGCTCTTTATTGCAGGTGCTATATGGTGAGATGAGGACAAAAATTTTTTTTTTTTTTTAAATAAGAAAGTATTGTGGGGGTAGGCATCTACAGGGGCTCTGGAGTGGAGGAATCTCATGATGGTCGCAGTTTCCTTTTAAGGGAAGCGGTTCCATGTAGTGACCTTGTGTGGGTGGGTGTCGGTCAGCATGAGGAAGTTGAGGCTGTCTGTGGCAGGGCTTGGGGTGCAAAGTCTTGGTAGATGGTGTTAATTCTGTTGAGGAAAACGTGTGCTAGGGTGTTGCAGAGATCTTGCAAGGGTGTGATGTTGTTTTCTGTTGCTGAAGGGGTGGGGAATTCTTAGTTTTTTAGAGGATAGGCGTCAGTTGTACAGTTTATTCAGTCAATAATAGGTAAAAATAGAAACCTGTTTTCATATTTCTCTACATCATTTTGGAATCATACAAGTCTTCACTCATTAGGTTAGACATGCCTACGGCGAGGTTTAATTGAGAAGGCAAACCAAAGCGGCCAAATGTCTATGTGTCACATTATTTTCAAAGTGATAACTTTTTATATAGTGCATCATGCTGCACATCTGCTGCTCTAAGCATTTTAAATAGCAAATATTAATGTTATCAAATTTAACTGTACTCACTTTGCGGAACTGGGAAAGATGAAACACTGACTTGGCCTTGCTGGCATTCCTAGTACTGCATGCTGAAGCATATTTCAGCAAGTGTACAACTCTATAATCCATCGTGGTAAAAAAAACTAAAGTGTTCATCTTAAGTTTGATCTCCAAATAGTTGTAAAATGGCATTTCTCTATTTATCTACCTCTAACAAAATCAATGCTACATATACATTCTTTATGAATTGTGCTCCATCTTTTCTCAGTCCCTTCGAACTACAACTGGTGCTTGTGACATTCATGGAACCTCAGCGAGGAGAGGGGTGAATAATGAAGACAAGGCTGGCAAACATTAACTTTGATTGTTACTATCATATTGGAAATGGAAAAAATACAAAAAGTATAATGATAGATGTCGGTTAGAATGCACAGGTTAAATTGAGGTCTGATTGAGAGAAGAAAAAAACAAATGAGGTAGATTTTTATGATAACAAATGTAGATAAAACACTCCGATTTTGAGGTACACATTGTCCATAATGGCAGTACAGCGTACCCAGATGTCAGATGTTCATTTGGAGTTTAGTTTTGAGACTGTGTAACCACTGGAAATTAAATTGCAAAAAAGAACAGCATTGAGACAATTAGAGAAGTATTGCTGTTTAGAAAATGACCTGCAAAGTAACATGAATGTGGATGTATAGAAAACCCGACCTGGCCTTGAGTATTCCCAGATTTAGCTGTGTATTTTCCCTAAGAGGTCTGAAAGGATGCTAGACTGCTTGGCACAGACATCATCTCTGTCAATAGTAGAATGGAAAGACAAGTCCAAACAGTTAGTTTGACAAAATAAACACATAAGGGAGTGATGCAATTGTCCAACAATTTTACTATAGAGATTTTTCTCTTCGTTTTCTTCTGGTGTGCACTTGTTCAATATTGTCAATATCAATATATTCTTCAGGTTTGAAATAATAAGGGACCAATAGTGTGACGTTTCAAAACAAAACAGTTTTTTCTTTTTATTCTTCAAAACATCAATGACTCTGCCCAGCCAACTCATTACGTCCTCATAGAGGACTTCTTCAGGGGTAAAATATTTCCGTGCAGTAAAATCACATCGGTATGAATGAATTGTTGGAGAATTGTGGCACTCCCTAATGTGTTTATTTTGCTTGTTTGTATTCATGGTTTTTCGGGGTAGTTTAACCATTAAGGGGTGTGTGCCCATTTTTACCACTCAACAGGATTAGCATTTGTCCAGCCATATATAGGCAGAGACACTCTTGCAGTGGGGTTGTATATAATTAGCTTGACAGCTTGGGGTAGGGAATACTTCACTGTACATTATATTATGATAGATATTTGTTGTGGAGTGAAGGTGCCCTCACTTCACTGCCATTTGCTCAAATTCCAAGGAATTAGATTAGAGGACAATGCAGTAGGAGAAACACACTTGTGGTCCTGTTGTTATAACTCACATTGATGAGGGAATGATTCGATTACAAATCCTACAGGGTGCTTTGAGTCATACAATGTGTTTTTGTAGACACACACTTGCAATAATAGTGGGAGAAATTGTCTGCTAGGCTCCAATAAATGTCAACCATGACACAAGAGAATCTGATCCTTGGAAGGATGGATGGAGGGCAGCTGTACTTCTTTGATATGCTTTGAAGAGAGCTGAATTGGCCACACCAGGCCAACTTAAGAGCATGATCCCGAAGACAGCTGTTGTCTTCCAAGGAGAGCACCTGCATTTATAAAATATGGAAGGATATGGACCTGAACAGGTATTATAACTGTTGATTGATTCAGATTTAAATAAAGGAGCTGCACAAACCATGAGCATGCTGGCTATTTTAAGACAGGTGGGATGCTCAGACAGTGTAGAGCACAGACAAAACTTGCTTTTAAAGTTTGTAGGAGTGAGACAATACCTGCCGCGGTATCTAGAAGTCGGACAGTAATAATATTGTGTGAGGTGGTTTCAAGGAGACAACTATATTAGAAACATTGTGCAACTGAGCTTGTATCTTGTTTTTTTTTAATTCCTCAAGATTTTAGTAGGAGTGCCATCTACCAAACTGAAAAAAGTGGACGTAGTTGCATAATGACAAATGACACGCCCTAGAAGTCCTGACAGTTCTTGACATGCCTGAGATTTGTAGACACATGTCTATATTTTTGGTTTTATTGGATACCATCATATAAACAGCACACGTTTGACAAGCATTCAGATACAGATAAAAAACCTACACAACCCAAACGGCATTAAGGGGCAAATCTAGGGGCTTTCTTTTCACTATCATCAAAATACACAATGGGCCCTATTCACAAAGGTAAATTCAGTCATAAACATACATTTACAATCAAATTTACCATTTGTACACCAACCAAGAATTCACAAGACTATTCCTGGCAGGTACAAAACCATTTATGGAGAGGGAAATTGCTGCTGCAAAAGCAGTAATCTCTGCAGTAGTGTAGCCTACTTAATGGTGGTAAGTGGGCATGCCAATAGAGGTTCAGGACACTCGCTAACATGTACACTTGTGGACATTTCTAAGCTTTGAACGGGACCTTGCCCATCCTAGAAATGGTCAAGGATTAACTCCAACAAAAGACTGGAGTAACTCTCCTTCCAGTATCTCCTTCCACAGATTTGCTGCGGAGCTAGGAGAAGGGCTATTCCCATAGGCAAAAAAAATTCCTAGCAGAAATAAATGCATATGCACAAGTTACCCTATTCCCTCTGCGTGGAGTTCTCCATTTTCTAGAACTCTATACAGGGAGAATAGGAGCATGTTGGAAAAATCAGTCCACCTTTAAAGGATTATGCCTGGAGCAGCTATCCAGGTATACTTCTGAGAATGTTGGTGAATTACAAATAGTAGGCTCAAATGGAGATCTCCACCCATTTTATTTTTATTTTTTGTGAATTGATAACACTAACATTGCACAGTTCTCTGCTTTGGGTAGTGGAAATTTAAGTCTGTTTGAACATCAGAAGCAGTGAAAATGAATGACATTTAAAAAAGTGAAAAAATATCTTTACTCAAGAGAGTGGTTTCTGCTTGTTCAAATATTCCCCCACCCTCTTGAGAGCTGTTCTGCTTCACTGAGCCTCTTCATTAAAGGTACATTTGAACATAAATGTACGTTTATGACTGAATTTCTCTTTTTTACTTATTCCCAAGGCCTGCCAGGAATCCATGAAGGCTTTCCAATTGAGCGTGCATAGTTTTGCTTGTGTTGCAATCTTCACCACAAAGGCAAACAATATGTATGCATGTGAGTGTTCCAAAACTACTCTTGTATGCCTTTCTACCCAAGAAATGGACTGAAGTGGCTCCCCTTCAAGGATTGGAAGAGAAAGAGGTCACCCCCAATTTAGTCAGGGTAAGATAAAGGCTTTCTTCATTGGAAAAAGTGAGCTAACAAAAAGAAACTCAGGGGCATATCAGCAAGGGCCGGTGATAATTATCGCTCAGCGCTCTTAGCGCGAGGATAATTATCGCCGGCTAACGCTGAATTTTATCGCTGAGATAGCGTGCTATCAGCAATGCTTATCTCAATGGCGATAAAATTCCAGGCGCAAGCTGCCAAATGTGCGATTATCGCTGGAAATCCAGTGATAATCGCACAACGCTTGCCGATACCTTATCGATGCCCGATAGAGCAGGGCAGACTCAGCCATGATATCCACCTTCCATTGGATATCATGGCTAAGTCAGATGAAAAGCAGGCGTAAGGAATGTAGCGATAACCGCGGTTAGCGCTACTTTTCTTATGGCTCTGCAGGTTAGCGTGAGGCTAGATAATAGGAGAAATGTCGGTTAGCGACATTTGTAACCAAAAAAGGGGGACGTGGGGGCCTTTATTCACTCCTGTAAGAGTGGGAGGTCCAGCATAAACAATAGGCCCAAATGAACGTTATCCAAAAGGAGGTTATGCCGTTCCTCTCTAGTAAAAACTTACAAAAGTACAGAGTCAGGGAAGACAAGAATCCCAGCTGCCCCAAGGAATGGGGTCAGTGTGGGGAATCCATATTTCGAATAGTAATGCCCTCACACACCCTTGCAGGTGTCATGCTTCATCATCTGGGCTGCTCCTCATCGGGTCGGCGGTGCAATACCCGACGGGCTCCCTATAGTAGGGGCTCTTTGCCGGAGATCTTTTTATCTGAATGCCGTATGGTGAAGTGCGGGTATAGGGGCAGAACTGTGTAGAGTAGTGAAATAAATTAAAATAGGGAGGGGAGTGCCGAAGTAAGCAAGTTTTATTCTGGGGGTCTCCTCCCCTAATTAAAAGTAAAGAACAAAAAACAAGGCACTAACCCGAGTGTAATGTCTCGTGTAGTGTAATTCCTTGTTTCACTCAGTGTGGGTCAATATGTTTCTCGCTCTTGGATTGTTATCCACGCGATTCTTCAGGACCTAAACAATAGTAACTATCTACACCTAAGTTGTGTGGTGGATTGTCTACTCACGATAGTAGTGTCAAATGGTTATAGTACCTGGATCTACCTATTGGGGAAGACAAAAACATATAGATATCTTTCAGGTTGAAGTGATACAATAAGCATAGGCACGGTCTAACGGTGACTCTGACTTCTAATCAAAAACACTTGTGAAGTGAACGTTATTACGTTAGAGGATTAAAATAATTAAAAACAGGTGGTGGGTCTCCATAGTGAGCTAATGTGACTATAAGCCCCTATAGAATACAGTGATGCAGCAGAAACATTATTAGGTACTCATCCTAATCAGTATGATCCCCAGGCATCAACAGTACCCGGTGGGATATGCATAGCGCTTGATTCCTAAAAGTTGTAGGACTAAGCAGATAGACAGTTTATATGTCAAAAGTCAAGCAAAAAGTCTCTATTGAACAGCATTGCCCTTGTAGACAAAATCTTATATGGTTCCCTATATAAGCTCGAGGAAATCGTCAGACTGCGAGATGTACGAAGGGAGGTTGGTTGGGGGATTTGTAAGGGGGAGGAGAGAATAGAGCTTAAAGTCGGCTCTAATTAATGCGGGTCACTATTGGTATACCACATGGAAGGATTATTGGAAAAAGCGGGCAGATCAAGGTGCAATACAGGTTATCAGACATACTCTAACAGAGTGCTGTAGAAATTATGACCGCTAGCGTCAGGGAAAAGGTGTGTGGTTCGCGGTGACAAATACGAAGAGGGCGTTATTATGCCAAAAAACGATCTCGACCTTAGCGTGAGTTACACGGAGGTGTATATATCTACCTGTCTGCAAAGGTGGTGTTGTTGCAGAAATAGTGTGGGGGGAGGGGGGGCGCAGGGGCCAAAGTACAGTGGAGGTAAAAGGTGGTGGGTGGCTGAATGCTACTCAGTTGTGATAAAGTACATCAATAGTAATGAACCCGCTAATCGTCAGTCACACAAAGAGGACACAATTTAACGTGTTGCTTCGAAGACCGGGGTGTGTTGTCCCTTCGGATCGGAGTGCCGACCGATACTAGAGATTTGCTGTTAGGAAGTTTTTAGAAAAATGCAATAGGGATATCAAAGGGGAAAAGTCCCTGTTGTTACTTACAGTTGTTGCGCGTTGTGCTCGAAAGTCGACCTGCCCTGTCCACCGGGTCCCGGAAGGTGAAGATCAACATCCCTCCCCGGGTTTAAAGGAATGGCGCTGGTCACGTGCCTAGGGGTATGGGTGGAGCCACGAATTATGCCTCATCTATTGTGTGGCTAATGTGGCGGCCATCTTGGGATGGTGTCTATAAGGATTCGATAGGAAGGTGAATCCTGAATTAAATCGAGCTTCTAGTGTTATATCTACAAAGATAAGTGGTTGAAAATAATTCAGAAACCAAAAGTGTTTGTTTTTTGGATTATATGCATATCAAACAATGAAATCAATATGGAAATCACTTGGGTTAGTGATTCAAAATTATGTCACTAGGCTAAAACGACATTAGCGAAATTTCTCACGTTCTTTTGGGAAGGAACGCCCACTTTGCATCTCATTAGAGATGCAAAGCTGGGCGTTAAGGGAAAGGGCGCTAAGGCAAGGATTCACGCGATAGCGTGACCTTGCTGATAAAGCGATAAAATTATCGCCGCTCTTCGGCCGAAAACAGACGCAAAAGCGGCGATAATTTTATAGCGCCGCCTTGATGATATGCCCTTCAATTCTCAATGTGATGATAAATGGACAATTACACGCTGGGGAATAGGAGGCTTTACAAAACGTCAAATGACGTTGCCAGGAGTACTCCTGAAAACCCTTTGTCTGGCATAGAATTCCAGGCATACTCATAGAAATGTTTGTGGAAAAGTTTGACTAATATTTTCAGGCAGCGATGTAAATCTCCAACAGTACTTTTATGGCTTTTCTTTGCAAAGAGGACCTACAATGTCCATCTGGTTTTGTTCACAGTTCCTGCAATGTAATTGACCAGCCTATTCAAAAATCCCATGTCTCAAGGCACCAGGGAATTAGGAGTCCTTTTAGATCCTTCTGCACCTTCTATTTCAGTGATATCATTTTCATATGGTATCTCCCTAAAGAAGGCACAAATTGGTCCTTAGTACGAGGCACAGCTGCAGCAAACCATGAAAGCGTATAATTGACAGCATCTGACAAAGGTCTTTCTCTAAAACTGGTAACAAATAGCCTTGCATCATTCTTTATACACTAGCTGGTGAGAGTTTTCTATGATCAGTGACAGTATCAGCCCAGTATAATATTTGTTAATAGTATTCACTCTATCTGTGTGGTTTCTTTTTGATTTGGTAGTTGCACAGCTTCATTGTGATGTCAAGATTTCCTCCTATGCCATGCACGGCAAGCTGGGTGTAGAGGGTAAGTTAACTTATGATTTAGGAGGCCAAGTGAGGACCAGTGATTGAATTTCAGGGCCTAGGTTTTCTGGGCAAGTCTATAGTTGATGCCACTTGGTCAAATGGTCTTTGTGTGAAATGCCTCCCGGTCAGTCATGGGTGACTCCTGGTGCAAACATTTCCAGGACAGAGTCAATGGGTGATGCCACTGTGAGTTAAAGAGTTTTGTGGGTGTCACTTCCAGAACAGTGTACATGGAAGACATCAATTCAAGTAAATCCATGTCCACTTTTGGAGCTTGAAGGAGGCATGCCTTGATGATGTTCACCCTTAAGTACTGGGGTAAAGCTGATTATTTTACAACTTTTGAACATATATTGTTTTCCTTGTTTAGTTCACCCTAATATTTACCATAAGGCATTGGGGAAACCTGAGTGGTGAGATGTAAGGCTGTGTGCTTCCACCTTCTTTTTGTTTCAAAAGGTTACTTGAGATAACGAGTTGATGAGCTCTTGCCAATGCACCTGTGCCCAGTGAGTGGTACAGAGACCTGAGTACTCTTTGGGCAAAAAACTGAGCAACCCCAAAATAATGTGTTGCTCTCTATTAAAGAAGGACAACTATCCTGACACATATCTAGTGATACACAGCACTCTGTCACCACAGTTACAGAGCATCGTCTCTCCGAAAATATAAATTGGGCACAATATATTTAATCAACACAAACATTTCTTTTAAATAAAAAACAATAATTTATCATTTTAAATAGCACCCTACTCTCTTACCTGACCATCCTAACAGCCTGCTACTAAATTATACATTTCTAATTAAATTATAGACAATTGAAATTACACATGAAAACTCCCAAAATGCACTTAAATAATTAAAATAATGAAAACAATAATGTGTATAATTAAGTACAAATTAATATTTCATTATGATTAAAAATTAATTTAAAATAGAAAGCAATAATTTATAGTTTAAATAACTTCCCACACCATTCCCCTGCAAACTGGACCCACTACTAAATTAAAAATTAACAATTCAACTAAAGAAAATAAAATTGACACATTACAAATGACAAAATACACAATTATTACAACAATTTCTCAATTAAAAAATTTACATAATTACCAATTAAAGATGTAATTAATATAAAAATGAAGTTAAAATAAACAATAATAATGTATTATTTAAATAACCTACCACCCTATTGTCCTAAAACCCAATAACCTGCTACTAAATTATAAATTATTAGTTAAATGTTAAGAATGTGATTTCATATCAAAACGTACAAACCAGACTAAAAAACAACTATTATAGTAATATTAATACATATAATGAATATATTAACTAATGTATAATAAAATAGTTAAATGTGATTTAATACAAATATAATAAACTAAATTGTATGTAATGAATTTTAAAAAAACAATATTCTTCCTTTCTTTCTTTTGTTCTTTTTCTATTTTGACACAATAACACTGCAACTCCATATTTTCTGAAATAATATTTTTGTTATTCACCTTCATAGCTCAAAATTGAATGAAGGAGTTCATGTGATAGAATGATGTCAATAGATTAATAATGCCAATTTACTGAGCATTATGATTTTGTTCAACAACAAACATTGCTGCTTCCACACATCATATTTCCTTCTTCCTCATCCAATATTGAACTCCTTTATAAAAGATTCAGATTATAGCTGGAGAATTCATCAGATAACTGTCAATGTCAAAATTAAACAGTATTACAGGAAGATCAATGCGATAACAATTGAATGAAATTGCCTGTATACAAAACAATAAGAACAGGTGTGCTAATCTATAACACTGTCTTTGAGAATACCAGGCATACATTTCATCAAATCTCAGTATGAAATACTACGTCTTTAGATGATCTGCCTAGATAATTGCTAGATGAGTGAACATTCTTATTCCATGACAAATATTGAAGTAAGCCTAAAAGGGAGCACCTAAAAAGCGGGAATGAGAATAACAGGACTGAAACTGACTACTGACACAGCTTGGAACAGACGGAGATCAGAACACTGGACCAGAATCGGGTAATGGCTGTGAAAGATAAAACTAAAGACAACACAAATACAGATCAATAAACAATTGTAAGGCACTAGGAAAGTCAAGCAGAAGAGTGCTGAGTGAGTCTCCATGCAAGGAGCACCAGGCTTTGAAACTCACTGTCACCCTCGGTAACAATAACTAAGGGCCTGATTTAGATCTTGGCGGGTCGGGTCCCGCTGTCACCTTTCGGTGGTCTTCCCACCCACCGACTGTTATCCTCCCACCCTGTTTAGATGTTGGCTATTGCATAGACAAAAGACCACCGCGGTCCTGCTGTCACTGCCAGGAAATCTCAAGCACGTTGATGGTGGGATAGGCAAAAGGGGCTGTCGGAGGGAGTAACACCAATTTCTCTGCAGGGTCAATCATGATGTGTCTTTCCACCGACTCAACTGTGTCAGGGAACCTCCACACCCGAGTTGGCAGAATGGAACAACTCTAAGGCACAAATTCACCTTAACTCACCTTCCCACTTCCTCTACCACCATGGGCACAATCCTACAAGTCCTGCTACTGCTGACTGATCACAATGGAAATCAACACCTTCGTCCCCATTACCTGGTACCTGTTTTCACTTGGCTGTGCAGATATTCTCAGGACTCGTGCATTATTAAATTACTCACACAAGAAATAGCATATCACTGTGCAATGCATATGTCTCTAATGTTGATATTTAAGAAATTTTAAGAAACGCACATGTATAATCACATTGTGTTAATAAATTAGGTGCCAGCTGCCTTACAAAAAAAAGGTATCAATTCATAAATAAGAAACTCAACATACAGGTGGGTGGAAATAAAGTACGAAAATCCTCACAATAAAATCATATGCACCACACATCATTTGGATAAGTGCAATCTAATCTTATGTAGAAATTGCACTAGACAAGCTGTCACCATCACCTATAGATTACCTGGAAAATCAATGGCAGTCCCAAATTTGAAGACCTCTACACATTCATCCATGTAACCTTTCCCTTTATCTAGTGCAAGTTCTGTATTGTATAAAAGTTCAATTTGCACATAATATTGCAAGTTGAAATGCATATGTGTACATAATTATCAGTAATCAAGGTGAAACAAACCCACCTGTGGGAAAATATCCTTAAATAATGTCCCAACATCTATTTGTTGGTGCAATTGTCCACCTCTATTCTGTTTAATGGCTGCACCTAAATTCAAATCACCATCACATACCATATGAGCCAGTGTATGCAATTAAGATAGTAGACATTTAAAAAGTATGTACGAGTATCTGCCATCATGCTGAAGAAAATTAGGCACTACACATTTTACACATTGCCAGGAATCAAACAATTGCAAAGGAAAATTAAAGGCAGGACTAACTTGGTGTAAAGAAAAAATAGGATTTTTTCACAATGAGATAATTCTCAACTAGTATGAAACAAGGCAGGTACCAGTTCTTAAGAGTCCACAAACTCTTGTGCACACATGTGCTGTGGCTTGCTTCAAATGGCACTGACAGGGTAACTTCCCAAGGAAGGGGCCTCTAGTGGGCAGAGCAGGCACCTCAAAGATGTTACTTAGTAGAGGGGTGTTTGTGTTTGGGTTTGGGAGGGGTGTACTTGGGTTTGGGAAAGGGTGCGGTTTTGGGGGGCTTTTGGGAAGTGTGGCTTTGCTTTTAGGGTGGGGCATTTGGATTTCTTAGGGGTACCTTGGGAGGTAGTAGGGGTGGGTATGATATTTATAGGGGTGGATTGGGATGTGGAAGGGATGGGTTGTGGTGGAAGGGGTATGTGTGCATTTAGGAGGGGTGGGTGTAGGTGTGGCAGGGTTCAGGGCAAGGGCAAACAGAAGACTTTCACGAGGAAAATGGGATGGATTGGCGGGGGATTTGCAGATGGTAGGTAGAGGGAGTGGAAGTGTCTGTTGTGCATGTGTCTGTTGATGGTGCAGGTGCCTGTGGGTCTGGTATATGTCATGGACTTTTGGGTATGTCTTGCTTTGTTGGTGTGTGTTGTATGGGTGAGTTTGGGCATTTGTGTTTTTTGGTTTTGTGTTCTGTGGAGAAGCTGGGTGTAGTTGGGGTGAATGAGTCTGTGGTGGTGGGTGCAATGTCTGGGGCTGTGATTGTGGTGGTGGGTGTGGTGTCTGAGGCTGTGATTGTGGTGGTGGATGTCCCTGTGGTGGTGGGTGCAGTGTATAGAGGTGTTCTGGGGTGGTAGATGGGTCAGTGGTGGTAGGTGCAGTGTCTGGTGGTGTGCTGGTGATGATGGGTGTGTCTGTAGTGGTGGGTGCAGTGTATGTGGTTGTGCTGAGGGTGGTTGATGTGTCTGTGGTGGTGGGTGCAGTGTCTGTGGTTGTGCTGGGTGTTGTGGTGATGTCCGTGTGTGTGGATGCATGCCTCTTTTTTGTGTTGTGTACTTGTGTCTGTGTGAGTGGGTGCGTGCAAAGGTGTGAGTGTACTTGGAACAGGTCTGCAAATTGGGAATTTGGATGAGGACAGGGCGGGGTGAGCCACAAGGTTGGAATGATTTGAAGGCTGTGGTCATTGAGGAGGCTAAACCTTGAAAAGACCTCTGTAGGCTAGACATAGCACTGTGAAGGCCTTCCAGATAGGCTACCATTTGTTGCAATTGGCAGCCAAACCCCTGGATGGTATTCAGTAGTGCAATATGAACAGAAATATTCCTGAGGAGGTCAATAGCCTCTTCACTCAGCACAGCCGGGGAGACAGGGGCAGGGGGTGTGGTACCTGGAGCTGGTACTCTCAGTGACAGACAAGGATGCAGGCATAATAGATGCAGTAGGGTTCACCACCACTAGGGATTGCTCGCTGGAAGAGGACTCAAAAGAAGATGTGTAGAGTCACTGGTGGCCTCCATGCCAATCCCCCCACCCTCTGGGTCACTGAGTTCCTTGTGTTACCACTAGAACCACTGTAGCCAGCAGTTTCACCGCAGATGTTGGCACCTTCTCCTTTGCCTTCCTGGGATCATGCTGAAATGACATTTACAATAGTTTTGTGGAATCTTTGTAAACAGAACATGACCTTTGATCACAGCAGTTTCCAAGATTTCATATTTCACCTGATTCAAGACTCTCAAACTTTGCTTCAGTATTAGCATAAGCTCATGCATGTACGCAACATTTTCAGAAAATATTTGGTCACAGTTATTTCATTCCCCGTGATAGCTCCTATATCATGTATTATCTTGTCTCTTATCCATCATTATTTATCTCCAGGAACTGTTAGCCTTTGTAGTTTTGACTAGTGAACTGATGCCACCAAAAAGGATATCAACCAAACATTGTACAGGGACTGAAAAATGCCTTCTACAGCATAAGTAAATACATAGTCCTTGTAAACATGTACAATACACTTCAATACAGAGCAAAACATTTTCACATTTCACTCCTAAATGCCAATAGTTATTTGAAGTTTGTTGTGTCTTAGTGAAATTGTTTCACTAATTATGCTGGCTTTCCCCGTAGAGCAAAATTCTTTAGAACAACACAGTAGTTTTTACATACATTAATTCACATGTAATACTTATTTCAAACACTCACATATCACAATATGGACTTTATTACACCTTGATGCATTTCAACAGTTGCCTAATGAGTAATGAGTTTGACCTGATTTTGAGTTTTCCTGACTCGCTAAATTTTATGCCTATCACAATTATTTGTCCAACAACAGATTGGCTTACACATACATATTTGTAGAGGAGTGAGACATCATCCTGCTAATCTGTCAATTTGAACATGTATGAAACAGTATTTCTGAGGTTAAACACAATTTGGATATGTTTGAATTCAAAATGTAGTCACTAGTCATTTTGGATCGCATGCTCCTGTTTGTGCAAACTCCAACTTACCAATATGATGTTTGGAATATCCACAGTATCATAACTGCCTAGTATGCTATGTCATATGTAATAGCGCTACCATTAAATCATCGCCAATAGTGCAGGAGCATCCCACCTGAAACAATAAACACTATTGGCCTGTTTGGTTCAAATGTACTTCATGGCATTAAACAAGATGATTTATATGTGGAGTTTAGGCAGTACTCTGTCTGCTCAAAACAGTCCATTGGTTGCTAACAGGATTCAGGTGGGACCCTTGCCAACATATCAATAGACAAAGCACATCATCATACACACTGTGTAAAAAGTACACCTTCAAAAACTCTTCCTGTGCATTGATCATGAAGCCCCCCTTAATGTTGATTGGAAACATCGTGCCTATAACCCAAAAATAGTCTGATAAGAACTTACCCCTATTGTTGCTGCTGCTGTTGAGCCTTCAACTACCCATCAAGCACCGGATAGGCCACCGCTAGAATGTGGGCTATTAGTGGGGTCAGGGTGCAACGCAGGCGCCTCCCAAGTTTGGAGGACTGGCCGAGCTGGTCTACAGCAGACTTTCAGGTCCAGCATCATAGATCTTCCCACTTTTTCCAGCAGTGGAACCTCCGCCACTTGAAGACCCCCAGGGTCCGCACCTTCCTGGTGATGGCCTTCCATATCTCCTGCTTCTGTTGGACGTTGACCTGTATGGATATAAGAAATGATAGAAAAAACATTGGTTTTGTGAATTTATGTTTATCTGTACTGATGTAAGACAATTTTGCTACATCTATCACTAGCATAACTCATATGTTAGCACACACCATGTGTACTGTCACATGCTGACCAAAACCAATATCTTCATATACACTTTTGAAGTGACTTGTTGACTAACCTCGACCAATGTCATGGTCTACATTCATCAATCCAGGCATGTGACATCATCTGGCCCAAGAGGCTCCTACATACTCTGTAATTTGGCCTGCTCCTGATCAGTGTAATATATAGTCAACTACTGAAGGCTAAACATAATTATTTATGGCACAGTGAATATTGGCCACTGGGAATAAGGGGCCTGCAGTTTGGAAATGACACACCTTGAAAAGGGAGTCTAATGACATTAAGTGTTAGCTCAAGTAGTTAGGTAGCTCTCCTTTTGTACTGTTGGCCATTTAAAAACATACAGGGGCATATTTGTATGCACACCTCATAATTTGCCCTGGCAAGGCTATATATTTATGACAGATGTACCTCAGGACTTTAGTTATTTGCCCCTATGACTCAGCCCAAGTCTGGCCAATAATTCTGACTGCGCTCTGCTCCTTGTCAGGACTTGATATCTGCAGCCTGATAATCTGGATGTGAAATCAACATAGGCTTCCCTTAACTGTTCAATGCAAAAAGGGCCTTGTGCCTATCTAAGAAATGGCCTCAAGACTGTGTGCTACTCTGAAGGGGTCTGGGAGCTACTGGTTGCTCCTAAACAACTGGTTGGAGAGGCCAGATATAGATTGAGGGCCTGATTATGAGTCTGGCAGTCCGATGCCCTTCATTATACTGGTGTCACGTGGTGGTGGTGCAGCCACAGCTGCACCTGAGGTCCAACCGCCCCATTACGAGTTGGGTGGTCGGACCGCCCTGGGACCCCCGCCAGGGAACCACCATTCACTGGAGGTGGCGCAGCACTCGTAGGCCGCTATATGCTTGGCAGGACCTGTCATATGTCCCCTGCAGGCCCTTTGTTTTTTTCCCTATGTTAGCATGAGCATGTTGCAGGTTATCCTCTGCTTTGCGCACATTACTGTACAGATGCATTTTGCTTTGTGCCACACTAAACTTTCACACAGAACCGGTTGTTGGTTTTATGTTCTGTTCTCTCCTGGGATTTAGTCTGTACACTGTAGACAGGGGAACAACCTTTACAACGCAACTTTTACAACGCACTACACTTACAACGCAATTTTTACAACGCAACATCCACTACAACGCATTCCATTACATCGCATGACACTACAACGCATTTTTAAAAACTACCTTTACAACGCATTCCATTACATCGCATACTACCTTTACAAAGCATACCATTACAACGCATAATATTACACTACACTATCCAACACTTACCCTACTGTTGCACCCCCTGGAGTTAGAATAGTAATTTTGACCCCTATACTATCCAACACTTACCCTACTGTTGCACCCCCTGGAGTTAGAATAGTAATTTTGACCCCTATACTATCCAACACTTACCCTACTGTTGCACCCCCTGGAGTTAGAATAGTAATTTTTACCCCTATACTATCCAACACTTACCCTACTGTTGCACCCCCTGGAGTTAGAATAGTATTTTTTACCCCTATACTATCCAACACTTACCCTACTGTTGCACCCCCTGGAGTTAGAATAGTAATTTTTACCCCTATACTATCCAACACTTTCCCTACTGTTGCACCCCCTGGAGTTAGAATAGTAATTTTTACCCCTATACTATCCAACACTTTCCCTACTGTTGCACCCCCTGGAGTTAGAATAGTAATTTTTACCCCTAAACTATCCAACACTTACCCTACTGTTGCACCCCCTGGAGTTAGAATAGTAATTTTTACCCCTATACTATCCAACACTTACCCTACTGTTGCACCCCCTGGAGTTAGAATAGTAATGTTTACCCCTATACTATCCAAAACTTACCTTAAATGCAATGTAATATTATGCGTTGTAATTGTATGCGTTGTAAAGGTAGTATGCGTTGTAATGGAATACGTTGTAAAGGTAGTTTTTAAAAATGCGTTGTAGTGTCATGCGATGTAATGGAATGCGTTGTACTGGATGTTGCGTTGTAAAAATTGCGTTGTAAGTGCATGCGTTGTAAAAGTATGCATTGTAACGTCATACATCCCCGTAGACAAGGTAAAACAACAATACCCCTTGTTATTTTGTTCTTGTCAGGCCTCAGCACCTAGACAAAACACACCAATGCAGCTGTTATTTGGGAACACGTACATTGTCATATAGCTGGGCACAGAATAGGTAACAACACACTTTTAAAAAAATTCTAAAGTATAACATTGCATCTTCAAATGTTGGTACAAATTTATGGATGATAATGCCAATACATCAACAATTAAGTAACTCGCCGGTTCCACACAGACGTTGGCCACAACAATATTCTGCTCATATTAAACATGTAAACCAGCAATTATAGAAGCGACACTCCAGCCTGTCAACGTTTCGTACCCACTGTATGAGCTTTTCCCCCCAAAAAACACATTTAAAGCATGATTAAAAAATACAATTCTAATTCCAATGGTTCATGTGATATCCTCTCAGCCAACTCCAGTCGGTACAAGTCTGCGTTCAAATTGTGTGAGGTAACAACACACATGGAGAGGGATCTTTCCAGGGAAGAGATCGTGACAGCACCTGAGATATAGAACTTTCATCTAAGATACAGGGTCTCCTGCCAACACCCAGAGATCTTCTGATAAATAATCACTTTGCTTCTGTAGAATGGGAGAAGGGTTAGGCTATCATGTATTATCTAATGACAACTCATTTTATAATTTATGGACTACTTGCTATGCTGACCGTATTTGTGTTAGGAATCTTCTTACTTATTGTGGGACTATACTGCATACTGGAGGATGATAGTTAAAATCAACATTCTAAACTTTTCTAGTGTTTCTGTCAGATCTTATTGTGGATTAGCACGAGTGTGAGAGCAAAAGGGTGTGTCCTGCAATCATGATTCCTGAGAGGGTCACGAGTGTTGTGTTCTGAGGTGGTCCCACTAAAAGTAACGTGTAAATTGCTAGTGGCAGGTAGAGCGACTCTCTTGTATCCCAACCCAGAGAATGAAGGTATCATTATAGTTAATGTCTATATGCAGGGGATTAGAGATAAAAAGTATAAATCTGAAATGGAAAAATTTGAAAAAGATGTGCAAGATTTAATTGAGGTACATTCCAGAGATTTGTTTATACTGATGGGAGACTTTAACCATAAATTGTACCCCTGTAGAGTCGACCAGGGGTATAAAGAGCTACTCGCTGCATATAAGATTACATCCGCTTGTTTTCCTAAGGGGGGATTGGTACCACGCAATATAGCCCTAAGGACCTTTTTTGGGCTGATTGGGGCTAGTCTGTATGATCACACATTTAGGATAGGTAATCAATTATGCCCCATAGATTATCTTTGTTCATGCTTGGGACTTTGAACTCATTAGAGCGTTTGAGGTAAAGAAAGAGGAGAGAAGTGACCATTGGCCACTGATGCTAAAGATTGTAGGAGGCAATAATAATTAAAGTGACACATTATCCCTCTGGAAGTGGATTATCCCAGACGACTTACTACTCGTCTATCAGAGGAGTGTTTGGGAAAGCTTGCGGCGTTCCAGCAGGCCCATACACTAGAGATAATCCCTACCACTTAAAATACAGGATGGTTCGAAAAGGTTATTTCTGATGTGGTGCAATGTTTAAGGGTGGATCTAAAAAGAAATAGCCATAGGGACCATAGAAAGGGGGGATCTCAGGGTAAAAATAAGAACTTGTTTAATGAGGAATGTAAAAAATGTAAATTGAATTTAAGGAAAAAGGAAAGACTGCTAAGATTAAAGTATGATTTATATGCGTTCAACAGCCTACAGAAACTAAGGAAACAATCTAAAAATTCTATTAGAAAGTACTAAAGAACCTATAAAGAGAAGTGTTGATGAAGATTATTGGAAGCTATTGAAACAAGAAATGTAAAAGTATTCTGGAAATTAGTCCAAGACTGTTCAGGTAGGAAACAGGGGGCTATGAACTGTGTGGCGACTGATGAGACATGGCAGAGTTATCTGGGAGAATTATAAGGGAAAGGGGTTGGTCAAGAAAAACAGAAAGATACATTATGGATAGAGGTGGAACAGGATATTAGGCGTTTTTTTACGTTATCCAATGTAAGACAAATTATATCTAAGTTAACACTAACCCATGCTGCGGGACCAGATAATCTACAGGCGGTAATTATTCAAACTAGACTGGATTGGTGGGCAGATTTTTTCACCAAAATGTTCAATAGCATCCTGGACTCTGGGAAAATACTGGTAAATTGGAGAGGGGCAATTATTAGACCCATCTATAAAGGAGGATATATTCTGCTACCTAAACATTACAGGCTAATCAATCTCTTGGATATCATTGAAAAGGTGTTTTCTAAAATTATTTGGGGAAAATTTAAGGAGTGGGATGAGGACAATGAAGTTGCGCCTCCAGAACAGGGTGGCTTCTGGGAGGGCCACTCTACAATTGATCACTGCTTCGCGTTATGGGCATTGCCTCGGAAGTCTATGGAACAGGGGGGTAGTTTGTTCTGCTGTTTCGTAGACTTTCGGGCTGCATTCAACCTGGTAGATCGAGAATGGCTATGGGAAATGCTGGGAGACTTAAATATCCCCATGGGGCACCTGTCTATAATACAAGGGCTACATAGTCAGAATTGGGCCCAAGTTATTCTTGATACAGAGGGTACACTGTCACAGAAGATACTGATTCAAAATAGGCTAAGATAGGGGTGTGTTTTAGCCCCGTTGCTTTTCTTTTTATAGCAGATTTGCCCACCACCCTGAGATTGGTGCGGGGGCCAGCCCAAAAATAGATGGGAAACATATTGCATGCTTACTTTATGCAGATGACTTGGTGATTATGTACCAAACAGAGATATGTCTGCAAAGAAAGCTCAAAGTGTTTGGTGTTTACTGCAGTCGGAAGAAATTTATAGTAAACTTGGGAAAAACAAAGATTCTCTGCTTCAGCAAAAAGAGGAAAATTTTCAACTGGGTCCTGGACTCCATAAAATTGGAGAAAGTTAATGAGTATAAATATTCAGAAATCTAGTTTGAGAAATCTATGAAGTGGAAAGTTCACCTGGATGCACTATGAATTCGGGCCCTATCATCAGTTAGTGGCCTGAGAAAATGTAATGACATCTATGGAGTAATGACGGATAGACCAGTCCTGAAAGCTTACAGGGCTATGGTACCTCTTCAGTTCTTATATGGCACTGAACTGCTATACTTAAGTGGTAAGAGGAAGTGGGACGTTGAAGAAGAGAAATGTGTAAAAAATTATTGGCCCTACCTACAGCCTCCATGATACAGGCTGTAAGATTAGAAACTGAATCGTCTCATGGGAGAAAATGGCAATTATGGCACTAATAAGATTCTGGCAACACCTGGGTTGGGAAGAGGTGCAAAAAGTCGCCTTTTGATGTAGATGTGAGATCCTACAGAGAGAAATGAAGTGGGCTAAAGGGGTCAGAGAAACAGAGACTACGGTGTGTAGGGTACTAAGGGCTGATGTATGCCAGCAGAACTTTCATCCAACTATAAGTAAGATGGAACTCAGGCCAGCAGGGAAAGAAATATCATGGGACATGAATAGGCATTACTTGGAAGGGAAAAGATCTGTATGCTTTATGATTAAACCTTGGCAAAAAGGCCAACAATTCCTGTACATGGATATTCTTCCCAATCGCTGCTTAAGGAGACAATTATTAAAACATTAGGATTGGGATTAATCCATGTTACAAGAATGATAGGATTAATAGGGCTATGTTTGACCCAGAAGGGAAGTGTACCTGTAATATAGGCACAAAATGCAATATTTTGCACATCTTATTGATCTGTATAATTGTTCTTGATGCACGAAAATTGTGGCTACATCCAATCTTCCTAAAATACGGGGTTAGGAATCCTGACCAGGCAGTAGATCTGTCATTTGATATGCACGCATTAGAAGTAGCATGTGCAACACGGAGGTTTATGCTTGCAGTTAAAAATGTTCTTAAAAATGTGTAGAGTGGATGTTTTAGCACCAGTATAGATTTGATGAAAAACACACCAGTTTTTATTAATGATATTGGGAATCTAAACAATTGTTAGATAGATTGTATTTCTTTTAGAAGAATTTTTAATATATTTGAAGTGTTTTACAGGTATGATAACGTTTTCAACACAGGCTGGGTTTTAAATCGAAGATAGTTATGTTTGTATGTTTGTTCTTGTTTAAATACCAACGTTCTAAATAAACAATCTTTTTGAATCTGAAAATCGAATCACTTGTTCCTTGATGCGTGAGTAGGAGGGAAAGTGAGACACTATAACTAGTCGATCCTAGGCTCATAGGTACTCAGGTAGTAGGATGACTCAGTCTGTGCCTACTAGGGTTCTATGATCCCAGGCATAGTTCTGTGACTCCGCAGAATCCCGGCAACAGACTAAAGCATATTACGAGTTTTCTCTCTGCCAACGGTGACATTGAGGTTCCTCCTCCTGTGCCCCCTCTGCTTGTGCATGCACACAGGGTGACATAACATGGGCCCCCGTGTACATGCACAACAGTTCCTGCATGGCATGGATTTCCAAAGGCACCGCAAACTTTGAAAGAGGCACCGCCCTGGGAACACCACACAGCACACCCACCAGACTACAAATAATTTGTAATCTGGTGGGTGGGCGGCAGCGAGGCTCAGCCATGCAGGCGCACGGCAGAGCCGTACCGCCTGCCCTTGCACCACTGAAATGTGAGAGAGAGTTGTTGAATGATACACATAGCTAACATCATTATCATTTAGTTTGTAAAGGGAACATTTTTATGTACTGTTGTAAAGAGTCTATAATGTGTTCTCAAATTGCCATGATGTGAGTTTACAAAGTAGCACATGTCAGTCATACATATACATAGATACATCTCTCCATAAACACCAATTACACTCTGGGAATATTAACACACAGCACATAATTAAGTTGTTTAATTTTTTTACCATGGTAAAGTTCTTATTAATCCCCACCATCATTGCCCTCTGTAAGGAACAATATATGACATTTGAGATTACTAACTACACTTCACTCAGGGTACTCATAGGGACATTGTAATCTGTGTCAATGGAAGGAAACCAGTTAGACAGATTCTCATATTCATTTCAGACATGTACCTGTTCCTCCGGTGAGCCATAGAGCTGGCCAGACAGGGAGAGGACCTCCTGTGCCAGCAAATTCAGCTCCTCTGGCAAGAAGGCAGGGGTCATCTTACCTGCTCGTCCCAGCATCATTGCTCCCAGAGGCAAAACACAGTAGCAAAAGTGCGGGAGGTCTTGAGAGCAGCAGTGTTAAGAGGGAAATTAGATTTTTTTCCAACCGCCGCGTACCTGTACGCAACATACGTGATCGTCAGCGTAAACGGATACAAGCATTGCTCTTTGAACGTTGCTTTCAACAATGTTAGCCTATGGATGTGTCTATCATAGAGTTCACCACCCACTACACAGTTGACAACCGCCACACCTGTCTGATTCCAAATGCTAATCTAGGAGGTCAATCAGCTACCATTTCAGGAGTTCAAAATAATGTGTTTTTAACTGTAAAGTGCATCACCACCACACAAAATGTGACTAGTTTGTTTTCATATATAAAATTTGATGGACGCTCTTTCTTTTGAAAAAAAACAGTCATATGTAGTGCGTTACTGTGCTGAAAAGAGATATTAGTGCAGTGATGTTTACATCTCCATTGATGGTATTTTGAGATGAAATAATTTAGAAAAGGAAAATTGTGTAAATAACACATTTAAAATGTATTGTTTACATCTTCGTTAAATTTCTTAATCATTTTAGGCAATAAATGTCATTTGTGAAGAATAAAGGACAAAAAGCAAATATTCAATTAAAATTTGTAGTTAAACCATACATATTTTGTAGGAGAACATGACTTCACTGGTAATTATCAAATATTTTGCTGCTAAAAATTTAATAAAAGTTCAAATGTTTCTCCAGTGCAGTCATATGAACCCTGGGAGAGTGAAGAGATGACAGCCTCAGGTATACTGCCCATTTCCAGACCCTGCCATCATAGAAGAAAGGGATATAATGAAAAAGTTCAGGTTGAATAGGCAAACTATACTGGATTTATACCATCAGCTGTAGATCTTCAGCCTCACAACAGAAATCTCATATCTATTCCACCAATTGTCAAACTCATGCAGTACTTCATTTTCAGTCCAAATGATCCTTCTAATATACTGTGGCAGTATCTGTCAGTATGTCACAACAAACTTTTAGTGGTGTACTACAAGAAGTTCTATCTTCAATGAATAGACACATCAACAGCTTCTCCCAGTTTCCGTGGCACCAGGATTTAGCCAATGTGAAGGGGGACTTTTATGGTTTGGGTCGCCTGTCACATGTGGTTGTAGCAATTGATGGCAAACATTTTGCCTAGTGTCACCAACATGCCAGAGAACGTCTACCGGAATCGGAAACACTTCATTTAATCAACGTGTAACTTGTCTGCTTACAGGATTTTACAACACAAGCATCTGTGCATGTTTCTGAGGCTCTGCTCATGATTCCTTTGTAATATGGAACAGTCCCATAGCCCTGCAAATGTTTCAGCTTTGACCTGAGATGGCCAGGCTTGTTGTTCAGTACAATCTTTCATTATATTGTTTGGGGTATTTCTAGTTGCATAATCTGGAATTGCATTACATTATTTTGGCCCTTTTTTGTCTTTCATCTAGGAGACTCTGCTTATCCCAACCGGCCATGGTTTTTGGCACCGCTGAGGAATCCAACAACGCCAGGAGATGGCAACTTCAGTGAGGCCCATAGTGGAACACAGCCCCAGTGGAGCTGACTTTTGGGCTCCTAAAGGCCAGATTTGATTGCCGGAACACAACTGGTGCAGCCCTCCTCTACTCACCCAATAAGGGCTGCGAAATCACCGTGTCCTGCTGCATGCTCCACAACATCGCACTGTGATGGACCACCCCACATATCACAGAGGATGGAGACCATGAAGAGCCACCGGGAGAGGATACTCATATGCGAAATGAAGATGATAGTGGTGAAGGGAAAGGAGTTGATTTACGTCAAGATGTCATTGACTATTTCTTCTCATGAGTGTAAGTATATCCTTACATGTTATCTCTTATACCAACTATTGATGTGGCAATGAGAGAAGTGTGTGGTGGTACTTTGTTGGGAAGGGCAAGTTCAGGAAAAATCAGACCAAAGGTGTTTATTGATCAAAGTTTGGACACATTGACTACTGTGTTCAACATTTTTCATCTCAGATCATTTTCTGAATGTGTGTCCTCCAAAAGTTGACTTTGTAATTTAGCCATCATGTTCAGTGTGATTAGTAATCTTTTTTGTTATAATCAGTTTGAGGTTCCTTCACCATGTCATTTCCATTTGGACATTTCAGAGTTGTGACATTTTGCTGGTTTATGGTGCTGTTTAGAAGTACAAAGGGAACCTAGATTGATCCTAGGACATACAGCCACAGACTTTGGGGGCACACATATTGTTACTAGGCAACTTGCACTGTGATTGAATGGAAGATTTGAAGATTACATTGGACTTGTTCTCTGTCATGTGTTGCCATCAAAGCAATATGTGTGTGCCTTAATTTGCTCAACACATGTGGTAGTGTAGCCAAGTCAATCTCATCTCCCTTCACATTGGAAAAATCCTCCTTGTGTGTAAAGTGTATGTAGCAGGTGAAGTTTCATATCATTCTTGTGGCACACAACTGAACTTGGTTGTGACACTCCACCAGATACTGGAAACTATTTTGCAATGATTCAGTATCTACAAAATGTAGTGCTGCCCAGGTGTTGCTGTTGGTGTTGGTGGGATTCCTTACATGAGCCAGAATATCTGGCACCAGCTGATGACACAATTCAATTATAAATTGCCTATGCTATCTTATTGTTTAGGACATTTCCCCTTCCTACATGTTGGCAAGGTCTTGAACTGGAAATGTGCAAACTGGCACTGGATATTAGTGTAATGTATGGATTGTTATGTCAGTGCAAATGTTGACAGACAAATATTGGTCAAATGGAATAAATGTAGTACTAGATGATTGAATGGTCTGACATTTTTGGGAGTTCTGTTTGAGATAAACATACTTGCAAACCATCTACATTTACACATCTTTTAATTTCAGTCATTGTCAAGTTATGATAGAAGAAAATAAATGCATTGATAGAGTTGAGATATACAACACCAGTCTATAAGTGCTGGACCTGTCATTTTATTGTACTAAATGTGATAAAATTAAAGAGGGTGAACATAACAAAAGCAAACCAAAAAGTGAAGAAATCAGTCACGGTGAATGAAACCTTAGTTGGGGAGCCAGAATTGTTTGAAGTTCAATGTCCAAAATACTTCTGGCATCAGAAAGGCAAATGTGTCCAGAAATAGTCCACAGAGTGAATGGTAGGCACACACTGGAAGAAAGTAGGATCTGGGTTTCTTGCTGTTGTTGGCAGAGGTCTTCCATCCTCACCTCCAGCCAATATGTGTAGATGTCCCCACCTGCGAGGGGGGGGGGTTAACAGTTGCAGGGCCTGGAAGGCTTCAGGTGGTTCTTCCGGTGGCAGGACCTCCCATCCTGTGGCTATGGCAGATGTAGATGGGCCAGTTGTTGTAGGCCCACAGGAAGGGATAGATGGTGCTGGAAAAGCCCTGCAAATATGAGTGTAAATGTCCTGCAGCACCCCACTCAGGGAGCCCATATTGGTGTTGTGAGCCTTCATCTGATAATTGAGCTCCCTCTGCAACTGCTTCATCTCCCAGAGCTCTGTGAGTACCTGACCCATCATGTCTTAGGACTGATGAAAGGCTCTCAAGACTTGGTCAGTGGTGGACCACAGTGGCCTCACTATGCCTCGCTATGCTGGCCTATATTACCCCTCCCACAACACCCCTAACCCCACTACCCTGTGCCTGTGGCCCAGTGTGCCCCATCTGACTGGTCCCTGGGTGAGCTGGGGATGGTGGTGGTGTGGTCTCACCATCACCCAGGACTGGAGGAGGGCACATGATCAGTGTCACAGTTGTAGGAAGACAGGAAGTGGAGGCTTTGGTTTTCTGAGGTGTTACTGCAGGGGTGGGAAGTGCCAATGTGGGCGCAGCCAGTGTTACTGAAGCCGTCTGCTAATACTGATCAGCCTCTTCATAGTCATCCATATTCCCAGAAGTGTTGTCGTCACTGAGGGCTTGATCCTGAGCTGGAGTGGAGGTCTCTTCAGTGGCAGATTCCTGGCCATATACTCTGCCAGTTGGATCTGTTGAGAAACTGAGAACATTTTTATTAGTAATAGTGTGTATTGTATATTCAATTATTTTGAGACAAAAAACGCAGATACCTAGGAGACAAAATAGGTAGAGTTATTGTGATGATAGCTTGCAATTGTATTGCACATATTACCATAACTTTTAACAATTTCAAACAGTACAACTTCAAAGATGCAGGTAATAGGATGTCCTGAAATTTCTATGAAGTGATTAGGATGTAGATGTAACACCTCCCCACCATTCAGCTCAACACAGTGAAGAGGTGAAATCTGTAATTAACAATTCCAAGGCCTAAATGACTTCAAAACACTCATTTGCACAACTAGAATAGAGGTTTGTCATTAGTCATCATGTGAACAGTGCAGAGTCAATTTTTGCAAGTACCACTTATATTTAGCATAGTAGATTTCATACCTTAAAATGTTTGTGTCAACACAGTTTGATTTGTGAAACTCATGAAATCAATTCAATTGTTTGAGAAGAAAAGCACAGCATTCAGACAACAACACAAACATGTTCAGAAGAGAACATTGAATCGGGATTGATCATTACATGACACTTTACCATATGTTGAAATCTGTTGGAAAGGAGAAATAGCAATATTATTTTGAGAAACAGGCCATCATGGTAGTTGTGATAATTTCAAAGACAACTTACCAACCTGTGGAAGTTATGAAGTGAAAATGGGAAAGACACTTTCAATATGACACACCTATGGGGAATAGGTTATTTGGTGTTGTAACACAGTCATCATACCACCATGTGGCAAGTAATGGATAATGTAATCTTAGATGCAACACAATACATTCACACAATCTAAATTATGTGATACTGATAGTTCAAGGTTTCTATGTAATGAAAATATGTGCAGAACATATTGGCAACAGCTGAGTTGAGAACAAACGGGACATTGAGGTTTATTGAGACTTTGCAAAGTGTAACTTACCAGACTCCACTACAGCAGGTATTCCTGTCACGCATTCAGTATGTAGGATCTGTAAAACCTTCTCTTTGAGGGTATGAATGGTATTGGGGGCCTGGGAGAACCACCACCATTCCTGTTACCCTCCATGTGACTCCTGGAGGCCAGGGAATGCACTCTCCCCCACAGGTCATGCCGCCGCTTCATAATTTCCTCCTGTGTGCAAAGGTTGTTTGCTACTTTATTTACTCTATCCACTATTTTGAACCACATTCACCATTTCTACGATAGGGGTGTAATTTTGGACTTGGGCTCCACACAATTGTAGCTCTACTCATAGGATTTCATCCACCATGGCTGCCACTTCACCTTCAGTAAAAAGTGAATTTTTTCGGGCCTGGTATTGTGCAAAAAATAAGATTCAATTAAATAATTGACCACAAGGTACTAAATGAAAGGGGGCAATGATACATGAGACAGGGAGAATGAACAAAAACCCCTTGCTTGACAGGTAAACCCTCTGGTAGCAAATGTTGGTGTGCAGTAGAATGGCAGAGGATCCTGGTCTGAAATGGGCTGTGTTTTATAGTATGGTATGCAGGTGTTTCCATTTGGCCAATGGACATCAGGTGTGTTCTACTTGCATGCATCCAATGGCCACAGTGATGGTGCATTGTTGAGCGTGTACCATGACCGACTCACTCCATCTGGGAGCCGCCATTTGTAGACCACCAGCAGAACTGTGAAATCTATATCTGCTTGGTGGGAACCTGCTGTCATGATGGCGACAGAGTAGTATTCACCAGCATTATAGTCTGCTGTTTCGGCAGTGGAATGCAGGGACCCCGGTGGGAAACTGTCTGTGGACATGGATGGTGAGGCAGCTTGCATGCATCTAATACGGTCGGCAAGAGACCTTCGACTCAGTGGAGTACTAGGGACCACCACCGCAGCAGGACAGCTGTGAGACTGCCACAATCTAAATCAGGCCCATAGATTTTAACATTAAGAAAAGAGAGGGCAAAGGATTGGAGCAAGAGGAACCGGGTACTGGTACCGGGCTCTGGAAATGTAGGACAATATACAATAAACAAGAAGTAGGCAGATCACGGAACTCTGAAAAACAAGACAACAAATCTGCATACAAACAAGGTCAAAACATTCGGAATGGAAATAGAACTGGGAACACAGGATAACAAGGCAATACATCTGCATACAACATTGACAGAAGGGCTGTAGCCAAAAGGAATAGGAACAGGGAAGCTATAGCAGAACATTAAAGCTACTGGAAAACAAATAATAACAAACTCACAAAGCACATACAAATGTTGGGCCCGATTCACAAAGGCAAAGTTAGACCAAAAGTCTAACTTTACTACTTTTTGGTATTCACAAAGGTAAAGTTAGACCAAAAGTCTAATTTAGACCAAAAGTCTAACTTTCCTACTTTTCCGTATGCACAAAGGTAAGTTACTACTAGTAAAATTTACTTTTGAGAATACTGAAAAGTAGTAAAGTTTACGTTAGACTTTTGGTCTAAATTTACCTTTGAGAATACCGAAAAGCAGTAAAGTTAGACTTTTGGTCTAAGTTTACCTTTGAGAATTCCGAAAAGTAGTAAAGTTAGACTTTTGGACTAAGTTTACCTTTGTCGATACCGTAAAGTAGTAAAGTTATACTTTTGGTCTAAGTTTACCTTTGTGAATACCGAAAAGTAGTAAACTTGCACAAAAGTGAAAGTTTATCTTTGTGAATTGGGCCAAAGGAATAAGCCCTATAGCGAAGCAGCAAAACACAACAGAGTACCCAGGTGCTGGGAAATTGGACTTCACAGATGCCGACAATGCTGCACAGGAATGTGGATAAGACAAGAATAGGACAGCCAGCAGGGTGGAGGGAATGGCAGGGAGAACACTTGGACTCTTGGGGTTAAGGTGAGGACCAGCCAGAGCCAATGCTCACTTTTAGCCCTGAAACCCGAGTGTTTAGACAGTGTGGATCTGCATCTGGTAAAATCAAACATGGTGTTCCTGCGCATGGTAACCAATCAGAATTTGCTGAAATGGAAATGAGGGCCGAAATGTATGTTTATCAGAGTAAATGAACAAACTAGCGTGCAAATCTGTTTCTTTAATTTTCATTTAATGTATTTGTATGAATGAAAACAAAACTAAAAGGCTAGGTAGCCAACTAACTTCGTGTTTGCTGAGCATCTTGATTTTGGTCCTGTGATGGATGGTCTGATCTGGCAAAGATAAGTGTGAAGAAATCTAGCTACAGAATTGCAGTGTTATTTTTTAATGACTATGAAAGGAGGCCAAGGATTGAATGGACACAAAGAGATGCGTATTTTTTTACAGACTCTTGACTGTAACTGTGTTGTGGGGGAGTGTGTGCGTGCCTGTCAGGGCTCAATTTGAGCTTGTGGTTTCTGATGCTCGACACCGGAACTTAATTCTCAACACCGGCACAAATGACAGTCCACCACATCTTGGCTCTGCTTGTCTAATTTTGAGTTAAGCACAACAGAGGGCCTGATTCATAAAGGTAAACTTACACTTTTGTTTGCTATTCACAAAGAGATCTGGGAGCAGTATCTTTAGGAGAGTGGAGTCTCCACACATAAAAAGATTATTTTTTTATGTGCAGAGACTCCACGCTCGTTACAATACTACTCCTAAATCTATTTGTCACTAGCAAACAATTATAAACATACATAAAAGTGTAAGTGTACCTTTGTGAATCAGGCCCAGAGAGTTTTTATAATTAAAGATATCTTAAAAATGAATAATACCTGCCATCCACGCCATACATAGTTTCGGGTGGCCTGGAACAGTCTGAGTTGTGTGATGGTTAGTAGTAACATTGATACTGTCACTGGTAGCACTGGCAGATGTAACGGGTGGTGCGAACAGCAGTAGCCTCCTGAGGAGAACCCAGGCACTTATTTTTTGACCTGTGAAGCACTAGTGCCTGCATGTTTGCTGTGTGTGTGAGGGAGCCTATCTTTTGCCTATGTTTCTGCATTTGTGGTGTGTGTGTGTGGTTGTTTATGCGTGTGTGTTTGTGTCACCATCTGTTTGTTGGATCCTGGACATGGGTATCTAACTCACCATGGTTTGCTGCGGCACCTACCAGTCTGCATTTCTTAATACTTTTCTATGCCTTGATTCATCACACTATTTGAGTCTTCAGGTGTAACACCTATGCTTTCATCATCCTCCTTTTCCACGCCCACAGCCTTATTTCCTTCCCTGCTAACTCTAACCAAACAAATCCTGGTTTTCAACTCCTGCAGCGGCTTCTGGTGAGGCTGCTCATGTTTACTTTTATCCTTGCTTTGCAGTACTTTGATTTTAGTAACTTTCGCCGCATTTTTAATCTCTGTGGCAATTTCCTACCTGCTCTGCTTCAGGTCTTGCCCCGTTACACCGCGGCTTGTGCCGATTGTGTTGAAGTACCGGGGATTTTAGGACCCCAGCGGTGCCAGGGGTAGCACCCTATGACTTTGTTTTCCATGTTGGCGTAGTATTATAAAATTCCACTCTCATGGTAATATAACAAAGAACTTGGCAAAGAAGCTGAAATATGAAAAGACATCTTTATTAAACTCAAATGAGTGAGACTACGTCGCACAGAAGCCTTAGCAACTGAATGAGGCAGTCCCCAGAACAAAAACCAGTCTTCTCTTTTATACAGAATATTACGCTTTGGGCAACACCGCCCCTGTTTCACAAGTGGTCATTCACATATTTTGGCTTCAAAGAAAAGGCAGAGTCATGATGACAATCCCACATTCCAGTTCGTTCAGCCCACAATCTTTTAACCCAGCAAGGCTCAGAACCCTCATCAGATATCAGCAGACCCCAATAACACGGGCACCTCCTGCTCGTAAAACAAGCCATAAAGTAGGAAACAGAGTCAGATGTGAAAGAGATTAGCCGGAGGATTGTGTGGGATGAAAAGGCTTTATGGTGTGTCAAACCCTGATGCTAATCACAGGTGGCCGTAGGACGGGGAGCTCGTGAGACCGGACTGACCTGGGGCAGCGGAGCCAAGCTGCACAGGTCACAGAGAAGTCAAACAGAAAGTACATGTGTTCTAAAGGCCCATATTTGTTCATAATGTGTAGCCTATGTGAGGGCAACCATAAGATGGCCACCGCTCTAAGATGGAACCCACAAAGTCAATGTATAATATCGTATACAAAGTGCATTTATCGCTAAAACGTTATACAAAGCACTTGTACATACCGCATTGACCATTCGCGGTTTGCTAATACCGGAATAGACAGGGGTAGGGCCCTGTCTCCCACGCGGTCCCAAATTCTAAAGTACCACAGACCCTCCTTTTGCCCTTACATAGGCAATAACTATATTCACATCAATCCGAGTCTAGATCTATATTCATAAAGTCGTGAAGATGTTGCTGTAGCATCATCCTATTACTTAGCAACTCTCTCTCGGGACACGTCTCCTTACACATGTAGTAGCGCAAAGCCCACATATGGCAGGACAAAATAAGGAATACCTCTATCCGTAGTAGGTGGCGTAAGATCACACACCCAACAATTATTGATGTTCACTACTAACTAGTGTTGATGCAGAAGCTGTACAAAAGAATTGCTTACGAATTCTGATCTTTTAACCTGCTCATGTTCAGGAAAAGGGTGAAAAGAATGCAAAGAAGCAGTAGTAGGAAAGGACATAGGTTGGGAAGCGGGTGCAGAAGTCAATTGGGTAGAGTAAAGCAATCCCACCCATAAATGACAACGTCATGTTTAAAAAAACTCTAGAAAACACGTTATTAAGAACATATAGGCAACGGGAGAAAGTAGTGACCACTATTACAAATGAAATAATAATTTTTCACAACCCTAAGCAGAAAGCAAGTCCTAAAATTATCTAGTAACACCTTTAGGGCTCCTATGCATTTTATATGTTCAGGTGAAACAGTGGTGACCCTCATCAATGCTCTGAGGTGAAAATACTCTTTCCACAGAAAATTGACTTTATTCTGCTTTTACTAAACAGAATAGTACTTTAAAACAATGCCAGCAAAACAATCAGTCTCCTTAACACCTACTCTATACAATCACACGGAAACCTCTTGTGAAACCACCTATGCCCAGAGTCCGTTCAAAAAGCCTCTCTGGCAGGCTTCTATTGTCCATCAAATCTTCTTCTGTTGTTTTCTTTTGCATGGGCCTCTTCATTCAAGCCTTACATGAGAAAAGTACTGCTTAGTTGGAGTGCCCTCCTGGCAAACACCCACAGCTCACTCGAGAGTCTCAATGTCTCAAGGCAGTGCACCTGTGTCTTTCCTCTGCTGCAGACACTACAAATAATATGCTCTTCATTGGTCATGGGCACAGATCATCTTGTGCAGACCCGGGACCATTCTCAGGATCCAACACTCATCATTCGGTGTCAGAGGACGCTCAGGCTGCCCTTTCATGGGCACCAGAATGTAGTGCCTTTTGTCAATCTTGGATCCGCCGGTGCACTGCACTTCCATTGGAGCAAAGGAAAAGAGGGGGGTGTGTGGCCAAAAACTCAGGCCAAGGGGCTCAAGGGACTGCACACTGTCAGAGGTTACCAGCACATGACAGGCGCTCTTGTGCACTGAAATTCTGGTTCTGTGGCAAAACCAGCTCCTCCTTTTCTGATGTTGAACGCCTTCTGATGAAGCAAGTGCGATGCTTTAAACAGTTCATTGTATAACAAGGGGACTGCAAACAGGTGGTCTGCGAGTTTCAATGGAGTGGCCACACGCCATGGGACAATTTTGGTCTAGAATATACTGTCATTCTCAAAAAGCAATACAAATATAAAGACAGTAGGCAAAACAGTGTCTCTAATCTTTTCAATTTGGTTTCCGTGTGAGAGCCTCCATCATCTAAAGGTAGATAACTACACGAGAATTCTATCTAAATGGATGTCTTCACATATGGTGGCATTGTCTAACGGGGCAAACACATTTTTTTCTGAATGATTACATCTAGGTGTTCCTAAATTCCTTATCCAGAACATCTCAATAGAGAAATCACATGGTACAAATTATCATGGGCATGTAGAAAACTTTCACATCAGGCGCAATATGCAATACACAGGCTAATAGTCAAATATGCAAACAAAAGACAAGAACTAGAGGGTCCTGATATTTGCATGATTAGAACACATCTGATCCCACCAAAAATTAAAGCAGCAGGGACAAACGGGTAAAAACCACATTAAAAATAGACATTGAAAATTCGTCATGTTCAAAAAAAAAGTAAACGTAGGTTATCTCCTATTGGGATGGAAAACTTGTCTTACTATAATATAATATACTTGAGTCAGTTAACCAGTCTATCGCTACCCTGACAGTCAGGCTGGAAAACATTGAAGCAGGCCTAAGGAAAATTCTTGGAAACCAGTCTGGCCATACAAAAGGGAATTATACATAAACATGCAGTCTGGAAGTGTGTACCTGAACAATACACCTACAATAATAAATGGGCTGACTGGTGAAAGGAATACGGAAAAGGGAATTGGAACTAGGACACAACTAAAATCCCCAATAACTAAGCATGATGCGACATTGGTCAGGGGAGAAGTAACAAAAGAAAAAAAAAAATCTATAGGAAGACCAAAAATTATTTGGGTGATAGTCAGGCATGTGACACAACACCAAGAGTACGGGTGATACACAAAGGCCAAAGTTACATACATTTTAACTCTACCGCTGGCGGCTACACCATATACGGTAATCTTAGGTAATGTTCCAGTTCCTTCTTCAGGGAAAAATGAAAACCTAGTTTTCTTTTAAGGAACAAAAGCCATAGGCTACTTAGGAAGCAAAACATCATTAACTAATGTAATATAGAAATTAGGCCACCTTGAGTCACAGATCTATAATTTCATCCTTGGGTCCAATCAAGGATACATAAACGTAGGGCTGCCTGTTCCTTTAAGGGAAGGGGCAGTAACGTGACTAACTACAGGTGACACACTTCGATCCTGTATATCTCTTTTATTTTCCTTACCATTATAGCCAAATAGACATGCACTGGTAAAGTGTTGTCTCTCATGTTCACAGCATGAAATATCATTAGCTGTGGAATTTAGTAACCAGAACAAGTTCAACCAACTGTTGCGTAGCGATGGGCATCGTCATGACCATCCCCTCACAACACAGGTAAACTTGTAATAGTATCAAAAGCAGCAACAAAAACAACGAAGACATGCAAAAAATAATAAAAACGCACAAAACGTCAAGCCATCAGATATACTTGCTGTATATCAAGCACAAAAAGCATAGACAAAACAATAGCATATGTAAATAGGCGGTGACACACAACACCATGTTATGTACTTTTATGCACTGTAAACCTGCAGCCCAAAACCCAATATACGGGCCTGTTTAATTTGTCAGGTTTAAAATCTTTACCCTCCTTTTGACAGCAGATCACCAGGCAATGGAAATCTGCTGTCAAATATAACTTTACTGTTTCTCTTCTAACGTACAGGACCAGCAAGAACAATTCATGATAGGACCAAATACACAAACATAAATTTCCATTACTTAACTGTTACCCTCTCGTCAGTTACCTGGCAACATCAAGCCACCGTAGTTTTACCTTTCTGAAAGTAAAAATCGTTACATGACACTCCATATTAATTTGGCACCTACAGTTTCCACTGTGAAAAAGAAGTCTTAATTGGCGATCGTTCTCACTTAGGCATGTAGCCTTAAAAATTTTAGAAGTGGGCTGCATCTTATTTTCTGTCTAAGACTTAATGCAACACTTCGTTTTCTGTTAAATAACACAAATGTATCTGTTCTGCAAAGCATTTAACATGATGTTTGGGCTTTCAAAGAAAACCCCTTCTCTATATTTTCCCTTTGGAATTAAGTTCTTTAGTTTTAGTGATGTTGTTATGGAGAAACCAGAAACCCCACCTTTAGAGGCCCGTGTAGCAAGGTCATTCTGCATTCCACAGAGGCAAGGCCCTAATTTAAACGGTCATAAATGTCAACGTGGCAGCCTACTCCATTGTTTACGGGAAAACTAAAGATAGCATCTCAGCAGCGTAACGTGAGCTAGCCGCTGCAGCTCTCCTTAGCCCCCAGCTTCTGCCACTCTGAATTTGTCAAAGCCAGAAGGCCTTCCTAATTCCTCCTAACTTGCAATAATTTACTCTATTTTGAAAATAATTTCTCCTTTTTAGGCGCTAAAAAAATTATCTCTATTCCCAGATTATTAAACTACATGTACTGTGAATAATTCACAAAACGTAATAACACACATACCAGTTTTTAGAATGAATGTTCGTTGTAATCTTATGCAATGGTACACATTTCATCAACCTCAAATTAATGAACTTCTCAGTAGGCCCAGTTGAAGTTAGAACCTTCAACCCTGATATTGAAACAAGCCGTTGTACTGGCACATTGACTCATTGAATCATAAGAAGGCACAACCTGTAAATATAAACCTAAATGTATGTATTTACTGAAGCCTGAGACACTTTAAAAAGTACTCTGAATGAAAGAAAATGCAGTTTAAACAGTGTTTTTACCCAAATTCGACTTTGATATTTCAGGCATTAAAAAATGAATATCCTACAATTTTCTTGCATAATATGCATTACCAGAATGTCTATTACATAACCCATGAGTCAGGCATTGGAAATAATAACTTATACTTTATAAAAATGAGCTTGTTTGCGCCTGCGCCAAGGGAAAATTGTACACGCGAATGCTTGTCATTTTAGTGATGCAACACAACTTAAATCAAATTTTAATGCTAGGAGGTCATAGTATGAGTATTAAGCTTTATAAATATCAAAAAACTATTTTGAAAAGCACTTATTTTTTTAAAATAATTTTTCCATGATTAATAATTTTCTTTAAAAAAAATCCCAATTATTCGTTTTTGTGATAATTTCATGTATAACAAGCAAGCTGCATCTCTTGCCTATCATTTTGGACACATTACCTCACAAGCCTAAGCGCATAGGCCCAACTTGAAACGCGTCACATTTTTGCGCCACTTTCATTTAAAAGGACGGTTATGCAAAATTCCACCCGTGTTCAACTGGGAAGGTGCTGGCTGAATGAACATTTCTATCAAATATACTGCAGCTGAAAAGTTTGCCTGTGAACATCTAATACAATGCATCTAAGGAAAGTGCTGTAAATTTATTTTATTTTTGCAAAAATAGATAATTTCGTTTTTGGGGCCTTATTTATATCTACTGAATGTGTTTCTAATTTTATCCTTTAAGCATTTAACGGCAGTTTTGTATATGTTAACAAACGCTCATTCTATAAATTAAAGAGCACCATATAGCTATTTTAGCACATCACATGGTTCATTTCTGGATTTCTTTTCTAAGTTTCTACTTGATATTAATTAACCAGCAATTTACTACACAGACTGAAAACATCAGAAGACCCACAAACACACATTGAGCTCATTTCAGACATAAACGGAAAGGGGGTCAAACAGACAATACAGCGCGCTTTAGCCATTTTTCATAAATAGCGCCGTTGCAATTTACTTACAGAAGTTGCACTAATGAGAAAACCACATAGACATTTAAACACACAGTTGACTTACAAATCAATACGCATGACAGAAAGAAAGAACAGCTCACAGACTATACTTGAACCAAACCATTTGCAAATACTAGTTGTAAGTCATATTTACAAGAAACGCTTCTCAATAGTATTCCAAAAGGCCGCATAAACAGCCCAACAGACAGATGTATGTCCAAGAAGTAGTGAATGCGCTCAAGTCACTAGCTTTGCCTAGCAGAACACCACACAAAATCGTTCTGCATATCTTTATTCATAAAAGTGCGCAGAACGAAGGATCCTTGTTTTGTATTATGTCATATTTTAATTCCCTGGGGGTACAAAATCACCAAGGAAGAAATATGTTTTCAAATCTAACCGATTTTAACTATGGTACCTTCCAAAAAGGCAACACATTTTTCCATGTGAGCTTACAAACAGGCATGTCAAAAATACTGCGGAAAACGCAAGTATTATAATCAAAATGGTGCTTAAGGTATTTTTCGTACGTGCACCGTTCAACTAAACCAAATGGAGAAATATCTCCTCATTACCTGCCTACACAAATTGCAATTCGCATATCCAAACCTATACAAACCAAAAGTTGGCCAACACAAATTTCACAGTTCCAAAGCTACATTTCAAACTTGCTAAGATCAGGCATCTTATAGCTCACTAATCTAGCTTCAAAACTTCAAGGGTTTATCTCTACCAATACACTCGCAAATATGCGAGACCCTTGGGTATGGTAATTGCAATGACCAAATCAACAAACCAAGAAACCAACCCCTCGGCTTTGGTAATTGCGATAACCAAATCAAAGACAAAGAACCAAAGCACTTATACTTAATTCTTATTTTTACTAATCAAAAGGTTATCCAAATTCTAACTGTCAAGTTCTACATAACCAAACGTCTTTTATAATACTCACGCCAAAAAGGGTTCTAATCGGGAGTGACATCTTTTGGAGAGTCAAAGTCAGAAAGATCAGAGATATACTGGGCTGCAGAGACAAAGAATCCCTCAGAACCTCGGTGCTCAGAGTACCTGCTTAGTGGATTTCTGTCCTGTTCTTCCCAGTAGATTTCTGTCCTCTGACAAGATCGCTCCTCCAGATAGTCACTTGTATTGATGCCGCGCTGTCGGGCGCCAACTGAAGTACCGGGGATTTTAGGACCCCAGCGGTGCCAGGGGTAGCACCCTATGACTTCGTTTTCCATGTTGGCGTAGTATTATAAAATTCCACTCTCATGGTAATATAACAAAGAACTTGGTAAAAAGAAGCTGAAATATGAAAAGACATCTTTATTAAACTCAAATGAGTGAGACTACGTCGCACAGAAGCCTTAGCAACTGAATGAGGCAGTCCCCAGAACAAAAACCAGTCTTCTCTTTTATACAGAATATTACGCTTTGGGCAACACCGCCCCTGTTTCACAAGTGGTCATTCACATATTTTGGCTTCAAAGAAAAGGCAGAGTCATGATGACAATCCCACATTCCAGTTCGTTCAGCCCACAATCTTTTAACCCAGCAAGGCTCAGAACCCTCATCAGATATCAGCAGACCCCAATAACACGGGCACCTCCTGCTCGTAAAACAAGCCATAAAGTAGGAAACAGAGTCAGATGTGAAAGAGATTAGCCGGAGGCTTGTGTGGGATGAAAAGGCTTTATGGTGTGTCAAACCCTGATGCTAATCACAGGTGGCCGTAGGACGGGGAGCTCGTGAGACCGGACTGACCTGGGGCAGCGGAGCCAAGCTGCACAGGTCACAGAGAAGTCAAACAGAAAGTACATGTGTTCTAAAGGCCCATATTTGTTCATAATGTGTAGCCTATGTGAGGGCAACCATAAGATGGCCACCGCTCTAAGATGGAACCCACAAAGTCAATGTATAATATCGTATACACAGTGCATTTATCGCTAAAACGTTATACAAAGCACTTGTACATACCGCATTGACCATTCGCGGTTTGCTAATACCGGAATAGACAGGGGTAGGGCCCTGTCTCCCACGCGGTCCCAAATTCTAAAGTACCACAGTGTGGAGGGCGTGCACTTGGTTTTCTTGCCCTGCCATTGGGTACATACTTCCAGGGCAGGAGAGGGAAGGAGGGGGTGGGTCAATTTCTACCGCTCTACCCCATTTAAACTGATATCACCGTGGGCGCGCAGTGGACTCGCCATTGGTGCGCCGAAGGCGCGCCTAAGGCAAGCCTGTCTCTGCCCGTCTGCGCCCGTCCGCGCCTGAATGTCTCCAGATGCCAGACATGATGCCGGTGATGCAGAAGGTAGGCTATGTTATTCATGCGAAGACCTTAAGGCTATTAGGAAATGGGTCATTCCCTGCAGTAACTCTCTATGGAATCCAGTGGAGGGCCCGTTCTGCATAAAATGTCATCATAATTCGTGTTTGACTACTTGTGCCCCTTCGGCCCCACCCCACTCTAGGTACTCTATCAAACTTTTAAGTCTCAACTGCAGATCCTTAGCAAAACACTTTGCCAAGGTGTTTGATTTGGTCCAGGATGAATCTCTGGATGCCCTTTTCTTAACTGAGACTTGGCTCTCATCAGATATGGTGGCTGTACCAGGATATATGATGTTACAACGCATGCTTTTACAACGCATGCTGTTACAACGAAATTTTTACAACGCAAATGCAGTGACAACGCAAGTCTTTACAACGCGTCTTTACATCGACTTGCACTAGATGGCGTGCTAACATTAAAAAAGTGTAATTTACTATTCTAACTCCAGTCCACGTAACAGTAGGGAAGGTGTTTGGATAGTAAACTACACTATTTTTAATCTTAGCACGCCATCTAGTGCAAGTCGATGTAAAGACTTGCGTTGTAATGGCATGCGTTGTCAATGCATTTGCGTTGTAACAGTTTCGTTGTAATGGTAGTGCGTTGTAAAAGTTGCGTTGTAAAGGTTGTTCCCCCTGTACCAGGTCTGGCACTCCCTCAAGGCTTCAGCATTCTGATCATTAACAGAGAAACTGGAGGTGGCGGTATCGCAGTTATTTTTAAATCCTGCTACACCTGACCTTCATCAAAATTGATTTGGCTGGGTGCTAGTGCGCACGTTTTGGCATTTCCATTAACACCAACTACACTATGTCTGGACTATTGGTGTATCGCCCACCAGGTCCATCCAAAGAGTTTAGGGCAGCACTTACTGATGCAGTTAGTGCCCTGGCCATGAGATCCACTAATTTTAGTGTCATTAGGGATTTGAACCTACATCTGGAGAGTTCTCTAGATGCAGCAATTGGCAACTTTTTAGCAGATATTGCTGCCTGCCAGTTGTCTCAACTGGTCATAGGTCCCTCTCATTCTGGAGGCCATTTGTTGGACCCAGTGTTTTCCAATCTTTCTGCCCTCACAGTCAATGCACCCATACCGATGAGTTGGTCTGATCATTATTTGATATCTATGACCCTCTTGGGGGTAGTGCCTCTCCTAAGGACTGCGCAGAAGGCATCCTTTAAACGTCCTAGGCACAAACTGAATACGGATCAATTTCATGATCTCCTGTCCATGCATACTCTTGGCTTGCCCAATGACCTTGATGCAGCTGATAAGGCTTTGTCTGACTGGATTCTTCGGCCATTGGACGTACTTATTACCGCAAAATGGTCTAAGAGACGAAACAGCAAGTCCAATCCGTGGTTTAACAGCAATCTCGCCACTATGTGGAAGGCATGTAAATGTCAGAGCGGGCCTGGAGGTGGAACTATGACCCAGTTCTGAAGGGATATTATCTGGCAGCTTTTAATGATTACCATAGGGCTTTCCAGAGAGACAGGGGACCTAGTTTGCCGATATAATCAGGGACAACAGCAATCGTGCTAAAAATATTTTTTCTATACTCAAAGATCTTAAAACTGCAGGGTCACCAACAGTGTCCTCGATCACATCTGATCAGCAGTGCGAGGATCTTGCCACCTTCTTTATTGAGAAGGTTGAAAACATCTACAGGACCTTCCCCCCTATTTTGGGGGATTCTGACCCTATACCGAGACCTCCCACTATCTGTACTCTCACTGTCTTTCCCCCAATCTCACAGGAGGAGTTGCATAGGCTCTGTAGCAGGATTAAATATGGCTCTCCTACAGATCCGCTGAAGCCTGAACAATTTCTGAAATCTTTGCCTCTGCTCTTTACACCACTATGTCAGCTGATTAACATGTCCCTGTCTAGGGTTGTTTGTTCTGAGGGCTTGGAAACACGCCAGGGTGATCCCTTTGCTAAAGAAGCCTTCCTTGAACCCCGCCAAACCAGAGAACATTTGCCCCATCTCGCTCTTGCCCTGGGTGTCCAAGATCACTGAAGCCTATATAAATTCGATCTTGACAGGGTTTCTGGATAATAACATTGTGCTGGATGCCTCTCAGAACGGTTTCCATTCTGGCCACAGCACAGAGTCTGCTCTCCTAGCGGTGACCGCACATCTGTGGGCAGCCTTAGATGCCGGACGCACCTCGGTGCTGATTTTATTAGATCTCAGTGCCGCGTTCGATATGGTATTGCACCAGATCCTGTTAAAACGGTTGGAGGAGGTGTGTATCGAGGGCCCGGTCCTGAGATGTTTTACTTCCTTCCTGGCTGAGAGATCTTTCCAAGTGGTGGCGCCCCATTTCACCTCTCAGATACATACTGTGAAACAAGGGGTTCCCCAGGGCTCGGCCTTGAGCCCAATGTAATTCAATCTATACGTCCAACTGCTGGGGCCAGGAGAAGAGGGTAAACAGCAGTATCTTATGCCGATGATACCTAGCTGGTAGCGGCACTCTCAAACGACTCCACGCAGGATGCTCTTAAGTTCCGGAGTGATCTAGGAGCTGTCACGGAGTGGTTGTCTGCTAACTGTCTCCAGCTCAACGCTGAGATCTTGCTGGTGGGGAAAGATCCTGAGCAGTGGTGGGAGCGCTGGTGGCCACCGTCTTTGGGATGTGTACCCACCCCTAAACAGGTGGTAAAAAATCTGGCTGTATGTTTTCAGGTTCACACAAAAAATGTCTTGGGAAGCTCTTTTGGTCTTCTGCGGGGGCTAAAACCTTTGTTAGGGTTTTTTGACCCTCCCACTTGACAGGTGATTATCCAAGCTACCATTATGTCTCGGCTAGATTATGCAAGGTCTCTGTACCTGGGGGCCAACAAGGCCGGAATCTCACGTTTTCAGAGGGTCCAAAATGCAGCTGCTAGAACTCTCCTGGGCCTTCCCAGAATGTGTCCCACGTCCACCGGCATTCGCCGACTCCATTGGCTACCGGTGGCTAGGCGCGTCGAGTTTAAGTCCCTCTGCATTGCCTTTAAAATTATGAATTTTTCTTCACCGAGTATTCTGTCAAACCTGATTTCATCTTACACTCCTACTCGCCACCTTCGATCTATGGGCCAGCAGCTGGCTATTGTTCCTCGGGTTAGGAAGGTGCGCGCAGGTGGACGGTGCTTTCGCCTCCTGGAGGCCAAACTTTGGAATTCTCTTCTGGCGCACATCCGTTGTCTGGATAACTATCTGATCCTTTGTAAGTCTATTAAAACGTACCTTTTTCTTCCTATTTAGGTTGTGCTCCTTTCAACAGCCCTCGTCCTTTTTGCCGTTTAGCGCTGGGACGCCCCTTTGCTGGGGCAGCTATGCGCTCTATAAAACCTTAATACAATACAATACAACAAAACAGACATCTCTTGAATAGTGTGCATGCGTGTTTGTATGTCTAGTGCTCCTTGTGTATGGGTGTCTCTAGATCTCTGTGGATGAGGACCTGCTTCCTGATCAGTGTGCATTCTTTGCTACAGATCTGTTGGTTGGTTTGTGTGTAGGAATGTCTGTAGGAGTATGGTTCTTATATTTAAATGCATGTGGCATAAATGTCAATGTGTGTGTTGATGTGTTGCATGTGTGTTAATGCTGCAAGCTCTACACAAAACTGAAACCTACTGACTTTTTCCATACTAGTTTATTAGTACTTATGCCATATTAAATGCCATACATTCCTGTTAAATGGGTTTCGGTGTTGTAGGATCCTTTTAGTTTGCGTTGGTAATGCCTAAATATATCTTTAAGAAACTCATAATTGCTTAAAATATAACATTTTCCACTTCCTAAGGATGTTGACAGATCTGAGCAGGATCTTGCAAATTAATTTGATTAAAATCCTTGATTTTATTTACCTAGCTGTCTCTAAACATACGAAAAAATCGATTTTACAAGGCTTATTTTAATACTTTAATTAGTGGGAAAAGTACATTGCATCCCCATACTTTAGCTGAGTGTCCATGCCTGCCAGTACAAAATTGTAAAATGACTGACAGCACTTTTATTGATTTAGTGGCATTTCTGCCAATGCATTTCAATGACTGAGCACTGAACACAGAATTTCATAGCGCTCATTCAAAATTAAGGTCCTTTGACTGGGTTAGAAAGATAGCACCAGATGTCGAACAGTTTCGCCTTGGTGTCTGTATAATTTTTTGGCATTGTTTGCCTGTCCTTTGCAGTGCAAAAGTACCATGTCAACATGGCTGTTGTAATTTTCCTGGTGGGCTGCACGCCAGGGAGCTGCTTTCACAGCGGGATGGGCTGGCATGGCCCAACCACACCCATATTGCTCCATTCTAGTCTCAATCTCTTGCTGTGTGCTGCTGCTCTCAACATTTTTGTCAGCGCTGATTTTGGTTTCAGTTCGGTGCATGTGTCTGGCAACCTAGATAAGCTTTATCTGCCATGAAATCCTATGGGGCTCATTTATGAGTTCTTGCGTCACTTTTGCGCTACCGGTGCGTCACTTTTTGTGACGCATCAGCGGTGTAAAAACTGGACCTTGTTGCACCATATTTACAAAGTGACGCATCTAGGTAGATGCGTCACTTTGCAAACCCCTGTGCTACATTATACCTGCGTCAGGTATAATGTATGCAGGGTGGGCGTTCCCACGTAAGTAAGCATCGTAGAAGTAACGCAGTGAAATCTACGAGATTTCACTGCACCACTTCTAGGGTGCAAATGCGTCAATATCTTGCGCCTACCTCACAGCAGGCGTAAGACTGACGCAGGCCCATTCACATGGGGCTTGCCCCATGTGAAAGGACACATTGCTGGAGTTGCGTCACTTTTGTGACACACACCAGCAATGCGTCACTTTTGCGCCTACAGATACGTCAGAAATACTGACGTATCTGTGACTCCTTGCGACATGATGCGTCATACCGTAAATATGACGCATCATTGGAGTCGCAGGGAGGGCACAGTGAAAAGTGACGCATCACTGTTTTCACGCAGTGATGCGTCACTTTTCATAAATGAGGCCCTATGTATCTATGCACATGATCATATAGCCAGACTAAACATGATAATCACAAGAGCAGAAGAAAATATAGGTTAATATGCGTTGTATATTGTTAAAGGTCCAGTTCAGCCTTCCATCCTTTCACAGTTGTTGAGGTGACTACTATGAATCCTTTAAGGGCAGGCATTACCAGAACTCCTTCCCCAGTGCCTCTGACGGCCATTGGCTGATGCTGGGGAGGCTTTTAAAGGACCTTCTGGTGCTCGCGAAGAGTTTTTTTTTGCAAGTCAGGCTGATGGAGCAGAGCTTCCCCTGCAGCCCGAGCCTTTTTTTGTTATGAAATGACATCAGCTTGAAAGTGAAGGTGAATTGAGCCACTTGGCTCATTTGACTTTCACTGAATCGGTGCTCGGGAGCATATCCGAGATCCTGGAGCCCCGATTTGCATGTGGGATGGAACATTGAAACAGGCAGAATCTCCCCTCTCCAAGGACATCTCTCCCTTTTGAATCCTTGCTTGAGGGTTGCTGCAGGAGTGCGATTCCAAAGCAGGAATCCACACAATAGACACCAGGCAGTCGTTTTTGAGTGGGAATCTGCCCCCTGGCAATCAGCAGGTGCTCCTCCCATTTCGAGCTAGAAAAGTGCATTCTCTCCCCCCCCCCCCCCACCCCCCCAAGTACAGAAGTACAGGAGTAGATGGGAGGGTTGTTCTGGCTTCCAATCTTAAACCTGGAGAGCAGAAAACTCAACAGATGCCAGGGAGTGTTTTTTTCTCTAACTAAAAGGGTTGGGGCAGCCCACCAGGCATCAGGCTGAGCTCCACCCACCAAATAACCACAATAGTCTCACCCCCTAGGGCGCAGATAGGAGGTTTTTACCATCAATCTTACCCATCTACATAACCACAACAGTCCTTCTGCCACTGGAGGAATGCTTATTGGCGGTTTTGGGGCGGGGGGGGGTGAATTTTCATTTCAGTGTGGCTCTCGGGGTATATAGCCCACTAGATGCCAGGAAGGGGTTTTTTTATAACAAAAAGGTGTGAGGCGGCCTACCAGTTATAAGGCTGGGCACCCACCCCTAAATATTCTTACCAGACTATCTGGCCCTACAGGAGCCCAGATTGGTTTTTTCCTCCAGAAAGCCCACTACACGCCAGGGAGTTTTTATTAACAAAAAAGCCCCACCCCATAGTCGACTCCAACAATCTTTCTGCCCCCCTGAGGTGCAGATAGATTTGTACCTCCCTTCTGCCCCCAGGGGCAGAAAGCCCACTAGATACCGGGGATTTCTATTTTAAAACAAAACAAAAAGGGGTGTGGACAGCATGCTAGGCATCCGGGCAAGCCCCTACAACCCAAAAAAAAGCCAACCCACTTTCTGATCCCCCTGGAGAGTGCAGATGGAAGGGCTTTAACTCCAAACTGCCCCCAAGGGGTTAGAAAGCCCAGTAGATACATACCAGGAAGACTCTTTTTTATTGCTGCAAGTGGTGAGGGTAGCCCACCCAGACACCAGGCTCAGTCCCCTTCCCCAAATTGACCCAACAATCTTCCTGCTCACCTGGGGGTAGATGGCAGGACTTTGCATGCAATCTGCCCCAAAGCCCATTAGACACCTGGGTACATTTATGTGCTGTATAAAAAGGTGTTCGCCGACAATCTGGCCCAGGGAGCAGAAAAACAGCTGTTTCCATCCTGGATGAGAGGCATGGCACGATGCATGCATGGAGCCGTACCCACTCCCTTATTTATTTATAAGCCGTTTTTCGCCCTGGTTTGTAGTGATCTTTCTGTCGCGCCGGGCATATTTTTGGTAATCACCCTCAATCCACCTAGGTGGGCAGTAGACTGATGCAGTTGTTCTGGGGTGGGAACACAGTGCAATGTCTGGTTGTCCACCCCATCCACTTTTTAATTTTTGGAAATACTTTTCTCCTTGTGTCTAGTGGTCTTTCTGTTTCTTAGTGGCAGATTTTGGGTAAACATCCTCAATTCACCCCCAGGCAAGTAAAAAGACTGATTCACTCTTTCTGGGTTGAGAGCATAGCATGATGCCTGTATGAGGGCCCACATCCCCTTCTTTAATTTTTAGGTCTATTATTTCCCAGGTGTCTAATGGCCACTCTGTCCGCCAGGGCAGATTTTGGATAAAGACCCCAAGTCACTCCTGGGGGCAGAAAGACTAATGCACCTGTTCTGGGGTGGAAGCATGGAACAATGCCTGGGTGAGCTGTACTCAATCTCCTTTTTTGGGGGGAAATACTTTCCCCTGGTTTCTAGTGAGCTTTCAGTCTTTCTGCACCCAGAAGTGAATTGAGGGTGTTTACCCAAACTCTTCCCCCATGGGACAGAAAGGCTACTTGATATCAGGTATTTCAAGATGGCACCAAAACAAAGATAAGACTAGGATGACCTACTCTGGCATCTAGCCAACACTACAACCCAAGATTGAACAATAGAGTCTTTGTGCCCCCCCCCCCAAGGGACAGATAGGAGGTTTGCTTTGATTTGGGAGGTTGACCCTAATCTGCCACCCGGGAGTGTACAAAGCCCACTGGACACTAGAGGTTTTACATTTGGGTAAAGCAAAGGGGTTTAGGCGCTCCGTCCTGGTATTAGGCCATATCCGCACCACACATGGACCAAACCACTTTTTCTGCCCCTGGGTGGCTGACATGGGGTTTGCCCAAATCTGCAATGTGTTCGGAAAGCCCACTGGATGCTAGATAAACATTTTTATAAACAATTGGGGTGGGTTCTCGCACATCCTGATATCAGGCCCCAGCCCCACCTCTAAAACCTCAAAAGCCCTCCTGCTCCCCTTGGGACTAAAGCATCCCTATGGCAAGTGGAGAAATGTTGATTCTTTGGGATTTTTTTTTGCATATGTATAGCGGAGTGGGGCTAAGCCCCAATATGATCCTACTTCCATACTAATAGGCTGCAATTTTCCGGCTTGGCCCAGCTGCCACCTGAGAAAGCCTGCCAAATTAAATACCCAGGAAAGTACAGAATAGTTTGCCTCTTGTGTCTCCTACAACATTTTCTTACCTACAATACCCATCAAACCTTAAACATCTCCTCAATTCACACATTTTCTTTCCATATCTGTGACAGTAACTTCCTGAATCCACATGGATCCACAAAATTCCCACCAATCAGCATTGCCCCACTTATCCCAATAAAACAGTACCTGACTTGAGTGACTGGGCCTAGCGCCTGTGATACAGAAGGGCCTAAAATGGAATGTGGAGAAAACGGCAAGAGGGTTAGCTGCAAGAGGATTAGCTGCAGTGATTGGACCCAGGCTCTGCAGTCACCCAATGGAAACCTACCTAACCAAGGTATTTTTGAAAACTAAACACCAGGGGGACTCCAGGGTGGTGTGCCTCATATGAATTCCACAACGTTTTGTTACCCACAAGAGCTTGCAAACTTCAAACTTTAACTACAATTGCACATGTCTGTGACATAAATGTCTGGAAACTACAGGGATCTACAAAATTCCTACCACCTAGTGTTCCCTCATCTTGTCCTGATAAAAATGCTACCACACTTGCGTGGCTTGGTCTATAGCCCACAACAGGCACACATCAAACCAGGGTCAATGAGAACCCCCCTGTGGGACTTCTATTGACCCTGGGTGCTGGCTAAGTGAAGGCCTGATATCCGCAGTCGCCATCATCGTCGAAAAGAGTTGGTTTTTGGGAGATAAAAATTAATCGCCCATGTTGCGTTTTGGGCCTTTTCCTGTCATGGGTGTATGGCCCTCTCACACAAGTATGGTACCATTTTTATAGGCATGAAAGAACACTGTGTAGTAGGAAATATATGGATCCCCACAGATTCCAGATCTTTCACTCTGATAAATTGTAAGAAAATGTGTATTTTTGAGCACAGTTTGTGTTTTGCAAGTACTTCTGGGTAAAGTAACCTCATTAGACTAACATAGATTACACCTTCTGGGCACCTCAGGGGGTCTAGTTTTCAGAAATGTCTAGATATGATAGGTTTTCCAACGTGGCAACTAATCTAGGTTCCAAAATCCGCAGCTACTCACATTGTAAAAAATGCATGGATTTTCTTGGTGAAATATGGTGTCTCCAGGTCGTATTTTATGGAGTATTGTGTTGCAGGCGCTAGTCCCAGCCACACTAATAAGATACAATTTTTATCAGGAGATGTATGGGAACACACAGTAGTAGAACAGTTGTATTGTCAATTGAATTTCTCTGCATTTGTTCCTTCCAAATGTAAGCCAGTGGGGAAAAAAGAAGACATTTTGAACATGCCTTCTGAATCACATGCTAGTAAAAAATAACCACCGCTCCTAAACTCAGTATCTGATGTACGTTTCAGAAATACATAGATTTTCTTCATACTCATTTTTCACTCGTTATACTTTACCATACCAATTGCTGTATGGGCGGTATACAATGAAAATCCTTTGTAAGGTGCGGCTCAGATGTTGGCTCAGGGTACCTCAGGTTCTTTGAGAACCTACAAACCTTACATATCCCCATGATCAGAAGGGTCTAGTGGTCACAAATAAGTGTTTTTTAACACTCATTTGTAATACCTTTTTTTTTTTATTGCTACTGTTAGTTTCTTTGGAAAAACATTGAGTGATCTACTCAAAGGACCACTTGCTGAATTTAGACTTTTGTCTCCTTTTCAGCAATGTATAGCTTTCTGGAATCACTCATGGGTTTCATGTATGTTTCCACCACAAACTGCATGTACGTTGAAAGGACAAAAGTTAGGAAAAATGTGCTGCATCTTAGAAAAATGTCAAAACTGTGGTAAAAAGGTTTCTTTGGATTCAACTCTGTATGTTCCTGAAAGCTGGGTAGATAATGATTTTAGCACACCAAAGCTTTCATTGATGCCATTTTTCGGAAAAAACAGACCTATTTTTCCAAAACCCCCAAAATGTAGCTATACTTTGATCATTTGCTCGGTCCTCTCCAGAGCAATCCACAAACCTTAGATACTCTTAGAATTCTCATGATGCTGTGAAAAAAGGATGCACATTTGCTGTGAATACCTTATGTGAAAAAATGTTATGGAGGCACAAACACGAAGGGGCAGATTCACAAGCCCCTTGCGCCACTTTTGCGACACTTTTCCCATGTTAAAAGTGACGCAAAAGTAGTGCAAGGGGCTTGTAAATCTGCCCCGAAGTGCCCAAATAGCCAAAAAAGGAATCAGCACTGCAGTGGAAAAGACTCAGCAGTTATATTGGGTTCTAGTACACATTGTTTATATCATTTAGAAACAGCAATAGTGGGTATGAAGTGATAAGTAAAATGTTAATGTAAGCATTGTATGCACTTTTGTTTATAAGAATACTTAGCTAGATACTTCATAACAAGAGTTTATTAGAGAACCTTCAGTCCTTCAACTCCTATAGAGTTGTCTAGATTGCAAGTTTTTTTTTAGCTTTCTACAACCTTGATTTAGAAAAGAAAAGAGTGTAAATGTCTACATTAAATTGAGCTAGAAAAAGGAGAAACAATAAAACAACTGCAAAAGCATACGTTAATGAAGGTGTGTTAACATCCATTGGGGTTGTATATCATAATATAATTACAAAATATCTGGTCACGAGGAAGCCAATGTTGTTCCTGATAGTCAGAGATAAACCCTCAGGAGGGCTGATGTTTAGCCTGCTGTCTGGATAAAAGGAAGGGCTGTGTGAAAGCATCCATTTAGAGTGTTTAGGGGGCTCCCCATTAATTAGAGTTGAACCTTCAGGGGTCTGGATAATTCCCCAGCAGTTTGGACATTGGAAGTGCAGCGTATCAGCACCTATTTAATCGGGTACATTCTGCTGTTAAATAGCAATCTGAGCACTACTTGGAAGTTTATTAGTGAGCACTGGTTAATAATTTGATCAACATGAAAAAATGATGTCCTGAAGTTCTTCTGGCTACAACTTGGTGGCAGAGTCCCATGTTGGACGGACTAGAGTCTGTCTGACATCAGTCAGGAATTGGAACTGAACAACCTCTTGTCGTCGGTTCCAGACCTGCAAGTAGGATGCAACCGAACCCTGTTCGGTCGCATGCCTAAACCTTTCAATGGGAGCATGTATTTCAAACGGAATGCATGCTCTCATTGAAAGAGCAGAAGTGTAGTTCATCCCTGCACCCCATGGCAGGCACCATAAAGTGCCTGCCATGAGGTGCAGGGATCTACAGAGGGGCACCATAGGTGCCCCCAAGGCTGCCATTTGGCTGCCTTGCACACTTGGGAGCCCTGCTGGGGGCCCCCAAACACAGTTTCCCAATGCCTTTCTGTGTCAGAAAGGCTGGCATAGAAAGGCAGTGCGAAACTGCCATTGTACTCCCTCAGCCAGAAAGAGCCAGCTGGGGGAGTACTGAAGGGTTTACGGATAGCGGATGGACTCTCCAAGCCCGTCAAAAGCCATCTGGACAACTGAGTCGGAATCCGAACGGGCACATCTGATGCAGTTAGAATGGCTCCGACCGAGGGTCAGAGCCATTCCTAACCGCATCATAATCGGCCCCTTAGTTGGAAGGAATTCATTTGGAGATATTGATTTGGGCACATATTTACTATTGGGTTAGCCACAAAAAAATTATTGTTTGTTGTGATGAAGAAAATTAAACATTACGAAAGAGTCCCAAAACATTGATGCTTTAGTCTTGAAGGGTAAGCTATGATAGCTTGAATGTCAGTGATTTGTCTGTTGTAATTCTAAGACTTCTAGGAAAATAGGTTCTGTACATAAGATATTTCACTTGCCCTCAGACAATATATTGTTTTCTGGCCGACAAGAAATGCAATATATAATGCTAATTATTGCATTGTGCGATTAATAATTATGCACTGTTGTATTCTGTTTTTAGTGTTTACTCTGAAGAGATTCAATAAAAAGGTGTTTTGTTATTATTGAGGAACTTTTGGACCCTCATAGTGATATACGAATGGTACGTTCTAATAAAATACCTCCCCTATTTTTTCCAGATTAGTCTGTAGGTATGTGACAACCACAACAACTATAGTTTGATTATCCTTCTTCAAATCTTTATTTTCGTTTCCTTTTAATGTCATGCAATTTAAAATAAAATGCCTGACATAAATATTGCATCCTAAATGTTTGCAAAAGCATCATCCAATACTGTGTAGACGTTATATTATCATCTACAAGCAGGAGATATTTTTGTAAGCAATGCTTAGGACACAGATGATATTTCATCCAAAATATTCAGGTGCCATACCCTGTAGGGAAATGGATAGAATTTATGTTTTTTTAAGGAACAACACTCCAAACAATTTTTTTCTGCCACTGAAGAAAGCAGGAAATAGCCAAATTGTCTGGTCTATAATTCTTAATTCCCACCTTCCTGAAGTTGTTCAAGGGTATTCTTTATCTTCTCATATTGTACATAATAAAGGATAAACAGTTGTTTTAGTGTCTCTTGCTGTCAGTTACATAAGCAACCAATTAAACTCCCCCCATTGATACCCTACATATACTTTTCTGACTGTTTCCATGTTTCTTTAATATACATTTTGTTTGTTGACTTTTCCTTATATTATTGTTGCTGCTTTCTGCTGTGGTGTAAAGGCCGTCGATGGGTCCAGTCACATTTCGGTTATATGCAAAAGACACAAAACATGGGGTATAGGGTAATTACAAATGCACCTATTTCAATGTCTAAAAATATAATGTGTTTTCAATATATGGGGGTGAAAAGAATCAGAAGGTCAATACCCCTTAAACCTCCAAGGATATAGATCCTATACATTTACAACAAAAACAATGATTCAGCACTCCAACAAGTGTACGGATTAATATTTTCCACAAGTACAGACAAGATGAAGAGATGCACGTCAACTCAGCAGGCTTTTGTTTCTTTGTTTCTTTGTTGAAAAAATTCTTCTTAAAAATGACCGTAGCCAACGCGTTTCGACCCAAAAGTTCTTCTTCAGGGCAATGGTAGTGGCAATGTTCTAATGCAGTTCATTAAGATCCTTTTCTGTAATTCAACTCGGTCCCTCACTCTATCTAGGAGTGCCAGTTGGACCTCTTATTTTTTAAACGGACCAACAAGGTCGTCCCTTGACTATGTGGCGGGAGCGGTTTTTACACAGAACAAAGATATACATGAGCTAAAAAAAACCTTTCCACAATGACATGACCTACTTGAAATAGCTCAATAAGAAGCAATTCAAACAGGAAATAGTTACCTTGTTGGTTCGTTTAAAAAATAAGAGGTCCAACTGGCACTCCTAGATAGAGAATTTTTTCAATAAAGAAACAAAGAAACAAGAACGTGCTGAGTTGATGTGCTTCTCTTCATCTTGTCCGTACTTGTGGAAAATATTAATCCGTACATTTCGGTTATATATTTGTTCAATCTGTTTCCTTCAACACTGCAAGTTTATGACTGTCTGTAATCAGTGCAGGTGATGTGCTACACTTATGCTAGTCCCTACAAAACCTCTCTCTCAGCTGTTTATAACTATGGAGTATGGGAGACTTCTCTTCTGACTCCCAAAATCAATCTGTTAAACTTACCTTGAGGAAACACGCGATTATAAATAGACAAAGGAAAACATTATACATTTATGTAGATGCTATCATACTAATAAAACTGTTTCACTCTCTACTTAGCTGGCATGCGGCCAATGTGTGATGAGATCTGCCATCCTTCATTTTATTTATTACTTTAAAGCATTAGAACCTTTTGAAATAGAATAATGATTTGTATGTTGGATGAATTTAACATCATCTATCCCTGCAGGTTCCTTTCTTGATTCTCACCAGTCTTCTGGGTGAATCTTTTAAAGGAATATAAACTACTCCATTAAAAGTATTGGTTACATCAGGATAACCATACCAGCGGATCTCTGTCCTCATCCTCAACAGTTACCCCATGAGTATTGAGAGCTTCAGTTTTAACTGTTGTATTCAGCACAGGATGTGTGTGAATGGTGCAACTGTATCCCAGTAATTCTACAAAAGACTGGTAGTGTTACTCACAGAACACACTTAGGGCCTGATTCTGACCTTTGTGGTTGACCCACCAGGCCACAGCTTTAGCTGTTGGGAGAAAGCCGCAAAGCCGGCGGCATCCCGACTGCTGCATTCTGAGTTGACGGCAGTTGGCGGTGTACTGGCTGCGGTCTTGCAGCAGTGGCATTCTCCGGCTCACAAAGTGAGCCTGAAGGCAATGCTGCTGCACTGCAGTCCTGCACTGTCGTGCACGCACTGTTACTATGCACCAAGACATGCATTGCACACAGCTTCTACACAACACTGCAGGCATAGAGGGGCACAACTTGTGCCCCCAGCCACAATGCCCATAGGGTGAAAACAGCTGGGTGCCCTGTTTGAGGCCCCTTCCCTACCTTTCTGCTCACCATTTTTTGGCAGGATGCCCACCATGAAGAGATCAACAGAAAGGCAGATCAGAATAGGCACGGCAGTGCCAGTATCGGGAACGCCTCCATTCCCTGCCGCTTTCCACACTGCCGTGGGATCCAGGATCCTGGCAGTTGTGGGTGTCTTCTGCTGGTCCGACCTCTAGGGTCAGAATCAGGTGGTCAGACCGCTGATGTCACGACAGTTGGACCACCACCATAGGTACGATCCATAATGTTGACTGCAGGCACTCTATCTATTGTTCTTCTTCTGACCACCTTACCATTAACCTTTGCAACTCAATATTGGATAAGAGTACAATTCTAGTTCTTTCGCACAGAACTTAAATGCATCTTATATAGACCTCATTGCAAATACAACACCCTTCAACAGGCCCGGCTCTAGGGTGGTGCGATCTGTGCCACCGCATGGGGCACTGACTTGGGGTGGGGGCACCATGTTTATTTTTATAAAAGCACCAGATGCCATGTTCCTTGTCAAAGCAATTTTCAAGCATCAATAAAAAAGTCTCGACGGTGATTAATGTTCTTCCTCTAGAGAGACCAGAGCTTTGTCTGGTAGAAGACGTTTTGACTCATCATAGTGCAGAAGGTTAATATGCCTGCTGAAAAGAATCTTGCATACGCTGTAAATAGGTCAATAGGTCATTCTTTAGTAAGAGAGATCCTTTTGTTACTTGCAGTTTAAAAGTTAAAATCCTAATATAGAGCAGTGAGATAGTAACTGTCATCATAGAACTGCATGCAAACTGCAAGGAATATATTACAGCTCCATGTTTTTTTGCCCAGTCATCCTTTTCCTAATATTGCAAAAAGGGTTTATTTAAGTAGAAATCAATTCTTATTATTGAAGAAAACCCCTAACATTGGTGTTACATTTTAAATTCTGAATTTGTGCTTTTCCGGATCAAGGACTCCTAAACTATAGTGCCTACCAGTATGGATGACATGTGACTCCTACCCCTTGTAGGCCTCTGTCTTATATAACATTTCCTATACATTGGTTTACATATGTATGATTGTCTCTGTGCAATGTATGTGTGATGTAAAGTGTGATGACACCTTTAACTGGTATGAGCGGCGCTATAAAACGAAATAAATATAAGAGACAGTGGTAATAGAGACTTGGGGTGCATTGTCAAATGGTGGTAGTGAGGGAATCCATGGTGAGGTGGTCATGGGGGAGAGGGTGTTGGGGGCGACAACAAACCTTGTCGCACAGGGCACCACAAGTACTAAAGCCAGCCCTGCCCTTCAAGCCAAGCACTCTCAGCAATGTAGTGTGGTACCGGTCCAATAATGTGATTCACTTCTTCGTCAGGATAAAATGTGCCTTTCGAATGTACAATTACACACCTGTAGAAACAGGTTTAAATGTATGGCATTTATGAAAATAGCTTTCGTTTACAGATTTTTCGAACCATATTTGTGAATATTCTGCAAATTTCGAAGAGTACCATTGCTTACGGTTAGAACATTTGAAACATTTGCATTCTAACTTTTGTTTTGTTTTTCTTTTTCTTTTAAAATATTTTCACTAACATTACTCCACACGATTCAAACCCCCTTAAAAACTGGAAGCTCCTGATCTTCCCCTCACTTTTCTAATTTTAAATTAGACTTGCTGAAAAGGAGGGGAAATAAATATAATGGGAACAGCCGCTCTATATAGAAAATGCCGTAATAAGCAAAACACGTAACCCAAATAAAAGTTCTAAAAAAAGGAATCAGACATGGTGGCCACCTCTCTTCAGCTCATTATGTACATCAATTCCAGTCATTAATTTTTCACCTACAAATTACAAATTTCTCGTAAGTTTTATTTGTTCAATCAAAGTAAAAAAAGACTATAATACAAATGTCTGGAATAGGAAACAGAGGGGCATATTCTCAAGGAGCTATAGCTGAGTTATCGGCACTTTATCGCAGCCAAAGTCGCGATAAATTTACTGCCCCATTCACAAGCTGGTGCTAACACCCATATCACCAGTTTTCCGGCGATAGCATCCTCAAAAAACATCGCCACGGATGACCCCGGCAACTATCGCTAATGAGATGCAGAGTAGGCATTCCCGAACAAAAGGCCGTGACAACACCACTCCACAACATTCTCAACGACCAGTCAGATCGTCAATAAGATCACAAAACTTGCGATAAGGCGCGTTAGAAGCAGCAAATTAACACCTGCTCTGACCTGGTGTAAACTCGGACAACAACCGGCAGCAGCCAAGGGAGCACAGCACAGCCCATAGCCAAACATGAAGAACAACAGATGCCCCCGAGCAACTGAACATGCAGCTGGAGCACCAATAGGGCAACAACACCCACCACCCCCAGGACCCCCCCCTGGACCCCCCCGCCCCCCTCCCGGACCAACACTGAGGCAGCGCAGACAAAGACAGCGACCAACAGAAAACGCACCAACCTCACAGACCCAATAGCAGGGAATGTCATTGCCTACTACAGGTTCAAAAGGACAACCATCCCACGCATCCTGACCACCATTGCCCACAGGCTGACGGTACCAACACAGGGTGTTTTTTTAAATAAAAACCCTTGTGTCTCAAACTGAATAAAGAACGGGTGATATACAACATAGGATTCTGATCAGGTAAATAGGATAAGGGAAGTTATGACCTATATGAATTGCCAGTATATTTAGATTAGAGAACAAATAGAATTAATATCAGTCATCTATCCCTAGATCTAAGTCGTGGGGAAGGAAAAACAAAAATAAATTAACGTCGGATTTTGAAGATAGAAATAGGACTGCCCTGCGACCAATTAAAACCAAACAAGTTTTTTGGGAGGTGCAGAGGGGGTAAAATGGAGGTATAATTGGATGCATGATTAAAATGTTCAGTAAATAATGCTGATCTATATTCAATTGTTCTGTAGATTCCTCTAACTAAGAGACAAGGATATGCTTATTATAATAACAGAACCAAGGACACAATGAGATGAAATAAGGTAATTTATTCCCCCTTTCCTCATTTATCGCTACAATGGTGATCAACCCATTTAGTAAAGGGTCTAGGGCTTACTCCTTCATAATTTCTTCTTGTCATGTGAGCATGTCCCTTTTTTATATATATGAGACACATATCATGATTAGCGCATTTGCTAGAACAAAATAGGGCAAATGTGGAACAAAATGAAAAAGTGCAATGTTAAAGCAAATATTCTCCTTTTTCTAATATGGCTAAATGAGTGGGTGAATTGTATATCAAAAGGAAAATTATAATGATTTATTGGCAAACTAATATACTATATCTACCTACAGGATTGAAATGTAAACGGCAACCAATCAGTTCCCATAATAAGAGAGACGTATATTTGTTGGTCTTGATAAAGATGGAATATTAAATAGAACCATCAAAACGCGTTGACACTGTACTTTGCACCATCCGTGGAACAGCTTATCCTATAGATATAAAACGAGGAAAGTGTATCTAGGATGAGCCAAGCAAGTGTTGAACCCAGATGTGATAATTAATGACAAAATGTACTGTCTGTATTTGTCTCTCTGTTGATTGTATTATCGGTGCATTTAATCTAGGTTAGACAAATGTTCCTCTTTTCTGTTGATTTTACTATATTTTCTGCAAACATCATCTTAAATGAAATACGTTTATATTTAATGTATGTGTAATATATGTGTATATGGTACATTAACTTGTTATATGAGTATAGACAGCTATATGTCTATTTTTAACTATGATGATTGTTTAGGGTTTTAACAAAATAATTTTTAATATCTATTTATTGTATGGTCCAATTTAGTATTGTGCAAGTTCTAACCCATGGACTATAGTTCTTGTTGGGAGCTTAGAGACCCAGTTTTTATTTCAGTTTTCCACCAAGGGAAGTACATTGCTACTTGTTAGTAGTACCCTAATCCCCTGGTCTGGTACAAGGGGTCCCTCTCATTTCATTTTTACACCAACACAGCGGACAACCAACATCCCACCTCAGACAAAGCTGCTGGCTGTGCTGCATCAGTTAGCCACTGGTACCTTCCAAACAACAACTGCCAGAGTCAGAGGAGTCTCACAGCCAGCCCAATCCAAGTTCCCCACAACTGTCTTGGATCCCATCATCAGTTTGGTATCACACTACCTATCCTTCCCTCACACTGCGCAGGAACAGCTGGAGACCAAGCAAGGCATCTGTGCCATAGCTGGCTTCCCACACGTGTCAGGGGCAATTGGCTGCACACATGTCCTACTTGTTCCCCCTGGCAACACTGCACACAATATCCGCAACCGAAAGCACACGTATTCCATCAATGTGAAGGCAATAGTGGGCCACCGGGGAATCTCCACCAACGTTGACGCCAACCACCCAGGCAGAGTGCATGATTCCTACATCTTCCGACAGTCCAGTATCAAATGGAGCTTCCAGGATTGCACCTACGGAAATGCACTGCTCGTTGGCAAGTACCAAATGAACACACCACACACCTCAACTCCACAATCATGCAACTCACAACACTGGGAATGCACATGTCACAAACTCACATACAACATGCCAAACAACATGCCCACCCACCAGACACGACAGCACAATTTACTGTGGCAACATGGGCCAGCCATGTACATAAGCCATCAATGGCATGGCACCTCAGCCACACTATAGCAGATTGTGGGAAGACCAGGCTTGTGTGAAGGAGGCAAATGACCAATGAATGAGAATGTACACAATGCCAAGTGTGGCGTGGATGTGATGGCCAGACTGCAGTATGCAGACTACACACATATCCATGTCGACATACACTGTTGGTGTTTGGAATGTAGTGGACAGTGGACGCAACCATGTCACCCAAGCCAGTGGGGAAGATCCCGGAAATGTAGCTTGATAAGTCCCCACCTGCAAGCGTGAGCGGAGTGGGCTGGCCCGGCGTATGCCAGGCCATCGTAGGGGTGTGAATAAAAAGCACATAGCTCTGGGCGTGGTTCTCTTCTGGAATGCCCAACGTCTCTGCCAGGGTGGCGCCCATCACCCCGCCATGAGGATGACACCGTCGCCTCGAATGGTGTGGCCTCCGATCCTGTGCGCCTGTTGCACCCCGGGCTGCTGGTCCCCGTACCATCCCTGTGCACCCAGGCCTCAATACACACCTGCCGACACCAGCGTGTGTCAAAGAGGGCCCAACACGTGCCGGTGCAAGCTCCAAGCCAGAGTGCCGCCACCCTGGCAGCCCCCTCAGACCATCGCGGCCTCCGCGACACAGACCCGCAGTACTCCTTTCTTGTAGACGTACTCCACCGGCATGCACAGCAGACTAGTAGGTCACACATTTGGAACTGAGTCTAGATTACACCATGGCAGAGAACATTCATTATGGCAGATTTAGTCACTATACTCCCTTCGATGTGGTGCCACCAAGTCTGTGTATAGCATTCCAACCACACGTGTCTGTGGGCCCACGCGGACTACTGCCCACGGCCCACACTGCGCTTGAGTAGGTCACACATTTGGAACTGAGTCTTGATTTTTCAATGGCAGAGTACATATCATTGCACGCAAAGAGAGGTTTAAGAGGATGACGCATTTCAGTCAGGAGGAAAAAAGGATCATTGTTACGTAGGTGATCGAACACTACCAACAACTGCCCTGGTTTCACTAACTCTGTGCATCGCAAGCCGACGACACATACTTGTGGGCCCCTGCTGACCGCTGCCTTCGGCCTACACTGCGGTCCAGCAGGCCTCACACCAATCCAATCCAGTCCATACCAGGCAGGACACATCATCGTCGCTGACTGAACACCCGCTCAGCTCTGGTGCTTTTACCCCCGTCAACCACAAGTCACCCCCATATGCCATGTCAACATCGTGTGTTAGAATTCCAGGAGGAGCACGCTGAACCGCGGTTGGCCCGTGCTGACCACTGCCTCGTGCCTACACTGCGGTCGAGTAGGTCACACATTTCAAACTCAGTCTTGATTTATTTATGGCAGACTTGATATCATTGTACAGGCCTCATCGCAGACAGCATACCCTTTCAGCTCCGGTGCCACTAAGTCTGTTCCCCGAGATCCATGGGCACTTTCTGTTTGAACTTTGGTGGCGACTTAGTCCATGGACTGGGTGTTGTCGTCACCATCATGTTGGTGATACTGACTTGGTGGCAAAAAAGAGACAGTAGCATTCCACTCCTCAATTTGCCACTTCCAAACAGCTTCTACCCTCTGCATCATGCCCCGGAGGACACCTTCCAGTGTCCCCCACACCCCTCCGCCACATTCACATCAGACATCGATGAGGACTCAGTCAGCTGGCGGGGCCCATCTCAATGCGCCGAAAGTCACCGTCCCTTGGCAGTGTGCCTGTGCCGGCCGCAGTGCATCTGGGGCCACTAACTCTGTGCAGCTCAAGTCAGGGACCCTGGCTCTTGAGATATTGGGTGGCCTCTGAGACGATGGCCTTGGGGTCATCAACGCCAGGTGTATGTGGCCCTGCTCTGTCCGCTGCCTCTGGCCTCAACTGCATTACACTAGAGCTCACGCATCAAATTGAGTCCTGAATGGCCCGGACGATGCATCACCGCAGGAGGCACACGCCACCACTGCCAGGACCACCTCCAACCGCAAACTGTAAGAGTCGAAACAGTGGTGAATGCCATCATCTGCCTGATACCCTGCTCGGCACTCCAGGTGCCCCAACCTCAGTGCATTGCAACTCACGGACACTTCTGTTTGCATATTGGGTGACCCCTGTACTTGCTCCGGCTACCTCCATGATGCTCTGCAGTTGTCTTTGGTATGCTGGTGTTTTCAGTTTCCATTTTACTGGTGTTCACTGTTCAAGTTGTTGCCAGCACCAACCACTCCGTGAGGGCTGGCTCACACTCACCCCACACACATCCAGCACAGGCGTCACTGTACATGTGGCCCTGCCAATAAAGGGGCCGGGCACACGTGCCCATAGCCAGTTCCTCAAACTATCTGCCTTTGTCCATGAGGTCATGGTGCATGTATGAGGGCCCTGAGCCCGACAACATTACATTGTGTTGTGTACATCGGACACAAAGATGTCACCGCAGGCAGCGTGTTAGACCTTGGACATGTAGCTTTATCGTCACCCACTCAATACGTAAGAGGAGTGGACGGGGCCATTGTACGCAGGTCCAGCGTGGGTGTGTGAATAATAATTGCGTGCCTCTGGGCGTGGTTCAGTACTGGAAATGTGAAAATGCATGTGTCTGTCGCAGTGTAGGTCTCCTTTGTGTGGTGTAGGTGGTCCCCGAGGGGAATTAGACACCCACGCATGTGATCTAGTTCATATTCCATGGGTTCGGACCCCACCTGCACCTGTTTGGCCACCTCTGTTTGGCATTCTGACACCTGGCATTGGAATGCCATGTGTGGCTCGGTGAGGTGTTGGGAGCCAGCCGTGCTGGCGGGTGCTTCCTGCTGTGTGGTCTTTGCAGGGCTGGGTTCTCCTCTATGTAGCTTGGCTGCCCTGGTTCTGGTGGTGGGTTGCCTGGGATGTCCATGAGCTGTTGTGGGGCGTCGAAGGTGTGGTGGCCCTCTCCAGCATCACTGATGAGTTGTCTGGTCTGCTGGAGGTGTTGTTTGTCCCTCTGCAATGTGAAGGGGAGATGCATGTTGACATTGTGTTGACATGTATGTTTGTGCATTGTTCATGTTTACATGCAGACTGTATAAATATGTACATTGTGACTGTTTGCGAGGTGCTGTATTTTGATGCGGGACAGTGGACATTTGGACTACATGACGGATGTGAGGTTGTACGAGTACATTTCCTTCTCACAGTTTCCTGCTCTGTTAGATGTGGTTGACCTGTTTCAGTGCATGGGCGCAGCCAGTTGTGTCCTCTGTTCTGCAGTGTCGGGTCTGCACATTGTACCACATTGTCGTCAATGTGGATGTGCTGTTCTTGCTAAGTGTGTGTGCTGCAGTGTGCCACGGGGATCAAGGACATGATCCAGGGTCATTGTGGGTGTGCAGTGTGCTACACATCGTTGAGCATGTGTGCCATTGTGCCCATCTCCCCCCGGCCCCCCAGTCCCTGGTCGTTACTCACCCAGTTGATGTTGTGTCAGGTCCTCTCGAGCTGTGTCCGGGCTCCCACCTCCTTGCACCATCTCTACACTGATGACTGTGGCCCCCGTTTCCTCCTGCGCCTCCTGTGGTGCAGGACTCCCACCTCCTGTCACCGTTGCTGCCTTCCTGTTGGCAGCGGGTTTGTGCTTGGTTTGGCTTTTCATATCCTGCCAGCGCCTCGTGCCTCCTCCATTGCCCTCCTCAACACTCCGACTACATTCACGTTGGTCTAATTGTGTCAGTTGATGGTAGTGTTCTGTCACCTCCGTGACGCTGATCTGGTTTTCCTGCGGACTGCGACCCGTCTTCCTCTCACTCTTCTCCTTCGGCTTCCCCGACCCAGTTGTTCCTTGCTGGTGGTCTGTGGGGCTTGTGGGGTTCACGTTGGCCTCTGCACTCGGTCCGGGTGCATCCATGGTGCTACGCAGTTTCTTTTTTTCTCCCTTATTTTTCCGTTGCTTTTTTAGTACATTTTCCCGCATGACGCGTGGGATTTGCAGGCCTGTGGCTGGTTTTTGTTGGTTTTTGTATCGCGACTGGCCTCATCGCAACTTTTTTTGCGTTCGAGATTCACATTTTTTGGGCGTGGCGTTGACTTTATCGCAGATATTTGATGCGTTATTGTGAGCCTATCGCATGATACCGCCGGCTTGGGAATACCATGTTAACACAGAGCTATTTTCCCGTGATAGACTGCGATGTGAAGGGTTGCGTTAAGCTACTTTTGAGGTAGTTATCTCACGTTTTTGAGAATATCCCCCAGTGTCTGTAATGACCTAGAGGTAGGTAGTCACTCCCTAGTCTGAGGATGAATGTACATTTTAAGAGGTGAATTGAAAAGGAATACCCAGCAAAATATTTTATTGTAGATAATTTCAACAAACGCCCAGTATTTCAATTGCATCTTTGCCTGTCTGCACACTCATCTTTACTTAATTAGCAAAAAAAGTTGCAAATCCAACACAAGCTAATGTGACAATTAAGTACAATAAATGAACGATCAAGGATGGTTAGTCAATACAGTGTGTCGTTACAACACACTAAGGGAGTAAAACATTCAAACAGAAAGACCTTCCTAAAGAAAAAAACAAAAAAAGCAATTTAACTGTTGTTGTGTCAACAAAGTAAATTCTCCAAAGTTAAAGTTACAAGCAACACACGCTGCATGTGGAGCCCATGATAAGGATTACTTGCGACCCCATAAAAAAAAACTAATACGAACATAAAGGGGTAGTATATACATGCGCCAAATGCCAAGTCCAAAATGTGCAGCCGATTCAAGTGATGGCAAGCCATGAAAAACACATGAAAGCCTTTGTCTGAAAGGAGCTGACCGAAGCTTACTCTATCAACTACTCAGTGTACTATTTTCAAGAGTTCAATGCAGGGCGTCTTTCATTGAGCCACAGCTATTCGTAGCCAGACCTAAAAAAATCTCTATTTTTAATTTTGGAACTTTTCAGATAGGTGCCAGAAGCCAATGCATTCACTTGTAAGTTAATGTAAAAATAACAGTGTCATCACCATACAGTTATTACAAGGAAATCTACACTTCATCAAGGTCAACAGACCCTAGCAGCTGGTGCTGAATAAATTGACCTGCAATAATGAAATGATTTGTGTGCTAGCAAAACACCATCTGCTTAGTTAACATCTGCAAGGATCAAATAAACATTACCTTCGGATGAACACCACTGAATAGCTGAAGGTAATGCCCTTTAAAATGTTAGGTGAATTGGTTCAAAGAACATGTAAACCTATGATATTTCTGAACAAGGTGGAACTTTGAAAAAGTATATAACATTGTATAAAAAACAAAGGCCCTCATTTATAGGATTTTGGAGTAGGTCAGCACAGCAAAGCACCTTGCTGTGCTGCCAGGTGCCAAAGTGAAAGGTCAAGAATGTACCACATTTATGCAATACAGTGCATTCCTGTCCTTTCTCCCTGGGCTGGCACCGTTTTGGCAGCCTAGCGCCAGCATAGAGACCCTATTATGCAAGGGTGCCTTTGTTGTATCCAGGACTGTTGTACAGGAAGGGACACCTTCCTGCACAAAAACAGTCATAAGATCGGTTCTCCTCTTTCTCTAGGTGCTGAGGAATACAGCACACAAAGATAGATTAAAAACAAGGAGAAAAATATATTTTTCCTTGTTACACCTCACCTCAGGAGGCGTTCGGATCTGGCGCTTCCCCAGGTTTATATGATTTTGTACATCTGGAGCAGCGTCAAAATCCGTGGGTGTTGCATAGGAAAACCCACTGCAACGTCCATGGAACGCCTCCAGGGCGCATAGTAAGGCGACACAGCGATTTGCGCTGCTTTGCCTTACTCAAGATTTAGGCGATCACTCAAAGCCACGTAGTGTTAGTTTTCATGGCTTCATAAATTGGATTAACCTCTTCAATGCCCATGACGAGCTGGTCTCGTCATGGGCCGCGGTTGCGCTGTGCCCATGACGAGACCAGCTCGTCATAAACCCCGCCCGCTAATGCAACGGCCGGCACAGGGCGGGGAAAGGGGCGGGCACTGAAGGGGAGAAGAGCATGTCATGCATGTATCCCTTTACCTTTTGCAAAACTGATGCAGGGTTCTCATAAATAAGCCACAAAACATGTTTTCACTGCCAGAGAATTGGTGTAAAACTACAGACTTATTCCAGTAACTCAGTTCTCACAAGAGAGAATATAATTTACACATGAATAATGTACACCTGCTTCAAAATGCATGAAACAGATGTAAAACTATACAATCTACACATGCATAGGGCATGTATTCACGCATAGCTTTGCACTTACTTTACTTCACTTCATTTGGCATTCCCAACTGATGATCTGGGAAATGAAATACAAACGAGGTAATCACTAGGGGTGTGTGTAATTTGAGCAATTTCTTTTTGTGAAATTTCTGTGAAGTTTTAGGGAACGGATGAGAAATTGCGCATAAGGCAAATCTGTCATGTTACTCTATATTTTGGTTTTGGTAACCTGCATCCTCACACCAAAACAGACGTGAGGACACATTTCAAGATAAATTGCACGAAAAACACATTTGCCACTTAACAAGTTCTGCCAAATGTTGTCTGATCGCGTTGTTCTGGAGCTCCTGCGATAGGATTTTTTACCAAGGCAAACCCTAACATTACTATGTGACATAATTTTGTGTTATGATTTTTCAGGTAAAAAGCATAACATGAAATGCCGAAAATGATGCTAATTATGCTAGCATCATTAAAATTTCGCGCAGGCCCAGTGAATATCTACACAACCCTGCCTACGCTGACTTTTATCAGCATTTAGCATTTCCCGAATGTTCACATCTAACATGCTCCTACAGTGCTCAGTTTAAGTGCTGATATAATTGCGGAAAAATGCACCGAGTTGTATGCAAATCGCATGATGGGTAAAGGAAAGGATCACATACATTGAAAACGCAGTTCTTAGTGGAAAGATAAATTAAAACGAAAGGAAAAAATAGATACCAATAACGTCAAAACCCTAAACATGCAATCTGTATGCAATCTATAGATCACATGTGCATGTAGGGTTGGGATAACATTAACTGAGCATACTTTTTGAATTCCGTGCTCTTCCATACGTCATTTATGACCTTTCAAACGTACACTGCTGCAAGTTAGAAATGAATGTATGTCAACATTATTCATAGGTGATCATGGGAAGGCGTGAGGTATGCATTTCTCATATTACAAGTGTTTTTTTTCTGAATCGGAGTACTAGTTTCCTTTTACTACCTAAATATTTCATTTTACTTCCAAAAAGGGGCAGGAATAAATTGTCCATAGACATAATGACCAATTTATGCCATACGCACTAAGAATAAAATGCAAATTGCTTGCACCAAGAGAACACTGTCTTACATTATGATTTATTTTGTGGAGTAGATATCTGCAATAATATTAGCACTGTGGGTTTATAAAATCAATCTTATTCTTCATTTTCATATTTTGCAATATATAAATTTTGGGTTAGATTGGGTAAGATTGAAAGAACGGGAGGAATGATAAGAAACAATTCAAAGTGGAACTCTCTCTGCAAGTTATACATAAATATGTTTTATTATATGTTATATATAAAAGTCTAATTTGATTGGTATGTGCAAAATGGCAACTTTGTAGTGTTGACACTGAGGCCTGGCCTAGCAATAATAACGCCAACACAAGTAGTTACTTTACTCAGGGTACTCCCATGACAGACTTCGTCACAGCCGCCTTTTTATTTATACTCCAGCCCACGTCATGGAGAGGGACAAGCCAATTTCCCTAGGGACACAGGTGTGCACTAGTAGCTCCCCACGATCCCACGGGTTAATGGACCACTACATTCCTCACCAACTTTAATAAAACACAACATAGAACCAAGTAATAGAAATTCCTTACCACAATAGTGGGATATCAAACAGTGTTCATACAGTTAACACTCCGCATGTCATCAGCTCTTGAACATCTCCTTCACACCAGGAACTCCGCTAGACGGGAAAAAGGGGCGGAATTGCTCCTCAGACCATACATGGAATAGTCACTGTGGCCTGAGCAGGGGGATACACCAAATCCAGAGCTATCACTCTCTAGTGACACCGGGGAAGGGGCAATGGTTAGCCTAGACCTGGCATTGTTTGTTGGGGACCTTCTGCTTGGGGCCGGCCAGAGAAGTGGACAGCAAATCTGGGGTGTTACCGTTGTCACTGTCTATAGAGTCCTCTTCATGATGGAATGGTTCATCATTTGGACCATGGACTTTTTTGAAGAATGAGACATTTCGAGTCACATCCTCGTCTCGTCTCCGAACTGTGACAATAGTCTCTTGTCCTTTCACAACTCTCCACTGTTGGGGCTCAAACGGCAGGCAAACTTTATTGACCGGGTGGCGATCTTTTAGGTACACTTGATCTATGTTGTGGATGTTTGAGGAGGTCGCATTTCGCCTTGCACAAAATCAGAATACAAAATGTCCATTCAAGTCTATAAGATCCTAATACTGAAGGAAAAGGCTTCCTACTTTAAAGAAAAAATTGAAACGGCAAATGGCTGCTCAAAAGTACTATTTGCCACAGCCAAAAGTCTCTCGAAACATGGTCTTAGAGCTAGCCAGCAATTTTGCAACTAGCTAGCTATGTCATTTCAGCACAAGGTTAAATCTATCTATGACACTTTTATTCTCCAGGGCAATCGTTCAGCCCAGATACCAACCCAGTTGAGCAAATTATCTTCTTCATCGCCCACTCAATGCGGCCCGGGAATACCGACGCTCTCGTCATCACCATCTTAACCTTAGATGAAATGTTTTTTTTGTCAAACTTGTTTTTATTGAGTTTTTCAAAACATCAATTTACAAGCATGATAATACATTTTATCTTTGCATTCAGATTTTAAAGACTATCTTAGCAGTCAAATCAGGATCTCCCTCCGACCCCTGCCCGCTGAGAATCATACATCTGTCCCCAGAGCTCATAGCCACTGCTCTCATGACAATTTTAAATCTAATGCTTATGTCATGGCGATTTCCCACTGAATGGGATAAAAGCATCCATACTACCACTGTTGAAAAAGTCCAATATGGACGCTAACGACACGCTTAACTATAGGACAATCTCAAGAATTCCTTTCTCATCGTCTAATTGTTTTAGATGTACACAACCGGACCTGGCTAATTGGTCGCATATAATGGCCTTCTGCCCTAAACTTAAGTCCTTTTGGAAAGGAATGTTTTCTTTGCTTTCTCTTCATTTACATTTCTCGATCATTAGGTACGAAAATTTAATCATATTCGGATTGGATCTAGAATTAAAATTGCCCGAGTCTATGGCGAAACTTTTGTATATATTGGTGGCAGTGGCCAGATCACTGATTCTTCAGCACTGGAAGACAGAAACAGTGCCAACTGTAGATGAATGGTTTAAAAAAAGTAGGAAAGTCAGGAAATCCGAATTCATTTTTGCACAAAGGACCGGGGCACTACGTAAATTTACCAAAATTTGGGAATCTTACTTTGACTAATAGTCATTCTTTGAATGGGGTAGACAGATTTCGATATTTGTTACTATATTTTAAATTGCTGACATTTTCTTATATATGATTTGTGTGGGTCTCTCTTTCTTTTCTCTTTGTTGATGTATGATGCTTTGTCCCAGCATATTGTTTATGTTTGATAAACTGTATTTTTTATTTTTTTTCTTTCTTTTTTGTTCTAATGGATTGCCAAAAACTCAATAAAAATAATAATAAAAAAAAAAAAGAATTCCTTTCCCTTCAAAGGTAATCGAAAAAGCTATCAATATGGAATTAACCACCTTCATTTCCAACAATGCTATTCTTGATCCATCTCAATATGAATTTCGCGCCTGCCATTGCACAGAGCTAGCCTTGATTGATGTCACTGAAGAGCTCAGACAAACCTTGGAGTGCGACACTGATCCTGTTAGATCTATCAGCGGCTTTTGACATGGTCAACCATGATCTGCCGGTTGACCATCTATCCTCACTCAGGATCAGGGATAAAGAGCTCTCCACTGCTGAGCTCCTTCTTATCAGATCGCTTCCAAGCGGCTCTTGGAGACTATAACTCCCCATCCTTCTCACTACTCTGTGGAGTACCTCAGGGATCCTCCCTGAGTCCGACTTTATTTAATCTATACGTCATCCCTCTGGACAAATTAATTAAAAGCTACGGCTTCGTATTAGTGTCTTATGCAGATGACACACAGATAATTGTCTCAATTAGTAGCTCATCAAACTCAACAGCAGTTAAATTCCACAACTGCATGTGTCATATAGGCAACTGGATATTAGTCAACTGTCTAAAACTTAATTCATCCAAAACCGAAGTACTTCTTTTAGTTAGTAGCTCATCTATCTGGACAGACAGTTGGTGGCACTCCCAATTGGGCTCTCTGCCAACCCCGTCAAATAAAGCACAAAATCTTGGCGTGCCCCAATTTTTCATTTGAAGCTCAAATTACCCACACTACTTCTACCTGTGCCATCTGGAGCTTTTGGATACTTCACTTATTTGCACTAGTGAACAATGCATTACAGTAGTCTAGCCTAGATGAAATTAGTGTAGTGACCACTGTTTTTCTCAAATCAAAAGGAATAAGAGGAAGTGTTTTTCTCAGAACTTTGTTCAGGATTTTCATGAAATGTTCTACTTTCCCGTTGCTTGGGGCCTTCAAGGAGTTACTTTGCGTTGTTTGATGCCCACGAGTTCAAAAAGTCCGCAAACTCTTGCCCATGGAATGGAGGCCCATTGTCTGTTTTTACTAATTTGAAAATGTCATGGGTGGCATGATCTTTTCCACCTTGGTGATGACCTCTGCGGCCATCTGTGTACCTACGATCTCCACCTCTGTATACTTCATGTGGTCGTCGATGATAACTAGAGCATAGCGACCATCCGGGAAGTGACCAAAGTCCATGCTGACTTGTTTCTATGGATGCTGAGGGTTGTCTACTGTGATCACATGGGATGGTTGATCTGAGGTACCGGACACGTGGCACCAGAGGCCTGAATGGATTGAATGCTCTACCATCCCCTCCATTCCTGGAAACCAGTCTTTGGTGCAAAGTCTGATTTTTATCTTGAGTATCGCTTGATGACCTCTGTGGGCCAGCTGCACAGCTTGAGATGTGAGGTTTGATGGGATTCCCAATCTGGGACCTGTTAACGGACATCCGCTGTCATCTGTGGTCAGTTCCTGCTTCACCTTAAGTAGGGACTCCAGGACTCTTCTTGCTTGGGGGGTCCTTCTAGCTAAGCTTTGTGTGATCGGTCGCCAGTCATTAGACTGGATGGCAGCGATGGCAAGCTGCAGGCACTCGTCTTCTTTCATAGCCTTTAATCAGTGACTCTAGACCCATCGGGAGGGGTTGAAATCTCTCGGTGACCAGCCTGACATAGGCTTTGGTCGCTTCAGCTTCTTCCTGCTCTTTTGAGGTGGCATTTCGGGGGTACCTCGGGAGATAGACTGCCTGATTGGATGATCCTTGGCAGTACTGTAGTTGGCAGTCGTAGTCCTGGAGTTCTAGGAGCCACTCCTCGATGCAGGGAGGTGGCTTGGATGAAGAGCCTTGAAAGAGGGGTATCAGGGGTTTATGATCAGTCGAGACGGCAAACGGGCAGCAGTACATGTAAATATGAAAGTGCTGGCATGCCCAGTTAATTGCGATGGCCTCTTGCTCAATCTGAGAGTATCTCTGCTCTGTCTTGGTCAGTGATCGGCTGGCATTCGCCACTGGGACCCAGCTCCAATCAGGGTGCTGCTGCATCAAGACTGCCCCCAGGCCACAAGGACTGGCATTGACAACCACATTTGTGGGTCTCGCTGTGTCGAAATACGAGAGGGTAGTTTTGGAGGAGAGTGCCTCTTTTGTGTTTTGAAAAGCCTGTTCTTGGTCTGTGCCCCACTGCCAGGTCGTCAAGGACTTCGTGAGTTCTCTGAGTGGTCGAGTCAGATTAGTCAAGTCCGGTATAAACTGTCCGCAGAAATTGACCATGCCCAGGAAGCTCCTTACCTCCGAGATGTTGTTTGGCACCAGGGCCTCCTGGATGTCTCGTACCTTCTCAAGGTCAGGGTCGATGCCATCGCCTGAGAAGGTGTATCCGAAAAAACTGATCTCTTCTTGAGAAACTCACATTTCTCTCTGTGCATCTTGAATGCACTGGAGTACCCCTCGTAGGTGTGTGTGGTGGTCTTAGAGTGACTTGGTGTACACAAGGATGTCGACACTCACGTTGAGGTTTCCCGGTAGTCTGCTGAGCACCTACCTGATAGCATTTTGGAATACCTCCGCTTGGGAGTGACATGGGCCAAGAAAGTGGTGATGTACCGTGAATCAGGATGGAGTGGCAGTTAGTGTAACCCTGACCGGTGGTCTACCTTCGAGAACAACACGGCTCCATTCAACTCCCCAAGGATGTGGCAGATGGTAGGAGTGATGTGGCATTCTCCCTTGATGGCGGCATTCGGGAGCAGCCTGTCCATGAAAATTCTGACCTGACCCGGTTGTTTTGGCTTCGTTGCCACCACATTCGGGGATACCCATGGGGTGGGCCCCATTACTTTCTCAATGACTCCTTCATTTTCCAGCTTCTACAATTCCCTTTTCCACTTTGTGCCTCATGTGGAAGGCAGTTCGCCAGTGTCTCAAAGCTACCGGTTGGATGGACTGGTTGATATGAAGCTTGATCTCCTTGGTTTTGAGGCATCCTATGCCCTGGAAGACCTCGTGGAATTCATCCAGTATTGTCGCGACTTCTTCTTTCTGAATAGTAAACGCAAAGGATATTAGCTTCGGAGTCTCTGCTGGAGCTCCGTTCAGGAGCATCCTTTGACCTTCCTTGGCTGCATGGACTGTGGTGTCTCACTTTTGTTCTTCAGGAGATATTGCTGATGTGAAGCACCAAAGGAGGGGGATCAGTGTCTTTTGGCCATAGGCAAACACACAAATCTGTGCATTCTTCAGCAGGGGGCTCGGGCTCATGATGAGGTAGGTTTGTGCGAACATGAGTTCAGTTGAGGCCCCAGTTTCAATGGTGGCTGTTATGCTCTGGTCGTGGACTCTTACTTGGCATTTAGGGAGATGGCGGTGATTGGAAGATTGCTTCCCTATGCGAAGGATGTAATGTACTGGATAGTCATTGGCTTCATCATTGTCCATGTTGCATTGGTCTTCGTGTTTGCCTACCTCTTGTGTGGCTTCTTTTGTGGGTTTGGCAGACCTGCACACTTTTGCAAAGTGATTTACCTTCCCGCAGTCTGTGCATCACTTTCCTTTAGCTGAGCATTACGTCATACGGTGTTGAGGCCCTCCACAGTATCCGCACTCTTTCTTCTTGCCCTGAGAGCATCATGGTGGGTGAAGGATCCGTCTGCCTCTCAATACCTGGGCCTGTTCTGTCTTTAAGGAACGATGAAGCACATCTTCCATGTTTGAAGCCCTGGCCATAGCGAGTTCTTTGGTTCCCCATCGATAGGATGTCCTGTAGGGGTTTTCTGGACTCTTGGAGTATGTTTTCCCACAGTTTTGCTGAGTAGCACCCTTGGATGATTTGAGCCCTATTTTCTTATTGTCCATCCTGGAAGCCGCATGTGCTTGCAAGTTCGGCAGTGAAACGTATCTAGTGATTTGTCGGGCTCTTGGCGAGATTGCCTGAACAAGAAACACTTGTAGTCTGTGTTGGCCATCGGCTCAAAATTAGCATTTAGGGCGTTCAGAAGTGTGATATATGTTTTGGTTGTGGCCTCTACTAGCATTTTGTGTATCCTGTGGCTATCTTTTCCCTCCGAGATGTAGGAGTAGGGCCCTCCTCCTGTCTCGGGCGATGCCCGCCCCTTTGAAGTAGAATTGTAGTCAGTCCAATCTTTCCATTTTGGTACCAATGAGGATGGTGCGTCATCAACTACAAAAGGCTCAATTGCCGGTATGGCCGACATGGTGGATGGTATGTGCTGCACCTCGTGGCACAATCTCTGTCTGTGGGCCTGGGGTAGACAGCCGCCAGTCCGAGGGTGTATCTTTCTTGTGAGGGTTCAGTGAGTGCAGTCACTGTGGGGCCCTCTGACCTGCTATGGTGTGGTCGTGGTCTTCTGCCGGGGCCTCCCACCAGAATCTGTGTTTTGCCTGGTTGCACTTAGGAGCACTGTGTGTTCAATGGCAATTGTCCTTTGCCTTTGCCTGTGCTTACTGCCTAAGTTCCCAAATGTGCATGTCCAGAACAGTCTTTCCTCACCATGGGCACCTCAAGTACTGCTTTCACCTGTGCAGCCTTCGGGCAGTGAAAATTCTCCTCTCAGAGATCCTGTGTAGGCCTCCCAGGCCTCCAGGTGAGGGGAGGAGCACTGGATTTGCTTTTTGCAGGATTACCGGCTGGAGTAAAGGGTGCGAGGGGGGTGCCTTGCCTCACTCAGGGATCACTGCACCTCACGGAAAGGAGATCAGGCGTCCGATGGGTTGCGGAGGTGGCAGCGGCCTTATGGTGAGCTGTCTTGGCGGGCCAGAGCATCGCAGGACTGAGGCGCTGGATAGGTGTCATTAGCGTGGTGAGCAGTTGGTGTGCAGAGCACTCAGACAGGGTTACGCCATGGGGAGTTCACAGGGTGCCGGTTGCCGAAACTTTCCTCGGTGGGGGTGAAACTCCTTCTTGGCCAGTCGCATGGTAGACAACCCACCTTGTCGCCAGGGAAGTGTTGGCACTGATGCCCATTGGGCCTAGCAATGATCACATCAACACAAGGGGTTACTTTACTCGGGGCACGCCTGTGACTGACTTTGTCACAACCCTGCCTTATTATTTATAATCTAGCCCTCGTCACGGAGTGGGACAAACCAATTTTCCTAGGGACACAGGTGAGCACTGGTAGCCCCCCTCGATCCCACAGGTTAGGGGAACACTACAAACTCCTCCATCTGAATTGGGCTAATTTGATGATTTTGAGCATTATATTGGTGCACAGTCTGAATGTCTTCTGCTCTTCTGTTCTGGCTCCAGAGTCATATTTACAATGGATAAAGGTCATAACTCTGTTTTGATTCTTTTAGATCTGTCCACAGCTTTCAACACCATATCTCACTCAGCTATTCTCCAATGACTCAGAGAGGCTGGTTTCTGTGGACAGGCCCTGGTCTCGTTACAGTTGTTTCTTCAGAAGAGGAGGCAGGTTATGTCTATTGGTCAGTTATTCTCAAAAGAAAAATCTTTGGGTTATGGGGTTCCTCAGGGCTCAGCATTGAGGCTGACCCTTTTCAATGTTTACTTATGTCCTCTTATATCTTTAATCTATTCTTTTGGTATTGTGTTCACATCATATACCAACGATGCCCAATTGGTCTTGTCTTTAGATAAAGATTACTCTGGCACCATGCCCAATTTTAAAAACTGCATTTTAAATATTGTCTGCTGGATGGAACTTAATTTCTTGAAATGTAATACTGAGAAGACGGATATTTTTTTATTTGGTCACAATAATTACATTTCTCTGCAATTGGAGCAGCCTGACAATATCATGTCTCTTTCCTCTCCAGTCAAAGTGGCTCACAATCTCAGCATCAAATTTGATTGCTCCCTCTCTTTTCACTCCCAAGTAGTATCTGTTTCTGGTACTTGTTTTTCTCTGATCAAATCATTAACCAAATTCATTGTATATATTCCTTAGATAGCAAGGAAACTTTTAGTATTAGTACTTATCACTTCACTATTAGACTACTGCAGTAGCTTATATCTTGGAATTACTAACTATCTGTTAGAAATTGGGTCTCTAGTTAGCAAAGGTATGCACCCTGTCCAAGTAGGGACCACAATCCTAGTCAGGGTATGGCATATACACAACCTAACGTAACCTGTGCTCACCTTATGGTAGCTTGGCTCAGAGCGGTCAGGCTTAATTTAAGAGGCAATGTGTAAAGTATTTGTGCAACACTTTAATCACAGTAACATAATGAAAACACCACAAAAATATTCCACATCAGTTAAAAAAATAGAGACTATTTATCTGAGTAAAACAAGACCAAAATTACAAAAATCCTCAGGGTGGAACTTGAGATGTGAATTTTTAAAGATTAAACTGCAATATAGTGCTTAAAGGCAAATAACGTTTAGGGGTTACTTGAGGTCGTGCTGTACTGGGGTAAATCCAAAGTTCTGGCCAACTGCGATGGAGGGCAGGCTGGCTACAGGACCCACGCAAGGTCTGTTGAAAAAGTACCTTGGATGGAGCAAGCGGTTCCGATCCACACAGTTGGGTAGATGCGTCGGTGTTGAGCTTCTGAGTCATGTCCCGTGTTGTCATCTGACTCCTTTCAATGCAAGCAATGCGTCATCATTGAGCCTCACAGTTGAGTCATGTGTCAGCTGTGAACCGCTTATGATGCAGGCGCTGCGTCGTCATGAAGCTTCACAGGTATGTCCTAAAATCAGCGCTGCACTGGTGTTGAAGGGCACTGCATCAGTTCCGATCAGTACAAAGTCATCACTGCATTGATGTTTGTAGAAAAACAGATGCATAACCCACTTTCAAGGCCCAGGACTGGATTGGCACCTCTTGGCATGGTAGGACTCACGGTTGGCAGAGTCCAGCAACTGAAGCAGAGTTCAAGGAAGTCTTTGATGGCCCTGAGACTTCAAAACAGGAGACAAGCCAGCAAGCTCTTAGAGAAACTTGGGTACAAGGATGTAGAGACCAGGTCCTGTCCTTCTCGCTTCCAGGCAAGAAGCAGCAGGCAGCAGGCAAGCACAGCAATGCAGGTAGCAAAGTGGTCCCTCCTACAGCACAGCAGCTCTTTTTCCTGGCAGAATGTCCTTAGTTCCAGCAATGTTCTGAATTCATGGTATCAGGGGCCCGAGCTTATACCCAATTTGGCCTTTGAAGTAGGGAGACTTCAAAGAGATGCCTTGCGCTGCACAAGGCCATGCAATTCCTGCCCTGGCTCTAGACTCACTACAGGGGGTATGCAACCCTTTGTGCGGGGACAGGCACAGCCTTATTCAGGTGCAGATGTCAGCTCCTCCCTTTCATTCTGCCTTAGGGTGACCCATCACTATATCAAAGAGGTAACCCTAATAACCCAACAGCATCTGGGTAAATAAACAATATTGAATACAAGCAATGCGTCGGAACAAATATATATTAAATAGTAGAATGAAGGAAAACTTAAATTATTCCTCCCAACGAGATCCACTCTCTTGATTAATTTGGTATCAATTTAAATCATGGACAAAAAGCAGTTCAAACAAAAGTCTTGAAGATTTTTAAACAAAACTTTATATATATATATATATATATATATATATATATTTATATATATATATATATTACCTACTGGCGGTCGCCAGTAGGTAGTTATAGTTAGGACCCCTTTTCCATAGGAAATCCGCAACATTCTATTTTGAATAACTTTGGCGCCGGTCGATGAATCCTCGCGAATTTCTCAAAATAGGTGGGGCGCTACGCTCCGCTCCTACCCTGAAAGTCTCGGGGGGATTCGTCAAGCGGGGGCTGAGATAAAAGGGGGGTCCCAAAACGCGTTTTTCCCATGCATTTTTCCATAGGACCTTTAGAACAAGCTACAGCCCGAACGGCTGAATAGAATTACCAGAAATTTGCCAGAGAGGTAGTCCCTAGGTCAAGGAAGTGCCTTTTGTAGGTTTGGTGTAAATCTGTTCAGTAGATTCTGAGAAAATAGCCTTTAAATCAATATATATATCTGAGCCCGCTTACGGTACGCTTACCGTACGCTTACCGTAAGCGTACGGTGGCGTGCGCGAGCGCGATTCTGATTGGCTCTTAGATCTTAGTAAACATTCGAATCGGCCGAAACCAGGAAGCGGCGGCCGCCATTTTGTCTCTCGCACTGAGTGTTATTTATCATAGTTGATGGCCAAAAACATGTTACGGGGCTGTTTTGACAACTCCCTCCCACATAGTCATGTTGAGGGAGTCCCCAAACATCCCCCAAGTGCAAAAACGGTTGTATTTTTTTTTCGGCAATTTCGGCGAGTACGCTTACCGTACGCTTACCGTAAGCGTACGGTAAAAAAATAAAAAAAACACTATCCACACTTACCCCACCCCCTGTGCTTTTGGAGGCCGCAGGCGTCCAAATTTACATGGATTATTATGACGGAAAAAAAACTAAATGTTGGCAACATGAAATTATAAAATCGAAATAAAAAAAACACTATCCACATTGACCCCACCCCCTGTGCTTTTGGTGGCCGAAGGCCACCCAATGTACAGGGCTTATTAAAGTTAATAAAAACCGTGGACGGAACGAACTGCGTTAAGTGGGCGCGCACGCCTCGAATGGCGTAAAATAACTTAGCATTTAAAAAACCGTACAAATTCACTGAAAAAACCATAGGTTTCACACACGTTATAGTTAGGAATTAGCATTTAAAAAACCTTGCAAATTCACTGAAAAAACCATAGGTTTCACACATGTTATAGTTAGCGGAAATTTTACTGATAAAAAACCAATGAAATTGCCCCGTTATAGTTAGTGCTGGCAACTATAACTCACGCGACCGCAATCTTCTGCTGATGACATATGTGTCTTTATAAAAAAAAATATTTGTAATATATGTATAGCTAAAAATGTATGGAAGAAGACATGGGCAAATAAGTGTCTAAATACAGTATTAGCATCAGCAGAGGATTGCGGTCGCGTGAGTTATAGTTGCCAGCACTAACTATAACGGGGCAATTTCATTGGTTTTTTATCAGTATAATTTCCGCTAACTATAACATGTGTGAAACCTATGGTTTTTTCAGTGAATATATATATAGTTGAGATTTCTCTATGTATGCATATATACAATCATATATTCTTACATACAATACATCATTTTTTTCTTAATCATAAAAAAACAAAATACTCAAACCTAATGATAAAATATCTTCTATTCCTTATTACCCTATTAATAGGTCAGGATGCTCTCACTTTCTTAGAAAAAGGGCATTCCTTTCAACAATAGATCACCCTTCAAGAAAGTACTCTGAGGTACATTATTCCACCCTCTAAGCATTTAGTACTTAAAAATTGGTAGCAAATTAATAAAGAGAGTGAATCTCGGGAGGAATAATTTAAGTTTTCCTTCATTCTACTATTTAATATATATTTGTTCCGACGCATTGCTTGTATTCAATATTAGGATGACCCATCAACATGCTCAGTGACAACTACTCTGCCTTTATGTGGGGCTGTCTAAAGGTAATGCAGGAAACCAGCTGTCATGCACCCCAGATGTGTATTCCAGGAACAGGCAAAAGGCACCAAATGGTTTAAGTAAGAAAATGGCAACTTTCTTGGCATTTTCAGAACAGCACTTTAAAAACCAACTTCACCATAAGTTGTATTTTTAAATTGTGAGCCCAGAAAGAACAAATTTGATTTTCCGATCTTGTCCCAATGGGAAACTACACTTATAAAATGTTATAAGGCTGTCCCATTGTTAACCTATGGGAGAGATAGTGAAAAGTGAATTTAAGAGTATTTCAATACCAGGACATGTCAAACTTAAGAGTACATGTCTTGCTTTTTAAATACACTGCACCCTGCCATTAGGGCTGTCTAGGTTCTAACTTAGGGGTGACTTACATGCAATAAAAAGGAAGGCTTGGGTCTGGCTAGCAGGGGAACTTGCCAGTTCGAAATGACAGTTTGAAACTGCACACACAGACTCTGCAATAGCAGGACTGAGGCAGGTTTAGAGGACTACTGAAGTGGGTTGCACAATCAGTGTTGCAGGCGGCCCACTAGTAGCATTTAATTGACAGGTCCTGGGCATATATAGTGCACTTTACTACTGACTTATAGGTAAATTAAATATGCCAATTGTGGATAGCCATTGTTACCATGTTTAGAGTACAGAGAACATGCACTCTAGCACTGGTTAGAAGTGGTAAAGTGCCCAAAATCCTAAAGCCAGCAAAGATAATGTCAGATAAACAGGAGGTCAGAAGGCAGAAAGTAAGGGGAAACCGCACCAAGGATGCTAGGTCTAACACCGTCTATTACATGAACCTCAAGTGGTTCAAAATGCCACACAGACTGTTTCAGAAACTCCCAAGCAAAAGTTCAGTTTTTCAGACTTAGGAAACTGCATTGGCTCCTGGTCCATAAATTGATTCTTTTTAAGACAAAGACTTTGGTCTTCAGAGCCTTCCACTGCTCAGGCCCTTAATATCTCTGTGACGTTTTAAAAATTACAAGCCTGCAAGTGCCTTGAGTTCTTTCCATCTTATTTTGCTAGCCATCCCTGTTTTCAGACACAAAACTAAGGGAGGTAGATCTTTCTCTGTAATGGGGTCCAAAATCTGGAATCATCTCCTTGTCCCACTCAGATTTATTAACAGCAAATTGGAATTTGGGAAACTTCCCAAAACGTGGCTATATTCTCTATCTGATGATTCCTTTAAATCTTTGACCTACTGATTTCAAGGTTTTCGTTTCTCTTCTCAGGTCCTCATACTACAGTCTTATGTGAAAACTGTGTAGGCCACGGCATCTGTTCATCCAACAGGAACTGCCCATGGACAGACACCGTGGCCTACAAAGCATACGGATTGCGGATGCGTTTGTACCTTTTACTAATAGTACCGGACAGATGTGGTAACTCTATCAACTTAAATAGGTTTAAACGGTGGATGTGACTGAACATGACCGCATCCGGTTCAGTATTGAGACACCATTGTTTGTTTTCTTTTTAATGTTTTGCACCATTGCACTTATTCACTCTAGCAGTAGCTGTTTATCTAAAGATCCTGAATAAAGCCTAGTCACTTATATAGGTCAAAAGGGCTGAAACATGTCGATCAAACTAATGTAGCCATCTCAAATTTGGATAGGCTCATTACACAGCTTATTGGTTTTAATCCTGCCACAGGGGAGCTGAATTAAGTTTGTCGCTCCTCTGTCAGCTATTTTAACTCACACACACTATCAGCACTGCACTTTACTTTTCCACACATCACGCTCACATACGTTTTTTAGGACAACCTGTGTGCCCACATTCAAAAACATCCCTGAGCTCCGTCCTCGTAGAAAGGAGGTTGGAGCCCGCGCCAGAACTAGGTTCTGACGCAAGGAGGCACCCATATGTTGAAGCAGGACACAATTGGTGTGTGAGGGGAGTCGTCCTTAAAAAAGGATATTCCCTGTATCACTGTTATTATTTGTGCATCTTGTCTGTCCACACCTATGTTCTACAGACTTTTTTGGACCAGTGGGTTCTCTGTTGTGTGTTCAAACCCTTGAGCAAGCCAATTATCCAGCCACTATAGCCTCTACCTAGTAAATTTCCTATTCCACCCCATCCGTTTGAGGGCTCAGTGCCAACACTTGATGGGGAAAGCTGTTACAGAGTTCACCCATGTGGGAATTTTTGTGCGATACAGCCAGCATCATGGGGCAGATACTTGGAAATTCACCATCTCCAGTCTGATGGCTGGGTCTTCCCTGTTGTCGAACAGCCAATCATTTATGGGAATCATTTGTGCTGCCAAATAGTATAGTTATATGTCCGCTGCCCCTAGCCAAATAGTATAGTTATATGTCTACTGCCCCATCGAATGCTGACTGAATAAACTTAGTGTGCACCACCCTTCGAGGGCTATTGCCCCAGATATAGCCATTGATCTTAGGTTGCAATTTACTAAACCACCTAGGGGCTATCTCATGAAGGTAATTTTAAGTTGGGGAGGTGCAATCATTTTGAATATTACAATGCATCCCAGGAGATTGAGGAGGAGGGAACTCCATTGTGACATGGGGTTCCTGGCCTTGTTCTTGAGGGGTGCTATATTTAATTGTCAAAAACAAGGAGAGAGCAAGGGAAGGAAAGGGGGTGCATCTGTATCCCCTGTATAATATATGTTTAAACAATGATGGACGAACCCAAGTATGTGTGGTACAATCACTACTAGGCAGTGTTTGGGAACACACTGGGTTTGTTAAAAGACCCCTCACACACCAACCTGGTTGGTGTCATGCTTCATCATTGGGGTCTCAACCGGGTGGCCGAATGCCCCTCGGTTGTGCTATGACGCCTGATTACAGCGGAGCTGGTGTGGTGCAAAGGTGTGATGTGATGTGGATTAAAGATAATTATTTCTTTTTTTAGTTGCATCACGTATAATTTTTAATCATATCCTGAGCCGCCATTAATAAAATTAGAAAGGCAAGGATTCTCAGAGATATTTTTAATCCACATCACTTCACACCTTTGCACCACACCAGCTCCGCTGTAATCGAGCGTCGTAGCACAACCGGGGGGTATTCGGCCACCCGGTTGGAACCCCAATGATGAAGCATGACACCAACCAGGTTGGTGTGTGAGGGGTCTTTTAACAAACCCAGTGGGTTCCCAAACACTGCCTAGTAGTGATTATACCACACATACTTGGGTTTGTCCATCATTGTTTATACACGCTATATTTAATTCCCAGCAGGTTCAGGGGTCATGTGTTATCTATATGCTCAAATAGGTGAACAGGCCCCGATCCTGACGAGGTGTTGTCACAAGCCTCCATTAATGGGAGTATTCAAGGGGATCAATCTTGGTTTGCCCTAAGTCACCCAGAGCCCCAAAACGTCCCCATATACCCGCAACATATGTATTAATCGGGGATCAAGGCCTCCGGCTTTTGCAGAAACATCAGGACATCGCCCAACTAGAGGGATATTCAGTCCTCTGCACCATCTGTCCACTTCAGACCCCACAATTGGGCATCCTGTCTAACAATGTTCCACCAGTGGCTCGGCCAGAAGAGCAAAAAGGTATGGAGACAGGGGACAACCCTGTCTGGTACCTCTATGAATTAAAAACTTGCTGGACAGTGAGCCATTAACTCTTACACTCACCCAGGGGTTACTATATAATAACTGGATGCACTTTAGGATGTATATTCTAAAGTTCATATGTTCCAGGACAGAATGGAGGAATAGCTATTTGGCTGTGTTGAAGGCTTACTCAAAGTCCAGCTGGGCTAATACTGTTGGTTCTGGGATCTCCTGGGCTCTTGCTATTATATTGTGAAGTCTGCAATACTCTGTTTTTCCCCTTGCTGGCATGAAGCCATTCTGGTCATAGTAGATCAGGATGTGTATCACTTTCCTCAACCACATTGGTAGTGCCATGCACACATGACACCTTTGCATGCTGAGTGTGCAACTCCAACTGCCTACACAGCGCTGCCTCGCCTTCCAGGCCCTGTTACACCAACCAGATCATGTCCCTCCTGCTCCACACTGGCTCCGTCCACCAGCAAGGCCATGGGAGTGGGACTCCAGCCTTCAGCATGTGGTATAGTGGCGTCATCTGGCAAATGGCCCAGGGCTCATCTCTCAGCGTGTCAATCTTCAATGTGTCCAGGACCCCCCTCTCCACCATCACATGTGCACACAACATCATCATCATGTCGTATGCCATTGACACCCAGGTGCTCCTCACCCTCACCAAAGACCCAGCCATTGCCAGTTCCAACATTCAAGAAGGCATAAGGTCCGTGGATGAATGGCTGAACATCAGCCACCTGAGGCTGGACTTGTACAGGACTGAGGTAAGCATCTGAGGATTGTCCCCTTACAGCTGGCTCAACTCCTTGTGTCCCACCCGCAGGGGCCCTACACAAGCACCCAGTGGACATGCACACAAGATGGTGTGCATCATGTATTTGTCACTCACATTTGCCATGCAAATCACCAGCATCTGTACCTCATGCTGCAACACCCTCTGCATGATGCACATGATCCTCAGATAGATCCACTCCAAGGAAAGACAGACCATCCCCCAGGTCCACGACACCAGCCGTGTCAACTACTGCCCCGCCCTCTACGGAGCAAGTACATCCTAACTCACGGGAAACTTGTCCACATCCAGGGTGCATCTGCACAACTCAGCTTCAACATCCCGCACCCCATCAACATCACTGTCCACCTGAGATAGCTGCAAGGGATCACTGTGTGCTGCAGGATGACCTTCACACTCCTCACACACACTCAGGAGGCAGTCAACAACCCCAGACCCCAAAACCAACCTTGTACGTCTGTCATCCAAGACCCCGTTGGCCCAACTCAATGCACCCAAATTTGGCCTGGCCACCATTCTTCACATCCACAACACTCCAGCATGAAGGAGATGGTTCTCCCACCTGGCCAAACATACCTGGGACTCACTCCCCGGGAACCTCCACATGAGCCATGACCTCTAGGCATTCATCATCCTCTTCCTGATTGGTGTGTCCACACAGTATTTCAAGCCCCCCTCAGCAGCTTGAGGCCATCACGGGTGAGTATTGGGCTCCCAGGCTGTAGTGGATGATACATTGTGACCCATGTGTGTCCTGTACCAGACTCAGATCCCAGGGTATGGATGGCTGGATTTAGTTCAACACTCAGGCATAGTTTGACATTAACACACAGGTATGTTGTGGACTAATGCAAAATGACTGCAACATATCATGAAAAAAAATAGCTTTATTCTCGTTGGGGTGCGTGTTTTGGTAGATAAAATAAGGTGCTCTACCGGGTGCATAGAATCCAAAGTTCACAGGGGGAGATGCAATCCTTGGCATTTGAAGTCATCAGAGTCCAGACCACAGTGTTGGTCATCATTGGTCAGACTGTGACCAGCAAGTCCATGTGGCAGAGAATGTCAGTGAATGATGTGCTGCTGTTGCGCATGAAGGCCAGGTGCCAGGCCAGGTGACCTGGGAGATGTGGATGGTCTGCTGCCTCTCACGGTCTTTTCCGTGGACGACCCACCTTCCTCCGGGGACCCTCAGATGCAGGCCTTGACGATGTTTGGGACGCTCCGTCGGATGAATCCTCCTCCTCCTCCTCCCTCCCTGTGGCTGGTGCTGGTCTGCGCCTGGTGTCACAGGGAGGGTTGCCCATGTTGTCGGCGATCCGACGGAGTGAATGGCTTATGTCCCTTTGCACCGCCACGAGCTCAGCCAGTCTTGCCTCCATCCGTCCTTGGTGTTGTTGTTGACTGGCATGTTGCTCGGCCTGCTTATTCTTAATGTCTGTGAGGGTCGCCACTACCTGACTGATGGCCCTGGTGTCACGCCTGTATGCCTCCATGATGTTGCGTACGTGTGACATACCGGTCCCTTCAGCTGTCTGGTCAGGTTCTCGCCTCCGCCTGCCTCCACTCCCACCACCCCTGCCCACTCGTGCCTGGCCTGCCGTTGTGGGCTCATCGGGTCTACGGGACCCCTGAGGGATGGCAGTGTCGGTGTTGGCTGCCTCCTCCTGGGTGTCCGGCGAACCTTGTCCCTCCAGGTCAGACTGGCTCAGTTGTTCAGTGTGGGCAGGACTCCTGGGTGTCTCCTGGGATGTGGCAGGAATGGGGGTGGTGGTTGGCACAGATGTACCTGAAGCAGGTGCTGCAGGGGCTTGGACACCAGAGGGGCCAGGCGGGTTGGGGTCATCCGCGGAGTGTTGTGAGGTGTCGCTGCCGGTGGGATCAGGTTCCTCCCGAGCCTGGGACTGTGGTTCTTCTCCCTCATTGTTGGGGGTGAGTGATCATCCCTCAGCCCAATACTGTTCAACATCCACATGGCCCCCCTCACACAAGTGGCCCGCCACCACAACCTCAAAAACATCTCCTACGCCAACGACACCCAGCTCATCCTCTCCCTCATCAAGGACCCTCACACCGCCAAAACAAACATCCACAAGGGCTGAGGTCCATCGCCGAATGGATGCGGAGCGGCCATCTGAAACAGAACTCGGACAAGACGGAGGTCCTCATCCTGCAGTTGTCACAGGAGGGCCTTGTGCTGCCTACAGCAGGGCCAAGTGTCAACTGCCTTGTCAGTACTTTGCCAGTCCCTGTGCATTGCGCATGGTGCATGGGTATGTACCTGGGCCATATGGGCTGAGGGCAATGGTGTCTGTTTCTGAGTTGTAAAATATGTTTAGTGATCCCCACCCTCCCAGCATCCCGAACATCCAGTCCTGGGTTTGTGGTTTGTGTAGCCTGGGACATGGCATGGCCTTGCTTTGTGAATGGGGCATACACATGTTAGTGGCATGAGCATTGTTTTTGAGTGTGGTTGTGTCCGGTGAGGGCTTGGGGGTAGGTGAGTGCATTTGTTGCAGTTGGGGTGTGGATGCCATTACCCCCATGTTACGTAAGTTATTTGTGTACTCACCAGGTTCATCAACTCCTTCGACTTCGTGTACTCCCACCGGCGGAAGCAGGGCCATCACCTTCTCCTCCCAGGGATGGTAATGTACCGGTCTGTGGGGCAGCCCACCTCCTGTGATGTTACTCTGGGCGTAGTCCTCGTTCATTTTGCGCTTGACTGCCCTCCACAGATCGTACCACCTGGCTTGGCATTCATTCCTGGTCCTTCTGATGGGCGCAACAGCATTCACCCGATCGACGATCCTCTGCCACAGGCGTGATTTTTCGGCTATGCTGGTCTGTCTGACCAATGTTCCAAAGAGCTGTGGCTCGACTCTGATGACTTTGTTGACAAGGATGTCCAGCTCCTCCCTTGTGAACTTTGGATTCTTGTCTGTGGGCATGGTGTGGGGTGTGGGTGTGGATGGTTGTGGGTGTGAATGTGTAGGTGTGTGTGTGAATGTGTAGAGGGGGTATGTGTGAAGGAGGTTGTGTGATGGTGTGTAAGTTAAGGTGTATGGGTGCAGTTGTTTGTGTGTGGTGTCTGTCAGCAGTGGGTCTGTTGCAAAGGCTCATGGTTTGTGAGTGTGGGCCCTTTTTATTGGTCCATTTGTGGGTGTGGCTGGGTTTGAAATTTTGGTGGGTGTGTTATAAGAGGTGGTTGTGAGTTTGGGCCTCTGTTTGCCTGTTTGGATGTGCCAGGTCAGTCTTTTAGATGTTTTTTGTACTGTAGACGTGTTTTGTGGTGTGAATTGACCCTCCTTGTGCTGTTTTGCTGTGTCCTGGTTCTGTACGAGTCGTTTTAGCGTATGTAAGGTGCGTACATACGCGATGTTGTTGTACAGTGCTCACATATGCAATGTTGTTGTACGGTTCGTACATATGCGATGCTGTGGTACGGTGGTGGGGTACGGTGCATACAAGTAAGGGGCTGGGGTACGGCGCTGGGGTACGGTGCATCCAAGTACGGGGCTGGGGTACGGTGTTGGGGTACGGTGTGTACAAGTAAGGGGCTGGGGGACGGTGGTGGGGTACGGTGCATACAAGTAAGGGGCTGGGGTAGGGTGGTGGGATACGATGCGTACATGTACGGGGCTGGGGTACGGTGGTGGGGTACGGTGCGTCCAAGTACGGGGCTGGGGTACGGTGTTGGGGTACGGTGCTGGGGTATGGTGCGTACAAGTAAGGGGCTGGGGTAGGGTGGTGGGGTACAGTGCGTACATGTACGGGGCTGGGGTACGGTGGTGGGGTATGGTGGTGGGGTACGGTGCGTCCAAGTACGGGGCTGGGGTACGGTGTTGGGGTACGGTGCTGGGGTACGGTGTGTACAAGTAAGGCGCTGGGGGGCGGTGGTGGGGTACGGTGCATACAAGTAAGGGGCTGGGGTAGGGTGGTGGGGTACGATGCGTACATGTACGGGGCTGGGGTACGGTGGTGGGGTACGGTGCATCCAAGTACGGGGCTGGGGTACGGTGTTGGGGTACGGTGCTGGGGTATGGTGCGTACAAGTAAGGGGCTGGGGTAGGGTGGTGGGGTACAGTGCGTACATGTACGGGGCTGGGGTACGGTGGTGGGGTATGGTGGTGGGGTACGGTGCGTCCAAGTACGGGGCTGGGGTACGGTGTTGGGGTACGGTGCTGGGGTCCGGTGCGTACAAGTAAGGGGCTGGGGTAGGGTGGTGGGGTACGGTGCGTACATGTACAGGGCTGGGATACGGTGGTGGGGTACGGTGCGTCCAGGTACAGGGCTGGGGTACGGTGTTGGGGTACGGTGCTGGGGTACGGTGCGTACAAGTACGGGGCTGGGGTACGGTGGTGGGGTACGGTGCGTACACGTACGGGGCTGTGGTACAGTGCGGACATGGGGGGGTACAATGCAGACATATGGGGGGTAGGGGGGCTGTACGACTCGTATCCCGAGCACAAGTTTACCCGGATACGAGTGGTACGGTGTTCGATCCGTACGGAGCCTTTTCCATGCGCTTGGGGTTTTCGGCCGGCCGGTACGGATCGTACTTGCGCGCTCGGACTTCAGTTTTACAATTTGTATGTAAAACAGTCCGGGGACGTCTCGTAGACTTTTCCCGAAGTCATTCGTATGGATTTTTCACGTACAAATCGTACTTCGCCGTTTGTACGGGACTTGTACGATTCGTACGTAAAAAAATACAGATACGAGTCGGACGGTAATTTTTTTTAACGGATCGGAATCGGCACCCTAATGTGCACAATCAGCCACCTAAAAAAGAACTTGGCTAGTAAAAATACTAAAGCTTTGTTGTCTGTTGTAGGATGCAAAGTGGTGGCTCAGATCTCTTACTGAGCTAATATGTTCAAAGAGCAACTATTTAGCTGGTTGGACAGTCTGCAATGCATGTGTTATCACTGCTTATTTGCGCTTCCAGATGCACTAGCCGTGCTCAAATCAGGTTGGTGTTCAGTCTGACTAAATTAGATTTTGTGCTACGCATAAGATATGTATCACACTGCCTAAAACTACTATCAGCTAACGCCAGTAAATTTAAACAACTCCTCTGGAAGAAAACCCAGGCACCATACTAAGTGTTTGGGACCTTTCTATCTAAGTCTGTGGGAATATTGCAGTTGGAAGACCTTATTAAGACAACCCTTACCAGCAAGCAAGAACGAAATTGCTAACGTGGAATGTAAAATCTATGACATTTGAACAAGAATTGAAGGACTTAAATAGCAAGACCCAGGGCAGCTGGGTGGTGGAGGTATACATCATGGGCACGTTTCCTGACTATCTAATTCCCCCCCCCCCGAAATCTGGTTAAACGCAACCTCATGAGATGGCAGTACAGTCTGATTCCCTTAAGACGTTACTGGCTTAGAAATCTGAATGGTGAAAGCAGTAAACAATGCAGACTGTGTGACACATTGAATGAATCATTGACCCATGTAATATGCTCTTGTAACAGACCAAAGCCACTGAGGAGGTACTGGCTTAGCCCGATGTTCTGAGCACTAAATATAAGATCCTGTAGAGAAGCTATAGAGGGGTTGGGCCTGCGCCAGGTGATGAAGTCCAGGAAAAGAGTGTACTTAAAATACCTAGCAAATGCTCTTTTTTCTTCTTGTTGGAGTTTTTAAATTGTGATGTCATTATGTTTGTTTTCTTCTTCTTGGATATGGGGAACTCATGTCTTCCTTTACTATTTTGTTTTTCCCTTCTGTTTTGTAGGAAATTTCACTTTTTAAATGTATGCTTGTCACTTTCAGCCCTGACAAAATTCTCCTCATGAGATCGAAACTCGTTGGCTGACCGTAAAATCTCCAATTTCGTGAGAACTAACTGAAAATAAAGACTTACTGGAAAACTAAACATTGATTTTTTGGACTTCATCACCTGGTGCACGCCCAGCCCCTCTATTTGCTTAGGATCTGATTTACAGAGACAGCATTTGATGGCTGGTGCCGGGGCTTGTTGCACAAGGACACCTGATGCAATTGAAACTAGTGTGAGGTGCAGAAACAGCAGTTCGCCGTCAAAGTATCTTTGTTAATTTTCCTGTAGGGAAGATGTCCAATGTTGCCTAAAAAGGCCAAACATGACACTTTTCAGTGTGTTTTTATAAAGTGGTGGCAGAAGAACAGGAAAGAACAGAAAAACACAATCTAAATAGATACATTCAACAACAGTTGCCCTTCCTAACAGAATTGGACTAAGTGGAAAGTCCACTTTTCGGCCTCAACAACTGACATAGATTGCAAGGGACAATTATTCATGGAGCACTTTAAAGTCTTATTAGCATGTTCCATTGGAAGCCCTCTGTCCTCCAGGACGTGAGGGAGGGCCGGAATGAATAAGGAAAATGTTGAATGTAACTGCATGTACATAGGGGTCCAAGAAGCCTAGAAGAGGCCCCTGGAATGATCAAGAAATAAAGGTCTCTAGTGAGGGCCTCACTATTTTGTGCAATGTGCAATTTAATGTTTTTAATCATGGGCGCCAGTGCAGGGTTTTAATAAATGGAAATGTGCATTCTAATACCACACACCAACGATGATTATTGCATAATGACATAAAGGTATCAGATGCATAGTAGGGGTTTATATTGAGGAATCATCTATATTAGACACTCAGAGACATGTTGAATCACTAACTGATTTTGTTCATATTACTGCAAAATGGAGTTTCACAACTCTCCTGCCAAAACTGAGATACTTTGTATTATGATTACAAATATTTACTATTTGACATCCTAACTAGTTTAAACACCCACATTAAACTGAAACAAAGAAACAAACTTGCAATGAACAATAGTGTTTGAGTCACCTACAAAGCAGTAGATGGTCTCAGAGTTCAGGAAAGTGAGTTACTGTAGCATGAGTATATCTTGCTACTGCAGATCCTAGGGGCTTAGGGACAGGAGCTTCTCACTAAAAGGGAGAGCAGTCTCGATTAAGTGAAGAGAAGGCATATTGCACTCAGACTCACAGCAACATTTGAAACCCAAAGACATAAAGGATTTGGGGCCTCATTTACTTTTTTTTGACATAGGGCAACGAAGCAAGCCTTCAAAAGAAAAGGGCAGAAATATGCTGTTGCTATCAGATACAGCGTATTCCTATCCTCTTTTACTGCGCTGGCGCTCAAATGACCGCCTTTAGCCAACGCAAGCACACTTGCACAAGTGTGCAAGGGTGCCTGTGTTGAAATCTGGCTGTTTTTGTGCAGGAAGGGACACTTTCCTCCACAATAACAATAGTTATGTCACCCCTGCGGAGGGATAGGTTTTTGAAGCATTCTGAGGTTTTCAGCATTTTGTAAATCTGGGAAAGTGTCAAATGCCATGATTGTTACATTGGACCACCCATCGTAACACCAATGGGACACATCCCTATCGCAGTGTGAGGCAACGCAGTGACTTGCGCTGCGTTGCCTCACACTATAGGTACGAGGCCATGAAAAGCCATGCAGGGTGGCATTACATGGCCTCATACAGATGGCCCTGCAGTGTGCGCTGCTTGAGTGTCATTAAAAGTCACATTTCGGCCGCACAAGAGGCTTGTAAATGAGCCCCTTATTGTGAGCCAAAGAGGTCTGCCTCGACCAGTAGAGCTCGCAGCCCAACCAGGGGCAGACTTCGACTAAAGCAGAGAGGTCTGCTAAAAACACTAAAACAAACAGTTGGTGGAGTGAAGTGTGCAGGGGCGGAGTAATGGGTTGGTAGAGGCATCACTCTGTTCCTGTTCACATTGAGATCTACTTGCTAGCTCTTTGTGGGCTCGGGTGAGGGGCAGATAGAATCATATGGCTTAGTCTAACTTTCTAGCCTTCTTTGGCTTACTGGTGGCCACTACCCATGGGCAAATGACCAGGTACAACGTATAGGGACCTGCACTGGCAAGGAATGTTTTCTTTTCCCTCAAGGCAATCCGGGAATGTAATTTGAGAGAGAAGAAACAAGAAGTGTAGTATGGGGCGGTCCTTGTTGTCCTTTTGTGGCAAGCAGACGTCCTCTTTCTTGCAAAAGCCCCGCAAATAAATCAATACATATTTGCAGTCAGCAAAGGTTAATCCTGTCTGGCACAGCCCTAGTTATCGTGAAGCATTTACCATGCACACATTTTGCAATGTTCACAACCAATATTGCAAAAGTCATGTATATAATATTTACAAATATTTGAAATATGTAAATAAAATAAACATAACGGTCCCTCCGTCAGCTCCAGGCCATCGCCTTAGCTTACAAGGGGAGGCTAGTAAGCATCACTCTTGGTGCATCTACCGTACCTCCAAAACATTCAACATCTGCTACCATTACGGGATTGTACAGAGGTAATAATGGGGTTATAGACTACTCAATACAGGGTGAGGAGACCAGTGACCCAAGCTCTAAGCATCTCAAAGAATGTTTCGGAAGAGCATCAACTTGCAATTGGGGGGCCATCAGAATCAGAAATTCCACAATCTCGTTCCAAAATGTAAAAAGGAACAGCAATATCATGGATAAATAAAAAAGTGGTGCAGTTAGCACAACGGCATAGTGTGTTAGGGGCTTTTGTTGTGACTTATATGATAGCTACCCTACTCTAAGATTGTTGTTTCTCTGGCTTTAACCCAGTCTAGCAAAATAACCAATTTGGTTTGCTAAGCATAATTGTCCCCTTTCAGATAAAATTGTGACTTCCCTCTTGAATCAGAACTATGACTGGTACTTTTTATGATTTGTGATTTGAATACATGGTTGTTATATAAAATGGCCTTTGCTTTCCTGAGCTAATATGAGAGGCCATATGGGAAGCTTGTTAGGTCTTCCATCTGGAACCAGCTTCTGGTACAACGGATATTTATTCTTCTTATCGGCTTCAATAATCCAGCTCTTCTCTCTTACTTGGAAAAGTACATTTTGGACGCACACAAAGATGTTACATGCAACATGAGAAAGAATGGCTTCTGTGGTTTTACTGGCCTTGATTAAGCAGTTTACCACAAATGCTGAACTACTGCCAAAGATATCATCTTTTTTTTTAGTTTTAAAGAAAGGTTTATTGGGATATAAAAAAGAAATATAACAATTCGAAATATATCATATAATGTAATATAAATCCAAAATTGGTTTTAAAACAAGAGAGATGAAAGAAAGAAAGGGAAAGAAAGAAAAGAAAGAAAGAAAGGGAGAAGTGGGAAAAAGGAGGGAAATCATAAGATAAACAGTGGTATCATAACTAGAATATAGCATGTAAACATTTCGGCGAATGATAAAAATAGTATGAATAACAAAACGTGCATTGTATACTAAAATATTAACAATAGATAGATTAAAACTTTTCTATTCATTTCACGGAGGCTTGGATACTTCTTCATTACAAGGAGTATGCAAAGGTATAGCACAAGCAGACGCATTTAGGAAATTAGTGACTGGTAACCACAACATATCTCGTTTAATGGCCAAAGCAATTGGGTAAACATAAGCTCGGTCTAATCTGTGGTTATAGCAGACGCCGTACCACCAGGCTTGAAATGAAATGTTAGAGGCATTTTTCCACGATTTTGTAATTTGTTGAAATGCAACGGCTAAAAGTAAGTCCACAATAGAAGTGGAAGAGCTGAGAGAAGACCATACCTCTGAGATACTACCTAGGAAAATATGAGCATGAGAAAAAGGGATATGTGTGTGAAAAATTCTGTTAATTTGCTGCCAAACTTTGATCCAAAAAGTGTGAACAGGAGGACAAGTAAAAAGCATGTGGTAAAGATCTGCATTAGGGGCAGGACATGACCAGCAAGTAGAGGAAACAGTAGGGTCTATGCGATGCAATTTGGCCGGGGTGATTAGGAGTCTATTGTAAAGAAAAAATAAAGTTTGTGTGATATTAGCTGCTCTTGATGACTTCCTTATTTTATTCCAAATCTTTTCCCATGTTAAAACGGAAAAAGATAAACCCAAATCCACTTCCCAACTGCATACCGTTGTAGACTTAGTACGGGAAAGAGATGTAGATCTTAATTTTTTATAAATAGTGGATGCCGAGGATGGGGTACGTAGAGAAGAAAGTGTGAGAGGAGGAGCTGTTGTATGAATATGGACTGAGGATAAGATATTGAAAGAATTTAGAGCAGTAGAAGTCAGTAGTCGATACTTCGACAGATAGGAAGGGGGAAGAGAAAAGCGAGTGCGAAGTACAGAGAAGGGAACACAAGCATCATCTTGAAACAGTTGATGAGTCCACTTAAGATCAAGTGCTAGCCAATCTTTCCAAAAAAGAGTCCTATTTTTGATTTTAATATGTTTATTATACCAAATTGGGGAGTTTAGGAAGCGGGTACGATCATCAAGACCTCCAAACAAAAGAGGTTGAAAAATTTTGCGAGCATTCTTAAGAATGGGAAGGGACATCTTCAATGGGATGTGAGTTAAGGATAAAAATTCCTCAAAGGAGAATGGATGGAAAAAGGAAGACTCTAACTCTACCCACAAGGGACGAGGATTAAGAGTGTCCAGATCTGTAGAGAGCAGAAACGAAGAGTGTTTGAGAAAAAATGATGTGTGATAAGAAGAAAAGTCAGGGAAATTGACCCCACCCACATGCTTAGGTTGTTTAAGTTTGGAGAGAGACATCCGAGGATGCTTATTTTGCCATAAAAATTTTGATAAGATGCCATAAATTTTTTTGAAACAAGATTTAGGAATATTAACAGGAAGATAAGATAAGAAAAATAAGATTATCGGGACTAACATCATTTTAATCGAATCTAATCTGCCCCACCAAGATAAGAATAAAGGGTGCCATCTTGATGTAGAGTTACTCAAAGTGAGCTGTAAGTTTTTTAAGTTTAAAGCCACAGTATCTTTAAGGGAAGGAGTGAACCATAGACCCAGATATTTAATTTTAGAAGTGTTCCAATGAAAGGAGGAATCTAAAAAATCAGCATGAAAACAATATTTGTTTAAAGGGAGAATTTCACATTTGTCAATGTTGAGCTTGTATCCCGAAACTAGAGCAAAAGCAGAGACCTCTGATAAAAAGGCTGGAATGGATGATTGAGGATTTGAAATGAATAAAAGAATGTCATCAGCATACGCTGAAAGTTTTAAATTGCTGTCTGCATAAGGGAAGCCTGTGATGCTAGAGTTCAAACGGATTTTTGTTAAAAAGGGTTCTAACGCTAAAATAAATAGAAGTGGAGAAAGGGGACAACCCTGTTGAACCCCTCTATGAAGAGGAAAAGAAGAGGATATAAGGCCATTAGCTAAAATAAACGATCTAGGAAAAGAATATAATAATGAGATATATGAAATAAATTTGGGACCAAAACCAAACCAACGGAGTGTGGAAAAAATAAACTGCCAGTTGACTCTGTCGAAAGCTTTTTCAGCATCTAATGCAATGGCCGCTAAAGAACCTGGATGAGAATGGGACTTACTAAGAACATTAAAAAAGAGACAGGTATTATCTGATAAATAACGACCTTTAATAAAACCAGATTGTTCTCTGCCAATTAACCGTGGTAAGATATTATCTAGGCGAAGAGCTAGAATCTTTGCAAAAATTTTATAGTCCAAATTAATCAAAGAAATGGGTCTATAGTTTTTACACAGAGTAGGGTCTTTGTTGTCCTTAGGAAGAAGACATATTAGAGCCTCTTGAAAAGAGCCTTCAGATTTTCCAGAAGAAATGAAAAATAAAAACAATTGGTGTAATTTAGGAACAAGGAAGGAAGCAAAATGCGCGTAGAATTCCATGGTAAAGCCATCTGGCCCAGGAGCTTTGCCCTTTTTGAGTGAGTGAATAGCTTTAAGAATGTCACTGGGGAGTATATCTGAGTCCAAAGAGGAGAAATCAACATCCGGGGGAGACGGGGAGGGAATAGTAGATAAATAATGGGAAATGTCAGCCAAAGAGGGCGAAAACTCAGGAGTATAGAGCGTTTGATAGAAATTAACAAATTCTGAGAGAATGTCTTTATCTATATGAACAGTTGTGTTGTTAGAAGTGACAATAGAGTCGATCTTTGTGCGTTCCTTTTTAACCTTAAGATAATTGGCAAGGAGATTGCCAGATTTATTCTGAGCGTTATAATATTTAGCACTGGATTTTAAAAGAATTAAGTTTGCAAATTCTGTAGAGAGTTTATTAAAAGAGAGTTTGGCTTTAATAAGATCATTCAGCGTAGATTGATTCTCTGTTAGATAATAAGAATGTTCCAATTTCTTGATTTGTGAATTAAGTGTTTGAATAGACTGCATAGATGTTCGACGTTTACGAGCCACAAATGAAATAATGAAGTCTCTTGAGGCAGCTTTAAAAGTATCCCAAAGGAGTTGGGGGGATATATGGGGAGTGTCATTTTCAGCAAAAAATAAGGTTGCAAATTCCAGAAATGCTGATGAAAATTTGGGATCTAATAGTAGAGAATTATTAAATCTCCAACGTTTAGTGCCTTTGTTGGGGGGGAGTAAATCTAAACTTAAAGTAACTGGAGCATGGTCCGAAATTAGAATGGATCCTATATCAGAATGGGAAATATGTTGTGTGAGAGGTTTGGAAATAAAAATGTAATCAATTCGGGATTGGGAGGAGTGTGCTGGGGAAAAGTATGTGTATTCTTGAATTGTAGGATGACAAAGTCTCCAGGAGTCTACCAGAGATCTTTGTTGAATAGTAGAAGTGAACTGGTTGTGCATGGGAGAAGGAGAAAATCGAGATTTGGATCGTCTGTCTAAAAAGGGGTCTAAAATCATATTACAGTCGCCGCCCAAAATTAAGTAATCATCAGTATATTGCATTAAAGAAGAAAGAAGGTGAGGCCAAAACGATTTGTCTAAGGTTGTGGGAGCATAAATATTAAAAATGGTTAAGGGGATTTTGTTAATCAATAATGATACAACAACCCACCTACCCTCAGAATCATTGTCTTGCTTCACAAGTTGAATATCTAAACGTTTGTGACATAGTATAGTTACACCATTACGTTTCCCTGAACCAGGCGAAGCATAAACATGGCCTACCCACTGACGATGTAATTTAGTTAGTTCACCTTCAGTTACATGAGTTTCTTGCAATAACGCAATATCTCCTTTTAAATTAGCAATATGAGATAAAACCCTTTGGCGTTTAATGGGGGAACCCAAGCCTTTGACGTTCCACGATATAATATTTAAAGTCATCTAAATATAAATACTAACTCTACAATTACCGTAAAAACATTCATATGTAATGTGTACTAACTGTACAATGCACGTTAAAATAATACAAGAAAGAAATATCATGAAAAATTGTTGAGAAAGGATAGACAGAATTAAACAAGTAAGAGAGAAATTATAACACCAAAGAGAGAGGTAAAGATATAAAATAGTAACTGAGAAGCCAGGAAATAGAGTATAATGTGGAAAGGAAGAACAATAGAAGAGGTTATAGGTTATTACAGGGATGTAAGTCGAAAAAAGAAAAAAGAAAAAGAGGCAAGACTGAGGTAAAAAATACAAGATATGAGAAAAATAACAGAGAGTCCAGCATAGGAAATAAGATAGGGAAGCGGAGGCAAAAACAAAAGAGAAAGGGGGAAAGACAAGGAAGATAGAAATAGAGAAGAACAAGATGAAATAATAAATAAAGCACATACCACAAAAAGACATGGACAGATGAGGATGGTGGAAGCACATGAGGAAAACAGCACACCAAACGCGGGATACCCCGGTACAGAACGGAAAACGAAGACACCATCCAGGCAATGGAGATAGGATCACGAAAGGACGGATGATATATTGCTGCTTCTAAAATAAAGAAAGGGGAAAGGAAGACCAATTACAAAGGATATATGAAACTTATGATCACATACAATGACAAAAAACAAAAGAACAAATTTAGTATAAATCAACAACAGTTCTTAGAATAGTTAAAGCATTCGCTTAGTTATAAGTTATAGGTTGTAAGTCTTAAGTAGCCTCAGGTCTTCGAAGTACGAGGAATTTCCATGTTGTCTTCAGTACAAGAGTCAAGAAAGACTTGTAGACGTGCTGGGTCTTCGTAGGACGTAGTTTTGTTGTTAAAGGTGACTTTCATAAGACATGGGTGAAACAAGCCATATCGAGCATTGAGATTCCGTAACGCAGGCCTCATATCCAAAAAAAATTTCCGCCGGTCAGCAGTTGCTTTCGCATAATCCTGAGCAAAAAATAAATTATTACCTTGCCAAGTCACTCTCCCTTTACTTTTGGCTGCATGAAGGACTTTAAGTAAGTCTGTGTATTCTAAAAAATATAGAATAACACCACGTGGCTTGGAAGTAGAGGAAGCAAACTTAGGATTTTGGCCTAGCCGGTGAGCTCTTTGAATGTTCAATTTTGGAGATTCAGGAATGTCCAGCAGGGTTGGTAGAAATGATTGAAAGAAAGAAGGCGCATCCGAGCCCTCAATTCCTTCCACAAGGCCATAAATGCGTAAATTGTTGCGCCTATTACGATTCTCCAAATTCTCAATCTGAGTCTTGAGATGAGCGACCTCTAATTGTAGTGGAGGGATTTGAGACGCGACAGACTGAATGGAATCAACGCGTTGAGAAAGCAGTGAGGACTGTTGCTCCATTTGAAACCATTTATCTTCAAGATTCTGGAGACGAATGTTGGTCTCTTCCATATGAGGTTTAAGTGCGCGAATTTCTTGAAGAAGAAGTTCCATGGATAGTGTCGTTGTAGAGCCTGTTGGAGACGGTGGGTCTTTTTTGACACGCTTTGTAGAAGCGATAGAAGAATTTTTAGGTATTTGTTTAGGATTAGTACGAGGTAAGTTGGCCTGAGTAGTAGTGGCACTGAACTGCGTAGTGTCAGGGTCTTCTGTATTGTCCTGTTGTACACTGAAGGGGTTAGGATCACTCATCGTATTGCTGTCACCCAGAGTAGAACCAGTGCGGAGTGCACGGGCTTTGGCCATGGTAAACCACACAATAAAATGTAAAACGTGTGGAGAAATGAGGACACGCAAATGATTGAGGCACGGACAGAAGTCCAGTTAAGAGCAACGAAAGTCAATGAAAAAAGGGGAGAGATGAGGCAAAAAGCATTTAGAAAAATATGTTGCACAGGTTGTTTGTAAAAAGCGAGTCTTCAGAAAAACAAAGAGAGCGACCTTGAACAGGTAGAAAGCAAAAAAGCCATATTCTTGAGCCAAATCTGAGGAGATAGCTTTCTATGTGCTGCGTCGAGGTAAAAAACAAAATGGCGGCCACAGAAACGAGTGCGAACGAAAGTGCGCTGAAAGAGTGTGAAACAGCTCACCCTGAAGGTCGAAAATGAGTTCAATTGGAAGCGCTATGTTTTATATCATCTTGCCAACGTTAGTACCGTCCCAAAGATAGAGAAAAGATGCCTGGTGGAAGCTCCGGTCTTCACGTCAGTATGGAGCGCCGCGATCCGGCGGCCATCTTCTTTGGCTCCCAAGCCACGCCCCCAAAGATATCATCTTAACCCCTTCGCTGCTAGGCCTTTTCCCCTCCTGTGCTAAGCCTTTTTTGGGCCATTTGGGGTAGTGCGCGCTTAGGCCCCTGTAACTTTTTCACCACATTAGGTATCCACGCCAAATTTGCATCCTTTTCTTCCAACATCTTGGGGATTCTAAAGGTACCCAGGGTTTGTGGATTCTCCTAGAGGGTTCCCAGAAATTAGTCAAAATACAGCAAAAGTTTGTTTTTTTTGTGAAAAATGGGAAAAACGGGCTGCAAATGAAAGCTTCTGGGTTTTTCTCTGCAAATGGTATCAAAAAAAGGGTTTGTGGGGCTGAAATGACCATTTCTCCAGCTTTTAGGGAATGACAGAATTTTGTCAGAAAACCAACATTTTTTACACAGTTTTGGCATTTTTCTGGGACATACCCTATTTTTGCTATTTTTTGTGCTTTCAACCTCCTTCCAGTTAATGGTAGAAATGGGTACAAAAACAATAATGGATCCTGGAAAGCTATACATTTGTGAAACGTAGACAAAATTCTGAATTCAGCAAGGGGTCATTTGTGTAGATCCATCAAGGTTTCTTTATAAAAACTACCAGTTAAATATAGGAAAAATTAAAAATTAGTTGAAAAAAGCAGCCTTTTGAGTCAACGTTTTCACCTGTAACTTCTTCTAATTATCACATCTCTTAGAAAGCAATGTACCGTTACATCCACTGGACCTTTCTGGTTGTGGGGATATATAGGACTTGTAGGTTCACCAAGAGCCCAACGAACCCAGAGTAAAAAACTGAGCAGCATTTTGTAATGGTTTTTTTTTTTATTCTGGGTATATAGCAATTATTGTGGGAAAATGTATACATGGAAAAATCGGTATGAAAGACACCTATGTATTTCTGAAATGGGAACAAATTACAGAGTTTAGAAACAGTGCATATTTGCACATTTTCGAAATTGGGAATACTCATACTAGCATGACAATTATTGGTCATTTTTCAAAATGACTTTTTTTTTACACAATGTCTTTCATTTGGAAGGGAGAAATGCATCCAAAATCAATAGGTAATAACAGTTGCTTTACAAATCTGAACTACCCTAAGTCTCCCGATAAAAATGGTACCTCACTTGTGTGGGTAGGCATAGTGCCCACGACAGGAAGTGGCTCAAAACCTAAGCTGAACACACCACATTTTCACACTGAAAATTTACACTTTTTTTGCGAAGAGTCTAGCTGTAGTTTTTGTACCCTAGCCCTGCCGGCACCTAGGGAAACCTACCAAACCTATACATTTTTGAAAACTAGACACCCAGGGGAATCCAGGATGCGGTGACTTGACTGCCTCCCACCATGGTCTGTTACCCAGAATCCCTTGCAAACGTAAAAAAATGACAAAAAAACACATTTTCCCCACATTTCTGGGATGGAAAGTTCTGGAATCTGCGTGGATCCACAAATTTCCACCCATCCCGCGTTCCCCAAAGTCCTACGAGAAAAATGGTACCTCACTTGTGCGGGTCGGCCTAGTGCCCGCGACAGGAAACGGCGCAAAACGCAACGTGGTCCCACCACAATTTTGCAGTGAAAAATGACCCCTTTTTGGCAAAGTGACTAGCTGTAGTTTTTGAACCCTAGCCCTGCCGGCACCTAGGGAAACCTAGCAAACCTATACATTTTTGAAAACTAGACACCAAGGGGAATCCAGGATGGGGTGACTTGACTGCCTCCCACCATGGTCTGTTACCCAGAATCCCTTGCAAACGTAAAACATTGACAAAAAAAACACATTTTCCCCACATTTCTGGGATGGAAAGTTCTGGAATCTGCGTGGATCCACAAATTTCCACCCACCCCGCGTTCCCCAACGTCCTACGAGAAAAATGGTACCTCACTTGTGCGGGTCAGCCTAGTGCCCGCGACAGGAAACGGCGCAAAATGCAACGTGGTCACACCTCAATTTTGCAGTGAAAAATGACCCTTTTTTTGGCAAAGTGACTAGCTGTAGTTTTTGAACCCTAGCCCTGCCGGCACCTAGGGAAACCTAGCAAACCTATACATTTTTGAAAACTAGACAACCAGGGGAATCCAGGATGGGGTGACTTGACTGCCTCCCACCATGGTCTGTTACCCAGAATCCCTTGCAAACGTAAAAAAATGACAAAAAAAAACACATTTTCCCCACATTTCTGGGATGGAAAGTTCTGGAATCTGCGTGGATCCACAAATTTCCACCCACCCCGCGTTCCCCAAAGTCCTACGAGAAAAATGGTACCTCACTTGTGCGGGTCGGCCTAGTGCCCGTGACAGGAAACGGCGCAAAACGCAACGTGGTCACACCTCAATTTTGCAGTGAAAAATGACCCTTTTTTGGCAAAGTGACTAGCTGTAGTTTTTGAACCCTAGCCCTGCCGGCACCTAGGGAAACCTAGCAAACCTATACATTTTTGAAAACTAGACACCCAGGGGAATCCAGGATGGGGCGACTTGACTGCCTCCCACCATGGTCTGTTACCCAGAATCCCTTGCAAACATAAAAAAATGACAAAAAAAACACATTTTCACCACATTTCTGGGATGGAAAGTTCTGGAATCTGCGTGGATCCACAAATTTCCACCCACCCCGCGTTCCCCAAAGTCCTACGAGAAAAATGGTACCTCACTTGTGCGGGTCGGCCTAGTGCCCGCGACAGGAAACGGCGCAAAACGCAACGTGGTCACACCTCAATTTTGCAGTGAAAAATGACCCTTTTTTGGCGAAGTGACTAGCTGTAGTTTTTGAACCCTAGCCCTGCCGGCACCTAGGGAAACCTACCAAACCCAGACATTTCTGAAAGCTAGACACCCGGCGGCTTCCAGGGAGGTATGGCTTGCGTGGATCCCCCCACGTTTCCTTACCCAGAATCCCCTGCAAATGGTGCCTCACTTGTGTGGGAGGCCCAAGTACCCGCGGCAGGCAAGGGCCCAAAACGTAGTGAGGCGACATCAAAATGGCCTATTGCAAAACCACCTGGTTTTGCAAGGGGTGTCACTTTGGTTTTTGGCCCGGTGCTCGGCGGCCATGTAGGGAAACCTACCAAACCCAGACATTTCTGAAAACTAGACACCCGGCGGCTTCCAGGGAGGTATGGCTTGCGTGGATCCCCCAACGTTTCCTTACCCAGAATCCCCTGCAAACCTCAATTTTAGCTGAAAAAATCACTTTTTTCACACATTTTGGGGTGGGAAAGTAGTGGCATCACCGGGCTCACACAAATTTACCACCACCCAGCGTTCCCCCAGGTCTCCCAGTAAAAATGGTGCCTCACTTGTGTGGGAGGTCCAAGTACCCGTGGCAGGCAAGGGCCCAAAACGTAGTGAGGCGACATCAAAATGGCCTATCGCAAAACCACCTGGTTTTGCAAGGGGTGTCAATTTGGTTTTTGGCCCGGTGCTCGGCGGCCATCTAGGGAAACCTACCAAACCCAGACATTTCTGAAAACTAGACACCCGGCGGCTTCCAGGGAGGTATGGCTTGCGTGGATCCCCCAACGTTTCCTTACCCAGAATCTCCTGCAAACCTCAATTTTAGCTGAAAAAATCACTTTTTTCACACAATTTGGGGTGGGAAAGTAGTGGCATCACCGGGCTCACACAAATTTACCACCACCCAGCGTTCCCCCAGGTCTCCCGGTAAAAATGGTGCCTCACTTGTGTGGGAGGCCCAAGTACCCGCGGCAGGCAAGGGCCCAAAACGTAGTGAGGCGACATCAAAATGGCCTATCGCAAAACCACCTGGTTTTGCAAGGGGTGTCACTTTGGTTTTTGGCCCGGTGCTCGGCGGCCATCTAGGGAAACCTACCAAACCCAGACATTTCTGAAAACTAGACACCCGGCGGCTTCCAGGGAGGTATGGCTTGCGTGGATCCCCCAACGTTTCCTTACCCAGAATCCCCTGCAAACCTCAATTTTAGCTGAAGAAATCACTTTTTTCACACATTTTGGGGTGGGAAAGTAGTGGCATCACCGGGCTCACACAAATTTACCACCACCCAGCATTCCCCCAGGTCTCCCGGTAAAAATGGTGCCTCACTTGTGTGGGAGGCCCAAGTACCCGCGGCATGCAAGGGCCCAAAACGAAGTGAGGCGACATCAAAATGGCCTATCGCAAAACCACCTGGTTTTGCAAGGGGTGTCACTTTGGTTTTTGGCCCGGTGCTCGGCGGCCATCTAGGGAAACCTACCAAACCCAGACATTTCTGAAAACTAGACACCCGGCGGCTTCCAGGGAGGTATGGCTTGCCTGGATCCCCCAACGTTTCCTTACCCAGAATCCCCTGCAAACCTCAATTTTAGCTGAAAAAATCACTTTTTTCGCACATTTTGGGGTGGGAAAGTAGTGGCATCACCGGGCTCACACAAATTTACCACCACCCAGCGTTCCCCCACGTCTCCCAGTAAAAATGGTGCCTCACTTGTGTGGGAGGCCCAAGTACCCGCGGCAGGCAAGGGCCCAAAACGTAGTGAGGCGACATCAAAATGGCCTATCGCAAAACCACCTGGTTTTGCAAGGGGGGTCACTTAGGTTGTTGGCCCGGTGCTCGGCGGCCATCTAGGGAAACCTACCAAACCCAGACATTTCTGAAAACTAGACACCCGTGGCTTCCAGGGAGGTGTGGCTTGCGTGGATCCCCCAACGTTTCCTTACCCAGAATCCCCTGCAAACCTCAATTTTAGCTGAAAAAATCACTTTTTTCACACATTTTGGGGTGGGAAAGTAGTGGCATCACCGGGCTCACACAAATTTACCACCACCCAGCGTTCCCCCAGGTCTCCCGGTAAAAATGGTGCCTCACTTGTGTGGGAGGCCTAAGTACCCGCGTCAGGCAAGGGCCCAAAACGTAGTCAGGCGACATCAAAATGGCCTATCGCAAAACCACCTGGTTTTGCAAGGGGTGTCACTTTGGTTTTTGGCCCGGTGCTCGGCGGCCATCTAGGGAAACCTACCAAACCCAGACATTTCTGAAAACTAGACACCCGGCGGCTTCCAGGGAGGTATGGCTTGCGTGGATCCCCCAACGTTTCCTTACCCAGAATCCCCTGCAAACCTCAATTTTAGCTGAAAAAATCACTTTTTTCACACATTTTGGGGTGGGAAAGTAGTGGCATCACCGGGCTCACACAAATTTACCACCACCCAGCGTTCCCCCAGGTCTCCCGGTAAAAATGGTGCCTCACTTGTGTGGGAGGCCCAAGTACCCGCGGCAGGCAAGGGCCCAAAACGCAGTGAGGCGACATTTGGGATAGGCAATGTTGATGTCGCCTCACTACGTTTTGGGCCCTTGCCTGCCGCGGGTACTTGGGCCTCCCACACAAGTGAGGCACCATTTTTACTGGGAGACCTGGGGGAACGCTGGGTGGTGGTAAATTTGTGTGAGCCCGGTGATGCCACTACTTTCCCACCCCAAAATGTGTGAAAAAAGTGATTTTTTCAGCTAAAATTGAGGTTTGCAGGGGATTCTGGGTAAGGAAACGTTGGGGGATCCACGCAAGCCATACCTCCCTGGAAGCCGCCGGGTGTCTAGTTTTCAGAAATGTCTGGGTTTGGTAGGTTTCCCTAGATGGCCGCCGAGCACCGGGCCAAAAACCAAAGTGACACCCCTTGCAAAACCAGGTGGTTTTGCAATAGGCTATTTTGATGTCGCCTCACTACGTTTTGGGCCCTTGCATGCCGCGGGTACTTGGGCCTCCCACACAAGTGAGGCACCATTTTTACCGGGAGACCTGGGGGAATGCTGGGTGGTGGTAAATTTGTGTGAGCCCGGAGATGCCACTACTTTCCCACCCCAAAATGTGTGAAAAAAGTGATTTATTCAGCTAAAATTGAGGTTTGCAGGGGATTCTGGGTAAGGAAACGTTGGGGGATCCACGCAAGCCATACCTCCCTGGAAGCCGCCGGGTGTCTAGTTTTCAGAAATGTCTGGGTTTGGTAGGTTTCCCTAGATGGCCGCCGAGCACCGGGCCAAAAACCAAAGTGACACCCCTTGCAAAACCAGGTGGTTTTGCGATAGGCCATTTTGATGTCGCCTCGCTACGTTTTGGGCCCTTGCCTGCCGCGGGTACTTGGGCCTCCCACACAAGTGAGGCACCATTTTTACCGGGAGACCTGGGGGAACGCTGGGTGGTGGTAAATTTGTGTGAGCCCGGTGATGCCACTACTTTCCCACCCCAAAATGGGTGAAAAAAGTGATTTTTGCAGCTAAAATTGAGGTTTGCAGGGGATTCTGGGTAAGGAAACGTTGGGGGATCCACGCAAGCCATACCTCCCTGGAAGCCGCCGGGTGTCTAGTTTTCAGAAATGTCTGGGTTTGGTAGGGTTCCCTAGATGGCCGCCGAGCACCGGGCCAAAAACCAAAGTGACACCCCTTGCAAAACCAGGTGGTTTTGCGATAGGCCATTTTGATGTCGCCTCACTACGTTTTGGGCCCTTGCCTGCCGCGGGTACTCGGGCCTCCCACACAAGTGAGGCACCATTTTTACCGGGAGACCTGGGGGAACGCTGGGTGGTGGTAAATTTGTGTGAGCCCGGTGATGCCACTACTTTCCCACCCCAAAATGTGTGAAAAAAGTGATTTTTTCAGCTAAAATTGAGGTTTGCAGGGGATTCTGGGTAAGGAAACGTTGGGGGATCCACGCAAGCCATACCTCCCTGGAAGCCGCCGTGTGTCTAGTTTTCAGAAATGTCTGGGTTTGGTAGGTTTTCCTAGATGGCCGCCGAGCACCGGGCCAAAAACCAAAGTGAAACCCTTTTGCAAAACCAGGTGGTTTTGCGATAGGCCATTTTGATGTCGCCTCACTACGTTTTGGGCCCTTGCATGCCACGGGTACTTGGGCCTCCCACACAAGTGAGGCACCATTTTTACCGGGAGACCTGGGGGAACGCTGGGTGGTGGTAAATTGGTGTGAGCCCGGTGATGCCACTACTTTCCCACCCCAAAATGTGTGAAAAAAGTGATTTTTTCAGCTAAAATTGAGGTTTGCAGGGGATTCTGGGTAAGGAAACGTTGGGGGATCCACGCAAGCCATACCTCCCTGGAAGCCGCCATGTGTCTAGTTTTCAGAAATGTCTGGGTTTGGTAGGTTTTCCTAGATGTCCGCCGAGCACCGGGCCAAAAACCAAAGTGAAACCCTTTTGCAAAACCAGGTGGTTTTGCGATAGGCCATTTTGATGTCGCCTCACTACGTTTTGGGCCCTTGCATGCCACGGGTACTTGGGCCTCCCACACAAGTGAGGCACCATTTTTACCGGGAGACCTGGGGGAACGCTGGGTGGTGATAAATTTGTGTGAGCCCTGTGATGCCACTACTTTCCCACCCCAAAATGTGTGAAAAAAGTGATTTTTTCAGCAAAAATTGAGGTTTGCAGGGGATTCTGGGTAAGGAAACGTTGGGGGATCCACGCAAGCCATACCTCCCTGGAAGACGCCGGGTGTCTAGTTTTTAGAAATGCCTGGGTTTGGTAGGTTTCCCTAGATGGCCGCCGAGCACCGGGCCAACAACCTAAGTGACCCCTCTTGCAAAACCAGGTGGTTTTGCGATAGGCCATTTTGATGTCGCATCACTGCGTTTTGGGCCCTTGCCTGCCGCGGGTACTTGGGCCTCCCACACAAGTGAGGCACCATTTTTACAGGGAGACCTGGGGGAACGCTGGGTGGTGGTAAATTTGTGTGAGCCTAGTGATGCCACAACTTTCCCACCCCAAAATGTGTGAAAAAAGTGATTTTTTCAGCTAAAATTGATGTTTGTAGGGGATTCTGGGTAAGGAAACGTTGGGGGATCCACGCAAGCCATACTTCCTTGGAAGCCGCCGGGTGTCTAGTTTTCAGAAATGTGTGGGTTTGGTAGGTTTCCCTAGATGGCCGCCGAGCACCGGGCCAAATACCAAAGTGACCCCCCTTGCAAAACCAGATTAACTATTGTTCCTACAGCGTGAGAATTTTGGAATAATATTGCAAAGAAAATGTGGCAGACATTTTGAGGTTTGCAGGACATTGGGGATAGAAATTTTTTTTGAATTCACAAGAGAGACATCACCATGAACTCCCTTGGGTTTTCGACAATATCTACAGTTGGTGGGTTATTCTTGCATGGAAAGTGTACCTTGGCAGAGAAACTAAAGACAAAGATTCCTGCACAACCATCTATTCCTCAAACACACACACATACTGGTTGGATTTGGCACGAGGGCGAGTCATGGTTCAGTGTATTAAATTTTATTAACAAGAGATTTCACAAAAATGAAATGCACTGTCAATAATTACATTCACAAAAAACCAAACCAATGACTCGCAGCTCGTGAACTGTAAAGCCACGTCAAGGCACCAACCACTTTACAGGCCATTCACACACCTTTCATACGTGATACAAACAAGACCATTCGCACCACCAGGCACAAAAGCAACACATTACAAAATTCACCAAAAAGGGACAAGGTACACCCTGCTTCAGAAAGACAAATATTACTGCACAGCCATCTAATCCGCAAGCACACACACATACTGGTTGGATTTGGCACGAGGGTGAGTGATGGTTCAGTAGATACAATTGTATTAGCAAGGGATTTCACATAAATGAAATGCACTGGTAATAATTGAAAGGGCGAAAAACTGAACCATTGACTCACAGCTCATGAGCTGTAAAGCCACGACAAGGCACCAACCTCTTTACAGGCCATTCATACAACTTTCATACGTGTGAAAAAAACAAAACCATTCACACCGCCAGCCGCGGGCCCATCACATAACAAAACTCACACCAGCACACAGCGCCATTCAAGGGCCCATCACTTTCACACGCCCACAATCCAGACACAGCAACTACACAGGCTGATGGATTGCGTGGAGTGGCACTCAGCTAGCAGTGTGTGTAGTGACCAGCAGAAAGTCACTACTCACACACAGCCAGCCGAGCACCAGTCCACACACACCGCTAGCCAAACACCAGTCCACGCACACCGCTAGCCAAGCGCCAGTCCAGGCACACCACCAGCCAATCGCCAGTCCAGGCACACCGCCAGCCAATCGCCAGTCCAGGCACACCGCCAGCCACTCGCCAATCCACGCACACCGCCAGCCAAGCTCCAGTCCACGGACACCACCAGCCAAGCACCAGTCCGCACACACCACAGTCCGCACACACCACTAGTCCACGCACACCGCCAGCCAAGTACCAGTCCACGCACACGGCCAGCCAAGCACCATTCCACGCACACCGCCAGCCAAGCTCCAGTCCAGGCACACCACCAGCCAAGCTCCAGTCCACGGACACCACCAGCCAAGCACCAGTCCACACACACCACCAGTCCACGCACACCGCCAGCCAAGTACCAGTCCACGCACACCGCCAGCCAAGCACCATTCCACGCACACCGCCAGCCAAGCTCCAGTCCACGCACACCACCAGCCACGCACCAGTCCACGCAGACCGCCAGTCCATGCACACCGCCAGACAACACGCACAACGCCAGCCAAGCACCATTCCACGCACACCACCAACCAAGTGCCAGTCCACACACACCAACAGCCAAGCGCAAGCCTACACACACCGCCATCACATTTAGGATTTTTTTAGAAAAAAATAAAAACAAAAACAAATTGCAAATAGATACAAATCTTCTAACAGAAAATCAGCAACTAAATACATTGCACTAACACCAACCTTGAAACAGAATCAAATTATCCAAAGAATACAGACCAGGCAGTTCACTTTACCACTCATGAATGCTCCCAAAAATTCTTTCGCGTGTGGTACGCTCTAAAACAAGCAGAGAGACACAGTGCAGGATGAGAAGGACAGTTGGGGCAGTACATACGACTCTCCTTCCGCGTACCTCTTCGCCAACAGACTCTACATCTCCTACTGGGAAAATCTTTTGCGGGTGTGGGAGGAATGTGATCTGGAAAGTGGCGTTCTTTCAATCTAGCAACATCCTCCACCACTCCAACTCTAGGAACACTTGCCTGTTCCACTACAACAAGGCTGCCTATTACAGACTCCTGAAACTTAGCAAAAGTCATCTTTGACTCAGGGCAAGAATCCTGGAACACAACAAAAGCATTAAACATTGCCAAGTGGAAAAGATGGATAGCCAACTTCTTGTACCAAATGCAAGCCTTACGAAGAGCAGTGTAAGGTTCCAACCTCTGATCTACTCTGTCAACACCACCCATGTGCCTATTATAGTCTAAAATGCACACAGGTTTGCGCGCTTCAGCGACCTGACCCCAAACAGTCACAGGTGCAGTGCTTTCATCATGGATGGTAGTCAGCATGTAGACATCTCTCCTGTCTGTAAACTTCACAGCAAGAAGCTCCTGGCAACGCAACGCACTGCACTGTCCCCGCACAAGCTTTTGACAAACAAGTTCTTTCGGGAAACCTTTACGGTTATAGCGGATTGTGCCACAAGCAAGAGTGTCCACTTTGGCCAATTCCCTAAACAACCGCACACCAGTGTAGAAGTTATCTACATATAAATGGTGGCCTTTGTTAAAAAATTCTCTACCAAGTTCCCAAACAATTTTCTCAGTCACTCCAAAAGTGGACGGACAACCAGGGGGGTTAATCCTAGATTCCTTACCGGTGTACACCCTGAAATTAGAGACATATCCAGTCCTACTGTCACACAGCATATACAGCTTTATTCCATAGCGTGCCCTCTTACTAGGAATGTATTGCCTAAAAACCAAGCGGCCCTTGAACAACACCAAAGACTCATCCACTGCAATTTCTTTCCCAGGGGCATAAATCTCAGAAAATCGATCAACAAAGTGATCAAGGACAGGCCTAATCTTAAAAAGACGGCCACAGTCAGGGTGATCTCGTGGCAACGCTATACCATTATCAACAAAATGCATCATCCGAAGCAGAAGCAAATACCTGTCACGAGTCATGACTGCCGGAAAAATAGACGTTGCCATCAAGGGACTGCTAGACCAATATGAAGACATTGATGGCTTCCTTAGCAAGCCCATCAAAAAAGTTAAACCCAAGAACTTCTTCATCTCTTCAACATTTGTGGGAGTCCACCGGGTAGCTCTAGAGTGTGGCTTAAGACTGGGACTGTTGTCCCTCAAAAACTGTTCGGCATACAAATTAGTCTGCTCAACAATCTCTGCCAAAAACACATCGTCCATAAACAACTGAAAAAAATTTACCGGCAAAAAGTTTTCAGTATTCACTCTAGACCCTGGAACACCAGTAAACTCTGGCAATGCCGGCTGCACCATGCCAGGGGCAACCCAGAGGTCATCACTTTCAAAGGGAAGCCTTGCAGCCCCAGCCTGCAGCCCAGATGCCTCTTGCCGCACTACACCAACAGGAAGCCTTGCAGCCGCAGGCTGCAGCCCAGAAGCCTCTTGCCGCACTACACCAACGGGAAGCCTTGCAGTCCCAGGCTGCAGCCCAGATGCCTCTTGCCGCACTATCGGCACATCAGTCTCCTCCTCTAACACAGGCACTTCATCCGCACTAAGAGTATCTTCATCATCCGATGACTCCATACGGAGAGACAACTCACTGCCAGAATCGTCCCCTGCCTCCTCTCTCTCAGATGCAGAGTCAGTCTCTGAACCAATATCAGAGGAAGACTCAAACAGCAAACCAACAACCTGCTGAGCAGTAATCCTGCGGCTAGCCATTATACTTACTAAGATAGAAGACTGCACAAACAAGTCAACAACAACCAACAATGTGCAAACAAAGTAAAGAAATGTGTACCTTTATCATAAAGATCAATGTACTGAAAAACTATACAATCCAATTACAAGAGACAGCTGCACTCACCAGAAACAAACTCTGCAGTGACACAGCAAAAACCAACGATATCAAACTAGAAAGAAGAAAAAAAAACAAATTACTCACAAGACAACAAAATACACATCGAGCACCAATGCAAAAAGTTTTTGACACTCAAAAAACAAACATACTGATATTATTACACCATTTGCAAAAAAAAATCATGCAGAGAAATCAAACACATTTACATTGTACAAAAAAGAGTCTCTTACCAAACTACACAAACAGCAGAACCGCCAGAAACAACACGGCAAACTGAAAAGAGCAAAAGCCTTCACCTAGAACAAAAAAGTAAAAAAAAAAAACATTACTATTGCAATTCACAAAAAAATAAAACAATAAACATTACAACATGCTATGTTACTACCCAAATGGTCAATCGGGTTATGTTCCAGGTGGGGCAGAAAACAGCAGGAAAAAAAAGGCTACTCTGTCCCGGGGCGGGTGGGCCAAATACATATTATAAAAACTGCCCCCTGGAAGCGACACTTGCCAAAGGGGTCACTTCCATTTTTATTTACACTAATTCCCTGGTGTCTAGTGGGCTTTTCTGCCCCCCCCCCTGGGGCCAGACACGGAGCGAAAGTGGACCGATCTGCCCCCAGGGGGGGCAGAAAAGTCTGTGCAAAAATTATTCCCCAAGGGAAGCGACCCTTGCCCAAGGGGTCGCTTCCCATATCACTATAACGACATCCCTGGTGTCTAGTGGGCTTTTCTGCCCCCCCTGGGGGCAGAAACGGACCGAAAGTGGACCGATCTGCCCCCAGGGGGGGTAGAAAAGTCTGTGCAAAAATTATCCCCCAGGGAAGCGACCCTTGCCCAAGGGGTCGCTTCCCATATCAATATAACGAAATTCCCTGGTGTCTAGTGGGCATTTCTGCCCCCCCCGGGGGCAGAAACGGACCGAAAGTGGACCGATCTGCCCCCAGGGGGGGCAGAAAAGTCTGTGCACAAATTCTCCCCCAGGGAAGCGACCCTTGCCCAAGGGGTCGCTTCCCAAAACAATATTACGAAATTCCCTGGTGTCTAGTGGGCTTTTCTGCCCCCCCTGGGGGCAGAAATGGACCGAAAGTGGACCGATCTGCCCCCAGGGGGGGCAGAAAAGTCTGTGCACAAATTCTCCCCCAGGGAAGTGACCCTTGCCCAAGGGGTCGCTTCCCAAAACAATATTACAAAATTCCCTGGTGTCTAGTGGGGTTTTCTGCCCCCCCCCCGGGGGCAGAAACGGACCGAAAGTGGACCGATCTGCCCCCAGGGGGGGCAGAAAAGTCTGTCCACAAATTCTCCCCCAGGTAAGCGACCCTTGCCCAAGGGGTCGCTTCCCAAAACAATATTACGAAATTCCCTGGTGTCTAGTGGGCTTTTCTGCCCCCCCTGGGGGCAGAAACGGACCGAAAGTGGACCGATCTGCCCCCAGGGGGGGGGCAGAAAAGTCTGTCCACAAATTCTCCCCCAGGAAGCGACCCTTGCCCAAGGGGTCGCTTCCAAAATGGCCAAAAACGACATCCCTGGGGTCTAGTGGGGGCATTCCTGTCCCACGATCGCGACGCTGTGCGCGATCGTGGGACAGGAATGCCCAGCATTGAGACATCAGGGGAGAGGAAATACTCTTTCCTCTCCCCCGATGCCTCAAGGCCCTGGAATTCCGCCCCCCCCGCCACACCGCAATGAAATACTCACCCTCCCCGTTGGACGGGGGTGGCAGCGGAAACTCTTCCGCTGCCATCCCCCTCTGTGGGGGCACGATCGATGCCCCAGGGGGGGAGCGCCAGCGCTTCCCCCAGGGGCTGTGCTCATGACGGAGCGGTTCCGTCATGAGCACAGCTCAACCGATGCTCATGACGGAACCGCTCCGTCATGAGCATCGAAGGGGTTAATAGAGTAAAGCCTGGCTGACGGTCCAATCAATGTGAGACATGTCACAACTACAATACATTTCATTGGTGAAAGGTGAGCCAATCTTCTCACCAAACCAGCTTTCCCAGGCCAAGGTGTTGAACATTTATCTGGAATTGGTGTACATTGCAGTATCATTGATGAAAGATCATTTCTGCTATAAATAGTCTCTTGGGTGGTTATTGGTATGCTACACTTTGCAACTGAACTCACTTGTGGCTTTCAAGAATGTAGCCATCTGATGGAAAATTATTTGGGTCATAGCCCCTCATTGTAATGTTGGGGGTGGAAAAAAGGGGGGACTACAAATGAATCTTTTTAACATATTACTGAATACGTACTGTGATAACAAGCAGCCCTGAAATCTAGATATACTGATGTTGATAAAATGGAAAAAATGTATTCCAAAAGCGGTTGTAATCATCTGCCAGACAGTTTTTGCGTAAATGCCCTGCTCATCTTAGCAGTATTATTTTCCAAGTTTTGTGATTGGTCTGAGCGCCATGACACAGCGCTCAGCCAGGGCTTGTAGGGGTGGGCATGTTCTTCATGCAGGCGGTAATGCAGCCTGCATGGAGAAATGGGAAAGTGTGCATGACTGACTTGGGCACCTGGAGAGGGCTGACCAAACAGTCACTGCGCACTTAGGAGTGGGCAAACCACTCCTCCCGTGCTCGGCCCTGACAGCAGAGCAGCCCCACCCACCAGCCCACCAGCAAAGCAACAGGAACCATAAAATGATAATAACTTAAAGTTATTCTCATTTTATGTTTCCTTTGCAGTGCACTCCTTAAAAGCAGTGGGGTGATGCTCCTCCACCATAGCGGAGGTGCTGCCACTGTGTGCATTTGGTACAACCTGTTTGGCAATACCATTGGCATCAAAACAGTATTGCCTTGGAACACCAGCTGAGGCAGGATCTCTCCTAATTGGGTCAGATATAAGAAAGGAAGTTTTTTTGTGGCATTTTTTGGGTGCTGGACGAGAGGTCGCTATAAAAATGTCTACTTTGCGTACTTTCTTTCAAGGGGCCCCAAGAAAGCGAGGAGGGGGGTTCCATTGACCCCAGAGTGGTATTAGTGTCATATACCATCAAAAACAGAGAAAGTGAGCTTCTTCCAATGCTAAACACCTTTCTCATCTCCAAGGGTTAGTGCATCTCTGTCACACCCAAGTAGGCAAGTAGAAAATGGAATTCAGCATGGCTTTTTATAAATCCAGCTTTAACTACGGAGCTCGGTTTTTGATTTATATAGAAACAGAGCTTACTTAAAATATTTTCAATATTATCTTTTTCATTTCCAGTCTGTACGCATAGCTACTTCATGTTTTCATTAAGAATAAGCCTAGTGGTATAAGCTACCGAGAAATAATAACTTTGTGATTGAAATAATGACCTTTGATAATTTGTATTTGCAATTTATTTCTGTGTTTTATGCTAAGATTAAGACTCTCAGACATAGCCTTGGACCCAATAAGTCATCAGCGCCAGAGGCACCACTGAAATGTAATGACAGGTCTTTTAATGAGCAGAGTGGATTTGGTATTTGCAGAAAAGCCACCAAAGGTGCCACATGCATATTCATTCAATGACATTAAAAAATAATTGTAAATCACTCGAAAAAGAACCCATTCCTTAAACATGAAATTTCCAGACTACAAAATACAGACATTTCATTCAAATAATGTTGTAAATCGCTTCATAAAATTGTGACAGCGTTTTTATTTCATTTACACCTTAGACAGATTAAATTAGCAGCATATGTGCATGTAAAACAGACATGTTCAAATATGTTAACACAAATACAACATATCTTAATAATGCCGACAACTTCTTAAATAACTCTGATGCCATTTGCAAATATATTAATCACATTCCAAGCAACATCTGTTCTTTAAAATGGGAAAAAGTGTGCTTTTTTCGAATCTCCTGTACCCGTTTGAGCAAAATGTCACCCTCTTCACTATAGAATGAAAAACCACATTGGCCGAACGACCAATAATGCGCAATCCGCAATCCATTGTTTTTATAATCCAAAATGTGGCCTGGATAGAACTACAAACTTTATTTCTATTTAGAACTAGTGCAGTTTTCACAAATTATCAAGTTTTTCACAAAGACACTGGGTCTGTAATATCAGGATCCAAGCGTAGGCACCAGGTTATAAGGGTTTTTGGGGTTTAGGCCCCACCAATAATTTATGATGAGTCCAAGGGTGGGGCAACACAAAAAGATGATGGACGGAATGCTGAACATTGTCAAACATTCACCCCAAGTACAGAGAGGGCCTAAACCCATAGTTTTTTTGCTCACCATGCCATTCCAGTTTGGACCCAGCCATATGCAAATCAGTATTGACCCTAGTCACGTGGGAACAGTCCAGTGGAACTACCAGGCCAGGTCCTCCCTGTTATTGAAGGGGCTCCCAATTGTCTAGATTTCTTTTCTTGTATTATATTGTGTTTGTCCTTTGTGTGATTTGTTACGATGACCTTTCTGGGGGGGCAGGAACTGGGACTGTCTTTTTACTGCAATATTGCTTTTTAATTGATATATGATAGAATCTTTTTTATGTTTACCATGAAAACTTATGGTACAAAAAGTTGGATACTCTTATGTGGTTTTTATTCATTAAAGCCTTATGTACATTTCTTTTTTAAGTGCTCGTTTGCCCTGGTTAACAAAGAATGGCAATCCATATTCCGGGGTCTCCCTTAATGTAGCACCAACCAGAGATCTTTGTTCTGGACCAAGGATGGATCACTCTACACCTTGTTTCCAGGTCTCCAACCAAACGTAGCTTGATTGTGCACAGCCATATAGGGAGCCACCGCAGGAGTGGTCGAGCAATATGGTGTAAAAGCCTAATCAATGGACAGTATATGGGTAGAGGATTTCTCCCATTTCTCATATAATAGCCAGAACTCGCTCCACTTACTTTTAGATGCCCTGTCTAACCGAGAAGTATATTTTATTGAAATAATCCATTCTATTTTGGTCGGGGGGGGGGGTAGATTTTATCCAGTTCTTACATATTTCTCTACGGGCAAGAAAAATATAAATTTTTTACTTTTATTTGATAGGGATTCGTAACCTTCCGGTATCCCAAAGAAAACAAAAGTTTTGCTTAACTGGAGCGTCTCACTCAGTATTATGGACATGGTATTACTCACCTCCAGCCAATACCCTTGAATTTCGGGACATTCAAAAAACATATGTATGACGTCTCCTTTTTCCTTGCCACATTTTGGACATCTCAGTGTAACACCCTTTCCCAATTTTGATAGTTCATACGGAGTCCAATAGACCCTGTGAACACAGGAAAGGTGGTTCCACCTTAAATTTGCAGCACGTACCGTGGAGTATAACATGTCAAAAGATACTTGCCATATATCTTCCATCTGCTCTTCAGGCAAGCTTTTCTACCATAATGCCAATTCAAGTCTCCATCCGATGAGTCTACTAAAAGCCAATACCAGTTTGCCACCTCTTTTTTCCGACTTATATTAGTCATCATTCGAGATTCTAGTTAGTTCAAAAGTCCCGCACCAAGACCAGCAGTGTGATTCCAACTCTTTTTTTGAAGATATTTGAATCTTGACAACCGATTATTAGTTATCTCTTTACCCTCATCCCAAGATATTAAGACTCCATCTACCATCAATTGACTCCAAGTTGTTATTCCTGCTTCTCTTAGCGGAAGAGCCAGACTATCCTTGGACCACTTCGGAGATCCAGGAGAGTCCCAAATAGGAGCCATTCCACTAGAGTGGTTGAGTTTTAATTCACTCCTGATTTTGTGCCATGTGACTGCAAAGCACTGTAAGGTCTTAAGTCGTACCATTTTTAAAGAAACTTGGATCCCCATATTTATGTGTGAAACCTTGCGCCCCCCCCCCCCTTCACATCACAAAGCATTGATCTGAACATTTTCCCGGTGTCAGAGCCATCTGGTGTACTGAATAATAATTTTCCTCCTTTTAAAAGAAACATCCAAGCATAATAAGATAGATCTGGCAATCGTATGCCCCTTTATTATATTGCCATCTTACCTTTTTCCATGCAATTCAAGCCCCTTTTGAGGCCCAAATAACACTAGTGATTTGCGACAGGATCCTTTTGAGCCATTCTTCCTTAAAGGCCATGGAGATGTTCTGTGATAAAAAAAGTTAACTTAGGAAGCATTGACATATTCACTAGATTCACTCTGCCATAAATTGTCAAGGAAAGATGAGAACAACTAAGTAGAAGTTTTCCCACTTCCTTACTAACCTTTTGAAAATGAGCTTCCGGAATTTGTTCTACTTTCTGAACAATTTTAATGCCTAGGTATCTCATTTCCTCCTTGATACAATTCAATTGTGAGTTGCTTGTTCCAGGTCATCACAACCGTTTTACTCTAATTTATTTCATATCCTGAGATACGCCCAAATTATGATGCCAATTCATACACTACAGGCACTGAAATATTAGGCTCAGAAGTATATACTACCAGATCGTCAGCGTACAGCCCCAATTTTTCCTCCCAACCTCGAAATTTAAAAGGGGATATACTGTCATTGTTTCTTATCTTCGCCGCCAAGAGTTTGATATAAAGATCAAATAAAAGGGGGGATAGCAGACACCCTTGCCTGGTCCCCCTAAAGATGTTCAAAGATTTTGCGAGGTTTCTATTTACCAAAACTTTAGCCGTAGGGGTTTTATAAAGTGATTCTATTGCTCTACAAAATTTTCCCCTAAAATAGATAGCCTTAAGATGTTTTGTAGATAGGCCCAATTTACCCTATTAAAGGCGTTGGTTGCATCCACTGTAATTACTGCCAGTGGTAATTTATACTTGGAGGCTATATCTATTGCTCCGATTAGACTATAGGTTAGATCTTTAATTCCTCTACCACATATGAAGACCTTCTGATCTTCATAAAGGAGTTCCCCTACCACCCCATTAAGCCTATCTGCCAACATTTTTGTAAAGATTTTATAGTCCAAATTAAGCAGCGAGATAGGCCTACAGGAGTCACAACAGTCCGGTGGTTTATCTGGTTTCAATATCAGAGTGACAATAGCTTCATCCACGAAAGGGGGATCTCCCTGCCATTTTTGTAAGTATCCAAAAATAGCCTAACCATAACCAAGGCAAGATAGTCTTCTAACTTTTTATATACCTCAACAGGGAGGCCATCTGGACCTGGTGCCTTACTTGATTTTCCTGCTTTAATAGAGTTTCTAATTTCATCTTCCGTTATTGGGCTGTTGATTACTTCCCTTTGGGCTTCAGAGATTTTGCGGAGAGCTTCTTGACCTAGCCATTCTTCCACCTCTCCCTCTAACGTGGTTAGATCTTCTGAGTAAACCTTCCCAAAGTGATTTAGGAAAGCCTCCTCTCTACCATCCCTTGTCTGATCAGAACTCCCTATAGCTTCCTGCCTTAGTTCTTTTATAAAGCATTTTTCCTGGTCATTTTTCACTCTCCATGCTAGTAGCTTTCCACAGCCTACTCTATAATTAAAACTTACTAGCTAGCCATCTTTCCTGTAATCTTTCTTCAACCACCCCTGCTAGATCTATTTTAAGAGCCTGAATAGATGTTTGCTGCGAACCCTTGTTCTATTTCGTTTTCTTGTGAGTGCTGTTCAAACTGCTGGATTTCTTTTTCAATATTCGCTATCCCTGCCCTGCATTGCTTACTCTTATATGATTGAATAGATATTATTTTCCCCCTTAAGACGGCCTTGTAATCATCCCAAACCATTCCTATTGATGAGCTATCTATATTATCCTTATAGAACTCTTGAGATTCCAGCCAAGTTTTTCTACAGTTTCCTCATCAGACAATATGGTACGATCTATCGTCCATCTCCTTTGCACTTCGGTACCTGAGTGGGTTAGAGCTTGTCAGGGACTGTCCGGGACTATGTAAGGAACACAGTCAGGGACTTGGGCAAGGACTGGGAACTGGGTAGAAAACGTACAGTGCACAGAAAGAGTAGTACAGCGCTGCCCAGGATCACAGAGGGAGTCAGAGGAGAAAAAGGGATCCACAGGGGAAGCCTGTACAAGTGACAAGATGGGTAAGACTCAGAAAGGAAGGGCACTCATGAGGCAATTTAGCATTCAGAATACCTACACCAAGGACAAATGTGCAAGACATAAATATGAAACAACATTAACAATAAAGGGGAGTGTGAGGTAAAGCTCTCAGGAGCTCCACACGGTAAGACTAAAGCTCAGTAAGTTTCTCACCCACAATTGCTGTTACAGATACTGACTGCAAATACCCGCATATAGGATATGCATGCAAAGGCAGGGTCTGTGGAGCTTACATCTATGGTGATGTTATAACTGCAACTCAGGGACAATACTCACAGTGAACAACAAACACCACCTAGGTAGTCAGCTGTGCCCATGGACCCTGGTGATCAGACAGGAACACGCAAGGCAGTAACAGCAGGGGGGTAGAACTAAACACAATCACAATAGACAAGGAGCTAGCAAGGAGGAGTGCTTAACAGGAAAGGAAGGAAATCACTGTGCACACTTGGCAGAAAGCAGATAACAAACATACAAGGCAACAGAAGCAAGACAGCAGAATAGAAAGACAGCAAACTAGAAACAGGAACCAAGGAAATGGGAAGAAAGGCAGGGACTGGAAAAGGATATACAGAAGGGGAGGCTACAAAGGTATATTAGAATAGTGCAGGTTCAGGAATGAAGAAAACAAACTAGCACTGAAGGCAGTGCTGGGGCAGGAACAAGAATTGAGCTAAGGCTCAGGAGTCAAGGTAGCACTGCAGGCAGAGCTAGTTCTGGAACAGGGAATTACTAAAGCTTCAGGTGTCAAGGTAGCACTGCAGGCAGTGCTAGTTCAGGAAGAGGGAAATTACTACAACTCAGGAAACAAGGAGTCAAGAGAGCACTGCAAAAAGTGCAAATCACGAATAAGAAATAGCTGAAGCCCAGGAACAGGAAGAAAGAATAACTATAGTTCAGGAACTCAGGAAACAAGGTAGCACTGCAGGCAGTGCTAATTCAGGTACAAGGAATACCTATAACTCAGGAAACAAGGTAGCACTGCAGGCAGTGATAATTTAGGCACAAAGAATAGCTATAGCTTAGGAATCAATGAAAAAGGATCGGTCTCACTGGAAAACAGCTACAATGACCAACCCTGGACTGAAGGGAGCTGGGGCTTAAAAGAGCTCACAGTGATCATATGCATCAGGTGTGAGCAGGCTAGCAGCAGCCAGCCACAGGTAAGCTGAATTCCTCCACCCATCCTTGGCCAGCAGGGGTGGAGACGAAACAGTGAGCAGGGGATTATAGGTAATGGAGTTTCCAGCAGGAGCAGACTAGCTTCCACAAAACCCGGCATGGATTGGGAATGGATGTAAATTCTTAAATGGTGTCCAAATGCCTGGAAGTCAGGATATGAATGCAGGGGAGTGTCTGGAAGCATATTAGAACACTGGAAAGCCCCACAATTCAGCCACCTGGTGGTGGGCACGAGAGCACAGGGAGTGAATCGTGACAGTACACCCCCCTCCAACGACAGGCTCCCGGAATCTGGGACTGGATTCAAAGGCTTTGGTGCTATGAAATAGGTCCATTTCCATCAGAGATGTAGTGCAAGATATCAGGGGACTGCAGGAAACATTTGATGTTCTGGAGGGTTGAATAATATGCTGTAAATTACCAGCAGTGTTGGAGGCAGGACCTGAAGAGTCCAAATCCAGTAAAGGGGGCTTAGAAGCCTGAATCAAGTCCAGATGATGGCAGGCTAGAGTAGCACGCTGAAAATTAAAGTAGATTGACCTTGGGTCAAAAGCAGATAACTGATTGGCAGAAGGCACAGAGGTCAAAGGCAAACTGGCTGAAGATGAAGGAGGTGACAGGAAGCAGACCTTAAGTTCTGGCCCTGGAGGAAAACATACAGAAGACTCACATGCAGGAGACTTTGGAAGCAGGATGCAGGATCCTGGAAGGCTTATATGTTGAGAGTTTTGTCTCTGATGCTAGAGAGTCAGAGACGGAACATATATGTACTGAGAACTCTGAAGACTGACAAACTGGAACCTCTGGTTCAAAAGGCAGGCAGCCTGGAAGCTCTGGTTGGAAAGCAGGCAGCCTTGAAGCTCTGGATTGGAAGGCAGGCAGCCTGGAAGCTTTGGATCGGAAGGCAGGCAGCCTGGAAGCTCTGATTCGGAAGTCAGACAGGCTGTAGACTCTGACCTAGTAGACAGGTGAGCTGACGGCTTGGGCTCTGAATGCAGGCAGTCTGGAGGCTCCGGTACTAATGGCAGGCAGGCTGCATGCTCGCGCTCAGATGGCATGCATGCTGCAGGCTCTGGCTCAGATGGCAGGCAGGCTGCAGGTTGGGGCGCAGATGGCACGCAGGCTGCAGGCTTGGTCTCAGATGGCAGGCAGGCTGCAGGCTCGGGCTCAGATGGCAGGCAGGCAGGCTGCAGGCTCGGGCTCAGATGACAGGCAGGCTGCAGGCTTGGGCTCAGATGGTAGGCAGGCTGCAGGCTCGGGCACAGATGGCAGGCAGGCTGTAGGCTGACGTTCAGGAGGCAGCAGGCCGCCGAGGACTCTGGAGACTCTGAAAGCAGCAGGCCGGCTGAGGACTCTAGAGACTCGGAAAGCAGCAGGCCGGCTGATGGCAGAGAGGCGCAAGGATGGAAGAATTTAAATTCTTGGGATGGCGAGAGCCGGTGAACGGTCGATTCCCTGTTGTCACTAGTGAAATCTTCACAGTTCCTTGGTTCATTAAAACACACTGAAGCGCTTTCTTTGGGATGGCTAAGAGTACTGCTTATCTTAGAGTCTCTGATGACCAGACTCCCTTTACTATTTGGCAGTTCAAATGTCTTAGTCAGAGGAAACAGGTAAGAGATCACTTGGGCTTTGGAAATGTTTTTATTTTCTTCTGCATTAGAAGGTGGTACAGGTGCATCAGAGCATACAGTACTATAATTTCCTGACTTTTCAATATGTGGAGTGCTTGAAAGCAAACCAGCAAAGAAGGAGTCAGGATTTTGTTTCTTCTCAGCGAGGAGGTTGACTTCAGTTTCAGCAGTTAAATCAAGAGCATGGTCTGAGTCACAGGACATTGTCACATCAGGGAATATGTGGGTCAATGGTTCGGGTTTTGTCTGTATGTCAATGGCCTGTCTATGGGTTATCTCTGAGATAGAACCGACCTCACTATCAGGAAAAGAAAGCAAAGAGATATTTTGTGTCTTGCCTGGAATTGGGGTTTCCTCAAAACTGGAGGGACACATTTCAGATGTAGCACCTAGATGTAATTTAGCACTAGAAGACAAAACAGAGTAGTGAGAAAATTTAAAATTCAAACAAATACTTTCCTTAAATGCACTTTGAGACATGGTACTATGGCTATTCTGAGTGTAATCTGAGTGATCAGCCACAGTATTATTTACACAATTACTGGACCAGCTCTGAAGGGACTGCAAAATGGTACACAAGGCTTCAGTCTCCATTTCTAAGGAGGCTAACATAGAAGATGAAAAGTAGTCTTGTACCAGGGTTCAAGATTCCCACTTGAACTCTGGGTTATAGTTTTTTAACAGAGTCTGAATCATTTTATTCTCTTGTAATTCCAAAATCTTCGATTCAAATATATCCTGTGAAGATTGTAGATCTTTTTCTACAAGGACATCGATAGACTTTGAAACTTCACAACAAGCAACAGAACTAAATCTTGGATTTTGTTTAAACTGGCTATTAGCTGTCTGTGTTCTAGTAGGTCTTTTCTCTCTTCTGTTAATCTGATTGTTTACTTTTAAAGTAGCATTAAACATTGTCTCTTTAGTATCAGGGACTGTGATCTTCAGTGGGTCACAAGATTGAGGTATGCTGTTTTTATGGAAAACAGAGGTTATATACTGCATCTGCTCTTCCTTTGTCTATTGTGTCGTTAAACAAGCTTTAACTGGTCTGGAAATTGTCTTCAAAGAAATCATTGTCTTGAGTGGGGGGTCTCTGAGTTACAAACTTCAGAAAAATTTCCCCTAATAGTACCACTCTCTGAATTACTATTTTGTCTTTCTACTGCTAACAAGGTTTGTAGAAATGTGTTTTCATCCTGTAGGTCACAGGCTGACATCAGGTGAGGATCAGGGTTACAGAAGGAATGAAAATCTAACATAGAAGGATCAGCCAACCGCAAAGAATAATATTCAGCACGTAAGCGTCTGTTTTGTTCTATGAATCGATCTCTAGAGTCTAAGGACTTTCTAATAGGTTGTACGGAACTGCGCTGCTGTGGCAATGGATGTCTGCCATCATACGCAGACTTTCTGGTTCTGTTGCTAAACTTCTTGACATGGACTGACTTGGGGAGCTTTGAGAAAAAAGTGGTAGCAAACTGAATGCAAAGAAACCTCACAAGTGACCCTGGAAATGAGGATTGGTCATTCTGTCAGGGACTGTCCGGGATTATGTCAGGAACACAGTCAGGGACTTGGGCAAGGACTGGGAACTGGGTAGAAAACGTACAGTGGACAGAAAGAGTAGTACAGGGCTGCCCAGGATCACACAGGGAGTCAGAGGAGAAAAAGGGATCCAAAGGGGAAGCCTGTACAAGTGAACAAGATGGGTAAGACTCAGAAAGGAAGGGCACTAACTAGACAATTTAGCATTCAGAATAACTACACCAAGGACAAATGTGCAAGACATATATATGAAACAACATTAACAATAAAGGGGAGTGTGGGGTAAAGCACTCACAAGCTCCACATGGTAAGACTGAAGCTCAGTAAGTTTCTCACCCATAATTGCTGTTACAGAAACTAACTGCAAATACCCACATATAGGATATGCATGCAAAGGCAAGGTCTGTGGAGCTTATTCCTATGGTGATGTTATAAATGCAACTTAAAGACAATACTCACGGTGAACAAGAAACACCACCTAGGTAGTCAGCTGTGCAAATGGATCCTGGCGATCAAACAGGAACTCGCAAGGCAGTAACAGCAAGGGGGTAGAACTAAACACAAGCACAATAGACAAGGAGCTAGCAAGGAGGAGTGCTTAACAGGAAAGGAAGGAAATCAGAGTGCACACTTGGCAGAAAGCAGATAACAAACATACAAGGCGACAGAAGCAAGACAGTAGAATAGAAAGACAGCAACATTGGAACTGGAACCAAGGGTGGAGACGAAACAGTGAGCAGGGGATTATAGGTAATGGAGTTTCCAGCAGGAGCAGACTTGCTTCCACAAATCACGGCATGGATTGGGAATAAATGTAAATTCCTAAATGGTGTCCAAATGCCTGGAAGTCAGGATATACATGCAGCGGAGTGTCTGGAAGCATATTAGAACACTGGAAAGCCCCACAATTCAGCCCCCTGGTGGTGGGCATGAGAGCACAGGCAGTGAATCGTGACAGAGCTAGATTAGTGGCCGAGTGATCTGACATATGCGATTCAAAATGACTGGCGTCTCTAACCTGATCTTTTATACTCTGATTAATTAAAAATAAATCAATTCTTGATTGGTGTCTATATTTTTTATTATTAAAGGTAAAGCTTTTTAGAGCTCCCTTTCTCTCTCTCCAAATATCACACCAACCTAATTCTTTTATTGCATTTTTAATTAGTGATTGTGTTTTATTATGAGCTATAGCTCTACTTTTAGTACAACGATCTAGGTTGGGATCTAAGACCATGTTGAAATCCCCTGCCATGATGATAGGGTCAGAGAAATCTAATGCATATGAAATGTCTTTACAACGGATCCCAATTCCCTGCATAAATTTACAACACATTTTTTTTTAAAATAACCCCCAACACTACGCTAGTTTCTACATCCATATACACTACCCTACATAACACATACTACACAACACTATCCTAAAACACTACCCTACACTACACAACACTACCCTAAACCACGACCCTGCCCCCACCCCAGTCTGCTCCCTACACTAAAACACTACCCTGCATGACCCACAACACTACCCTAAACCCTAAAACACTACCCTACACTACACAAACACTACAACACTACCCTAAAACCTGAAACACTACCCCAAGCACGACCCTGCCCCTACCCCCAGTCCACTCCCTACACTGAAACACTACCCTGCACAACCCCCGACACTACCCTAAACCCTAAAACACTACCCTACTATACACAAACACTACAACACTACACTAAACCCTAAAACACAACCTCAACACGACCCTGCCCCTACCCCCAGTCCATTCCCTACACTGAAACACTACCCTGCATGACCCCCCGACACTACCCTAAACCCTAAAACACTACTCTACACTACACTAACACTACAACACTACCCTAAACCCCAAAACACTACCCCAAGCACGACGCTCACCCATCCTCCACTCCTGTCCCTACACACAAACACTACCCTGCACGACCCACAACACTACCCTAAAATCAAAAACACTACTCCTCAAACATAAACCCTTTAAAAATACACAGCCCATCTTAACTCTCTCCTCTGTACACGTCCCTTGTCCCTTGTCCTCGGCTGCAAGCGTTGTCAATCTAAGGACAGCAGAAGTGTCCAAAAAGCCCCCAGCCAGCGCAGAGGAGCCTGCAGATCCGCCCCTGGCACACCCTCTGTTTGCAGCCGTCTTTGCCTCTTGGCGCCTGTAAGATCAGCTGCTTTTTGACGAGGGTGCTATGAATTACGGGGGTGCAGAGATGAGTGCGGGGGTGCCCCTCATGCCCCTGCTTCGATGTTGTGGTCACCATGTCGCCTTCCACCACGCCGTCTTGCTGGTCAGGCACCACTTCCGGTGTTCGCCAAAGGTTTTGGATAGCACTGCAGGGGCTCTATTCATCTCCATCCATGGAATTATTTATTTTTAGGGGTTGAGGGAGGGGGGGATCAGAAGTGAGAGCTGTGGGGACATAAGGCTTCAGACCCTGTTCTCACTCCTGGGTTGAGACCCCTCTATGGTGTCTGTTTACCCCACAGCTGAGGCCGCCTCCGCCCCACTGCCATCATCGCTGCCTCCTCGTCACTCTAATTCTGGGTGCAGCCATACACACATTACAACGTGTGCTTTGTAACAGCACATATGAAGTAATAACATGCATAGTAAAGTCTACGTGTTGTTACAGCGCATGTGTTGTTACGCTTGCGTTGTAATGGTATGCGAACTACAAGTCGCGTACTAATGGCTGTTTACCGTCTGAGAGTGCTCCATAGCTCTAAAGGAGAAAGAGATCCTTTCCTTTTCTCTTTCTGTCCTAACACAAATTCTTTTAAGACAGCTACCTCTTGTGGCTCAGTGATACTTGCCAGCACCTGGAACCTATTTGGACTCGTAATATCTTTACCTTCTGACAGCCTGTTTACTGTAGAGACCAGGGCTGGGTTTTGCAGTAAGAGGGTCTTTGGTATTACCTTAAAGAAAGTCCTTAGTGAGGGTGTAATCTTCAAGTTTGATATCTGTTTCCCCTCTTTTGCCCCACTCAACTTCCTTCATCTTGGGCTTACCCAGTCTCCTACTGCTGCACCACCCTGCCTTAAAGCGGCAACCTCTAGCACCAACATTTTCTTGCAAGTTTTTATCTGCGTACCCCTCGAGGGGTTTTTTGCTCCCAAACTCTAATGGTATCTAGCCTGATGAGTGCTCTTTTCTAATGCCCACACTTCACTCTCTGACCCTTGAGCTGCCACTGTATTTAATTGACCAGCTTCTTCTGTGCCTGTGAAAGCTCCTCTCTTCCTTTGTGTTGGCAGAGTTAACTGTTTTCTGCCTCTATCATCCACACTGCCCCTTACGTTGCTCTGACATGCACGCAAAATGCCTGCTGAAGGGGTTCCTCACCACATGAAGTCTCCGAAGTTGCCTGCCCTATATGCTGTAGAGATTCCAGCAGCCTGCCTGGCTCACGATGAACAACTTCATGCAGGGAGCCTCCAGCTCCTGTGCTGCCTCTGCCAGTGCCACCCCGGATGGAGCCCTGAGCCACTGCCCTCTGCCCCCTGCCGAGCTCCCTAGCCGCTCATGCCCAGCAGGAGTCCCGGCTGGGCAGCCCTGTGTACTCCACCAAGGTCGTCTGCCCATTCAGGATTCCCTCCGTCAGTCAGTCAGGCTGAAGAGCAGCTATGGGTACGATCTCCTGGTAACTCAGAGTGAGCCTGAATTCGCTCCCCTAGAACAGAACGCCGCCACTGCTCTCTGTACTTTCCACTGACTTCGCAAATCCTTGCTTCGAGATTGAAGACTAAATATTGCTTCCTTTGTTTAGTAGCCCTTTCACCTTTACCTATTTCAATTCACAATCCACCATTTTCTAATTTAGCTTGCGGGACCACGAAAGGCATTGTTTTTCGTCTCTTACTCAGGAGCCTCCACAACCGCTTCTTAACATTTCTTTCTTGATGATATGTGTTAATATAGCCGAACCCCAATTGGATGTGGGAAGCTTTGACTGCCTGTGGGGTGTGACTGAGTGGTTGATTGCACCCATTGAGTGATATATTGGCTCCAAGGGGAGTTTTTCATTCTACTGGTTTGTAGTGACCTGTTCCCTCAGTGTGAGGAGCCCCTCTCTCTTCTTTTGAAAACCTCATGTTGCCGAAACTTTGGAAAAAATGTACAAGGAGTGTGGCTGTCATGCAGACATGAGTGGATTGTCACCTAATGGCCCTTTCTCTATCCTGTAATGTTGGGGAAAATCCTCAGCTAAGAGGAATTCCCTTCCATACATTGCAGGAGCACCTCAATCTGGATGCAGGAGCGTGTCCTGATGCCCTCCACTTGGGGATTCTGCCATTCCAAATCACATAGGATCCAAGATGGTGAGGATGACCGGATGGCATTGCACTGAGGATATCAAAGAAGAGAGGGTTCGAAATTGAGGAATCACCAACTCTCTTATATGTCACGCAGGTCTGTGGGGTGTTGAAAGGGAAACATCGAAGGACCTGAACAGGACCCGCTCTGATGCCCTGGAGATTGCAGAGTTAATGGTCACAAACCCAACTTTGTCCTTGAGAAGGAGAGGTTAGAAATGTTGTAGACCAACTCACACTGGCTGTCAGGAGGAGCACCATGGTGGACTGTTAACGTGAGGCACTATTTGTGTGAGTAACTCCCACTCAGAGACTGAAGCTTTAAAATAACTGGACTTTACTGCCTCAGCCACCTTGTTCATTTTGCATGTTCCTTGAGAACTCATACACCCTCATCCTTAGTCTTCTTCCTGTGGTTATGACACCTGGATGTGGGCTGCATCACGGTAGGAAGAACCCATTGAAACCTGCTAGCTTCTACTGCTGGAGAAGCAGCCGTGGAAGCATATCACATAGTCTGCCCCTTCCCTAGGGCCCTGGGGGCACTCATAAGGCCTCTTAAGAAGTACCACACTTCTTTCCTTCTGTTATCCATTATTTTGCAAGGAAGAAAGTGTTGACCACCCAAGCTCAAAAATTTGAGGTCCAGGCCCACTCTGACTACTATGGACCATGGTAGGCCCTATTGCAGTGCTCCAGACCTTCAACTTCGAACTGAGAAATAACATCAAAATTAAACCAGCCCTAGACACAAGTTTTCAGTCATTGAGCTCTGAAGTTAGTGTCAGACTGAATTTGCTATAAAATGATTTAGACTTTGTGGACTGGAAGGTTTTGTAAATGGAGAAAAAAGTTGAACAACTGGAAACTATAAATACAGCCTATGATACTGCATAGGACGCATGGCACTAACAGGTTAAAGCAGCCATTTTCAAATGTGCATATCTTGAAAACCACTTTCAGTGGAATAAATATTAGTCAAGGCACTGGGGGAACGTGTAGAGGGGACTGGCTTACACACCTTCCTGGTCGGCCCCTTCTCCTCGACCATAGGCAATGAACATTTGGAGGTTAAGATGGAGACCTGGGCCGTCCTGGTCAATCGGGCAAATTAGATACCACTGCTTAGTTTAGTAGGGTCAGAGAAAATGGAGAGGTCCTTAAGACGGTAAGAAACTTTCCTTTCAAGACTTTGAATGCTGTCTATGCCACAACATTACATTGGAAACACAGCAACGCAGACTATTGTTCTGCCCAGTCAATGACATGCTGAGGCACAAGAAAATCAAACAGAGATGGCCCTTCCCATTTTCTTTGGATAAACCAATAAAATGTGAAAATTCATGGAATGGGAGGACACAGCAAAAACCTTGAAAATTGTGGCCCCACCACAGTGAGATGACCTCTAAACATACAGTGATGAAAGAAGATCACAGGGGGGGATCTGGGTTGGCTGGTGGGAAAAACTGAAATCCCAACTGTAAGAAATTGCAGTTATTGGTTGAAGGGGATAAAAGCCCCACTCAGGCAACACAGCCACAATTCTTCTAAGGGTGAACCACAAATGTCACTAAAATAACCTGTGATTAACCCTCCAGTAACTTCTCACAAAGCAGTCAGGCTTAACTTAGAGGCAAAGTGAAGGTTTTGTCATGCAGCACACAAACAGGAATAAAGTGAAAACATAACGCAAGAAAAATCCCAAACCAATTTAGCAAAATAGAGTATATTTTAATAAACACAATGATACCATAATGGTACAACTCCAATCAGTAAAACCAGAGTTATGCATTTTTAAAGTTACTAATGTAAAATAGGGATGGGTCAGAAGATTCTCCTCTCCATCTAGCTCTGTAGTTGTTCCAAAGTTATCCTCCTTATCCTCTATTTCATCATCCTCCTCATCCACTTCATTCTCCTCATCATCATGCTCCTCTGTTGCAGCTTGCATTCTGTGGCCCTCCTACCAGGCAAAGAGGGCTATATCATACTGAAATTTTGGAGAGCCCTTGGCTCGCTTTAGCCCACTCTCCCTGCAGAACATTTTCAGCTCAGCCATATTGTAGCTTTCAAGTTTGCCGAGATCCAACTCCATCTTTGCAGGAGCTGGATCTCGACAAACTTGAAAGCTGGAAAGGTGCACAAATGTGAGAGAGGAAAAGAATTTGGAAAAAGGAAAAAACATATGGCCAATCAAGAAGAATGTAAAGAGGTTGACTCTGATGTAAGATTATTATATGGCATTTTAGGTTTGCTCAAAATCAATGAGTAGCACTACACAAGCAAAGTACTGGATCCCATCACTGAGCACCAATGTAAGAAATTAGGGGTTGTGGTTGGGGGAGCAACCCACTCAGGCAACAACCTCAATGCTTGTCAGGGTGAACCAAAAAATTAATTACATTAACCTGTGTTTATCCCTTTGGTAGCTTGGCAAAAAGCAATCAGGCTTAACTTAGAGGAGAAATGCACATTATTTATAGAGCACAGAAACAATAATGAGTTAAAAACAAAACACAAAATAAATACAATAATGACAAAATGACAAAAGTCCAAATAATAGAACCAGTGTTATGCATTTTTAAAGTTTCTAATGTAAAATAGGCCCAGAAGATTCTCCTTTCCTTCTAGCTCTGGAGTTGTCACAAAGTCTTCCTCCTTAGCCTCTATTTTATCCTCCTCATCCACTTCATCCATCTCTTCATCATCCTCCTGCTCCTGTGCTGCAACTTGCATTCTGCAGGCGTCCTACCAGGCACAGATAGTTATCTCATTCTGCAATTTTGAAGAGCCCTTGGCTGCCTTTAGCACCCTCTCCCTGCACAACCTTTTCAGCTCAGCCATACTGCAGCTGTCAAGTTTGTCGAGATCCAAGTCCATATTTGCAAGAGTTGGATCTCAGCAAACTTGAAAGCTAGAAAAGTGCACAGATGTGAGGCAGGAATAGAATTTGGAAAAAGGAAAACACATGGCCAATCAAGAAGAATTTAAAGGGGTTGACTCTGATGTCAGAATATCAATATGGGACTTTGGGTTTGTAGAAAATCACGGTGTGACACTGCACAAACAAAAGTACTGGGTCCAGTCACTGAGCACCAATGTAAGAAATTGGGATTAGTGGTTGGAAGGGCACCCCACTCAGACAACAACCTCAAACCTTGTCAGGATGGACCACACAAGTGAACCTGTGTTTAGCCCCTTGGTAGCTTGGCACATAGCAGTTATGCCTAACGTAGAGGCAAAATTATCCGTATTTATGCAGCATACAAACAGTAGTAAAGTGAAAATACAAAACCAGAAAAATCCCAAACCAATTTAAAAAAGAGTAGATTTTAATAAATACAATAATACCAGAAAGACAAAATCCAATCAGTAGAACTGGAGTTATGAGTTTTTAAAATGTGTAATGTAAAGTAGCACTAAAAAGATTAAAGCTCAAAAGGCAAGTATCTGGTCGCACAAGACCGGGGCAGGGTCAGATGTTAAGGCCGATCACGATGGAGCGCGAGTTGGATGCACAAGGTGGATTGGGACCAATATCATCTTACCTTCAGACTTAGAAAACAACCTGAAGAAAGTTCCTGAGACGGTGGAGTTCAGTGGGGCAAGGCAGCAGGCTCTGTCGAAGGAGGCGTTGTTGTTGGGGATCCACTGGATGAAGTCTCGGTGAAGCTGACAAAGATGGCGGGAAAAAGCTCTGAGCAGGACAAGCCAGATTTCCAGGTCGAGGAGCTCATTGCTGTTGATACGGAATGAGGAGAATTTTAACTTTGGACTTAGAAAACTTTGTGGAAGCCTAAAACCTCCAGCAGAACAAAGCTGCTGGCTGTAGACAAAGAAGGCTCTGAAAGGCTGGATACAATCGCTGAGAGGTTCCGCTGAAAAGAACTTGCTGTTGTGAAGAAGAACATAATAGGAGCTACTGGAAGTCAGGTGGACCGGCGATGAACCTTGGGCAGATTGGCTAGCGGGTAGGTCTCAGTCTTCTGTCTGTTCTTAAGGCACTTTTTGGTGAAAATCTTTCTAATTCCCTGCTTTTGGGTTTAGGCAGAAGCAACATCTCTAATGCCACTTCCAAAGGGCAAGCAGAGGCCAGGTGCCGGGTTTCAAGGTGTCTGGAACTTGCTATGTGACAGAGAATAAAAATGCTCTTGTTGGATGACTAAAATCATTACAAAACAAGACATCCAAACAAAATTAAAATCACAAAACTGGTGCTATCAAACTGCAATAATAAAGCACATATATAAAGTGTGTTGACATACCAACAAATCCTAAAAAATCTTCAAAACTTGGGATGATAATTATATTTCCCAGATGGCATATGTGTTAGAATAGAAATATTCATGCTTGAGCATTGTTCTATGTAAGTTAGCATTCGCAGCGCCATTTTCTATGTAAGTGCCATTTTGAGTTATAATCGAAAATAATCCTTCGTCATTTCTGAGAAGAGGCCTTTGCGGGGTTTCATTTCCCTGAGGCTGGGTTTTGCTTCACTAATGAATACACTATTCTTATTAGTGCATACCTTTCCCACTAGATAGAGGCCTTCTCCCACTTGTCTAGTGGCGGGCACGGGCAGAGTGACCTTGAGTAGTAGATGGTGTGTGCCCGGCCTCAGAATCGAAACTCATTCTTTGTACATCACTGTTTTGCTGCATCTGCTTGGAAAATTCCACAGTGGGCATGCCTTCATTGGTTCTGAAATGTACATTATGTACCTTTATGCTCCAAGGCCAATGTGCGTTCATTACAGAATATGGGATATATAGTAGCCATATATTCAATATACTCAGGAAAAATTGGCACATACTTAAATCGAATAGCTTTCCACTGGATTTTGTATCTAATAAATCTAAAGTGATCTATCGAAAAGGGCATACGATGAAGAATATTTTATGCCCAAGCCATGTTTTGCCACCCAAAACACCAGCAGCCACATGGTTACCTGAGAAACCGAATGGTTTCTATACCTGTGGATGCCGCTCAGTTTGTAAATATGGACTAAATAAAAAGAAGTCTTTTCAATATAATGGTCCTAGGGAAAATCAAATAATGGCTTTCATTAATTGTAGTACTACATATACAGTATATGCAATTATATGTGCATGTTGTAAGATCTATGCAGGGAGCAGTTTCAGGAGTCTTAAAATCCGGATTCAGGAACATGTAAGGGACATAAAAAATGGCGATGTGAAGAATCCGGTAGCTCAGCATATCATTGATGTCCATTCAAACAACAGGGACATCGCATTTCATGCATTGGATCACATTGGTGTCAATATAAGAGGTGGCAATAGGACATTACAACTAAGGCACGTTGGATTTGTAGATTACGTTGCGTGACACTGGGTTTGAATGTCAACAAAGAATTTCACTACTTCTTATAATCTCTTTCTGTATTATCTTGGATACTTTAAGAAAAAGAAAAGGAAATGAATGATATTAGTTTAATATCTAAAAATGGGTTAATGATATAGCTTAAAGTAAGATCTCCTATAGTCTATATGTGCTCACTGATTCAAAACATCAACAAAACTAAGGACTAAGTAACAGTTAGAACTTGGACTAATCCGCGTCTATGGGAGACCATCTATTTCAAGCTGTGATAATTGGGTCATCAAAGGTGTGTCTCAACGTTTGACTTGTGATCCACCAAAGAAAGGAAGCATTGTGTGAATAGTGCATTTATATATATATATACATATACTGAAATATGACCATTAGAACATAAATCTAAATTCTAACAGGTATTACCTGTCTGTATATATATATATTTAAAGATAACCAATAGCAGACTTGTTATAGAATCAATATATTGTAAAATTGGGTGACGTGACAGTACCAACGTGTAACATGTATTACCCAAGCCATAATATATTTTGGACATCTCCTTACTCTAGATTTGGATGTGGTATCTTACCTCGTTAATGAAATCCTTTTGGATCGCATTAATTATATATAGTATACTACGCGATCAAGATGCCCTCTTCTCAACATCCGTTAGCATTTAAAAGTTTAATTGGGGATCCCTTATAATATGGATAATATGCCTAAACTAATATTAGTGCTTCGGTCAAAATTATACTGGGTCACGATGCTGTACTTCATCTAACGTTGGGGACATTAAGAAAAACTCAATTTCCAACCATAAATCTGAAGTAAAACACCAATAAGTTATCAGTCTACATGCTATATTTGACTTATACTGTCAGACGCTATCTCTGTGCTGACTACTATGTCACTATAAGATGGCGTCCAAATATTTTAGCTTTACGAAATCATCTACTATGCCTTCTTGATATTACAAATAAACACAACAAATAAATCGATCCTTTCAAAAAATAAATGTTTATAATATGTCTAAAATGCACGGCGTGCATGACATCCGAATTATACAATCGTGAAATCACAAGTTGAGAATACTTACGCGATTTTCTGGTTCAGGTATCTTTCAGATTAAGATTCTGCTTTTTATTAGGTTATTGAAATAAAACTAACAATGACTTATCAGATGTTATTAATACGTTTGTGTCAAATTATATGCTGTTTATATTTGTAAAGCAGTTGGAATGGATTAATAACCCATTCCAAGATGGCGCCTCCAAACTTCCCTATATGTTTTACTAGTCCGTCTTTTAGGCGCGAATTAGAGACACTAATTTTATTAACATTTCAATTTACTGGTCAATTTATCAATTACATCTAGTATAAATTGACGTTACAATACAGACACTTTTGGAACTCTTTTCTGATCCGGATGACCGCGTAAAGCCGAGTGCATACTACCCGCGTAAGTGTGTTACGGGTTTTCATAACTGCTCGTTTGACCGTCTGCTTGTCTTATTAAGATAAGGGGTCTAAAACCGTTTCTACCATATTATGATACTCGTTGGGGCAATCCGGCAAAAGTGCACCGTGTATTTGGGTGCTTCCTTAGACCGTTTTAATATGGCCGCCGATATGACCGATTTAAAAATGTACAAAATGCTATATCGTTTGACGGATATTCGTAGCATCTAAACACTTTGCACTTTAGGGACATTTTACTTGAATGATCGGGGCCAATTGTCCGCGATAAAACGGGCCTTGTGTTGATTTCAGTATTTTGGACTGAAGTGTCTATAATACGTACTTCTGGCTCCTACCTTCAATATTAAATAGGTTGAATTATTTTTAACTTTTATGCATGCATAATGTTTATACAGGGAAGATAGGTGCCACAATTATACTATAATTATTGGTTTAATGCCTGTGTATGTGCTCTTGCCTTTTACAAACAAATACTCCATGAAGATTGGTTTTGAGACATATAGTTTAAATGCTAACTAGTCCAGATATGACCACTACGTAGAAGTCACTTGCAAAGAGCATTGAAATTCTTGTAGGCAATTAATATTATTTGGCATACTCTATACAAATGAAAAATACTATGTAAGGTATATCCATTTAAAGATCGCCCATAATATTAAACATAAAAACCTTATATATAAATTCACTGTGACCAATAGTGGTCTTTGACATATTGCCCATTTATGCATTTCTTTTTAGGATACACGACTAGTCTTCTGGAAACTGTAGATGCACTATGTCTGGATAACTCGCTTTTAAATAAATTGGTCAAATACACTTGGAAATGGATACTTGGATACTAAGGGAATTAAATTTATATTGTGAGGTATGTGCATTTCGACATATGTTGTAATTATTGGCAATATGTTATAGATAAAGGATTGGTTTGATATTTTCCAATGAAATTTTGCATTAAAAATGAGAATTAACCATAATGCTGTATCTTAGGTTATGGTCCTTTCTATACATATATGTTTGTTCCTCCCTCTTCCTTAATAAATGTAAATTGATATAGGGACTGTATATCTTATGTATGGTTTTTGATTTGATATAAGTCCTCTTTGTTTATATACCACTTATTCAATGATGTCTGTATTTTATTTTTACAATTAATTAGGCTCTAATGTCTTAAAATGTTTGTATATTTATTGTTGTAAATAGTGTGTTTTTTATATATCTTTGTAGCCCTGAAGAAGTCCGATTCTGGACGAAACGCGTTGGCGGTTGCAAAAAATTGCTTGTTTGTGAATACAGGACTAAACTCTATATCAACAGAACATATCGACTTCTTTCTGAAACAAGAATTGTGCTGTCGACACATCTTATTGTGGATTATCCATATGTAACTTTTACAAGTGTGCTGCGCTTTTTTGTTTTACATATATAAAGTGTGTTGACATACCAACAAATCATAAAAAATCTTCAAAACTTGGGATGATAATTATATTTCCCAGATGGCATATGTGTTAGAATAGAAATATTCATGCTTGAGCATTTTTCTATGTAAGTCAGCATTCGCAGCGCCATTTTCTATGTAAGTGCCATTTTGAGTTATAATCGAAAATAATCCTTCGTCATTTCTGAGAAAAGGCCTTTGCGGGGTTTCATTTCCCTGAGGCTGGGTTTTGCTTCACTAATGAATACACTATTCTTATTAGCGCATACCTTTCCCACTAGATAGAGGCCTTCTCCCACTTGTCTAGTGGCGGGCAGAGTGACCTTGAGTAGTAGATGGTGTGTGCCCGGCCTCAGAATCGAAACTCATTCTTTGTACTTCACTGTTTTGCTGCATCTGCTTGGAAAATTCCACAGTGGGCATGCCTTCGTTGGTTCTGAAATGTACATTATGTACCTTTATGCTTGCTGATGTAAGTTCCTCTGCTGCACTCCTATCGACTAGGCAGACCTGGCTCTGATATGAGTGTACTCTGACCGACCCCTTCATTTGTATGGAAGGCTGAGAGGTGGTCATTAGTGACCTGTGTGACCCTAAATGGATAACTTCCTTCATATGCCCCCCCTGGATGAGAGCTCGCCCAAAACTATTATTTAATTAATCAAACATGGTTATACTAGCACATGAATGAAACGAAGCATCCTCTGAGTTGTAAAATCAACTTTCTGAAACTGAACCAGTTATTCTGATAATGTGGCCTAAACCATTAAAAATGTGTTAAATAAATACCTTCACCTGAAACTGTAAAGTGCACTGTGCTATTATTATTCAGGGTTGAAACTAATTATGCAATTGGCCAGACAATGGTTAAAAACTAAAACTTGCATACAATCCTATTAAAATCGAAAATTCAACTCAGCTTGAGTATGATTTAAAAACATGAAGCCACCTGTGTATAGAAAGCGAGTAATACAGGGACGAAAAAGGGTATGATGACTACAACAGCAATAAACATTTAAAAGCACTGGGGACTAAGCAGAGCTAATGCTCCTGAGAACAGTGGATTTTTTAAAATCAACCTCTAAAAATTTGACATAATGACACAATTCAGATATGTACTTGAGGGCAGATTTACAAGCCCCCTGCAACATTTTTGCGCTGCTGTTTCATTACTTTTTATGACTCAGCGGTGGCATAAACAATGCGCCACATTGTGGCCCATTTACAACGTGACACATCTATGGAGATGCTTAACGTTGTAAAGCCCTGCGTCACATTTTACCTGCTTCAGGTATAATGTATGCAGGGTGGGCATTCCCACGCAAAAAGCCATGTAGAACTGACGCAGAGAAACTTACAACATTTCACTGCGTCACTCTATGCCTTAACTGCATCAAAATCCATAAGCCTGCTAAGACCAGGCGTAAGGAATGACACAGGGTTTTTTGAATGGGACTCACCTATCTGCTGTGACGCAGTGCTGGAGTTGCATCACTTTAAGGAGCAACTCCAGCAATGCGTCACTTTTGTGCCAACAGATGCGTCAGAATTTCTGGCACAACTGTTAATCCTTGTGCCGTGGAGCACTGTATTGTAAATACAGCGCATCCATGGTGGCTCAAGGACATTTGGTGCTGGCACAAGGTAACTGATGCATCTATGCAGATGCGTCAGTCCCTTGTAAATGAGGCCCTTAGTGCTCAGGCAGTCCATTACAGCATCCTTACAGGTGGCTACCTTGTTTGATAGCATGCTGTGCTTGATATAAAGAGTCACCCTCAATGCCTGACAGCCACACAGAAGATGAGTAAAAGACTTGAGTTTTCAAAAGCAGAGCCTGCAACACAAAGGAGAATACAAGACTGACGACCGCGACACCCTAACCTCTTTGGGAACAACTGGAATCGCATCCGTTAATTTAAATATCTCTCCCAGCTATTTGTTTGCCTATAAATAATACTGCGCGTGAAGAATGTCGTAAGATTCCAGAATTTGCAATGCAAACTTATTCTTAGTGAACTCCGCCAGGTCTCCTGCTGACTTATTAATAGTGCATAAGTATCCAATGCGGCTTTAAGAGACAAACTGGTTAGATTTTTGTTCCAAGTGTCGAAGATTTCTAGCAATTGGATTGTTTCGTTTTGGTCGCTTGTCCATAAATTTGGAGCTGCGTTGTACCCCCCATCCAAAAATGAACTCCTGATAGACTTCCAACTGCCCTGTTTTGCTCAGTGTATCAAATACCTGTATTTTAAGACATCAGTTTTACAGACGAGATCTTGCTACAGTAACCAAAACTCTAGGTGCAGCTGGGCCCCGGAAGAACCTCTGGGAAGACAACATAGTTTCCTGTATGCCTTGCAATGGATCTGGCCTGCATGGGAACCCCTGGCTGCTCATTAGACAAAGCTGGCAAGTTTCGCTCTGGTCATGGTTAAAATGGGCGCGACGGATGGGCTGGAAAGTTTGGCTTGTACTCTACAATGACCATTGGTGAGACTAGATCCTTTACTTTTTTTTAAGTTCAAAAAAGTTTTATTAAAGAGATAAAAGATGTCTGTGTACAGTACAGAATAATAAGGTCAGAACAATGCGTTATAAATCTATTACAATAAAAGTATATGAATCGGACTTATCAATAAAAGAGGAAAAATCAAACTAAATGAAATATGAACGTCATTAGAGTACACACATATTAGGAACATGTTAGGGAAATCAAGGTGGTTCCGAAACTTCCTGTTGGGATTGCAGAGGTTTAGAAGACTTTTTGGCACATGCATCAATATACATTGTAACTGGTGACTACAGGTCCGAACGTTTTATTGCCATACGTAGGGGGTAAAAGAAAGTGGTATCCAATCTATGATTATGGCAGACAGCATACCACCAGGTTTATAGGATTTTTTTTTAAATGTTTCCAATTAATAGTAATTTGCTGAAAAGCGATTGCTAACAATAAATCAATAATCTAGCTCCTTTACTTTTTAATTTTGTCTGATGGAGTTTAGGTGACCCTTTCTCAGTTAGCCCTACATCAATGTAAATGAGACCCGCTGTGTAGCTCAGGATGGCAGGGCCCACATGCCAGTTTGTCTGTGCTTTCTTTGCGTACTTGCCAAACACCATTACCTTGGATTTAGTTTCATTCATTAAAAGCTTGTTTTATCAAATAAAACCATGTAGTTTGTACAGCACTGTTTGGAGGCCGATGTATGCCTGATCCAATAAAATGATGTTGTTGGCATATTGTAAAAGTTGCATATGGTAATTGTGGGATTTGGGGCAACACAATCTAGCAGAGCCTAATGTTAGACTAACATTGGCTGTATAAAGGTTAAAAAGAGTGGGGGCAATATCTGATTGCACGGCGTGAACCCTTTGTGTGTTTACAATGTGGCCCTTTCTATTCTGAATGGCATCTATATAAGGAAAATACTCTTCATATTAGATTGCCTTTGATTATAAATTGTCTTTTGTATAGATTTTAGTGATCGATTTTATAGTGATGTTATTTTATTGGGATTACTATTTTATTTTCATGTACTTTTAGGGCTGTTTTTAATTATCCAAATAAAGTTTAAGAACTGAACTGAGTGGGAGCCAAAACGCACCCCTGTTTTAAACTCCTATATATCTTGGATGACACCCTCGGGTCGACCCCAATTTTTATTTGCACCCAAGTGTCCAAGTATAACGAAATTTGAAGCTTGAGAAGATGTGGTGGGATTCCCCATGCCCATAACTTACTCCAGAGTATGTGCCTCTCAACCCTGTCAAAGGCAGCTGAGTGAACAAAAAAACAGGCAAATAATGGAGGACACTTATTAGAGATCACCTGCTGTGCCAGAAATGATACTACCAAAATGTACCTATCGTACTGTATCCACTCATGAATCCTGATGGGTAAAATCATATTTGTTTTCCCATGAGCCACTCTTTCAGTTCTCTCAATAACATTCTCGCATATGCCTTCTAGCAGGGTGCTGAGAAGACAGCAAGAAGGGTCCCCATGATTGTCCTTTTTGAACACTGGGCAGAGAATGGAACCTCCCCAGGAGTTCATAACAGTAGAGAATTGAAATGCAGCTCTGTATGATAGAGTTAACCAGCCTGCCCAGAAGTCTAAGTTGACTTTCAGCAAACTCCACTAAGGATGCTGTTTTGACCCGGGGCTCCATTTGATCTGCCCAGCATTATGGCCAGTTTAGTACTTTGGGCGTTGATAACGTCAGCAATATGGTGAGACCACTGATCATAGGTGCGCCTCTGCGTGGAAGCTCTTTGACCCTCATTCACATATAATTGCATGATGTACCATTCCCAGGCCTTGGCACTAACACCATTTTCAACTGCTGGGTTTGGGACTTGTACGATTTTATTAATACAATTCCAAAATTTACTATGATAATTGGATGTGGAGATCCTATACAAAACTAGCCATTGAGATTCTGAATAATTCTGTTTTGCCTCCCAGATTTTTTGCTTGTACTCTACTTGGATAATCCAAAATTGTGTGAGGGATCCAGGGCCTTATTGTGCATGAGTCTTTTTAGATTATTGGTGGCCCTTTTTAATTGATTTGACTCTAAAGTGAACCATTTCTTGAGCGTTGCAGTGATCTGTTTGCAAGATGTTAGGCTGAGTTTGCCCAAGCTCATTCTATTTAACAAGGAAAGGATTCCCCCTAGCCATAGTGTTAGCACTTTTCGGCCCTAGAATTAGCAAAGACAGCCTGAAGATTCAGGCACTTTAAACTGCTTTACCACTGGTTGAATCTTACCCTATTCAGAGTATTCCAAGTCAGCCTCTTCCATGAACACAGGAAGGAGGGAGCCCCGACGCAAGCAAATGTGCTGCCAATTTGATGCAATGCGCTAATACTTACCGGTAGTTTTCATTACTCCGGGTCCCGTTGTCCTCGTCCCATTCATTAACATAGTGGAGATAATAATCTCCCGACAGATAAAAGAAAAGAGGAATGCTGTGACCCTAACCCTAGCCCCTCCCACTGGGAGTACATAAGCAGTACTTACCCAGCATTCTGCCTGATTAACCAAGCCCCCACAGGAAGGCCAGCCGTACGGGAGGGAGGGCGGGGCGTATGAATGGGACGAGGACAACGGGTCCAGGAGTAATGAAGATTACAGGTAAGTAATAGAGCATTACCGCCAGGTCCCTTATGTCCTTGTCCCATTCATTAACATAGTGGAGAATACCAAAGCACAAAACCCGGCCTTCCAAACCTTAAACACACCCAGGAAACCACAACATAGGCAGCAACCCAAGGGAAGCAAAAGGGAGAACCGCGACAAACAGGTAGAGCACCCAGACAGGAAAGCACCTCACCAGAGGAGGGACGCACCCACCGAAACAAACAGGAGACGACCAAGCCGAAGACGAGGGCAACCCACAGAGGGCAGTCAGCACAAACCAGGAGCCCCCCCCATGAACAAAGAAGGGGGAAAACACACCAAACAAAAACACCAACACAGTCCACCCTCAACAAAAGGACAGCAAGGAGGCCACCCAAAGAAGAAGACCCCCAGCGGCCCAACCGGCCAGACAGCCAGAACGGCCAGTAAGGAAACAACCAAGGACCGGAAACCGGGACCAAGGAAAACCAAAGGCGACAACAAGGAGGTAGCCAACCAGAGCAACAGGAAACTGAGGACCCAGGCAAACCAAAGGGAAACCCCAACCCTACAAACGGAGACGAGCACACAAAAAAAGGGGAGCAGAAAAGGAGGGACCACAAAGAGACCCCAAATGCAAAGCCCCAGAAGAAAACAGGGACCAAACAAACCAACAAAGTGGAACCCCAAAAGGGAAGCTCCTACAGCCAAACAGACACACAAGGCTCAAAAGCAAGTGGGAAGAACGGAAGGCCCCGGAGCCCCCGAAACAAACCGGCAAGAAGGACGAAAGGGGGGCACCCCCTAGAGGCCAACACCACCACACAGACGCACCGGAGATCAGCCCAAAAGGGAAAAAGGAGCGCGACAGCCTCGAGGGCATGCCACAAACCAAAGAACCCACCAAGGGCAGGACCACCAAGACCTAACCCGGAAGAAGGGAAACACCGGCCAGGCACCAGCACCCCCCACAACCAGAAGCATACGGCCCAGAACAGAGCCGACACACAACAACCCCCAAGGACCCAGCCCGGGAGGAGCAGCAAGAGCCAAGGGCCAGGCCAAAGGGCAAGGCCACGCACAAGAACACAGAGGTAGCACAAACACAGCTCCCGGAACACCGCCTCAGCAGGCCCCAAGAGCCAAAAGGCAGCAGCCGAGCAACCAAAGGAAAACCAGGCCCCAAAAGATAGAAGGACCAAGCAGGAGGACCAGACAGCCAGACCCCAACCCCAACCGAACCTGAAAGAGCAGAGAAGGGGTCAGGAACCAAAACCCCAGGAGGACAAACACAACCCACAGAACAAGGCCCCAAAACCGAACCAGGAGCAGCCCTGGAACGGACAGACCAACAAAGACCGGGGACCAACAAAGGAACCCATCAAGGGCCGAAAGGGGCTGGACAGGGCAAACAGCAACAACCCTGAAACCCCAACCACCAGGCAGAGGGAAGAACCCCCAAAAACCACCCAAGCCACAGAGGCCACAGATGACAGGGCGGAAGCCAAGCAAACCGCACAGGCACCCAAACACCCCAGAACAATCCAAAGGAGGACCGGAACAGGAGAAACCCCCAGGGCAGAACGAGGGCAAAAGAGGGCATTGCAGCTCAGAAGCCAGGACCGAAGCCAAGCAAGCCACCCAAACAGAAGGACCCGGCAGCTCAACCCACAACCGGGGAAGGCCCAAAACAGAGCCCAGGCAAAGGCCAGGAAGGGCAGCAGAGACCCCCGGCACAGAACCACCAGATCATGCAAGACAGAAACACCAACAAGGCAACAGCCCAGCGGGAGAGACAGGAAAAAAGAGCAGGCGGCACCCAGGAGGAACAGGCAGATGCCAAGTAGAACCCACCCGCAAAACCGGCACATCAGGGCAACCAGAGAACAGGCCCGGACTGGCAACCTCACAAGGCGAAGGCAGCCGAAGCACCCAGCACCAGGAACCCCAGTAGGACCCGCACACAGGCACGGGCAAACAGGGCGGGAAGTAACAAGCCCCCAAAGAAGGCCAAGGGAGGAGGAGCACCCAGAAACGGGGAAAGCCCCCACACCCCCTCGAGCCAACCAGGCCTGAACCTGCACAATGCCCGAAAGCAGACGAGAACAGTAGCAGACAGAGGGAACGGCCACAGCCCAACACCGGAAAGAACCATCCAGCAACACAGGGCAGACCCAGAAGGACGCCCCAGGAGGGACGCCCAGGCCACAGCAACAGGCACCCCAACGCGCCAACCAAGCACGACCAGGCCCAACCACACAGACAGCAGGAAAAGCCAGGAGCGTGCCAACAAAGCCACTGCACCAGGCACCCAGGCGGACGGCCAGACAGGGAACAGAGCCAAGAGGAGACCAGAGCCAAGATAGGGCCCCCAGCCAGGCACCAACCAGGCTCGACCCCGCCAAACAACAGAGAGCAGATGAGAGCAGGTGCACACAGGGAGGCAAGGCCGCAGAGGGAACCCCAAGCAGAGCAGGCAAAAAGCCGCAAGACCAATAAGCCCAGAACACCAGAACACACAGGCGGGTCCACAGCCACATATCAACCAGGCCCCCAAACAGCAGACAAGCAACCGGACACAGCCGGCTACAAGAGCCCCCAAGACACCGCACAGGACCCCAGAACCCATCCAGAGGTGAGGGGACCGGAGCACCAGGCCCCTGAAGAGAACCCAGAAACAACATGAGACTGAAACGGCACCAAGCAGCCGAGGACGGGCAGGCAACACCAGATGCCCCGACGAAGCCAGGCACCCCCGGGCAGGAAGGAGCCAACGGACACCCGAGCACCACTGCATGCAGCCAGGAACACCAGCTAACCCCAGGAACACCACCCAAGGCAGCAGGGACGAAGCCAGCACCCGGAACAGCACAGGAAGCAACCGTACAGGGTAGCGCAGCACAGCAGGGGAGAAACCCTACTTCCCTCCCCCCAGCGCAGAAGAAAACGAAACCCACAGCCACCCACAGAACCGGGGCAAGGGCAGCAGCAGAGCACCACAAAGAAGGCAAGGCAGAAGCAGGCTGGCATGGGAGGCATAGCACGCCGGAGCAGCAAACAGGAAGCACCGCCACAGAGAACTCAAACAACAGCACCGGACACAGCGAATGGCAAAACCACCGGACAAAGAGTAGAAGCCAAGTCCGACCAAAAGAGCAACACAGGCATTACAGACACCACAAGGTGGATGAAAGAACAAACCCACACGCCCCACATGCTAGAAACAGCAAAGAGGTGACACAAGGCTGCGAGCCGCAGATCACAGCACCCCACCCAAACACGGAGACAGGTGATGCCAGGCGGGCCCACAGCTAGGTAGCAAACAGGCCGACCCCGCCCAACTGCTGACAACGGACAAGAACAGGAGCCCTCAGGGTGGCAAGGCCCAGGCCCACAGTGACAACACGCGAACTCCCAAAACCAAGTTGGGACAGAAGAGACCACCCAGAAACACTGACCACATGCCAACAAGACAGAATCGCCGTAGGCAGAGTGAGCGAGGACACCACGGGGAGCAGGATTTGCACAGGGAGAATAAGTGAAAGTGCCCAGGATCAGAGAACACCCGAGCCGTTTACTGGAGAGACTCGAACCCGGTTCCCCAGCTTCAAAGTAAGCTGCACAAGCAGCTAAGCCACAGCCTCTCCCCCAGAAATGACCCCTTACACATTCATGAACATGATGACTCATGGGCACAGGGCCCTAGAAAGGAGCTGGCACAGGAACGGAGGTTGTAGGCCCGCCAACACAGGAGAACCTGTGAAAGGATGGCAGGTCCAGCAGGGGAGCAAAACAAAAGCAGCAGCAGAGCACAGCACAGAGGAGCCCCACCAGAAACAGTCCAGCCGAAGCACAGCAGCCACACACCGGAGGCAGGCAAACCACAGCAGCCCCCAGCCCGCGGTACAAGGCAGCAAAATAAAGAAAAAAACGCTGTGCAGTACATACACGCCAGCCAGCAACCATCAAATGACACCATCGGCAGCCGCACCGCAGTAGAAGCCTGACTTCCGTCACCAAACCCAGGAAATCAGGCAAAGTCTGGAAGGAAGAGCCATGCCAGACCCAGGCAGGTTCCCATCCAGGCACAGGAGGAAAACAGACACTCTCAATGGGGAACTCACCCCGGGGGGGCCGGGAGACAGGAACAAGGCCCCCCCCACCAACCAGCCCAAGGCAAACCAGGGACCAGAGCAGGGAAGGAAACCCAGCAGGGAGCTCCAAACGCCCACGTCACCGCTGAGAAACTTGTGAACAGAAAAAAAGAGACACCGCTATGCGGTACTCACCGAGGGGAGGGGCTGGGAGACAGGAACAAGGTCCCCCCCTCCACCATCAGCCAGCGCAAGGCTCCCGCCAGAGGAAACATCCAAGTAAAGGAAGGCAGGGGAACCAGCAAACAAGGCACATCTACCACCCAGCTAAGCAACAGAAAGATGAGCTAAGCAACCCGGAAGGACTTAGGAGGCCGGCACACCAGCCGCAAAGGGCCGTCCGGCATGCAACAGCCAGGAAAACCAAGCCTCCTAGCAAGCCCAGCAGGCCAGGAGGCAGGGCACCAGACACCCTGACCGCACAGCCAGGCAGCCGGACGGGGAAGTTTGTCACCAAGGAAGAAACCACTCAAGCCCAGCAGAAGCAGCACCAGCATCATCATTCCAATTCTGTTGACAGACAGAAAAAAAGAACAGGCGGAATGCTGGGTAAGTACTGCTTATGTACTCCCAGTGGGAGGGGCTAGGGTAAGGGTCCCAGCATTTCTCTTTTCTTTTTTCTGTCGGGAGATGATTATCTCCACTATGTTAATGAATGGGACGAGGACATAAGGGACCTGGGGGTAATGGCCAATGAAAATACAGTTGAATAATAATCACTCTCTGCTCTAACCATAATCGAGTAGTCCAAACATGGTGTAAAGAGAAGGTGAGAGGAGTGGGTATAATCTAGAATGGCACATTTGACATTGGCGTGATGGGTAATGTAATTGGCTGATCTAAATTGAGTGCAGCCATTTAATTTAATGAAAGCAGTTGATTGCCCGATGGGTCTTGTATTAGTGGTTCTTGTTTTGAGGCATTAGTAAACTTGACTTAGAAGGCCACTGGGACAAGTAGCCAGAGAGATCCTCCTCTCCTAGCAAGATCAGCATAAAGTCTCCAGTAATAATGAGCTACTATTCAGGGAAAGAAAAGATTCATTTTTCGAGCTCCATAATACAGCAACATGTTCTCAACCTACACATTATTCTAATACTTCCCTGCAATAATTTTGCCATAAAGGTTGCCGTAATTATGCAACATGCCATACTGGTGTGAGAAATTACCAAATGCTATAAATTACGCCGGCGTAATATAAATTTCACCGGGTCTGATTATAAATCTAGCATTATGCCTGTTTATAAAGAAATATTTTAATATCCAGGAATTTTTCTTCAGTCGGGCTTTCTTTTCAATTATAACTTTATGGCCAGCTGGGCATGGGCAAATGTACACATTAATGTCCAGGCACTTATAGGATCCAGATTGGACTATGCAAATGTTCTATATCTGGGTCTGCCAGAATATCTCCTTCAGCGTTTCCAGGTGACCCAGAACGCTGCTGCTCGAGCGATCTTTGGCCTGCATCGTCGCACTAGTGCCTCTAACCTTCTTCTATCCCTCCATTGGCTTCCTGTACGGAAGAGGATACTGTTCAAGGCCATGACCCTAGCCCATAAGGCCCTGCATGGTAATGGTGCAAAATATCTCCAGAAGAGGCTGGACTTCTACCGACCTACACGATCCCTCAGGTCGGAAACATTGGCTCTGGCTCGGGTACCACGTATCAAAAGGGCTCGTCTAGGCGGCCGGTCCTTTAGATTCCTTGCCCCCCAGCTATGGAATTCTTTACCGGTGTCCTTGCGGACTACCTTGAACTTGCTTGCCTTCAGGAAGGACTTAAAAACTTGGCTGTTCTCTGGTTAGTCCGCTTCCTCTTTTAGGCTCCTGTCTTTTTACTGTTATGTTTTCCAGTTCTTTCTTTAGGTCTGGAGCACAAAGCGCGGGGACACTCCTTTGGAGTAGCCGCTGCGCTATAAAAGTCCCATTTTAACATAACATAACATAACAGGTAGGAGTTTAACCCTGACTCTAACTGCTACAAAATAAAAGCTGGATTCAAATTACTTAAAAATGATCATATAAATAGCCATGCAATAGTAGAATTTCACAGCCTAAATGACCCTAAGAGAATGTAAATAATTATACATGTAACTCTAAGATCCTGCTTTGCCATTGCCCTAAAATGCTAACAGATGGAAAGTGCTATAAGAAAGGCTGCTTGGACTCATATCAAAAGACAACAAACATTGGCAAAGCCAACAGGTCTACATTGACTGCCAGGAAATTGGCTTTGTAAATGCTTATCTATTATTTTGTTTTATCAAGTTTTTTGCAAACTTTTGTTGTTGGAGAAGGTGCTGAGCCTTCGTCAATCCCCAAAAATTGGCTAAAAGCAAAAACATTTTTGGGTTTCAAAAAGCACTCGTCACAAAAGTGAACTATTTTGTTTGTGACTTTGCTCATTATGTAGGGCAGAATGCCATCATTTACATTGAAGCTAGCCAATGGCTGAAGTGGTTGACCCACTGCCACATGCAGCATGCTGTAGTGGGCAGGATAAAAATATAAAGGAAACACCAACAGAACACTGAAAAAATGGGAGTGCCGATGTCCCCTACAGGTAAATTTATTATACATAAAATGCCAATACATATCATTTTGGTGATCAAAAGGTGCTTCAGCAGTTAACTGTGCATTTAGGAGTAGTAAAGTTAGGAATCCTAACGTTAGTACTCCTAAATGCCCTTTGTGAATACCGAAAGTCGTAAAGTTAGGGTTTTGTCTCAGTTAAACTTAAGTTTTGGTCTTAAGTTTACCAAAACTTAAATTTAACTAAGACAAAATCCTAACTTTATGACTTTCTGTATTCACAAAGGGCATTTAGGAGTAGAAAAGTTAGGATTACTTAGTTTACTACTCCTAAATGCACTTTGTGAATACCGAAAGTTGTAAAGTTAGGATTTTATCTCAGTCCGGATTACAATGTCTGTTTCCAACAGGCTTTCTATGCCAGGCTTTCCGACATGGAAAGTCTTCCGGAAAGAGACTTTGGGGCCCCCTAGCAGGGCCCCCTTCTCCCTGTGGCCTCCGGTTGGGGTCTCAGGGGGCACCTAGGGTGCCCCCTTGTTAATCCCTACACCGTGTGACAGGCACCGGGATTAACAGAAACTCCCATTTCTCCATGGGAGCTTGTGATACAGCTGGTTTATGTCCGCAGCACAAGTTCCCATAGAGAAATGGGAGTATGCGACCGCACCATGTGTGGTCGCATTGTAATAGCAGTGTTGGGACCGCCAAGTGGAGGTCAGTCATTCCCGAGACCACAACAGTGTCTGACATCGTAATAAGGCCCTGAATGTTAATCATTACAAGACCACAAAACTGCATTTGACATAATGCACTAGGGCAAACTGAGTGCAATGATGTGAGGCAGTTATCCTGAAACACGTGTCTAGGGAGACACAGCACTAAAGAACCAACATGGGTGAAAAACTAAAGACTGTTACTGAAGTAACTGTTATCATGCACTGCATTTACCATAATGCATTGGTGTGAACTAAATGCTGGGATGTGAATAGTATGCTCCCACCCTCCTTTTGAAATAAATACAAATTTATTTAAAGTTCATATCGTTTTAAATCTATGTGTTTTTTATAATTGACATACTTAATAATCAAATTAAGTGATTAAAATAAGTTGATCAATTTAAAATCTTTAAAATATATATTTAAAACACTTTCTGTCCTACTCTCATACCAATAGAACAACTTGGCAATGTTTTTAAAAATAAAATATTAATTTCTAATATATAAAATGTACAAACACTACTATTAATCAAATATCCAAGTAATACATTAGAAAACAAATAAACAAAAGTGTGCGTTTTCAAATTAATTAATTAATTCACAAATTTAAAAATCTAAATAACCAATTACAATTAAAAATACCAACAAATAAAATATTATATCAGATATGGTAATACACTTCCCCCTACTCCCCTACAAATCCAACCACATGCCTTCAAATCTACAAAAATCGAATTTAATAATATATAACTTTTTAAACATATCATCGAAACAAAAAACAATATACTTATAAAAAAATTTAAGAAGGACATAATAGGAATAACAAAATACAAACTAATACTTTTAAAATATATAATTGTTTATACAGCAATATTAAATAAAACAATATTAAATACTTGGAAATTGATATTATTAGCAAACAAAACAATATTCTTATGGGCGTTTTTATGTCCTACGATATCCTGCACAGTACCATATTTGTTAATTATTAAAGCCACGAGGCGGGCATCACTGTTCGGTCACTACATAATGCTATCAATGCATTGTTGGTTGTTCTGTCTTCTGTTTTATTATACAGAGAAGATTAATATTTAAAATATATATATATATATGCATTCTCTATTAAATGATATATTTTACATCCTAATCTATAATATCTGCCCCAAAAACATTCTGTTTCTGTCATTGTCTCTGTGTGTCTTCATCTCTCCAACTCTTACTAGCTCTCTTTTTCATTCTCTCCTTTTCTCTATTTCTTACTCTCAGTCTATCTCTTTATATTGGGTGTCCATACCATATTTACATCAGTCCGTCATGTTCTAAGATCTTAAACGCATGGATGTAAATGTGAAGGTCTTGTCTTTAAGTTCCTTCATGGGCATATTGCAACAACATGCCCAACTATTTTGATCTAGAGAGATGATGCAAATCTAAAAATGCATCTTGTACAGTTTTTACTTATTTATTTATTTAAAGAGTTTTATATAGTGCGAACAAGACCACATATGAGTAACAGAGCGTTTTACATCTTGGCAGTGGGGACACCCCGTGGTATTCAAAACACAACCACATCAAGAAACAAACATAACAGATCATGATAAACATAACAGATCTATAGGGAACACATGGAAACAAATGCATCTTAAGGTGATTGGGAACTAGACCAAAATTGTCTTCATCAGTAACTCTTTGACTTCCTTTTTGAAGGAAGCCATGGAATTATTAAGTCTTATTTCAGGTGACAAGGCATTTCAAATTCTTGGTGCAATACTGCTCGCTTGTAAGTTTTCTTTTCATGGAATTCGGTGGCTTGAGAAGTAAGGTGCTAGAGCCTCTAGAGGAACAAGAGCCCCCAGAAAGTTCCAGTTTTTGTGCAAGATAAATTGGGGTGTTAAAGTGTAAAGCTTTATGCTTCATGCATGCAATTTTCAGATGAATCCTTGCTTCATACGGGGGCCATTTAAGAGATTTCAACTCAGTCGCCATGTGATGATAGCGTTTGGAACCTGTACTGAGCCTTGCAGCGGAGTTGAGAGAGGCCCTAAGCGGTGCTGTCTTCGCTCTAGGAAGGCCGCAAAGGGTAGCACTACCATAATCCAGTTTAGACATCACAGGGGCTTGCACTGCATTTTTGTAGTCGTTCTGGGGTAGGAACAGTTTTATTTTCCTCAAGACACTCAGTTGCAGGTTTACACCTTTGATGAGAGGATTGATGTGCTTTTGCATGTTCAGATGTTTGTCTAGCATTAGTCCCAGAGTGCTCACGTAATCAATGATGTTTGGAGTGCAGTAGAGAGCTGTGATTTGATGCATCCATTCTTCGATGTCTGGGGAGAAATTCTGTTTTGAGGGTGTTTAGTTTCAAGTGATTGAGAGTCAACCAGCTTTGTGTTTCCTGAAGAGTTGAGTTGAGGGACCTTATGTCCTCTGGGAAGGAGACATTCAGATACAATTGTGTGTCGTCAGCATACATGTGGAAATGGATGTTGGACAATTTCAGGATTTCTGTTAGAGGCTCCACGAACAAGTTGAAGAGGGTGGGTGAAAGCGTGGACCCCTGTGGGACCCCCAGATTGAGCGGAGCGGGTTTTGACAGAGTCTGATTCACCTTAAGTCTTTGTGTTCTGCTGTGAAGGAATGAGGAGAACCAATTTAGCAAAGCCCCTGATAACCCCATCTTGTGCTCCAGTAGCTCAATAAGGGTATCATGTTTGACAGTATAAAAAGCTGACGATAGGTCAATGAGGATCAGAAGGCATGAATCATTTGAGTCTAGCATTCGTAGATCATCGTCAATAATGTGAGTTAGAGCAGATTGCGTGCTTTGCCCCTGACAGAAGCCTGATTGGAATTGGCCCAGCAAGCGGAATTGTTCAATGTGGATACATAGCTGGGTGTGTACGCATTTCTCTAAGAGCTTAGCCAGAGTAGGAATGTTGGAAATTGGGCAGGTAATTGTGAGGGTTATTTTGGTCTGCCATTGGTATTTTAAGGATGGGGGTGACCTGCCCCAATTTAAGGCAATCTGAAATCTTACCTTGAAGCACAGAGCTGTTAGTTATCCTCATCCAAAAGAGGGAGGAAGGACAATCTGATTTCCTGGAAGAGGTTCAATGGCAAGGGATCGCTGAAATGGTTGGATGGTTTCTGAGAGGTCAGAGTTTTGCGAATGATGCGCTCATCCAAGGTTTGGAAAATGCTCCAGCCAGCATTGTTTTTGGGGGGTACATGAATGGTGGGGGGCATCGCCATCCCAGAGGTAGGGTAGGTGACAGGAAGGTTCTCCAAAGCTACACTTAGTTTCAGTTCAATATTTGGTGTCTTTTCCTGGAAGAAGGCGGCACATTCCTCACAATTTGGATGCACACAGAGATCCATTGGTTGAGGATTGGGTTGGCTGTAAGATTGAAGCTCGAAGAGTTCAAACAATTTCTTTGATCCGTTCTTTGCTTGTTCCAGTTGCTTCCTGAAATAACTGGCTTTAGAGCATCTGAAGCTTTTGTTGTATTGATTTCTCAGTGATCTCAGCTGAGTGAGGTGGTCAGGGCAGGGAGAGGATCTGCACAAACGTCTGTCAATCTAAGATTTCTTCTTTCAGTATTTAAGCTACAATTATACCAGGGTTTGGAGATTTTGGAAGGCATTCCTTTTAGCTGTAGGGGTGCCATTGAGTCTAAGATGTTAGCCATGGAGCTATTGTAATGATCTGTAAGTTCTCCGACATAAGACATATCCAGGGGGGGGGGGGCAGGCTGTTATCAATGCGTGAAGTCAGATCATATAGGTTAATGTTTCTAAAACTTCTTTGCAAGTGTCTAGGTTTCTTTAGCTGAGATTTATTAAGTCTCACTGATTCTGAGATGATTAATGAGATGCAGTGGTGGTCTGTTCAGTCACATGGGGTGATAGCTTCAAGTTGAATAGAGTCTATCTTACTAATGACCAGGTCTAAGGTCGCTCCCTTGATGTGGGTAGGGCTATCGCATATTTGAGTGAGGCTGAGGTCTGATAGGAAAGATTTGATGCTGTTGACCGACGAGTCATTCTTATCATTCCATTGGAGGTTAAAGTCTCCAAGGAAGATCACGTTTGATGAGATGGTTTCCATGACTTGCTCTAGGAAGGAAAGATTGTCTTGTGGAGGGTGGTACAGCGCGTGGAATTTACAGGCTTGCCTGTTGTTGCATAATACTTCGAAGCACAGGTATTCGCATGACAGCATGGGATCAGCATGCAGTTGTCTAACTGATAGATTTTTACGATGTATACAAGCGAGGCCTCCCCCTTGTCCACCGGATCTGTCAAGCCTGATGATGTCAAAGTTAGGGGGCACTAGTATGTCAATAATGGGTGCAGAGGAGTTTTTCGAGCCAGGTTTCAGTTAACACTAGAACGTCTGGATCATGAGCCAGGATGAGGGCAGTGGTTTCAGCATTATGTCGCACTGCAGATCTGCAGTTGAGAAGCATGCCTTTGAGCTGTGATTTGGGATCAGCTGGTTGATGAATCTAGGAATAATGAAAGGTAATGGATCTATTCATGAATATATGAATCTTCCACTTCCTCATGGCGTGTGGTACTTTGTTGACACACTCTCAGGAAATAACACTGAAATAATACATCCACTAGTTAACAAAACACAAAACACTGTTTTTGACTACGGTTCTTCTTCAACATTATTGCCCCCACACCCGACCCTCCCCCGGTACGTGAACTACTGTGGGGGCTTATTTATGAGCCTCTTGAGGTACTTTTACGCTGCCGGTCAGTCACTTTGTTGACGCACTGTTGGAATAAATAAGGACCCACTTTGAGACATATTTACAAAGTGAAGCATCTAAGCAGATACGCCACTTTGTAAACCCCTGTGCTACATTATACTTGCCTCAGGTATAAAGTATGCAGGGTGGGAACAAGAAAGCCTCTTAGAAGTGGTGCAGTGAAAGCTATCAGATTTCACTGTGCCACTTCTAGAACACCACTGTGTCAAAACCTTATGCCTGCCTCACAACAGGCGTGAGGGTGATGCAGTGCAATAGGTATAGGCCTCCACATGCATTGCTGGAGTTGCATCATGCTTACTACACAACTCCAGCAATGTATGGGTTTTGTGGCGACAGATACGTCAGGATTCCTGTCGTATCCGTCAATCCTTGCGACATGGAGCACCGTACAGTAAATATAGTAAGAATAAGTGGGAAACCCAATCTACCCTTGTACAGTAAATGTGGCACATCCATGGTGTTGAAAGGAGGGTGCACTGAAAAGTGATGCATCGCTGTTTTACCGCAGCAATGCAACACTTTTCAGAAATAAGGCCCTTTTCCCTCAATTACGTGTTTCTGTGTTGTAATTCAAGAGTACTTTAAAATGGTGTTTTAGTTCCACAGGCGGGATATCTGTGATGAAAAGTACGACTACAAAAACACACAACTGGGCCTCATTTATGAGGCCCATTGCACTGCCGGAATCCACTTTTTTGTGTCGTTCCGTTGCGCAGGAGCCTGCTCCATATTTATGAGGCAGCTCTAAGCAACTTTTTTTGGATTAATGCTGCCTCGTAACTATTGTTCCTTTAATGCAATTTTTTTGCGTTAACGGGGCGTGCAATGGATTTTGCTGGAGGCGTTCCTAGCAAAATCCATGGCTTTTTTACACTGCCCCAGGTTTAGGAGGAATCGTAACTCTGAGGAAGCACTAAAAACATACGCCTCCCCAGGGGAGGTGTAAGGGAGGCACAATGAGGAGAAATATCTTTATTTCTCCTTGTTTTTGCATTAAGCAGCACACATAGAAAGAGGAAAAAGTCTCTTGTGATTGTTTTTGTGCAGGAAGGTTTCCCTTCCTGCACAAAAATATTCATCCACGCAACGCAGGCACCCTTGCACCATGGTGCTAAGGTGCCTGCTTTAGGGCATGGCCACCAATTGTGCGCCGGCGCAGGGAAAAAGGACAGGAAAACACCTTATCTGACAGATATGGCACATACCTGCCCTTTTCTTTTGACGTAGGGCAGCACAGCAGGAAGGCCTGAGGCACTGCCCCACGACAAAATCTCATAAATGAGGCCCCTTGTGATTGTTCTTGAGCAGGAAGGTTTAACCTTCTTGCACAAAAATAATCATCTCTGCAACGCAGGCACCCTTGTACCATGGTGCAAAGGTGCCTGCGTTGGCGCACAGCAGTCCATTGTGCGCCGACGCAGGGGAAAAGAACAGGAATGCACCGTATCTGATAGATACAACGCATTTCTGCCCTTTTCTTTTGCCTTAGGGCAGCGCAGCAGGAAGGCCCTCGGCCTGGGCAAAACCTCATAAATGAGGGAATGAGAGATTGTAGAATGGCTCAAATATTTCTCTTAAAAAAATATTCTATTCCACCATCAACCCTGGCAAATTCCACATAAACGGTTAAAATTCTAGTCAAAGTTATCTATCTGACTGTTTTTTTCTTAAATTATTTATTCGTTGAGATTGTTCATATATTTCATATTTCTAATGCAGAACATCCCATGGTTGACAATAAACTAAAACAAACATATACTTTATGAGACGAAATGTGGATTTTGAATGTAGGGGCATATTATCAAGGACGGCATTCAAATTATCGCCGGTTTAGCGGCAGAAAACTGTCGCTAAAGCGGCGATAATGGCCTTGATAATATGCCCTTGAGAATTCCAATGGAAGCCCATGTCCACATGGGCTTCTATTGGAAGTCTCAAGGGCATATTATCAAGCCCATTATCGCCGCTTTAGCAGCAGTTTTCTGCCGCTAAACCGGCGATAATTTTTAACGCCGTCCTTGATAATATGCCCCAAAGTTTTTTAATTAGTTTATTTTAGGAGAGAGACTTGTCACAACAGCGTTAACTGGTTATACCAAAGCGGCCTCTGTACTGAATCCCTTTTGTTTTAAACTTCAGTTCGATGCTTCAAGTGCGCCATTTACTCTGGCTCCTGAAAAGGGCATAGTCGACGGCGCTGAATGGGAGAAAATTACTCATGAAGGTAACATTTTGGGGCATGGATAAACGGGTAACAAGAAACCTGTGTCGCCTTTTAACTGCCCAGGTAACTGCGAGAGGGAATGCACGGCTTGTCAAAACGGGTTGATGTGACCTACAGCAGGTACAGCAGCAACCCAAGTGCATCGTCTCATGTTACTCGCTCAAAAGGTCTCCTTAATTCGTGCGTTTGAAGAACATTTTAGGGGCATATTAACAAGCGGCAGCGATAATTATCGCTGGCCGCTCTTAGCGAGAAAAATGTTATCGCTGGCTATCGCAGGAAATTATCGCCATGCTAGCGTTGTATTAACAGCGCATAGCGCAATGGCGATGATTTCCCAGCGATAGCGATGTTTTCCATGGAACATCGCTGGTTTCCATGGAAAACGGCAATAACCTTGCTGATACGACCCTGTGGTTGTATCAGTATAATCCACCCCAATGGTAAGGATAGCTAAGTCTGCATTTTAGCAGACATTAGTTTTTGGAGAAAACAGCTAAAATGCGTGTGCAGCCTTGTAAATATCGCGATGTGCACATCAGCGATATTTGCAAGGCTGTACTGCCCAGTGACGCCCACTTTGCATCTCATTAGAGATGCAAAGGCAGGCGTCGGGTAAAAGGGTGCTAACATGCGCTAATGCATGTTATCACCCTCTTGTAAATAGGGGGATATTTTTATCTTTAAAAGCCAAAAAAGCGGAGATATGGCCCTTGTAAATATGCTCCTTAGTTTTAGGCACAGCAATCAAGGATATTGCAGACACATGCGGGGGAAACGTCCCTCTTCATGGAAGAGCAACATTGCGCACTTGTTTTCTCGTAACGGGCTCACACACAGAAGTTCCCGCAGGTACACACATCCTGTCTTCTCATGATTTATTCGATGTTGTAACTTGGTATCGAAGACGCCTTTCAGTTTAAAAAAAACATAGGGGCATATTATCAAGACAGGCGATATAATTAGCTGCCGCTTAAACAGCGATAATGGGCTTGATAATATGCTCTATGGAATTCCAATTGAAGCTCAGGTTAGATGTCCTTCACGTCTAACATGGGCTTCTATGGGAATGCACAAGGGCATATTATCAAGCCCAATATCGCCGTTTTAGCGGCAAAGCGGCGATAATTGTATCACCTGTCTTGATACTATGCCCCATAATTTCGTTTCTCCAAGCCGGAACACAAAGGTCTATGAAACACGGGGTCACAGTTAAACAGCGAGTTGCAAAAAAAGTATTGTTCCCAGGTCATCCTGTGGCACAAAGTATACAGACAGTTCTGTGGTGGTGCGGCGCGTCTCTTCAGCAGACGTTTCCACTGTCCCAAGGCAATATCTTGTAAGTGGTATATCCGCATAAAAAAAGAAAGAGGGCTGACATTTTCACTGCTGGCTAGATGAATAGCAGTAAAGTCCCTGTTCCACAACGAATGTGTTTTATTAGTGAATTAGTCAAAACCCAGAAAATTTGCAATAAATAAAAACGCACGCTGCCGGTGAGTAACGAAGGATGTTGGATGGAGAACATAAATGCATGTGAGGGCGATCGAAACCATGAAGTTGCTAATTAAAAATTGCTGATCACACCTAATTGGTGAGAGATGTAAAGTGCTGCTCGGGACCCTTGATTATGAGCAGGGTTGTCCTCTACTCCTCTCACAGCTAAATGCGTGAATTTACATCATAATGTAAAATTACTTTATAATATGTATCTGCAGAATTGAGATTAAGGCGTATGTTGATATGCTTTGAATGTAAGGGAGAGAATCAAAGTATTTAAATGTGTAGTTAAAAATGGCTCTGCACTTCCATCAGAGCAGGGAAATGAATCTGTCCTGATAAAAACATTCATTTATATCTAGACGCTGGGCTGATTACGGTCTTTAAAAAGAAAATACAGAGAAAGTTTGCACAAGAGTGGACACGCCAAGCAGTCTGAGAGAGTAAAACTGAGGATCGAGGAAGTTAGATACATATGAATATGGAGAGAATGTGGGAAGCAGTGGAAGAACTAATGAAAGAGAGGCAGGATAAGAAAAAGAAACAGAGGTGGGAAAGAGTGTGTGAAAGAAAGCGAGAGGCTGAGAGTTATGGCAAACAGAGAGGGAAAGGGGAGACAGACAGAAGAAGCAAGGGTGAGAACATGGACAGAGAGATTTGATGAGACAGAGAGAGTGAGTCAGACAGACAATGAGTCCAGTGGTTTAAGTGGGCAGGGTAGGCCAGCTGAGCCCAGTCAAAGTAAAACACTGGAGGCCAGATTCCCTAACCTTTCACGCACTGTACTGTGTTGCGTGAAGGGGAGAGAGGTCACATATCTACCAAGATATGGCACACTTCTGCTCTCTCTCATAGCTGGTGCACTGCAGGCGGTTTAGCGCCATCGCAGGCACCCTTGTCCCATGGTGCAAGGTTGCCTGTGTAACAAGGAGAACTATTTTTGTGCAAGAACGGATACCATCTTGCACAAAACAATCTGTTGAGGCATTTTCCTCCTACTATGTGTGCTGCAGATTGCAGCACACATAGAGAAAATAACGAGGAGAAAAAAAGATTTTTCTCCTCATTACGCCATCCTATGGGAGGCATAGCGATTTCATGCAACCCCAGGTTTACAAACCTTTGTAAGTCTGAGATTGAGTGAAATCAATGGGTGAATGCATGAGAACACCCATGTTTCACCCATTGAATGCCTCCCAGAATGAAAAGTAATGCAATGCAGTTCAAGCTGCTGCACTGCGTTACATTCTTTTTCCAAAGCCACACAAATTACTCCTTGTGTGGCTCTGTAAATATATACTGCTTTTTACCCCATGGATGCGCCAGAAAAGTGGGGCAACCATGAAGCTAAATGTTAGTAAATCTGGCCATAGGTGTTGTGACAGACCCCATCAGGATCTGTTGGCAACCCCTCTGCAGACTAAGCATCAGCAAAAAAAGTGGCTGGCTTAGAGGCTATTAATGGTGCAGTTGGCAGAGTGGTTCCGAGGCTCAACTGTGTGAGGGGACTTTTTTCCCAGTGGGTAGAACATCACATACAAAGTGACTTCAGCATGTTGAGGAAATTACCAAACCAAATAATCTCTTTAATTTGAAAGCACAGGGCAAAGAATGCCATGGCACTGGCCCACCATCACTACCTCCCCATTGGTTTAGCTGGATCCACTCAGAGGGACCAAGCATATGTGCTCTTCCATCTCAGCCCATCTGAGACTATGTCACTGCACTTACCTGTTCCAATGCCGTCAAGGCCAGAAGAACTAGGAATGGGAAAGTACCAGAGGTATGGGAAAACTGCAGCACCACTCTGATGTCCTTCAGGCTCAACACTGAGAACGAAGGAGATTGTTGGACTTGACATCCTTGGCGTAGTTTTACCTCCAACATTTTGCCTTTCATCCATCTGTTTTTTCTGACTTTGTTTTTGCTGGCCTTAGGACTCAGCACACTTACCACTGCTAACCAGTGCTAAAGTGGGGCTAGTGTTCTCTTCCTTAAACATGGTACATTGGTTTACACCCAATTGACACATTTAATTTACTTGTAAGTCCATAGTGAAATGGTACGACTGTACCCAGGACTTGTAAATTAAATGCTACTAGTGGGCCTGCAGGACTGATTGTGCCACCACCCAGTTAAGTTGTTCTTTCAACAAGTCTCAGGCCTGCCAATGCAGCCTGTGAATGCAGTTTTGAAGTGCCATTTCGACCTGGCAATATAAACAGTTTGCCAGGCCTAAACCTTTCTTTTTAATGCATATAAGTCGTTTAAGTTTTACCTAGCTGGGTAGTGAAAAACTCTTAAACTTGTTTTTCACTACTGCAAGGCTTACCTCGCCCATAAGATAACTGGGTTACCTTATTGCATTTAATAAGTGATAGGTTTCAATTGGGAGCAGATATGAATACTGAGTTTGGTGTCTAAAGAAGTGTAATTTAAAACCCTCTGTAATGGTAAAGTTGGGATTTTAAGTCACAATTCTGAAAATGTAAACTTTAGAAAGTTGGCATTTTCTTGTCATAATCATTTGGTGCCTACAGCCTGTATCCTGGGTCACATGACTAAGTGTAGTTGTCATTTGTTCTTTTTGTAGTGCCCCAAGACAGTCAGACAGAGGGGGAATAGGTGTTGGCTGGATGGGCCATCCCTGACTTGATAGGGAGCGGAGCTGTCACCAACCACAATTGCACATCACAAAGAATCTACCTGAGCACACTCACAAAGGTGTTGACACTAGTCTTTTGTGCCCCCAGACAAGCTGGGGCCAGAACAGGGAGGCAGGAAATTCCAAGCACCTCTCGCAGTGGAAACCTCCAGAACCTTCCCCTATTTCAAAGCTGGCACCAAGTATAAATATTAGACCTTCAAGACCAACTCTTCAGTACACATCTGGACCTGGGGATACTACAGAAGGACTGCTGTGTTGTTCTGCTGCCAGAAGGACTGCTTCCCAGCTGCCCTGCTAATCTGCTGTTTTGCTGCCTGCTGCCATGCTTGCTGAGGAAGAAGACTGGATCTGCACCTTTCATCCCAGGTTGAAGTGACTCCAAGGGTCAGCTGACTGACTTCCTGTTCTGATCTGCACGGACATAACATGCTCCAGATGCCTCCCTACATCTACCCAGAAGACTTGCTGTCTGTACCTTCATCTGGACCTTCAACTGTAACTGCCAGAGCCGTACTGGCCTCTGCTGGAGTGAGTTCCTGATTCCCAAAAGGTGTCTCTCAGGTCCTGGACTCTTGGTGTGGCATGAGTTGAGCTCCGTCTTCAAGATAAGGAGAAATACTGAAGTTTTGGGATCTTCTTGACCATGAACAGACCTGTTTATGCCAAGATCTTGTTGCCCATGCCGCCCATCAATGCGAAGCTCCGGTGAGCCCAACTCTTCGCTCCACAGCGATCGCCAGTAACTCCCGGCAACTGAAGATCTGCACTTTGTGCTACATCCTGTGGTGACCACCAACGTGAATCTCCAGCAACGACCATCCACCATGCGTAACAGGATCTTCGCACAACAACAATCTGCAGAGCCCAGCCTGCTCTTTGCTCTACAGCGACGACCATCCGCAATGCTCTCCCTGCTTCTCACGGAACCCCCCTTGCAAATTATACTCTTTGTGCTGCTATTTTGAAGGTAACTCCTTCAGCAATACTATCCTGGTCCCTGTAGGTGTCCCATCCACCATTGCGGCCAGCCTGAACTTGAAACTTTTACCTGGTCTTGCACATCCAGATAAACACGAGTATCGCTGTATTCTTTTAGGTGCTGTACCTACCATAAATCTTTGAAATTGCATGTCTCCAGTTCTACTAGTTGGTGTTTTGTCATTTTGCTCTCGAATAATTTATTAAATATTACTCTATTCTTCTAAATTGGTGTAGGATTTTTCTTGTGTTGTCTTTTACTTTATTACTGTTTGAAGTGCTGCATAAGTACTTTACACATTACCTCTAAGTTATGTCTGATTGCTTCGTGCCAAGCTACCAGATGGTTCAGTACAGGTTAAAACAGGGTTTGCTTGTGTTTCACCCTGACTAGAATTGTGGTTGCTGCTTGAGTAGGGTTTCACCCCGCAACTAGTAACTAATATTCCTACATAGATACTGTGTATATCTCACTCCACACTCAAGATAGTATGCATCAATAAAAATCAATACAACTTCTCCCGAGCTTGAAGGAGGTTCGACATTTGGTTCTCCAGACAGCCCATACACTTAGCAGTGGGCGGATGAGGTTGGATGGGACTTATTTGCAAAATCGACTGATCACAAACTCTTTTGGACTGGGGAAACAAGGTCATTTTTGGACCCCTGTTGCACTCATATGAACTGGGCATTTCATCTCTACATTTAGGAGAGAGAGAGACCACGACTTGAAATACATTGATATGTTTGTGAACAACAATAACTAAAATAAACACAAGCAACTCTAATTGGCTATATCCCGGCCAGAGTGAGGGACTCCTACAAACAATCTTCATGAGAGAACACTTGAGTCTGCTGACTGTTGTCCTGATGAGACCCTTATGATGATAATTAGGTTGAAATGTTGATGCATATATCTGGTGGTAATTTGACTTGAAGCAGATTGAGACCACTGTTTCTTGATTTTGCTTGTCTCAGCTTGACATTTAACAAACACCAAATGATTTTTTTGTGATTTTATGTCAATGTATAAACACCACAACGAGCACTGCATCATCTGCACTCTCATTATCTACTGTATAATTCACTGAATGTGCATTTAAAAGAGTTTCCGTCTAGTCTTTTTGTTTCCTATTTGTGACATTGATTGTAATTGAAGTAATGCAAATAAACTTGAGACTGAGACATAGGTATACTCCACGAGTCATACCTTTGAATGAATCCAACTGGAAAATTGTATTTAGTGTAATTGAGCCATCCTAGTCTAGTTGGGTATATTTTGTGGTCCAGGATCACCAATTCTGATGCTTTGAAGGAAGCAGTCAAATGTGTCTGTTGGGCATGTGCATGAGAAGTGACGGACAGCAACAATACGTGTTCCCAGTACTTGAACAGAGCTCATGAATATGTTTGTCAGAGGTGTTAGATTAGGAGAGAATAGATTGGTAAACTCACAAAACAGAAATGTGGATGCAATTTTTAAGAAGCACTATGGACAATCTCTTATTTTCAATTGCATTCCTAGTTTTGATGGTTCGATGGAAGTTGTGCATCAGAACTCTTTTTATGAGACTGACAGCAGTGGTTGTGTATGAGTGCTTCCCTTATGTGGCATGAGAAGCTGTACATAAAAGAGCTTCAGTTTACAGAAATAGTTAAAGGGACATTTACTTGTACTTCCTGCAGTCAATGAGGAGGCTTCACTGCAATAGAACCATGTATAGTAGCCGTTGTGATTGAAACACTATTCTATTAATTACTATTAACTACCACTTCACTTTCTCAGATAGAATATTTTCGGAGCAGGGCTCTGGGAAAAAGCTGCACATTTTTAGGGGGCCACGTTGTAAATTGCTAACAAGATATCAGAGACAGCAAGTAATGAATTGAATTAAATATGCATTTTAGAATGAATCTCATATAAACAGCAGCTGGTTTTCTCCCAATACTTAGATCAATATGTTGAACTTCCAAAATTAATGTATTATATCTTTTTCCAAGGGTTTCCATCTGAAGTACAATCAGACACCATATTCCATTGTAATAGCACGACCATGGTGGGAAATACCATTTTACATTTATACTTGTGACTGAGGACTACTCCTGCAGGACTCAGATCACATCAGAAGTAAAAAAAAAAGAGTGTCCAATAAGTGTAAAATACTGGCAAACAGTCTACATACAGATTGCATGTCTCACAAATGGTTACAATATAAATACAAAAATCCCTAGCACACTGTATACTTATGTATATGTTCTAGCACACATCATATAAAATCCCTAGCACACTGGATACTTATGTATATGTTCTAGCACACCTCATATAAATAGCTCATGTGAATAGTATACCGTGTATGTATGCATGACCCAAATCAGTTTTATGGTGAAGGGGAGAAGAGGTAAGCATTTGAGAACAGTCAGGGTGATATTCTTTATGAAACGTCAATGAACTGCCTAGCAGACTTATACTTTACAACCTCATAGTAAAGAAAAGATTCAATGAATCAAATTGGTAATATTGAAGAAACAAGCCTAAATGGATTTCTACATAACTTGGAAATGTTGTCCTGATGAAGCAACAATGTATTGTTAGAGTTGCGAAACACATGTTGGCTTAAGCAGAAATCTTAAATCAATAAGTATTTGAAGAATAAAGAAAGAACTCTTTTTACAAAAGCACCTTTCTGACCTGCATTACTTTCAGACTTTGAAACATGTCTTCTTGAAGTTAACTTTGTTAGAGCTAGGAGGGACCGCTATGATTTTCAAAGTCTTGCTGTTGATCTTTTTCACGGATCTCCTTCCACTTATGTTTTTGCTCTTATATATAAATAGTACTAATAAAAAATATAATACAATTTTTTCTCTTTTTTCTAATTTATTATATTATTAAAGGATGTAAGTAATATACAAAATTATGTTTGTTAAAAGTTACTGTTCAAAGATTATGTAACTGCAGATAAAAATGTTTGTACACTACAACTATATCATATGTTTAATCATTCAAAAGTTTCTTAGAAACAGAAAAAATCTCCAAACCCCAAATTAATTTTATTTATTGAAAAATGTTGCACTGTAAAAAACTTGTACATATTAAAAGTGATGTTTAGAGAATATATATAATAAAATGACACAAATGTAATACTTTATAAAACAAAATCTTTATAAGCAAACAATTTATACTATAAAAAAAACTATAACTACTTAGGTGCCGATTCCGATCCTGAAGAAACCGGGTACGAACCGTCGGTCGGAGCGTTTTCTCCGTCCGACTCGTACCCGGGAAATAAACATTACAAACATGCAAGTACGATTCCCACGGAAACACCATTTCCGTACGAATCGTAAAAAACACCGACCGACGAAAAAATATATACCAATGTGATCCGAGACAGCGCCGACGTGACGTCGGGACGCATTCAGGCTGCGTTTCACGAACCAGGAAGTACGATCCGCATCGACGTCACCCCGCACGGATAAAATTCTCCGCCTGCCAAAAACTGCCGGGAAATCAGGACGACGCGCACAAGGAGCACCTGTACGCGACAGACAGCCATGGACCCGAACCTACGTGTCATCCCAGCACTCATAGCAGTCCACCTGCTCTACAGGAACCGACGCAGACACCGCAGAAGGTCAGAACAACACCCAGGGGCAAAGGGGGGGGCAGCGGCAGGACACATAACCCCCACCCAAGTCACAAATCACACATGCCCTGGACATACCTGACTTGCAGGACCTGGTCACCTCGAGGGGGTGGGGGCGTGTCCAGCAACGCAAGCGTCCGCCACAACGGAAGTGGATGTTGACGGGAACCGCCAACACAACAATACCGGTACGTACCGTACCCACGCCTTAAGAGCGTGGGTACGGGTCGTACCACGCCCACCCCTACGTCACCCCAACAATGGCGGTACGGCCCGTACCCACGTTCTAAAGGCCTGTGTACAGGCCGTACCAGCATTGTTCGGGTGATGTAGGGGTACGCGTGGTATGACCCGTACTCACGCTCTGAAGACCTGGGTACAGTGCAGACCCCCAATGGGGTGCCGTAGGGGTATGCACCGTACCCAGCCCTTCAGAGCGTGGGTACGGGTCGTACCACGCGTACCCCTACATCACCCCAACAATGCTGGTACGGCCCGTACCCAGGCCGTTAGAACGTGGGTATGGGCCGCACCGCCATTGTTGGGGTGACGTAGGGGTGGGCGTGGTACGACCCGTACACACGCTCCTAAGGCGTGAGTACGGTACGTACCCAGGCCTGCAGATCGTGGGTACGGGAATGTACGGAGCGTACCCCCACCCGTGTATGAATGGAGCGTACCCACACCCCACCAGTGTATGTACGGAGCGTACCCCCACCCGTGTATGAATGGAGCGTACCCACACCCCACCCATGTATGAATGGAGCGTACCCACACCCCACCAGTGTATGTACGGAGCGTACCCCCACCCGTGTATGAATGGAGCATACCCACACCCCACCAGTGTATGTATGGAGCGTACCCACACCCGTGTATGAATGGAGCGCACCCACACCCGTGTATGAATGGAGCGTACCCACACCCCACCAGTGTATGTACGGAGCGTACCCACACCCGTGTATGAATGGAGCGTACCCACACCCCACCAGTGTATGTACGGAGCGTACCCACACCCGTGTATGAATGGAGCGCACCCACACCCGTGTATGACTGGAGCGTACCCACACCCCACCAGTGTATATACGGAGCGTACCCACACCCATGTATGAATGGAGCGTACCCACACCCCACCAGTGTATGTACGGAGCGTACCCCCACCCGTGTATGAATGGAGCGTACCCACACCCGTGTATGTCCCGAGCGTACATGCCCAGACACAGCAGGGGTGGGTGCAGAGTCCTCCCAGCAGTGCCCAGACACAGGAGGGGTGGGTGCAGAGTCCTCCCAGCAGTGCCCAGACACAGGAGGGGTGGGTGCAGAGTCCTCCCAGCAGTGCCCAGACACAGGAGGGGTGGGTGCAGAGTTCTCCCAGCAGTGCCCAGACACAGGAGGGGTGGGTGCCGAGTCCTCCCAGCAGTGCCCAGACACAGGAGGGGTGGGTGCAGAGTCCTCCCAGCAGTGCCCAGACACAGGAGGGGTGGGTGCAGAGTCCTCCAGCAGTGCCCAGACATAGGAGGGGTGGGTGCCCATCACTCCCAGCAGTGCCCAGACACAGGAGGGGTGGGTGCCTATCACTCCCAGCAGTGCCCAGACATAGGAGGGGTGGGTGCAGAGTCCTCCCAGCAGTGCCCAGACACAGGAGGGGTGGGTGCAGAGTCCTCCCAGCAGTGCCCAGACACAGGAGGGGTGGGTGCAGGGTCCTCCCAGCAGTGCCCAGACACAGGAGGGGTGGGTGCAGAGTCCTCCCAGCAGTGCCCAGACACAGGAGGGGTGGGTGCAGAGTCCTCCCAGCAATGCCCAGACACAGGAGGGGAGGGTGCAGAGTCCTCCCAGCAGTGCCCAGACACAGGAGGGGTGGGTGCAGAGTCCTCCCAGCAGTGCCCAGACATAGGAGGGGTGGGTGCCCATCACTCCCAGCAGTGCCCAGACACAGGAGGGGTGGGTGCCTATCACTCCCAGCAGTGCCCAGACATAGGAGGGGTGGGTGCAGAGTCCTCCCAGCAGTGCCCAGACACAGGAGTGGTGGGTGCAGAGTCCTCCCAGCAGTGCCCAGACACAGGAGGGGTGGGTGCAGAGTCCTCCCAGCAGTGCCCAGACACAGGAGGGGTGGGTGCAGAGTCCTCCCAGCAGTTCCCAGACATAGGAGGGGTGGGTGCAGAGTCCTCCCAGCAGTGCCCAGACACAGGAGGGGTGGGTGCAGAGTCCTCCCAGCAGTGCCCAGACACAGGAGGGGTGGGTGCCTATCACTCCCAGCAGTGCCCAGACATAGGAGGGGTGGGTGCCCATCACTCCCAGCAGTGCCCAGACACAGGAGGGGTGGGTGCCTATCACTCCCAGCAGTGCCTAGACATAGGAGGGGTGGGTGCAGAGTCCTCCCAGCAGTGCCCAGACACAGGAGGGGTGGGTGCAGAGTCCTCCCAGCAGTGCCCAGGCATAGGAGGGGTGGGTGCAGAGTCCTCCCAGCAGTGCCCAGACACAGGAGGGGTGGGTGCAGAGTCCTCCCAGCAGTGCCCAGACACAGGAGGGGTGGGTGCAGAGTCCTCCCAGCAGTGCCCAGACACAGGAGGGGTGGGTGCAGAGTCCTCCCAGCAGTGCCCAGACATAGGAGGGGTGGGTGCAGAGTCCGCCCAGCAGTGCCCAGACACAGGAGGGGTGGGTGCAGAGTCCTCCCAGCAGTGCCCAGACACAGGAGGGGTGGGTGCATAGTCCTCCCAGCAGTGCCCATGGAAAGAAAAGGGTGCAGTACCCACAGATACAATGCCCACAATTGTCAGTCAGGTGCTCAAAGACCCTGCAGAACACGTAACATGTGTGCGAGGCTGGGAGTACACACATGCATAGTGTGTAAAAGGGAACATGTCCACATGAAGTAACTTCAATATACTCCACACACAAGTACAGTGACCACCAAGGATGCCACAAATGATGCAGGTGGAGACATTGGCCAGCATGCATGGCCAAAGTAGAACGGATCCGTCACACACCAAGGATATGTAGACACAGCTCAGCACAACATTTAGGAAACACCCTGCAGGGAAGATGTCAGGATCCACAGAGGAAGGAACACACCTTGGGACAATGTCGCCACGCAGTAAGAGCATACATGAACAAAGTTATTTCGCAAATACCTTGTGATGGCACACAGATACCAGGGTCCATCCCATGAGCAGCACACCACTACATTTGCCAGACACCTAACACATTATCCCCACCCCAAACATGGAGCAGCACCACCAACAGCAATACCAGAAAAGCAGTAGTGTGCAAAGGGAAAAAAACATAGCTTTATTCAGCATTAAAAAAAGAATTGTTATTAAAAGTTGAATATGTACAAGGCCCATAGGGCAGTCCATAGTCCAATTCCTGGTGGTGGACACATAGGGACGCGTGTCCCCTAGCTTGCCTGCACAGTTCATACCTCCATTGCTTCCACGGGGGGCATCATGTGGGGGGGAAGGACCAGGCACCGCAGGGACAGGAGGGGCAAGGGTAGGTGTTGTGGGTGCAGGGACGGAGGACTCCACCACAGGGGGTGGGGCAGCGCCAAAGGTGGTGGTGAGAATGGCGCTGCACACGGTTGCAAGGTCCTCCAGCGTCTCCCCTGCACCCGAAGGAACCACAGGCCCCAAGGAGGGTGGGGGGTCGGAGGGATGGGTCGCAGCGCTACTGGGGGATGGTGTGGACAGGGGGGGGACTCAACCACCCTGACCGGGGACTCCTTTGATCGCTTGCGGGGTGGTGTCACTTTGGGGCTCAGGGACAGAGCGGCCATGAAGGATACTTTGGTGGAATCCTGGCCAGGAGAGCTGAGGGGAGTGGATTTGGAGGTAGTGGGTTGTGATGAATGTGGACTCCCACTGTGGCTGCATGTGTTCCGTTTGCCCCCGACCCAGTGGGTGTGCCTACTTCACCCTGTGTGTGCGTGACAGGAGGTGTGCGCTTGCCCTTCCCTGGTGGTGTGGTGCCTGTGTCTGGTGGGGTGCGTGCATGGGTACGTCTGGGTGTGCTTTGGACAGGCATGGGAGTGGGAAGTGTGGATGGTGCAGGGGTAGGGGGGGGACGTAGCGCTGCAGGAGACCCACTGCTGCAGTCAGTGTTGAGTCAATGGACCTCAGCAACTGGCGTTGGTCAGACTGCGCAGCTGAGATGCCCTCCATGTATGCCTCCATCTGGGTGAGCACTCATGTGTGGCCATGAAGGACATTAAGCATCGCAGTCTGACCAACCTGCAACTGGCGCAGGATGTCCACAGACTCAGCATTGGCGGCAGCAGTGGAGACAGGGGCAGGGGGTGCGGTGCCTGGCAAGAAGGAGACACGTGGTGACCTAGCACGGCGGGAAGGGACCAGAGCAAGTGGGAGGCCGGTGATGGGAATCGAGGGGGCGGGTAGAGATCGAGTGCTGCTGTCAGCTGTGGGAGCAGCCTCCGCCCCCTCTGGGAGATCAGCCTCGGACCCGTCAGCGTCATAGTCGGTGGTGTTACTGGACAGGTCCTCCGCCTCACTCCCCTCAGCCTCCGTGCCACTCGATGTGCCAGACAAGACAGCACTGCTGCCACTGGTGCCTGCTCCCTCCTCACGGTCCGTGCCAGTGTCTCCCTCGGAGTCCCCCGACGATGCTGTGGGCAAGGTGAAGAGACAGGAAATAATCAGACACCTGTATACATATGTCACATGAGTCAAATCTACATAGGTCACAGTGCATAGCCTGAAAAGCAACATGAGTAACATCTACAACACAAGGTACATATGTAGGCCCTGCAACACACAGCTGGTTGACCCACCATGCCACTGAGAAACAATGGAGAGCATGACCCAACAGCAAATTACTTGATATCAAATAGGACAGAGGAGCCAGGCTCTGGGGACAATCGTGCACAGCATCTGTACCACACAGCGTTGCCAAAAAAGGGATGAGCAGGAACCATGTCTATTAACTTTTTGCACATGCTGCAAAGCTAATACATTAACACATGCACAACATAACTGGGTCACTGCACCTTGAGTGTATGTCCAGACAAACATCACACACAGGCCAGACCTAGCAGGGAGACTTCAGATTTGGACATGTAGGCCTTTACCGCACAAAGCACCCCCTACCTGAGACAATGTGATTGAGACAGAGGAAGTACTTACACCTCTTACTCTGGGATAAAAACACATGGCCTGCACTAAATCCTGGTTGTACACAAACTACCCCTGGTGCGCCTGTCCACATATATCATTGACAATCAACCATCATCAGATTGTCGTTCCAAGACACACAGGCACTGCCCATTGTGAGTATGCACAAGCAAAATTGGGTCACACTGTACAGTGGACACATGTAGCACAGTTTACGTCAATACAGATGAGGCCAGGGTACAATGCCACAGAGCCCAACCTATGCCGAAGACACAGAGAATGTCCACATAGTTGGATGACACACATGATACCTAGGAAAAGGTGCCCCAGGGCACGGTAGTGGCCACACACCTCCATGGTCCTGGATGGATATGACTGCAACTGAAGCAACCGTCCCTGCACTATGCATTAATCCCACTCATGGACATCATGTCAGAGGGCACAACATTGGACATGCATGCTGGAAGGCAGTACACTTTGAAGACACACTCCTATGTTGGGACTCAGCATCAGTGCCAACTGACATGGACCCCACAATTACTGAACTGGCCAGGGCACAGCCAAGGTCCCAAAACCTGTTACACTCCACCCCCACACATGATGCTGCAAGCATTGGGCACTTCGATTAACTGCCAGCCTAGATTACCTTGTGCAAGAGTGACTACACACAGACCAGGGAACACATGGCAAGAAGGGGAAGGGAGGAAGAACAGCACCGGTTTACTTTGGGGAACTGGTTATGCACTGCACATGTAAACCCTGGCAGTGTATCCATGCAACTGCGCACTTCCAAAAGCTGGTGACACACAACAAACACACATTTACCTACCCCCTTCCTGCTGCTGCTTCTCCTGTAAGCGCCTATCCAAGTCGGGGAAGACCACCGCCAGCACACGCTTATGGATGTGGGTCAGACGCCGGCGCCCACGGTTCTTCCGGCTCTCAGGTGAGTCCCCCAGCAGGACCCGTGCAATCCTCCTCGTCGAGCACCGGATATCCTGCCAGCGTTTCCTCACCTGGGCTAGGCGCCGCTTCCGACCCTCCGTATTCCTCACGGCACTGACCGCTTGCTTCCATATCTCCCCCTTGGCATGGACACCTACCTGTGAGGATGCAAAAGTGAGAATACTTTAATTCACCTGAGCAATTACACAGAGACACACATATTAACAATTTGTCTTCTTTGAACAGGCCATGGTATGCAGGCAACTCATTGCACATTTGTCATAGGGACATAATCCACTGTGGAAGGCAAAATGCACTACGTGGCATTGAAAGTACACAGGTGGCATGAGGGGTGCCACACAATCAATGATCCTGGATCACACTGTGCATCACAAGCTACACAAGGATTATGTACAGCACCTCAAAGCAGTCACATGCGCCAGCCCACTGACGCTACCTCAGCAGAGTACACAGACACACACAGGCACAGGACAATCACCTGCCATTGCCAACTGCGGGTACAAACCTCACTCTGCCCATGTGCCACTAGAGTGGGGGGTGTCACAGGTGTGGGGCTGGCTCAGCACGGCAGTCACACAGCACTGCTCCCTGCTCACATCACATGGGCAGGGTATATCCATCCCTCATGCAGCTGGTGTGCAACACTCCCCATATGCACTCACCCACATGACAGGGGACTTACACACACACCAATGTCCAGGGGACGAACACATCATTTGGACACTCACAGCACAGGTACACTAAACAAACACACATCTATGGGTACTGTCACCTGTCACACTGGGGGACCACAGAATCATATCAGGACTGTAGCAACAACATTCCCAGGAGGAGTAGCCAGGCAGAATGTGGCATGCACCATGCATTGATTGTCACAGTAAGCACAATGCAAGTGAGGAGTGCACACAGGAACCACAGCATGCTCTGCATGGGGGACATGAGGCCTTCCCCACCCTGGGACCCACTCGAAACAACATTGCATGTCTGTCACACAGGGACACAATGCCAGAAGTCACAGTCACAAAAAAGGAGCACAGTCTAAGCTAGTGGAGTCTACACTCACCTGCTCCCCTGGTCGACCATACAGCATGGTGTACTGTGGGAGGATCACATCCACCAACGCCATATTCTCCTCCATGGTGAATGGCTGGGCCCTCTCCACAGACCTGGACATGGTGCCAGAGGAATCACGAGCAGCAGCAGTGTTGTGGAATGAAAGGATGTGCAGGCAAGTGCTCTCTCATGGGACCTGGCTGCCTTATATCTGCCTTGCTGGCCTGTTTCATTTACAGGAGTACAGAGTGATTGGTCAGTCACATTAGCATCCTACGTTTCCTCCAATCCCTTTAAACCTACCCCAGTGAGTGGCTTTGCATGGTTTAAAAATTGAGCATGATGTCAAGTCAACAACCACTTTGCAACAAAGTATATTGTTTCCAACCGACTTCTGCTGGCCACCTGATGCATTAATTCAAACTTTAAACTGGGTCTCCATGACAACCAGCATGCATTTAGGCCCTTATACTTGTCCCTCATGTGTCCCCTATGTAATTTCAAAATTTACACACAGGTACAGTCCGTTCCATGGCCCTAGGGCACCCCAAATGCAGTGATACGGACCGTACACGCGTGTGTAGGGTCCCTATCACTATGGGAGTGCTGGCGTATGCGTACGCCACAGTGATACGGACCGTACACGCGTGTGTAGGGTCCCTATCACTATGGGAGTGCTGGCGTATGCATACGCCACAGTGATACGGACCGTACATGCGTATGTAGGGTCCCTATCACTATGGGAGTGCTGGCGTATGCGTACGCCACAGTGATACGAACCGTACACGCGTGTGTAGGGTCGGTCCGTATCACTATGGCGTACGCATACGCCAGCACTCCCATACTGATAGGGACCCTACACACGCGTGTACGGTCCGTATCACCATGGCGTACGCCAGCACTCACATAGTGATAGGGACCCTACACACGCGTGTACGGTCCGTATCACTGTGGCGTACGCATACGCCAGCACTCCCATAGTGATAGGGACCCTACACACACGTGTACGGCACTATGGCGTACGCATACGCCAGCACTCCCATAGTGATAGGGACCCTACACACGCGTGTACGGTCCGTATCACTATGGCGTACGCATACGCCAGCACTCCCATAGTGATAGGGACCCTACACACGCGTGTACGGTCCGTATCACTATGGCGTACCCATACGCCAGCACTCCCATAGTGATAGGGACCCTACACACGCGTGTACGGTCCGTATCACTATGGCGTACGCATACGCCAGCACTCCCACAGTGATAGGGACCCTACACACGCCCTCAGAGCGTATGTACGGTGCGTTTCACACCTGACAGTGGTGACAGGCGGCACACAAAAAGGAATTGAGCTGTCATACTTGGCCAAGGCTGGACATCAAGGCATTGTCTGTGCAGTACTACATGTGTCGGGCACAGGTGGGTCAGGCTGTGATGTGGCACTATACTCCTGAGGTGTGAAGCTAATTAAAGTATGATGAGCTGTGTACACATGTCATGTGTGATGGTGCCCTATGTGCCACACATCCCCTTCACTCCTTTGACATGTGTGCATGTAGTACAGACTTGGTGAGCCATGCGTCACTGGCATGGCACAGTCACCGACACCCGCAAATGTCCCCTGATGCCAGGTAAATGGAATATTACCCCTGACATGTGAATGCCCGCGTTGCACGCTGTAACTATGTCATGTGTGTGTCATGTGTTCCCATAGGTTTGCTGTAGGTGTTTGGTCAAATGCATCTGCAGTTGCTGCAACCAACATGTGTCTGTGTGTAGATGGGCATGGCACACTGTTACGCACACCAGCCCACATGTGTAATCCGACGTAAGGTGTGTATGTATGCATCGACACGGAGTTTCAAAACAAGGACATATCTGCATACTCTCAATGTATGTGTGATCAGTCTTGACATGTAATCCTTCATGGCAAGGTGTGTGGTCTGTCCTTTTTCTATGACATGTGACCTGTGCCTCTAGTGTTCCGCAACCTGTCTGTACAATAAACATCCTTCTTCTGCACATATGTGGATGTCTGTAACTCCTGTAATGCGTCTGCCTGTTCACTTACACTGGCCCACAGCTAGTTTCATGGCATGGCATATTGAGGTTGAGAATCAACGTTTGTAGCTGGCTCTTGGTAGGGGTGTCACCTGCCTGGCATACGTGTCCAGGGCATATTGCACAGACCTGACTCTGTATGTAGCATATGTGTATTGCCTGTTGAACATGTGCTCAGTACATTGACATTGGTGGTCTACTGTACTCACTCTTCGTTGTCCCTTCTAATTCACTGCAGGGCTCTGCCTCTCCCTCGACCAATTCCGGACTTGGCTGACCTGAGGGAACATGACTGTATACGCCGCTACTGCTTCCCCCAACATTTGATTGAGGACTTGACGACACGGCTGGCACCACACCTCCAACCGCTACACAGGTATCCTACTGCACTGACACCCAAGATGAAGGTGATGGCAGCCCTACATTTCTTTGCCACAGGTACCTTTCAACATACCATTGCCCATGTCGGTGGCATGTCCCAAACCATGTTCAGCCGTGTTCTGCATGATTTTTTAGAGGCCATGTTGGATCACCTGGGTGAGTTCATAAAATTCCCAACTCCTGAGCAGTTGACAGGTGTCAAGCATGAGTTCTATTCCCTGGGAGGGATGCCCCATGTCATTGGGTCCATAGATGGAACACATGTGGCTTTGGTACCACCACAGGCACAGGAGGTAGCGTATAGGAACCGCAAGCATTACCACTCCATTAATGCCCTTGTGGTGTGTCTTGCCAACATGGTGATTTCACATGTCTGTGCTCGTTTTCCAGGATCAGCACATGATGCCTACATCATGAGGCGTAGCAGGGTGCCTGAAATTATGCTGCAGCTGCGCAACGAACGAGCATGTATTGTTGGTGGGTATACTCTGGCAGTCCTGTATTTAACGTCATCTTCCTGTCTTACTGCTTCTCTGAGTCCTGACCCACTGTTGTCCATGATGTTTCCATGTAGGGGACGCTGGCTATCCCAACATGCCATGGCTGATCACGCCTCTCCGCAACCCCAGCACGGCTGCCGATCACCGCTACAACAAAGCCCATGGGCGGACCAGGCGAGTGATAGAGAGGACGTTTGGCCTCCTGAAGAGCCGATTCCATTGCCTCCACAAGACCGGTGGCCCACTCCCATATGCACCGGTGAAGGTCTGCAAGATCTTCCTCGTGTGCTGCATGCTGCACAACATGGCAGTGGAGAAAGCTGTGCCACTCATCCTGGATCCAGATAAGCAGGACCATCCACCCGTGGAAGATGAAGGGCTTGGTCACGAGGCAAGTGATGTGGAGGAGGAGGAGGCGGTAGAGGACATCCGGAGTCGGCTCATACGCAACTTCTTTGCTTAGTGGTGAGTTCCAGTGTCTGAGTGTGCACGCATTGGGCCGTGTGTGGCATGTGTTGCAATGTGTGTGTCCATCTGCATGTCTGCCAAGTGAGTCAGAGGTGTGTTTGGATGTGTCACTCGAGTGATGGTGCAATGGAAGAATGTTTTTCCAGAGTCATCATTGTCACCTAGCATGTTGACAACCTTATACGTGTCGAGTACATGCACATGCATGCGGATGTGCTTCTTTTGGCTGACTTCTGGTGTGTCTCTCATCCACAGGTACTTGCGCATGCTGTCTGCTGGTGGCATTGTTGTGCTCCTGCTATTCCTCATGAACACAGCAACATGTGCTGAATCAGCATTACATGCACGGACAAGTTTGAAAATCTCCTTAGGGTAAGGAATGCAGCACGGCTTTTTGGGAGTGGTATTTGTTTTGAATGTGTGTGCACTGCTCCTGTTCATGTTTGGATACTTTACATACATGTAGAATCACCATGGGGCACATGACACGGAGCTGAATTCACCTGAATTGATGGTCAGACTTGGTGACAGTCATCTGTAATGGGATTGTGGATAGTGATGAAGCCATCAATGTGTGTAACACTGCCCTCGGAAACATACGGGTTGCACTGAGTTGACATGGTGTGTGAATTCCCCATTAGGGGCTCAATGGTGTATAGCAGCCTCTCCGTGAGCAGCAGGGTGTTTTTAGCTGTAACCCGTCACTTGTGTGCCAGTGCCATGGATTTCCAGCATCTGTGGTGGTAAGGGGGGTGCCAGTGTTGGTCCCACGTGTTCATCCACATGACCTGTGTATGTGTTGACAGAGTTGCATTAGCATTCCGACACACATGAGTAATAAAGGTGTCCCTCTGCCTCCAAGGTGCCTCAACTCTGTCAATGGTGGTCTGTTGCCACTGTGCATGCGGCATGTCTGGCATTGTTCTCAGAGATGGTGCATATGAGTCTATGTGTAGAGTAGCAAGATGCAAGCTGTTTGTCAGGGATTAGAATCTGTATTGTGCATGATGTCCATGGCTGTGTAGGTATTGTGGCATGTCAGTATCCACGACGGCCACTGTGCTGCATGTGAATCCATTGTGTGTGTGTGTGCCATGTTGAACCAGACATTCCTTCCTTGACATACACCTTTTGCATAGTTCCTTCCTGAGATCCTTTTCTTTGTGTGCTACTTGTGGCATTGTTTTCTTGACATGGCGCATGCTGCTGCAGGCCCTGCAGCAAGGGCACCCAGTGTCCACGCAAATGAGCTGGTGTTCATCATGGATTGCTTGCTGACATGTGCTATGCTGATCAGCAGCATCTGTGCCTCATGCGGCAGCACACTCTGCATTATGCACAAGATCCCCAGTTCCATCCACCTCAAGGCAAGAGGGAGACCATCCCCCAGGTCAACTACGACATCCGTGTCTTATCCTACCCTGCACTCTACGGACATATGCGTTACAAATCCCATGATACTTGTCCACATCCAGGGTGCATCTGCACAGCTCTGCTTCTACATCCGGCGACCAGGCCACATCAACGTCCAACAGAGATGGGGGAGTGGATCACTGCCAGCTGCAGGATGACCTTCTCAATCCACGCACACACTCAGGATGCAGCCCACAACCACAACACAACCTTGTGGCACTGTGATCCAACACCCCATTGTGCCATCTCCATGCATCCAACCTTGGCCGGCCCACCATTCTCCACATCCACCTGACTCAAGCATGCAGGACATGGTTCTGCCACGTGTCTACACATACCTGGGACTCCCACCCCAGGACACTCCACATGATCCCTGACCTCTGAACATGACTGTTGCTCTTCTAAATAGGTCTGTAGGCACAGTTGTGTGGGCACCCCCTCAGCTGGTTGGGCCCATCACGGGTGAGTATGGTGCTCCATGTCTGTCTTGGATGATACATTGTGACCCATGTGTGTCCTGTGCCAGACTCAGACCCCAGGGTATGGATGGTTGGAGTTACTACTGAAATCAGGCATGGTTTGACTTTACAACACACACATGTAGTGGAATAATGCAAAATGACGGCATCATCTGGTGATTGTGATGATTTTTATTTGTGGTGGGGCACGTGTTTGGGGGGATGACAAGAGGTGCTTGGCGGGAGTGTAGAATCCAAAGTTCACAGGGGGAGTTGGTATTCTTGCCATTGAAAGTCATCAGAGTCTATGCCACAGTCTTTGTCTACATTGGTCAGACAGTGACCAGCAAGGCCATGTGGAAGAGAATGTCATTTGCTGATGTGCTGCTGTTGGGCCAGAGGGCCAGGTGCCAGGCCAGGTGACCTGGGAGATGGTGATGTTCCGCTGACTCTCACGGTCTTTTGCGTGGACGACCCACCCTCCTGCGGGGACCCTCAGAAGCAGGCCGTGACGATGCTTGTGATGCTCCGTCGGATGAATCCTCCTCCTCCTGATCCCTCCCTGTGGGTGGTGATGTTCTTCGCCTGGTGGCACAGGGAGGATTGCCCATGTTTTCGGCAATCCGGCGGAGTACACGGGTCATGTCCGTTTGCACCGCCACGAGCTCAGCCAGTCTTGCCTCCATCCGTCCTTGGTGTTGCTGTTGACTGGCATATTGCTCGGCCTGCACGTTCTTTATCTGGTTGAGGGCCTCCACGGCCTGGCTGATGCCCCTGGTTTCACGCCGGTATGTGTCCAGGATGTTGCGGACGTGTGACATTACCGGTTCCTGAGCCAACTGGTCAGGTTCGCGCCTCCGCCGTCCTCCACTCCCACCACCCCTGCCCACTTGCGCCTGGCCTGCCGTTGTGGGCACATCGGGTCTCCGGGACCCCTGAGGGATGGCATTTGCGGTGTTGCCTGCCTCCTCCTGGGTGCCCGGAGAACCTTGTCCCTCCTGGACAGACTGGCTGTGTTGTTGTGCGCAGGCAGGGCTCCTGGGTGTCTCCTGGGATGTGGCAGGAATGGGGGTGGTGGTTGGCACAGTTGTACCTGACGCAGGTGCTGCAGGTGGTTGGACCAGAGGGGCCAGGTTGGTCTGGGTCATACACGGAGTGGTGAGAGTCGTCGCTGCCGGTGGGGTCCTCTTCACGCAGAGCCTGGTCCTGTGAGTCTTCCCCCCCAGTGTTGGGGGGAGATCAACGACGTTGACCTGTGTGTGAGAGAGACAGTGTAAATTGTGTTACATGCGACATCCATGTTTCATTCATTTTTGAGTTGGCACAGTTCCTCTGGGTGGTTGGATTTGGCTAGCATTCCTCTCACAGTGCACTTGTGCATGGGTATGTCCCTTGGCCACAGCTTTCGACACTTTACCTATGTGTGACACAATCTTAGTTGATGCATCTTTTGGGAACGCAGTCAGCAGTGTAGTGAGCGGGCGTAGCAAGCCATGCAGAGCCACCTTACGTGTTGCACTGTACGTGGCCAAATGGTGTTTTTTCCATGCTATTTGAGAATGCAGGTAGGTAAATTAACCATTTGTGACAGGGGTCTGACAAACACAGTGGGTGGGTATACTGGGTGTAAGGTTATGTTTGTGCCTGCAGCACGGATGTACTCGTGCACAGATTGACACATGGCCCAGTGTTTATCAAAGGTTGAAGGGGGGGTTCACGCACTGCCAAAGGGGAACAACCTTTACAACGCAACTGTTACAACGCACTACACTTACAACGCATTTTTTACAACGCATAATCCATTACAACGCACTACACTTACAACGCATGACACTACAACGCATTTTTAAAAACTACCTTTACAACGCATTCCATTACAACGCCTACCATTACAACGCATAATATTACACTACACTTTCCAACACTTACCCTACTGTTGCACCCCCTGGAGTTAGAATAGTAATTTTTACCCCTATACTATCCAACACTTGCCCTACTGTTGCACCCCCTGGAGTTAGAATAGTAATTCTTACCCCTATACTATCCAACACTTGCCCTACTGTTGCACCCCCTGGAGTTAGAATAGTAATTTTTACCCCTATACTATCCAACACTTGCCCTACTGTTTCACCCCCTGGAGTTAGAATAGTAATTTTTACCCCTATACTATCCAACACGTACCCTACTGTTGCACCCCCTGGAGTTAGAATAGTAATTTTTACCCCTATACTATCCAACACTTACCCTACTGTTGCACCCCCTGGAGTTAGAATAGTAATTTTTACCCCTATACTATCCAACACTTGCTCTACTGTTGCACCCCCTGGAGTTAGAATAGTAATTTTTACCCCTATACTATCCAACACTTGCCCTACTGTTGCACCCCCTGGAGTTAGAATAGTAATTTTTACCCCTATACTATCCAACACTTACCCTACTGTTGCACCCCCTGGAGTTAGAATAGTAATTTTTACCCCTATACTATCCAACACTTACCCTACTGTTGCACCCCTGGAGTTAGAATAGTAATTTTTACCCCTATACTATCCAACACTTACCCTACTGTTGCACCCCCTGGAGTTAGAATAGTAATTTTTACCCCTATACTATCCAACACTTGCCCTACTGTTGCACCCCCTGGAGTTAGAATAGTAATTCTTACCCCTATACTATCCAACACTTGCCCTACTGTTGCACCCCCTGGAGTTAGAATACTAATTTTTACCCCTATACTATCCAACACTTACCCTACTGTTGCACCCCCTGGAGTTAGAATAGTAATTTTTACCCCTATACTATCCAACACTTACCCTACTGTTGCACCCCCTGGAGTTAGAATAGTAATTTTTACCCCTATACTATCCAACACTTACCCTACTGTTGCACCCCCTGGAGTTAGAATAGTAACTTTTACCCCTATACTATCCAACATTTACCCTACTGTTGCACCCCCTGGAGTTAGAAAAGTAATTTTTACCCCTATACTATCTAATACTTACCTTAAATGCAATGTTATATTATGCGTTGTAATGGTATGCGTTGTAAAGGTATTTTTTTTAAATGCGTTGTAGTGTCATGCGTTGTAAGTGTAGTGCGTTGTAATGGATTATGCGTTGTAAAAAATGCGTTGTAAGTGCATGCGTTGTAAAAGTGTGCGTTGTAACGTCATACATCCACTGCCAAACCTTGTCTACATGCACACAGTCCACCTGCTGACGAGCGGACATGGCCACACCACCCAAGGGTGATTTGGTCTCCCTCTGTCTCCCTTTCTCCCTCCCTCTGTCAGCCTCCTCCCACTGTCCCGTCTCCCTCTGTCTCACTTTTTCCCTCCCTCTGTCAGCCTCCTCCCTCTGTCCGTCTTCCTCTGTCTCACTTTCTCCCTCCCTCTGTCACCCTCCTCCCACTGTCCATCTCCCTCTGTCTCCCTTTCTCCCTCCCTCTGTCAGCCTCCTCCCACTGTCCCGTCTCCCTCTGTATCACTTTCTCCCTCCCTCTGTCACCCTCCTCCCACTGTCCATCTCCCTCTGTCTCCCTTTCTCCCTCCCTCTGTCCGTCTCCCTTTATCCCTCCCTCTGTCACCCTCGTCCCACTGTCCGTCTCCCTCTGTCTCCCTTTCTCCCTCCCTCTGTCAGCCTCCTCCCTCCCTCTGTCTGTCTCCCTGTGTCCACCTCTGTCTCCGTCCCTCTCTCTCCCCCTCTCCCTCCCTCTGTGTGTCACCCTCTGTCACCTCAGCCCAGCTTCCTGGGCACACACAGTTTGCAGGTCTTTCAAAGGCCATTGGCTTGTTCATGTGGGTTTGTTTCTTCTCTGCGGGCACCCATTGGGCGGAGTGTCTGAGTCTGCGCTGCTGCTGTGGCGGTGTGTGCTGACACTCTTTCAGAGTGATGCGTCTTCATTAGCTGCTGTTATGTGCAAATTGTGCCTTCATACCCATGTCGTCCTGCAACGCGGCCACTATTAGCAGGTAAAACAGTACTGTGTGGGGACACACTGTTTGTATGGCTGTGCCCTAAGCCATATGGGCTGAGGGCATTGTTGTGTGCTTCAGAGTTGCTCTATGTTAGTTTTGAGGCCCACCCTCCCGGCATCGGGACATCCTGTCTTGTGTTGTGTTTTGTGTGGCCTGTGACTTGGCATGGCCTTGCTTGGGGCATGGAGGCGCTAGTGGCATGTGTGTGTTTTTGGAGTGTGGTTGTGTACGGTGCTGGCTTTGGGGGGGTTGCATGCATGATTGTTATTTTGGTTGTGTATGGCGTTCCCCCCATGTGAGGTGAGTTGTTTGTGTACTCACCAGGCTCTCGGACTCCTTCTACTCCGTCTACTCCCACCGGCGGCAGCGTGGCCATCACCTTCTCCTCCCAGGGATGGTAGTGTACCAGTCTGCGGGGCGGCCCTCCTCCAGTGATGTTGGCCTGGTTGTGCTCGTCTGTCATTTTGCAGCGGACCGTCCTCCGCAGATCGTACCACCTGGCTTGGCACTCATGCCTGGTCCTTCTGGTGGACCCAACAGCATTCACAGAATTGACAATCCTCTCCCACATGGCAGATTTTTCGGATATGCTGGTCCGTCTGACCAATGTTCCAAAGAGCTGTGGCTCGACTCTGACGATTTCGTCGACAAGGACCTCCAGCTCCTCCTTTGTGAACTTTGGATTCTTGTTATTGGGCATGGTGTGGGGTGTGGGTGTGGATGGTTGTGGGGGTGTGGGTGTGGATGGTTGTGGGGGTGTGAGTGTGGTTGTGCAGGTGTGTGTGTGTGAATGTGATGAGGGTGTGTTTGTGATGGTGGTTGTGTGAAGGAGTGCAAGTGTAAGGTGTATTGATGGATGTAGTATGTGCAGTGCGTTGTCTCTGTGGTCTGGCAGTAGGGGATCTGTTGCAAAGGATCATGGTTTGTGTGTGCTGGGCCTTTTTATTGGTCCATTTGTGGGTGTGGCTGTGTTTGAACTTTGGGTGGGTGTGTTATAAGGAGTGGTAGTGGTTTGGGCCTCTGTTTAGCTGTTTGTCAGTTGCAGGTCAGTGTATAGGATGTATTTGGGCGTGTTGGACATGTTTTGTGGTGTTGTGTGCATTGAATTGACTCTCCTTGTTTTTTTTTGGTTTGTCCTGGTTCAGTACGAGTGTTTTTGGCGTCTGTACTGTGCGTACATGGGCCATGTTGTTGTACAGTGCTGTCCTTTGCTATGGCTTAGTACGACTCGTACATGCGCGATGTTGAGTGAGGGTGCTGGTGTAGGGGCCTGGGGTAGGGTGCGTACAGACACGGGCAGTGTGTTGGTCCACATCACCCATCGGTGGTGGTGTTTCGCACCGTACATACAGGGGGGGCTGGGTGTACGGTCCGTACATACACTGGTGGGGTGTTGGTACGCTCCTTTCATACACGGGTGGGGTTACGGTCCGTACATACACGGGTGGGGAGTTGGTACGCTCCATGCATGCACGGGTGGGGGTACGGTCCGTACATACACGGGTGGGGGTACGGTCCGTACATACACTGGTGGGGTGTTGGTACGCTCCATTCATGCACGGGTGGGGGTACGGTCTGTACATACACTGGTGGGGTGTTGGTACGCTCCATTCATACACGGGGGTACGGTCCGTACATACACTGGTGGGGTGTTGGTATGCTCCATTCATACACGGGTGGGGGTACGGTCCGTACATACACTGGTGGGGTGTTGGTACGCTCCATTCATGCACGGGTGGGGGTACGATCCGTACATACACTGGTGGGGTGTTGGTATGCTCCATTCATGCACGGGTGGGGGTACGGTCCGTACATACACTGGTGGGGTGTTGGTACGCTCCATTCATACACGGGTGGGGGTACGGTCTGTACATACATGGGTGGGGAGTTGGTACGCTCCATGCATACACGGGTGGGGGTACGGTCCGTACATACACTGGTGGGGTGTGGGTACGCTCCATACATACACGGGTGGGGTGTTGGTACGCTCCATTCATACACGGGTGGGGGTACGGTCCGTACATACACGGGTGGGGGTACGGTCCGTACATACACTGGTGGGGTGTGGGTACACTCCATACATACACGGGTGGGGTGTGGGTACGCTCCATGCATACATGGGTGGAGGTACGGTCCGTACATACACGGGTGGGGGTACGCTCCGTACATACACTGGTGGGGTGTGGGTACGCTCCATACATACACGGGTGGGAGTACGCTCCATACATACACTGGTGGGGGTTCGGCGCGTACATCCGCGGCCGGGGGGCGTTTGGCACGTACATGCGGGGGATGAGGGGGTTTGGCGCGTACATACAAGGGCTGGGGGGGTTGTTCTGCGCGTACATACGGGGTCTGGGGTGGGGTGTTCGGCGCGTATGCGGGCACATGTCTCCATGGTTACTATAGGAGTTCGGTCCGTACGGTGTTTTCTCCATACAGTTGTAAAATCGAAAGGACGGGAGTGATCGTACTTGCGCGGTCGGACTTCATTTTTCTGATTCGTACGGTAAATCGTCCGGGGATGTGTCGGACACATTTTCCGACCCGAGGACGTGTGGGGAAATGTTCCGGATGTGATTCGTATGGAGTTTTTCCCATGCGAATCGTACTTGGCAGTTTGTACGCTACTTGTACGATTCGTACGGAAAAAAATCCTGATACGATTCGTACGGGGGAAATTTTCCCAGGATCGGAATCGGCACCTTAATGTTCCAAATAAAAATACAAACAAATGCTAACACTTTAGGAATATCACATTTACTATTCTCACTCCAAACGTAGCCAGTGGTGGCTGTTGGAGGGTGTCCGATTTACAAATCCAACTCTAAACTTAACCACATGGGGGGCACAAACACTGTATTGTCCTTTTAGAGATGGAGGCATGGCTTAATGCCAGGGTGTGCCACTTCCACCCATTGTTTTTTCCACCATGCAGAAATCGCTGGGGGCAGATTTACTAAGGTTTCACACAACAGAGGGCACCAAGCAAAGTTTCTGTGCTGCATTGCGTGAAAAAGAGAGAGCAGAAATGAGTCATGTGGACTAAATTATCGCGCTCTTCTGCTTCCTCCTTGTGTGGGCTCACTGTGTGCTGCTCAGTGCAAACCCAGGCACCCTTGAGCCTTGGTGCAAAGCTCCCTGTGATATAAGAAGGATTATTACTGTGCTGGAAGTGGTACCTTCCTGCTCAGAAACAATCCATAAAGGCATTTTCCTTTCTATATGTTTGATAAGGAATCCCTCACACATAGAAAAAGGAAGTAATGAGGATAAATAAAGATATTTTTCCTTGTTACGCCTGGCTCTAGGAGGTGCACCATTTAGATGCATTCCCAGGGGTTCTAGTTTTAGTAAATCTGGGAATGCGCCAAAATTCATGTGTGGATGCATGGGGATGCCCATGCTCCACCCATGGAACGCCTCCTAGTTCAAAATATAATGTAACGCAGAGCAAGCAGCTGCGCTTTGTTACATTTCTTTACAAAGCCACACAAGGCCACATAAATCAAGCTTTGTGTATTGATGCCAGGGTGACGTAAAGGGTTAGTAAATTTTAAGCCCTGGTGTCCAGTAGTCTTTATGCCGGAGTGAGGCAATCACATTGGGGATAAACATCCCTCTTCAGCCTCCGAGGCAGAAGGGCTGTTGCATCTGTTCTGGGTTGGGCATGGCTCAAAGCCTGAGTGGGCCACCCCTTCTTTTTTTAGACCATTCCTCCCTGTTGCCTAACAGGCTTCTGCCTTGCGTGCCCGGGATGGGGAAGCAGAATAGGAGTATATTCCCCAATGTTTCTTTGGAGCAATGAAAAGACTGTTGCATCTGTTCTGGATAGGAGTACAGCCCCAAACCTGGGTTGCAATTCCTTCCCCTTTTTTATCCTCTTTGTCCCTTGTATCTAGTGGGCTTTCTGCCCCCCTGGGGACAGATTGAGGATAAACTCCCCAGTCCAATTTGGAGAGGCAGAAATATTCTATTGCCCATTCTAATGTGGGGTTTCAGTCCAATGCCTGGGCTGACTGCCAGCACACCCTGTTTAATTTACATATCTTTCCCTGTTGTGTAGTTGACTTTCACGTGGCCCAGAGGGGAATAACAGGGTTACACACCCCCATATGTCCCTAGGGACAGCAAGGCGGAAAGGCCTGTTTTAGGGTGGAGGCTCGGCCTGATGCTTGGGCTGGCCAATCCATCCCTTTTCATAATGGTACCTAAGTATTTACCCGGTATCTAGTGGGCTTTCTGCTCCTGGGTGGATCAGAAAGACTGTTGCGCCTAGTGGAGGAGGGAGCACTAGCCCATTGCCAGGGGCCACTCTTCCCCTCTAAAGAAATCCTTGCTTCTAGGGCTGGGTCCCTGCTTAGGTTTTTCCCTCCTGTGGTGATCCACAAGCAGGGATGTGCTAGAGCGAGATAGTATTGGAAAGGGAAGATTCTCCACTTTCCATTGATACCTCTCTCATTGAAATTGGTGCTTAGGGACTGAGATATGTCCCCAAACATAGAAGTAAGTGGAAGTGACATGAGCCAATCAGTCCATTTTACTTTCAAGTTAATGACATCAGCTTGCACAGAAAGGATTCCCTGTCGTGGGTGCCTTGACTTTACCTCCATGTCAACAGTGCCTGGAAAGGATCACTCTTAATGTGGGGGTCACCAGCTCCCAAGCAGTTACCCTTCCCCCAATGATTTTATCTTTTTAGGGGGCATGCACCCTGTTCAGTGCTTCATTGCTCTGGAGCTAGACTTGAGCTGTACAAATACGAACACATCCATACAATTCTCTTCGTCCTGAAGACAGAGAATTATTGAAGGGCAAAATACCCGTAGAGTGAATACAGAGAGCTATAGCTGATTTCCCGGCAATAAATCCCCAGGAGAGGATAGCTTCTGCTGCGAGTACTAAAAATACTTTCCTGCACAATTAGCACCAGTTTTATACACAGATTTTCAAGAGGCAGAAACATCTGGTTCCTTGGGTTATATGGAGATATATTCAAAAACACAGATAGTGAAATGTACTCAGTAAGCAATGTATTAGGTTTGTGGATGATGAACTGAAATTAAAGAGAATTTGCACCTAGCGCACAAAAGAAATATGAAACTTAACCCGCACATTATTTTTCTGTCCCACCATGTTACTTTAATATTTAGAATATTTGAAGCAGTGCCATTTTGGAAGAGTTCCAGAATATTGTTGCCTACATATTGGCTGCCAAAATGTTGAGTCTTTAATATTGTTTACGCCATGATTTTTATGTGGTACAAAAGGGAGTGGTGATGGACCGAGCATCAGAACCAATCAAACACTCACACCCAGTCAACAGATCTGGGTTTGATCCATCACCATTCTTTAGCCCACTCTGCCACCCCAGTTCAGACATGGCCATATGCAAATCAGTCTGACCCTGTGCCTCCTGGGAACAGTCCAGCCCGAACTGCCAAGCCATGCCTTCCCTGGACCGGAAACAGGCTTCCCAGGACCGGTTTCTGGCATTTCAGCCGTCTTCAGCCAGGCTTGCTTGAATCCAGTGGCAAAGTGAGCAAGGGACTCACGTCTGAGCATACCCCGCCAACGTATGGCGAACAAAGCGGTACAAAAGGGAGTGGTGATGGACGGAGCATAAGAACCAATCAAACACTCACACCCAGTCAACAGATCTGGGTTTGATCCATCACCATTCTTTAGCCCACTCTGCCACCCCAGTTCAGACATGGCCATATGCAAATCAGTCTGACCCTGTGCCTCCTGGGAACAGTCCAGCCCGAACTGCCAAGCCATGCCTTCCCTGGACCGGAAACAAGCTTCCCAGGACCGGTTTCTGACATTTCAGCTGTCTTCAGCCAGGCTTGCTTGAATCCAGTGGCAAAGTGAGCAAGGGACTCACGTCTGAGCATACCCCGCCAACTTATGGCGAACAAAGCGGTACAAAAGTGAGTGGTGATGGACGGAGCATCAGAACCAATCAAACACTCACACCCAGTCAACAGATCTGGGTTTGATCCATCACCATTCTTTAGCCCACTCTGCCACCCCAGTTCAGACATGGCCATATTCAAATCAGTCTGACCCTGTGCCTCCTGGGAACAGTCCAGCCCGAACTGCCAAGCCATGCCTTCCCTGGACCGGAAACAAGCTTCCCAGGACCGGTTTCTGGCATTTCAGCCAGCTTCAGCCAGGCTTGCTTGAATCCAGTGGCAAAGTGAGCAAGGGACTCACGTCTGAGCATACCCCGCCAACTTATGGCGAACAAAGCGGTACAAAAGGGAGTGGTGATGGACGGAGCATCAGAACCAATCAAAAACACTCACACCCAGTCAACAGATCTGGGTTTGATCCATCACCATTCTTTAGCCCACTCTGCCACCCCAGTTCAGACATGGCCATATGCAAATCAGTCTGACCCTGTGCTTCCTGGGAACAGTCCAGCCCGAACTGCCAAGCCATGCCTTCCCTGGACTGGAAACAAGCTTCCCAGGACCGGTTTCTGGCATTTCAGCCGTCTTCAGCCAGGCTTGCTTGAATCCAGTGGCAAAGTGAGCAAGGGACTCACGTCTGAGCATACCCCGCCAACTTATGGCAAACAAAGCGGTACAAAAGGGAGTGGTGATGGACGGAGTATCAGAATCAATCAAACTCTCACACCCAGTGAACAGATCTGGGTTTGATCCATCACCATTCTTTAGCCCACTCTGCCAACCCAGTTCAGACATGGCCATATGCAAATCAGTCTGACCCTGTGCCTCCTGGGAACAGTCCAGCCCGAACTGCCAAGCCATGCCTTCCCTGGACCGGAAACAAGCTTCTCAGGACCGGTTTCTGGCATTTCAGCCGTCTTCAGCCAGGCTTGCTTGAATCCAGTGGCAAAGTGAGCAAGGGATTCACGTCTGAGCATACCCCGCCAACTTATGGCGAACAAAGTGGTACAAAAGGGAGTGGTGATGGACGGAGCATCAGAACCAATCAAACACTCACACCCAGTCAACAGATCTGGGTTTGATCCATCACCATTCTTTAGCCCACTCTGCCACCCCAGTTCAGACATGGCCATATGCAAATCAGTCTGACCCTGTGCCTCCTGGGAACAGTCCAACCTGAACTGCCAAGCCATGCCTTCCCTGGACCGGAAACAAGCTTCCCAGGACCGGTTTCTGGCATTTCAGCCGTCTTCAGCCAGGCTTGCTTGAATCCAGTGGCAAAGTGAGCAAGGGACTCACGTCTGAGCATACCCCGCCAACTTATGGCGAACAAAGCGGTACAAAAGGGAGTGGTGATGGACGGAGCATCAGAACCAATCAAACACTCACACCCAGTCAACAGATCTGGGTTTGATCCATCACCATTCTTTAGCCCACTCTGCCACCCCAGTTCAGACATGGCCATATGCAAATCAGTCTGACCCTATGCCTCCTGGGAACAGTCCAGCCCGAACTGCCAAGCCATGCCTTCCCTGGACCGGAAACAAGCTTCCCAGGACCGGTTTCTGGCATTTCAGCCGTCATCAGCCAGGCTTGCTTGAATCCAGTGGCAAAGTGAGCAAGGGACTCACGTCTGAGCATACCCCGCCAACTTATGGCGAACAAAGCGGTACAAAAGGGAGTGGTGATGGACGGAGCATCAGAACCAATCAAACACTCACACCCAGTCAACAGATCTGGGTTTGATCCATCACCATTCTTTAGCCCACTCTGCCACCCCAGTTCAGACATGGCCATATGCAAATCAGTCTGACCCTGTGCCTCCTGGGAACAGTCCAGCCCGAACTGCCAAGCCATGCCTTCCCTGGACCGGAAACAAGCTTCCCAGGACTGGTTTCTTGCATTTCAGCCGTCTTCAGCCAGGCTTGCTTTAATCCAGTGGTAAAGTGAGCAAGGGACTCACGTCTGAGCATACCCCGCCAACTTATGGCGAACAACGCGGTACAAATGGGAGTGGTGATGGACGGAGCATCAGAACCAATCAAACACTCACACCCAGTCAACAGATCTGGGTTTGATCCATCACCATTCTTTAGCCCACTCTGCCACCCCAGTTCAGACATGGCCATATGCAAATCAGTCTGACCCTGTGCCTCCTGGGAACAGTCCAGCCCGAACTGCCAAGCCATGCCTTCCCTGGACCGGAAACAAGCTTCCCAGGACCGGTTTCTGGCATTTCAGCCGTCTTCAGCCAGGCTTGCTTGAATCCAGTGGCAAAGTGAGCAAGGGACTCACGTCTGAGCATACCCCGCCAACTTATGGCGAACAAAGCGGTACAAAAGGGAGTGGTGATGGACGGAGCATCAGAACCAATCAAACACTCACACCCAGTCAACAGATCTGGGTTTGATCCATCACCATTCTTTAGCCCACTCTGCCACCCCAGTTCAGACATGGCCATATGCAAATCAGTCTGACCCTGTGCCTCCTGTGAGACGTTATTTGATTTACAACCAATTTAAAAATCAGAATTAGAAATGCTAGAATGGATTTAGCGAACTCGAACAAATGTGCATGCAAAAACGAACGTTTGGTAGGATTTGCTAACTTTTATAAAATAATTCGAACAAAATATTTTTGTAAGATATTGTGGGGCATAATGCTTAATACTGCCTCGTACATAAGGCACCCTTTCACGCTATGCTTAGCGTGAAAGGGGCGTGCAGTGGGTGTTGTCATGGGCGTTCCACTGCAACACCCTATGTACAAGGGTGGCGTACATAGGTGGCAGCGCCAAAATTAAAACCAGGAAAATCATGGTCTTAAGTTGGCAAAACAAGGAGAAATGTATTATTTCTCCTCGTTTTTGCTTTTACCATGTGTGCTGTCCTGTGCAGCACACATGGAAAAGGCAAAATACCATGGTTTGTTTATGTACAGGAAGGTGTCCCTTCCTTTACATAAGCAAACCTTTTCATACAATGCCATTTTGTAACTTTCATGTATGCTGCACGAAGCAGCACACATGAAATTTACAAAATGGCATTTTAGGATTGTTTATGTGCAGGAAGGGACACCTTCCTACACATAACCAATCCTCCCCTGCACACAGACACCCTTGCACTCTGGTGCGAGGGTGCCTGTGTTGGCGCTAAGTTGTTGTTCTTGTAAATATGGTGCAGCCTTGCTTTTCAGAAGTGCTGGAGCGCGGCGTTAAGCCAAGGAGGCTAACGACACGCTCCGTCACTTCCTCGTACATATCCACCTGTGTTTTGCAGTGTTAACCCATTAATAGAATTCAAATAAGTAAACCATTTGGCGAAGATAATTGACTATACCTGTTGCTAAAAAACATTCTCTCGAACTTTTGGAATTTAAAAGATAACAAGTGAAGAACCCAAGATGGATACCCATATCCATCATGGAACAAGCGAATGCTAGAATTTATTGCGGCTTTCCCAAGTCATCAGGTCCGTTTCTTTATTCCAGCCATAATTTGCACTTAATTAAGAAAAATGAAACTCTTGACAGTTGTGGTAAATAACATTACTATTTCATTTTTCACGTCAGGCATTACTTTAGTAGGAACAGTATTATTAAATGCATTAATGCTGCAAACTCCGGTTCTTGCAAGCACTGATGTCTCCAGTTAGAATGTCATATCAATTAGGCTGCCATTGTTATTAACACCGAATTATTGATCATTCTACAATTAAAAGGATCAATGCATATGTGTAAACAGATAAGCACAACACTTCGTTTAGGTTCCTAAAACACCAGATTCTTGTTTTACTAACGAGAATCATATTGCTATTTAAAACATTCTTAATGCAAGTGGAATATATAAACTCAGTTGCTTCAGGAAAAGCGGATTAGCCTTGTTTACATCCAGTCTGTTCTCACTCTTCATTATGTCTTTGCTTTCTTCTTGACGAGCTGCGGAACAAAGGAGGGAAACATGAAAGGGAACCGTGAATAAGTGCAACAAATGTTCCTGAAGTAATATCAAGGAAGAACGATTGGATGATTAAGTAGAATACAAAATGTGCTGGGGATTTGGAGCCTTGGTTTTTGCAGTGGTGACTTCAAATATGCACAAAGCTATCATCCTAAGTAGACAGCATGACATGTTTTTCATCAAACGCAGTTTTCCAATGGAAGCTGGAAACATCTACACATTTGTTCCTATCTTTGCCTTTTGTAATATGGGTGCTGATGAACATCCAAGTCAACGATAACATCTCCCGTTTAGGCTGTGAGTGTACTGTCAGTTGTTTCTAATTACACGAATGTTTTGTCTTTTTTTTCTCTCTCTGTCAGCAGGGTTTGTTGAATTTGTATTACACTGCAGCCTGAGCGCATGCATAAACTGTTCCGGCGGCACTCGGCAGGCCTATAGGCCCCTTCACCCCGATTCTTTTTTTTAAATAATTATTTTTAGTGTTGACATCTTCAATATTTGCACGTACATTTCACATGTACAATATCTATATGATACATTTCAATGTATTCGTACATTATTATCTATAACTTAGGAATGTTCCCATATCCTATGCTATCCAACCTCAAGTGCCGGGTGTCTAGCTACTTGGGGGGCTTCGCATATATTCCCTCTGTAATCGTTCCATTTACCTCAAATCTGTGACCATTTCCTAGGACAGCCACGTGACACATACACCGTCTTCTCCATTACCATGCACCAGTCCATATCTTTTTTCCATGTGTTCAGTGTAGACGTTTCAGTCGCTCCCCATAGTTTGGCAATGTTTCTCTCGGCAATCATCAGTCCCAGTGCCACCCAGGTTCTTTCTTTTCCTGTCAGATCTGTGGGGTCCCATACATTCAGAACACATAGATCTTGGGCTCCATTTGTTTACACTGTACATTTGCCATGCATTTAGTCACCTTTGCCCAGTACTGCTGGATATACACACAGTTCCAAATGGTATGTATAAAGGTCCTTTCCTGGTTACACCCATGGTTACATCTGGGATCCTTCCTATACCCCATCCTCACGAGTACAGTGTTTGCCAAATATACTCTATGTAATATTTTGAGTTGCACCAGTAGCAGCTTTGATGAGATTGCGACCTCCTTAGGGTACGACAGAGCTCCTTGCCATTCCTCATCCTCCATTTCCATTGTGTCTTTTTCCCAGTATTTTCAGAGTTGCAAAAGGGGGTCGGGTGTGTTATTTATTAACTTCCTATACACCAATGAGATTGCTTTCCTGGGCATATACTCATCTAGAATCCTATCTTTAAGTGGGGAGGACTCAGGAAGCTGCTGAGCCCGCGGAATGACTGCTTGCAGTGCGTTTTGGATCTGCAAATATCGGAATTTTTTGTCTCAGCCATGTCATAATCTCGTTGCAGCTGAGTAAATGGAATCACCTCCCCTTTGCCCCACAGTCACCCACATGAGCGATGCCAATCAAGTCCCAAGCCATGAATCCCTTGGATTTCCTCAAGTTGCCTAATTTGTCTGTATCCCATTAAGGGGGTGTCCGCGTTATTTTCCCCTCCCATCCCATGCTCTTATTTACAGTGTGCCATATTTGAACTGCATATTTGGTTGGGACTGTTAAGTTTAGTTTTGCAGAGTTTGTGTATAGTACCCAGGTGTAGTGTCCTTCAGGGAGGAGCCATCTATCTATCCTATAGCCGGGATCGTCATTAGTTCTGTACATGCAGGGGTTGATTGCTGTCAATTGCGCTGCCCAGTAATATTTTTTGATGTCTGGGAGCCCTATGCCGCCATCATACCACCCTCTCGTCAACTTTCGTGTCGCTATTCGTGGTGGTTTCCACTACCATAGCAGTTCCCTCTGCGCATTCTCAATACTTTTAAAGTATTCTGCATGTATTGGGCTCGGAGAGTTCTGCAGTATGTACAGGAATTGCGGCAATGCCGTCATTTTGAATAATGCAGCACGTCCCAGCAAAGACAACGGGAGGGATCTCCAATGTTGGACATAACGTTTGAGTTTCAACAATGGGGGGAGGAGATTGTGCTTGTAATAGAGAGCTGGATCTCTGGAAACGAAGATACCCAGTTATTTAAACTCTTCTTTTGCCTCCTGTATCTCGTATCCTCTTGGCAGAACTGGAGAGTCTCCCCACAATCCATAAATGGCCGATTTCTACCAGTTTATCTGATAACCAGAATATTTGCCAACGTTCGTAAAGAAGTGTAGCACTATATTGATGGAGGCTCTTGGTGACACCAGGTACAGTAGTATATCGTCTGCATACAGAGAGATCCGGTCCTCCAAATCCTCTGCCCACCGGAGTCCCCTCATGACTGGGTCTTTCCTTATCCACAGCGCCAGGGGCTCAAGCAGTAGAGAAAAGAGCAGCGGGGACAGGGGACAGCCCTGTCTGGTTCCTCTCTCAAGCACAAACATCTTTGATTTTCTGTTGTTTACCACTACTTTCACCAATGGCTTATTGTACTGGAGTCTCACCCAGCCAACAAAGTTAGGGCAGAAGCCCATTTTTTAAGGACCGCCAGCATATAGGGCCACTCGATCGTATCGAAAGCCATAGTGGCATCCAAGGACATTACCACTGCTTCCTCCCTCAATGTCTCTATTCGGCCCATAACTCCGTGTAAACGCCAGAGATTGAACGAGGTGTTTCTTAATGGCATTAAGTCGGATTGATCTGGATGTACAAGTTTTGCGATTTCCTCTAGGAGACGGGTGGCTAATAGTTTGGCTAGGATTTTAGCTTCCGCATTTAACAGTGATATTGATCCATATGAGGAGCATCCGTCTCTTGGCCTATCACTTTTATGGATAACCACTATTTTGGCCAATCTCTGGTCCTCCGGGAGCGTCCCCTTGTCCAGACTCTTTAGGAACATATCGGTGAGATGTGGAGCTATCGTACTGGGTGCTAGTTTATACAATTCAATGGGTAGCCCGTTGGGACCCATCGCCTTTCCAGATTGTAGCCCCTGAATCGCTCGTTCGACCTCAATAGGTGTGAATACCTCATCTAATCTAGAGGAGTCCTCTCCTGAGAGAACAGGGAGGGGCATATCCACCAGTAGGGCATTAGCGTCCTCTTCTGTGGATGTCGTATGTGACATGTATAAGTTATGGAAATAATCAGAAAACCCTTGCGCTATGTCCTGCGGTTCTGTCAGGTGTTCTCCCCTCTCCATTGTCAGTTCTACCACTAGTATGTTATCCGTTTCAGGCGCAAGAGATTCCTTCTTTAAATCATTGTTTCCATCTAATCACGCGAGATTCACGGAGAGTTTTTTATACGTGGTTCATTTTAACCTATACACTCACAGCGTTCGAGTTTTTTGAACAAACGCGGCTTTCTTGCAGTACTTCATCAAGACTAGAGGCCATCTTTTATATGGGTGAGTTGGCGTAATTGGCATCAGGAGTGTTTTAGGAATGCACGATACCCATTGCTTTGTACTCATAGTGAGTGATTTCCCTAATATATTTACAAGGTGGCGCAGTTCAGCAGCCTTGTGCTGCTTGATCTACTAATTTCACGCACACAGAAGATGGGCAAGGTTTCATTATACATACAACGGACTACTTTCCCATGTTCATTTGGGTGATATCAAGGTAAAATTTGTCAAGCTGCAATGGAACGGGTCATTGTAGTTTTATCACTAGGTGAAATTCTCACGATAATGTTCTTGATTCACAGTTCATGAAATCCAGCGCATGGTTTCGACACCTAAAGTAGTTAGCACGTCGCCAAGTTTCATTAGTAAGTAAATCTTAGAGTCTTTTCTTAGGACGTCGTTTAACAAGCAGAGATTATTGGCCGCTAACGCTGGCCACATCTTTTATGGCATTTTATTTCTCATTCCGCAGTTCACGCAAGTGTTATTGATGAAGGAATTTGGAACTGTCTCATTTTCATGTCACAGCTCTTTAGTAAGCTTTACACTGAGCTGTTATTACACGTTTGGTGGCACAAGGAGTTGACTTGGTGTTGTGGTGTAGCAGTTTAGCGTCCACAAGCACGGGTTCCGTTCACATGAGTGAGTTGCAGCTTTTCCTAGATTGGGCATGTTCACTGTTTTTTTTAGACACAAACGGCTTTCTCATCTTACACTCTTTCATTTACTTTCCGCGGTATTGCCTTCGGTAATATGCATACAGAGACTTTATCGTCCTCTCTGGACACTTTATACGATGCATCTTATGAAATATGTGGTAATGATACAGTTTAACCAATGGTATTTATCAATGTTTTTGTTACCTCCACAGTGGCCCCTGAAGAAGGGATTAGTTCAAATCCAAAATACATTAGGCATGGCTGGGCAACTTTGTATGAATTTCTAAATGTTCAAATGAATATTCACATCTTTAGTTCATATACAATTTCAAGTGGAGTACAATTGTAAAAAATGGTGTTTTTGTAAACAGTGTTTTGTGCTAAGAGAATCAACAAAATATCTGTTTCTACAATATTATATCTAAGATAAAAGTTTTTGTTGAAATTAAAATGATAATTAGCGATTCTTTGTTGTAACAAAAAGTGAAGTTTATATACTTTTGATTACTGCTGTGCATCCAGTATACTGGTGGTTTTCCACCAGAAGATTTTGCAGAGTTTTTCAGCCTGCCAGGTGCGTGTTGCAGGCCTGGCACTGCTTATCACTGATTTCCTCATCGCGCTTTGGCCCATCTTGTGTTTTGTGGTGTTGTGGTTTGTGGTTTTATCTCCGTCGTGGTGGTTGTATCGCGGACATTGTCCGCGGTTTCGGCAGACTATCGCTTGCTACTGCTTTGTTGTGAATTCCACCTTGTCATGGCATTATTTTCCTGTGATAGGCTGCAATATTGAAAGTTGCATTACGCTATTCTTGTAGTAGTTATCACACGTTCTTGTGAATATACCCCTTAATTGTTTTCTTCAGTCCATCTTGAAGGTTGGCACTTCTCCACCATGACCGTCATTTAGCCTAGAACCTGAAGGGAATTACAAAGCCTGAACATTATTGAGGTTGGTGCTCGAACTCATGGAATCACTGCAAAGTAAGGAAACAATTCAATTCTCGGAATTCTCAAGACTTTTATAATTCTTGTTTATTTTTTGAGCCGCTGAATGGAAACTCAAAGTTATCTAGAAGAAGAGGTTTCAGAAAAAAAACTTTCAAGTGCAAGATTGTTTGAACCAATGAATGTGAAGTTTGGTGCGCAAAAATTATTACTGGGAACAAAAGACCAATCAGTCAACTGCCCGCTTAAGTTGAACTTTGCTCGAACAGTCTGATCTCCAAAAAGACACGATCGGGTGAATCAAGGTCAGAACTGTTTCTTGAATTACAATTGTAGGAGAGTTTGCATTACATGAGAACATAGACTAATGAACTGTTTATTCTTGGGTTATTAATTTTGGTGAAGCAGGAAGTAAGAATACATTACCCTCAGACAACAGGAAGTCTGAGCTTAGCATAGAGAAGAACCAACCTAATCTCCCAACAGTGTCTCCTACTATCCCTACCTCTTTGGCCCTACAGGGTTGTGTGCATCTTTCAAACCTGCATTTTTTACAAGCACACGTAGCCAGGTGAAAGCGGGATCCATATCACTCTTGCAACAGGGCAGTTCAATTCAAAGTGAGTGGACATTGACAGAGGGCAGTAACCCCTAGCCTCAAGCCCAGCAGAGACCATGGAGTTGGCCTTCAGCCAAATACTCAGTCCAAGAGGGAATCCATGCACATCACAGAGGCCACAGCCCAAATCCAACCCCTGCCAAAGCCCACCAGGGAAGATTAACTATTATTTGAGAACATCGTTGCTGTTACAATAGGTTGTAAAGATGATTTTATTAAAGTGTGCTTTTCTCTCGCTAAAAGGCTGGAGAGTAGTTAAACCAATCCTGACAAGTATATCCCTTCTCCAGGGCAGCGATTATCTTTGATGAGTTGTTAAAAGACCATCCTAGGAGAAGACATCTAGCTTTACTTGCTGGCAGAAAAGCAAAGAGAAGCTCATTAAGAACATCCACTGCCACATACATTGACATGTGAAAAAAGGGATTAGACATGGTGAGCAGATGGCAATACAGTGGTCTGGATGGGGCCAGGATATCTAGCATGCAGATGGTAAAGAAGCTGCTAGTATAAGTGATGCCATTTTCAGGTGATATGTACCCAATTAACTTGTTTCTCCTTAAAGTAGGAGGGAAATGAATCTAGCCTGAGAAATAGCTAAGGTTAGTTTTCCTCTTATAATATGGCCACTGGGTTCAACTTCCAGGCTCCACATACTGGACCTAGGGATCATTGATTTTGAAAGTCCTACTGTGCAAGGCTTTCTGAGATTGTATACCAGAAAGCAATAGGAAACACTAAAACGTAGGATGGTTTGGGCATGGGAATTTTCTTATGATTGGATCCAGAGTTATCACCAATACCTGACTACGTGGTCCAATAAGAAGATGAGAGGACCACCCCCTCAGAGTACAACTTGATTGTAGAAGAACATAAGAGGAAAAACCTGTTGAAAAGTTAGCAATAATAAATGTGATCCAGCCAGGATCGGTGCACAGAAGTAGACATAAAAAGGTGATACAGGTCAACATTTTCATAAGCCCCATACCGAGGACGGACAACAATTAAGAGAACAAGTCTGCCTACATCTTAACAATAAACGGTGTTGGTCACTCATCTATGCAACAGAGAGGAGAGCTCCAGGGCTCCACATTGAGCAAGCATAACTAACCCCAAGCACAGTCCAGAGCCTGGGAAAAGCTGTGTCTGCCTGAAAGAAGCCTATGTTCTGTACCTACTCTACCTTGTGCCACAGCTCCGGAAGTGCTTTCAAATGTCTGACCAACTGGTCTACTGTAGCCTTCAAGACCAATAAGGCTGAAAAAGGACATGCAGTAAGAAGAACCAGCAGACCAGAGGATACTGAGAAACATGTTGAGCTCTGGTTGGAGTGAGCAGGTAAGCCTGCCTCCCTTATCTGACCTTTAACCCGGACACCAGCCTGGACCATAAAAGCCTCCTTAGCTTCCTGGCACATTGAGTAGTGACCAGAAGAAAGCTATCAGAGTAGTGATAGAGAGGATTACCACTCCCTGAAGCTGTGGTTGGGAACCCCTCAGCAGAGCGCCAGGAAGATTGGAACCTTTTGGGTGTACCAGCCTGAAAAGCAATTGACTATACACCAGCCCTCCTGGACACAGTGAGTCTGATCAGTTTGCTGGTATGTTATTCTTGTTTTCATTTTTGTTGCAAAAATGGTTTCTGTTAGTCGCTTGGTAATACACATGGACTAATAGTAACTTTTGCAACCTTATTTTCCTTTTTTTAACATCTTCCCTAGTAAAAACATATATTGTGTTTCTTTATTCAATAATTTTTGTCTGCTTGGAATTGTTTTAATAATTACATATATATTTATTATTACTATCATGATTTTGGAACTTTAGGTATTCATCAATTTACTTTAATGTTGTTTTGGTTCTGCTTAATCTTTTTTACAAGCATATCTATGTGGAAAACCCTTTTGAATAGTTCTATTTTTTGGCAGGGGAAAAGCTCAGATCCTATCATTAAACTGCGTATTTCTTAACAAGGTCTACTAACTTTGTGAGAGCCCTTGGACTGGTATGTTGGATGCAGTGTTTGATAAGGAGTGAAAACTAGAGATTAGGAACCTCATTTATGAGGCACCAAGGGCACTATTGCACCGCCGGAACGTCACTTTTTTGACGTTCCTGTGGCGCAATGTGCCACTGGCATATTTATAAGGCCACGTAAAGCCATGTCACATAGCTTTTCATGGCCTTATAAATATGTGCCCCTTTTACACAGAAAACTGCGTGAAAGGGGAGTTCCATGGGTGTTGCTGGGGGCGTTCCCAGCAACATCCATGGCTTTTTGATACTGCTCTAGATTTTCGTAAGTCTGAGGCAGCACCAAAAACTTGCACCTCCCCAGGGGTAGCATAAGGGAGGCACAACGAGGAAAGATATCTTTATTTATTTCTCTGCGTTTTTCCTCTTTCTATGTGTGCTGCATAGCAGCATACATAGAAAAAGGAAAAAACCTCTTGTGATTGTATTTGTACAGGAAGGTTTCCCTTCCTGCACAATAATAATCATCCCTGCACGCAGGCTCCCTTGCACCATGGCGCAAAGGTGCCTGCATTGGGGCACAGCAGCCTATTGTGCGCCGGTGCAGGGGAATAGGGCAGGAATGCGATGTATGTAATAGACACGGCGCATTCCTGCCCTTTTCTTTTGCTATAGGGGAGTGCAGTAGCAAGACCTGCTGCGCTGCCCCACGGCACAAAACACATAAATGAGGCCCTAAATGTTTTGCTTCCTGAAACAGCAGTGTGTTAAACTGCTATGAGACAAGCAGTTAGAAGGGACATTGTGAACTTTGGTTGAACTCTCGACTACTTCTAAATCCCACCAGGAGGACTGTACTACATGTAAACTGATGCCAGTATCGAATTGTATGACAAGTCCCAACATTTTTCCAGTTTGCGGGTTTGTGTAATTGTGAAAACAATAAAAAAAAAAAAAAGAACTTGTACGACCCATATCCCCAGCCCCCAATTATTAATCCAGAATATCATACCCATGTAATCTCAAATTGCTCCATGTTCCTTTTGCAGAATGGACAGTAACAAACATTCTGTATCTTTCCACTTAATTTCAATATCATTCCTCTTTCTAATTTTTTGATGGAGTTCACTCTCTGTGTAGTGTTCCCCCTTATTAAGAAGCCTTGTATTCTGACCCCAGGACACCATAAGCAAGCTCCACTGTACAGCAACGCTTGTAGAAGCAATTTGTCATTTTCTTAAATAAATTTCTGAAAATTGATGATTCTCCGGTCTGAGATTACAATCCACCTTACATGCACAAGCAGTATATATTTAGCTTCGTGATATTATGAGACCGAAAGTCCTTTTTAAATGAATCAGTGCTGTGTGATTTTATATAATATAGCTCTCCATTAAAAGCATTTAGGTCAAATAGGAGCAATAATTCTAGAAAGCTTAAGCAGAGAGCAAAGATGAGCAGAGGACAATTTGTTTTTCTCTAGGGTCAATGTTTCAACACTAAAAAATTCTAAATGTTTTGATTGAGGAATGTGCAATGCAACTGGACAAGAGGAGTATCCTTGTGCAAGTAGCTAGAATGTTCAATGTGTTGACTTTGCAGAGTGACTAGCAGAGGATGGGGTGTTGAGGAAAAGCTATCAGAATCCCTGCTTGACACATAAACCGATTATGAGACTTTTACGTTAAGGAAACATGAAGAATAAAAATAAGAGAACATAGGGGCATATTATCAAGGAGCGACGATAATATTATCGCCGCTTTAGAGCCCGTTTTCGGGCGCAAAGCAGTGATAATATTATTGCATTATCATCAAGGGCTCACTAGCGCATGATTCCTTGATGTATCGCCCCTTTTTCACACTCCTCGCCTCGCATCGATAATGAAATGCAAAAGAGGCGTGGCTGTGAAAAGCAACATGGGATAATATCGCGAAGGCAGCTTCGCAATATTATCAAGGAGGGTTAGCGATAAATAAAATCATGTTAAGTATACCTTAGCGCAGGAATTTAATGTCTGTTAAATTCCTGACTAAGGCATACCTAACATGGGGGGTGGATTGTGTGGCTAAGATTACAGGCCCTATCATCTAAGATATCGCCGTTTTCCACCATGGAAAACGGCGATATCCCAACTATCTCTGGAAATTTTATCGCCTCAGCGATACGCGTTGTTGATAATGCGCTAACCGGGCAAAAATTCCAGAGATACCCGGCGATAAATATGCAAGCACTAAGCGCGTTTTGCGATATTTGTCGCCGGCCCTTGATAATATGCCCCTTAGTTACTGCTTTATAAAACTTGCAGCTAATTGTGCAATAGATTAAATCATGCTCATTTGAATAATATAGGTTTATATTTCATAAATCAACCTTTGAAGAAATTGAGGTACTCACACGTTATGAGATTCCTAATCATCCTTATTGAATTGGTAATGTGTGTAAAGAATGAATGAAATCTAACACAATCTAGATCATTTTACAAATGATATTTAAGGATTTAATTTTAAATGTCATCATTTGCATATGTGAACTTGTGCACCGATTGAGAAAAGAAAACTGATGCTGAATAGCCATGTTCAGTGCAAATGTCCTGAAACCATCAGATAATAATCTTCATATGTGTACTAATGTAAAACATTTAAAACAATATTAGTATTTTATGATTTGAAATAATTTATACATTGGTATTGTGAAAATGCAGTAGTATGTCATAGTTATTTGTGATCTTTCCCTTCCAACAATTAACGTATTCTGAGAGCTTATAAATTGAAAGGATTTTTTGGGATATTGATTTCCCTTAGGAAATGTATATTTCCATTACTTTATATGCTGCATACTTTAAATCAACTTTATTATAGACTTGCATTTTTCCTACTCTGCTTTGTCTTATGCTCGTTAGACGTTTTCCTAAACTGTCAATGTGAAGCGAAGCTGTGTCACACTAGAAGAGTTCTCACTCGCTGACAAGGACCATTGGCAACAAATTTGATACTTTGGGAACATCTGCTAAGGGAAACAGTCTTTTTGAACTCACTTGTGTGTCTGTTGCTAAAGGATCATTGCTTGGAGGTTTACGCATACCAGATGATCTGACAACTTACGTGATCAGTACCACCTCTTTTTATAATATGTGTCTTCCACCATGCCATATGACAATCATCTTATACAAAAAGACCAATGGACTGGGTGGTCTGACACAATGAGGTGACTAAGGAGGTGTAACCCCAGAAATAGAGGATTATAATATACCTTGGTTTGAGGACTCTCTATCACAGACAGACCCCGGAGACTTCTCTTTGATTTCCTGCATCTTTCCATTGGGAACCTTTACAGATTCTACTTGCTCTTTCCCCAGCTGACACATGCACTGTGTGTGCCAATCTTGGACTCCTACTCAATGGGACTTTACCCATGAGCTTTCATGGCTCATGTCCTTGCTGAACTCTCCAAATCTCCTTTTTCATTTTATGGCAAGCCTAAACTAATTAGACTGTCCTTCACTCTTTAGATATTAAGGGACCGATGACGAGTTGGGCAGAAAGCCTCAGAACAGCATTCGGATTCTCCAAGATAATGTTGTAACCTATCCGCCTGACTTGGTTGGAAACATTTCTGACCCACCAATTACGATGTTCTTGTTCGTACAGGAAACCGTTCGGTCATTCCGAATCGGTTCCGAGCAGTATTCGGAGAATCCAAGTCATTCGGAGCTGAATCAGACAGCTCTACAGACAGCGCTTCCAACCGACAGATTACGATGTCGGAGTAGGACAGCCTTTCTGACTCTGTTTGTCCGACACGGAAAGGCTGTCATAAACTGACTTTGGGGGACCCTACCAGGCCCCCTTAATACTGAGGCCTCCGGTTGGGGGCAGTGGGGGTACCCAAGGGACCCCCCCTATAAAACCATGCACAGTGTGGCAGGCACCAAGGGGTGCCTGTAAGAAGGTGCAAGGTTTTCTGCAACCACCCCTTTTCACAATGGGAGCCAGTGTTGTCGGTCAGAAGATAGGCTCCTATTGAACTAAATGGGAGACCTTCCGAACGGTGTTCGGAAGCATCATGATTGGTTGTGTGGAACCACTGACCGCGTGCCGGTCAGAACCGAATCCGACAAGGAGTCAGGCGGAAAGTTTCCGCACAGCATTGTAATTGGTCCCATAATGATTATTAATGTTGTATTGCTCTTTTGGATATCTTTGATACATGTATCTTTAACTCAACCATAGACTGTGTTCATAATTACTTTTCTCCTTAAGTTGATAGTACATTCCAATTGATTTATTAACAGATCAGCATAACGATATTTCTGATCATCTGGTACTCCTATTATAGTTTTTATTCCTTTAACAGAACTTTTGGTTTGCATGATTTTAGTCCAGCTAAATTTCATCAGAAGATTCGGACTAGCAGTTAATCCTTTATCTATATAGTCTGGTGATGAGAGTCACATACATGAATCTAATCACAAATTTGTGAATCGGATATCCAATTCCTGATCCTCATTGGATATCTGGATGCTAGATCTCCTATTTCCAACCCCTCAATGGCACCATACAAGATCCATCGGAGGATCAAGTGATGTTGGTAAGGTAGGTCATATGGAAGAGAAAATAGCAATTAGATTTACATTTATCAAATAGGAGCCCAGGATATACTGCAACAATCATCTGGTAGCACGTCTGATGACTTTGTCCACTGATGTTAGAATATAGAGAAATTGTTACTGAGTTCTCAGTCAAGATCCCGTTTTAGAAATTGCCCATCCCAGCCCAAGTCCGATACTCTTTGTTCAGCCAAAGAAAAGTGAGTACCAGTCTCAAAGGAGTGGAGCGAAGATGATTTGAAGCAGTGGTGTGAGTATCAATTGGTTGCGCATCGCAAATGCTTAAGATTAGATTGCGGTGTTGTGAAATAGCCATGTATTGTTATGCGAAGTGGTTAAAGTCCATGTTTGGGTGATGCACTTTATGCAAAAAAGTTGAAGTTATTATTAGGTCCTAAAATCTTGGGATATACACCTATGGGTGGTCTCAGTGTGGCATACGCTGAGTAAGTTTGTCTGCTGTGTTTCAATGGTGCTGTTCGTGAGACATCGCTGACAGTACAACCAAAAGAAGGGAGATTTCCTTGTGAGATTAAGGGTTAGGGTTGTGACAATTGCTCTCAGTGCATGGGGAGTAATTGAATTAACCTGGATGAGGTTGCACTGGCCTTGGTTTCACTTAAAGTGTATGTTAAATTAAATTAAATCATTGTGTCTGGTTAGACTTCTTATGTGAAAGGATCTATATTTTCTTGAGTGGAGTTTATTGAAAATAGCTTGCATTGTGCGAGGATTTTTGCTTAGGGGAGTTACATGCTCGAAGGATTGTAAAGGAGGGGTAGCCGCTGCAAGGAGTGAGATTGATGTCACAGTGTGTTGCGCTGGTATTGGTCGGTTGGCGCTGAGATATGTTGGCTACGTCACAGTGTGCCAGTATTGGTTGTGAAAGTAAAACAAGGAAAGGTAGGAGAAATACATTGCAGAGAGAAAGACAAAAATTAATTAAGCGAAAATAAGAATCTTGAAGAATTTGAAAAGCTTGGTGCAGGGAGATGTGCCCGTACCTATTAGAGGAGGTGTAGCAATACCACCTGAGGGTTACACCAGCATTGTATATGTTGCAAGAGAGAGGATATCATATGTACTTTACTTGGAAATTGGATGAAATACACTGAAAAGGATTGTCCCTTAGCTTGTCCACAGCATGGAATATTTAATTCAGAATTATTGAACATTTGAGGAGACAATTGTACAAAATTAAACTGCCTCCTAGGCTTATGCAATTTGAAACACTTAGTGAATGGGAGCATGTAGTTCACCAGAAAGAAAAACAGAGGTATCAGGGATGGTACTAGAATACTGTAAATAGATATGTTGAAGCTAGATGGGATTTACAACAAAAAGCTTAGAGAACTGATATAGCTGAAGGAACTAGAATGTATCCTGTAATAGTTACAGAGAAAGAAGGTGGAGGGAAGTTAAAGGAAAAGAAAAAACACATTGAAGATACAAAGACAATAGCTCCAGTTGGAAATAGTGATAGTGAATTTGATGACGAGTTTTTAAATAAATTGTTATTGATTCATCTACCACCTTATAATGGAAATCAGCCCCAGAATTCCACAAGTTCAAATCTTGGGAAAGTTCCTGATGCACCTGCTATGTCTATTGACACAGTTCTACACCCACCCTTCACGTCAATTGGAGGAAATACAGATATACCAAACACTGTTTATCAGACTGTACAAAATGCAGCAGATGCTTTAACTGTTCCAGTGAATATAGGTGCTGGAGTTTCTATATAACAACCCGGGAACAGAGGGAGCCATGTACATACTCTGGCCGTCTCAACTGGGTTAGATGGTTCAACTTCTGCTCCTGCAGACCTTAGATTGAGACAACCTAAGCAGATACCTTTGGTCTTAATTCCGGTCGATGTTCCTTATGGAATGAGTGCTGGTTCAGTTGTGCATTCGACATGACTTAATTCCTCAAATGGAAGGTCAAGGCAAGCCGAAACCTTTTCATACATCTGTAAATGATGTTGTATCACCATCACGAGTGACCCAGACATATAGTCTTCTACAATTGACTTTCTGAAATTGAGAGAAAATCCAGTTGAATGGTATAAATAAGTTGCGCCGTTTGTAAAGGTTTTTAAGGTTTTGGATACCTTAATTGACATTGTGGACCCAAGCAACTTGTGGGAAGAATGTAAAATTTATGTTGATTGACCTGAAACAGAACCAGCTAAAAATGCTCAAACAGATGCACCATCCGCTGAAGTGATGAAGAAATATAATAAAGTCATCACATATTTGAAAGGCAAAATTTCCCCTAAGAAAATTGATTGGGTAAACATTGATAGAACAACTCAATAATTGGAAGGAACAGTCCATGCTTTTTATGAGAGATTGTTGCAGACATTCAAGCAGTACAGTGGAATGAGAATGTGTCAAAGAAGATATGGGACATTTTGTTTATCAATTTGTATACGTATTGAGACCTTAGAACAGTAGCATGACTCAGGAGTATTTAATTTGGCAGCAGACCAAGCCTTGTGGATGAAATTCTCTGGTATGCAAAATACTTTGGGGATGAGATTGAATTGAAGCATAAAATACTTAAGGAGATATTGATGGTCGCACAAGTGATAGCTATTCAGAAAAATCAGAATGTATCCAATGTTGATCACATGTTTGCTGTGCAGGGAGGTTATCAGCAAACTCCTATAATGTGAGGAGTATATGGAATTCAACAACAGGATTTGCAGTCACAAGATAGAGGTTGGGGTGTTTCAATTGATTCACTGAATAAGACAAATCCATGTCACATTTGTGGCACGTTAGGGCATTGGAAGCGCAAATGTCGATTCAATCCAGTTAATCAGGGAAATGAAGGACAAATCAGAATGTTGGACATGCACAATCACAGGGAAATGGCATGGTACAGACTCAACAGGTTAACAGAAAAATAATTAAATCTCCAAATGCGCCTTTAGCCCGGATACCCCAAAAGAATGGCCAGGTTTAGAAATATAATTCAATTCAAGGATTTAATAAAAATTAAGAATCCTTTGTAAATCAGGATCTGTCGCACCAATAATCTTTGATTAAAATAGACAATCCAGACTCAGACCTGTCACAATGAAGATGCCTGAGAGGGGAGGAGGAATGTGTGCTTGGAGCATCCTTAGAGGGGGACCAAAGTGGTCCCTATGTGGATGGCATAGTTAATGGGACTCCTATCTCATTTCTTGTTGACACTGTTGCTACCCACTCTATTGTGAGAACAGTGGAAGTGCCCAATCTACCCCTCTCAGGAGAAAGAATCCAAGTTGTATGAGTGGAAAATAGACAAATGTCAAACTCGGTAACATAACCAATACCTGTCAAAATAGGTTCCTCTGAGGATTTATATAAATTTTTTATATGTGTTATAGAAGTCCAGTTAATTCACTGGGATTAGATTTGCTGTGCAAATTCGATTGTTTCGCTTACAGCTCTTCAAAGGGAATGGAATTCCATACAAATGATGAGGCTGTTGTTTTCAAATTGGCCAAACAAAAATCAGCTTGACCTGCCTCTAGAATTGAGAGACACTGTGTTTCCAGAATCTGTGACTTTACAGGAAAATGTATTGGTCTGATTAAAGGTATTGCTCCAATAAAAATTATTGTGAAGCCTAACGCTGAATTTCTGCGAATCGTGCAGTAAATTTGAGTCCAAAAATCATCGCAGGCAATGCTCCTATGATTAACTTGATGATTGAACAAAGAATCCTGAAAGAAATAATGGAAAGTCCATGTAACTCTTTAATTATGCTTTTGCAGAAACCTTACTGTAAATACCGAATTGCTCAGGATTTGCGCTGGATTAATCAAATTGTGGTTTCATGTTGTCCTGATGTTCCAAATCCAGCTGTGATATAATTCCATGCGAGACTGAGTGTTTCTGTCATTGATTTGGGTCAAGCCTTCTTTTACATTACTTTGCATGAAAACAATCAGTTTCTTTTTGCTTTCTGGTTCGGCAGTCATGTCTTGGCATGGTGCGGAGTCCCACAAGGCTATACAGAAAGCCCCTCTATATTTACTTATATTTTGATAAAAATTAGAGTCTTCGGTGATGCCAAATCATTCTGTCCTTGTGCAGTACACTGATGACCTGTTTGTAGCGTCAATGTTAGATTTGGGGGTCTCTAGTTGGTAGAGGTAGGCACCTTTGACCAAGTAGGGGCCCTTGCGTCTGGTCAGGGTAAGGGGGTACACTCCTAAAATAACCCATGCTCACCCCCTTGGTAGCTTGGCATGAGCAGACAGGCTTATCTCAGAGGCAGTGTGTAAAGCATTTGTGAACACATACAGTAATCAAGTGGCAACACTACAGATGAACACCACACAAGTTTTATATCAAAACTAAAGTATTCTTTATATAGTTTTAACACAAGACCATAAATGACAAAAATCCACAATACTGTACTTAAAATGGTAGAATTAGCTTAGTTCTCTTTAAATGTTAAAAATGCAACACTTTGAGTTCAATGTACCTTAAGATGCGTAACGCTATACAACGAAAGTGTTACAGTGAAGGTGATGCGTCGGTTCCTTACACGCAAGAACGGTGATGCGTTGGGTCCCTACTGATGCATAGGGGATGCGTCGGTTCTTCTCAGCGAGGGGAGGTGATGCGTCGGTTTCTTACTGCGCTTCCGTGGCGATGCGGCATGCAATACCGTGATGCGATGAAGATCTGGTGCAATGAAACAAAGATGGCGTCTTTTCTTTATGCGACACGATGCGGACCGCGACAGGCCCTGTGACACGCTTCTCCATGATGCAGCGGCGCCTGATGCGACATCGATCCTCTTCTCTGGTGATGCGAGGCGCTTCAGCAATGATGTGAGCCGCGACAGGCCCTGCGACATGCTTTCCAGTGATGCAGCGGCGTCTGATGCAATGTCAATCCTCTTCTCCGGCGATGCGAGGCGCTTCGGGGACCCTGCGATGACTCAACGGTTCTTCTGGGCCGCGACAGGCTCTGCGACACGCTTCCCGGTGATGCAGCGGCATCTGATGCGACGTCGATCCTCTTCTCCGGAGATGCGAGGCGCTTTCTCGTTGTGACGCGACAGCGGCAGTGCGGCAACACACTTCTTGCTCGTGAGTCACGCTTCCAGCTCCTTGTGACACGCAGTCCCTCAGAAAGCCTCTCAAAACAGCAGGCACTTCCAAAGAACTCTTGGGGAGCTGGTGGGTGAAGTCTGCTGTCCCTGAGACTTCAGCAGGAGGCAAGCTCTCTCTCAAGCCCTTGGAGATCCTTCACAAGTTGATGAAAGTAGACACAAAGTTCCTCTCTCCTTTCTTTGGCAGTTTAGGCAACCACTGCAGGCCAATCCCTCTAGCTTAGGGATATTCACTCCTCAGTTCCTTTTGTTCCTCTCCTCAGCAAAGGTTTATTCTTGTTTCCCAAATGTGATCTAAAGTTCTTGGGTCCCAATATTTATACTCAGTTTCTCTTTGTTCTCTGAAGGCAGAGAGGCCTTTGCCTAGTCCAAACCAGTTCTGGTTAGTCCTGGAGCACTTTGTTTACATGACTCCTTCTTTCCTTTCACAGTGCAGGGCAGAGACATCAGACGTACCACAGGAGGTGGAGCCAGCATTGTGGAGGGAAGGCAAAGCTCTATTCAGGTCCCAGGTGCAACTCTTCCCACCCATCTGCATGCAGATCTCTCTATTCAGTCCTGTGCTGACTCACCCTGTCTCCTGGAATCCCCCAGCCCCTGTCACTCAAACTCCGGACAAGGACTACACAACCTAGCAGAGGCAGGCTTGGATGGTTAGACAAGAAAATACCTACTTTCTAAAAGTGGTATTTTCAAACACAGAATGTTAAAACCAACTTCACTAAAATATGTATTTTATCATTCTGAGTTCAGGCATACTAAACTTTAATTTCTACCATGTTCCCTGAGTCAGTTAGGATTATAAAATGTAATAATCAAACTGCCCATTCTGGCATATGGGGAACAGGTAGCCTTGCAATAGTGAAAAACGAAAATGGTTGTAATTCACTATTAGGACATGCCACACACACCAGGGCATGTCCTACCTTATACTTACAATGCACCCTGCCCTTGGGCCTACCATAGGGGTGTCTGATATGAAGAAAAGGGAAGGTTTAGGAACTGGCAAGTGGGTGCACTTGCCCAGTCAGTATGGCAGTACCGGACTTCACACAGGCTCTGCAATGGCAAGCCTTAGACACACTTTAACAGGCTGCTTCTGTGGGTGGGACAACCAGTGCTGCAAGCCCACCAGCAGCATTTGGATTACCAGCCCTGGGCACTCCTGGTGCACTGTACTAGGGTCTGATAGGTAAACCAAACCAGCCAATCATGGAATCACTAATCCATACATCAATTTACAATAGGGAGCACTTGCACTGTAGCACTGGATAGCAGTGGCACAGTCCCCAAAGCATCTAACACCAGCAAAAACACATGAGGCAACAGCAAAAAATGGAAGGGAGACCCACACCAAGGTGCCAGGTCTAACAGTCAAGTACACAGGAGGCTTGCTCACGCGATACCATTGTTTTACTGAACCATTTGGCTGAGAATGGACATAAAGTGTCCCCATCTAAATTGCAATTTTGCAGAATAGACATTCTGATATTTTGTACATCATATTGAGAATGGAACAAGGAAAGTGTTCCAAGATAATATCACAGCGATTATAAACATGAGTCCGCCCATACACAAAAGGAAATCTGCATGTTTCTGGGAGTGGTTGGCTACTGTCGTTAATGGATTCCAAATTTCTCTTTGACAGCAAAGCCTCTCCAGAGGTTTACACATAAAGAAGACGTGTCTGATCCGATACCATGGGATGACAATTGAATGCACTGTTTTCCCGAACTGCGAGAGAGTCTTTGTTGAGCTCCAGAGTTATCAATGCCTGACTAGATTTACTCTGTTCTGCAGTGAGCCTGAAGGTTGTGTATTGTCAGTGATAGCTAAAATGCATGGTACTGTGCGTAGACCTGTGGCCTATTTTTTGCCTACTCTTGAAGCCGTAGCGGCCACGTTGCTTGGATGTTTGAATGCTGTTGTTTCAACGTGTGTGAGTCTGAAATAGAGTGAGAATATTGTCATGGGACATCCATTGAAAGTTCATGTGCCTCATTCAGTTGAGGTGTTGCTCACTCGTACTTGAACACAGCAACTTCCCAGCTTTCTTACTCGGTCCTGACGAAGCACCCTGGATCTCCCCCTGAGACCACTAAAGCGCAAAACATGTTGACCAGAACATATGCTCAATAGGGACATATAGTTACCCAGCTACCAAGGGACATAATACCCCTTAAAGCAGCACCATACACTTTATTTTAATAATGACAGAGGGATTACCTTAATAAAAATGACTCACTCTCCCTCCAGCCATTTTTTAATACACCTTCTAGAACTTCACTGCCACTTACACCCACGCACCCATACGGCTTCATCAAAAGATGTCTGAAAAAGAGACCCTTCGGGGGACCCGTAGGGCATTGCAGCGCCGGCCCAACGAGGAGCAAAAGCCCAATGATGAAGCATGACATCCTTCAGGGTATGTGAGGGCATCAAGATGAGGACACACTGCCCCCCACAATTAGAGTAGGACACAACAAGAGTACCTCTTACTTTCCTTCTTTCTCGCTGTACCACGGAACAGTGAATCAGTTTTGGTAGAAGCTGAGCATCTGCCTGTTATCTAGAACAGTGTTTTCCAAACTGTGGGTCAAGAGCCACTGGTCAGTAGAAAGCAGATGTTTGGTGGGTTGCCAAAGTCAGAGCAATAAATAAAGATTCATTTTAATTCTGTGTTTAACTTGTCATGCTCGCCAGTGATTTAAAGACAAACTTCAAAATTCAGGATGCTTTATTTTTTTTAAGAAGGGGATTGGTGCTTACTTTTGTTTCCCTGACTGCAAAGTAAGAAGAGTTTTAAGGTGAATTATGTGACAATGTTGGATTTTATTTTTACACAACAAAATGTAAATACCTGTAAATTAACTGTATTCATCCAGCAGTTAGGAAGGAAAAATGAAGCACCTATTTTTGTAATTCCGAAGTGTGCTGGAAACAGATTTTAATAGGATAAAAACAAATCAAGACGCTTACTTGGTGTTGCACAAATGATAAATACTCACAGAAACCTGATTTTCACTCATTCTCACATGTGTGCTGTATAGTTTTATCAGCAAAACTGTATGTCTGTGCAAATATAGTGGCCATTTCAATGGAAAACATGCTGAATGTAAATGACAACATGCTACCACACTATGCTTTAGTTACATTCAGAAATCACCCACCTCATGTCAATTAAAGTTAGGTGGGTTGCAAACATTTGTTGTTCAAAAAAGTGGGTCCTGATTCGAAATATTTGAGAACCACTGATCTAGAAGACTGCCTTCCTACCTACCTGCTTGGAGAGGGGCGGAGAGTGCCTGGACATGCAAGAGGATAGACTGGTCTAGAAAATAATCTGAGGAATTTTCTGAGGTATGGGTCACCCATGAAATAGTTGACTGCTTAAAGGAAGCAAAGCCGATCTTACCTGATGCCTGCAGGGATCCCAGGTCTCCCATTGGTGCTCCCACTTGGCCTGTCATTTGTGTTCTCAACTCAGAGGGCCTAGCCTTGCTGGGTCAATTCAAGGAGCTCACCCAAGATAAGCTGTGGCTTCAGCCTTCAGGTACACATCTGGGGCAAAACCTCAGAGTAACCAGAATTCGGTGCAGAGATTCTGGTCCCCAGGTATCCCCCACCAAATTCTGGTCACCTCATAATTAGTGCCTAAATGCAGTTCCCCATTAGTACATTGATAACATGATGGGTCTCTTTTCCCTTTCACTTGTAAAGTGATATACCATATACCCATGGTTTGTAAATTAAATGCTACTAGTGTGCCTGCAGCCCTGATTGTGCCAGCCAAACAAGTATCCTTTCAAATCTGTCTCAGGCCTGCCACTTGAGGGCCTGTGTATGCAGTTTACTGCCATTTTAACTTAGCCTTTAAACCCCATTGCCAAGCCTGAAACTCTCTTTTTAGTATACATGTGTCACCCCTAATGTATGCCCTGGGTAGCCCATAGAGCAGGGTGCTCTGTAAGTAAAAGGTAGGACATGTACTTTTAGGTTTTGCATGTCCTGGTAGTGACAAACGCTTAAATCCAAATGAATGCTTCTATACTGTGAGGCCTACTCCTCTCATAGGTTAGCATTGAGAATTCCTTAATACAGTTTTTATGCTGCAATTCATGATTATAAAGGAGTGGCTGTGTCATGTTTAATATCTTTGGAATGGTAATGGTAAATCCTTTTTACTGGTAAAGTTGGATTTACCATTACTATTTTAGAAATGCCACTTTTAGAAAGTGGATATTTCTCTGCTCTTATTGCTCTGTGTGCCTGGAGCCTGTCTCCAATACACATCTGAGATGGATTACAGCCTGACTTTGTGCATTCCCTGTAGACAGCCACAAACACACGATGGTTAGCTATGTCTGAATACTCATCTGCATTCTGATGGACCTTCCTAGGCAGGAGCTGATACTTGCAACTTAACAGGTCGTGTCCACACCAAGGGCTGATTGCCCCCTTCTTAAAGTCTGGAGCCAGGGCTGGGAAGAAAGGGCTCTGGGCACTTCAGAGACCCTTCCTTGAAGTCACCCCCACTTCAAAGGCACAACTGTGTATAAGTACTGGGTCTCTGACCCCTCCAAACCAGAGACCTCTGGACCTACGCAAACACAAAGAGATGATGGATGGAGCACTGAAACTTTTCAGACACTCACCCCCAGTCACAGATCTGTGTTGAATCCATCATCATTCTTTAGCTCACTTCGCCACCCCAATTCAGACACAGCTATATGCAAATCAGTCTTGACCGTGTGCCTCATTGGAACAGTCCAGACCGAACTGCCAAACCATGTCTTCCCTGGACTGGAAACAAGCATCCTGGGACTGGTTTCGGGGTAACCCCCCTCAAAAGCCAGACTAGCTTGAATCCAGTGGCAAAGTGCGAAAGGGACCCGCGTCTGGGTATACCCTGCCAACTTAGGACGAACAAAGCAAACACAAGGAGATGATGGACAGAGTGCTGAAACTTTTCAGACACTCACCCCTAGTCACAGATCTGGGTTGAATCCATCATCATTATTTAGCTCACTTCTGGACCTACAACTGAACTCTGTCAGAAGAACTGCTGTGCTGCATCAAGTACTAACACTCTGCTACACTGCTTAACTGGAAGGTTTGATTTTCTCTTGTGATGCACTGCTGCTTTCTGACCCTGCTGAGGAAAGCTGGACTCTGCCTTGCACCAAAATGATCTCCAAGGGCTTGTTGGCTTGCCTTCTGTTGGGCGAGACTCATGGCTATCAAAGTCTCTACCTCTTCTTTTGTTCTTGATTCACTGAAAGTGGACCCAGATACTTGATTCCGAGGTACTGATGCATCTGCTGACTTTGAGAGCAGAAATTGACGAATCGTACCTGTGGCAGAAGCAGAACCCAGCGCATCACATCGGAACCGCTATAGAGCCTGCAGAAACCAATGCACGTCACCGAGATTCACCGCTGCCCCAGTTTAGTGCGATCGTTGCATCCCCTCGACTACGTGGAGAAACCCAGTGCATCGCTTCAGAACCATCGCTTCCTGGCTTCGGCTCTTCATCTATGGAACCGGCGCATCACCATCACTGCATGGTGAAAATCGATCCATCATCTACTGTGTGATCAGCATTGATGCATCGTTAGACACATTGCTTAATGGCACCTGCATCTCACTGTTGCAACCGGGATAAGGTGCTGTGTTCACCAGGGCCTGCATGGGTCCTGTATCTGGCCTGCGCTCCATCGTGGTTGGCCCAAGCTATTGACTTTGCCCCAGTCCACAGTGACCAGATAATCCCCATTGGCGCTTATTGCTTCTGAGCACTAGAACTCTTTTGCATCTTAAAAAATTCATAACTCTGGTTCTACTTATTCAATTTTTGTCGTGTTGGTCTTGATTTACTAATAAAAGTATTGTCTATCTTTCTAACATGGTGTGGAGTCTTTTTTGTGGGGTGTTCTTGGTGTTACTGTGTGTGTTGCACAAATACTTTACACATTGCCTTTTTAGATAGCCCTAACTACTCTGTGCCAAACTACCAGTGGGTGAACACAGGTTATCTTTTAGTGTGTATGTAGTTTACTCTGACTAGAGTGGTGGTTCCTGCTTGGAAAGGATGCATACCTCTGCCAATCAGAAACCCCAGTTCTAATAGTCATAGTACCTTATAATATAATTTTCAGTGAGATAATTGCAGTTGTCTACATTTTATATTATGTTCTCATTTCTTTTACCTTTCAATTTTCATTAAAAAAATTAAAATTAAAAATGACCATGCATTTTCCAGACCAGCAGAGCTGGCAGTGCACTTGGTGTTTTTCATAGTAATGACATGACTTTTGGGACTGTCCATACATTGACAGCCATCACAACACAAAACAACAGAACCTTTTGCATATGCAGTGACAAATGTTATTTTGAATGCCTTCAAGGTAAATTGAAATTTGGATGGAATCAGTAATGAGTCTTCGTCAATTAAAAAATTCAAAACAACAGAAAACAAAAAGTCCACTAAACCTTTCGGGTGTTTGATTTTCCTGATATATTGTAGCCACTCACTATACAGCTAATTTTGTATTTAGTGCTCTTTTCTGTCCATTCTGCAACTCTTACCTACATTTCAGGCTTTTCTTATTGCACTCATTTTCTTTTTTAGTTCGCAGCCTACCAGACAGCACTGCAGTCTGGTTTGCTAAAGACATTTTGGGGACTTTCAGAAAGTTGACCTAGGCAAGCATTCCGCTCATTGATTACCAGTGTCTTTGTGCTTTGTAACTCAAATGTTTTGCTTCATATTTGCTTACTTTATTTGCTTTATACTCTTCATGATCAGTTCGTCCCTCCCGTTGCTAAATCTGTGTTTACTGCATTCTTCCACAAACTCGCTTTCTTTAAACATTCCTTTATATCTTATTCTTATCTTGTCACATTTGCTGTGCATTCAAAGACCAAGGTCAAATGATAGGCACTGTCTTATCTTTCCAAGAGCTCCCAGTCTATAAACATGCCTCTAAATGTTGTTCTTACCTGATCACAATTTGCTGTACATTCAAAGACCAAGGTCAAATATCTTCATAAAGCACTTGTTTACTTTGTTTTCTCTGAATTCGAAGTGAGAGGATTTATGTGACAATCTTGCATGGATACTGGGAGAAGGAAAGAGTTTTTTGTAACAAACTGTGTAAGTATTTCAAAATATATCATTATTAGAAACACAAATGAAGCACATTTTTGTTATTTCCACACATTTTCGTCTGTGCACTGTATAGTTTTATTAGTAAAACTGTATATTTGTGTAATGGCCATTTTAATTGAAAATGTGTTGTCTGTAATGACAGTGTGCTACCACACCATGCATAGTTCACACTCTACGCCCCTTCACTCAACTCTGGACCACTCCACTTTATACCACGCCACTACACTCTGCTCCACTTACTCTACTCCACTCAGCACAACTGTACTCTTTACCATTGCACTCCATACAACTGCACTCTAGTCTGTACCACTCCACTTTACACCCTTCCACATGCCACTGCCCCTGTACTTCATCACTCTACCCCACTGCACTCTACAGTACTTCGCGCTATGCCTCTCTACTCTACCCTGTTCTATTCTACTCTATGTAAATGCACTCTTAGCCACTCTACTGTACACCACTGTGCTCTTCACCAATGCACTTTACACCACTCCAGCCTAGGCCACCCCAATCTACTCTGCAACAATGCACTCTACGCCACTACACTCTAGACCAATACACTCCACACCAATGCACTTTACTCTGTAACACTCACCTCTATGCCCTGGCACTCCACACCAATCCACTGTATGCCATTCTAATCTACTCTTTTTTTTTTTTAACAGAGATTTATATAGCGTGAACTTGACCTGATTCGGGTATCAGAGCGCTTTACATAGCACCAGTTTCGTTAGATGAGGACACATTCATTTGTTTTGTTAGGCACGGGGAAATTATGTGATTTGCCCAGAATCATAGGATGTTCAGCATCGTTGCCAAGACTCAAACCCAGTTCCCCAGATTCGAGGTCGACCGCACTAGCCGTTAGGCCACCTCCTCTCCACTCTTCATCACTACATTCTATGCCACTGCACTCTACACCACTTTACTCAACGCCATTGCACTCTATGCCACTCCACGCAACTGCACTCTAACCTGCACCACTCCACTCTATGCTATTTTACCTAAGTCTTGTAACGTAGTTCCTATTTCCCTAATAGGCTCTGTGCATTGGAATAATATACACTATAGTTTTGGCATAGGACTGAGGTCATTATGCCCCTATCAAGTATATTAAACTTAATTACTTTGTGTGCCAGATAACTCAGAGGCCACTAGAAACTCCTTGTGAAACAAGAAGGGAGTAGTTTCTGGCAACCGCATAAACATGACAACTTTGTTTCCCTTTAGAATCGGAACACTCTCAGAATCGTGGAAACAATAGATAACAGTTTCACTCAGCTAATCATGCATGCTCAGTTTCTGCATTGTTTACAAAGAAAGAGTAGACTGGCGTTTCAATAAAAGGATTTATTGAACAGTCTTATTTCTCGTGTAAGAGTTATGTGCTGTTACAATCATAAGACAGTATGCAAGATATATTATGTACAGCGTAAACAGTAGAAAGAAATAATACTGCGCTAGCATTATCTTTTAGCTATGGCACATATATTCATATACACAAATAACATAGGCTAAAAATGCGAGTACTCATACGATGCGTTCTCTAACTAGTTCTACTCCAGTGTACCTAAGTGTAGGACAAGGTAAGAAGTAGGTGCTGTATTCTATAGTATGGTATGCTATAGTTTGTATGCCAAGTTTGTATGCCAAGAGACCCTCTAGGTTCTAGTCAGCTCCATACCTTAAGAATGAGAGAGGTTGGAATCTCTATCCGGTTCTCGAACTCTAACACCCCGCGAAGGGAGTCAGAACACTGGAAGCTGAATTCTCTGCGAGCAGGGATGACAGCGTCTTGTCAGTGCGTCAGGCCGGGACATGGGCTCCTCTAAGTCAAGGTCTCCTCCTTGCTTGCCGCCGTATCAAGTCTTGCAGCTGAGCCGTGGCTTGCCATGGTATGGGAAGGTATATTTATACCTGGAAGGTATTTAGGAATGTTTGCATTGACGTAAAGTGGGGCAGAGGAAGACGTCATGTATGAACCCTTAGGGTATAGCGGTTCATGCATAATAAATGAGTTCTTGGAGAAATCAATAATCCTGGGCTAGGGAAACTTCCAACAGCTTAAGGGTCTGTTTTCTAAGAACTCGTTGTGAAGTTGGGGTGGATGGATGTAGGTAACCATGCATGGCATGGCTAATGCCTAAATAAGGACTGGGATCCTATGCCTATATAAGGGCAATGCGAATTGTGCTCATATAAGGACAAGTATCAGGAAAACCTATATACGGACACCTAAAGCGGAATACAACACTCTGAAATAATCTACTCTACACCACTGAACTCTGAGCTACTCTACTCGACTCTGCAACACTCTACTTTATGCCACTCAACCGTACTTCACTCTGCTCTTAACCACTGCACTCTGTGCAACTGCACTCTACACAACTGCACTCTATGTCACTGCACTCTACTCTGAATTACTGCGCTCTATCCTGCTGCTTCTATACTGCTCTACTCCACTCTACACCACTGCACTCCGACACTCTACTCTGCAATACTGCACTCTCCATCACTGAACTCTATGCCACTCTGTACTACTCCACTCTACTCTATGCCACTGCACTCCATGCCACTTAACTCTACTCTGTGCCACTGCCCCCTGCGTCATTCAGCTCTATGCCACTCCACTCTGCACACCTCTACACCACTGTACTCTGCGCCACTACATTCTGCACCACTCTACTCTGCGCCACTCGTGTCGAGGGACAACACTTCTGCTACTCCCGGCATTGTAATGACACAGGGCCTCATTTACAAAAAATTTGCATAGGGCAGAGCTGCAAGTCTTTTTGCTGCTCTTTCCTACGCCAATTTGAAAGGGCAGAAATGCACTATATTTACGAAATACAGTGCAATCTTGTCCTTTCAGCCAGCGCACAATGTGGTGCCTAGCGCTAATCCAGGCACCTTCGCACCATGGTGCAAGGGTGTCTACGTTGTTGGCAGGATAGTTTTTGTGCAGGAAGGGGCACCTCCTGTACAAAAACAATAATTGGAAACATTTTCCTCGTTCTCTGTGTGCTACAGAATGTAAAACACAAGGAAAGATGAAAAAAAGAGGACAAATTAAAACAATTCTCCTTGTTACGCCTGCTCTGGGGAGACGTAAGCTTTTGGTGCTCCCCCAGGTTTACGTGATTTTGTAAATCTGGGGCAGCGTCAAAATCCGTGGGTGTTGTATAGGAGCACCCACCGCAAGGCCCATGGAATGCCTCCTTGACTCAGAGTAAGGCAATGTAGCACTTTGCGCTGCCTTGCCTTGCTCCATATCAAACAGGCCATGCAAAGCCATGCTGGGTGGCATTGCATCACCTGATAGATATGATTGAGAGGTCTGCGCCACCGGAGCATCTAAAAAAGTGATGCTCCGACAGGGCAGGCATCTTGTTTATAAGCCCCTAAATGCCCATGGTTTTAGTCTCCGGGTGCTGTAGCACCATACCAATGAAAAAAAAATAATAATTGTCCTCTAGCAGGTTATTTGCCTTGGAAAGAAAGGCTGGTCAGACTTTGGCACTGACCAGCCGCAAACTCCCTCATGTGTGCATTCTCTAGAACCATAAATCACATAGCTTTTTGAAAGTACTCTGTGGTTGAATCATGAAAAATGTAGGCAGTAGGACACTCATATCAATATGCATACAATGTGCGTATATTTCTATATTTTCTTGACTCCGAAATCCCACACACACTCAAACAAGGAGTTCTGCATTTTCCTTGCATTTTTCCTGTACATCTGCTGAGGGGTTAAGGTTAGAGTTATGAAAATTTCCCTTTTTTGATATCAAAATTCAAAAACAAGTATACATATGGGGAAATACTTTCCCGTCTACCTCCAAAAAATATATGGTTGTCCCATTCTCTGTTCCTTCCTACCCACAACATTAATGCACTAATGTCTTCTGTTTTAATAAACCATTTACATACATACACTTGCTATGTTAGTTCTATGGTTACTTGAAAAACAATCCCAACACTCCAATTAACGTTATTACAATTCACATTCTAATACTCTAATTTTAAACACAACAAAGATTATACGTGGATGTGGGCTAATCACGATTATAATGCATCCCTACAAATGAAAGAGCAAACATTTTCGATGCGCTCTATCAGCTCCCACCTCTGATGGCGAGTGTCATCACAATCACCTTCATTTCCCCATAAGGAAATCTCCTTGCAGAAAAGACCGACCGAAACAGAAGTTGTAGCCAACTTTCCTTGTCTGAACTTTTCCAGGTTCTTGAGATTCTTATAGTGACTGTCCTGCAGTCTTTCTATTCGCCTCTCTTACATTCTATGAGAACTCTCAACTTGCCTTGTTCTATGCCATTTATACATTTAATGGCACCTAACATTATGATGATACAAATTACAACTATGATGATGGGCTTCAAAATATAACCAAGAATTCCTTTTCCAAGATTTGCAAACTAACTCCCAACCTTTCCAAATCCTTGACCAGTTTTATCTCAAATTCCTTCAGTAGCTAGGTTATGTATCTTATGATGTATGTCAGTGATGTTACTTAAATATTTCCACAGATCCTTGCTATGGTCTGGGATATGAGTACAGCCCTGTTGAACCCTCAACATTTTACAGACTCCACCTTCCTTTGCTAGCAATACACCTAAAGCAATACGTTTTTGCATCACCATAGCCCTTATTGGGACCATCTCTTTATCTACAAGAAATAAAGACAGGGTTGTATACACTGACAACTTATCCACTAGTGTCGATAATTTCCTAACGTTCACATAATTCAGAACCACTCCCAGACTCAGTATCATTGCTCCAAACACATCTTCCACAATCTCTCCACGTTTCTCACGATGAGACTGTTTCCCTTCTAAAGGCCACAAATCCTCCCCATGATACATTTTCGGAGTTATAACAGCTACATAACATGTACTATACCAAATTTGTGGCAATCAAACTTATGCATTCCTCCCACATATGAAATACATATTCAGCACCACCTGTATTGTGTCCTGCAATGCCCTCTTTACAGACTCGTCAATTAGCAAGATGTGATCACATTCCCTCTGTCCCACAAATATCTTATAATAATATGTTTGTGTCTGTCTGATGCAAAGTTTCCCCCATTGTTGCAAATCCAAGGCAATTAGACCATAACTTCCGTTTGCCCTATGGGTTAACTCCTCCTTAGTCCATTTACATCTCTACTGTCTGGTCTTAATAATGATTGCCTATGTCTATCTGATCTACAAATTTCTTTTCTATATCAGTTAACAGGCAGGTTGGGTTATGCCTGTGCGCATAAGCTGTATCTAATGTAACAGAAGGTACAAAATATTTTACCATTCTCTCTTCCAGAGCTTGTAAGTTGGAACCTCTGAAAGCACTACATCATAATTTGAAAATTAATACTCGTACTGTCCCTTGCCATAAAACATGCTAAGTAATATACTACAAGTGATACCATATGTCAGAGGGAGGTGGTGATACCTAATCCACTCCTCTACCAATGCTGGTAACTGCATGCACATTTAACAATCTCTCACATTCTTTGTATCCACATACTCGTACAGCAGATTTGCATACGCATTCAATGTATAAGCATCCTTAGATAAATCTACATGTAATAAGCAACTAGTTTCTTCTATCATACCTATGTTGGATCCTAGTGTAACCTCTTTTGTACTTGAAGTAGAAGGCGTGGATGTCCCTTGCACTCCCACCCCTTCAACCTCTGTTTCATGTGATGTCACTGACCATGTCATGGGTGATGTAATATGTGACGTCATCAGCAGTGCATTGCGGGCGCGCGAGTTATAGTTAGCTGAACTAACTATAACGGGGGAATTTCAATGGTTTTGTATGAGCGAAATGTCCAACTAACTATAACGCACCTGAAACCTATGGTTTTTTTCAGTGAATTTCTAAGGTTTTTTAAATGCTAATTCCTAACTATAACGTGCCTGAAACCTATGTTTTTTTCAGTGAATTTCAAAGGTTTTGTAAATGACAATTTTTAAATGTCTTAATTGTTATATTGATTTTTTTTATACTGATTTCCTACATTTTTTTAAACTTTATTTGTAGATATTTTATTTTTTAAATTACATTATAATTACATTATACACTACTTTACGAAATATACTTTCTCAGAACGAATTACTTTAGTATAAATACTTTGCAAATAGGCAATAGACTTTTACTTAAATATTTCCACAGATCCTTGCTATGGTCTGGGATATGAGTACAGCCCTGTTAAACCCTCAACATTTTACAGACTCCACCTTCCTTTGCTAGCAATACATCTAAAGCAATACGTTTTTGCATCACCATAGCCCTTATTGGGACCATCTCTTTATCTACAAGAAATAAAGACAGGGGTGTATACACTGACAACTTATCTACTAGTGTCGATAATTTCCTAACGTTCACATAATTCAGAACCACTCCCAGACTCAGTATCATTGCTCCAAACACATCTTCCACAATCTCTCCTGCACTTGTACCATGTTTCTCACGAGGAGACTGTTTCCCTTCTAAAGGCCACAAATCCTCCCCATGATAAATTTTGGGAGTTATAACAGCTACATAACATGTACTATACCAAATTTGTGGCAATCAAACTTATGCATTCCTCCCACATATGAAATACATATTCAGCACCACCTGTATTGTGTCCTGCAATGCCCTCTTTACAGACTCGTCAATTAACAAGATGTGATCATATTCACTCTGTCCCACAAATATCTTATCATAATATGTTTGTGTCTGTTTGATGCAAAGTTTCCCCCATTGTTGCAAATCCAAGGCTATTAGACCATAACTTCCGTTTGCCCTATGGGTTAACTCCTCTTTAGTCCATTTACATCTCTACTGTCTGGTCTTAATAATGATTGCCTATGTCTATCTTCTATCTGATCTACAAATTTCTTTTCTATATCAGTTAACAGGCAGGTTGGGTTATGCCTGTGCACATAAGCTGTATCTAATGTAACAGAAGGTACAAAATATTTTACCATTCTCTCTTCCGGAGCTTGTAAGTTGGAACCTCTGAAAGCACTACATCATAATTTGAAAATTAATACTCGTACTGTCCCTTGCCATAAAACATGCTAAGTAATATATTACAAGTGATACCATATGTCAGAGGGAGGTGGTGATACCTAATTCCCTCCTCTACCAATGCTGGTAACTGCATGCACATTTAACAATCTCTCACATCCATTGTATCCACATACTCGTACAGCAGCTTTGCATACGCATTCAATGTATAAGCATCCTTAGATAAATCTACATGTAATAAGCAACTAGTTTCTTCTATCATACCTATGTTGGATCCTAGTGTAACCTCTTTTGTAATTGAAGTAGAAGGCGTGGATGTCCCTTGCACTCCCACCCCTTCAACCTCTGTTTCATGTGACTCTGTAATGTATATAATAATGACTACAGCTATTACTATGATTACTCCTACGATGACTGTGCCTATTACACACTTATTTCTACAGTTCGAATTTACAGGCTCCATCTTGAATTAGATTCAATTCACAACCTGCAGAAAGGCAATCAAAATGTCTTCTTTACTTCTCATTTATTACACACAAGTGATGGCTTGAAGTCCTGGAGTTCGATTGTAATTGGTTCATAACACAATTATTTACACAGTTCAAAGACTTCCCTAGCCATCTTTCTTTTTCTTTTGAAAAGTCCATAAGTGTATTCTTCATCCACTCTGGCCTAGGTTATCTTCCTAGAGCAACAGGAAAGTTTATTTACAGTTCAATTTACATCGTGTATAAGGTCAGAACCAAGTTCTTCAATTACACGTTGCAGGATTTCTGTATGAAGTACTATCATCTCCTGAACTGAAATTTGATACCCCAAAGTTAGAAATGAAAGTTCACTTCGAATCAGGTTCCGCAAACAACTCAGCCTTGGAGTGTCTAGTACAGTCAATGTCAGAACTCCGTGAGCTTCTGCTCCAAGAACCAATAATTCAATTTCAATTATCAATGCTAAGGTTCCTTATCTCACTCGTCCAGATCTCAGTCTCCCAGACCTCGCAGTGCACTACATCTGTGATCAGACATGTCCACTCAATCAAATCGTTGCTAGTGCTAATCAACACTGTGGCTGGCACCGCAGGCAAGTGCATCGCCCACTCCATTAACATCTCATCAGATTAGAGTCCTGTACTCCTATTTTAAGGACAGCGCAAGCACCAAGGGCAGCGCATCAGGTCAATTCAAAGATGTTGAAGCAGACTCTTTCGCCATCGTCATCTTGAGTGTTACATTAACCAGCTACACAATTTCAGATGCCTCTGGTCTATAACTACAATGTAACCTTTGATCAATTTGTAAGGGAGCACACAGCAGCTTCATGATTTCATTGTGGAAATGGGTCCCTCTATCGGACTCCAATGAAGTTGGAAATCCAAACCGCGGTATCAACTCTCGAAGAAATAGCTTTGCTACCGTGAGGCTATCACATCTTCTAGTTGGATAGGCCTCAGCCCAATGTAAAAAGACGCATACCACCACCAAAATATACCTCAGTCCATTGCACCTGAGCATCTCAATGAAATCTAACTGTGTACTGTTATAGGGACCTCCCGGCCTCTCAACAGGACTCAACGCAACCACAGTTTTCTTCTCAGCATTCATTTGTTGACATGTAACACACCTGTGACACACTGCCTTTGCATACACACAGAATTTTAGATTAAACCACGTTTGTCTGAACACCCGCACCATAGCGTCTCTCCCAAGGTGAACTGCTCCATGGATCTGTCTTGCCATAGGACTCGTAATCTGGCAACACTGCTCTATCTTCAGTTGAAACCAAATGCCATTGTCCCATTTCTCACAACCTGCCTTAATCCAACTAGCTTCTTCTTGATCTGACACTTCTCCCTGCAGACGCTTGACCTCATCCCAAGTGTCTGCTATGCCTAGCATCATGTTGAGTTTGGTCTTCTATATACAGCACAAAAGCGTGCAACTTTGTCAGCATAGTGATTTCCCTTAGAAACAAAGGGGCAGATTTACGAGCCCCTTGCGTTGCCAGTGCGTCACTTTTTGTGACGCACCAGCTGCGCATTTTTCTGCCTCATATTTACAAGGACAGGAAAAGTCACCCTGCGTGGCTTCTCCTGTCCTTGTAGATACAGTCCTTTTTTTTTTATTAGCATTTCGTTAAGGTACAGAACATTACAACAACAGAACAGGCCAGTTTGTTGTCACAGCAATATGGAACTTGGCTTATTTGCATATTATGCAGTGGTACAGAAAGCAATAGTTGTTCTCGTCGTACTTACATCTCTAATACATGGGAACACTAATCACATAAATCCAAAAGCTCTTTGACAGCAGTATACGAAACTACGAGTTCTAGAACACAGAATAGTATAATACTACACAGGGTTTGTACAGGCCGAATCAAACATATACAATCATCACCACAGTCCTCAAGTAGTTAAAATCAGGTGTCCGCCACAGAACCCGTGGTACCTGCTAGGTCTCCATATCTATTCTGCAGTTTACGTGTCACCAGTTTGATCCTCCCCAGCAAAGTCACTCTGTCCCTGAACCCATGTCAGGAATGGTTCCCAAATGTCGCGGGCCGAGAAGTGGGGGGCATAAGTTCCTAGAATGTACTCAACTGTGTGTGTCCGTAGGTGACATCAGCAATCCAACCCTTAATCGATGGTGCCCTCCTCCTACCCCAATGTACCGCAATTTGTCGCTTAGCATATAGTAGAAGTAGAGCATACAACTTACGCAGCTTGGGCGGTGTGTCTTTGACATATCCCAATAAACCTAGAATGGGAGATGGAGCCTCTGGCACTCCAACAATTTGGCTCACTGAGGTAAATATTCTGGACCAATACTCTGCAATCTTTGGACAACCCCATGCCATGTGCAGAAACGAAGCAGGGGAATATTTGCAACGCCAACAGCTATCATCCTCTCTTATTCCCATACGGTGTAGACTTATGGGTGTTCTATAAAATCTGTGCAGACATTTAAAATGAATCAGTCAGAGCCTGTAGTTGGGAGTGAGCTCATTATGTTGTCCACAACAGAAGACCCACTGTGCTTCTGTCAATGGGGTGGGAAGATCTTCGTTCCAATATTGAAGGGATTTAGCTGTACCAATGGGTCAGTGTTTTGCATGTGCGTGTAGAGTCGCGTGATAAGATTCAGCAGGTTTTCCAATGCAGGTAGAGCCGGGGGGGGGGCTGCCGGGAAGTCCCTGCAAAGGGCACGACACGTCGCTCGTAACTTATGATACAGGAATAGTTCGGAGAAGGGCACCGTTTGACCCTCGTCTGCCGATGGAGGGGCCCCAAATTCATTGTCGGGAAATAGGTCAGCGAAGGTGTGAATTTGCATTTTCTGTTCTAGTGACTTACTAATCCCGTCTCCGATACAGGGCATCATTGGGTTCTGTGCCAGCGGGATCGAGGGGGCATACAACACCGGAATTCCCACCCGTTTATGCAGCTCATCCCATGCCCAACGCAGCGTACCGGCAGTGTCTATGTCTCCGTGAGGATGCTGCGATGGTTTATAAATAGCCACTTTAAGTGGGATAGGCGCAACTGCATCAAGCTCTACTGCCACATGGGGTTGGAATGGTGTGGGGTGTACCCAAAAGTGCTGAGCCTGAGCACAGAGCGCATAAAGGTGCATGTCCAGAGCGCCCTGTCCACCCTGACGCAGCGGGAGCATAAACATGTCCCAGGATGCCCTAGCCTGTCCAACCGCCCAAACCAAGGAAATACGATGCGACTTAAGAGTGGTAAAAGAGTGCAGCGTGAGTGGGATCGGAATATTTACAAATAAATAGAGAAATTTGGACAGAATGACCATTTTAGCCAACGCTATCCTCTCAGCTAGGGACAGCCGCAACTTAGCCCATATTGTCACCTTCTCCTCCAACCACACGACAGCCCGCTCATAAATCAGATTCCAAACCTCCTGTGTAGCCCGACTAATCGAAATTCCCAAGTATTTGACAGCCTCAGCTTCCCACTTTCAGGGATATTCGGAAGAGACCCGTGGCGTTCCATCCGTCAGGGGAAATATCACCGATTTTGCCCAATTTACAAAAATACCAGCCAGGCCTCCGAAACGGATAAACTCCCTCAAAACTGGGTCAAGATTCTCCTCCGGGTTAACTAGATAAAGAGTCACGTCATCAGCATATAACGATATGAGTAGGCTCCTGGACCTAAACCCTATACCGCGTGCCGGTATGATGTTGTCAGATACGGGCAACCAGGGGCTCCATTGCTATAGCGAACAATAGCGGGGAAAGGGGGCAGCCCTGCCATGTGCCGTGTGATATAGGGAAGGGATCAGATAATAATCTGTTCTCCCTGATCTGAGTGCTGGGTAGGGTATATAATAACCTTATCCTTTTGATGAAAAGTGGGCTGAACCCCATACGGCCCAGTATGACAAACAAATATGGCCACTCGAGTGTGTCAAAAGCCTTGGTGATGTCTAAAAAAAACACTGCAGCGTGATCCTCTGAATGTAGAGAATGCAAAGCTGAAAAGATAGTACGTAAGTTATGAGAGGTCGACCTCGCCGGGATAAACCCTGACTGTTCCGGGAGCGCAACCAAAGGGAGCAATGATTGTAGCCGGTTTGCAATCAGCTTAGCTAGGATTTTTACATCCACATTTAGCAACAATAGTGGTCTATATAAATCTACCTCAGTTTCTGGCTTCCCGGGCTTCAACAAAGTAATAATTATGGCTTCCCTCATGGACTTAGGCAGCACTCCCTCCTCCAGAGCCTCCTCATACACCACCAGCAGCCTATGCGCCAATTCCTCAACATACGTATTGTAAAAAGAAGTAGTCAAGCCATCAGGGCCGGGGGCCTTGTCAAGCGGTAAGCTTTTTATGACCTCGGTGGTGAACGGGAAGTCCATATATTTTCTGTGGGTGTTATTGAACCAGACTAATGCAATCGAGTCCATGAAGGACTGCATCCCCTCTGGGCATGTATCCTGGGAGGCAGTGTGCAGGTGGGAATAAAAATCGGAGAAAGCGTTTAGAATTTCCAACTGTCCCGTGACAACGGTGTCTGGTGCAGAGTGCATTTCATGGATAAACGTGGTGGATCTAGACGGCCTGATCATGCCAGCCAACGTACGTCCTGGCCTATCCCCCTCCCCGTATCGCCTTGCCTCTGCATATTTTCCAAGGAACTTAACCTCCTGCTGCGCCTCCTGAGAGAAATCCAGCAGCTTTGCCTTCAGGAGGCCGACAGTTTCTGAGTCGCCAGTGGAATAAAACCTCTCCTCAAGCTCCCTAATGTGAGCCTCCAGGGAGGCAATCGTGCCCCTGATAGCCTTCAACACTCCCGCCTGTCTGGCAGTGCACTTAACCCTGAAGACAACCTTAAATGCCTCCCAAAGTGAAGCCTCTGTGTCTACTGAACCCGCGTTCAGATCAAAATACTCATTAATATCCATCTGTATCTCCTCTTTAAAGGCTTCATCAAGTAGGGCATGTGGTGGGAGGCACCAGGTGAAGGTGCGTTGAGGCGAGCTCGGAATCGACAATTTCAACAAACATGGAGCGTGATCTGACAGTGAGCGTGGCATGTGCATTTCATCTGAAGTCCAAGTGGCTACATCGTGAGATGTTAGCCAAAAGTCCAAACGGGACCATGCGCTGTGATGATCAGAGATGCAGGTACCCTCCCTGACCAATGGGTGTCTGCTACGCCAAATGTCTACCAAGTCGCCGTCAGAAATTATAGCCCTCAGGGCTGCGCCGGCCATGGGATGTAAGGAAAGGGAAGCTCCCCGCCTGTCCAAGTCATCATCTAGGATAGCATTGAAGTCGCATCCCCACAATATCGTACTGCAGCCTGTCGCCCTGACTTTCGTCCAAATATTGCTAAAAAACTCAGGGGAGTCTACGTAAGGGCCATAGACAGCCACAATAACCATGGAGACCCCACATAGAATTCCTTTTATAAAGGTATATCGTCCCTCTGAGTCAACATGTACCAACCCCTCCCTCCAATCCAACCCCCGCTTAATCAACACAGCCACTCCGCGCGCATAATTGGAATATACAGAGGAGTAAACATTTCCCATTGAGGTGTGTCTTCTGCAATAAACAGATATCTATATTATGTCTGGATAAGTAAGCATGGACCAATCTTGATTTTCTACCGTCATTAAGCCCTCGGATGTTCCAAGTAAGGCAATTTAGTGTATTATTGAGGATGTGTGTAGTTTGCACCCACAAATCCCATATGGGCAGCAACGACGAGGCTTCTTCCAACCATGAATTGTACAAGCTAGCCAATAAATGACATCAAAACTAGCAATGAACAGTAAAACAAACCCTTCTCTCCCCCCACCTCCCACTCCAACCCCCCAATCAGGTTGCAGAATACCCACCCTAAAAAAGGAAAACCACAAAGATGTACATATCAAAACAGGGAATGCTCCCATGGGGGCCCATTTACGCAGGCAAACTACATCATTCACACAAGGTGGCCGGAAGTACTGCGAATGGTGTTATATGCCCAAGATCTCTGTATCACATTTCAAGGAATACCAACATATCGGAGAACACCCGGTCCCATATTAACAGCTGAATCAACATTTCTCAGGGCCTGCAGCTCAGCTATCTAAAGTAACAAGCTAGCAAACAATACGATACCCATATCAGTCATTGTCACTGAGGTGGTCTCCTGTAGACTTATCGGCCTCACCGTTGCCTTTGTTTTTCTTGCCCCCTATATGTTTAGCGAATTTCAATGCAGACTTCGAGTCAGTGAAGAAGTGAGCAGTCCCGTCGAATGACACTTTCAACTTGTCTGGGTACAGCAGTGAGTATGGGATCTGTGCCTGCAAAAGGATGCGTTTGGCCGGGAGGAATTCCCGCCGTGCCGCCTTCGCCGCCGGGGTGAAGTCGGGATAGAATGAGATGTTGTTGCCTTTGTGCAGTATTTGACCTTTCTCTCTAGCTAGCCAAAGGATGAGGTCCCTATCCTGGTAGTTCAAGAGTTTTGCTATGATGGGCCTGGGTGGTGCACCAACAGAGGGCCTTTGCCCCGGCGAACGATGGACTCTCTCCACCACAAAGACCGAGGATAGTTGGGGATCAAATAGTTCATGAAGCAAGTCTGTGATGAAGGTCTCCATTTTTGATATGGCGGTCATCTCTGGAATTCCAGTAATTCGAAGATTGGTACGTCGCTTCCAAATAATCATTCTTGGCTCTGATGATCCCTAGCAGTTTATCCATGTGAAGCAGCTGCTCTTTCGTCTCCACTTGGAATTCATGGAATTCAGTATGGCGGTTCTCTAGTGCATCAAGACGTGTCTCATGTACCGTCACCTGTGATTTAACTGAGTTCAGCTGCGACGTCAGGGTATCCAGTTTCATGTCTATGTTGTGGAGGCTGAAACGCAATTCTAACATAAGGGTCCACAAGTCCTCGCCTTGATCTTCCACTTGTGTGTCATGCTGGCTGTCCGACTGTGCCTCATGCTCCGGCTCAGTATGCCGTGTGGCGCGTTTATTTTCAAAAGTTAACTTCGGTTGTTTGGCGTCCTGTTTGCCCATGGTCACAGAGGCGCTGGATGTGCGACCGGGGATCTCCGACTTGGGTCACTCCTACCAGGCTGCACGAGAGTGTGGCACCACGCCTCTCCGCGCCACCAATGCGCAGCCTCTCTACGATGCAACACCTCACGTCTCGCACTCCCCAATGGCACAGTGCAGTTCGTGCAAATCTCATGCGAGCCAAATCCGGACCGCGTCACTGATATTCCCAACATCTCTTCAAACACTATGTAGTGCGCGGAGAAATCAATACCCTACAGCATACGGCCGTGACGTGTTAAATGCAGTCAGGCATCAACAGTGTTCACGATGGTCCTCAGGTGTCATATGCAGATTGAAACCCACTCTCGCACACGGGCTCCAAATATGACTGTAGGGTGCCCAGGTGTAGCCGACCCAGCAGTCAAGCCAACGAACTGCACAATATCTGCGTATGAGCTTAGGCTGGCACAGACGTTATATACTGCTCTTTCGGCATATAGGGGGTCCCATCCAAGGCAGCTCACCTCATCCCTAGAATACAGCAGCAGGGCCTCCAGACATCGCCACCCCAGCGGCAAGTTCCTCCCAATTGCTGCAGCGGGTAGGAGATCTAACATCCACACCCCCAAGATGGGCACCTGCACCAAATCGGCAGCCGTTTGGGGAGGGGCAGCACACAGGTCACATTGCTCCTCACCTAATGTCCAGCAATCACGGTCGACAAGCAGCTAGCGCCGCTGCCTGTGCAGTATTTAAAGCGAGCCCACAGCAGGAGCGACAGCCTCTTCAATGTCGCCCGTGTTTGCCTTAAAATGGCGGGTCTAGAGTTATGTTCAGGGCGCCGTAGTTTCTCACCTCTCGTGCAGCTCCTATGCACAGTCAGGGGCTTGCAGGCATCCCGCAGTCCTCCATAGTCCGCCTCCAAAGCTGCACGTAACAAGCGCGAGCTCTGACGACAGGGAGTGTACAGCCGCTCTTCCGTCAGTGCGCGGCCCATCAGCAGCCGCGGGCTCAATTTTACTGCCTCCTGCCAGCCTCCCAGCCGTATCGTCACAAGGCTCCGGCTGCGATGCCTCTGCTCACGCAGCTCGGCTACGGGGTGCAATCCGACCACCGGATCACTCCCCCCAGGATCTACAGGTGTTCAGCCAAACATGAACGAGATCAGGGCCAGTCAGCAACCACCCGTAAGTTAGCATTATTGCAGGATTTAATCCCGGCCGGTGGAGCGCACTCAAAGAGCAGCCATTCCGCAGCACAGCAGACCACACCCCCGTAGATACATTTCCTTTAAACGCAGCACTTTATGTGAAAGGGGTGTTCCATGGGTGTTGCTGTGGCTGTTGCCATGCAACACCCATGGAAATTGACACATTTCCAGATTTACGAGAAATCGTAAATCTGGAAATGCATCTGAATGCTCCGCCTACCCAGGGGAGGCATAAGGAGGTGCAACAAGGAGAAATGAATTCCTTTCTCCTCGTTTTTGTCCTCTCTCTCTGCATGCTGCATTTTGCAGCACACATAGAACGAGGAAATAACCTCTAATGATTGCTTATGTGCAGGATGGGACACCTGAATACTTTGGAAGCTGCAGCTGGTGTCCTGGAAAGAGGGCCTTTATTAAAAAGTTGAATACCTATATCCAGGTGCGGGAATTGTAACACAGGCATGGTTGGACCGCAGCCGATTTGGGCAGAATAAAAAGAAATAATTGAAAGTTATCTTGTGCCCGACTAGTGGCATTATTGTATACTATTTCCTGCCAGCCACAGTGATACACACCTTGGCCGACACTGGACCCTGAGCTACTCCGTATATATTATGTAATAGAAACCTGCCGCTCAGAACAGAGGACAGGAAGTATTCAGATTGGCAGTAAACAGACTGACCTATCAGATGACGTTATATCTTCTCCACATCATTTGGACGCACATCACATATAGTGACTTGGCACGCCCTTAGTTCTCTAAGGATCGGTGGCTACAATCCCTTATACACTTTTTGTCCTGAGGAAGGTGGGATTTATCAGTTTACTACCACCGAAACGCGTCAATGCTTAATGCTACTGAGTCCAACCACAAGAAATTACTTTAACAAATTAAAGTGTATCTTAACCAGGATATGAACTTGATGTGAACTGTTGGATCAGGTATTGTAACAGAACTTTTAATACTGTGCAATAGGGTCTCCCTGTTATCTCCAAAAGGTTTACTTTTCTTATATCTTACTGTGAGGTTTATTCTGATGTGAGGTTTAAAAAAAAAAGAAATGTATACACTGTCTTTTTTATTGATTGTGAGGTTGCTATAATCTGCACAGTAGGTTTGGTTTTTAACACATTCTGTATGTATTGGTTTTTAACATATTCTGTATGTATTGTACTGTATATTGAACTGTATATGAATTGTTTGGTTTTTAACACAGTCTGTATGTATTGTACTGTATATGAATTGCAACATACTCAATGTTTTTTAGATACAAATCATGATGTTTTTAGTATGTGATTTTCTCCATGTTAATAAAGCCTCTGACGTTACATTTCAAATTTGGTGGTATTTTAACTTTAAGTGACAGATCCTGATTGATGGGTACCCCTTGTTTTAGGAATTTATGAGTTTGAGTGAGTTTTGAATGAATGTGCCTTGAGCTTGTTTTCCCAAAGGGACAATTTTTACCTCTACTGTTCAGTAGTGCCCTGGTCCATTCGGTTGGTAGGGCCACCTCTCTTCTGTAATCACCATGAAGAGCAGCTCCAGAAAGGAGGAGCTACAGAAGTGCTTAAGAGCCTGGTGGGAGGCGAAAGAAGCTGGGGAGACAGGTAATGCAGAGGTAGATGAGGATGTACAAGGGAATGGTTTCAGGTCACAGGATCTGCCTGTGTCAGGCGCAGCCTCCAGGGCTGGCAGCAACCATTCCGCTAGAGGTTTTTCCCCAGAGGAGCTGGAGGAAAACCTAATGGTCAGAGAGCACGAGCTAGAAGTCCTGAGGCTTAAAATGAAGCAAATGGCAATGGACATTCAGAAAAAGGCAGAGGAGAGCAAGAAATCTCATGCCTTGGAAGAGAAAAAGATGCTATTGGCTCATGAATTGAGTTCGAAAGAACTGGACATATGGCTAAGCAAGCAGAGTCCAGTTCTAATGGTGGCAGCGCACAGCCAGTGCAAGGGGGTAAGGTTTACATACCCAAGGACCTAGTGCAGAATTACCAGAAGGGTGAAGTTAGCTCTGCACGGATTACAGCGTATGAGGCAGCCTTGAGAATGAATGAGGTTTCTGAGAAGAATTAGGGGACGCTGCCTGTGGAAACACTTTGAGGCCTCTGGGAGGGACACTCTGTCACCTTTGGAGCAGGCAGGTAACCTGACCTATCCCCACATGAAGGAGGCCTTATGCCTCAGGTATGGGCTCACACCAGAGCAGTACAGAGAGAAGTTCAGGAACTTTAAGAAGCTGGATGGTTTGGTTCAAGGGCAGCAAGGTAACTGATTGCCAGGGGTTGTACAACTTGATTGGTTGTGAGCACTTGAGTAGTCTGTGTGTTCCAGAGCTGCGCCAGCATCTATTGGGTAGTAAGCTAACTGACCCCAGGTAAATTGCTAGGGATGTGGACTGCTGGACTAGCACCAGGGTCCACAAGGGGATTGTGGGTAACCCAGCCAGAGGTGGGCAGGGTCCCCAGCAGAAGAGTGACGGGACAAGGGTAACCAAGAGGAATTCTCTAAAGGGCCCCACAACAGTTCCCAGGGTAAGGAGTCTCAGCCCCCAAGCCAAAAGTGTCCTGGTCCCCTAAGGGCAGGCAACACAACCGGTGTTATTCATGTGGTCAGGTGGGCCCATTGTAAGAGCTCCCAAGTGCCCCAACGTACCACCAGCACCCACTGTTGCACCGTTACTGAGGTTAGTGAGTGTAGCACTGGGGGAGGAGTTGGTTCCTAGTGAAGGTGGGGAGCCAGCAGTTATGACCCTTGTCTCATTAGGAGACAGAGAGATAGTCCAGAGATCCTATCTGCCTGAGAACACAAATAAATACAGGCAGTGAGTGACCATCAATGGGAGGAGGGAGGAGGCTCTGAAAGACACAGGAGCCAGTGTGACATCTGTCAGGTGTCAAGGAGTGTCTGGAGAGCAGGTTATTCCCAATGTACTTCACCCTGTAGTTGCAGCAGACAACTCTGAGCACCTGTGTAAGGTGGCGCTAGTTCCCTTTGAGTGGGGGGGTCCTCAGGTTCCTTGAAGGTCGTTGTTAGTCTGTCCATGCCTGTAGACTGTCTGCTTGGCAGTGACCTGAAGATTTCCCCATGGAAGGAGGTGGAACGCCAGGCTAATTTGGAGATGTTGGGACTGCCTGAGTGGGTCTGTGTGACTACTCGGTCAATGGCAGCCAATATGGGTAATCAAGAGGATCTGGAGCCTGTAACAGTGGCCCAGGTGCCTGTCAGGAAGAGACAGGAGAGGAGGCATGGGAAGCCAGCCCCAGAAGTTCCAGCAGTCCAGGAAGGAGCAGAATCTGGGCGGCTGTCCTGGAGCTCACAGGGGAGCAAGTAGCCGAACTGGGAGACCTACCGGAGCTGACCCATTGGCAGCTGGAAGGGGGTTTCTCCAGGTAGGAGTTCTGCAGAGTGCAGATGGAGTGCCCTACTCTTATTGGTTTGCGGCATGAGGCTGCAAACCAGACAGGAGGTGATCAGTCTGGATCATACCTGATTTACTGGGAAGATGGATGGTTGTATAGTGACCTTGAAAACAAGGAGAGGGGACTCTTTAAGCCTGTTGTTTTAAAAGTGTTAAATTTGGTGCAGTTAGGGAAAGACAGGGATCAGTAACTCATGTCTGACACTGCCTTGGACAAATCCAATTTGACAGATGTATGACACATTGTTTGTCGATTACTGTTCTCCTTTTTAGGGCATGAAAAATGTTTTGAAAAATTTGTGACAAAGTGTGTGGTGCTTTTATCATTTTAAACTGTATAGGATCTTTATGTGGACGATTTATTATGTCACATATAGAATACTAGGGATGAATTTACATTGATTATTAAAATACAGATTTATTTTACCTACTTCGTTTCATTACAAGTGCTTCTTACAGACCCAGCATTTAGGGGGATAGTGAAGTGTGAATATGAGTGTGTTTGAAGATTGAGAGGATAGTGATTGTTGACCAATAGCCAATAGGCACATATATTTTTATACTGGTTGTATAGTGAGCCTAAGGTCACTGAGCCGGTGCAGCCCCTGTGCTGGTGGTACCCGAGCACTTCAGGACCTTCCTACTGGGTCTGGCTCATGACGTGCCTCTAGCAGGACATTTGGGGTGCAACAAGACCTTTCAGAGGCTTGTCACCCAATTTTACTGGTCCCAAATGAGAAGGCATGTTGGTACACATTGCCGCTCTTGTCAGACTTGCCAGGCAAGTGGCAAGAGTGGAGGGAAGTGTAAGGCTCCCCTCCAACCCTTTCCTGTGGTGAGCACTCCTTTTGAGCAGGTGAGCATTGATAGTGTGGGGCCACTGGAACCCAAAAGACTGCCTTAGGCAACAAGTTTATCTTGGTCTTGGTGGAACATGCCACCTGGTACCCGAAAGCAGTCCGTCTCTTAACAGTCATAGCCCCCGTGGTGGGCAGTGCATTGATGGGGATCTTTTCCCATGTGGGGTTCCCAAGAGAGGTGGTCTCTGACTGTGGTACAAAGTTCATTTTGAAGTACATGACATCTTTGTGAGAGGAGTGCGGTGTGGCATACAAGTTCACCAACCCGTACCATCCTCAAGGGAGTGGGTTGGTTGAGAGATTCAACCGAACCCTGAAGGGCATGATAAAGGGTCTTGCAGAACCCATGAGATGGAAGTGGGACATCTTTTTGCCATGCCTGTTGTTTGCATACAGGGAGATACCGCAGATGTCCTTAGGGTTCAGTCCCTTTGAGCTGCTGTATGGTCAACCTGTGAGAGGATCTCTGAGACTGGTGAGGGAGGGATGGGAGAGAACTCATGGTAAGACCCCAAAAGATGTGTTCAGCTATGTGCTGGCCTTCAGAAACCAGACTCAACGCTTCAGGAATCTCGCTCAGGCAAACCTGAAAGCTAGCCGGGAACAAATGAAAAGATGGTATGATCAGAATGCCACTCTGGTCAAATTTCAGCCTGGCCAGAAAGTGTGGGTAATGGCACCAGTGGAGCCTTGTGCCCTCCAAGATAAGTAGACTGGTCCATATGAGGTGGTGGAGCGCAACAGTGAGATGACCAATTTGGTTGACATGCAGACTCCTAAGAACCCTTTGAGGGTCATGCATGTAAACCACCTCAAGCCACACTTCGAGAGGTCTGAGTTAACTATGCTCCTTACAACAGATGATAGAATGGGAAGGAGAGTGACCCTCTTACTGACCTCCTGTCAGCAAAGGAGCATGATGGGTCAGTGGAAGGGGTAAACCTCTCTCCTACCCTGACCCCAGAGCAGCAGAGGGACTGTCGCCAGGTGCTGGGACAGTTCACCTCCCTGTTCTCCCTGACACCAGGAGTCACTAATTGGTGCGTCCATGATTTGGACACTAGAGACAGTCTACCTGTGAAGCAGAAATTGTACATGGTAGCTGACAAAGTCAGGGACAGCATCAAGGAAAAAGTTTCAAAGATGTTGGTGTTAGGGGTGATAGAGCCCTCAAGCCGCCCCTGGGCTAGCCCAGTGGTCTTAGTGCCAAAAGCTGCTGCACCCTGTGTCACACCAGAACTCCAGTTCTGTGTGGACTACCATGGGCTCAATGCAGGCACCAAGACTGATGCACACCCCAAATCCAAGAGCTGATGAGCTTGTTGATCAGTTGGGAGCTGCCCGGTACCTCAGTACATTTGTGTTAACGCCTGGATACTGGCAGATTGCCTTAACCGATGGGTCAAAAGAGAGGTCAGCGTTTTCAACACCAGAGGGGCACGACCAGTTCCAGGTTATGCCCTTTGGGTTGAAGAACGCCCCCGCCACCTTCCAGAGACTTTTCAACCAGGTATTGTCCGGGCTGGAGGAATTTAGCGCAGCCTACCTAGATGGCATTGCTGTGTTCAGCTCAAGTTGGGAGGAACATTTGCAACACCTCTGGGAAGTGTTGAAGGATCTTAAAAGGGCAGGTCTCACTATCAAGGTTAGTAAATGCCAGGTGGGGGAGGGATCTGTGGTGTATTTGGGACACCATGTAGGGAGCGGCGAGGTGGCACCCCTACAAGCAAATATTGACACTATTCTGGTTTGGGAGCCCCCTCCTAAGACCCAGACAAAGGTGAATGAATGAAATGAATGAAAAGATATTTATAAATCGCGATGGCTACCCGGAGGCCTCCCAGCGCTGCGAACGTATACAGGACACAGAACAGTAAGAGATGAATACCGATCTAAAAGAGCCAAGTTTTTAAGAGCTTTCGGAATGAGAGCAGATTAGGCTCTTTCCGCAATTGAAGTGGAAGGGCATTCCAACCGATGGCACCATTATATGAGAAGGAGCGCCCACCACATCTGGCTCTCCTTATTCTGGGTTGAAGGGCAAGAAAGGAGGCAGTAGACCGAAGTTGATAAGGAGAGATCAGAGATTGGAGAACAGATGGGCTGTTTTTCCAAAAGGCTTTATGGGCCAAGCACATAGCCTTAAACTGAATCCTTTCTCTGATCGGCAGCCAGTGCAAGCTCCTTAGAGCTTGTTTAACGGACTGCCGACAAGGGATCTGAAGGAGTCTGCGGGCGGCACTGTTCTGAATAATTTGGAGCTTATTGATGGTGTACTGTGGGGCTCCCAGGTATAAGGCGTTCCCATAATCCAAGTGAGAGAGGATCAAAGCTTGAACCATGATCTTACTAGCGTGGAAAGGGAGAAGGGGAAGGACCTTTTGAAGCATTCTTAGTAGGCCGAAGCAAGTTGCTGAAAGCTTCGCTGCCTGATGATTAAATGTAAGGGAACAATCAAACCAGATACCAAGGCTCTTAATCTGGATAATTGCCGCAGTGCTCCCTTGATCTAGGATCATTCTTGCTCCCTCTGTCACTGCAAGGAGGGCAGTCTCAGTACCAAGCTGGGGACGAAACCCAGCCTGGGAGGGATGAAGGAGATTATTAGATTCTAGAAAGTCTACAAGAGTAGTATTTATGTGTCTCTTTAGAATCTTACTCACCCAGGGCAGGAGGGAGATGGGACGGTAGTTAGCCAGATTAGCCTCATCAAGATTAGGTTTTTTAAGAAGGGCTTTAACCATTGTGCATTTCCAGGCCAATGGCACTTCACTTGTGGAGATAGAGGAGTTCACCAGGTCAAGAACCACAGGGCGGATAGTATCAGGGTAAGGGCCTGGGGGGAGCAGGGTCTATGGGGTAGCCAGATTTTATGTTAGCCATAATTAAGTCCAACAAGGCAGGGTCCAAAAGGGGAAATTGTGCTAATAGGGTCTGGGTTCCTACAATCGGCTCAGAAGGGGAAGTCGTGGAGTTGGTGGTCTGAGAAGACGGAAAAGCCAGATAAATATGTTGAATTTTCTGTTGAGAGAACTCTGCCAGATTATTACAGTGTGTAAGAGCATCATCCAGCATAGGAGGTTTGTGAGGCAATTTAATAAGAGTCTTAGCAATTTTAAAGATTTTTTTAGGAGAGTTTGCAGCTGACTTAATTTTCTGTTCATAAAAGGCAGCTTGGGTAACTTTAATTTCAGATTTGTAGGATCTAATAGATTCCCTATATTCTATTTTGCTGAGATCTGATTAATTCAATCTCCATCTCCTTTCAAGCCTTCTGCAGCGTTGTTTGCGTTCCCTCAATTTAGGAGTGAACAACGGCGCATGTTTCTGCCTGTTAGTTATGTGGGAGGGTTTCTTAGGGAGTACTATGTCCAAGGAACCTTGGATCCAAGAGTTACATTTCTCAATGCATTGGCCAGGTTAAGGTTTAGGTCACGGATAGGTCTAGTAGTTTTCAAAACCGAGTTCCACTGATCGACGGGAAGCCTTGACCAATTCCGCTCTCGGAGCAGAACTATATTGGGGGGGCAAACAGGTCTGGGAATTTCCCAGGTTAAAGGGATCAGGAAGTGATCAGTCCAGTGAAGAGGGACAGGGAGTCATACAGTAAGTTTGCTACAATTGCTAAAGACTCGATCCAATAGGTGACCTTTGCTGTGAGTGGGTTTCAACACTTTCTCTGTGAGTTGGAGTGCTGAAAAGTTCTCAATCAATTCTTTAGCTAGATTGTCAGAGGAATCGTCTAAGTGTACAGTAAGGTCACCAAGCACAGTGAAGTTGGCTGGTCCCAAGGCTAAATCGGCAACTGCCGTGGGGAGTGCATCAAGGAATTGTCTAGGGCTGCCTGGGGGGTGGTAAACTAGGAGGCCGGAGAAGGTACTGGTCGAAGAGACCTCTAAGGAGAAAGCCAAGCTTTCACAGTCTAGTAAGGGGTCTGCAATGATGCGACAGTTAAAAATATTTTTAAAAATAATGGCTGTACCTCCGCCTCTACCGGTTTTACGGTCAATCCGACTTATAGAATAGTCGGGAGGAAGGGTTTGTGCAAGAATGGGGTCAGACTCATTGTGGAGCCATGTCTCTGTCAAAAAGAGGGCGTCGGGTTTTAAATCTTCCAATAACATCGCAAGTTCGGTGGGGTGTTTAGTGAAAGATCTACAATTAAGGGAGAACATCTTTAGAGTGGGCAGGATATCAGAGCATTCTGGAACTTTAGTAGGGGACGAGAAAGCAAAGTCACAGTGGGGACATTGCAAATTTCCATTCAGCGCATTCATGGAGTGCCGGCAGGCTACAATGATGTCTGTACGGAGCGCATGCCGAAGTTGGGGACTATATGATGTAGCTCCGACTAAAGAACAGGCAGGGGTTGTGGCCCCTGGTCCCAGCCGGTCGTGGACGGGCGCAGATGGGCTAGCCTTTGGCACGCCTTCTGCGCGCCGCCAGCGAGCATGCTGCGTGTCGGGCATCCGGTTTTATGGAGGGGGAGCGCGAGTGGTAAAGCGCTAACCACCCTCAGACTGGAAGTCACCTTTCCTCCCTCCACGCAATTGGGATGACGCCCGTGGTGGACCGGGGAGGGGCAACCAAGAGAAGAATAGCAGTGAAGACACAAAGCAAATCAGTGCAAAAGAGTGACAGTCAATAGACAAACAGGTAAAACCAATGTTAATATTTTAAAAAAATCCGGCGCTAAGTCAATTAAAAGAAATAAGGCTGCATTTGCTTATGAGGACAGAGAGAACAGAGCTTCTGCCTTGCCTGTACACGTCCGCTGCGAGTCGGGTAGGGCATCCTGTTTTATGGAGGGGGAGCACGAGTGCTAGAGAGCTAACCACCCTCAGACCGGAAGTCACCTTTCCTCCCTCCACGCAATCGGGAAAACACCCATGGTGGACCGGGGAGGGGCAACCAAGGGAAGAACAGCAGAGAAGACACAATGTAAATCAGTGCAAAAGAGTGACAGTCAATAGGCAAACAGGTAAAACCAATGTTAATAATTTTTTTTTAAATCCAGCGCTAAGTCAATTAAAAGAAATAAGGCTGCGTTTGCTTATGAGGACAGAGAGAACAGAGCTTCTGCCTTGCCTGTATGCGTCCTTCCTAGGTCTCACCGGGTACTACAGATGGTTTGTCAAGGGGTCTGGCACCATCGTTGCCCCCTTCACAGAGCTGACTTCAAAGAAGCAGCCCAGGAAGGTGATCTGGACTGATGCCTACCAGACCGCTTTTGATGCCCTGAAATCTGCCATGTGCACAGTGCCCATGCTTAAGGCACCTGACTTCTCCAAAGAATTTGATGTGCAGACAGATGCTTCAGAGCATGGTGTGGGAGCAGTACTCTCACAATTAAACAACGAGGGCTTGGACCAACTTGTAGCTTTCATCAGTAGGAGGCTACTTCCCAGGGTACAGAGGTGAAGTGCAATTGAAAGGGAAACTTTTGCTGTGGTCTGGGCGCTGACGTAGATAAGGCCCTACTTGTTTGGGACTCACTTCTTGGTTCAGACAGACCACAGGCCCCTCAGATGGTTGATGCAGATGAGGGGTGGGAATCCAAAACTGTTGAGGTGGTCCATCTCCCTACAGTAAAGGGACTTTACAGTGGAGCACCGCCCTGGTACAATACACACCAATGCTGATGGTCTATCCAAATTCTTCTGCCTCAGTGATAAGAACTCCCAAGAGGATGGGTGGTTCTCCATAATTTTCAGCTGGAGGGGACACATGTTAGACCTGGCATCCTTGGCATGGGTTTTCCTTGATTTTTTTCCCTCTACCCCCTGTGCTTTTGATCCTGTGCTGGATTTCGTTTTTGCTGGCTTAGATGCTTTGGGCACTTTGCCACTGCTGATCAGTGTCAAAGTGCAAGCGTGCCCTGTGTAAATTGGTATTGTGATTGGTTCTGCCGGCATATTTGTTTTACCATTAGGTTCCTAGTAAAGTGCAGTGAGTGTGCCAGGGCTGGTAAATCAAATGCTACTAGTGGGCCTGCAGCACTGATTGTGCCACCCACATGAGTAGCCCTGAAAAGAGCTCTCAGGCCAGCTACCGCGGTGCCTCAGCGCAGTTTGTTAACTGCCATGTCGACATGGGAAGTGCGCCCACTTAACAGGCCCTATCCTTCCCTTTTCTTACACATAGGACACCCTTATAGTAGGCCCAAAGTACCTCCCCCCGGCAGAGTGCAGTATATGTGAAAGGTAGGACATGTGCTACTGTGTGTAACATTTCCTGATAGTAAAATACTGCCAATTTCGTTTTTCACTATTGAAAGGCTATCTTGCCCCATAAGACAGAATGGGGAATGCTTTATAACATTTTACAAGCATATCTTCCCGAAGGGATAAGATCATAAAATGGAGTTTGCTATCCCTGAACGCAGGATTTAATAACGCATATTTTAGGAAAGATGGTTTTTAAATTGTGTGTTTGAAAATACCACTTTTAGAAAGTGGCTATTTTCTTGTTCAACCATCCTCTGTGCCTCTGCCTGTTTGTGGATTGACTGTCTGGTTTCAGTGTGACAGAGACAGAGGACGTGTATTCCTTCTAGACAGCCTCTGGGGGTTTGAGGTGTTCCTGGCCCTTCCTGGATTACTCAGCTGAATAGACCCTGGCTGCATATAGAGTGGTGGGAAGAGATTTACCTTGCACCTGAATGGAGCCTGTCTCCCTTGCACTATGCTGTCTTTACCTCCTTGCTGTGTGCCTGGGTTTGGCCTGCAGTTGCTGTTTCTGCCAAGGAAAGGAGAAGGACTTTGCTGTGTGCTATGTCCCCTGCTTGAGGAGATCTCCAAGGGTCTGAAGTGTGCTGGCCTCCTGTTCTGAAGTCTTAGGGACACAAAGACTTCAACCCCAGCTCCCCAGAACTTTGCTGCAGTGAGTTCTAACCTGTCAAGAGGTGCCTATGCCAGTTTTGGGCCCCTGGATGTTGTTGGGAGCTGAAAGAAAGAAGAAACTCAAAAAACTACAGAAATCGACGCATCGCTCTTGTTGCGGCTGTTTTCCTGATGCATCCCCACGGCGCAAGAAGAATATCCACGCTTCGCCGCGCCTCTGGGGAAAACCGTTGCAGCACCTGTTACCACTTTAAAAATCGACGCACCAAGCGGTCAGGGCTGAAGAGGACCAAAGCAGTACCACTCCACGCCGCTGCATCGATTGCCAACGCATCCCAGATTTCCACGCATCGTACCTGTGCAGCAAGTTCTTCCGACGCATCACCCGCAGACCAGAACTGTCATGATCGAAGCATCACTGTCCGTACAGACCTGATTCGACGCAACCCTTCCACTGCACGAAGCGGGACTGTCACATCGCCTCCCCAAGGTCTCAGGAGTGTCACATCTCTTTGTTTTCCCACGCTGCGGATGTTTGCCTTGTGAACTTTGACACATCTACAGGTACTTTGGTGAAATGTCACACATCCATAGTTTTCTACGGTACAAGTTCTTGAAACCTTTTGAAAGTCATATTTTTAACTGTGTATGTTGAATATTTGTTGTTGTGGTCTTGTTTACTTTAGATAAAGATATTTTATTTTTCTTAACTGGCGTGATGTCCTTTTGTGGTGTTTCAACTGTGTTACTGTGTGTGTTGGTACAAATACTACCTGTCTGCTCGTGCCAAGCTACCGAGGGGGTGAGCAGGGGTTATCTAAAGTGTATATCCCCTCACCCTGACTAGAAGCAAGGGTCCCTATTTGGACAAAGGTACCTACCTCTGCCAACTAGAGACCCCCATTTCTAACAGTCGCTGTCCCATGGTACCGGATCACTCACATCCTTACATGTCAACCGCAGCAAAGGCTTCGCCTTCAGTGAAAAATTGGGAATCCACTGTCGACAATAGCCAACCTTTTCCAGAAACATCCAGACTTCTTTCTGAGTCTTAGGCGCATTCATCTTCAAGATTGTCTCAATACGATCTGGTGACACCTTTCTCCTGCCTTTTTCAATAAGATGACCCAGATATTGGACTTCAGATAAACAGTATTGGAGTTTACTTGGGGACACCTTGTGTCCATTTTCTGCCAGATCATTTAGCAGAGCAACAGTATCAATCCTACTAGCATCCTCAGTTTCTGAAGCGATCAGAAGATCGCCTATGTTTTGCACAAGCACTGAATTCTGCGCCAACAACAGACTCTCAAGGTTCCTTTTCAAAATCAGGTTAAAGATAGATGGACCTTTAGTATACCCTTGTGGGATACAACACCATGTTAACACACGGTTTCCCAGCCGAAAAGCCAACAAAAACTGGCTTTCTTCATTCAAAGGTATCGAAAAAAATGCTTGGCACAAACCAATGACATTAAACCATTCTGCTTCACAAAGGATTTGTAACAAGATCACAGCGGGATTCGGTACCAAAGGACAACATGGAATTACAATCTCATTGATCTTTCGCAGGTCCTGAACAATCCTATACTTGTCATTAGGCTTTTGCAATCCCATGATAGGTGAATTGCAGGGACTTCCTCTGATCTCCTTTAAAATGCCCGGTGAAATCATAGATTTGATTACAGGTGTAATTCCTGCCACCGTTCCCGGGATCAGGTTATACTGCGGCATTCTTGGAAATTCAACATTGGATTTAATTTGTATCATGTTTGGTTCAACTCCTCAAATCAGTCCTATCTCCCCACCTGTAAAGCCCCACACTAAACGAGAGACAGCCTCTCTCGAGTCATGTGGCAGCTCCTTCACTGTTAGCACAGGAAATATTTCTGCACAAAGATTTTGACTCGACAATTTAAATGCAATATCATCATCATTAGTTTCTAATTCTATTCCCTTTAGCGTGCAATTTATGGTATAGTTTAACTTACAAAAAAGTTCACGTCCTAACAGACAGACTGGACTCAAATCGCACACAACAAATTGGTGACGATCCTGAAACATTGCTATTCCCACAGATATTTCATCGGTTAAAAGATTGGTCATTCTTTTATTGGCCACTCCTACATCTTTGATTGATTATCACAAGAGGGGCAGGTAAGGGACTACTGTTGACCTCACAGTGGAATGGGTAGCACCAGTATCAACCAGAACCGTTATAGGATGACCGTCAACATCTGCCTCCACAAACGGTCCACTCTGGTCTACCTCCAAGACTGCTCCAAGAACATAGTCTTCCTCCCCCCTCAGGCACCTTCATTGTAACAGGTCTGGATCAAAATCCTTGAATGTTTAAAAAAAAAGCATCTGGTGGTACACCTGATTGCCCTGTGCAATCCTTGGGGGTTGGGGAATCTGCACCTGCTGACTCATACCCCCACCATTCATGTTTCTAAGTCTTGCCACTGTATTCATAACATTGGGCACCTGAGTTATCTCCTCATCTTATACCTGATTTACTGGGTTTACCTGACATTCGCACTTCCAATGCCCGATCTTGTGACAATAATGACAAGCAGTATTCCTCCTTGAAGTTCCCAAATCTACTCCTGACCTGCGATCTATTCCCCTACCTCTTCCCTGTCCTGCGGGGGCTGATACATTCTGAATTCCACCCTGACCAGTCCCCTGTCTCCGACTCAAGGTCCCTCCATTCATCTGTGTTTGTTCTGCTTTGTCCTCATTTCTCAACTGTACCAACACCAATTTGTCCTTCATTTTCCTATGCTTAGACTCTACTTCATCACTACAGTACCTGGCATACCGCAAAATTTCATCCACAGATTTATTCTGCCAACAGATCAAATGCTGTTGAATCATAAAGCTAATCTCTGGCCTCAATCCTAATACCAACTTGGATACAAACTGTCCCATGTCCTTAGGATCCAACGTGTCTAAACCACTGTACTGCTTAAAGGCTTGGAGGAGCCTTTCGCAATAGGCATGTACTGACTCCTTAGGCTCTTGGGTGGTTCGGTCTATCTTAAGACAATCTATATCCTGCAGGGCAACCTTAGTCTGCAACCATGTAATTACCTGATCAAACTTTTTCATAACCTCAGGGGAAGGGCCATGTGTTACAGGATCTATGTCCGTTTCAGCAGATGGCCAATCAACAGCAATTTTACACGCCGACCATAAATCACTTGGAACAACAATATCAAACAAAGTGTTCAAATCAATCCACAATACCTTCGAAATCTTCACAAAGCGATCAACTTGTTTGTATCACTCAGCGGGTTCTCCCTCAGCTGAGGAAAATCATTTGTAAACATAGCTAAATCGCCTCTGCTCCAAGGCACATGCACATACCCCCCGCTTGGTACTTCTCGCAATGGATAAGCCCCCACTCCCGTAGTTCCCCCTCCAGGAGATGACCCATCACCCATCCCTTTCTTGGCACACTTTTTCTTAGGCGCCTTTCTTCCCACTTATCAAGCATACTCCATGCACGTATTCCTATGACCAACTCTCGAATATGTGTTTTTAAACCCATTATCCCTTTCTCCTCCAGTTCCTGATCACTGTAATTTAACCTATGATTTCCCTGCAGCATTTTAGTTTTGGTCAAGTCTACATTGTACCTCTGAGCCAATTTAGTCAGCTTCTCATGTGCCCGCCTGGCCTTACGAGTAATATCCATTGTGACGAACAACAACTCATTCTGTTCATACAATTCTATCCTTTTCAAAGGCAAGTTCCCATCAATTACTTCATCCACTTCTACTTTCAATCTCACCACATCTAGCAACTTTGCTTTCATCACAGCCTTAATTATTCCCTCACCCAATACCCCAATTTGTCCCTCCCTTTTACAGCTTTGGATTTTCCATTGATCTTCCAACCCTTCATCCTGTGACACATGCTGACCTTCACAAGCCCCCTGTCTAGTTCCCACTTCCGGTATCCTTCCCATAGGTCCTTTAGCTGGAGATTCCCACATTCTCAGATCTGACTGGGAATTTGCCACGGTACACTTCTGTACCGTATTCGTCCCCACACACATCTTCGAATGGTCTGCTGTGGCTGTCAAAGGTGTACTAACTTCAACAGGCACCAGAAATGGACCACTTCCATCCATCGTCACATGTCCCCCTGAACTAGTTCTCTCCCCTCATCCCAGGTATTGTTGACTGCTACCCTCGCCTTCATTTGGATCATATACAGAGACTACAAGTCCATTTGTGACCGGTACCATAAGGGCTTCCAGCAACCTTATAGCAGCACTGACTCTGCTAGCCTCAGATCATCCTGATGCTAACATTGCTGTTCCCTCTGGCCCTGCTAACATCCTTCCCACTACTCTTGCACTAAGACCTGTTGGAGACACCTCCACTCCTTCCATACTCACTGCTCTTTCCAATTCTCGCCTACCCTCTTCCGACTGTGTATTGTCCAATAAGCTATCATCAGAATTACTTCCATCATCCCCATTCCTATGTCGAGTGTCTGTTTTCTTTACTAGTAAGGGGAAAAATCTTTCCCCCTCAATGGTATCTACTCTCCACCTCTTCAGTTGTGCATCCCATCGGGCATCCTGCTATGCCTTCATTGCTTTTTTTTTCATCCTGCCCTGAGATCTCTCCCTGCTCCTTGCATGAGCTAATGCCTCAAATTGCATTGGACTAGGTGGGGGTCATAATGAAGACATCACTCCCCTCAAACGGTATAAGACATCCAATTGAAATGACCAATAGCATGGAAAAGCCAAGTCTCCCTTCTTCTCAGTCATCTTATGACAATTTTGAAGCCCAACTATGGTATGGATAGTCGGATACCTACATTCGTTGCCATAAAATGTGCTGGAGTATCCTTAGGCGGTGCTTCTGCACCCACTTGAGTTACTACACCTGTGTCTCCCCTGCACATATCTTGCAATACCCTGAAGCATTGCATTTTTAAATGAATTATTTTCAATAACTATCTTATTTCACCTTCTTAATAAAAATCCATGAATCCAAGCTTGGCTCACACCAATGCACCTATCCCAGCGCAACACTTTCTAACGTCACTCTTTTCCCCATTCACAGCGGTTCACCCTCCTTCACAATCTCACCATACACATTCACTGTTTGCCTTCTGAATGACCGCACAGTCACAATAAACCAAAACCAAGTAGTTGTGGGCCTTACTAAAAGATCGATAGAATTCACTCACTCAAGAACATCCCTACCCCGTGACCCACGACCTGCGAATCGCTGCAGTCTACCCCTGCGCACGAGGCTTTCCACACATGATTCTAACAAGTCCACTCACACAAAGTTCCCTGTCACAAGTGGGTTGTCAATAGCGTTTCACGAATTCCAAACAAACCAATGGCCAAACAATTACGACAAATCAGGGTTTCCTACACCACAAATATATCCAGGGAACTTAAGCTACTCTTGAGCCCGATAAACTAAAACCAAACCAAAACCTCATGGACTGCGTGCGATCGGCCCGATAAACTAAATTCACTTGACTGTCATCCTAACTCCGCAAAACATCACACATTCAAATAATTTCCGCAATCTAACACAGGCATCCCTGTTCATACTCACACCACCGTTCATCACTGTCTTCACAGTCAATCTTCGTCGATCTCCACCAAAGCCCGTCGTTCTCCGCTTTCAATCTTAGGCTCTATTTTCTTGGGCATTGCCAATCTAAATCTAGGGGCATATTATCAAAAACGAGCGATAAATATCGCTAAACGCGTCTAGCGCATTTCTCATTATCGCCGTATATCACCGGATCACATCACTATGTTAGCAGCGTATTTGCAACGATTTGCTAACAGGCGATGTGAAATCCGGCGATATATACAGCGATTGTCCTCAACATTGCATGGAAACCAGTGATGTTTGAACAGCGCTTAGGAAAATGTAGTTAATAGGGAGAAGTGGATGTAACCTTACAATCCACCTATCATTATGTACATAGCGAAGTCGAGAATTCAGCAGACGTAAGTATTAGGCGATATCCTTAGTTAGCGCGGATTTTTACATCGCTAAGCTTTTTCAAGGCGAGCTTGTAAATACAACGATGTGCTGTCAGCAATAATTTTCCTGTTGTTTCCTGAAGGTACACCTACTTTGCATCTCATTAGCGATGCAAAGCGAGGCGTTTCTACAAAGGCAGCAAACATGCGCCAATGCATGTTTGCGCTGCCTTGTTAATAGGGCGATGGCATTATCTTCGCTTTAGCAGCGAAAAGTGCCGCTAAAGAGGAGATAAAGCCCTTGATAATATGCCCCCTAGTCTAGTTTTTTCTTAGATTCTCCCCTCACTTCAAGAGGCAACCATCCTCTGCAGCTACCAACTGAGGATGTCGGGTTCAACCTCTCTAGATTTACTCGGGGACCCTCTCTGGTCGATGGTCTCCTTTTGTCTGCTGTATAAGTGTAGAGGGGAGAAATAAACATTAGCCAATTATACTTTGACTTTGCCCATGAGCTCCGAAGGAACACAGACAACTATTCCAAGTTATTACTATTTTAATATAAAGCCAGAAACAATTGCACATACAAACACCTCAAGGCGAGAGTATAAAGATAAAAGGGCACTGATACAAAGCAAATCTTGTGGGCAATTTTTAGTCTGTATAATGTGCACAGAGTGGCCAATTCCAAAATTAAGACGCAAATTTTCATGGAAACCACATCCAGAGACTTCTTCATTAGTGGGTAATAAACAAAGCATTATCTGTCCCTACACTACTCCTACTGTGACATCTCTACTTAGCATTCCCCAGGCAAGCTCCTGGAAAGGTGTCAGCACGTGAAGATTTCCTAAGAAGATCTCTTACATTAAATGGGTCAAGTAGCATAAAGCTATAGAGTTCATCCTAAGATGCTCTCCCCTCCCCATGTAAGGCAGAAGTCTCCCAGGCTCTGGCCCTAACCTCAATACAAAAGTCAAAAATCACGCCCCCAATTTCATCACTTGACCGCCTTATCCAGTTGAGCACCGCCTTGTAGGTAACTTTCCATGGAGCAATAGTATGTCCAGGCTCTTGCACGATGACCTTGGTTCCCAGACCTCTCCAGACACAGGAGACATCCTCCTTCATTATCAGTTCCGATTCTTGAAAGACATCCTCTCCTCCCTATGTCTGTCTACCTCCTAAAACAAAGACACTACTTTAACTTACAAGGAGGAATTCTTGCACCATCAACAGAAGTGTGAAAGAAACACGTTTCCACAGACACATAACTATAGTTAACAGTTTCACTTAGAGCAAACAGGGAGAAATGACAGTCAGACCCACCAAATTCAGCTAACATAATTACAAACTCCATTTAATAGGCATGAATATATGAACCATTAATGCACATATTATATGGGAAAATTCATTAGTCATAAATGCACTTCACACGTATATAATTCAATTAAATACATACATTTGCTATGTTAGTCCTGTGGTTACAATTCACATTCTAATACTCTAATTTTTAACACAACAAAGATTATACGTGAATGCGGACTAATCACAATTATAACGCATCCCTCCAAATAAAAGAGCAAAACGTTTTGCGGCGCTTTATCAGTCCCACTTTCCAAGGCAACTCTTATGAAGCTGCAATTTCCACTTATCCTCTGTCTAATTTCCTAGCTCAACGTCTTTTCCACTTCTCTGCCTACTTCTACCTCTGACTGTTTCTCTCTACTCACTGTGGGGCAGATTCATAGAACTAATCTGAGATTAAATCCTAAACTTACTACTTTTGGTATTAACAGAAGGCATTTAGTAGTAGTAAAGTAAGGAGTCCTAACTTTACTACCACTAAATGCCTTCTGTGAATACCAAAAGTAGTAAGTTTAGGATTTTGTCTCAGTCTAGTAGTAGTAAAGTTAGGAGTCCTAGCTTTACTACTACTAAATGCCTTCTGTGATTAACAAAAGTAGTAAGTTTAGGATTTTATCTCAGGTTAGTTCTGTGAATCGGCCCCTGTCACCTTAGGAATTTTTTTGCACTGAGCAAGACATATTCAGCTCTTTTCTCATAGTTTACCATGTAATTCAGTATTGTTTAACACCATTCGGGTTTAAATTAGCAGAAATTAGTAATTAAACTTAAATTTGCTTTGCCAGAGTCCCCCAAACTCCTCAAGATGACCCTGGCGTTGGTGGAGCTAGGATGCCATGGGTCCTAATGTAAACATGGACAACTGAGCCCTCAAAATGTTTGGCACATAAACTGTGCAACAAACAGTATCTGAAAATATGGTAAAGACTCTTCAAAACTAAAAAGTATATTTCTTTAACAAGCAGAAGCATTACAATTTAGAGGCATATGTACAAGCCCCTATTGCCGCAGGAATGTTACTTTTCCATCGTTCCTGTGACGATAGGACCTCGCCTTATTTACAAGGCAGCACTTAATGTGGCTTAACGCTGCCATGTAAATAAGGCCCCCTTTCATGCTATGCTTAGCATGAAAGGGACGGGCAATGGGTGGGTGCGGTGGGCACCGCAACACCCATTGATTTTTTCGCTGGACCCTAATAACAAGGGTGGCATAAGTAAGAGGCAGCACCAAAATTAAGACCAGAGAAAACCTGGTCTTTTAAATGCCGAAACGAGGAGAAATGCTTTGGATTGTTTATGTTCAGGATGGTGACACTTCCTGCACATAAACAATCTTTAAAAAGATGACATTTTGTATTTGTCATGTGTGGTGTATTAAGCAGAACACACAGAAGTGACAAAATGGCATTTAAAGATTGTTTTTGTGCAGGAAGGGACACCTTCCTGAAAGTAAATAATCTTCCATTGCACTCAGACACCCTTGCACTATGGTACAAGGGTGCCTGCGTTGGCACTAAGCTTCTAAGGTAGTGTCAGCGCAGGGGGAAATGGAAGGCTGCACATATTCTTGTAAATATGGTGCAGCCTTGCATTTCTGAAGTGGTGGAGTGAGGCGTTAAGCCATGACAGCTAACGCCTCACTCCACCACTTCTTTGTACACATTTCCTTAGTGCATTCGTTTATATCACTGTCTTGAAAGGCATTTATTAAAAGTGACAGTTTTCAAATCCAAACTCAAAATCTGTACTGTCCTTGCACCCACCACCATGCCATTAATGCACTCTGAGGCAAGCGAGCCATGTGCATCCTGTGTGTGGCCAAGATTGTTACGTGGACTAACATTATAGCCTTTTTAAAAACATACACAAGAGAAATTCTTGTATAGCACACATCTGGTACACACATATTTCAAAGTTCTCTCGAATACAATAAGGAAAACAGGAAGCACAGTGAATTAATATATTTGCCTAGTGTAAGAAATTGGGTTATTGTGGGGTAGAAGCCCCACTCAGAAAAGAACCACATTCTTTGTCAGGATGAACCACAAAAATCACTAAATTAACCTGTGCTTAACCCTCTTGTAGTTTGACACAAAGCAATCAGGTTTAACTTAGAGGCAAAGTGTAAAGTATTCATGCAGCACACAAACAGTGACAAAGGGAAAACAGAACATAATTAAAATCCCAAACCAATTTAAAATGATACCAAAATGATAACAATCCAATCAGTAGTACAGGAGGTATTCATTTCAACGTTTTCGGAACATATAGCGCCTAAAAGCACAAACAACCACTCATGGTCAGATATTCTTGCAAGACCAGGGGAAAGTCATAAATTGAGGCCCACGGTGATGGAGCTGGGTGATGTGGGCTATCATTGCTGTAGCTCAAAGAGCTGTTCGGGCATCGCAGTTGGTCATTGCTGGAGCCTCACATTCACAGTCACCACAGCCTGATGTACTGCAAAGTGCAGATCTGGTGTTGCTGGTCGTCGCTGGCAGTTGCTGAAGCATGAAGTGTCAGTTCACCAGAGTTTTGCGTTGGCAGTCGTCGTGGATGACAGTTTCTCAGTGCAAATAGGCCTGTGCACAGTTCCGAGGAGCTCAAAACTTCAGGATTTTATCTTTTCTTGTAAAGGAGTGACCTGGGGAGGCACATCTTGGACAGGGATTCACTCTAGCAGAGGCCAGCAGGCCTCAGGCAGGTCCATTTGCAGGCCCAATCAGGTGAAGTGCATCAGGTCAGCTGGGCAGTTTCAGGGAGGCCTCTGGAGCTTGTTGTGTGCCTGTAGCTCAGACAGGAGATGAGCCAACTGACTCTTGGAGTCACTCAGGTAGCCTGGGATGAAGGGAGCAGGTCCAGTCTTCCTTCTCAGAGAGCAGAACGGGTTCAAACAGCAGGACTGTCCTCTGGGGAACAAGGCAGGCCTCCCACTGCAGGGCAGTCCTCTGGGGAACAAGGCCATTCTTCTTCTGTAACGTCCACTGGCCTAGGGGTGTTCTGATGAGTGGCTCAGGAGATCTAATATATACTCTGGGTGTCAGTCTTTAATGTAGAGGGGATTCCCTATATTACCATCACACCTGGCTCTGGAAAGTTCTTCCCTTCCCCTGACAAGTTCCAAAGAGTCTGCGGTGACAAAATACTAGTGTTAAATTCATTTGTTTGGCTGGAGGCATTCACATTCATGTGACCCAGGACATGGGCCTGAGGTACACATGGTTAGGACAAGAAAATGGCAGCTTTCTAAAAGTGGCATTTTCAGAATTGTGACTTAAAATCCAACTTTACCATAAAGAGGATTTAAAATTACTATGTATTTGAGTGTAAAGTCCATGTTTCTATCTGCTCCTAATCAAAAGTTAACCCATTTTTAAAAAGCATTAAGGTAACCCAGTATTAATAAATGGAAGAGTTGTGAAAAACAACTATATGAGTTTTTCTCTGCCAGGACGTGTAAAACTTAAGTACACATGCTCTACTTTTTTCCATAGAATACACCCTGCCCTATGAGCCTTTGGCTCTTACCTTAGGGATGAATTATATCTATTAAAAAGGAAGGCACAAGCATGGCAAAATGATTATTTTGCCATATCAAATGGCATTTTAAAACTGAACTACGGGCTGCAGTGGCAGGCCTGAACCATGTTGTACAAGGGTACTTTAGTGGGAGGCACAATGAGTGCTGCAGGCCCACTAGTAGTATTTAATTTGCAGGTGCTGAGTACGTGTAGTCCTATTTTATAGGTGCTCACAATTAAATTAAATGTACCAATCAGGTATATGCCAATTGTACCATGTTTTAGGGAGAGAGCACAAGCACTTTACCACTGTTTAACAGGGAAAAAGTGCACACAGTCCCAATGCTAAATAAAAGGCGTTCAGCAACAGAAGGGACAAATCTGATGGAAACCCTGCAAAAAGGGCCAGGTCCAACACCTAGGATCACACAGTTCGGTTAAGCAGGTCAGTCAGGAAAATTCCTAGGTTTTCCGGTTTCACAGTATACTATTCAGCGACAAGATGGGTAGCTATTTCCCTCCAAGGTTTTACGTCAAATGTTAATGCTTTTTCTTTAATTCTTGGCTTATTAGATTAGAGTATGGGTGGCAGTCAGCAGCCACATATTGGGCTTTGAGAGCCCAAGAGGACCTTGAACTGAGTCAGAGCCAGAAATCTGGCCTCAGCTTTCAGTGGCTTGCCCACCTCCACCTGCACTCATCCCCACCCAAGTTCATGTTTGCAGAAGTGGCCGTCCACCCGTTGGATTTGGCATAGATGTTAGCTCTGCTTATGCGCTAAAATACTTATCACTCAGGTCTTTGTGAATCGGTATAATTCCAATCTCAGGCACAAGAGTCACTTTTTGAGCATTTTATTGTCATGTAGGTGTAAAACAACGTTCTGAGAATGCCCGTATATATGTGTGGAAATATTCCAACAATAATGCCATGTGTGTTAAGTGTGCGTTCTTTGGAAAGAATTGAAACTTTTAAGGAGTGTAGATAGAGGGACTAATTAGCATAGCGTGTGTAAGCTTAACTTATTTTTGTATAGTACTGCAAACCACACTGATGCCGTTTCAAAGCACTATCTGGCACATGCATCAAAGCTTTTTACGATCGCAAACGGTGCAATTCGCAAAAATCGTCCGTTTCTGATCGCAAAATTAGCTTTTGTGATGCATCAAGGGTCAAGGCCCTCACAATTTGAGACTTCGCAATTAATTGCGAGTTCTCAAATTGCGATTGCATTATAAGGAATCGCATTTTGCGATTCCCTAAATGCAATGCAAGAAAAACTTTGAAGTAGCGATTTCGCCACTTTTGCAAAAATTTGCAAAAACTTTGAAAAAAGCACTAAAGTGCATTTTTCAAAGTTGTAGGTTACACACACACATGTCCTTGGGACATGTGTGTGCGTAACATTTGTGCACAGATCAATTTCAGAGGTGCAACAGGGTGTCCTTTTGACACCCTTGAAATTGCATGAGCAATTTGCGAGTACCAATTGGTACTCGCAAATTGCGCTTACAATTTCCCATTCATTCCTATGGCCCTACAGGCCCATAGGAATGAATAGGAAGCTATTCCTTATTTGCGACTCGCTATTTGCGAGTCGCAAATAAGGAATGTGTAGGAATCACTATTATTATAGTGATTCCTACATGCATAAGATTTTGCAAGTCCTTAATTGCGAATCCTTAATATTCGCAATTAAGGACTCGCAAAATCCTAGCATTATGCATGTGCCTGTATAAGTACAGGTATTAAAGCCCAGTTGTAAAGGTATGCAGATCGCTGAAAACAGAATGACGGAAGGCTTAATCGGACTTTTAGGCTTTTGAACTCATGAGATGACAGCATATATCGGCGGCAAGCGTTTAGGTCACTGACACATCGAATCTTCTGAACACACGGTAATGATGTGCACAATATCACACATGAAGAAATTTGCTAAATATATGTATGAATGTGGTTGCCATTCACATCTCCAGCGAACTAACAGGTCAGATGCTGGTATGTTGCTGGAAATGTCAAGCAATTCTGCAGTGAGTGGATGGTTAAAGGTGACTGACATAGACAAAGAAATACATTTTGAAGATTACTTTGTCGCAATCCCACGTGCCAGGAAATTTATTTCGAGTTCATTTAATCAAAGTATGTCCCAGGGGCAAATGACATCTATACATTTTCAAAAAACCGTGGGCCTTACGATTTGCCTCACTGACTTCAAATGACATGAAACACAGAGGTGGTTCAAACAAAATAATCAAGCGGCTCCATTTCAGTCACCAAGAGGGTCTCCAGATTTTGATGCCCTTTGAAGTATTAAGAAAAACATCTCCCTGGGCAGAATGGAAGAATATTTCTTTATGAGTAGTTTTGTTCTGAGATATAGGTTTTCTCGAAATGAAAGATTCAGTGTGGAAACCATTCATTGTGGGGCCTGGCTCTTTCATAGAAAGATTTTGGGCCATATTATCAAGGAACGGCGATAACATTATCGCCACTTTGAATTCCCATAGAAGCCCAGGTTCACACCAGAACCTGGGCTGCTATGGGAATTCTCAAGGGCATATTATCAAGCCCATTATCGCCGCTTTAGCGGCAGTTTCCTGCTGCTAAAGCGGCGATAATGTTATCGCCGTTCCTTGATGATATGGCCTTTATTTTCCATGAAGGGAACGCTGGTTCCCCCAACATTGATTCATTTATTTGCTCGACCAATATTCCATACTGACTATTATGCCAGCCATGGAGCAGCTCGAAGACCGAGTAAGCATTTATTAGGCCTGGGCTAAGATTCCGTTCCGCTCGCGGAAATTGCGATATTTTGAAATTTTCGCGTTCCGTGGAGAGCGCGAAAATGTCAACATTTCCGCAATCCGCATTTTACCGGAAATTTTTTGCTTGCTCGCGCTGTAAAATAATACATTCTCGCATGCGCACGATCACCTTACCTGAATCCCCGCGTTCGCCGACAAGTTTTTCCGGTCACGTTCTCCACGAGACGTTGGATTATTGGTAGGCATTTGCGCTGTCTCGCGACAGTTCGCGCCCACAGTAACGTCATTCGTCGCGCGATCACATCTTTCTTCTCGAGATCATGCACCGCGAGACAAGTGAAAACAAGATGGCCGCGCCCGCGAGCAACCGCATGGGTAAGTTGGCGAGCCGCGACCACGCAGAAAATACCGCGAACGGGTGGGAAAAAAGCTTCCGCATCTTCGCGATATTTCCTCGTGTTTGTGGAGATTTTTAACATTTTTGCGATAATTTGCGAAAGTGAATTTCGCAAATTCCGCCCACTGCCATTTATGTGTCTGATGTACGGAATTCTAGCATGTCTTGCCTCCAATTTTCAAACCCCCAAGGGCAACAAATCAAGTGATAGAATCAGTAATATTAATGAATCCCAGTAGGGTCAAGAAAACTCTGTGGGACAGATTTACCAACCTATCATGGAACGCAGCGGGGCAGCCAAAAATGCTGCGCTGCTTTGTGTGACAGGGAGAGAGCAGGAGAGAGCCATATCTACAGAAATATGACACTCTCCTCCCCTCTCTTTTCCACCGGCGCAGAATTTTGCACCCATGCGCCACACACACACCTTTGCACCATAGTGCAAGGGTGTGTGGGAGAGTCTAGGATAGGTTTTGTACCATCAAAGTTCCATTCCAGTACAAAACGCTATCCCTAGACAACTTTTAAAACTTTTTTCTACTTTGCATGTGTGCTGCACTGTACAGCACACATGCACCACGCACACACCTTTGCAGCATAGTGCAAGGGTGTGGGGGAGAGTCTAGCATAGGTTTTGTACCATCAAAGTTCCCTTCCAGTACAAAACGCTATCCCTAGACAACTTTTAAAACTTTTTCCACTTTGTATGGGTGCTGTACAGTGCAGCACACATGCAAAGTTGGGCAAAAAAGGAGAAATGAAAAAAAATCTTCTTTTGAGGGCTGCTTTCAAATGGCATTAATTTGCGACACAAAACCCTGCTTCACATTTTTGGGAGATAGGGTTTTGCGTCAAAAAGCATGGGTGGTTGCATGGCAACACACATGTAACACCCCCTTGACGCTAAGCAAAACAAACCAGCACTTCATGTTGCTTTGCGTTACTTTTAGGCAATTTCTAGCACAAAATGAGTTTTGGAAAGTACATAATAATTTTAAAAAACTATTGTGCTGGTTTGTATCACTTTTGCAATGCAAACACAGCTCAAAATGTCAGTTACTTCTGCTCCTGAATCTTAATGAAAATGTATTTATATTTGTCGCACTGGTAGAGCTACAAGAAACTCAATAAATGCACGTGCACTTTCAATTAATTCACTGCACAATGTAGTGATCCAAATACATAGCGGAATTTGACATTTCCTTTTTTTTTTTAATTCTTTTTTATTAACAATGCTTATGCGACCATTCAGTAAAAAATAATATCTATATAGAACATTGGGAGATAACACAAGAGTTAACAGGAAAATAATCGTTGGAGAGCAACTAGGACAATCAGCAATTCTCATCTCCCTTACCCCTCCATGACTGCCCCAGATTCTCTGTACTTCCGCCAATAGCCCCCACACTTTCTTCCATTTCTTGGTACAACCCCTACTTTTGTATAAAGTTTCTTCGGCCCTTTGCACCAGTCAAGGTCCTGCTCCTATTCCTCCCACTGCAGGGGTATCTGCGCCCCCTAGCAATATTTAGTTTCGCCACTCATGCTGCCAGGGTCAGCCATATTTCCACATACCTAGACTATTCAGTGTCCCCTTTAATCATCAATAAAAGACACTTGGGCTCCATCGGAACCGTCTCCCCCCACCACACTAGACATGGTGTCGGTGACCTTCGTCCAGAAGGGAATGATCTCCGGACACTCCCATAGTATATGAAAGAAAGTGCCCTCCTGTTGACAGCCCCTTACGCATGACGCCGATTGACTCCTGCCCCATGCATAAAGGTGCGTGTGGGGATAGTAGGTACTGTGAAGCATTTTTAGTTGCACCAGTCTGAACCTCGAGCGGATTGCAATCTCTCTAGGACTCTGCAGCGCATCCTGCTAGTCCTCATCGTCGATGCTGCCAAGATCCTTGGCCCAAGCTGCTCTAAGAGGGGTCAGGGGTCAGGTATGTTGTTTATTAATTTACGATAAATTGTAGATGTGGGTTTCTCCATAATAGGGTCTAGTAACAACCTATCCTCCATCGGGGAGTATTCCAGAATAGATGTACCACTTTGTATGTGGGATCGTAGGGCATGTAGGAGTCATATATGATGGTATCTTTGCGACAGGTGTAGATTCTATTTCCTTTGGAGGTATCCAAAGGAGCGGGGGAAATCCCCTTTCCAGACATCACCTAAGTATTCGATGCCAATTAACTTCCACCTCTTAAAGCCCGTTAAAGCAGTCACCGCTCACAGTTGCTCACCTAGCCACAGTGGGTTTCTCCCGGTCTGCCCATCCTAGGAGTTTATTAGCCTCTCTCCAGCACTGCAGTACTACTCTGGTGTGCTCAGGCCACACCGTCTGTGGCCTCCGGGCAGAAAGGAGAGGTTCACAATTGCCCCCAGGCATAACCATCCTATCTACCCTGTATGCAGGTTCACCACTGTCCGTATAGACCCAGTCATTTATCACCTGGAGCTGCGAGGCCCAGTAATATAATTTGACATCTGGGAGCGCCAGTCCTCCATCGTATACTCCCCTGTGGAGCTTGTAAAAAAATCAAAATAAATTCTTGGGTACCCACCGTCCCACAACAAGGTTCGCACCGCCTGTGATATCTGTTTAAAAATGCTCTGGGGGACAGGATATGGTGTATTCTGTAGAATGTAGAGGAGTCTCGGCAATGTAAGCATTTTAAATAATGTCGCCCTGCCCATGAGGGAGAGTGGAAGAGTACGCCAGTGACTCACATCGACACTCAGACGAGTCACTTGGGGTTCGAGATTTCTATCAAAGAACTCTTTCTTGTCTCTCGTAATGTAGACGCCTAAGTATTTAAAACCCTCGATCACCACTGGGGCAGAGCACCAAGATGGGATCCGAGGGGGGGACACCTGACAATGGGAAAATCACTGACTTTGACCATTTAATAGTGTACCCGGAATAGCTGACAAACAGCTAAAAAATGTGCAGCACTTGAGCTATCGAGTGGTACGGTCTTGCCAGATATAGAACAATATCATCAGCGTAGAGGGAGATATGCTCTTCCCACCCCTCATTTGCCGCCAGTCCCCAAATCGTGGGGTCCCTCCTGATCCAATGGGCCAGTGGTTCCAACGCTAGAGCGAAGAGGAAGGGAGACAGGGGGCAGCCCTGCTTGGTACCTCCCCGCAACGGGAAAGCCCTAGATACTGCCCCATTAACTCTCACCCGGGCCGTGGGTTGTTCATACAGGAGTTGTACCCAACTGCAGAATATCGGACCAAAGCCCAGCCTCTAGAGAACCATAAACAAATAGGGCCATTCGATACTATCGAAGTCCATTGAGGCGTCAAGCGCCATCAATGCCGTTTGAGTATCCCTCGGTCATGTACAGCACCCCATAGAGTCGCCGTAGATTATGGCGGGTGCTTCTACGGGGCATAAACTCGGATTGGTCAATGTGTACTAACTCTGTTATAACGGACACCAACCCATCTGCTAAGGCTTTGGCCAGGACATTGGCTTCCACATTTATAAGAGATAGGGGGCGTTACAAAGTACACTGGTCCGCTGGTTTTCCTGCCTTGTGAATCACTACAATCATGGCATCTCTCTGATCAGGGGGAGCCTCCCAGATCCACGAGCTTCATTAAACATCTTAAGGAGGGGGGCAATTACAATTGCTGCCTGTAATTTGTAGATCTCTATTGGGAGCCCATTAGGCCCGGATGCTTTCGCAGACTGCAGGGAGTTTAGAGCATTGCCGCGCTCCTCCTCCGTAAAGTCCGCTTCGAGTCTTTCTCTCATTTCAGCAGACAACATGGGTAGTGTGAAGTCACTTAGAAATTCCGCACAATCATTTTCCGTCCTTGTTCATACTGGAGAATATACCCTCTCGAAATGCGCCGCAAAAGCCTCTGTTATGTCCATGCTAATCGTGCAGAGAGAACCAGATGCATCCCTTGCTTCAAACACCTGCGAGCGGTCTCTAGCACAGCGTTCCAACCATGCCAGTAGCTTCAATGCTTTGTCCCCCACATCATAAATCCGTTGTTGTGTGGCCAGCGCATAGGCTTGTGCTTCTCCCTCAACCAGGGCCCTAAGGTCCCTTTGTATCAGCGTCAATCTGTGGCGAAGGCCGACAGAGGAGGCAATTGCACTATCTACTTCCAGTTGCTCAATCTCAGGTTCTCAGTCGGATCTGGAGGGACTCTTCCTTCTTCTTTGGTCCAGTTCCGAATCCATGACTGCATTCTTATCCCCACCAATGAGAAGGACACCAGAGGGGAGATCCGTCAGAAAGGAACTCAACTTTGGGAGGCTCGTGGAATGTAGGCCAGGGGGTATATAACAAGAGCAGAACACTAATGCGCGCCCCTCCCATCTAACCGCAGCCACCACAAAGCAGCCCGCGTCGTCCGCCCACATGCCTGAGATCACTAGGGGCAGGGTGTTGTGTACCAGAATTCACACCCCTCGTGACCCGGTAATCCCTGAATGGGCTACCATTTTGTATTCAAAGCGGTCTAGGGCCTTACACATATTCCCCAGTAGGTGCGATTCTTGGAGCAGGACTACATCTGGGGAGTGCCTTTTTAGATGGTGTAATACTAGTGTGCGTTTGATTTTGTTTCCAAGCCCCTTCACATTCCAGGTCCATACCTGTATTCTAGCTGGATCACTGATCATCGCGAAAAAGTCTCAACACTCTCGTATACTCCCCCATACCTGCTGTGTCCCCAGGATAAAACCCCAAACATTGATGAAGATCTTGATCTCGAGCAAACTTCCCCATACCCTGGAACGATATAAACCCCAAAAAAAACCTCCCCCCTTCCTGCCGCCCTGCTAGGTGAGACCCCAACCTCCCACCATTCAAACTTGCAGAGTGCCCGTCGCCCCAGCAATTCTAAAACAAACATTTGCGAGGAAACATGAACTTACAGTCAGCCAGAAGAACTATATATCTGTAAACGAAAGTCGCATGCCTACAATGCAAACTTTAAATTAGCCTCCACGATACCAGTCCACCCGGGCTCCCCAACCCCCGTGTATCCGGAGGTATCAATCAGAAATCGCAGACCGTGCAATGTCAAAGTCAATTGAGAGGCCCGCCGGCCCCCACCCCCCAGAAGTCTCATTATTTCCCACCCCATGTTCAGAAACCCATAGGGCGAACTTGAAGACAACCAGTAAACTCAACAATGTTCGAACTACCCCAAAATCACTTAACTGTCCGCTGCTCTTGTCTCTGTCTGCCAGCTGACTGCCCTGCGTCGAACTCAGTGTCCTCCCCGTTTTGGCGTGACTCAGGGCGTTGCTGGTCACCCTTTCGACCAACAGTTCGCCAAACCTACAGCCAGTCACTGGCCCCTTTCGGCGCGCCAAAGAAATACGCTTTTCCTCCATCCAGGATTTTGAGTCTGTCCGGGAAGAGCATCATGTACTTTACTCCCTGGTCTCTGAGGGCCTTCTTCACTCCATCGAAGGAGCGGCGCCGCTGACGTTGAACCCGGAGCGGAAAGTCTGGGAAGAAGCGGATGGTGGTATTCTCCAGTTGAAGATCGCCATGAACACGTGCAGCCTGCAGGATAGCGTCTCAATCTCTAAAATTCAAGATGCGGGTGATGATGGTGCGGGGAGGAGCCCCAGGTCGGGGCTTACCCCCCAATGCCCTGTGGGCCCGCTCGAGGGAGAAAAAGTTCGATAAGCGTTTGGGCTTCAGGTGATTTAGCACCAGGTCCTCTACGAACCAATCCATTGAGGGTTCTTCCATCCCCTCCGGTACTCCCACTACACGGCTGTTATTACGCCGGGCTCGTCCTTCTTGGTCCTCCAGCCGGGCATAAATATCTGCCTGGTTTTTCGTGAGCGTGGTAACGTGTTCTTCCAGCTGTTTGGTTTTGGACTGAAGACTCCCGATACCAGTCTCGGCCGCGGAAACCTTCTCTCACATTTTCCTGAAGTCTGCCCGCAGGAGGTTGACTTCCTCTGTCAGAGTCTAATTTAGGTTCCAGGGTCCCCCGGAAATCCCTGATGGCCCTCATTATGTCTTTCAAGGAGGGGTCCAGGCCGCTGTCCTTGGGGTCTTTCTGTGGGCCACCACCCATTGCCCCCTCATCTCGCCCCATGGTGACGGTATATTTGTCATTTTGATTAGCCTGTCAAGGGCCTGGTGGTTTCTTGCGGCCCATGACGGAGAGTATATGGTGTCCCAAACCACAAACTAACTGCTGGAGTGTGCATACTTTATGACCACCACGCTGTGTACTCCTCTCGAAGGTAATCAGGCCACTGTCAGGACCAGGTACTGCAGGGACTATGCCACACTGTAGGCTAGGCCACGGCGTCTCTCACTCTAAGCCCATCCAGGGGTACCTCTCATTGGTTGAAGAGGGAAGTCTGAGCGTAAGCGGGGCTTCCTCCAGGAGGACTCACTATGGCTGCCCCAGGTCGTTGCCCAGGGGTAGCGCTGGTGAGTAGGTAGATCATTGTGCCCACACATGGCAGGCTGATCTGCGTCTCAGTAATAGGCTCACCAGGCTGCTGCCGCACACCTCACTGAGCACTCTTCACATCACTCCCGTATCAGGGGGCGCGTGCTTCCCCCCCGGGAACTCCATTGCAAGGAAGAGAGCTGGCGCGCCCTCCCAGTGGCACCGAACACACAGACTGTCCACTGCCGCTTCCGAGTCTCTCTCACGGCCGATGGGGGAGGGGTCTCACACTGTCCCGATCCCTCTAGTCTCTCCAGGAGATGGATTTCCCCAGGATGAAGCTTCACATACCCATTCAAAGACACATACACATACTTTCACAACAGCTCACTCATCCATAGAGCTGCTCACACACCCACTAACTTGCTCATACAGCCACTCACTCACCCATACAGTCACTCACACAGCCACACACTTACCCATACAGCTACTCACACATCCACTTATTCACTTATACAGCCACTCTCACACACACTCACTCAATACAGACTCTTAACACAGCCACTCACTCATCCAGACAACCACTCATCCAACCAGTTACATAACCATTCACATACTGGAATGTGAATTTACTTTGAAAAAAATAAAAGGCAAGAGGTGTTTGACCTCTTGCCAAATGTGCTTTATTGGGGCCAATCTCCTGGGACCAATGTGGTGTTGCTGCCTCTCTGTGGGACTAATCTGAGTTTTTCCTGTTTTTGAACATACACATATCATTGCGTATATTGACATCAATATTAACATTCCCCTCTCTATTTGAATTTTCAACTACATCATTTACCCCACACTTCATGACCGTCACATTGTTAGGGACTTGTAGTGTTTCAGTTTTAACTATTAATACATCTCTAGTTACTTGTATTCTTCCCTATGTGAGGACTGCTTTTTAACAGCAGGAAACCCCCACTATTAACTAGATGGCTTGAGAGATAGACGGTGAAACCCCTTTTTTCTTTTTCTTTTTTGACATCAACCTGTGCTAACCCCATGGGGCGGTAGGGGTGGGAGGCTGGGTTTAAATTAATAAAATTGTGCATGAGCCATTTTAAGTTGATTCAACATAGCTTCTTTTTTGTTTACACTATTTTATTTTTTATTTTTCTCTGCTAGCTCTTCTTCATTAGATCGGCACCACAGAGTTAAAAGAATGTGTTACAGTACTTGCTGACTTTATGTTTATATATATTTTTTTTCTTTTTTTTTTTAAATGATTTTTATTGGCAATTTTCACAAAATGGAATAATATTTACATAAGCCCCCCACCCCTCCCTTGGACCAAGGTATTACTTCTCATCATACCCATCCACAAGAGAGAAAAACTATTTGGTAAATCTGTAAGATAATACAGCATGTATTGTCGCCATCTGTATAATTACAATATATATTCTCCCAAATAAGACCATATTATAGACCAAGCATTTTAGGTGTGATCTAATTGCCATTGCAAAAGCGGACCCCAGATCTGCATCCCTCTTCTCTTTTTTCTCCTCCCTTTAGTTTTATATATGGCTACTTCCAGAGTACAGATTGCTAGTAATCTGGTTCTCCATTGTACAAAAGCCGGTGAAGTAACATCCAGCCACGCTGAAGCTATACAGAGTCGGAGGACAGCCATGGCTACAAAAATAAGGCCCTGCATATGAATAGGTCTTTGATTATTAGATACTCCTAGCACAATTTCCTCCTGACTGATAGATATATTAACTTGGAGAATTTCGGAAAGGAAGTCAGAGATTTCTTTTATCAAACCTGATAGTTTGTCGCATGAGGCAAACATGTGAATCATGTCAGCAGCACCCGTCGAGCAACGTGGGAAGGTTGTTCCCTTTCCTACTGTCCATTTTGCCATCTTATATGGTGTATAATAAAGAGAGAAAAAAGTTTTATAAAATTGTGCCTGGAGATTTATAGACATTAAGCACACTTGTGATAATTCATACGCTCGCAAAGGAATATTCGATTGGATTGCAAGAGAGGTCTGCCACTTCATTAGATGTTTTTCCAAGTCATCAGGGAGTTTATCCCTAGGAAGTTCAAAGATGACCCCAATTTTAGGCGTATTTGGTCTACATATAGTATCTAGTATGATATTATTTTGAAATTTGTCACGTCCCCCTGTTTTTTTTTGCAGAAAATCCCTGATCTGAAGATATTTAAAGAAATCTCTATGGTTGATAGAATATTCAGTCTGTAGGTCGGAAAAAGTTTTTAGGCCAATAGAATTATAGAAACAGCCTAGTTGCTGAATGCCATTCTCGATCCATCTCGACATACAAGTGTCATGGAATAATGCAGGTAAGTCATAATTAAACTTAATTGGAGTGTAGCATGAAAAACGGCTCAATCCTAGCAGTTTTCTTACATTAATCCAAACTTTATATATATTAGAGATAGTCTTGAGTTTTACTTTCTTAAAATAGTTGTCGTTCATGTGTCGCCAAAGACAACCCTCACAGCCTATCCCTAAGATCAATTCTTGTGGAGTAATCCTATCGGAGCTGTGCCCGTCTTCTATTGATAAAAGCACAATACTATATCTAATTACTGTAGCCCAATAGTATAACTTAAAATTTGGCATTCCGAGTCCGCCTCTTTCTTTGGGCAGCATAAGCCATTTAAGTGCTCGGCGAGGTCTCTTATAACCCCAAATAAATCTAGAAAAGATATTTTCTATGTTTTTGAACTGTTGGGGAGTGAACTCCAGGCATATTGTGTGGAAGAGATACAGGAATCTAGAAAAAAATATCATTTTGATAACGTTGCATCTCCCGCCAATAGTGAGATGTAAGTTGTCAAGTCGGGTTAGTTCTTTCTTAGTGTGTTTAACCAGTGGGTCTAAATTTAAGCTCACTATACTATCAATGCTTGCGGTTATATCAACTCCTAGGTAGACAGCATGTTCCGTTACTCTATAGTCAACCAACCTTAGCTTGTCATTAATGACTATCTGTGTTTTAGATGAGTTCAACTTATATCCGGAGATCTTACCAAAGCTATTCGCTTCCTCTTCTATCACTACCATTGCTTGAATAGGATTGCAGGTGACTACGGCAATATCGTCGGCATACGCTAGGATTTTTGTTTCAATATTAAATGCCTTTATCGGAGTCACTAACGGATGATTTTCTAATTTCCGTATAAACGCATCTATATAGATTGCAAATAGCAGGGGAGAGCATGGGCACCCCTGTCTCGTTCCCCTAGTGATCTTAAATCTCTCAGAAAGTGTCCCATTAATCATAACGCAGGCCCCTGGGTCGACATATAGTCCTTGCATGGCTTTGATAAAATGTGATGTGAGTCCACTCCTACCCATAATTTCCCACAGGAACCTCCAGGAGACCCTATCAAAGGCTTTTTCAGCATCCAAAAGTATTAAAGCCATAGGGTCTCCTGTTTTTCCTGCGAAATCAAAAAGTGATATCACCCGTTGGACATGGTCCGACGTTGATCTCCCTAGGATAAACCCGTGTTGGCGAGGAGACACTATATTATGGATAATAGGGGCTAATCGGGCGGCCAATACTGTTGAGTAAATTTTTGAGTCCCCATTTATTAGTGTGATCGGTCTATAAGAACCCATTTCCATGGGGTCTTTATTTTTTTTCAGAAAGACCATGATTTTCGCTGCAGACCATGAGGGAGGCGGCTTACCGCCATTAAAGATGGAACTAAACAATTCAAGCATAATTGTTCTGAGCTGTAATGCAAATTTTTCATAAAATTCTGAAGGGATTCCATCTATCCCAGCGGCTTTTCCATTAGCTAATGATTTTAATGCCATCTGAATTTCCTCCCACGTAGGGGTGCAATTTAAATTAGCCTGTTCCTCCTCATTAAGGCAAAATCCCTCATATTGCTCCAAGTATGCATCCATGTTCTCCAGTTCCCTATTAGGCTCCTTATATAAATCTTCGTAGAATCTCTCAAACGCCCTTCTAATCTCTGAGGCTTCCGATCTCACCCCTCCATCTAAGTCTTTAATGCTCTTTATTGTATTTAATGACTGTTCTTCTCTTGTGCGAACAGCTAGGTGGTGTCCAACTTGTTCGCTGAGTTCATAAGTTTTTTTTTTTATAGATCGTAGCTTTGCTAATAGCTTTCTCAATAAGCACTTCTGATATCCGATTTCTTGCCACAGCCACCCGTTCTAATTCATCAGTTACCTGGCCGCTTAGTGTTGCTTTGGCTAATTCCGCCTCTGTCATACTCAGGTTCTGTTGTAATCTATCGAGTTGAGCCTTTCCTTCTCGGTTGGACCTAACAGAGAACTGGAGAGTTTCTCCTCTAATCCCAGCTTTCAATGCATCCCAAACTATCTCTATCGGAGCACTACCAATATTTAATTCCAAGAAAGCCAAGATCCAATCCCTCATATGGTTATAATAACCCTCGTTCTTTAGAAAGGCCCTTTCAAACGTCCAACTCCTCCGTATGGAGCTGCTTCTATTACATTCCAGATTAAGTGCTAATGGGTTGTGATCAGAGAGTATCCTAGGTAGTTTATTGATTGTGCACCTATTCTGCAGGGAATTGGAGATAAGGAAATAGTCAAGGCGTGCATGGCGTGAGTGGGGAAAGGAATAAAAGTTAAATCCATGATCACCTGGGTGTTTCATATGCCAAGTATCAATCAACCCATGCAGTGAGCATAACTCCTTAAACGCCCTGAAGACCCTATGTTTTCTCCCTTGATAGATAAATGTCGGATCTGTCGACCATTGCCCCGGAAGATTTAAGTTGAAATCACCACAAATAATTAAGGGTAATGGCCAATGTACCAACTCGTTAGTAATATAGTTCAAGGCTTCAGGGTCATCTCCTACATTGCCACATACAGTACAGATAGTCATCCTATTTTCCCCATTATTATATAGACATTCTGCAATGGCCCACCTACCACCTTTGTCGGAAATTGTCTTTGTAAATTGAAGATCTCCCCCTTTAGCTAAAATTGCAACCCCTTTAGTTCTGGAAGGTTGTGTAGAAGCGGTTATCAGTTTATACCCTAGCATTTTTAAGTTATATAGTTGTCCACCTTCAATGTGAGTTTCTTGTAAGCATATAATGTTTGGTTCCATTGTTTGTAAGCCGATAGCTACTTTTTGTCCTTTTTTTAGATCGTTTAGGCCGCATATATTCAATGAGATAATTCTCATCCTATTCATTAAAGATATCTTTCCGTATTCCTGTAAATATGTCCACTTTTTTACCATATAGCTTGGTCTCTACTTTTCCCCCTGATTGTGGATCATTACATTCTACTCTTGGTTCGACCTTTTTCTTTTTTTTTCAATGACATGAACGAAATTGAAGTACTGGAGTACTGTATTGTAATTTTCTCAATCATGCACTAATAAACAAATTATTTAGAAAAAAGGAAACCCCCAATTGTAGGAATCCACACAAAACAGTAGAAGAATGTTCAGCAAACCATAGGGGAAGCCCGGCAAAACAGCTTTTATACCATTCCTTCTTCCGTGCACCTCCCTCCTTAATATGTGCGTTTGCAATTGATGCAGTGTTTGGATGGCAAGAGTGAATTTCCCGTTATCCATGTTGTTGCCTGGGATGAAAGTGCAACAGGGTCTTGGCACACACCCCTCCCTCCATTGTGGCCATCAATTCCAATACATATTGATGTTGCATCACTATGCGGCGGATGGCTCTTAGTCCTTCTTGATTGCATTAAGGACGAGCTCAGTGCTGTTCATCATTTCCAGCAGCACCCATCTGGTTATTTGTAACCAGCGGGCTTTTTCTTTCGTCTGGATGGTGAAAAAAAGGGCACAGACCCTCCTTCATTTACTTGTGTGTCAGTAACCAGTCTGAATTTTTCCGGAATGTCTTTGCACTAATCCGAACCAAAATAATAATTTGATCTTTTTTTTTGAGCCTGATGCAATAGACTTGTTGTCTTCTGTAGCCGTTATTGGTGCAGCTCTGACAGATCTTCTCCAGGGATGACCAGGGTCGGGGTTTGTTTGGTGACAAGGGAGCAAAGGCCATGCCATCCTCGGATGAGCTCAGCGTATGCAAATTCCCCACACTGCCAGTACAGATCCATCAGCATGGAGGTGCCCATTGCATGTCTAGTATGTGAAGTATTGCTCCGCAGTTCTCATTCGTGCCGAGTGGTATTGATCCTTTAACTCTGAAACACAAGAAATATAGTGTACGTTTCCGTACAATTAGGGGTTGCGCCTTCCCCTCTAACCATGTGTACCTATCTATCTCATTGTCCCATATTTCCTGACAGAGGTTATATATGCTGGTATTTAACCCTGCCTTACATGACTCATTTCCCTTCGTATCATCAAAGTGCATGAACCTACACTGGAACTCTATGTAGGGCATTCATTTTTTATTGAAGAAGACTGCAACAGACATGCTAAGAGCCACCACGGGACCACAGATGGAAGTGGGAGTGGATGTGTTTATGCATTGATGCGGGGCTTTGCTACCTCCAAGAATCCCTTTTTTGGAAAGCCTCGGGGCAATACAGTATGCCCTGTGGCTGCTCCACCTATGCATCCTATCTAGCTCTGTTTGAATCTTGCTAGTCTCGGTGAAAAGGTACAGTGCTATGGGATTGAGCTTGTATCAAGTTATGTTTACTACTACTCTATGGGGTTATTGTTGGGTTGTATCTTGGCCCTAATCCTACATAGGTAAAGGTGGAGGAGACATTTTGCTTTTTCGGGGTGACCTCTTTAGCTAAATAAAGCCTGCCTGTGCCTACTGCATGTGATAACAGTCAACATACATAGCATGACCTGGCTGATGTCTGGGCACCCACGATGGTCATGTGCTGATGCCATGTGTTGTGTAAGAGTGCACTGTGCAGCGCGTGTGAAATACTAGCGCTTGGTTCAGTATAAGTGTATATGGTGTGGGGAGGTCCCTCACAAGTGCTGTAGAAATATCAGGATAGAGTCCATTTGACTAGGCAGATTTCTGGCTATGGATGAGTGCGGCCACACCCATCCTAAATAGAGGATATGCAATGGTACGATAATACATAAACTTTGAAACATTGCAAGTCTTTGGTTGATTTCCAGAGGTGACATATGTAGTTTTTTGGTGATCGGTGGTTTCTTAGCTTTCGTGAAATTGTGAAAGAGTTAGTTTGCAAATGTCCATAAAATAAGTCCATGGTCCCACCATTCAAACTTGCAGAGTGCCCGTCGCCCCAGCAATTCTAGAACAAACATTTGCGAGGAAACATGAACTTACAGTCAGCCAGAAGAACTATATATCTGTAAACGAAAGTCGCATACCTACAATGCAAACTTTAAATTAGCCTCTGTCTGCCAGCTGACTGCCCTTCGTCGAACTCAGTGTCCTCCCCGTTTTGGCGTGACTCAGGGCATTGCTGGTCACCCTTTCGACCAACAGTTCGCCAACCCTACAGCCAGTCACTGGCCCCTTTCGGCGCGCCAAAGCAATACGCTTTTCCTCCATCCAGGATTTTGAGTCTGTCCGGGAAGAGCATCATGTACTTTACTCCCTGGTCTCTGAGGGCCTTCTTCACTCCATCGAAGGAGCGCCGCTGACGTTGAACCCGGAGCGGAAAGTCTGGGAAGAAGCGGATGGTGGCATTCTCCAGTTGAAGATCGCCATGAACACGTGCAGCCTGCAGGATAGCGTCTCAATCTCTAAAATTCAAGATGCGGGTGATGATGGTGCGGGGAGGAGCACCAGGATGGGGCTTACCCCCCAATGCCCTGTGGGCCCGCTCGAGGGAGAAAAAGTTTGATAAGCGTTTGGGCTTCAGGTAATTTAGCACCAGGTCCTCTACGAACCAATCCATTGAGGGTTCTTCCATCCCCTCCGGTACCCCCACTACACAGCTGTTATTACGCCGGGCTCCTCCTTCTTGGTCCTCCAGCCGGGCATAAATATCTGCCTGGTTTTTCGTGAGGGTGGCAACGTGTTCTTCCAGCTGTTTGGTTTTGGACTGAAGACTCCCGATACCAGTCTCGGCCGCGGAAACCTTTTCTGACATTTTCCTGAAGTCTGCCCGCAGGAGGTTGACTTCCTCTGTCAGAGTCTAATTTAGGTTCCAGGGTCCCCCGGAAATCCCTGATGGCCCTCATTATGTCTTTCAAGGAGGGGTCCAGGCCGCTGTCCTTGGGGTCTTTCTGTGGGCCACCACCCATTGCCCCCTTATCTCGCCCCATGGTGACGGTATATTTGTCATTTTGATTAGCCTGTCAAGGGCCTGGTGGTTTCTTGCGGCCCATGACGGAGAGTATATGGTGTCCCAAACCACAAACTAACTGCTGGAGAGTGCATACTTTATGACCACCACGCTATGTACTCCTCTCGAAGGTAATCAGGCCACTGTCAGGACCAGGTACTGCAGGGACTATGCCACGCTGTAGGCTAGGCCGCGGCGTCTCTCACTCTAAGCCCATCCAGGGGTACCTCTCATTGGTTGAAGAGGGAAGTCTGAGCGTAAGCGGGGCTTCCTTCAGGAGGACTCACTATGGCGGCCCCAGGTCGTTGCCCAGGGGTAGTACCTGGCGAGTAGGTAGATCCTTGTGCCCACACATGGCAGGCTGATCAGCGTCTCAGTGATAGGCTCACCAGGCCGCTGCCGCTGCCACACACCTCACTGAGCACTCTTCACATCACTCCCGTATCAGGGGGCGCGTGCTTCCCCCCCGGGAACTCCATTACAAGGAAGAGAGCTGGCGCGCCCTCCCAGTGGCACCGAACACACAGACTGTCCACTGCCACTTCCGAGTCTCTCTCACGGCCGATGGGGGAGGGGTCTCACACTGTCCCGATCCCTCTAGTCTCTCCAGGAGATGGATTTCCCCAGGATGAAGCTTCACATACCCATTCAAAGACACATACACATACTTTCACAACAGCTCACTCATCCATAGAGCTGCTCACACACCCACTAACTTGCTCATACAGCCACTCACTCACCCATACAGTCACTCACACAGCCACACACTTACCCATACAGCTACTCACACATCCACTTATTCACTTATACAGCCACTCTCACACACACTCACTCAATACAGACTCTTAACACAGCCACTCACTCATCCAGACAACCACTCATCCAACCAGTTACATAACCATTCACATACTGGAATGTGAATTTACTTTGAAAAAAATAAAAGGCAAGAGGTGTTTGACCTCTTGCCAAATGTGCTTTATTGGGGCCAATCTCCTGGGACCAATGTGGTGTTGCTGCCTCTCTGTGGGACTAATCTGAGTTTTTCCTGTTTTTGAACATACACATATCATTGCGTATATTGACATCAATATTAACATTCCCCTCTCTATTTGAATTTTCAACTACATCATTTACCCCACACTTCATGACCGTCACATTGTTAGGGACTTGTAGTGTTTCAGTTTTAACTATTAATACATCTCTAGTTACTTGTATTCTTCCCTATGTGAGGACTGCTTTTTAACAGCAGGAAACCCCCACTATTAACTAGATGGCTTGAGAGATAGACGGTGAAACCCCTTTTTTCTTTTTCTTTTTTGACATCAACCTGTGCTAACCCCATGGGGCGGTAGGGGTGGGAGGCTGGGTTTAAATTAATAAAATTGTGCATGAGCCATTTTAAGTTGATTCAACATAGCTTCTTTTTTGCTTACACTATTTTATTTTTTATTTTTCTCTGCTAGCTCTTCTTCATTAGATCGGCACCACAGAGTTAAAAGAATGTGTTACAGTACTTGCTGACTTTATGTTTATATATATTTTTTTTCTTTTTTTTTCAATGACATGAACGAAATTGAAGTACTGTAGTACTGTATTGTAATTTTCTCAATCATGCACTAATAAACAAATTATTTAGAAAAAAGGAAACCCCCAATTGTAGGACTCCACACAAAACAGTAGAAGAATGTTCAGCAAACCATAGGGGAAGCCCGGCAAACAACCTTTTATACCATTCCTTCTTCCGTGCACCTCCCTCCTTACATATGTGCGTTTGCAATTGATGCAGTGTTTGGATGGCAAGAGTGAGTTTCCCGTTATCCATGTTGTTGCCTGGGATGAAAGTGCAACAGGGTCTTGGCACACACCCCTCCCTCCATTGTGGCCATCAATTCCAATACATATTGATGTTGCATCACTATGCGGCGGAAGGCTCTTAGTCCTTCTTTGATTGCATTAAGGCCGAGCTCAGTGCTGTTCATCATTTTCAGCAGCACCCATCTGGTTATTTGTAACCAGCGGGCTTTTTCTTTCGTCTGCATGGTGAAAAAAAGGGCACAGACCCTCCTTCATTTACTTGTGTGTCAGTAACCAGTCTGAATTTTTCCGGAATGTCTTTGCACTAATCCGAACCAAAATAATAATTTGATCTTTTTTCTTGAGCCTGATGCAATAGACTTGTTGTCTTCTGTAGCCGTTATTGGTGCAGCTCTGACAGATCTTCTCCAGGGATGACCAGGGTCGGGGTTTGTTTGGTGACAAGGGAGCAAAGGCCATGCCATCCTCGGATGAGCTCAGCGTATGCAAATTCCCCACACTGCCAGTACAGATCCATCAGCATGGAGGTGCCCATTGCATGTCTGGTATGTGAAGTATTGCTCCGCAGTTCTCATTCGTGCCGAGTGGTATTGATCCTTTAACTCTGAAACACAAGAAATATAGTGTACGTTTCCTTACAATTAGGGGTTGCGCCTTCCCCTCTAACCATGTGTACCTATCTATCTCATTGTCCCATATTTCCTGACAGAGGTTATATATGCTGGTATTTAACCCTGCCTTACATGACTCATTTCCCTTCGTATCATCAAAGTGCATGGCCCTACACTGGAACTCTATGTAGGGCATTCATTTTTTATTGAAGAAGACTGCAACAGACATGCTAAGAGCCACCATGGGACCACAGATGGAAGTGGGAGTGGATGTGTTTATGCATTGGTGCGGGGCTTTGCTACCTCAAAGAATCCCTTTTTTGGAAAGCCTCGGGGCAATACAGTATGCCCTGTGGCTGCTCCACCTACGCATCCTATCTAGCTCTGTTTGAATCTTGCTAGTCTCGGTGAAAAGGTACAGTGCTATGGGATTGAGCTTGTATCAAGTTATGTTTACTACTACTCTATGGGGTTCTTGTTGGGTTGTATCTTGGCCCTAATCCTACAAAGGTAAAGGTGGAGGAGACATTTTGCTTTTTCGGGGCTACCTCTTTAGATAAATAAAGCCTGCCTGTGCCTACTGCATGTGATAACAGTCAACATACATAGCATGACCTGGCTGATGTCTGGGCGCCCACGATGGTCATGTGCTGATGCCATGTGTTGTGTAAGAGTGCACTGTGCAGCGCGTGTGAAATACTAGCGCTTGGTTAAGTATAAGTGTATGTGGTGTGGGGAGGTCCCTCACAAGTGATGTAGAAATATCAGGATAGATAATACATAAACTTTGAAACATTTCAAGTCTTTGGTTGATTTCCAGAGGTGAAATGTGTAGTTTTTTGGTGATCGGTGGTTTCTTAGCTTTTGTGAAATTGTGAAAGAGTTAGTTTGCAAATGTCCATAAAATAAGTCCATGGTCTTCGACTTGCACACTTGGGCCTTGTTGGGGTTCTAAACGTAGTCACTAAAGAAGTGGTGGGCCACTGTGGTGCACTTGAGGCTCGACTGCAGACCTGTTGGATAAGAGCTGTCATTTGTAGGTTAATTTAGAAAAACTGTGCACTATCATAAATCAATCTTGGGGGTTCCTGTGCTATTCCTTTTTGGGGTCTGCTCTTTTTCATTCACACAATTTCAGTGGAGTACTGGAAGGTGGCCCCAATTGTGGTAGCAATTTTTTTTTAAAACAGTGGTGAGTGGTTATTCATGGGTCGCCTGGGTCTCTACTCATGGGTCATTGTCTCTCCCCCTCACCATGGCATAAATGGACGTTTCAGTATCCAGGTGATCTCATCTGCTGTTTTATAGGGCTTAATCAGTCTTCTATTCTCCTACCTTCCCTAATGTGATTGGAGGTAATTTATCAATGTCGGCAGTGCCTTTTGACCTATGCGTGTGCAGGGCAATGTAGAAAAAGGGGTGTGTCACAATTGGGTGTTTGTTAACAATCATCCCTGCTCTGGGGTCATGTGGCTGCCCCTCTAGCTCTGACACGCGGCGTGTAGTGTGATTCTCCCTAGTAGCCCCAGATGTCACGGCCAAGCCCTTTTTCTAGAGACTTCTTTTGGACTAGTTTTGGGCTTCTCTTTGCAAATCTTTTGTGCACCTACCTAGATCTAAATGTAATTTGCTGTCCCTACTGTAGTGTACCGGGGGGGGGCTTGGCAACTGCTCCGTGGTTCCAGTGATTCGTTTGTGCTAATGTCTGAGATTGAACCTATGGGTCATTCCCAGACAATGTGTGTTAGGCTTTGTGAGGTGGCTAATCAATAGCCAGGTATTGGGCCATTATTTCTAGAACCCTTGCACGGAGGTGTGATGGACATTTGTGGATTCCCTCCCTCCCAGAACCACTTCTTCCTCAGATGCAGGCTATTTAGTCCTGCTGCCCCCGGCTGTGGCCAAGGGCTTCTGACCAGCAATAAAATACACTTGTTGTTTGGAAGGACATGACCCAGCCAGCAGGCTTTGGAAACTTGGAAAATTTTGAGGAGAGCAGGAGGCAACATTTCGCTGAGTTGAGGTGCGGGTCCGGTGCAAGGCCAAAACTTTGTAAAAAATCGCCAGATGTGAGTAATGGACTGAGAGGGCTGGTGGTTTTGGTGACCGCCCCCACCGACTCAGCACCATGCTGTGCCTTGCAATCTGTCAGAATATGTGTGTGGACTTCGGAGTTTCATGGGGACACTAGTATCCCAAGTGCATGGGAGATCTGGAGCATGATACTGGAACATTGCCTCATTTTGGAACCAAAAGGGGGCCTCAATTGGCCTGGAGGTAGTTAAAGGATGGGGTCCTTTCAACTTGGAGCCCGTCCTAGTGACTTGGATAAGGGAACATAGATGCCTGCTTTTATGCGCTGGTCAGGGGAGTCGCCCCTCATCAGACTGCCCACCCCCTGGGGCGTGGCTAGCCAACCCCACCCTGGGGAATCAGCAGCAGAGTAGGGCCTAGGTTCCCACAGGCATCTGAATAGCAGACTCTAGTATGGATTCCTGATCATTAAAGCTTGCCGCAACCCTGAATGTTTCGTGAACACAAGTAAAGGTTTGAGTGTTCCCCTATTGTTTTGTCACTAAACTTTATCATTGAGATGAGTTATGAAGGGTGCAAGAAATGGGGGTTTTGTGTTGGGGATTTGGGATCACTGCTTTTTTGGGTTTTGCTTTGGAGTAAAGGTATTGCCTCCCTGGGCAGTCATCCTTCCCAGCTGTGGTTGTGGCTCTGGCCCTTGTTAGGCTGTCTGCTGCTGCTGTTCCCATGTGTTAGGCCAACCACCTGGTCCTTGTTGCAGTGGTGTTGTTGCTGACTGATTTCCCTGCAGCTGATTGTAAGGTGCATTCGGGTTGGTCTGGGCTTGATTTTGTGGATGGGGATTTTGCGGGGACTGGCCTAGGCTTATTGATCTTTGCTCATGGTATGCTGTTAGGACTGGGTGGAAACCCTCTGGAGTTCTGAGGCTGAGTTACCTTCAAGACTGCTGCAATTTGCACACTTGCAGCCAACACGTTCCCCTCGAGGGTAGTCTTTTTCAGTTTGTGTTGGACGTGCTAAGCGGTGTCTCCTTGGTCTTGCTCCTGTTTTTCCCTGCGCTGTTCCTGTTTTTTTCTGTAGTAGTGTAATATATGAGCCTATATTTCTTGCCAGGGTTTGGTATCTAATTCACCTACCCAGTTGAGTCCACTCAGTATTTGATGAGTAGCCACTTTTTGAGGATGTTATAGAAGAATGCGACCTGGGGGCCTGGATCCGTCCATGGCTGTGTTGTCTTTTGTCTCCATCGTTCCCTTATTCTGTCTAGAAAGTCGGTTACAGTCTCCTCAGGTTTCAGGCTTTCATCCATCAATCCTCCTACATCTGGGTAGCTAGAGAATATTTCCTTTAGGGCTGTCCATATCTGGTGCCTGAGTGAATTCAGATACAAGATGGCAGACAGGTAAAGAGCTCCGGCCGGAAGCTCCCGGGCTAGTGATCGCCTTTTAGCAATAATCCTGGAAATTAGCCTCCCACTGAACCATCTCCTCCCGGGGATTTGAAGGCCTCAAGTCGGCCATACCCCTGGGCTTTTCCGATGCGTTCATTGAAGGAGAGGAAGCTGCCCACAGCTACAAGAAAAACCACCGCCAGCAGAATCCTAGGGAAATGACCAAGTGCACGGTTGAGGTGCTTAATGCAGCTGAGAGGATACGGGTTCGGGATCACCCTTTGGGTGTTGATCCATGGCCATCACCTACCTTCCGGACACTGCCGTTGTTGCTCTGCATTCCGCTTTAACTGCCTTTCTCTGCAATGGTTGTTTTTGGGTTTCCTTCGAGTTGGTGGCCCTGTGCATTTCCTGCGGCGCCTGCCCTGGTCCTCGATTTGTTTTCCCCGGTCGGAGCAGGGAGAGTGCATGGGGTTCCTGTCTGTGGCCCTCTCATTTCACCTATTGGGATCCGTGAGCCGGAGCGGCCTTCCTCCACTGGTGAGTCAGTTGGGTGCCAGGGGGGTCTCCATTCTGCATTGGAATGATTGAGGTCTTTGAGACTGGCGAACATGGTTGAGTCCTCCTTCCTATGTGGGGGGAGGTCTTCAATGAGAACACCGTTTGCAGCTTGTCTCGTCCGTTTGAATTTGGGCGTGATGCGGCCATGTTTCCGCCATCTGCTGGCCTTCTCTGTGAACTGCTAGCCTCTATTCTGGGATTGAAGCCATCCCGCTGCGCTTGCGGTGCCGTGACCTATATCCCATCTGCGGGTTTTACACCGGACTCGAATAAGGTCTGCCTTTGTTACCGGCACAGTGGGATGGACTGACCCCGGATGCCTCTTCTAGTTGCTGCCAGTCTGCTGAACTTGAAATTAATTTAATCTAACAACTGTTTCTGCCCTATTCCCTACCAACTCCACTCTTCTGTTACCTGTACCTGTGTTTATCCCTTGCTCCGCCGCATTTCTTATGTTTTTGTTGTTCTTTGCAATTTGCATCTACGTATACGTAACCTGTGCAACAATTTATGTAAAGCGCTCTGATACCTCCGGGGCCAATTCACAGAACTAATCTGAGACAAAATCCTAAACTTACTACGGTATTCACAAAAGGCATTTAGTAGTAGTAAAGTTAGGATTCCTAACTTTACTACTACTAAACTGAGACAAAATCCTAACTTTACGACTTTTGGTATTCACAAAAGGAATTCAGTAGTAGTAAAGTTTGGATTCCTAACTTTACTACTACTAAATGTCTTTTGTGAATACCGAAAGTTGTAAAGTTAGGATTTTTAAGAAATAGTTAAGAATAGTAAATCTATACTTCCTCTATATGCAGTTACCTTTCGATAATTCGTCTCTCGATATTCTATCCAGTATATTAGTGTGTCTCAATATACCTGCATCATGCAGTGCAGAGTTCTCTGTTTCCTGCTCTAACCTGTGTGTTTGACAACTGGATGGCAGCTAAGTCTTCCACTCTGCTTATGCTGAGAGGGCATATATGATCAAAGCGGCTAGATCATAGAACTGCGTCTAGATTTTCTGTGCAAATAAATGTGGATGTTCGAAACCCACGGTGTCAGCGCCTGTTTGCAGAAGGAAAACAGGATTGATATTCATGTATTTTTTTCTATACTATATTTTCCTGGGGGGGGTCCGTGTGGCCCCCTTCCCCTGACCACTTCTGGCCCCGGGGACCCCATCCCCCGGGGCCTGGCCAGAAACTCCTTTTTTTTTATTTTTTAATGGAGGGGGGGCCACTTGGCCCCCCTCCTGATGCTTTTATCTGCCCTGGGGACCCCATCCCCTGGGACCTGGCCTGACCATTGTGGACAGTGGGGGGAGCCCCAATGCCTCCACGGTCCCGCTGGTTCCCCGCCTCCTGCGGGATTTAGCATTGCTTTTGCACAAGGGGAGCTGCTAACATGCAGCTCCCCTTGTGCAAAAGCAATTCTGCTTCGGCTTTTGGAAGCGAGAGCAGGTTTCCTGCTCGCGCTTCCAAAAACCGAAGTAGAGTTTGCTATCACAGAGCGGGAGCTCCCGCCCTGTCATAGATAACAGCAATGTCCCTCGGGTGGGCACCCCAGGACATTGAATGAGCCCCCTCCCTCAGTTTGCATAGACCCGGGAAGGTGGTGGTCCCCGGGTCTTGGAGGGGCCCGCGATGCCCCCCTAATTTATGTTGAAGCCCCGGGGAGGTGGTGATCCCCGGGGCTTGGGGGTCCTGCGAGGCCCCCCTTATAATTATTATAAGCCTCGGGCAGGTGGCGGTCCCCTGGCCTTGGGGGAGCCAGTGAGGCCCCCTCACCTCATAATTAAAAATGCCCAGGAGGTGGCGGACCCCGGGGCAGTGTGGGGGGTTGGGACCCCCCCATGCATTTAGTAATGAAGCCCCGGGGAGGTGGCGGTCCCCGGGGCTGTGGGGGGCCACATGCCCCCCCACATTCAATTAACTAAGCCCCGTCAAAGTTACGTTACAGTTAGGTAAAATGTTCAAGTAACAAGGTAATGTTTTAAACACTTAAAAACACAGAAATTCACCAGATATTTTTTGATGTAGGGTGTTTTTTTTAATATATGTTGGAGACAATTTTGTATTGTTGAGTATGTGTATTTGCAATTTTCATATGGATTTAAGAACAAAAAATCTAAAGGTGTTCAAATTCTGAAAGGTATTCAGACTCGAAATTAACATGAAATGAATTTGAAATGAATTTGAAATCAATTTGAAACAGTAATGGAAACCCAATCTCAATGTTCTTTTGATGAAAATGTATTGAATAGGAGGACAAACAAATATCAGTTCCAATTCGCACTTTGCACTTTATCACTTTTGCACATCAACACTTTGCACTATAGCACAGTTAACGTCAGCATGAACATGTACAGACAAGGAACAAACATAAGGTGTCCCAGGCTTGAGACACACAACAGCATGATAAGGACGAGCTATATGTATTTTACATAGATGATTGTTAAGGACAACAGGCAAACATATCATGTGAATATTGAAAAACATTAAAAAAGGGCTGTGCCAGACTAAAAATGAGTTCTGACAATCAAGCATCAACAATGTCATTTTAAAAATCATTTCATTGCATTATAATTGAAATGAGCGAAGCCTATTTTAAAGACAATGTCATTTATGTATTTAAATAAAGATTGATTTTACGATGTTCTTTACCATGTCTTCTATTTCTATTGCTGGGATTTACACGTGGTAAGCCACACCAGCACTTGTCACTTGAAAAAAGAGATTGCAACAACAGAACCATGTCATGTGATCAAGGCTTGTAACAAGCCAAAACGCGTAATGGCGACTTTGCAATAAAGAAAAATTGAAGCACTGACTGAGTGGTCTGTATCCATTTTTGGATATATCCCGAAGGAGCAGTATTGCGTGATTCACCAGTTATAGTTATCTCAAGTAACTATGACACGTGCCTTAAGATAACTATAACTCATGCCCTCGCCATGCACTGCTAATTACTTCACATATTACATCATTGATGACATCTTCTATGACATCATTGATAACATCACTGCAACATCGTCAATTAATTTATTGATTAGAAAACTGTGCATGGCAAGGGAATCTACTGTATGGATTTACAACAAATCACAAAAGCTCTCTTCTGGATCAAGATCTAGCTTTCTGCCAAATTTGGCTTAAATCTGTTCAGCAGTTTGGGCTGAATATGTGTCTAAAGTTTATGTGGAAAAATGAATAGGGAAAACGCATTTTGGGACTCTCCCTTTTTCTTGGTTCTGTCTAATAGATCACCCCAAAACTTTTCATGTGCAAACAAGTAAAAGAGTAGCACTCTTTGGAAAGTTTCATGGGGATTCCTAAATGGTGGCAAAATGTTTAACAACACAAAAATGCATTTCCTATGGAAACACGATCCTAAGTATAACTACCCAGTTCAAGTGCCACAGGTTCTCTTCACAGTTAGTGATGGCTTTTAGCTGTTGCATTCAGTTTTTGTGATTGGTCATTCTTTTATTAACTTTTTTGCAAACCTAGGAACAGCACCTTGAGATATTTCTATATTTTAATTATTTATTACTTTTGATTCCTAATATTTATTGCATATGTTTGCAAAGAAAGAAAAACATATATGCTTGCCCAGGTCAGATCTTTTGGCTTTGCCAATGCTTGTAGCCTCATGATCGCTAAGATCAGCGTTAGCAAAGGCTCATCTAAGGGTAGCAGATGATATCTAGCATCCATAGAGAAGACCCAGATTCTGGAATTCTCTGATGCTGCTCATATGAGCTGATCTCAAAATCACTAATTTCTGCTAAATAGTTCAAACACAATTCTTCTTCAACAATACAGATTATATCCTCCTCCTCAAAACTGTAATATTTTGAAAATGTATCACTTCAATGAAATATTGAGACATTCCCAATGGAAATGCAATCACCAAGCATTACCCGTTATTGAGCATCAAAAGCACTCACTAACCAAAAGCAGCATGCTATTGGATACCCAAGAGATGCTAAATTGTTGAAAATGTGTAGGACTGATTCACAAAACTCCTTCTGCCTCCTTTGTTCAGTCTAGGTGAACAAAAAATGTTTTTATTAGTGCTGATGTCAAATTCAATTTTATTGGACATCAGCATATGAAACTTGTAACTGGGGAATCTGTGCAATTTGAAGAGTCGTCCACCACTGTTGTGGGTTAAAGGCCAGAGGCGATGTTATGAGTGATTGCAAGGAAATAAAAGGGGCTGATATTTGAAAGAGAGTCAGCATGGGTTTTTTAAAGCCTTCACAATGGTTTTTCAAGTCCATCTTGGACATCTACATTAGGCATCAAATGACCCTTTCATAACTGCACAGAGCACCCAAACACCGCTGTATGCCATGAGGGTTATGGGAAATGACATTTTCTACCTAAAAACGTATTTTCCAAGTAAAAAAAAGAAAAAAATAAGTTGCAAGTGTTTCTAGAACATAATTTCAAGAGGCAGATAATCATCTGCCACTTTTGGTTTAGGGAGAGACAGACATGTTCATCTCATTCTTTGAGGCCACATTTGTCCTCTTACCCTGCAAAGATGTGTGCAAGCAGAGGAAGATATTTAAGGCACGTACGTACATAAAATTGTTGATGGGTCATCCTCACAAGACTCACTCTCTGTGCCCAAAATGTGTAGCCTTTCAGGTACAAGAATATTTTGTCACTCTAATATTCTGGACAAAATATTAAGGAACAAAATGTCGAAAGGTAAGTGCACAGAGGAAATTATAGATTTGCTATATATATATATATATATGTATTCACAGAAAAAACCATAGGTTTCAGGCACGTTATAGTTAGGAATTAGCATTTAAAAAACCTCAGAAATTCACTGAAAAAACCATAGGTTTCAGGGGTGTTATAGTTAGCTGGACTTTTCACTTGTACAAAACCATTGAAATTCCCCCGTTATAGTTAGTTCAGCTAACTATAACTCGCGCGCCCGCAATGCACTGCTGATGACGTCACATATTACATCACTCATGACATGGTCAGTGACATCACTCATGACATCACTGATGACATCTCAAATGACATCACTGATGACATCATCCAGTGAATGTGTGTTTTTCTGAAAATTAAATATGTTTTATATATGTATATCTCAAGGTCGATGGAAGAATAAATGGGTATATAAGTGTCTAAATGGATGATTTGTTTTTGAAAAATTGATTGTGTAACTGACTGATTAAGTGTATCATAGTGAATACATGGCTTAGTGAGTAATGTTTAAATATGTAAATATCTGTATCAGTCTCTCACTTTGTGTATAAGTGGCTGCATGGGTTGGTGAGTAGCTACATGGGTGTCTATATAGGTTATTAGTTGGTTTTTTGAGTATCAGTCTGAGTGTCTGCATGGTTCGGTGGGGGGTATTACGTAGTGCATAGGTGCATGAATGAGTGACTCACTGTTTGTATGTGTTGAACACAGCATATGTGCAGGACTGTATGGGTGGATGAGTGTGTGTATGGGTGTGTTAGTGAGTGAATGACTGTCTCAATAGTGTCTTTATGAGTAACTACATATGTTTTAAACTAGTATATGTGACTATTGGTGTATATATGTGAGTATATGTGAGAGTGAGAGATTGAAAGAGTTCCTGTATGAATAAGTATGTGTTTCTATAAGTGATTGTTTAAAAGACTAAGTATGTGTAAGTTTCCGTAGAAGTAAGTATGGTGGTGTGTGTATAACTGTATATGCAAGTAAATGTATGTTTGATTCTTTATTAGCATGAGTGACTATGTGTGTGAGTAACTCTATGGATGAGTGGCATTGTGTAACAGGATGTAGAGGTGTATGAGTACATATGATGAGTGAGTACATGTATGAGTGACTGTATAGGACTGTTGGTGAATGAGTGGATGTGTACGTGGATCTTAGAATTACTGAAGAGGTTGTTGTAACTGGTATTGGTATGTCCATTGTTTTGAAAATTTTAGTCTCTATTTTTGAATGTGTGTATCAAAGGTTATATTAGGGTGAGAGGAGGTCTGCCACTCTATCACAAGGATGATGTCATCAGTGATGTCATCAGTGATGTCATTTGAGATGTCATCAGTGATGTCATGAGTGATGTCACTGACCATGTCATGAGTGATGTAATATGTGACGTCATCAGCAGTGCATTGCGGGCGCGCGAGTTATAGTTAGCTGAACTAACTATAACGGGGGAATTTCAATGGTTTTGTACAAGTGAAAAGTCCAGCTAACTATAACACCCCTGAAACCTATGGTTTTTTCAGTGAATTTCTGAGGTTTTTTAAATGCTAATTCCTAACTATAACGTGCCTGAAACCTATGGTTTTTTCTGTGAATTTCAAAGGTTTTTTAAATGCTAATTTCTAACTATGCCTACAGAGATAGGACATGTGAAGAAAGAAGAAAAAATGCACAGAAAGAAACAAAAGAAGTGCAGAAAGAAGCAACAGAAGTCCTCAAATACGAAGATAAGTGCAGGAAGAAGGATAACGTGCAGAAAGAACAAAAAGAAGAGCAGAAAGAAGCCTTGTTGCAAAATCATCCTGTACCCTCAACTTTTTCAGACGGATACTGGTGGTAACTGAGTCTGACTAACCAGTCCTAGAGCCAGTGCTATGTTAAAAGACACTTAGAATACAGTGAAAACACCTACATACACTAGGGAACATTATGCGTTGGGGTCCCCCTGTGATTAGCATGACCTCCTCTGTAAGCCCCTAGTGTATAATAGGGCATGGGGATTAAAACTACCTCTTAAAACAGGCCACAGGGCGTTTTTGCACACGTTAACTCAGGCCCCGTCCCCTCCCTTCACCACTGTGTAAACACGCCCTGTGTCCATTTTTAGTTGAGAGATTAAGTTCATTTGAATCCTGAGGGTCCCTAGGGTCCAACTAGCCCACTAGGTACCTCCAGTAAGTGCCACAGAGCTGCTTTGCAGAGAGGTGTAAAAAGTGGCACGGCCTGGACCACCTCTCTGCAATGCAGCTCAGTGGCGCTTACTGGAAGCACTTGGTGGGCTAGTTAGCCCCCAGGGGCCCTCAGTATTGAAGGGAAATTATATCCCCAATTTAAAACGTGCCATAGTGCGTGTTTGCACACGTCACCTCAGGCCCCGTCCCCTCCCTTCACCACTGTGTAAACGCGCCCTGTGGCTGTTCTAAGTTGAGAGATTAAGTCCCCCTGAATCCTAAGGGTCCCTAGGGTCAAACTAGACCACTAGGTACCTCCAGTAAGCGCCACAGAGCTGCGTTGCAGAGAGGTGTAAAAAGGGGCTTGGCCTCAGAACACCTGGCTGCAGCGCAGCTCCCTGGCGCATACTGGAGATGCCTGTTGGGGGCGCGTTTGCAGAGTGCTGCACGGAGGGGGCATGGCCTCCGGCACGATGCCAGTCTTTTATTTATTTTAGTTTTTTGAGAAGGGGGGCTGTTTGGTTCCCCTTCTTATTCTAATTTATTGGCCCTGATGACCCCATCCCCCAGGGCCAGTCTCCTAATTATATTTTTTTGACCCCAATCCCCAGGGCCGGCCACTGTTTTTTATTATTTTTAAAAAATATATATTTATAGACACACCTAGGACATGCTGGACAAACCGTACGTACCTATCACCATGACGATTTGCGTGATATTCATTAAAAGGCGACTATGCATGCAATGAATCCACGTGGAATGTATTTACACCACTAGTGAAGCTCTGACATGTCTGATGCCCTACCGTGCCTAATCCTGGTAGACACCCTTGTCGTTTATTTATACAAACATGGGTAGCTATTGACGGGCACATTTAATACACATGCACACCAAGCCATTCAAAGGGGATTCGACAAAAATTCGACCAAAACTATGCAAGAAACCCCCCTCACGGTTAATAAAACACACATCCACTGCCGGATGTGTAATACTTTTTATTTTACTCTCTGGAAAGGGGACGAACATCACTTGAGAGTCACAGCGTGCTCCTGACAGAGCCCAATGCTGTGTTACACCCACCATTGCCTGCCGAGTGCCACACACCTTTGTGTTGTATTCCACTAGCTAGTGCATATGCTATGACACTCTCTAGCCCATGTGCACTGTAACACCACCCCGTGAATATGTCATGCCACACTTGTCTTCGCACGGGTTATATTGCCCCATCTAACGTGCCTTTCTCGATGCCTATGTTATAACGCACAGTGCTATGCCATACATATTACAATCTGGGATCCATATCTTTGTCACAGTGCATATGCAACGTTACACTCCCCAGCACATATTTTATATTACAACTTTAGAGACTAGTTAGGTTACACAACACTGCCCTGTGCATATTACACTCCAAGGCGCATATCGCATAGCACGCGCTAGTGCCTGTGCTATCTCGCGCTCTCCAATGAATCTGTCATTGCGCACAATGTATTGCATATTATATTTCACGCCCGGTTCATCTTATATCACACTTTTTGGTGCATAGTTTATACCATACACTATATCTAGTTTTCATTTTCAATCGTGCTCTCAGGACTATGTTCTATATAACACTGTGTTCACCTACCCTTTTCACGGGCATTACATTTTGCGATAGGGGGTGGAGGGTCAGGGGGTGTTTCTGCCAAGTGAGCCCGGAGTCACAGTCACAAACGTCCTCTTCTTCCTGAATAAAAGTGAGATTATGCTGCATACTTGTTCATATTTTAAGTAGTTCGCACAGACACAATGTTTAAAAAACAATAAAGTTCCTAATACCCGCCTTCTCTGAACAGTTAGCTTGCTGCCCCATCCCCTTCCTCCCTATCCTCTGTTGTGTGAATCCATGGACTAGCCTCCTCCCTCCTGCCATGCATGGTCTGATGTGCTGCCACTGCCCTCAATTTAGTATGATGTACCAGTCCACTCCTCCTGCCCTCCATTGCCCAATTCTATGCCCCATCATTGACCTCCTGCTTAAACTCTGTGCTTAGCTTGCTGCCCCTATTCTCCTTCCCCCTGCCCTCCGATGTCTTTGTGCATGCCCCTGCTCCATCCTTTTTGCCCACCATGTCCCATGGACCTGCCACTCCTATCTACTCTGAGTGTTCTGTTGAGCTGCCACTCCCCTCCCACCTGCCTAGCATTGTCAGATGACTGTAACCTGTCCCTGCCACCTCCACCCTGCCTGTCCACATGCCATGCCCCTATCCTCTTCCTCCTGTCCTACATGGTCCATTGTACTGCCACAGCCTTCTGCCCTCCCTGGTCTGTTGTGCTGCAACTGCTCCTCCTGCCTGCCCCGTGTGGTCTGTTGTGAGGTCCCTTCCCCTGAACTTTCTTGTCTGTGCACAGGTCCTGACCCTTCCTTCTATCCTCCATCGTCCTTTGTGCATGCCCCTCCACCCTCCTTCTTGCCCATCATAGCCATTGTGCTGCCACTAACCCTCCCACTTGCCATGCATGGTCTTCTGTGCTGCCATGGCCCCTCCCACCTTCCCTGTGTGGTCAGTTAGCTGCCCCTGACCCCCTCCCACCTTCCCTCCATGGTCTGTGTGTATGCCATCACAGTCTCACTGTTGCTCTTCATGAGGTGTCTTGCTTCTAGTGCCCATCCTGCCTGACCTCCATGGCTATCTTGCTGCTCCTGCCCTGCCCCCTTGCCCCCAGCCCTACTCCCTCCCTCCTGGCTTGTCTGTTCCATTGTAATGCCCCTGATCCGTCCCTCCTGCCCTTTATGGTCTGTTATACTGCAGCTTTCTCTCCTGTCTGTCCATTATGGTCAGCTAGCTACCATTGCCTCTTGCCCCTCTGTTCTCTGTTGTCCATGTGCATGGTCCTGTCCCCTCCCTCTTGCTTTCTATGGATTGTTGTGCTGCACTCTCGTCCTGCATGCCCTGTGTGGTGTATTGTGCTGCTGCAAACCCTGATGCCTGCCCTGCAGGGTCAGTTTGGTGCACCTCTCCATGTCCCTCCTGTCCTCTGTTATCCAAGTCCATGTCCCTATCCCATTTCCTTCCATGATCCAATGTACCATACTTGCGAACATTTTGAACTTGGTAAGAGGGAGATTTTGAAAAAAAACTGGGGTATTGATTTTCCCCTTTGAGTTACATTGAAAAAGAGGATATTGTAGACAGGAGACAGATCAAATAAAGCCCATTTGAGCTTAAAAACATTGGACGTTTCCTGGCTGAATCGGGTCTGTTGGCATGTATGGTTGTACTACCATTGCCTCTTCCTTCTGCCCACAATGGTCTATTACATTGCCACAGCCTTGAAGGAGGGTAGATTTTGTATCACAGGGGGCCCCTGGCCCGTTCTGTCCACACCTGAAGTATGAGACCCTTGTCCTTGCCCTGCCAGCTGCATTTGTAGGCCGTATTAAATTGACCAGCGGGTCCTGTGTTGCTATATAATTATCCTGAGACATCCTTACCACTCAGCCAGCATAAAACCCCTGTGTAGGCCCTTCTGTTCAATATGTAGGCCTCTTTGTTAAATTGACCATAGCTCTGCAATTTTAGTGTATAGCAGTCTGAAGGCAGGTCTGCGAGGCCTTCTGATCCAAACTAGTAGCCCCCACCCTACCCGAGTGCTCCGTTCTCGGTATCAAAGTTTAACATCCCCCTGAAGCTGTCGACATACAGTAGGCTGCATCCTGGACTGGTACTTGCTTCCTGGGCAGGTTTCCCGCTTTTAAGGAAGTGGCAACCGCAGAGCGTCAAGTTAGGAGAACTGAGGAGATTTTATACATGAATATATTGAATTCCCGTACAATACCCATTATTTTCTGCTTGCTCTATGGAACTTACGATAAGCGATTGGCCTGAGAGACTGACCTTTTCACCCAGTCCATTGTCAGCATTAAGTGGGTAAATGACGAAATGTCTGGTAAAATCTGCAGACGAAGCTTTTGGGTAGCATACGTAGGTAGATGTAGCGTGCAAAGGAGCCCACAAAATGATATAAAAAGGGAGCACCCACAGATATCGACGGACTACCTCGCCGTCTGTATGTAGGTTAACAGGCAGTGCAGGTTTTCCCCAAGAGCTGGGAGCTCTTGTCTTCCTTTGCTTAAAATGTCTTGCTCTGCTTTGCTTGAAGTATCTTATTCTATTTTACCTATATGAAATGTCATGTTATGTTTAACCATTGTTCTCTTTACTTTTGCATTTAAAAGATTTTGTATTGTAATTGCAGGAATGCTTGCTCTAAGAGTAAACGTGAGTGTTCCTAGGTAACATTTTCCTTGGTGTAACTTGTTTCTCATGATGCATTTATAGATGTGTTTTCTCTCTCTCTCTGTCAGTACATTAATTGAGATACAGAGAATATTATGACAGCTGTATGATTATCTGGATTCTGTATTTTGTACTTTATGTCTCTATTCTGCGGTTTCTTTGAAGTTGCATCTTCTCATTAAACTGCCATTGTATTCTGCCTCCAATTCCATGTCTCATATGTCTGTTTTCTTCATTTTTGGAGCAAGCGTTCCTAGGCACCCCGGCTCAAATTAAGGTGCCCCTTTTGTCCCTGACTCACTCTCCTGCTCAGTTCTGTGGTGGCTCCCGGGGATCTGGGGACCGCCCCTAGCTTCCTTGACCCGTAATAGATCTTCCCTCCAACAGCCTCTCTTGCAAGTCCTGTATTGTTGGTTTGTTGCCCCTGCCCCCCTTTCCACTGCCCTCCATAGTCTGTTGTGCTTCCACGGCCCTTCCTGCCTGCTCAGTGTGGTTAAATTGTTGCCTTTGCACCCTCCTACCTGCCTTCAATTTTCAGAGTCCGTGCCCCTGGCCTCTGCCTCTCAACAGTATCCTAATGAACAACTAGATTGCTAACATTCTATATTTATTACAAAAGTGTGGAACGCCTGACATCATCTTGATGTAATCAAAACTGTAATACCTAGAGCATTTCCTTTAGAAATTACATATATGAGAGGGTCTTATTGGCATCAAAATTATGGTTAGTGCTCTAAAAGACTAAAATAAGGACATATTTTCTGAGTTTTCAAATAGCGACAAAGCACTTTTAAATTATTTGTTATCTTTATGTTTTTTTATCCAGTTGACCACTGTATATGTCCATACTCATGTCGAAAACCAAATCATCCAACCATTTTGGTGCTGGGGATAAGAGGACAATGGACAACTATCTGGTAAAAGTTGTAAATAAGATTAATAATGACCGGAGACTTTCTTTGGGCAGATCTAATTTAGAAACTTCCCCAACGGATACCTTAGCTCCCAATACTGAAATACCCGTCGAAAGTAGTACGGTTACTATAGACAATGCTGATGGGATTGCTGTTGCACTTTCTGTTTCTGATACAGTTGAAAGCATTGATGAACCTACTTCCCAATTGAACTCCTCTATCACATCGACTACAGCATCTGGTTTTAATACCATTCTAACCCCCTCCCCGATGCAGAGGAAAACACGGGCATGTAGGAAAGCACCAGCAAAGAGAGTGGTGATCCACAAGCCAAAGAAACAGGGCTCCTTTCAACAAGGAAGGGGGGCTTTACCGGAGTTGTCCAAAGAAATATCAGGGACTAACGATAATACAGAGGGGGTCTCTCTGCATGCAGCCACCATAGGACATTTGGTCTCAATTTTTGAGACCAAATTAGAGTCTGTAATTAGTCCTTTAATGGCTAAATTAGATATAATCTCGGCAGAAGTAGACAAATTAAAGGGCCTCCTGACCTCTTATGAAAAACGTCACTTTCCCCCCGCGTTTACCCCCGTTTCTGCCGGTTCAGCCCACACCCACTATAAGCCCACAGAGGGTGCCATGGAACCTACTTTGCATTTGCCTGGTACATACAATACGGGAGCCCCACAGGGATTGGGGGACAGTATTCAGTTGAGTCGATCCATAGATGTATCATCTACTGTAATATCAGTTTCGGCCCCACCCACGATAGCCACCTCACCAGGAAAAGTAACTACTGCACATACATGCTCAAGTAATAATCAAAAGCATGTAGTCAGGGGAGATGTTGATCATATTAAACATAAGAGAAACCATATTGTTAACCTTCCACCACAGTGTGCCCCATATACAGTTGTATTGATTAATGTCCCGGAGGCAGACTCTGGTATGCCTAACTCTAGCCAGGAATCTCATGATTCTTTAAAAAATAAATCACTTGCCTGGCTTAACAAAAATTGTGGATTTCCGCTGGCATTTTCACAAGACATCTTATCTACCCGTCGAGTCAGCTGGATAGGAGAAGGCAGGAAAACTACTACAGGGGATTGTATCCTTGTTAACTTTAAATACCCACAACACGTGGCAACTGTCCTCTTAAGAGCCGCCTCCCTACCTAACCAAGTTAACTTGGTTTCTGCTAGACCTTTAGGATATTTTTACAGCTATTTAGATGGCCCACAATCGTTAAGGTCCCAACAGATTGAGCAGTATGAACCCGGTTTAATCAGGGGTGGGGCCAGTTATTTTCCCTTTTTGCCATTAAGAGCCCCGCAGCATCATAATAGAGGGAATATACAGTTTAATGAGGAATTCGGTAGGCAAAGGGACTATATCATTCCCCTTTTTAACCGCTACTCTGCCCTGTCCTCATTGGAGGAAAACGACTGACTGTCTAATATTTCTATGAACACGAATGAGAAATCAGTTAGTGGTATCTGTCCTGATACTGTAGTGACTATTCCCCCCTCACCTTTGCCTGAACCTAATAAGGCAGAAGTTGCTCTGGAGAACATAGGAATTAATAAGACACAGAATTGTCGTACCATTGCAGATCCTTCTTTAAATTTTGAGCTTCCCCTGGTAGACCCAGCAAATGATCACACAGGGGCTAAGCGTGATCTTGATACAGGTTACCGCGTTGTCACGTGGAATATTGCCGGTCTGAAGAGGAAGTTAGACTCCCCTTGGTGGAAGGATTTTATTAATATTGGGTACGATATAATATGTCTCCAGGAGACGTGGTGTGAGGAACCTATCTTTATTGAGGGATATTTAGCATACAGCTTGAATGCAGTGAGTTCAATTGCAGGGAGAGCTAAAGGTGGTCTCTTGCTTTTAATATCTACTAAACTAAAAACCTGCAAAGTTAAAAGTTGTGTTTCAGTGGATGCCCATTCTCAGGTGTTATGTCTAGAGTTTGACAAAGGGAAAGACTTGTTGTTGATAAATTTTTATAATAATGTATTTACAGCCGATAGAGGTAATATCCTGATTGAGCTTGAAAAAGAAATCGAGAGGACTCAGGCAGTTACAGGCCACCAATCTATAGTTCTTTGGTTGGGTGACTTTAATATAAGTCCCTGTCCCTATGCCTCGAGTAATTCATGTGGTTTCACAAGGGAAAGTGGTAACATGGAGGGAAATGATGGTTTACACTTCCCACATTGTACGTATGGCACTATCCTTAATATGATGTTAGCAAAATTTGATTTGGATATGTTAAGTTGCACGAAGAATAGTAACAATGTTAACTGTCCAACATTTACCGGAAGAGGAGCTAACTCATACATTGACCACATTTTATTGTCTAACGATTGTGCATACTCCAACTTGTGTGTTAATGAACAAATTCTAAGTGATCATAATAGCATCTCTGTATCACTGCACTGTTGGGGTCTCAAAAACCTGGATGCGAATAATAGGATTAATTTTATCGAGGCTGTAAGACCCAATGGGTTCAGGATTAAATGGTCCAAGGTTGTTCCACATGAGTTGTTGGAGGAGGTTTTAAGAAAGTGTACCTTGGAGATAACTTATTGTATTAGCGACGAGGTACATTCGCAAGTTGTATTGAACCACCTACGTACTATTAGTGCAACAATTGATAATTTACTCACAAAGCCGCATAAGGGGAAAAGAGTAATTAACACTGGTTGGTTCGATAAAAGTTGTACACATGCTCTTCATGCCCTAAAGCAGGCGATGAGCATCAAACCACGCGATTGTACAGCAATTAAATCTTGTCGTTTTGCCTATAAAACATCGCTTACTAAAAGGAAAAAAGCTCTCCAAGAGGAGGCTTGGTATAAACTTAGCTGTGCGGCTGAAACAAATGATAGCAAGTTATACTGGCAGACCATAAACAGTCCCTTCTTAAAAGATGACTCAGTACCTGAAATTACCTCTCACGTTGACTGTCAATCATGGATGCACCACTTTTTAAATATTTTTAACCCGGATAGGTTAATTTTAGATTCCCATATGGACAATGAGTATACTTGGCCTAGATTGCCTTTAGATATTGGTCTTGATGAGGTTTATGAAGGCCTACGCAATAGTAAGGGCGGAAAGGCACCTGGCCCGGATGGAGTCCCGCTGGATTTGTATAAATCCGAATTAGATCTGTGGGCACCGATCCTGACCAGGTTTTTTAATGCAATAACGGAGGGCCAGATGCCAACTTCTTGGGGCCAGTCAATAATTATTCCTCTTTTCAAGAAGGGATCAAGGTCCGAGGCAAGTAATTATCGTCCCATTTCTCTATTAGACGCTTCGATAAAAATATTGAGTAGAATAATCTTAAAGAGACTTGAGACATGGGCCGAAGATAACACGATAATTTCAAAGGCGCAATACGGATTTAGGAAAGGTCTGGGAACGCAGGAACAGTGTATTAACTTAGATCTTTTAATACACAAATACACCGTTGCAAAGGAGGGGAATCTCTTCCTTTGTTTCGCAGACCTAAGTAGCGCCTTTGATCTTGTAGACCACAACATCCTTTGGGACACATTGTTAGATCTCGGAGCTCCCAAAGAGTGTGTTTTCTTTCTGGCACGGTTATATTCTGGCCTTTCAAGCAAAGTACGCTTTGGTCCTATGGGAGAATGTACACCTTTTTTTAAAGTTGCAAGAGGGATTCGTCAAGGGTGCGTTTTGGCTCTTTATTTATAAATGAAATTGATTCGATTTTAAGTAAATTATCCTCAGACGCCCCCTTGATCAACGGTAGCGTTACCCCTATTTTATTATACGCAGATGACGCAGTTCTTATCTCACGCACACAGAACGGTTTGCAACGTCTCATAGATAGATTTGTGCTATTTACCAAAGAGAGGAAATTGATCATTAATAAAAGTAAGACTTTTGTTATGACCTGCGGAAAGAGGGCGAAATCCAATTCCTCCTTCTTTATTGATAAAGTAAAGATTCAACAGGTTAATAGTTTTTGTTATTTAGGGATAACATTCGCAGGCAACGGGAAATGGACGAATGAAGACGAGAACGTAAGGTTAAAGATGAATAGAAACACCAATAGTATTTTCAGATTTGCAGCTAAGCTGGGACAAAGGAGTGTGAAAGACATGCTAGCAATTTACAAAGCTAGGTGTATCTCATCTGCTTTGTATGGGGCAGGAGTTTGGGGGCATCATTCTGTTAATGGTTTACAGAATGACGAAAATAAGTTTTTGAAGAAACTGTTATGCGCCCCGTCCTCGGCTCCCAACATCTTAACTCATATGGAGGCTGGTATTGACTTCATTGCGGATTTAGCCGCATTACGCCCATTACTTCTTTGGCGCTCTATCTGGTCCAAACCTGAGACTGTATTCACACAAGCAATCATCAAGGATTGCTTGAAACTTGATAATCTATCTCGTATTCCCTGGTTGAGTTATATTTATCACTGGTTTAATCTTTTGTTTGAATGTAACATCCGTCTGAATCCTGAAGCCGCTGTATTGATACCAAAGAAAGACATTAAGTCTAAGTTCCTAGCATTCAAGAAGTTGGCCAGAGAAAATCAGTCTAAAAATCTAACAACAGTTGCTTCTTACCTTGATTTGAATTTAAGGTCAGGTTTTCAGACATATCTTGCTACCGTGACTTATAACTCACACAGATTTGTCTTAACCCGTTTAAGGCTTGGAATTGTACACCATCTAGTCTCCTTCCCAGATATTAAGATCAAATCTAATATGCTGTGTCCCTGTGATAACATGTCAAAACAAAGCTGCTGTCACTTTTTACTGTTTTGTAAATTTTATCGTCATTTTAGGAAATTTTATTTAAAACCTATCCTTTTAAAAAATAACATACGTTCCACTAAATCAGCAATGAAGTTCCTAATAACCCTATATAGTCCTGATACCTGTTTTTTTGTGGCATCCTATGTGCTGAAATGCATGAATATTAGGAAGTCTATAGTCTGCACCGATTAATTTTATCTAGTCATGTATCATGTATATAGAGACATTGTTCAGATCTTGATATGAAATTGTAACTTGAAGCAAAATTTTTTTTTTTAATGAATTATGTATTGCGGGACTGTTACCATATTTAACAATTTTGTATATTTGCACTTATTGGATAACTTCCGTGGAATTTACATTTTATTTCAATCACAATATGGATTCTCTGATGGAAGATTATTAAGTCCAAGGAAAGAATTATGCACTTTAATAATGTGTAAATATGGTCTTTTGTTTTTGTCATTGTGTATAAGACATTTTGTCTTATATGTATTTTTAAATGTTGTTCTGCTTATATGGTTGTATTTTACATACCGAATAAAGCTTTTGAACTGAACTGACCACTTGATTAAATGTTGCACTTAGGGGAGAGGATGTGGTGTTACTTCCAGAACTGCAGACTTTGCAACTGGGGAACCAGGTTGAAGTTTCTGCTTCAGCTCGACATTCTGTGATTCTGGTCAAATCACTTAGTCTCCCCATGTCTACAACCAAAATGAATTTGTTCTTGTGTGATGTAACCAATGCTCATGTAAAGCACTCCAATACCTGACAAGTCTGCACTATATAACACTGCAAAAACACAAAATAATAAGTGTTTTGCACACTTCTGTCATTGGGCTATATTTGGGCTACATCTGGGTGATTTTGGGCTACATTTGGGCTCTTTTGTCTCCGGTGGCCATCTTGGGAGATTTATTTGTTATGAAGTTTCCTAATTTCCTCATGTACTGCAGTCTCCTCAGTAGGAAATGCTTTCAGTTTTTTACTTTGATTCCATCATGAAGGTATTCAGATATGTCACACATTTGCCATAAATTCTGAATGTTAGCACTCTAGTTGCTCATTAGATCACTGTAGTAAAACTACTGCACCATGGAAGTCTGCTCCTGGTATTAAAAGTGCATGTTTCAGTCTGCATGTCAGAATTTTTTAATGAAATAGAAGAGGATTTGAGAAGTCACTCAAAATGTGCCCTCATTTTCTTTCTTCAGCATTAATCATAATTTCTATGGCAAAATGAACCTCCTCATTGTGTTCCTTTTTAAATTAAATGTTTTAAGTGTTACCAGTTTATTCCAATCAAGATGGCTTCAGGTGTGCCTTACTTTTGTCATAATGAAGACAGTAAGCGCTCTAGTTGTTTTTAAGAACATTCTGGGACATTCTGTCATTGGGCTATACTTGGGCTACATCTGGGTGATATTTGGGCTACATTTGGGCTCTTTTGTCTCTGGTGGCCATCTTGGGAGACTTATTTGTTATGAAGTTTCCTAATTTCCTCATTTACTGCAGTCTCCTCAGTAGGAAATACTTTCAGTTTTTTACTTTGATTCCATCAAGAAGGCATTCAGATGTGTCACACATTTGCCATAAATTCAGAATGTTAGCACTCTTTTTGCTCATTAGATCACTGTAGTAAAGCTACTGCTCACCAGGGAAAACTGCTGCTGGTATTGAAAGTGCATGTTTCAGTCTGCATGTCAGAATTTTTTAATGAAATAGAAGAGGATTTGAGAAGTCACTCAAAATGTGCCCTAATTTTTCTTTCTGCAGCACTAATCATACTTTTTATGGAAAAATGAACCCCCTCATTTTGTTCCTTTTTAAATTAAATGTTTTAAGAGTTACCACTTTAATCCAAGCAAGATGGCTTCAGGTGTGCCATACGTTTATCATAAGTAGGATTGTTAGCGCTCTAGTAGTTCTTTGGAACACTCTGGGAAGCTGCAGTAGAACACAAAGGAATCAACTGACAGTCTCTGCCCTTGTTGGATGTACATGTTTTACTGAGAATGTCAGACTTCATTCTCACATGACTGAGAAAGATAATGTGAATTTACAGAAAATAAGCTCTCAGTTTAGCCTATAGATCACCTTCCAAACCTCTGTGGTAAAAGCATGAGAAAATATTTTTCTCTCAATCATGATATCCCAGCAGAAGGCTTTTTCACATGGTGAAATCACCTTAGAACATACCACAATTCCTAAAATGAGTATGGTACCATCAACAAATGATTTATAATGTAACTAAAGTCTTAAAACCTTCTATTAACTGCAATGCTTTTTAATGAGGTGCTATCATGTATATTGGTCCCAAGATGGCTGCCAACACTTCTTGGATGAAGTGCTGACAGCCAATCAGATCTCAGGATGAGATGTGTGGTTAGGCTCTGCCCACATATATATATGCTTTTAAATGCTATTTTCTCAGTAAATACTGAACAGATTTACACCAGACCTGCAAAAGGCACTTCCTTGACCTTATGGCTACCTCTCTGCCAAATTTCAAGTAATTCTGTTCAGCCGTTCGGGCTGTAGCTGTGTCTAAAGGTCCTATGGAAAAATGCATGGGGAAAACGCGTTTTGGGACCCCCTTTTTTCTCGGCCCCTGCTTGACGAATCCCCCCGAGACTTTCAGGGTAGGAGCGGAGCGTAGCGCCCCACCTATTTTGAAAATTTCGCGAGGATTCGTCGACCGGCGCCAAAGTTATTCCAAATAGAATGTTGCGGATTTCCTATGGAAACAGGGTCCTAACTATAACTACCTACTGGCGACCGCCAGTAGGTAATATATATATATATATTCACTGAAAGGCACGTTATAGTTATAAATTAGCATTTAAAAAACCTTAGAAATTCACTGAAAAAAACATAGGTTTTAGGGAAAGTTATAGTTAGTTGGACATTTCACTCGTACAAAACCATAGAAATTCCCCTGTTATAGTTAGTACAGCTAACTATAACTTGCGCCCCCGCAATGCACTGCTGATGACGTCACATATTACATCACTCATGACATGGTCAGTGACCCGGGGTGGGCACCCTGGGACACTGCAGGAGCCGGTCCTGGGGGGTGGCGGTCCCAAGGGCCATGAAGGGCTCCGGGGCTATGCAATTGTTGGGAGGGGGGCCGCACAGCCCCCCTCCCAACAATTGCACAGCCCCGGGGAGGTGGTGGTCCCCGGGGCCCCATTACGGACCCCCACATTTAAATATTAGTGCCCCGGAGAGGTGGCGGTCCCAGGGGCGTGTGGGGGGCTCAAGCCCCCCCCACACAGGTCTCTTATGTTGTTTTTTAAAAAGCCCCTGGGGTGGCGGTCCCTGGGGCAGCGGGGGGGCTGTGTGCCCCCGCTAAATAATTAATAAAAGCCCCGGGGTGGCGGTCTCCGGGGCTTGGGGGTCTCCAAGACCCCCACAGATTAAAAAAGCAAAGCCCTGGGGGGTGGTGGTCCCTGGGGCTGCAGGGGGCCGTGGGCCCAACAAATAAATGATGTCCCTCTAGACCTATATTTCTTTACATATGGCTTATAATAAGCTTAAACATGGGGCATGAAAAGGTATTCAACTACACACAAAATTGATTTTATTTATTTTTATCATATTTGGTTTTATTTGTATCATTTTTTAAGTAATTCATTTCATATTCTTTTTTACACATTATTAAATTGATTGGCATTTGAAGATAGTTACATAAAATATCACAAAAAGTGAAGCAAGAGTACAAAAATATACAAATCTAAATATTTCAAAGACAAGATATATACAACAATATTGTTCAAGAATAATATCAATAAAGTTCAACAGTAAATAAAGAAATTACACACTCACCATCCCCCTTGTCATTCATGCACACCTCTTCTCATACCTCATACCGCACATTTGCACTCAATACACACATACTAAATACCCCAGACTGCATACACAGATGAAACCATTGAGGAGAAAAGACTCATCCCTCAAATGCTGTGCTGTGTACTAGTGCACCACACACAAAACTGGTCAACGCACGTTTCGATGGCCTTTTTTCCTTTTTTAGCCACCTTCTTAAGGACCTGTTGCTTTGAAGATTTAAAATGGGCCAAATGGAGGGGAGGATAGAAGTACTGATACGATTCTGGGATAATTCTCTATCTTTTAAGTATTTGGGTATCCATAATTTCGCTCCAATCCTCTTAGTAAGTTCGTATGTTCATATTGGTAATAACTTTTATATATGGTACTGTTACTTAATCTCTCTTAAGAGAAAAAAACAGTCAAGGGAGTGATGCTAGGATGTACTTAAGTTTCTTTACTGTACATATAGCGCAAAGATCACCTTGAAGATGTCCAATATATTAATCCTCAGTGGATTTAACTGTTGATAAGTTTGCAGGAAGAGAAATACGTCTATCCCAGTATCCGTTCTTAGCAATACGGCGTCATCGACATGGCTCCACCGCTTTGGATGTATGTCTGGGCCCCCCTGCAAATATTTGATGAAAGCCCCGGGGGCAGCGGTCTCCGGGGCTGCGGGGGCCTGCCTGGGCCCCCGCAATTTCAATTTTTCACTGCCCCCAGGACTTGGCCCACCCGGGGGCTAAAAAATAACGAAGCGCGGCAGCCCGCGCTTTGTTTTCTTTTATTTTCGCGGCAGGATCCCCGGATCCTCTGCGGATTTTGCCGATTTTTTTTTTTTAAAGCTTTTTTGGGACCTGGGGGTCCTTGTGGGACCCCCTGAGCAGGCCTAGGGGGTCAGGGTGTTTCTACCCTGCCCCCTTTTCTGGTTTTGCGCTTGTTTTACTGTTTTTTTGTGCCTCGGTTCTACCGAGACACAAGATGGCTGCCATCACTTCCTGGTTTAGAGTGTTGACAGGCAATTAGAATAAAGCTCGAAGTCGGTAGGGTCCGCGGATCCACCGCGGCAATAAATATTGAAACTTTTATTTTTTGATTTTCTCAGAAACTACTGAACAGATTTATAACATTTAAAAAAAAGAGGTCTCTGGTCGAGGTGTGGTCCAAGTGGAATGATTTCAGAGGGGGCATCTGTGTGCCTCCATCTATCGAGCGGGCAGACCCCGGGGATGTGTAGTGTACCACTGCTCTTGCCGCTCCGAGGGTTAAGATGGTGATGCGTAGGTCGCACCGCCGGGCAGTAAGTTCTACAGTGCGTACAGTGTGGACCGTTAGTTGGGAAGGGTGGGGGGGGAGTTTTGACTGTTAGACACGTTTACGCCTGTTGGGGCACATGCTTGTGTTAAAAGTGGTTCTAAAAGACACTAAAACCTGAGACATATGTCCTTCTTCCCTACAATGTGATACACCTGTTTATTCGCGCCGCCGTACCCCCGGGTTGACGGCATAGGGCTGTGTTATTTGGCTACACATATAAGATTACTTCCGCTGCCGGCCCACTGGGTTGTAGGTGGTCAGCTGTGTACTGTGTATCTCTCAATAAAGATCTTTTAATAAAAAAAAAAAAAAAAAAAAAAAAAAAAAAGAGGTCTCTTTCTGAACCAAGGGGTAACTTTTTGCCAAATTTGGTGTAATTCCGTTCAGCAGTTCGGTCTGTAGTCGTGTCTAAAGTTTCCCATGGGAAATAACATGGAGAAAACATGTTTTGAGACCACCCTTTTTTCTCGGCCCCCGCTTGGTAAATCACCCCGAAACTTTCAGGATAGAAGATGACTGGAGCGGGCCATACGTTTTTAAAATTTCGCAAAGATTCATCAACCGGCACCAAAATTATTGGGAAAAGAAAAAACAAGTTTCCTATGGAAACTAGGTCCTAACTATAACTACCTATATATATATATATATATATATATACACACATATATATATATATTACCTACTGGCAGTCGCCAGTAGGCAGTAGGTAGTTATAGTTAGGACCTATTTTCCATAGGAAATCCGCAACATTCTATTGGGAATAACGTTGGCGCCAATGGACGAATCTTCGCCAAATTTTCCAAACTTTTGGCCAGCTCCGGTCTGCTCCTATCCTGAAAATTGCACGGTGATTCGTCAAGCGGGAGCCGAGAAAAAAGGGGGTCCCAAAACGCATTTTCCCCATGCATTTTCCCATAGGACCTGTTGAAGCAGCTACAGCCCGAACTGCTGAACGGAATTACACCAAATTTGGCAAAGAGGTAGTCCTCAGTTCAGACTCGTGCTTTTTGCTTAAATGGTGTAAATCCGTTCAGTAGTTCCTGAGAAAATTAGAGTTAAAAAGATAGATATATCTGGGTGGAGCCTAACCACACATCTCATCGTGAGATCTGATTGGCTGTCAGTACTTCATCCAAGAATTGTTGGCAGCCATCTTTGGACCAATATTCATGATAGCATCTCATTAAAAAGCATTGCAGTTAATAGAAGGTTTTAAGACTTTAGTTACATTATAAATCATTTGTTGATGGTACCATACTCATTTTAGGAATTGTGGTGTGTTCTAAGGTGATTTTACCATGTGAAAAAGCCTTCTGCTGTGATATCATGAATCATGTTTGAGAGAAAACTATTTTCTCATGCTTTTCCCACCGAGGTTTGGAAGGTGATCTATAAGCTAAACTGAGAGCATATTTTCTGTAAATTCCCATTATCTTTCTCAGTCATGTGAGAATGAAGTCTGACATTCTCAGTCAAACATGTAAATCCAACAAGGGCAGAGACTGTCAGTTGATTCCTTTGTGTTCTACTGCAGCTTCCCAGAGTGTTCTAAAGAACAACAACAGTGCTAACAGTCCTACTTGTATTACACACCTGAAGCCATCTTGATTGGAATAAAGTGGTAGCTCTTAAAACTTAAAAAGTATGATTAGTGCTGCAGAAAGAAAAATTAGGGTACATTTTGAGTGACTTCTCAAATCCTCTTCTATTTCATTAAAAAATTCTGACATGCAGACTGAAACATGCACTTTCAATACCAGCAGCAGACTTCCCTGGTGAGCAGTAGCTTTACTACAGTGATCTAATCAGCAACTAGAGTGCTAACATTCTGAATTCATGGCAAATGTGTGACACATCTGAATGCCTTCTTGATGGAATCAAAGTAAAAAACTGAAAGTATTTCCTACTGAGGAGACTGTAGTAAATGAGGAAATTAGGAAACTTCATAACAAATAAGTCTCCCAAAATGGCCACCAGAGACAAAAGAGCCCAAATGTAGCCCAAATATCACCCAGATGTAGCCCAAGTATAGCCCAATGACAGAATGTCCCAGAGTGTTCTAACGAACAACTAGAGCGCTAACAGTCTTACTTATGACAAAAGTATGGTACACCTGAAGCCATCTTGATTGGAATAAAGTGGTAACACTTAAAACATTTAATTTACAAAGGAAAAAAATGAGGGGGTTCATTTTGCCATAGAAATTATGATTAGTGCTGCAGAAAGAAAAATTAGGGCACATTTTGACTTCTCAAATCCTCTTCTATTTCATAAAAAAATTCTGACATGCAGACTGAAACATGCACTTTGAATACCAGCAGCAGACTTCCCTGGTGAGCAGTAGCTTTACTACAGTGATCTAATGAGCAACTAGAGTGCTAACATTCAGAATTTATGGCAAATGTGTGTCACATCTGAATGTCTTCTTGATGGAACCAAAGTAAAAAACTGAAAGTATTTCCTACGGAGGAGACTGCAGTAAATGAGGAAATTAGGAAACTTCATAACAAATATATCTCCCAAGATGGCCACCAGAGACAAAAGAGCCCAAATGTAGCCCAAATATCACCCAGATGTAGCCCAAGTATCGCCCAATGACAGAATGTCCCAGAGTGTTCTAACGAACAACAAGAGAGCTAACAGTCTTACTTATGACAAAAGTATGGCACACCTGAAACCATCTTGATTGGAATAAAGTGGTAACACTTACAACATTTAATTTACAAAGGAACAAAATGAGGGGGTTCAGTTTGCCATAGAAAGTATGATTAGGTCATTGAAAGATCTCGGTAACGGTATGAACGGAGTCGTTCAGCGAGGAAATCTCTAGACCACAGCGGTCTTAGAAAGCTTTTAAATCGCGTTTTTGTAGCGTCTGTGAAACCGTTCGGCCTCTGAATCCCTCAGGGGCCGCTTCTCCGGCAGCCCACACACTTCCTCCTTTAGAATTCAGAATTGGAACTAGAATGCTGACATTACTTATGTAACATGTGAGTCCTGAGAACCATGTTGCAGGGTAGGAATCTATCTTCGCTGGGTTCCTGCGCTGTTCTACTCTTGTTCTGCCTGCATTCTTCATCGGAGCAGCACCGGGGCACTCACCTCTCCCTCCTACCGCCGCCGCAACAGCCATCTCCCGTCGGCCGCAGTGTGTAGGGGGGACTACAGCCCACAAGCTCCCTAGCGGCGGAAGTCCGCCACCGTCAACATCCCGCCCGGAGGCGCTTAAAACTGCGGACATCCCCGGCAGAGCGGGCGTCTTCGCTGGGTTCCTGCGCTGTTCTACTCTTGTTCTGCCTGCATTCTTCATCGGAGCAGCACCGGGGCACTCACCTCTCCCTCCTACCGCCGCCGCAACAGCCATCTCCCGTCGGCCGCAGTGTGTAGGGGGGACTACAGCCCCCAAGCTCCCTAGCGGCGGAAGTCCACCACCGTCAGCATCCCGCCCGGAGGCGCTTAAAACTGCGGACATCCCCGGCAGAGCGGGCGTCTTCGCTGGGTTCCTGCGCTGTTCTACTCTTGTTCTGCCTGCATTCTTCATCGGAGCAGCACCGGGGCACTCACCTCTCCCTCCTACCGCCGCCGCAACAGCCATCTCCCGTCGGCCGCAGTGTGTAGGGGGGACTACAGCCCCCAAGCTCCCTAGCGGCGGAAGTCCGCCACCGTCAGCATCCCGCCCGGAGGCGCTTAAAACTGCGGACATCCCCCGCGACGCGGGACGCGCGCGGGCGGCGCCGGGCAGAGCCCGGGCAGAGGGCGGGCCGTCTGTGGCCGTCCGTGGTCGAGCGAGGACGGGACGGGCCACATCATTGTCGTCCGTGTCACTGAGCCACCTCTTTGGGACTGCCACAAACCAGGTACTGTTATTGAGGATCACATCCATTGTGTAGGGTTACCATTTCCAGATTTATCTGCAGATAGCCGCCACATATGGACACAATGTCCAAAGCAAGGAATTCTACAATGACTAACACTATGGACAATTATTTGGTCCAGATTGTCAGTAAAATCAACAACGATAGGAGGACTTCATTGGGGCTAACATGTTCTCCTAGCTCTCCACCACTGATTCCTTTGTCTGGTTTACCGTTGGTTTCTCCTTCAGAGGCAACAAGTAGTATCTCCCTAGATCTAATGATTGTAGATAGTGACATACCTGATTCCTGTCCGCCTTTAGCTCCTAAGTCGCCACTAGAAACTGTATTAGATATAGATGAGGCGGCTACAGAAGCTGACTCTCAGTCGCCTGCTCTTCCCTTGAGAAGTAGGCTAGTTAGAGCATGCAGAAAGTCCCAGTTTAAAAGTAATGGGTCCCGTACAGGGAGGAAAAGGGCCACTATTGTGAATAAAAGTATTAGCAAAGAAGATGCATTAGGGTCAGTCTCCAACATAAATCCGGATACTGTGCTCTCTGAAAAGATCATAGATATGATCGATACTAAAATAGGAGGCATTATATCCCCATTGGTAGCCAAAATTGACCATCTTATGGCAGAGATAGCTAGGTTAAACGCCATAATAAATAGACCTGTGGATGAAGTCGCTAGAACTATACCTATATCCCCAAATGTATGTATCCTAAATGGGATACCTCCGAATGGAGGGCAAAGAAAAATAGGAAATGTGCAAGCGAACATCCCAATCCAGCCACCTGGAATTAATAAAAATCTCTCGAAGGCAAGTACAGACACCCCCAAGGCATTAACAGTGACAAATAACCAATTTCAATGTATTCCCCAGGCAGAACCTCTCACATTAGTTCTTGCCAATGTTCCTGTTTTGACTACTGACAAATCGGAAACTACATCTTCTTTGATCAGTAAATCTTTGTATTGGCTGGTGAATAATATGAAGATGTCTCCTTGGGGCAAGCAGAAACTAGCCAGGGAAATCATTATGGCAAGAAGGGTTAAATGGCTAGGGCATCACCAGAAAAAATTTAAAGGGGATTGTGTGGTTTTAAATTTTTCCAATCCCGATGTCCTCCCAGATATCTTGGCCAACTTAAATCCCCCGCAACGAAGACAAGGTGTCATCATCCCGTTAACCCTCAAATATTTTTATTACATGAGAAATCGAGGCATCCATAAAGGATTACCAAGATTAGGGTGGACACCGTCTCCAAGTAAAGGGGGTAGGAGCGTCTCCACCAGCAATTGGAACATTAGCCTGGAGAATAGGTTTGAGGTGTTGTCAGGCTTAAATGACTGTGATTGACTCAAAGATAGATCTAGTGTGGAGTATACGGATATAGGGTTGGCCGTAACTGTGGCAGACCCTATTCCCTCTGCAAGCATTAGAGTTACTGAGACATTAGGGAATTATCAAAGAACCCACACTGCTGTTATGGACCCATTGGGGTCTAATTCCTCAAATAATCTTGGTGGGATGTGTTTAGCATTCAACCCATTGGAAAGTGCTTTACCAGCTAATCTAAGTGCTACTATTGATTGTCTGGGCAAGATAACAGGTGAGATACAGGATACACTGACCAATAATTTACCTGATTCCCTAGCATTTGATTCATTGGTAAATGTCGCACCAGATACCTCAAGTCCCGCTAGTGATTGCCAGGACAGGGAAACTGGTGAGACCATAGGACCATTGATCAAATACCCTTTCATTCCTCCCGCAACTGACCCAGGGCTGGCTATTCTATCCTGGAATATTGCAGGTATAAATAACAAGTTGCATTCCGGCGTATGGAGTAGTTTTGTGGATCATTTTGATATTATTTTATTTCAAGAATCTTGGTCTGTGGCCCCAGTCTTTCGCCCTGGATTCCTTAACTTTTGTATACCTGCCACTAAAAAAGCTAAAGGCCGACCACTTGGTGGCTTGATAATATGGGTACGTCAGTCACTATGTTGTAAAATCACTCAACTTAATCTCCCATCGCTAGATATAATGTCTCTAATCCTAAACTGGCCCAACAATAAGAGTATGGCTATTTTTAATATTTATGCTCGAGGGATGGTTGGGGGTACTTCGCCAGATGTGATAAATGTCTTAGACCACCAGCTTGTAGTGCTCCCCCCTGAAATGATAAAAATTGTTGGAGGAGATTTTAATACAACTTTTGAGCCTCTTGGTCCGGAGGACCAATTCCTTGCTATTGAAGAGGACAATAGGTGGGGTATTCCCCAGTTGGACCTTCCCCCAGTCAAGAGATGGTCCGCTGCAGCCATCCAACTTAAAGCCCTTTGTTTAGAAAGAGGGCTTAGAGCCGCTAATGGGCGCACTAAATCAGATCAACAGGGTGCAAGCACATTTGATAACGGAAGGTCTGCCAGTCGAATCGATTACTTCTTGGTGGACATTAGAGTTTGGAGTAGTCTGAATGACATGTCCGTAATTACACGGGATGAAAGTGATCATAATCCCTTATGCCTAGAGTTACATTTACCAAATACCCCTAGAGAATCTAAAACTGAGGGGGGGAAAGTAACTATGGATATCGTCACATCAAATAATATGCGACATGTCAAATGGGATAGATTCATCGAGAAGGTGGAAATCTTGGATGAGCTCAAGAAAACTATCATTTGTGAGGTGGCAAATCTAGGCCCTAAATTAATTAACTCCGACTCCCATTTAGTTATGCTCGAGGCCCATAACATTTTTTTCACTAAACTGCAAGGGTTTTTTATGAAACCCCCTAGTAGTGGGAAAATCATTAAGGGCTGCCCACCTGAAGAGGGATGGTTTAACAAATCCTGTAAAATAGCCCGCAAGAACTTGAGTGTTGCTCTGAGATCAGGAGTAGCGGAAGATGTGAGATCAGCCAGGAAGCTTTATAGGCAAGTCCAGGTAGCAGCTAAGAAGGACTGGGATGAGAACCAGTGGCAGGATTTGAAACACGCATGCTTGGCAAAAGATCAAAAACGATTTTGGGCCACATTAAAATGGGGTAGAGGCGGCTCTGCACCCTCCCCACAAAACCACGTGGCAAAAAACCAATGGGTTGATTTCTTCAAACCACAGTATGCTTCTGTCCCATCCGCAGAAGAGCAAACACTCCCTCCCACTGTTTATTTCCAAACACAGGTGTTTTCAATCAAAGAGGTCAACCTGGCTTTGGATAGTATAACAGCGGGCCGTGCACCTGGAATGGATGGGATACCTGCGGATGTGTTTTTAATTGATAGACTATCTTGGTGCCAATACTTTCAATGGCTAGCTAATTCAGTGGCCATGGGCGCACCCATTCCCCCTTCATGGAAAGGGGCAGAAATAATCCCGGTTTATAAAAAGGGTGACAAATCACTCCCAAGTAACTATAGACCTATTAGTCTTATAGACTCAGCACAAAAACGAATAGGTCGGTTGGTACAAAATAAACTCCAATCTTGGGTTGAGGATAACAACATCTTGTCACCATATCAAGCCGGGTTTAGACCTTGCACCAGCTCTATTGACCAAGTCTTTTATTTCCTAGCTCTTTACTGGAGGAACGTGCAGTTGTCCAAAGGAACCCTTTATGCAGTCTTTATTGACCTGCGATCAGCCTTCGACCTGGTGCCTCGCTTTAAACTCTGGAAGGTTCTCGCCCAAGCAGGTATGGCCCCGGAATTACTAAATTTACTCGTCCGCTTACATCAGAACAATTATGCACAAATTAGATGGGGAAGCCAGGGGGAGGTGACGGACCCATTTCCCGTTGAACGTGGTGTTCGACAGGGATGCGTCCTGGCACCAACATTGTTTTCTTTATACATAAATGGGATAGTCGATTACCTTGGCAGGTCCCCTACTGATGCCCCTATTCTGGCAGGATCCAGAGTGCCTGTTCTCATGTTCGCGGACGATACGTTGTTGGTTTCACGAACCCCAAGCGGATTGCAGAAAGCGCTAAACATATTCGCTGAATTTTGTCAGGACCGGGGTCTCGAGATAAATACCTCTAAAACTAAATTTATGTGTCTAAACCAACGACAAAATTTTAGAGGAGTAATAAAATATAATGGTATTCCATTGGAACAGGTTGAGGCTTTTACATATTTAGGTATATCGCTTCAGCACAATATGAAATGGTCAAATCACATTGACATGACTGTTCTAAAATTCCACCAGCTTGCAGGTGCAATTATTTCCAAGCACAGATCTTCATTGACTAAGCCAATTAGGCCTGCCTTGGAAATTTATAATATGAAAGTTATTAGTGCATCGCTGTATGGTTCGGAGCTATGGGGGTTTGCAAATCTAAGTGGCTTACGGTTGGCCGAAAATAAGTTCCTACGCAGCCTAACAGGTGTTCCCCAAAGTACCCCAATGATCCCATTAAAATATGATCTAGGGAGGAAAAAAATTGAGGATCTGGCACAACTACGTCCACTTCTGTATTGGCGGCGGATCATGACAACGCCGGAACTTGGACATTACGCTAGTGCCCTGAAGGACATAATTAGGGCTGATTGTTTTCATTCCATCACTTGGCTTAAAGAAATTAAGAACTTGCTTACAAAACTGGAGCTAGGGTATTTATGGAATGATATAAACAGTTCAAATATTCCATCAAAGTCAATCCTCAAGAAATTGTACTGGGATATGACCCTGACATCTGCCTCTTGTGCTGGCCAAGGCTCTAACTTGACTGGCCGTTTCTTTGACAAAATTTTTTACCATCTTATGAGGCATATTGGGATATCATAGAGAGGCCCATGGATAGGAAATTGTATTTCCAGTTCAGAATCGGGTCTCTCCCTGTAAAAGCTTTCTCCCACAAATGGTCAATCTCCAAGGATGATAAATGTCAACACTGTTTAGATTTGATTGAGGATGCTGGTCATTTGTTGTTTGTGTGTCCGCTATATATTGCCCCCCGCCGTAGATGGATAAAGCCAGTATGCCTAAATCTTGGAACACGTAGCTACAAGGAAGCTTTAAGAATTTTAGAATCTGACTGCACCCCCTGTTTGGCAATTGCTGTTGCTAAATTTCTGGGGTGGGCTTGGATATTACGCCTTCGTGCTTTGAAATCCACTGAAGCTGATCAATGAGTGTTTTGCCACCAAGAAATGCCTATTAATGTTAATGTTTGATCTTTCAAGATCTTTTATCCATTGATGATGTTTTCATCTGATGTTATCCGCCAGCATAATGATTTAATGTATTTTTAAGCTATTTTACCTTAGTATTTATGGAACTGTTAGGATGTATCCGCTTTTATGACATGCTGTCGAATAAAGCTTTTTGAAACTTGACTTGATGATTAGTGCTGCAGAAAGAAAAATTAGGGCACATTTTGACTTCTCAAATCCTCTTCTATTTCATAAACAAATTCTGACATGCCGACTGAAACATGCACTTTGAATACCAGCAGCAGACTTCCCTGGTGAGCCGTAGCTTTACTACAGTGATCTAATGAGCAACTAGAGTGCTAACATTCAGAATTTATGGCAAATGTGTGACACATCTGAATGCCTTCTTGATGGAACCAAAGTAAAAAAACTGAAAGTATTTCCTACTGAGGGGACTGCAGTAAATGAGGAAATTATGAAACTTCATAACAAAGAAATCTCCCAAGATGGCCACCAGAGACAAAAGAGCCCAAATGTAGCCCAAATATCACCCAGATGTAGTCCAAGTATAGCCCAATGACAGAATGTCCCAGAGTGTTCTTAAGAACAACTAGAGCGCTTACTGTCTTACTTATGACAAAAGTATGGCACAGCTGAAGCCATCTTGATTGGAATAAACTGGTAACACTTAAAACATTTAATTTAAAAAGGAACACAATGAGGGGGTTCATTTTGCCATAGAAATTATGATTAGTGCTGAAGAAAGAAAAATTAGGGCACATTTTGAGTGACTTCTCAAATCCTCTTCTATTTCATAAAAAAATTCTGATATGCAGACTGAAACATGCACTTTTAATAACAGCAGCAGACTTCCGTGGTGAGCAGTAGCTTTACTACAGTGATCTAATGAGCAACTGGAGTGCTAACATTCAGAATTTATGGCAAATGTGTGACATATCTGAATACCTTCTTGATGGAATTAAAGTAAAAAACTAACTGAAAGCATTTCCTACTGAGGAGACTGCAGTAAATGAGAAAATTAGAAAACTTCATAACAAATAAATCTCCCAAGATGGCCACCAGAGACAAAAGAGCCCAAATGCAGCACAAATATCACCCAGATGTAGCCCACATGTAGCCCAATGACAGAAGTGTGCAAAACACTTATTTTTTGTGTATTTGCAGTTTTATATAGTGCAGACTTGTCAGGTATTGGAGTGCTTTACATGAGCATTGGTTACATCACACAAGATCATATTCATTTTGGTTGTAGACATGGGGAAATTAAGTGTTTTGACCAGAATCACAGAATGTTGAGCTGAAGCAGAAACTCCAACCTGGTTCACCAGTTGCAAAGTCTGCAGCTCTGGAAGTAACACCACATCCTCTCCCCTAAGTGCAACATTTAATCAAGTGGTCAACTGGATAAAAAAACATAAAGATTACAAATAATTGAAAAGTTCTTTGTCGCTATTTGAAAACTCAGAAATAATGTCCTCATTTTAGTTTTTTAGAGCACTAACCATAATTATGATGCAAATAAGACCCTCTCATATATGTAATTTCTAAAGGAAATGTTCTAGGTATTACAGTTTTGAGTACATCAAGATGACGTCAGGCGTTCCACACTTTTGTAATAAATATAGAATGTTAGCAATCTAGTTGTTCATTGGGATACTGTTGAGGGGCAGAGGCCAGGGGCACGGACTCTGAAAATTTAAGGCAGGTAGGAGAGCGCAGAGGCAACAATTTGACCACACTGGGCAGGCAGGAAGGGCAGTGGCAGCACAACAGACTATGGAGGGCAGTGGAAAGGGGGCAGGGGCAACAAACCAACAAAACAGGACTGGCAAGAGAGGCTGTGGCAATATAATAGACCATTGTGGGCAGAAGGAAGAGGCAGTGGTAGTACAATCATACATGCCAACAGACCCGTTTCAGCCAGAAAACGTCCAATGTTTTTAAGCTCAAATGGGCTTTATTTGATCTGTCTCCTGTCTACAATCTCCTCTTTTTCGATGTAACTCAAAGGGGAAAATCAATACCCCATTTTTTTATCAAAATCTCCCTCCTACCAAGTTCAAAATGTTCGCAAGTATGGTACAATGGATCATGGTAGGCAGGAGGAATTGGGGTAGGGACATGGACTCAGATAACAGAGGACAGGAGGGACATGGAGAGGTGCACCAAACTGACCCTACAGGGCAGGCATCAGGGTTTGCAGCAGCACAATACACCACACAGGGCATGTGGGATGGGAGTGCAGCACAACAATCCATATAAAGCAATAGGGAGGGGACAGGACCATGCACAGGGACAACAGAGAACAGAGGGGAAAGAGGCAATGGTAGCTAGCTGACCATAATGGACAGACAGGAGAGAAAGCTGCAGCATAACAGACCATAAAGGGCAGGAGGGACGGATCAGGGGCATTACAATGGAACAGACAAGCCAGGAGGGAGGGAATAGGGGTCTGCACATGGAAACAGAGGGCTGGGGGCAAGGGGGCAGAGCAGGAGCAGCAAGATGACCATGGAGGTCAGGCAGGATGGGCACTAGAAACAAGACACACCATTGAGAGCAACAGTGAGACTATGATGGCATAGACACAGACCATGGAGGGAAGGTGGGAGGGGGTCAGGGGCAGCTAGCTGACCACACAGGGAAGGTGGGAGGGGCCATGGCAGCACAGAAGACCATGCATGGCAAGCGGGAGGGTTAGTTGCAGCACAATGGCTATGATGGGCAAGAAGGAGGGTGCAGGGGCATGCTCAAAGGACCATGGAGGATAGAAGGGAGGGTCAGGACCTGGGGACAGACAAGAGAGTTCAGGGCAAGGGGCCTCACAATAGACCGCGCGGGGCAGGCAGTAGGAGCAGTTGCAGCACAACAGACCAGGGAGGGCAGAAGGGTGTGGCAGTAAAATGGACCATGGAGGACAGGAGGAAGGGGATAGGGGCATGGCATGTGGACAGACAGGATGGAGGTGGCAGGGACAGGTTACAGTCATCTGACAATGCTAGGCAGGTGGGAGGGGAGTGGCAGCTCAACAGAACACTCAGAGTAGATAGGAGTGGCAGGTCCATGGAACATGGTGGGCAAAAAGGATGGAGCAGGGGCATGCACAAAGACATCGGAGAGCAGGGGGAAGGAGAATAGGGACAGCAAGCTAAGCACAGAGGCTAAGCAGGAGGTCAATGATGGGCCATAGAATTGGGCAATGGAGGGCAGGAGGAGTGGACTGGTACATTATGCTAAATGGAGGGCAGTGGCAGCACATCAGACCATGCATGGCAGGAGGGAGGAGGCTAGTCCATGGATTCAGACAACAGAGGATAGGGAGGAGGTGGATGGGGCAGCAAACTAACTGTTCAGAGAAGGTGGGTATTAGGAACTTTATTGTTTTTAAAATGTGTGTCTGTGCGAACTTCTTAAAATATGAACAAGTATGCCGCATAATCTCACTTTTATTCAGGAAGAAGAAGACGTTTGTGACTGTGACTCTGGGCTCACTTGGCAGAAGCACCCCCTGACCCTCCATCCTTCATCGCAAAATGTAATGCGCAGTGTTATATAGAACATAGTCCTGAGAGCACGATTGAAAATGAAAACTAGATATAGTACATGGTATAAACTATGCACCAAAAAGTGTGATATATGATGAACTGGGGTGTGAAAAATAATATGCAATACATTGTGCGCAATTACAGATTCATTGGAGAGAGCGAGATAGCACAGGCACTAGCGCGTGCTATGCGATATGCGCCTTGGAGTGTAATATGCACAGGGCAGTGTTGTGTAACCTAACTAGTCTCTAAAGTTGTAATATAAAATATGTGCTGGGGAGTGTAACGTTGCATATGCACTGTGACAAAGATATGGATCCCAGATTGTAATATGTATGGCATAGCGCTGTGCGTTATAACATAGGCATCGAGGAAGGCACGTTAGATGGGGCAATATAACCTGTGCGAAGGCAAGTGTGGCATGACATATTCACAGGGTGGTGTTACAGTGCACATGGGCTAGAGAGTGTCATAGCATATGCACTAGCTGGTGAAATACAACACAGAGGTGTGTGGCACTTGGCGGGCACTGGTGGGTGTAACACAGCATTGGGCTCAGCCAGGAGCACGCTGTGACTCTCAAGTGAGGTTTGTCTCCTTTCCAGAGAGTAAAATAAAAAGTATTACACATCCGGCGGTGGATGTGTGTTTTATTAACCGTGAGGGGGGTTTCTTGCATAGTTTGGTCGAATTTTTGTCGAATCCCCTTTGAATGGCTTGGTGTGCGTGTGTATTAAATGTGCCCGTCAATACCTACCCATGTTTGTATAAATAAACGACAAGGGTGTTTACTTGGAGAGTACCCACCGGTGGGGGCGCCGGGATTAGGCACGGTAGGGCGTCAGACACGTCAGAGCTTCACTAGCGGTGTAAATACATTCCACGTGTATTCATTGTATGCATAGTCGCCTTTTAATGAATATCACGCAAATCGTCATGGTGATAGGTACATACGGTTTGCCCAGCATGTCCTAGGTGTTCCTATAAATATATGTTTTTTTAAAATATTAAAAAACAAAGGCCGGCCCCGGGGGATAGGGTCCCCGGGGCCATAAGTGGCCTGAGGAGGGGGGCAACGCAGCCCCCCTCCTAAAGAATGAAAAAAAAAAAAGCCCATGACCCAGGGGTTGGGGTCCCCGGGGCTGATTAAGGCCTTGGGAGGGGGGCCACATGGCCCCCTTCCAAATTTATTTTTTTCAACAAAAAAAATTAGGGTGCAGGCTCTGGGGGATGGGGTCCCCAAGGCCAATAAATTAGAAAAAAAGGGGGGCCACACAGCCCTCCTTCTTAAAAAAATAAAATAAATAAAAGACCGGCATCGCGCCGGAGGCCATGCCCCTCCTTGCAGCACTCTGAAAATGCGCCCTCTGGACAGTTGTAAGTTGGGGAATTAATTCCCCCTCAATACTGAGGGTCCCTGAGGGCCAACTAGCCCAACAGGTATCTCCAGTATGCGCCAGGGAGCTGCGTTGCAGACAGGTGTTCTGAGGCCACGCCCCTTTTTACACCTCTATGCAACGCAGCTCTGTGGGGCTTACTGGAGGTACCTAGTGGGCTAGTTTGACCCTAGGGACCCTTAGGGTTCAAGGGGACTTAATGTCTCAACTTAGAACAGCCACAGGGCACGTTTACACAGTGGTGAAGGGAGGGGACGGTGCCTGAGGGGACTTGTGCAAACACGCCCTGTGGCGCATATTAAGTTGTGGAAATAATTCCCTTTCAATCCTGAGGGACCCTGAGGGCCAACTAGCCCACCAGGTGCTTCCAGTAAGCGCCACTGCTCTGCGTTGCAGAGAGGTGGTGCAGGCCGTGCCCCTTTTTACACCTCTCTGCAATGGCGCTTACTGTACGTACCTAGTGGGCTATTTTGCCCCTAGGGACCCTCAGGATTCAAGGGGACTTAATCTCCCAACTTAAAACGGCCACAGGGTGTGTTTACACAGTGGGGAAGGGAGGGGACGGGGCCTGAGGTGACGTGTGCAAACACGCCCTGTGGCGCGTTTTAAGAGGTAGTTTTAATCCCCTGCCCTATTATATACTAGGGGCTTACAGAGGAGGTCATGCTAATCACAGGGGGACCCCAACGCATAGTGTTCCCTAGTGTATGTAGGTGTTTTCACTGTATTCTAAGTGTCTTTTAACATAGCACTGGCTCTAGGACTGGTTAGTCAGACTCAGTTACCACCAGTATCCGTCTGAAAAAGTTGAGGGTACAGGATGATTTTGCAACAAGGCTTCTTTCTGTTCTTCTGTTTGTTCTTTCTGCACATTATCCTTCTTCCTGCACTTTTCTTTGTCTTTGAGGACTTCTGTTGCTTCTTTCTGCATTTCTTTTTTTTCTTTCTGTGTGTTTTTTCTTCTTTCTTCACATGTCCTATCTCTGTAGGCATAGTTAGAAATTAGCATTTAAAAAACCTTTGAAATTCACTGAAAAAACCATAGGTTTCAGGCACGTTTTAGTTAGGAATTAGCATTTAAAAAACCTTAAAAATTCACTGAAAAAACCATAGGTTTCTGGGGCGTTATAGTTAGCTGGATTTTTCACTCGTACAAAACCATTGAAATTCCCCCGTTATAGTTAGTTCAGCTAACTATAACTCGCGCGCCCGCAATTCACTGCTGATGATGTCACATATTACATCACTCATGACATGGTCAGTGACATCACTCATGACATCACTGATGACATCTCAAATGACATCACTGATGACATCACTGATGACATCATCCTTGTGATAGAGTGGCAGACCTCCTCTCCCCAATATAACCTTTGATACACACATTCAAAAATAGAAACTACAATTTTCAAAACAATGGACATACCAATACCAGATACAACAACCTATTCAGTAATTCTAAGATCCACATACACATCCACTCATTCACCAACAGTCCTATACAGTCACTCATACATGTACTCACTCATCATATGTACTCATACACCTATACATCCTGTTACACAATGCCACTCATCCATAGAGTTACTCACACACATAGTCACTCATGCTAATAAAGAATCAAACCTCCATTTACTTGCATATACAGTTATACACACACCACCACACTTACTTCTACGGAAACGTACACATACATAGTCTTTTAAACAATCACTTATATACATATACATATATATATATATATATATATATATATATATATATATATAAAACATATGTAATTTTCAGAAAAACACACATTCACTGGATGATGTCATCAGTGATGTCATTTGAGATGTCATCAGTGATCTCATGAGTGATGTCACTGACCATGTCATGAGTGATGTAATATGTGACGTCATCAGCAGTGCATTGCGGGCGCGCGAGTTATAGTTAGCTGAACTAACTATAACAGGGGAATTTCAATGGTTTTGTATGAGTGAAAAGTCCAGCTAACTATAACGCCCGTGAAACCTGTGGTTTTTTCAGTGAATTTTTAAGGTTTTTTAAATGCTAATTCCTAACTATAACGTGCCTGAAACCTATGTTTTTTTCAGTGAATATATATATATATACACACATGCATACACACACACACACACACACACACATATATATACTTATACTTGAAAAGAAGGTTGAAGATGGAGTCATACATAGATCTTCTAAAAATAACTTGCTGCACCATGGTGCACTGCTTATGACCTCACATATTATATCACTGGTGACATATAAAATCTACAGTGGTGCAAGTTATACTTATGTCAGTTTATGTATAGCTGGCGAATTCCAGTGTTTTTTTGGTTTTAAAACTGTAGTTAGTTGTTTTATTATTAGAAGATCGACATATACCTCAACTTCAACCTCTGGTTCCCTCAGTAAATGTCTATTTGTTTTGCATCAAGTAATTTCACAATTCCTTTGCGGCCAAACGCCATTATGCACGACTTTCGCATATATGTGTAATGCAGGAGCGAGGAACGGCCCATGCAGGTAAGAGCGGTGGGGTGGTGGACCCAGGTTGAGGAGTGGTTGACAGATGACCACGAGGGAAAATTAAATAAATAACTAATCGTTGTTTGTCAAAATCAACCCCCACCCAGTCTCACAGCCTCACCGCTCTTACCTGCACGGGCCGATGCTGGTGTAATGTTTCATTCTCTGACAAACAACACGCATTTCACTGGCACACAAGATGCTGCATGAAGAGCTCCTTGTGTGCACTTCAAGCCACTTCTGTGAGCACCAGGACCCAAGCAATACAATTTTCTGAATTATCCTTAAAATGCTTCTGATTATGTGAAGCGAGCATATGTCATTGAAAGTCATGTGGTATGAAATTACAAAGTCAGGGTGCCCTTTGAGAATACAATCGTCAGGAGAACATGGCGGCCGGCTGAATGCCTAGGTGGCGAGTGCCGCAACTGATGGCAATCCGATAAACTCAATATATGTGTATTTGGGCTCAATTTATGCCTTACCTTTCTTAAACTTTATCTAAATCAGTTCTACCACCGACGGCTCCCGTAGTGCTCGTGCGGGGGGGTGCAGAGCTTACAGAGGACCGAGCGGAGACGCCAGGGGAGCCGGAGCACCGTGAACCGATCCCGGAAGTCGGGCAGATTTTGACGGCAGACCTGGGAGTAAACGCGAGCCTCAGAGCTTCAGAGCTCTCGAAGTCTCACCGGCCTCACCCGGATCAGCTGGTTTACTGCTGGGGGCCGAGATTACACTGGAGGTTGGAGAAACTTTTTCATCGGCGATTCTTGGTATTTCCTGGATCTTTTTGAAGCCAGGTGAGCAGGCGGCCGAGGGAGTAAGGGAGTAAGGGATCAGGAGAAGGGTTGTGAGGGCATTGTTTTCAACCCTGGTCCTGATTTATGCAGGGTCACAGAGATAAAAGGCTGATCCCCGGAGAACGGGTTGTGTGTTATACCCGCCAGGTCACGCTCCTTTTTTTTAACAATAACTGATTTTAGAAGGCTTTTAACGCTGCATTTTAGTAGAAAGTATTAATTGTTTTTATGTGTCATCTCTCCGCTTGACGCTTACAATTATATTGGCACTGATTGTACAGGCTTACCGGCTGGGGCTTGAGCCGATCTCTCTCCGGGGCTCCGCCAGTGACGTAGTACCTGCGGGTCATTGGTGGAGACCGGAGGCGGGAACTGGGCTGTGATTGGGCGCGGGAGCCGGCAGGGGAAATTTAAACTCAGCTGCTTCGTGCGCGCGGGGCTGATCCCTGGAGAACGGGTTGTGTGTTATACCCGCCAGGTCACGCTCCTTTTTTTTAACAATAACTGATTTTAGAAGGCTTTTAACGCTGCATTTTAGTAGAAAGTATTAATTGTTTTTATGTGTCATCTCTCCGCTTGACGCTTACAATTATATTGGCACTGATTGTACAGGCTTACCGGCTGGGGCTTGAGCCGATCTCTCTCCGGGGCTCCGCCAGTGACGTAGTACCTGCGGGTCATTGGTGGAGACCGGAGGCGGGAACTGGGCTGTGATTGGGCGCGGGAGCCGGAAGGGGAAATTTAAACTCAGCTGCTTCGTGCGCGCGGGGCTGATCCCTGGAGAACGGGTTGTGTGTTATACCCGCCAGGTCACGCTCCTTTTTTTTAACAATAACTGATTTTAGAAGGCTTTTAACGCTGCATTTTAGTAGAAAGTATTAATTGTTTTTATGTGTCATCTCTCCGCTTGACGCTTACAATTATATTGGCACTGATTGTACAGGCTTACCGGCTGGGGCTTGAGCCGATCTCTCTCCGGGGCTCCGCCAGTGACGTAGTACCTGCGGGTCATTGGTGGAGACCGGAGGCGGGAACTGGGCTGTGATTGGGCGCGGGAGCCGGCAGGGGAAATTTAAACTCAGCATGCCTCGGCCGCGCAGCGGACGCGCGCAGCGGGCGCGCCGCTGGCGCGCCGAAGGCGCGCCTAAGGCAAGCCCGTCTGCGCCCGTCCCCGCTCGGTCCGGGCTGAGGGCTAGTCACCTTGGCTCTGCCACATTGGGGTTGGTGAGTTATACTTCTGCCCAGCTGAGGCTTCTCGACCCTGAAGGGGGGAAGGCTGGCTGTCCCAAATACCATCCTGAAATGATCATCAGAGATTCAGGTACTGCTTTCAGGTCATGCAGGGCCCCACTGCTAGAAATCCTCGCAGGCAAGGGTAGAGGAGGGTGTAGTCTGGATTCAGGCCCACAACTTCTAAGGAAACCCGTATCATGGAAGTGTTTGCTGATGAATGTTAGATCACTAGTGAAGCACAGCATGGACTGCTGTCTGCTCATGGAACAGCATCAGGTTAAGTTGGCTTTCATTACGGAAACATGGACTAACAGTGCCGCAGGCCCAGACATTGTGAAGGCTCTCCCTGCTAATTTCATGTGTTTTACGTTGGACCGTCCCTCAGGAAGGGGGGGCGGACTTGCTGTTATTTATCACAATAGTCTTGAGCCTTTATTTTCCACGGCATCTAACCAAGCATGTGAGGCACTTTCTATCACTATCCGCCTCTCTCCCAAAAATACATTCAGAGCACTGTTGATTTACCGCCCCCCAGGTCCCAGAGCGCCCTTCTTGGAGTCACTCAGCACCCTGGTAGAGGATGGTTTCTGTGCCCATTCATTTACTGTTTTGGGCGACTTTAACTTCTACCTGGATGACAAACTAGATCCGGACACCAGGCAATTGCTGGATTTTATGGATGCCGGAGGATTGGAACAAAGGGTGGTGGGTCCCTCGCATACGGCTGGCCACACCCTTGATGGCATTTTTACCAATCGAACGGATCTGGATGTAGTGGAAGTCTTGCCATTCCCTTGGTCTGATCATGCCGCAATAATTTTCACACTCCCTACTGGAACCCAGACATTACCAAAGACTAAGCCTAGGGAGGAGATTGTGACCCGAGCTTGGAAAAAGATAGATGGGACAAAGTTCGGTAATTACCTAATGGCCAGCGCCCCTGGTGTCCCACAGGATGCAAATAAGGCTGCAGACTCATACTTTGAATGGATTGAGAGGGCCTGCAATATATTTGCACTTGTTAAATCTTTCACGCCCAGAAGGGCCTCTCCCTCGGCTCCGTGGTTCTCTGATGCGCTACAGACCATGAAATCGGACTGTAAAAGATTGGAGAGAATATGGCGGAAGGGTTACAGTCCGTCCGATAAAGAAAAATATAAAAATAGCCTCTCTATTTACAAAAATGAAATACATGAGGCAAAGAAAAGATATTTTTCGGAGCAAATTGAGTTGGCAAGTTCATCTTCCATAGAACTGTTTAAAACTTTAAGTAAACTCACGATCCCAGCTGAACCGATCTCCTCAACTAGTCCTGACCTTTGTGAAACCTTGGCCACTTTTTTTCAGAACAAGGTAGCAGGGATTTTTTCCTCCTTTTCTGAAGTCTACAAAGAGGTTGGAAAGGCAGTTTGGAGTACGAAGGCTGGGTCAGTAGAGACGCAGGATAAACTTAGGGGCTTCAGCCCGCTGCAAGCAGAGGAGGTTAGGGGTTTACTGGTGACGGCACGTTCTGGAGCCCCCAGTGACCCATGCCCGGTGGCGGTTCTTCAGAATTGTCCACAGGTTATTGCCGACACACTCACTCCACTGTTTAACTCTATTATAGAGTCAGGTAGCTATCCCAGGAGGTGGAAGGCGGCTTCCATTTTACCATTAATTAAAAAACCCACTCTAGATAAGTGTGACCCGAATAGCTATAGGCCTATTTCGCGGCTCCCACTACCAGCAAAATTATTAGAGAAGGCCATAAACAAGCAACTTACCTCCTTCCTTGAAAGATCGAGGGCCCTTGATCCCACACAGTTTGGGTTTCGTGCTGGTCACAGCACAGAACTTGCCCTGGTTAAGGCGACTGAGGAAATCAGAGTGGCAGTGGATCAAGGGGGTGAGGCGATCCTCATTCTGTTAGATCTGTCGGCGGCCTTTGATACGGTCCATCATGGTGTTATGATGGACCGACTGGCTTTGGCCGGGGTGGAAGGCACTGCCTGGAACCTCCTTAAGTCTTTTATGGCCGACATATCCCAGAGTGTTGAATTGGGAGCAGAGAGATCTAAACCTTTTGTCCTTCCCTGTGGGGTCCCGCAAGGCTCATCTTTGAGTCCCACTCTCTTTAACGTATATGTGAGTCCCTTGGGAGCTTTGATTAGATCCTATGGACTCCAACTTACCTCATACGCTGATGACACGCAGATTGTGTTATCAGTACAAAGAGGGTCCCAAGTTGATCTTTCAGCAAGGTGTCATGACTGTCTTCAAGGTATAGCGAGTTGGATGGCTGCGAATTGCCTTAAACTAAATGCTGGAAAAACCGAGGTAATGATATTCGGAAATAATCCCAACATCTGGTCCCCAGCCATGTGGCCCGAGGTATTGGGGAAGATACCGGTGCCCACACCCAAAGCTAGGAATCTGGGGGTGATCATGGACCAGAAACTGGACTTTGGAAATCAGGTCAGTGGTGTAGTCTCATCCTGCTTTCACATCCTCAGGATTCTGAGGAAAGTTAAAGCATTGCTTCCCACGGATGGTCTCCGGCTTGTAGTGTCGGCTCTCATTCTCTCGCGTCTTGACTACTGCAACAGTCTGTACCTTAACTTGCAAAAGAAACACCTGTACAGACTGCAGTTGGTGCAGAACGCGGCAGCGAGACTGTTGACAGGTATACCTAAACATGTCTCAATCCGAGAAGGAATGAGGAAACTTCATTGGCTACCAATTCACAAACGCTCCCAATTTAAGGCCTTGTGTACAGTCTTCAAGGCATTAAAAGGCACTGGCCCGGAGTTTCTGAAGGCCTGTTTTAAGCAGTATGTGCCGGGGAGGGCACTGCGTTCTTTGGAGGGCAATCTAGTAGTGGTGCCTAGGATAAAAAAGGCCAGCTGGGGAGGAAAGCTGTTTTCATATGGTGCTGCTACTGCATGGAACGGTCTGCCAGCACATATGAGAAAAATGGAGGAACTTTTCTCTTTCAGAAAGGGCTTGAAGACTTGGCTGTTTAGGGATTAGACACTCGCTCTCCAGGGATGATCAGTTTCTCAGCGCCAGGACACCTTTGGGTATAAGCGCGCTTTATAAGCTCCTAATCATAATAATAATAATAATAATAAAAGGGGCGCTGCTGGCAATCCGGGATTTGGTGGGGCTTCTGGAAGTGTGCTCTCCCTTGCAGTTGGTCGATATTTGCTAGATAGAAGCGCAAAATGTCTGCTAGAGAGGGGGTCGTGGACTAAAGCATCAAACTCCTACCATCAGGTACGAGTATCAGTACTTAGACAGACTTTCAGGGCCCCCCCCCCATAAAATCCTTGAGTATTTCAATGGGATTTTAAACCAGTCTCGGGGTATACTCATTAAAGACACTCTGAATAACTCGGAAATTATTAAAAATCCCCAACCCCCGGATTTCTATGACCTCCTGCTTGTTCCGAAGAAAGAACTAAGGGGCATTGCCTGCATGAATTCAGCTAAGAAAAAGGGCCGTGGCAAGAAGAGGGGTCTCTCTCTATCTCAGTCATTGGTACCGCCCACACAGGAAAAGAATTCTAACCTGGACTCTAAATTAAATTCTAACCCTAATAATTTGGTAAACTTAGACCCGAGTGACCCTTTTGAAATTAATGGCAATGATAGTATCTTAGATAATGGCATTCAAGGTTCTGCTCTACTGGTCCCAGTGTTAGGGGATGCTCCTATAGCCTCGATTGAGATTCTTGACCTGCACCATGAACAAAAGCAAGAGCAAGAACAAGAGGACAATTGGGGTACATTACAGCTAAAGTGCCCGGCCAAGCATATTAATAAAACTCAGAGGGGCCAGAAAACGGAAAGAACCACAACAGCGGTGGTCTCTGCGAGGGCTGCAAAAACGGCAAGAAAAGAGCAATTAAAAAAGGGCCCAAACATTAAAACCACCCCCTCTCTGTGCTCCTTCTTTAAAATACAAGAGAGGCTAATATCAGGGATCGTACCGATTACAGAAACATCTTCGTCCAGACCTCCAACCCTTCTGACTTTAATGGAGTCTCCCAATAAATATCAAGCGCTTATGTCAAAGGAACAGGGAGAAGAAGAGGAAGAACAGCCCACGGGTAAGGAGATAGAAGAGCTCTCTCAGACAGTGGGTCATACACCACCCCCAACTTCTGAAACTCCCTGCCTAGATCTAGATAGCGGTTCTACTATGAATAATGCTGATGGGGGCGACATTGGAGGCCTTGTGGCCTCACTACTAAATGAAATGAAAGCGGGTTTTGCCAAATCTGAAAAAAATCAGCAAAAAATTCAGACCACTTGTGAAACCCTGGAAATGAAATTTAACGCATTGTTGGAAAGGGTAGTGACAGTGGAAACGGACCTAGAACAGATCAAGACCGAAGTGAGGCTATGTCAAAGCAGTAATGAAAAAGCCTCAGTCACAGAGAAAGAGCTCCAAGACAAAATTGAGATTCTGGAAAATAACTCCAGGAGAAATAACTTGCGCCTATTAAATATACCGGAAGCTCAAGAAGGACAAAATATAAGGTCCATTGTAGTAAAACTTCAAAAAAACTTTGCTCCTGACTTGGACGAAAAAGAGTTGGATGGTGATATACAAAGGGCCCATAGGGATCCATTCAGAATATATAAGGATAGGAAAAATCCGCGAAGAATTTTAGTCAACTTTAAATCCTACTCAATAAAAGAATGCATCCTGAATAAAGCCCTAAATTCCGGTATTCTGACCAAGGATGGGTACAATTACAAAATTCGCTTGGATATCTCAAAGGCCACGGCCGATAGGCAGTGGGCTTTGGGGAAATTTATGCAAAATATCAGGGCAGAAGGAGCCACCGTGCAGATGAAATTTCCAGCACTTCTTCGCATAATGTGGTGCAATAAAACGTATAACATAAGAGACCCACAAGAAGTAGAACTGTTTTTGGAACGTATGAGATCTAATAGAGATAAATAAGTCAATGAGCCAAATTGCTGCAAATAATGCCTCGCTTGCGGTTCTCAACTGAGCAACTAGGATTGCTCATGATAGTGGGGAGGGTTCTCCAGGGTGGGCACATTTATAGGTTTGTTTTTTATTCACTTGGTTTGTTTCTTTTTGGTGGGGAGCATAGGGGGGAGAATCCCCCCCCCCAAAAAATATTTGTCCGATATCCAAAAGGTATAAAAAGGTATAGCAATTAGGGTCGAAGCCCAATCCAGGAAAAATCTAGTTTTATGTCTGACTTGAAAATAATAACATGGAAGGGCTTAAGAACGAGGGGGCGGAGGCAAAAAATCTTTGAGTATCTTAAACCTCTAACCTTGGATATAATTATATTACAAGAAACCCACCTCCTTAGGGAAGAATGGCTTGATGCCATAAAGTTCGAGAATTGGATTGGAGAATCAGTTTGTACAACTCAATCATGTAATACCATTTTAATAAGAAAATCTCCACATCTCACATTGGTTGCAGAAACTGTAGACTCAAGGGGAAGATGGGCCATAGCTTATATAAAATATAGAGATTGTGCTTTGTCTATAGTAGGTTATTATGGTCCAAATATAGATGACCCTGTACTCTTGTTATCCTTGTACGCACAGTTGATGTCGCAAAATACACCAATCATTTTGGGAGGAGATTTTAACATCTTACTAGATCCTAAAAAAGATAGACACCCCCCCAGTAAAACTATCAACTTACCGAAAATGCGACAATGCTTGATTATGCTTATAGAGGATCTGGGTCTAGTCGATATATGGAAAGCTAGGGGTAATCGACTTAATAAGTTGACCTATAGGAATTATAAATATGGTCATGCCTCTAGAATAGATTTCTTTTTGGTTGACAAACTTTTAAGCAATAAAGTTAGCAAAGTTCAGCATAATCCTGCACACCTCTCAGATCACTCTTCGGTCCAAATAAATATAAAATATGAATCAGCTCAGAGTGAAAAAAGGTGGACGTTAGACCGGACACTTTTATTAGATCAACAAGTTATTGATATTTTAAGATCTACAACTGAAAACTACTTTAAAGAAAATAGTGGGGGTGGGAGTCTCAGTTATGATAGTGTGGGAAGCATTTAAAGCAGTCATCAGAGGAATACTAGTTGGCATAGCAGCGGGTAAAAATAAAATGAAGAGATCTAAGATTTTGAGACTAGAAACTGATCTATTAGAAATACAAGCAAAGATAGAATGTACAACTTTAGAAGAAGACCAAAATGCTTTAAAAAATGAGAGTTTGAAAAAGAAGCAGGAACTGTCACTTTTCCTGGAAGAAAAAAATAAGAAAAAGGTGGCAAGCTAGTTCCTTGTCAATTTATGAATGGGGGGAGAACTGCGGAAAACTTTTATCCTGGAAGCTTAAGACTGATTCTAACCGAAACAGGATAGTAGCTATTCATAAGGGAAAGACTACCCAATTGATTGAGGATAAAGCAGGTATCGAAGAAGCATTTGAGCTTTTTTTTTCAGGCATTATACGAGGAGGATCTAGCTCCCTTGAAAACAACAGTTGACGGCTATCTGATTAAGTCACACACTCCAAAATTAGATAGTATTTTGTGCGGTATCTTAAATGCTGAGATTACCCAGAAGGAGGTCCTAGATATAATAAATAATCTTAAAAAAAATAAAGCAGCGGTTCCTGATGCCTTACCAAATGAACTCTATATCGTCCTGAAAGATCTCTTAGGTCCTATATTGACAAATCTATTTAATACTATCTTTCTCGAGGAGGTATCAATTCCGAAATCCTGGAATGAAGCAACAATTAGCCTTATCTTAAAACCTGGAAAAGATCCCACCTATTGTGAATCATATAGGCCAATCTCGCTTCTTAACACAGATTATAAAATCTTTACCCAGGTATTGGCTATAAGACTTTGTTTTCTTGCTGATAAATTAATACACGAGGACCAGAAGGGCTTTATCAGAGGGAGACAGCTGCATGATCTTACACATCAACTGATAGGCGCCATAGATGTTGCCACTCATGAGAAGGCACCTTTAGCAATATTTACATTTGACGCGGCCAAGGCTTTTGACCGAGTTAATTGGTCTTATCTACATCAAGTCATCAAACATAATAACCTAGGTCAACACTTCTCTGGGGCGTTAGCAAACACCTATTCTTCCCCGACTGGGAAAATATTGATCAATGGTTCTACAACAAATAGTTTTCAGATTAAAAGGGGCACGAGGCAGGGGTGCCCTCTTTCCCCATTACTTTTTAATCTATATATAGAACCGTTGGCTAATATGATTAGACTCTCAGGTGATCTTACCCAGTTTAGTTTGAACAACTGGGAGATAAAAGTAGCGCTATTTGCTGATGATCTGATGGTTTACTCGAGTAATCTAACTAAGACATCTAACAGCATGAACATATTGCTGTCAGATTTTGGTGAAATATCTGGATACCAAATAAACCAGCAAAAAACAGAGGTAATGCAGTGGAATATACTCGCTCCCCAGTTTGAACCTAAGAGGGAAATAAGATACCTTGGGATCCAAATATTAAGAAACATTGATGAAATTGCTCAGGTGAATTTGCAATTAAAGGCTAAAGAAATGAGGAAATTATTGAAAACATGGTCCTGCCTATCTCTATCCTTTATAGGGAGGGTTAACGTAATAGAAATGGCTATTCTACCCAAGTTCACTTTTGTTTTTAATGCTATCCCCTTGGAGTTCAATTCATCTCAAATAAAAAAAATCCAAAGCGAGTTGAACTCCTTTATTTGGTCGTCAAAAATGCCCAGGATAGCCTGGAAGAACCTGAGCCAGAAAAAACATCGAGGATGGATAACTAGCCCGGACCTCCTGATGTATTATAAAGCCTTTCACTTCAAAAACATAAGGCATCTTTTCCGAGAACATGCCACGTATCCCACTTATTGGAAAGCAATGACAAATCACAGTAACTCCCTTTACAAGTTTGGGCATCCAAAGTTCTTCAAAAAAATTAAGCTAAAGGTCTTAAGATCCGCATTTAAACTTTGGGCAGACATAAGGAGGATTTGGAAGTACCCATATTACAGCTCGCAGGCCCCGATATGGAACTCGCCAGGTACACCCGAATGTTTGCAGGATTCCCTAGCTCTCCCCTTGAAAAGGGCCAGAATAACAAAATGGGGAGACCTCTTGGAAAATGGTAGTGTAAAACCATGGGAAGACTTGGTAGTGCTAACTGTAAACGAAATCTCGAGGTTTAAGTTTTACCAATTGACTAACTGGGCTAAAACTCAAACTATTTGGCCAGAGGACCTTACGAACTTAGAGGGTGAGCTACACAAAGCTCCTGGGAAAAAAGAAGTCTCGAAATGGTATTGGTGCCTAGTGGAGAAGAAGAAACTAGACTTTGATATTCCAGACAGTAAATGGAAGAAGACCTTTCCGGCTGAAGACTTGCAACAAGCTTGGCAAGTATCTTACACTTATTTATGGTACACTACAACTTCTGCACCTCTGAGGAAAAATCATTTATTTACTTTGTATAGATCATACTGGACTCCTGAGAAGATCTCTAAAATGAATAACCAGGTGACGAAAAAATGCCCAAAATGTGGTGAGAAATAAGTAAATGATATTCATATGTTTTATTCTTGCCCTCAACTCGATTTGTTTTGGAACGAAATTGGTAAGATCATCGGCAAAAGCTTATATTCAACTTTTAAGGTAAGAGCTTTTACTGTTATTTTTGGCATTTTGGGTATTCCTGATCACAATAATAATTTGACTAAGAAACAGAAACGTCTTCTGTTTACACTTATGCTATTAGCTAGACGCGAAATCTGTATAAAGTGGATTCTTCCTTCACCCCCACTGATACATGAATGGCTTGGGTCGGTAGATAAATTTAGGAATATGGATAGATTTAGGGGGGTATGTAAACGAACGGAGTTCTGGGATCTATGGGATGATCTTAGGCGGCAAGGCAGGGAGGGATGTCCAATGATTTAAATACCGCAATCAAAATCGACGGATCCATGGATGCAGTAACTAGCATCAAATTGGTTTATGGAATCGTTGGATTCAAAGCAAGGCCTCTATTTCTGTTCCAAGGGCGCCCAAATCAAGAGGACCCGATTGCAAAATTCTAAAAATATCGCATAAATGAGGACAAAAAAGAAATAAGTCAGGATGCCCTTATACTAACATACGGAACAGGTTTACTCGACTAATGCACCACCACACCTCGCCCTGTCCATCTTTGCTCACACACAGAGAAACACCTGCCATTTAGGCCTCAAGAGCAGAATCTTGATTATTGATCTAAATGGTGACCACAGAAACAAAAGTATTAACAAGTGGTTGTGCTTCTAGTGCCTTGGTAAACTACTAAATAAAATCAATCTGAAACAGCGGTTGAGGGCATGTACCTTTTTGGATATGCAGTCCATTTTTGGCTCAATGCCAGCCTAAGCCTCTCGCATGATGACGTCAAAGACATTTTATAATATAGGCATGCTGCCCTGACACGCTCGCGAAATAATGAGCTCGGCATTGCCTCCATCTCTTGCAGTGAATCATTTGTTGTCAATTTGAAACAATTCCCTTTTAAGTTAGGGAAAAAATGTTCTGTGCAAGCCATTAACCTTCAGATTCACTTTCAAGCCAAGGGAGTGCGTGTGGTGAGACGGATGATAGTCATTTTCACGGCGGCAGCCAGCCTCTTTATCACCGGGAGCAGAAGGAAAACTGGGCGAGGAACACGTGATCCGCTGGAAAAGGCCTCGAGGTGTGCGTTATTGGCACACTGGGCCCATGATGTCTTCTTTATGGCACCTTTAGGAATAGATTTTGGGGATTTCAAATGCAGCATATTTTCGTTATTGACTTTATGCCAGACTGAGCATTACAACTGAAGGCGCAGGATTTTGCAAAAAGAAACATGCTCGGATTAACACCCCCGTAACACATACTAACAGTGTGCAGTGGAAAATTAACATGCAAATCACATGAACATGGTGAAACCGCTTTGCGCATGCGTGCACTAATGTGAACTAATGCATGAAACAACTAGGCCTCATTCTACATTTGCATTTCGAAAGAAACAAAATTAGTGCATGTGTAGGCTGCATTTTGCATCTTGCATTCTGCTTTAAAAATAATAATAAATAATGCCGCTTTTGCTTTAAGCTTCTGCTAAGAAAATATTAACAGGGGATAGTGCACAGGTGGGTGGTAAACAGTTAAAAGTACATTTCCATGTAATTAATTAATTTATATGTTTCATTCGCCATAGTGAGCCGAAAGGGCCATTGGTTACTTAAATTGACCGGATAGATGAGGGGCTGGAAAAGTGAACAAGAATGACCTGACAAAACAGACAGAAGCACTGCGTGCTGCAAAAGAGGCACAAAAGTCCAAGGTTGCTCAGCTCAAAGAACACTGTTCTCCTGCCAAAAGATGAGACTGGCCGTGGGACTCAAGACTTTTCCGCGGACGTGGCTGAGAACCTTATGAGAAAATAATGAAATGTAACAAGAAACTAAATTGTATGAACTATGTAATGTCAAAGGATGTAGAACAATGAGCATGTAAAAATTATGAATGAAATCATGGTGGTGTGATACACCACCTCCCAAACCGACCAATGAAAAGTCAGATCCTGTGAATTGTTTCAACTAATGTGGGTTGGACATGTGGGTTTTAGGGTATAACTGGGGTGCCTTTGTGGGGGTGTGGTTTTTAAGCTTGCTTAGCTTGGCTCAGGTCGAGTGCAGAGGAGAGAGGGGTGATTTTGTTGCTGTCCGTCGGTTTGCAGAGAGGCCTAGCTGTTCCTGTCCCATTCCTGATACCTGGAAACTTTGTACCCTGACTCTATCGCACGGGACCCCCACTATCTCCTTGGCCATGGAGGTGGTATTTCACAGATCCTTTGAATTTGTATTAATTTTCTGAGTCGTACTTTACATAATTATTTGCAAATGTATTTTTGTCTCTGAAACTTATGTCTCTTCATCTATCCACTCGGTCATATGTTTATCGTACAAATTGATGATGAGTATGACACTGTTTGCATTTTGCTGATTGTTTCTCTGCCTTTTGTGAGATTCTTTGTTTACATTGTGACCTGTATGCGATGAGCATTAATTATTCACAAAAACTTGAGATAAACTTTATTAATCTTACCGAGAGTCTGTGATTATTTAGCTAGTTAGATAGTTAGATAGTACTATTATTACCATCAACTACTCAACTAATTGGTCCATCGACCAAGAGGAAAGAGTGTTGATATATAGATTTAGTATGTATTTAGAAATGTTAAACATGAATCTGTGAAGGAAACAATTATTCACATCATTAAAACTTGACCCCCAGCGCAACAGGGATTTGTGAGTTGGGTGAATGTGTATGGGCCATTTGTGTGAAATAATCAATGAATATCGATTCCTGATAAAGTGTAGCACGGGATCACAACCGGGTCAGAACTCTCTTTCCTTCCTTCTTTTGTGTGCTCACTTCATTTTAAAACTCACATTTCTTTGCAGTTCTAATGATTTCTCTCTGTTATCATGTTTGGTTATTTTTCTACTTTGTCCTTTGCTTCACAACTGTGTCATGGTTTCTTGTTTCTTGCAGCAGGAGCAAAACGTAGGCTCAACACTACAATTGGCCCCAATCATTTTAGGGGACCCCTATTCAGCCCATGACAAATGTGTATCTGTGACAGGGGCTACTTGGGAGCCCCTCATCATATTCTGCAGAGGGGCACCATCATTTTGTGTTACACCACTGTCTTGCAGTGTAATTAGCTTCTGCCTTGGGAGTCACAGTTCAAAGTTATGAAGAGCCATAAAAATCAATGTAATCTGTCCAGTGACACCACAGGTCAAGCTGGTACAGCTGGAGCTTCACTACATGCTTGCTTCCAATGTTAAACGTGAACTACAAGTCCCAGGGTTGAGCAAGCAGTTGGCTAACGGCGAACGATGATGAATTCAACCCAGATCTTGTGACTGGGAGTAAGTGTCTGAAATGTTCCAGCACTCCGTCCATCATCTCCTTGTGTTTGCTTTATACGCAATGGGAACACTGCGGCCGAGTAGGCGGTCTGACCGCCCGATTACGAACATGACAGTCAGACGCTACAAGACTGCTACCACCAACAGGATCCTGGATCCCACAGTGGCTGTGGTGGGGAAGGAGGGGTGGATTGGAGTCAGTGCCGATGCTGGACCGCCATGCCAATTAGGAGTTGGATTTCTGCCAACCTTTTCATTTCAGGGATCCCACCATGAAAATGTTGGCTGAAAGGCAAGAAAGGGGTACCCAACAGGGCCCCTGTATGCCTTTGCCCGTTGGGTATTGTGGCTGGGGGTAAATGTTGTGCCCCCCCCATGCCTGTGCTTTTGTGCATGCACTGTGTGCCATGCACAACACAGGGCCTGGCAACAGTGTGCCCATGACTCTGCAGGCACTGCAGTGTGGCAGCATTGCCTCCAGGCTCATTTTGTGAGCGAAGCATGCCGCTGCCTCAAGACTGCTGTCGGCACACTGTTGGTGAGGCGGTTAACTCTTAATGCGGCAGTCGGGATTCCGCTGACGATGGTCTGGCAGTAATCTGTCCATTTGTGTTTAAAACCTCTCCTTGTGATGATCATTCAGTTCAATCTACGATGAATTTTATGTTCTTTTGTACGCATTTTAGACTATATTTTAAAATATTTATCAAACCGATCTTAAAATCCCGAGGCTTTAGGAAGTGTAGGGATGCATTGTTTTACCTCCTTCTCAAAGACGCAGATGAAGTATGTTACGGGGTTTGTGCCTTCTTAAAAGCTGCTATAGGCTCCAGGAGAACAATGAAGGGTGGTTGTTAGGGATAAGTGTGGGGGATGCTGTTACCTGTTTGCTATGTCTGCTTTATTTTATACACCTTTTATGGTTGTTTATGGGCCGAATAAAGCAAGTAGTGAAACAGAAGTAAAGTTTTTTATAGTATACATACTTATTTACAGGGGGTTTCAGCCAACCCTCTTCATACATTTTTCCGCTGTAGCGTCAGTCGCATTTTGCTTCGGTCCACCACAGCAAACAGCATGTGACACAGGGTCAGCCCACTTCAGCCATTAGCGAACTTTACTCTGAGTAACGGCATCCTGCTCTTTCACAAAGAGCGCGTTCACAGAATAAAGGGTATATTTATGAGCCCCTTTGTGTCGCACTTGCACCCCGCAATGTGGTGCAAGAGTGACATAAATGAAAAATTAGATTTTTGAAGCCCTGCAAGGCCACCTTGAGTGGCCCTGCGTGGCTTCATAAATCTCGAGTCATGTAACGCAGCGCAAATCGCTGCATTGCATTAGTCTGCTCCAAGGAGGCATTTCCATAGGTATTGTGTTGGTGTTCCCACACAACATCCATTAATTTTGACACATTTTCAGATTTACAAGAACTTGTAAACCTGGGAATGAGGCAAAAAGATGCGCCTCCCCAGGAGAGGAGTAACGAGGAGAACAATTTGTATTTCTCCTCATTATTTCCACTTTTTTACATGTACTGCACACATAGAGAGAGGAAAAAGCCCCTCAGAATTGTTTTTCCCCTTCCTGCACAAAAACAATCTTGCATGCGACGCAGCCACCCTTGCACCATGGTTCAAGGGTGCCTGCAGTGGCGCTAGGCAGTCCATTGTGCACCAGCTCAGGTGAAAGGACAGGAATGCAACGTATTGCCTTAAATATGGCACATTCCTGCCCTTTCCCAGCAATGCAGCGCAGCAAAAAGACGCCCCGAGCCACTTTTTCATAAATATGGCCCTAAGTACTTACCTTCATTGCCAGGAAGTACTGGTTAGTCTGTATTTTACATCGCAAAAAATATAGCAATTTTGGCTTTTAAACAATGTGCATTCAGCATAGGCGAGGGCCCATCAGCTCCATCAAAACTGCTTCCCTGCCACTCGTGTGTCATGTGTCTTCATAGAAAAAACATTCACATAAAAAATAAGCATTGGCAAAGACAAAATGTTGGCAGCCGAAGCCAGACCTATTATCTTTGTCAATGCTTCTTCTCTAGCACTCCTTTCTGTCACCTGCCGTAGAGGGTATGCCCGGCCATCCTTGACGTTCCTTCAAGATTAAAGCAATCTTCACGACCTCATCAGATCGTGGAAGATAATTAGTCTGTAGTGGAACGAGATAATTCATTAAAAGCAGACACCGCCACTGCCACAGTCTGCATAGTGGGCCATTTGTCACGCCCTTTCCCTCTTCCATTGCAGCCTGTAATTAGCTATTTTGCGACCAGTTCGAGACACTTGTACGGTTTCTTACACGGGAGCTGCAGAATGCACTGATGAAGAAAATTAAGATTATATAAGCATTGTTATGCTCTGCCGTTCTCATTCTTTCACCCCCACAACTATATATATATATACATACATATATATATATATATATATATATATTCACTTAAAAAACCATAGGTTTCACACATGTTATAGTTAGGTGGACATTTCACTCATAAAAAACCAATGAAATTCTCCCGTTATAGTTAGTTCAGATAACTATAACTCGCGCGCCCGCAATCCACTGCTCATGATGTCACATATTACATCACTCATGACATGGTCAGTGGCATCACTCATGACATCACTGATGACATCATCCTTGTGATAGAGTGGTGGTCGCGCGAGTTATAGTTATCTGAACTAACTATAACGGGGGAATTTCATTGGTTTTTTACGAGTGAAATGTCCACCTAACTATAACATGTGTGAAACCTATGGTTTTTTAAGTGAATTTGCAAGGTTTTTTAAATGCTAATTCCTAACTATAACGTGTGTGAAACCTATGGTTTTTTAAGTGAATTTGTGCGGTTTTTTAAATGCTAAGTTATGTATGTTTTTTTTTTGTTTTTTTTCTAAGGTTTTTCACCGTGCGTGCTTCACCCTTTGGGGTCCTTTAGGGACCCCCTGACAAAGGCTAGGGGGTCAGGAACTCTCTACCCTGCCCCCTTTTCACGTTCACCACCTCTCTTTTTCACTCTCGCACCCACAACAAACAAAATGGCGGCCGACACTTCCTGATTTCGACCGATTCGAACGTTGACTAACATGTAACCACCAATCAGAATTACGCTCGCGCACGTTAGGGTGCGCGCACGGTGCACGGCTATAGATATTTATGTGCTTTAACTGCAATTTTCTGAGGAACTACTGAACAGATTGACTCCACACATGCAAAAGGCACATCCCTGACCTGAGGACTACCTCTCTGCCAAATTTCAAGTAATTCTGTTCAGCCGTTCGGGCTGTACCTTCGACTAAAGGTCCTATGGGAAAATGCATGGGGAAAACGCGTTTTGAGACCCCCTTTTTTCTCGGCCCCCGCTTGACGAATCACCCCGAGACTTTCAGGGTAGGAGCTGAGCGAGGCGCCCCATTAGTTTTGAAAATTTCGCGAGAATTTGTCAACCGGCGCCAAAGTTATTCAAAATAGAATTTTCAGATTTCCTATGGAAACACGGTCCTAACTATAACTATCTACTGGCAACTGCCAGTAGATAATATATATATATATATATATATATATATATATACACACACACATATATATATATATACACATATATATATACATATTTTCTTTTTACATTATCTCTAAAGTAAATTGTATTTTTATGCTCACTGGAATTATTTTGATGGTTAGAGATGAAATAGTATGATTGTTTTAGTTTTCTTATACCTGGAAATAATATACTGCTAATAATTACATAATAACTCGCACGCTGTTGTTAAGTATTACCTAATACATCTACTATTTAGGGGAATAAATGCTCGTTTTTGTAGTAAAATGACCAAGTGAGTATGTCATGGCCAGACAACTGTTCTGAGACACTGTCAATGCAACGTTGTTTTCTCATCAAAATACACCTACAGCGGACTGAGGGATTTAATGCAATATTTTAGTGCTTGCACAGGACACACCAGCACATGTTTACAACACTACAGGCACACATGACAACGTACAAAACGACGAAGAAAGAGGTAGCACTTACAGGCACACATACACACAAAGGAAACATGACGACATGCCTACATAAATATACAAACACACACATAAAGAGACACACAGACAACAATCTTACGCAGGAAAATACACAAGCAAACTGTGGGTACACAGGAATATCCACACAATACAACACATGCATTCTGTAAGGAAGTGCATGTGTTTTTCTATGATCCCCTTATTATTCGCTCCGGACATCCGGACTTTTGACCTCTGCAGTTCAAGCACCGTGATGATCAGGCCCAGCCAGATGTGCTATTAAAAAAATAACAATCATTTTTATTCCCCAATTGCCATAATTGTCACTATTTTACGACAACTGTCTATGCAGTGCCCGGGCGCAGCTGCACAAAGAGCAGCTTTTAGAAGTAGCTCTCATGAAAATATGCTACCACCGATTGCTAAAGGTTGGCATGTGATTTTAAATTACTGTTCTCTATAAAATGTATGTACAGGTTAAATCTGTATTCTTTGATAGAAAGGCATTAACACATTTTCAATAACGTTATCTAGGCTGGAGAGATTAGATATGAAGTTAAATTCTTATTTCCACTGACCATCACATCAGTTTGGGAATGGGAAATATGTTCTGCCTGAGCGCATTTGAAATTTACCAAAATAGATATGAGGCAAACACCAGGACAATCTTGAGTCCAACAGGGGAAGCATCTATTATGTAACAGGCCATACAACACCTTCAGCCATAAACAATATATAGTATTATAGATGGGTAACATTGAATTATGGGAATGTTTTTCACAGAGGATACTGAGTGACTTGAAATAAACAACAGGAGTTGTCTATGGTGTCACTCAGAACTCCGAGGTGAAAAACATCCCCGTAATTTGCTTTTTAACCATCTATAATTTGATGATATGTATAACCCCCCCCCCAAAAAAAAAAACATAATCTACCCTTGCTTTCGACTGCAACGCAGGAGCAGAGCATTAAGGCAGGAGCCATACATATTATGCTGTCTCCTCCCTGACTCGAATTAAAAAAAAATACTTGACATACTGTCACCCCCCCCCCCCAACACTGTCTGTGCCTTCCCCTCCCTCTCCTGCAGAAGTTGTGCTCCCTGAATTCCAGCACTGATCTGACAGGTTCTCTTCGAGCCCAGCCAGAGCAGCCTGGAATTCCTTTATGACGTAGCACCAGTGAGTTATGAGGTCTGTAACCCACTGTTGCTATGTCACAGAAGTGAATTTTCACATTTAGGGGGAGATTTACAAACAATTTGTGCTGGGTTAGCGTCACAAAAGTGACGTTAGCTAGCGCAAAATGTTTTTTTTGCTATTTACTTCCCAACTCAAAACTTGTTTTGCACTGGAAAGCTCCCTCAAAGTAGCGCAAAGCAGCGCGAGGCATTGTTGTGCGTTTTGGACACAAACCATAGTTACAGAGATTTGTAGACGTGGTTTTGCGCCAAAAGTTAACGCCCCTTCAAAGGTGGTACTAACAGGAGAAATTATTTCATTTCTACGTGCTCTTCTGTCTTTGCATGCGTGCTGCACTGTGCAGCACATATGCAAAGTGGGAAAAGCTTTCCATCATGTTTAGGCAAAGTATTTTGTACAGGAAGGATATCCTTCCTGTACAAAACCTATGCTACACTCAAGCACACCCCCTAGCGCTGCGGCGCTAAGGTGTGTGCATGGCACACGGCAGCTGAAATCAGCTCTGGCGCAAGGGAAAGGGGAGGAGAGAGCCATATCTCTGAAGATATGGCGCTCTACTGCTCCCTCCCTGTGGTGCAACGCAGTGCAACATCACGGGGGCTGTGTTGCGTTGCGTGCCTTTTTTGTAAATCTCCCCCTTAGAATATGACATTCACGCTAAAAGTGAGAGCCATACAAAACAATTTATTTTCTCCCTCCACAGAGGAAAATGGAGGGGGGGCTGTGAACTTTTCAAATTACCCCATGATGGCACCTGATAAACATAATATCCCTTTTAATCTGGGATAACAGTTCCAGAAAGGCAAATGCCCTGCTGGCATCCCACCACCTGTTTCCAAGAATAGAATAAACAATAGCACGAGCCAGAAAAAGACATCCTATAGTGTCTGTGTTCACTCGAGTGTCTCCAGGAAATAAGAGGCTGGGCTCACAAACAGTTTGCCTGGAAGCAGCAAAAAGGTCTCAGTGTCCGTACCACCAACCACTTTCCTCATACCTTTCAGTCAATAGTCACTGGTCTAACACGAAAACACAGAGAAGCTCCTGTCTCTGGAGCAATACCTCATTCTTCTTGGTCACTCATCAGCCTCACTTCCTTCCTTCGTGCTGTGGGATTGAGGTCTCTTTCAGTGCCCATCTGTTTAACCGGGATTGTTTTATGGAGTCCTTCAAGTCATAGCTCTCCCCAGAAGAAGGCCATGCTATCAGCCATACTCTCAGCCTGATGCCGGTCTCCCTCCTGCAATTCTGGATAAGACCTGGGTCACTGGTGCAGCACTGGTCTTAGATCTAGGATGAAAATAACCTTCCACTGAGCCAACTCTTGTTGTCTTCAACTTGGAAGACTTGGATTCAACAAACGGATGGCCCTTGTAAGATTTCCACATCTCTCACAACCCATGGCACAGACACATGGACCATCAGTGCTCTGGAACAGCAGGAAGGCTTACAAGTAATCTGCCTCTGAAGCCATCTCACCTACTTATTTTGGGGAAAGTGGGGAGATAGCAAACTCTGGGGCATATTTATAAGCCCCTATCGCCACAGGAACATCACTTTTAGTGACTTCCTGTGGCGATACATGTTCAGCCTTATTTACTAGACAGCATTAAGCCACTTAATGTGGATTAACGCTGCCTTGTAGATAAGGCCCCCTTTCACACTATACTGAGAGTGAAAGGGGTGGGCAATGGGTGTTACGGTGGCCGTTCCACCGCAACACCCATTGATTTTGACGCTGCCCCATATCTACAAGGAGGGCGTAAATATGGGCAGCGCCAACATTAAGACCAGGGAAAATCTGGTCTTAAACAGGCGCAACAAGGAGAAATGTTTAATTTCTCCTTGTTTTTGCTGTTTCCATGTGTGCTGTGTTGTGCAGCACACATAGAAACAGCAAAGGGCCTTTGATTGTTTATGTGCAGAAATGTGTCCCTTCCTGCACATAAACAATCAATAAAACGTTTCGCAACTTCTATTAAAGCATCACCCATAGAAGTTTCAAAATGCCATTTAAAGATTGTTTATGTGCAGAAGGGACACCTTCCTGCACATAAACAATCTTCTCCTCAACGCAGACACCCTTGCACTATGGTGCAAGGGTGCCTGCATTGGTGCTAGGCAGCTAATATTTAGCGTTTGCGCAGGGAGAAATGCAGGGCTGCACTATATTGTTGTAAATATGGTGCAGTCCTGTGTATCAGAAGAGGAGGAGCGTGGCGTTAAGCACCACGCTCCGCCACTTCGCTAGTAAATATGCCCCTCTGTGTAGATTTTAAAAGGGCTGATGGAACACCTCTGCCATTTCTACCATGTGTCACCTTTAGTCCAGGGGTGAGCATCGAGATATGCACTTGGCAGACCAGCTGCATTCATGACCTGTAGCCTTCTCAACCACACTTACAATAATGGTACTTGGCTGTCAATCGCAGGCACTGCCCTCGGGTCAAGGACAGGCCTCCTTCTCTCCATACGTCCTTCTCTCCATCCACCTACCATCTCTCAACAAAGCAGGCATCACTAGGGGCATCATGAACCCCCGACCACATTAGCAACTTATGGTGTGGATAGGTGCCACTGGCCAGTGTTTGTAACATAAAACCAATTACATGTTGTTTGTGGTGTCTGTACCTTTGATCAAAGACAGTGGTCTCTCAATAGAAGCTCATAAATAGCACTGCATGAGAATAGTATGATGAGCTGAGGGGAACAAATACAATAACAGCACTCACGGAAAGGTGGGAGGAAGAGATAGATAAAGAAAAGGATGGCTGATGGAGAGATGGATGGACGATAGAAGGAAGGAGAGATGCATGGTGGAGAGGATGGATGGAAGGAAGTTCAGAGACAAGAAAGCACGAACGGAAGGAAGGATGAGAGGTGATTTGTGGGGAGATGATAGATGGATGGAGAGAATGCATATATGGGTAATTGGATAGAGAGAAAATTGTATAGATCCATGCAGAGAAGTGTGGATGGATGGATAGATGGATGGATGGATGGATGGATGGATGGATGGATGGATGGATGGATGGATGGATGGATGGATGGATGGATGGATGAAAGTGACGGATGGGTGAATTAATAGGAGGAACATTGGATGGAAGTGGGCACTAAAATTCTGAACCTTGTGCAGGAATCGAAAATCCAACTTTACTGCGCCCAGTAAGTATACAATAAACTCTGCACACCCATGATTTCTCAAAAGTCACTTTCCGCCGGTCGTAACTGATAATACTTATTGGGTGAACATTTTTGATAATTACCGGAACATGCAGAACCTGCAAGTAGACACTGAGCTCCCTGTGATGTTATGTGCATTTATATAGTGCACAACTGGCCCGGGAGGGTATCCTGGCTCCGAAATGTATGCAGAGCAGGTGAATGTTTCACCAGTGGTGTGAAGGACGTAAATGCAGTGTGTGTGCTGTTTGTGTAATAGAGCGCTGTCCGTCACCACTCTGTCACTCTACAGGGCTGAAGGTGAGAAAAAAAATCCACTGTGCGAGGTAGTTGGAGTCTGATCTGAAAGGCAGAAACGTTCTCCGAGATTCTTGAATTGTAGGGAAGAGGAAGAGAGTGTTTACATTGAATGGGTTCGGCTATTGGTTAATTATAGATGTCACATGAAGGTGACACGAGGTGGCTGAGGGCGGAGTGTGGAACAGCAACGCGGCACCTAATTAAACGCTCTACTATTGACTCGAGAGGTCCGGGTCTCTCCTGTTCGTCTGATTCAGTCTGATATGGAACACTAATGAATGTCAGGAATGAAGCCCAACTGTCTCGAAAGGGAGGAAAACGAATACAAATGATACAAATTGCAATTATTCCTGAAAATACGACAGCGTATGAAAACGGTGGCGAGGCCTTGTCTTCTCTTTTCAGTGCGTTTCAGGGCACATCGCTCATTCCACCTGTCTGTCTGCTTTTACTTATTTTTAGAACTAAGGTAGCGTGGTGGGCGGGCCTTCGCTGGGCTACTTCCGTGACCTTCCTGTCACTCAGTGAGAGAAAACCGTGCTAAACCCATTAAAATATGCCACTTCATCCAGTATGAAGCTACCCTTGAATTAACGGCCTAGTTCATCGTTTCGTGTTATCCTGCTTCTCATTTTACTAAACTGCTCTGTAAACTTCTGCAACTGCATATACTTGAAACCAGCTCCTAATTTAACCGTGGCCCACACATGGGGGTTGTAGCATCTTCCCCAGCTCGGGAGCAGGTAATAGAGCACGCCACACACACAGCTCTGGTTTGCATGTCTTCTTCAGCATGCAATGTCAACTGAACTCCCTGCGTCACAGACTTTATTAGCCATACCCAGTCTCATCCACCTGATTAAATTATACTTGTAAGGAGTGTGACAAGAACCACTAGAGGCCTCATACAAACTAACACTGGACACAACATCTCGCCCTTTGTTAAATAAAATATATGAACAAATATATAAACATATACACATTATAACTCCTCGATGAGTGGCCAGGATGAGTGCATCAGTCTTCCAGATCTAGTTGTATGGGATAGAGGAGGGTCGCCTTTATCTGACATCTCTGGAGAAGATTGGATGCTTGACTTCGGCACTCAGGTGGACATGCCTCACTCAGGAGGTCTGGAGCTGACGAACATCGAGGGAAAGGCTTAAAGTGTGATGAGTCTCTGGTTATGGATTTTCCAGGTCATTGGTCAGTTACCATATGTTCGCCACAACTCTTAGCATCAAATGGAGCATCCGTCTTGCATGTCCACTCTTGCTTGACAAGAACTCTGTCTCCTTTCTCGAAAATCATGTCTCGAGTGCATCAGCGCTTATAGGTGTAAGCCTTCATTTTACGAGAGGTGTCAGTAACATGAATCTCATGAGGATCTATTGACCGGCCGGTGGTCCACTGTGGTATCTTCATTGCAGTAGCTCTCCCAAACAGCAAGATGGCAGGACTTTCTCCTGTCGTGGAATAAGGAGTGGCACGGTAGGGGAAACAACCTTTACAACGCAGTCATTACATCGCACTACCTTTACAACACAGTCATTACATCGCAACATCCTTTACATCGCATGTCATTACAATGCAGCCATTACATTGTATGTCACTACAACACATGTCATTACAACGCATGTCACTACAACGCAGGCATAACATCGCAAGTCATTACAACGCATACCATTACAACGCATAGTACCCTTACACTATCCGACACTTACCCTACTGTTGCACTCACTGGAGTTAGAATAGTAATTTTTACCCCTACACTATCCAACACTTAACCTACTGTTGCACTCACTGGAGTTAGAATAGTAATTATTACCCCTGCACTATCAAACACTTACCTTGAAGTGTTCATATCTCCTGAGGCGGAAAGCCGGGAGACGCTCATTTGAGACTGTGTGTTGTGTGCTTTTAACTCACCTGCTGCTATTTGTCTTTGATGCACTTCGAGGGCTCCGTGTAGCGGATCAAGCGCTCACGGGACGCCCTTCCTGCCGGCTGGCCACGCCCACCTTTCAGGCCACGCCCCCTTTCCGCCCTTTTTAAGCGCCAGCGCTCGAGCGCCCACTGGGTTCATATCTCCTGAGGCGGAAAGCCGGGAGACGCTCATTTGAGACTGTGTGTTGTGTGCTTTTAACTCACCTGCTGCTATTTGTTTTTGATGCACTTCGAGGGCTCCGTGTAGCGGATCAAGCGCTCACGGGACGCCCTTCCTGCCGGCTGGCCACGCCCACCTTTCAGGCCACGCCCCCTTTCCGCCCTTTTTAAGCGCCAGCGCTCGAGCGCCCACTGGGTTCATATCTCCTGAGGCGGAAAGCCGGGAGACGCTCATTTGAGACTGTGTGTTGTGTGCTTTTAACTCACCTGCTGCTATTTGTTTTTGATGCACTTCGAGGGCTCCGTGTAGCGGATCAAGCGCTCACGGGACGCCCTTCCTGCCGGCTGGCCACGCCCACCTTTCAGGCCACGCCCCCTTTCCGCCCTTTTTAAGCGCCAGCGCTCGAGCGCCCACTGGGTTCATATCTCCTGAGGCGGAAAGCCGGGAGACGCTCATTTGAGACTGTGTGTTGTGTGCTTTTAACTCACCTGCTGCTATTTGTTTTTGATGCACTTCGAGGGCTCCGTGTAGCGGATCAAGCGCTCACGGGACGCCCTTCCTGCCGGCTGGCCACGCCCACCTTTCAGGCCACGCCCCCTTTCCGCCCTTTTTAAGCGCCAGCGCTCGAGCGCCCACTGGGTTCATATCTCCTGAGGCGGAAAGCCGGGAGACGCTCATTTGAGACTGTGTGTTGTGTGCTTTTAACTCACCTGCTGCTATTTGTCTTTGATGCACTTCGAGGGCTCCGTGTAGCGGATCAAGCGCTCACGGGACGCCCTTCCTGCCGGCTGGCCACGCCCACCTTTCAGGCCACGCCCCCTTTCCGCCCTTTTTAAGCGCCAGCGCTCGAGCGCCCACTGGGTTCATATCTCCTGAGGCGGAAAGCCGGGAGACGCTCATTTGAGACTGTGTGTTGTGTGCTTTTAACTCACCTGCTGCTATTTGTTTTTGATGCACTTCGAGGGCTCCGTGTAGCGGATCAAGCGCTCACGGGACGCCCTTCCTGCCGGCTGGCCACGCCCACCTTTCAGGCCACGCCCCCTTTCCGCCCTTTTTAAGCGCCAGCGCTCGAGCGCCCACTGGGTTCATATCTCCTGAGGCGGAAAGCCGGGAGACGCTCATTTGAGACTGTGTGTTGTGTGCTTTTAACTCACCTGCTGCTATTTGTCTTTGATGCACTTCGAGGGCTCCGTGTAGCGGATCAAGCGCTCACGGGACGCCCTTCCTGCCGGCTGGCCACGCCCACCTTTCAGGCCACGCCCCCTTTCCGCCCTTTTTAAGCGCCAGCGCTCGAGCGCCCACTGGGTTCATATCTCCTGAGGCGGAAAGCCGGGAGACGCTCATTTGAGACTGTGTGTTGTGTGCTTTTAACTCACCTGCTGCTATTTGTTTTTGATGCACTTCGAGGGCTCCGTGTAGCGGATCAAGCGCTCACGGGACGCCCTTCCTGCCGGCTGGCCACGCCCACCTTTCAGGCCACGCCCCCTCTCCGCCCTTACGGCCACCTATAACAATGTGCCATTTCAGATCGCGCAGCGGACGAGCGCAGCGGGAGCGCCGACTTCGCGCCGAAGTCGCGCATAAGTCAAGCCCGTCTGCGCCCGTCCGCGGCCGATCGGGGCCAGGGGCACGGCACCATGCCAAAATCCTGTCCTACTCATCTAAGGACCTTATCGCCCTTCAAGGCCTGTGGCCACTCCCGGATTCTGTCCATAGTCTTGTCTCTTCACTAGGCCTTGCTCCTACCCTCCCCATACTTCCGCTACCCCCGCTACACACCCCCCCGTCACCGTGCCCCCCCCTGGCTGATTCTTGTCCCACGACCCCAGCACTGTCTGTCATCTTACTCAATACCAGGTCAGCGGTCAAGCACCACCACGAGTTGTACGTCCTACTCGACACCGAGAAACCGGACTTACTGCTCCTGACCGAAACCTGGTACTGTGATTCTTCCCTCCCCGCCCTCCTGGCTACCCTTCCGCCTTCCTACGTGGCCCTGCGTGCCGATCGTCCGGCGAACAGGGCTGGCGGTGGGGTCGCCTTAATCGCCAGGTCAGATTTGCATTTTTTATCACTTCCTTTTCCCCCTATGTTCCCTGCTGATTTCTTAGTAGTCCGCTCCCTCTTATCCTCTCCTCCCATCACTTGCCTTCTTGTGTACCGTCCTCCTCAGTCCTCACCTTCATTTTTACCTGCTTTTCAAGATCTACTGGCCAATCTGGTGGTCAATTATGCCTCGGTTCTGGTGCTGGGGGATTTTAATTACTGGCCCTCGGACCAACACGAGTGCCCTGCTTCAAAGGAATTCTCAGAATCCCTACTATCTTTTAACTTCGTGTCACATATAGTTGTCCCCACTCACTCTCACGGGCACACACTCGACCAGGTCTGGTCTCTCAACCTTCCATTGGCCTCGATGGCTGTCTCTCCTTGCCCCTGGTCTGATCATGCCCTCATCTCCTTTTCAATCCTCTATAACCCACTTTCCAAAACCCCGCGTGCAAAAAACACCTGGGCGCGGAATTGGAACAGGCTGGATCTCCCCTCTTTGACCTCCCTGCTCCGCAATTCCATTCCCTCCTTCTCTGGCCTATCATCTGCCTCTCAAGCCAAGGCCATTAACATCTGGCTGGCTGGAGGTTGCGACTCAGTGGCTCCTCTACGTCGCATTTCCATTCGTCGACTTAAGGACTCCAATAGATGGTTTAATGACCACCTAAAAGAACTCAAACTGAGTGCCCGACGGGCGGAGAGGCAGTGGAGGAAAGATTACAGCCTTTCATCTAAAACTCATTTCCTGGCACTACTGGCTAAATATAAATCAGCAATCCTGGCTGCAAAAACTGATTACTTCTCCATGAAAATTACGTCCGCTGACAACAAACCCAGGGTAATCTTTGGCATTGTGAATGACCTGGCATTCTCTGACCGATCCTCGTCCCAAATCCCACCCTCCCAGCCCCTCTGCGATCAACTCAATCACTATTTCATGGACAAAATCACAACTATCAAGGCCAATATCCCATTACCTTCGCCTGCTTTCGCTGATCCCTTCCCCCCCACTGTCCAGAATCTTCTCACTCTGTTCCCTCCCCTCACTCAGGAATCCTTTCTAGCAATACTTCCTAAAGTAAAGTCGGGGTCTCCGGCGGATGTCTGTCCCGCACGCATCCTACAGCAAATCTACTCTAGCTGCCCTGACCCCCCTATTGCTTTCCTTAACAGCTCCTTGGCTCAGGGTGTTGTGACCCCTGTACTTAAGGCCGCTACCATAGTGCCTCTGCTGAAGAAACCCGGCGCGGACCCTTCCATCTCGGCTAATTTTCGCCCCATCTCCCTGCTGCCCTTTTTGGGCAAGGTGATGGAACGCCATGTCACCGCGGTACTGAGCGCTCACATTGAGGCAAATAGGGGGCTGGCCTCTCGCCAGGCAGGATTCCGCCCCAGGCATTCGACCGAATCGGTCGTAGTCTCAGTCCTTGATAACCTCAGAAAGGGTATGGATGACAACAACTACCAGGCACTGGTCCTCCTTGATCTTTCCGCCGCCTTTGACACAGTAGACCATACCATCTTACTTGCCCGTGTCAAGGCGGCCGGCATCGGGGGATCAGCTTTGGTCTGGCTCTCCTCCTTTCTGAGGGACCGCACTCAGGCGGTCCGACTAGGCGATTTCACTTCCACCCCTCTCTCTGTCACTTGTGGTGTCCCCCAGGGCTCCTCTCTCTCTCCCTTACTCTTTAATCTCTATATCTTTCCTCTTATCTATGCACTCCAGCAGCTGGAGGTCACTGTTTACAACTATGCGGATGACCTCCAGCTCATCTTTGATCTGTCCCCCTCTCTCCTTTCGGTCTCTAATTTCCAGTCAACTATGACATTCATCAGGGACTGGATGAATCACAACCATCTCAAACTGAACCCTGATAAGACCGAGTTGGTTCTCACTGGTGGTTCATCCAGCCCCTGGAACTCCCTTTTCTGGCCCCCCTCTCTTGGCCCGGCACCATCCCCCTCCACTGTGGTCAAAACTTTGGGTGTTAAAATGAATAACCAGCTCACTCTTCACTCACAAATCAGTTCCGTGGTTTCCTCCTGTTTCCTCACTCTCCGTACTATCCGTTCCGTTTCCCGCTTCTTCTCCCCCCAGGCACTTAAGATCATCATAGCCGCCCTGGTAATTTCACGATTGGACTACGCCAACGCCCTTTATCATGGCATTCCAGCATACAGCCTGCGTAGACTCCAAGTTATCCAGAACCAGGCGGCCAGGCTGATATACAGCCTTCCACGCTACCATCATTCCACTCCCCTTTTAAAAAAGCTTCACTGGCTCCCCGTGAAACAACGCGCCCTTTTTAAGATTGGATGCATGGTGTTTCAGGCCCGCCTGGGCACTGCCCCCGCTTTCATCGCCTCACTAATTAAACCCTATGTCCCTGCCAGAAATCTCCGGTCTTCCTCCAAGTCCCTTCTTCAGACCCCCCGCTTCTCACGCAAAAAGTGGGGCGGTTCTAACTTCTCAACTTTGGCCCCCATTTTCTGGAACTCACTTCCAGACAATCTTCGTTCTGCTACTCAGTACCTCTCCTTCCGTAGAGACCTGAAAACTTTTCTCTTTAGCCAGGCTTTCCCCGCCTAAAAATTTACTCCACTCTTTCACGGTCTTTCCTCCTCAGTTACTGAACCTCCAGCGCCAAGAAACCGCAAGGTGTACGCCGCGCTCTATAAGTGTTTTAAATTTAAATTTAATGCAATGTAATGGTATGCGTTGTAATGGTATGCGTTGTAATGGAATAATGCGATGTAATGGAATGCGGTGTAAAAGTAGCTTCTAAAAATGCGATGTAATGGCATGCGATGTAAAATAATGTGTTGTAAAGGATGTTGCGATGTAAAAACTGTGTTGTAAAGGTATGCGTTGTAAATGTATGAGTTGTAACGTCATACATTCACACGGTAGGCACGAAGGACTGGGAGTAAAGCAGACTTGAGGTCGATGCCTTCCAGCACAGCACTCTGAGCCATCCTTTTCAAAGTACTCATAAATCTTTCAACAATGCTATTTGCCTGTAGGAAGAGAAGTGTACTTTTCTGATGTTTGATGTTGATGGAGCAGGGTTTCGCGAAAATGAAACCTGCTCGAATTGAGTTCCTATATAATACGTACTAACAATAAGTAGATATAGTAAAATTAACAAGCACCCAACATGAGCATGGGGATACTGCATTGCGCATGCCTGAACTAACTCGTAAAGGAATAATAATGTAATAACTTTGTGGTTTAAAAGAAATTGCATGAATAGGCTGCATGTGTTTCAGTAATTCACTCATTGCATCATGCTATAAAGTAGTGATTAATGCCGCTTTTCGCACTAGGCTTATGCTAGGTAACATCAATGGGAAGTAGTGAATGGTGGGAGGTAAACAGTAATGGTTTCATTATCACATAATTGGTAAATGATCATTTCTATGTATTTTAGTGTACTGTAGAAGGAATCCATCTTATTTAACTTGGCTATAGTGGGAGGGGGGAACTGTTAGGAGCGAGTTCGTTCTGCCATGAGGAGAAAAAGATGTGCTGTGAACCACAGATGGCATGAAGGAGTGAAGGCCAGTGTGTCTGTCGCCTGCTAACTACTGTACTTGGGCGTGAGACCGGAGGTGTTCTCTGCGAATTACTTTGATTCACAAATAAAGAAATGTAGAATTTGTAACTGATGTGGGAAACATGTGAATAAGCTGAGTTTCATACCATGGGAACGGGTGTACACAATAAAGTTGTTGAATGAAAGGTGAAATCATGGTGGTGTGACAATGCCACCTCTCCAGCCCACCAATCCCTGTACAAATTAGAGGGTAAAATGTAACATTTGAGGCATGGACATGTCAATTTAGACTATAATTAGGGTGCCTTTAGGGGTGTATCTGGTGAAGCTTAGGCTGACAGGAGAGAAGAGGGGAGATGCGTCGCTGTTCATCAGTTTGCAGAGCGGCCCAGCTGGTCTTGTCCTGTCCTGTCCCTGATCTTATATCTAGTGTTCCTGATTCCCTTTTGGGGAACCCCCATCATCTCCTGGATCCAGGAGTTGGTTTGTTCTACATACCAGTAGGTTTGTATTTAGCCTATATCGTTCTCAGAATCTCAGTTTTAATGTATTTGTCTCTGAATCTTTTGTCTCTTCACCGATCCACTCCGTCAACAATATATTGATATGCATTATTTTAGATGAACCTATTGTGTCTTCATCTATCCCTCAGTTAGATATATTATTGTTTGGCATAATCATTTGCTGAATCTTTTGTGTCTTACTTTATCCACTCCTTCATTGCATAATGTCATTGCATAATGAGTCTGTATAAAATGCATGATTTCTCCTGTCATGAGGTTCGATGTTTGTAATGTGACTGAATGCAGATGAGCATTTACCTTTAAATTGAGATAAAATTTCATTATTAACCTTACAGAGAGTCTGTAATTAATTTTGACTAAATGGTTGGTAAGTTAGTACTTATCATTCCCATCAACTATTCAACTAATTGGTCCATCGACCAAATTGAATGAAAATTGACACCAAGATTAGTTACTTAACGAATGTCCCAAAGGGAATATAAAAAGAACTAAACATTTGATGAAACGAAACAAATTGACCCCAGCGCATCAGGGATACTGGGTGAATGTGTATGGGCCATTGTAGTGATGTTAAGTATTGATCCCTGATCAATTATTGATATTGGTGCTGGATCAATGTTCAAACAATTAAGAAAGCCTTTGAAATCTCTGATATTGAAGGGCGGACCGTTGCCAGATTTGAGAATGGAGGGAACCTCCCCATGTTATGAAAATGTAATCTAGCCTCTCGATGACTGTCATGTGTGGTTGATGATAGGTTTTCGACTAACAGAAAATGTGAGTATTCATAAACAACTACCATGAGAAAATGTTCATTATTGAGGTGTCCGAAGGTGTCGACCGCAATCCTCTCCCAAGCTTGCTTAGGTAGATCAGACATGTTCAATGGATACTGAGTCATTTTGGGAGATTGGCAGAGGCACAGATGACAATCTTTAAGCTCTCTTTCAAGTCGTTCATCAATATGGGGAACCAGACTCAGTCCCTCGGGGCTCTTTAGTTGCGGCAAAGCCACAATGTCTTTTGTGTGCCAGTTCAATAACGTAATGCCTCAGGCTTTCAGAGATAACTATTCTTGACCCTCTAGTTAGTATTACACCAACACATGCAACAGAAAGTTCTTCACAAACTTTCCTGTATTTCTGGTATTCAAAATCACCTGTAAGTGATTGAGTATGCTTCCTTTATTATTGTGTTGTGATGATTTCTTTAAGCAAGTCTTTGTCAGTATTAGTAGCTGTCAGAATCTGTTCACTAGCTAGAGCTGCAGGTGCACTTGAGTTTATTATGAAATTTATGTTGGCCTCAGCCACTTTGGACGTTGTGCTATGATGCTGCAGCGGCCCTCATGAAAAGTAGGTGTGGGATTTTGATCTTTCCCTGGTTTGTGCACAATAGTGTAATCATACTCCTGCAGACGAACCCCCCACACCTCGATGTGAGGGGTCATCGAGGCTTTCGGATTTCTGAATATGGTGACAAACGTCTGATGATCCATGGCAAGGGTGAAATGCTTTCCGTAGAGGAACGCATGGAAGTGTTCACACACCCACACTACAGCTAATCTTCTTTCTCTGGTTGAGAACAAGCACTTTCAGTCTGAGAGAGACTCTGGCTAGCATATGCCACAATGTGTCTCTGAGCATCGGGCTGTCCATTGTGTTGGGCAAAGATCATGCCATACCCATCGGACTGACAGATACCACAATCTCTGTATGCAATTTTGGGTCAAAGAAAGCCATTTCAGTTGCATTTTCAATCGGGTGTTTAAATTTCTTGAACCTTTGGTCACATTCAGATGACCATTCAAATGGACCATCTAGCTTTGTTAGTTCTTTTAAAGAGGAGCTCACAGTGGCAAAATCATGAAGATACATAGAAGAGTAATGCCCAAGAATGATCGCAGCATGATCATATCTTCTGGAGAGCAAGTAGACGTCAATGCTTGTACCTTCTCGGGATCAGTGGTCATTCCCATTACAGAGAAAAGATTCCCAATGAATTTAAGTCTGTTTTTGCGAAATTCACACTTCTCTGCATTTAGTGTGAGATCTGCATCAGCAAGCAGACGACATACTTGTGTGAATGCCTAGTCATGTTCTGTTTATGTAGCCACAAACACTAGTATACCATCACTTTAGTTAAAAGCATGTGTGATAGGCTGAATTATTCAACAAATGACACCTTGCAAGATTTCTGCAGCTGATGCCACACCAAAACAAAGTCTTTTATATCTGAACAAACTAACATGCATTGAAATAGTACCTACAGTTTTCTTCCAGTTCATGTTGATGGTAATCTTTGTTCAGCTCAAGGCAGGACAAAACTTTGGCGCCATTCAGCTGTGTGATCATATCCACCATATGTCTTTCGCTATTGATTGCTTTGTTGGCCTGCCGCATATGAAAAGACCAGGTCCATAAGTTCTAGATCTGTTCTAGAGTCACAATCCGATGGTTCTTTTTCACAGCAAGAAATTGTAAAGGGAGAATAGTTGTAAGGAAAACAATCAATTAGCCAATAATCCTACTTGTTACGAGATAACCCATGGACATCTTCTTAAGGTTAGTTAGGTTTATTACAAAGCCAAAAATAATGGAACATGAAGACACCTCAATACAAGGGTGTAGAAATACAAAGGAATTAGCATGAAGCCAAATCTGCGCATCCAGTTTATATGGTGCAGCATAATCAACACAATTAGTTCAAGAAGTAGGATACAGAAAATCAGGAGGTATGAGTCCAAATTTCCCTGCATCGAGGGTTGATGAGTGAAAAGCATTAAATCCATCCCTACTCTAGCACTAAGGTGTCATCCCTACATAAGCATTTTCAGAAGGAAGGTAAAAAGGTCAGTGTGTGGAGTCTTCCTAAGACGTTTCTCCACCATCAATGGGTCAAGTAGCACAAAGCTACCATCGCAAAGATAGAGCTCGTTCTAGGATGCTCTCTCTCTTAAGACACGAATGAAGTGGTGCACTATCCCTAATTCCAACAACCAATTATTCACGGGTAGCATTCCCATAATGCAATTCGAGTCACGCCATCCACTCTGGATATAATCCTGAAGGTATTTTTCCATGATGTCGACCATGTACCTCGCTCGCATTATTCTCTCCTTGCCTAACTAGTGAAACAAGACATTACTCTACCTAAAACAGCGCAATCCTGTCCCAGTCCTGAGGCGGAAGCCGGGAGCTGGTGGTACGCGCATTTTGTTTTAAAATTGTAATTCTGTGTGGTGTCACTCTACTGTGTTTTTAACGAAAACCACTTACCCCTTGCAACTGTACCCGCTTGCAGCGCACAGCTGACTTGAATAGCTGCCGCGCCTCCCCTCGCTCGCACTCAGCGGCCGCCATCAGTCCAGGCGTGCGCGCTGACTCTGCCCCCTGTGAGGCCACGCCCCTCTTTCTCTCGACTATTTAAACCCGCTGATTACTAGCGGCTGTCAGATAAATCCTGTCCCAGTCCTGAGGCGGAAGCCGGGAGCTGGTGGTACGCGCATTTTGTTTTAAAATTGTAATTCTGTGTGGTGTCACTCTACTGTGTTTTTAAGGAAAACCACTTACCCCTTGCAACTGTACCCGCTTGCAGCGCACAGCTGACTTGAATAGCTGCCGCGCCTCCCCTCGCTCGCACTCAGCGGCCGCCATCAGTCCAGGCGTGCGTGCTGACTCCGCCCCCTGTGAGGCCACGCCCCTCTTTCTCTCGACTATTTAAACCCGCTGATCACTAGCGGCTGTCAGATAAATCCTGTCCCAGTCCTGAGTCGGAAGCCGGGAGCTGGTGGTACGCGCATTTTGTTTTAAAATTGTAATTCTGTGTGGTGTCACTCTACTGTGTTTTTAAGGAAAACCACTTACCCCTTGCAACTGTACCCGCTTGCAGCGCACAGCTGACTTGAATAGCTGCCGCGCCTCCCCTCGCTCGCACTCAGCGGCCGCCATCAGTCCAGGCGTGCGCGCTGACTCCGCCCCCTGTGAGGCCATGCCCCTCTTTCTCTCGACTATTTAAACCCGCTGATTACTAGCGGCTGTCAGATAAATCCTGTCCCAGTCCTGAGGCGGAAGCCGGGAGCTGGTGGTACGCGCATTTTGTTTCAAAATTGTAATTCTGTGTGGTGTCACTCTACTGTGTTTTTAAGGAAAACCACTTACCCCTTGCAACTGTACCCGCTTGCAGCGCACAGCTGACTTGAATAGCTGCCGCGCCTCCCCTCGCTCGCACTCAGCGGCCGCCATCAGTCCAGGCGTGCGCGCTGACTCCGCCCCCTGTGAGGCCACGCCCCTCTTCCTAGCTAGATATGTGCATGCATAGGACGCGCAGCGGACGAGCGCAGCGGGAGCGCCGTTTGCGCGCCGAAGGCGCGCTTAAGGCAAGCCCGTCTGCGCCCGTCCGCACCAAGACCGCGACAGGCGCAGGAAACTCTGCCCTAAACACCCCACTTATCAGGTACCTCCCTAACGATCTCCACCTTCTACGAGGTAACCTGGACTGCTCTTATAAACTTGACCTATCGAAGGTATTCGGCTCGGCTTGCTGTACCCAATGCCGCTGGTCACTCCCCATCGTTCCAGCCCAGTCTTCCCCCCCCCCCCCTCCCTACACCAAGGACTCCCAGCCACCCTTCAAAAGTGGTCTGATAAATGCTCAGTCCATGTGTAAACATAGCCAAGACATTCACGACCTCATCGTAGACTTCGACCTGGACTGTCTCCTGATTACAGAAACCTGGCTCACTGAAGACAGCAACCCAGATATAGCCACTGCACTCCCCCATGGCTATTCGTTTCATAGACAAGATAGACCGAAAGGAAGAGGCGGAGGCGTTGCAATTATTCTGAAAAATACCTTCAACTGTCATACGTTCAGTTTAGACCCCCTAACTGACACAGAAGGTATGGGCTTCTCCATCAAACTCAGCCAATCTTTTTCCTTTTCAGGCGGCTTGATTTATCGCCCACCCGGTAATGCTTCCAAATTTCTTCACTCCCTCGGCGACTCTCTGGGACACTTCCTACTTCGTTACCCACATTTCACTCTCCTAGGAGACTTTAATCTGCACCTCGAGTCTTCATTTGACTCACATACTAACAACCTTCTACAGATACTTGAAATTTTTCATCTCCAACAAAGTGTCACTTCTCCCACCCATTTATTTGGACACACTCTCGATGGTATCTGCACTAATTTCCCTTCTCTCACTACCCTGCCCCCTCTCCCCCAGATATGGACAGATCATAGCCTGATCCCATTCCACATCACAAATAGCCACTCTCACACTATCAATAAAACAAATCCCCACTGTGACAATCCTGTCAACTGGAAAATTGTCCAGGAAAACTTTATTCTTAATCCTATCCTTCATTCCCAGTCCCCCGCTCTATCCGGTAACATAGAGAGGGATGCTGATCTCTTTCACAACTGGATTACACAAGAAATTAAAAGTCGGAATCTCACTAATCCATCGGGTAAAACTCATAATAAAACAAAAAACAACGCCCCCTGGTTTACCCCTGACTTAGCCAACGCTCACCTACTATGCAGGAAAGCGGAGCGCAAATGGCGCCGAACTTACGATAATGACGACCACCTTGCCTATATCCTACAGAGGAAAAATTATCACTCCAACATTAAATCGGCCAAGAGAACCTTTTACGTTAAAGCCATCAAGGAAGCCAGTCAGAAACAAAAAACTCTGTTCTCTATAGTAAAATCTTTTACTCAGCCCAAGGCCCTTCAACCCGAAATCCCCCCATCCCAAGATCTATGTGACAAGATTTCAGAATACTTCGACGAAAAAATCGCTTCTATCCATAGAAATGTTCCCCCTCCGCAAACCCCTCAAGGGCCTCCTAGTCAAGACCTACTCGATTCATCAGTTGGCAGTCTCAAACGTTTCACACCGGTCACCCTGTCCCAAACCAGAGAAGCCATCCTATCTTGCAAATCTGGCTCCCCTTCTGACCCCTGCCCCCCCAAGATTCTCCACCAAATCATAGATGTGGTGAACCCTACCATCAATGACATAGTCAACTTGTCACTCAGCTCCGGATCTGTCCCTCGCATGTGGAAAAAGGGTGTTGTCAAACCACTCATGAAGAAGACTAACAAATCCCCAGTGGACTTGACCAATCTCCGTCCAATCACCCTTCTCCCTGCCTTGGGAAAAATCACTGAACAGTTAGTTTATAAGGAACTTAAAATCTACCTGGAAACCCATAATATACTTCATCCTCAACAATCTGGTTTCCGCCCTAAACACTCAACTGAAACAGCTCTGATCGAACTGACTGACACTATTAAAACGCTGCAAGATCAGAGAAAGAAAGCCATTCTGATACTTCTCGACCTCACGGCAGCGTTCGATACCATATCACACTCTATCTTGATCAACAGACTGATGGCTATAGGGATCTCAGACACAGCCCTATCATGGATAGGATCATTCCTCAGCAATAGGTCCCAAACCGTCGCCCTTGGTCCTTTTCAATCTAAGGAGAAAAAGGTCTCCTCTGGAGTACCCCAAGGGTCCATCCTGAGTCCCCTCCTTTTTAATATCTACCTCATCCCCCTCATTACTCTGATTGAATCTTTCGGCATACCCGTCACCTCGTATGCCGACGATACTCAGTTGATCGTACCCCTTGAGGACAACTCAAATAAAGCTGAGCTCAATCTTAAAAACTGCTTAACTGCGGTCTTCCAATGGATGGACTCTAACCACCTCCGATGTAACTCTGGTAAAACAGAGATCCTCCCCATCGGAAAGAACACCTCCTTCTGCCCAGCCCTCTGGTGGCCGGACAACTCTGTTGCCCCTCCTCAAACTGTTACAACAGCTAGAAACCTAGGTGTAGTATTCGACGCAGATCTATCTTTCGACCAACACGCCAGGACGGTCGCCGGCAGATGCTTCGGTATAATTAAATCTCTCAGAAAGTTCTTCGACTTTCTCCCTCTTTAGGCCAGGAAAACTGTAACAGTGGCCCTCGTAATCTCGCGCATTAACTACTGTAACGGCCTTCTGGCTGGGACCAAAAAATCCACTCTTACCAAACTCCAAAGCGTCCTCCATACTGCCGCCCGCCTGGTCCTAAAATTACCCCGCAAATCCTCAATCTCTGCAGCCCTAAAAACATTGCATTGGCTACCCCTCCATAAAAGAATACTTTTCAAAATTCTTACTGTTGCCTTTCGGGCTTTCAACAACACTGGTCCTATATACTTAACTAGACGCTTTCCACACTACAACCCGAGCCGCTCCCTTCGTTCTGCCCATGGCAATTTCATGTCCTCCGCCAGGTACAACTTGAAGTCAAAAGGTGAAAAAACGTTAAGCTCCCTGGCCATCAAAGCTTGGAATAGCATGCCTAAACACCTGAGACAACAGACCTTAGAGAAGCCTTTCAGAAAACTTCTCAAAACTTGGATCTTTAATCTCCCCGACAACTGGTCTAAAGCCGCCATCTAGCCTCCCTCCCACCTACCTTTGACCGGGCATCCAGGGTTTTCAGCGCCATGATGCTCCCTCCGGAGCGAACGCTGCGCTTTATAAATACCCCCTCAAATATCAAATATCAAATATCTTCACCTACAACACAAAATGTGAGAAAGAACAGATTTCACAGCACATATGAAATTCAAACTGTTAATTCTAAAGTGAGAGTTTTCAGGGACTTGCATTTCAGGCCTACAAATTTTAGGTAATATAAAGAAAGCATCATGGGAGCTTTACAAATTCACATAACATTAATGCAAATTCAACTAATACATTTACCTACGTATGAAATAACAAGATTAATAAAATGCATTAATACTTGAATATTTGTCAATGCACAACACAAATTCTTCATGGTAATGTTTTCTGCTAGTTACAATAATTTGCTACATTAATTGTCCATGCTACTCATCAATGACCCAAATACGTCACGTATTCATGTTCATATATTTTCACAGTTCTAACATTTTTACATTAATACAACAAATGATTATATGCAGGTACGCTCTACATGTGATTATGATGTACGCCTACAAATGAAATACGATTTCCACTCTATCACATATCAACACAAATGCTCACTGAACCTCATCTGTCTTTTTTTGGCACCACCACAGTGGGTGAAACCCACAGTGTCGGATGAGTAGAAGGATGTCATGCTTTAATAGTGTTTCTAGGTCTTTCTCAACGGCTTCCTGTAAGTGAAAAGCAATTCAACGTTGTTGTTGTGCAACAGGTTAATATCTTCATTAATGCGAAGCTGTACCATTAGTGTCTTAAATTTCCCAAGTCCATGAAACAATGTCGGGAAGTGACTCACTACTTCAGAATGAGGATTCAAGATGTAAATAATAGAGATCAGTTCCATGTCAGCAGCAGTATCGAAACTTAATAAGCATGCACTCAGCGAAGTACCTGAGAGGACATGAATTGGCGCATGCACTGTCATTTTCTTTTGTCACATAGGGTGCAACAAAGGATCATTTGCAAGGGTGTAGAAGGAGACCAAGTATAATCCTATGTTCTCGACTGTGCAAGGCATGGACCTGGAGACGGTTCTTTGTACTTTTCTGCCTGCATGATGTTTAACGACGCATCATTGTCTGTAATTAATGTTGTAGGGCAACCATTCACCTTGAGTGTGATTTTAGGACAATGTCCAAATGAACTGTGTTGCTTCATGCAGTGAATCTTCCCAGATTCGGGTTTCTCCTTGTAGGCGCCAATCCTATATGTACACGTTGGTCTGTGACTGACATCACCATCGAACACCCATTTTCCTCACTGTCCCTCGATGATGACGTCAACGAACTGCTGGATGATGAATTTGATAACAATCAACTTTGTTTAGTTTCCCCTTGCCTTAGTTGACATTGCCCTATGGCTCTGTGGGAGTGGCTAGCGTGCTTCTGGAACTTTCTGGTTTTCATCTTCTCACCTCTTCATGACGCACTTAGTTTCATTTTTACTTTGCAAAGCAGTTATGAAATGGTTTTCCTTACTGCATCCTTTGCATTTTTGCCTGATGGCAGGACATTTAACTTCATGTGGAAAGGAGAATCCGCAGTAGAAACACAGGGCCTCGTTTATCAGAAGTAACGGTTCGCTGCGTGAAAGCAGCGATGCGTCACTTCTCAGTGCGCCCTCCTTGCGACACCAATGATGCGTCATATTTATAATATGACGCATCATGTTGCAAGGAAGGACAGATACGTCAGTATAACTGATGTATCTGTCGTCGCAAAAGGCGGCGCATTGCTGGAGTTGTGTCGGAAGCCTGACGCAACTCCAGCAATGTTCCTTTCACATGGGGCAAGCCCCATGTGAAACGGCCTGCGTCACCCTTACGCCAGCCATGAGTCAGGCGTAAGGTTTTGACGCATTGGCGTCCTAGTAGTGGTGCAGCGAAATCTCATAGATTTCGCTGCGCTACTCCTACGACCCTTTCTTGCGGGGGTACGCCCACCCTACATACATTATACCTGGCGTAGGTGTAATGTAGCGCAGGGGTTTACGAAGTGACACATCTACCTAGATGCGTCACTTCGTAAATATGGCGCATCATGGCGCATGCTTTACGCCAGTGGTGCGTCACAAAAAGTGACGCACCTGTGGCGCAAAAGTGAAGCAGGGACTAATAAATGAGCCCCACAATTTCTTTTTCATCTGAGACATCATTCAGTAGGCCTCTGCCTTGTGTTTCTGCTTACTTTTCATGCTCTACACTGCTTAATTGTGGGCTGTTTCAGCTTCCATATCAGCAGCTTGTTGATAGGCATTTTCCTCCCCTCTTGCAGCCATGAGCACTTACTCCAAACAGAGGCACTTATTTACAAGCCCCTTGCACTGCCGGTGCGTCACTTTTTGTAACGCACTGACGGCACATTTTCCTGTGCCATATTTACAAGGACATGAAAAGCCCCTTTACATGCAGGTCTTTGCGTGAAAGGGCCGTTTCATGGTTGTTGCTGTGGGTGCTCCCACGCATCACCCATAGAACCTGACACATTTCCAGATTTACAAGAAATCGTACATCTGGAAATGTGTCTTAATGATACGCCTCCCCGGGGAGGCGTAGGGAGGCACAACAAGGAGAAATTCATTCATTTCTCCTTGTTTTTTTCCTCTTTCTATGCGTGCTGCATTCTGCAGCACACCTAGATCAAGGAAATCACCTCTCATGATTGTTTATGTGCAGGAAGGTATCCCTTCCTGCACATAAACAATCATTTACAAAAATTAAGTTTTGCTTGTTCTATGTGTACTAATGAAGCACACATAAAACAGCATTTCAGATTGTTTATGAGCAGGAAGGAACACCTTCCTGCACATAAACAATCATCCCCGTGATGCAGGCATACTTGCACCATGGTGCAAGGGGGCCTGCATCAGCGCATGGCGGCTAATAGTGCGCCAGTGCAGGGAACAGCAAAGGGATCCGTCATATCTTTATAGATGTGACGCATCCCTGTTCTTCCGAATTAAAGCAGTGCAACGCAGCCACATGGCTTGTGGCACCGCGCTGCGAATTCTTTGTAAATAAGCCCCTGAGGTTTTCTCTCAGCATGTGTCATTGGAATTAATCAGGGAGGCAACCATCGATAACTCTAAGACGCATGGCTTCTTCATCATTGAATTAACTGAACTTGCATTGCTTTATAAGCATAACAAGTCTCTCACAAACTCATCAAACATCTCACCAGGTTGCTGTCATGCTTGGTTGAAAGTCTGAATTTCATAGTTGGCATTTTGCATTGGATTGAATTTGGCCACCAATGTCTGCTTGATTTGCCTGTATAATACTTAATCAGCTTGTGCTAACTTCTTAGCCACCTCTTTTATTCCATCACCTGTCAGGTTCTTTAATTATTTGATGATCCTTTTGTCATGTGCTTCTTCCATAGCATCTATGAAGTCATTGAACTTTTAGATCCAGGCAGTCCATCTGGCGCCAATATTCAGCTTTTTGGCGGTATTGAAAGGACTGGAGGTGGTGGTTTCAGGAACACAGCTGCATCATATTGTGTGCTGCTTCTTACTGATGTAGAGAGTATATAGGTTGTTCAGGCAGCGTTTGATCTGCAGCGTCTATTGGCCTGGTGACAACTCTGCAAGCATCAGCCTGCTCACTGGTACTCGTGTCGTTGCACTTGAGCTGAAGTCGGCAGGCACCTTCTTCACAAGGAGTAATGATTATGAAACTTGCACATGCTCTTCACCACTCCCAACTTTATGCATTATACACTGCTGTTGCTGCATTTAGCATTTCTCCATACCTGGTTGAGACTGTCATTAGCATTTTTGCTTTGTATCAAATGCTGGGTCTGTGTTATGCTGTGGCGCAGTATCTCTTCTTTTGGCCTTACCAGGAGGGAATGTTTTTTCTAGTTGCATAGACCACCAGTGATGGGGCCAGCAGCATCAGCAGCAGCTGAAGGTCAAGTCTCTGCGGTGGCTGGGACAGGCATTTGTAAGTCACATTGCTTGGTTATTGTCAATTACTAGTATACCCTGTATATTTGTTCAGTGAGGCAGATCCCACCCATCATTCACCCATGACCTCCCTGCGTATTGCACTTCATGAGTCGCAAGCTATGGGACATGACCCCACCCATCTGCAGCATGGTTTAATTCGACACTGCAGTGTTGGCTGTACAATGTGAATCTGCTTCTGTTAATGTAGCATTTACAAAGCTTTCAATGGACTGCAAACCAAAAGGTGTCTTTCTCTTCCCTCCCACTGCCCACTCAGTCACTCACCTCCTAGTACCACACTAGTTTATTCGTTCCTAAGTTGCTCTGTCCCAGTGTACCAGAAACATTGAAAGAAAGCATTTATGGCAAGCACCACAGTTTATGGCAAAAGTGGTTCATATGGCTTCCATAATGGATTTACACCTGTTCAAATTGGACATTCAACGACTTTCAGATTCAACTACAGTGACTGACTAAGCCTCAGCTACATCATCAATGAACTACCACCCCCCCCACTATTCCATAGCAAAACCTCTACTATACCTGCCCACCCTTTTCCCTGTACCTTACCCTGCTGCATCAGACTAAGGGTCTGATTTTGGAGTCGGCAGATGGAGTTACTCGGTCACAAACGTGACGTTTATGCCGTCCGCCGTATTACGTATCATAATATAGCAGACGGGGTATCTGTAACATTTGTGATGGAGTAATCCCTCCAGCACACTCTAGTATAAATCAGTCCCTCAGTCAAGTTTCCTTCCCTTACTGCCAAGCAATTATATTTGATTTAAATAATTTCTGTTTGATTGTGAGACCAGGAAGCAAAGTGAGATTAAGTGTGTATGATGTTGTGTTTTGTGGATGGGATCTTCTGTGACAAATGTAGCACATGCCCAATAAAATCTATATATTACGTTCCTTTCCCTGTACTACAGTGCATTGTTTTTCCCACTGTCCACTTCGGCAGACATGATATCTATTATCCACATGTTATACATAACATGTGTGACATATTATTAATCATCTGCCTCTTTGGAGTCAGGTTAGAATTGAAAGGCATTTGGAGAAAAGGGCAGGGCCACTGGAATCGAAGATCATTATTTGTCCGTTGCAGCTGCCCCTGCTGCAGACAGCAGAGAGTAGCAAATTTGTACCTGATGCGCTAACTAGTACACTTCCAGTCATTTAGAACAACAAATATAGAATATTTGTACTCCATATTGGATGATGCCTTACTCATTAAACAGAGTTATTTATTTTCTTTTTTCCACACAAGGTGTCTGTGTGGTTTACGTTTTATTAGAAATCCTTAACAAGCAAAAAAGAAATGACTCTGTTTTTTTTAATCTTATGCTGCCTCCTTTTAGCCAGTCAGTGTTTTCATGTGAGGCATGTGTTGTTAAAATCATGTACCTGTGACTGACTTTCCTAATCACATCAAAAATTCCAAGGGCCTTAGGAAACCACCAAATGTACTTTTTTTGCGGGTGAGTAGTGCGCTATACAAGTATCAATTTACATTTACTGTGCGACTATATAATATAAAATAACAGGTGTTTGGACAGAGCATTTTTTACAATTTGTCTGTTTTTTTTCTTCTTTCTTGATATAGCTACTCCTGTTGGAACACCACCCTGCAGGAGATCGCAGACCGGCTCTGATGACAGAGACTGGCGGCCACCAGGGAGCACTACAAGTAGCTGGTAGACAAGGAGGGACCGACACATCCCCCTGCTTCTGGGCCCAATTCTACCAGCCATCCGGATGTGCCTCCAGGCCACTCCAGCATCGTCGGCAGCTCAGAGATTCCCATCCCCGTGCTGCCCCCTTTCAGACCGGTGCCAACTGCCGCATGTGCTTGTGCACTTGGGCCGTCAAATGCAATGCCACGAGATCCACATCCAAAATCTAGAGACCCTTTTGGAGAATGCCCTATTCTAGCCCTTTTTTATTTTTTTTGTTTTGGTGATAGGGAGTTGTTGTGGGTGGAGAGGGTGGAAATTTGGGCTGGGCATTTATATTTTGGAAATTCATTGGGGATGGGGAAGGAATGTTGGAGAGGAGTGGGTCTGTAATGGGTGGAGAGTTTAAAAAAATATATGTTGATAGAGGGGAATCTTTTATAATCCACTTTATATCAGATGTTTTTGGTGTGTTTTGCTTCAACTTTACACTGATGGATTTTTACGCAGCCTGTCTTTATTATTTCTTAAAGCGTATGCCAGTTAGAAAGGTATGCTGCCATTTTCTATATTGCCTATAGAAACACAGATAAACAATTAAGGTATCTCATCTGCAGTACAATTTACTTATGTGCGAAGTAAAGTAGTTAACTTTACAACATAGTTCTCTTACCTGAATAGATAAAGTGATGGCTGGCAGCTGTTCCCACTGTCAATCTTCCAACACCTGGAGGGTTTCCCAAGGTGCCTTCTTATTGGTAGTGGTAGTGGTAGTGCTTTTACAGTGAAGGCATCACAGTGAGGTCCCACTCCCACCTAGGTGATCACCAACTGCAGGATTAATCAAAAGAATCATAGGCAACTACATTGAAAGAAAAACAGAGATTTAGTAGGTAATACATATACATTTATATTACAGCTTTAGAAAGACTGAGGAAACACTACTACCACCATGACACAGCAAAGAAAAGAATACCACACATTATAACAAAAACTAGCAATAGTAAACTATTCTGAGCAACAATGAGCATGGGATTTGAAAACCAAAGTTATGAAATCTTCAAGTCAGGGAAAATTTACTCAAAGTCTCTACTCTGTAGTTGACAAGGTTTAGCCTTTTATTCACGCATAACAAAGGCCTGAAATGTTGATGGTGAAGAATTACGTTGTTCCCGGTTGGGTAAGTGGGGTTGGCGTGGGCTATTGTTCAGGTAATAGAAGATCCTGCAGTGAGTTGGTGTAGCATTTTATCTAATCATCCTCACCAAGGGGCCGATTACGAGTCTGGTGGTCCGCGGGGAGGGGTGCGAGGGTCTCCCAACCGCCCTGTTATGATTAGGGCGGTTGGACCACCATTGCACCCTGTCGATAGTTCGGCTGTCAAGAGGCATCAATATGCCTAGCGGAACTGCCGCTGTCCTGCCAAGCATATTAGGAGCTTTTCCCTCCATGAAAACCCAGAGAGGAAAAGCCCCCTTTTGCCTCTGGTCCCTGGGGTGTATGCAGGGGGGCAAAACATGTGGCCCCCTTTGTGCTTGCATCCCAGTTCATGCACGGCATGGACTTTTTAGTCCATGCTGTGCAGGAAATGTTTTTGGCATTCCCATTGCGGTGCCCATTTGTAGAGGCACCGCTATGGGAACGCCCCCCCAAAAAAACATCAGACAGGAGGAAACTCCTAATCTGGTGGACGGCCTGACCACGGCTTTGGTGGTGCAGCGTCAGGGCGGTCCTGGCCCACACCACCAAAGTTGCAATCAGGCCCCAAGAGTGTGATATATATATTACGACTACCTCCAAAAAAGTCACACAGCCTGGGGGAAGGGTTTGATGAATGGATGGGAAAGGGGATTTTGGGAAAGATGTGACAAAGACAAACACAACACAAGAACAATATTCATGAGAAGATGAGCAGCCCATCATCATCATCATCAATCTGTTCTGGAAGGAAACGAAGGAATGAGTATGATACAGTGCAGTTAAATGCATGTGCAAACAGTCTTTCTGCCTCAAAGACCCAAGTTATCAATATCTAAATCTTCTGTTTTCTAGGTTTGAGAAAATCAAATGATGGAGGAGTGAATTTAACCCAAACAGTTCTGAAAATATGGTTGTTATAAGAAAAATTATACTGTATTGCCAAATTGGGTGGTGCATCTGCATTCTCCTCATTAATGTCCGTCACTCTTGGGTGCCTGTCTAGATCTGTCCTGTAGGTAAGCAGGAGTGTTGAGCTCAGCTTTCACCTTTTGTTCCTGCAGGAGACAAGAAGGTCTGTGGATTGTAAAAAAGAAACTGTATTGAGTCAAGTAGAAGGACAGAAGGAAAATAAGTTTCATGAGGGGTTTACCAAGAAGACTCAGAAGCAGAGCAGAAAACAAGAGGACTCAGAGTTTCACTTTTGCCATCAGTGCAACACAGACACTCAGCAGCATTTCCCAAATCACTGCATCTCTCTCCATTCTACATAGCTGAGTACTAGGCCTCAGCGTCATAGTTCCCCTTTGAATTCAATAACTTCGTTCTTCTAGCTGTTGAAGAGGTAGTCCCGCCCTGAGTCCTTCCATCCTCCTCCTGACTCTGAGTAAGTCCGTCCCAGTCCTGACCCTAGCAAGATAGACTTGTAGTGCACCTCTGTTGAAGAACAAGTAGAGAAACAGAATTGTAGTACTTTGCATAGGTTTGTGTTTGTTAACCAAAGTGACTGGTCTGGTCTCTGAAGAACCAGAAAAAAAGGAGTGGACTCTGCAAGTAAATCTTTCTACGTGTGAAAAGGGCCAATCCCCTTCAGGACAAATGAGCACCCATTAGGCCCCAAACATTGAAAATCTTCAAAATCAAGTTTACAAATTAGTTGAACACCCTCACTCACTGTCTGCCACCACATGAATCATCAATTATCACTTACAATCACTCAATAAAATATATCACTCATTGATGCAATAGTTACCTGTTCCAATCCAAGTACTGTGGTAGGTACATAAGCGTATCTCCTCTTTGATGCGAGGAACACTTTAGAATTTGACAGTCTTGTAAATCAAATGATCCTCTGGGGCAGTCCATCTAGGTGATGAAAAAAAGAAGGATAGGAGTGGACTGTACAGGTAAATTTTGGCTAAGTATGTTTGGCCAATCACCTTCAGGAAAAATAATCACCCATCGCGCACCAAACATTGCAATTCATTGAAATCAAATTTACTATTAATTGAACACCCTCCCTCTCTGTCTACCACCACATGAATCATCAATCATCACTCATAATCACTCACTCATTGCAGCAATAGTTATAGTTACCTCTTTCAATACAAGCATGGATAGGTTAGGTAGAAAGTACACAATTGTATCTTTGATGCAGGCAACATATTTAAATTTGGTATTGGCACTCTTGTAAATCAATGATCTTCTGGGGCAGCCCTGCTAAGTGATGCAAAAAAGGATAGGCATGTGAGGGAGGCAGGCATTGTCTCCATTGTCATTTAGGAATTGTGGAGGAATCTTCACAGCAAACTGGTCCAACTGCAATTCAGCCACATATGTGACAAAACAATTGTAGGGCAGCATACATCTGACACAAATATAATGTTCCACTTGCTACTTTTTTTTTGCAAAGAAAGAAGCTCAAAGAAAATTAATACTCAGTCTGGGAAGTAGAGTTTGTCCTCAAACTCAGGTGGTTCACCCAGAAGTTGGTCAGATAACACACTTGATTCTGACCAATCCTCCATCTCCTCCTGTGCTGTTTCAGGAATAGTGTAATTGTGTGGAATGAAATGTTGGTTCATTTTGATCATGGTCAGTCTCTCCACGTTTTGAGGCAAGAGACTGGTCCTTCTCAATGTTACATCTGTTTCAGATGCACTGAACATACACTCAGCAGACACACTGGTTGCAGGCAAAGCCACTTACTTTATTGCCAGTCTGCTGAGCTCTGGCCATTGGCGGATCTTCCCAATAGCAATAAATCAATGGGTTTTGATCCACATATACCTCTTTTGGATCATCTGGATACTCCTGGAACATTCTCTGGACGGTCATTGGTGCTGCCACTTGCTCGACCTCTTTTGCCATCGCCTCTGTACTGGACTTAAGCCTTGCTATTTGATGCCAATCTGGTTGCTGGTGTTGGCTGCTATGATACAAGACTGCCTTCCCTGGAAGTTGAAGGTGGCAGCCCAGAACTGCGGAATGAAACTCTAAGTTCCAACCATTCTTCTTCCAAGTCTCTGGCTTGCTCAACAATCCACCTCTTGAATTTTGAAACATCTCCTTTAGAAAAAGGAATAAAAGTGGGCACCATTATTTTGCACAGTGGATCAAGTAGTGTGGCACAGATGTACTGTTTGGAAATTGCTGTCATTGTGCAGCCTTCCAATACAAGCCAAGAGAACAAGCAAGCTCTCAACCAACCACGTGTTTTCGTTCACACCTGTGAGTGCAAACCTTTCAGACACCTTCCTTAGCTGGCGTTGTAGCAGATGCAATAAAAGGATAGCTTGACCCATTGTACTGTCCTCCTTGCTAAATTCCCATGTGAAAACCTCAAAAGGAAGTAGCATCTGTGTCAGTCAATTGACTAGGCCCCATTTGTCCACATCCATGGTCATAGCTTTCCCAATTGCATCCCCTCCTGTTTGATTGACATAGTCAATTATCTATTTGTATCGCACAAACAGACATTGCAACAGGTCTAGTTCCAACGTTTTAGCATCTCCTGTATCAGGGCTTTAACAGGTACTCTATTAGCACACTGAATAGTCCGCAACTGCTTCCGGGCTATAAAAGAATGGCTGAAATGAGTGCATATTCCTCTGCAGGTTGTCAGTATGTTGCTGACTATGTCTTTTTTTTAGAAGTCTTACACCACTAGGTAGATGCAAAGTAACAAATACAGGACCTTGAAATAGCCACTGTCTGCCACGGCCTTGACTATGATACTGCCATTGTCTGTGACAACAAATCAATACTGAGACCTCTTTGTCACAGCCATTCAGACACCTTGCTATTAATGTTGTCCAAGATGTTCGCAGCTGTGTGTGATTTCTCCATGACGAACATGGCTACTGTTGCATGCTGTCGTACTCTCTTAAAACCTTCTTCAGGGCCAAGACCTGTAGCTTGCTTTTGCTTTACCCCCGCAAAAGAGATCCAGTGTGCAGCGATGCAGATATAATCAGTCAACTAACAACTGGTCCACATGTCTGTTGTCACATGGATAGTGTGAACAACATTTTGCTGCAAAGCTTGTCCAACCAATTGCAGCACACCGTGACGCAGTGCTAGAACAGCAACTTGAAAGCTTCCATTTTGGGCAGATGGCTACCACGAATTCTAAGAATCCCACTCTTGCCACAAAGAAAACAGTTGAAAGTCCAGCGCTAACATTTTTGCCAGCTTCCTATCATACAAGCGTGCCATTGGGTGGTTGCGTTCGTAGGGCCCCTCCTGCCTAAACCTGCCCGTAATAGTAGCCTGTATTGTTTTCTTCTTTTCTGGGGCTATAGATGCAGGCAATGTAGGACTCCTCTGTGTCACCTTCCACAATGATTATCTTGTTGTCGTTCACCTCCTCATCATCCACTTCCATAATTCTAAGGCTTTCAGGGACATTTCCCTTCCCTTGGCTCTCCTAGTGTCTCCTGGACTCTGGTGAGGTCCACACCATGTCCCTATCATCATCATCCGAAGTGGTGCTTCGAGAAAAAGGTGGAGTAGTACCCTTCCTTTTTCTTGCTGGAGGTCTGGGAGCCAATGATTCTAAAAGAGGATGTTCTTGCTCGCAGGTAGCTTGACCTGCTCTGCTCCAACATCAAGAATATGTACTATTGCTGGCTGCACCAGCTGTCCACTTTACTCTGTTTCCTAAAATAATTGGGCATTATTTTGCAAAAGGGACAAATCCAATTCAATGTCACTACTTGTCCGTGTCGCCATGATTGCAGTGGCTGCCTCACTGACAGACATGGTCTTGGGTTTAGGTTGGGGTGGTGCTGTTGATGTGGTAAGGCTGCTCCTAGCTTGCTCCCCGTAGGCCGGTGCAGCAGACACACAACGTTGTCCGAAAAAGGTTTGAGGTGACACGCCACTGGTGGAAAGCTGCTTCTTCTTACTGACCAGTTTCTTGGGAGCAACTTTCTTTGGGACCATCTTAAAGCTCTCAGTTGAGTGGCACTAAGCTGCACAAGACAAAAAAGATTAGAGGACTGACCACTGTACAGGCCTGCTCTTTGGCAGTACTGCGGGTAGTATCTCTTGTGCACCAAAAAGCATACAAGCTAGAAAAACATTTAGTGAAATCTAGCATTGTTGTAGTTTGAATTAGTACAGACAAAAGCAATAATAGTGTGGTTGGTTACTTAGGTAATAATAAATCAAATACTTTAAAGTCAAACCACACCACCATACCATAACATTTAATTTACCATCAACATAACACAACATACAGATAGAACTCTTTCCTTTATATCCATACATTCTAAAGGAGATACCGTTGGCACTCAGGGAACTGCATGGGTGAATGGAATAAAAATCTTTAAAAAACAAATAGTGTGCGCCTATGGCAGGCAATATGGTCCAGGGGAAATGCAATAATCATTAAAAAACTTAATGATGCTGATGTGTCTGCAATGCACCACAACCAGGGTGTCCAGGAGGAAATGGAATTATACCTAAAAAAAACTGAATGCTGTTGTACGGCTGTGTGCCTGTGGTGGATGGATGGAAGGATGGATGGATGGATTGATGGATGGCTGGATGAATGGCTGAATAGATGGATGGATGGATGGATGGATGGATGGATGGATGGATGGATATGTGGATGGATGGATGGATCAGCTGAGGCAAAACGCAAAAACAAATAATTAAAACATGTTTTAAAGTAAATCAATTTAAAATTTAAAAACATTACAAAATGTAAAGTAAAAAGAAAGAATGTAAAGAAAAAATAATAACTACAATTTAAAATTAAAAGAAAAAACAATAAATGATTACTTATGTTTGTATGGGAAGATGAGAAGAAACCTATTGTGAGACAAGGAGTTGCCAAATAAAAAGAAATGCAAAACAATGCATGTAATATATATGCACTGTTCAACAAAATCATATTCTAAATATTTATACAACAGTGATCCTCAAGCATATTAATAAACGGATATCACATCCATCCATTCAAGCCTATGGCAAAGTCACACTGGCTGGATGCACAAAATGACTGTCATTAACATGGTCAAACAACAACTGTAAGCAAGGAGGCATGGGGAACAAAGAACGCGTGCAAGCCTATGGCAAAGGTACACTGGCTGGATGCACAAAATTGCTGCATGGCCAGCCAGTGCCACATGGTCAAACAACAACAGTGAGCAAGGAGACACAGAGAACAAAGAACACATGACAAAGCACACTGGCTGGATATACAAATGGCTACCAGCCAGTACCACATGGTCAAACGGCAACAGCGTGCAAGGAGGCATGGGGAACAAAGAACACATGCAAGCCTATAGCAAAGGCACACTGGCTGGATTCACAAATGGTTGCCAGTCAGTGCAACATGGTTAAACGACAACGGCGAGCAAGGAAACATGGGGAACAAAGAACACATGCAAGCCTATGTCAAAGGCATACTGGTTGGATGCACAAAATGGGTGCCAGCTTGCGCCACATGGTCAAACAACAACAACAAGCCAGGAGGCATGGGGAACAAAGAGCACATGCAAGCCTATGGCAAAGTCACACTGGCTGAATGCACAAAATGTCTGCCAGTGCCACATGGTCAAACAACAACTGCAATCAAGGAGACATGGGGAACAAAGAACGCATGCAAGCCTATGGCAAAGGCACACTGGCTGTATCCACAACATGGCTGCATGGCCAGCCAGTGCCACATGGTCAAACAACAACAGTGAGCAAGGAGACACAGGGAACAAAGAACACATGACAAAGCACACTGGCTGGATACACAAATGGCTGCCAGCCAGTACCACATGGTCAAACAGCAACAGCGAGCAAGGAGGCATGGAGAACAAAGAACACATGCAAGCCTATAGCAAAGGCACACTGGCTGGATTCACAAATGGCTGCCAGTCAGTGCAACATGGTCAAACAACAACAGCGAGCAAGGAGGCATGGGGAACAAAGAACACATGCAAGCCTATAGCAAAGGCACACTGGCTGATTGCTCAAAATGGCTTCCAGCCTGTGCCACATGGTCAAACAACAACAGCGAGCAAGGAGGTATGAGGAACAAAGAACAGATGCAACCCTATGACAAAGGCACACTTGCTGGATGCACAAAATGACTGCCTGCCACATGGCCAAACAACAACAGAGAGCAAGGAGGCAAGGGTAGCCAAGAGAACACATTCAGGCCTATGAACACAGACAGGTCTAAGGCACACACACGCACACCAGACAGACAAAGGAGGCATAGTAACACTGAAAAAAATCGCTACCATTCATTCAGCAATGCCAAACACGAACATTATGAGCTATAAAATCTTTACAACAGCACACATTATCCCAATGCACACTTTTTATTTAATCCAATGCCATCCCAGGCCTAAATGATGTTTAAAAACAACATATACGACAGAAACAATTCTTTAATTAACACATTTTAGCACTGTCTTGGACCTACTAACTGGATGGCCCATTTGCAAAGTAGGCCACATAGTAAAATAAATAAATATTGCATATTTAATAAACATGGGGAAAATGTACCGCCCTGTGCAACATTGTTCCTTTACACAAAAAGAAAAATTAAATGCAAAAATATAACTTTAGCGCCTACTGAAACCGCAGGCCATCCACCACAATAAATATGAATAAAAATAAATACTGGTGCATTCCCTCTATCAAACAAACAACACCCTTATACAAGAGTTTTTGAACTTACTTGTGAAATCTCAAATACAAAGTCCTTGAATCCAATGATATATATGTAGCAGACAAAGAGAGTGATCCTTCCAGCTCCACATTCATTGAAAGCGACCAGGTGATGGAAAAGCACTGGGAGGAGCCTGCTGGATGGGAACAGGAAGTTGGAGTCTCTGGGGCACTTACTTCCTGTTGGAATAAAAAGTTTCAAAAAAGGGTTCTCGCACAAAAAAACAACTCCAACGGTCCATTGGAGAAGTAAAATCACTTGAAAACCTCTTATTGTGGATGTATCTACTTCTTGAGCACAAAAGCTCTTGAGTGGTGTGTTCACAATCGTGAGCCGTACTACATTGGTGCCGTTGTGGCCAGAAGGAATGTGAGCAGGGGCGAAGTCTTGCATGCACTCGCTAGCAGCCCGAGAATATTGTAGCATTTGCAAGCGAGTGCTAAAACAAATGTCAAGCATGCAAACAGAAAAGAACACTCCACTTTGTGCCTGAAGGTGGATCCAGGAACTCCACACTCTGCAGCAAAGGGCAGAGTCCCCGAAATCCTCAAATTCTGAGAGTGGAGCAAAGTTTACTGCCAGTGTCTACTTACCAGTAGATTTTTGGAAAGGTTACTGGCTGTGCTCCTCCAAAGGGCCTTCACCTTCTTCAAGGCCCTCTCAAAAACTGGAGTTGCGCTTTGACTCCACATATGCCAACTGTAGACAGCTTCTTGAAGCACATGTGGCATGTAAAAGCAGTTTGCTGTTCCACGGCAAACTTTTAGGATAGCAGTCTTGTATCTTTGGGGGCACAAATCTCCTATCTCATCACCAGTTGTAGCGTCATGCCCAGCTCGGCAGTTGGTAACAAACTACACCACAAATGGAGCTTTGGTTTGCATGCCTTTATTCTTCAGCATGCAACTATTTACTGAACGCACTGCATCACAACCTTTATTAACCACACCCTGTCACACCCACCAGATTACATAATACTTGTAAGGAGTCTGCTGAGGACCACTAGAGGCTTCATACACACAAACATAGGACATGACAGGGGTCAGAGTGAATCTCTTAATAAGCTCAAAGCTGATGATGAATATTTACGATTTATGCAACCATGTTTCTCGAAGGAATAATTGTTTTGCCTTTCTGCTCAGGGTGATAAGATGAATCCTATGTTTATACTGCAATGATCAGCTCCCTAGAGCATTCTCAATTGCATGGTAATTCAGAATTGGCAATTCAGAACCAAAAATCACTGATTCAAAGGTAGCTGGTAATTTTCGGTTGCAAAATTCTTACCTTTTTATGAGTTATCCCCTGTGGAAGGGGGAATTGCTGGGGAAATTGGTGTTACCATACCACTTTCTGAAAGGACTTTCCAACTCCTGAACCATTTTTCAAAGACATATTTCACAAGTTTAAAGTATACCTTGTTGCCATATCCCAGAAAAACCCATTGGTCTGGTAATTTCACATGCAGAATTACTGCACAACGTTAAATTCCCGCTTCTACTTGTAACTTTTGTTTCCAGCTGAAAGGTAATCAAGGCCCTAAAAATGAGGGCCACAACAGGGCTATTGTCAATTTTCTCAATGTGGAATCAAAAACAACAGCAATGGCTGAGAACAAATAGTACTTTCATGGGAGTTTGAACAACATAATGATTTGGTGAATCGAGTTTAATTTAAAAACTGAGTTCAAACTACAGCTTTCCATCACAAACTCAGAGTGCCAGCTAGTCAGTGAGCCTTCCATGTCCATGGTACTAAGCATTGAAATGTGAATAATCCTCCAAAATGCTTTAATTGCTGTATATTTCCTCAGTAGTAAGGCCTAAGGTTTGGATCTCATTTATCCTAACCCAGCTCCATTTTCATGTGTGAGGTATGCAGCAGAGAGGCAACTGCCAGGATAAGAGGTAAATTAAATTGATGACCTGTGCCTTTTAATGCTTAAAAAACAATTGTTCATCCCTCTAAGAAATGAGATAACCAGTTATATAATTGCATTGGTAATGTCAAAGTGCTTTTATTAATTAGAAAAATAATGGCTTATTCATATAAGCTCAGCTTAGCATGACTAGGCCATGGTCAGCTTGTGTTGTCAATCTATTCATATTAGCAGAAAGAAATATGCACTTTTTTAATGTGAACAAGCTTTTTCATTTATATGTGTTTCTCTGTGTGCTTTTCCCTTTCAGAAAATCTGTGCAATAGAGACGTAATCAATGGTCTCTGTAATAATACATTTTTTAATTTGTATTCCTCTCAAAGTGTCTATGTTCAGGGTGTTGCTTTCTCTGTAACTTTGAAGGTTCTGTATTCAAGCCTTTCCAACTTTCCTAGGCACCATTAATTAGCTGAACTGTCTATTGTATTGCCGTATTACATAAACATCAGATCATATCCTTCATTTGCAATGCACTCCTTATTGATTAATATGCAGTACAAGTAAGTGTTTCTAGATGTGTCTTAATGAGTTTATTTCATATATATATTTCATATTCATTGGCTCACTAGAATGATACATTGCTACTTCAACCTTAATATGTCACATCTTACTACTGAATGTATGTGCATTTTGTGTCTAAAACCTTATAAAAGATGATGGCTTGGGGATATATGTCAATCTTTCTTTGACTTTCTTTGCCTTTCTAATTGTGCAGGCTTTATGCTAGTCTGTTTTTTTATTTATATTTTGCCTTTTCTAGCTTTCCTTTGGAGGTAGACACTATGTTGACCCACTTGTTTAATTATACTTAGTTCTGGCTGTTTGCTTTCTTTGGAGGTTTACAATATGTTGATCCTATCATGTTATTTCCTTTTGAGTTACTGTTAGAACTGGGGGTCTCTAGTTGTCAGAGGTAGGTACCTTTGTCCAAATAGGGACCCTTGCTTCTAATCAGGGTAAGGGGGATACACAATTTAGATAACCCATGATCACTCCCTTGGTAGCTTGGTCTATCCCAAAGGCAATGTGTAAAGTATTTTGAAGTACTGGGTATTTTAAGCCCAGCGGTGCAGGGGAACACACCCTATGACTTCGGGGTTCTTCCTGTTTCAGACCTACAGAAACACAGAGTCTTCTGGGTGAAGTCAAAGATCAGTTTATTGGCTGCAGACCAATTACAGGTATCCTAGAAGTACAACAGCGTGTATGTTCTCAGGAGACTGCTGAAAATCACAGAAACGGGCTTCTCCTTAAATACAGAATTTCCTGCCTCAGGCATACATTCTTTAGTTTATGATATGGCCATTACACGTATACATTACAAAACGAAAAGGCAGTGTCATGATGACCATCCCACATTCCAGTTAAGCAAGCCCGCAATTATTTACACAGCAAAGCTCAGATCCCACATCAGATATCGATCGGCCCCAATAAACATGAGCATCTCCTGTTTTGGGAAACAAGCCATAAAGCAGGAACAGCCAGGTGTGAAAGAGATTAGCTGGAGGCTTGTGTAGGATGAAAAGACTTTATGGTGTGTCAAGCCCTGATACTAATCACAGGTGGCCAGAGGACGGGAAACTCCTGAGACCAGTTTGACCTGGGGCAGCGGAGCCAAGCTGCCCAGGTCACAGAAAAGTCAAGGAAAGGCACATGTGCTCTAAAAGGCCCGTTTTAGCTTCATGCTATATAGCCTATGTGAGGGCAACCATAAGATGGCCACCGATACAAAATGAAACCCACGCAGTGATGTGAAATAGCGTATACACAGTGCATTCACAGCTAAAACGTTACAGAAAGCACTTGTACATACCGTATTAACCATTTGCGGTACACTATTACCGGGATAGACAGGGGTAGGGCCCTGCCTCCTACGCGGTCCCAAATTGCAAAGTACGACAATTTGTACCAACACTCACAGTAACACAGTAAAAACACCACATAAGGACACCACACCAGTTTAGAAAAATAAAGTATCTTTATCCAATCTACACTAGACCAAAACAACAAAAATCCAACATACACAGGAAAAGGTTTTCAGTAAAATGTCTTTCAAAACGGATGTTACCAAAAATAGACTGGTAGACTCTGTATTTCTTTATGCAAAAGAGTACTAGGGCAAAACAGTCCTTGAATTGTAGTAAATTATGTGCACAAACCGTGGTATTATAAACATATGTCACTTCAGCACTGATGGACGGTGCCCCTGCTGTTCTGAACATTTCAATACTCTAAGGCTGACTCCGCTGCCAGTGAAGAGAGTATTCCCCCAAATGCGTGGTAACTAAGACGGGAGGTGTAACACAGGCCCACGGTACGGTTGATCTCTTGCGATCAAGAACGGGCCGGTGAGATCACCAGGAGAGGAGGCCCCGTTGTTAATTGCCAGTTCCTTGTAAACACGCAACCCGCCTATAGTGCTAGAGGCACTCTTGTGGTCTGACACCCTGTGATGACCTTTGACTACCATTATTTTAATAGACTTTGATTGAAATGTTATCCTAGCCTTGATGTACGATGTCCTGCATATGCATGTTTCTCTTAAAAGTTTCTTTCTTGTAATCTTGCAGTATTTCAGTGGGAGCTGTCATGGAGTAGGACAGCCTCGCCAAGAACAGAACATGTGGGATGTGCATTTGAAAGAATGAGAGGGAGAGAGAGGTGTGGAATGTACTTTCTGGTCTCGAAGTGCAGTGTTGTGAGCAGTGATTACATTGAGAGATGAAGTATGTGATGTTATAGAACATTGAGAGATGAAGTATGTGATGCTATAAGCAGTTGTTCACAAATGAACATTTTGTTGTATATTGGTAGAATTGTGAAGTTCTTACTATTGGCTTTGACATGGTCTCATGTCATCCTGAATTTTGACTTTGCCTTGCTTGAGCTTTATCTGCATGCACAGCAGCACTTGCAAGTTGTTTGGGTTAATCACGTTCAAGAATTGTTTTTGTGAGAGATTGTTTAATGTACCTGGAAGGCTTTGTGAGCTTCGTCAAGATAAAGGCTGGAACATGCAAGATTGGGAGAGGGAACGTGGGAACTCCTTCCTGCCAGGGAATGCCTGCTTGGAAGCTGGCCAGTTCTGGTAAGATTACTCTGACACGGGGGAAGGTTTCTCCCGAACCTTCTAGTGTGTTTTGAGATTATAAAGCTGAGGGTTGTTGACTTACAAAACCAGGAGTTTGGAATCCGAATAGGGACGGACGCGTCCACTTCGGCGAGACCCTGGTTGCTGAGGCTCTTAACCACGGCTGTTTAATTCCCCCAGTCAGGAGTGGGCTAAGATGCAGTGTTTGCACCAGGTGAAGTATTAAGTTTTGACTAGTGCCATTGTGATGCGTAGTTCCAGTGGCTGTGGTCATTTGAGGTGCTTGAGCTTTGATTATTGCCATTGTGATGTTCGGCCAGTGGCTCTGATCATTTGAGGTGCTTGAGTTTTGATTATTGCCATGTGATGTTTGGCCAGTGGCTTTGATCATTTGAGGTGCTTTCTTTGTGATGTGTGAGTGTTTTGAGGAGCACATCCAAAGTAATCATTTGATGTATATATATCGTTCTGATCTCTTGCAGGACGTCCAGCATATTATATTTTCTTGAGAGTTGTTTCATTTTATTTGCTGCTTGTTTATTCATGGTAATTCAGAATTGGCAATTCAGAACCAAAAATCACTGATTCAAAGGTAGCTGGTAATTTTCGGTTGCAAAATTCTTACCTTTTTATGAGTTATCCCCTGTGGAAGGGGGAATTGCTGGGGAAATTGGTGTTACCATACCACTTTCTGAAAGGACTTTCCAACTCCTGAACCATTTTTCAAAGACATATTTCACAAGTTTAAAGTATACCTTGTTGCCATATCCCAGAAAAACCCATTGGTCTGGTAATTTCACATACAGAATTACTGCACAACGTTCAATTCCCGCTTCTACTTGTAACTTTTGTTTCCAGCTGAAAGGTAATCAAGGCCCTAATAATGAGGGCCACAACAGGACTATTGTCAATTTTCTCAATGTGGAATCAAAAACAACAGCAATGGCTGAGAACAAATAGTACTTTCATGGGAGTTTGAACAACATAATGATTTGGTGAATCGAGTTTAATTTAAAAACTGAGTTCAAACTACAGCTTTCCATCACAAACTCAGAGTGCCAGCTAGTCAGTGAGCCTTCCATGTCCATGGTACTAAGCATTGAAATGTGAATAATCCTCCAAAATGCTTTAATTGCTGTATATTTCCTCAGTAGTAAGGCCTAAGGTTTGGATCTCATTTAGCCTAACCCAGCTCCATTTTCATTTGTGAGGTATGCAGCAGAGAGGCAACTGCCAGGATAAGAGGTAAATTAAATTGATGACCTGTGCCTTTTAATGCTTAAAAAACAATTGTTCATCCCTCTAAGAAATGAGATAACGAGTTATATAATTGGCATTGGTAATGTTAAAGTGCTTTTATTAATTAGAAAAATAATGGCTTATTCATATAAGCTCAGCTTAGCATGACTAGGCCATGGTCAGCTTGTGTTGTCAATCTATTCATATTAGCAGAAAGAAATATGCACTTTTTTTAATGTGAACACGCTTTTTCATTTATATGTGTTTCTCTGTGTGCTTTTCCCTTTCAGAAAATCTGTGCAATAGAGACGTAATCAATGGTCTCTGTAATAATACATTTTTTAATTTGTATTCCTCTCAAAGTGTCTATGTTCAGGGTGTTGCTGTCTCTGTAACTTTGAAGGTTCTGTATTCAAGCCTTTCCAACTTTCCTAGGCACCATTAATTAGCTGAACTGTCTATTGTATTGCCGTATTACATAAACATCAGATCATATCCTTCATTTGCAATGCACTCCTTATTGATTAATATGCAGTACAAGTAAGTGTTTCTAGATGTGTCTTAATGAGTTTATTTCATATATATATTTCATATTCATTGGCTCACTAGAATGATACATTGCTACTTCAACCTTAATATGTCACATCTTACTACTGAATGTATGTGCATTTTGTGTCTAAAACCTTATAAAAGATGATGGCTTGGGGATATATGTCAATCTTTCTTTGACTTTCTTTGCCTTTCTAATTGTGCAGGCTTTATGCTAGTCTGTCATTTGATTTATATTTTGCCTTTTCTAGCTTTCCTTTGGAGGTAGACACTATGTTGACCCACTTGTTTAATTATACTTAGTTCTGGCTGTTTGCTTTCTTTGGAGGTTTACAATATGTCGATCCTATCATGTTATTTCCTTTTGAGTTACTGTTAGAACTGGGGGTCTCTATTTATTTATTATTTATTATTATGTTTTGGCTCTCAAAGAGGGCCACATAAACATGTACAAACAAAGCAACACAGTCATCAAAAGTACAAAAATTATAAAAACATAGTATTCGAACCGTAATAGGTACACTACAAGCCATCAGTCCCACAAGGCCGGGCCGGCACAATCTTCCTGAAAATTTAATAAATAGCTAAAAATCCTTTAAAAAAGTTAAAAACATAAGCACAGAACATTTCATTTGGTGGGCAATAAAGTGCATGAAGAAAATCTTGTAAAGTGACAATGCTGAGGCGTAGACAGATTACTTTAAGCCATCGCTTGCGCAAGCTACGTAACATAGGACAAATCAAAAGTACATGCATACAGTCCTGGTTATTTAATTTACATAGATTGCACAACGGTGAAGTGCCATGCCATTTGGACAGCAACACGTTAAGAGGGATTAAGTCATAGCGTAATAAAAACCAAAATCTACGTATCCCATGTGGCAAGTTCCACAGGGCATACGGTTGGGGCTGTTTCAACCTATAGGAGGAGATCAGCGGCTCCACATTCCTTTTATCTCCAACTGTTTTTTTGTCGGATAGAAAACAATACTCCCACGAAGCCTCCTTAAGGACCTGCTTTAACTGCGTGGGAGAGTAGGAGAAAAGAGCGCTTTCATCCAGTCTAAGGATTTTCACAGCCCCTCTAAAATTACCAACAAGTTTAGAGAACTCCTTAAAATTGCCCAAAAGTTCATTTTTTAGTAAAACTCGCAGGGTTCCTTCTCTCGCTCTGGCTAAGCTGGCTACCCACCTTATTAAGGCACACAGCCCCTGAACCCAGGCACTCCTGAGTCCGAAATCCAGCCTGCAGGCAGCCAGTAGACAGGCATTGTTAAGAGTCGAGAGGGATCTTAGGAGTTTTCCCTCAGTCTTGTGGCAAAAGTCCCAATATTTTATCTCTATTATTTCTATACCATACAAAATGGTTGCGGGGATTTTAGCTCTAAATACTTCTAGAAGGCTAGAAAAATGTCTTTTCCCCGTTGCCAGGTATAGGGACTTTAACCCATTGCCATGGGCAAGAGCTTTGCGAGAGCAATGCTCTATATGAAGATTCTCGCTCATATTGGCCGAGAATATTTTCCCTAAAAAGGTATAACAAGTTACGACCTCCAATCTAAGCCCTCCAATAGCCCAACCAAAATTTGTCGAGCGGCATTTCTTCCTACCAGCAATACACATCACTTTACTTTTATTAATATTGATCTTCATATGATGCTCCCCAGTAAAGTCCTGAAGAGCCTGAAGCCGATTTGCCAGCCCCACGGGAGTTAAGTCAAGCAATAACACATCATCGGCATACATCAGACAGGCTATTGACACCCCTCCTATCAACGGTGCGATCCCCTCACTATGGGACACAGCAGCAGGGAGGTCAGTTGTGTATAGGGAAAACAACAGGGGCGCCAATAAGCAGCCCTGTTTAAGGCCATTCTGAGATGGTATTTTGGCCGACAGACCCCTTTCGCCCCCCATTAAGACCCTGCACCAGGTCTCAGTGTGCAGAGCCCGCACCAATTCCAGCAGGGGAGTAGGGACACCCAGCGTCGCCAATTTTCTCCACAGCGTTCCCCGATCTACTTTATCGAACGCTGTGGAGAAATCAATGAAGGCGGCGTATACAACACCCCCTCTCACCTGGACATATTTATCAGTAATAACCTGAAGGGCAGTCAGGTTGTCCAGAGTGCCATGTTCCCTTCGGAAGCCAGTCTGTTCCAACGGCAAGATGTTGCGCTCCTCGACCCAATCAGAAAGAGATCTCAGGAGGCATTTCGCAAAGACCTTTCCGATGGAGTCGAGGAGCGCAACCATGCGATAGTTACTGGGGCTGTCCCTTGCTCCCTTTTTGAAGATAGGAACCAGAATGCTTCCTCTCCACGATGCAGGGACACGTTTGGAAAGATGGCATGCCCTAAACAGGGGGTACAAGATTTTACTCCAGGTTAAAGGGTCTTGTTTTAGGACCGTCATCGGAAGCTCATCCGGTCCCATGGCCCCAGAGGATCGCATATTTTTTATAGCCAACTCGATTTCCTTCTCAGAGGGAAGGAAGACCGAGTCATCAGGGGCAGCGTACATGAAGTTATCCACACCTGTGGTCCCGTTCCCTGCATATAATTCTCGGATATGAGAGGACCATAGATCTTCTGGTATAGCCATGGGAGTAGGGGAGTGGCGTGTACCACATCCTTTCCCGATTATTGCCCAAAAATCTTTAATGTTGCCATAAGCAGCAGATTCCCTTAATTTAATCCATACTTCATCCTCCCTGTCCCTTTTAATTTTTAGCTTGAGTCTGCTTCTCTTTCTTTTTAACCTAGCGATATCTTTCCCACGTTCCGGTACCCTTTCAACGTACTGTGCACGGATTAGTTTGTTTAATTCCCTATTCAGATTACGGAGAGTCAGAGAAACTACCTCTCCTTTTTTCCTAGGGGGGACAGTTTTTTAGCATTCAATAGAATCTTTACCATGAATTCCTCAAAACAAACTATTTCATTTCCGTTCCACTCTTCTATTTCCCTAAGGGTATCGGTCAGTAGCTCCTGCACCCCATTAATTGCAGCATTATTCCAGAAGCATCTTCCAGATGTCGAGTGGAAGGTAGCCTCCCTGCCATTTAGCGACCAGGATGCCGTATTCATAGAGTTTAACGAAATTGATAGTAACAATATACTGTGGTCGCTCAGAGTCGTGGGTGTGATCTTTAAGTCAAGAATCTGGGGAAACAGACTATAGCTGGCGATAGCATAGTCCAAAATTGATGACCCAAAGGGGGATTTGTGGGTATAATTTGCGGGGACGTCAGATGGAAATCTTCCATTTAAGATAATACCATCCCCGATCGCTAGTTCTTTTAACAAGATCTTCCCCCTTTTATTTGTCCTTAAGTTTTCAGGGAAGAGCGTCTGGGGGATGCAATGTGCTTCTTCCTTAGCTTTATCCCTGAAGAGTTTTAGACTAGCGTTTGAAACTTTACAATTCAAATCACCGATAAGCAAGATTACAGGAAAAGGAGGTGAATTTTTTATCTTATCCATATACTGGAGAACCCGCTGCAATTTATCATTAAAAGATTCCTCAGGCGGAATATACACATTGAAAATTACCATGGGGTATTTTACATTGTCATGGAACATATTTTCTAATGTTATTGTGTGGAAAAGTCTACTGGAGTCAATATAATGGGAAAATCTCCATTGAAACTTATTTGACAGTAAACAGGCGAGCCCCCCCCTAGCATGCCCTTTCTTAGAAGGCGCAGCCGGAACTTCCAAAACATAAAAATCTTTTAAAGGCGTTAACCTATCTATGCACCATGTTTCCTGGATGCACAATATATCAGCCTCCAGAGTGGATAAAAAGGTCATTTTCTCCGGGCTGCTATGGAATCCAGCCGCGTTCCAGGAGATTATGTTTAAGGCTGGGTTAAAGATGGTGGAACAATTTGGGGTTATCCTTATTTTTTGTTGCTAATGCACTATGGAGCCAATTCCACCGGTTATTGTCATCATTGAGTGTGGAATTCTCAACTAGTGGGAGAGGCTTCACGTGCGATACTGAGCGTTTTCCCCTGGAAACCCAAATTTTCAGGTCTCTCAGAGGAGAGGTTACCCCGTTTTGCTCACCACCCCTCAACCCCTGCTTATCGAAAGAGTTTGGCTTGCCTGGGGTAGAGATAGGTAGAATATCAATACCTAAGCGTTGAAAATTTTCAGCCTGTTCTAGTATCAAATTTGTTATGATAGGGGAATAAAATTTCACCCGAATACTCAAAACCCGACTTCCACCCAACAGAGTCACCAGTTCAATGTCTCTAGACTGAATGTGGTAGAGACATTCAACCTCACTGAAACGCTTGAGTAGCCAGGCTCTATTTAATAAGAGGTCAGTATCAAATAATGGAACAAAATCTAGTACACGCACATCCACAGGGGCCTTTGACGTATTTTCAGGCCGGGCCGGAGGGCGAGAATTTTCAGAGACAATTGTTACCACAAAGGGGGGGGCCAAAGGGTTTAAAATCCCAGATGGATAAGAAATTGGTCCTCCAAGTGCACTCCGAGAAGGAGAGCCTGGGAGAGAGCCCCCAATTTGTGGTAAATCTTCCTGGGAAGGCAGGCTGCCTTGTTCATTTTCCTCCTCCACTGAGGTTGAAGTGGTTAAATTCACATCCATGTCCACTTTTAAGGAAGTAGATAAGGATTCCCCATTCCTTATTTCATTCTCCCTTGTCTCTGTGCATTTTTGGAAAATGATCCTCCGTTGCTTCTTCTTTCTATACTTTCGAATTGATTTCCTCTTACTGGCTTTGGTACTTTTTTGTTTACCATATTTTCTCTTTTCTTCATTGACCTCAGATTTGTCGGCCAGGAGGTCTTTTCCGCCATCCGGGACAAAGATAGGAAATAATTCCTGAACCGTTTTGGGGCCTGGCAAGACTTTATCCTCCTCCTCTATCTCCAGGACTATATTCTTGATACAGTTAGAGGCTGCAGAATGAGGCATCTCCTTATGAGGGACCATAGAAGACTCTTCATTTTTCCTAACTAGTTCGCTTCTAATGGCTTTGAATTTCCCCTCAGATACAGATTGTTCAGGCTTAGGGGGAGAGGCCTTACTCGCATCCGGCACTTTCTGCAGCAATAACTTTAGGATCTGGGTAACTGATTCAAGGATACAGTCCGAGCTGCCTACAAATTTCCCTAGAAGCAGCAAAATTGAAGCAAGGAGTTGTTCCAGCGCGATCATGGACTCAGAGATCGGCTTTTCTCGTGCTTCCGCAGTGCAAATATTATCCAGGAGAATGAGGTCGGGGCTCTTGGAGGAGTTTAGCAAGTCAGATATTTCATGTCTATTTAGCGACGGGGTGCTACTATACAGCATTAACCCTGATGGGGTGGCTCCCCCCTGAACTTTAAATTGCTCCAGAGATTCCACTTTAGCAGGGCTTACGTAGCGTCCCCATAGTTCCAAATCAATGGATAGTGCAGACAGGTCATCCCCCAGCCTGTCATTCATGGGTAACTGAGGGATCGATGGTATGTGCACTGGCTCACTTATAATCGTCGGCTTCCCGTCTATAGGGTCCCGAAAGGGAGACCCTCCTACCATAGTTTGGGGGGCCCCCTGCTGGACCTGAGGAGATCGGGGTACAGAGGTAGTTGGTACGTGTACTTCCAGGGCTTTAGTATCTGGATTATGTAGAGTCGCACATTTAGTTTTTTTTATACCAAATAGATCCCAGAGTTCAGATAACTGACATTGTCCTTTCAAAGGAGGGTTGTTTACTGACTTGTTTCTTGTGCGGATGGTAGTTAATTTCCGAGCAGGTTTTTCTCCCACTACCCTTCCTGATCGTAAAATTTTAGACATTTTCCACAGTAGTAAAAAAGAAATGTAGCAATATAAAACGTATATAAGACTGGAATTGAGTCAGTCCCTGGCAAAGCAGGTAGGACCAGGGTGCAATATAGCTATCACAGTGCTTGCATCAAGTTACCCTTCTACTCAAGTGGGCACAAATGCAGACAAGTAATTACAATGTATACAAATGAGAAATAAGGGACCGGGCCCAGCCCGGCCTACCTCGGTCACTGAGGGCCACAGAGGGCCCGCCCTTTGCCCGGGCTTCGCCCGGCGTCCCGCTCGCGTCCCGCGGAGCTGGGGCTATGCTTTAATTTATGCGCCTCCAGACGCGCTGCTCGACGATGTCACTTCCGCCCCTGGGAGTTGTAGTTCCAGCGTCCCTCCCCACTGCGGCCGCGAGGAGCTGGAAACTGCGGCGGCGGGAGGGACTCGACCAGCGGGGTTAGCGGTGTCAGCGGAGAATAGCAGGGTTCTTTGGCCACAGGTAGCTTCACAGCGAGAGGGTGCTCCAAACAGCAGAGGTATGCCCGCTCCACCGGGGCTATGCTTTAATTTATGCGCCTCCAGACGCGCTGCTCGACGATGTCACTTCCGCCCCTGGGAGTTGTAGTTCCAGCGTCCCTCCCCACTGCGGCCGCGAGGAGCTGGAAACTGCGGCGGCGGGAGGGACTCGACCAGCGGGGTTAGCGGTGTCAGCGGAGAATAGCAGGGTTCTTTGGCCACAGGTAGCTTCACAGCGAGAGGGTGCTCCAAACAGCAGAGGGGTCTCTAGTTGTCAGAGGTAGGTACCTTTGTCCAAATAGGGACCCTTGCTTCTAATCAGGGTAAGGGGGATACACAATTTAGATAACCCATGATCACCCCCTTGGTAGCTTGGTCTATCCCAAAGGCAATGTGTAAAGTATTTGTACCAACACTCACAGTAACACAGTAAAAACACCACATAAGGACACCACACCAGTTTAGAAAAATAAAGTATCTTTATCCAATCTACACTAGACCAAAACAACAAAAATCCAACATACACAGGAAAAGGTTTTCAGTAAAATGTCTTTCAAAACGGATGTTACCAAAAATAGACTGGTAGACTCTGTATTTCTTTATGCAAAAGAGTACTAGGGCAAAACAGTCCTTGAATTGTAGTAAATTATGTGCACAAACCGTGGTATTATAAACATATGTCACTTCAGCACTGATGGACGGTGCCCCTGCTGTTCTGAACATTTCAATACTCTAAGGCTGACTCCGCTGCCAGTGACGAGAGTATTCCCCCAAATGCGTGGTAACTAAGACGGGAGGTGTAACACAGGCCCCCGGTACGGTTGATCTCTTGCGATCAAGAACGGGCCGGTGAGATCACCAGGAGAGGAGGCCCCATTGTTAATTGCCAGTTCCTTGTAAACACGCAACCCGCCTATAGTGCTAGAGGCACTCTTGTGGTCTGACACCCTGTGATGACCTTTGACTACCATTATTTTAATAGACTTTGAGTGAAATGTTATCCTAGCCTTGATGTACGATATCCTGCATATGCATGTTTCTCTTAAAAGTTTCTTTCTTGTAATCTTGCAGTATTTCAGTGGGAGCTGTCATGGAGTAGGACAGCCTCGCCAAGAACAGAACATGTGGGATGTGCATTTCAAAGAATGAGAGGGAGAGAGAGGTGTGGAATGTACTTTCTGGTCTCGAAGTGCAGTGTTGTGAGCAGTGATTACATTGAGAGATGAAGTATGTGATGTTATAGAACATTGAGAGATGAAGTATGTGATGCTATCAGCAGTTGTTCACAAATGAACATTTTGTTGTATATTGGTAGAATTGTGAAGTTCTTACTATTGGCTTTGACATGGTCTCATGTCATCCTGAATTTTGACTTTGCCTTGCTTGAGCTTTATCTGCATGCACAGCAGCACTTGCAAGTTGTTTGGGTTAATCACGTTCAAGGATTGTTTTTGTGAGAGATTGTTTAATGTACCTGGAAGGCTTTGTGAGCTTCGTCAAGATAAAGGCTGGAACATGCAAGATTGGGAGAGGGAACGTGGGAACTCCTTCCTGCCAGGGAATGCCTGCTTGGAAGCTGGCCAGTTCTGGTAAGATTACTCTGGCACGGGGGAAGGTTTCTCCCGAACCTTCTAGTGTGTTTTCAGATTATAAAGCTGAGGGTTGTTGACTTAGAAAACCAGGAGTTTGGAATCCGAATAGGGACGGACGCGTCCACTTCGGCGAGACCCTGGTTGCTGAGGCTCTTAACCACGGCTGTTTAATTCCCCCAGTCAGGAGTGGGCTAAGATGCAGTGTTTGCACCAGGTGAAGTATTAAGTTTTGACTAGTGCCATTGTGATGCGTAGTTCCAGTGGCTGTGGTCATTTGAGGTGCTTGAGCTTTGATTATTGCCATTGTGATGTTCGGCCAGTGGCTCTGATCATTTGAGGTGCTTGAGTTTTGATTATTGCCATGTGATGTTTGGCCAGTGGCTTTGATCATTTGAGGTGCTTTCTTTGTGATGTGTGAGTGTTTTGAGGAGCACATCCAAAGTAATCATTTGATGTATATATATCGTTCTGATCTCTTGCAGGACGTCCAGCATATTATATTTTCTTGAGAGTTGTTTCATTTTATTTGCTGCTTGTTTATTCATGGTATTATTCATTCATTTAATTGCTGCATTTATCAAGTGTGTTATTATTGCTTGCATATAAACATATATATATCTCTTTGTGTATTTTAATGTTGTGCATTTGGCATCTGGGAAAGTCTTTCTGTTAGAGAGCATTGTGTAAAATTAAACCCCAAGCCTTATCCTTAAAGAGAGAGTCCTTGCATTTTGTAAAATAAAACCCTTTTCTAAAGGTGTTGTTTGTTTTGTGTTAATGTCTTTTGCTTTGCCGAGTGTTGAGCCATCGTGTGGGAGCTGTATTATCTGATAGGCGAAAGCAAGACACCGCCCCAGGCAGCGCCACACACAGCGACTCAGGACTTTAGTCTGAGCATTACCTGGGGGTTGCTTGGTTTCCTTAGTACTGCGGCCTGAGCGTCAGGAAGACAAGGCAGGCACCAGCTCACAGATCCTTCAAACTCCAGGCTGGCGTCCTGCTGGACGGCCCCGTCGGCAGTGTCCGGGCATCCCAGAGGAATCCCGGTTATCAGGCAATGCCTCGCAGCGGAGTATGCTGCAGCACTGCCTTCTCTCCTGCGATAACAATCCTTGGCTCTAGACTCGGGCCAGCGGTGGTGAACGGCATGAAGCACTTTTAACAGTTTCCTCTTCTGGGTGAAGCACGTCACAGCTTCCTGGATTGCATAGGGGAACACGAGCCCGAAGGCATACAGTTGCTAGGCAGACCCTCCATGTTCTCTTTCCCCAGCACCAAGAACTCCACGAAGGTCACAGGGCAGGCAGGACTGTGTGCAGACACAAGCACACAGCATCGCTGGGACGGCTTTGGAAACTTTGATGTTCCTGAGTTTCCACAAAAGGAGGCCAGCTCTCACAGGCCCTTGGAGACTCTTCTTCAAGCAGGGGGATGGACACAGCACACAGCAAGGTCCCTTGTCCTTTACTCAGAAGCAACAGCAAACAGCAGACCAGCCCCAGACACACAGGTAGGGCAGTACTTCTCCTCAGTCTCTTCAGCTGTTCTCTTTGACAAAGGTTCCTGTTGATCACAAAGTAGTCTAAAATTCAGAAGTTTCAGTTCTAATATATTTATACGCCAAAAAGTCTTTGTTCTCTTTGTGTAAGGGGCTCTAAGCCCAGTCCAAACCAGTTCTGGGTGTACTCTGCCAGTGCACAACTTCTTTCTTTGTCAGTGAGGGCCTGGGTCCCAGACACAACACAGGAGGCAGAGCCAGTCTTTTGTGGCAGGCAGGCACAGCCCTATTCAAGTACAGGTGCTACCCCTCCTACCACTCCAAATGCAGATCAGCCTATTCATCCTAGTGCTGACTCACCCAGACTCCTGGAGCCAGGACACCTCACCAGCCCCTCTCACTCCAAAAGCCAGACAGTCAATCGACAACCAAGCAGAGGCACCCAGAAAGGTTGAACAAGAAAAATAGCCACGTTCTAAAAGTGCTATTTTCAAACACAGAATTTGAAAATTATCCTTCCTAAAATATGTGCTATTAAATTCTGAGTTCAGCGATACCAGAATCCAATTTTCTATCTTACTCCTCTGGGAAGATATGCTTGTAACATGTTACAGAGCATTCCCCATTCTGTCCTATGGGCAAGATAGCCGTTCAATAGTGAAAAACGAAATTGCCAGTATTTCACTATCAGTACATGTCCTGCCTTTCACATACACCGCACTTGCCCAGGGGGGTACCTTGGGCCTTCCATAGGGGTGTCCTATGTGCAAGGAAAGTGAAGGGTAGGGCCTGGCAAATGGGTGCACTTGCCAGTTCGACATTGCAGTTAACAAACTGCACGCAGGCATTGCGGTGGCAGGCCTGAGACATCTTTTCCGGGCTACGCAGGTGAGTGGCGCAATCAGCGCTGCAGGCCCACGCGTAGCAGTTGGTTGACCAGCCCTGGCACACGTGGTGCACTTTACTAAGGGCCAACTAGTAAACCAAATATGCCAATCAGGTAGAACCAACCATATTCACACTTTACACAGGTAGCACTTGCACTTTGACACTGATCAGCAGTGGCATAGTGCCCAGAGCATCTATGCCAGCAAAATGACATCCAGCACAGCATCAAAAACACAGGAGGTAGATGCAAAAAGTCAGGAAAAAACACGCCAAGGATGTCAGGTATAACAGTTACTATTTAGATATTAGTTGTTATTGTTTCATTAACAAACTTTTGCCTTCTGAAATGTTCTTAACATTAAATAAACCTTTAATTTTTAACTGAAACTCTGTCTCATGTATGTGTATTTGATAGGCTTAGGGGAGGCGTATCCAGAGGTTGTGAAGTGAGTAGTAGAGAAGGGTGGGCAGGCAAGTGTACGGAGAACTGACCAGCAGTTTTTTGATCAAGTGAAAAGTAATTGCATTTTCACTTTTGGCAGGATACAGGGAGAGGCTACAGTGTTGATGTTAGCTGTGACTGAGCTAGCCCTCTATTTAAACAAATGTTTCTTCACGGGTAAGCCAGTTTCTCATCTACTGGATTTACTTTCATAGTCTCCCGTGTAAAATGCAAAGTGAGTGGATGTGGGATAATGATAATAACTAAGGCAACGGCCAAATTAAGCTTTTATGTAACAAAAGTGAAATAAAGTTTCATAAAAATGAAGAAAAATTGGAAAAGGGGTCAAGAGGTTGTTAAAAATGCTTTTGACTCCCATAGAAACCTCAGGGAAACATGTGATCAATAAGATTCAATGAAAAATGGTAACATTTCAGAAAAAATACTTTTTATTTTTTATTTTCATTTTTTTAAAAATCTTTTTATTTAACATAGCTCATAGTACCATAGCACAATAGACAGTGAGCAAGAAACAAATCAGACAATAGCGATGTGGTGAACAAAAAATAGCACATCATCTCACAAGTGGGATACATCATTACATGATTACTCCCCAACCTCCCCCCAGATCCCCTGTATTTTCGCCATGGCCCCCAAATCTTTTTCCATTTCTTGATGCAACCCCTGCTCTTATATATAGTTTTCTCAGCCATATGGCACCAATCTAGGTCCCTCCTCCACTGTTCCCATTGCGGGGGCGTCGGAGATACCCCTCTAGTGAGTTTATGGAGTGCTATTCTGGGGTTCCCACTGTTCCACAGCAACGTCTGCACTGCCTGAGATATGTGCAAATACACCCTGGGGGACAAGGCACGGTATATTTTGTAGAATATATAGTAGCCTCGGCAGGGCGAGCATCTTAAATAATGCTGCGCGGCCAATGAGTGAAAGCGGTAAAGACCGCCAATGACTCACGTCAATCCCGAGACGAGCCAACTAAGGTTCAAGATTCATGTTGAAGAATTCAACAAATTTCCAAGTGATATAGACCCCCAAGTACTTGAACCCGTCCGTGGCCATGGTGGCTGAACATCTAGTGGGGACCCCTGGGGGGGGCGGACAAAGGAAAAATCACCGACTTCCCCCAATTGGTGGTGTAGCCGGAATAGCTGCCGAATGACTCAAAGAGGTGTAATGCCTGTGCTATCGAGGGATATGGCCGAGTCATATACAGCAAAATATCATTGGCATAGAGGGAAATACGCTCCTCCCAGTCACCCATCAGAGCTAAGCCCCAAAAAGACCTGTCTCTCCTGATCCAATGAGCCAGTGGCTGCAGGGCCAGGGCAAAAAGGAGGGGAGACAGGGGGCAACCCTGCCTGGTACCCCTCTTAAGGGGAAAGAAAAGACTTTTGAGACTTCAGTTGGACCTTTTTTTAAATTTAGGGCAATCTGTGATTGCACTTGGTCTCAATAAAGTTAGGGCTTGGACCCATTAAGTGTTGTACATTGAGAAATAGAGTGCACTATGCATGAAAAATATGTCTATGGGATTAAATAAGAAGGAAATATGCTGTGCACGCATGGTCATAGGATGGTGCAATTTCCTTCACTCACTCAGTTCTTATATTTCCAGGAGATTCATGGATCCAGTAAGTCCTGCCAATAGGTTGCATTTCATGAAGGCTCCAGAAGGTTACCTGTTGTTGATAGAGCTCATAAGGATTTGTTTGCGATTTGTGATTAATGTCTTCTGAGTGGTTTATAACAGTACCCCTATCTGAGGGGTTGCATTTACCTTATCTAGGTGTCATTGAATAGTCTCAATCCTTGGCTGAAATGCCACAAAAGGTAAAGTGTCTAATTAACCCATAAAAGCATAATCAACAATTTCGTTGTCTAGGTGCTCAAATCAAATTGTAGTGTTTTGCTATAAGAACCACATTTACAATTATAGTGACCTTAGTGATTTATTTCACACTTACGTCTCTATTTAGAAAATTATTTAAAACATTCATGGCATGTCTTTTATAGAAGGGCAACTTTTTTTCCACCTTTATTTGCATATATTTATTTCACAGTGATAATAAAACATACAAAAACATTAACATTTAAGTGAAAAGATAAAACAATTGTGAAGTAGACCAGTCCTTCAATATAAGAACAAGACACCTGGTGGAATGCTCATTCAAAACTCAATCATGATATACATCCTGCCGGTGTGAGTTAGTGGGGATTTTTTAGTGTGAGGACAGGTGTATTGCCGTGTTTCCTAACTTCTACTAGTCTGTTCAAAAAATATCTCCCCCCAACCAGCTGGGTCAGCGCGTTTCGAACCCTTTGCAATTTTCTGAAGTTCTCCTCAGGACTAGAACTGTGTCAATGCTGGAAAATGTAAGATAAAACAATGTTTTAGAATATTAATCTAATCCCTGTTAAACACCCTACAAAATGGTTGTGGCTTGGGGATGTACCTTTCTCATTATTGTTCACTACTGCAGCACGCATTGACTTCTGTTCTTCATAGTTTCTTCAAAAGTGAGACTATTCCGTATATGTTGAGACAGGTTTCTGGAAGAAAGTGAAGTTATGAGTTTAACTTCCTGTCCTATTAGCATGTACATAGGGGCAGATTAATGAGGTTTTGCCGTAGGGAAGCGCAGCAGGCCTTCCAGCTGCGCTTCCCTACGGCAAAAGAAAAGGGCAGGGATGCGCCGTATCTATAAAATGCGGCGCATTCCTGTCCTTTTCCCCTGCGCCAGCGCACAATGGGCTGCCTGCGCCAACGCAGGCACCTCTGCACCATGGTGCAAGGGTGCCTGCGTTGCGGAGATGAATATTTTTGTACAGGAAGGGAAACCTTTCTGTACAAAAATAATCACAGAGGCTTTTTCCTCTTTCTATGTGTGCTGCAGAATGCAGCACACATAGAAAAAGGAAAAACGAGGAGAAATAAAGATATTTCTCCCCGTTGCGCCTTCCTTACGCCTCCCCTGGGGAGGCGGAAGCTTTTGGCGCTGCCTCAGATTTACGATTTCTCGTAAATCTGGGGCAGTGTCAAAAGGCCATGGGTGTTGCTGGGAACGCCCCCAGCAACACCCATTGCACGCCCCTTTAATGCAGAACACTGCGTTAAAGGGACTGATATTTATGAGGCAGCATTAAGCCCAAAAAAGTGGCTCAGTGCTGCCTGATAAATATCACGCAGGCTTCTGCGCCACGGAACGTCACAAAAAGTGACGTTCCGATGGCGCAACGGCCCTCATAAATCTGCCCCTAAGTGTTTTACATTGAGAAATAGAGTGCACTGTTCATCAAAAATATGTCTATGGGATTAAATAAGAAAACCATATGCTGTACACGGATGGTCATAGGATGCTGCAATTACCTTCATCGCTCAGTTTTTATATTCCCAGGAGATTCATCGATCCAGTATGTCCTGCCAATAGGTTGCATTTCATGAAGGCTCCAGAAAGTTACCTGTTGTTGATAGAGTTCATAAGGATTTGTTTGTGATTTGTGATTAATGAATGTCTTCTGAGTGGGTTATAACAGTCCCCTTAACTGAGGGGTTGCAGTTACCTTATCTAGGTCTCATTGAATAGTCTAAATCCTTGGCTGAAATGCCACAAAAGGTAAAGTGTCTAATTAACCCATAAAAGCATAATCAACAATTTCGTTGTCTAGGTGCTCAAATCAAATTGTAGTGTTTTGCTATAAGAACCACATTTACAATTATAGTGACCTTAGTGTTTTATTTCACACTTACGTCTCTATTTAGAAAATTATTTAAAACATTCATGGCATGTCTTTTATAGAAGGGCAACTTTTTTTCCCCCTTTATTTGCATATATTTATTTCACAGTGATAATAAAACATACAAAAACATTAACATTTAAGTGAAAAGATAAAACAATTGTGAAGTAGACCAGTCCTTCAATATAAGAACAAGACACCTGGTGGAATGCTCATTCAAAACTCAATCATGATATACATCCTGCCGGTGTGAGTTAGTGGGGATTTTTTAGTGTGAGGACAGGTGTATTGCCGTGTTTCCTAACTTCTACTAGTCTGTTAAAAAAATATCTCCCCCCAACCAGCTGGGTCAGCCCGTTTCGAACCCTTTGCAATTTTCTGAAGTTCTCCTCAGGACTGGAACTGTGTCAATGCTGGAAAATGTAAGATAAAACAATGTTTTAGAATATTAATCTAATCCCTGTTAAACACCCTACAAAATGGTTGTGGCTTGGGGATGTACCTTTCTCATTATTGTTCACTACTGCAGCACGCATTGACTTCTGTTCTTCATAGTTTCTTCAAAAGTGAGACTATTCCGTATATGTTGAGACAGGTTTCTGGAAGAAAGTGAAGTTATGAGTTTAACTTCCTGTCCTATTAGCATGTACATAGGGGCAGATTAATGAGGTTTTGCCGTAGGGAAGCGCAGCAGGCCTTCCAGCTGCGCTTCCCTACGGCAAAAGAAAAGGGCAGGGATGCGCCGTATCTATAAAATGCGGCGCATTCCTGTCCTTTTCCCCTGCGCCAGCGCACAATGGGCTGCCTGCGCCAACGCAGGCACCTCTGCACCATGGTGCAAGGGTGCCTGCGTTGCGGAGATGAATATTTTTGTACAGGAAGGGAAACCTTTCTGTACAAAAATAATCACAGAGGCTTTTTCCTCTTTCTATGTGTGCTGCAGAATGCAGCACACATAGAAAAAGGAAAAACGAGGAGAAATAAAGATATTTCTCCCCGTTGCGCCTCCCTTACGCCTCCCCTGGGGACGCGGAAGCTTTTGGCGCTGCCTCAGATTTACGATTTCTCGTAAATCTGGGGCAGTGTCAAAAGGCCATGGGTGTTGCTGGGAACGCCCCCAGCAACACCCATTGCACGCCCCTTTAATGCAGAACACTGCGTTAACGGGACTGATATTTATGAGGCAGCATTAAGCCCAAAAAAGTGGCTCAGTGCTGCCTGATAAATATCACGCAGGCTTCTGCGCCACGGAACGTCACAAAAAGTGACGTTCCGATGGCGCAACGGCCCTCATAAATCTGCCCCTAAGTGTTTTACATTGAGAAATAGAGTGCCCTGTTCATCAAAAATATGTCTATGGGATTAAATAAGAAAACCATATGCTGTACACGGATGGTCATAGGATGCTGCAATTACCTTCATCGCTCAGTTCTTATATTCCCAGGAGATTCATCGATCCAGTATGTCCTGCCAATAGGTTGCATTTCATGAAGGCTCTAGAAAGTTACCTGTTGTTGATAGAGTTCATAAGGATTTGTTTGTGTTTTGTGAATAATGAATGTCTTCTGAGTGGGTTATAACAGTCCCCTTAACTGAGGGGTTGCAGTTACCTTATCTAGGTCTCATTGAATAGTCTAAATCCTTGGCTGAAACTCCACGAAAGGTAAAGTGTCTAATTAACCCTCACAATTTACCCACATTATAGCACATGCACAACTAAAGCGAAGCAATCTCAAACTTCTTTAAATACCTCGGAGCTTGCAACAATACTACTCACATCTAGGTGGGATGGGAATGCCCAGACGTGGGTCCCTTGCTCACTGTGCCACTGGATTCAAGCTAGCCTGGCTGAAGAAGGGTGACATACCCTGAAACCGGTCCCAGGATGCTTGTTTCCGGTCCAGGGAGGACCTGGCCTGGCAGTTCGGTCTGGACTGTTCCCATTGGGCACAGGGTCAAGACTGATTTGCATATGGCTGGGTCCAAACTGGGGTGGCGTAGTGGGCAAAAGAACGATGGATTTAACCCAGATCTTTTGACTGGGGGAGAATGTTTGCATTGTCAGCATTCCGTCCATCATTTGTTTGCTGTAACACTTTTCGCCCTAAGTGGGATGGGAATGCCCAGACGTGGGTCCCTTGCTCACTGTGCCACTGGATTCAAGCTAGCCTGGCTGAAGAAGGGTGACATACCCTAAAACCGGTCCCAGGACGCTTGTTTCCGGTCCAGGGAGGACCTGGCCTAGCAGTTCGGTCTGGACTGTTCTCATTGGGCACAGTTCAAGACTGATTTGCATATGGCGGGGTCCAAACTGGGGTGGCGTAGTGGGCAAAAGAACGAAGGATTTAACCCAGATCTTTTGACTGGGGGAGAATGTTTGCATTGTCAGCATTCCGTCCATCATTCGTTTGCTGTAACACTTAGATATTTTGGGATTCTACTCTCTGGGAGTTTCCTCCCAATGCTTCAATTCTATGTACAAACTGGCTACTACATTTGACACAATCATGAGGCATGCAATCAGTGATATTACCTGCCACAGCCAATACTATCAGTGTAACAACTCCACAAGAAGTCATCAAAGGTGACTCAATCTACAAAATCCACGAAAAAAAGACAAAGCTGTAGGATCAAACATCCTTGGTGCAGTGTTCATGACACAACATGGCCCTCATTTTAATATTGTGGCTGAGGCGGGCTGTTTTTTGTGTGCAGGAGACCCATGTGACAAGTCTCCTGGCAAGCATTTAACATATTTAAAGTTAATTCCTCACTAACAAAGTGCTAGACTTTGTAGTATAGAGGAAGTGAACCACAATAGTGTACCTCAAAACACGTAGGGCCACTGTCCCCATGACAAGGCCATTATACCGCTACCAGTGTGTGGAGGCTATTTATCAATGAATGAATTAATTAATTATTTGCCTCCACCCAATTTAGCAGACCATCCAATTGCTCTCCCTGGGTAATCTGTGTAATATGTAATGAAAGTGCCTTATGCATTTACATGGTGTGGATGAAGGTGTCTGGATACCTGAGAAATTAGGTGCACCTAGGTGTGTTGGTATCTCTGGTTGTGGGTAGCATCATGGTTTTAGGGTGATCCATAGGGTTGAATTTTAGCCCATGCTGCTGGGTCACACATCTCCCTGTACACTCCATTAGCCGACTCTCTTGATTCCCTCATCATGTAAATGTTTGTGTAAAGACAGTCGTATCTGAGTGGCTTTAGGTTACATCTTTCAGAATGGATCAGGAATGATTCCTCTGTGTTCACTGGGCATGGACGTGGACCAAGCATGTTAGAGCAGCTCAAACTTTGATCTAAGAAGACATCCCTGAAAAATCACTGTGGCTAAGGCAATGACAAGGACTGCCCCCTAAACAAATAGATAATCTTCCTGCTCTTCCCCACTTTCTGTATCTTGTTTGCTTGATAGTCAAGACTCCAGCAACAGCATCAGATGGGCTAGAGGTAGACTAGAAACCAAAGCAAATCTCAAAGGGACAGTCCCATTGACACTCGTTGCAATGGATCAGTGGACCACTGAAAGGAAAATGCACTCTGCCATGGTTAGTTACTTATCCACAAACATTTTGGACAAACATTTAGGGTCTGATTTAGATCTCTGCGGATGGGTTACTCCATCACAACGGTGACGGGTATCCTGTCCACCGAAATATAAATCCCATAGGATATCATGGAATTTATTTTTGGGCAGACAGGATATCCATCACCTTTGTGACAGATCAACCCAGCCACCAAGATCTGCATCAGGCACTTAGTGTAAGTGGCCTGTTGGATGGAGTCGAACAGCCACTAAACAGAACATAAGCTTACCCATTTGGAATATTTAGTAGACGGACGGCTGGGACCAGAAGTTAATTTGGCTTTCTCACACTGAGGAGTGAAGACTATACTCTAATTACTGAAGAAGATACCTTGCAGTTGCTACATCTGAAGGAAAAGAGGAGGGAGACCGTCTTATCAGTAGAGACCTATCTTATTAAGACAGTGCCTATGTCCAGCATTCAAAGAATTGCTGTGAGGAGGACCAATGCCACTAAGACGCTTGCCATCCTTACAGAGTCTAACCCATGATTTATCTCTGAAAGCATCTCAGAGTCCATGTGAAGTCCATTTACCTGAACCTATGCATTGCCATGCCCTGTTTCATCACCATCTTAGGCACGTGTGCCTACAGTCCTATATTAATGTGCACCCTTTCTTTACTGATGTCAAACCTAAAGCCTATTTTCCAGAACTTCTGCATTGCCAAGCACCTTTTCAGTGATGTTGATATCTATGAATGTTCCGGAAACAAGCACCACTACATTGCTGTCAGCCCTTCAGTTGGTGACACCAACATTCATGTGAGGGCTTATACCTATATTCCCGTATTGCTTTATGCACCCCTTTTCTTCAAATGATATTTGAGGGCACCACGTTTGCAACACGATCTCCATTTTGGAGAAATACAGTAAGTTCTTTTTTATTTCAGGTTTTGTATGTCAGACAGATGATGCGTAGGATGATATAGAAGGCAATGATTTAACTTTTTCCTAATTTAGCAAATGTTGTTGTTTAAGAGCTGAATGCTCAAATGATAGTCCTGTACCATGACCTACTGGAAGTGAAGAGGCATTTTATGCTACAATAATGCTGTATTACTTGAGCCTCTGGGCTTTAGTGTTATTTTCAGTAGCATTGTTGGATGACTACAATTGTTTATTCCAATAGTCTTTTTCAAATTTTTGTTGATTTTGTTCAGTATGCGCTATTAGTCTGAGGATTTGTGGGAGGGTGAGGGCTGTTCCTAGACTGTTCTTCAAAACAGGATTGGCTTTAGCATTGGTGGTGCCCGGTGCGACAACCTTTGCTTGTGCCCTACCCCCATGACCTTCTTCTTCCGAGATTCCCTCACTTCCACCCTCCAATGATGCCCCTCATCTTTTCATAGATCCTCTCTTACATGCATTCCATTTGTGTTGTAGCACTACTCAGACCAGTGTAGGGTGCCAGAGCACTTTACATCACACACACATTGTACAGAGACAATGAATCATATGTCTGTAAATCAGTGTACAGGAAATATTACAAAAGACGATGAGTCTTACAATGTGTAAGAGTCACATGTCATTTACATGGCTAGGCATTATATTTTAAAACATATATATAATATTTAGGCATTTTTTAACTATACAGAAATTAACTTCCTAAAAATAAATACTTCAAAACCAAAAATACTAACGTTTAGGGGAAGGAAACATTTTAAATCCTTTGCGTGGAAATTAGGAGGAATATCACTTGAAGTAGTGTCTTCTTATACATATTTAGGGAGAGTACTCTCTCAGTCTCTTGAAAGTGCTTCACATTTCCAACAGACTGAAATGAAAACGGTAGCCTACTTCAGTGCAATAAAAAGGTTCTACCAATCCTCAGGGAAACATCATTTTCTTGCCCTACTGGAAAATTATCGCACAATGATCACCCCTGTACAAATCTATGGGCTAGAATATATATCTATATAAAAAATGGCTTTTTTTTAAACCTCAAAGAAGGGAAATTCCTGTGCACAATCACTTCTTCAAGTCAAGCCACACCTGTGCAAGCACTCCAGCTGGAACTAGAGGTAGTTAGCGAACACACAAGGGCCTTGGGTAATCTTATCAGATGGGCCCATATCCTATTACATGCACCCGCAGGCTCATTGAGAGTGCTTTTATGCCAGGAAACCTTTAGAGCTGACTCAGGGAAAAATACCTTTAAGGAGAATTTAGTGACTGCTCTGGAGTTTTTCCATTGCTCTACAAATCACCTCCAATCTTGGTCTCCAGCACTTTTGAAGTTTTTCCTGAAACAATCCAGCCTGAGATTGAGCTTTGATGTAGATAAACTTAATTGCCTTCAGCTATCTCATTATAAGCCTTTTTTAGTAGCAGTGGAATATAAAGTCAGTCCCAAATATTTGAATTTTTCATTAGTTCACAAGGGCCCGATTCACAGAACTAATTTAAGACAAAATCCTAAACTTACTAGACTTTTGGTATTCACAGAAGGCACTTACTCATTTTGGTATTCACAGAAGGCATTACTCATTTCGGTATTCACAGAAGTTAGGAGTCCTAACTTTAGGACTCCTAAATGCCTTCTGTGAATACCGAAAGTCTTGAAGTTAGGATTTGTCTCAGTTTAGGAGTAGTAAAGTTAGGACTCCTAACTTTAGGACTTCTAAATGCGATCTGCGAATACCGAAAGTCTTAAAATTAGGATTTTTTTCAGTTTAGAAGTAGTAAAGTTAGGACTCCTAACTTTAGGACTCCTAAATGCCTTCTGCGACTACCGAAAGTCTTAAAGTTAGGATTTTTCTCAGTTTAGGAATAGTAAAGTTAGGAGTCCTAACTTTACTACTCCTAACTTTAGGACTCCTAAACTGAGAAAAATCCTAACTTTAAGACTTTCGGTATTCACAGAAGGCATTTAGGAGTCCTAAAGTTAGGACTCCTAACTTCTGTGAATACCGAAATGAGTAAGTGCCTTCTGTGAATACCAAAATGATTAAGTGCCTTCTGTGAATACCAAAATGGTAGTAAGTTTAGGATTTTGTCTTAAGTTAGTTCTGTGAATCGGGCCCAAGGTTAGGTGCTGCATTCTGATGCTAAGACTGAGGACACTAACACTTAAAGACCTAACTAAAAACTGGGGTGTCGCATTTGATAAATCTGGTCTCTGTGGGGCCGATTCACAGAACTAACTTAAGACAAAATCCTAAACTTACTACTTTTGGTATTCACAGAAGTTAGGATTTTGTCTTAAGTTTGTCTTAAGACAAACTTAAGACAGACTTAAGACAAACTTAAGACAGACTTAAGACAGACTTAAGACAAACTTAAAACAAAATCCTAACTTAAGTCTGTCTCAAGTCTGTCTTAAGTCTGTCTTAAGTCTGTTTTAAGTTTGTCTTAAGTCTGTCTTAAGACTGTCTTAAGTCTGTTTTAAGACTGTCTTAAGTCTGTCTTAAGTCTGTCTTAAGACTGTCTTAAGTCTGTCTTAGGTTTGTCTTAAGTCTGTCTTAAGACTGTCTTGAGACAAACTTAAGACAAAATCCTAACTTCTGTGAATACCAAAAGTAGTAAGTTTAGGATTTTGTCTTAAGTTAGTCCCTATTGAGGAAATACTCCTTGTTAGTTTCTCCCAAACAGTATCAACCTCCAGTGGTTTCAATTCTTCTTCAATTTTTGTAATATTTGCAATATATCCTCCAATTTCTATACTCTTGTCTGGTATATAAGTCCAACAATGTTGCTCTTTTAACATTTTACAGACTTCTCCCTCTTTTGCTAATATTATATCATGCGCAAGACAATTTTGGAAATCCATAGACCTAATTGCAACCATTTTTGTATTGATCATTAAGAACTCTCCAGCAGTATCAGTCGATAGTCGATCAACTACTGTGGAAAATTGACAAATCCTATGTCAGTTCAGAATGACTCCCACTGAAGTTATCAATGCACTAAATATGTCACCTACTATTTCTGAAAAACTAGCTCTCTTTCTTCGTATTAGTTCTTTAGGTTTTTCATTGCTTCCAGTGATTCTTTTTACATGATACATTTTAGGGAATACTATTCCAAAATAACAACTCCCGTACCACTGTGCTGGCAGCTTCTAATAAGCTTTACTCCCACACACATAGTAAACACCAGGAAAAACTGGATTTGTTCCCCCTTTTAGTCCCCAACCTCCATGAATTAGTTATGTTCACACTCACTGGAACCAATAAACACATTGTTATAGTCAGTCTTTAATCTATGGAGGCAGGTCTTCCCTTTCTTAACAAAATCCAGGGACATCGCAGCATGAGTCTTGCCAGCTACATAAATTCCATCTTTCTCAGCCCATGTTGGATAATGGAGTTTCTTTTCAGAAGCTTTTCTTTGGAAGTCCTGTTTCCTTTCTTCAACTAAGTTCAAAAACACTTTTTCTTCTTCATGCAATGTGCATGTTAAAGTTTTCTTGTGTGCCTTTGCTATATTTATTGACTTCATAGTTAAGAAAAATTCACCCATAAACTGTGCATCTTGACTACTAACTACTGGATTCATACTCTTTCAAATAGGAATCTCTGGAAATATCACATCTAAGTTTGAATAATAATATTGTAACTTTCCTAAACTATAAAATAAACTTGTTAGAATACTAAATGAAATACCATATGTCAACGGTAAATGATGGTATGTAACGCCCTCTGCTACTGATGTTGGTAGTTTCATACATACATAACAATCAATAATCTCCATAGTGTCTACATACTGAAATAATAACTTTGTGAATTAATTTAAAGAAGTGTCGTTATCTGTCAGAGTGTGATGTAGGTCCAACTCATCTGATGCTTCTAATTCTACTCTATCTCCCTTTATGTTAGCTAACTTTTCATTAGTGTCTGTGTTATTTTTCTTATCTGTTATTATAAGGTAAGGAATTGCTATTGTGACAAATAGCCAAACTATGACCTCTAACAGAATACTACATATACAGATTTTACAGCACTTCTTTATGCATTTTCATTTTGGTCTTTCAGCAACCCTAACTTCAGCCATTTTAGTCTAAGAAGATTTCTCTTCTTTTCCCCACTGTGTGTTATAATTTTTGTTTCCTCTGTTACTTCAAGGGGGTCTCACTTCTCCTTCGTCAATCTGTTCTGCAATTATTTCCTCGTCACTATCTTCATTTAAATCTAGATTCTCGAGATCTTCAAGAATCACATAGGTCCATTCAGGACCGTTGAACTTATTGTTCAAGATTCTCAGTCTTCAGCTTCTTCATCTAATTTTCTCAGTCAACTGCCCAGACTGACTAGTGACTTCATTCACTTGTTCAGGTTCCTCACTTAATGTCTAAGTGTGATATTTTAACCTTTTGACACCACCTGGCCAATTATCACCTTTTCTGACCTTCTTGACTTGCACTGCACTTTCACTTTCCTCGTCTCTTTCGAGAAATCTTTTATTTTCGTTATGTTGTGGCACAATTCGATCTTCCTCGTCTTCAAAGTTCCTCTCTATCTGTCCTTGTTCAGATCTTGTTATTGTTGTTTCATCTGCCTGAACACGTTCTTCTTCCTCTATCTGATCCTGTTCAGGTCTTATTTTGATTTGTTCTTTTTCTTCCTCCTGAACTTGTTCTTCTTCTCCTAACTGTTTCTGTTCAGGTCTTACTGCACCTTGTTCTTCTGCAGTCTGAATGTGTACTTCTATGCCTGTCTGTTCCTGCTCAAGCTAATTTATTTTGTTGTTTGCCTGAGTATTATTTTCTTTCCCTGCCTGATCCTGCTCAGGGCCTCCAGCAATTGTATTAACCATTTCCTGGGCATGTTCTTCTATACCTGTCTGGTCCTCTCTAGTTTCTTGTCTTTCTAATGTGGTTCTGCTTCTTGTTTTAATAATCACCTCAGGTATGTCTACCACTGGTATTCATTCTTCCTGACTTGTGCTTGGTTGTTCTTTGTCAGCTTCTTCAGGATCTGTTAACCCAGATTCTTCAGCTGCACAACCTTCAGCGGTTTCAACTGCTTGTGTCAGTTGCTGTCCCTCTTCCTCAGGAGCTGGAACTCTTTTGGTATGACTGGCATGTATCCAGTTGGGCAACCCTGAACATTTCACTGCTGTTGTTGTGACCAGTATGACCTGTTGTGGATCATCCCACCTGGGTGCTAGGCACGTCTCTCGGGTGTGATTCTTCACTACCACCCAGTCTCTGGGATTCAAATCATGTGCTTGATCCAGCTGCCTGGCAACTGTGTCTTCTCCAACCTGGTGAGACACAGAACGCACTAGGTCAGGCAATCCTTTACAATAGTCCAATACCAGTTCATCAGATATATTCAACAGTTTATGTCCTGGTATAAATGCTTGTCTCATTACTCTTCGCATGAGAAATTCATGGGGGCTCAGTCCTGTGTTTCTGTCAGGAATGCTTCTGAGTCCCATCAGAACAAGAGGTAATGCATCTGGCCAACACAGTGATATGGATGCACATACTTTTGCCAGTCTTGAATTGATTGTGCCATTCATTTATTCCATCACTCCAGAAGCCTCTGGGCGGTATGCACAGTGCAATTTTGTTACATTTTAAATGCTTCACAGATTAACTGAAATATTTCATTATTAAAGTGAGATCCTCTATCTGATTCCAAAATTACTAGAAAACCAAACCGCGTAATTAACTCTCTCAACAATAATCTGGCTGTTGTTGTGCTGTAATTTCTCCTAGTAGGATATGCCTCCACCCACCATGAAAATAAACAGACTATGACAAGAACGTACTTAAATCACCTGCATGGTGGTAATTGTATAAAATCTAACTGCAACCTTACAAATGGTCCTTCTGCTTTTCCAATTGTTCCCCACTGATCACTGTCTTCCTGCCCGGATTTATTTGTTGACAAGTTAAACATCACTGGCAAAGACTCTCTGCGACTGTCCTAAATCTTGAATTGTACCAATCTTGTCTGAAAAGTCTGATCATGGCATCCCTGCCTACGTGTGTGTCTCCATGATACATGCTGGCCATTTGTGAAAGAAAACAGTCTGGCAGGACTGGTCTGTCATTTTGATAAATCCACACATCGTCTTCTGCCCTCCTTTTAAATCCTGTCTTTATTCAACCTTCCTTTTAACTCACTTCCACCTCATCCTGCAGTTGTCTCACCTTATCCCATGTTTCTAGTGCTGAGAATAGCATACGTTGGCAGCTGATTCCACTTGTTTCAATTTTCTTGTTTATTGCCATTTTATTTCTGGCACAGTATTGAGCAACCTGGTCAGCATATCGATTACCAGCTACCACATAATCATTTCCTGACTGGTGAGCAGCACACTTGACCACTGCTAATTCTTTTGGCAATTGTATTGCTTCCAACAATTCTTTTACAAATTTCCCATTTTATATAAGGAATCCTGAAGAAGTCATGAAATCCCTCTGCATCCAGAGTTGGTCAAAGTCATGCACAACCCCGTAACCATATTGGCTATCAGTAAATATGGTTACTTTCCAATTCTTCCCAATTTTGCATGCTTTAATCAAAGCTATCAATTTGGCTACTTGTGCAGACTTGACTCCTGGTAAAAAGGATGCTTCAACTACTCCAGTGATTTTGAATACAGCATAAGCTGCACTTAATCCTCCTTCCTCATGCCTCAAACACGAGCCATCTACAAAAAGCTCATGGTCAGATTCTTTTAGGGGTTCTTCCTGTATGTCAGGACGGGGCTTAGTGCATAGCTATGTCACATCTAAACAATCATGCTCAACTTCATCTCTCACTTCTTCTTTGCCCACCTAGTTTTCCACCTGTCTAAGTCTCCTCACTTTTGTGAAATAGTCATTAACTATTAAATTCATATTTTCCAGATCTTTGTCAGTAAATTCTGCTCTATAGGGTTTCTGCAATACCTTTGACCTCCCTATTTCAATTCCCATTTCAGAGGCAAGTTCTGTCAATTTCTCATGAAATATATTTGCATTTCTAGTTATGCTTCTACATATGAACAATAATTCTTCTTCACTATAAGCATTTAGCCTATCTATTCCCACATTTCCAGCTATCATCTCTTCCAATTCTACTTTTAATTTGAAAATGTCTAAAATCTTTGGAGGTGAACTTTGTTTTTCTATTCCCTGTGCCCATCTCTCCAGATCCTCCAGAGTTACAGCTGTTGCACTTCTAATTCCTGAGAAAGCCACTGATCTTCCTTCTTTTGAACAACTAGGTACAACTCTTCTCGGGGTTTCATTTGTTTGTTCCCTTATTGGCAAATCAATTAGGGATATTACGGAATCACATTCACTGATTTGATCGTCGGTTATTACAATTTCTTTCCTAGGTTTATTCAAAGGAGCTGTTACAACTGGCGTTTTTAGACAACTTACTTTATCTCCATATAATGGAACAACAGGACCTATAGTTAATGGTATAGTTAATGCATCAGGGTGTACGTTTAGTTGGGTTATTTTCTGTGTTAATTCCTCCCTATTTTTATTCAGTGCTTCTATTTCCCTATCCTGAAGTACCCTATTAACTGTTGTATCATGTAATATCTGTGGAACTAAAGGTGTTCCAAAGACTGGTGCACTTGGAGTAACTCTGCTAGGTTCTTCCTGATACGGTGGAGGGTTTTTTGTTAAAATGTCCTCCATAAAATCATCTTCTGATTCTCCAAAACCTGTCATTGTCAGATGTTTAGTTTTCCTACATTTGCCCCCTGACTGTTCTTCTGCCAACAAAACTGGATATAATCCTTCTGTAATCATTGCTATTCTCCATTGCTTCATTTGATCTTTTCTTGACTCACGCACTCGTCTGGAGAAAAATTCTCTATAACTAATACTACTTCTAGATCTATCATGCTCATATGACTTAGTTTCCCATTCTTCTAATGCTTCGTATTGTGTTAATCTAGGTCTGGGTTCTAAATCTTTCATTCTCATTCTCAAATTCTGAAGAATCCTCCCATTAAACGTACCATGCTCTAGGAATGCTAACACTCAGTCACCCTTTGTGTATTCTATCCAACTTTCCAACCACACACAGGTATGATAGCCTCTCACAATCATCATAAATGAAGCCGGTGTTTTCGGTGGTGGAATCAGAAATCCTTCTTTAGTCATGATGGGCTTATCTTTCTTGAAGTAGTTTTTAATTTTCTGCATAAATGTCATGTATCTCTTTTCTCTGTACATCTTTGGTGAGGGTCTGTATATAAAGTCCTCTCTTGCAAATCCTAAATATCTTCTGTCTTGCGATTCCCTATCAAAGTCGGATCAGGCTTCCACATACAAACTCCTTCGTCCAATCCTATTACAGCTTCTATTTAGTCAATGAATTAGAATTAGGCTCTCATCTGTAATCTGCCCAATCCCAACGCTGCCTTTTTGTGACGTTTGTATGACTCCTTACAACTGACCCCTCCTTTACAATCTGCCTTTGTCATACACCTACAATTTTCACCAATCCCAGTGCAGCACTTGGTGATGTCAATGTTTCTCCTCACTGTTGACCCCTCCTTAACAATTCTCTTTCTGTCACAAGCCCGCGGATTTAACCAATCCCAGCGAGGCTCCCTGTGACGTCAGTACAACTTTGCCGACTGGCCCTCCCTTCACAAGGTAATACCATAATGTATTCTTCCTTAAATTTGCATTTAGATTATCATTAATAACAACATAAAAGCATTTGCTACTCTGTTTGTTCAACTAAAACCAAAGGATAGATTATTATTTTGCTACGAGTAAAACCTTCCGCTTACTCTTCATATACTGCGAGTAAACCCTTCCGCTTACTCTTCATTCGAGCTCAGACAAACCTGCTACTCCTTTGGTGTCACCCTTTCTAGGTGATATAACACTAAAGCTTCACCAGCAAACTCTTTACTATCAATCACTCTCACTTTCACATGAAAAATAGTCCCTAATTTAGCACTGGTAGCTCTGCATAGCTTCTCAGCACTTTTCTAACAGATGAGTAACCTCACTGCAGTGTGGCTTCTATTTACCACCCACTAATCATTTCATGGGAATTTTCAGACGACATAAAACAAGACATTAACGGTTTTGTTAAAACATAAATCAATAATCAATACTCAATACTTATCACCAAGCTAGTCAATAATAATCGTAGCTCTGCTACCAGAAAAACTGATCCAGTGATTCTTCTGATTTTGTACCAAAGTTTACAGGCCGATAATAACATCTTCAGTTTCACTTTTTTAAAGTACTTTGGATGACCGGACTTAAAGAGGAAAAAGCTGTCCTCCATCTGCGTTATAACTTGAAAGTGTACGGCGTAAGCTACATGTTCCTTAAGTAATGAACCAGCAGGAAACCAGCCTCAGATACTTTAATACCATATACTCACCTGGTCCCATAAACATGCACACACTCACTCAGGCCAGTTAATACTCACTGGAGTCAATTTTTATATTTTCTTTCTAAGATTAGTTATTCATCATTCCTACCTAACCTTTCACAGATCAAAAGGTTCTTTCCTCTGGTCAATGGACCATTAGTTGAACTAGTTGATGGTGAAATGACATATATATAAAAATATTCTTTCTGCAAATAAATGATCACAGACTCTGGAACATTTTAAATGCTTTATCTAAATTGAATTCAAGTGAGCCAAACTCAAAGTACAGTACATTCTCTGTCTCCCTAAGAAGGGAAATTCAATTAGCAAGAATTTACAATGACGATACTCAGAAAAGAGAGGCTAGAGAGAGCAGTACAATTGCATATACACAGAAAATATATTACCTAAGATGGTGTGGAAAACAACCCCTTAGCCAAGGAGCTGGGAAGGGTCCCCCGGGAAAGGTGAGGAGACCAAGGCATTAGGATTTAGGGCAGGTTTCACGACAGGATAAGGTGACCTCTTCTAGGTCCGACGCCTGCGTCGCACCCCTCTCCGACACTATCTTCCTCCTCGATTCTTCTGTGATCTTCTTCTAATTTATTTGGCTTAGATTTATAAGTCTGCAGTTCGATTCTTCTTCAACATTTGCTCATCAATCCGACAGTATCCCGAGCTCTGCAGCATTCTTGCCTTAACGCCCTTTTCTCAGACAACATCACAGTCTCTCTCTCTAACTAACTAATCTACCTCAATTATACCTTTCTAAAGCCATGTACCACCCATTAATGTTTCAATTTCATAAAAACTTCTAATTCTGGTTGGACAGGCAAAGGGGGATGATCATCACACCATACTAAACTTTCAATAACGTCTTTCAGTTTATTGTTAAATGATCCGGCCCCTTAATTTTTTATTCGTAAATCTTTATTCCCACCCGCATTCACATCTTTATCAAGCACAATGTATACACTTCATATCATTTTCTTCCTTTTCACAGGACATCATACTGGTTCCCAGGGTATGTTACTGCTCTCGTGCTTGGATGGCGTTCAAGGATTATATTGCGGCTTCTGGCTCACCTAGACTGCGCATGTGTAGAGGTCACATGAGATATGGACTTCGGTTTCTTACAAAGTGATTTCACTGTATACCACCTATTTCTATCCTAACCCCATTTACTTTTAAATGCTCCCCCTGCATTAGCAATTAGTAAATATCTTGGTTTAGTTTTCAGCAAAGTAGATGCTTAGCATGTGAGCTTTTAGCGGCCATTTTAGAAGCGTCTGCGCAAGTGCAGAAAATTCCCTCCAAGCGACAGCTCGCCATACTGCGTAGATGACGTTGACGCATGCGCATTACAGTTTCCCGCGTGTAGCAGCCATTTTAGATTTCACTTGAGTTGCTTGTTAATAAGACACGTAAGCAAGCCTCTTCTTTTTCTAATAATTGGAATGTAGTGTATATTAATTTCACAATACATGGTTAATACGAGTTATTAGTTATTACGAGAGGATTGTTTTCAAGCAAGTCTTCTTTTTACGAGTCCTTGCTCCATCAGTAATGATCTTACATTCTTGAATTTAAATGCTCTCCAATACTGATAAAAGCTGGGCTAGCAATTTATCACTGCTCTTTTTCCTTCAAACGATTTTCCACGCTATTCTAATCCCTTTTGAGGTTCAAATGAAACTGCTCAATTCTGCTTGCAGTTTTCTGAACCATTCACGCTTGAATTCTAATGGGAGTGTGTTACAAATATACATGAATTTTAGAAATATTGACATAATTAAAACACCACATAAATGAGAGCGGGAAACCTACCAATACTTTTAATAACTTCCTAGTTGCACATACCATTTTATCAAAATTCGGGTGAACTATTGCATCAATGTCCTTTAATACCATGACACTTAAATGTCTTATCCTCTCTTTTACTAAAGGATTATTACTTTGGGAGTTTCACTCTATAATTGCTGTTTTTTTTATTGACTTGATAACCTGAGATTTTCCCAAACATCTGATACAATTGGGAATAAGATTAGCAAATTATTTGTGAAGACCATTAAGTCGTCTGCATATAGGGCAACTTTTTTCTCCCAGCCCTGATGTTCAAAAGGGGTAATATTTTGGTTGGCTCTAATTACACTAGCCAATGGTTCAATATAAAGGTTAAAAAGTAGTGGGGAGAGTGGGAAACCTTGACGTGTGCCCCTTTTAATGACTATCTTCTCTGCAAGATTGACATTAACAGTATCTTAACGGTTGGATTCTTGTACAGAGATTTTACTGCATCCAAAAACATCTCTCCTAATTCATACTGCTCAATAAGTCTATGCAGTAAAGTCCAGCTAGCCCTGTTGAAAGCCTTTGTTGCATCGAAAGTAAGCACTGACAGGGGGATCCCATCTTGGATGGCCAAATCTATTGCCCCAAACAACTTGTGTGTAATCTCACATATTTGGCTTCCCTTGACAAACCCTTTTTGATGTCGATGTATCAGCTGACCTATCACATTTCCCAATCTCTTAGCCAATATCTGAGTGTATATTTTGTAATCGCTATTTATTAACAAAATTGGCCTATAAGACTTAAAGCATTACAGGTCCTTCCCCAATTTCTACATTATGCTGATAGTTGCTTCGTCCAATGACTTTGGTAAGTCGTGCCCTTCTAAGAAGGCAGCTTTCAATAATTTGGTCAAGGCAGAGGCCACCTTCTCCTTAAAAGACATATAGATCTTGTTATGTAATGAGTCTGGTCCAGCTGCTTTCCCTTTTTTTAACTTCCCTACCACACTTGTCACCTCCTCAATTGTTATCGCTGAGTTTAACTCATCTCTTTGCTCTTGCAACAAAGTTGGAACTACTATATTCTCAAGATAGCAATTAATTTGATCTTTTGAGGCCACTGTGTCCTCTGAATACATGTTTGGAAAAATGTAGTGAAGGCTTTCTCAATCTCCGAGTCTTCTGTGCTGGGGTTTCTCTGGCCCTCTAACTAAACAGACGAAATCTTATTTCGGTTTTGTTCTGTTTTAAGTTTCCAAGCTAATAGTTTGCCACATCCTTCCCCATATTCATAATGTGAACGTTTGCTCATCTCCCATTTATTTCTAACTATGAGCACTAAAACATTGGCCAATTCTTTCCTTGTCTCTTTTATTTCCTTTCTATTTTACTTAACTCTTGAGGGTTATTAATTAGTTCTGTTACCCTGCCTAACTGGTGTAGTCCACTTTCTAATTGGCTTATTTTATTCCTAGTATTTTTGTTTTTAAAAGCTACTAAACTGATCAGCCTTCCCCTAGTAACAGCCATATGCATGTCCCAGGTAATCTGAATAGGGATTCCAGATTAATTTAGAGAGAAATATTCTTTAGTTTCCACCTTGTGTTTTCCCACTACCTGCTGGTCTAAGAGCAGAGTTCAGTCCAGCATCCATCTTGAGGTAGTGTGTGCCTTACCTGTTATTAATTCCAATTGGACTGTCGAATGGTTTGACAAGTGTGTCGGTAGATGTTCCACCTTTCTAACCTTTTTACTTACGCCATTACCTACTAAGAATAAAATCTATCCTTGAAGTATGCCCTTATTTTTTATTTCTAAAAGTAAACTTATGCTCTCTCTTCTGTAAAATGTTTCAACCACATTTGTACCAGCACTGACGCTATCCAGGCCAAGCACCTACCGAACGTGTTGAGCGGCGGATCTCTAGCGGGGCACCCACGCTGTTTGTCTCCCCCGCTGCCCTGACGACATCGAGGGCCGCGGTGGGGGGAGACTACAGCTCCCGTGATCCTTCATCGTCACGCCCCCTTCCGCCTGATTGCGCGCCCGGAGGCGCTTCATAATCGGCGGCTCCCCCGGTGGAGCGGGGGATCTCTGCATTTGTACCAGCACTGACGCTATCCAGGCCAAGCACCTACCGAACGTGTTGAGCGGCGGATCTCTAGCGGGGCACCCACGCTGTTTGTCTCCCCCGCTGCCCTGACGACATCGAGGGCCGCGGTGGGGGGAGACTACAGCTCCCGTGATCCTTCATCGTCACGCCCCCTTCCGCCTGATTGCGCGCCCGGAGGCGCTTCATAATCGGCGGCTCCCCCGGTGGAGCGGGGGATCTCTGCATTTGTACCAGCACTGACGCTATCCAGGCCAAGCACCTACCGAACGTGTTGAGCGGCGGATCTCTAGCGGGGCACCCACGCTGTTTGTCTCCCCCGCTGCCCTGACGACATCGAGGGCCGCGGTGGGGGGAGACTACAGCTCCCGTGATCCTTCATCGTCACGCCCCCTTCCGCCTGATTGCGCGCCCGGAGGCGCTTCATAATCGGCGGCTCCCCCGGTGGAGCGGGGGATCTCTGCATTTGTACCAGCACTGACGCTATCCAGGCCAAGCACCTACCGAACGTGTTGAGCGGCGGATCTCTAGCGGGGCACCCACGCTGTTTGTCTCCCCCGCTGCCCTGACGACATCGAGGGCAGCGGTGGGGGGAGACTACAGCTCCCGTGATCCTTCATCGTCACGCCCCCTTCCGCCTGATTGCGCGCCCGGAGGCGCTTCATAATCGGCGGCTCCCCCCGCGTCGCGGGACGCGCGCGGGCGGCGCCGGGCTGAGCCCGGGCAGAGGGCGGGCCGTCTGTGGGCGTCCGGGGCAGGAGGAGGCAGGGCTGGGCCACGTCTCTGAGGCTAACTTCTTCTTGGTAAGATCCTATTGACTGTTGTAAGTTTGCTATCGTAAACAACTATGTCATGTGTTAAGGATAAAGAGGGGCAACGCTGCCTAACACCAGCCACAGTAGGCGGAAGAACTACTGGTACACTTGATGATTTCTTCTTGAGAGCAGCAGACGTTGTAAGCAGGGAGATCGCCCGGACTGAAAAACGCCTGTCCCTGGAACTTTTGAGTAACAGACGCTCCTCCTTAGGAGATTTAAATTGCGTGGTGTCACCAGCAAGGACAGACCTGACTTCTGCATGTCCACGTTTGTTAACGCACTCTGCCCACGCTGTTGTTGAGGATCCCGTGTCCCAGAGTAATAATTCCTTCAGCAGCCTTGATTCATCTGAGGGTTTTTATCCAATCGAGCCCAGAAAAAGCTTACAGCCAGATGATTATGTAGCCCTCGATACAAAAGCAGTAGCACCTCCCCCTTGTGTGGATAAGGAAGGGAAAAAGAAAAGGAAAAGGGGTGGTAACAGCCAAATAGGCAGGAAATCCAAAATTATAAAATTGACTGGTACACATAGCGTTACTTGCCCTAAAAATGCAACCAAAAAATCCAAGAAGAACACACAAACTTTGACAGATTCCCTCTTATTGTCCCCTGTCCTACAAAATAGAGATTCTTCTGATGGAAGGGCCGAGGACACAATTGTATCTCTTCCTAACATAATTCACCTTTTACGTTCCTTTACCCTTCCATTAATTGAGAGATTGAAAGTGATTAACAATAAGTTAGACGCATTGGGGGAGCTTGTCAACACCAACACGAGTAGACTTGTGACCCTAGCCCCGCCCAAGCCGTGCACCTGCACTGGATCTATACCTTGTAACAACCCTGCCCCTAGAGGTCTAAACACTCAGAATGATAAAATAATCCCTGGCGATAACACGGTCACTATCTCACCCGTGTTGCCTCCGATATCTACTAGTGTTGATACTGTTGAACCCACTCCACCTATTAACACCTACTCACAAACTAGCGTTAACTGTGTGAGGGAGAAAGAGCGGGATGATCAGGATGTACGGGCTTTATTACCGATTATTAACCTCCCACCAGCATGCTCACCTCTAGTAGTAGTGCTCGCTAATATCCCTACTTTGAATAAAGGCGCTAGCGAGGACTTTGGCCAATTAAAAAATAAGGTGCTCCACTGGTTGACAAAGAATACCATGGCGGGTCACAACACTTGGAATGAGCTAATAATGGTACGCAGAGTTGCCTGGATCGGTAGATCTAAGAAAACTTTTGCTGGAGATTGCATTATACTTAACTTTAACAATCCTTTTTTGGTTAGACGAATCCTATATGAACCGTTCTACAGTGTGAAATCACAATCGAGGGGTATTCAGATACTCCCACTCGATTTTTTCTACAGAGAGTTGAATAGATCAAACTCCAGTATGATCTCTGAGCTTGGGGAGAGGAAGAGCTATCGCACCCTACTTAATTTAGGTTGGGAATATCCTAGGAAAACGTTCCCTAATAGGACTTGGTGTGGGAGGGACGACGGTCACCGTAGTTTTTGTGGGGTCAACCGCTTCTCAGTTTTGAGCGGACTCGAAGGAGTGGATTGACGCCCATCTGCAGAGGCGGCTGTTACTCCCGCCATGACTGAATTGTGTGTACCTATCGTGATCCCTTGCCCCAACGACGTGCAGTCGGTTACTCCATTATTGCACCTACCGGAGCCAGTAAAAGACAAAGGAACCAGGATCGTCTTCTGGAACGTAGCTGGTCTTCGTTCCAAGATTGATAATCCCATATGGATCGATTATATTAAGGATATAGATATTTTATGTTTGCAAGAGACCTGGTCCTTGGAAGCCATTCATATTTCCGGTTACATAACCTTTCATCAACCTGCTAGTCCGTCTATCTTTGGGAGAAATAAAGGGGGTCTGACTATTTATCTATCTAATCTGATGGAGACCCTGTCTGTTAAAATGGTGTGCCAAAGCGATCATTATCAGATTGTTTCAATCCGGGCGTCCCCAAACGTGGAAATGCTTATCATTAATCTGTATAATAGCATTGAGAAAGGCCTTGTTAATGGTATGATGAATATTCTCACTAAGGATTTGGGAGCTCTGCTTGCCTTATCCCATCGGGATTCAATCATTATTTGGGGAGGTGATTTTAATCACCACCTCTGTAAGCATTTCTTGAGTGGTTGCGGTGATCAGGAAAAATATAAATCTAATTATCAACCACATTTCGATCACAACAGCGGGGGAGACTCATTCAATGAAATGATGGCAACCTTTGATCTTGGTTTTATTAACTTGCTCTGTAGGCCTCCGGTGGAGTTTAGCCCGACGTATGTGGGGAGAGGGCATAGCACGTTGATTGACTTTGCCACAATTACCAACTCCCACTCCAGCTGGCTAACTGATTTTGCAACACATACTATTGGGGTGAGTGATCATCTTCCCCTGAGCTTTAGCATTCAGCTCCCTTGCAAAACAGTTCGTCCTCTGGTGGAGAAACTGGCCTGGACTATCGATAGCACCTTAAATAGAACAAATGGGTTTGCCCTTAAATGGTCAAAGTGTAATCAAGTGGAGACGTATAGGAATATTATTAAACAAGCTTTAATTTTCATTAAAGTGTGCCTTCAGGATGAAGTTTCCCATACTGATATTCTGGAATCTTTTGCCTCCATTACAAAGATCATCAAAGACGTTCTACACCGCCCCCCGAAAACAGGGAAAGTAGCTAGAAAAGGGTGGTTTGATTCGGCGTGTACCAAGGCCCACACTGCCTTAAAGATAGCCTTGGGGAAAAATCCTAGGGATCAAACTGAAATTATTAATTCTAGACGCGTGTACAATCAGGTTAGGAAGGCGCGGAAACGCGCGCTCATGAATGAAGCGTGGGAATGTCTATACAACGCTTCACTGGAAAAGGACGGCTCTGCCTTCTGGCTGGCGGTCAGGGCTCCTTTCCTTATCACAGGGGAAACGGATAGAATGGATGTGGCCATTACCGAAGATTCCTGGGTCGACTTCTTCGCTGAGGTTTATAATCCGGGAGGGAAAGACAAACTGGTAGCTAAGAAGACAACTACCCAGGGACAACTGGCGGACGATTTCGTCTCGATTAACCTAGATGCTACTGTTGACGAATTGTCCGCCGCAATCACCCAGAGCAAAGGCAATAAAGCGCCAGGCGCTGATGGCGTCCCAATTGATTTATTCAAACTTCAGCCGGGACTCTGGTCGCCTCTACTTACGCGTGTTTTAGAGGCCAGTTGCACGCGGGGTTTCATCGATACTTGGGCAGACTCGATAATTATACCGATCTTTAAAAAAGGGGACCGGGACAAACCTTCTTGTTACCGTCCTATATCCCTTCTGGATTCTTTTTTGAAAGTTACTGGGCGAGTTATTCTGAACCGACTGCAACTCTGGGCTGATGAGTTTAACATCTTATCGCCGGTTCAATACGGTTTTCGCAAGGGCTGCGGTACTGTAGAACAGGTTCTTAACTTTACGTCACTAGTCGGCAAATATACTCAGGCCAAAGAGGGCAAACTCTTTGTTGTGTTCGTCGACCTAAGTGCGGCTTTCGATTGCGTCATTCATAACCGATTATGGCAGATCTTGAGCGACATGAAGGTTGATGAAGTACTGATCTCCTTTCTAGGCAGTTGTATGCTGGCGCTAGGGCAAAGGTCAGATATGGTTCAAATGGTGAATGCACCAAGCCCTTCTATGTAAAGAGGGGCGTGAGGCAAGGGTGCGTACTCGCCCCACTGCTGTTTAACCTGTATACCAACGACCTAGAAAAAGTTTTGATCGCCGCAGTACGCGATTCCCCCCAGGCCAATCAGCATCAAATTGCGTCCCTTTTATATGCTGACGATGCTGTGATTATGTCCCGGACGCAAAGAGGTCTCCAAACTGCTCTGGACACTTACATAAAGTTTATGGATAATAGGGGGTTAAAACTGAATATCTCCAAATCATTTGTAATGTCCTGTGGCAGTGGTAAAAAAAGAGCATGTCGCTTGCTTGTGGGGAAAGAGGAACTTGCCCCAACTAAAATATTTTCATACTTGGGTATAGTCCTCGAGGAAAAGGGGTCCTGGGGGCCAGCTATCAGAAACAGGACATTGTCATTTAAGAAGGCTACCGCGGCACTTATGATCTTCTCGAAAAAACTGGGGAGGAGACCACCGGCAATACTGTTAAAAATCTATCAAGCCAAGTGCATCAGTATAGCCATTTATGGGGCAGGTATTTGGGGGATCAATAATAATTTCCCCTCAATACAAAGGGTAGAGAACGCTTTCTTAAGATTTATCTTGGCAACCCCTGCTAGTTCCCCTGTTTTTAACTGTCACGCAGAGCTAGGTATGCGCTATGTGAGTGATCTGATTAGTATACAACCAGTTCTGCTTTGGTACAGGGTATGGACCTCCCCAGCATTATCGTTAAATAGAGATATCCTTAAAGATTGTATGGGATTGGATAAGGCACTTAGGATACCCTGGTTGAAGTATATTTGTCATTTTACAAGGGACCTTGGCAGACCCGAGTTTTACTTTCAACCAGAGACCTTGTGCAGTTTATCAAGAAAGGATTTGAAGGAGCTATGTTGGTCTCACGTTGAATCACTTAGATTAGGAGTCGAACTCAATAAGAACCTTGTATTTCAACATCAATTTACACTGGTTTCTAGTGACATTCAGCCTTATCTAACATGGTGTCAGGTGGGCTTTGACCGTTTTTTGCTCACCAGGTTAAGGTTCGATGTCTTTTTTCGCTTAGTTTCCTTCCCTGTAGTTAATGACTGGGCAAGAAAATTATGTAATTGCCCATGTGACAACTTGTCTACCCAGTCAACCCTACATGTAATTTGTTTTTGTAAATTTTATTCGATGGAAAGATCTAGATGGATTAAGCCATTTTTAAAAAAACATGGTTCTTGGAGACACTGTCGGCCCGCCTTATTGTTTTTAGTATCTTTACAAAATGAATACTGTGTATCAATAATGTTGGGCTTTTTAAAAAGTATTTTAAGGAAAAGGAAAAGTTTAATGAGTTTTTAATGTAACTTATTTATGTTCTGTGTAACGATATTTTATTGTGGATTACTTTTGTCTATATGAACATGTTACTTTTATGAATTCATGTATCTTGAACTCGAATAAAGTATTATCTATCTATCTATCAACCACAACCTCATTTTGGGTAGATTAGATATTTTCCTAATATGTAGCTTATCTTCCACAGGATCTATTAAAAAATTACAATATCCACCCAGGATTATAGGGTCTGTCGTTCTAGAAGATGGCTATATAAAGACTGCAAGGGTGAATGGTCATTAAGTTTGGGGTGCAATACCCTGCCATAGCATATGTTTCCCTAACATTTTGACTATCATGGAGATCCATCCCCCCTTAGGATCAGTGGTCACTTCTTCTACCGACACGTTAACTGACTTCTTAAATAAAATAGCCACCCCCATAACACAGCAGGCCTGGTTAGTGCAGACATAAGTATCCATCCAACTTTGTTTCTCCATTATCTCCCCTCATTCCACCTTTAATAAGTGTGTTTATTGAAGGATTATGATTTCACAACCACTGTTCTTAACTATTCCATGATCTTTTGCTTTCTACTTCTGACTCTAAGGCCATTCACATTCCATGTTAAAATGATACCCAACATCTAACTTGTTTGCATTGACCCTGATAGTCCCCTGTGCCTTCCCGGGCCTGAACTTCTCAACTTTCACAAATTTGGACAATTTTTTTTTATTTTTTTCCTCATATGCGCCCACACCCTGCGTGAATATAGCAAAATAAGATCCTGTGAACCCCCCCGCCTCCCTACCCTGGAGAACCCTCCCTTCCTCCTTAGGGTGAAACAAGATCGCCCCTTTCAAGATCCCTGTTCTCTAGTCTTATTAACTTCTATTTATTTTGTTGTATTTTAATCTGTTCTATCAAAGTCTCCACCTCTTTGGGGTCTCTTATGTTGTGCATTTGTTTTCTCCACATGATTTTTAGGGAAGCTGGAAACCGCATCTGGGCTGTCTCTTCAAGGGACCTTAGCTCTTGAATATGTTGCCCTAGTTCCCACAGCCTGTCCTGCGTGGCCTTTGAGATGTCTGAACGGATTCAAAAAGACAATTCTCCTTTAGTGTAGGTGCCAACTTGAAGTGCTTCATTTAAGATTTTCTCTTTTAAAACATAGCTTTTAAAGTTAATTAGGGTTCTTTCTCATCATTCCTTTTTAAAGGGGTCAGGATGCACCCTCTGTATATCTTCCTCCAGAATTGTTGGCTCCAAACAGGGGATACATTCTTTCGGAAGGTCAACCACAAAGCTCTTGATGTTCTCCCCTTCCACCCCCTTCTGAAACATTCAAGATCCTAAGGTTGTTCCTCCTTGTGTTATTTTCTAGTGTCTCAATTTTGTCCCTGAGGTTTTTTTGCTATGTTTTATTATAGACTGTATCTCTTCGTGGCTTGCCTCTAGTTCTCTACCCAGTTTGTCTAAGAACGCTAACACTACGTATACTCGCTCCATCAGTGTATTGAGTCTTGCCTCTAGGGCCTCACACATCCCTTGTATTTTCTTCTGGTTTCTCTATGATGTTGCAAAATTCATACTCTTTTTCGAAATTAGAGCCTCGATTAGTCTTTCCACACCTGTATGCTCTGCTTGACCCTGGGTGTATTACTCCTCTTCCTGCACATCAACTCCACTTGTCTTTCCTGCCCATTCCCCCGGAGTGATACTGGAGCATCTGGCTCTTCTACTGCCAGGACTTAAAATCTATTGCTAATTGTGACTTTCCTCCCTGGCAGTTTATCCCCATTCATCAACATTGTCAGGTCTATTTTTGCATTGACTGCGCCCCCTCTCTGCAAGTCCCCTGTGAGAAGACCTTGAGAATCCTGCTCAGCTTGAACTTTTAAAAAGGAACGTAAGGAGGGAGTAACTTTTATCTTAGTTCCTAAAGTCCTGCCTTGTGATGAAAAAGAAGAAGGGAACTCCAGGCTCTGGTTTACTGTGCCCTGTTTCCCACTCTGTGTATGAAAAATATGGACCAAAACTGGGCTTTTCCGCAAAGTAGTCATAGCAATGTCAGCTACCAAGTTTGTGTTCCTCAGGCAAAAACCTTGTTTCTGGTTATACTCCTGTGCCTGCACCTCTGAGGGTGTGTGTTTTTTCCCTTTTTCTCTCCTGCCTCTGTTGCTGCAGCTGCGGGGAGCTGTACGTGCTTTTTGCCCCCATCCAGGTCACTTACCGGAGTCATATGTGCACTATACATCCTCAACCCATTCTCCGAAACATGGCAAGAGCGAGCTGGAATTCAAACAGCAGTTACAGCTTCCTGGTGTGCCCTGGAAGGAGAGCCGAGCATTAGCTCTGCGACTCCACCAGAGACCCACTGCTGCTGCTGCTCACACAGTACCAGAAGGGCTGCAATAGTCTGCTAATTTTGTCCAGCGTTCTCGATGTCGTTCCCTGGCCCTTGAGTTTCGAGCATGAAGAGGCCCCCCCCCCCTAAAACCACAGAGTGTTTTTATTTTCAAAAATTAAATTCTTGAAGTCTCCAGAGTACTTTTTAAGTAGAGCTAAATTTTCTATATATATTTTAGACTAAAGGCGTGTTCATCAAGTTTTCCTAATTGAGCTGCCTAGAGAGTTTGGGAGCTCCAGACCCAGCTTCCTCAGCCAGCCGCCATGTTCTCTCCAACTGTCATAAAATGGGTGTTGCTGGGGGCGTTCCACCGCAACACCCATTGATTTTTGATGCTGCACCAGATTTACAAGGATGTGTAAATCTGAGGCAGTGCCAAAAAGCAGGCGTCAGAATGGAGAAATGAGGAGAAATGCTTTATTTCTCTTCGTTTTTGCTTTTTCTATGCTCCTTCCTGCACAGAAACAATCATTAAATAATGATAATTTGCTACATTCTGCAGCACACATAAAAGTAACAAATAGCCATTATAGATTGTTTATGTGCAGTAAGGGACACCTTCCTGCACATTATTAATATTATTATTATTATTATTATTTGCCTTCGGTAAAGCGCGCAGCTACCCATCGGGTTTCCCGGCGCTAAGCACTGACTTTGCCATTAAAAGAGCCGTGTTTTTAAGAGTTTGCAGAACTGCGTTAGTGAGGTGCAATTCCTCATATACTGAGGCAAGGAATTCTACAATTTTGGACCTAGATAAGCAAAAGAGCATCCGCCCGAACGTACCCGGTGTATTCTAGGTACACAGTATCGTCCCTGGTTGGCAGATCTTAAGTCTTGGGAAGGAATATATGGAGAAACCAGCTCTTGTATGTATTGCGGTCCAAGCCCTGCCTTAGCCTTGAACATGAAGCAAAGGGTTTTGCATTGTATTCTTTTTCCAATTGGTAGCCAGTGTATCTCATGAAGAATGGGGAGGCCGCAGTCCTACATAAGGAACGAGCAAGAAGCCTGACCACAGAGTTTTGTACCATCTTAAGGCGATTGGTAGCCGCCTTATCTGCACCCAAGTACAAAGCATTTCCATAATCTAATCTCGAAAGAATAAGGGCCTGAATTAACGCTCTCATTGATGAGTGAGGAATAATCCTACTAGTTTTCCTCACCCACTTCATGACTGAAAAGCAAGACGATGCTACTATGGCAGCTTGAGGATGCATAGACAGGTCTTCATCCAGCCAGAAGCCCAGGCTTTTCACTTTTTGGAGTGGGGACAGAGACTAAGGAGGCTGGCCAGTGCTCCGGACCCCACAGTTGTGGATTCCTACCCATGATCAAAACCTCAATTTTGTCACCATTCAGTTTAAGCATATTTCCATTTATCCATGCGGCAATCCACTTAAGACCATAATTAATTGTCTCAGCATGGTGTTTCTGATATGAAGAGAGTGAAAAAATAATTTGGGTGTCATCGGCGTATGAAAAAAGTGTGAGGCTACAGCTCTCCACCACGTCTCCTAATAGACGCACATAAGGGTTAAATAATAAAGGACTCAGTGCAGAACCCTGAGGAACTCCTGAGAAGAGAGTGCAGGTCTCTGACCGAGAACCAGCCGAAAATACTTGGAAAGATCTTGTTATCAGAAATGGGATCAGCCATGTGAGGGCGGTACCTTCCAGGCCAATTGCCCTCAGTCTGTCCATCACAAAAGGGTGAGATACCGTGTCGAAGCCTGAACTCAAATCCAGCATTACCAAGGCAGCAGTGTTGCTCTCATCCAGAAGGCGTCTTAGATGCTCTGTGGCCCCTACTAAGGCAGACTCCGTGCTATAATCCCAACTGAGATGGGTGGAGAAGTTGGTGGGTTTCAGTATAGGAGGTTAAACTTGCATTTACATGCGTTTCTAAAATGTTGTCAAATAGAGGCAGCAAAGAGATGGGTCTGTAATTTGCTCATGTGGTAGGATCAAGAATAGTTTTTTTTAATAGCAGGGCAACCATAGTATGTTTCAATGTTTGTGGCATATAGCCCTCTTTGATCGAGCAACTAAGCAGATCCATCACCACTTGTAGCAGATCCCTATCAAGAAGCTCGAGCTTGGCCAGGAGAAGATTTAAAAGCCCGTAAAATGGACAAGAAACCATCACAATCCGGCAATGGTTAGTACTCTACTTTTTGAGCTGACTGAGACATACCCGTGGTGAAGGTGGCTTCTGAGCGGAAACAGGTAGAAGAGTGTTCTCTAATTCCTCATAGAGAGCCCCAGGCCTCAAGTTAGCCTCTATCTGCGTTTGAATGGTAGTCACTTTATTTATAAAAAACTGTGCTAAGTCTGAGCATTGGGGCTGAGACAAACAATGAAATGAAATAAAATGAAAGACATTTGTAAAGCGCATGGCTACCCGGGAGCGTCCCAGTGCTAAGTACCAACACAGGAGGGGGCGAAAAGCTAAGGAAACAGAAAAGTCTTGAGTTGTTTACTCAAGGCCTGATGATTGGGAATAGTGTGAAGGTGAGGTGGCAGGGAGTTCCAAAGTTTGGCGGCATTGTAGGAAAAGAGCCGTCCGCCACTTCTGGCCTTCTGGCCTTCTTGATTCTGGGGACCTCAGCCAGTCGCAGTTCGTCTGACCGAAGTTTCCTATTTGCTTTGTGGGGGTGGATCATTGGCTGAATTAATGGGGGGACCTCTCCCTTGCATTGACTTCTGGGTTATGCACAAGGCCTTGAATCTGATGCGTTCCTGCACTGGGAGCCAATGAAGGGAGCATATTGCAAGTTTTGCTGATTGTCTATTAGATAATCCCGTAGAAGTCTGGCTGCGCTATTTTGGACTGACTGTAGTTTGGAAATTACTGAGGAGGGGTAGCCCAGATATAGTGCATTCCTGTAGTCCAGCCTAGAGAGTATGAGGGATTGTACCAGTACCTTTTTTGCTAAGGGGGGAGGAGAGGGAGGATTTTGCGGGCCATTCTAAGCAGACAGAAGCAGGTCATTGCTGTCTTCCTGGCCTGTGTCCTGAAGTTCAGGTCCTGGTCCAACCAAATGCCCAGGCTCTTGATCTCCATCTTAGGGGCTGGGGGTGGACCCATGCCGGTTGGCCACATAAAACTGAGGTTGAAGCTGAGGAGATTGCCCACTAATATAATCTCAGTTTTTCTGCCATTAAGCTTAAGCTGGGACGTGTCCATCCAGTTCGAGATGTCCTCTAGGCAAGTGTGGAGACTATTGATTTTATTGTCCGCTTGATTGAGTGCGACCACCAATTGCGTATCATCGGCATAGGTCACTATTCAGATTCCCGAGGGTGCTACAATGGCTGCCAAAGGGGCCATATATACATTGAAAAGGGTTGGACTAAGCGATGAGCCCTGGGGGACCCTGCTCATCAAGGTGGTGGGTTCGGATAAGGTGTCTTCCTCAAAAACCTGAAAGGTTCTACCCTCCAGAAAGGAGCGCAGCCATTGGAGTACGGTGCTTGTAACTCCTATAATCCTCAGACGCTGTATTAGGATCTTAAGGTTCACCGTGTCAAATGCTGCGCTTAGGTCAAGGAGAATGATACCTGTGGAACCACCTGAGTAAAGGATTTTTCTGTTTTCCTCCACCACTGCTAGCAAAGCCGTTTCGGTGCTCTGACGAGGTCGAAGCCCTGTTTGGGAGGAGTGGAGCAGATTGTGGGTTTCGAGGAATCCCGAAAGGGTTTGATTGACGTATTTCTCTGCCACTTTACCTATTCCCGGCAGAAGAGAAATAGGGCGGTACTTGCCCAGATCTGCTGGGTCTAGGTTAGGTTTCTTAAGTAGGGCTTTGACCATGCCTATTCCAGTTAGTAGGGACCATTCCTGTGACTAGTGATGCGTTGATCAGGTCCGTCATGTTGGGGGTTATTGTAGCAACTACTTGTTTCAAGATATTAAGTGGCGCTGGATCCCTTGGTGATCCGCTCTTGACAGAGGACAACAAGGAAAGAAGAGTTTCCTGAGGCAGTGGGGGGAAGGTCTCTAGGATGTGTTCAGGAGGTCGAGGGTCAGGATTGGTCTGGATTTCCAATTCGTCATCCCTCAGTGGCAGGGATTCCAGAATATGTTGTACCTTAGTGGTAAAAAAGTTTGCCAGTTTGTGGTGCGGGGGTTTTCAGTAGTTTTTTTATAATAGTAAAAGTTTCTCTGGACAAGTTGGCAGCTGATAGAATCTTGCCCTCGTAATAGGAGACCTGGGCCTGTTTTGTTTCTGCTTTATAAGCATGGATAGCTGCCCTGTATTCAGTAGGGGACCATTTACTAGGGTCAGCAAATTCTTTAACGACTTCAAAAAGAGTTTTTGAGCAGTTCTGGGCCTTTGCTATTTTATCTTAATAGTAAGCAGCTATTGCCACTCTACAGAGGGCATGATATTTCTTCATCGCGAATTTATAATTGATTTTGTCTTCCAATTGGTTTTCCTCCAAAATCTTTCCAAGCCTTTACATTGTTTCTCTCTAAATAGAGTGTGTCATTAAACCAGGGAGCCAACGGATGTATTCTATTTTTAGTTTAAGCCGTGAAAGGAAGAGAGACTTCTGAGGCCTCCTTAAGCTAGCTATCCACAAAAAAAATTGCAATATTCGTGCATTGTACTAGGCTAGGTTGAGATTGCGATAAACAATCATTCCCTTTCACTATGGTGTCAAGGTTTCTACCTTGGCGCTAGGCAGCTAATTTTAGCATATTGTAGTAAATACCCCACATTCCTGCGTTTTGGAAATGTAGGAGCGCTGCACTGCCAAATTTGTCACAGCTCTGCGCTCTGAGGGCCAGATTCACAGAACTAACTTAAGACAAAATCCTAAACTTACTACTTTTGGTATTCACAGAAGTTAGGATTTTGTCTTAAGTTTGTCTTAAGACAAACTTAAGACAAACTTAAGACAGTCTTAAGACAGACTTAAGACAGTCTTAAGACAGACTTAAGACAAACTTAAGACAGACTTAAGACAGACTTAAGACAGACTTAAGACAGACTTAAGACAGACTTAAGTTAAGATTTTGTCTTAAGTTTGTCTTAAGTCTGTCTTAAGTCTGTCTTAAGTCTGTCTTAAGTCTGTCTTAAGTTTGTCTTAAGTCTGTCTTAAGACTGTCTTAAGTCTGTCTTAAGACTGTCTTAAGTCTGTCTTAAGTTTGTCTTAAGACAAACTTAAGACAAAATCCTAACTTCTGTGAATACCAAAAGTAGTAAGTTTAGGATTTTGTTTTAAGTTAGTTCTGTGAATCAGCCCCTGACATTTTGTTGTAAATATGCCCCTTTGTTTACTCCCCAGTGTTAGGAGAGAGGTTCCATGTGTAAACAGACTCTTTCTGGTCAGGATCTAGGCCTCTTTGCCCTTGTGGGTCAACAAGACGCTATCTCACAAAAATGAGTTATGACTGGCAAGAAAGTAAACCTCTATAAGGGTTCTTTTTAGCAAGGAACCAAAGTACCACTGCAATCACCCACGCGCCCATTTTTTCAAAGGGACTCTTTAGTAATGAATGTATTGACTACCTACAGACTGTTAGTTCAAAATTGAATTTTTCTAGCCAGGCATATCTGTTCAGCGTTGTTGTGTCAGAGTTGGAGAGAAAAATGCAAATGTTCTGATGGAGATGACAACTCACACACTTTACCTGACAATACAAGTATGGAGCGATGGGAAGGCATGCATTAGTGTCCTTTTGGCTAGCTTAAATGTGCTTGACTCCAGGGCAATCAGTGTGCAGAGTTCCTTTCAAGTTGTTCATCAGTATGGAACCATCACAATATTCCACTTAGAGAAAGCACAGACAGCTCACAACACACTTACGTAACTCATTGCTTTTAAATAGAGTCAAATAGTTGTTTGAGTTTTTCTTGCCACAGAATATGGCAGTCACAATGGCCTGCCATTGCATATATTATATAGTTCCACATGCGTAGTTGTGTACATTATCTCTGTGCATGACTTCTGAAAAGGGAAACAAATATTCATATGATAATGGGCATCTGTTTGCAGAAATTGTCAGTATTTAAGCCTTCTTTTGAGGCTTGGGGCCAACCGAGAAAGCTGTAAGGATTCTCTCAGATAGGATATCCTGATCCCACTCTCAACATGCTTCCACGTGTGTTCACACAACATAAAGCCATCAGCCACTTTGTGATAAAAGAAAAAGTTAATTCATCTTCATATTATTGGGGTAGTCAATTATGTCATGCAAATGCCTACCGAGTATTCAACAAAGAAAGAGTACAATGAAAATCCCACTATGGGCCATGTATCTGTCTCTCTGATTCGTGTCCTGAAAAATCAGTAGCGGGGGATGGCATGGCATGAGATTTCAGTGGTAACAAAAATGTTGAAGCTGTAATTTGGTAATAATCGAGTACCAGGTTGAACATCAACAAAGTTGCCGCTAGCATGTACATATGCCACTGTACTGGATGAATTCTAGGTATCCACTGTATGTCACAATATTGACCACAAAAACATTGTGATTCTAAAATATGGGTTTACAATCACAGATTACTACAATATTGACTTTCTGACACCCCATAAAAATATTTAAAAAATGAACTTCAAAATTATCATTAACAAAAATATTACGATACCAAGATCAAAAATATCAATTGCAAAATATTGTGAAAACCTCATAATGTAACAGGGTCAAGACTGATTCGTATATGATTAGGTCCAAACTGGAGTGGTGTGGTGAGCAAAAGAATGATAGATTAAACCCAGATCCTTGTGACTGGGGGTGAATGTTTGCATTGTCCAGCCTTTTGTCCATCAATTGTTTCTTTTGCATATGTCTCCAATACCAGTCAACAGCATCAATTGCATTATCCACTCTTCCTGAGGAAAGAAGATCACAAGCCTTCATGATGATGAGGATCTTGAAGACCCACTTGTCCCATCAGATTTGTGTGGCCAGCACCATAAGCTTCTTCTCGAGGACACAACATTAACATCTTCAAGCAGAGTCTTGTCCCAAGTACCACCATCAATGACCCATAAGCCCCCTATGGCCCCAAACCCCAACAGCAGGACACACTGTATCTGTGGCCACCCAGTCATGGTCACAGGGTGGTTTGTAAAGGGTTGGGGCAAGACTTGCTAGAGGAAGAGAGGCTCATGGTGTGGTCACCAACGTCAACATTATGAGGAAAGACCTGTTGGGTGCACCTATGGTGGCCAGGTTAGTGACCTCCTAAGTGTCAAGGATTATCTCATGAGACCTCACATTCATATTCAGAGGGCCCAAAATTATCAACTGAAACGTCACCTAGGTGTTGTTACTCTACATTCTGGGGTGGTGCAGGATGCCTTCAAAAAATTGACTGCAGCAGTGTCTGCTTCCTGTGGTATAGTGTTTTTTTGTTGTTGTAATTTCTTACTCTACTTTTTGAGCTGACTGAGACATACCCGTGGTAAAGGTGGCTTCTGAGTGGAAATAGGTAGAAGAGTGTTCTCTAATTCCTCATAGAGAGCCCCAGGCCTCAAGTTAGCCTCTATCTGCGTTTGAATGGTAGTCACTTTATTTATAACAAACTGTGCTAAGTCTGAGCATTGGGGCTGAGACAAACAATGAAATGAAATAAAATGAAAGACATTTGTAAAGCGCATGGCTACCCCGGAGCGTCCCAGTGCTAAGTACCAACACAGGAGGGGGCGAAAAGCTAAGGAAACAGAAAAGTCTTGAGTTGTTTACTCAAGGCCTGATGATTGGGAATAGTGTGAAGGTGAGGTGGCAGGGAGTTCCAAAGTTTGGCGGCATTGTAGGAAAAGAGCCGTCCGCCACTTCTGGCCTTCTGGCCTTCTTGATTCTGGGGACCTCAGCCAGTCGCAGTTCGTCTGACCGAAGTTTCCTATTTGCTTTGTAGGGGTGGATCATTGGCTGAATTAATGGGGGGATCTCTCCCTTGCATTGACTTCTGGGTTATGCACAAGGCCTTGAATCTGATGCGTTCCTGCACTGGGAGCCAATGAAGGGAGCATATTGCAAGTTTTGCTGATTGTCTATTAGATAATCCCGTAGAAGTCTTGCTGCGCTATTTTGGACTGACTGTAGTTTGGAAATTACTGAGGAGGGGGAGCCCAGATATAGTGCATTCCCGTAGTCCAGCCTAGAGAGTATGAGGGATTGTACCAGTACCTTTTTTGCTAGGGGGGAGGAGAGGGAGGATTTTGCGGGCCATTCTAAGCAGGCCGAAGCAGGTCGTTGCTGTATTCCTGGCCTGTGTCCTGAAGTTCAGGTCCTGGTCCAACCAAATGCCCAGGCTCTTGATCTCCATCTTAGGGGCTGGGGGTGGACCCATGCCGGTTGGCCACATAAAACTGGGGTTGAAGCTGAGGAGATTGCCCACTAACATAATCTCAGTTTTTCTGCCATTAAGCTTAAGCTGGGACGTGTCCATCTAGTTCGAGATGTCCTTTAGGCAAGTGTGGAGACTATTGATTTTATTGTCCGCTTGATTGAGTGCGACCACCAATTGCGTATCATCTGTATAGGTCACTATGCAGATTCCCGAGGGTGCTACAATGGCTGCCAAAGGGGCCATATATACATCGAAAAGGGTTGGACTAAGCGATGAGCCCTGGGGGACCCCGCTCATTAAGGTGGTGGGTTCGGATAAGGTGTCTTCCTCAAAAACCTGAAAGGTTCTACCCTCCAGAAAGGAGCGCAGCCATTGGAGTACGGTGCTTGTAACTCCTATACTCCTCAGACGCTGTATTAGGATCTTATGGTTCACCGTGTCAAATGCTGCGCTTAGGTCAAGGAGAATGATAGCTGTGGAACCACCTGAGTAAAGGATTTTTCTGTTTTCCTCCACCACTGCTAGCAGAGCCGTTTCGGTGCTCTGACGAGGTCGAAACCCTGTTTGGGAGGAGTGGAGCAGATTGTGGGTTTCGAGGAATCCCGAAAGGGTTTGATTGACGTATTTCTCTGCCACTTTACCTATTCCCGGCAGAAGAGAAATAGGGCGGTACTTGCCCAGATCTGCTGGGTCTAGGTTAGGTTTCTTAAGTAGGGCTTTGACCATGGCCTATTCCAGTTAGTAGGGACCATTCCTGTGACTAGTGATGCGTTGATCAGGTCCGTCATGTTGGGGGTTATTGTAGCAACTACTTGTTTCAAGATATTAAGTGGCGCTGGATCCCTTGGTGATCCGCTCTTGACAGAGGACAACAAGGAAAGAAGAGTTTCCTGAGGCAGTGGGGGGAAGGTCTCTAGGATTTGTTCAGGGGGTCGAGGGTCAGGATTGGTCTGGATTTCCAATTCGTCATCCCTCAGTGGCAGGGATTCCAGAATATGTTGTACCTTAGTGGTAAAAAAGTTTGCCAGTTTGTGGTGCGGGGGTTTTCAGTAGTTTTTTTATAATAGTAAAAGTTTCTCTGGACAAGTTTGCGGCTGATAGAATCTTGCCCTCGTAATAGGAGACCTGGGCCTGTTTTGTTTCTGCTTTATAAGCATGGATAGCTGCCCTGTATTCAGTAGGGGACCATTTACTAGGGTCAGCAAATTCTTTAACAACTTCAAAAAGAGTTTTTGAGCAGTTCTGGGCCTTTGCTATTTTATCTTAATAGTAAGCAGCTATTGCCACTCTACAGAGGGCATGATATTTCTTCATCGCCGATTTATAATTGATTTTGTCTTCCAATTGGTTTTCTTCCAAAATCTTTCCAAGCCTTTACATTGTTTCTCTCTAAATAGAGTGTGTCATTAAACCAGGGAGCCAACGGATGTATTCTATTTTTAGTTTAAGCCGTGAAAGGAAGAGAGACTTCTGAGGCCTCCTTAAACTAGCTATCCACAAAAAAATTGCAATATCCGTGCATTGTACTAGGCTAGGTTGAGATTGCGATAAACAATCATTCCCTTTCACTATGGTGTCAAGGTTTCTACCTTGGCGCTAGGCAGCTAATTTTAGCATATTGTAGTAAATACACCACATTCCTGCGTTTTGGAAATGTAGGAGCGCTGCACTGCCAAATTTGTCACAGCTCTGCGCTCTGACATTTTGTTGTAAATATGCCCCTTTGTTTACTCCCCAGTGTTAGGAGACAGGTTCCATGTGTAAACAGACTCTTTCTGGTCAGGGCCTGGGCCTCTTTGCCCTTGTGGGTCAACAAGACGCTATCTCACAAAAATGAGTTATGACTGTCAAGAAAGTAAACGTCTATAAGGGTTCTTTTTAGCAAGGAACCAAAGTACCACTGCAATCACCCACGCGCCCATTTTTTCAAAGGGACTCTTTAGTAATGAATGTATTGACTACCTACAGACTGTTAGTTCAAAATTGAATTTTTCTAGCCAGGCATATCTGTTCAGCGTTGTTGTGTCAGAGTTGGAGAGAAAAATGCAAATGTTCTGATGGAGATGACAACTCACACACTTTACCTGACAATACAAGTATGGAGCGATGGGAAGGCATGCATTAGTGTCCTTTTGGCTAGCTTAAATGTGCTTGACTCCAGGGCAATCAGTGTGCAGAGTTCCTTTCAAGTTGTTCATCAGTATGGAACCATCACAATATTCCACTTAGAGAAAGCACAGACAGCTCACAACACACTTATGTAACTCATTGCTTTTAAATGGAGTCAAATAGTTGTTTGAGTTTTTCCTGCCACAGAATATGGCAGTCACAATGGCCTGCCATTGCATATATTATATAGTTCCACATGCGTAGTTGTGTACATTATCTCTGTGCATGACTTCTGAAAAGGGAAACAAATATTCATATGATAATGGGCATCTGTTTGCAGAAATTGTCAGTATTTAAGCCTTCTTTTGAGGCTTGGGGCCAACCGAGAAAGCTGTAAGGATTCTCTCAGATAGGATATCCTGATCCCACTCTCAACATGCTTCCACGTGTGTTCACACAACATAAAGCCATCAGCCACTTTGTGATAAAAGAAAAAGTTAATTCATCTTCATATTATTGGGGTAGTCAATTATGTCATGCAAATGCCTACCGAGTATTCAACAAAGAAAGAGTACAATGAAAATCCCACTATGAGCCATGTATCTGTCTCTCTGATTCGTGTCCTGAAAAATCAGTAGCGGGGGATGGCATGGCATGAGATTTCAGTGGTAACAAAAATGTTGAAGCTGTAATTTGGTAATAATCGAGTACCAGGTTGAACATCAACAAAGTTGCCGCTAGCATGTACATATGCCACTGTACTGGATGAATTCTAGGTATCCACTGTATGTCACAATATTGACCACAAAAACATTGTGATTCTAAAATATGGGTTTACAATCACAGATTACTACAATATTGACTTTCTGACACCCCATAAAAATATTTAAAACATGAACTTCAAAATTATCATTAACAAAAATATTACGATACCAAGATCAAAAATATCAATTGCAAAATATTGTGAAAACCTCATAATGTAACAGGGTCAAGACTGATTTGTATATGATTAGGTCCAAACTGGAGTGGTGTGGTGAGCAAAAGAATGATAGATTAAACCCAGATCCTTGTGACTGGGGGTGAATGTTTGCATTGTCCAGCCTTCTGTCCATCAATTGTTTCTTTTGCATATGTCTCCAATACCAGTCAACAGCATCAATTGCATTATCCACTCTTCCTGAGGAAAGAAGATCGCAAGCCTTCATGAGGATGAGGATCTTGAAGACCCGCTTGTCCCATCAGATTTGTGTGGCCAGCACCATAAGCTTCTTCTCGAGGACACAACATTAACATCTTCAAGCAGAGTCTTGTCCCAAGTACCACCATCAATGACCCATAAGAACCCTATGGCCCCGAACCCCAACAGCAGGACACACTGTATCTGTGGCCACCCAGTCATGGTCACAGGGTGGTTTGTAAAGGGTTGGGGCAAGACTTGCTAGAGGAAGAGAGGCTCGTGGTGTGGTCACCAACGTCAACATTATGAGGAAAGACCTGTTGGGTGCACCTATGGTGGCCAGGATAGTGACCTCCTAAGTGTCAAGAATTATCTCATGAGGCCTCACATTCATATTCAGAGGGCCCAAAATTATCAACTGGAATGTCACCTAGGTGTTGTTACTCTACATTCTGGGGTGGTGCAGGATGCCTTCAAAATATTGACTGCAGCAGTGTCTGCTTCCTGTGGTATAGTGTTTTTTTGTTGTTGTAATTTCTTACAAAATATGGTCTACTAATTAAGTTTCCTCTTGCAAATCTCAGGCTCTATGTCAGTTCACCAACTCGAGCTAGGGAATCTGATGGGTTCTATCTGACAAAGAACCTGCACATCACCTCTGTATGATATGTTCTGGGTAATGTTCAATCCTGTGAGACTTACAGGGTATTTGATGTTTGTGAGTTCTGACTCTCCTTTAATCATGAATGGACATGCCAAGTATCCATTATATTTGAGGACTTTATACAAATCAATGTCCTTCTCTAATACAAATAATGTAGATATTTGTAATCACAAAAATGAACAACAGAGTGGCAAAGAAAATGATTAATAAACAAAATATGAATATGGATTGCAATATTGTAATGGATGTTTCATACATTTATACCATGAAATTATGGAACCCATCCCTGTTTATTAATTCCTTCCTTTTAGCTCTTAGCTAAACTGTTTTAGCACCCAAAGGGCCTACCAGAGTTTCTTGCTGTGGCCTCTCACTCAAGTACTGTAGATGAACAAGTTGTTCTGTACTTCAAGAAGGTTGTTTTCTGTCTTATTTTCTAGTTATGGCATTTCAGCAAACCAATAACATGAGACAGGCTACAAGGAGCCTGCAGATGATCTTCAGCAAAGATGGATAAAGTTTTGCCTGCACTTACCAAGTCTCCGAGGAAGTTGGAAAAAATCACTCTGTATGATCCTTATGTGTATCAAGTTTAAAGACACTTATATGGTTATTTTGTAAAGAGTATGTCCCTTTCTGAATGATTTCAAATGCAAAGATTAATATATTAATCGTGCTGCACCTTCACTTACTTTTACAAAGCATTATAAACTACATGAATAATTGATGCACTATCAAGCTATCATAAAGCATGACTTCTGAAAAGGGAAACAAATATTCATATGATAATGGGCATCTGTTTGCAGAAATTGTCAGTATTTAAGCCTTCTTTTGAGGCTTGGGGCCAACCGAGAAAGCTGTAAGGATTCTCTCAGATAGGATATCCTGATCCCACTCTCAACATGCTTCCACGTGTGTTCACACAACATAAAGCCATCAGCCACTTTGTGATAAAAGAAAAAGTTAATTCATCTTCATATTATTGGGGTAGTCAATTATGTCATGCAAATGCCTACTGAGTATTCAACAAAGAAAGAGTACAATGAAAATCCCACTATGAGCCATGTATCTGTCTCTCTGATTCGTGTCCTGAAAAATCAGTAGCGGGGGATGGCATGGCATGAGATTTCAGTGGTAACAAAAATGTTGAAGCTGTAATTTGGTAATAATCGAGTACCAGTTGAACATCAACAAAGTTGCCGCTAGCATGTACATATGCCACTGTACTGGATGAATTCTAGGTATCCACTGTATGTCACAATATTGACCACAAAAACATTGTGATTCTAAAATATGGGTTTACAATCACAGATTACTACAATATTGACTTTCTGACACCCCATAAAAATATTTAAAACATGAACTTCAAAATTATCATTAACAAAAATATTACGATACCAAGATCAAAAATATCAATTGCAAAATATTGTGAAAACCTCATAATGTAACAGGGTCAAGACTGATTTGTATATGATTAGGTCCAAACTGGAGTGGTGTGGTGAGCAAAAGAATGATAGATTAAACCCAGATCCTTGTGACTGGGGGTGAATGTTTGCATTGTCCAGCCTTCTGTCCATCAATTGTTTCTTTTGCATATGTCTCCAATACCAGTCAACAGCATCAATTGCATTATCCACTCTTCCTGAGGAAAGAAGATCACAAGCCTTCATGATGATGAGGATCTTGAAGACCCGCTTGTCCCATCAGATTTGTGTGGCCAGCACCATAAGCTTCTTCTCGAGGACACAACATTAACATCTTCAAGCAGAGTCTTGTCCCAAGTACCACCATCAATGACCCATAAGCACCCTATGGCCCCAAACCCCAACAGCAGGACACACTGTATCTGTGGCCACCCAGTCATGGTCACAGGGTGGTTTGTAAAGGGTTGGGGCAAGACTTGCTAGAGGAAGAGAGGCTCATGGTGTGGTCACCAACGTCAACATTATGAGGAAAGACCTGTTGGGTGCACCTATGGTGGCCAGGTTAGTGACCTCCTAAGTGTCAAGAATTATCTCATGAGGCCTCACATTCATATTCAGAGGGCCCAAAATTATCAACTGGAATGTCACCTAGGTGTTGTTACTCTACATTCTAGGGTGGTGCAGGATGCCTTCAAAATATTGACTGCAGCAGTGTCTGCTTCCTGTGGTATAGTGTTTTTTTGTTGTTGTAATTTCTTACAAAATATGGTCTACTAATTAAGTTTCCTCTTGCAAATCTCAGGCTCTATGTCAGTTCACCAACTCGAGCTAGGGAATCTGATGGGTTCTATCTGACAAAGAACCTGCACATCACCTCTGTATGATATGTTCTGGGTAATGTTCAATCCTGTGAGACTTACAGGGTATTTGATGTTTGTGAGTTCTGACTCTCCTTTAATCATGAATGGACATGCCAAGTATCCATTATATTTGAGGACTTTATACAAATCAATGTCCTTCTCTAATACAAATAATGTAGATATTTGTAATCATAAAAATGAACAACAGAGTGGCAAAGAAAATGATTAATAAACAAAATATGAATATGGATTGCAATATTGTAATGGATGTTTCATACATTTATACCATGAAATTATGGAACCCATCCCTGTTTATTAATTCCTTCCTTTTAGCTCTTAGCTAAACTGTTTTAGCACCCAAAGGGCCTACCAGAGTTTCTTGCTGTGGCCTCTCACTCAAGTACTGTAGATGAACAAGTTGTTCTGTACTTCAAGAAGGTTGTTGTCTGTCTTATTTTCTAGTTATGGCATTTCAGCAAACCAATAACATGAGACAGGCTACAAGGAGACTGCAGATGATCTTCAGCCAAAGATGGATAAAGTTTTGCCTGCACTTACCAAGACTCAGAGGAAGTTGGAAAAAATCACTCTGTATGATCCTTATGTGTATCAAGTTTAAAGACACTTATATGGTTATTTTGTAAAGAGTATGTCCCTTTCTGAATGATTTCAAATGCAAAGATTAATATATTAATCGTGCTGCACCTTCACTTACTTTTACAAAGCATTATAAACTACATGAATAATTGATGCACTATCAAGCTATCATAAAGCAAGTGTTTTACGTTATACCTGTACAAAAACAAAACTAAATGTAGCATGTATTTATAAATGAATATGTGCTCTCAAATAAATGTATGTATGAATATATGAAATGCAATGGGGGGCACATAAGCAGAAAGATGGAAAGATTGTCTCATACGTACCATCTGCAGCCAGCTCGGTCCCAGAAACATCTCCAGCTGGAAGCCCCAAGGCAAGTGGGACACTGCTGCAGAACCACCTGTCACTAGACCCCCTGCTGAACACTCAGGACACTTGAGTGCCTCTAAAGAAGGGCTGTTCATCTAACCCTGTCAAGGATAATACCAATGAACTTATTATAAAAATATAGAAAACAGTGATGTTTTAATGTCAGTGTCTGGACTTTTCTCCTTATCCACATGATAACCATACAGTTCCTACCTGTAAGTTATCCTATAACTAACTTATGGCTCATCATTCATTTCCTATCCAACATACATGTTAACTCTTTTTTCTAAGAATCTTAAAGGGTATTAAATTATATGTTATTTATTTTTGTTTCCTAATACATTTTTGAATTAATTAATAAAAGTACATTTTGAAATGACCTATTTCTAAAATACATGTTAAAAATAAGCATTACTTTCTTGTCAAACCACAAATAGTTCAAATAAAAACATTAAACTGCTAATCATTTAGTCCAAACACGAAACACATTTCATGAAAACACAAAGCAGAAGCAAAAAAAGTTCAATATGTAGGACATCAATAGGAATTTATCAGATTTGCTTTTTAATATAAATGTGACCAACATCTAAAACCCCAGCAAGGCAAGAGAACATGTGTACAAACATTTATTTATATATAGACCGTCCCAAGAATAGACAAGAGTTTGCAGTACAGATTGAAATGTAAAAAGTTGTAAGAGGCACAATGACAAAGAATATGTCTTTTGCTATGTAAGATATGGAATCATTCTAGCTAGTGTAACATTCTGGTACCAATTAACCCCATCCCCCAAATGGTAGGCTTCAGCCACACGTTGAACTGTGCTATGTTTTACACAGACATTATGCTCAGATGCAGTCATAAACAGCACCAATTTTTCACAGATAGGCTACAGCTTCAATTTTGAGCTCGATACCTTGACACACACACCTAATGTGTCAGGTACCTTTGATGAAACTCATGTATATTTCATCACTCCATGACTGAGCCAAAGTGTGCCATGACCTTTTGGAGAACCACTCCAAAAATGGTCAAGCAAATAGCACTGCAAATTTCTCTTTAACCAATATCTGTGCAACAGACTAAAGTTTCCACCAATGACTTGCTAGTGCCTCTGCAGATGAGAGGATGACACCACATAGGAAGGATTAGACAGAAATATATGTAAGTTTCTGACTAGCATTATATAGTCATTTTACATTTAAAAAAACAAATGTATTAGAAGCAAAAATCATCAGCTACGAAATATAAAGTCTTATAGAGCATGGTCCTCATTATATATAAGATATAAAAAATGTATTAGTCTATGGTCAAAACAAATATAAAACACAAGAACACTTTGAAAATAATGAGCACTTTCTAAAATAAAATGTGATGATTAGCTAAATCATAACAGAGGATATGTCTACCAGGAATACAAACAAATAATATTTTGCCTTTATTCGCATCACTGTCAGCTTGCTGACTCATGTCACCAACATTACCCTCGGGTTCCCACTAGTAATTGTCCTCAGGGTTGAATGGAATGGTTTTATACAGGGCAATATTTGAAGCATACAACATAACACAATAATCTTGTGGACCTTGCCAGAAGAGTATATGAGGACCCCCCTGGTCTTACCCAGGCATCTAAAAGAACCATCTCCACAGGACTGCTCCTTCCCATATGGGCCTGATTGAAACAGACTTATCCTGGCAATGCTGGGTTTCACAGAAGTGTTAAAAGCCAGGCACAACTTGGATAAACTGAGTTTTCTGAGAAATATCATTACAAAAGCAAATATAAAGGTGAATTTATTTTTAAATGAACACAACTTTCCTACAAACAAATTGTATCAACCAATTGGGTGAAACTTACCAACAAATCCAGGTTCTCCTCGTACAAGCTTTGCCATCTCCTGTGTTGTCAGCTGTTGTTTAGCTTTGGGAGTCAAGGGTGCAACCTGTAAATCTTGTGCACACACATACACACTAGTGATAGAGAGGCTTGCTATGCCAACCACCTGCACACTGATGGAGTGAAAATGCTTCCTGTAGCGGAGTACTTTCTCTCATTCGTGAGGTGGCACCAGTGCTGCATGGGCTCCATTTATGGCACCAACCACTGGTGTTATGCCTCCCAGTCCAAAGACTTCAGTGTAGCATTATCCACTGGAAATTAGATTTAGTTATTCTTAAGTCTCAGTATACCACAAAGGACCTGGCAGAGGACAACTGAAAACGTTGGTTGAGACATGCATAATATAACGCTTAATAGGTGTGATTGCAGTCTGAGTTCCGATGTCTGGCAAAGGTTAAGGAAACAATTGTTGTGCCAAAGCCTCAATTGTGTTACTATTTAACCTGTACTTCTTAAGGATGTGTCTTTCTTTCACGGTCTCTGGATCCAGATGTGGTTTGTACACATGTTCAGTACATTGACATATCCTTCTCAGTCCTACTTGGGGCGGTTGAATGACATATCTGCAGCATATGAGTACAATGTGTAAATGTTACAGGTTAAAACACTTATGATGGACATACTAGAATAAATAAGCATGTGCAAATACAGACACCTATAACATGGCAAGTAAAAAAAATCACTTGCATGACGTGTTACATATTCAAATATTTTTTAAACATAGATACATATATTTCAATTAATAAAAGTTCTCAAAACCCACCCAACAAACAATAATGTTTTCTAATTTTTCCAATAAAACATACATAAATTAAAGGAATTACATACATTTTTCTAAAGGTTAATGAAACAAAATACATGTATTGCCCACATATATATCTCCCAGTTTATTTACATTTTAATTCCATCATTTTATGTGAAATCACTCAACGTTTACAGCTTTTACACAGCGACAAGTATAGGACCAAGTTTACTAGGCCACCAATTATTAGACCAGATCTTCCAGATCTTCCAAAGATGATGATCTCAGTCGTCTCTCCATTTAACTTAAAAGAGTTGTTCCTCATCCAGGTGGCCACATTAGTCATGCAGTCCACAAACTGATATCTGATTGTTTTGGTATTGTCAGCAACAGAAAATATTTTACTGTGGCATATGATTAGGAGACAATATCGAAACCGCAAGGTCTAAAGTTTCTACAATGGGAGCCATGCAGATATTAAATAGTGTAGACCTAAGAGACAAACCCTGCAGAATGCCACAAGGCGCAGACTTTTGATTTGATTGAAAAAGGGGAAGATAAACATACTGAGTTCTATCAGTGAGAAAGAACCAAACCCATATTAGGGTCTTTGGAAAAAGGCCTATCTCATGTAATCATCTGATCTTAATGATATGGAAAACCATATCGGAGGTTGCCAATATGTCAAGGAAGATGAGGACAACAGGTCTGCCTTCATCCACTCTGAGCCCAATGTTATCAGTGGCAGCTTCTAAAACAGCTTCATTGCTATGGGCTGCACTAAAACGTGAATGAGAGGACTCCAGCAACTTGTGTTCCTCCAAAACGGAGGATAGCTGTAGGTTTATCAGCCTTTCAACACTTTTTTGCTGGATAAGGTATCAAGGAGATAGGACAACAATGTGACAGATCTGTGAGGTCTTCTGGTGGTATTTTGAGCAAAGGAAGCCCATTTGCATATTCCCATGCAGAAGGAAACATGTTTGATTGAAGGGACAGATTAAAAAGGTCCTTCAGGTGAACACTAAAATAGGTGGTGCTAAGCACTGTAAGAATTTGAGTTTTTAGTTGAAGGAGGTGACCACCCACCTCAAGAAATAATCACAATCCTTGACAAGGTGAACCCTTAAAGTCACTAAATTAACCCAATCTAAACCCCTGGTACCTATGGCACAGAGGCTTAGCTTAGGGCAATGTGTGACGTATTTATGCAATACCAAACAATTATAAAAACAAAACACAACACAATAAAAATCCCAAATTGGATTAGAGAAATATAATTAATTGTATTAAATAAAATAACACCAACATAACAAAAATCTAGTAAGGGAATTTTAAAGGTTAAAATAAAAATAGCATCAATCAGCTTGAAACACCAACTGCAGTTAACTTGTCATGGTAGACTGGAACCTAGGTATAATTGGACTGTGATGGAGTGCCATGTCATTTACAGAAACTAGGTTCAATCCAGTCAGAGGGTTTTACCTGGAATTTAGTTTAAAAAATGGAAGTCAAAAATCTTCAACGGGACTAGGCAACAGGATTAGCCAAACAAGGCTATACGAAGTTGCATAGCCTTCAGTTGCGGTCCAGATGAAGATATTGTTTTTGTTTTTGGTGGAAAATGTTCAGAGTGGGAGAAATGTGAATTTCACCCAAAGAAAGTTCTCTTGCCTGCCTGATACTTTGGGTGCCTTTTCCTAGTCAAGATTTCTATGCTTAGGTGCAGCCACTTTTTCGAAGCTTAGTCCTTCAGCAGGACAAGGTTGTAGGCTGTAGAGACACAGAAAGCTCCAAGAGACAGGTACCTTCTTCACAAGGTCCCTCTGAATTGCGTTTGCTGCTGTGGAGAAGCGTGGACTGGGTGAAACCTGAATCTTCAGTCCAGCTGCAATACACCTTGGGTGGATCAGCTAGCCAGATTTATCCCTGTCCTTTGTAGGTCTTGAAGTTCAAAAAGTTCCTAAGTCCTAGGTTCCTAGGTTTTCAGGGGTGGTAAAGGAAGTTCAAGGGTTCCAGTACATCAGGAACATCACTTTGGGGATAGGACTCCAATAGCAGGATCCAGATCAGATTCAGTTGGAACTGGTCAGCTGGCCAGTTGCAAGGAAAGGCCTCTTGTATCTTGTTGTGTACCTGTGGCTTGAAAAGGACGTCAGCCTTATGATCCTTGCAGTAAGCTTCTTGTCCCGGGTACAAGTGGGATTAGGCCGGGTTCTTTAGAGCTCCTCTCAGGTCACAGATATAAGGTTCAGACCTCTTCTGATCTTCCTCAGGTGCAGCTGTGTTCTGCAGAGGATGCCAGGGGATGCAACATTCATGCCTGGCACTTGCTTGTGGGTGAGGGTGACTCCTTACCCCTCCCTAATGAATAGGGCAAAAGTTCCCAGGGTTAACTATACCCACCTTTGCAGCCATTCCTGTCTTCCCTACAGCAAACATTTAAACAGTACCCCTTGCTGCTAAACCACACTTCTAGCCTTGTGCAGAACCTGTGTGTCCACCCAGAGGTGTGGCCAGGATAATGAACACATCTTCTCTGGAATCACTCCAAACCACTTCTGGAGACATATTTCCTCCCACTGAGTTGGATGGCTGTCTGACTGGGGAAGAAAGAAAGGGGGCTGTGCAGGTGTCAGCTATTGTGTGCCTGTGACTAGGAGAAGTTATTTGAAGCAAATTAAGTACCGGGGTTCACCCCAACTGGCCATACTGCCAGGGAAACAAAAGCACTTACCCACACCAAGGCCTTTTTCTTTGCTCTGGGAGCAGTTTTCACAACTCATTCAGTGCTATTCACCAGTAGTGTGAAAGTTGAAAGGCCAATATAAATAGCCATTAGGAGTTTCAGGCAGGCAAAAAGTAACCTTTTAAAAATGTATTTAGCTTAACATTTACTACAAATTCACCTGCACCATTTAGTTAGGCTTTTAGTAAAAATTAAAAAGATTTCTTGAAATATTTTTCTATCTGGTCCCGCCCCTTAGACAGCAGAATTAATACTTAATATTGCTTCCCGGTGTTTCTCTATGGGCCAACACACCTTCATCTAATATAAATAGGTTTTGGGTACCAGTTACTCCAAGGCAATGTTTACATTTCTACATGTCCTAATTTTAAATACGATGGTGCAGATTTACAAGGACTGGTGCATCTCTGCATAGTAGCAGAGATGCGCCAGTAAAGATGCGACATGTAGAAATATCCTTGCGCCACCACGGATGTGTTGCATTTACAATGTGGCGCACCGTGGCACAAGGATAGTCAGATGTGTGTCGTATCTTAGGTGGTAAGGGCAGCGCATTGCTGTAGTTGTGACCCAAGTGCGACGCAATTCCAGCAATGCTCAGGGGCAGCCTATACCTATTGTGCTGCGTCACTCCTTATGCCTGCTTCAAGCAGGCCTAAGGTTTTGACGCAGAGGGGTCGTAAAAGTGACTCAGTGAAACTAGTAGTTTTCACTGCGTCACTTTTACGAGGCTTCCTTGCGATGGAACTCCCACCCTGCATACATGATGCAGATATAATGTAGCGCAGGGCTTTACAACGTGACGCATCTCACTAGATGCGTCACGTTGTAAATATGTTGCAGAGTGGCGCATTGTTTACGACGCAGCTGCATCAAAGAAGTGACGCAAAGGTGTCATATAAATGTTGCAGGGGGCTTGTAAATCTGCCCCCATGCACCCTTCCATGTGGGCTACAAGGTCTACACAGGGGTGACTTAGTAGTATTTAAACATAAGGTTTTGACCTGCAAAAAGGGTTTAAATTGACAGGTTGACTTGCCGTTTTTACACTGCTACAGTCAGGCTACAACACTGCCACTGTACTGGGTACCATTATAGGTGCTGCAGTCCTCTAGTGGCATTTAACCTCCAGTATCGTACACTTTTTACCATATACTAGGGGGCTCATTTATGAGCCCATGCGTCACTTTTGCGCCACCGGTGCGTCACTTTTTGTGACGCACCAGTGGCGTAAAACATGCGCCATGATGCGCCATATTTACAAAGTGACGCATCTACCTAGATGCGTCACTTTGTAAATCCCTGCGCTACATTATACCTGCATCAGGTATAATGTATGCAGGGTGGGCGTTCCCACGTAAGTAAGCATCGTAGAAGTGACGCAGTGAAATCTACGAGATTTCACTGCGTCACTTCTAGGGTGCAAATGCGTCAATATCTTGCGCCTGCCTCACAGCAGGCGTAAGACTGACGCAGGCCCTTTCACATGGGGCTTGCCCCATGTGAAAGGACACATTGCTGGAGTTGCGTCACTTTTGTGACACACTCCAGCAATGCGTCACTTTTGCGCCTACAGATACGTCAGAAATACTGACGTATCTGTGACTCCTTGCGACATGATGCGTCATACTGTAAATATGACGCATCATTGGAGTCGCAGGGAGGGCGCAGTGAAAAGTGACGCATCACTGTTTTCACGCAGTGATGCGTCACTTTTCATAAATGAGGCCCTAGGTATTTATAGGCAAGTTAAATCAACCAATTAGTAATATTCCAATTTGACCACGTTTAAAGGTGGAACACAAGCACCTTACACACAGTTCTAAAGCCATCAGAACAGATAGGAACATAAATCTGAGGGAACTTCACACAGGATATGGTCATTTTCTACAGACGCTATGATATGGTGAGGACAAGAGTCATCAGGCGAACATGAACTAAATAATACATGGCCCGTTCCATTTCAGAGGTGTTGATGGTATCAAATGAAGTCAAATATCTGTCCTAAGCGAAGTGTGGCTCAACCAAAACAAAAGGTAGTTGCTCAAGATCAGATTGGGAATCAAACTTGAATAGATTTTCCCAATTTTATCTATAAAGTACATAGACAATGTAATGCATAGAAGAGATGACAGAGAAATCGTCTCGACACAGGCAGGAAGGTGATTGAATTCTTTAACAATTTAAAACATTTCAGTTGAGAGTTTTTTCATCTCAATTCATGATAAGTTATTGCGATGGGCCAGGTAAAATATTTTGTGATAAATTTAGAGACGAGGTTTTAGCCAACTTTGTCTGACTTAATCTGGTGTGCCGACAGGAGTGTTCGAGAAATTTCCACTTACATCATTTCCAAGTAATTTGTTAGTGTGCCATTTTGCTGCAACCATTTCATATTTAACGCCTCCTTGTCCTTAATAGAATTGAAATTTTCTTTTACGCAAGCTAGGAAATTTTTCCTTTTCACCCCAGGATTTTGTCTAGAAAGGGCAGGGATTCCAATCTCTGGCTTCTTCATCTAGGCATAAATGGTTCCAGATGGGCTTGCCTTTGATGCAGTAGCAGTTCGCCATAGGTACCCCTGCTGGATACATCCTCTGCAGAGACGCGCTGTGCCTGACCTTAAATCTATGTCTGTGGTCAGAGGACTAGTCCGCAACACAGGAAAATCAATTAGTCCCCCGAAGATGGCAGCTGGACTAGGACTAGAGGAGCTCAAGAAATAGGTCTCCACTGACCCACCTAGTCCAAAATGCACAGAGGACAACAAAAATAAAGGGGCTGATTACAATGACGGTAAGACCGCCACGGACAGCCTGTTGGTGGCGGTCTCACCGCCATCGTGTGCATATTTACCACCTGCCATATTATGATGGCGGGCAGATGGTCGGGGTGGAAAGACCGTCTAACAGTAATCTGACGGGCTCGAGGAGCCCGTCGGACCATCGGATGGTTTGTAATGCCTACAATGGTGGCGGTGCCTACCAGGCACCGCCGTAGGAATTACGATGTTCCTTTCTGCCCGCTCCCTCATGGCAAAGAACCCACCATGAAAAGGCTGGCAATAAGGGACTTTGGGGGCTCCTAGCAGGCCTCTCTTATGCCCTGGCCCCCAGACATGTGACCTGGGGGCACTTATGGTGCCCCCTACATATCCCTGCACCATGTGGCAGCACCGCATGGTGCCTGTCACATACTGCAGGCATATGTCAAGTGTCCCTTTTTTGCATTGTGGCAGGTGCTGCAGCCAGCAGCACCCACCGCAATGCTAAATATAGGCATTGCGGCCGCCGTGGTGGCGGTCGCATCCTAATTGCTATTGCAGGACCACCAACATCCTGTCAGGTGGTCCCAATCCCCGATATGCCATCGTAATTGGGCCCAAAGTGTGGGGCATGTGAGTAGAATGATATATTAGCAACAAACAGACCGTTATCAAATTTGCGTTACACCGGCTTGTGCAAGGTTTTGTAGCCTAAATCCTATTAGGATAACAATAAATAACATCCGAGCAAGTTTTGAACAGAATGAAGGAGCCAGGTCTCTGTTCAAGACAGAAATGAGAAAATAGTCAAACGTGCTATAATGCTGTTTTACAGGTGCTGTGGAGAGAGACTAGTTCTCTCTTCTCAACGGTTCCACTTCCATCAGGTGCTTCACAGGTGACTTACTGCTCTGGAGTCAGGGCGCTTTAGGCCTCGTAAGAGGCAGGGGAAGCATTATATAAATACTAGTACAATACAATGCAACGGTGATCCTGTTTTGATGGAACATGGACCAATGAATTTTACATTCTTTAAAACTTGACAGCATTCACTCTCACAGTGGCATTCTATTCAGACGTGCGTACTGCTGTGCAAATGTTCTGAAATATTAATCTGAGATGAGACTGCAATCGTCCTTCCCTCAGAGGGAAGAACTGGGGGAAATTCTTCTATCTCGAAATTGGAAGGTGGTATTGTGAAAAGCGCCACATGAATCCTCATCGACCTGGGTTTGCAATTTCGCCTCTTACTGAGGAGGGGAGCATGTCCGAATTTATGAGCCATTTTGTTTTCGTAGTGACGCACTGAGAATGCATTATAACCATCTTATAGTGGTAAGCAGATGGTGATTGATGGGAATGTAGGCTCTGCTTTTGTAATGTTTACTTCTAAAGCCCACAATATCAAAGCAATCAAATTTAGTTTGACTGCATAACATAGCTATTAGATTTACGATGGAAACTAGTGTTTGAAAGAACACAGTTAACAACATGAATGCACAGTTTCCACCAAAAAGAAAGTGACAGCAACGTATGTATTATTTCCAATTTTCCAAAAATATTTTAAGAACTTACATGGCCAAATTATAGATTTTGATTCCTCATTCTTTATACCCCATACATAGCGGATTTGTAGGCAGGAAATGTTGACCTCTTGGTTTTAGTTTTGCTGAACTTTGAAAGCAGCATGACAAAAACACAATTTTGACCTTAAATGCTTTTCGAACCGAGTCCCGCTCTGCAGTCGAGGGGATTAAGTTGTCCAATTTGTATGACAAGCTTCCAATTCTGATAACAGCAAAGCTACTTTTCTTCGCGGTGTGTGCCTGCTGTTAGCGGGCGAGAATAACTCCTGTTTGCTGTGTCGCTCAGAATATGCCAATGGCTCAAAGTCACTTGGGGGCATATTTACTAGGACGGCGATAAATAAACGCAAAGCGTGCTTAGGGCTTGTTTATTTATCACCATCTATCGCAGGAATTTATCGCCCTGGTAACGCATTATTAACAACGCGTTACTCCAGGGCGATAATATTCCAGGGAAATGGGCCAACATCGCTGGAAAACCAGAGATGTTGCACCCAAAACGGAGATAGCCTTGGTGATACGATTCTGTGGTCGTATCACCATAATCCACCTCCCATGTTAGCTATGCCTTAGTCAGGAAATTAACAGATGTTAAATTCCTGCGTTAAGGCATAGTTAATGGGATTTAAAATATCGCTACACCTCGTTGATGATATCACGAAGCTGGGGTAGCGATATTTTCCCATGGTGTTTTGTTAAGCACGCCTCCTTTGCATCTCATTAGAGATGCAAAGCGAGGCGTGAACAAAACGGGAGCTGAATCAAGGAAACACGCGCTAGCGTGTTCTGGCAAATAATGTGATATAATTATCGCCGCTTTTTGCCCGAAAACGAACGCTAAAGCGGCGATAATTATATCTTCAGCCCTTGATGATATGCCCCTTGGATTGTTAGTTCATGTCCATTTCTTCCCCCATAGGCCACACTGACTCTGAAAACAGTGACTACTTGACAAATTAAGGTCCCTAATGTGGTAGCAGATAGCCTGTGAACAGTAATCTGGTAGCAATGATGCACATCTTAAAACCGTTCTCGACTTGAAATTAAAGTATATTTTGTATTAAACGTAATTCCAGACTGGTAAATGCGGGTTTTAGACTTTCACCATGCTATTGCATCAATATAGTTCATGCATCCCTCTAGTTTCTTCTTTGCACTCTTTTTTAAGCTCCTCTGAGGACCGACGTCTTATACTTTGCCCAATTTTAATGTCCCTCGTTGCATACAGGCACATTCCCATAGAATAGTCTTCACTACACTATAGCCACAATGGCATCTTGGGAGAGTGCCTCTTTAATGCAAGACCTTTCGAATTCTGCTGCATTTGCCTTCTAAAACAGGCATTGGTAAATGCATGTGGTTTCGCATATGGGATTAATAATAATTTAAGAGGTGTGAGAGCAGTGCATGATTGTAAGGAGAATGGAGTGAGTGTTCCCTGCGCAGGGTGAGTGGTGTATGAATGAAGGTTGATAAGTGCCTGAGTGCAGGGTGAAAGTGCCTCAATGCATGTAATTGATGTGTGCTCAGTGCAGAATGAGAATCATGTACAGGGTAAGGAATGTTACCAGTGGCGGCTGGCTTGTACCAAGGGTAGAGAGCGAGGGACACAAAATAAAATTTGATTTACCTTTATGGGTGAGAGGTATGTCAATGGTGTGTGAGTGTAGAGTTAGCACTGTGAGTGGGAAATGAGCAGTATCTGACTGCTAGCGCAATGTCAGGGTGACTGTGCAGAGTAAATAGTGGGTGAGTGTGCAGGGTGAGCAGTGTCTGAGAGTAGGTGTAATGTATGTAAGTGTTGGGCAAAGTTACAAAAATTAGGCAAAGCCGTTCAGTGTCCTATTATGCCGGAGACAGCTGCCGGAGCACCCAGCTCCGGGCAAGGCACGGCTTGTCTGTTCTACCACGCGTGGCATCTGAGCAGTGCAGTGCAGGAAAGAGAGACCCAGAAAAGAAAAATGACAAGTACAGATGCCTAGAAGTGTTCAGAACGTAGAGCGAGAGTAATGTATGTCAGATTTCCCAGGAGCTGATGTATTGCAATGAGGAAGGGTGCAATGGGAGGGGTGGGGGGAGCGGTGAATCCATGGTTTGGCAGTGGAATGTTTAAAAGAGAGTGGAGTGAGAGTAGGCAAGTGTGGCAGCATGGGGCGAGGCAGGCACAAAATGATAAACATTTAGTGAGAAAAAGAAAAGCACCAAGGGCCTGATTACGAGTACAGAGGCCCGACCGCCATACTGCCTCGGCGTTCATCTCCTGTCCTTGGTATTACGATTTCTCCAATAGGCCAGCGGAAGTCTTTCTGTCGGTGGTTAATGTTTTTCCATATTTGTCGATGCATATGTTTATATTCTAACTGTATATGTGTTGAATATACACATGTGCATGACAAGTGAAAAAATACCTAACTACCCATTGCTGAAGTCTGGACCATATTTGCTCAGTCCAGTCAATGGGTACATACTACAAAATGAACTTAACTGGTTTTTGGCATCAAAAGGGTAATGTTCTTCGGGATCAAGATGCTGCTGTGTAGTAGGCACCTGTAGAAAGTATCCACATCGGAGACTGAAGGGAAGAGAAGGAAATGGGTGAGTATGTACTCGAAATCCTTTGTTTCCTACGACTCGAAACTGGTGGTCCCACTGCCACGGTCGACTTGTCAGAAAGCCAACTTGTAATTCAGATGGTGGAGAAACTCCTCTGTACCTCCCTAGGCCTGCTGGGGTCCCCGGACCGATGCTGTGGCAGTCGGCGAACGGATGGCTGTGTTGGCAGTACTCCCGTGGTCTTTGATTTTAAAATCTGACAACATCGTAATCATTCAATAAGTGCCATTAGCGATCCAGGAATCAAAACCAGGATTACATCCTGGAGGAAACAGTTAACACAAAAGAGAAGGACATCCTCACATGTGTGATTACCTACTGCACAGTGTCCAACAGCATCAAAAAACCCATAAACAAACATTGGAACATTATTAATTCTGGTTCCTTAAAGTGGCCAAAAGCCAAACTTGCCCATAAAAGGAGTAAAAATATCCAAGACATGTTGGTTCACTCAAGACCCCCCAAAATTGAAGAGAAAATAGACACTGTGCTAACATATTAGGGCCTCTCCCCTGTAACAGGGCCCTTCCCCTGTGGGTCATGTGCAGTATGTCATCTGACATAAGCAACGAAAACACTCACATTGAGTGAGAATTTGGAATGGGCTCCTAAACGTCACACAAACTGCAATACCAATCATGCAATATACATGATACATTGGAAAGATCTGCCGCAAAGTCAAAACGCTGATTGGCGAACATCACAGTAACATCAAGTGCAAAAAAGCCAAAACAAGGATGAGCAACATTATCTCTCCTCTCAATATACAGCAAACTTGAATAGGTGATTCTAGAAACACTCAATGAGGCAGACAGTGATGCCGAACAAATCCTCCTGCAGAAAGAAAAAGATGGGTATACCATTTCAAAACCGTTGAGACTGGACTTAATGACAATGTCCCGTGGTTGGCATTCAGCCAGCAATAATATCCTCAAAGCACAGAGATCAGCAAAGTACAATTAGTAACATTACACTTCACCCAAAGATGGCCCTGTACATAATTAACATACCCATGCTGCACTCATAACTAAAACCTCAACATGAGTATTACCCAGGAGGCAATATTATTCCAATGCCCCATATCAACATGTCTGTCAGAGGAATGTGTGTTTCTTTGAACTGAGGGTACCTCACGTTGACACACTATTTGTTCTTCCACACGTATTACATACCCCCATCACTGCCAGTTCATACTGTGTTGCATCTCCTCAAATAAAAGCAAGCCTCACCACTCACATACCAGATGCAAACTTAACGTCATCACAGGGCCTCCATGGCCATCATCTCCTGAGGCCATACAATTCTGTGAACTTCAGCCAAAGGCTTTATCTGCCAGTATGATACACTTCACCCCCTAAGAAATACCCTACACTAGATTATGACTAGTCCCTCAGGTTGTACATTAGGGGTCTTCCTCTTCTGATTAATTTTTGTTTTCCTTTTTTGTATCTTTTCACATTCTCAATACACCTTTTATAAAGCAGCTACTGAGGCCATCATGCCGCAATTGACTACCCAGGAGCTCTTTTGACTTTGTGTGGTAAAACCAATATAGTCAGGCTCCTATAGTGTTAAGTGTTTTCAGAACTTTAACTAAATGAACCAGATTTCTATCTGCCATTTTATGGCGATAATGTGACACTGAACCCGCCTTTCCTTTCTGGTGCTCTAGCACTTGTAATATCTATTGTTTTTTTTTAGCAAACGCACTGATAATTATCACGTGTATCAGATTTTATTGGCTATTGCACTTTACTCATAACACTAGTCTGTTTTTACCTGTCGAGTCTGTTAACTATGGCAGCCAGGGCCGGACTGGGAACTGAAAAGTCCCTGGCAAACTGCTCGGCCAGCCTTTGGGGGGAGGGAGAGCTGTTTGCCAGGGCCGGTTTTGGCTGATTTTGTTACAGGGGGCCGATATTGTAGCTATGCTGCAAAACCAGCCCCCGGTAACAAAAGCGGCCTGAGGGGCCCAAAACTAGCTCCCACCCTGGTGGCCCACCAGGGAAACTCCCGGTGCCTGCTACGGCCAGTCCGGCCCTGATGGCAGCATTATTCTACTCTGACAACATTGCCTACTGCAACCGTGTTCAAAATACACCTCTGAGAAAATGTAACCAAGTTAGATTTTAAAACAATCCTAGGCTTTCTGTTTCTATTTTTGAGTGTGACTTTTATTTCTGTTAAACAGTTGTTAAATTTCTAAAGCAGTCTTCATGACATGCTGCTCTTTTTCAGCCTCACAAGCTTTTGAACCTTGCCCAATTATCCAATTAAGGTCACTGGACCGACTATAAATCACCTGGTCTCTTCAGAGCATTCCCTGCATTTGGTTGGGGAGAGGCATGCACAGTGCTTAATTTGTAAAATAGTAAGTGCAGGTGCTCAATTTTATTTAGGAGACCACACCCACATCCTCTACTGGCTCCACCCACTTCCTCTACTGGCTCCACCCACTTCCTCTACTGGCTCCTCCCACAGCCACAACTAGCACTGCTGAAAGACAGATTTAATACCCAATCGGAATTTCAGCAAGCGACTGACTACAAGAAGAAAGATCTTTCCTCCCAACTGTGACTCACATCGCCTGATGGAGAGCTATCCAAGAAACCTGTGCAGTGATCAGTGTGCTGCAGAATTTTCAGGATGGGGCCCTGATCTCATCAAATATAGGCCCACTTCCACCACTAGCCTTCCCCAAGGTTAATACCCAACCACCTTTGACAGCTCTCTATTGAAGCAGAAGACCTACCTTCTCACTAGGAGTGGAGATAGAAGAGGATTCCTGCTACCCACTAGATAGAGTTAGAACCCTCAGCACTACATGAACACAGTAGAAATCACCTATAACAACACCTAGGCCACTGTGGCAGATAATTCATTACTGCCAAGTGGCCTACATCATGTTTAACTCTCAAACAGTTCTGTGTTTTAGCTAACTCTGTCTCTAACACCTGGAATGAAAATTATCATTTGAAGCTTCAGAGAACTCCTTGGCACTTTTCATCTAAACATCCAAACACCCACACTGTGCGCACACTCACCATATGCATTGATCTTCTGTAGTATGAGTGACGAGAAACAACTGTTCATGTTACATTTCATTTATAATTTATAACATTTTTGAATGTGTTTTCTAACTACCAGGACAGCAAAGACTATCGTCCCTGGCATTAAGCAGAGGTTAATTTAATGACTTTTTGTGGGTCACCCTATCAAAGACTGTGGCTGTTTCTTGGATGGACTTTCACACTCTTCAACCAACAACCCAATTTCTCAATACCAGTTGAAATCTTAATCTTGAGTACTATCCCTAGTTGTATAATATGGCACTGAAAAATAAACCAATGCGTGTTTACATTTGACACAAATAGGGTTTTTGTTAAGTTACTCTTTATTTCAGGGTCTGATAGCTATTACAATATGAGAAGAGTATCAAACTGCCATGATTTTTTGCTCCCCTACATTCCTTCCAACTTAACAACACACTCAGTAGATTGAAGGCTGTCGATCTGTAGGGCCAACATTCCTACCGACATAATGCGGTTTGTAGGTGGTACACAAGAAATACCATCTCTTTTTAAAAAAGAAAAAAATATCTGTAGAAACAAAAAAAAAGTTGACCAGGAGCACAAGAGCCACCACTTGTAAACAGAACTTTGTTGAAATGCCCTTGCTCAAGCTCTTCACCTTATTATCCGGCAACAATAGATTTCTGTAAAGGGACAGAATGTATGCATAGGAAAAAAAGAAAAGCCTTTGGTACAAAATAGCTGAGTACTGTGGAAATTCTAATAAAACATGAAAAAGCATCATATATATTTAATTAGGGTCATTGTAGTTATTGGTTTGCTAACACATGTATAAGTGTTTGGCTGCAGCACACTCACAGTGTGCATTTTGGACATATATTATGGATTCATCTATTGGCCGGTGGGATTTAAGGGTGTGGAAAGAGGTTTTTAAGCATTGATCTGGAATGCAAGGTTAGTGGTTAGTCCATGGAAGTTGTGATTAGTAATGTGCTCTCAGGAAAAACTGCATCCAGTTTTTTTTTAATGTTAATATCAAGTAGGTGTGATCATTCTTGGGGGCTTTCTTTGAGTTTCACAGCGATTTTTGCATTCTCTCCCATATTTGGGAGTCTCTCTACGCTCATATTTTAAGTGAAGAGGATAGAACAAAAGGTGGGGGTCGCTTGCTGTTGCCAACAGAAATGTAGAAAAATCTATAAACATAACGCTGTTTGATGAGCTTCGGTAGCTACCAGCTCTCTCCTTTGCACAGACAAATCTCAAAAACGAAGGATCAGTTTAATACAAAAACAATGCATCTACCACTGCACTGCCTCTATAAATACACTGGTTAATGCAGTTTTACATCTTATACACTTTCACGGTTCTGGAAGCAAACAAACAGGTACATTGATTAGACCATATGCCCTCTACTTACTCTCTTCAACTAAGCTGTGAGAATGGCTGATTTTGCGAGCAGCTGACCCCTTCCTTCACATCATTTTAGACAACTCTTTCCAAAGAGTGCTGCAGCCAGGTTCTAAAATTGTACAAATTTGAGTGCATTTGTAAATCGAATGGTGTCTTTTCAAAACTGCGCCTGCCCTCACCCTTTCATTAAAGCCTATTTGAGATAAACAACAGGAGGCGCCTGTTGCGAGCTCTTGGAAGAAGTGGTGCTGATTTTTTATTTGACAGTTGATAGCTTTTCTGGGTGTTCTTGATCGGCTAAAAAGCACTAACTGTGCCAGTATACATGTTTTCTGGGAAAGGCAACGAAGCAGGGCTTGGGTATACAGGAAAAGTGAAAGAGTATATAAATTCGTTTTCGCACGCTCCTATTTATAAATCTTCATGCTCTCGGTGCACCAGTTCTTGCATGTTCATTCTTCAATAACCATTCGGATTACAACTTCCGATTTTGGGAACTGAAATGGCACACACTACTACGCTGCAAAAACTGTGCTCTGAAGTACCCCATGAAAAAGGTAGCAGTGGAAAACGGGGCAAACTCACCTTTTGTGCCTGCAGCTGCTTGAATTCAATTCCTGGAAAAGGAATTATAAATCTGTGCGGCCTCCGGGAGTGTTTTTGCTGCTTTCGCGCTGAAAAGGCTCTAACTGCAGCAAAGCATTCAATTCCTCCTCAGTGCAGGCCTGCTAAGCGCTAACAGTTTACAAGCGCCCGAGAGTTTATTATAAACCTGGAAACATGGTGGGCCTCTGGACAGCGGCAATGGCCAATAGTAAAGCCACATCTAACAGGCCTCAGCGGCACGTCCTCAACTTTCCCAGCTTGCCTTGCCCCACCACACTATCAGCCCGCCCTCAGCCAAATTATCCAAACGGAACGAGTATGACGCTCTTTGGTGAAAGGCATGCGTGCACTGCTGACATCACTAACGTGATGCAGTCATCATGCCTGGACCTGGGTGGGCCGTTCTCTGCAGACATACCACGCTGGCATCCGAACCGAATTGGGAACAGGACAGGTACGTACATTTATTTTTAATAATGACTGGCCCAGGGCAGGGAGAAAATTCCATAGACCCGGCCCTAAGATATAAGTGCCGGTGCTAAGCACCGGAAAGCACCGGCACAAATTAAGCACTGGGCATGCAGGAATTCTGCATATGACTTTTTCAAGCAAAGTAAGTGCATCTGTTAGGACACATACCAGCCTACTAAATTAGGGCAAAGTTTCCTTTTTCAGAAAGCAAGTTTTATTTAAAAAGCATACGTTACTTTTCCATTCCCAACTTGATTTCCAGGCTTTACCTTTTGTCCTTAAATATCCCTCCACAACCATGAAGTATTAGAAGTGCCTGTTTGGGGTACAATAATCCTTATTATGTTTTTGCTACCTACATTTCTTGAGGTTTTAAATTTTTATCCCATGTTTATGGCTAAAGAATGAGTATATTAAAATGTTCCATTTTGAGCAAAGTGTGCTCAAAAACCAACCACTCTTTTTCCTTTTGACAAGCCCTTAGAGACTAGAGGGCCCATTAGGATAACGGGTGATTCGCCACCGCCGGGCCGGCGGTGGCGATCCGCCTGCCAAATGTCCCTGTTGCACCCCCTGCCATATTAGTATGGCGAGGGGCACCGCGGCAGACGGAAAGACCGTCCGCCGCTTTTCCGCCGGTTGGATTGTCCGCCGGGCAGAAAAGGCATACAATATGGTGGCAGTGCCTTGCAGGCACCGCCATCCATATTATGATGCTGGCAGTGGGATGCCTTTCCATGGCAGAGACTCCGCCAAGGAAAGGCATGCAGTGAACACTTTGAGGGCCCGTTGAGGAACCCCGGGGTGTTGGAGGGCTGCACCTACATTGGCATACACAAAGTGCCAGGCACCGCGCGGTGCCGGTCAGGTTGTGCATGCCAATGCACAACATGCATATTTTGCATTGTGTCGGTTGCTGCTGACAGCACGCACACTGCAATGTAAAATGTGCAGGATGCGACCGCCAGGGTGGCGGTCGCATCCTAATTGTCATAGCCGGACCGCCGAACCTCTGGCGGTCGGTCCCGTGTTCCGTTACGGTGGCGGGCATGATGGGGCCCTAGGACTGCAATATTCTTGGTCCTGGCAAAGGCCATCAATTCATTAGGGCTGTTCTAGGCCAAAACATGTTGACCTGATCACAAGGTGCCGTGGATCAGTGACTTGTCCACTCAACACGACTCCTGTTTTTAAATTTATCCTTATCTTTCTTCTTTTTCCCTGAATAAAGATTTACCTACAAGTTAGGATATAATTTAAATTCACTCACAACTGTTGATATCCAGACAGTCTTCCCCTGGTGGAGGTTACACAGTCACTTAGAGAACAGGACACTCAAATGAGAGACCCAATGATAACGCAATCCACCCAAATACACTAAGCGGAGGTTATATACACAGCAGACTGTGTATTAATTTGAGGGTCATATTAGAGTATTTCTTTTTCTTAAGTAAAGCACCGGTTAGACAAGGTTGATTGATTGTTGTGAGATGTTTCTGAGTTTTGAGTTTATACCGCTCCCAACCTCCCTGAGATAACAGTTGTTAAGGGGATTAACTTAGTGTTCAGTTTTGTATGCAACAGTAAGTTTAAGCCCTAGATGTTCTGGGACTCCCAGAAAAGTCTACACACATGTACTTACTTCACATACATTCCTCAGATCACAAAAAAATTCCATATATCAAACTGGGCTCAATGATAGAATGTAAAAAACAATATTGATTAACAAAAATATTGTACAAAAATCATTGTTCACAAAACTATAGCCATACTACTCACGATTAACCCAAAAATCTATACCAAAATATCGCAGTTAAAAATATCTATGCCTTCTTATATCAAAACCACGAATATCAGAAACACATATATCGCTACAATTAAATAACTATATAAAATGTAAAAAATATAAAATACAGAATATTGACTACACAATATCAAAAAAATAAAGCCAAATATTACAACATACTATTACACTTCTACTTTACTTTAAACAAATACAATTAAACTTGACATAAATAAATAAACCATCTGAATATATTATTTAAATATTACAACAATAAAATAAACTTTGCAAACATAAAATAAAATGTTAATACTTTACAATACATACAATAATTAACAAATAATACATACTTGATACAATTATTGTAATATATAAATAAATATTAATAAATAAAATTAAACATTAACAATAAAAAATAACATAAAAATCTGAAATATACATTAAACGTTAAAAAAGAAACACAATAAAAGGTAATAACTGATAGAAACAAATTCAAACTAAATAAACACTAACCAATAAATACACCTATAAAGCAAACTAACCAGTAAAAATATGAATTGCATAAAAATACAAATATAAAAGAAGCTAAAAATGTCAACACTTACCACAACAAAAACAGGAAAGCTGCAAGGCAACAATATTCTGCTAGTTTCCCAACAGAAATCCAAATAAGAAAACTCAAATATACAGCTACCATCCCAAGTAAGTAAACATAGTTGAAAGTAACTTTTTTAGAAATGTTAAATTCCAAATAACTAAACACATTTTCTACGTTTATGTATCTACCAAAATTTAGGTTTTACAGAAAAAGTACAACACAATCTAAAACCTACAGGTCCACCAATAAAATTAAAAAATCGAACAACTAGAGAAAGTCACATATTAATTAAGTAAAATCCAAGCACTTCTAAACATCAGCTAAGCCTAAAACATAACAAAAAAAGGTAAGAGCCCTCAGTCCCTACAAACTCACCAAAAATAAGCATTTAAAATATAACAGAAACAAACCGCCTGTTCCACATTGGAACATCCTCTACAGAAAACTGAAAAAATTAACTGCAATTGTAGTTAAAAACACATGTAAGCATGAAATACAAAATGACAGAAAGAGCAAGATATACCACCTCACAGAAAGGCAAAATGATAACACATGGGCTACAACTGCAGCCAAGAAAGCACAAACACTCAGGGCCTTATTTATGAGGCCCTTACGCTGCTGTTGCGCCACTTTTTGTGCCGCTGCAGCTGTGTAAAAATTGCTCCACATTGTGTCATATTTACAAAGTGACGCATCTAAGCAGATGCGTCACTTTGTAAACCCTTGTGCTACATTATACCTGCAACAGATGTAATGTATGATGGGTAGGTTTTCTGACGCAGAAAAGACTCACAGAGATTTCACTGCAACACTTCTACGGACTCAATGCGTCAAATCCTTACGCCTGCTTGAAGCAGATGTAAGGGGTGACGCAGGCCATTTCACATGGGGCTTGCTCCATGTGAAATGACACATTGCTGGAGCTGCATCTGTTTCCAGACTCACTCCTGCAATGTGCCTTTTTTGCTCTGACAGATACGTGTGGGTTCCTGACGTATCTGTCAATGCTTGCGACATGGCGCGCCATACAGTAAATACTTTGGAGGGCGCACTGAAAAGTGTTGCATCGCTGTTTTACTGCAGCGATGCAACACTTTTCATAAATGAGGCCCACATACTGTCAATTGGAAATCTACAGACTACTGCACTAATGCTTGTTATGGGAGGGCTACCACAAAAAATGATGTTGTGATTACCATAAGAGAACACAACCACCCTCCAAATGTCACCAAAATTGAAGTAAGACATGTACTTCAAGATTTAAAAGAGGCAAGCATTAGTTCACAAGATTTCACTACTAAAATGTTAAAAGATATACTCCCTAAAGTGCCTGAACACATTACAGGATAGCTACCACCTATACCCACTTTAAAAAGCTTAATATAATGAACTAAGAAAGCCACCAGTGATACCCCTGCTGCCTTTAGAAGATACCAAACCATCCAAATTCCTGAACACTTACCTACCGCACATCATGATGAACTGTTCCTCCTTTCACATGACAAAATTAATATTGATAAAAAAAATATTATATTTGCTGCAGCAAAACATTTATTAAGACTAAGCCAATGTCAAACATTGATGATGGTCGAAGCTTTCAAAATGCACCCTCAACTATTCACTCAGAACTACACCAAATATAGTGAATATCCAAAAATTATAATACCTCTCATATACGCCTTACCACCTAATAACCGAAGTAGCACTTATCAGGAACTACAATACCACATTAAAATTAAAACAGCTACTCCCCAGATAAAGTAACGAATGACATTGAACAAGCCATGATGCAAACAATACTTAAAGAATACCCCCAATAAGCTAATCGAAACTGTTATTGCCATTTTAATCAAAGCATTTTGAGACATCTCTAATAATCTGCACTATGGGGCCGATTCCGATTCTGGCCGCAAAACGAACCGACCGACACGGACCCGGACCAAATACCGACCGGCATGGACCAGCGCCGTACGACCCGTGCAGTACGATGCAACTCATGTGAATTCCAACCGACACGTACGGAATACAAGCCGTACGACCGAGCCGTAGGGAAAATAGTGATCCGGTCGGAAAACCAATGCGATTTTCACCGACCGACACGAACCCGGAATGAACCCACCGACCCGTACCCGTAATGTACGATTAGCGCAGTACGATGCAATGCATGTAAAATCAGACCGACTCGCACGGAGACCAAGCCGCACGACCGACACGCACAGTCAACCCGGCACACAATCAATAGAGACCGCCGCGAACGAAGCGTACCAAACACAGAAGACAGACAGCGTGAACGAGGCGGAGAAGCCCGCACGAGACAACATCAGCGTCTGTTTCCGTCAAATGAACGTCTCCTTCATGCCTACAAAACACAAGTAAAAAAGACAAAAAAAGGACCAAACAAGCAATGACAAAGCCAATAAATAACACAAAAAAAAACATGGGACAAAGACACACGCACAACTTTAACTATATAAAGGACTACAATCACTACCATCATCCTTTGCAAACAGGAGACACAGCCAGCAGCAAACACCAGTACACAGCAACCACAGACACACTCACAACTCACCCATCACACAACTAACACACCATCAGCACCTCATACAAAAGCACACAGACATACACACAGCAAAACCAACACCAACCCACCATCACTTGCACCCTCACACACACATCACTCACCACCACCACCCATCACCATGCCTCCAAAGAAGAATCCAAAGTTCACAGATAGTGAGTTAGAAGTGCTGGTAGACGAGACCATCAGAGTAGAGCCACATTTGTTTGGTACATTGGTTCAAAGGACCCCCATCTCACAGAAAACCAAGATGTGGGCGAGGATTGTGGACAAGGTGAATGCACAAGCACCAGCAAGGGGCACAAAGGACGACATCCAGAACAGGTGGTATGACGTGCGCATGAGGGTCAAGAAACTCATCGAAAAAGATCACGCCCTGAGTCAGTGCACTGGCGGTGGCTCTCTGCCAAACCAGTCTACTTCAGGACCTGGGAGGAGAAGGTGCGGGACATCCTACCACCAGAGAGCGTCCATGGCCTAACACACACCCCAGAGCCTGGTGAGTACACAAACAACATACCCAAGATTGTGTGGCAAGGGGACAATGAAACCATGCACCCCAAGCAAAGCTACACTAACCAATAGATAATCAGCCCAAGATGTGTATGCCAGTCAGACAAACACAATACCTGCCATCTCACAGTGACTGGGGACTGTGTCATGACATGCACCAACCTACAAACAAATAGAGCAAGCCAGTGGCACTAAGCCAAATAGACCCTGCCAGACAGTTTGCCACCACAAACACACCACCTCACAGTGCAGCTGACTGTCAGGAAGGAATAGTGGGGATGCAGGTGAAGTGAGTGTAGCCAAAAGCATGATGGGACCTGTAGTCACAGATAATGCACAATCTCCTGATTGGCCCATCAAGACCTCTCTGAAACATGCCCACATCACAGGGAGTGGAAAATGACTGACAAGATAGCTGACACTGGGTCCTGCTGTAGGGAGCACAAGGCCCTGCTAGGGCGTGTGTGCAAATCAGAAGCAGAACACCGCTGACTGACATCCTGAAAGACAACTGGCACGCCCTACAATGGAAGCACGTTTCATGATGGGAAGGAGGAATGACAGCCCTGACCATACTACTCAGCATGGGGAGACATCCCCCTCTCAACAAAAACTCCACACAACTCACCGGGCACAATGCATTGGCACACACCTCATTGAAATATCAGCAAAAGATACCCTGTACTGGGTGCTGCTGTGTGAAGCACAGGGGCTCACTTGGGACTTGTAGCCAAACAAACACCAGGATTTCACAGTCAGCCATCTTGCCATTACTGTCACACCCCCTCACAGGGAAGCAGAGTCAAGAGGGAGGAAGTATGGGCATGCTGGGAAGGGGGGTGTAGCCAAGAGTATGATGGGAGTCGCAGTCACAGACAACCTACACCCACCCACATGGCCCAGCAAGATCAAACTGAGCCATACTCGCCTCACAGGGAGTGGGAAGGGACTGACAAGATGTCTGACACTGGGCTCTGTCGTGGGGAGCACAAGGCCATGCTGGGAAATGGCCAACATCATACATCAGGACTACACAGTCAGCCAACTTTCCATTGCTGTCACACCCCCTCACAGGGAAGCAGAGTCAAGAGGGAGGAAGTATGGGCATGCTGGGAAGGGGGGTGTAGCCAAGAGTATGATGGGAGTCGCAGTCACAGACATCCTATACCCACCCACATGGCCCAGCAAGATCAAACTGAAACATGCTCGCCTCACAGGGAGTGGGAAGGGACTGACAAGATGTCTGACACTGAACTCTGTTGTGGGGAGCACAAGGCCAAGCTGGGAAATGGCCAACAACAATATCAAACTCTGTCTGTGACAAGCTGGGAAAAAGCAGTGTACAGGCAGGCATCTGTTTGAAAAGTCGAAAATGTCATGTTTGTGAACCAACGATGCATGTAGAAACATAAATCACATTGTGTGTCTCTTCCAAACACAGGTGGTGCTGGGCACCCAGCAGAAAATGACGAGGATACCCAGTACCAGACTCTGGTGGACACTGAGCTCTCTGGTCTGACTCTCTGACTGTTCTCTTCAGATGATGACGACCAACCTGGCCCCTCCGGTGTGAGCCATCATGCAGCACCAGCAGCATCAACATCGCCCCCCCTGTACCCATGCCTCCAGCATCTGGACACCGACAGGGCACCCCCGCCAACACGGACAGACCAAGGACAATCAACACCCACTGCACAGGGACACAGGACCCCCCGGAAGCTACAGCCAACACCACCAGCAACACCACCCAAGGGGTCCCAGTGTCACCTGTGCGTACCGCCGCTGGTCCTGCCCGTGTGGAGAGGGGTGCTGGGAAGGGTGGGAGGCACAGGGCATGCCTTGCAGAGAGGTCTGGACTGCATGATGACCCCCAACTGGCACGCATCTTAGATGCGTGCCAGGATAGCACCAGAGGATTTGGCCAGGTAGTGGGGATCCTCAAGGACATGCAACACGAGCAGGTCTCCCACCATGCCCACATAGAGGCCAAGTGGGATGACATCACTGCGGTGCATCGGGACATACTACAATGCCTCCGCCAGATCAACACCAACCTGTTCACACCCCCCTGTGTGCCCACAACATCTGTCGCAACACCATCTGCCAGCGCCACAGGGAGGGAGGAGGACTCTGGCGGAGAGTCCCCTGCACCGCAGAGGCCTGCACATGAGGATCCTCCCCCCAGAAGAAGAGGGGTCGTCCGAAGAAGGACATGTGAGAGGCAGATGTCCCAGCACATCCCCCAGAGCCTCCAAACCTGTTCTGGACAATGTTCTTTGTACGCAACCCGTTCACTTTGTCCAATCACACACAACTCGCCCACATGACATGGAGGGTTCATGTTGGGCCAATGTATCAGATGACTCTGGACTTTACTCTGGACATTTCATCTACCAGCACTTCCAACTCCAATGTGAACTTTGGATTCCCAAACCACTGTACAGCACCCACCATCCTGTGTACTTCCCTCAAACATGTTTGTAAATAAACTCACCAGTACACCATACTTGCTTCTGTTGTGATTCCAACTTGTCATGTTCAGGGAGATGTCGATGTGCTACACAACACAATGTATGCGAAATACTGCAACAATGTGACCAACGTAAGGTGAGTCATGGGGATGTGACACATATGAGTGACACACACCACTATGGCAACACAAAACATACTCACCATGGCCATTTTACTCATCACACACAATGATGTAGACCTGAAACACATTGGCATGCACAGACACAACACCAAGCCCAGTCAGTGGTAACAAGTCCACAGGTGAGGTAAGCAGATGTCACTTAGATGTGGGAAGACAGACAACGCACATAACAAAGCGTAGCACAGGTTCATTACACATCAGCAACACGTTTATTCCACACTAGTTGCACGGTAATTCTACGTAACAGTGGACACACGCTCACAATGTTTTGGAGAATGGAAGTCCAGGGATGTGTGGTACATCAGTTGATGGGAATTGTCAACTTCCACACTGGTGTTGGCTTCTGGGTGTTGGGAGTCAGTCACACAACAGGCAAAGTACCCTGGGAAGGACAGACAAGATACAGTCAAAAGCACAGAAGAACAGGAGAGAAATGCAATACAGATGCACAGAACATGTTGCAAAACACCTACACAAACACTAGTTAGCAGTACTACCCTATTGTGGAGTACACACCACCTGAATGGACACATCACAGCAAGCATCCAGTCAAGTGGCACACAGACACACTCAGACAGCAACAGAGCTGGCTCAACACATTCCAGGCTACCTCCATACATTCACATAACAACCCTGGAAACTCACATTCAGGTGAAGAAGTTGTTAATGAGCTGGGAGCGGACGTCACCATCATCTTCATCATCACTGGCATCTTGGCCCAGGCCGGGATCCTCCACAGGTGCCGGAGGTTGGTCGTCGTGATCGTCATCCTGGATGAGAGGCACCTCCTTCCGCACCACCATGTTGTGTAGCATGCAGCAGACAAGGATTATTTTGCACATCTTTGCAGGCTCATATGGGAGGGCCCCTCCGGACTTGTCCAGGCAGCGAAAGCGGCTTTTCAGGAGGCCGAATGTCCGCTCAATCACCCTCCTGCTCCGACCATGTGCCTCATTGTAGCGCATCTTGGCTGGTGTGACAGGGTTCCTGAGGGGTGTCAGCAACCACAGCATGTTGGGGTATCCGGAGTCACCTACACACACAAAAATGAACAAGTAGCTGAGTTTTGTAGGAGTGCGGAATACAACAGTGACAAAAACACACAATGAGAAACAGTCAGTACACACCGACAAACCAGGCACACTGAGCTGGCATCTGTGACATCAGCGTTGCAATGCGACTACTCCTCATAATGTAGGCATTGTGCGCAGAACCAGGGAACCATGCACACACATGTGTGATCGACATGTCAGCAAGACAGACCACCAGAGTATTGATCGAATGGTAGTGCTTCCTGTTCCGGTATGCCTGCTCATGTGCCTGTGGTGGTATCAGGGCAACATGTGTCCCATCAATAGATCCGATGACGTTCGGCATACTCCCCAGTGTATAAAATGCATCCTTAATTTCAGGGAGTTCATTTGGGCTCGGGAACTTGATATACAGGTCGAGGAATTGCAATATCCCCTCCAAGACATCGTGTAGCACCCGACTAAACATCGTTTGCAACATCCCACCAGCAGTAGCCAGAGTGTACTGGAAGGTACCGGTAGCAAAGAAGTGCAGGGCTGCCATCACCTTCACCTCTGGGGTCAGTGCTGTAGGGTATGTCTGGCCAACTCCGCAATCAGTGGCCTGGTGAAGCGGTACCGTCTGATGCAGTCACGTTCCTGCATGGTTGCAAGGTCTGGGAATGGACGATGGACAGCTGGTGCCCTGCAGTACAGAGATGCACAAAGGAAGATTGCAGTACATCCACCCATGTGGCCATGACCACGATCACTATCACATGCTAGTTCATGACATTACACAATGTACTGAGGTGTGTGCTGTTGGGCATGGACACATATGTCACCTACAAGACCACCACCTCACATCTCAATTCCACATGTCCACATGAGTACCATGTAGTGCAATGGGCAAAACATCCTTCTGTGTCACCCAACCTTTGTGCTGCTGCAACGTTCAAAAAACACACACCAGTGACAATTGAGGCCTCATGTCTCCCAGGCATCACAGATCTTAGCCATGCAGAAACCAAGGCTCCCTGTATTGCCACATCAACACAGCAATGGACATGGCGTAGCACGTACACACCACAAGGCAAGCGTAAGTCCCACAGGTAGTGACCACTGTTGTTCCTGCCGGCCCTACATGTACGTCTCTTAGACACACACCCCATCAAGGTTGATGCATATACCACATGGATGTGGAGACTGTCACCCATTGGTAACATGTGATCAGACACATCTGAGACACAACATGCACACAGACTGTGGGTGCACATCAGTATTGTGGCTACAGGTCTCACTGTGACGTACATGCCATCACCTCCAGGACTCAGGGTGTATGTGACATGTCCTAAACATATCCAACCTGACACTGTGGCCTTGACTCATGCCCATTACTGTACAATTGCACATCACAGTGGTAATGTGCACAACACACAAAGGATTCTGCCCCCATATACACGTGCACAGCCTGGGAGTGGCTGCACAAAGTGGCAGCCAAAAAAACAGCTGTGGCCCCCACAAACACCCAGGGAATGCAGCCTTACATGCCATGGGACACAGTGTGGCCAATGCTATAGTGTGGCAGGTGTGCGCAGGTGTCCATGGCCAGTATATGTGTGTTGCATCCGTATAATAGTCACACTAATGAGGTCTGACGTGGGTGACAATGCGTACGCATTGCACGGGTCATGTCCGAGCCATGCGTACGCTTTGGCATGAATGCAATGAGGTCTGACGCGGGTGACAATGCGTACTCATTGCATGGGTCATGTCCGAGCCGTGCGTACGCTTTGGCACTGAATGCAATGAGGTCCGACGGGTGTGACAATGCATACGCATTGCACGGGTCATGTCCGAGCCGTGCATACGCTTTGTCATTGAATGCAATAAGGTCCGACGTGGGTGACAATGCGTACACATTGCACGGGTCATGTCCGAGCCGTGTGTACGCTTTGACATTGAATGCAATGAGGTCCGACACGGGTGACTATCATGCATACGCGTCGTACAGGCATGGTCTGAGACAGGCGTATGCCTTGGCCATTGAATCGTATGGAGACGGATGCATGTGTACATTCAAAATACGCGTTGTACAGTCAGTTGAACGAGCCTTTCGCACCCATTGGCTCTGGACTGTCATGGAGACGGATGCGGATTCAAAAGTTGTACGAGTTGTGCACTGGAATTTCAGTTGGATGCCTACAACAATGTTGCAATTTCAAGTGTTTCATGAAGGTGAAGATTTGAACAATGCGGAAGTCGTGTACGAGTCGTACTTTTAAATGGATTGGCCAGATTCATAGAATGCAACCGTGTTGGACCTATCACTTGGGACACATGGCACAGAGTCTGCCTCTGCAGCACAGATATAAGGCTGGCTAGCCCCCAGGGAGCTCAATTGCCTGCACTACATGCTACTGGCTCACATCCCTCCTACCGCTGCTGCTGTCTATGCATCCTCTGGCTCCTGCTATGGCACGTACTCTGGAGAGGGCCCCAGCCTTCACTGAGGAAGAGAACCAGGCCCTGCTGGAAGGGCTCCTTCCAGAGTACAGAAAGCTCTATGGGAAACCAGGGGAGCAGGTGAGTGTGAAGTCCACTGCCTTCCTAATTATGCATGTTGTCTGACTAGCAGTACTAGCAGTGTGTACACCAGTGGCAAGCAGTCTCAATGACTGCGTTCATCCCCCAAAGTGTGTAGGTACATGCAATGAATAGTTTTCCTGCTGCTAAAGTGCATTATTGCAAGCTCAAACTATCCAGGCATTGTTAACATGTCAAACATGCATGTGCTTTTGCAATCCCCATGGTTGCACTACCTTTGTAATTTATTTCCCTTTGTGGTGATGACATGTCTATCCAAATGTGTGCTGCAGCAGTCTGGGGCATGTTTGTTAATGTACTTTTCACTTTGTCCTCCTCACAGGTTCATGCCCACCAGAAGCAGGAGATCTGGCTGACCATCACCCGGGCTGTTCGTTATGTGGGTGTCTACAAGCGCCGGATCTGCAACTGCCAGAAGAGGTGACAGGGCCTTCGGGGCTGGACCCGGAGGATAGCTAGAGTCCAACTGAAGCTGTCACCTCCACGCACGAGGGGTGGACACCGGACCCTGACTCCCCACATGCTCCGGATCCTGGCGGTGGTCGTCCCGGACCTGGATAGGCAGCTGAAGGCCAGACAGCAGCAGGAAGGGGGTGAGTCCATGTCTGATTTGTGCACTATGTCTGACATGCAAATAGCAGTCTTTTGTCCTGCTCACACTTCCACATTACGTAGCTCTTGAAGTCCCAAACTCAGGTCCCTCATTTGTGTGATGCACCCTCCTCATCTGTTCCACAGGTGTGGCCCCTCCAATCTGTTGCTTTTGTCACTAGGGCACTGTGTCCCTGCAGTCAGCTATGCTTCAGGTACTGGTCAGCATCAGTTCCTGTGAATCTGTTGTGTGTTTTATGCGTGGGTCAATTGTTTACACAATGCCGGAGATCTGACATGTGATCTGTGTGTGCCCTTGAGATGTGTACCAATTGCTGGTCTGACTCGCAACATGTGGCTGGGGTATTCCAAACAAACCCATGCAGCAGGGGACTCCAATTTAGGGGCCTCAGGAGTATGTATAGCAAGTATGTCCCACTTGCTTAGCCACCTGACTACTGTCCAGGGCCAAACACTGTTTCACTTAGTCCTGGCCAGTAATGCCCCATCAAGGGCTTTTACAAACACTCTGTAATCCCACTCCTGTGTATGAAATTGCAGGTTGTGCTCAGTGACATGTGCCCTCAGGTGTCTGCCTCTGTGTCATCAGGGTGTGGCTTGTTGCTACGTACAACTGGGGTGTCCATGATTCAGAGGGTCAGCATGACATCTGCGATGTGACTGTGAGAGACAAGACCTGTGTGACATATTGGTGTGTGATCATCTGACAGCGCACAATGGTGTATGCAACTGTGTCCTTCATGCAGCTGGGTTACATGCATGGCAGACTGTGATGTGTTAATGTACAGGGATTTGTGTTTGCTGACACTCATATGTCTGATTTGCATGATGTGGGGTCTTCTGGGTCCTGGATATGTTGTTTGCATGGGATGGGCAAGTGCGCCGGTCATCTGCAGAGTTAGCTTTACCCCAGAGCTAGGATTGTGAGTCAGTGCATATTGTTGTTGTCTGGATGCCCTGCCCCTGTGACAGGAGACAGTGTTGACTGACTTTCAGGGCATACCAGTGCCATGGCATTCAACTTGCTATGAGTGAGCCTGCACTGTGTTCAAGTGTGCACCTTGCACCACATTGTGGCATTGACCATCAGGAAAGGAGTACTTCATAGTGTGTGTTGCTGGCATGCATCACAAGCATGTGGAATGAGTCTCTGCCCATCCCTTCATCCGGGCACCTGTACTGAGTCAGTAGCAAGAGATGTGCTGTGTGTATAGTGACATACTCCTACATGTTCACTTGCATTTACAACTGATGTGTGGGTGGTGCATGTTGGCACATTGGGGTGTTAGCATCTAACATGCAACGGACATATGTGTGAAAGTCAAGGAGGGATATGTGTGCCATGGCTGATGTTGAGAATGACAATTGTCTTATCCTAAACAGTGTTGGCACTTTGAGCAGTGTTCAGCTGATGATGCCAGGGCTTGCCCTGTGATGTGATGTACTCACTGTGGTGTGTGCAGTCGGTGCAGGTGACTGATGTAGTTCTGTTACTTCCTATTCCTATCCAGATACATCCAGGACCACAGGAGGGGACAGCTCCATGGACCAGGAGGAGCCACAGAGCCTTACAGGGACAGAAGGAGAGGAGTCGGGTGGACCCAGTGGCACGGAGGGCGAGTTGAGCCACACAGAGGAGTCGTCAGCACCATCCCCTCCAGCTGAGGGCCACAGCAGCTCTGAGGATGACTCCCTTGTGGAGGCGGGTGTCAGCAGCCACCAAACTCCAGCTAGTGAGGCTGTCCCCGCCCCCGCCACCGCCACCACTCCCTCCCATCGGCTCCCATCCCAGAGGTCCCTGTGGGCTCCTGTGTTCGTGAGCATGTCTCCTTTGTGCCAGGCACCTCACCCCCTGCCCCTGTGCTGGTTTGCTGACACACACACAGTCATCCACAACCACTCCACAGTCCTTCGAGACCTCTCCCTCCCAGCCCCCTTCCCTTGCCTCACCTGCAACCCCATCCCCCACTCGACCTTGGCCTCTTCCCCACCGACCCAGCAGATCCTGATTACAAGGGGAAGAGGAAGTCCGCACACACAGAAGGGAGTGCCCCTCACACCCGGACACCCTCCCCCAGGTGCAGTCAGACCGAGACGCCGACCCGCAAGTCCCCCCGGTGCCAGAAGAGCAAGACCCCCCCGCCACCACGCAGCTCCAAGGCAAATTCTGCGTCCTCCATCCCCGAGGCCACCATTCCAGAGGTTCCCCCGCCACTCCCTGCCCCGGGTTCCCCCACACATAGATACACCATCCCCAAAATGCTAAGGCCATCCCCCCTAGCACTTGCTCCTCCACACCTGGTCAGACAGTTGGTGCCACTGATGTTTGGACCGTGTCCCCCCTCCCCCGCCCTGCCGACCTCACCTGTCCTCCATTCCGCTCCCATGGATGTAGGCACTGCTTTGGAGTCCATGACCACCCCGTCTGACTTGGGCACTGCAGTGGTGAGCCAATCCACTCCATCTGACCTGGCCACTGAAGATGTGCCGGCACCCACCCCATCTGACTTGTGCCCCAGAGTTGTGACAGTACCCACCACTTCAGTCAGCTCCACTGCAGTTGGAAGTGTCTCGCCTGCATCCACCACCTCTTCACTGCCTCCTTCTGCTGCGCCCTGATCCTGTCCCTGCGGTGTCTGGTCTGCCCCCATGTATGCCCCTCCGAGGGGATGACCCTGGTCCTTAGCAGTGCAGGCAAGCAAGGTGTGACAGTTGTCACTCTAGTTCACTCCTTGGCATTTGGACATGGACTGGCCATTGGCCTTTTGTTTGCACAGATGTTTAGATTTTCATATATACTGAATTTGTTACTCTAGTTCACTCCTTGGCATTTGGACATGGACTGGCCATTGGCCTTTTGTTTGCACAGATGTTTAGATTTTCATATACTGAATTTGTTACTCTAGTTCACTCCTTGGCATTTGGACATGGACTGGCCATTGGCCTTTTGTTTGCACAGACGTTTAAATTTCATATACTGAATTTGTCACTCTAGTTCACTCCTTGGCATTTGGACATGGACTGGCAATTGGCCTTTTGTTAGAACAGACGTTTCACTTTTAATATGCTGAATAAAGCTTTTTTCTTTATCCCTCGTGAACTTGATTTAGCTGTACAGTATGTTGATGTGGTTTTACATGCCCTTGCACCTGTAATGCTTGGTTTACAATGTTGATTACTGATGTGTTGATGTGAGGTACTCCCTGTGGTCCATGAGATATGTATCCTATTCTGGTGGGTATCCATGTCATCCTTTGCAGCTACCTGGGTGTGTCAGGATCAACTATTTGTGTACATCTCTCTGTAAGCATTTCATTGGCATGGTCACATCTGTGGCTTGCACCCCTGCATATATGATGTGCTTCCCATTGTCCAATTTGTCACTTCCACATACTTTGTGCTCATCAACACTGGACCTACAGGTGTGGGCATCATTGTAATAGGAGCAACTGGGGCCTCTGAGCAACTTGCTAGACATATGTTTTGGGTATGTGCTGATGACTTAGGGGAGACTCACTTACCCAGGCAGTTGTGACCAGAGCCTTCATTTTGTAGTAACTGATGGCTGACTGACCAAGTGTTCTGCAGACATGAGTGGGACTTGCGGTGAATATGCTTGGCACAGTTGGGCTCCCACATGAGTTGTGTCCCCTCAAGTTAGTGTGTTGTCCAGTGACATGGCCTGGGCCCATGGTGTGTGTTATATGAGCATGTGTGTGTGTCCCCATCCCTGTTCATACACAGACAGTGTTCCCTTGATATGTTCCTGTTGTTAATGCTTGCTGAGTGGTACTGGGTTCATCCCACTACTTTTCCAATGGGCTACCAGATGTGTGGGTGCATGACACACTACTGTTAATTGGTGTATCATCATTGGGATTTGTCAGTTCTGAGTGCTGATGATGTTGTCAGACACAGATGGGACACAGTCAGGGTTCCTCAAGGCACTTGTTTGTTCGCAATATCATGTAGTTGTCCCTAGGTGGTAGTTTTCAGTGATTAAGACATTTGTATGTGTGTGTGACTGCTCCCACTTGTCGGGTTCACGGCTGCGATGCTGGCAGGTGTCAGCATGTGTGCCTTGTGTTTCTCCTTGGCATCTGCATTGTCCTGGGACTGTGTCAGGGATTCTGAAGGCTACATAAGCCTTGAGGTCATGGCCATGTGCCGCATACTGTGCAGTATGTCTGTCGTTCCCCAGGGTTGTACACTGTCCTTGTGTGATGTGTCTGTGCACCTTAGTTCATCCCAACATTCCTGGGTTTGTCATGGGTGCATGTGCAATGTCACCTGTCCATGTGGGTTTCACAGATACACATTGTTGCAGTTCAGGGTGTGTGGTGTTGAGGGTGGACTGATGTGAATGTTTGCATGGATGGTCCCCTAGTTCCCGTTTGTCCATGGATGAGGGGCCATGCTGAGTGATTTGTGTTTGTGTATGTGTGATGTACGTTTGTGGCACAGGACACGTGTCTGGGTTTCCCAATTTGTACGACATCTGCCTTTGTCATCACAGTGGAGGTGTCATGCATCTTGTGTCACCCCAATGTCTGGTCCCTGGGGGTAGTGCTGTTGTGTGTCAGTCTCTTGCTGTGTTAGTTGGTGTTCATTCCAGCTTGTGTCACATGTGTCTGTTGTGCTCCCTCTCATATCACAATGCCTGATTGCCCACTGAGGGTGTCCCAATGATGGTTTACTTTTGTATGGCACTGTGTCCACATCTGTGTCACTGTGGTTCAGCCCCGCTCATGTGTTGTGTAGTTGCCTGGGGATACTGTGACACACACACACATGTTGTGTCCGATGTGCAGTGTGAGTTTGCCTGTTTGTGTTTGTGCATCTGCACCAGTGCATTGGTATTGCTGTTGTTAGCCTTTGTCTGGATGCTATTTCTGTGAGTCATTTCACATCATTGTGCACATTCATCCTGGTTGTTGGGTGCCATTGCTGGCATGGAATGTGAGTTTGTGAGCTGACACCTACAGTCTACACATGTTGTTTTGATTGGTGTGTCTATTTTTGAGATGTGTGCATGCTTGGCGATAGTCACTTCTGCTGTTGTGTCATTGTACGCTCTATGCATTGTCAGCCCCCATGTGTGGTGCTTGTCTGCACATGGCCGAGAGTGTGTTATGTTTTCACGGCACTGTTAGCCTCACCACATCTCTGTGTGTATGGGACACAACCACTAGTTTGCCCCAGAAGTGTTTGATGTGTTGGGAGCAGGGATCATACATGCTGGTTGTTATTTGCAGGTTTGACCATGATGACACTTACCTTTTGGTCACTGTGATGTGGGGGGCTTGGTCCCTATCACCACAATGCTCCACATCTGCTGCATTGTGTGAGCCCCCACTTAACTTCTGTGCTACACAGTGAGGGGGGTTCTTTTTACATTGCCACAGTGCTATGGTGATGCTTGCCTTGTGTATGTCACACTCATGTGTTGGTCACACATGTGCTGTTACTTACATTGTATGCTCGTAGCCATAATCACTGTTATGGGCATTTGTCGCAGACTACACACTGTTGTCATGATGTTATGGGGGATGTATTTAGCGGACATACCTGATGTTGGAGTATGCTGGATGTGTTGCGCATCACCCATCCTATGGCTGGGGGTGGCAGGGGTGATGGGCAACATAAGCACTATGGGTGGGGGTGGCAGGGGTGATGGGCAACAGGTCTCCCGTGAGTGGGGGTGGCAGGGGTGATGGGCAACATAAGCCCTATGGCTGGGGGTGGCAGGGGCGATGGGCAACAGGTCCCCTGTGAGTGGGGGTGGCAGGGGTGATGTGCAACATAAGCCCTATGGCTGGGGGTGGCAGGGGTGATGGGCAACAGGTCCCCTGTGAGTGGGGGTGGCAGGGGTGATGGGCAACATAAGCCCTACGGCTGGGGTGGCAGGGGTGATGGGCACCATAAGCACTATGGGTGGGGGTGGCAGGGATGATGGGCAACAGGTCCCCTGTGAGTGGGGGTGGCAGAGGTGATGGGCAACATCAGCCCTATGGCTGGGGTGGCAGGGGTGATGGGCAACAGGTCCCCTGTGAGTGGGGGTGGCAGGGGTGATGAACAACATAAGCCCTATGGCTGGGGGTGGCAGGGGTGATGGGCAACAGGTCCCCTGTGAGTGGGGGTGGCAGGGGTGATGGGCAACAGGTTCCCTGTGAGTGGGGGTGGCAGAGGTGATGGGCAACATCAGCCCTATGGCTGGGGATGGCAGGGGTGATGGGCAACAGGTCCCCTGTGAGTGGGGGTGGCAGGGGTGATGGGCAACATAAGCCCTATGGCTGGGGGTGGCAGGGGTGATGGGCAACATAAGCACTATGTGTGGGGGTTGCAGGGGTGATGGGCAACAGGTCCCCTGTGAGTGGGGGTGGCAGGGGTGATGGGCAACATAAGCCCTTTGGCTGAGGGTGGCAGGGGTGATGGGCAACATAAGCACTATGGGTGGGAGTGGCAGGAGTGATGGGCAACAGGTCCCCTGTGAGTGGGGGTGGCAGAGGTGATGGGCAACATCAGCCCCATGGCTGGGGGTGGCAGGGGTGATGGGCAACAGGTCCCCTGTGAGTGGGGGTGGCAGGGGTGATGGGCAACATCAGCCCTATGGCTGGGGGTGGCAGGGGTGATGGGCAACAGGTCCCCTGTGAGTGGGGTTGGCAGTAGTGATGGGCAACAGATCCACTATGGGTGGGGGTGTTTGTGGTTCTGGCCATGCAACCCCTATGGTGGGCTGTTGTTAGTGGCCAGGATGTGAATCCCCTGTGTGTGTGTGCCATTTTGCGGGTACGTGTCGTTTGTTTGTGTTGTAGGTGTCTGACTTACCGCCCGCGCCATCGGCGTCGGTCCCTGATCCGGTCATAGATGTAGAGTACTGGTATTACCTGCGCGATGGGATTCATGATGTGTTTGTGTCGTACACGCTGCTTGTTGCTCCGTCTCGTACCCGCTGCAAGCTGGTCCGTCTCGTAGCCATGTATTGATTTGTGGCACGAATCGTTGCTGATATGCTTGTTTTCCGGATGCTGTGACGTCCCGTGCGTGACGACCCGTCCGGCGCTTACTTGGTACGCATCGTACTTGTCATGTCGGAAACTGCTATGAATACTGCTTCCGGGCAACTCGGTTCATCTTTAGGGTTTACGGCTCGGACGGAGAATGGGGCTTGATTCACAGCCTACGTGTCGGTCGTGTTTTTGGCAGTTATGCGCATCGTACTTACTCTACTGGACGGACCGGCTTCGGGTACGTGTTGGTTGCATGGTAAGGCTGCGGACAGCTGTCTGACCGGCCATCGGAATCGGCACCTCTTTGTAGAATATGCAACAAACAGCCAATTTACCCTTGAAATAAAAACAATATTTGTACTAGCCTACGACGCTGTAACAGAGGTAACCACCACAACTTACTTATAGAAATTGGATTTTACCAACAAAATTAACACAAAGTTAGTACCCTAATGGACTAATTTCAAGACACAAAGGTTGGCAGGCTGCAGCGCTTGGGACACCAACACAAACCCAAATACCAAATACCATGCTACAATTACTACAACAGCAACGTGGCTCCAGAATCCAAAACCAATCCAGCAGTAAAAGGATGGCAAAATGCCTTCCAAGCCACACAAGAGTGAACCAAACCTATACTCTACAATTTAGAATTGGGCAATCAGCAACCCAATCTAAACCCAAAAAAACATAAACAAACTAGTAGGATGTACAACGTGCTGCAAGTTAGAATTTTTGTTAACTATAAAGGGGTACACTATTTAGAACCAAAAGCAAAATCCCTAATATAAAATACATAGCTTTCTACCCAATAGCCAACAACCGTTATACAAGGTAAACACCACCAAAACGTAATGGTTTTAACAAAATATTAAACAATTTCTTTTTCACATCATTTAAAAACATATACATAAAATAGAACAGAAGATTGATAAATAAAAATAAAATGTTTAATAATGAATTCAAAATCATAACATCAACAACCACAAAGTACAAGAATAGAAATAACTAAAGATTGAACTAAACAAATCTGACACAAATACATTTAAAATAACACATTATAATTCCAGAAAATACACAAAGAAAAGAAAATATAGCATTTGCTACCCACAAACTAAAATAAACTCTTCTGTAGCAGTATACACATACATTTACATTAGTTTCTTTCTGCCCTATCAATTATTGCAGGTAAAGAACAGGGGAAATATTCAGTTCAGGAAGAACAGAGGTAGGAATACTAATACATGTGAGAAAAACACAATACCTCTGACACCATAAATCACAAATCACCTTTTTCCAGTAGGATTTTTTAATGATCCCTGGATTATAATCATATGTATATATATGTATTTTTTTCACTTATTTTTACAAATCATGAAGTCCCGTCATGGAACAAGCTAGAGCAACACCTACTTGCCTTCTTTTTTATAAAACAAAATCGTAAAAATTGTGATCAAAAACATTTAAAGTGCATAAACAAAAAATAAACATTTGTGCTTTTTCAATACATAAACCTTGTCGTTTGTAAAATCCAATTTACAAATAACATCCTGGAAAAAACATCAGGCAAAAAATAGTCCCACTAATTTTTGCAAATAAAGGAAATACAAGGACTGGTTTTACTTTTCTGTCCTCATCCTTCACTACTGTTTAAGCCAGAGAGAGGTCCAGATGGTGTTAAGAACTCAATGATAGAACCCTTCTCAGTGAGCTCTATTGTGTTCAATTTTGGGACCCAACTTATACTTGGTTCTTAGAGAAGCCTCTCTTTTGTCAAAGCCAATGCGTTTCGACCTTCTAGGTGGCACGTCTTGATAGGAAGGTCTTCATCAGGGAGAGATATTTTCAAAGAGGACTTGTGTATCATGTAAATATTCGCATCTTGTGAGTCGGGGCCGGGAAAATCCTCTGTCTTATGTTGCACTAACTAGTGTTTGCTTGTCTCTTTTGCAAGCAGGGAAGGCTATCTGCTATTTCACCTTCACCAGCGTTCAGGACAAAGTAGGGAGAATCCTGTCACCTCGGCATTCTTGGGTGGTAACAAGCGTATTTCCTATTCCTCGCGGGGATTTATGGTATCAGAGCTATCAATTATTGCCGCGCCCACTATTAAACATGTCCTTGGAAGCGATTTCCAATATCACTGACAACTGCGCAGAAATTAGAGCACTGGAATGAGCTTTGGATATATACTCCTCAATCCAGGAAACTAAAACATTTTGCGGCCGATTTGGATGTCAGTCAGAAAGCCTCCAACCTCAGGTTGGAGGCTTTCAAACCGGCATCCAAGGTTTCAAATCTGACAGCCTTATTACAATGAAGGCTGTCAGATTTGAAACCGGGCGGTCAATCCGACTGGCTTCTGATTGGCTCAATGAGCCCGTCAGCCTGACGGAGGTCGCACATAATCCGCTATGGATGGCATTTCTGTCATAGGAATGATTTCTGGCAGGTTTTTCATGTCAGGCTTTCTGACACGAAAAGCCTGTCGGAAAGCGACTTTGGGGTTCTATGGTGCTCCCCTGTAAATCTTGGCACTGTGTGTCAGCCACCAGGTGCGGTGCCTGCCATGCGGTGCAGGGATTTACACAAACTCCCATTTCTCTATTGGAGCTTGTGCTGCGGCTTGTTTCTGATTGCAGCACGAGCTCCCATAGAGAAATGAGATTCTGTTACTGTACTATGTGCCATCGTGTCCAAATAATGTAGTTGGGATCACTGACCAGAGGTCGACCGGTCCCGATTCCACAACGCTGTTGGGCAGACATGAGTCTGCCCGACATCCCAATCAGCTCCTTAATGTACAAGGATGATCTATCACTCAACAATTGAAACAGCTTCTCATGGTTATTTATTACTTTTAAAGTGTGTAAATATCAGGATTGAGTTTGATTGCTGCATTTAGAGAGGAGGACATGCATTTCATAACTAATCTGTGCTTCGAGAATCCATTAATTAAAAAATAAATTATATCTTCAGCTGACTACGGTGGAAATTGGGATACATTTTTTAAGTCACTGATCGGCAATGTGTTGGAGATGAAGGTTTTTCATCAGGGTAACATCTCGCTTGCAGATAGTTTGTATACGTGACACAGTGTGCTTTTTCACGTCTTTCCTATTTTTGAGTTACGTGAGCACAATATTCATGTTTCAAAACACTGTTGTTTTCATCTATCATTAGTGTCATTATGGTCTTCCACAGACCTATTTATCCAGTCAACTATTAAGAAGACAGAAATAAGTGTTATTTTGTTTCATCAATACAAAATGTTTTTGTGACATTCCCTCCCCCTTTGTTGTGTTTATGTTTTTTGCAGTAACCCCTGAAGAAGGGAGTGTGTTCCTGAAATGCATTGAGCAATTGACATGTGATTGGACATGCAACTTTCATTTGTCAAATAGGCTATTCTTTAGCAACAAACACAGGATATTGAGGTGTGTTCTAAAATCAATGAACAAATGTCATTAATTTGATAAATTGTTTAATTAAATGTAACAGATTAAAAAAGAATAGTGAAGGTGGTTAAAATAATATCGTTTGAAGTCGGGAGAAAGAATCCTTGATAAATTCATCAGCTGTGGGTTCAGGTTTCAAGGGTTCAGTTGCATAATGCACGCATGTCAGGCAGTGACACGTCCCTGATCAGCATGCCAAACTTTTAAAAATTTTAGTTAAAAATTTGAGTTTTCACATAGTGAACATACAAGAAAGTGTGCGCAATACACAAACATTTGAAAAGAATTGTACCATATTTAGAAAAATTTTGAAACATACATATGTGTGAAACAATGTTAAAAAACTATATAACATGTTTTGCATTTAATTTTTTTTTTAAAGTTAGAAAATAACGATAAAAACGTTCTATTATGGGGTCGATTCCGATACCGGTTTGGACAGCTCTCCAAGAGCTGTCCGTAGCCTTACTGTGCGACCGACACGTACCCGTAGCCGGTCTGTCCTGCAGAGGAAGTACGATGCGCATACCTGCCAAAAACACGACCGACACGGAGGCTGTGATTCAAACTCCATTCTCCATCCGAACCGTAACTCCTAATGCTGAACCGAGTTGCCCCTTAAGCAGTATCCATAGCAGTTTCTGGCATGACAAGTACGATGCGTACTTCCTACGCGCCGGACAGGTCGCCACGTACGGCACATCACAGCATCCGGAAAACAAGAATATCAGCTACGATTTGCGCCATAACTCAATCCACGGCTACGAGACGGACTAGCTTGCAGCGGGTACGAGATGGAGCAACAAGCAGCGTGTACAACACAAACACATCATGAATCCCATCGCGCAGGTCATATCAGTACTCTACATCTATGACCGGCTCAGGAACCGACGGCGCTGGCGGTAAGTCAGACACCTACCACATAAACAAATGAAACGTACCCGCAAAATGGTACACACACACAGGGGATCTACATCCTGGCCACTAACAACAGGCCACCATAGGGGTTGCATGGCCAGCACCACTACCACCCCCACCCATAGGGCTTATGTTCCCCAGCACCCCTGCCACCCCCAGCCATAGGGGACCTGTTGCCCATCACCCCTGCCACCCCCACTCATAGGGCTTATGTTGCCCATCACCCCTGCGACCCCCACTCATAGGGGACCTGTTGCACAGCACTACTGCCACCCCCACTCATAGGGGACCTGTTGCCCATCACCCCTGCCACACCCAGCCATAGGGCTAATGTTGCCCATCACCCCTGCCACCCCCACCCCAAGGGGACCTGTTGCCCAGCACTACTGCCACCCCCACCCCTAGGTGACCTGTTGCCCATCACCCCTGCCACCCCCAGCCATAGGGCTAATGTTGGCCATCACCTCTGCCACCACCACTCATAGGGGACCTGTTGTCCATCACTACTGCCACCCTCACTCATAGGGGACCTGTTGTCCATCACCCCTGCCACCCCCAGCCATAGGGTTAATGTTGCCCATCACCCCTGCCACCCCCACTCATAGGTGACCTGTTTCCCAGCACTACTGCCACCCCCACTCATAGGGGACCTGTTGCCCATCACCCCTGCCACCCCCAGCCGTCGGGCTAATGTTGCCTATCACCCCTGCCACCCCCACCCCTAGGAGACTTGTTGCCCATCAGCCCTGCCACCCCCACTCATAGGGCTTATGTTGCCCAGCACTACTGCCACCCCCACCCCTAGGGGACCTGTTGCCCAGCACTACTGCCACCCCCACCCCTAGGGGACCTGTTGCCCATCACCCCTGCCACCCCCACACATAGGGCTTTTGTTGCCCATCACACCTGCCACCCCCACTCATAGGGGACCTGTTGCCCATCACCCCTGCCACCCCCAGCCATAGGGCTAATGTTGCCCATCACCCCTGCCACCCCCACCCCTAGGGGACCTGTTGCCCAGCACTACTGCCACCCCCACCCCTAGGGGACCTGTTGCCCATCACCCCTGCCACCCCCAGCCATAGGGCTAATGTTGGCCATCACCCCTGCAACCCCCACTCACAGGGGACCTGTTGCCCATCACTACTGCCACCCCCACTCATAGGGGACCTGTTGCCCATCACCCCTGCCACCCCCACTCATAGGGGACCTGTTGCCCATCACTACAGTCACCCCCACTCATAGGGGACCTGTTGCCCATCACCCCTGCCACCCCCACTCATAGGATGGGTGATGCACCACACATCCATCATACTTCAACATTAGGTATGTCAGCAAAATACATCCCCCCTAACATCATGACAACAGTGTGTAGTCTGTGACAAATGCCCACAACAGTGATTATGACTTCGAACATACAATGTAACTAACAGCACATGTGTGACCAACAAATGAGTGTGCCCTACACAAGGCAAGCCTCACCATAACACTGTGGCAATGTAAAAAAGAACACCCCCTCACTGAGTAGAACAGAAGTTAAGTGTGGTCTTCTAAACAGCTGCAGATGTTGAGCATTGTGGTGATGGGGTCTAAACCCCCCCTCATCACAGTGACCAAAAGGTAAGTGCCATCATGATCAAAGCTGCAAATAACAAACAGCATGTATGATCCCTGCTCCCAACACATTAAACACTTCTGTGGCAAACTAGTGGTTGTATCCCATTCCCACAGAGATGTGATGAGACTAACAGTGCTGTGAAAACCTAACACAATCTCGGCCATGTGCAGACAAGCACCACAATCGGGGGCTGACAATGCATACAGTGTACAATGACACAAGAGCAGAAGTGACCATCACCAAGCATACACACATCTCGAAAATAGAGACACTAATCAAAACAATCTGTGTAGACTGTAGGTGTCAGCTCACAAACTCCCATTCCATGCCAGCAATGGCCCCTAACAACCAGGATGAATTGCACAATGACGTGATATGACTCACAGGGACATCAGGGAAAATCACAGAAACAGCATCCAGGCAAAGGCCCACAACAGCTATACCAATGCACTGATGCAGATGCACAAACACAAGCAGGCAACCTCACACTGCACATCTGACACAGCATGTGTGTGTGTGTGTGTGTCACAGTATCCCCAGGCAACTACACAACACATGAGGGGGGCTGAACCACAGTGACACAGATGTGGACACAGTGCCATACAAAAGTAAACCATCATTGGGACACCCTTAGTGGGCAATCAGGCATTGTGATATGAGAGGGAGCACAAAAGACACAGGTGACACAAGCTGGAATGAACACCAACTAACACAGCAAGAGACTGACACACAACAGCACTACCCCCAGGGACCAGACATTGGGGTGACACAAGCATGCATGACACCTCCACTGTGATGACAAAGGCAAATGTTGTACAAACTGGGAAACCCAGACATGTGTCCGGTTCCAAAAACGTACATCACACATACACAAACACAAATCACTCAGCATTGCCCCTCATCCATGGACAAACAGGAGTTAGGGGACCATCCATGCAAACATTTACATCAGTCCAGCCTTAACACCACACACCCTGAACTGCAACAAGCCCACATGGTCAGGTGACATTGCACATGCACCCATGACAAACACAGGAATGTTGGGAGGAACTAAAGTACACATCACACAAGGACAGTTTACAACCCTAGGAAATGACAGACAGTATGCAGTACATGGCCTTGACTTCAATGCTCACGTAACCTGCAGAATCCCTGCCACAGTCCCAGGACAATGCAGAAGCCAAGGAGAACCACAAGGCACACATGCTGACACCTGCCAACATTGCAGCCATGAACCCGACAAGTGGGAGCAGTCACACACACATACAAATGTGTCAATCCCTGAAAGGTACCACCTAGGGACAACTACATGATTTTGCAAATAAACAGGTGCCTTGGGGAACCCTGACTGTTTCCCATCTGTGTCTGACAACATCATCACCACTCAGAACTGACAAATCCCAATGATGATACACCAATTAACAGTAGTGTGTCATGCACCCACACATCTGGTAGCCCATGGCAAAGTAGTGGGATGAACCCAGTACCACTCAGCAAGCATCAACAACAGGAACATATCAATTGAACACTGCCTGTGTATAAACAGGGATGTGGACACACACACATGCTCATACAACACACACCATGGGCCCAGGTTATGTCACAGGACAACACACTTACTTGAGGGGACCCAACTCCTGTGGAAGCCCAGCTGTGCCAAACATATTCAGAGCACCTCTCACTCATGTCTGCAGAACACTTGGTCAGTCAGCCATCAGTTACCACACAATGAAGGCTCTGGTCACAACAGCCTGGGTGCGTGAGTCTCCCCTAAGTCATCTGCACATACTCAAAACATATGTGTAGCAAATTGCACAGAGGACCCAGTTGCTCCTATACCAATGATGCCCACACCTGTAGGTCCAGTGGTGATGCGCAAAACGTTTGTGGAATTGACAAATTGGACAATGGGAAGCACATCATGTGTGCATGGGTGCAAGCCAGAGATGTGACCATGCAAATTAAATGTTCACAGAGATGTCCACAAATAGTTGATCATGACACACCCAGGTAGCTGCAAAGGATGACATGGATACCCACGAGAATAGGATACATATCTCATGGACCACATGGAATACCTCACAGCAACACATCAGTATTCAACATTGGAAACCAAACATTACAGGTGCAAGGGCATGTTAAACATCAACATAATGTACAGCTAAATCAAGTTCACAGGGATAAAGAAAAAAGCTTTATTCAGCATATTAAAAGTTAAACGTCCGTTCAAACAAAAGGCCAATGGCCAGTCCATGTCCAAATGCCAAGGAGTGAACTAGAGTGACAACTGTCACACGTTGCTTGCCTGCACTGCTAAGGACCAGGGTCATCCCCTCGGAGGGGCATACATGGGGGCAGGCCAGGCACCGCAGGGACAGGATCAGGGCGCAGAAGAAGGAGGCAGTGAAGAGGTGGTGGATGCAGGCGAGACACTTGCAACTGCAGTGGAGCTGACTGAAGTGGTGGGTGCTGTCACAACTGTGGGGCACAAGTCAGATGGGGTGGGTGCCGGCACAACTCCAGCAGGCAGGTCAGATGGAGTGGATTGGGTCCCCACTGCAGTGCCCAAGTCAGACGGGGTGGTCGTGGACTCCACTGCTGTGCCTACATCCATGGGAGCGGAATGGAGGCAGGTGAGGTCGGCAGGACAGGGGGGGACACGGTCCCCACATCTGTTGCACTAACCGTCTGACCAGGTGTGGAGGAGCAAGTGGTAGGGAGGGATGGCCTTAGCATTTTGGGGATGGTGTATCTGTGGGTGGGGGAACCCGGGGCAGGGAGTGGCGGGTGAACCTCTGGAGTAGTGGCCTGGGGGATTGAGGACGGAGACGTTGCCTTGGAGCTGCGTGGTGGTGGGGGGGTCTTGCTCTTCCACCTCCGGGGGGACTTGCGGGTGGGGGTCTCAGTCTGACTGTGCCTGGGGAGGGTGTCCGGGTGTGAGGGGTACTCCCATATGTGTGTGGGGACTTCCTCTTTCCCTTGTAATCAGGATCTGCTGGGTCGGTGGGGAAGAGGCCAAGGTCACAGAGGAAGAGCTTCTGGGGAGATGGGGTTGCAGGTGATGCAAGGGAAGGGGGCTGGGAGGGAGAGTTCTCGGAGGACTGCGGAGTGGTTGTAGATGACTGTGTGTGTGTCTGCAAACCAGCCCCTGTGAGTGTGGTATCAGTCCCCTGCGCTTGCTTGTGTGCACGTCTAGACCTTGGTTTGGGTGTTTGTGTGCTTGGGACAGGTAGGCTGCTAGGAATCGTGGGTGGTGCAGGGGTAGGAGGGGTGCGGGACTGTTGGAGGAGGGACACTGCTGCCGTCAGGGAGGAGGCCATGGACTGATTGGTCCCATGTAGGGCAGACATGCCCGAGGAAATGCCCTCCATGAACGACACCAGTTGTGTCAACAGACTTGTGTGTGCATGCAGGACCTTCAGCATCGACGTCTGCCCTACATGGATCTGTCTAAGTAAGGCCACAGACTCCTCACTCAGGGCAGCAGGGGACACAGGAGCAGGGGGTGTGGTGCCTGGCACAAAGGAGACATGCTCACGAACACGGTAGCCTACAGGGACCTCTGGGATGGGAGCCGATGGGAGGGTGGTGGCGGGGACAGCCTCACTAGCTGGAGTTTGGTGGTTGTTGACACCCGCCTCCACAAGGGAGTCATCCTCAGAGCTGCTGTGGCCCTCAGCTGAGGGTGATGGTGCTGACAACTCCTCTGTGTGGCTCCACTCGCCCTCCAAGCCACTGGGTCCCCCGACTCCTCTTCTGTCCCTGTCAGGCTCTGTGGCTCCTCCTGGTCCATGGAGCTGTCCCCCTCCTGTGGCAGTGGATGTATCTGGATAGGAATAGGAAGTAAGAGAACAACATCAGTCACCTGCACCGACTGCACACACCACAGTGAGTTCATCACATCACAGGGCAAGCCCTGGTATCATCAGCTGAACACAGCTCAAAGTGCCAAGACTGTTTAGAGTAAGCCAATTGTCATTCTCAACATCAACCATGGCACACATATCCCTCCTTGACTTTCACACATATGTCTGTTGCATGTTGGATGCTAACACCCCAATGTGCCAACATGCACCACCCACATCTCATTTGGACATGCAAGTGGACATGTAGGAGTATGTCACTATACACACAGCACATCTCTTGCTACTGACTCAGTACAGGTGTCCGGATGAAGAGATGGGCAGAGACTCATTTCACATGCTTGTGATGCATGCCAGCAACACACACTATGATGTTCTCATGACCTGATGGGCAATGCCACAATGGGGTGCATGTTGCACACTTGAACACAATGCAGGATCACTCATAGCAAGTTAAATGCCATGGCACTGGGATGCCCAGAAAGTCAGTCAACACTGTCTCCTGTCACAGGGGCAGGGCATCCAGACAACAACAATATGCACTGACTCACAATCCTAGCTCAGGGGTAAAGCTAACTCTGCAGATGACCGTTGCACTTGCCCATCCCCTGCAAACAACATATACAGGACCCAGAAGACCCCACATCATGCAAATCAGACATATGAGTCTCTGCAAACACAACTCCCTGTACATTAACACATCACAGTCTGCCATGCATGTAACCCAGCTGCATGAAGGACACAGGTGCATACACCATTGTGCGCTGTCAGATGATCACACACCTATATGTCACACTGGTCTTGTCTCTCACAGTCACATCTCAGATGTCATGCTGACCCTCTGAATCATGGACACCCCGGTTGTACGTAATAACAAGCCACACCCTAATGACACAGAGGCAGACACCTGAGGGCACATTTCACTAAGCACAGCCTGTTATTTGATACACAGGAGTGGTATTACAGAGTGTTTCTAAATGCCCTTGAGGAGCCATGACTGGCCAGGTCTAGATGAAACAGTGTTTGGCCCTGGACAGTAGTCAGGTGGCTAAGCAAGTGTGACATACTTGATATACATACTCCTGAGGCCCCAAAATTGGAGTCCCCTGCTGCATGGGTATGTTTGGAATACCCCAGCCACATGTGGCGAGTCAGACCAGCAATTGGAACACATCTCAAGGGCACACACAGATCACAAGTCAGATCTCAGGCATAGGGTAAACAATTGACCCACCCATGAAACACACACCAGAGTCACGGGGACAGATGCTATCCGGTAGATGAAGCATAGCTGACTGAAGGGACACAGTGCCCTAGTGACACAAGGAACAGACTGTAGGGGCCACACCTGTGGAACAGATGAGGAGGGTGCATCACACAATTGAGGGACCTGAGTATTGGACTACAAGACCTACGTAATGTGGAAGTGTGACCAGGCCAAAAGACTGCAATTGGCATGTCAGACATAGTACACAGATTAGGCATGGACTTACCCCCTTCCTGCTGCTGTCTGGCCTTCAGCTGCCTATCCAGGTCCGGGAAGACCACCGCCAGTATCTGGAGCATGTGGGGGGTCCGGGTCTGGTGTCCGCCCCTCCTGCGCGGAGATGACAGCTTCAGCTGGACTCTAGCTATCCTCCGGGTCCAGCCCCAAAGGTCCTGCCACCTCTTCTGGCAGTTGCGGATCCGGCGCTTGTAGACACCCACCGAATGAACAGCCCGGGCGATGGTCAGCCAGATCTCCTGCTTCTGGTTGGCATCAACCTGTGAGGATGACAAAGTGAAAAGTACATTAACACATATGACCCAGATTTGTGCAGCACACATTTGGATATACATGTCATCATCACAAAGGGAAATGAGTTACACAGGTAGTGCAACCATGGGGAAGGAAAAATCACCTGCATGTCTGACATGTTAGCAATGCCTGGATAGTTTAAGCTTGCACCAGTGCACTTTAGCAGCAGGACACCTGTTCATTGCATGTACCTACACACTTTGGGTCATGAAAGTAGTCAGTGAGAATGCTTGCCACTGGTGTACACACTGCTAGTCTTGCTAGTCAGACAACATGCATAATTAGGAAGGAAGTGGACTGCACACTCACCTGCTCCCCTGGTTTCCCATAGAGCTTGCTGTACTGTGGAAGGAGCCCGTCCAGCAGGGCCTGGTTCTCTTCCTCAGTGAAGGCTGGAGCCCTCTCCAGAGTACGTGCCATAGCAGGAGCCAGAGGATGCAGAGACAGCAGCAGTGGTAGCAGGGATGTGGTCCAGGAGCATGTAGTGCAGGCAAGTGAGCTCCCTGGGGGCCAGCAGCCTTATATCTGTGCTGCAGAGGCAGAATTTGTGCCATGTGTCTAAAGTGATAGGTCCAACACGGTTGCATTCTATGAATCTAGCCAATCCATTTAAATGTAAGACTCGTACACGCCTTCCGCATCGTTCAAATCTTCACCTTCATGAAACACTTGAAATTGCAACATTCTTGTAGGCATCCAGTTGAATTTCCAGTGCACAACTCGTACAAGTTTTGAATCCGCATCTGTCTCCATGACAGTCCGGAGCCAATGGGTGCGCCCGGCTCGTTCAACTGACTGTACAACGCGTATTTTGGAAATACACATGCACCCGTCTCCATACGATTCAATGGCCAAGGCGTACGCCTGTCTCGGACCATGCCTGCCCAACGCGTATACATGCTAGTCACCCACGTCGGACCTCATAGCATTCAATGACAAAGCGTACGCACTGCTCGTTCATGAACCGTGCAATGCGTACGCATTGTCACCCACGTCGGACCTCATTGCATTAAACGACAAAGCATACGCACGGCTCGGTCATGAACAGTGCAATGCGTACGCATTGTCACCCGTGTCGGACCTCATTGCATTCAATGACAAAGTGTGCGCACAGCTCGGTCATAAACCGTGCAATGCGTACGCATTGTCACCCGCGTCGGACCTCATTGCATTCAATGACAAAGCGTACGCACGGCTAGGTCATGAACCGTGTAATGCGTACGCATTGTCACCCGCGTCGGACCTCATTGGTGAGACTATTCTACGGATGGAACACACATTTACTGGCCAGGGACACCTGTGCACACCTACCACACTACAGCATTGGCCACACAGTGTCCCATGGCATGTGAGGCTGCATTCCCTGGGTGTTTGGGGGGCCACATCTGGTTTTTTGGCTGGCACTTTTGTGCAGCCACTCCCAGGCTGTGCACATGTACATGGGGCAGAATCCTTTGTGTGTTGTGCACATTACCACTGTGATGTGCAATTGTACAGTAATGGGCATGAGTCACGGACACAGTTTCATGTTGGATAGGTTTGGGGCATGTCACATTCACCCTGAGTCCAGGGGGTGATGGCATGTACATCACAGTGAGACCTGTAGCCACAATACTGATGTGCACCCACAGTCTGTGTGCATGTTGTGTCTCAGATGTGTCTGATCAAATGTGCCCAATGGGTGGCAGTCTCCACATCCATGTGGTATATGCATCAACCTTGATGGTGTGTGTGTGTCTAAGAGACGTACATGTAGGGTCGGCAGGAACAACAGTGGCCACTACCTGTGGGACTTACGCGTGTCTTGTGGTGTGTACATGATACGCTATGTCCATGCCAGTGTTGATGTGGCAATACAGGGACCCTGGGTTTCTGCATGGCAAAGATCTGTGATGCCTGGGAGACATCAGGCCTCACTAGTTACTGTGGTGTGTGTTTGGAGCGTTGCAACAGTACATAGGTTGGGTGAGACAGCCAGATGATTGGCCATTGCACTACATGGGACTCATGTGGACATGTGGAATTAAAGATGTGAGGTGGTGGTCATGTAGGTGACATATGTGTCCATGCACAACAGCACACACCTCAGTACATTGTGTAATGTCATGATCTATCATGTGCGATTGAGCCTGGTCATGGCCACATGGGTGGATGAACTGACAATCTTCCTTTGTGCATCTCTGTACTGCAGGGCACCAGCTATCCATCGACCATTCCCAAACCTTGCAACCATGCAGGAACGCGACTTCATCAGATGGTACCGCTTCACCAGGCCACTGATTGAGGAGTTGGCGGAGCAGTTGGCGCCACATCTGCTACCTGGCCGGACATACCCTACAGCACTGACCCCAGAGGTGAAGGTGAAAGTGATGGCAGCCCTGCACTTCTTTACTACTGGTACCTTCCAGTACACTGTGGCTACTGCTGGTGGTATGTCGCAAACGATGTTTAGTTGGGAGCTACGCGATGGCTTGGAGGGGATGTTGCATTTCCTAGACCTTTACATCAAGTTCCCTAGCCCAGCTGAACTCCCGGAGATAAAGGATGCTCTGGTGGTATGTCTTGCTGACATGTCTATCACACATGTGTGTGCACGGTTCCCTGGTTCTGCGCACGATACCTACATTATGAGGAGTAGTCGCATTGCAACGCTGATGTCACAGATGCCAGCTCAGCATGCCTGGCTTGTCGGTTTGTACTGACTGTTTCTCATTGTGTGTGTTTGTCAATGTTGTATTCCGCACTCCTACAAAACTCAGCTACTTGTTCATTTTTGTGTGTGTAGGTGACTCCGGATACCCCAACATGCCGTAGTTCCTGACACCCCTCAGGAACCCTGTGACACCAGCCAAGCTGCGCTACAATGAGGCACATGGTCGGAGCGGGAGGGTGATTGAGCAGACATTTGGCCTACTTAAAAGCTGCTTTCGCTGACTGGACAAGACCGGTGGGGCCCTCCCATATGAGCCCGCAAAGGTGTTCAAAATAATCCTTGTATGCAGCATGCTACACAACATGGCAGTGCGGAAAGAGGTTGATGATGACGATGACCAACCGCCGGCACCTGTGGAGGATCCCGGGCTGGACCAAGATGCCAGTGATGATGAGGATGAGGGTGACGTCCGCTCACAGCTCATCAACAACTTCTTCAGCTGAATGTGAGTTTCAAGTGTTGTTATGTGAATGTATGGAGGTAGCCTGGAATGTGTTGTGGCAGCTCTGTTGCTGTCTGAGTGTGTCTGTGTGCCACTTGACTGGATGTGTGCAGTGATGTGTCCATTCAGGTGGTGTGTACTCCACAATAGGGTAGTACTGCTAACTTGTTTTTGTGTAGGTTTCTTGCGACATGTTTTGTGCATGTGTATTGCATTTCTCTCCTGTTCTGCTGTGCTTTTGACTGTGTCTTGTGTCTGTCCTTCCCAGGGTACTTTGCCTGTTGTTTGGTCAACACTGACCCCCAACACCCAGAAGCCAACACCAGTGTGGAAGTTGTCAATTCCCATCAACTGATGTACCACTCATCCCTGGACTTCAATTCTCCAACACTTTGTGAGCGTGTGTCCACTGTTACGTAGTATTACCGTGCAACTATTGTGGAATAAACGTGTTGTTGATGTGTAAAGAACCTGTGCTATGCTTTGTTATATGTGTTGTCTGTCTTCCCACATCTGAGTGACATCTGCTTACCTCACCTGTGGACTTGTTACCACTGATTGGGGTTGGTGTTGTGTCTGTGCATGCCAATGTGTTTCAGGTCAACATCATTGTGTGGGATGAGTAACATGGCCATGGTGAGTATGTGTTGTGGTGCCATAGTGGTGTGTCTCCCTCACATGCGTGACATCACCATGACTCACCTTACGTTGGCCACATTGTTGCAGTATTTGGCATGCACTGTGTTGTGTAGCAGATCAACATCTCCCTGAATATGACCAGTTGGAATCACAACAGAGGCAAGTATGGTGTGCTGGTGAGTTTATTTTCAAACTTGTGTGAGGGAAGTGCACAGGATGGTGAATGCTGTACATTATTTTTGGAATCCAAAGTTCACATTAGAGTTGGAAGTGCTGGTAGATGAGATGTCCAGAGTAAAGTCCACAGTCATCTGCTACATTGGCCCAACATGAACCCTCCATGTCATGTGGGCGAGTTGTGTGCGATTGGACAAGGTGAACGGGTTGCGCACAAAGAACATTGTCCAGAACAGGTTTAGAGTCCCTGGGGGACGTGCTGGGACATCTGCCTCTCACATGTCCTTCTTCGGATGACCCCTCTTCTTCCGGAGGGGGGGGATCCTCATGTGCAGGCCTCTGCGGTGCTGGGGACTCTCCGCCAGAGTCCTCCTCCCTCCCTGTGGCACTGGCAGATGGTGTTGCGACAGATGTTGTGGCCACACAGGGAGGTGTGGACAGGTTGGTGTTGATCTGGCAGAGGCATTGGAGTATGTCCCGATGCACCGCAGTAAGGGCATCCCACTTGGCCTCCATGCGGGCATGGTGGGCGACCTGCTCGTGTTGCATGTCCTTGAGGATCCCAACTACCTGGCCAAATCCTCCAGTGCTATCCTGGTATGCATCTATGATGCCTTCCAGGTGGGGGTCATCATGCAGTCCAGACACCTCTGCAAGGCGCGCCCTCTGCCTCCCACCCCTCCCAGCACCCCTATCCACACGGGCAGGACCAGCAGCGGGAACCACAGGTGACACTGGGACCCCTTGGGTGGTGTTGCTGATGGTGTTTGCTGTAGCTTCCTGGGGGTCCTGTGTCCCTGTGCTGTGGGTGTTCATTGGCCTTGGTCTGTCCGTGTTGGCGGGGGTGCCCTGTTGGTGTCCAGATGCTGGAGGTGTGGGTACAGGGGGTCAGATGTTGATGCTGCTGGTGCTGCATGATGGCTCACACCGGAGGTGCCAGGTTGGTCGTCGTCATCCGAAGAGGACAGAGAGAGAGTCAGACCAGAGAGCTCAGTGTCCGCCAGAGTCTGGGCCGGGGAATCCTCATCATTTGGTGCTGGGTGCCCAGCACCACCTGTGTTTGGAAGAGACACATGATGTGAGTTATGTTTCTACATGCATTGATGGTTCACAAACATGGCATTCTCTACTTTTCGAACAGATGCCTGCCTGTACACTGCTTTTCCCCAGCTTGTCACGGACAGAGTTTGATATTGTTGTCGGCCATTTCCCAGCATGACCTTGTGCTCCCCACAACATAGGCCAGTGTCAGACATCTTGTCAGTCCCTTCCCACTCCCTGTGAGGCGAGTATGGTTCAGTGTGAGCTTGCTGGGCCATGTGGGTGAGTGTAGATTGTCTGTGACTGCGACTCCCATCATACTCTTGGCTACACCCCCCTTCCCAGCATGCCCATACTTCCTTCCTCTTGACTCTGCTTCCCTGTGAGGGGGTGTGACAGCAATGGCAATATGGCTGACTGTGAAATCCTGGTGTTTGTTTGGCTACAAGTCCAATGAGAGCCCCTGTGCTTCACACAGCAGCACCCAGTATGGGGTATCTTTTGCTGATATTTCAATGAGGTGTGTGTCAATGCAGTCTACCCGGTGAGTTGTGTGGAGTTTGTGTTGAGGGGAGGTGTCTCCACATGCTGGTAAGTATGGTCAGGGCAATCAGTCCTCCTTCCCATCATGAAACGTGCTTCCATTGTAGGGCGTGCAAGTTGTCTTGCAGGATGTCAGTCAGTGGTATCCTGCTTCTGATTTGCACACAACCCCTAGCAGGGCCTTGTGCTCCCCACAGTAGGACCCAGTGTCAACCATCTTGTCAGTCATTTTCCACTCCCTGTGATGTGGGCATGTTTCAGTGAGGTCTTGATGGGCCAATCAGGAGGGGGAGCATTCTCTGTGACTACAGGCCCCATCATGCTTTTGCATACACTCACTTCACCTGCATCCCCACAATTCCTTCCTGTCAGTCAGCTGCACTGTGAGGTAGTGTGTTTGTGGTGGCAAACTGTCTGGCAGTGTCTATTTAGCTTTCTGCCACTGGCTTGCCCTATTTGTTTGTAGGTTGGTGCATGTCATGACACAGTTCCAAGTCACTATGAGATGGCAGGTATTGTGTTTGTTTGACGGGCATACACATCTTGGGATGATTATCTATTGGTTACTGTAGCTTTGCTTGCTGTGCATGGTTTCACTGTCTCCTTGTCACATAATCTTGGGTATGTTGTTTGTGTACTCACCAGGCTCTGGGATGTCTGTTAGGCCATGGACGCTCTCTGGTGGTAGGATGTCCTGCACCTTCTCCTCCCAGGTCCTGAAGTAGACTGGTTTGGCAGGAGGGCCACCGCCGCTGCAGTGACTCAGGGCGTGATCTTTTTCGATGAGTTTCTTGACCCTCCTGCGCACATCATACCACCTGTTCTGGATATCGACCTTTGTGCGCCTTGCTGGTGCTTGGGCGTTCACCTTGTCCACAATCCTCGCCCACATCTTTGTTTTCTGTGACATGATCTCGTCTACCAGCACTTCTGACTTACTATCTGTGAACTTTGGATTCTCCTTTGGGGGCATGGTGAGGGATGTGTGTGTGAGGGTGCAATTGAGGGTGGGTTGGTGTTGGTTTTGCTGACTGTATGTGTGTGTGCTTTTGGATGATGTGCTGATGGTGTGTGGGTTGTGTGATGTGTGAGTTGTGAGTGTGTCTGTGGTTGCTGTGTAATGGTGTCTCCTGTCTGCAAGGGATGATGGTAGTGATTGTAGTCTTTTATATAGTTGGAGTTGTGGGTGTGTCTTTGTCCCATGTTTTTTTATTTGGTATTTATTGGCTTTGTCATTGCTAGTTTGGTCCTTTTTTTGTCTTTTTTCCTTTGGGTTTTGTAGGCATGAAGGAGACGTTCATGTAATGGAAATGGACGCTGCTGTTGTCTCGTGCGGGCTTCTCCGCCTCGTTCACGCTGCCCATCTTCTGTGTTTGATACACGTCGGTCGCGAAAGTCTCTATTGCTTGTGTGCCCCGTTTTCTGTGCGTGTCGTCGTGCGGCTTGGTCTCCGTGCAAGTCAGTCTGGTTTTACACGCATTGCATCGTACTGCGCGGATCGGACATCGCGGGTACGAGACGGTTGGGTTCTTTCCGGGTTTGTGTCGGTCATTCAAATTCACGTCGGTTTTCCGGTCAGATCACTATTTTCCCTACGGCTCGGTCGTACGGCTTGTATTCCGTACGTGTTGGTTGTAATTCACTCGCGTTGCATCGTACTGCACGGGTCATACGGCGCTGGTCCGTGTCGGTCGGTATTCGGTCCGGGTCCGTATCGGTCAGTTCGTCTGGCGGCCGGTATCGGAATCGGCCCCTATATGTTAAAAAGTATTTGTTTTAAAAAATGTGAACATATACATTAAATGAAATAAAAAAGTAAATAAAGAACAATATAAAAATTATATTGTGTTATTTACTGTACTTTATAAAAAAATATTACTATTGATGTGTGTGAAAATTCCAATACATAAAGTCTTACATCTAATTCACACTCTGATATAACATATTAGAGTTAACTTGTTATACTCAAAAGTGATTACATTAACTACTCCCAATTCTATTGAAATCGTTTCGGAGGTTATGTTGTACACTTAGGGGATAGCAATTACGGTTTTCACTACAATCTAAGCCATTTAAGGGGAGGTGTTGGACAGTAAAGTGGTCACATTTACTATTCCCACTTTAATTGAAGCTCCTCAGGGGAAGGTGTTGGACACTAAAGGGGTGACAGCTACTATTCCCCCTTCAATGTAAGCCATTAAGGGGAAGAAGTTGGACACTAAAGGGATGACATTTACTATTTTCACTCTAATCTAAGCCATTTAGGTGAAGGTGTTGGACACTAAAGGGGTCATATTTACTATTTTCACTCCAATCTAAGCCATGAAGGGAAAGGTGTTGGACACTAAAGGGGCCACATTTACTTTTCCCACTCCGATCTAATCTATTTAGGAGAAGATTTTGAAAACATAAAAGGGGTCATTTGACCTATTCCCAGTCCAATTTAAATTAACATTTTGAAGGTGTTTAACAATAAAGATAGCACAATATGTATTTAACAATCCATAAAAAATATATAATATTAGCTAAATATTATAACATATATAAAACATTAATATCATATACATATTTTATAAATAAACTAGAATATGAACATCTACAAAATGCAGTTACACATCTATTAATATTAAATTATGTACAACACAAATAAGATTATTTGCTAAACAATGTAATAAATATATAATCATTTTCCACCACACATATTAAACAAATAGGACATGCACTAACACATAGAATAAGTAAATGTAAAAACAAAATATAGCCAACATAACAGTAAAAATGTACTTATAACAAACTGTAATAAAAAATCACATAACTTTATAATTAAAATGTAATAAACAATGACTTAAATTATAATTTATTAATTACGATAATATAAACATTTGTAATTTTCCACACCGAATATATACAATTATAAATACCAATTTATTTCATTATTGACATTTCCAACAAAATAAAAACTAATATTAAAAAAAGACAAAATATTTATTACTACACAATAAAATAGGTGAATAAAATTTAACACTAAACCATAAATAAAAAAATTCTTAACCAACGTATTTAGAAATTGTCAACCTAAATTGAAAAATATATTTTCCAATACTTTTAATAAATGAAATACCCAGTTTAATAAAAAATATAAGGAAAAAATAAAAAAATAGGAAAACATTGATATTACAAAACAAGTGTTTGAACATTTTCAAGAAATCTTTTCTCACACAATAGACAATCTAAAATCTAAAATTGTTTCTAACATTTTTAAGATATCATATTATCACCAATACAGCAAATTCTACAAATATTCTAATACAAAGATATTTTTTAAATCTCCCCACCCTTTTCCCCTATAACCCCAACATACAGGTGCTATAGCATGGTACTACTTATTAAAAATAAAAAATATTCTTATTAACAATTGAGAAATAATTGTATTATTCTTATATTAAAATAATTTAATTAGGAATGAAATGTTATCACAAAAATGAATATACAACACTTATTAATCACTACAAAAATAATAAAATAACCATAAAAATTATACTATACACAACAATCATTCAGAAAATAATATTTTTTACAATGATATTAAAAAAAAAAACATGTAAAAGGATATTCTTACCTTCGATACATCTGTCCACAATATTTTGGACATCACAATATTCTTGACACAATATTTATGTTTTGTGATATTTTTTATTTGATATTTTGTCCAAACACTTCAAAATAAGCATGATATTAACGAGGCAGATCACCTCCAAGTACTTTTAGTTGTAATGTCTGTGCCTTTCCTTCAAGTCAGTGATGGATCCTCATATTTGCACAATAGATGCAACAATTCCAACGATAACCAAAGGTATGCCATTTGACCAGCACAAACACTTCTGGATTGATTAATATCACATATGGGACATGGCATCAGATGCATGTTACCTAAGTAAGCTATGACACATGGACATGTGTATGCGTATGTTCTACACTGATACCCTAACAACTTACTTAACCCTCTAGAGGACTGTGGGTATCCAGTGCCTTTCTGGCTCATGACCCTCTACATAAGCCTGCAACTACTGGGACACAGTCCTACAGTGTAACAGATGACTGGATATACAAAATGTTTGGCTTTGGTTGGTTGGAAGTACATTTGCCATTACATTCACTGCACTGATGGTGCCTTGAAATATGCACCCGCTAAAATCAAAACTATCACATACCTCATGATACAGCAGTTGTGTCAATTAGTTTCAATAAATGCAGTTTAAAAAATTCTTCCCACCAATCTTCCAACTTCATTGTTCCTTGGCTGCTGTATCCTACTCCCACAGCATCCAATAACAAGTCATCACCAATACTTACACTTACCCTAGAACCTCAAATATTTAATCTACAATGGGGCCCTCAGGACCTTTCTTCTTTGCAGGAGGGTGCACTGCCTCCATTCAACTGGGAAGCATGTGACAACGTCCCGCAATCCTGGTGAGAAAACTTTTTTAGAAGAGAAGGAATGGAAGATTGTGGATCAGTTATGAGAGTGGGTGGCAAAGTTGCCATTCCTGGAAGAGCTTGCATCTGACAGACATTCATCCTCTCATAATCACACTGATCAAGGAACTAATTCTGTCTATGTCCCTGTCCTTGAAGTATGACCAAATACCTATGTGACAACTGATGCAGGGGTGGTGATTGCCCCTGAGAGTGCAGGGCTGGTGGTGGAAGTTGCAGCAAAACCAGCTCTTTTCCTGAATCCTGAGGTGGGTGAGCATGGCTTCTTCATGCCCATTCATCATCTTTCAATTCTTCTTTTGCAGTGTCACCTGGAAGAGGAGTATATAATTATACAATTGCTACTGTGTAATCATGAGTCACATCAAGATATATAGGACCTGATTATGAGTTGGGTGGTGCAGGAGTGGGATTGCAACGCCGCTGCCCCGCTCTCACACAGCCAAACTCGTGTGCACACTGCCTGCCAGATTATGGCTTTTTTAGTCACAGGCGAGCGATTCTTTGGTGTTCCCATGGCGGTGCCTATAAAATAAGCACTGCCATGGGAACGTCAAAGTCAGTACCTGAATGGCATGAACTGGTTCAGCCCATGCTGTGCAGGTACTGGAGTGCATGCACACAGGGGGCACAACATGTAACCCCCTGCACGCACCCCATGTCCCAGAGGCAACAGAGGGCCCTGTAGGGCCCTCATTGTTTCCACTCCACCATGAATTTCATGGAGGAGGAACCGCCATGAAAACTGTGACGGAGAGGAAATTTGTAATATGCTTGGCGGTACCATGGTGGTCCCGCCAAGCATATTGCGGCCTCAACACCGCTGCGCCTCCACCAGGGATCTCTGATCCCTGGTGGTTGTGGCAGTGCAATGGCAGTCCAACTGCCCTACTTGGAATGAGCAAGAAAAATGTCAACCCTCCGGGAAAAAGGGAAGAAGGTGTCACCTGTCGTCTAAATAATCAAGGGGCGAATATGCATCCCCAAATGATAACCAACAAAACCAGAATGAAAAAAGGGGAAAGATACAAAATTGGACCCAATAGATCAGCAGAAAGGATACAATAATTACAACATTTATTTGAAGATATAATGAATTTCAATTAAATTTCAACGAACATTTCTTTTATACATCAAAAAAAAAATGTTTAATATGTCATTTTTCTAAAGATATACATATATTGGAGCAAATCAACGCACAAAGACATAAATACAACTAGCACAAATAAATAATCAGTGAAATAGACGGTTTGATCACAACTAATAAGATAGTAGAATGCACAATCAGTCTTACCCCACAAAGAGAGCTCTGAACACTAAAATATACAAATCAAACCACATATATATTTACATCAATCACACCAATCATGCACTCCACATTCTCACATTCAAAAAGTGAAGCAATTCATATCGACAAAAATATGTATAAAAAACAAGACAGAAAATCCAGAACAAATGTATAGGGCTATAATACATATAACAAGTATTGCAATGGTGTGTAGCCAACTGGTTCCAGTCTTGCACGGTGCCAATGCGCGTTTCGGTGTTAGGCTAACAAGTAGCCATCACCTTCCTCAGGGCACTAAATAGAGAAGAGCACTACAGTGGGGAGGACCACAGAACACAGAAGATCTTGTATGTTTTATAATGAATATAACTTGGATCCGCGTCTACATAATTCAGAATAGGAGGCTGCTCCAAATACTAGAAAGTCCAATGTTTAAGAACTCTATAGCTGCTCAGAATCTCAGCAGAGAATGTTGCATACTAGATCAATCGTTGAAAGTCGGCCTATTGAAACTTACAAAGGCCCTAAGATGCAATGATCTGAGGTAGGAAATATCTCCCTAAGCATGCGAGGCGCCGCCCTGCACAGTCAGAGTCCGGATGTCTTAGTCAAAGAAGTATCTATTTCCAACATAGTCACATTAGACGGTTTGCTTCTTTCGGGACGCCAAACGAAAAGGAATTACTAAGCGGGAACCGCACTCAAATCATGGAAAGGCGGCAACAGTCACCGTGTCCCGGAAATAGAGGAGTAGACGTCTATTTCACTGATTATTTATTTGTACTAGTTGTATTTATGTCTTTGTGCATTGATTTGCTCCAATATATGTATATCTTTAGAAAAATTACATATTAAAAAAATGTTTTTTGATGTATAAAAGAAATGTTCGTTGAAAATTAATTGAAATTCATTATATCTTCAAATGCATTTTGTATTTATTATATCCTTTCTGCTGATCTATTGGGTCCAATTTTGTATCCTTCCCCTTTTTTCATTCTGGTTGTGTTGGTTATCATTTGGGGACGCATATTCGCCCCTTGATTATTTAGACGACAGGTGACACCTTCTTCCCTTTTTCCCGGAGGGTTGAAATTTTTCTTGCCTTTGTTCCAGAGAGTCCCTGTCTATATATATTTTTCTCGGGGCCCTTTTGATTTTGGTCTGTACCTACTTGGAATGGGGCCATCAGACCGCCGGTGCGGTGAAGGCTGGATCTCCACTGCCCCACCACCGTGAGTCTGGTGGTCCGTGAACTGCCAAACTCATAAACAGGCCCATAGTGTGCATTGGTATGATAATCTCACATGACCTTCTGTGTTGGCATACAGTAACTGAACCACCTTGGGTGTTCACATTTGGCACGGAAGATGTCACATAAAGATTTTGTTACATCACATTTTGTTCTCCTATATTGGTGTGGGGAAATTTATGCTATGAACTATTGACTACATTTGCCTGCAACATTCCTTTGCCTCTTAACTGTTGAGGCTTGTACAGATGACCCATTATATGTATGGACTATACCATTTCATTAAAATCCTTTGGCATTGGCCTTCATGGTTCCTAGACCATTTTAGGGTGCATTCACAGTACATGATCAAGTTAGTTCAGTAGTCCATCATGGTTATTTGAGGCACTGCCCCTCTACCCAGTCTGATTACGGCCTGGAGACCCCATCCTCCAGGGCAAGGCCTTAATATATATATATATATATATATATATATATATATATATATATATATATATATATATATATATTATCTACTGGCGGTCGCCAGTAGATAGTTATAGTTAGGACCCTGTTTCCATAGGAAAACCGCAACATTCTATTTGGAATAACTTTGGCGCCGGTCGACGAATCCTCGTGAAATTTTCAAAATAGGTGGGGCGCTACGCTCCGCTCCTACCCTGAAAGTCTCGGGGGGATTCGTCAAGCGGGGGCTGAGAAAAAAGGGGGGTCCCAAAACGCGTTTTTCCCATGCATTTTTCCATAGGACCTTTAGACACAGCTACAGCCCGAACGGCTGAACAGAGTTACTTGAAATTTGGCAGAGAGGTAGTCCTCAGGTCAAGGAAGTGCCTTTTGTAGGTCTGGTGTAAATCTGTTCAGTAGATCCTGAGAAAATAGCATTTAAATCAATATATATATCTGTGGCAGCTTACGGTGCGCTTACGGTGCGCTTACGGTAAGCTTACCGTACGCGTACGGTGCCGTGCGCGAGCGCGATTCTGATTGGCTGTTAGATCTTAGTAAACATTCGAATCGGTCGAAACCAGGAAGCGGCGGCCGCCATTTTCTCTCTCGCAGTCTGAGGGGGTGTAAAACAAAGGTGGATAACGTGAAAAGGGGGTAGGCTGGACAGTTCCTGACCCCCTAGCCTTTGTCAGGGGGTCTCAGAAGGACCCCCAAGGGCAAAAAATTAATTTAAAAATTTTTTTTGAAAAAATCGCCGAATGCGCGCAGCGTACGCGCACGGCGTAAACGGAGAAATTTCGCGAAATTCGCGGAATTACGCGTACCGTGCGCGCACGGTTAAAAAATTTTTCCAAAAACGAAAGCTTAAAAAAAAAAAAAAAATTGTGAGGTAAGGTTGGCTCTTAAAAGAGCCGTTGGGTTCATAGAGGGATGGAGGAAAGAAAGAATGGGAATATTATGAGCGTCTACAAACGTGCTGGTCTATCTTATTGTTAATAAGGGGAACACTGGTCTCCCCAAAAACAATAAGACCAGAACACGTTATACACCTCATTACAACCCTCCCAAATCGAGGGTTGACGTCCAGAGGAGCAGAAGAAGGTGATGCTCCCACCTCAGAGGAAGGGCTCAGCTGAGCTGCCGATGATGTACTCGGCTGAGCTTCTGAGGCTGGGCTCTGGTGACTTACTGAAGAGTTTTCTCCAGTATGTCGAGCAAAGGTCCTGGGATGTCTATCCCTAAGGTGTCTCATCATAGAGTGATTTCCAAAGGAATACTTTTTCCTAGGATTTCCTCTTGATAAAACACGGTCACAAAGTGTGCAAGTGACCAGTGGAGCATTGACCTTTTTCTCCCCCTCTGGAAAAGTAAAATACTCCCATACAAAAGAATTCTTCTGTTTCCTCCTTCTCTGGATGATGGTGGTGCTGCTAGCCTCACTCTCAGAAGAGGTCTGCTGTTCTGCCATTGTATCCCAAAGACAATTCAGCTCCTGCTCCTAGAGAATCACAAGCAGTAATGAGGGGAATGGGTGTGGTTTGGGAAGTTTCAGGAACTGAAAGTAGTTTGAACCAATGAAAAGTGTTCTTTCAAGCAGTAATGAGGGGAATGGGTGTGGTGTGGGAAGTTTCTGGAACTGAAAGTTATTTCAACCAATGAAAAGTGTTCTTTGTGGATCACATGACCTACCGTGCGTGCTCCGTAAGCTTACGGTACGCGCTCGTAAACAAGTACGCAAGCGCAAACGTGACGCTTACGGAGCGCTTACGGAGTGCGTACATAAGATGCACTCGCGCATGCGCATTACACGCCCCTGCGTAACCGCGACGTTGCTTCCGCGTGTACGCGTACGTCACGCACGTATCACGTAAGCGCGCTGTACTTATGACGTGCGGAGCACGTAGCGTCAGCTTACGGTACGCGTATCCTATTCCGTACGCGCACCGTACTTATGACGTACGGAGCGCGTACCGTCAGCTTACCGTACGCGCACGGGAAAAAATGCATAAAAAACAAAACAAAACCTTTCCATAATGCAGGATATAGTACATATATTATTTTATACATAGGTTTACAAAAAATCTCAAAAAAAAATTTGCTTTTAAAAAACCGTACAAATTCACTGAAAAAACCATGGGTTTCACACACGTTATAGTTAGGAATTAGCATTTAAAAAACCTTGCAAATTCAGTGAAAAAACCATAGGTTTCACACATGTTATAGTTAGCTGGACATTTTACTGATAAAAAACCAATGAAATTCCCCCGTTATAGTTAGTGCAGGCAACTATAACTCACGCGACCGCAATCCTCTGCTGATGACATATGTGTCTTTATGAAAAAAAAATATTTGTAATATATGTATAGCTAAAATTTAATGGAAGAAGACATGGGCAAATAATTGTCTAAATACAGTATTAGCATCAGCAGAGGATTGCGGTCGCGTGAGTTATAGTTGCCTGCACTAACTATAACGGGGGAATTTCATTGGTTTTTTATCAGTAAAATGTCCAGCTAACTATAACATGTGTGAAACCTATGGTTTTTTCACTGAATATATATATACATATATATATATATATATTTTTTTTTTCTTTTTTAAAGGGGGGGGCTGCCCGGCCCCACTACTCAGGCCAACTTCAGCCCGGGGACCCCATCTCTGGAGCCTGGCCATTTCGTTGGGGACTTCGGTGGGAGCCTCAAGGCCCCCTCAATGCCTGCAGACTCCCCGCCTCCTGCAGGAGACTGCATTACTTTGCTAACATGCAGCTCCTTGGATCCCAAAGCAATGTCGGTTTCCTTGCTCGCTTAACAGCGGATGGGAAACAGACATGCTCTGCTTTCAGCAAACAAGATCATTTTGTGCCCCTGCTTGCTAAAAGCAGAGCACTTGTTTGCTCCCGCGAAGCCATAGCAAACTGCAATATCCCAGGGGGTGGGCACCCCGGCACATTGTTGGAGGTAGCCCTGGGGGTGGCAGTCTCTAGGGCCATGTAGGGCTCCACACAGGGGCCTCATGGCCCCCTCCTTTGTTAAATAAGCCCCAGGGAGGTGGTAGGACCTGGGGCCGGGTGTCCACAACAGACCCCCTTCATTATTGCATGCGTACCCAGGGGAGGTGGCGGTCCCTGTGGCTCCCATGCATTCATATTTATTTTAGGACTGGGGAGGTGGTGGTCCCCATGGATTGTTTTATCTTTTAATTAATTAAGGTATGTCCCCCGCATTAGTATACAACAGTGCCACGGGGAGGTGGAAGTCCTGGGGGCAGTGTGGGATGCCATAGGACCTCCGCTGCATTATTTTTATATTACATTTGTGCCATCGGAGGAGGAGGTCTCCGGGAGTGCAACAAGGCTCCCCGGCATATCTCAATGTTACCGCCCTGGGGAGGTGGTGGTCCCCGGGGCTTTGAATAGTCCTAGGAGGGGAGCCTCGTGTGCCCCCTCCTACATTTCCACAATGCCCCCAGGGTCCGGCCCACCCGAGGGTTATTCTAAAGCAAGCCTGTGCTTGCTTTTTTTCAAAACGTTGCAGCGGATTCGCATATCCAACCACGAGTCTGCGGCAACATTTTTAAAAAAATGCTTTTTACCCTCATCAGGGTCCCTGAGGGATCACCCCACCATATTAGGGGGTCAGTGTATTCCTACCCTGCCCCTTTTTTTTAATTTTCATCTTTTTTTTCTGGGACTCGGCTTCAAGCCGAGTCCCAAGATGTCTGCCAACACTTCCTGGTTGAAGTGTTGCAGGCAATAACATTTTACTAGGATCTGCGAGTCCACTGCAAGGACTCGCGTCCTCAGATATCTATATTATTTGAAATTAGATAGCTGAAAAACTACTGGACGGATTTACACCAAATTCTTAAAAGGCACGCTTTCTGGAACAACATCTAGCTTCCTGCCAAATGTGGTGTAATTCCGTTCAGCAGTTCGGGCTGTAGTCATGTTCAAAAAGTGAAAAATCCCCATAGACGCGAGGAAAACACATTTTGGGACCCCGTTTTTTCTCGCCCCGCCTGAAAATTTCAACACAGCAGCTGAACCAAAAAGGGGATGTTTGGTGAACATTTTGTGGAAATCCGCCGAGCGGTGACAAAGTTATTGGCAAAACAAAAATCGCTTTTCTTATGAACACTTTAGTCCTAACTTTAACTACCTACTGGCGACAGCCAGTTGGTAATAAATATGTATATATATATATATATATGTAAATAAATGTATCCAAAATATCCACTTCCACACCTCCTTTTTGAAGAACGGACACGGACCCCAAAATCAGTGCTTGCTTAGTTTATTGACGAGAGCTGTCCACCATTACGCGTTTCGCCCGCCTTCGGCCTTGATCACATGACAAGCTGCTCATACAGATTATCCGTTTTCAAAATGACATGCACAAAAATCCATTAATGGATGTGGAAAACAGACTATTGTATTATCGGTTTTACATCTCGATAAATGCTGCCAGAGATACATATATATTACCAACATATGTCTAGATTTGTAAGACATAATTTAAATGAATAAATAAATAAATACATCTATATATATAGAGAGAGAGAGATAGAGAGAAAGAGAGAGAGAGAGAGAGAGAGAGTGATAGAGAGAGAGAGAGAGAATGCTGGTACCCAGAATAGGTGGTCATCCACACCACCCAATGAAGAATAAGGTGGTGAGTAATATTAAAAAATGGGAAAAAAAAGGATACGTAATAAATGAGGGGGAAGAGCTGCTCATTTATTATTCACTGCTCCTAGCATGGAGCACCCCATAATGTCCTAGGGATTTTTTCAAGTACATATTTTTCTTACTGGTGGTGCCACTAGAGGATGCAGGGCTACCACCAAACATTTTTGTATTTTGTGGGGGACTGCAAAGAGTGCTGCAGCCCCCCAGCAACATTAAAAAAACAGTAGGTTTCCAGGGTCATTAATTTCAAGACCCCAGGAGAACTTACAATATTTTGTTAACATACCCCTGAGATGGAGCTATATGCTCTTCAGCTGGAGTGGGGAGACCTCCAGTGATTGGTTCTATGGTTGCACGTTGTGCCTTGAACATGTATGTTAAAGGAAAGACTAAAAAATGTTAGTGTTTTTTTAAAGACTTTATTCGAAATATTTTCTGACAGTCACCTTTATTAATCATTATAATGTGTGAATTTATTAAATATACATTTGATTGTAGCTATTGATGACTTTTTGATAAAGCCATTATGCCTGCCTTACCTAAAATGACACCCTTTATATTGTTAAAAATTGTCGTCTGTGCACACTAGCAGGTGATTGAGTATGGGTCCTGGCCCTGTGCCAGGCCCTGCGTCCAACTCCCTGCTGCATGGTGAACAGTGCGAACTTGACTGCCAGTGAGATGTATGCTGCCAGTGGGGGTTGGAGGCCATGCCCTACACACAACGTCTACCATGTATGTCCAACGCCACCAGTTCAAGAAACAAATGCTGCCTTAAAACAAGTCATAATGGGGTTTTATGAGGCCTATGAGAGGTCTCTGAGCATGCATTATGTTCCCCTCTTGAGAATGGAATTTAGCCTGATATTCAGCACACAACTGCATAATTCCTTCAAGTAAAGACATTGGGCAAGATGTACAAACATTAGGAATACCCATTTCCTAATTGTGATTCTCTCCGAGTCGTAATTCGGAAATCGGTACTCCTAATTAGGGGTGGGCGGAATTAGCGGAAGTGCCTTTCGCAAAATATCGCGAAACGGCACAAAATCTCCGCGATCTCACGATATTTCGCGTGATCGCGGAGATTAGTGCTTCCGCCTTCCGGTTGGGGTTTTTCGTGACAGGATCATCGTGCCAGAATGAATCCTGCCCTGCATATTTACCCAAGAAGATGCCACCGTTTTGTGCAATACCTCTACTCAATTGGAGTACTTTCTCCTGGCTAATCAGTAAGTGCTACCTCGTTGGGTAAATGCCCAGAAGAGTTGTCTACAGTGACCATGTGTGTCTGTGACGTTGCCATGGCGCCGACGGCCCCGGGGTCCCTCGAGTCAGCTGTCCATTATAGTGGGGGAAATGGCGGGAAGACGTTGCCCACTGCTGGTGTGTGGGGCGGGGCAAAACGGACGGTGCTTCCATGCAGTTCACATGCCTCTTGTTTAAGGGTCAGAGCAGTGTCTCTGAGGCAGACAAGGAGAAGGAACCGCCTTGGCACAGGAACTACACGCTCGAGAAAATGAAGGATGCAAAGACCACCATCAAGGATTACAGCGTTCATTTCACGGTGGAAATGGGAAGAAGGCACATCTGCTTAACCACGCTCACGAATTCTACACGAGGATTGCGCTCGAGAAAATGAAGGATGCAAAGACCACCATCAAGGATTACAGCTAACATTTCAGGGTGGAAATGGGGAGAAGGCACATCTGCTTAACCACGCTCACGAATTCTACACGAGGATTGCGCTCGAGAAAATGAAGGATGCAAAGACCACCATCAAGTATATCAGCTAACATTTCAGGGTGGAAATGGGGAGAAGGCACATCTGCTTAACCACGCTCACCAATTCTACACGAGGATTGCGCTCGAGAAAATGAAGGATGCAAACACCACCATCAAGTATATCAGCTAACATTTCAGGGTGGAAATGGGGAGAAGGCACATCTGCTTAACCACGCTCACGAATTCTACACGAGGATTGCGCTCGAGAAAATGAAGGATGCAAAGACCACCATCAAGTATATCAGCTAACATTTCAGGGTGGAAATGGGGAGAAGGCACACCTGCTTAACCACGCTCGCGAATTCTACACGAGGATTGCGCTCGAGAAAATGAAGGATGCAAAGACCACCATTAAGTTATCAGCTAACATTTCAGGGTGGAAATGGGGAGAAGGCACATCTGCTTAACCATGCTCACGAATTCTACACGAGGATTGTGCTCGAGAAAATGAAGGATGCAAACACCACCATCAAGTATATCAGCTAACATTTCAGGGTGGAAATGGGGAGAAGGCACATCTGCTTAACCACGCTCACGACTTCTACACGAGGATTGCGCTCGAGAAATGAAGGATGCAAACCCCACCATCAAGTATATCAGCTAACATTTCAGGGCGGAAATGGGTAGATGGCCCATCTGCTAAGCCACCTCCATGCTCCCAAATGTTTTGTGCTGATTAATGCGTTACTGAATTTGAGCTTCAACTCGGGCCCCTGCTTAGTGCTTTATTTAATTTCCGTTCCCTCGCGGATCGCGGAAATTTCGACATTTTCGCGTTCCGCGCGGAACGCGAAAATGTCGAATTGTCGCAATTTCCGCGAGCGGAACGGAAATTGTCGCCCACCCCTACTCATAATGTATGAAACTCTTTTGAGTTTCCTTAGCGATTCCTAGTGGGTCACAAATAGACCTAACCCTTTCATATTAATGAGGTGGATTGCAATTTGAGATCCATTGGGAGTCACAGCTATAACAATGATGTTGACCTGCTGATGTCAGCAGACCAACTTGTCTGTGATTGCTTTTTAACAAAGCAATCTATTTTTTTTTAATGTCTTAAAGTAAAACGGGATGCGTTTATAAAAAAAAGGGAAATTTTAAAGTTTCACTATTTAAGAGTAGACAGTAGTCTGTAGGACCACTGCTTGCTCTTAAATTTTTTTTTTTTAACATTCTTAAAGGAGAAGGAGTTCCCTACGGACCCCTTCCCCTTTGCGGATGGGTTACCACCACTTTTAAACTGATGGTAAGGTATTACTATTGTGTGACTGGTTTGTTTGTAAAACATTAATACATAGCATTCTGATTCAGTATGACCCCTTCCAAATGTCAAATCAGTATTAGGTAGCAAAAAGAAATTGCGATTCGGTGATAAGTTACTGAATCGCAATTTGCCTTTTGTACATTGTAAAAGGCTATCTTGCGGTTGCAAATGGCCAGATTCTGCGAATCAGTCCATTTGCGAATGCAAAAAAGCTTTGTACATCTGTCCCCCGATCTATTATTCAGAATGCTATACTGTGAGAAAACACAGAATGGGGCAAGTTTGCTTGGTGTATTTTTAGGTGAAACAGTGCTGGGCTTGAATAGACAAAGTATGCTTTTGACAATCAGACAATAATTTGAGGCTTTTTTACATTTCATCGCAATCAAGCATAGCAGAAACAGATGGCGCACTTATACTAATAAAAGCCATTGCCATGTAGAGATTCTTTACATACATAATTTTACGTTACAATGTTTGTTAGAATATGAGAAGACGGAAATTTGGAAGCATCTACACATTAAATCAGTTTCGCAACAGAAAAGTACTGGGTGCATAAAAAAACTTTGTCAATGAAATTACCACGACAATTTGATCTACAATTGTTTTCACATTCAGGGTAACCTGACTAAAATGTTTAAGAACTACCATGACATATGAATGTGACTCCCTAGGTTCTGTGTGACCAGAAATTACCTCATGGGGTTTTACACCGCTTTATTACCAGTCATTTTATGTATGCTAGAACGGATGCCCCCATTCTTCACAATCAAGGCATGGATTAGTAATCTTACTTTCTCATTATTCTGGTTTGATGGTCCCCATGTATTAATCACCTTCAGAGGTTTTGGAATCTGCTTGTCACCCATGCTTCTTCACTTTCATTTAACCTTTTATCTGAACAGCAAAAAAGTACCGAAGCACACAAAGAAAGTTCATGCAGTTAAGTAGATCATATACAGTAAAATGAAGTAAATCAAGGTGAATAAATATTTTTTCCAGTCCGAAGCATTCCTCTTTGATCAAAGATGGGTTTATTCTTTACAATCAATGTCTGGAAAGGTTAGAAGGACATAAGTAGCCGACACGTGTTTCGTCCTCTTCGTGCAAAGAGGAATGCTTCGGACTGGAAAAACATTTATTCACCCTGATTTACTTCATTTTACTGTTTATGATCTACTTAACTGTATGGACTTCCTTTGTGTGCTTCGGTACATTTTGCTGTTCAAATCCCACCAATTGTTTTGCCCAAGGCAGACACACACCCCAAGTGGCTGGTTGACCAGTACCGCGATAGCGCCTCCAATTTGTATACTGTTCATTTTCCTTTCCTGACCATTATCCCTGACTTTTGTATTCAGATGTGCAACTGTTCTCGCCATAGCCACCAGTTGTTTATGTTGTTGAATTTAACCTCTTAAATCTGGATGTGTAGATAGAATAAATAGGTATTGTTTTTGTGTGGATTCAAAATCTCATGGGTTGTGTCCTTGATATCTCTGAAACCCCTATACAACACATGCCCTGGATACCTCAGCTAGCTTTGTCACAGCCACCTGCAGCCACATTGCAGAAACTATGCCCTAGGACGAAAAACGTGTAAACCTGTTTCACCACTTTTCCGCCTCTGTAACACTGAATACAATAAATTGTTTCTGCCCCAGAGCATATCGTGAGTAACTGATATCACTCCGTTTTCGATTTTTTGCACTATAAAAGTTGGACAAAATACAAATTATCCACTTTTCAAATGTGGAACGTGAGACCGTGAGACTGTGGAGCAAAATCAGGTAATTTAATTTTATTTCTAACTAAACCGCGCAGCTCTTTGCTACACCTATTGGTAATAGTTCTGCATAACATACATAGAGTGGGCTTTGGCTGCGCCCAGTGTACGAAATTCTCTCTCACCTCATGCATTTAACTGATTGATCTATCCCTATGCCTTCCGGACAAGTAGTTCCTTCGAAATGTGTGATGGAATGTTTTACATCTGAAAAGAGCGCTGATTCATCATACTGTTTCCTTTCTCTCTTGTATGCATTCTATACAGAAAGATGCCCTTTTCTACAGAATTGGGGAGCGAATGCAATGCATGCAAAAGCATTTGTGCATGACTGCGTCTGCATGCATTAGAACATCAATGCTAGGCCTATTGTTACATCAGTGGCACAAAAGTGCAAAAACAGTTTGCTTATTTGTTTTAAAAAAGAGTGATTCATTGATAAGAGATTCTTTGCTTGATTCTCTATGATTTAAAAAATTATGCATGAGTAACTCCCATGGTGCATATAGTTGTAGAAATAGTTTTCTCCATTTTTGGCCTGTGCAATATGGTTTGGAACCAATTCTCTTTGATCTATTCGAGATGGGAAACAGCGTTTACAACGCTATCATTACATCTGCTACTATTACAACGCGGTCGTTACAACGACTGCGTTGTTAGTACGTGATGCATTTACATCGCAAGTCATTACAACGACTTGCACTAGGGGGTGCTGAGGTATTGGAAGTTAATTCCAACACCTTCCCTACTGTTGGGCAAACTGGAGTAGGAACCATAATTAATACTATTCCCAAGTCCAGCGCGCCCCCTAGTGCAAGTCATTGTAATGACTTGCGATGTAAATGCATAGCGTTGTAACAACGCAGTCGTTGTAATGACCGCGTTGTAAAAGCACACGATGTAATACATCGCGATGTAATGAGCCATATTCATTAGAGACTCTATACAAATGGTACTTTTCAGTACTATTCAGTCACCCCTACTCTGCCACATTCCCAAACCCTCCAGGCTCCCTAGAGGGGGTAGAACATAGTACCTAGGGAGGGTTTGCACTGCCAGCACCAACGCCCCCTGCCCCACTTGACCCTGCTGACCCTACAGTCTTAAAGACTGAAGACCAAACCCAGCACCAAGTCAGCCTGCTTGCACACCGGTGCACTTGTCTCCAGCTGTCCTCTCTTTCCTTAATAATAGTCATGACAGCAGTAACGCAGTGCTTTCAAAATTGCTTCCACAATCCAAAATTGATGGCTCCCCAAAGATCCGCCTATGTGCCGTGTCTGCGTCCTAACAAAGTCGCTGGGCAAACTCTCTGGGTAGATTAGTGTGGGCATCTCTGAACTCCAAAAAGAATCACACCTGTTTTGCAATTTTGTGAAACTGTCTGCTAGATCTTTTCCAAACAACACAGTGACCAGGATGGGGGAAAAAATACTTGTTGGTGCTTTCTTTTATGAGAAATATAAGTGCCTTAATAAATATCAGTTATTTGCAATTGAAACAAAAAGACTATGATGTGTAAAACTGTTTATATGGCTCAGTGTTAACTAGGCCTCAGCTCCATTTCGCAAAATATGGCTGCTGACTCTATGATATTCAGTGTGTATGTACATACCTCATTGACACTGCATGCAGCATAATATGCACTGTGTCTTTTGTATTAATATGCCGTTCTCAAAACTCCCTAGAGGAAACCTTTAGACACTCTTCCTGCTTGCACACTGCACTGTACCCATTCATGTGATTGTTTTATTGTTCATCTAACTACTTTGTTTTGACGACAGTGGATGAAATTAGGTCAGTAGGGGAAAATCAATTTTCATGTGGATAGTGTTAGGATGGTAGGGTAATGCAACTTTTTCTAATCCTGAAATATGATGCGCTAACTTCTGCTTCAGTATTTTGCTCAAGAACAGCTTGTGTCAGTGACCTGGTTGCTAACAGGGCCAAATGAGTCAATATCCCATTGGAGAAGCCTATTTGCTGCCATAAACCTGTCTGTTGTTGCCTGACAATGTTGAAGGTCCTAGAATTCAGGAAACTGTTAGAACTGGACATCCTCTTGTGGATCTGAAAGTAGGAATACTCCTGCAGCTGTAAAAGGTGTACTGGAGTCTGACGAAATAATCCAGAAGATCAGAAGTCTTTTCATGAGGGTAGAATTGCTACAAGAACATGTATTAACATTTCACCCCTGTAAATTCAGAATATACTGACAAGCTTACCCAAAAATACATCCTTGAGTAGTGTCTTGTAAATAAAGGAACGCTGAAACTCTTTTGGTTCCCCATATACAGAATGCCTGAGATGTAATTGTTGGAGGGATGAGTTGAAGGCAGGCTTAGAATGTTGCGTTCTGACTTACACCTAGTGGAATAAAGACATGTAAAACTACCCTCCATGTCTGGCTCTGTTATTGGAGAGTTACTGGGCTGGTAGGATGCTCCACTTTGGTAGCTTCATCTTAGCATTTTCCTGCTCAGAGCTTTTTGTGTAAAGTTCCTTGCTACAGCGGGACTTCTCACTCAATGTTTCTTACCTCATGAGGCCAATCATGGCTACAGCTTTGAGTCTTGCCAATTTGAAATTCTTCAAAGTGTAAGATAAATTCAAAGTCTGGAATTAAAAACTTTCAGAGAGAATAACGACCAACCCAGTAAACCGTGATTAAGATATAGAAATGTTTACCTTATGTTTCACTTTTTACATAGGATACCATTGAATGCCTTTTCCCAGTGCTTTCAAGTGTATACGTTTTTGTTTTTTATAAATATTGATCCATGTTTCAGACTTTCTCTATTATCATGACATTTTCTTTTTAAATGTATGTTTTCTTAGCTAAATTATTTTGGATATAATAAGTTCTTTACTTACATTACTGAATTGTTGTTTAGCTAAATGTTCCCACGTGCAGTTTCTCTTAGGAAAATGTTGCAGCTTGGCCCCAAACTACCTAAGATAAACCAGTGATCCCTTATAACAATTATTTTACTTTTGTTGGTCTCAGTGTTTGGAATTCATGGGAACTCATTCACAGATCACATTAAGGCAGTGAGGTTGCTGATCTCTGGCCAAGTCATGAAAGTTCCCTACAAGGACTTTACCTAACAATGACTTGTCAGTGGCACCATACCATGACTAGAAAAGAGCCTAAGAGCCTAATTTAGAGTTTAGTGAACGGGTTACTCCACCATAAATGTGACCGATAGCCTGTCTTCCCCATTGCATGTGCATTATATCCTATGGTACTTGTAATAAGGGGAACAGGATATCCATCACATTTGTGACTGAGTTTATATCAGTTAAACTCTAAATCAGGTCTTTAGGAAGGTCCTTCTAGTCTAGCAAAACTCATGCCCTTTTGCTCTGATAGAGATATTGAGTCTGAATACTTTAAACAAAACTACAGGGTCACATGAAAAGTCAAAGAGAAGAACAACATGTGTTGCACCTGTGCACCTACACTCATAAACTCTAAAACATAGGTACTGAGATGGCGTCCTACCACTAATTTGGAAGTAGGTAAAATAGGAGCAGTAACAGAGTTTCAGGTTGTAAGTCAATATGATTTTAGCTGAACTGCCATCACTTGTATATAGAAGTCATTAAATTTAACTATTTGAGAAGAGATATATATTTTGTAGCTATGAATAACTATCAAAAGTGTAATTGAAAACAATTTAATTCAATTTTCATCTCAGATCCCCATGGCACACTGCTCTTGCACTCCTGGATAAATAAGAATAACCCAGAATGGCAGGATGGAATGGTCACATTATTAGAACAGACTTCACTGGGCCACAACAACTATTTTATGTAAAAACTGGCACCATTTATAAGGTGGGATGACTTCTGCCATTTTAGTAACAGAAAACACAGAGCATCACTGCTAAAACTGCATCCAGAACAGCCTGATTTTGAGTATTCACATCAGGTTTTCTTTTGTCTATTTTGACAGATATTGAAACTACACCAAGCATTAAGCATTTAAGGGGCCATCTTGGCGGAAAAACATTTTGGCGAACAACCCAACTATCACGGTAAATGCTTTTGGATTTTATACCAGCAAATGCAGGCACTGAAAATGTCCCACATACTGGCGGTACACTTCCATTGCCCACATTTTAGCCTCCCTAACATGTTTGGTGGCACATCTCAGCAAACTAGGGACACTATACATACAATTTCCTTGATGTTCTGCTAAGGCATCAACGCTAACAGATATGGTAATGAACAAGTCACCTTATATTTTGCATAGCTAAATTCGACTTGGGAGAACAAATGATGGGGACAGAGGCGTTTTCACCCTTTCAACCTCCACTCCCATGCAGTGGCGTAGCTAGGCACTCTGCCCCCTGGGCAGTCCCTGCATTTGCTGCCCCACGGCCGTGCTGAAGAGCAGGGGATGGGGGGTGCTAGTGGTGATTACTTTGTTTGCCGCCCCTGCGACAAACTCATGCAAAAGCAAGGGAGGGGGAACTGCCACCCCCAAAACACGTGCCACCCGAGGCGGAAAGCCCCCCCACCTTGCTACGCCACTGCTCCCGTGGGAGACTCTGGGGCATATCTATGAAATTACTATGCAGCGCAGCACAGCAAAAAGAAGTGTGAACATTTTTAAGTGAGTGTTTCTGATTTGTTAACTGACAAGGCAAACAGTTACTTAATAGCCATCTAGGAGAAAAGTGTCACATTGCATCCAGTTCCACTTGGTGCACAACAACTAGTCATGCAGCTCAGTTTACTTAACGACATGAGAAAATTGAGCATTCAGTCATAAAGCACAAAATAACACCAGTTCGCAGTCAGGCCAAAGGCACATCGCTAATCGAGAGAAACAATAGTTAAATAAATTGTCACATCAAACATTTAGTTATAACACATAGTGGAAATCGGGGCTTACTTTGCATAGGGGATTGTGGGTGCTCATTTTTAGTGACTGAGAGTTATGTATTATCATCAGCTTTGCTCCCAAACATGAAACACAATGGCAAAAAATGGCAAAAAAATGAAAAAAAAAAGTTACGAAAACAGTGGTTAAGCAGATGGAAAGGGACTTTGGTGACTTCCGCTATGGGGCCAGGAGGCACATGGTCTTTGCAAAATGCATTTTTTCATTGCAGCTTGTGCTGCGGGCCTTTTCTTGGCTGCAGCACAACCTGCAATGGAAACATGCTTTTTTCCCGACTGCCTACATGGCGGTCCAATCATGATTAGTTGGGTGGAACCGCCGACTACATGTCGGGAGGTTCCATTCCCGCGGCGATGTCAACCGCCATCATGATCAGGACCAATGTGAGCACCCTGAGAGCTAAGTTTTAGATACTGTGGCCCGGATTCACAAAGGTTTAGCATCAGGTTAGCATTGCTTTTGTAATGCTAACACAATGCTAAACCAATTTGGGGCATAACAAACCAATGCTAATTGGTATTAGCATTGGTTTGGATGAAAAAGTAACGCTAAGCAGTGTGAAACGCTGCTTTGCAATACTTAGCATTAAGAGGGTGGTACATGGGTGGTACAGGGGCGCTCCCATGCAATCACCCATGCTTTCTGATGCTAAACCCTATCTACCAACATTAGTAGACTGGGTGTAGCACCAAAAATTAACGCCGCTGGAAGAAGTCAATAAAAGGAGAAATTTGTATTTTCATTTCCTACTTTGCATGTGTGTTGCACTGTGCAGCACACATTCAAAGTATGAAAAGCTTTGAAGTGTGTCCAGCCGTAGTATTTTGTACAGGAAGGGTACCCTTCCTGTAGAAAACCTATGCTAGACTAAGGCACCCACCCTAGCACTATGGCGCAAAGGTGTATGCCTGGAGCACGGCTCCTGAAATCAGCGGAGACATTAGGGAAAGGGGAGGAGAGAGCCATATCTCTATGAATATGACGCTCTCCTGCTCTCTCCCTGTCACGCAATAAGGCACAACCTCTTTGGGCAATGCGCTGTGTTGCATGACACCTTTCAGAATCTGACCATGCAGCGTCTATTTACTAAGATTTAACACCGTCTTTGCATCACAAAAGTGATGCAAACTGACACTAAATATTTTGTTACCTAGTTACTGTCCAACGCAAAACCTGTTTTTCTCTGCGAAACTTGAAAGTAATCATAATGCAGTGCTTTGCATTACTTAGGTCCAAGGGGGCATACCATGGGTGGTGTATGGGCATTCCCATGCAACCACAAGGTTTAGCGTCAGAAAATAGTGCCCATTTCAGACAGGCAATATGAAGGAGAAATGCTTTTTTTCCCCTGTATTTTCCGACTTTGCATGTGTGCTGCACTGTACAGCACACATACAAAGTGGGAAAATGTTAAAGTTAGTTTAAGCATAGTATTTTGTACTGCAAAGTAATCCTTACAGTACAAAACCTATGCTATTAACGAAAACACCCTTGCACTATCGTGCCAAGGTGTTTCCGTGGCGCGCGGCCGCACATTTCCGCGCCGGTGTTAGGGAGAGGGAAGGCGAATGCCATATTTCAGTAAATATGGTGCTTCCCTGCGCTCTCCTTCTCACGCAGCGCAGCGCAGCATTTGCAGCTGCTGCACTGTGCTGCGTGAAAAACTGGTAAATCAGGCTCTATCTTTGCTACAGTTTTGGGCTGACTGGTGTAGTTGAAGAGCTGGAGCAGCTCTATTTTACCATCCTGTACAGTGGTTAATTGTTGCTTATCACAGCAACTTTCAAGACATTTGGTGCTTTTGTCTGAAAATGTGGACCATTTGTTAGCATATCCAAAGAAACCAGATAAACATGATGCAATAAGCAACATAGCAACACAATTAAAACTTACCAGGGCCCATTAGAAAAAAAAAATCAACACAGAATGCAATTAAACAACCGCAGTACACAACACAAATTACATTGCAATAATGAAGAACAAAAACACAGCATTAGAAAAACACAACAGAAAGCTTCACAACCACAATGTACACAACAGATGTCCATAGACGTTCTATTCTCACATTATCACCTCCAGAATCCTACTTTCATAATACAGTGGTAAAAGGTGTTTGGAGCAACCAATGGCTTAACTTACCACCAGGGACATGAAATAGCGATAGTCAAAAATACTTTTTTATGTGGACCAGGAAGTGTAGAATAGAAGAAAGAAGCATAAGGTTGTGTACTAAATATTGTCTACAATAATAATTCCCTATTAAAAATAGTAACAAAATATCTACATCAACTGGTATATTTTAATAAACATTATTTATTTCAAACTATATTTCTGTTTACAATATTCTGACATACAACTCTCCTAGGTATCCAGAATGAGTTACTAAATAATCATGACATGAGCCAACACATTTTCTTCCTGCATACATGGTACCTGTGTACTTCATTTACTTGTTTGTGAGCCCTGGGGTTGATTTCCTGATGTGGTCATATGACTAAACTGAACTATAATAGAAAGACATGGTATAGGTTTCCCTTTCCTTAACTGACAAAACTCAGAGAAGCTTATTTACATGATACTGACACATTTGTATAGATGCGTCAATTTCCCAGCACCTGCGTGTGAAACCCTTGCGCCACCATGGATGTGCTGTATGTAAAATAGAGCGCACCATGGCGCAAGGATTACCAGATGCGTAAGCAATTTTAACGCATCTGTTGGCGCAAAAGTCACGCATTGCTGGAGTTGTGTCACAAGCACGACGCAACTCCAGCAATGCATGGAGAGGCCTATTCCTAATACACTGAATCACTCCTTACACCTGCTCCAAGGAGGCGTAGGGATTTGACGCAGTGGCATCCTAGAAGTGGCGCAGTGAAATCTTGTAGATTTCACTGCTTCACTTCCATGAGGCTTTCCTGTGTGGGAACCCCCATCCTGCATACATTATACCTGACGCAGGTATAATATGGTGCAGAGCTTTACAAGGTGATGCATCTCCCTAGATGTGTCACGTTGTATATGGGCCACAATGTGGCGCACAGTTTTTCTGCTGCTGCGTCACTAAAGGTGAAACAACGGCGGCGCAAAAGTGGCACAAGGGGCTTCTAAATCTGCCCCAGAGTTTCCTCTGTAATAAACCCTATGTAACAAACAATATTAAACCCTATATGACAACCAGGCACGGGGGAATTGTAGATGGGCTTGTTTCTCAGAGCTTCTGATATGAGTAATAATCCAAATTTTCCAACCTGAACAAATTGAGTAATTCTGAGTAAAGCATTGTGTTTTGCTGTGCATCTCATCCTTTTTAGGTCGAGCATTCAAGACCTCTTGTATATACTTTAGTATATACTGAAGTAAATATACTTTAGTATATATTTATATGTGTATGTACTTTATGGGCTTTGGAGATCAGCCCTAGGACTTGTCTGCTTCCGCTTAAGGACTTTTTTTTCTGTTCAACTGCCTCTATTTAACTGTCTTGATAAAAAACGACTAGCAGAGGTCAGTAAAATACCAAAATTGTTTTCTGCTGAGAGACTTTTATTTTTTATTTTTCTGGCAACTCCCTCTATTTAACTTTCTTGATAATAAACGACCAGCAGAGGTTAGTAAAATACCAAAATCACTTTAGCATTCTCTAGATTCCAGTCCATACAAATTGTCTTCCACGAGCACCCGTAGACAATAATATTATTTTAAAATCTTGTACTTTCAGTGATATGACCACCGAAGGCCCTGCTTTTATATTAAAAACAGAGCTTTGGACTATACAATTTCCCGCTGAAAGGCAATATTTCTCTCCATGTGTTCCCATACCTGGCGTGTTACACAGTTTGGTACTTACTTTCCCTCCATGTTAAAGAACAGTAGATGTTTCAGCACTAAGGCTAATGTGCTGCATAGCTAAATACATATAAGGTCCCACAGGCGAGACCGATTGCATTGCAAATGTTTGTTTATTCTAATATGGAGTATGATTAACCATTAATGATAGGATCTTTACGCAAAAAAAGGGCTATGCATATTTGTCAGGCGATTAATAATCCAAACAGTTGCCTCTAACAAGAGATGTTTTAATTTTACAGCAAGGTTCCCCGTTCCATTTTGAGTCTCGGATAAGGGACCTTATAATAATGATGTTACCTCACAGTAGGATTAAGGATTGCAGTTCCATAAATTACAGAAGGAAAATTAATATTGCATTCACTTTGCATTTTAGAGCATTGGGGCATATTATCAAGGACGGCGTAAAAAATTATCGCCGGTTTAGCGGCAGAAAACTGCCGCTAAAGCGGCGATAATGGGCTTGATAATATGCCCTTGAGAATTCCAATAGAAGTCCATGTTCTGGTGTGAACATGGGCTTCTATAGGAATTCTCCAGGGCATATTATCAAGCCCATTATCGCCGCTTTTCTGCCGCTAAACCGTCGATAATTTTAACGCCGTCCTTGATAATATGCCCCATTATTTGTAGGCCTGGCCTGCATTTTAATTACGCCCGAGTAAATCGGAGTAATTTTAGTAATTTCACGTTACTCTTGAAATTATCAAAAATTACGCGATTACGCCAGCTCGATGTAATTTAGACAAATTTGGGGCAAAAATGCCTACCGCAAGAGAACAGGAATATCGCATGAGCGGCTGCTGGCTGCTCGGGGTTCTTGTTCTGTTGCATTTAGTGCGGAATGCGTCCTCTAGTCAGTTTTGGACGTGAGGGTGCATTTTGTAGTAAGAAAATAGAGCTTAATGCAGGGTAGTGAGCCTTTCAAATTCGGCGTAATCTAAGGTAATTAGGCTGTAATTTTGCCTAATTACGCTAAAGCTAATTATGTGAGTTACGCCCCCCCCCCCATAAATTTCACACCAGAATTTAGCTGGTGGAAATATGTCATAGAATGTGCATGATTCAGTTCTCAATAGCTGCATGTCCCCAAATATGGTGCAATGGCCAAAATGTGCAGCAGCTTTATTATGTACATCTTGGACATTTCTGTGCATCTTTAAATGAGGCTACATGTCTGCCATTTGGAACCAAGCTGTCGCCCTGATGCCAAAGCGGCATGACAAATGAACACAAGGGTATACCCACTCTTAATAGCAAGCAAACGAAATGCACTCATGATCGTTCATAACAGTAACATATTCATAATTTAATAATGCACCACTCAATTTGTTTTCAACAAACAGTTAAGCTAATGTTCAATGTGTGCTTATAAAACAAATTGTCGCATCATAAGCTACTCAGATGCAAAATTGTTGTCAGATAGACAACATGAAGAACAACCTCAGAGCAGCATATCTGTTGTTATTGCAAAATGAGCTCATTATTTCACTGGCTCTCATATTGACTTTGCTGATTCATCTTTTCCTGATATGGGTAACCTGCAGTGAATAACATACAATGGACCATGCTAATAAGTGTTAAAACCACACAAATGCGTGAATCGGTACAATAAAGAAATGAGATATGTGTAACCCCCAATTTCTAAGTACTTATGAGTTGGGACTGGTTTGCAGGAAAAAAAGCGCTAAACTGCAAGGTAATTGCACTGCAAAATATTAGCTACTTATATGTGTCTTATCACATCTAAGGAAATGTAGTAAGCTGAAAAAAAAACATTCAAAAACTTGGCAGATCAAGCAATAGTTTTTTAATTGGGCATTTTGAGATGTTGTCTCCTGGTCATGCTATAGTTATTATTTTCTTTCAATGATTTTTTACTTTTTTGTATTAGAGTACCACAGTCAAACGAAAATAGAAATGCATAAAAAGATAGCGGTCATATGTATATAAAATGGATTGTAGTCTAGGGAAAACAATAATCAACATGGCTACCGTTTCTGTATATCATTAATATATGCCCGATTTAAATTGAAAGACCCCCCCCACACACACACCACGTTGCCTTGTTATGCACACCCCTTCTTGAAAGGAAAATACATAAAGAAGCTCTTGTATTCAATCATTAATATCAGGATGTATGGAATCCTGCCGATAGCGTGAAATCTGCAGGCGAGCAATCAGAATGTGGAGAAACACAAAATGTGATTTAATTACCAGTGTCAATCCCATCAAGATTGGGTGAGTTTTGAAGGTGATGGGGAGGCAAACTGCAATAGAAATCCCGTCCAAAACTGAGTGCCAGTGGGGTCTAATAGTAGGATGTGAGAAATTGGATTGTTGCTTGAGGGGGCTGAAACCCCACTGGTTGGAGCCTTTTCTGTCCCTGAGGCTCTGATCTGGAGGCCAGCCAACTTTCCCTTTGAATCACTCTGTAAGTCTTGGGTTCAGGCAGGAAAGCAGGTCTCAAGCACCAGGGCATTCCTCCGAGGGCATAGGTCAGGCTTCCAGCAGCAAGGCAGTCCACTTGGTGCAGCAGGGCAGTCCTATGAAGTACACACCAGGCCACAGGCAGCAGGGCAGTCCTCTGAGAGTATCTCTGCAGGTCCAGAAGTAAACTGAAGAGTGGGTCTGAGGGTCCTAATTTTATACCTAGTGTCAGGTTTGAAGTGGGAAAAACCTCTGGAGGCCCCACACAGAAGTGATTCATTTTCCTCACTTCCTGCCCTGGTTCCAGGGTGGTGCAGTCACAATAAGCTAGTGTAAGTTATCTGTGTTAGAGCTGAGGCAGTGTCTTTGAAGTGCAAGTGGGGCTGTGAACAGCTTTGCCCCACCTCCTGCTAGGATGGTCCAGCCTGCCGACACCAAGTCCATCTATAGTGTGGCTATCTGGGAGGATTACACAAAGGCCAACTGCTGACTAAAACTAGTCATGTGACGCAGGAAACAGACTGCAGGCACCAAATGGTTAGGGCAAGAAAATGCCAACTTTCTAGAAGTAAAAGAAACAAATGATGGATAGAATGCTGAACAATGCAAACAGTCACCCCCAGTCACAAAGATCTGGGTTGAATCCATCATTCTTTTGCTCTGCCAAGCCAGTTCCTCTCTGGTCCAGAAAGAAGCATCCTGGGACTGGTTTCAGGGCATCGTCCCTCATCAGCCAGGTTAGCTTGAATTCAGTGGTGCAGTGAGCACGGGACCCATGTCTGGGCATACTCTTCCTACTTAGGGAGACAAAAGCAAAAGGAACAAATGATGGACGGAATGCTGAACAATGCAAACATTCACCCTTAGTCACGAAGATTTGGGTTTACTCCAGTATGGACCCAGCTATATACACATCAGTCTTGAACCTACTTCTCATAGGAACAGTCTAGCCCAAACTGCCAAGCCAGGTCCTCCCTGGATCAGAAACAAGCATCCTGGGACCGGTTTCGGGCATCACCCCTGATCAGACAGGTTAGCTTGAATCCAGTGGCTCATTGAGCACAACACCCACGTCTGGGCATATTCTTCCCACATGTTTCCGGCCCAAAGAGTACCTGGCCTGACAGTTCGGGCTGGACTGTCCCCATGGGGAGCAGGGTCAAGACTGATTTGCATATGGCTGGGTTTAAACTGGAATGGCACGGGTAGCAAAAAACGATGGATTAAGGCCCAGATCTCTGTACCTGGGATAATGTTTGACAATGTTCAACAATTGTTTTTTTGGTAGCTTTCTAAAAGTGGCATTTTCAGAATTACCGCTTAAAATCTGACTTCACCATTAAAGAAGATTTTTAAATTACAGTTCCTTATATACCAAACATGACATTTCTTCCTGTTCCCAAACTAAGGTTTTCACTTATTAAATGTAATAACAAAACCCAATGTTATCCTATGGGAGAGGTAGGCCTTGCAGGAGTGAAAAACACATTTGTGAGTTCAACTTTTCAATTACAATGCATCTATTTAGGGCCTACCATAGGGGTGACTTATATGTATTAAAATGGGAATTTTAGGTCTAGCAAGGGGTTTATTTTGCCTGGTCGAATTGAAAGTTTAAAACTGCACACAGGTTGCAATGGTAAAGGTGAGAGATGTTTTAAGGGGCTCCTTAAGTGGGTGGCAAGATAAGTGCTGGAGGCCCAATAGTAACATTTAATTTATCAGTCCTGGTCATATGGTATAACACTTTATTAGGGACTTATAACCATATTAAATATACCAATCAGGTGTAAGGCAATTTTAATCCTTTCGCTGCTAGGCCTTTCCCTCCAGTTATAAGCCTTTTTTTGGCTACATGGGGTAATTCATGCTTAGGTCTCCATAACCTTTTGTACACAAAAGTTATCTTTGTCAAATTTGAACTTCGATTTTCAAACATACTGGGGAGTCTAAAAGTTCCTAGGGTTTGTAGATTACCCGGGAGGGGACAGAGAACATAGCCAAAATATAGCTACATTTTGAGTTTTTGGGGGAAAATAGAAAAAATGTGCTCCGAATAAAAGTGTCAGTTTTTTTCATATAAATTGCATCAATGAACGGCTTGTGTGCTAAAATCACAATTTTCCCATCTTTCAGGAATATGCAGAGTTGGATCAAGAAACCTAAATTAATTTTACCACAGATCAGGCTATTTCTTGGGCTTTCAACCTACTTTTTAGTTTGTGGTGAAAACCAGTGTGAAACTAAAAAAGTAGACAACATTTAAAATTCAGCAATGGGTAGACCTATCAAGGCTTTCCCAAAGAGGCTAACTGTTGAAATATTGAAAACATGTAGGGAAAAAAGCCATTTGTGACAATGTTTTCATTCATAACCTTTTGTCACGATAGTCGATTTTCAAAAGCAATGTACTATTATGTTTGCTAGACCCTTCTGGTTGTGGGGATATATAGGGTTTGTACGTTTTTCGAGGTACCAAGAGCCATTAACTAAGAAGCACCATACGATAGCTTTTCATTGTGTACTGAGTATAAACCGGGCTTCTCCAACAAGTAACTCATGAACTACTGGTAGATCTCCATCTACCTGTAAGTAGCTCTCCCGTGTGCAGCCCAGCATATTACATTAGAAGCTTTTGTTTGGTTGTATTAATATATGTATACTAAAATAGAAAAGCATGTATACAAGATGAAAATGTGTGTATATGAAGAACTCATGCTGATGTCTGGACAAAAATAGTTTAATTTTCAAACTATATTTAAAATGATATTTGAGTTATCAATTTTGAGGCATTGGGGAGCTCTTTGCTCATATTATTACCTTGGTGCCAAGGGCATTTCAGCTGTAGTTGTTACATATTTCCCAAGCAGAGGAATTTCAAATTGAGAAAGCCTTTTTGACATTAGAACTGGTAACCCTCCCTCATTCACTGAGGTGATTACTGCTGGTAATCTTGCATGGGGTAGCTGCTGATGTAATCTTAATGCTAATATTAGTAGCTCTGGATGATTTTCATTGAGCATAAGTAGCTCCTATTACAGAAAAGGTTGGAGACCCCTGGATAGCCCAATTCATATGGTGAAATATGGAGAGTGAAAAATAGGTATCAAGGTGACTATGTCTTTCTTAAATGAAATGGACAGATGATATGGAGTTTAGGAACAATGGTTATTTGTACATCTTTGAATTTGTGGGTGCTCATACGATCATATGATTTAGAGGGTATATCTTAAACACAGGCTTACATTTGGAAGGCATAAATGCAATGAAATCCAATTGGTAATATAAATATCCTACTATTCCATGCTCAAACATGTTTTCTGATAAAATGGTGTCTTGCTTGTGTGGGTAAGCCTAGTGCCTGTAACAGGAAACAGCCGAAAATGCAAAATGGATACATTACATTTTTCCACTCCAAACTGACCAGTGTTTCGCAAAGTGAGTAGCTGTAGATTTTTTGCCCTAGTTCAGTCAACACCTAGGGAAACTTAGCAAACCTGTGCATTTTTTATAACTGGACAACTTCAGGAATCCAGAACGTGTTGACTTGCATCGCTCTCAGTGGCTGTTTTACCCAGAATCTCTTGCAAACCTCAAACTTTGGCAAAAAACTAATTTTCCTCACATTTCTGTGATGGGAAGTTGTGAAATCTGTGGGAAGCCACAAACTTCCTTCCATCCAGCATTTCCTTAAATCTTCTGATAAAAATGGTATATTGCTTGTGTGGGTCATGGTGCCCACGACAGGAAGCGGCCCAAAACGCATTATGAATGCATCACATTTTTCCACTCAAAACTGACCCAAATTTTTGCAAAGTGGGTAGGTGTAGATTTTTGGTCCTAGTTCTGCTGGCACCTGGGGAAACCTAGCAAACCTCTGCATTTTTGAAAACTAGACAACTTCAGGCATCCAGGACGGGCTGACTTGAATCTCTCTCAGCAGGTTGTTTTACCCAGAATCTCTTGCGAACCTCAACCTTTGACAAAAACACATTTTCCTCACATTTCTGTGATGGAAAGTTCTGAAATCCGCAGAGAGCCACAAACTTCCTTCCACCTGGCACCAAGGGAAACCTAGCAAACCTGCACATTTTTAAAAACTAGACACCCAGGAAAATCTAGGATGGTGTGACTTGTGTGGCTCCCACCAGGTTCTGTTACCCAGAATCCCTTGCAAACCTCCAAACATGTAAAAAGCAACTTTTCCTCACATTTCTGTGAGGGAAGGTTCTGGAATCTTTGGAGAGCCACAAACTTCCATCCACCAAGCATTCCCCCAAGCCTCCTGATAAAAATGGTACTTCACTTGTGTGGGTAGGCCTAGTGTCTGTGTTAGTAAGTGGCACAAAAGCCCACATGGATACATCACATTTTCCCACTCAAAACTGACCTGTTTTTTGCAAAGTGAAATATGTGGATTTTTGGTCCTAACTCAGTTGGCACTTAGGGAAACCTAGCAAACCTTTAGATTTATAAAAACTAGACACCTAGAGAAATCCAGGATTTCTTGGCTCTCATAAGGTTGTTTTACCCAGAATCCCTTGCACATCTCAAACTTTGTCCAAAATAACAAATTTCCCTCACATTTCTGTGATTGGAAGTTCTGGAATCTGCGGGAAACCACACACTACCTTCCACCCAGCATTCACCTCAGTCTTCTGATAACAATGGTACCTCACTTGTGTGGGCAGGCCTAGTGCCTGCAACAGAAAAGGTCCCAGAATGCAATGTTGAGACATCAACAATTCCTGTAACAAATATGTGATTTCCCAATGGGGGTAGGAATGTTTTTATGGCAGGTGATCGACGACCACCCTGGGAAATCTACCAAACCCAGACAACTAGACACCCAGGCGAGTCCAGGGTTGTATGCCTCGTGTGGATTCCACAAAGGTTTTTTATCCACAATTCCCAACAAACTACAGATTTCCCATACAGTTTATAATTTTCCTTGCATTTCTGTGACATAAACTTTCAGAATGAGCAGGCATCCACACAATTCCTATTACCCAGCGTTCTCCCATTTGTCCCAATAAATATGCTACCTCACTTGTGCAGTTGATCCTAGTACATGTCACAGGCAAGCATGAAACTAAGGTCAATGGGTGTCTCACTGAGCGACTCTTCTTGGCCCCCGTTTGATTTGTGCCTGTTGGGTGCACTAGGCAAGTCACAAAAATGGGGTAGCATTTTTATCTGGACAAGTGGGGGAATGCTGGGTGGTGGGAATTTTGTGGATTCCTGCTGAATCCGTAAATTTAGATCGCAGAAATGCAAGGCAATGTGCAATTATAGGCAAAGTTTGAGGTTTGCAGTGCAATGTGAGTAAGCAAACTTTATGGGACCAGCACAAGGCATACCACTCTAGACTACCCAGGATGTCTAGTATTCAGATAAGTCAGGCTTTGGTAGGTTTCTCCAGGTCGCAGTTGACCGAGACCAAAAATTACAGCCATTCAGTATACAAGTAGGACGGTATTGGGACTTAGCCCTTAACTCTTCTACCCCTCTGTATAAAATAAAATAAAAAGCATCCAAAATCAAAATTTACCTTCTTGTCAAAAAGACGGGGATGCTTTAGTCCCAAAGGGGGCAGAAAGACTGTTGGGGTCATATTGGAGATGGAGGCTAGGTCTGATATGCTTCACCCCCACACCTTGTAGCAATAAAAATACTCCTTGGTGTCTACTGGAATTTCTGCTCCTACCACTGGGGCAGATTGGAGTTAAAGACCTCTTATATGCCCCGGGGGGCAGGAAGGCTGCTGTGGGTCATTTGAGGGGAGGTGTTAGTCTCAATGACTAGATGGGCCACCCCCAGCCATTTCTCCACAAAAACAAAATCCCCGGTATCTAGTTTGCTTTGTACATCCCCATGGGGTCAGATTGGAGGTAACAACATCCAATCTGGCCAGAGGGGGAGGCAGTAAAACCTTGGAACTGGGGAAGCATTTGCCCATTGTCCGTGGGGCCACTCCCCCTCCACATATAAACCCTGGTGGTCTAGTGGACTGTCTACCCCTGCCGAGGGCATATTGGAGGAAATCGCCTGCAATCTGCCACCGAAGGAGGGGCAGGAAGGCTGCTTGGGGTTGTATGGGTGGGTGGGTCAAGAGACAATGACTGGGAGGTGGCAGAAAGACTTATGGATGTGGGGCCATTGTGGGCACTAGCCTACTGCCAGGGGATCCTCTCCCCCCTCTGAATATAACCCTGGTGTTTGGTGGGCTTTCTGCCCTCGACAGGGGAAGATAGGAGGAATTCTCCTCCTCTCTGTGTCTGATGGGGGCAGAGAGACTCCTGGGGATTGTATGGATGGGTGGGGGGAAAGGTCAGATTCTTGGACGGCCGATTAGTCCCGAGGCCTTGGAGGGTGGCACCACCCATTTTGCATTTAAAAAATCCCTGGGGTGGCCTGACTGCTCCGTGGGGGGGGGGAGATAGGAGGTAAAAAGCTCAAATCTGCTCCCGGGGCAGAAAAACCTTTGGGGCTGGGGGAGGGGGGAGCATTTGCACTTTGCAAGGGGGCTGCTTCCCCTTAAAAATATTTCCTGGGGTTCTAGTTGGTATACCAAAGCAGGGATCCACTAGGGAATGATACCATTGGAAAAGGGAGTTGCTCCCTTTTCCAACAACACCTCTCCTGTCTGCTTCAGTGCTCGGATAGCCATGATATGCCCCCGAGCACTGATGCAGTGAAAGTGAAAAGAGCAGATCGGCACATTTCAGTTTCACTTTCTCTGAAATTACGTCAGCGCCGCATGTGTGCTAATATTCACTTCAAAGAAGAAAAAGAGCCTTGGGAGCTGAGGAATCTCTTCCCCAGTTTCAGAGGCTAAAATAAATCAAAGGAAATCCCTCTGGTGCTCGGTCTAGAGGGATTTCCTGCCTCCTGGAGCCTACCTGAGCACACAAGTACTGTTGCTGATAACGGCACCAGGCTGTCCTGAGCACACAAGTGGTTAATAATATTCTGTGTATTCTGTGATATGAATAGTATCCCTTGGCCATTACTTCAGGCCATATTTTATATTGAACATTCTGGTCCTGGCCAAGTGTATTGCTGTCAATAATATTTAAAAATGAAAAGATACCAATATGTGGCTGATTTTGATTGTGGCAGATAGTAAGACCTTCAATAACAACAGAAAACACATAACCATTTTCCTACAACATTAAAGCATATTAAACTTGTGATGTGTTGGCCCGGTGAGAAACTCCCAACTACAGTGTGGAGGCAAGATGAAGGCCTGGAACATAAAACAAACTGTAACTGGACATTTTTTTTTATCAGCCAAACCCCAAACCTTCATTTGAATGAATATTGTTTTAATGACGTTAAATTAACTTAAGGAAGAAGTGTTTCATTCTTTTTTACTTTTTTATTTAACAAAAGGAATTATTGTTAAATGTTACAATGCTTGCCATATCTCATTGCATTTTCCAATCTGTTGCTTAAGTTATCCAGTAACGCCCATTTCGAGGTCTTGTGAGTTCCTATGTGTTGCACAGTGGAAGATGTAGTTCATTCCTTTCCAATGGGTGGTAAAGTACGTGTAAGTGTTGTTGTGAGGGTCTAGTGTGTGTGGCATGCAGAGTAGGAGTGTGTGTGACTTCATTTAACTTTATCATTTTTTGATTAAATGTAGGAATACCTTCAGATATTGGGGTTTACAGATCATCTATGTCATGCATTATGTATGCCCAGCACCTAGGTTAAGTATATGAGTGCAATGTCTGGCATGTAAGTGTATGTCCTGCCTTGATATTATGTGCCAGATTTAAAGACATAACACATCAGGGAATGGGTAGTGGAGACATGTATTTCAGAAAGTACACAGTTGAATCATATGATTGTGATGTGTGTGGTTAAGTGTATACAGTGTGAGGAAGTATTGGCTCAGAATAGCTATGTGATTTATTTAAAACAGCACAATTTGAAAACATTATTAATGTAATGTACCTTTCTTTGTTAAAAGAAAAACAGCTTAGCTATAGAATGTTAGTATTATGTTTGACCATGCTTTTTACTAAAACAAAGTGCATTCACTTATTGACCTGAGGTGTAAGGGAGTAGTAAAAATGTATTAGGTGTGTATTTAGAATAGATACGTTGTGTGAGACATGGGGCCAGATAGGACATGTGTTCCTACAAAATATAGTGGGAAGAAGAAATATTGTGTCTTAAATATAGTGATGCCTAAAATATCCTTAAGTAGGATTATAATTTGTTTAATGTTTTTAATATCATTCTTCAAAAATATCAAAGTGTGTTACATCATTGTAATTTATATCATGTATAATTGCGTTGTGTGTATATTTTGGTATACTATATTGTATCTTTGAAAAATGTTTAGATTTTTTGTATACTAATTTTAAGAGTGGGATGTTGAATTTATAGGGGAACAGCGTAGGGACTAACTTAAAATGTTTAATTTTATTAATCTGTTATGTTTAGAATTATTGTTGTGTTATTTTTTCTTTTTAATTGTAAAACATTTATAATAAATTATGTTTATTAATTATATTTTACAATTTACATTTGTTTTTAGTTTTATAAAATGCACAATGTCAACTTTTTTGTATTTAATTCTATAAAATGTTTTTGGTTCCTTGATAATTTATTTGGTTTTTGTACTAATTAGAATTATGTAAATTTGATCAACTTTAATGTACTTACTGATTTTAAATTGAGTTGATTCTATAACGTGTGCATTTTTATACTGGTAATTTTAAATGTATGTTATTTAATTTTATATATTGTTTTATTTTTTCTATATAACTTTGTTTTAAATTAATTATAGTCATTGATTTGGAAGGTTTAGTGAATATTTGTTTATTTTTTTACAGTGCTCTTTATTTACTTTTATAATGCTGTATGGTTTATTTTGAGCTAAAACAGGTTTTGTAACACAGGTTTAGTAGTATACTTCTATATTTTGAAATGTAGAAGTACAACATTTTCCCTATGTGAGTCTGGGTTTTTAGTAAATAATCTTACTTTGAATGTATTTATTTAGTTTATTAGGAGAGTTTTGGTTTGAGGGGAGTTAGGGATTGTTCCATCTTAGCTTCTGGTAGCCATCGCTCTTTTCTAAGTATTTTTTAGGAACTGGTATAGTGTAGGGTGGCTTCTTCAGAGTGCTTCTTGAAAAGAATTGCACCACCCTTTCACAGTTATCTGTCTTTGCTAGGTTACCAAACCAAGTATCCTCAAAACTATCAATTAGTGGACTCGTTTTGTTTCATGTTGTTCCTAATTGCGGTATCCAATTAGTGTATTATAATGTTAAGGGACTTCTGTTACATGAACGTATGCTAAGCATATTAGCTTTTTATTTTGTGTGCAAATTCTAGGTTAGTTGCATATTCAATGCTCAGGGTGGATTTTGGGATACGCCTCCATTTGCTGTGCTTTACGTGATAGTGGCATCCCTGGATTTCATTCTGCGGGTAGATTTAAAATATAGCTGAAATCACTGCCTGTTCAAAATCTATGATGATGGATAGATGTTGGTTTGTTGTTTTATGAATGAATGGTTTACCTGTATTTGGGTGTCAGAGACACTCATAAAAGTACATAAAAAGACTGAACATTTATATTAATTACATAATTAAATATTCAAATAAAAGAAAGATAATTATGTAAGCATTGGATTCCGACAATAAACTGCTGGTTTTCAAAAAGGACCCGACCCTAAAACATACCTCCTCGTCATTTAATAACTGACAAATCTTAGAGCAACTCCATACAGTGCAAATTTGCATTCACTTAAGAACTGTGTTAAAAATTGCTTGGTAAAATGATATAAAAATTACAGAAAAAGACAGTGCAGTAGAGACAGATCAGACACACCATCACACGGGATCTGCTGAGGATCTGCTATATTGACCCAGAGCGAAACAGAGCAAATGTTTATCTGTCCCTGCTCTAAAACTCAACAATAGAGACCTCTCTCATTGGCCAGGGACCATAGACAAATAAGTCTCTAGGCCAGTGTTACTTTGGAGTGGGCACCGATCTTTAATGTGGGTTTCCCTAACTCATTGTCTTCCCACAAAAGATGACTGCTTTCTAAAAACTGAGAACTAATCAGTTTATTGTCTTCTGCACAGATTGACATCAGGCTGTCAAATAAAGAAGCCCACACTAGATCTGGGAGGCTTTTATGAACATAAGCAAGCCAAGGTATACTAAGGTCATTGTCACATAAAGGCATTCTCTTATAATATTACGATTCAGGGTTGCTTCAAGGTTAAGCCAAACAGATAACCACAGAGATCTCGGACCAACTTTATGCGATCTTCTAAATACAAGAGCCCCTCTTTTTTGTGACATATTTAAGGTGGTGTGGAGGAAGGGACAGACAAAAGCCATCTATGAAAGTGGTTGTCCTCCAGCTGAATGGCTTAACAGTCAGTTTACACCCATACCTCAGCACCATATCTAGAGGTAGGCATGCACTGACATTTATACATTTCTAGAAGGGGTAAAATTGAGTTACCACCTGAAGACCGTGGAAGATTAAAACGTACACCCAAAGATCGGCTCAGCTTCAAATGGCAATTTGAAGGGAAATGTGTGTCATTAGCGATGGAGTACACCATCAAACAAAAGCTATAACTTGTGTTGCACATAAAAAGATGTGGTCAAACTCATATTAATATTCTGTGACATGAATAGTATCCCTTGGCCATTATTTCAGGCTGTATTTTGTATTGGAAGTTCCTGTCCTGGCCAAGTTTGCTGCTGTCAATAATATACATACATTTGCACCAGAAAATAGGATGTTGGTGATGGTAGGTTGGACCTTCCTTGCACACCTCAATCAGAAATTCCGCACCCACCACAATTCCACTGCTTGACTATAGTACTGTCTTGTCATACCTATTAGGTCTCGGAACCCTCCCCCCAAGATAACCAACAAGTAGACAACCCAGAACATAACACACCCAACCTCTGTCGTGGAAGCAATTCACATGCACACCCTTACTTTAATTTGCTCACTCGTGTAAGTTAGTCCACTCCACACCAAATACCACGAAGTCTATGTAAGTTTAAAATGTTTATTTCAATTTGAGAAGGTCTGTACACTGTTTTCTTAGCAGCACCAACCGGCAAATCAATAACATTAAAACAATATACATTGTTACACTTATACAGTTGGGAATTAAATCATGATAACTGAACAGTGGTGGAAGGCAGCACCACCATCCCATAGCAATTTAGTTTATATACATTTATAAATGAAGATGTGAGTGAAGGGACCCCTCACCTCAGAAGAACCTAGTACTGGTAGTTGGTGCATCGTTCAGAAGCTCTGGTTCGTAGAAGGGAATCTTGCGTCTGTAATGCGAAAAAAGAAATGGTGTGCGTTAGTATATTGCAACTTGCAAGCATTTCTCAGCCGTGCCAAAAAGTGTAGCATCTATGGATAAGCAATATGGACTAACAGTAACAGTAGTACACCAGTTCTTCCTAAAAAAGTGGCTTGTTAATGTTTGTTGACCGCTTGTACGCAGCGCGTAGACTAGACAGTAGCAGTGTGAGGCAGGTCATGTGGGCTCAAAGGTGTCTTAAGAAGCTGTAAGGCAAAGGTAACGTCACATGTGCATGGCTAGGGCTAATCAAGCAAATGCTACAATGATCATATAACTTAGTGTCTACTCTACTACTACCTGATTTGTACTAGTGATGTATGTTAGTATTAACTCATTTTTCAACCTTGCTACTGATCAATAGGGGGGAGGTGTATATGTCGCCTAATAAATGTGTAATGTTTTCTAGGCGCACTACCGACCACCATTGCTGGGGCCAGCGAAGGCGACGCCGAGGGCGAGGATGCGGCAGTTGCAGATAGCAACGGAGGGGGAGTGGCAGCACCAGTGGCAGGCGGTGGTAAGTTAGATTCATAATCTTTAACTATTGTTGAACTTGACAGCACACTCACTGCAAAGGTGTACTGCATGTATATGTATACTGTACAGTTGTGAATTAGGGCCCCATTAGGATGGTGGGCGTATTGCCCCCGCCGGGCCGGCTGGCATTCACTGCCGTCACCGCAGGGGCAAACCTCCCGCCATCCCTGTAGAAAATATTCAGACATGTCCAGGCGGAAAAGGGTTCAATATGGCGGTGGTGTCTCTCTCACCACACCGGCAGCCATATAATCTGCATTTTGGAATGCCTTTGCGTGGCGGCATTGCCGTCCGCCACGGAAAGGCATGCACACATTGCAGAGTATGCTTGGGGGCCCCCATGGAGGGTACCTACCGATGCTATGGTACCCCCCCGACTTTCAAAGCAAAACGTGACAGGCTCCGTGCGAGCCCCGTCATGTTGTGCTTGGAAAAGCAGCACAACATTTTAGCATTGCTTTCAGCAAAGCCAACCAGAATTTAAATTTAAAAAAACAGGGTGCGCCCGCCACTGTGCCGGGCGCATCATCCTAATTAATTGTCCCCACGGGACCCCCACCCTTTTTAGCAGTCGGATGGCGGGCGGACAAAGTCCGCCCGCTATCCGATGTCGTAAGTAAGTATGGGTTCTTGGGGACGTTTGAAGAGTGAACTAGAAGACTAGAATTCCCTTTAATCGGTATAGGACTAGGAGCCGGAGTATTGAGTAACCAATGTCCTCATCTATCTGATTTCAACTCCGCTTTGAAAGTTTTATGGAGAAGAGCACCTGGTGCACTGTTCAACTAAAAAGTGTAAGACAGGTGGAAGGAAGAAGGACGGGCGACATTTAAAATGTTATGTACTACTGTGCTTTATTTTATAGTGCTACTCTACCATGCCACTATGTGTATAAATAATTACCTTGTCCTACTGTTTTATTAAGACTATATTTTACAATTGTCTTGTTTTTTTCTTTTTGATACACAGCAACTCTGAAACTCAACCGTAAGGAGTTGGCCACCAAGGCACGGCGCCGGAAGCTGGAGGCAATCCAGCAGGAATACCGGCGGCTGGTGGTCCTAGCCGAGGAGGAGGAGGAGGCTGCTGCAGCTATTGAAGGCTCCTCCAGTGCCCCGGGCCCCAGCCACCGCCCTCCAGCGGTACGGCGCCACCGCCGGACGGCTGCCCGCCGCCACCGTGTCATCTCCGGTGCCCCCCCCCCCACTGTGGCTGCAACTGCCGCGGCCTTAGACGCCGCGTCGCCCATTTAGAGGACCAGATGCGTGTCCTCCTCCAGTCCCGCCCCACCAGTTAGTCCCTGTCACTGCCCCTTTTTTAATTCCTGTTCGTTCTTCACTCGTTTGGGCGTTATCTACTTCTATGGACAGTCGTTGGGGTTAGGGAGGTGGGTGGGTCAGCTTTTGTGGGTTTAGTTTATTTGTTAGGGTCAATTAAATATATTTTTCTATGTTACATGCAATGTTGTTAATGTTTTGTAGGTGGGGTAACTGTTTTACATCACACTGTTTCCTTGCTGGTGCATGGCCGCCCATAGCGTGTGTTTGATTTCAATAATTTGCTGACTGTATAAGACACAAACAGATAGATGCGACACACCTCACTCATTGACTGGTCCTACTATGCATTCTTTGGAGTGGTGTTTGAAACTGAAATCATTGACAACATGTCCATTATTGATTCTGCCTCCCCCAAACTTCTCTCTTACCGGTGCTTGATGTTTATGTCCAACTGTGGCACAGCACTGGCTGCATGGTGAAGATGGTTTCCTTTTTCATACATGCCATGATTGGGGTGGTGGTGGTAGTATAGTAGTAGTAGTATACACCGGCAGGGTGGCAGCATTTCCAAAAAAAGAAAAGGAGATAGTCAATCGCCTTTGAGAGACTGTTAGAGGAGTAGTTGAATGAAGTACATCACAGAATTTACCGAGCAACAATTATATGCTCAAATATTTGACAAAAAAACTGAATGCTGGTTATTATGAGGATAGCCTACTAGACAGAGTTACAAACTATAGTTTTGTCGACTTGACTATGCCTACAGTCTAACAGTTAGTGCTGTATATGAGGAATGACAACAAACAAATCCAATCAATGCCGGCAATTCATGCTGAGGTATATGTTCCTTTGTTAAATAAAATAACCTCTGAAATATCCTACTCATGGGTGGGCAAGCAGAAGAAGATCATCGCTCTGCATTGAAATTGAAGTAGTGTTGCTTTCACCACATCCGCCCCAGCAAGTGTGTGATTAAGTATTGGTGTACATTTAATTTAGTTACACCTCGACAATAAGTCACACAGCCCGGGGGAAGAGGGTTAGGGTCCGTTGATTGGATGGGAAGGGGGATTTTGGGAAAGGTTTGACATAGAAAAACAGTATGCATACATAGACAAACAAACGACAATCATTGAAGACTACCATACCATATCCATTCCATATGTTAAGGTAGAAAAAGGAAATGCATGCATGATGAGACCCGGATTACAAACACTTCTATTTCTTGTTCTGTTCCGGCCTTAATACTTTAACAGATAGCAAATAGAAATTTTAAATATTGGTAGTGAAGAATCGTAAACACAGAGCAAACGTAATGATGATTGATAATAACAACTCCAAGAACACACTGTTGTAAAGAATGTATACAAGATATTAATCAAATTATTTAAAAGAAGTGAAAAGTGGATACTGTTACTGTCTTATCCTGGTCAAAAATGTGGACTGGTTTTTTGCATCTCGGCATTCCTCTTGCTCCTCTCGTCCATCAATCTTGGGTGTGTCGCCTCACCACTCGCCACTGCCCGGCTGGAATAAAAAGGTGATTGATTGGTAAGGTAATTAATATGCATTGTAATGTTTTACAAAGTTTTGGACAAGGCCCGGCCTGTAATTTTAGATTGAAAACCAAAGGGGATATTCAGAAAGAAAGTGAAAACAAATGCACAAGTGATGGTGTAGTGCAACAAGAACACTTTCCGAGGTGGCATGTATGCATATGCATCATCTCTACTGTAGTCTGTTTCCAGCATAGACCTTCAACAGTAACAGGAGAGATCAGGCCCACAGTGCTTACCATTAGCACATCCTACGTTAACACTTTAGAGTCCTTTTTTTTTCTCTCAAAGAGTTGGACAAACGCAAAGCACATTATCCATTCCAGACATAGCATTTTACAGTTAAAGTTAGTAAAATCAATGCACTGCAGTCATCCCACCGCTACACTCTATTCAAATTCTACACAGACATTTGAGTGCGCTGTGGTTGTTGTTGACGTGTTTACCTTTAGGCTTTTCTGTTTTATGCCACTCATGAAACATCCTCCTGACTTCATCATCAGCTCTGATACTTCTACTGACTGAAGATCGGCCTGCAGTACAAGTGTAATTTTTATAACACAACAAGAGTAGAAATATAAATATTACTGACTTGAGTCATTCTTTATTGTGTACAGAAAGATAGATTACCACTAGTACACTTTGACATCACTTTGTGCACAACAAACAACGCAAACACAAAGACCAATAGCTCAGAGTCAGGTGTCCAATGCATGCCATTAATTGTCATCATTCATTACCTGTTCCTTCTCATCTTAAGTTAACGGGCCGTCTCTTTCGCCATCATCATGATGGACGGTGCTGTTAAGTCACAGTCATTTGCATTGCGTAGATTGAGTGAGTCCCCTTCCTGTATTGAATTAAAAGCAATGTATCACCAAGATGCAGGAGAAGTACACATTTCTTGTTTGCCAGAAGGGGAAAATTAGTAATTACTAGTGTGTTCTGTATAAAGTTGATTAGTGGCAGTGCACAATTACATCAATTCATGCGCAACACACACCACAAAATCTACATCATTCAGTCTGCCATTCTGCGGCCAATGCATGGCATCAATCATTACCTGTTGCATCTCATCTCGTTAACGCTGCAGGCCGTCTCTTTCGCCATCATCATGATGGACGGTGCTGTTAAGTCACAGTCATTTGCATTGCGCAGATTGAGTGAGTCCCCTTCCTGTATTGAATTAAAAGCAATGTATCACCAAGATGCAGGAGAAGTACACATTTCTTGTTTGCCAGAAGGGGAAAATTAGTAATTACTAGTGTGTTCTGTAGAAAGTTGATTAGTGGCAGTGCACAATTACATCAATTCATGCGCAACACACACCACAAAATCTACATCATTCAGTCTGCCATTCTGCGGCCAATGCATGGCATCAATCATTACCTGTTGCATCTCATCTCGTTAACGCTGCAGGCCGTCTCTTTCGCCATCATCATGATGGACGGTGCTGTTAAGTCACAGTCATTTGCATTGCGCAGATTGAGTGAGTCCCCTTCCTGTATTAAATTAAAAGCAATGTATCACCAAGATGCAGGAGAAGTACACATTTCTTGTTTGCCAGAAGGGGAAAATTAGTGTGTTCTGTAGAATGTTGATTAGTGGCAGTGCACAATTACATCAATTCATTCATGCGCAACACACACAACAAAATCTACATCATTCAGTCTGCTATTCTGCGGCCAATGCATGGCATCAATCATTACCTGTTGCATCTTATTTTCAGTTAATGGCCAGTCTCTCTCGGCTCTGAAGGAGGATAGCTATAGAAGTCATCAGATTCATGGTCCACTTGTTTTGGAAGGACGAGGAAAGTTTGAATTTGTTGTTACCATCATCCAATCATCATTCATGAGGGAAATGGAATTGACCAGGAGATGCAGTATGATCGAGCGGAGGAGCTGGATTCTGAGGACTGTAGTGTCAAATGGCAGACACCTGAAACTTGTATCTTAAATTAGAAGATTAGAAGACGGTGATAATGCATTGGTTGCGATTCACAAGTTTATAACCGGAACAACAGACACAAACAAAGGGGGAAAAAAGGGAGGAAGACAGTAAGTGCGAGCCTAATTGTCAGGGAAGTATAGCTCGTCCTCAAACTCTGGGGGATCTTCCAGTAGTAGGTAATCATCTGACACAATACTTCCGTCACCTGAGCCGCTGTCCTCATCTTCCTCTGTTGATTCATGCATTGTGTAATTCGGTGGTATGAAGTGCTGATTCATTTTGATCATTGTTAACCTCTCCACGTTTTTGGGAGATAGACTGGTCCTTCTCAAGGTTACAATGGAACCAGCAGCACTGAAAACACGTTCGGAAGAGACACTTGCGACAGGGCAAGCCAGATAGCTTATCGCCAGCCTGCTGAGCTGTGGCCATTCAGACCTTTTCCTATACCAATACTGCACTGGGTTTTGATCAACGTACACCTCTGTTGGTTCGTCCAGATAGGCCTGGACCATCCGCTCAATGTTCAGGGTTGCTGCTGGTAAGCTTTTGTGCTGTTTTTTCTGTGCATCAGCACTGTGCTTACGGCCCATCTTTACATACCAATCTGATAATGATTGTACTCGGCCGAATGATCCAGTTATTGTTTTTGCAGTCGATGGTGATGGTGAGTGTTGCGATTGTGAGCCAACCGCACTGCCCTCAGCCGACGAAGTTGCACTTGATTCTGCATGGCCTGCTTCAGTATCAGTACTTGTTGTGGGTTGATGTGGCGGGCTTTTAATTAGCAGCCCTTCGTTTTCAAACTTGATGGCTGCTTCAGCTATACAACTTTTGTAGTGGGCAACATCATTGTCGGAAAAAGAAAGGAATAGTCCTAATTTTGCACGTGGATCCAGAATTGTGGCACAAATGTAATGTTCTTGTGACAAAATTTTATTTTGTATCCTTACATTTTCTGATAAGCGCCTGGATAAGCTCTCCACCAAGTCATGGGCTTGCCTTCTGTCCTCTACACCTTTGTAGGATTCAGACACATTATTCAGCTCATGCTCTAGCATTTGCAACAATGGGATAGCTTGGCCCATTGTACAGTCCTCCTTGCTGACTTAACGTGTGAAGACCTCAAAAGGAGACAGCATCTCAGTCAGGCATTGAATTAGGGTCCATTGCTCCCTCTGAAGGGTCAAGCCTTTAACACTAGCATCACTGCTTCTGTACCAGACATATTCATTGAGTGACCTCTGCTGTTCGTACAGACGATCAAGCATGTAATATGTTGAGTTCCAACGTGTTGCCACCTCCTGGATGAGTGCCTTGACTGGCATCCTACGCTCACGTTGGAGGATCCTCAGCTGCTTCCGAGCTTTAAAAGAATGGCTGAAATGAGTGCATATTCTTCGGCAGATGGCCAGTAAATTGCTTACTATGGGTTCTTTTTTCAGAAAGTCTTGCACTATAATGTTTATGCAGTGTGCCAAACACGGAACCCTGAAATAGGAACCAAGTTCCATGGCCTTAAGTACATTACTGCCATTGTCTGTGGCAACAAAACCAATACCAAGCCCTCTGGGCCGCAGCCATTCCAAAACCTTGGTGCGAAACTCTTCTAAAATGTTTTCAGCCGTATGAGATTTCTCCATGGCGAACATGGCTACAGTTGCATGTTTCCGAGTACCTTCAAAAATCGCAGCTGTGTCAACAACACCTCGTGCAGATAGTTGATCTCTAACCCCCACAAAAGAGATCCAGTGTGCAGTGATGCACATGTAATCTGTGGCTTGGCAACTGGTCCACATGTCTGTTGTCAGGTGGATATTGTGCACAGCACTCTGCTGCAAACCGTGACCAACCAATTCCAGCACATCATGATGTAGTGCCGGAACAGCAATTCTTGCGAAATAGGACCGGCTGGGAACTTTCCATTTCGGGCAGATGGCAGACACAAATTCAAGGAAACCCACCCCTTCCACAAATGAAAAAGGAAGAAGGTCCAGCGCTAACATTTTAGCCAGCTTCGCATTGTACAATCGTGCCGTTGGGTGGTTGCGTTGGAACTGCCCCTCCAACCTAAACATGCTGTCAATGGTAGGCTGGCTTACTTTCCTTAGTGGTGCTGTTTTCATTAACCCACTAAGGCCCAACGACACAGATTGTCTCATTGAGGTACTCGCCGGTCGCCTTGGTGTCTCACCCACACTCTGAGTATGGCTCTTACTGCGGTGCCACTCTGATGTTACTGAGGAGGATGTGGGCGTTACCACTGCAGTGACTGCACTACTGGAGACAGGGCTAGAAATGCCTCCCTGTTCTTCACCTGCCACCACAATAATATCGCTCCCTGATTCCTGACCAACTTCAAAGGGTTTAGTTTTCCTACTTTCTTTTAACTTACGTAGGTGATCCTCCCACACGATATTGTGGTGTATTTTTAGATGACTTGCTTGTCCTCCGGTACCATAGTTTGTACCAAGCTTACCACGCCGAACACCTTGCCGACAAATTGCGCATATAGCAACGTTCTCCTCCTTGGCGCTAACAGAAAAGAAGTCCCAAACTTGGCAGGAGAACTTTCTGGCACTGCTGGATGTGCCACTTTCAACACCAGATGAACTTGAGGGGGTGCTTGAAAATATGTGACCCTGTCCACCTACACTGTGACTTTTACTACCACTTCCTACTGAGATGGTTGAGCTGGATGTAGGTCCCTGCCGGGCCTTGGAAAATATGGCAGCTGGAGGTAGTGGTGGTGTAACCTGTGTTGGTGAGATCCGTGCTACATCCCGCTCAGTAGCAGCCTTTCTGGATAGGGTGAGAATGTCGGTCTCCAATCCCTTTGGGGCGGGAGTAATGTGCGTGATGACTGGCTCGTCTTCATCAACATCATCACCCCCCTCTTCTACATCTACCTCCATAACTCTAAGTTTTTCTGGGACCTTCCTTTTCAGAAGCAATGTCTTGTGGCGTACTTCACTCTCAGACCGAGCTGGTGGGACCCAAGTGTCATCACGATCATCAGAAGCGGGGCTTGAAGAAGAAGATGATGGACTAAGCCTCCTTTTCCTTGCTGGTGGTCTGGAAGACAATAGATGTTCTGAAACAGTGGTTTGACTTCGCTCCGCTTTGTCTGCAGGAAGCTCGATTTCCTGAAATGCCCCTACGTCAGGAGCAACAACTACTATGGTGGGCTGTTGCGGCGGCTGCTGCTGTTCTGGTTGCGGCGGCTGCTGCTGTTCTGGTTGCGGCGGCTGCTGCTGTTCTGGTTGCGGCGGCTGCTGCTGTTCTGGTTGCGGCGGCTGCTGCTGTTCTGGTTGCGGCGGCTGCTGCTGTTCTGGTTGCGGAGGCTGCTGCTGTTCTGGTTGCGGCGGCTGATGCTGTTCTGGTTGCGGCGGCTGCTGCTGTTCTGGTTGCGGCGGCTGCTGCTGTTCTGGTTGCGGCGGCTGCTGCTGTTCTGGTTGCGGCGGCTTGACACTGATATGCTGAGTTTGCGCCTGCGTTGAACTTGATTGTGTACTACTTTGCGGTAATGACATTTCTTCAACATCGCTGCCCGTTAGTAGACTGGCTACCTCTGCGACAGTAAAGCCCTTGGGCCTAGGTTGGTGGGGTTGCTGGACCGCTGTGCTGGTCCCAGCTTGGTTCCCGGACAACGCTTTGGTGCCAAAAAAAACCTTGGCCGGCACACCACCAGTCGTGGTTAATGGCACTTCCTTTTTCTGTTCCTTCTTCTCACCAGCAACTTTCTTGGTACTGGACCTGGTACCTTTCTTTGGGGCCATCTTATTCCGATGTCAGGCAGGAGGCAGATGCACAACAAGTTCTGGTCACACGTGGGCGTGATGCGCAGCAGGACTTCTGGCTGGCTGGCAGTACAACGGGTAGCCAGGTGATGCCGATGACACCTCCTACTCTGTCTTTTGTGCACCTAAAAGCAAAGAAGACAGGAGAAGAACATCAGTGAAATGTTGCATTTGTTTTTGTGGTTCAGTTACTTAGTACTGTACTAGTGCAAACAAAAGATAGTCTAGCCATTTATGACTTTTTTTTTAACTAGAGCTATGTTATACTACTAGTACTGTGTACAGCCACACACTACACTCTCAGGAAGGTGATGTCTAAAAATTCAACAGATCACATAGAAAACACTTGATCAATAAAGCTGTGGCTACCTGCTCTGATCCTAGTGGATGAAAAAGCAGGCCTGTTGGCAGACAAGGCCAGGCAAGCTTGCAGGCCTAGGCCTCAAAATGGCCACCAGCCACATGGCCAGGCCCAACAACATCAGCAAGGCCAGCCCAAAAAACACACTTCCCCAACTCAATCCAATGCCATCCATGCCCTAAATGATGTCTAAATTCAACAGAGCAAACAGAAAACAGTAGCTTACTAAAGCTGTGGCTACCTGCTCTGGTAGCAGTGGATGAAAGCAGGCCTGTTGGCAGACAAGGCCAGGCAAGCTTGCAGGCCTAGGCCTCAAAATGGCCACCAGCCACATGGCCAGGCCCAACAACATCAGCAAGGCCAGCCCAAAAAACACACTTCCCCAACTCAATCCAATGCCATCCATGCCCTAAATGATGTCTAAATTCACCAGAGCAAACAGAAAACAGTAGCTTACTAAAGCTGTGGCTACCTGCTCTGGTAGCAGTGGATGAAAGCAGGCCTGTTGGCAGACAAGGCCAGGCAAGCTTGCAGGCCTAGGCCTCAAAATGGCCACCAGCCACATGGCCAGGCCCAACAACATCAGCAAGGCCAGCCCAAAAAACACACTTCCCCAACTCAATCCAATGCCATCCATGCCCTAAATGATGTCTAAATTCACCAGAGCAAACAGAAAACAGTAGATTACTAAAGCTGTGGCTACCTGCTCTGGTAGCAGTGGATGAAAGCAGGCCTGTTGGCAGACAAGGCCAGGCAAGCTTGCAGGCCTAGGCCTCAAAATGGCCACCAGCCACATGGCCAGGCCCAACAACATCAGCAAGGCCAGCCCAAAAAACACACTTCTCCAACTCAATCCAATGCCATCCATGCCCTAAATGATGTCTAAATTCAACAGAGCAAACAGAAAACAGTAGATTACTAAAGCTGTGGCTACCTGCTCTGGTAGCAGTGGATGAAAGCAGGCCTGTTGGCAGACAAGGCCAGGCAAGCTTGCAGGCCTAGGCCTCAAAATGGCCACCAGCCACATGGCCAGGCCCAACAACATCAGCAAGGCCAGCCCAAAAAACACACTTCCCCAACTCAATCCAATGCCATCCATGCCCTAAATGATGTCTAAATTCACCAGAGCAAACAGAAAACAGTAGCTTACTAAAGCTGTGGCTACCTGCTCTGGTAGCAGTGGATGAAAGCAGGCCTGTTGGCAGACAAGGCCAGGCAAGCTTGCAGGCCTAGGCCTCAAAATGGCCACCAGCCACATGGCCAGGCCCAACAACATCAGCAAGGCCAGCCCAAAAAACACACTTCCCCAACTCAATCCAATGCCATCCATGCCCTCAATGATGTCTAAATTCAACAGAGCAAACAGAAAACAGTAGATTACTAAAGCTGTGGCTACCTGCTCTGGTAGCAGTGGATGAAAGCAGGCCTGTTGGCAGACAAGGCCAGGCAAGCTTGCAGGCCTAGGCCTCAAAATGGCCACCAGCCACATGGCCAGGCCCAACAACATCAGCAAGGCCAGCCCAAAAAACACACTTCCCCAACTCAATCCAATGCCATCCATGCCCTAAATAATGTCTAAATTCACCAGAGCAAACAGAAAACAGTAGATTACTAAAGCTGTGGCTACCTGCTCTGGTAGCAGTGGATGAAAGCAGGCCTGTTGGCAGACAAGGCCAGGCAAGCTTGCAGGCCTAGGCCTCAAAATGGCCACCAGCCACATGGCCAGGCCCAACAACATCAGCAAGGCCAGCCCAAAAAACACACTTCCCCAACTCAATCCAATGCCATCCATGCCCTAAATGATGTCTAAATTCACCAGAGCAAACAGAAAACAGTAGATTACTAAAGCTGTGGCTACCTGCTCTGGTAGCAGTGGATGAAAGCAGGCCTGTTGGCAGACAAGGCCAGGCAAGCTTGCAGGCCTAGGCCTCAAAATGGCCACCAGCCACATGGCCAGGCCCAACAACATCAGCAAGGCCACCCCAAAAAACACACTTCCCCAACTCAATCCAATGCCATCCATGCCCTAAATGATGTCTAAATTCAACAGAGCAAACAGAAAACAGTAGATTACTAAAGCTGTGGCTACCTGCTCTGGTAGCAGTGGATGAAAGCAGGCCTGTTGGCAGACAAGGCCAGGCAAGCTTGCAGGCCTAGGCCTCAAAATGGCCACCAGCCACATGGCCAGGCCCAACAACATCAGCAAGGCCAGCATAAAAAACACACTTCCCCAACTCAATCCAATGCCATCCATGCCCTAAATGATGTCTAAATTCAACTGAGCAAACAGAAAACAGTAGATTACTAAAGCTGTGGCTACCTGCTCTGGTAGCAGTGGATGAAAGCAGGCCTGTTGGCAGACAAGGCCAGGCAAGCTTGCAGGCCTAGGCCTCAAAATGGCCACCAGCCACATGGCCAGGCCCAACAACATCAGCAAGGCCACCCCAAAAAACACACTTCCCCAACTCAATCCAATGCCATCCATGCCCTAAATGATGTCTAAATTCAACAGAGCAAACAGAAAACAGTAGATTACTAAAGCTGTGGCTACCTGCTCTGGTAGCAGTGGATGAAAGCAGGCCTGTTGGCAGACAAGGCCAGGCAAGCTTGCAGGCCTAGGCCTCAAAATGGCCACCAGCCACATGGCCAGGCCCAACAACATCAGCAAGGCCACCCCAAAAAACACACTTCCCCAACTCAATCCAATGCCATCCATGCCCTAAATGATGTCTAAATTCAACAGAGCACACAGAAAACAGTAGATTACTAAAGCTGTGGCTACCTGCTCTGGTAGCAGTGGATGATGAAAGCAGGCCTGTTGGCAGACAAGGCCAGGCAAGCTTGCAGGCCTAGGCCTCAAAATGGCCACCAGCCACATGGCCAGGCCCAACAACATCAGCAAGGCCACCCCAAAAAACACACTTCCCCAACTCAATCCAATGCCATCCATGCCCTAAATTATGTCTAAATTCAACAGAGCACACAGAAAACAGTAGATTACTAAAGCTGTGGCTACCTGCTCTGGTAGCAGTGGATGAAAGCAGGCCTGTTGGCAGACAAGGCCAGGCAAGCTTGCAGGCCTAGGCCTCAAAATGGCCACCAGCCACATGGCCAGGCCCAACAACATCAGCAAGGCCACCCCAAAAAACACACTTACCCAACTCAATCCAATGCCATCCATGCCCTAAATGTGCTTGAAAATGAAATATATTCAAAAAACAAAAGGAACAGTTGCTTCATCATGCATACACACACCCATGAGGCCATGCCCATGGCTAGCTCGGGCCTACTACTACAACCCACAAAATTAAAAAAAATTAAAAAAAAAAAAGGAATGATGATAATTAATTATCAAAAATAAATTGTAGTTACACAACAACTGCAATGCCCACAATCAAACACAACAACCACTTACTTGTAAAATATCCTATTCCAAAAATCCTGAAATCCAATTGCAATGATGCAGCAGACAAAAAGAGTGATCTTTCCAGCTCCAAATCCAAAGGCAGAATGAGCAGGAGATGGACAAAGCACTGGGAGGAGCCTGCTGGACAGGAACAGGAAGTTGGAGAATCAGTGTCACTTCCTCCCTCTCTCCACCTTGTAAAAAAATGACTCCTTGCACAAAAAAGGAAAGCCAAATGTGAATGTAAGGAGTTCTTTTCATCCAAAATCAGTATTTGCAGATGGTTTCATGCTGCTAGAGCCGATATTCCTCTCCAAATTGTAAATTTTACGTTGTTGAGTTCTCGAGCTTCACATTACTTCCGCCGGCGTGTCGAAAACGATATGATCGCGTTCTCTTCTTTGTCCATGTCGCGTTGGATATGACGTGTTCGCGGTCTCTTTCTCCTGTTCGCGTTCGATTTCATGTGCCCGCGTCCTCATCCTCTGGCTCGCGATGTAGAATGACATGTTCGAGATCTCAATCTTCTCATACTCGCGCGGTGCATGATCGCGAGAAGAAAGACGTGATCGCGCGACAAATGACGTGATCGCGTGAAAAATGACTTGAATGCGGCCGCGAACTCTCGCGAGACAGCGCAAAATGGCTACCAAAATCCAACATCTCGTGGAGAACGCGACCGGGTCAAGAAAACTTGTCGGAGAACGCAGGGATTCAGGTAAGGCGATCGCGCGCGCGCGAGAATGTATTGTTTTACAGCGCGAGCAAGAAAAAAATTATCGCTAAGCTGCGGAATGCGGAAATTTTGACATTTTCGCGCTTTCCGCGGAACGCGAAAATGCCAAAATATCGCAATTTCCGCGAACGGAACGGAATTTTGGCCCAGGCCTAATAATAACCAGCAGATTTGTGGACAGAATGTAAGCTGATGATAAATTGGCCTACTCAGGAGTATCCTAGGGACCCTAAGACAGGAGCTCCCGACCCAGAAGTAATGAAGAAATATGAGCAGGTTATGGCATTTCTGAAAAATAAGGTACCCCCTAAAGAGACTGATTGGGTAAAAATTGACAGAACCCAACAGGAAAGCAAGGAGTCAGTACATGCATATTATGAGAGGCTAATACAGGCTTTTAAACAGTTCAGTGGAGATGAGAACCTGAGTGAGAAAGATTTGAGTCATTTCGTATACAGATTTGAATATGGTTTACGCCCAGAAATTGGTGATATGATAAAGCAGCATACAGTTGATTGGCAAAATAAGAAAATAGATGAAGTGTTGAGACATGCAAAATATTTCAGCGATGAGATTGAGGCAAAACAGCGGATACTAAAAGAAAAGGCAATGTGGGCACAGGTAAAGGTAGCCGAACGACAGGAAGCTCAGTTGGTAGAACAAGCGAACAATCCAGGAGTAAGACCAAGATTTAGTTCAGGGAAAGGGAAAGGTAATATAGAAGAAGCTAAAAAGAAATTCCCATGTCACAATTGCGGTGAATTAGGGCATTGGAAATCCGAGTGTAAGAACACTCCAAATACTAATATTGAAAATCGATCGTTGAATCCACAGGTGCAAAAAAAGGAGGGTGGTCAACTGCAGCAACAGCAGCAGGTGGTTACTTCCCAGAATCAGGTGCCAAAACCACCTTTTCCAAAGAACAGAAACTCACAGAAGTATAGTAAGGAATCGGGATTCTACAATGAAGAACAGGTAAATAAACCATCACGTGCTCGCACTGTTTCACAGTATTGGCTGCAACATGATGAGAGTGATTTAGAAATGGATAATTGACGGCGCCGAAGGGAGGAAGAAGAGTGCGTACTTGGCGCAACTCTAGAAGTAGACCAGACAGGACCATTTGTAGATGGGAAGATTAATGATGATAACATTATTTTCCTAGTGGACACTGGCGCTACTCGATCTACTGTTAGATCAGCTGATGTTAAGAATCTTCCTCTTTCGGATGAAACGATCCAAGTAGTTGGTGTATCTAACCAACAGTTAAAAACATTCCTTACAGAACCCGTAAAAGTTAGTGTAGGGAAATTTTCTGAAATGCACCGATTTGTGGTGTGTGACACTAGTCCTGTAAACTTGCTAGGTAGGGACCTGTTGTGCAAGATGAATTGCACTATATTTTGTACTCCGGATGGAATAGCTTTTGAAACACCAGATGAGGATGTATTGTATAAAATGACCATAGCTAACAGAGAATGTGAGAATGTTGGAACATATGCAGTATTTAATCCAGATGAACTGCCTAAAGAATTGAAACTGTCTGTAAAAGCAGAGGTTTGGGATTTCACCAGAGAAGATGTAGAGCTAATGAGAAACGTAGACCCAGTAAAAATTACTGTCAAAGATGGAGTTAGTTATCCAAACATTCCCCAGTATAGATTGACACCTGAAATAATTGAAGGAGTAACTCCAATAATTGAGAAAATGATCAAGCAAGGAATTCTGCAAGAGATAATGAGCAGTCCATGTAACTCACCCATAATGGGCCTGAAAAAGCCAAATGGGAAGTTCAGAATAGTGCAAGACCTGAGAAAGGTAAACAAAATCGTTGTACCATGTTGTCCCATTGTACCAAATCCATCAGTGATTTTGTATCAGATTCCCCATGATGCAGAATGGTACACAGTAATTGATTTGTGCCATGTGTTCTTTTCCATTCCATTGCATCACGACAGTCAGCAAATTTTTGCATTTCGGTTTGGAGACCGTATTTTGGCATGGTGCCGAATCCCACAGGGGTATACAGAAAGCCCCTCAATATTTAATCAATTGTTGAAAAAGTCATTGGAAACTCTGCAAATGCCCGAGAGTTCAGTACTAGTGCAGTATATCGACGACCTCCTTGTGGCGTCGAAAACTCGTGAAGCTTGTGAAGTAGACACTATAGCCTTACTAAATCACCTGGCAGGTGGAGGATTAAAAGTGTCCCCAGCCAAACTGCAGTATTGTAAGAAAGAAGTACAGTATTTGGGACATAACATTGAAAAAGTATTGAGGAAAATAACAATAGACAGAATCAGAATCATAAAAGAAATGAGAGCCCCCATGACTCAAAGAGAAGTGAGAATGTTTCTGGGAATGGTAGGGTACTGCCGCCAGTGGATCAGCAACTTTTCGCTGATTGCAAAACCTCTGGTACGGCTAACAAGGAGTGATGTAAAAGATCCCCTTGAATTGAATAAGGAAGAATTGGCAGCATTCAAACGATTGAAAGATGGATTGTGTGAAGCCCCAGCATTGGGTATGCCTGATTATGAAAAAGAATTTGAGTTATATTGCAGTGAAAGAAATGGATGTGCACTTTCTGTGTTAATCCAGAAGCATGGAAGATTGACGAGACCAATTGCATAATATTCATCAATGCTTGATCCAGTAGCCGTAGGCTTACCTGGTTGTCTGAAAGCAGTTGCTGCAACATGTCGAAGTTTGGAGCAGAGTGAAGGAATCGTGTTGGGATATCCTTTGAAAGTGTTTTTACCTCATGATGTGGCGATTCTTTTAACAAGGCGTCGTACTCAGTATATGTCACATAGTCGGCTGACTAAGTATGAGAAAGTCATATTAGGTGCAACGAATGTGAGCCTTGCAAGATGTGTGAATGTGAATCCAGAAACGTTGTTACCAGATGGTGAGAATGTGGAAGTGAGAGATGAAGCAGATCATGATTGTTTGGATGTGCTTGAGTATTGTACGAAACCACGACCAGACATAAAAGATGTACCTTTGGCAGAAAATGATTATGTAATGTTTGTTGATGGGTCATGTTTGAGAACAGAAGAAGGGGTGTTGAGTGCAGCATATGCAGTGTGCACGGTTTCAGCAGTGATGGAAGCATCCTATTTAAAAGGAGTGAAATCTGCCCAAGTAGCAGAATTAGTGGCTCTGACTCGAGCATGCAAAATTGGGAAAGGTGTGAGAGTGACTGTGATAACCGACAGCCAGTATGGCTTCGGAGTTGTCCATGATTTTGGACAGTTGTGGCTACAAAGAGGTTTCCTAACCTCAAGTGGAACTCCTATAAAGAATGCTGAAGTGGTTGGAAAATTGATTGAGGCGATACAGCTGCCTAAACAATTGGCTGTGGTGAAATGTGCTGCCCATAACCAAGGGGAGGATTATGGTACTGTCGGCAACCGATATGCCAATGACATGGCACAGTACTGTGCCAGAAATCAGTATTCAGTCAATCGGGCAATGGAGAAAGAAATGACTTCCTATTCCTTAATATTTACTAACGTTGTAGGGACATGGGAAGAAGTGAGACAATTGCAGGAGGAAGCAGGAGATGAGGAAACAAGGCAGTGGGTAAAAGCAGGATGTGCACCAAGGGAAAAGGATCATGTGTGGATCTATCGAGATGGAAGACCAGTCATGCCTGATAGCATGTTGTCTACCATGGCACGGATGTATCATGGCCAGGGACACATAGAGAGAGATGCTATGACCAGGTCGTTTAAACAGACCTGGTATAACCCAAAATTCAGAATTATATCAGAGAGTCTATGTCAGAGATGTCTAATTTGTCAGCAATACAATCCTGGGAGAAAGACAGTGGTGAGCCTAGGAACTATAGGCCGAGAAGGAGGGCATTTTACCAGAATGCAGATAGATTTTATTGAGATGCCAACATGTAACAGATTAAGGTACGTTCTGGTCATAGTCTGCCTATTCTCCAGATGGGTAGAAGCATACCCGACAAGGAGAAATGATGGATTGACCGTAGCAAAGCTGCTTTTGAGAGAATTCATCCTCAGGTTCGGGTTCCCAGTAACCCTTGAATCAGACAGAGAAGGGCATTTCTATAATGAGATTGTGAAATTGGTCAGTGAAGCATTGAATGTACAACAGAAACTGCACTGTGCCTACCGACCAGAGGCTTCTGGTGTGGTTGAGCAAATGAATGGTACAATCAAGAATAGAATTGGGAAAATGTGTTTAGCCACAGGAATGAAATGGCCTGATGTCTTGCCTCTAGTTTTGATGACCATACTTGCAACCCCAGATAGAACTACAGGGTTAAGTCCTCATGAAATAATCATGGGACGTGCGATGAGGCATGCTTACATACCAGTCAACAAACTGATGACGATTTCTCATGACATGGTGTTGGAGTACTGTAAAGGCCTGGCTGACACAGTTCATTCTGTGTTTCATCAGGTTGGAGCGGATGCCGCCACCCTTGAAAAGAAGCCAGCCCATGATCTAAGCCCAGGGGATTGGGTGAGGATAAAGGTCCACAGAAGAAGAAACTGTTTGGTTCCCAGGTGGGGAAAACCAAGACAAGTCATTCTGACCATGACAACAGCTGTGAAGTGTGCTGGACTGAAAAATTGGATTCATGCCAGCCATACCCTGAAAATATCGAATCCAGTGGATTGCAAAGAGAAAGAGTACTATGACGAATCAGAGTCAAGTACTGAATCAGACAAAGAAGAACCAAAAACACGAGAGAATCCTGAAAGGGGGGAAAACGAACCAAAACAGATTCTAGTGCCCAGAAGTGTCTCTCTGAGAAGAAGATTGCAGATTTCTGACAGCTCAGACTCTGAAGACGAGCAAAGAAAGAAAGGTCCTAGAAAAGAACCTAAAAAGAATGAAGGAAAAGACAAAGAAGAAGCAGTAAAAGAAAGTCAAAGAAAACGAATCCCAGATGAAAATTTGAGAGAAATTCCACCTGAAATAATAAATTTGAATGAAGAAGGGACAGATACAGAGAGAGAGGGACAGATTGCGGAAGACCCCCGAGGAGGTGTAGGGAACTGCAACATCCAGCTAGGTGAAGGGACAGGTAGTCAGCTGGAAGATTGCGTGTCGGAGACCCGAGGAGGGAAAGAAGTAGGGAAACCAGAACAAGTGGTGGATAAAGAGACTGGTGAAAAGGAAAAGCAAGTTGGGACAGAATCAGAAGAGAGTGAGAACAAAATACCTGAAGGTCGAGTTCTGAGAAAGAGAGCTTGGAGAGAAGAAAAGAATGAAAAGAATGTCAAAGAAAGTAAATTGAAAAGAACTGTTAAACCAGAAGTTTGGCCAAACAAAGTAAAAAGACTAAGATATCGATTGACTCGAGTGAAATCACCGAGAGCTGAACAGGTGAATGAAGTTACGAGTCAGGAAAAATCAAAGGAGGAAGAAGCAGTTGTAACCAAAGAGTCCGGAAGGACAAGAAAACCTAACCAGAAGTATAAGTCACCGGAATGGACGTATGTGGCCCTGCCTGAAGAATCCCAAGAGGCAGACCGTCAAGGAAATCCAGAGGAGGCTTTACTGAAAGTGGTTAAAGAAGAAGAATCAGAAATCCTGAGAGTTCTCTTGTCCGACATTGGAGAAGAAGAAGCGGAGATTCAGGAAATTCTGTATCCTGATTGGGAGAAGGAGGCAAAGTACGATGAGATGCCAAACTGATTGAACAAAGAAGCTGTTGATGTGGAAAACGATAATAAAAAGAGAAGTAGAAAACTAGTGGAACCAAGTAGAAGCTTAGAAGCTCTGGGTTAGAAACTGGTCACAAAGTAGAAGAGGCTAAGTCAAAAGACACGGTCTATTTAGTAAAAATGGCTAACACAGAGGGTAGTAAAAGTAGATGTACATTCATGAAAAGATGTTGTAAAACATGTTGCTGTTGTACAGGATTATTAATGCTTTTATGGAGCATCCTAGCTCTTGTAATATCATTTAAAGTCACAATAGATACAATAGAAGGACATGGTCAAAACAAAACTAACATACGTAAAGTTTCAAAGGTAGTACCGACTGTAGAAACAAACATTCATTTGCATAAAGATAGGTCTATTAACGATTTTTCTAATAATGTATTTTCAAAATTATTGTATGAATATGTAAAGACTATGGATGTAAGGGACTGCTACGTCTGCATGCAGTTACCTGCTTCTGTGGCAGAAGGAGTGACTTATCATCACCTTCCAGCTACTTACGGAATAACATATAGTGTGATAGCTAGCTTATTTTATGAGATAGGGAAACTTGAGTATTATTTTTCAGATGTAGATAACATTTTTGCATTAGTGCCTGCTAATAATAAGCTAAAAAGGTGAGACCTGCAAAAGTTTTAGGTGAATTTTTCCTAGAGACTAGTGAACTAACATTAGAAGCTGTGTTTAAATATAATTTGACATGCAGTTTGCAGAAAGAAGAAAATACATTTTTGAATATGGTTGAGGAAAGAAGGCATAAGATGCACAAAAAGGCATCAGAAGGAAAGGTTGAGAAAACAGCTTGGGACATAGAAATGGAGAAACATCTGACAAAAGGAGAGCCAACACCAACAATAGCTATAAATAGGCCTCAGAAAGGAAAACTTTGTATAAGAAGGAATCAAACTGCATATGATAATCTTTTTGTAGGTAATAGTGAGTGCCATGATACATACCGAATCATGGGTGGATGGGGATTCAAAGGTGGAAGAGATCCAGTATTTTCTGGAATATATTTTATCTGTGGGAATAGGGCATATTATCGTTTGCCAGACCATTGGTATGGCACATGCTATGTAGGCCTGGTATTTCCAAAAATCTTTCATATGGACAGAGAAGAAGGTGTAAATAGTTTAAATAGTCATTTAGTGCGTAGAAAAAGAGAATCTTGGGCAGAAATTGTAGGTGACATCTTTTGTGCATTGATACCAGCAGTGGGAATAACTCTGAATGCAAATAAAATTAGAAGATTATCTACAGTAGTGGATCGCTTGTCAACAAGCACTGCTCATGGATTTTTATTAGTTAATACTGAAATGGTTGCCATGCGTGCTATGGTAATGCAAAATCGACTTGCCCTTGACATTCTTTTGGCAAAAGAGGGTGGAGTCTGTGGAATGCTGAAAGTTCAACATTGTTGTACTTACATTCCAGACGAAAGTAAAGATCTAAAGGTTTACATTAAAAATATTACTGAATTGCACGATGAACTTGTACCACTGGAGGTTGAAGATGTATGGACAAGAATGGGAAAGAAAATAGCTGCTATTAAAAATTTCTTAGCTAAAATAGGTAGTACTGTTATAGGTAAAATTTTGTTTCCATTAACATGCGTGATAGTTGCAGTATTAGTGATAAGATTAGGGTGTATGTGTTGCAGGAAAAAGAAAACAAATGATAAAATAAAAAGAGATAAACTTAAGAGAAAAGGAAAAGATCCAGAAAAAGATTTAGAAGAAATAGCCTTAGATGAGTGGAAAGACAGTATGTATAAGAAAGCAAAAATAGATGAATATGAAGAAACTGAATTTTAAGCTATGAATAAGAAGTCATTTCAAATTTCCGTAAAAGGGTACTAAATTTGGGTGTTTTGTGGTGATAAAATCACCAAATGGGGGATTGCTGGAGTGAGGTTTTCCCTAAGAATCGTATACCTCCTTCATTTTATCATTTTGAATTAAAAATAATAACTGATTAATATTAATAGTATTAATGGTTTGCTGTGTTAGAATAATCAACATTACTAATTAGAAAATACACGTGGGAATCGCATTTGCATGGCCTGATTGATACGTAAACTAATTTTCGTACGCATACTAATGTCAGATATTTAGAATTTGCATGTTATATGTTGCTTTTGTGATGTGATTTGTGAATTGTGCTTTAAATTGTGAGTATAAACTGCAATGCGTGTTGCTTTTGCTAGATAAATACACACACATAAAGGGTTTAGTGAGGGAATAACATTTTAATAGTCATTTCCATGTATTAATTACGTTTTGTGTCTCTTTGCTTAAGTTGACCTTTCTGGAGTGGCCACAAAATGGCTGCCATCCCTATTTAGACGGACAGACAAGATACAGAAGTCACTGAGTGAAGTGCGCCTGCGCTAAAAGATGAGCAACAATAACCTCGTCTTGACCCCAGGCAGACTGTACTCGTGAAGGTCGCACCGGGAGGAGTGCCAATCCTCAAACAAAGAACTTCCTTAAACTAAGAACTGTTATAATTGATGACACCATGGACACAAACCCGTATGGGAATGGACTAGAAACTGTTGCAATTTAATAATAAATTGAGAGCTACATCTAATGAAACAGTGGATGTATGAGAATCAGGGAAGAATGATCCTGGTTCAACCAATCGGATTTGTTTAAAACATATATTGTAACATTTTGTTGTTGATGTTACTACAAAAGAAGTAGACTAGAGAGGGTCAATATCGCAAAGCTAGTTTTCCTGATGTTATGCTGACGGAGAGGACGGTGACACTGCTGGACAGCTGCTTGCCAGAGACTCTGACGGACTGATCAGATGCCCAATTAATTTACAAACTGATTGATCCATTTATGGGCATAGAGACGAAAGATCTGAATTTGACATAGAGGACGCCATTTAGCCAGATTAGGTAAATATGCGAACCAAAATATTGAATGCTTTATGATTTTCCAATGCTTTATTTAGATAAACATTTCAATTCATTTAAGAACTGTGTCGGGTTATTATTTGAAGTGTATTGATGTATATTGTTTAGAAGAATTAGGTGTCGCTTTTCCCAGCAACTAAGCTGATCCATGGCCGATAGTATCGGAGGAACTGCTAGGTATTATGACCCTGGTGAGGTGGGGATGAATAGGTGAATTTGTTGTTACTCATCAGGTGATCGGTGAAATCTTCTTCCCATAGTTTTCCAGCGCATGGAATAAGAAAAGAAAAGAATCTCCCCTCTCTCTCTTGAGGACCATTGATCTAAAAAGTAGAATGAATGATTGGTTTTATGGGCCCCACCAGTGAATGAGTGAATGAATGTGGTTGTTGAAGAAGATCCATGGTCTGTGACGTAGTGAGGGGATTCTTGGTATTCGGTGCTGGAGCAGGCCCTCATCCAGCGTGTAAAAGGTGGACAAGCCCTTCGGCGCTACTACACTCCTGAGCCGGTGCTCCAAGAAGGACACCATATCACTGCCTTCCATCCCTTCTGGCAGGCCCAGGACTCTGATGTTGTTTCTTCTATTGCGCCCCTCGGCATCCTCTGCCCTGCATTCTAATAGGTGCAACCTGTCCTAGGGGCTCCCATCTGTTGCTCCAACACCTTCTGCGCCGGTGCTAGGCACGCAACATTAGACTCGGTCTCTTTAACCCTCTCTGACAGTTTCTTATGTTCTCCCCGCAACAGGCTGAGTCCCACTGCAACATTGCTAATGTCCTGGTGGAGGGTAGCCTTTGTGTCCGCTGTGGCCTCCAGTATTTTACTAAGTTGTTGCTGTACTGGATCCTCTAGGGGAGGTTGCGATTGTTCCTGGGCACTGTCTTCTGGATCTTGAGGAGTCCCAGTCTAGTGTCCCCTAGGCTTGCCCCTGCTGCCAATGTCCCACTAGACCGAGGTTACGCCCCCTCCAGGTGGTGTATAGAGAGGTCAGGGCGCTCCATAAGCAGGGCCGGTAAGGAGGGTGGGTGTCGTACCTCAATCCAGTTCGCGTTGCAATGCTCCACAGTGGTCCACTCAGGTCGCCCCCTTGCTTCACAGGTGGACCTCACTGTATGTAGCAGGCCCCAACTTTAAGTATGTTCTCGGCAACAGTATCCAAGCCCAGGTCCTGTCGGGATGTGTTTGTCCACTTCAACCGTGATCCGCGTTGTCCACCAGGCCATGGACTGATTCCCAGGATTGGTTTCTCTCCTGGTCACTCCACCAGGTGATACAGCGCGTTGCCGCCCTGGGCCGAGCCCGCCGCTTCTCTCTGGCCCCAGCAATGCCACTGCAAGCCGCCCAGGCCCTCCACTGGCAGGCTCCCCAATCAATAGGGCACCTTAGAGGGCTCTCCAATGCCAAAGTCCAGTCCTGTAGTGATAATAATCGGCCCCTCAAGTGGGGACCCACCTGTAGCGCTCCAAAGGGGGTCAAGTGCACCACAGGGCCCCAACTGCCGCCCACGCGTGAAGATCACCACCGCAGCTCCACTGCACTCCTGCGAATGCGCCACGGCGCACTGGGGCTCTTGTAATCGTTCTCACAAGGTCCATTACGCTGTGTCTCCAATCATTAGGGTCGTCTGAGGGGGCCACATCTCACGGCTCTTTCCCGGCCAGAATCTATCAAGGACCAAAGCCTCTATAGAGGAGCCCCCAGGTCAGGCCAATGCTGTCCTCCACCTTGAGCACGCCAGCAATCACCGAAGTACGGCCTGGTCTGGCTGCATCCAGTACTCCCATGCGTCCACCACTCAGACCAACAGGGGGCTTCGCGGAGGGCAAGGGGGATCCACCACTGTGGCCGGCGTCGCTTTGCCTGACCCGCTCCTCAGGGGTCTCACCAGCCGCCGCACCCCTAGGTCCACCTGAGAATCTCCAGCTGCCAACACGCCGTTACCGATTGGGCCTCGGGCACATCTGTTGTCGTCCGGTGCAGTCTCACTCTGCCAGGGACCCGGGGAGGAGGCAAGCCTTACAGGCGGAGTCCCGGTGCCAAAATCCCCACCAGGTAGTGCTCCGATGACTCTGGTTTCCCAGCCGGTACAATCGTAGGAGGGGGCCCGCCTGACCCGCGCCAGCACCACTCGGTGCTCGTCCCTCGGCCGCAGCTTCTGCTCCGTGCGCCGGAACCTCCCACGTTTCTGCTCGGAGCCTCCCTGCTGGGCTCCACGATACGCCGGGGCACCAGTAATCGCCCTTCTAGAGGCCACAGCCGCGTACGGTGGGACACTCAGGCATCACAACCTCCATTGCGGCTACCATTGTTCCGGACGGGATTGCGTACTTCCCCACAGCAGAGCACGGCACCCAACAGGGCCTCCGACCGCCGGAGATCTCCTTCTGGGGGCACCACATGATCCTTGGCCTTCTGATGGGCAGTTGGAGACCTCCAGGTCCGCCCCGGCTGCAGGATTTGAAAGAATTAAGTGCGGGCTGGTGCGGAGCTCGCAGCTCACGCGTCTGCCTTTATCCTTGGCTAAGCCACGCCTCCCAACATAAATTCAATCTTTAGGAAGTATTAAAACAGCACACTCGCTACAGGGGGATCTGTCGGATACATTAGCCCTAATACTACAACAGACCTTTGGTATTGATGACATTGTTGATTTATTACGATGGTTGCCACATAAAATCAAGTGTCTAATGGAGGCTGGTGGCACAAAATTAACGACAAATACAAACCTCTTTGGGGACCCAAACAGGTCGCAATCATTGTTGAGCTATGGAAACCGGTAAGATATTAACAGCATGGATTTAACTAAAAAAATCTACCTTACTGGGGATAGTCGGATCTGTCTTGAACATATAATTAAAAGAAATAGCGAAAACAAAGTTTTTCACTAAATTCCGAAGTCCAGGAAATAGACGCAGACAGGCAGAGATTAAACTCCAAATCCGAGCATCAACAGGATAGCTTTCAAACCTAACATTAAAAAGAGTGCAAAACGAGTAAATGTGTTGATTCAATCTCCTCAGAAGACTAAGCAAAGGGATTATTCAATTCTCGACACCAAAAATGGGTGTCACAAAGCCCAGGATAAGTGGAACCCACAAAATACCTCTGCACCTGATATATTTCCATCAGAGAAACATAGTACAGGGGCCAGCACAAACTCCAACAAAACCCCCATTGCTTTCTCTTACACTGCAGGAAAACATGTCTGAAAAAAATGGGCAAGTAACATAAACTCAACAAAAAGTGATAGTATGAAAAAAAGCAGTAGACTGGTACAAAACCCTCAGGAAAATGATAGAAATCATCACCAATCCATGCAGGATGTGGGCATCAATCGACATATCATTCCAGGCTGAAGAAACAGCATTGTTTATGATTCCACGGATAGGAAGGAAGATGCATTCACCAATATGGCAGCTTACTGTGAAGTACCATCTTCGTATAATTCTGTGTATGACAATCCCAATGATGACAGTCCCCGAGCCACATTTCTCATTGATTTCTGTCCAACATATATGTATGCAGGGCCATTTGATATTGAAGCAATATACTTAAGACATTGTAACCAAGGCCAGACTGGGAACCAGAAGCAGCCCTGGCAAAGTTGTGCAAACCAGACCCTCTCCCAAGCTCCCTTCGCTCTATCTCTTTCTTTCACTTTCTCTCCCTGCTCACATTTTCTCTTTTACCTCTCTGATCATTGGCTTTCTCTCAATCCCTCTCTCCCTTTCTTTTTCTGTCATTAAGCCCCAGCTGCAATTAATTTGAGAAAACTGGAGAAAGTGACAGAGCCACCAATGGCGGCCTTGGAATTTCAAAACCATCCTTCAGTGGTTCCAGACCACTGGGGAAATACCCTACAGAATAAAAGATCAGTCCAGCCCTGATTGTAGCTAAGCCCACCAGTGGAGTTTGAGGAGTTTTGCCAACTCCACATTCTGTTGGGAACACGGGGGCAGATCTATATCGGAGATGCGCCACTTTTACGCCGCCGTTGCGTCACTTTTGTGACGCAGCGGCGGTGTAAACCCTGCGCCACGTTGCGCCATATTTACATTGTGACGCATCTATGGAGATGCGTCACGATGTAAAGCCCTGCGCCACGTAAAACCTGCGTCAGGTTTCACGTGGGCGTGTCGACAGAGGGGGGGGCGTTCCGTCGCAGGAACGCCCCTGAAAAGTGACTCAGTCAAATCTATAAGATTTGACTGAGTCACTTTCCCAACGCTGATGCGCCAAAACCCTGCGCCTGCTTGAAGCAGGCGTAAGGCTTGACGCACCATGTTAGGGATAGGGTAGGTTGGAACAGTGCTGGAGTTGCGTCGCGCTTGCGACGCAACTGAAGCACTGCGCCAACCTTACGCCATCGGATGCGTCACGCATCTGTTTATTCCTGCGCCATGATGCGCCGCATTGTAAATGCGGCGCATCATGTGTGGCGCAAGGGTAAACTTGCGTGACGCATCATTCCTGGCGCATCCTTGCAGATTTGCAGGGATGCGCCAGGAAACATAAATCTGCCCCACGGAGTTCAGGCAAAACTCCAACCCCGCGGCGGAGCGGAGTTAGCCCCTGCCCAAAAAATAGTTTTAAAAAAACACCACTTACCTGCTCTGGGATCTCTGGGCTGCCCTCCTCCTCGCCGTTATCTCTCCTCTTCGCCGTCCTCATCCTCGCCGGTCGCAAACCCCTACGACATACAAAGTAGGTGTTTGCGACTGGTGAGGACAGCGAGGAAGAGAGAACACAGCGAGGAGGGCAGCCCAGAGACGCCAGATCAGGTAAGTGTTTTTTTAAAACTATTTTTAGGTGTGGGAAGGTGGAGCAGAGCGGAGCGGCGTTTCACAGAGTTTTTTTTAAACTCAGTGGAACTTCGCGTAGTGGCACTCTGAGTACTCCGCCCAGGGTTTAATATAACACTTCAAAGACTTAGATTACATCTCTTTAGACCAGAGTTCTCCAAAGTCGGTCGTGAAGGGCTGGATGCATGCCAGATTTTCAGCATATCTACATTTAGATAAATGTAGTTATCTTAAAAATCTGACATCGATCCGGCCCTCCAGGACTGACTTTGGAGAACCCTCGTTTAGATGATCTACTCAGTATTTGCTTTCTGACAGATATCAACACAAACTGAGTTTACCAGAACAAGCTGGGCAACAGAATAACTATATGCAAAAAACTTAAGTGAAGGTCCCAATATTGCAGACTGGGAGATAATTATAAAGTCAGTAGGACCTACAAAATGGCCACACTTCTTAAAAACAATCCAAGAAACTGTTATAGCCAGAAAAGGAAAGCAGACCTAACCCACATGTAAACATTCAAGGGCCTAAGGTAATCAAGTCTAATGAAGTTAACAACTTTATCATCACCTTCTCAAATGGCCATTGAAATTCAAGACAAATAACCATTCCAGGGGGCCAGGAAATAACATCTATGCTTACTCCTTGCTCCTGATAAAGGCAAGGGGCAGTCTACTGGCAGGACAGCCCCTTTGAACGTGTGCTCCTGGAACATTGTAGGCATTTAAAGGAGAGTGATGGGAATTTACACTTATTTCTTAATTCAGTTTATCTAATTTGCCTACAAGAAACGTGGAAAACCACAGATATTGCCTTCACCAATTATATCAACTTAGATGTCCGACCAACAACAGGCCAATAGTGGAGACCGAGGAGGGGCATCTACATTTTAGTAAACTCCAAGTTGGGGATAAGTACTTATGGCATTACTTTTTAATAAAAAAATCTAATCACAGCATACCTCAAGTTTGGATCCTATTTCTAGATTCAGTTAATAAATGGCTACATTCTGCCTACTATGGTAAAAAAAGGAAAGAACTTGCAGCACTATTAAATTAAATTGAGACATTAATTAATTCAACCACGGATAGAGCTTGTCATAGGCGATTTTAATAATTTTTTTTTTTGCAACCCATAGTAAATGACAATGAGGACATTGCCACATACCAGATGTTTGGGGTGCCAGAAGCAATATTTGGTAAAACAAAATGAAACTGGCACTATTGAATTTTCAGTATAACTGTCTACTACCTGGGCCTACGACACTTGAACGGGAAGTATGCGAAAGATCAAGCAAACAACCGTTAGGACTAGGGACAAAAATCAGTTATCGATTATACATTTATGCACTTAAAAGACATCAACATAAAATAAGACTATCTGATTGTTACCCAACTGGAGAGTAACCATAATTCACAGGACTTTGTACTAAGCAAAAACATTGATTCAATCATCCTGGATAACAATCTACAAGGTGACTACTCATAGTGAAAAGGAGGGAAAAGGATTGCATGGAATGGCACTTTGAATATACAGTTACAGCACTTATGGTCACATTACCTCTTTAGGGATATGATCAAGGGCCTAAGGGGCATATTGTCAAGGGATATTTCGCCGCTTTTTCGGCACATAGCGCCGAAAAGCGGCAAATTTTTATAGCGCGATTTACAAGGACACGCTAACAAGCGTTAGCGCGTGATTCCTTGCTACTTTGCATGTCAGCGATCAATATCGCTAATGACATGCAAAGTAGGCGTTCCTCAGATAACATCATGGGGAAACCTCGCTACAACAGCTTCGCGGTATTTACAATGTTGCCCCAGACCCGCGAAGCGATATTAGAAGTCGCGCTAAGGCCCCATTATCGCAGGATTTTAACTCCTGCTAAAAATACGACTTAGCCATCTGTAAAATGGGAGGTGGATTGCATGGCTGAGTCTAAACCTGCCTACTACCAAGGTTTTCTGTATCGCTGGTAAATTATCGCTGCTTTTATGCCGCTAAAGCATGTTCTCACCCTCTATCGCTGGATGAAAAGCGTTGATAATACGCCGCTAACCCGGTGCAGAAATCCAGCGATAGATGGCGATAATGATAATCGTGCTAATTATCGCATTTACTTGATAATATGCCCCCATATGTTATGCCAGGACACTGGATCTTGGATATCCTAGTATGGGTTAAGCTTTGGTCTGACTTATTCGAGTTTGACACCACAACAAATCAACTGAAAAGAACAGTCCTTAAACTACGAGATTCGCTTCATGTCAAATTTCATAAAACTGAGAAATTATTTCGGGAAACTATAAGACAAGTCTGGGCCTACGTTGGCTAAGGTTAGGACCTTAAAGCATGTTCTTAGAAATTGCATAAAAAAAGGAAATCAATCAAGATTCAAAAAGCTATCAAGAACAGATCTGGACAGAACTCCAAGACACCATTCTGACAAAGAATGTGCAAATGTTCTAGCTCTTGATAGGTACAGGAACAACTCATAACATAGGGGGAGATTATGATATTCCATAATGGACCTGGAAAAAATATCTTAACAACTTGTATGGAGGACCACAAACTAAATTAGTTGATTTAGAAAGGGAAAGTGGATTGTCTAGTTATGCCATTTGACAACTTTAAACAGTAAAGCTCATTAAAACCTCCAACAATTCACGTGCAGTGGGCCCAAATGGTCTCTCAGTTGCAGTCATGAAAAATGATTCAACAAAGTGGGGTTCTTTACTGATGACAATAATAAACACAGTGTACTTCTCTGGCTGTGTATAACAATCTTGGAAGGGCTCAATTACTCAACCAATTTATAAAAGAGGCTTCAGAGATTCCCCCCAAAGTTATCCATATTATTGGATGCAGATGGGAAAATATTCGCAAAGGTTTATCTTATCTCCAGAAATGGCAGGAGAGTGCAAGAAAATACCTTTCCATCGGACAGGTTTTAGTTGAAAATGCTCCACCGTAGATAATATAGTGGCACTGTCCATTTTGACCCAAAAAAGCATGTTGGAATTAGTTGAACAATCTCTTTGCATGCTTTTTCAACTTTTCCACTGCCCTCGATAAAGTTAACAGGTTTAAGCTATGGGCTAAACTGGACACATGGGGGTAGACTAAGGCTTACTAAAGATCCTAATTGATCTTTATGGGTAAAGGTGAAGTTATTGAATAGCAGAGGGCTAACACCATAACCCAACACTTTAAATGGACTAAATAAATGGTGCATCCCGGCTCCACTACTATTTAACCTGCACATTTCAGACCTGACACCTGTGTCACAGCAGGAAAGAGGAGATCCACACAAATTGGCAAATAAAATCCATATCTCGCATATGCGGACGATTTAGTGATCCTTTCAACCACCAAGATTGGTCTACAATTGCAAATGTCCAGGGTGTATGCCTTTACTATGTACAATTATTTTCTGATTAATATTAAAAAAACAAAGGTTATGTCATTTGGAGGCGAGAATCCCAGATATACCTGATTCATAGGCCACAATAAAATCAATCTTGTGTCAAATTATACATATGTATGCATTGTAATGGACACCAAACTAATGTAGAATGCGCACTTAACACACCTGTGCCAAATGGGGTTAGGGATTATGAGCCGGGTATAAAAAGTTGAACAGAAATATGGTGGCAGAGCAATCGTTCCAACCCTTACTGCTGCAAATTTGAAATTAGTCCCTGCTCCTATGTATGCGTCTATGTGTTGGTTCTCAGATATAATAAGCAAATTAGATACAATGTTATTAAGAGGCATCAGGAAGCTATTTTCTTTACAGAATTCCCTACGTCAATGTCAACTAAGACTGGAGTTTGAGCTAAGGTCTCATCATGTGTCAACAACTATCAGGCATATTAATTACCTTATTCACTGCTACCTGGTGGATGAAGATACCTTACAAGTCTTCATTAAGAAAGAGCTATTAAAACCACATGCTGAAGAACTGTTAGCAAGAAATCTTGTTAAGGATAATCTGGCCAAACACAAACTACTGGCTTTAAATGATCTATATACAATGAATATGATGACATGACATCTTTCGCGCCGGGAAACCCATTGCGGGTAGCTGTTGCGCGTTATAAGTTTAAATAAATAAATAAATAATTTGTTAAAACATGAAATTGGAACATCATCCTGCCTATCAGACATGGATAGGATGACAAATATAAACATTCAAGGTATACTTTGGGATGTTATACTTTATGGCACCAATAGTACATGGATTTTAACATGAACACGAAGGGAAAAAACCTCTTTCTCAGTTTTAGGCTTTTTCATGTACCCTTCAATCAATTTGGAGGACTATGGAAAACCCACCACAAACTTAGAAATGTGTGTCTGCTCTGTAATAAGGAGCAGGAATTTCTGAAACATCTTTTGCCTCTGCCCTGAGCTACTTACAATTCGTAGAAGGTACTTCAAACAGATTTTTAAGACTGAGGGGATAAGGACTATTGCAGAGGCAAGTTTATTCTGCTGTGGGGGCTCTACGCCAAAATACTTTAGACACATCACAAAATGTTTAACTCTGGCAACAAAGAGGTGGGAAAATATTGCGATGAGGAGTAATACAGTGTTATAGGTTGATGGGCTGGCATAGTCCATCCCCATCTTTTCCCCATGTAGCAGTTTTCTAACAATGACGCTAGGTATTTATTTATAGATTTAATGTATCAAATTGTATAAAGTTTTAAGAAACTGGCGTTATAATTATCGCCGGTTTAGCGGCAGAAAACTGCCACTAAAGTGGCAATAATGGGCTTGATAATATGCCCTGGAGAATTCCAATAGAAGCCCATGATCACACCAGAACATGGAAATCTATTGGAATTCACAAGGGCATATTATCAAGCCCATTATCGCCGCTTTAGCAGCAGTTTTCTGCCGCTAAACCGGCGATAATTTTTAACGCCGTCCTTGATAATATGCCCCTGAGACAGTAAAGAATGACTTACTTATTGGTATAAATTTGGTGAGACCATAAAAACTGGATTTGCTGTGCGAGTTATGTTTTGCATGGCTTTTGTCTGAGTTTTGGATTGTGCATATAACAATGGCTTGCAAATTTCAGTGTTTTTTTCAGTTTTATTTTTTAACCAGTAGTTCACTAAACTATTCATTAAAGTGAATTTTTAAGTTTTGTTTTTAAATATCAAGATGCTGTAACCAAATCTAGCCATGTCTTCACTTTAACATTGTTTTTTCCAGTGAACCTTTGTTTTTTTATCATATATCACTTCCAACATTTAGGCGCAGGTCCTAGTGTCCAACTCCTTCAGCCGACTAATCCCTGCTATAACAGCCTTCGGGCATGAGCATGAGCACCAGGGTGTGGCTTCAGGGCCTGGTCTTTGGCCAAGCCCTATGCTTAACCCACCACAGGCGGATATCCTTTCTGCATGTAGTCAAAGTCCTATTTAGCTGGGCAGATAACCCTTGCCCAGCAAGGGCTTGCTGTAGAGTTTGGTCTTTCACCAGGCCTTGCTCTCAATCCTCTGTGGGTCGCCAGCCTTCTGGTGGCCAAGTGGAGGTTTGACTTCTTTTTGAAACCCACATAGGTTTGTGGGACTTTATTGGACCTCCAGCAGAGTCTGCAGACCCATTACCAGATTTAAAAATCCTACAAGAGGTCCATTGAGGCCTCACATGCCTCACATGTCTGTATGGGTTCACAGACGACACTGAGCTAGGGTTTGTGAACTCACGCAGGGGACTACCAAGGGTTCAGGGGCCTCAGCCTGGTGTTTACAGACCCCAAGGCAAGGTTCGAGGACCTTGGAGCTGATTTTGAGGTCTGCAAATCTTGCAGCAAACTGTACTTTATTTTTTTTTAAATGTTATTCTAAGCAAGATGCTACCATGCCCCCATATGGCTCCTTTACTTGTTTTTCAGGATATTGGGACTAAGTCCCGGATCCTGTAATGGAGGCCGCAAAAGGTTTGATCTCTTGCAGCTAGTCAATCAGAAGCTCCAGTTCTGTGGACACAAGTTTGGCTCTGTAGGGCCAAATTAGATGACAGAACAATGGCATCTTCATCCTATAGGATTTGTTTTTGTATCAAATTTGTTCTGCAGATGGTCAGCAAACCCTGGCCTGTGGAACATCCATGGCTAACAGTAAATATATCTCTAACACTGAAACCCTTTCAAAACTACCAGACGAATTTTCTGAATGCTAATATCTTGAAGACTACAGAATGGATTCTACAATAAACCAAACAAAGGTGATTCCTTGAGTTTGGTGAAATTCAGTTCAGCCATTTTTTCTGTAGAGAGGTGCAAAGAATCCTATAGGATACAATTTGCTTTTCTACCTGTCACCCTTTAACAGAGCTGCATGTAGCTTAGCCAAGCCAAACACAAATTGGATGAACTTTTTGGGAAAATTTCAAGCAGATTTATCGATTAGCACCAAAGTTACTAGGACAAAAAACACAGTAGTTATCACCAATAGGTAAATATTGAAAATGTTTCACATTTCCCTGTAAAACATGCGCTTAATAATCACAATGACAAGCTCCAAACACTGCAGAGCTGCTCAAGGCTACTGGGATTATGCTCAGCGGAGAACCAAAAATGCAGATTGCTTATCTAAATAATGGTGCATGAAAAGGCAAGTAAAGCTGCATTGTATGGCACATTCTATGGCACTATTATTTTGAGCTTGAAACACCATTTTTGGTTGGAATCTGCGAATTATACAGCAAATTGTGTAAAATGTGTTTAACTTATAACTATTTGTGGATTGATACAGTCACAGAATTGTATAGTTCCACTGATAATGTTCATTGTTTTATTTTACAATCCATTCATGATGGGTAAGTAAAATCTTAACATTCTAATTCCAATTCTTGCCAATGTTAGCTGCCACTCAAAGGAAACCGTTTATTTCCCCCTCTAAATGCAGAAAGTGTTTTCAGACAAAACTAAGGGAGTTTTATTTAAACGTCTACATTCTTAACTACATAAATAAATGGTATTCTCTTCTTTATACTGCAGACAACCACACTTTAAAGGTCAGTGTTCAATTTGCTATTTCCATTAGCATTTCCCTTCTTGCAAAAAACATTTTTCAAGTTTAGTACTCTAAAATAATCATGCAATATACAAATATAGAATGGATAACCTTTTTTATGTATATTTACAAGCCACTCGACTTTTGGCCTTGTCATCTAATATTTGTAATCAGTTACTTCTTTGTATTCTTCCTTTGAAGATTATTCAATTACTTTTACCTTATTATCAATGTTATCTTATTGATGGATGTGATTTAGTTATAAAAAAATCTTATTAAAATGTGAAACAGAAAGAAGACGCTTTACAAAATCTGTAGTCCATCCAGGATATATACTAACATTTTTTATCAAAGTAATATAGCAACTTGAAAACTTTGTCCAAAGGTCAGGTTGTGAACGAGAACAAAAAAAAATAACACAAAGAGAGCAGCCAGGAAGAGTGGCCAGTGACAAGTCCCACAATACCATTATATAAATTCACAAATCTCTTTCCTACAAGTGCAGCATCTTCTCTAACACACCCGTACAACAATCGGCTCTAAACAGTTTTTGTAAAATCCACAATGAATACGTTCTAGACATTTATATAGATATTATTTGTCACTAGTACCTTGGGAAGGGCGACATTTCAGAACAGTGTGTCATTTCTTGCAGTGAGTTCCTTTTTAGCCGCTTTGTAACTGGGAGGGTGACATCTGTTCTTTCTGGAAATTCTGCACACCTTAAACTTAACATAGGACTTCAGGAATATCAAGATTTAAACATTTTAATGTGCTTGTAATTACCCCATACATCTTCTCTTTATGCACACCGACAGCTGTTTGTTTTATTGTTTACTGTTAGTTTTTTGTGGTCCGTGTGCATTATTCTTAACAAAGATTCATTACAATACTGCTTCCCCAACACAAGAGTTTACAAAAAAACTGTGAGGGGCAGATTTACAAGCCCTGTACGCCACATTTGCGCCACCGTTGCATCATTTCTGTGATGCAACGGCGGCGTAAAGCCAGCACCATGCTGCGGGGTATTTACAACTTGATGCATCTAGGGAGATGTGTCACGTTGTAAAGCCCTGCGCCACATGAAACCTGCGTCAGGTTTCATGTGGGCATTCCTGCGCAGGGGGGGGGGGCGTTCCGGTGCAGAAACGCCTCGCAAAAGTGCCTGAGTGAAATCTACAAGATTTCACTCACTCACTTTGCCGACCCTGCTGCGTCAAAACTGTGCGTCTGCTTGAAGCAGATGCGACACACATCAGTTTATCCTTGCGCCATGATGCGCCGCATTGTAAATGCGGCACATCTGTGGTGGTGCAAGGGTAAACTTGCGTCATGCATCTTTCCTGGCACATCCCTGCTGATTTGCAGGGATGCGCCAGGAAACATAAATCTGCCCCTTAGTACCCAACATGATGCAGCCTGGTGTCTGTATACATTACTTTCACTGCTGTAAAATTGTAATCTCACACAGGCCTGTCTCATCCTTTCTGGCTTCAATGAGTGTAAGTGAGTGCAAGGCAACAATCTATATAACCAGCTATGGTGATCCTGCAGCCCAGCAGCTGGCCCCTGGTCCTAAAACCAACCTTAAGTGTACACATATAGTGCACCACCAAAGGAAAAGACAAAAGTGACTCCCTCAGCAACAGCGACGCATGATGTACAGTGAGGGGTGCCGAATGATTTTATCACTTGCTTTGGTACCAACCCCATTTGGTAAGAGGCCCTAGTGGTGTAAAAAAAGCACTGCATTGTAGAAATATATGGCAAAATGAAAGAAGGGTGAAGCGCAAGATGTGAGGACATAGGGACAGCATTTGATTAATTGCCCTCTGGTTGGAGTCCTCCCAATCAGCCTGTGCGCCAATGTGGCTACCAGAAGCAATGGCAAGTAAGCAGCAGAGGTAAAAATGACGCTGATCGCATGCCATGTGTGCCCATTTCAAACAGTTGACAGCAACATTTAAGCAATGAAAGGTCTAGAGAACCAGGCATCTCACAAGAGCAGCACGGCCTTTCATAAGTCAAGCTTGCTACATTTACAGTGATAGGACAAGCAGGTCATTTCAGATGCATGGGTTGTCATTTCATAGTCAAGCGCCCTTTAGAATCCAATAGGACGGCCATCTTAAGTGCAGGCGCCTGCACAAAGAAGCTTGAAATTCAAAAGCAAAGGAAAGAGAAGAAAACCTCAAGTGTGATGGGTGTTTTTGGAAAGGGTCCTCATAAAGACAGATAAAAAGAGTCGTAGAGGGAAACAATGACTATATGCAAATCAAGCAAGAGAAGGGCAGAAAAACACTCACTCATGAAAGACATCGAAAATAACTCAAAATATACCAACATTGGAATTGAGAGAAGAGGAACATTGACAAAATGTAATCTGCCCTAACTACTTTTCCCATTAACTGCATTTAAGTAACCCGTTTCTGAACAGGATTCATGGAGTTAACGAATGGTAGACTATATCTACGCCTCGGCAGTCAAAAACAAAAGACATTACCAGCTGCAGAAGATAATGGCACTATATTGTAAAATAATAACTGAATGAAGGAATCTGAATAGAACAAAAGTAGTTACATTAAACAACTGAAAGGTGAAATGCAAACAAACAAACACAGTCTGGGACAATAGTGAAAAGAAAATGTAACAAAAGGAATAAATAACTAAGCAAAACAAAAAGCTAACAAAAGCAGTAGCATTAGTGGTGTCGGTTGAGATGTAAGCATTCTTCTGGGAGATGCCAGAGGGAATTGCATGCTCTTTCCTTGTAAGGTTATGGATGGCCACCCTGTGGTGGTTGGGGCACCAGGAAAGCTAGGCAGTATGGGGGTGTCAATGAGTGGAACTTTCAGGATATTGTAGTCAGCAGTGGTCTTTAGGCATGATATTCCTTAAGGTGGTGTCGGGCAACTTTCTGTATTACTTTGGCTTTTACCACTTGCTGTTCTATTTCATCCACTGCTCTGCTTCCGAAACCTTTCTTGTTTTCTCCTTTAAAGGTTTTCTTGGTGCCTTTGCAATTTGACTATTGTTGTTACAGTGTGCACTATCCATTTGAGCACACCATTCACTGCCATTCCTATTGCAAAACACCTGAACACAGCAAGAATCACCAGAAACAATGCTGAAAAGTCCTAGCTTTCACTTTCTTCCTCTTACCCATTTCCCCTTCCTTCCAGCATTTCATTCTGCGTAGTATTTGTTTGTGTACTGGCAGAGCCACATTCTGGAGACATTGGTGGATTATCATCAGAATCAGTTGGACATTGTTCCCAAAATCTGACAAATGGAACCCAAAGAAGAAGAAAGAGTCAGTGGTGTTACCAACACCACCGCACAAAACAGAACCTGCTCACGACTCGAACGCAATTACATGATTACCGGGCAAGTGACTAGGGTATTTCCTGTCAGCTGCAAGACTGAGCCCAAGAAGGGGTGACTCAGTCATTTATCACTCCATGAACAATACATTCACTACCAGTAAGCGACGTAAGTGTGGCAACCAGTGGTGGCTCCGCTGCTAAGGTGAAGGAGTGTCGCACCACAGGAAAAATAAATGATAATAACACCATGTTATTATCATTTTATTTTTCCGTACTGGCTCTGTTTAGGTGCAGGCGGGGCTGCCCACAGAGCAGGGGGAGGAGTGGTAGGCACTTTCTAGTAAGCATGACCATTTGACCAGCCATCCTAGGCCAACCAAACAGTCATGCGCCCTTAACATGTTCTCCACCCAGCTGTATTGCTGAGCCGGGTGAAGAACATGCACAGGCTCCCACTCCATGTCTGAGGACCAAACCAGGGCACTCAGGCCAATCACAACGTTGCTGTCATACTGATGACAGCAGCGTCGTGATTGGCTAGAGGAGTCTGGGACCTTGTGTGCTTCCTTTCCTGTTTACTGTGCTGATCAAAGAGGACGGAGGAGAGGCTGGCAGGTAAGTGGATTTTTTTTTTACCTTTCATTTTTTTAACTCATCCTCTCCACCCCACCACTACTGTCCTGTAACAGCAGCTACTGGTGGCACCTATTTCCTACTGAACTCGAAACAGCATTTAGAGACTTTAAGAGTGCTAAAGTAGAACCCATGTGCACATATACATTGATACTGGACCATACTTATTTATCATACATTCAAACACAAAGAGAAGCACAAAGAAATTCAACAAAACATTGCAGGGCATCAAGTCACCAATTGGGACAAGTGTATGTTAGCCAGCTACAGGAGATCTCATAAAGCAAAACAACTGAAAGCAAATATAACACATAAAGAAACTGCCATAAACAAACATACTAGAAAGAAACGTTACTAAATAACCCTGTAGTAAATGCTGTTGTGCCTGAATAGAGTGAGTCTTGGAATATGAAACCTTAACTTGAGGTACCACCTTCAGTCCTAGATCACAACAAGCAAAGTGACTAAATTCACTCGCCGACTTACTTGAAGCAGCTGGTGAACCAATTGACAAAGCAAATCTGTAGCTTCTAAATGATGTAATAGAGCATGACCCACAATATTTTCATCAGATCATTTACTAGAAAAAGACAGAGACATACTGCAAACTCAAAGAAGTATTGTATGCACACTTTAAACCTAAAAGGAGTATTGACTGAGAACATCTCTTTTTTAACTTAGCCTGCCAGGAGTCCAGTGAGCATCCTTTGTTGCCAGGCTGGAAATCCTGTCACAAAACTGTGCCTTCAGTACATTCAAAACAGAGAATGCTATTCGGCTGTGGCTTATTGATGGTTACCTGTCAACAATCTCAACAGAAAACCACTCTCTTTAAAAGAAGTCGTACAGAGGGCAAATGTCAGTGAGCTCGCCAAAAAAAAGCATCCAACCCCAATGCATGAGATGGGAACAAAAATGTAGGGACATCTCACACTGCCATCGGGAAAACATGAGATAAAGAGGAAGAAGCAAATAGGAATAAGCATAAGAAATGTATTTAAGAAATCAAAGTTAAGCTATCCAAGAGAAATTGGCCCATATCTACGAAATTTTGATTACCAAATAGAGAATCCGTAGAAATCGCTTTTTGGGAATCGCAAAACGGAATGTATGTAACCTTTGATTTGCTAATAGCGATTCCTACGGATACGCTAATAGGAAATCGCTAATTAGGAAATTGAAAAAGGGTGATTTGAAATAGGAACTCCCAAAATGTGCACATAGAGGCCTAACTCTCCTACCCACAGGGATAATATGTACTCATTAGTGCCCCCTCTGGGGTTGGCTAATATGTAATGAACCCCCAGCTTGCATATGTGCTAAGACCTGTACATACCTCTACTTCACATAGATGTAAGCCACAATGTGCCTTTCAGGTTTGATAAGATATTGAAGTCACTTCACGCAGGTAGTGGTGTGGCCTTTGCAAGTGCAACAGTCTTGAAGGATCACAAAAATTGTGCCTCAACTAATCTAGCAAAATACTTTGCGAAAGACTTGCCCTCTGGAGCTTAGTACCAAGATGTGTGCACTACATGCATTTTCCTGGTTTCCCGTTCTCTCAGACCCCAAAATCTCACTCGTGGTGTACACATTCTGGAGTCTTTCTCCTATCCCTCCTATCTCCCATTAGCTGTTGTTGGACAGGAATGCGTCAAGGCACATGCCTTCAGGTGCTTCTCTGCTACCTTTTGAAATGACTGGTTCTTGCAGGCTATGAAGAGAAGGGGAGTGGTACAATCAGCGCCATGTTTTTAAGCTTTTTTTATTCCAGTGTAAAGGATTTAATGCCTGTTACACTAGCACCTTTATGGGTGTTCTTGCTTCTGACAGCTTCTTGCATCACAGTGCGCACTTGCATCACTTGAAAGCTCTTTTCAACAATTATGGTTATGCTCCCCACCTGGGGAAAATTCCAGGTTATAGGTTATGTTCTTAGTGACAGTTCTAAATCAATTTAAGTGTGCTATATATAAGGTTGCTATAAATAAAAATTTGACTTGGGAATGAAACATAGCCCCTATAGTCATCTTGCTGTGCTTTGTCTAAATTTCATGGTTATGTTTAATTGACACTCTTTGTTGGTTCAACGCCATCAGCAGGATGCTTATGAACAAGATCAAGGGCCACAGCACCACATCAGTTAGTTTCACACTATCACAGGACAAACCACAGGCTTCCCAGTTGAACACCACATTACACCTACTCTCAGAGGCACTCACATCTTGCTAGTGTTCAGTGTCAGCATCTAGAACATGGCATATTTCATGTTCAAATGCAGCACAATGATAACTTATTTTGTGGTGGTTGCTAATGGGCATGTGCCAAAGATTGACAGATGTCCGTGCAGCCCCCTGTTGGTTTGCCTGCCCTAGCTTAGCTAGATGGGGGAATACCCACTTTGTTGGTAAGGGCCAGCCAGCTCTGGTGTCAGAAAGACACTGGCCATTGGCAACTTTTCCTATGATTTTTGGTCCCAACGAAAGTGCTCCTGCCGTAACAGGAAGTATTTTCGCTGAAACAGTTGTGTACATTATAGGGGAAATCTTTAAACATGGCTTGTAGGTTGCAGCAGGGCCTCTGCTGCCACAGCCCTCATTGGCCTGGCTGCCAAACCATAAACGTACGGTGCTCCCAACCTGTCACCAAGCTGCACATTTGCTACATATCTTTAGCATTATGCTCATAGTTTTAAATCAAAATACTACTTATCCCTAATAATTTACAATTGCTGTCATTATTGCAATTTATTTTTTATTGAACGGGTCAGTTACTGCGAATAGCAATACAGCCTCGCCTAGCCTCACCCACAACAGTGGTGAAGTTAGTGACATCAGCCGTTCTGCCCCTTGGTGTTTAGACACAGGGCGACCTTATTTGATGCATTTTGGGTGCCTTTTTAAAAGTTTGTACCTGGTTACCATCAGATCCAAATCAATGGAAATTCCATTTCCTGAATGTCCTTTTTAGGTCGAGCATGCGCTGCCTGCAAGACCTGTTATTATCTCCTCTATCGGCTTTTGGCATGCCCATGAATTGCCATTTGTTTGTTGTTGTGCCATTTAGAAATACAGGGTTTTTATTGGTGCATTGGGACTGATTCTCCTGCCTTTGCGTGTTTGGGTCACGCCTAGGTGATTTCACTCATTGTTTGCTTGCGTTGGACATCCCAATACGTCCCCGGTTCCTCCTGGTCATCCTGGTCTGCCTTTTAATTTTGTAGGTTATCAACATCGTTTTAGGCTTTCAGGCCATTTCACGGAGCAATGCTCTGTTCGGCACCTGCAAAATGGCAATTTCTGTCTGGTAGATGTTGAGCAATGCCAATAGCTCTAACTAAAAAAAATGCGAAACCTATTGCATTTCTAATGCTTGTTATAACTAGTTGCAATTAGGAAATCCGCTGTACATGCGGTTACCCAATCACAAGTAGGATATCCCTATTTGCGATTCACAAAATATGATTTCTACAAGGTAGAAATCGAAACGTGTGACACCACATATGCCTTTGTGCATTACAAAAGGAAGTTTTGATTTCTTAACGGCCCGAAATAGTGATTTGGACCATTAGGAAATGCAAAATTGGTTCATAATTATGGACCGTTATACCCAAAGACGACACACACAGTGTTGTGTCTGCCTCAATCTCCTTCTGGAAGATGAAAGTGAGGCGGAGTCTTAGGCATCAGAGACTAGTCCAAAACAGGCAGAAACACCAAGGAGCAGTGTTTCACAGGGGTGTTAAGCCCCCAGCTGCTCCGGAGGAGGAATCCAACAGTGGCATATCCCATGAAAGTGGTACCCAGGAGATGAGAGGAGGACACAATCACATCCCAAAATCAGAAGATGATTATACTTGAGGGAGGCAAAATGAAAGGGAGAGAACTGAGAATCAAAAGTAAATAACATGCCCTGAAGGGACATAGAAAGAAGCTCCCATGGACAATGTCAACTGCGGTCATCAAATTAAGAGGAGGATCACAGTGAGTCTATTAGATCTGAGAAAGATCTTCTAAGTTGCACTCAGGGTAAAAAGGAATCTCTGACTAGCCAATGGACGATGGCTGGAAAACCACCTAACAAATCAAGGAGCATCTCATCACAGTTCTTTGAGTCACCGGAATCACTTATTGCACCACATTCAAGAAATCTTTCTTTTAAGAAGGCACTTGAAGACACATCAGATTCAGGTAGCATGTCATCACAGTCTATTAGATCAATAGAATAAATAATCACACTAAGGTTGAGAACAAGTCCTTGCAGATCCCCAACACACACTTCAGAGTCAGAGGGCCTCCTTGATTGCAAGAGCATGACACTATGCTCCAATGACTTAGTGCAATCATTAGCCATGCAACCCAAAACACCTGACAAGTCAAACAAGAATATGAGAATCACACCATCCCAGGTGACAAGTACAGCCCGACTGACTGACTCACTACTCTCAGAGTTAGCAAGAGCTGATGAATAGAAAGACACTGACAGGCAGATTCATCAATGCTTTGCACCACACCAGAGTCACACAAAGTTTTGCAATGCCTTGAAAGGGTATTTACTTTTCAGTTCAAAACTTTTTTTGCAATGGAAAAGTGCTTTCATTTCACTGTACACAACTCTGTGTCAAAGGCACGTTACATGGGTGGTACTTGGAATTCCACCACAAGCACCCTTGTTGGTTGACATAAACCCCATTTACTACATTGTCAGACCAGGCTTTACATACAAAATAACACCGCAGGTGCAAAATTGGAGAAATACATTTATTTTTCCAAACAGTTTGCACACTGCATGCATGCTTAATTGTAGAGAACACATAAAATGTGTGAAATGAAGCCGCGGTCCGTGCAGGTAACAGCAGTGTGGCGGTGGGGCCGTGTAAGAGGAGATTCCGAGGGACGATGCAGAGGGAAAATTAAATAAATTATTAATTTTCCCTCTGCATCGTCCCTCGGAATCTCCCCTTACACGGCCCCACTGCCCCACCGCTGTTACCTGCACGGACCGCGGCTGAAAAATGTTTCATGTTTTAATGTTTTAAAAACTGTCTAGGCATAGGCTTTTTTGCTGCAATGGTATACTTTCAGCCTATGCTAGATGTGCACACCATAGTGCAAAGCTGTGTGCTTGGGGTCCTTTGCAGGCTGTTATTCATCAGTTGAGGATAAAAGAGCATCAGTGGGCCATATTTAGTAAATATCGCTCTACAATGCTCTCTCTCCCTTGTGCAACACAGCACAACTCAACAACTTTGGTTGCTGCATTTTATTGCGTTTTCTTTAGGAATATCTGACCTTGAGAGGGCTTTTTCATGTGGTTAAAATGCTTTGTCATCTCTATTTAAGAAAGGGGGAGATTTTATGTAAAAGATGGGCTATTTTCCTTTAAGAAGGGGCAGGGCTCTTATATTGTAAGGACACTAGGACCATGGGGATTCCGGTTGGATACTAGACACTACTTCCTGTGGGGAGCAGGGGGGGAGGCAGGAATTAGAGGGAACAAAGGTCGTTCCAGGAGAGGACAGAACAGGGACTGCATGAGTGGAGAGAAGCAAAAGAGCAATGTTTCAAAGAAGGAGCTTAGTCACCATGGGCCCGATTCACAGAACTAACTTAAGACAAAATCCTAAACTTACTACCATTTTGGTATTCACAGAAGTTAGGAGTCCTAACTTTAGGACTCCTAAATGCCTTCTGTGAATACCGAAAGTCTTAAAATTAGGATTTTTCTTAGTTTAGTAGTAGTATAGTTAGGACTCCTAACTTTAGGACTCCTAAATGCCTTCTGTGAATACCGAAAGTCTTAAAATTAGGATTTTTCTCAGTTTAGTAGTAGTATAGTTAGGACTCCTAACTTTAGAACTCCTAAATGCCTTCTGTGAATACCGAAAGTCTTAAAATTAGGATTTTTCTCAATTTAGAAGAAGTAAAGTTAGGACTCCTAACTTTAGGACTCCTAAATGCCTTCTGTGAATACCGAAAGCCTTAAAATTAGGATTTTTCTCAGTTTAGGAGTCCTAAAGTTAGGGGTCCTAACTTTAGGACTCCTAAACTGAGAAAAATCCTAATTTTATGACCTTCGGTATTCACAGAAGGCATTTAGGAGTCCTAAAGTTAGGACTCCTAACTTCTGTGAATACCAAAATGAGTAAGTGCCTTCTGTGAATACGAAAAAGGTAGTAAGTTTAGGATTTTGTCTTAAGTTAGTTCTGTGAATCGGGCCCTATATCATGGTGACTTAGTTGTGTCTGCTTGATTCCTTTTTCCTAATTCCAGGCAGGGGCATAACACAGGCCCCCGCATCCTCCGCAGTGCGAGGGGCCCCTGAGCTGCAGGGGCACCCCTCAGCACTGTACTCAGGCCTGAGCGCTCCGGAATAAATCCGGAGCGGGGGCCCCTCCTTGTACTTTGCAGGGGGCCCCTTAAACTTTTGTTACACTACTGATCCCAGGCTATGACAAATAGTAAATTAGGAAAGAAAATACAGATTAAACATGCAATGGGTGACCAGGTATACTTCGCATGAGCCACAAGTTGACATGCCACGATTTATACTCCTAAATAAATGCTTTATTATTAAATAGAGGTTGTATTTATGTTTTTTCTATGTGTATACAAGTATGTGCGCTTTTGTTTGATACTATGTGCATGGCAGTATCATTAAAATTGTAGCCATGGATCAGTTTCAATGTTTAAATCTTGAAAGGACTTTTGAGAAAACATTGGAATTAAAATTGAATATCCTGGCAGTAGTTGAAGAACACCTGCTGTGCATTTTTCAGAAGGAAAGGCTCGCGAAAGTGTTGCAGAGCAATGCTGTGCTGAACTCGAGCAAAGAGAATTTCCTCTTTGACAACCCAAAAAAGGAAATAAAAAAAATTTGCAGGATTTTTTATTTATTTTTAGTTTCAATTATAACAGACTGGTTGAACTTGAGGAGAAGGCTCATTCTACTCTACAAAAGTTTCTTTGTTCAGTAAATAGAACTATCTTCCTCAGTAATCCCCGGACACGTCTTATTATTATGATGTGTGTATGCACCCAGCAGCTCCTTAATTATCAGCAGCACTGCTTGTGATTGTGGTAGGCATTTAATTAAGCAAATGAGCTAATGTTACCTAAAAAAATCCATGGGATTAGTTATTAAAACGTTTTAAGCACCACAGATAAGGGGAGTACCTATCAATGGTGCATCTGACAGGGGTAGCCAACACGGATCTGGGATAGAGGGGTGGGGGGGTGCAGGGGTAAGGAGATATAATTGGGAAAAAAAATTCCCTTACCTCCTCGCCACCCTGTCCCATGTCATCTCTCCGCCGAACAGGAAGCAGTCAGGCTCCCCATATCCAATCACAACGTTTCAATGCAGAGTTGTGATTGGCTTCCCTAAATCTCTAAACGTTGTGATTGATTTGAGTGCCGTGTTTCGGCGCTCAGATTGGGACTGGGGACCTAGGCATGTTCTCCATGCAGCCTGTAATACGGACTGATTGGAGAACATGCTAAAGTGTGCATGACTGTTTGGCCGGCCCGAGAGGGCCAGTCAAAGCATTATGCGCACTTTAGTGTGCCCACCACTCCACCCCTGCTCTGACAAAGAGCAGTCCGCCCCACCCTCATGCTGCAGCAGCAGCAAAGAATAAAATGCTAATAAAATCGTGTTATGATCATTTTATTTTTCCTTTCTATTACTGCTGCACAGCAGCAGTGGAGCAACGCTCCTCCACCTTAGCCGAGGAACCGCCACTCGCATCTGGTGCAGTGGCACCAGAGCATGGGGCTTCAAACGGTCCCCATGCCTGTTTTTTCCTACCCAAGCAGGTGACAGAGGGCCTTGCTTGCATGAAGGTCCACGCCACTCTTTCTATCCACTGCTGTTTTCATGTCAGCTCTTCTCTGTCCATTGAATGTGGTTATTACTGCTTTTCTTGAGCGTTTAGTGTTTTTAAACTATTAACTTGCTTTCCCCTTCTTAGCTTCACAAACGTGGAGATGGACTTGCACGAGCTTAGCATCACAGAAGCCAGAGATTGAATAAAGCTCTCTAAAACTATGGGCTTCATTCACAATATTGTGATGCACAGCAGCGAGCAAGTCTTTGTGCTGCACTGCTGTGCATCAAAATAAAAGGGCATGGTTCTGCCGTATCTACAAGATACGGCCCATTCCTGTCCTTCTCTCCTTTGACGGTGTACAAACAGCAGTCGTTCGCCAGCGCAGACACCCCTGCATCATTTTGCAAGGATGCCTGCACTGAGGGGATGATTGTTTTTGTGGGAAGGGACACCGTCCTGCACAAAAACAATCATTAAAGGCATTTTCCTCTATCTATGCGTGCTCAAGTATAGTGACGCACTGGCGGTGTGATCGGTATGTAAATAACCCCCTATGTTTGCTTCACATTCTTAGCAACATAGGAGCCAGAGATTTAATAAAGTGTTCCTAAACTATGTGTGCTTCACAGGCTTAGCAACATAGGAGCCAGATATTTAATAAAGCACTCTAACACTATGATTGCTGCACTGTTATTTTTAAATGGATTTTATCATATTCGTAATAAAAGTCTTGGGAGTAGAAATCATAAGTTCACACACATATAATATAGTCAGGTATGAAATACTAAGTAAACCCTGAAGGAGCAAATATAACTAGGCACTTCTGTTATTACATAGAATCTAAATCATAAACTGCAAAACAATCAACAATGAAGACTTAAACAAGGCCAAAGGACAAAAGACACCAAACAAATAAATATAACTTTAATTATGTATGGTGTTCACTAGCGTAAAAAAAAGTCAAATGGAACTTTCTGAGGAAAACAGGTCCAGGAAATCTATTAATTCTCTCCCAGATCCATTTACTCTTAAAGTCAGTGTTTTAAATGAGCCTGTGCTCTCTGGTGCTGAGTACTGCCCTTTTTGAATTTGAAAGGGAAAATAGCAGAACTTCTCAGCAGGGGTGCAGTACCTTTAATGGATGAGTACTGGCAGTTCTCGGTAGCAAACAGTTACTCCAGGATAGTGAGTGCCTGCTCTGATATATTCCCATTTTTAGCACAGCTTGAAGTAGAGGAGTGATTTAAAGATGAGCAGGAATGGAAATTTTCTGATTTCGGGAGCAGGTCTTAAATATGAACGAGTACCTACTCGCAGAATACCCTTCACAATACTATTGACAAATTAGTGGAAATACCACTGGTGTATTCTCACAAAGATTCAAGACTTCCTGAACAAATTGTAGGATTTTGATTTGCTATTTCGTAAGTCTCAAGTTCTTCCAGCAAAACAAAACAAAAAAGCTTCTCAATTGGAAGAAAAAAAAAAGATTTTTATTTTGGTGATATCCTTCCAGTTAATGTAAGTTATTTTTTCTGAACAACTAGTACCACTTTCTCATGGCTGTGCAAATAATCTATCTATCTATCTATCTATCTATCTATCTATCTATCTATCTATCTATCTATCTATCTATCTATCTATCTATCTATCTATCTATCTATCTATCTATCTATCTATCTATATATATATATATATATATATATATACATATATATATATTATCTACTGGCGACCTATAGTTATAGTTACAACCTAGTTTCCATAGGAAATCTCAAAATTCTATTTTGAATAACTTTGGCGCCGGTTGACGAATCCTCGCGAAATTTTCAAAACTAATGGGGCGCTCCGTTCAGCTCCTACCCTGAAAGTCTCGGGGTGATTCGTCAAGCGGGGGCCGAGAAAAAGGGGGGTCCCAAAACACGTTTTCCCCATGCATTTTTCCATAGGACCTTTAGTCGCAGCTACAGCCCGAACGGCTGAACAGAATTACGTGAAATTTGGCAGAGAGGTAGCCATAAGGTCAAGGAAGTGCCTTTTGCAGGTCTGGTGTAAATCTGTTCAGTATTTCCTGAAAAAATAGCATTTTAAAGCATATCAATATCTATACGCGCGCACCGTGCGCGCACCCTGCCGTGCGCGAGCGCAATTCTGATTGGTTGTTAGATGTCGGTAAACATTCGAATTGGTCGAAACCAGGAAGTGTCGGCCGCCATTTTGTCTCTCGCAGTCTGAGGGGGTTAAAAAAAAAGGTGGAGAACGTGAAAAGGGGGCAGAGTGGACAGTTCCTGACCCCCTAGCCTTGGTCAGGGGGTCACAGAAGGACCCCCAAGGGCGAAAAAAACATTTATTTTTTTTTTTAAATCGCGAGGTGCGCACACGTTGTGCGCACGGCGAACCGTGGGTGCTTGGTGCGCGAAGCGCACCGAGCGCCCACAGCGCGCGCATGGTGCGCGCACGGTGCGTGCACGGTGAAAAACCTGAAAAATAAATAAATAAATAAATACATAACTTAGCATTTAAAAAACCGTACAAATTCACTGAAAAAAACATAGGTTTCACACACGTTATAGTTACGAATTAGCATTTAAAAAACTTGCAAATTCACTTAAAAAAACCATAGGTTTCACACATGTTATAGTTAGCTGGACATTTCACTCGTAAAAAACCAATGAAATTCCCCCGTTATAGTTACTGCAGGCAACTATAACTCACGCGACCGCAATCCTCTGCTGATGACGTCAGATATTACATCACTGATGACATATGTGTCTTTATGAAAAATAAATATTTGTAATATATGTATAGCTAAAGATTAATGGAAGAAGACATGGGTAAATAAGTGTCTAAATACAGTGATGTAATATCTGACGTCATCAGCAGAGGATTGCGGTCGCGTGAGTTATAGTTGCCTGCACTAACTATAACGGGGGAATTTCATTGGTTTTTTACGAGTGAAATGTCCAGCTAACTATAACATGTGTGAAACCTATGGCTTTTTAAGTGAATATATATATATATATATATTTATTTATTTATTTTTTCACAGAAAAAACCATAGGTTTCAGGGGTGTTATAGTTAGCTGGACATTTCACTCGTACAAAACCATAGAAATTCCTCTGTTATAGCTAACTATAACTCGCGCGCCCGCAATGCACTAATGATGATGTCACATATTATATCATTCATGACATGGTCCGTGACATCACTGATGACATCACTGATGACATCTCAAATGACATCACTGATAACAGCACTGATGACATCATCCAGTGAATGTGGTTTAGTTTGAAATTTAAATATGTATTATATATATACCAATCTGTATTGAAGATTGAGTGGATATATACCTGTCTGAATGGAGGATTTAGTAGCTGTCTGACTGTCTACTTAAGTGAGTAATTAAAAGTGTCTCACTTAATACATGGATTAGTAACTAAACTAAATGAATGTGTGCATCACTGTCTCTAATGTTGTATAACATGCTGCATCAGTTGGTCACTAACTGCATGAGTGTGTATATTAGTTATTGATTAGTTGGGTGAGTATTTGTATGGGACACTGAGTTTGTGTGTGGTTGGATGGGGTGTGTGTAACTCTATGCATAGATGTGTGAATGGTTGATTGACTAGGTGGATAGGTTTAGGAGTGCATGTGGAAACAGTTGTTTGGGTGACTGAGTGTATTTATTTGTGTGTTGGTGAGCGAATATATGTTTTAGTTGTACATCTTCAACAAAGTAGAAAAATAAAAGGCATTGTATGTGAGAGTTGGTGTATATAAATAAGTATATATAAGAGTCAGTGATTGTGAGAGTAACTATATGAATTAGTGTATAATTGTAATGGTGATTTTTTGACATATTAACTATGAGTTACTATGTGTTTGAATAAATTAGGTGTTGTGTGTATAATTGTGTAAGTGAGTAAATGTAAGTGTGATACATTTTTTTCATGAGTGAGTAGGATGACTGCATAACTGGCTAAGATGGCTGCTGATGTGTCAATGTCTATATATGTGTTTAAGTGCATTTGATAGTGTTCTATTAATTAGTGACTGCATGTATAAGTGATTCTGTTGTTGAATGGGTAGTTGTGTATGTAAACTTAGGAATCAGTGAGTGGGTACGTAGTAACTGGTATTGTTGTGTCAATGGTTTCAAATATGGTACTCTGTATTTTACAGTGAGTGATGAAAGGTTATACTAGTGTATGATGAGGTGTATCAGATTGTCACGTGGATGATGTCATCAGTGATGTCATCAGTGATGTCATTTGAGATCTCATCAGTGATGTCATCAGTGATGTCACTGAGCATGTCATGAATGATGTAATATGTGACATCATCAACAGTGCATTGCGGGCGCGCGAGTTATAGTTCGCAGAATTAACTATAACGGAGGAATTTCTATGGTTTTGTACGAGTGAAATGTCCAGCTAACTATAACACCCCTGAAACCTATGTTTTTTTCTGTGAATTTCTAAGGTTTTTTAAATGCTAATTTCTAACTATAACGTCTCTGAAACCTATGGTTTTTTCAGTGAATTTCAAAGGTTTTTTTAAATGCTAATTTTTAAGTGTAATAGTAGTTATACCTATTTTTTGTAATGATTTTCTAGTTTTTTTCCTGTTTATTTATAAATATTTTATTCATTAAATAACATTATATATTTTTATGAAAATTGCAAAAAAAAACTTTTTTAAAATTAAAACTGAAATAGTGTTTAATTGTTTTGTTTTCTTTTTTTCTTTTAATATATTTATATTATTTTCTTTTTTAATTTTTTTTTCCCCAAAAATTTTCGGGGTCGCGCACCCAAAGCGTACACATCACGGTGGGTGCGTCGATTCTAGCCGCCATTTTGGAAACGTCGTGAAGGATCCGCGTACGTTGAGCGATGGCTGCGTGTTTTTCAGTTACATCATATACATTTAATATTATGTGATGTGCGCGATTGGTATACGACAAGTCCGCGACTGCTGCTCCCGCGCATTTGTGACACATGCGCATAACGGTACGCGATGCTTGCGCGGTGGCGGGTCCCGCGTGACGTCATATATGTGCTGGGGCGCGCTGGAAATTTTTTTATGTACTAAAATGAAATGTATGTGTGTTTAATATACATATTAGGGCAAGAGACTATCTAAGATATTCATAAAAATAATATATTTGTACTTATAATAAACTTATCTTATTTTTAAATATATTTTTGCGAAGTCGCGTCAGGTGCGTGCTTCGTGAGCACAGTATGCGCGGATCCCATGTGACCTAAAAAAAAAGATTTCATTGGTCATAACATTTCCCACTGTAACTATTGAAGGACCCCACCCATTTTAATCATTCTTGTTGGAGCATCTTTGGAGAGACATCTCTTTTCCTACAAAAACCCTTTTTACTTGGTTTGTTTGGTGTTTTAAAAAAAATATCAAACAAAATGGCACCTGGACAGCAGCAGCAGCAGGAGGAAGTATCTTCTGAAGAAGAATTCTTGCAGGAGACACTACGTCCACAGAGGCCGGAATCTGTCATGTGGAAATTCTTCACTTTTCCACCTGGAGAGAAGAAAGTAAATGCGAGAAGGGTGACGTGCAAAATTTGTGACCCGAGTCCTGTCAAGAGGCAATATAAAAAAATACTCGTGTGGCACTGCTTCTATGTACAAGCATCTCCGGACCACACATCCTCTCAATCTTGCTCGGGAGGAAATGAGGCGAGCTGCTTTGAACCCCTCACCTGCTGTAGCAAGTACATCTGGAGCGTCCTCAGGAACACCTGCAATGGACATTAGGTCAGAATTCGCCTTTCTCGAGCAACACTGCGTGAAGTGTAAGAAACTTATATGCTTCGGTGAGCAGTCGGTGGATGCAGTTTGTGCTGCGCAACGCAACCATCGTTGTTAATTTTTTGGGGGGGTTTTGTTTTTGGAATGATAAGTAATTCCAAATGTTTCCTGTTTTATTCGTTCTTTTTTTTGTTCATTTTTTGAAAAAACCCCAAAAAATACAAAATTGTTCAAAAAATACAAACGAAAAAAGAAGAAACAAAAGTTCTTATCAGAACTACCTTATCTGGTTAAAGAAAGAACTATAATTGCAAGGTAATGTGTGAAAGTTTGGTTGAATATATGTATACAGCATGATTGACTGAAAGAATGCATTAGTAGTGTATGGTGAATTTATAGGTGAAGATTTATGAGGAAGTACTGCAGCGTGACACTACAAGCTCTTTAGCTGCTCTGCACTGTGGCACTTCCGAAGCACAGGGATGTGATATATGTACATGAATATGTTGCAACTCTGTGCTTCCCTCGGCACTGCTACACAAACTGCAGCCATGCGGTGATACAGGCACCCTTGCACCATGGTGCAAGGATGTCTGTGTTGTGTGGAGATTGTTTTTGTGCAGGAAGGGACACCTTCCTGCACAAAAACAATCAGTAAAGGCATTTTTCTCTTTCAATGTATGCTGTGGAATGCAGCATGCATTGAAAGAGGAAACAATTAGGAGAAATGAAAACAATTCTCCTTGTTGCGCCTTGCTACACCAACTCTAGGATGGCGCAGCATTCACACACATCTCCAGATTTACGATTTCTCATAAATATGGAGATGTGTCTTGTTCTATGGGTGCTGTGTGGGAACACCCACAGCAACACCTATGGGACGCCCCTTCAATGCAAAGTTCTGTGTATGAAGGGGTCGTATTTACAAGGAGAGAAAAACCATGCAGGGTGGCTTTTCCTCTCCTTGTAAATATGAAGGAGTGCCTGGCACCATCACTACGTTACAAAACGTGACATACTGGTGGCGCAGCGTGCTTGTAAATCTGCCCCATAAGTGCTTAGGTATTGGCAGACTGATACAATAAGAACATAGTGCTGGATGGGTGATTGAAGAATTGCATGAGACTGACAGGAGGTATCCTTCGCTGCATGGGTACGACTTCAGTATTTAATGGAGTGGACCAATAGTATGTCTCTGCTTAGAGATTTGTAGGGACTATGCACAGAATATTTTATGTGTACTTGTGTTGGTGCCTAGGTCATTTTATAAGAATACCACTAGTAACTGGAATGATGACAGTGCTGCAAACAGAGTGTACACTTAATTTATAAGTGCTTATGTATTGGTGGAGTGATAGGATAAGTAGATAGTGGTAGATAAGTGATTAAAGAAGTGCATGGGACAGACTGGATGATTCCTACACTGCATGATTTCTAACTGGGTATTTAGAAGAGTGTATCAATAGTATGCAGCTAGTTAGAGGTCTGCTTGGATAGTGCACAAAATATTATAGATGTGCTTGTGTTAGTAGCTAGGCCATTCCATAAGTTCATAACTAGTAACTAGAATAATTACAGTATTACAAACAGAGTGTTTAGTGAATTTATAAGTGCTTAGGTATTGCTGGAGTAATAGGATAAGTAGATAGTGCTGGATGGGTGATTGGAGAAATGCATGGGACAGACAGGAGGATTCCTACACTGCATAGGTACTAACTGGGTATTTAGAAGAGAGTATCAATAGTTTGTAACTGGTTAGTGGTGTGCATGCATAGTGTACAAAATATTGCACCTGCACTTGTGTTTTTGACTATGCCATTCCTTAAGTATACGACTAATAACTGGAGTAATTTCAGTGTTGCAAAGAAAGTGCGTGCTGAATTTATAAGTGCTTAGGTATTGGTGGAGTGATAGGATACGCAGATAGTGCTGAATGGGTGAATGGAGAAGTGCATGGGACAGACAGATGGATTCCTAGACTGCATAGATACTAACTAGGTATTTAGAAGAGCGTATCAATAGTATGTAGCTGGTTAGAGGTCTGCATACATAGTGTACAAAATATTGTACCTGCACTTGTGTTAGTGGCTAGGCCATTCCTTAAGTATATGACTAATAACTGGAGTCATTTCAGTGCTGCAAAGAGAGTGCATGCTAAATGTATTAGTGCTTAGGTATTGGCAGAGTGATAGGATACGTAGATACTGCTGGATGGTTGAATGGAGAAGTGCATGGGACAGACAGAAGGATTCCTAGACTGCATAGGTACTAACTGAGTATTTAAAAGACTGTATCAAAGCTATGTAGCTGATTAGAGGTCTGCATGCATAGTGCACAGAATATTGTAGCTGTACTAGTGTTAGTGTGTCTATGGTTTCGAGAATGGTAGTCTGTATTTTAGGATGTGAGGAGGTGCATCAGATGATCACGAAGATAATGTTATCAGTGATGTCATTTGAGATGTCATCAGTGATGTCATCAGTGATGTCAATGACCATGTCATGAGTGATGTAATATGTGACGTCATCAGCAGTGCATTACTTTAATCCAAAAATTGCAAACATCAACATAAACAATGGACTACACATTACTTTAAAGTGAAAGGCTACCAGCCTTATTAATCTGGGCACGTTGCGTATTATAATGGTTCTTACAGGAAAGAAAAGGAAAAAAGGGGTGTTAATATACACACACTATCCCTAAATAAAGTTCTAGTGATTATAGTTCCATTCCATTCACAGCTCATTTGTGATGTCATGAGTGATGTAACTGACCATGTCATGAATGATGTAATGTCTGCGGTCATTAGCAGTACATTGCGGGGGCGTATGTTATAGTTAGCTCAGGTAACTATAACTGCTGAATTTCACTGGTTGTGTATGAGTGAAATCTGAGTCTAACTATACCGTCCCTGTAATCTTTGTTTTTTTCAGCAAATTTCGATTTTTTTTTTAACGTTAATTAAGATGCATATCACAATGGATGGTGGGGGGTTGGAAGCAGGGCCTGGCATTGTGCTGCCCCCACCCAAGCTTGCTGCTCCTGCCTTCCCTCCTCCTAGCCATCCATTGTCCAAGTCCATGTCCCTGCTCCCTTATTACAGCCCTGTGTGGCCGTCGTTCTGCCACTGGCCTTCCCGCCTTCTCTGAACAGTTAGCTTGCTGCCCCATCCACCTCCTCCCTATCTTCTGTTGTCTGAATCCATGAACTAGCCTCCTCCCTCCTGCCATGCATGGTCTGATGTGCTGCCACTGCTCTCCATTTAGCATGATGTACCAGTCCACTCCTCCTGCCCTCCATTGCCCAATTCTATGCCCCATCATTGACCTCCTGCTTAGCCTCTGTGCTTAGCTTGCTGCCCCTATTCTCTTCCCCCCTGCCCTCTGATTTCTTTTTGCATGCCCCTGCTCCATCCTTTTTGCCCACCATGTTCCATGGACCTGCCACTCCTATCTACTCTGAGTGTTCTGTTGAGCTGCCTCTCCCCTCCCACCTGCCTAGCGTTGTCAGATGACTGTAACCTGTCCCTGCCACCACCACCCTGCCATTCCACATTCCATGCCCCTATCTCCTTCCTCCTGTCCTCCACGGTCCATTTTATTGCCACACCCTTCTGCCCTCCCTGGTCTGTTGTGCTGCAATTGCTCCTCCTGCCTGCCCCACATGGTCAGTTGTGAGGCCCCTTCCCCTGAACTCTCTTGTCTGTGCCCAGGTCCTGACCCTCCCTTCTATCCTCCATGGTCCTTTGTGCATGCCCCTGCACCCTCCTTCTTTCCCATCATAGCCATCTGTGCTGCCACAGCCCCTCCCACCTTCCCTGTGTGGTCAGCAAGCTGCCCCTGATCCCCTCCCACCTTCCCTCCATGGTCTGTGTGTATGCCATCATAGTCTCACTGTTGCTCTCCATGGTGTGTCTTGCTTCTAGTGCCCATCCTACCTGACCTCCATGGTCATCTTGCTGCTCCTGCCCTGCCCCCTTGCCCCCAGCCCTCTGTTTCCCTGTGCAGACCCTTATTCCCTCCCTCCTGGCTTGTCTGTTCCATTGTAATGCCCCTGATCCGTCCCTCCTGCCCTTTATGGTCTGTTATGCTGCAGCTTTCACTCCTGTCTGTCCATTATGGTCAGCTAGCTACCATTGCCTCTTTCCCCTCTGTTCTCTGTTGTCCATGTGCATGGTCCTGTCCCCTCCCTGTTGCTTTCTATGGATTGTTGTGCTGCACTCCCGTCCCGCATGCCCTGTGTGGTGTATTGTGCTGCTGCCAACCCTGATGCCTGCCCTGTAGGGTCAGTTTGGTGCACCTCTCCATGTCCCTCCTGTTCTCTGTTATCCGAGTCCATGTCTCTACCCCAATTCCTCCTGCCTTCCATGATCCAATGTACCATACTTGCTAACATTTTGAACTTTGTAAGAGGGAGATTTTGAAAAAAAGCTGGGGTATTGATTTTCCCCTTTGAGTTACATTGAAAAAGAGGAGATTGTAGACAAGAGAGAGATCAAATAAAGTCCATTTGAGCTTAAAAACATTGGACGTTTCCTGGCTGATTCAGGTCTGTTGGCATGTATGGTTGTACTACCACTGCCTCTTCCTTCTGCCCACAATGGTCTATTATATTGCCACAGCCTCTCTTGCCAGTCCTGTATTGTTGGTTTGTTGCCCCTGCCCCCCTTTCCACTGCCCTCCATAGTCTGTTGTGCTGCCAGTGCCCTTCCTGCCTGCCCAGCGTGGTCAAATTGTTACCTCTGCACCCTCCTACCTGCCTTCAATTTTCAGAGTCCGTGCCCCTGGCCTCTGCCTCTCAACAGTATCCTAATGAACAACTAGATTGCTAACATTCTATATTTATTACAAAAGTGTGGAACACCTGATGTCATCTGGATGTCATCAAAACTGTAATACCTAGAGCATTTCCTTTAGAAATTACATATATGAGAGGGTCTTATTTGCATCAAAATTATGGTTAGTGCTCTACAAAACGAAAATGAGGACATATTTTCTGAGTTTTCAAATAGTGACAAAGCACTTTTAAATTATTTGTTATCTTTATGTTTTTTCATCCAGTTGACCACTTGATTAAATGTTGCACTTAGGGGAGAGATTGTGGTGTTACTTCCAGAGCTGCAGATTTTGCAACTGGGGAACCAGGTTGGAGTTTCTGCTTTAGCTCAACATTCTGTGATTCTGGTCAAATCACTTAATCTCCCCATGTCTACAACCAAAATGAATTTGCTCTTGTGTGATGTAACCAATGCTCATGTAAAGCACTCCAATACCTGACAAGTATGCACTATATAAAACTGCAAAAACACAAAAAATAAAAAGTGTTTTGCACACTTCTGTCATTGGGCTACATGTGGGCTACATCTGGGTGATATCTGTGCTGCATTTGGGCTCTTGTGTCTCTGGTGGCCATCTTGGGAGATTTATTTGTTATGAAGTTTCCTAATTTCCTCATTTACTGCAGTCTCCTCAGTAGGAAATACTTTCAGTTTTTTACTTTGATTCCATCAAGAAGGTATTCAGATATGTCACACATTTGCCATACATTCTGAATGTTAGCACTCTAGTTGCTCATTAGATCACTGCAGTAAATCTACTGCTCACCAGGGAAGCCAGTCTGCTGCTGGTATTCAAAGTTCATGTTTCAGTCTGCATGTCAGAATTTTTTAATGAAATAGAAGTGGATTTGAGATGTCAAAATGTGCCCTAATTTTTCTTTCTGCAGCACTAATCATAATTTCTATGGCAAAAGGAACCCCCTAATTTTGTTCCTTTGCAAATTAAATGTTTTAAGTGTTACCACTTTATTCCAATCAAAATGGCTTCAGGTGTGCAATACGTTTGTCATAAGTAGGACTGTTAGCGCTCGAGTTGTTCTTTCGAACACTCTGGGAAGCTGCAGTAGAACACAAAGGAATCAACTGACAGTCTCTGCCCTTGTTGGATGTACATGTTTTACTGAGAATGTCAGACTTCATTTTCACATGACTGAGAAAGATAATGTGAATTTACAGAAAATATGCTCTCGGTTTAGCTTACAGATCACCTTCCAAACCTCTGTGGGAAAAGCATGAGAAAATAGTTTTCTCTCAAACATGATTCATGATATCCCAGCAGAAGGCCTTTTCGCATGGTAAAATCACCTTAGAACACACCACAATTCCTAAAATGAGTATGGTACCATCAACAAATGATTTATAATGTAACTAAAGTCTTAAAACCTTCTATTAACTGCAATGCTTTTTAATGAATTGCTATCATGTATATTGGTCCCAAGATGGCTGCCAGCACTTCTTGGATGAAGTGCTGACAGCCAATCAGATCTCAAAATGAGATGTGTGGTTAGGCTCCGCCCAGATATATATGTGATTTTACTTTTGATTTTCTCAGGAACTACTGAACGGATTTACACCATTTAACTAAAAAAGGCACAACTCTGAACCAAGGGCTACCTTTTTGCCAAATTCGGTGTAATTCCGTTCAGCAGTTCGGGCTGTAGCTGCGACTAAAGGTTCCTATGGAAAATTGCATGGGGAAAACATGTTTTGGGAGCCCCCTTTTCCTCGGCCCCCGCTTGACGAATCACCCCGAGACTTTCAGGATAGGAGCGGACCGGAGCTGGCCAAAAGTTTTGAAAATTTTGCGAAGATTCGTCAACCGGCGCCAAAGTTATTGGGAATAGAATGTTGCGGATTTCCTATGGAAAATAGGTCCTAACTATAACTACCTACTGGTGACTGCCAGTAGGCAATATATATATATATATATATAAATTATCTACTGGCGGTCGCCAGTAGATAGTTATAGTTAGGACCTATTTTCCATAGGAAATCCGCAACATTCTATTCCCAATAAGTCTGGCGCTGGTTAAAAAATCTTCGCGAAATTTTCCAAACTTTTGGCCAGATCCGCTCCGCTCCTACCCTGAAAGTTTCGTGGTGATTCGTCAAGCGGGGCCGAGAAAAAAGGGGGGTTCCAAAACGCGTTTTCCCCATGCAATTTCCCATAGGATCTGTTGTCGCAGCTACAGCCTGAACCGCTGAACGGAATGACACCAAATTTGGCGGGTAGTCCTCAGTTCAGACTCATGCCTTTTGCATAAATGGTGTGAATCTGTTCAGTAGTTCCTGAGAAACTTAGGGTAAAAAAGTTAGTGATATCTATGGCCGGGGAGGATCCGCGCACCCTACCCGCACCGTAAGCTCATCTAGATCAGACCTCAGGCAACAGGCATATCCCGCTAAAGCTTGCTGAATATAAGCATACTACTAAGGGAGAACTAATTAGTGGATTACTAAATGTCAGATCCCTCCCGAAACATGCCACCGAAATACAACTTCTGATCAAATCTAACAACTTGGATATTCTGTTCTTAACCGAGACATGGACGACGGCGGGAATGGAAGCAGAGCTGGGGCCGGCATGTCCGGTGGGATATAAGATTGTTCATAAACCCAGGACTACGGGACGAGGTGGAGGAATAGGAATTATCTTCAGGGAAGAGTTAAATGTTGTAACATTGTGTATCGATACGGTCTCATGTGCTGAGGTTCTTGGGATATCGATCAGACATGATTCAGGCCATTGCCTCACAGGCCTAATTTGCTATAGGACACCGGGGCACATCAATGCAACGCAACAGCAGGAATTGATCTCTGTTATCAGTAACATGGCAATCTCACATAGCAGACTGCTGGTACTCGGAGATTTTAACCTGTGGGACAGCGACCAACTACATATGGCCTTTTACAATATTATACAATCCTGTAACAATCTAGGTCTGAAACAATGGATAACCACTCCCACACATAGGCAAGGAAATATACTGGACTTAATATTTGCTGCAGAGGACCTCATTACTATGGGAATAACACTACCAGTAGACTGGTCAGACCACCATCTCCTACTTTTTAACATCCATACCTTGATTAATATAGGACCAACAAACGTGCAGACCAGGACCTTTATTAGCCGTGACTGGAAGGGTCTGCAAAAAAGGAAAGAGGAAGGGAAGCTCGACTTCGGTCAAGTTGGGAACTCGTTTGATCTAGAGAACGATATTACCACTAATTTTCATTTACTATGTAAAGAGGTAACTAGGAAACTTGACGATATAGCACCACTGAAAGCTATTAGAAAAAGAGGAAAACCCTCCGCGCCCTGGTATACGGACAAATTAAAAGAACTGAAAAATGCCTGTAAAAAGGCGGAGAGGCTTTGGAGAAAAAATTATCTAGAGCAGGAGAAACTGATCTGGAGGCAGATAATTGTGCAGTATAAGAAAGAGATCACCATAGCCAAAGTAAACTACTTCGCAGACCTAATATTAAGCAGTTCCAACAAATCTCGTGACACTTTTAGGATAGTCAAAGAGCTGTCCCATCCTGAATGTGCCAACAGCCAAATTAAGCCCTCACAAGAATTATGTGATGGTCTAGCATCCTTCTTTCAGGAAAAAATCACCAAAATTATCGAGGGTATGAAGGATGTATCCATTCCTTTAGCGCAGTATAACAATAACATCGAGAATAGGGAGAAGAGCGAAGGAAATGTAAGACGCCCCACCCCAAAGGCCATCTTGGAGAATTTTGAGACTCCGACAGATCAAGAGTTTATTAGAACAGCCCTTAATATAACATCAGGATCCCCTTTGGACCCTTTACCTCACAAAATAGTAAAGGATTTCGGGGACGAACTCTTTCCAGCACTTCGACAGCTGTGTACTCAATCCCTTGACACAGGCACTGTACCAAAGGACTGGAAATTGGCGGTTGTTACCCCCCTGCTGAAAAAATCAAATCTAGACCCGAATTGCTATAGAAACTACCGACCTATATCGCTCCTGCCATATCCAATCAAGATCATGGAGCGGCTGGTCAGCAGGGCACTAGCCCTCTTCCTGGAAACTAACAACATCCTTGAAGAGGAGCAATTCGGTTTCAGACCAGCTCATGGAACCGAGTCAGCTCTACTGACGGTTCTGGACGATCTACGAATGAGGGCGGACAGGGGAGAGTCAGCAATCTTAATTTTGCTGGACCTGTCTGCCGCATTCGATACGGTGAGTCATGACATCCTGCTGACAAGATTGAAGAGCATTGGAGTTGGGGGAGCTGCGCTCGACTGGTTTCACTCCTATCTGACGGACAGATAGCAGGCAGTAGCAATTCCGCCGTACCAGTCAGAGTTTGTTACAGTTCCACATGGGGTCCCACAGGGGTCTGCAATTAGTCCGATACTTTTCAACGTTTATATGCAACCCCTGATGGGCATCATCAAGGCTCACGGCATAAGCGTGATCAACTATGCGGATGACACGCAGCTGATGATTTCTCTTGATGGTGCCCACGCAGACTCACTTGAGACTTTTCACACCTGTTTGTTGGAGATGACATGCTGGTTAAATCAGAACTCATTACAATTCAACAGGGACAAAACCGAAATAATGCATTGCAAAGTAGGTAGAATCACTAGAAGTCTTCCCACGGACTTCTGGCCCTTGGAGCCAGGCGAGTCATTAACTCCAGTGAAAGCAGTGAGTGAGGAACCTCGGATTTAGTTTCAATGACAGTCTGAGTCTAGAGACCAATGTCAATAAGCAGGTTAGTAGCTGCTTTGCCTTAATGCGAGGACTTCGAAAGCTGCTGCCCCTTTTACCAACACAGGTTAGAGCCACTATAGTCAGGAGTACCATTCTCAGCCGCCTGGACTACTGTAATGCTTTGTTACTGGAATCCCCTGCCTATCTGATTTCCAGACTTCAGAGCATCCAGGCGGCTGCAGCAAAATTGGCACTATCCCGAGGGCGAAGATCCTCTACTACCCTCGCTTTGGCCGATTTACACTGGCTACCTATACACCAGAGGATCCTTTTTAAATCCTTATGCACGGTCTTTAAGGCAGTGCATGGGATGGGCCCCCGGCCACTTCAAAACAAATTTAAGTGGTATGAACCCACTCGGTCCCTTCGATCCTCTTCTTCTAATCTTATAGGCATACCAAGGATCAGGAAAGCCACCTGTGGGGGCAGAGCCTTTAGCATTGCGGCAGCTCATCTGTGGAATAGACTTCCTATTGACATCAGGAAAACAGATGAACTGATGGCTTTCCGGAAAAAGGTGAAAACATGGCTTTTCCCTAAAATCTAACCATTTAGTTTCATAAGATATCCCTTTGCCCCTGATGCACAGCGTTTCTTTTCAGCTATATGTACACAGCGCCAGGATGCCCGTAGGGTTGCAGAGCGCTTTACAAATGCCATAAATAAATAAATAAATCCACCCCGAACCGAGCGCGCACACTCCCAATCACGCGCTGAATGCTAATTGGCTGTCGAGTGTCTGTCTACATTCGAAACCAGGAACTGTTGTCGGACATTTTCTGCCTCGGTAGAAGCGAAGCTGAAGAAGCAAGGGGAATAAGTGTGTAAAACATATAAAGGGGGCAGAGTGGAAATACTCTGACCCTCTAGAGGTGCTTAGGGGGTCCCAGAAGGACCCCCTGGGGCCCCTTTGTTTTTTTAAAAGGGTGAAATGCGCGCACGGTGCGCGCATCCTATCACGTTGGGTGCACGGATTCACTCACGTTGGGTGCGCGGATCCAAGAAAAAAAAATTGAAATTTTTGGGAGATAAAGATCAAGCTTAAGTGTTTTGTTCTTGAGTAGCTCTAAAAAGAGCCGTTGTGTTCATTGAGAATTTTTGGTACTTATAAGTAAGTACCTATACAGAGTCTAAAGTTGTTGAGGAAGACTCTGTTTCCTTCATCAGTAAAGTGTACTCCATCTCTCCTATACATCTCTTGCATATGAAAGCGCAGATTGTTATTGTAAATGGACCCCATTCTATAGACTCGGAGAAAAGCAGAAACAGATTTATTCACATGTTTCCTAGCTTTCTCAATTTGTGGACAAAAATGATCAGACCAGTTCCATTTCTGCCTTTGGCATATGTTAGAATACACAAAGGCAGTTTTGGGGAAAAGTGAAATTCGTTCTGCAAAGGTGTCCTTCATAAGGATTTCCAGACCTACCCCAGTCAAAGTGCCTAGGTCATTGCCACCACAGTGCACTATTATGAGGTCAGGGTGTTGGATATGCATGAAGGACTTCACCAATGGCATCAATTGGTACCACTTTAACCCTCTCTGTCCAATCCATTTAATGTCTACATTTGGCAAACCTAGGTCTTTGTGAATGCCTTTGTTTTCTGCATAACTTTGGCTCCAGAAAACATAGCTGTGTCCCACAATCCACACTCTAAGCATCTTGAAAGGAGGTCTGGATGCACTCAGATGGTCTCTGTAAAAAAAATGGCAGTTTGGAAAGTAAGATGTTTCTAAAATGGTGGCTAAGATGCAGTTTTGAAAAAAGACAAGAAATCATTGGTTGTTTGATAAACTTCTACACTGAAAGGTAGGGTGTATATTTCTGTTTTTTAAACGCATGATTCTTATTGGTTAACAAACACTGATTGCAAGGAACATTATATATGATAAGCTGTTATGCTGAAAAGTCAAGCACACTTGCTGTCTTGATTAGCAACATTGTGTGCTGAACTTGTGACCTGTGTGCTCAGTACAGTGTTCCATTACCTGTTTCTATGGTAACGGGCAGAAGGCAGATTGGGGGAAGGGTTCAAATTTATGTCATTTGGAAAGGGTTGAAATGTTTAACCAATAGAAATGTGTGTTTGCTTTTGAATTTATGTGGGAAGGAATGTGATTTGATGTTTACATGTATATGTGTGGAAAATGAGAGGGAAACTTTGCCATTCTTTGGTTCTGCTGACAGGTGCACAGTGCAGAGATTCTGTATAAGAAAATCTGGTGTGTGACTGATATCTGGTGTGTGACTGATATACTTCTTAATCTACAAAACAATTGAAAGGTGAGTTATTTAATTGTGAGGGAATGTATGTAAACTATTTTGATTTTAATCAGACTAATGTATTTCTCCTGCTAAAGTGTAGGGAGTACTTTTTTTCTCTACAATCTTATTGACAGTGTGTGTGCATGTCGAAACCATTCTGTGATAAGCATTTGTGTTTTTCATGTGTTTGCAGACAGATAACTGTGTTGTTTTTATATTTTGGTAGAATTAGAAACCAGTCATTGTTTATGAATTGTGAAATGAGTTATGTTTCTACACTAAAATGTAGTACTCCTTCTAGATGAAGAAATGTGTTTTGGTATAGTGCAAGGGATAGTGCTGTTTGTCTAGAATCACACAGTGAGTCTGGGTGCATTTGGGAACCACTGTGAGAGAAGCATTTGGTAACATCGTGTATTTGCTGACAGATAACTGTTTTAAAACCTGTCTTGTTGTCAAGTTTTAGTAGCATTAGAAGGCAGTTTTTGCTTATGCTTTGATTAAATGAGTCAGGCTTTTACTCTAAAGTGCAGTTCTGAAATATGTAGTTTGTGTGCAATCCCCTTACCTCTTCCACTGTAGTGAATGAGTTTTGGTAAACTCCTAGGAATAGTGATGCTTGTCTAGAATTACACTGTGAGTGTGTGTGCTTTTTGGAACCACTATGAGAGAAGCATTTGGTAACATCATGTATTTTCTGACAGATAACTCTTTTAAAACCTGTCATGTTGTCAAGTTTTAGTAGCATTAGAAGCCAGTCTTTGCTTATGCAATGATAAAATGAGTCATGCTTTGACACTAATGTGCTGTACTTTGATATGTAGATTGTGTGTAGTCTCCTTACCCCTTGCACAGTAGTGAATGAGTTTTGGTAAGCTGCTAGGGATAGCGTTGCTTGTCTAGAATCACACTGTGAGTCTGTGTGCATTTGGGAACCACTGTGAGAGAAGCATTTGGTAACATCATGTATTTGCTGACAGATAACTGTTTTAAAACCTGTCTTGTTGTCAAGTTTTAGTAGCATTAGAAGGCAGTTTTTGCTTATGCTTTGATTAAATGAGTCAGGCTTTGACTCTAAAGTGCAGTTCTGAAATATGTAGTTTGTGTGCAATCCCCTTACCTCTTCCACTGTAGTGAATGAGTTTTGGTAAACTCCTAGGGATAGTGGTGCTTGTCTAGAATCACACTGTGAGTCTGTGTGCATTTGGGAACCACTGTGAGAGAAGCATTTGGTAACATCGTGTATTTGCTGACAGATAACTCTTTTAAAACCTGTCATGTTGTCAAGTTTTAGTAGCATTAGAAGCCAGTCTTTGCTTATGCGTTGATTAAATGAGTTAGGCTTTGACACAAAAGTGCAGTCCTGAAATATGTAGATTGTGTACAGTTCCCTTACCACTTCCACAGTAGTGAATGAGTTTTGGTAAACTCCTAGGGATAGTGGTTGTTGTCTAGAATCACACTGTGAGACTGTGTGCATTTGGGAACCACTGTGAGAGAAGCATTTGGTAACATCGTGTATTTGCTGACAGATAACTGTTTTAAAACCTGTCATGTTGTCAAGTTTTAGTAGCATTAGAAGCCAGTCTTTGCTTATGCATTGATAAAATTAGTCAGGCTTTGACACTAAAGTGCAGTACTTAAATATGTAGATTGTGTGCAGTACCCTTACCTCTTCTAGACTAATGAATTAGTTTTGGTAAACTCCTAGGATAGTGTTGCTTGTCTAAAATCACACTGTGAACTGAAAATTTAAAAGTTTTACCCAGGCACTGTCCTAGCAGTAGTCTGATGATTTAGTCAGTTTCCAAGTACTCATATTGTGAACCATACATTACCACATAGACTGCTTCAAATGTCTATGCAGTATGCATGCAGTCTTCTAACATACTATACACTTGTCTTTCACATCTTCAATTCCCTTGTCAGTATCTATACAGTCCAGCAAACATCCTGTCACTTCCTTTGCACTCCTCTAGTGACCCATTCAGTACCAAGTACTAATCCATTCACTGTACCAAAAGCCAACCACCTATAAATTCACCCATGCACTCTCCTTGCTGTACTCTAATCATTCAGTCAGTACCCAAGTACTCATGCAGTGAGCCAAGCCTTAGCAGATAGACTGCTTCAAACGCCTATTCACTATGCATGCAGTCCTCTAACCACATACACAGTTGTTTTTCACACCTTCAATGCCCCAGTCAGTATTCATTCACTTCCAGCAAACACATTGTCACTCCATTTGTACTCCTCTAGTGGCCCATTCAGCACCATGTACTAATCCATTCACTGTGCCAAAACCCAAACACTTATAGATTCACCAAGGCACTCTCCTTGCAGTACTCTAATCATTCAGTCAGTGCCTAAGTATTCATGCACTGAACCACCTACATACTTGTTTTTCATACCTTCAATTCCCCAGTCAGTATATATACACTCCAGCAAACACCCTGTCAGTCCCCTTGCACTTCTCTAGTGACCCATTCAGTACCATGTACTAATCCAGTCACTGCGCCAAAACCCGAACACTTATAAATTCACCCAGGCACTCTCCTTGCAGCACTCTAATCATTCAGTCAGTACCCAAGTACTCATCCAGCGCCTCATGTCTTAGCACATGGACTGCTTCAAACCCCTATCCACTATGCATGCAGTCTTCTAACCACCTACACACTTGTCTTTCACACTTCAATTCCCTAGTCAGTATCCATACAGTCCAGCAAACATCCTGTCACTCCCTTTGCACTCCTCTAGTGACCCATTCAGTACCAAGTACTAATCCATTCACTGCGCCAAAAGCCAACCACTTATAAATTCACCCAGGCACTCTTCTTGCTGTACTCTAATCATTCAGTCAGTACCCAAGTACTCATGCAGTGAGCCAGGCCTGCTTCAAATGCCTATCCAGTATGCTTGCAGTCCTCTAACCACCTGCACAGTTGTCTTTCACACCTTCAATTCCCCAATCAGTATTCATACACTTCTAGCAAACACCCTGTTACTCACCCAGTGTGTCTCCTTATAGTACTATAATCATTCAGTCAGTTAGCATGTAGTCTTTTAGTGAGGTAGGATTTAGGGCATGAACTGCTTCAAAGTAGCATGCACTATGCATGTAGTGTTTTAACTATCGTCACACTTGTGGTTCAGGGCTATAGTTTCTTAGTCAGTTTTTATATAAAATGTGTTTGTACAGTAATGGAATAGTATAAATTTGAAAGTTATTAATATACATTTATTTGTGATTCTTTTTTACAGATACTGTTTTTCAACGTTAAAATAGAGAAATCATGCCAGAAAAAAAAGAAAAAGAAAAGAACAGAGACAGGAGGATTATTTGAAGAAACATCAAGTATTGAATGTAGAAGATAATGTGGCTAAAAGGAAAAAATCTTCTGGTAAGATCACGAAGCAATTTATTAAAACTGTTTGTAGGAGCAAACAGAATGTAGATAATGCTGGAACTACTGAGAATTCTTCAAGTAAGAAAAAACTTCAAAATAAGAGGAAAAGTAAAAAAGCAAATGGTCAGTCAAAGGTGATTAAGTATGGTAAAAGAAGGCAAAATCAGTATAAGGAATTACGCAAAAAAATATTTGACAAGAGAGTAGTGCATAATTTGCTGAAAGATGTGAAGAAATATAAAAAGAGAGCTTTATTTTATAAAAGGAAGAAGCATATTGAAAACATTGTGGAAAAGGCTTTTGAAATAAAAAGGAAACTGTTTACTTTAGTATTAAACAGAATTCGATCACTACATAAACCAATCCATGTAATGAAAGCCAAAAGTAGGAGGAAAAGAGTTATTAATTAAAAAAAAATGTGATTTTTTTGGGGAGAATGGAAACACAGTTCCAGTTCAGAGCCTTTTTTTAACGAAGAGAGGTATTCACTGAGCGAAAAATTATTGTATGCAGTTGACACCAGTGGTAGAGGTTATGAGGTTAGCGACGGTTGTCCAATTGAGAAAGAGAAAATGGTTGAATGACATGCAGAAGAAGTGATAGCTGATGAAGTTTTAGGGAGACGTGCTAAAAACCCTGTGTACACTTGGGATTGCAGTAGTGTTTGCAGTGTACGACAGGAATCTATTGAAAAATGATGTCGTTTTTACGAGCCTATACTAAAAAAAGTGTAAAACAAAAGATTAAGCTGTTGCAAGGACTAGACCCTTGCAGAGTGAGAAAACATACTGGTTTGAAAGGTCATTCTCTGGCTCGTCTTTCTAGGAAAGTTTGTCAAAGTGATTTTCACCATTTCAGAATGCTGGCAGTACAGCATACTTTAATGCGGAAGTTAGTGAGAAGGTTGTATTATGCAAAAAGTCCAGCACTAAAGTTAAGTGATTTGAACAGTGCTCTTTTGCGTGGGTCAGTATCAGATGTGAAGCAGGTCTGTGATGATATTGAGTTTTGTTACTTTGGTCCTCAGCAAGAGAGTGAAGAAACTGACACATTAGTAGAACACAATGTTGAAGACAATGTACAACCCGTAATTACAGAAAAATTTGAGGATGAAATCACAAAGTTTAAGGTAATTTCAGGTGAAAGACTAAATGTTTCTTGTATTTGTTGTCGGCGAAGTCACTATAAAAATCAGACTAGGGGTGTCAATCTGTATTTAAAAAGTGAAATAGAAGATAATGATAAGTGGATGGAATTTGCAACTTATTTGCTGGTAGAGAATTGTTTTGATTTGGGATGTGAGCAGCGTATTTGCAAATATTGTTATAACAAATTAGATGAGAATAAAATGCCTGCTAGAGCTGTTCATAATAATCTAGAGTTGGTTGCTATTCCTCCAGAGCTGATAGATTTAAATATGTATGAGCCTATTCTTATACAATGTGTTCACCCGTTTCAGGCTATTGTTCGTATGGAGCCCAAAACAGGTAAATTACCTCCATCAGAGTTGTAAAGAGGATTGAAAGGAAGAGTTGTGTATTCACCGTTAGATTTAAGGAAAAATATTGAAACTATTGGTGTAGACCATGCAGAAAATGAGCCACTAGTCATTCTAGTTAATGGTGTTCCTACTAAGAATAAGAACATTTGGCAAGAGTTAGTGGATGTTAGAAATGTAAAAAAGGCATCATTGTATCTGTTAAAAAATAATGAGTACTATAGAAATGTGTTTGTAGGAGAAGAAGAAATAGATTTAGCAGAAGATACTGAAACATTTAGTGGACAAATAGAAAAAGTGGACATGTCCAGATGTGAAGAAATCTATGAACATTACAGTGTACATCCACTTCATTCCAAAGAGGTGATGGGGAATACAATTGAGTTGTTTCAAATGAAAAAAGCAACAGGAAGTCCCATGAGTGTATGGGAAGAGAGCTTGGAAGCTCGTTGTTTCCCGCAGTTGTTTCCAACAGGAAAAGGTGGACGATATGATGAGCGTCCTGTGCAGATTCCTGCATCTGAATTTCGGACAACAAGATTATATGCAGAAGATCCAAGATTTCGACAATGTATCCCTTATATGTTTCATCTTCTGTTTGAAAGTGACTTGTCTGGACTTTCATATGCAGTAAATCACATTTTAAAAACTGGAATGCATCTTCAAAATGTAACTGCAAAGGATTTTATGGATAAAGTGCATCAGAGAGATGATCTTTAGAATCTCAGTTGATTAATCTGATGGCATGTCAGCGTGGGACTAATGAATATTGGTACCGTCGACATGGAAAACTGAAATGTATGCTACGGAACTTAGGAACTCCTACATGGTTTGTTACACTAAGCTGTGCTGAGTATGCTTGGGATGATTTACTTGAATTTCTTCGAGAGGCAAATTCCAATATACAAAATATTGAATACAAGACACCTGGAGAATTGTGCTCTTTGGATCCTGTCAATGTATGCAGATATTTTGATAATAGATTTGAAGCTATGATGTCTTTCATCTGCAATAAAAAGAATCCTCCTCTTGGAGAAGTTGTGGATTTCTTTTGGAGAAAAGAGTATCAAGCAAGAGGTGCTCCTCACATACATATGTTGTTATGGATCAAGGACGCCCCCAAATTTGGAACAGATTCAGAAGAAACTGTTTTGTCTTTCATTGAAGATTATGCTACATGTGCTCTTCCCAATAGCAGAGAAGATAAAAACTTAAAACAACAAGTCTTACGATTTCAAAGCCACAGGTGTGGAAAATACTGTCGACGAAAGTACAAGTCAAAGGATAAGTTCTATACCAAATGTCGTTTTGGATTTCCACGTCCTGTATTATCCAAAGGAAGAGTGAACAGTTTTATGTCAGCTATGCGACATACCATCACAAGAAAGTCTCCGAAAAACACCTACAACTTAAGAAGAAGCAAAGAATCGAAATACATAAATGACTACAATCCAGTTATTTTATCCATGTGGAACGCTAACATGGATATTCAGTATGTTGCAGACAATTCCATTGCTGTTGTTCGATATTTAACGTCTTACATTACTAAATCAGAAAAGACTGAATTGAAAGTAATGTGGGAAGAGATTTCTCACGAGAAGACTCTAAGTAAGAAATTATACAGTTTCAGTTTGAAGATGTTATCGCATCGTGAAATTGGAGCATATGAATGTTCAGATCGGTTATCATCTGCAAGTCTATATTCCAAAAGTAGAAGAATCATTTGGGTGAGTCTAGGTCCTGCAGGAATGCGAAATCGGGTACTGAAATCTGTTCAAGAAATTGAATACTTAGCAGAAAATGAACCAGAAAGTACAGATATTTTGAAAACGAATATGTTGGACACATACTACCCAAATAGAAGTCATCATCTTGAGAACATGTGTCTCTATGAAGTGCTGCAAAACTACACTTTTAAACGGAATACTACAGAGAACATCAACGATGGAAAATATGCAGTGATTGGTTCCGAAGGATGTCTGGTGAAACAAAGAAAAGGAAATTTAAAGAATCACAGGAAAATGAGTTGCGACACTGCTGACAAAAGGGAATTTTACTATTTAGCCCTTTTGCAAATGTTCAAACCATGGCGTTCAGAACTGGAATTACTTGGAGATTTTCCCAGCTATGAAGATTCATGTATTGCTTCTAAAGATAGCATAAAATGCAGTGCTTTCACAAATTATGTCAAAATGTTGAATGATGAAATTGATCAAGAAGCTACAATTGCAGCTGAGATTGCTAGAGACAGTTCTCAAGTCAGTCAAAGTTCTGCTGCACTGAGTCGAGATCCACTAGGACAACCAATTGTTGAAAATGAAGCAGCGATTGCAATGAATAAGGTGGAAACAGCAATGTTTCAAGCACAAGAAGATGCAATACAGTTAGGAAACTTGGAAGAACAACTAAATGTTGAACAGAAACAAATAAATCAGCAAGTGAAAGAGCAGATTGACCATGGATTACTTCATGAAAAGAGAGGGTGCTCATGTACATCATTTCAACCTATCCGAATGTATGTGAGTGGTCAAGCTGGAACAGGAAAAAGTTTCTTAATTAAAGTAATTACAAGTTATCTGCAGAAAACAACTCATTCGCATTTGTCTTGTGTTGTCACTGCTCCAACTGGGTTGGCAGCACATAACATTAAAGGAATTACTTTACATCGTTTACTAATGCTGCCAGTAGAGCATGAGAACAAATTGGAATACCACAAGCTATCTGGAGAAGCTTGTTGTGAAGTTTCAAGAGTCCTGAAGAAAATGAAACTTCTCATTATTGATGAGGTGAGCATGGTCTCAAACTTGATGCTTGCCTTTGTGCATTTAAGAATGCAGCAAATTCTTAAAACAGAGTATGACGTGTTATTTGGAGGAAAACACGTCATAGTTTTTGGAGATCTACTGCAACTGACTCTAGTAAAAGGACAACCGGTATTTAAAACACTTGCCCATGAAGATACCAGAAAGTCTCTTGGCAGTGTTGGTAATGTGAACATTTGGAGTAATTTTGAATACAAAGAACTGACAACAAATATGCAACAGGCAAATGATGCTGAATATGGAAGTATTCTTCAAGATATAAGAATTGGAATTCTTTCAAAACAAGGCAAACAAGCTTTGGAGAGTCGATTACTTTGCAATGTCTTTCCAAATGAAAATGCAGTTCCTGCAAAAGTGTACGTGGAAATTGCTAAAAATAAGTCAGTGATTTGCTTAATGCCAACACTGCGCGAGTGTTCCATATTCAACGAAGAATTATTGAAACTGGAAAATGAAGAAATTGTAAAAATGTAAGCCATCGATAAAATACTGCATGAAGGAATCACTATTATTTTGACGGGAAAGTTGAGATCAAAACTGGATTGTTTAGAAAAAAAAATATCTGAAACTGCTGGTTTAGAAAAGACACTATATGCGTGTGTAAACTGTCGGGTAATTTTAAGGCGTAATTTGGATGTAGAGAAAGGTTTAGTTAATGGTGCAATGGGTAAAGTGGTGGATTTTGTGAATTATACGAAAAAAGAAGGAATTGAATTTTTAAAAATTAAATTTGATCAGATTGATGAAGTTAAAGAAATTGGTCGTTGTTCAGTTCGTTTTTTGCTTGTTAAAGATTTATATGTCCGTAGGAAACAATTTCCATTTTCTCTGGCATATGCAGTGACTATTCATAAATCTCAAGGATTAAGTGTTGACAGTGCATTGGTGAACATTGGATCTACTGTATTTAAAGAGGGTATGGCATATGTTGCTTTGTCGCGAGTCAGAACATTATCTGGTTTGTTTTTGATTGATTTTGATGAGACAAAGGTTACTGCAGATGCAAACTGTGTAAAAGAGTATAATAGGTTAAGAAGGGTGCATGCTCCAAATTTAGGTCAATATCCTGTATTTGAAAAGCGTGTGGTTGGTCGAAAAAGAAGGTTAGAGAATATCTGTTCTGAAGGTGTCAAGAAGGGAAAAGAACAAGATAATGTTGTGATTGCAGGTAAAAAGAAATTGCACACTGTTGAAGAGATTGTTGGTTATCAGTTTGAAAATAGTTCTGGTGTCAACTGCTATGCTAATGTAGTGGTCGATGTTGTTTTTTATTTGGAAGGTTTGCAAGAACAAATTATGCAGAATTGGGAAAAAAGATTTTGTTCTCTGTTGCATTCTGTTTATGAAAAATTGACAACAGATAGAAGTAAAATACAATCTGTTTCAGATGTTCGTAGTCTTTTGGATGTGTGTTCTGGTTCTACACAATTTACACAAAATATCCAACAAGATGCTCAGGAATTTTTAATGTATATGCTTACCATTTTTGAAAATGAAGGTGTAGAAATAGAAAATATTTTTGGCCTTTCTTACAAATGGGACCATTATTGTGAAAATTGCATGGATACATGTAGACACTGATAGATTTCTGTATTTAACATTACCAGACTGTAAATCAGTGTCTTTCAATAAATTATTTAAAGGTGCAATTCAAAACATGGAGTGTAGCCAATGTAAATCAGAAATGGTATCCACATTATTCTTAACAAAATATGGAAAATACATAATTTTAATGATGCAACTTTGTACAGCTGACGGAAGAAAATTGGATACTTTAATAAAGCAATTTGTAGCAGCACAACTATCAATATCAGGAGGGACTTTTGTAACAATTGCAATAATTTTCCATTATGGTCCTTCCACCACATCTGGACATTACACTGCCTATCTAAAATGTGAGAAAGGCTGGACACTTTGTAACGATTCCCAGTTGGTTTTTAAACAACGTTTGCCTAGGGAATTACAAAATTCCTACCTAATATTTTTAAAGTCAAAGTTTTAGGAAGATAATTCACTCTCTGAGGAATTTATTATTATAATTTAATAGGACTACCATTGGACAATTTACATAATGAAGGAGTGCAAAAATACCATTTGGCCTCAAGGAAAGGTATATTTGTGAAATATGGACTTTTTGGTGGTCATTGATTCGGTGAATATTTTAATGCGGCAATATTTACATTTTTTATAAGTTAAAGTTATAACATTTTGTAAGCTGTAAGCATTTCATATATGTGTGATTTGTATTTTCTGGTATTTTACTGAGAATAGTATGTTGTTTTTTTTTTAACAATCTTTCTGATTGTTTTTTTTTTGCCCGCTGTTAAGTGATGAGTACGATTGAAATCACTATTTCTAGTGAAATTCAATATATTCTGAGAACAGCAAAAAAGGCAAACAAATTATGCTGTGTTTTAAAAAATGTATTATTACATGTTATAATTTTTTTTTTCTTTTCTTTCACAGATCCAAATTTTAAAATAAGCAATTTATATGAATTTAGATTGCAATCTGAAAAAAATGTATACCATTTTTTATTTCTATTACTGTGAAGGTAAGTTTAACCAAGTCTCAATATGCAGACTGAGAAGGTCTGCAAGAAGCGACAAAGTTGAAACACGTTTCTAAAAACACTCTGTTTATACCTATGTAGTTTTGAAATCTGACCATAATCAGATATCATGTGACCTGCAAAAAAAGAGATTTGAGGGGTTCATAATATTTCCCATTGTACCTATTGAAGGACCGCAATCATTTCAATCATTCTTCTTTGAACATCTTTGCAGACATAACTCTGTGCTTACCTTCTATCATTCGCAAGGAATTTTAAAACCGGAAATATGTCACTTTTTGTAACATAGTTATTGCGCAAGACACTCTTTCATATTTACAAAGAGAGGAAAAGGCACTCTGGGCACTTTTTATACTCCATGTAAATACATCCTCATTATGCACACCACTTTGCGTTGAAAGGGTGTTCTATAAGTGTTATGGTGCATAATTGCACTGAATTCTCATAGAACAAGACACATGTCTAGATTTATCAGAAATCATAAATCTCGATATGTGTGTGAATGCTGCACCATTCTAAAATTGGTGTAGGAAAGCACAACAAGGAGAATTGTTTTCATTTCTCCACATTTTTCTATCTTCAATGCATGCTGAAATGTTCAGCATACATTGAAGGAGAAAAATGCATTTTCTCATTGTTTTTGTGCAGGAAGGTGTGTCTTCCTGCAGAAAAACAAACAGCACATGACACAGATATCCTTGCACTATGGTGCAAGGGTGCCTGTGTCACCACATGGCTGCAGTTTAAGCAGCCGTGCAGAGAGAAGCATAGATTTGCAACATATTTATGTACATATGTTGCATCCCTGTGCTACGGACGTACTACAGCACACTGCAGTTAAAGAGGTTACTGTGTGATGCTGCAGCACTTCCTCATAGTTCTGCACTTATACATTCACCATACGCTACTAATCGATTCATTCAGTCAATTACGTACTACACATACATTCATCTAAACTTTCACACACTAACAAAGAAATGTTGCTCTTTTTTTAAACCAGGAAAGTTAGTTCTTAGAAGAACTTTTTTTTTTCTTATTTCTTCTTTTATATATTTTTTTTGTTTTTTCTAACAATTTTGTGATTTTTTTGTTTTTTCTGGAAAAACAAACCAAAAAAAAAAACAGGAGGAACCAAACAATGAACTTCAGGCAACAAAAGAAACCAAAAAAAAAACCTAGCAATTGTGGCTTTCTTGCCGGCGGCAGATCAGATCGATCGACTGCTCACCGTAGCACAAAGTCGCATTGCACTTAGTGCAGAGCACTTTTAAAAATTGAAATCGAGGACGGATGTCCAAGTTTTGGGCTGATGGATGCACTCTTGAAGTGCTCGGCTGCGATGAGGTGGAAGGCGCAGGAGCAGGAGTGTTTCTCATCCGTTTGCACTCTTCTCGTGCAAGATTGTTCGGAAGAAGGTTTCTTAGGTGCTTCATCATACTTGCAGTGCCGCACGAGAATTTCTTGTTAGGATCCCCTCGTGACAGCACTCTTTTGCAAATCTTGCACGTGACCAAGGTGGCATTGGTCTTTGTTTGCCCCTCGGGAAAAGTTAAAAAATGTCCACACCAGTGAAGAAAAACGTTGTGGGCGTGGTGCCTCCTCCAAAAATTAATCCTCAGATGAATGAGGAGATGCAGGTGATGCCAGCTGCCCTGAAGCCATTTTTGGATGAAAAAAGTTAGAGCTAAGTGTAAACTTAGTCTAAAAAATCTTCTTCTCTGCAAAGAGATGCTCCTCCAAAGAAGGTGAAAGAAGAATGATTGAATTGGGGGGGGGTCTTTCAATAGTTAGAACAGGAAGTGTAATGAACCAATCAAATCTCTTTTTTTGCAGGTCACATGGGATCCGTGCACCCTGCGCTTATGCATCACGCACCCAGCACGCATCCGGGAAATGGAATTAAAAAAAAATATAGGATTAGATGTAAAAATATATTACTTTTAAGACTAGTTTAGAGTTTGTCTTCAATTACTATTCACATGAAATACATATATATGTTTTTTTAAATGTTAAATATTTCGCTGGATCCGCGCACCTACCGCGTCATAGACGCAGATGACGCATCGCGGAAGCGCGTAAACGTGTCGCCTATAGGCTAGGAGTCGCGTACCGGTCGCATTGCGATCGCGCACTAAACACGTACCCAACGCATACCATGCGTGGATGCTAACGCGTAGGGATCGAGAACGGTGCGCATAGGGTGCGCGGATCCAAAAACATGGAAAAAATATATATAAAATAAAGTTTTGAACATATAGTTAAAAAAAAAATTCAAAATATAAAAAAATATGTTTGAAAAACCCAATAAAAAAAATCATATTTTTTTAATTTTTAAAAGAATTAATTGAAAAAATAAGTTTAAAAAATGGTGATAAAAAAGAATTTTAAAAAGACATCATTAATTAAATTGACACACTGAATTTGAAAAATATAGAAATCCAATGAAAATCATTAAACATGATATCTTTAGAGATAAGTTATAGATAGGAATTAGCATTTAAAAAAACCTTTGAAATTCACTGAAAAAACCATAGGTTTCATGCACGTTATAGTTAGGAATTGGCATTTAAAAATCCTTTGAAATTCACTGAAAAAACCAAAGGTTTCAGGGGCGTTATAGTTAGGAATTGGCATTTTAAAAACCTTAGAAATTCACTGAAAAAACCATAGGTTTCAGGGGCGTTGCAGTTAGCTGGACATTTCCCTCGTACAAAACCCTAGAAATTCCCCTGTTATAGTTAGTTCAGCTAACTATAACTTGCACCCCCGCAATGCACTGCTGATGACGTCACATATTACATCACTCATGACATGGTCAGTGACATCACTGATGAGATCACTGATGACATCTCAAATGACATCACTGATGCCATGGATGCCATAAAGGCATATATATATATTTATTTCCAAAAACATCACTCCTTGACAAGACCAGGACCCATGGGAGATGGTGCACGCACTGGGGGAGCACCCGGTATTCAAATTTGTCAAATGTATCCGAACCGCGAAGTAAGTGCACTCTCAGGACACACTCCACGTAAAGTTCAGAAAGTTTTATTTTGCAACGCGTTTCGGCTGTTACGCCTTGCTCACACGTATACAGACCCTAAAACAGTCCGTGTAATATACCAGGTAGGTGCTCAACGTGTGCAAATAAACATAAACATAGGACTTCAAAACAATGGTAATATGCCACGATTCTGGTGGCCATTACAGAACTTGCAAAATAAATGCCACGTACATTCAATTTATACATAATACCAACTCCAATGCTGTGTTATTGTCCAAATAATACATCACATGTAAGTATAATGCAATTGAACGTGGCAGCACCAAGATTTCACATTGTATGTGCTGAACATTAATAACCGATAGTAGCGGCCATGATGGAATGATAAAGAATTACATTGGGGTTAGAGTTCCGTAGTTGAAGTCACAAAGCCTATGCGATGACTTCTCAATAGACCTCTTTAACATTGTAAAGCGTGACCTCACCTGGTAAATAAACCTGTGTAAAATAGTGATGCTACGTGGAAAAGAAAATTTATATAAGATGTGAAATCACTCATGTACCAATTCTCTAGTAATTACAAAGTGCTATCTGTAAAAGCTATAAATATACAGTAGTATGTTATACGGCACTTCGAGTAGACAATTTTCGTGGCCTGAGTGCCTAAACCGGGATAAGTTGAAGATACAATCCGTCATCACGGCACGTGCCATATTCAAATGAACTTCGGTGTCATAGCTAATAAGCTAAGGATAATGTATACACGTAACCATGTTGCTCTGAAAACTGGTGGGCCTGTGCCCAGGAATACTCAGAGCACAATACACATATCCGGACATGTAGTAATGCTTCAACTATTGAACATATACTGGGCCTATGCCCATAACAATAAAAGGCAAGTGCCTGAAGTACCAAGGTCCACATATCTACACATGATATGCAAGTTTAAATGATGATGACAGGACAAAAAGTAAATAGAACAGTGCCTAACTAGATTTACAGTGAGAATCGTAACTAGAGACAAAAAAACAGAGAATAAAAAGAAAATGAATTCCAAACCGCAGGTTTGTACTGTTGACTGTATAGATGTGACTTTGCCATATGCCTCTGGAAAAAAGGTTAGGGGACCTGTGAAAGTGAACTACCAAGGTAGTGTGGGCCCCTTCCTTTCCTCCTGTGGTGAAAAAGGGAAAAAGAAGAAAAAGAATAATTAGGTTAAAAACAGTAATACAGAAAGAATCATACTGTACATGACATTAAATATGCACATTATGTAATCCCTAGGAGACAAGGGAAGACTACAGATAGCAAGGAGCTGATTAGGTCATATATAAATGTATTTGTAACTCTACATCAAGATTTAATCCACCAGGGCTTTTTGTCTGTGGATCGATTATATACCTGGCTTCACCCTGTCTGAGTCTTAGTGCCCTGTCTCCTCTTCGAGGTGGTCTAGGAATGCGTTCTAGTATGAAGAAGTTGAGCAGGGCGCTGTTAGAGAAATTACATTGTTGGAAGTGGTGTGCCACTGGATATTGTTGGTCTTGATTCGTAATTGCCCTCATGTGTTCGAGTACACGTTTTTTGGCTGGGTGGATGGTACTCCCAATGTACTTGAGTTTGCATGGGCATTCCAGACAGTATATAACAAAGGGTGTTCCACATGTGAGTAATTGAGTTATCCGTTTCTTTTTGTCACCCACAGTGCTAAATTCCTTATGCATGTAGCTGTTTTTACAATGCCCACACGGAAAAAACCCACTCAACCCTTGGTCTTTAATGGTGTTGTATAGTGTCATGTCGCTGTGTACCAGTTTACCTCTGCTGATGACGTCAGATATTACATCACTGTATTTAGACACTTATTTACCCATGTCTTCTTCCATTAATCTTTAGCTATACATATATTACAAATATTTATTTTTCATAAAGACACATATGTCATCAGTGATGTAATATCTGACGTCATCAGCAGAGGATTGCGGTCGCGTGAGTTATAGTTGCCTGCAGTAACTATAACGGGGGAATTTCATTGGTTTTTTACGAGTGAAATGTCCAGCTAACTATAACATGTGTGAAACTTATGGTTTTTTAAGTGAATTTGCAAGGTTTTTTAAATGCTAATTCGTAACTATAACGTGTGTGAAACCTATGGTTTTTTCAGTGAATTTGTACGGTTTTTTAAATGCTAAGTTATGTATTTATGAATTTTTTTTTTTCAGGTTTTTGACCGTGCGCGCACCGTGAATTTATTTAATTTTTTTTAAAATCGCAGTGCGTGCCGTGCGCGCAGGGTGCGCGCACCTCGCGCTTTTTACAAAAAAAAAAATGTTTTTTTCTCCCTTGGGGGTCCTTCTGTGACCAAGGCTAGGGGGTCAGGAACTGTCCACTCTGCCCCCTTTTCATGTTATCCACCTTTTTTTTTCACCCCCTCAGACTGCGAGAGACAAAATGGCGGCCGACACTTCCTGGTTTCGACCGATTCGAATGTTTACCGACATCTAACAACCAATCAGAATTGCGCTCGAGCACGGCAGGGTGCGCGCACAGTGCGCGCACGGTGCACGCGTATAGATATTGATATGCTTTTAAATGCTATTTTCTCAGAACATACTGAACAGATTTACACCAGACCTGCAAAAGGCACTTCCTTGACCTTGTGGCTACCTCTCTGCCAAATTTCAAGTAATTCTGTTCAGCCGTTCGGGCTGTAGCTGTGTCTAAAGGTCCTATGGAAAAATGCATGGGGAAAATGCGTTTTGAGACCCCCCTTTTTTCTCGGCCCCCGCTTGACGAATCACCCCGAGACTTTCAGGGTAGGAGCTGAGCAGAGCACCCCATTAGTTTTGAAAACTTCGCGAGGATTCGTCAACCGGTGCCAAAGTTATTCAAAATAGAATTTTGAGATTTCCTATGGAAACTAGGTTGTAACTATAACTATCTACTGGCGACCGCCAGTAGACAATATATATATATATATATATATATGTATATATATCTCCCCAAAGGATTCCGCCGCCAAACTGCCAAATAGGCGAAATATAAATATACAACTCAACGGTTCTTCCCTTCCACTGGGAACAAACGGAATGCAAACCCTCGTTTTGTGCTGATATGTTGTTTAGTTACCACAACCGCCATGACGCGTTTCGGCCTGACACGGCCTTGATCACATGACAATGTGTATATATAGCCAATGTGTGTGAGGGCTACTTTTCAAGAGTGTTTACAACCGTGAAATGCTTTGGGCTGATAACAACACTGATGGGCAACCCTCTCAGCCAATGCCTTAAGCCAGTTAAATGATAGTATACAATGGCTGAAAGGGGCAGGTCAAAATCCCCTTCCCCTATCTATATGTAGTTGGAAGTTCTTCTCATGACAGACTAGCATCCATGCCTACTCAAGTAGAAATAAATTAATGTGACACGACCCACTCCTACATATAAGCAAGCCCATTATAGTCTCTGTATGGGTCTGCCGCACATTCAGATGAACCCACTAATTATTTCTGATTCAAATATATCACATATAGTTGTCAAATATGAACCAAAGGTACATTGATATCTCAAATACCTATTATCAGTGAAATGAGGTGATAGCTCTATTATTTTTCTGCACTAATTAAAGATGCAGTCACTTTAAACATGTAACTCATCCCATGGTTTTCGTATACAATGATTGTGAAAAACATTTTTTCATAATAGTACACAAACATTATATGTATTATGCTTATTACAATTTTGAGCAAACACGGTATATATTACATGTTTTGTGATAGCCTTAACGGAACCACTAGATGAACAACGAAAAGATGACCGAATCTAATTTGGAAGTTGCAAGGCTGAAATAAACCAATTTGTACTTAAAAGAAACAGATTAGGAACCAGTGCTTAATTTGTAAAAAAATGAAGTGCCGGGGCTAAAATATTTGCTCAGATACTGCCGTCGCCTGTGCTGCAGAAAGTTGTGGTGCTGAGTACCAAGGCTGGGTAGGTTTGAGCACCCTTCATGGATCTGTAACACATCACCAGACACTCCCTGCCCCTCTATTTCACTCCTGCACGTTCTTTGTCATCTTTGCCTCTCCCTTTGTCACTTTTCCATCTTTCTCTGCGTCCTTCTTTACCCCTTTTGTGTTTTTCTCTCTTTTGTTCTAGGTCAAATTGCGATGGGCAAAAATGAGTGCTAGTGCCCCAAAATAAGTGCCGGTGGCTCTGCAACCACCCGCTTTAAGTGAGCACTGGGTGAAACAGCAATATATGCTACAAGAGAGCCAAGGGCAGTACAGAGTGGCAATAATGAGCCCAAAACTGGTCAATGTCTGCTCTGTAAAATGTTTGCCTATGCGAAAATCCTCTTATCAACAACTAGTGGTTAAATATTCCACTTACTAGTGGGCTACAAGCTATGATTGGGCAAGTAAAGGAAGGAAAACTTTAATTGGAGGCCAAGAAAAGTTTGGGGTGTCTGCGGATGGGGTGTGGGGTGTCAAAAGTTCTTGTGGGAATGTTTTCAACTCTGAAAGAGTCTTCAAATTTAGAAGAAACTCATTGTCATATAGACCTGTTTTACTGTCACTTAAACACAAGTACAGAGATACAGTCAGATGCCTCATACTCACACTCACGGCACACAGACAAAGATTGAGTTAAAAGCGCACACATGCAGGCATAGAATGACTTGCAAGCACACTTGTGCACACTAAGTTCTACTTAAAAATGGTGGATCCTAAAATAGCTTTCAAAATGTTTAATCAGAAATAATGAATTTACAATACCTACTCTATAACTGCATGAACGCTCCTAAAATATCACTCACAGTGATGTTTCTAAAAACAGACTGAAGCCTTTTTGATATACCCTAATTGTATTTACAGTGCGAATCCTTCAGGAACAGTTATTTTTTAACAATCAGTTAAAACAATCTATATGAAAAAAAAAAACCAAAGGAAAGGATTGTAAAGAAAAATGTTATTGTGCTTTGCCGGTTTTCTCCACTTTGAGGGGCCATACATCATACAAAAAGCTTTGATGATGCAGTGGACTGGCAAGATATCACCCATTTCCCAAGACACGTTGTTTTCCAATAGTTGAATCTGGTGTGCTTGTGTGTTCAGTGTATGAGACATTTAATACCACCTTGGATTGTCATGGCGATCGTATGTACTGACTCTGGTCATTGTGTCAGCAGAGAGGATGTGCCCATAATGCTGACATTTCTGCGTGACATGCATAGTTTTTGTTTTCTTAAACGATATCCGTCACGACCTCCAGGTCACATACTGATGTCCCATCTGATGCCTGTGTTTTAGTAGCTAATGCTTCCGCTCTTTCCTTAGCATCTCTTATTATCAAGAGAAACAACTCTTAACTGTGGTGTTTATTCCAAAACAGCTTGCAACTTGAAAGAATAGCTGCAAAAGTAAGCGTTTGGGCAACTGACAGTTACTTCCATACTGTTCCTTACCTCCTAATTGTTTTGGTTTTAACATACAATAACAGCTGTTTATTGCACGCCACCACAATTGCGTGCCTGAACCGCAAACATTGGCCCATAGGGACAGAAAGGTAATTTAACTGCGTTTATTTTCTACTAAGTTGTGCAGGCAATAAGGCCATCGGTATCTCTCTCCTTGACCACAAACGGTGTGGTGGTGGGGAGAGCACAGATTTTTTTGTCTTTCATGTGCATCCCTTATTTCCAGTGCTTAATTTGTGCCGGTGCTTTCCGGTGCTCAGCACCGGCATTTATTTCACAGGGCCGGGACTATTAATTTCTTTACCAGTAAGTCCTGCCTGAAGCCAGCCTCAAGACCCAGTGAGCCGCGAGAACCGGATCATTGCTGGTATGTGAGCAGGCTTCTGTGTGACTGGATTCAGGCTCACGCAGCAGCCTGCTGGCATCCTCCCACCAAGAGTCACGTGAGTCGTACCTTCGTCATAACCTCTTCATCTTCACCTTCCTGAATGCCCCCTCTCAGTACTAGACTTGCTCCTGCCCTGCCGGGTCCCGTTGCTCGTCACTTCTGAGTGCTGTTTCCACTCACTGTGACTTTCTGTCCCACGCTTCCGCCACCCTTACTCGGGGCTTCTGAGACTGACTCAGCACCGCTACAAGAGCGGTGAGTGTAGACCCAGTTGCCCCACAATCTCCTCACATACATTAGGTTAATGGTTGGGGTTCAGTGGTTCACCTGACAGGCCGGGCAGTGTTCCTCTTGGGGGCTTAGTCTTGGCTACTCAATGACGGATTACCTCATGGTGTCATGAGGTGGAGCTAAGCTGAAGAGGCACGACTTTTCCTAACTGCACCGCTCATGTATCTTTCCAGGTGCAGACAGGGAAAGAAAACCCTCTCTGCTTTCTAGGAAGTCGTCTCTGACTCTCAACCACGTAAATCGAGAAAAGTAAACACACTTTTTCTCTGCTTTTGCTGTGGACTGCAATGAAGCAAGCAGTGGCGCCGGCATCCACTAGCAGGGAGGCAGCTCTGCTTTTATTTTAGCAGCAGCACCTGAAGAGAAATAAGCAGTGCTTCATTTGTAAAAAATGAAGTGCCGGGGCTAAAATATTTGCTCAGATACTGCCGTCGCCTGTGCTGCAGAAAGTTGTGGTGCTGAGTACCAAGGCTGGGTAGGTTTGAGCACCCTTCATGGATCTGTAACACATCACCAGACACTCCCTGCCCCTCTATTTCACTCCTGCACGTTCTTTGTCATCTTTGCCTCTCCCTTGTACTTACAAAGACAAAAACGAACTTTTTATAACTTATAGCCCTCCCCTAATGTCTGTCCTAGGTGCCCCAAGGGTAGAGAGCCTTGTTATAAAATTCAGGAATAATATAAAAGATGTTTTATATTCCCTGGTAAGGAAAAACATTCAAAGTTGTTTTTCCCTTTTCTAGTGCTGCTAGTCCCCACCTAAAAGGGGAAGGCGTTATTAAACTTCAAAAAGTCTCTCTTTGCTCAGGAACTATAGCAATATCATCCATAGTTTCAAATTAATAGTCACATTAAATCTAACAACTTGCCATGGTTAGACTCAGTGTAACTATTAAAGGAAGATAGTTTTAGAATTTACTATCCTGAAGTTTCCTAAAGCAGTCCTGTAGCAGCCTCCTGTGATTAGTCAACCTTTGACAGCCTGGGTCAAGCTGCTCCTTGAGTAGGTGTGAGAGGCCTGGGGCTAAAACAATTTAGACATTTTGTAGGAGGAGATTTGCTTACCTGAAAATCCAGGGAGAGCAAGGGGGATGGGGTGATAAGCTGGACTTCAAAGGCAGGAGAACAGATGTCACAGGACCCAAGCCATACCCTACTTCCTTGATCCCCAGCCAGATGGGAACCCCCTAATTAGATTAGAAGAGGGGTTGAAAGGGGAGTGTAGTAAGATGTTAGCCACACCTTGGGGTGGGGTTGCAAAAAACACACAAACCAAGGAAAGATTTTCTCCAGCTTGATTTTTGCAAAATGGTGCATTCTGGGTCAAAAATATGTCACACTTCGCAGGAAGTGGTCATAGCAGAGGGAGGCAACTTTTCCCCATTGGTTGGGTTGCCACCCCTCTTGTCAGCTGCAGGAGCTCTCCCATAATTATGGACTGCACCATAGAAGGTTTGAACTCAAAAGGACTTTACCTGCTGCACTCTCAAGGCTCCACAAAGAAAAGACTGTGCCTGACTCAAAGGAAAAGGAGTGGAGTCCCGGATCAGCAACAGGTACAGCAAAGCTGGAAGAAGTTACCTGCAGCCCAAAGTGAGGATTACCGCAGCTGACCAATTGCAACTGGGGTTTTCTGGACTGTGCAGGTGCATTGTGGGAAAATAAGGTAAAAAACCTGGGAGTCATTTTTGATTCCAGGCTCTCATTTGAAGGCCATGTTAACCAGGTTACCTCTGTATCTTTCTACACTCTAAAGTTACTTAGAAATATTCTTCCATTCATCCCAGTCAATTTACGGAAGTTAGTGGTCTTGGCTCTCGTTCTGTCCAGAGCCGATTACTGCAATGGTCGGTTCATCAACCTTTGGACGAAATGTTTAACCAAGTTGCAGATTGTGCAAAATGGTGCAGCACGCTTGCTGCTGAACATTCCCAAGTTCAAATCTGCCTTTGCTGCGCTCCCAAGTTCAAATCTGCCTTTGCTGCGCTAACAGAATTACAATGATTGCCTGTTAAGAGACGGATTGAGTTCAAGGCTCTCTGTATAGCATTTAAAGCAACTCATGATATAGGACCTGTCTTTTTTAAACAGAACCTTCAACTATATATGCCTGCCCGCCACTTATGTTCTGCTCACGCTCACAATCTGGTGATCCCCAGGTTCAGGAAAAGCTCCTGGGGTGGGAGAAGCTTCCTGGTCGGCACGGCCAGACTCTGGAATTTGCTTCCCCGGAAGTTAAAAGATGAAACACACTTGCTGGCCTTCAGGAAGGCTTTGAAGACTTGGCTCTTCAACCTTTGAGTCTGGCTGAAGAATCTTCTGCATTTTCTTACATGATGAGCTAGCGCCTTGACACCCTCAGGTAACTGTATCGCGCTTTATAAATCTCTTTTTCATTTCATTTCCCACACACCAATAGCAATTCAGAATCTCTGAACCCTTGGTTGGTGCCACTGGACCCTTACTTTCCTCAAACGAATCAATCAAAAGCAAGATCTCAAAGTTTGGAAACTTTCGGCAAAGTTTTGCAGAAAAGCTCCAGGAGGAAACCGGCTTGATATCGAGAGTCAAGCCGCCAACGTCGACTCACAAATTAACCTGACCCTGCTGGTTTGTCCCGCTGACTAGTTGTCATTGGCGTCGAGGACAAAGACTTCAGGAGGCTCACTGAGGCATTGTACTGCAGCAGGCGGCCGTCTCAAATTGAACTTCGGATCCTAAAAGTCAGAAAACCCACTGATGGGTCCCTCTACATGAGAAAAGCTCCAAGAAAAAGATTAGGTGCCTGATTTAGATCTTGGCGGATGGGATACCCGTCCGCCGTACTACAAGTGTATTATATCCTACGGTACTTGCTTGTAATACGGGGGACGGGATATTCATCACATTTGTGACTGAGTATTCCATCCACCAAGATCTAAATCAGGCCCTAAGTCCAAAGGTAAAGTTATGATCGGGACCTAGCACTCAGCCTATCTAACCTAGGCTCCATCACGGTCAGCCTAAAACTTTGACTTTGTACTGGTCCATCACAACCAGACAGCTGTGAGTGGTGCTTTAAGTTTTTTGGCGTTAGATCGTGAGGAAATATGAATTTTGTGATCAGTTATGTCCCCTATCTTAGACCCCAACGGCTCCATGTACATGCTACAAGTACATGTATGTTCCCTCCACTTCCAGCTATGAAGACGCAAATACATGTGCGTCCACCGTCAACACGTCCTCTTTCAGATCCGCCATGAATGGGTCGGATATTCCGTTCCTAAGTATGAAAGGCCACCGACTTTATGTGGTTCACTTTCCACGTTTTACAGTTCAGGCGAGTAGGCCCTGAATTCTGCCATCAAGTCTTTTCCTGCCTTCTGCCTCTGAAAGCTCCAGCCTGAGCTTGCATCTATATCCATGAACTTTGTCCTACTCCCTGCACGGCTAATGGTGCCCGGCTCAGCCTGTTGCCTGCCAAGACTCTATTCGACCTTCAAGTTATCTGCTCCGCTCCTCATCCAATACATTCCTGTCTAGTAGTTTAGGTAAACATCCTTCCAGCTACCGAGCAAAGGGCCCGGTCTCACTGTCTTCATGCAAGTAATTCATAGCCCCTGTTACCATGGAAGATTCCTGCCCCCTCGCATCTCATGTAGACACTTAGACGCTTGTACACGCACTAACAGTCAGTATAGAATAGATTCCGTCCGAGAGACCTTTCCTTTTGGATAATACAGTTCTTTAAACATAAGATGTTAGATATGATTTGGGATTAGGTTGACCTGACCCCCGAGACTTCTGTCTCCACATGTAGAGCTAAATGTCAAGTTCCCTTCACCCTCTAGTCACACGTCAATCACACGTCATGCGGCTGCGCGCGCATCTCTGCCAAAGTATTTCTTCTGACATTGCAAGAATCTCTTATGACTCCACCCACTTCTGATATCATCTTAAATGACGTTTCTAGTATACACCTTTTGCACGCCTACGGTAACTCCTTTTTCCATTACGTATGTATATTCTTATCTGTGTTATCAGCTGTTACGCCTCCTGCATCTGTCTCAATGTAATGCTTTTCTTATATATGTCATTACTTGTCAATAATGTATTGCCTATCCCTTCCTGAACCTTCGTGGTGATGGAATATGATTGCCATGGGTCGACCCATCATTCCTTTGTAAGGAATAAAGTCCTTTTCAGAACCTCTAATACCACGGATTCTGCCTCTTATTTTTACTGAGTTATTCTTACTAGACTTTACCGCATAAAAATAGTACAGGTAATTTAAATATTTACCACATAAATTGGCGCCCGAACAGGGACACTTTCTCATCTCACGCGCCGGAGGTGCGTTGCAGGCCCGGTCTCCTGCCACAGCTGGACGGACAACTACGCGTACCCACAGGATTTCCTGTATCTCCCTCCGGCCAAGCGGGAGTGACTGAGGCTGCGATCAACACCCAGACGAGGCAGTGAGAAGTGCGAAGTATCCCGACCAGAGCCTAGCTGAGAGAGCAAGATCCGAGGTATACAGAGGCCCACCAGGTTCCGAAGTTCCGAGTCGAGTCCAGTCCGGTCCAGTCCAGTTCAGTTCCGTTCCGAGGCCTTCCGTTCCGTGCTACCCGGTGAGTACCGTTGCTGGGGAGGCGTTTAGACGCGCACATTGGTTTGTGCCGGTCAAGACGGGTTTGGGTACACAGACCCGGTCTGCACTGTTTCAGCAGTGTATCTGTACTGTTTAGCAGTATATCTAGTATGTCTTGTACATAATCCAGTATTATCTGGTATTAGTGTTATGTCAGTAACTAGTTTCTTCTAATTACCATTGTTCGTTAAATGTTAAATGTTAAATGTTTTAATATGTTTTCAAAATTGTGGTATGAATGTGTGTCCATTATTGTATTCATTGTATTAATTGTGTTCAAAATCAAGTAGCAAGGTTTAAGATGTCGTTCTTTTCAAAATTAAGACAGATCAAAACTAGAAAAGGGGTACTCGAAGAAGCAGTTCCCATTCCACCTAGAGACACTCCAGGGTACTTTATGTACCATAAACATGGTCTAGATGCCGTATTATATCTTGATTTATGGGTGGACTACACCAAGGATTTAGCAGAGAATCAGAGATGGCCCGTCGCTGGGACATGGGATGCAGATTGCATCATGAGAGTAGAAGAAGAATTATGGAAAAAGAAAGCCAGACAGTCACAGAAAGATGCCATTGAATTATGGCGTAAAGAATCGCATAGACGCACAGAGAAAGCGCTCAGACAAGAAGAGAAAAGTAGGGAGAATTCAAATAAAGCCCGAGACAACATATTAGTTGAGGAAGGTACCCGAGTAAAAGTAGAACAAGTAGACAGACAACGAAACACTCTTATGAATGGTATGTATCCTCTCCTGGCCGAAGGTTTACCTAAGGCCACCCCGGAAATACCGAAAGATCTGCCACCTCCATTACTCCCGATAAAAGCACACCCCAAGACCGCAAAGGATGTTTTCCTTTCTTCCTATTTAGACGATGTAGCTCCCGAATATGTTAATGTTCCACCACATGCACCGCCTGCCGATGGTGCTCAACGCCAAGATCATCCGTCCCTACCTCAACAACAACAAACTCCTCCGCACATTCCCACAGGTCTATCTGTTTCTACCGCTTTTCCTGCATCCACAGTTTCTACCTTACATCCAACTAATCCTTTCATGCCTAGCACCTCAGACGGTGCAACGGGAGGTGCGACAGCAATTTTTGCCACGCCACCGCGAGGAAATAAATTATCGCTTAGAGATTTAGCGTACCAACGTACACCCCAACTAGCAACTTCCGATATGTTTAAAGAACACCTTGTGGATTGTAGATATGATCCAGTGCCCGGTAAACATGACAGAATGCTGCTGTCATCACTACGTATACGACGAGCTACAATGTATTTAACGACGCTACCCGGAATGACTACACATCTAGACAATATATATCATTTTGTCCAGTCAGGGCGAGGCCCTGAAAGTATTAACGAAGCCATGAAATACCAGAAAGTAGATATACAGAGACAACTGTTACGCTTCTTCATAAACTGCGTGATCAGAAACCAAGACAGGCCTGGGGTAGATCAGGATGAAATGCAAATACTTACCAGATGGGGTCAGAATATATCAGAAGGGAAACATGATAAACAAACGTGTATAGTCGTTATGAACAGAAAGATCCGCAAGGAAGTAGAACGAATACATAAAGACAGAACAGAGGCAGACAAAACTGAATCAGAGGGAGAGGAGGAGGAAGAATCAGAAATGCTCACAGGACAATTAGAAACGATGGCTTATGTAGGTAAAGGAAGATCTTTTAATAATACCAGATGCTTTAATGATCCAATACGTCCGATACGTCCAGAATGTAACAGAAATTTTCAAGTCCCTATGTTAAATACAAGGTCTCCTGAACACCTATTCCAGGCTGCTGATAAATTACTCCGAGACCGAAGGGGGTATCATATGCTTGATTCTATGGATGAACAAGAATTAGCCAGGTCAGCAGTACAATGGGCTGACAGTTCCGAGAAATACAGTGATGATGCGCTAGCACACACGTTTTTGAATCTCACTCCAGACGAACAGCGTTTAGCTAGTATGTACATGATACAGCACCTCATTATACTATACAAAAGCCAACACTCCGATCCTGGTCCCCTACCTGACATATTGATAGAATTACTCACGAACAAATGGAAAGGTTCAGGTACTGATTTAATTAAAGAAATTCTAGAATATCGACACCAGTACATTGTCTTCGTCTGCCCAGAACATGTTTCAGTTCCCATCCAGGAAAGAAAAACGTATCATATAGACAGACTGAATCCCTTACGCGAAGGGCACCCAATAAAAGGTGATGACAATAATTTCAAACGCGTATTTGTAAACACGCCTATAACTAAAATTGAATTATTAGAAATGAAGAAAGTAGTACCTAGCCATGACAAAGACCCAGCAGGTTTCCACCGTGAGATAAAAGACATGTTACTCATGGGAGAGTATACCTACCCTGACATTATGAAAATATTAAAAGTATTATTGCCTGCCGGTATTTACGAGAAGCTCAAAGAAAAGGAATGGGAGGTGGGAGACCAAAAGATAGATTGGACAGCATTAGAAAACGAAGAAAAGGCCCGAGCTGCAGGCTCAGGGCTTGGAGAAAAGACTACAGCATTACCAGGATTACTAGTGCAAGTATTGCCACGCTTATTAACTACGAAAAAGGAAGACTGGGGTGCAATATCGGCCTGTAAACAAAAACAAGATGAAGACACTAGTGATTTCTATTCCCGATTTGAAAAATGTTTTGGTATTAATAGTGGCATAAAAGCAAATAGCGAGTCGTATCCACATCTGTTTGTGACAAAATTAGTTGAAAATTCCCTGCCCCAAGTTAAAAATAGAGTACTAAAATTCGAGAGTACCTGGCAAGGTAACACCCCGTCACAGATGTTACAAATGTTACAATATCACCACAATAGAATTAGAGAGGAACAAGAACATGAACAAAGACGTATGAAAGACACGAAAATGAAAATGCTTGTTGCCCAGTCAGTTCCAGCTGACGGTCACAGAAAGGGTATGCCACAGTCCAGTAATTCAGCAGTTCCTGTAAAAGGAACATGCAACTATTGTAAACAGCCAGGTCATTATATACACGATTGTGCGGTTCTGAAACATAATATCTCTACGGGTAAAACCAAGGAGAGACCACGTCCACCTAGACCGGATCAGATCCAACAACAAGTCCCTCAGCATGTACAGTCCATGCCAACTCCACAACAGACCGTAGCAACGTCACAGGTACAGCCTATTGCTGCAACCCAAACAACGACACAACAAATGTACCAGTATGCACAAGCTGACTATCCCGATTATCAGCGATACACATGAAATAGCTTAGAGAAGGAATTTGGCTTACCCCTTATCGAGGTCCCTGTAGATCAAGAGGGTCCTTATGTACGTAGTCAAGTATTAGGGAAAGACAGAAAATTTTTACTTGATACAGGGGCAAGCAGAACAACTATAAGTCGCAGCGAAGTTCCAGGGGCACCCCTCTCAGGCTCACAGAATATTTCCCTTGGATTCTCAGGAAAGCCTATTATTAATGAAGTATCGCAACCGCTTCCATTTACAGTTGGTCCACTAACTCGGACTACAGACTTATTGCTTACTAAATCATGTCCAGAAAACTTGTTAGGTATAAAGACATTGAAAGCTCTAGGAGCTATAATATGTTGTTCTCCAGAAGGAGTACGATTATTTTTACGTGACTTTAAAGGTCACTACGTGTCCAGAGACATGGATCACCGGTTACTGAATTTACCTACACATTTATGGGCACAAGGCCCCACTGATGTAGGATGTATGCACATTACACCATATCGAGTAACACTCAAAGCAGGAGTGGTATTACCACGAATGCGACAATACAAGTTACCTCCAGATGCTGTAGTGGCTTTGCTGCAAATCATTGACGAGCTCATTGCACAAGGAGTGGTCGTGGAAACCGACTCCAATGTATGTAATTCCCCGATAATTCCGATTCTTAAACGAACTGATCCAAAAACACCGCCAGTATATCGATTAGTTATTGATCTGCGCGAATTAAATAAATGCATTGTACCACAATACCCCGTGGTCCCAGATATCTCTTCATTACTAACAGCTATTGATTCCGAAGCAACGTTCTTTACTGTAATTGATCTCAAGAACGCCTTTTTTAGCGTCCCAATCGATCCGGAAAGTCAATATTTGTTCGGATTCAGTTTAAATGGACGAAGCTTTAAATTCACACGCGCACCTCAAGGATTCACAGAAAGCCCCAGCATCTATAGTCAAGCATTGAAACGAGAACTTGACAGTATCCACATGCCAGCTAACACTGCCCTGCTTCAATATGTCGATGATCTATTGATCACCGCCCGAAGCGAACCTGAATGTGAAAAAGCATCACTGACGGTTTTACAGTTTCTGGCCGAAAAGGGGCACAAGGTGTCCCATTCTAAGCTGCAATTTTGTGTCCAGCAAGTTGTTTATCTTGGGCACTCGCTGTCCAAGGAGGGAAGACAGCTTACACCCGATCGCATCCAGTTAATTGCTAACATGCCAACACCCAAGACACAAAAGGAGGTGCGGGCTTTTATAGGCCTCACTTCATACTGTAGGCAGTGGATCCCTCAATACGCATTTCTAGCAAAATCACTCATTCAGTTGACTACGCAGGAGGCAGCCACATCGACTGTCCTCCCTTGGACTCAAGAACATACACAAGCCTTTGAAAGCTTAAAGAAAGCTTTATGTCAAGCACCTGTTTTAGCTACACCATGTTACAGTAAGCCTTTTACACTCTTTGTTACAGAACGTGAAGGTACTGCTTTGTCAGTACTCACTCAGGAACAAGCAGGTTCACACAAACCGTGTGCTTACTTTTCTAGCACATTAGATCCCGTAGCTCAGGCTCTTCCTGCGTGCCTGAAATCAGTGGCAGCGACAGCTTTAGCGATCAGACAAAGCGATGCCATAGTATTGGGACATCAATTGACAGTACAAGTACCACACGCAGTAGAGGTTCTCTTGAACCGGACACAAACACAACACTTGACTATAGCACGACTGACAGGATATGAATTAACATTGTTCCAGCCACACATAGAAATTAGACGTTGTAGTACATTAAATCCTGCCACACTTTTGCCAGTAAGTGGAACAGACCCATTGGCACATGATTGCATTGAAGTCATTACTATTACGACAAAACCTAGACAAGACCTGACAGACATTCCATTATCAGATCCAGACCTGACGTTGTATGTAGATGGTTCATGCATGAGAACAAGTACAGGAGAGTTAGTGGCCGCTTATGCAGTCACAACAGACACTGAAGTTATTGAAACAAATTGTATTAACACCTTGTCAGCCCAAGCAGCAGAGCTCATCGCTCTGACACAAGCTTGTATTCAAGCCAAAAATAGGAAAGTTAACATATACACAGATTCACGTTATGCATTCGGAGTCGTCCATGACTTCGGCGTCCTTTGGCGAGAGAGAGGTTATTTAACTTCTCACGGTGCCCACATTCAACACGGACCCCTCATTCAAGTTTTACTAGATGCAATTCATCTACCTACTGCAATATCGATTATGAAATGCAAAGCCCATACAAAGGTTACCGATATCATTTCTCAGGGTAACGACCTAGCTGACAGAACAGCTAAACAGACCGCTCAGAATCAGACTCACACAACTGACACGACAAAGACAATAGTTTCGACACCAACACATTGCATGACAGTTAAGGATCCCGCCCTTGATGTAATTGACATACAGACACATGCTACACCAGAGGAAGTAAAGAAATGGACTGAACTAGGAGGGATCCAGACAGATCAAGGATGGATGACGAAGGGAAAATCTATATGGTTTCTCCCCGATTCCATGGTTCAAATCATCATTAACACAATACATAGTCCAGCGCACCTAGGAGAAAAAGCTATGCTAGATAGTATTCAACATATTTGGTTCAACAAACACTTGCGAGCAGCAGCTAAACAAAAAGTACGTACCTGTATGATTTGTTGTCAGTTCAATCCAGGTAAAAGCATTCCCGTAGAGCAAGGTGGATTTCAACCTCCCGATCACCCTTTTGAAGTCCTCCAGATGGATTATATCCAGATGGAACGCTGTCGAGGATTCAAATATGTCCTCGTAGTTGTCTGTGCTCTTTCCCGTTGGACGGAAGCTTACCCAGTCTCAGATTACACTGCTCCGACCACTGCCAAGCAGCTGGTTCGCGAATTTTTCCCACGGTATGGTTTGCCCCGTGCTGTGTATTCAGATAACGGTCAGCCGTTCTCATCCGAGCTAATGAAACACGTTTCACTCTTGTTAGGCTATCAATGGAAATTCCACTGTGTCCGACATCCCGAGGCAGCAGGTCTCGTGGAACGCCATAATCAAACCCTGAAAATTAGACTGTCCAAAATATGTAGAGAAAAAGGTGTCGACTGGATAGTAGCTTTACCGGTTGCGCTCTTTTACATGAGAATGGTAGCACATTCTCGAACAGGGCTATCCCCGTACGAGGTGATCTTTGGTAGACCACCAAATATGTGGGGGACGCCTATACCTCGTAAAATTACTGATGTTGATTGTAATATGCTGACAGATTACCTGGCTTCCTTGATGTCTGCACTACAATCTTGTCGTTCACAGGTAGCTGCAGCTTTTCCCGATAACACTGAGGTGAAGCCGCATGAAGTGGTTCCCGGAGATTTCGTGCTTGTAAGGAACTTCGACAGGAGGAGCCCGCTGGAGCCTCGTTGGCAGTCGCCGAAGCTCGTCCTTCTTACCACAAGGACTGCCGTGAAGCTTGAGGGACGTAAAGGGTGGTTGCACTCGAGCCATATCAAAAAATTTTATGGACTACCGTCCGATGTGAACACTCCGCCCTGCGTTCCCGCACAGACTGACTCAAAACTCCCCCTGGTTGAAAAATCAGACAGTGAACTTTACAAATTAAAACTAAGGTCTAGCAAGTCAGACAATTTGATTGTTTAAGTCCTCTTCAAGGTGAATCGGTTGAATTTGTCTCTGACATGTATCCTCTAGACCGAAACAGAGAAAGAATTAGACAGAAACAGCTAAAAAAGCATGCGTATTGTAAATCACTTCGTAGTCATTGCATAGTGACATTATTAATTATGTTTTTTCTAAGTCTTCTAATTATTGCTGCAAGCATACTGTTACACATGTATTATCCTGTTTCTAAGCGTGCTTTTAATGCTACTGCCGAACATTCTTTTAGTGAATTACCTCCACATGAGTTGTCCTATAGATTTGCGCTGCGTAATAACACATTCATTAGTATGTTACATCATTCCCATCAGACCAGTAACGCAACAAACTGTTGGATATGTGGCCGACTCCCTCCCTATCAGAAATACAAGGGAGTTCTGCCTCTTTTTCCGTATCCATTCACACACAATGGCTCATGTGGAGCATGGTTTAGTTTGATTAAATCCCTAGATTCAAATTCCGTAGTTTATCAAGACAACAGGGTATGGGGAAACCTGAACTCAGTATTACTTAAAGTCTGCTACCCTAACAAGGAGGGACTTCCCAAAAGAACAGGAACTGATCTAGAAAATGAAGTATATGGATTAGGTAACTTTACACTTAACCTCATGATTCTGAATGTTGAATCCGAAGCTACACCAATCTTGCCCGCTATGTCAGTATTTCCAGTTAAAGGAGAATTATGTGTAAGAAAGAATGGTTCAATATACATGGGTCATAGTAAATGCACTACTGTGATCGAATTCAGTGATCAAGGCAAGTCTACATTTAAAGCTTCTCGTCATTCTTACTTCGTATGTGGTCAGACCGCATATATACGTTTACCTCTAGATTGGGATGGTACCTGTTACATTGCATTCCTTCTGCCACCTGTTTTCCTAGCCCCTCCTGATTATCATAGGAATACCCATTTAGTACACAATAGACAGCAGAGAGATCTCCCGATTGTCGACTACACTGAGACGGCATGGGAACAATACACAGATTTCAATAAAGGTTTCTTTCCCTATATAGGTGTTGTCACTAATAGTAAACTGATACGTAGATTAACTAGAACCCTTGAAGCGGTAGTGAATGAAACTACTTCCGCCCTAGGCAACTTAACAGAGGAGCAGTCTGCGATGCGGATTGTTGTTCTTCAAAATCGTCTTGTCCTTGACGTCATCCTGGCCGATAGGGGCGGAGCCTGTAGAGTCATCGGATCGAGTTGTTGCATTTTCATTCCTCAAAATGCACCATCAGTATATAAAGCCATAACTCGTCTTCATAAGATTGTAAGCCAGATACACCAGAGTCCAGGCACCTGGACTTGGTCCGGTTGGCTCTGGAGCATGTTGTCAGCCTGGGGATGGAGGATCCTATCCTTCCTAGGAATTGGCTTTCTCGTAATATTCAGTTGTTGCCTGTGTCTCCAATGTGGGCCAGCGATTTGTGGTCTGTGTGCCACATCGTGTATTCCACATTCAAGTTTTCGCTCGAGATCCCGGAAGAAGAAAGAAGAACAAATGATGCTATATGAACAGATCGATTGATATCTCCTGAGGGTCCGTAGGGGACAAGGAGGGAATGAGGAAATATGAATTTTGTGATCAGTTATGTCCCCTATCTTAGACCCCAACGGCTCCATGTACATGCTACAAGTACATGTATGTTCCCTCCACTTCCAGCTATGAAGACGCAAATACATGTGCGTCCACCGTCAACACGTCCTCTTTCAGATCCGCCATGAATGGGTCGGATATTCCGTTCCTAAGTATGAAAGGCCACCGACTTTATGTGGTTCACTTTCCACGTTTTACAGTTCAGGCGAGTAGGCCCTGAATTCTGCCATCAAGTCTTTTCCTGCCTTCTGCCTCTGAAAGCTCCAGCCTGAGCTTGCATCTATATCCATGAACTTTGTCCTACTCCCTGCACGGCTAATGGTGCCCGGCTCAGCCTGTTGCCTGCCAAGACTCTATTCGACCTTCAAGTTATCTGCTCCGCTCCTCATCCAATACATTCCTGTCTAGTAGTTTAGGTAAACATCCTTCCAGCTACCGAGCAAAGGGCCCGGTCTCACTGTCTTCATGCAAGTAATTCATAGCCCCTGTTACCATGGAAGATTCCTGCCCCCTCGCATCTCATGTAGACACTTAGACGCTTGTACACGCACTAACAGTCAGTATAGAATAGATTCCGTCCGAGAGACCTTTCCTTTTGGATAATACAGTTCTTTAAACATAAGATGTTAGATATGATTTGGGATTAGGTTGACCTGACCCCCGAGACTTCTGTCTCCACATGTAGAGCTAAATGTCAAGTTCCCTTCACCCTCTAGTCACACGTCAATCACACGTCATGCGGCTGCGCGCGCATCTCTGCCAAAGTATTTCTTCTGACATTGCAAGAATCTCTTATGACTCCACCCACTTCTGATATCATCTTAAATGACGTTTCTAGTATACACCTTTTGCACGCCTACGGTAACTCCTTTTTCCATTACGTATGTATATTCTTATCTGTGTTATCAGCTGTTACGCCTCCTGCATCTGTCTCAATGTAATGCTTTTCTTATATATGTCATTACTTGTCAATAATGTATTGCCTATCCCTTCCTGAACCTTCGTGGTGATGGAATATGATTGCCATGGGTCGACCCATCATTCCTTTGTAAGGAATAAAGTCCTTTTCAGAACCTCTAATACCACGGATTCTGCCTCTTATTTTTACTGAGTTATTCTTACTAGACTTTACCGCATAAAAATAGTACAGGTAATTTAAATATTTACCACAATCGCACAATGTTTTATTTGATATTTAAAAATTCATTTCTCCACATGGAATATTTGTCATTTTTATAAATTGGCGTTGGATCTAATTATGCTGTGTCTTTTACTAATTTACAGTTATGGTGATATTAAATGCTTTACACATACCTGTCTCCTAAGTTAACCCTAACTGCTTGCTTCCCAAGCTAGCAACTGTTAAGCAAGGATTAATTTATTCAAAGTTGACTGGACCTATTTGTCATTGTAGCATTATTAGTAGCTGAAGATGAATACCCCCACCCATTAATAATCAACTTGCCTACAGATCCGCATGGTGGTGCTGTAGATTGTTTGAGACCATGTTTCCTGGTATTATTAAAAGAGAGTGTCTCCTTTCGAGCCCTCGGAAAATAAAATGAAATGTCTGCTGGAGAGTAGAAGGATTGTTGAGTTGGACTAGGCATTTGGACGTTTTCTGTCACATTACTGTAACAATCTGCTGTTGTTTGTGAGGATATTAAAAACGACTTTTTCCTACCGTGTTGTTGCCTGCATATAAATGCCAGGGTTGTATCAATCTGGTGTCACTAAACATGCGTTCTGAATCTTTAATTCTAATATCTTTAGTTTAATTGTTATTGTTTTAAAGTAAATGCAGCCAAAAACGTAGGCCCAAGATCATTTCATGGGAACTAATTCATTATATTAAAGATATAAATATCAGATAAAAATATAATCCTACCCATACCATAGGCTTCTATAATTCCGATAGTGGAAATGACATCAGACTACAAAATAATAGGAATATGCAGGAATCTATAATTCTGCCCCGAATCTTAAATATTTTTATTTATTTTCAGACAGATTTTGACTCCAGAATTGCAACTGCTTTAATCATCAGAAATGTCTCAGTGAGAAAAGCTATACTGCTAGTGTTCCAGTGCAGCTTGTGATTGCTGCTGGGGGTGGCAACCTCCATTACCGGCCCCAATCGAGAATTACAAGCCACTTATAATTGACCCCGTATTGTCAAAGCTGAGACTATATCAGAGCTATAAATATTGTCTTAAGGATCTTTGAAGGTCCCTTGTGAAAAAAACATACTGAAAAGCTTTACCAAGAGTTGATTATTCAGTGCTTGATGTAAGAAACAGCAACACGTCAGAAGAGTGAATAAAAAGATTTCAGTGCTGGGCTTACATGGTCTCTGCTGGACATGGCCCTTTCTGCAGGGTCACCCCCAAACTTTTTGTCTTCACCCCTCCTGCCTTCTGAACCCATGTTTGTTGTCTTTTAGGACTTAGTGCACTTTACCAATGCTAACTAGTGCTAACATGCTTGATGTCATTCCTTATAAAATTTACAAATTGACATGCACCCTATTGACACTTTTATTTACTTACAACTGCATGGTAAAGTGGTATTATATGTACTCAGGGACTCTAAATTAAACGCTGCTAGTGGGCTTGCAGCACTTATTGTGCCACCCACTTAAGTAGTCCTTTAAAACATGTTTCAAGCCTACCAACGCAGGCTGTGTGCAGTTTTAAATTCCCATTTTAGCCTTGCAAAATAAACCCTCAGCCAGGCCTAAACTATCCTTTTTAGTACATATGTTATCCCTAGGGTAGGCCCCGAACAACCCTTAGGGCAGGGTGCAGTGTATTTTAAAAGTTGGACATGTACGTTTAAGTTTTACATGCACTTGTAGTGAAAAAGTCTGGGGCTACCTCTCCCATAGGGCAACATTGAGTTATTTTATTACATTTAATAAGTGCTAACATTTGAGTGGGAGCAGGTAGAAATGCCCTGTTTGGACTCAAATGAATTGTAATTTAAAATAGTCTTTAATGATAAAAGTGGGTTTTACATAACAATTACCCTAAACTTTCTGAGGACTCCTACAAATTTCCAACTGCTGGGTTCTGTCAATTGCCCCCAATCAGGAATGTGTATTGGGCCCAGACAGTGAGCACAGGATCTGGATGCAGCTGGGAGAGGGCAATCCTGCCAGCATGGGTGGGGTGGAGCTATTCTCTGCAACACTTATATTTCAAAGACGCTGCGTCAACACACTCACAAAGAACTTGACAATAGGCTTTTGACACCCCAGAGATCTTGGGACCTCAGCAGGGAGGAAGGAAATTCCAGAACCATCTGAGGGTGGGGGGATTCAGAAATGTCTTCCACTTCAAAACTGGCAATAGGTATAAATAGGGCGCCCTCAGACAAATTCTTCAGCATACTCTTGGACCTGCAGAAGACTACAGAAGCAATACCTTCTAGTCCAAATGACTGTTGTGCTGCTTTAGACCTGCCTGGTTTCTCAGTGGACTGCCCAGCTATTTGAGGCCTGTCTTGTTCTTCAGAGAACTGCCCTGCTGCAAAAGGCCTGTTGCGCGGTTTGAAGGAGAGACGGCTATCTCCTCGATCTCAGGACTACTATAGTGACTCCGAAGGTCAGTTGGCTGACCTCATCTTCTAAGCTGCAGGTACACATAAAGCTCCAGAGGCCTCCCTGCAACTGCCCAGTTGACCTGCTGCAAACAGCCCTGCCTAGACTTGCAACTGGACCTTCCTGGGCCTGCCTGAGCCCTTCTGGCTTCTGCTAGAGTGAGTTCCTGATCCCCAAGTGGTGCCTCCCATGGTCCTAGACTCTTGGCTGGCATCAGTTGAGCTCTTACTGTCAAATTATGACATTTTGAGCTCTGCGCACCGGACGTTAAGAAGGCAACTTTTTCAACAGGACAAACCTGGTCCCTGCATCCAGCCCACACTTCATCAAGGTTGACCTTAACTTGTGACTTTGTTGCGGTGTGGCGCAACAAAATACCCACAGTTAGTGCTTTTGCTTATTGGTGCTATATTTACTTAATTCTTTGAAATGGCATATCTCCAGTTCTACTGATTGGATTTTTGTCATTTTGGTATCATTTTATGTATTCAACTGCACTCTAGTGGTGTTGGGTTTTTCGTCTGTGGTGTTTTTACTTTATTACTGTTTGTGTGCTGCATAAATACTTCACACATTGCCTCTAAGTTGTACCTGACTGCTTTTGTGCCAAGCTACCAGCGGGTTAAGCACAGGTTAATTTATTGACTTTTTGTGGTTCACCCTGAAGAAGATTGTGGGTGCTGCTTGAGAAGAGTTTTACCTCTGTTTATCCAATAACCCAATTTCTCATATTCTCTGTTGATGGCCACAAATCAGTCTGAATATTTCTGAAGCCTTTAAAACCTTATTTTGTTGTCTCTTTCTAGTTTTGAGGACTATTAATGAAGTATTAACCTGCATCAAAGATTCAGTAGAGCGATGCACATAACAACAAGATATGTGACAAACATGTGAAGACATAACAACATGTAGATGTTTATACAATGTGAACTGAGGGCAAATTGTGTATAGTTTGTGCAGTGGAGTGAACAATCTAGCCAAAAGATTCAGTCTTTGAGATTAGGAAAATTGTGAAAATGTGAGTATTGAGACCATTCCTGAATTACACCAGTGGCTGTGGTGGAATGAAGGTTTGGTTAACGTCTCAGTTCATAAGTAAAAATTCATATAAGCAAAAAGTTGGTGTGTCTTTGTGAGTCTTGAAATTCTCAGTGGGCACTTAAGTCCTGGTTCCAAATTCATCAGGTTCAAGGTGCTATTTATTGCAACTCATAAATAACGAAACCACAGAGTCCGTTTTTTTGTCAAATGCAATCAATAACATGTCATGACTTTCTGGTGAATAAAATGTGGATTTGGGTGTTTACTGAACCAAAATCTGAATGGTACCCTAAATACAGTAAACTTTCTCCTGTGAAATTGCAGCACGTTTTACTTGCTGAAATTTAAGAATGTGTGAGATATTTAATGCACCCAGTGATTGCTGACTGCATTTAATAGCACCCAACTCGTAATTCCAACAACTGCAGAAACAGGAGTTGGTACAGGGGGCAGAAAACACAGATCAGCTCATAATCAGAGGCTTGGAGTTGAGAGGCACGTTAGCTAGTTTAATTCTGATTGCGTACCTTATAATTTGCACAACAGAATTTAAAGTGGAATCTTATTGGTAGAGGGACCGGTGCAGTTATTGCAAGGTTGGGGTGAGGTACTTTAAATTTCTTTGGTTAGGGGCTAGTACAGTTGCTGTGTGAAGAACAACTTTGATCTGTAGCAGTAATATTGCACAGCAATGCAATCTGGAGCATTGCTTTTTATTCTTCTTATTGATGTGGGCTTCAAAGGACAGAGAGGGGTTAATCAGAAATCTCAGGGATTGAAAGACTTGGGTGAAACTAGGCCAGGGCGAGGTTGACATTAGACTGGCATCCCCTCCGGCCCACCAGGGAAACACCCGGTGCCCGCTACGGCCAGTCCGGCCTTGATTTTGTGTAATTTTGTTTTCTGTCACTTTGCTTAATTACGTATCATTCTTGGTAAAAAAAAAAATGTACCTCAAAATGCGCAATTCACATGAACGTAGTGGAATAAGAGAGTGCAAGCGGCTGTAGTATGCAATGCTTTTCTTTAAATGCTTCCTTGTGACAACAATTGACAAGGTCGATATTCTTACTAAAATCGAGTGTAGTATGATGGATTGGCATTTTGCCTAATTAAGCATAATTTCACAAACCCATGCGTGAAACCCTCTGAGTATATTTTTCAGCCACTCCTTGATAAGCTGCTCAAGAATTCCTCCTTTAACGAGAAATAAGTCAACATTTATTGTGCTGAATTTCAGAAATGCTGAAGACTTCCAGGTTTTCATGGCTTCTCTGCAGAATCAGAATTTTAGTTATTTGTTAGTCAATGACACTTTAAGATGTATATGCATGTTATAAAATTTTATAAGCTAGTAATGTCTTGTTTACTTAGTAGTAAAGCTCTTTGGAATCTCTCAGGCAAGAGTGAAAGGTACCTGAAGAATTCAATCCAAATACATTGTTTGTGTTCAGAAAGGCAAGAAGCGAACAGGTTTAAGAAGATCTAGGTGATGTTCATGCATTGTTTCAAGTAAGGCATAGTGGTCAGTGGCATTAAAGGTTGCTGACAGGCCAAACAGCAACTGGAGACATTGATCACCATTATTAATGAAACAGCAACTGCTACCTAGACAGTCTGTGTATTGTAGAGGGAGTGAAACCTAGATAGGAAGTGTTGAAGTTGGTTGAGGACATTAAGTTGCTTTTGGATATAGTTAGCCATAGAACTGTTTAGAAATTTCTCTAGAAAGAGAAGGAGTGCAAGAGAACTACTTTGAGTCGAGGCTTGTTTCCTTAGAGCAGCAGCAAATATGACCAAGTTTTGAGGATAAAGGGAAGAAATCAATGAAATGAGGTTCTGAAGATGCTCAAGACGAATGCAAAGGCCCAAGCAAGCCGCAATTGAATTATAGATGTTTAAAGTAGGTCATGATCAAATAAAGCTTCTCTCAGAGTTCACATTGGGGTCAACAATTGGGTTGTCAAACATTAAAAGAGGTCTCAGTGTGAACCTTAGAATTTGGTCCAACTCAGCCGACAGGTTTACATTAACCCAGTAATCTGGTACAACATGCTTCGCCGAACCCACTGAAAATCATGCAAAGATTATTTATGCTGGTCAGCAGAAGACCTAGTGAAAGGGAAATGGAACAAGTGGCAGAGAGAAGCAGTTACTGGATCTCTCACTTTGCCTACACTTACAGCAGGGCTATAATTTTAACCTGAATGTGCATCCATTCTGACACATAATTAAGTGTGGGTGCTGTGCGGTTGTACAGCGAGTGAAAATAGCACAAACCCATCTGCGCCCGTCCAAGCCCAAACGTTGCCAGCCATGCTGCCCATTCTGATATTCATCCACCAGAACTTACAGATATTTTTTCCTTTTCCAACATTGATCTCCTATCAATCTGTTAAATTACAAATATGTTCTCTCCCAAGAGGCAAAATCTGACTCAAGTAATAAAATCTTCTCCTCCTATCTCCATTAAAATATATCTCTCGAATCCTACTGCAACTACTGAAGCCCATGGCTGCCCCAAACTAATATCAAAATATTACTGTACAAGTCTTCATCAGCAGACAGGCACAGAGTCCACGTTGTGGTGTTATGTGAATATTATAATATGGACATCTGAGGGAAATGTGAGTGCATGATGCCACTGACTCTAGTTTAGATAAATTCCTCTACCCACCTACTCCAATATTAGGAAAGAGTGGAATCTTAAAAGAGTGGGCAGTATTGCAATCACATTTAGAAACATTCTTGTCCAACAAGACCCTTTTCCAGCACACTTTCTCTGGGAAGACCTTACGTTATGCAGTTAAAATAAGATCATGTATGCTTAATCTATTCCTCGCTTGCAGACCTCCTAATATGTAAGCCGTTGACACAAAAGCATAAATGAATTATATATGTTATTTTATCGTAAACAGTAACTCTGCCTTTCCACTAGGTGATTTTAGTTTTTGGTTGAATCAACCACAGGGTGCCTCTTGGGATATTTGAAATCATATGATAGCTTTCAAACTTTCTCTTGCTCATGAACCACACATAAATTGGGGCATTTCTTAGATACCATTTCTATTTGTCTATATGAGCTATCATAATCTATTATTATCATTCATATTCTACCATTATCATTCATAATGTATCAGAGACAGCGAGCCTGGTTCACAAAGATAATTTACACTTTTGAGTAAGTTTACTACTTTTTGCTTATTCACAAAATCTGAGTGTAAATATACTCCAAAAGTGTAACTTACATGTCTCCACTAATTGCAAAAGCCAGGGGGCTTTCTCAAAGGTGACTTACACTTTTGAGTAATTTACAAGTGTAATTTACTATTATACTTTTGAGTAACTGTACTATGTTTGGCTCGTCACAAAACTCAAGTTTAAAGTTATTCAAGATTCTAAGAATGTATTACATATGTAAATTATTTAAAGGTGAAAGTTACCTTTGTGAATAGCCCCTTTGGTTTGTGAATAGTGCCTAAGCCTTTCAATTTGATCAATACCCTTTCCAATGATATGCTTGCAGAGAAGAAGAACTCCATAGAGATCCACATAAATTTAAAAAACAACAATATGATAGTCACAAAGAGAAAAGAAAATAAAGATTATTTCTATCTAACAGAGCATCTGCAAGTCCTAAGCAAAATCCAACAATATAAAAATCTTCAGATTAAACATTACAATATATTATACAATAAAAGATAATTAAATGGTATCCTATATGCCATTAGTACAATTTTAACATGGGTTTAAAAATAAGTATTAACAGTTGCTCCCTAGAGACCTAATGGGCCTTAATACATGTTTAAAAAACACTTTAAAAAGTTTAAAATCCTATGGCAAAATATTTCATTTGGTGGCTTATAGATAGAGTCAATTAGTGCAGAAGCCGAAAGAATGGATAGTTGCAAACAAATTGATCTCATCCATTTGCGCCAACACAATACTAATGCATGGCAAATAAATAACACACGATTAACGCCCTGAAGGCCATTATTGCACAAGTTACAAATCGGTGAAGAACCATACCATTTAAACAGCAGCGGATTTAATGGGCGCATACCCTGCCTCAGTAGTAGCCAAAAACGGCGCACTCCATGAGGCATGTTCCAGGAAATGTAGGACTGTGCTTTGTTTATCTCGCAAGAGTCAATAACCGGATGAGTACCCCTCTTTTGAATACATGCTTCCCTGTCCCTTAAGCAACTTAATACCCAAGTGACCTGTTTCAGGGTGGCCCTTAATTGATGCGGCGATAGTGTAAAGAGCAGAGATTCATCCAATTGCAGCAAATCAACTGCAGTCCTAACATTTCTAAGAATTAGTGACTTTTCCTTTAAAAATTCTAATAATTCCTTCTGAAGTACAAATCTTAATGTACCAGAATCACCCTTTACCAGGCTTACAACCCAACGCACTATCCCTGAGAGGCCCTGTACCCAGCTGCTTCTTAACCCAACTTCTAGCCTGAGGGCAGCCACAGGACAAGGTGAGTTAACTGAGACTAGACTTCTTAGAATTCTGCCTTCCATTGCATTTTTAAAAAAACATTTCTCTACATCGAGCAATTCAATACCATACAGCAAGGAAGCAGGAATTTTTGCACGAAACACCTCCAATAAAAGTGGTAAATGTCTTTTTCCGGTCGATTTATAAAGGGAGCCCTAGCTTTTTCCCTGCATGGTAGCTATAGAAATGATATTTTCTATATGGGCTTTGTCACTTAGGTTGCCACACTATTTTTCCCAAAAAAGAATAGGATTTTACAAGTTCTAATTTTTGTCAACCCACAGACCATACAAAATTTCCATACTGCAGCTTCTTTCTTCCAAGTATACACATGACTTTACTTTTTGATATATTTATCTTTAAATGATGGGCCTCTGTGAATTTATGAAGTGCCTGCAGACAACTATTTAGACCCCTTGGCGTTAGATCTAATATTATTATGTCGTCTGCATAAAGTAAACACACAGTCGTTTTCCCCCCCAGTAAAGGGGCAATACCCTCACTCTGAGCCAAATTGTGGGGAAGGTCAGAGATGTAGAGGGAAAAAAGCAGGGGAGCCAATAAACACCCCTGTTTTAGACCATTTTCAGTTGGAGTAGCTTTTGAGAGACCTCTTTCTCCTCCCATTAGGACTTTGCACCACGTATCCATATGGAGAGCACGAACTAATTCCAAAAGGGTGCCCGGCATACCCAAATTAAAAAGTTTTCTCAACAGCAGAGGACAATCTACTTTGTCAAATGCTGTGGAGACATCTATAAAGGCTGCATACACTCTTCCTCCTCTGATTTTAACATATTTTTCATTTATTACCTGTAGCACAGTTAGGTCATCAATTGTTCCATGTTTTGTCCTAAACCCAGTTTGCTCCAACGGCAACATTTTAACAGCATCCCCCCAATCGCTAATTTGGGTCAAAAGACATTTAGCAAAGGCATTACCCGCTGCATCAAGGAGCACTATTTGGCGATAATTATGATGAAGATCTCGGTCTTCTTTATTGAACAGAGGTACTATTATACTCCCCTTCTAAGAGGAGGGAACCATTTTGTTTTCATAACAATACTTAAATACCGGGTGAAGAATTTTACTGTCGCGCCCATTGCGGCTGAGGAGCGGATCCCCCTAATTGCTATTTCTATTTCTTTTTCAGAGGGCGATCCATACAAAGAAAGGCCTTCCCTTAGTGCGACGTATTTAATTGCCGCCGCATTAGCTGCATATAAATCTCGAATAAAGCTAACCCATTTATGTTCTTTAATGGCCACAGGGAGTGGTCGAGTTCTAGCTCCACATCCCTCCCCGATAGGAGACCAGAAAATTCTTATCTTGCCTTTATGGGCTACTTCTCTCAACTTAATCCATATACTATCTTCCCTCTCTTTTCTTAACCTGGCTTTTACCCGAGTTCTCCTCCTTTTTAATAGTAATATTCTATAATAGTTTTTCCAAGGAATAGTTCAAATACTGTTCCCTAGCTAGTTTATTTATTTCGAGATTTAACGGCAGAAGTAATCGGGAAACTACTTTAAAACTTTTTCTTTTTCTTTGGTTCACCTACCTTTCAGTTTCTACTGCTTGTTTCATAAATGTGTTAAAACTTGCAATTTCTGTTCCAGTCCAACTAGGCAATTTCTCTAAGGTGAACTCTAGGATGCTATTGAGGTCTAAAATGGCCTTGTTATCCCAATAACATCTCCCTGTTTTCTTGGCAAAACTAACAGATTCACCATATATTGCCCAACAGTCAGGCGGGGACAGATTTAAATTTAAAAGGAGGATTAGTAACTTATGATCACTACAGAAGGAGTTAAAGACCTTTAGGGCTTTTAGCTAGAAAAAAGAGGTGCTTCCCACCACCACGTAGTCTACAATTGACTCCCCTCTAGAGGATTTACATGTGAAAGTTGCCTGTGTGTCTTATGAAAATCTCCCATTTACTATGATACCATCAACCTTCATTAATTCGTCAGCAAACATTTTACCTCTCTTATTAGTTCTTATGTTTTGTGGAAAGACAGCTTGCGGAATCTGCAAGGATTCTTCTTTTTCTCTGTTTCGCAATCTATCCGAGGTAGAATTAGAGATTTTACAATTCTACATCGTTAGCATTTTTAATGTAGGACAAAAACGCATTTAAGAGAATGTCATAGGAGGCGTCTGGTGGAATGTAGGCATTTATCAACATTAGTTGTGGACTTTTTACATTTCCATCGAGGTTATACAATGTTACTGCCAGAAATAGATTACTAGGATCTTTATAGCAATCATAATTCCATTGTATCTTATTCAACAGTAAACAGGCCACCCCTCCCTTTGCATGTCCCCTCCTGGAAGGTATTGCTTTACAGTCTAAAGTGAGGTAATCCCCACATATCAATTCCTCTGTACACCAGGGGCCCGATTCACAGAACTAACTTAAGACAAAATCCTAAACTTACTACCATTTTCGTATTCACAGAAGGCACTTACTCATTTTGGTATTCACAGAAGTTAGGAGTCCTAACTTTAGGACTCCTAAATGCCTTCTGTGAATACCGAAAGTCTTAAAATTAGGATTTTTCTCAGTTTAGGAGTCCTAAAGTTAGGACTCCTAACTTTACTACTACTAAACTGAGAAAACCCCCAATTTTAAGGCTTTCGGTATACACAGAAGCTATTTAGGAGTCCTAAAGTTAGGAGTCCTAACTTTACTACTACTAAATTGAGAAAAATCCTAATTTTAAGACTTTTGGTATTCACAGAAGGCATTTAGGAGTCCTAAAGTTAGGAGTCCTAACTATACTACTACTAAACTGAGAAAAATCCTAATTTTAAGGCTTTCGGTATTCACAGAAGGCATTTAGGAGTCCTAAAGTTAGGAGTCCTAACTTTACTACTACTAAATTGATAAAAATCCTAATTTTAAGACTTTCGGTATTCACAAAAGGCATTTAGGAGTCCTAAAGTTAGGAGTCCTAACTATACTACTACTAAACTGAGAAAAATCCTAATTTTAAGACTTTCGGTATTCACAGAAGGCATTTAGGAGTCCTAAAGTTAGGACTCCTAACTTCTGTGAATACCGAAATGAGTAAGTGCCTTCTGTGAATACCAAAATGAGTAAGTGCCTTCTGTGAATACCAAAATGGTAGTAAGTTTAGGATTTTGTCTTAAGTTAGTTCTGTGAATCGGGCCCTAGGTCTCCAGGAGGCAGACCACATTTGCATCTAGTGTACTTAGATACAGTAACTTTTCCCTACTATTCTTTATTCCTGCCGCATTCCAGGATATGATTTTTAATTTGTTGCTAGTTGGATGGCCGCTGTAGATGGTTACTGTTAGACCCGCTTGACAGTGCACCAGGTAACCAATTCCATTTGGAACTCTCTTCTTTAGAGTTCCATTTAATGGAGAGGAGGGGCATTCTTTAAATTTCACCTGTCTACCATTTTTATTGATGCAAATTTTAAATTCCTCTGTTTCATGCAAAGAGTCTCTTCTATCTAAAAGTGGATGATTTGGCATAGACCTATTGTCGAGGACTCTATATCGGGGTATCTCAAAGAATGGGATAACATCAATGCCCCTGCTTTGAAGGCCTTCCGACCATTTCAATATAAGATTTACAATAATTTTGGAATTAAACTAACCCTGGGCGTAGTTCGCGAAGTAGCGCTACGCGTAGCTACGCAAAGTGCACTTCGCACTACGCGAGCTACGCGTAGCACTTCGCGAACTGTGTAGTACCCTGTTCGCACTGTGCAAGATGCCGTTTTCAATTATTGCACAGTGCGGACAAGCATTCGGCACTGTGCAATCATTGAAAACGGCATCTTGCACAGTGCGAGCTGTAGTTTTCTGCCGCTCGAGTAGATTTTTACTCGAGCGGCAGCTATCCCAACGCGGACTGGTAGTTTCTCATTGCGAGTGGTCGCGAGCATACGCGACCACTCGCAATGAGAAACCTGACCTCCCCACGTGAGAATCTCGCCGGGAGGTTTATTTTCCACGCTCGCGATCGCCGACTTGATGTTGCTGATCACGAGCAAGCAAAAAATGACCACTGCACTACGCAACGCTACGCTACGCGTGTTTGCACTGTGCTACGTGCAACTCGCGTAGTGCGAAGTATCGCAAACTTAGCAAACTACGCGAGCTTAGCGTAGTGCTTTGCCCAGGCTGTGTTTAGGATAGAGAGTAAATTTATATCGCTACTTTGTATAAGTTTCAATCCTTCGATCTCCGAGAGACATTTAAGTAATACAGTCCTGTTTAATATTAAGTCTGCATCAAACAGAGGAATAAAATCTAGCCTTAATGTATCCATATTTTCCCAGGAGGATTCAGCATTATTTATCTCAATTTACCTCGCATTTTTCCAGAGTCAAGGAAAGGTACAGCGAGGGGGTTAAGTACTGAGGAGAAAAAGTTAACAGACCCCATTTGCTCTACTGTTACAGAAGATGGAGGCCCCTCTACTGGGGTATTAGCATGATCTCCTCCAGGGAGCAAAATATTTAAGGAGGGGGCCTCATAAGCCACCATTCTGCGAGTTCACAAAATCAATTTCATTTTCTGACTTCATATCTCATAGTGTATTTTGCAAAGGTTGAGACAAAGTCTCCGTACTAACTAAAACTTCAAGGTTTTCATTAAAGCAAATTCTCCTTTGCTTTTTTTTTTTTAAATCTTCGTGTGGATTTCATCTTTTTTCCTCTATTCTTTATCTTTCTCCCCTTCTTTTCCAAATGCTGAACTCCTAAGGCATTGTCTTTCTCACCACTTAGCTGGGTGTTAAAAATTGGAAATATTTCCTGTTCTATCCTTCTGGGTAAGCCATCCAACCTTTTTCTTTTTGAACAGGATCATAACTTGAATGACTTCAGGTACAGGTTCAGGGGTCTTTTCTATCATCACAATATTTTCCACTAACTTATCGTTTAGGGGATTACCGTCTTGAACATTACAAATGGGACGACTGCAAACACCACTCTGTATATTCTCCAATACCCCTTCCACCTCTACTTACGCTTCCACTTGTTCAACATGATCACTTGGGCTAATCTCCCTTTCCTGCTTACTTCTTAGCAACACCTTTAATATTTGAGTTACTGTTTCCAACACACAGTCAGAACCTCCTACAAATTTTTCAAATAACTTTAGGATAGAGGATAGTAATTGTTCTAAGGATACCAGTGAGTCCGAGACTATTACCTCCTTCCTTAGGGTTTGTCTGAGTTGGGTGTCGCTAATCAAAATATTGGGAGTCAAAGAGAGATGTGGCTGTAGAAGAGAATTATTAGATTTATTAGAGGGGTACTGCTGAATAATTTCAGTCCTATGGGAGCTATTACTACTGGGGTGTCTGCCAGCTCCATGATGCTACTAGTATCGTGGGAGATATATCTCCTATAAAGCTCCAAATCCAGATTGGAAAGAGTAAAATCCTTATTTTGGGCATCCTCTACTAAGGGGCCGATTCCGATTCTGGCCGCAAAATGAACCGACCGACATGGACCCGGACCGAACACCGACCGACACGGACCAGCGCCGTGCGACCTGTGCAGTACGATGCAACGCTTATGAATTACAACCGACACGTAGGGAATACAAGCCGTACGACCGAGCGGTAGGGAAAATAGTGATCCGGCCGGAAAACCGACGCGAATATCACCGACCGACACAAACCCGGAATGAAGCCGACCGACCCGTACCCGCCATGTACGATTTGCGCAGTACGATGCAATGCGTGTATAACCAGACCGACTCGCACAGAGAACAAGCCGCATGACCGACACGCACAGACAACCCGGCACACAAGCAATAGAGACCGCCGCGAACGACGCGTACCAAACACAGAAGATAGGCAGCGTGAACGAGGCAGAGAAGCCCGCACGAGACAACAGCAGCGTCCGTTTCCTTCACATGAACGTCTCCTTCATGCCTACAAAACACAAAGGAAAAAAGACAAACAAAGGACCAAACAAGCAATGGCAAAGACAATAAATACCAAAAAAAAACATGGGACAAAGACACACCCACCACTCCAACTATATAAAGGACTACAATCACTACCATCATCCCTTGCAAACAGGAGACACAGCCAGCTGCAAACACCAGTACACAGCAACCACAGACACACTCACAACTCACCCATCACACAACTCACACACCATCAGCACCTCATACAAAAGCACATACACATACACCCAGCAAAACCAACACCAACCCACCATCACTTGCACCTTCACACACACATCCCTCACCACCACCCATCACCATGCCTCCAAAGAAGAATCCAAAGTTCACAGATAGTGAGTTAGAAGTGCTGGTAGACGAGATCATCAGAGTAGAGCCACATTTGTTTGGTACATTGGTCCAAAGGACCCCCATCTCACAGAAAACCAAGATGTGGGAGAGGATTGTGGACAAGGTGAACGCCCAAGCACCAGCAAGGCGCACAAAGGACGACACACAGAACAGGTGATATGATGTGCGCAGGAGGGTCAAGAAACTCATCGCAAAAGATCACGCCCTGAGTCAGTGCACCGGCGGCTATACCAGTCTACTTCAGGACCTGGGAGGAGAAGGTGCGGGACATCATTCCGCCAGACAGCGTCCATGGTCTATCAGACATCCCAGTGCCTGGTGAGTACACAAACAACATACCCAAGCTTGTGTGGCAAGGGGACAGTGAAACCATGCACCGCAAGCAAAGCTACACTAACCAATAGATAATCAGCCCAAGATGTGTATGCCAGTCAGACAAACACAATACCTGCCATCTCATAGTGACTGGGAACTGTGTCATGACATGCACCAACCTACAAACAAATAGAGCAAGCCAGTGGCACTAAGCCAAATAGACCCTGCCAGACAGTTTGACACCACAAACACACCACCTCACAGTGCAGCTGACTGTCAGGAAGGAATAGTGGGGATGCAGGTGAAGTGAGTGTAGCCAAAAGCATGATGGGGCCTGTAGTCACAGATAATGCTCCCCTCCTGATTGGCCCATCAAGACCTCTCAGAAACATGCCCACACCACAGGGAGTGGAAAATGACTGACAAGATGGCTGACACTGGCTCCTGCTGTGGGGAGCACAAGGCCCTGCTAGGGGTTGTGTGCAAATCAGAAGCAGGACACCACTGACTGACATCCTGAAAGACAACTTGCATGCCCTACAATGGAAGCACGTTTCATAATGGGAAGGAGGACTGACAGCCCTGACCATACTAATCAGCATGGGGAGACCCTCCTCAACACAAACTCCACACAACTCACCGGGTACAATGCATTGACATACACCTCATTGAAATATCAGCAAAAGATACCCCGTACTGGGTGCTGCTGTGTGAAGCATAGGGGCTCACTTTGGACTTGTAGCCAAACAAACACCAGGATGTCACAGTCAGCCATCTTGCCATTGCTGTCACACCCCCTCACAGGGAAGCAGAGTCAAGAGGGAGGAAGAATGGGCATGCTGGGAATGGGGGTGTAGCCAAGAGTATGATGGGACTCGCAGTCACAGACAACCTACACCCACCCACATGGCCCAGCAAGATCAAACTGAACCATACTTGCCTCACAGGGAGTGGGTAGGGACTGACAAGATGTCTGACACTGGGCTCTGTTGTGGGAAGCACAAGCCCATGCTGGGAAATGGCCAACAACAATATCAAACTCTGTCCATGACAAGCTGGGAAAAAGCAGTGTACAGGCAGGCATCGAAAAGTAGAAAATGTCATGTTTGTGAACCAACGATGCATGTAGAAACATAAATCACATTGTGTGTCTCTTCCAAACTCTTCCAAACTCAGGTGGTGCTGGGCACCCAACACCAAATGATGAGGATACCCAGTCCCAGACTCTGGTGGACACTGAGCTCTCTGGTCTGACTCTCTCACTGTCCTCTTCAGATGTCGACGACCAACCTGGCCCCTCAGGTGTTAGTCATCATGCCATCATGCAGCACCAGCAGCATCAACATCTGCCCCCCGTACCCACGCCTCCAGCATCTAGACACCAACAGGGCACCCCCGCTAACACGGACAGACCAAGGCCAATCAACACCCACAGCACAGGGACACAGGACCCCCCCAGAAGCTACAGCAAACACCACCAGCAACACCATCCAAGGGGTCCCAGTGTCACCTGTGCGTCCCGCCACTGGTCCTGCCCGTGTGGAGAGGGGTGCTGGGAGGGGTGGGAGGCACAGGGCGCGCCTTGCAGAGGGGTCTGGACTGCAGGATGACCCCCACCTGGCACACATCTTAGATGCGTACCAGGATAGCACCGGAGGATTTGGCCAGGTAGTGGGGATCCTCAAGGACATGTAACACGAGCAGGTCGCCCACCATGCCCGCATGGAGGCCAAGTGGGATGACATTACTGCGGTGCATCGGGACATACTACAATGCCTCCGCTAGATCAACACCAACCTGTCCACACCCCTCTGTGTGCCCACAACATCTGTCGCAACACCATCTGCCAGCACCACAGGGAGGGAGGACGACTCTGGCGGAGAGTCGCCTGTACCGCAGAGGCCTGCACATGAGGATCTCCACCCGGAAGAAGAGGGGTCGTCCGAAGAAGGACATGTGAGAGGCAGATGTCCCAGCACATCCCCCAGGGCCTCTAAACCTGTTCTGGACAATGTCCTTTGTGCGCAACCCGTTCACCTTGTCCAATCGTACACAACTCGCCCACATGATATGGAGGGTTCATGTTGGGCCAATGTATCAGATGACTGTGGACTTTACTCTGGACATTTCATCTACCAGCACTTCCAACTCCAATGTGAACTTTGGATTCCCAAACCAATGTACAGCACCCACCATCCTGTGCACTTCCATCACACATGTTTGTAAATAAACTCACCAGTACACCATACTTGCCTCTGTTGTGATTCCAACTTGTCATGTTCAGGGAGATGTCGATCTGCTACACAACACAGAGCATGCCAAATACTGCAACAATGTGACCAAAGTAATGTGAGTCATGGGGATGTGACACATGTGAGGGAGACACACCACTATGGCAACACAAAACATACTCACCATGGCCATGTTACTCATCACACACAATGATGTTGACCTGGCTGCAACACATTGGCATGCACAGACACAACACCAACCCCAGTCAGTGGTAACATGTCCACAGGTAAGGTAAGCAGATGTCACTCAGATGTCGGAAGACAGGCAACGCACATAACAAAGCGTAGCACAGGTTCATTACACATCAGCAACACGTTTATTCCACAATAGTTGCACGGTAATTCTACATAACAGTGGACACACGCTCTCAACGTGTTGGAGAATGGAAGTCCAGGGAAGTGTGGTACATCAGTTGATGGGAATTGTCAACTTCCACACTGGTGTTGGCGGTCAGTGTTGACCACACAACAGGCAAAGTACCCTGGGAAGGACAGACAAGATACAGACAAAAGCACAGAAGAACAGGAGAGAAATGCAATACACATGCACAAAACATGTTGCAAGACACCTACACAAAACACTAGTTAGCAGTACTACCCTATTCTGGAGTACACAACAGCTGAATGAACACATCACAGCACGCATCCAGTCAAGTGGCACACAGACAAACTCAGACAGCAACAGAGCTGGCACAACACATTCCAGGCTACCTCCATACATTCACATAACAACCCTGGAAACTCACATTCAGATGAAGAAGTTGTTGATGAGCTTTGAGCGGACGTCACCATCATCTTCATCATCACTGGCATCTTGGCCCAGGCTGGGATCCTCCAAAGGTGCCGGACGTTGGTCATCGTCATCGTCATCCTGGATGAGAGGCACCTCCTTCCGCACCTCCATGTTGTGTAGCATGCAGCAGACAAGGATTATTTTGCACACCTTTGAAGGCTCATATGGGAGGGCCCCTCCGGTCTTGTCCAGGCAGCGAAAGCGACTTTTCAGGAGGCCGAATGTCCGCTCAATCACCCTCCTGCTCTGACCATGTGCCTCATTGTAGCGCATCTCGGCTGATGTCACAGGGTTCCTGAGGGGTGACAGCAACCACGGCATGTTGGGGTATCCGGAGTCACCTACACACACAAAAATTAACAAGTAGCTGAGTTTTGTAGGAGTGCGGAATACAACATTGACAAACACACACAATGAGAAACAGTCAGTACACACCGACAAGCCAGGCATGCTGAGCTGGCATCTGTGACATCAGCGTTGCAATGCGACTACTCCTCATAATGTAGGCATCGTGCGCAGAACCAGGGAACCGTGCACACACATGTGTGATCGACATGTCAGCAAGACAGACCACCAGAGCATTGATCGAATGGTAGTGCTTTCTGTTCCGGTATGCCTGCTCATGTGCCTGTGGTGGTATCAGGGCAACATGTGTCCCATCAATAGATCCGATGATGTTCGGCATCCTCCCCAGTGTATAAAAGACATCCTTTATTTCAGGGAGTTCAGCTGGGCTCGGGAACTTGATATACAGGTCGAGGAATTGCAACATCCCCTCCAAGACATCGCGTAGCACCCGACTAAACATCGTTTGCGACATCCCACCAGCAGTAGCCACAGTGTACTGGAAAGTACCAGTAGCAAAAAAGTGCAGGGCTGCCATCACCTTCACCTCTGGGGTCAGTGCTGTAGGGTTGGCCGGCCAGGCAGCAGATGTGGCGCCAACTGCTCCACCAACTCTGCAATCAGTGGCCTGGTGAAGCGGTACCGTCTGATGTAGTCGCGTTCCTGCATGATTGCAAGGTATGGGAACGGCTGATGGACAGCTGGTGCCCTGCAGTACAGAGATGCACAAAGGAAGATTGTCAGTACATCCACCCATGTGGCCATGACCATGATCAATATCACATGCTAGTTCATGACATTACACAATGTACTGAGGTGTGTGCTGTTGGTCATGGACACATATGTCACCTACAAGACCACCACCTCACATCTCATTTCCACATGTCCACATGAATCCCATGTAGTGCAATGGTCAATCATCTGCTTGTGTCACTCAACCCATGTGTTGCTGCAACGTTCCAAACACACACCACAGTGACAATTGAGGCCTCAGGTCTCCCAGGCATCACAGATCTTTGCCATGCAGAAACCCAGGCTCCCTGTATTGCCACATCAACACAGCAATGGACATGGCGTAGCACGTGCACATCACAAGGCAAGCGTAAGTCCCACAGGTAGTGGCCACTGTTGTTCCTGCCGGCCCTACATGTACGTCTCTTAGACACACACCCCATCAAGGTTGATGCATATGCAACATGGATGTGGAGACTGTCACCCATTGAGAACATTTGATCAGACACATCTGAGACACAACATGCACACAGACTGTGTGTGCACATCAGTATTGTGGCTACAGGTCTCCCTCTGACATACATGCCATCACCCCCAGGACTCAGGTTGTATGTGACCTGTCCTAAACATATCCAACCTGACACTGTGGCCGTGACTCATTACCATTACTGTCCAACTGCACATCACAGTGGTATTGTGCACAACACACAAAGGATTCTGCCCCCATGTACACGTGTAACTTAACAACAGGAGAGAGAGGGAAATTATTTGGAGCCACTCTTAGTCCCCCAGGGCTGGTATAAGTAAACAAAAGAAGAGTGTATCCGTCAAGGTTAAACAAGTGAAAAAGTGTTAGGAAAGGTGAATCACTGTGTTTTAAAAGAACCCTCACTCACCAACCTAGTTGGTGACATGCTTCATCATTGGGTTCCCACCGGAGAGACCGAATGTCTCCCCGGTGTGCTACGACTCCTGATTTACAGTGGAGCTGGTTTTTTGTGTGAAGACAGTGCAATCTGTGAAAGTGCTGGTTTAAAAAGGTGTCACAATTTTAACCAATAGATAACTTTAATGGTGGTAAACTGGACACGGTTAAAAAGAGTGAGGTGGACGTGTGAACTCTGGTGGTAATTGGACCAGCTACGTCCTAATCCAGGTGCAATGTGGTCAACATGTTTCTGCTTCTAACGATACTACATGAAGCATTCTTCAGGACCTAATTGTGGACAACCACGGCGGTATACGCTCGCTAAGGCGCACCCTAACCAGTGGTGTCTAAAACCGCTAACACTTACGGTTATGGTAAAAAAGCCCTTCAGAATTTCTGAAAGCTTTTGGTTCTGTTGAAGCAAAAAAGAGGTGAAGAGACAAAACAAAACAAACAGTGATTCACAACATACATGTATATTAACAGAAAACAAAGCATGGAGAAAATTCCAGTTTGTGAACGAACTTCATGTACACAAAAGGTGAGTTTCCATAGTACCTGGACAGATGGGAATAAACACTCGTATCAGCCCATGCCGGTATTGTGAATTTTCGTGGTGTAACTGTAGTGATGCTAATAACACTAACAGGAAAGTAACTGTGCAAAGAGAGCTACACCCTAGTTGTCAGTAATTACGGCAGAGGTGAAATTTTCATGTGGCGTGCACTCTATGCAGATAGAAATGGCCATCAGACTATGAATCAGCAACATACTCTGGCTGACTGTGGGAGGCAAAAGAAAACGCTTGGATATAGAAATGGAGGAGAAAGGCATTATCACACTGATTCGTAAACACCAAAACGGAACAGTGAGTTTGGTAATTGGTGCTTACGTGATGTTGGATTCAACGTCACAGCATGAGTCCGGGTGGGGGGCGGGACTTATAGTCACACTCTAAACAGAGAAGGGTGAATAGTAAAGTTAAACATGACTTACGAGGTAAAAGTGAAACAGCAGGGTTAAGCAAACCGGAGCCTCTACTTACTACGCCAAACGCTACGTGTCTCCGAGGCAAAGCACTTCCTATATCTGTATCGCTCACGGGCCGAACGACAACATTCGAGTCCGAAGGAGGGATAAGTAGGTTTACTGTGGGCTGGAGGCTTTGGCGTAGTAAGTAGAGGCCCCCCACCCGGACTCATGCTGTGATGTTGAATCCAACATCACGTAAGCACCAATTACCAAACTCACTGTTCCGTTTTGGTGTTTACGAATCAGTGTGATAATGCCTTTCTCCTCCATTTCTATATCCAAGCGTTTTCTTTTGCCTCCTACAGTCAGCCAGAGTATGTTGCTGATTCATAGTCTGATGGCCATTTCTATCTGCATAGAGTGCACGCCACGTGAAAATTTCACCTCTGCCGTAATTACTGCCAACTAGGGTGTAGCTCTCTTTGCACAGTTACTTTCCTGTTAGTGTTATTAGCATCACTACATTACACCACAAAAATTCACAATACCGGCATGGGCTGATACGAGTGTTTATTCCCATCTGTCCAGGTACTATGGAAACTCACCTTTTGTGTACATGAAGTTCGTTCACAAACTGGAATTTTCTCCATGCTTTGTTTTCTGTTAGTATACATGTATGTTGTGAATCACTGTTTGTTTTGTTTTGTCTCTTCACCTCTTTTTTGCTTCAACAGAACCGAAAGCTTTCAGAAATCCTGAAGGGCTTTTTTACCATAACCGTAAGTGTTAGCGGTTTTAGACACCACTGGTTAGGGTGCGCCTTAGCGAGCGTATACCGCCGTGGTTGTCCACAATTAGGTCCTGAAGAATGCTTCATGTAGTATCGTTAGAAGCAGAAACATGTTGACCACATTGCACCTGGATTAGGATGTAGCTGGTCCAATTACCACCAGAGTTCACACGTCCACCTCACTCTTTTTAACCGTGTCCAGTTTACCACCATTAAAGTTATCTATTGGTTAAAATTGTGACACCTTTTTAAACCAGCACTTTCACATATTGCACTGTATTCACACAAAAAACCAGCTCCGCTGTAAATCAGGCGTCGTAGCACACCGGGGAGACATTCGGTCTCTCCGGTGGGAACCCAATGATGAAGCATGTCACCAACTAGGTTGGTGAGTGAGGGTTCTTTTAAAACACAGTGATTCACCTTTCCTAACACTTTTTCCCCATGTACACATGCACAGCCTGGGAGTGGCTGCACAAAGTGCCAGCCAAAAAAACAGATGTGGCCCCCCCAAACACCCAGGGAATGCAGCCTTACATGCCATAGGACACTGTGTGGCCAATGCTGTAGTATGGTAGGTGTGCACAGGTGTCCCTGGCCAGTATAGGTGTGTTGCATCCGTATAATAGTCACACTAATGAGGTCCGACGCGGGTGACAATGCGTATGCATTGCACGAGTCATGTCCGAGACGTGCGTACTCTTTGTCATTGAATGCAATGAGGTCCAACGCGGGTGACAATTCGTACGCATTGCACGGGTCATGTCCGAGCCGTGCGTACGCTTTGTCATTGAATGCAATGAGGTCTGACGCGGGTGACAATGCGAACGCATTGCACGGGTCATGTCCCAGCCGTGCGTACGCTTTGTCATTGAATGCAATGAGGTGCGACACGGGTGACTATCATGCATACGCGTCGGACAGGCATGGTCCGAGACAGGCGTACGCCTTGGCCATTGAATCGTATGGAGACAGGTGCATGTGTATTTTCAAAATACGCGTTGTACAGTCAGTTGACCGAGCCGGGCGCACCCACTGGCTTCGGACTGTCATGGAGACAGATGCGGATTCAAAACTTGTACGAGTTGTGCACTGGAAATTCAGTTGGATGCCTACAACAATGTTGCAATTTCAAGTGTTCCATGAAGGTGAAGATTTGAACGATGCGGAAGGCGTGTACGAGTCGTACTTTTAAATGGATTGGCCAGATTCATAGAATGCAACCGTGTTGGACCTATCACTTTGGACACATGGCACAGAGTCTGCCTCTGCAGCACAGATATAAGGCTGGCTGGCCCCCAGGGAGCTCACTTGCTGCACTACATGCTACTGGACCACATCCCTGCTACCACTGCTGCTGTCTATGCATCCTCTGGCTCCTGCTATGGCACGTACTCTGGAGAGGGCCCCAGCCTTCACTGAGGAGGAGAACCAGGCCCTGCTGGACGGGCTCCTTCCAGAGTACAGCAAGTACTATGGGAAACCAGGGGAGCAGGTGAGTGTGCAGTCCACTGCCTTCCTAATTATGCATGTTGTCTGACTAGCAGTACTAGCAGTGTGTACACCAGTGGCAAGCATTCTCACTGACTACTTTCATCTCCCAAAGTGTGTAGGTACATGTAATGAATAGTTTTCCTGCTGCTAAAGTGCATTATGGCAAGCTTAAACTTTCCAGGCATTGTTAACAAGTCAGACATGCAGGTGATTTTTCCTTCCCCATGGTTGCACTACCTGTTTAATACATTTCCCTTTGTGATGATGACATGTATATCCAAATGTGTGCTGCACAAATCTGGGGCATGTGTGTTAATGTACTTTTCACTTTGTCCTCCTGACAGGTTGATGCCCACCAGAAGCAGGAGATCTGGCTGACCATCGCCCGGGCTGTTCGTTCTGTGGGGGTCTACAAGCGTCGGATCCGCAACTGCCAGAAGAGGTGGCAGGACCTTCTGGGCTGGACCCGGAGGATAGCTAGAGTCCAGCTGAAGCTGTCACCTCCACGCAGGAGGGGCGGACACCGGACCCTGACTCCCCACATGCTCCGTATCCTGGCGGTGGTCTTCCCGGACCTAGATAGGCGGCTGAAGGCCAAACAGCAGCAGGAAGGGGGTGAGTCCATGTCTGATCTGTGTACTATGTCTGACATGCTAATAGCAGTCTTTTGTCCTGGTCACACTTTCACATTACGTAAGTCTTGTAGTCCAAAACTCAGGTCCCTCAATTGTGTGATGCACCCTCCTCATCTGTTCCACAGGTGTTGCCCCTCCAGTCTGTTGCTTGTGTCACCAGGGCACTGTGTCCCTGCAGTCAGCTATGCTTCAGCTACCGGTCAGCATCAGTTCCCGTGACTCTGTTGTGTGTTTCATGGGTGGGTCAATTGTTTACACAATGCCTGAGATCTGACATGTGATCTGTGTGTGCCCTTGAGATGTGTACCAATTGCTGGTCTGACTCGCAACATGTGTCTGGGGTATTCCAAACAAACCCATGCAGCAGGGGACTTCAATTTTGGGCCTCAGGAGTATGTATATCAAGTATGTCACACTTGCTTAGCCACCTGACTACTGTCCAGGGCCAAACACTGTTTCACGTAGACCTGGCCAGGCATGCCTCCTCAAGGGCATTTAGAAACACTCTGTAATCCCACTCCTGTGTATGAAATTGCAGGTTGGTCTTAGTGGCATGTGCCCTCAGGTGTCTGCCTCTGTGTCATTAGGGTGTGGCTTATTGTTATGTACAACTGGGGTGTCCATGATTCAGAGGGTCAGCATGACATCTGCAATGTGACTGTGAGAGACAAGACCTGTGTGACATATAGGTGTGTGATCATCTGACAGCGCACAATGGTGTATGCAACTGTGTCCTTCGTGCAGCTGGGTTACATGCATGGCAGACTGTGATGTGTTAATGTACAGGGATTTGTGTTTGCAGAGACTCATAAGTATGATTTGCATGATGTGGGGTCTTCTGGGTCCTGGATATGTTGTTTGCATGGGATGGGCAAGTGTGCCGGTCATCTGCAGAGTTAGCTTTACCCCTGAGCTAGGATTGTGAGTCAGTGCATATTGTTGTTGTCTGGATGCCCTGCCCCTGTGACAGGAGATAGTGTTGACTGACTTTCAGGGCATCCCAGTGCCATGGCATTTAACTTGCTATGGGTGAGCCTGCATTGTGTTCAAGTGTGCACTATACACCCGATTGTGGCATTGCCCATCAGAACATGAGTACATCATAGTGCGTGTTGCTGGCATGCATCCCAAGCATGTGAAATGAGTCTCTGCCCATCCCTTCATCCGGACACCTGTACTGAGTCAGTAGCAAGAGGTTTGTGCTGTGTATATAGTGACATACTCCTACATGTTCACTTGCATGTACAACTAATGTGTGGGTGGTGCATGTTAGCACATTGGGGTGTTAGCATCCAACATGCAACAGACATATATGTGAAAGTCAAGGAGGGATATGTGTGCCATGGATGATGTTGAGAATGAAAATTGTCTTATCCTAAACAGTGTTGGCACTTTGAGCTGTGTTCAGCTAATGATGCCAGGGCTTGCCCTGTGATGTGATGTACTCACTGTGGTGTGTGCAGTCGGTGCAGGTGACTGATGTTGTTCTCTTACTTCCTATTCCTATCCAGATACATCCACGGCCACAGTAGGGGACAGCTCCACAGACCAGGAGGAGCCACAGAGCCTTACAGGGACAGAAGGAGAGGAGTCGGGTGGACCCAGTGGCACGGAGGGCGAGTGGAGCCACACAGAGGAGTCGTCAGCACCATCCCCCAGCTGAGGGCCACAGCAGCTCTGAGGATGACTCCTTTGTGGACGCGGGTGTCAGCAGCCACCAAACCCCAGTTAGTGAGGCGTCCCCGCCACGGCCACCGTCACCACCACCACCCCCCTCCCATCGGCTCCCATCCCAGAAGTCCCTGTGGGCTCCCGTGTTCGTGAGCATGTCTCCTTTGTGCCAGGCGCCACACCCCCTGCCCCTGTGTCCCCTGCTGCCCTGAGTGAGGAGTCTGTGGACTTACTTCGACAGATCCATGTAGGGCAGACGTCGATGCTGAAGGTCCTCCATGCACACACAGGTCTGTTGACACAACTGGTGTCATTCATGGAGGGCATTTCCTCGGGCATGTCTACCCTACAGAGGACCAATCAATCCTTGGCCTCCTCCCTGCCGGCAGCAGTGTCCCTCCTCCAACAGTCCCGCACCCCTCCTACCACTGCACCACCCACGATTCCTAGCACCCTACCTGTCCCAAGCACAGAAACCCCCAAACCAAGGTCTAGACGTTCACACAAGCAAGCGCAGGGAACTGATTCCACACTCACACGGGCTGGTTTGCAGACACACACACAGTCATCCACAACCACTCCGCAGTCCTCCGGGACCTCTCCCTCCCAGCCCCCTTCCCTTGCCTCACCTGCAACCCCATCCCCCCAGAAGCTCTTTCTCTGTGACCTTGGCCTCTTCCCCACTGACCCTGCAGATCCTGATTAAAAGGGGAAGAGGAAGTCCCCACACAGAGAGGGGAATGCCCCTCACACCCGGACACCCTCCCCCAGGCGCAGTCAGACAGAGACCCCCACCCGCAAGTCCCCCCGGTGCCAGAAGAGCAAGATCCCCCCGCCACCACGCAGCTCCAAGGCAAAGTCTCCATCCTCCATCCCCCAGGCCACCACTCCAAAGGTTCCCCCGCCACTCCCTGCCCCGGGTTCTCCCACCCACAGATACACCATCCCCAAAATGCTAAGGCCATCCCCCCAGCACTTGCTCCTCCACACCTGGTCAGACAGTTAATGCCACTGATGTGGGGACCGTGTCCCCCCCTGCCCTGCTGACCTCACCTGTCCCCCATTCCGCTCCCATGGATGTAGGCACTGCTTTGGAGTCCACGACCACCCCGTCTGACTTGGGCACTGCAGTGGTGAGCCAATCCACTCCATCTGACCTTCCCACTGGAGTTGTGCCGGCACCCCCACCATCTGACTTGCGCCCCACAGTTGTGACAGCACCCACCACTTCACTTCAGTCAGCTCCACTGCAGTTGCAAGTGTCTCGCCTGCATCCCCCACCTCTTCACTGCCTCCTTCTGCTGCGCCCTGATCCTGTCCCTGCGGTGCCTGGCCTGCCCCCATGTATGCCCCTCCGAGGGGATGACCCCGGTACTTAGCAGTGCAGGCAAGCAAGGTGTGACAGTTGTCACTCTAATTCACTTCTTGGCATTTGGACATGGTCTGGCCATTGGCCTTTTGTTTGCACAGAAGTTTAACTTTTAAAATGCTGAATAAAGCTTTTTTCTTTCTCCCTGTGAACTAGATTTAGCTGTACATTATGTTGATGGTGTTTAACATGCCCTTGCACCTGTGATGCTTTGTTTACAATGTTGAATTCTAATGTGTTGCTGTGAGGTACTCCCTGTGGTCCATGAGATATGCATCCTATTCTGGTAGGTATCCATGTCATCGTTTGCAGCTACCTGGGTGTGTCAGGATTAACTATTTGTGGACATCTCTCTGTGAGCATTTCATTTGCATGGTCACATCTCTGGCTTGCACCCCTGCACATATGATGTACTTCCCATTGTCCAATTTGTCACTTCCACATACTTTGTGCTCATCAACACTGGACCTACAGGTGTGGGCATCATTGTAATAGGAGCAACTGGGTCCTCTGTGCAACTTGCTAGGCATATGTTTTGGGTATGTGCAGATGACTTAGGGGAGACTCACGTACCCAGGCTGTTGTTACCAGAGCCTTCACGGTGTGGTAACTGATGGCTGACTGACCAAGTGTTCTGCAGACATGAGTGGGACTTGCGGTGAATATGTTTGGCACAGCTGGGCTCCCACAGGAGTTGGGTCCCCTCAAGTAAGTGGGTTGTCCAGTGACATGGCCTGGGCCCATGGTGTGTGTTGTATGAGCATGTGTGTGTGTCCACATCCCTGTTCATACACAGACAGTGTTCCCTTGATATGTTCCTGTTGTTGATGCTTGCTGAGTGGTACTGGGTTCATCCCACTACTTTTCCAATGGGCTACCAGATGTGTGGGTGCATGACACACTACTGTTAATTGGTGTTTCATCATTGGGATTTGTCAGTTCTGAGGGGTGATGATGTTGCCAGACACAGATGGGACACAGTCAGGGTTCCTCAAGGCACCTGTTTATTTGCTAAATCATGTAGTTGTCCCTAGCTGGTAGTTTTCAGTGATTGAGACATTTGTATGTGTGTGTGACTGCTCCCACTTGTCGGGTTCATGGCTGCGATGCTGGCAGGTGTCAGCATGTGTGCCTTGTGGTTCTCCTTGGCATCTGCATTGTCCTGGGACTGTGGCAGAGATTCTGAAGGTTACGTGAGCTTTGAGGTCATGGCCATGTACCGCATACTGTGCAGTATGTCTGTCATTCCCCAGGGTTGTAAACTGTCCTTGTGTGATGTGTCTGTGCACCTTAGTTCCTCCCAACATTCCTGTGTTTGTCATGGGTGCATGTGCAATGTCACCTGTCCATGTGGGCTTCACAGATACACAGTGTTCCAGTTCAGGGTGTGTGGTGTTGAGTGTGGACTGATGTGAATGTTTGCATGGATGGTCCCCTAGCTCCCGTTTGTCCATTGATGAGGGGCCATGCTGAGTGACTGTGTGATGTACGTTTGTGGCACAGGACTCATGTCTGGGTTTCCCAGTTTGTACGACATCTGCTTTAGCATCACAGTGGAGGTGTCATCCATGCTTGTGTCACCCCAATATCTGTTCCCTGGGGGTAGTGGTGTATTGTGTCAGTCTCTTGCTGTGTTAGTTGGTGTTCATTCCAGCTTGTGTCACATGTGTCTGTTGTGCTCCCTCTCATCTCCCAATGCCTGATTGCCCACTGAGGGTGTCCCAATGATGGTTTACTTTTGTATGGCACTGTGTCCACATCTGTGTCACTGTAGTTCAGCCGACCTTATGTGTTGTGTAGTTGCCTGGGGATACTGTGACACACACACACACACACACATGCTGTTTCAGATGTGCAATGTGAGTTTGCCTGTTTGTGTTTGTGCATCTGCACCAGTGCATTGGTATTGCTGTTGTGGGCCTTTGTCTGGATGCTGTTTCTGTGATTTTGCATGTTGTCCCTGTGAGTCATATCACATCATTGTGCACATTCATCCTGGTTGTTAGGTGCCATTGCTGGCATGGAATGTGAGTTTGGGAGCTGACACCTATAATCTACACATGTTGTTTTGATTGGTGTGTCTATTTTCGAGATGTGTGCATGCTTGGTGATGGTCACTTCTGCTGTTGGGTCATTGTACACTGTATGCATTGTCAGCCCCCCCCGTGTGGTGCTTGTCTGCACATGGCCGAGAGTGTGTTATGTTTTCACAGCACTGTTAGCCTCACCACATCTCTGTGTGTATGGGACACAACCACTAGTTTGCCCCAGAAGTGTTTGATGTGTTGGGAGCAGGGTTCATACATGCTGTTTGTTATTTGCAGCTTTGACCATGATGACACTTACCTTTTGGTCACTGTGATGAGGGGGGGGGTTAGTCCCCATCACCACAATGCTCAACATCTGCTGCATTTTGGAGGCCCACACTTAACTTCTGTTCTACACAGTGAGGGGGTGTTCTTTTTACATTGCCACAGTGCTATGGTGATGCTTGCCTTGTGTATGTCACACTCATGTGTTGGTCACACATGTGCTGTTACTTACATTGTATGTTCGTAGCCATAATCACTGTTGTGGGCATTTGTCACAGACTACACACTGTTGACATGATGTTAGGGGGGATGTATTTTGCGGGCATACCTGATGTTGGAGCATGCTGGATGTGTTGTGCATCACCCATCCTATGGCTGGGGGTGGCAGGGGTGATGGGCAACAGGTCCCCAATGGGTGGGGATGGCAGTAGTGATGGACAACATAGTCCCTATGGCTGGGGGTGGCAGGAGTGATGGGCAACATAAGCCCTATGGCTGGGGGTGGAAGGGGTGATGGGCAACATAAGCCCTATGGCTGGGGGTGGCAGTAGTGATGGGCAACAAAGTCCTTATGGGTGTGGGTGGCAGGGGTGATGGGCAACATAGGCCCTATGGCTGGTGGTGGCAGTAGTGATGGGCAACATAGTCCCTATGGGTGGGGGTGGCAGGAGTGATGGGCAAAATCAGCCCTATGGGTGTGGGTGGCAGTAGTAATGGGCAACATAAGCCCTATGGCTGGGGGTGACAGTAGTGATGGGCAACATATGCCCTCTGGGTGTGGGTGGCAGGGGTGATGGGCAACATAGGCCCTATGGCTGGGGTGGCAGTAGTGATGGGAAACATAAGCCCTATGGCTGGGGGTGGCAGTAGTGATGGGCAACATAAGCCCTATGGCTGGGGGTGGCAGGGGTGATGGGCAACATAGTCCCTATGGCTGGGGGTGGCAGTAGTGATGGGCACAATAAGCCCTATGGGTGGGGGTGGCAGGGGTGATGGGCAACAGGTCCCCTGTTAGTGGGGGTGGCAGGGGTGATGGGCAACATCAGCCATATGGGTGGGGGTGGTAGGGGTGATGGGCAACAGGTCCCCTATGAGTGGGGGTGGCAGTGGTGATGGGCAACATAAGCCCTATGTCTGAGGGTGGCAGTAGTGATGGGCAACATTGTCCCTATGGGTGGGGGTGGCAGTAATGATGGGCAACATGAGCCCTATGGGTGGGGGTGTTAGTGGTGCTGGCCATGCAACCCCTATGGTGGGCTGTTGTTAGTGGCCAGGATGTGGATCCCCTGTGTGTGTGTGCCATTTTGCGGGTACGTGTCGTTTGTTTATGTGGTAGGTGTCTGACTTACCACCTGCGCCGTCGGCGTCGGTTCCTGATCTGGTCATAGATGTAGAGTACTGGTATGACCTGCGCGATGGGATTCATGATGTGTTCGTGTCGTACACGCTGCTTGTTGCTCCGTCTCGTACCCACTGCAAGCTGCTCCGTCTCGTAGCTGTGTATTGAGTTGTGGTGCGATTCGTAGCTGATATGCTTGTTTTCCGGATGCTGTGACGTGCCGTACGTGGCAACCCGTCCGGCGCGTAGTAAGTACACATCGTACTTGTCATGCCGGAAACTGCTATGGATACTGCTTCCAGGCGACTCGGTTCATCATTAGGAGTTACGGTTCGGACGGAGAATGGAGCTTGAATCACAGCCTACGTGTCGGTCGTGTTTTTGGCAGTTATGCGCATCGTATTTACTCTACAGGACAGACGGCTCCTGGTACGTGTCGGTCGCATGGTAAGGCTACGTTCAGCTGTCCGACCGGCTATCGGAATCGGCCCCTAAGTAAGGACCAAGTGGTACTTCTGTGTTTACATGTGGTGTTCTATGAGGATTTCCATTTGCCGTCTCGAGTGATGGTATAGTAGAATCTGAAGATAACAAAAGGACTGGAGAGCCAGTCCTCCTTCAAGCTCACTTTTGGTAATATGCGATTCAACACCCCCAACCACATTAATGACAATATTAATCAATGTATCATCCTTCCTGGTCACATTATCCCCCCAATCCAAATGGTCGAGGAGTTTATTTCTGCTTGAAGATTTTTCTCCATTCCCCTTTTCCATAGGCTGAATATTTGACTTTTTCCTTTCGACAGCATGCCTGAAATATCCTTATTTCGTAAGGGTTTTGATTTAGTCTTTGCACAGGCTTTACCCACAAGCAAATGACCCAGCCTAAGTTTTCTTGCTGTCAATCTTATTTAGGTCCAACACAAGAATAATCTGCATAGAGAAGCAGTCTCAGATATATTTATTTTATTTGTTGTATTTGTTGTAGACTTATTCCCAGTCCCTTTAATATCAGGTGTGGCAGTAGTGGACTGCAAAAAAGAGAGAACCAGCCAGGGATGGGCTTGAAAAAATGACAGGGTAAAGGGTGTGGTATACCCCCTCCCAAAGCAAGCAAAACCACACCTGCCTAACGCTGGTCGCTTCTGCAACCACCGGGAACTATTTCCGAAAACGACACCCTTACTAATGGGAATAGACTGTCAGGGTTTCAAAACGTGGAATGACCAGGACCAATTACAAGGGGTCACGCAGCATGATGGGATGACGCAGCATAAAAAAGGGTACTCCACAGTTTCAACTTTGCCGAAAGAGGCATGCTGGGTCTCGTAGTTTGGAAGAACAGTCAGTGGGATAGACCAGGGTGAAGGGGTACCACAAAATGCAGTATTTCTTTAACAAACACACATGTTGATAATTGGATGGGTGTGCACATAAACTGTCCGCATCCACAGCAGTTGATTCAGTTCACCGTTAGTGTGCCGTTTGACTCGGTTCTGACGCCAGATTTCTGTGAAAAGATGGGATTAATCATTTTATTAGCGTGGCGAGGAGAATGGGCCGAGTTTTTAAGGTGTTTGAGGCATCACAGAGACAGTTAAAAAATGAGTCACGGTGAGCGTACATTTTTGAATTGTAGTTGAGAGAACTGCTTTGTCAAGGGTAGGGGGGTCAATAGGTGGAATCTATTTACACTGGCTATGTCGTATTAAAAAAACATGGGGATGCAATGGGCAATATTGCTGGTTGTTTGGACACAAAGTGTGGAGGGTCTTTGGATATCGATGCAAGATGAAGGTATTCGAATATTATTGGGGCAGAAATTCATGTTGTTGCTTGATGCATGATATATAATTGGCAATAGACTAGGCAGCGTTTTTTTTTAACAAGATTATGCATTTAGTGCTATATGTTTTTTAATTATAACAAAAGTGGAAACATGATACTGATTTGTCTCTTTATAATTATAATTGTTTGTATTCCAGATATCCCTGACGAAGGGATCATTCCCGAAATGCATTGGATTTTTTTAAATATTGTGACTTGTGGATATGTTAAATTCCCTTGTGCTTCTAAATAACCCCTGCTGGGTGTATTGAATGTATAAAACAAATTGAAAACATTGACACGAGTTGAAAAGCATTGGATTAAAGAGTATTAAAATGAGGACGAATATTGAGATTTTGATTCATTTGATTTATTCATTCGGGGCTGTGCAGCTTGGATGGGGACCAGCACCGGTTCTCTTTCGTTCTTTATACATTGCATGCGCATTGGGCAGAGCGCGATCAAGCTTGCACGCTGCTACAGTTGAAGCATTTGAGTAATTGGACCATAGAAGAAATTGAGTACATTGGTGTGCAGCTTACCACCTACATATTTTCACACTGCATGTTCTTGCCGTCCACCGGTTTGACTGCACCCATGGATTAATAGATGTTGAAGGATATTGCGAACATTAAAGGAAGAATTTCTAGTGATAATCACCATCAAAAGCACAGGGGTGGCGTTAACGGTCATGAGCGATAACCATCAGTATGGAAACACAAGAGACTCGAACATTGAAGAGTGCTTTCTGTTGTATACAGAAATACGGTCATTTATCTAAATTGCTGTTTATTCTGCCATTTTGATTTTCAAAGTCGACCTTTTGCATTAATTTCTGTTTGAACGCTCGTTGGTATTGGAGGTTTTGCGCAATTGGGCATCCTAAGTGGGAGGATGAAAGTAGGCACGAATGAGGCATGCTGGGTCTCGTAGTTTGGAAGAACAGTCAGTGGGAAAGACCAGGTTGAAAGGGTACCATAAAATGCAGTATTTCTTTAACAAACACACGTGTTGATAATTGGATGGGTGTGCACATAAACTGTCCGCATCCACAGCAGTTGATTCAATTCACCGTTAGTGTGCCGTTTGACTCGGTTCTGACGCCAGATTTCTGTGAAAAGATGGGATTAATCATTTTATTAGCGCTGCGAGGAGAATGGGCCGAGTTTTTAAGGTGTTTGAGGCATCACAGAGACAGTTAAAGAAGGAGTCACGGTGAGCGTACACTTTTGTATTGTAGTTGAGAGAATTGATTTGTCAAGGGTAGAGGGGTCAATAGGTGGAATCTATTTACAGTGGCTATGTCATATTGAAAATACATGGGGCTGCAATGGGCAATATTGCTGGGTGTTTGGACACAAAGGGGCTGATTCCGATCCGGGTCGGAAAGCACTCTGACCAAGTCGGATCCGGAGTGTTTTCCGACCGAGCCAGACCCCTACAGTCCGACCGAGCGAGTACGATGCGCACGTATGCTGTCGGACTCGGTTCGGTCGGACTCCCATAGAAGTCAACGGGAGCCAGTCGTACGACGCGTACATGGGCTCCCATTGACTGAATGGGTACATCTCGAACAAGTGTGCCCCCTACAGTGAGTACGCGTCGGTGCCACCCGCACTGTACATGCCTGTTTTGGGGAGGCCCATAGGCCCCCCCCCTGTGTCCGAGTCGTAGGGCTGCGGGTGTCGGGGGGTCTGACGCGGACCCCCAAAGTCCGACTTCGGGAGCTTTTGCGAGCCGGACACTCCGGCTCGCACATACTGTCCGACGCATGCATCGTACTGGCTCGGTTGTAAATGTCATCCATTGCACGCCACGGTTAGCTTCCGACCGGGACGTACGGAGCGGTTCGGACCCGGAAACGACTCGGTCTGTGAATTTCATGTAGCTCGCATCGTACTTGCTCGCTCATTAAGCTGTACAAGTAGGCCGGAAAACACGCATACGGCTCGTTGTTTTTCCGGCCGAACCCGATACAGTGCCCTTCCGACCGAGATCGGAATCGGCCCCAAATTGTGGAGGTTGTTTGGATATCAAAGCAACATGAAGGTATTCAAATATCAGTGGGACAGAAATTCATGTTGTTCTATGATGCATGATATATAATTGGCAATAGACTAGGCAGCGTTTTAAAAAAAAGATTAAGCATTTAATGTTGTATGTTTTTTAATTATAACAAAAGTGGAAACATGATAATGATTTGTCTCTTTATAATTGTTTGTATTCCAGATAACCCTGACGATGGAAACATTCCCAAAATGCATTGGATTTTTTTAAATATCGTGACTTGTGGATACGTTAAATTCCTTTGTGCTTCTAAATAACCACTGCTGGGTATATTGAATGTATAAAAAGAATTGAAAACATTGACAAACGTTGAAAAGCCCTGGATTAAAGAGTATTAAAATGAGGAGGAATATTGAAATTTTGATTCATTTGATTCATTCATTACGGGCTGTGCAGCTTGGATGGGGACCAGCACCGGTTCCCTTTCGTTCTTTAAGCTCACTAAGGCTGCCACGCTCTCCCCGCTCCTCAATGCTCCTCTCCAGCTTCAGCCACCTCACACAGTAATCTCGGGCCTTAAAGCCCTGTCACTGAGTCTCTATGACCAGGCGAAGGGCTTGGCTAAACATGTGGCCAGGAATCCCAAGAGCAAAGCCAACAGGCGGACAAGCTGAAATCATTCTTAACTGAGCATCAGGAGAGGGTTATTTTCCGCTTCGCAACCATGATCAACTCAGTGAAATGGGTTGTTCAACAAGGATCCATTTTGTTTCCATTACTATTTAATTTTTACATGGCTTCCTTTGCTTTCATGATACAAGATACGGATGCCTTCTTTCATATTTACGCTGATGACATGCAAGTGTTTTTTAATCTCAGCTCTAGTCTGACATTCTTCCAAATATGGTCAACATTCTTTGTTTCATTTGTGGGTGGATGGCTTTCAACTTTCAAAAGCTGAATCTGGATAAGATAGAAGTGATAATCATTAAGAACTGCAACAAGAAGAGCATCTCACTTGTGGCTGAACATTATGGGTGCCGAAGGTGCGCCAAATGCAAGCCCATCTGCGCCCGTCTGCACCCAAACGGGCCCTGGGGCCAGAGACCCTGCCCCTTTTGGGTCAGAATTGAGGAGTTTTTCTGCCAAAAAATTGAAAGCACTTAGGCCCATCTGCCCAGAAGCCTGCCAGGCCTCACTTGATCCATCTAAGAGTGCACAAACATCCACGTTCTGCAAATGGAACAAAGTACAACTCACTACAGTTTATGCTGCCTCTGTAGACATTTCAGATAGCAGTGAGGCTTTTACCTCAATCTCTGGACTTAATATCAAGTTCCTCTTCTATAGCCTCAATTTTGGATCATTACATAGTCATCAGCAACACTTCTATGTCTTTGTGACAGAATACGACCTGGATGTCTTGTTCCTTACAGAAACCTGACTCCACAAGGCCTCTACGCCTGATGTTATTGCTGCCCTATCTCAAGACTATTGAATGTTGAGGAGGCATAAGCCTAATAAACCAGGAGGGGGGATTGCTATTATGTTTAAGGACAGATAAAAATGCAAAATTCAGAAACTATCTACACCAGTCTGTGAAGCTGTGTCTTTCTCTTTGGAACTTACATCTAAACTTACAATATCCGGCACTTTAATATACCACTTTCCAGGATATGCAGGCAACTGATGCACACTGATGCTCGATTTGATGGCTCCCCTCATTCATAAATCTGCAAATTTTATGCTTTTTGGGGTCTTGAATATCCATTTGGGGGACAGAATCTGTAGCCCTATTCAGACTTTGATTGAGGATGTTGGAGCAATGAATTTCAATCTTATTAAGTCCACTCCAACTCATAAAGCAGGCCACCTCTTGGATCCGATCATTTCTAATTTAAAAAACCTTGCCACTGCTCCTACCATGCTGCTATTTGTCAGATCATTATGCTGTACCTTTCTCTGCCCTGAACCTGTCCGGCTCCACGTGGAGGGAAGGACAGACCTCAGCTCAAGACCAGGCCTAGGTCGAGGCTGGACATCTCAGCCCTCAACCGCCAACTGAGGAACACGATGCCCAATCTAGCTCAAGTGGGCGAGCTTGACACATTGGGCTGGTGCAGAGGACAGGGCACTGACAAGGGAGGAGGCGAGGGGCTTGCGAAGGTGCCCCAATGTGGCTCAATGGAGGAAGACCCTAGATGCTTGGGAGCACCAAGAGTGGGAACATGATTCTGAAGATAACAGCCGGGATAGGTCACTGACCAGTGATTGATGTGAGTTTACAACCCAGGGTTGGATAAGAGAGCTGATTCTTAATAAGTGACAAGAATGAGCAGTGAGTATCATAGACACCTGAAGACAGAATTGGTGGGTTGACACAGGATGAAGGACAGGGATGGTGGGCAGCCCTGGGAGCCTCTCTGCATGTCATAGTACTTGCAGATGATTGGACTGATGCCCTTATCCCCACCTAACTAGTATTATGCACCCCTAGAAAGGTTTTTCTCAGCTCCTGAAGAATAACATGCCATCCTGCATATGTTTGTTAATCGTTAAGTTTGAAAAAAAGGCACCATAAGGGAGATCTCCCCATTGGAGCTCCTACTTGAGATCGATCGAACCATTAGATACATATAGGTACATGAAGTTTGAAGAAAATATTGTAGCTAGTATTCATCCTTCTGCCTCATGGTTTACTAAGGCACTTTGGGATGGGAAAACCAGATGTAAGGGTCTAGAGAGAGCATCGAGGCTCACTTATGATTAAAATACCAAGGACAAATATAAAAGGGCACTGAAACATTTACCAGGTGCTCTGTAGAGCAACTTGGGTCACCTTCTACTCAAACCAAAATTACCTCAGCTCAAAATTGTCCCAAAATGCTTTTTACGGTAGTGCAAGAACTTTCAAACCAGAATAATATTGTATCTTCCCCAACACTGTCCCAGTGTCAGTGCGAAGAATTGGCGCTTTTCTAGGTTAAAACGGTGCAGGTCATTCAACTTTCACTAAAGGTGGGCAGAAAGGACATGTTTCAGTCTTGCATTATTTGGGTATCCACTATTTCGTAAGCCCCTTCACTCTATCTACAACTCCTGCCCATCCGCTTACCCCCTCAGTTACCACACTGTTTACCAGAAACATAACGCATGGGACATGATGGACCTATCGCTATTCATGTTGTTGGCGCAATCTATATGATCGGGCCCTCCTACAGATCCTCTTCCCCCAGCTAAGCCCTGGTCCCCAACATTTTGTGGCTTCTGGTGGACTCCTCAGTTCCTCCTTATAGGCAGAATACATTCCTCAGCCATGGAAGCATGCCAGGTTTCTGACCCTCCTGAGGAAACTTAATCTGGATCCCTCCAATTGGTCCAAATACAGACCAATCTCAGTGCTCCCCGTTCTGACTAGAATCATGGGAAAGCATGTTAGCAGACAACTCTCTGCTTTTGTGGAGTCCCAAAACTTGCTACATCCTTCTCAGTCAGGGTTCAGAGTGGGTCACAGTACTGATCTGCCCTTCCAGGAATCACAGAACATCTTAAGCGACTCATGGCTGAAGGTGAGACTGCAGTGCTGATCTTACTTGACCTCAGCGCTGCTTTCGATGCTGTGTTGCATGCCACACTGTTGAGGAGACTGGCTATCGTAGGTCTTCAAGGAATGACCTTATCCTGGACGACATCTTTCATGAAATTTCGAACTTTCCAGGTCTCGTCAACCAATGTGTCCTCCACACAACAGGCCCTTACCTCAGGAGCGGCCTCACTCAGCGCTCTCAAGAGCACTGAAGACCTGCGCTTTCTCTAACCCAGCTTTCTAAAAACAGCTGTGTTAGGTAGTTTAAAATGAGCATATCTGGCTGGACATCGCAAGACGGCTGGCCAAAGCTCCTTGCTGCCACTCAGCAGCACTCACCCTGAACCCATCCTGTCACTCAGTTCAGGACGGATCGGTTGCAGAAAAATACAATGGTAATACATAAACTTTATTACCATTGTATTTTTCAGCTCTGGCCTGGGGCTTTTCCATGTGGAGCGACACTCCTCCGCTCAAACGGTGGAGCCGCCCCTGGTCCCACCTAAATGAAAGATTATATTTTTGGTCTTGTTTGTATTGTAAAAAAAGGGTTGGTATATAGTTAACAACAGACCTGAGAAGGCCAATAATGGGGCCAACTTGCTTTTATGTCAATATGGTATGCAGAGAGAATACTGGTGCAGTGGCACAACTGGTATGCAAGCTATATCTCCAGGAGTATCAAATTCAATGGAGGTTAGCTCAAAACTTTACCAATTGTGTTATCAGAGTCACTATCTTTGGGTTGCAGACACACACATGGGGCAGGTACCTTCAGGAAGCAGTGGTTTACTAGATGCAGTTGGAGAACTGGACTTTAGAGTCATAGTCAAATTGTGACTTCAAAGTTTGACCGTGCTGGAACCACAGATCACAAAAGAATTTCTTCAGATCTTAGGCTTGGCCTTTGTGGAAAAATAACAACAACAACATATAAAGTTTTTATTGACAAATGCCTCTTGGGGTTGGGACACAGAGTTTGTTTTACCCCAGGCTTTATGCAAATATAAAGGGTTGGGTACTTATGCTATTTTGAGGACACCCAAAGAGTTACGAGAGCACAAAGTGCACACTTTACTTAAATTTTAATCTCTCCCTGATCTTGGCAGAGTACGTATTTTTGTACTTTCATCATGGACTTGGAAAATCAGTGGTGAGGTATTTAATAGTCAAGCAATGTTTAGTCGGAGGTAGAGGGCATGTCCCCCAGTGTGGAACTATGCGAAGCCTGGCACAACATGAGAGGTGAAGAAAAAGTCAGGTATTGATGAGGGTAGATGTTCTTATCATACAGGGTTTATATTACTCCAGCCCAACAAGCATATGCATGGTTTCTGAAACTGAGCTCGAAGAGTGGCAGCATGCACCTTATCATATCCGACAACAGATCAAAGACAACCTGATAGGGGACCCTGATTTTCAACAGTGTTCACCATGTTCTCTAAAATAAACTATTCACTCTGCACAGTCTTCTAGGAACATAACATAATAGGCCAAACATGCACAATTACGCAGTACTCAAACTTCAGTTTTTGAGGACTGGGCACAATCTTTAGGGAACATTCAGTAGTCCACTCTTCCACGAGGTGCAGACAAAAAGGCTTATGCTTATGTTAGTGATAATCCAAAGTGAATAATTCCAGTCTTACCATCCTGACCTGGTGAAACTCCATTTTGAAAAACTTAAAAAATGAGTACAAATGGAAGAAATAGAATTAAAGAACACCAAGAATAGGGGACAAGAATGACAAGAAACTGGCACAAAACATGTATTGCAAAATAGGGGTGAGGTCAGTGGAAAAGGGAAGGTTGAAGAGATATTGGGGTATAAAAAGGAGTCAAAGTTCAATGTAGGTGGTACTAGAAGTTGACAGACGTTGTGGGGTAGAGATAGTTGTATAGATAACTAGGGTAGTGGCAGTGGTAAGTGTACTAAGATAGAGATACAGCAAGAAGGATTTGGGATGAGTACTGAATCAAAGGTAGAGGAGTAATAACAGGGTTTGTGTAGGGGAAGGGTATTCAGGTAATGGCAGGGGGTGAGGTACTTTAATATTCAATTCAATTCAAAAACTTTATTCGATCATAAATTAATGATCATTAAAGTACATACATACATAAGTATAAAAACATGAGGATTCAGCAAATTTTAGATTAATCACATATCATGAAAACAGTGCTTTTCCTCAAACATATCGATTTTAAAATATATACAGCAGTAAAATAGCAGATGTCCTGTGAATTAAGTCCAAATAAAAGCCCCATGGCTGAAACAATATTAAATACATTGTATTTTTTAAAAAGTGGTTTCAGGTATATTTTTCGAAGATGGAGATAAAGAGGGCACAACAATAAAAAATGCTCCGTACTTTGTTTAGTAGTCCCGTCACACGGACAAGGGGCAGTAGTATAAGTCTTCATTACAGGATACGCAACAAGCAAATGAACAGTCCCCATCCGGAGTCTTGTCAACACAAATTGGTGAGAACGAATAGTAACCAGTTTAAGGTATCCTGGGGGCCCCATTTCTTCCTTATTATATTTGTCATAAAAGACATGTGAGGAGAACTGGACAGTAGCTGCATTACGCTTCATCATGCTCACCCTCAAAAATTCATGTTTAATCTCAATCTTCGTGATATCTAAAACACAAGAGGGGTTATCACAAACCCTAAAATTAAAAAGAACATCAAATGTTCGAATAATATAGTTAAGCCATGGGATACGGGAACATTTATCCAAGTGAAGACAATCAGAGATTATCTTTCTTGTAAAACCAGTCTGTTCCTTCGACCAAATAGATCTCCATACTAACAGAGGTCTTAGTCTAATCAGGTCAGATAGATGTTCTAGACCAGACTCTTGATGGATCAACCTTGTTGAGGAAGAAGATGGCAAACAAAGGAGTTTTTTGATAAATTTGTTCTCCTCTACCTGGAGCATGTTGTTATTACAATGGCCCCACACTCCTGAACCATATAGGGCCAGAGCAACACATTTATGTCGATATAAATACAACATGTCTAATATCCGTCTTGAGCCTAGCTTGGATGCAAACCTAAATAAGCCAGAAGAACACCTGGCCATTTTGGCTCTTACATTTATCATTTCGGAGGTCCACATCCCCCCACTATCAAAAGTGATACCCAAATAACAAAATTTGTCCACCACTGTTATGGTTTGGTCCATTACCGTAAAGGGCCTTAGATTCTTAATTTTCTTCCCACAGGGCATTATAAAAGTTTTTGAATTATTAATTTTTAATTTTCTCCCCTTGATAAAATCTGCAAATTTATTCATTAGTTTTTGCAACCCTAAAGGGGTTTGTGAGAGCAGAACCGCGTCATCCGCATAAAGCAAAATTGGGATGGACAAGCCACCAGCAGTCGGTGCATCTGCACTTGTGGACCGTAGTTCCGACTCAATTGCATTAATAAAAAGGGAGAAAAGGAGAGGTGCAAGGACGCATCCCTGCCTAATACCGGATCCGATTTTAACACTGGGGGTGCACTCCCCCGATTGCCCATATCGTATCTTGGCTGTCAGATTCCCATAAAGTTGGGCCAGGAAGTAAATAATATCTTGAGGGGCACCCATGTCCAGCAAGGTTGACCACAGAAGACCATGGTCAACCAAGTCGAAAGCACTGGACAGGTCGGCAAAACAAAGAAACAGCGAGCCTTGTTTGGCTCGTGTATATTTACATATAATAAGGTCTAGGTTAATGCACTGTTCTATAGTGCCCAACCCCTTGCGAAATCCATACTGTGAATCTGCAAGGATCCCTTTATCTTCTGCCCATTCCTCAAGGCGACTCAATAATACTCTACTCATAATTTTTAGGGAAGCAGAAAGAAGGGAGATCGGGCGATAGTTTTTTGCCTCACCCCTCTCTCCTTTTTTATATACCGGAATGATAATCGATTCCCCCCAGGTCTGTGGAGCCGCGATCGTCGCAGCTGCATTAAAAACCTTTGTTAACAATGGGCTCCAAATAGAAATCTCGGCTTTATAAAGGTCAACGGGTACCCCGTCCGGGCCCGGCGCCTTTCCCCCCTTACTAGCCCGAATGGCTGCATCTACCTCAAGGACTGTGATATTAAGAGGTATGGGGGTTAGAGCCATGGTTTCATTTTCCCCCCCTACAGCTAGACCTTCGGGGTTAAAAATACTATTAAAATGAGACACCCATTGTTCCTCAGATACCTGGGCTGACATTACCGGGACTTCTTCATTTTGGAGGAAGGGACTATTTACCGTGGACCAGAAAAGCTTAGTATCCTTAAGGTCCACTGCCTTAGTCAAATTGTTCCAAGCCTCTTCCCTTAATTCCTGTTTCCTATCCCTCAGATGAATTGTGTATTCCCTTCTGAGGGTATTAACTGCTTCCTTATCTCTGGGTTTTCCCTTGAGAGCAGCTTTGAGTCTTTGTAAGGATTTGGTACATTCTCTGTTAAACCATCCCCCATTAATCCTAGGGCCCTTTTTTTTCCCAGTTAAAATTTCAGCAACATTTTTATTAATGATGTCGAAACTAGCTAGAATATCAACATTATTCATTCCGGGTTCAAGACAGCATTCCACCTCATCTATACAAGCAGACACGATAGTACAAAGTAATTGTTCCTCGTTTTGCCTACCCCATTTGATTCTAGGGCCATTAGGTCTATGTGGGACTATATCTGTCACTACACCATGTAACGCCTTTTCTTTGTCCCCCCACAAAGAAAGATACATTGTTAAACAGTTATGATCACTTAGGGCCGGATCTACTATTACAGGTAAGGAACACAAAGCTGCAATACTGGTAGAGACAATGAGGTAATCGATAACCGTGGCACAGTTCCTACCAGTAAAGGTTGGTACCGAATTACCCTCACTGTCTACCCTAGGTAACATAATGCATAAATCCATTTTAAGCATAAAAGTGTTAAGGGAATCCCCATAAACCGAATGCATAAAGTGGGTCTGATCTTCCCCCACGTCGTCCCCATGCCCACACACCCTATTGCCACCGAATGGGCACATGTAAATGTTAAAATCTCCACCCCATAAAATATCAAAATGCACATCACTGCACCCATATAGTCTTTCCACCTCCGCTTCAAATTCATCAACCATATCTGTGTTTGAGTGGTTAAAGGCATTGTTGTAGTGATTTATAACTAAAACATTTCGCCCATTCCTATTTTGTAACCACAACAACTGAGAGTGTAGACCAACTGTCCGGTAGATTTTTACTCGAACCGGTAGCCTCACAGAAAGCAGTATCACCACTCCACCGCTGGCTCTCCCCATGTTGGATGGTTGGGCATGGCAATTATAGGCAACATACCCATCAAGATAGACATCTTCGGTCGCCCAAGTCTCCTGGAGACACAGGATATCAAATTGGGTTATAAATTCTGACCATCCTAGACATTCTAACTTGTTATTCCATCCAGCAATATTCCAGCTCGCCATCTTATATCCCCGTTCCATTAAACTAACAACCTCAGTGGATGGTGGGGATAAGATGTGGACATGAATTAATTCCCCTGGCACGGGATCTACAGATAGTAAAGTCTGACTTGTACTTCCATTGGCCGGGGAAAAGGCATCAAGATTACAGTGAGGGTGGGCGAAGTTACATGTACTGCCCCCAGAACTACACGTAGCATTGTATCCATTGGGTATATTAATATCTATTGAACCTTTTTCCCCCGTTCCTCCACCCGTGTCTCCCCCTATATCACCACGAAATTCCTTCTCCCCCTTCCCTGTGGCTCGATGGCATCAATCGCAGTCTTCCAGGCCACTAAACACCTCAAACCTATTGGTGGTATCTAGGGGTGTAAAAGGTTTGAGATGGTCCATTCTCCTATGTATTAGGGGGTTGTATCTTGGGCCTATAGTATTCCACCCATACAAATCTACAGCTAGTGGTACTTGCCTGTCGCTAAATATAGGACCATTATTGTAGACAGGTGGACGATATGGGTTTGGAAGCATTTGCCTCAATAATGGTGGGGGGGGAGCTCGCTGTGATTGATGATTAGGTGGGAACACCACTGAGCGAGGGTAAAAATATGTTAGGGGACGGGGGGTGATAGGTTTGCTAACGTGATCTGTCGGCCAATTAAGTATAAAATGGACGGCATTCTGATCTCTAAAATTAATGACCACTATATCTCCCTCAATATCTTTGGGTCTTCCTCCCAGCCAAGAAAGACGGCGGACATGTATAATTTCTCCATTGATATTATTTGCAATAGGTCTGTGTAGACTTAACCAGTGTGATATTTTATTTTTCAACTGGGTAAAGCTCTCCCGTTTGTCCTTCTCCAGCTCTGGTACCCCAGTAAGGACTACTACAAGGGGTACTGCTTCTGGTGGGAGTTCTGGAAGGGGGCCCTTGTTATAATTATCTCGGGCCGGTCGCTCGTTACCTCTCTCTCTATTGAAGTTCCCTAGGGCTTGACCAGAGTTATTCCGCTGTACGTTGGACATTTCAGCCTGTACTGATGTAAATTTACTGTTAGGTCCAACAGGATTACTCCCTGATATACTTCCACTCGTACTAATTGAGGGTTGAGGCTGAATAGTAATCTGATCAGGGGTAGGTAGCGTTATTGTAGCGGATGTACCTGATGAAGACGGTACCATTGGGACTTGTATAGAGGGGTTAAATGACACTTTGTTAGTTACAAGCTTTTTCTCCAATTCTTGTTCTATCTTCCCAAGTCTGACTTCTAGTTTATTAAGTCTTTCTATAATAGCCAGGGAATAGGTCCTCATTATGGACTCTATACTCTCAATCAAAACCCTGTCTGAGGATTCCTGTAACTTCCCCACCGCTGGGGGGCTGTCGGTGATGGAAATAACAGGGTCAGAGAAGGGAGTTACACATGAATGCGTAGGGGATAATGCTTTCCTTCCTACGTCTATTGCTTTAACCAGTCCTCCACTAGTACTAATATCCTTTTTCGTACCAAGGTCTACATGATTAAGTTTCCTCTTGGAAAGATTATTTTTACGCCGTTTAGCCGGAGGGGGGCCATGAATTTTAACTTTCGTAACTTTTTTAACCCTACTGTTGACTTCTTTTGTTTGTTTAGGGATTGGGGTAATTTGTGCTTTAGTTATAATAATAGATTTAGTGGTACTAGGAGTGATGACTGTGGTTACCTGGTCACTAGTAGTGCCTAAGGGTTCAGATTCTCTCGTAGATGTACCTTCTCTAAATATTAGAGGGATACTGTCCTGCGAGGTGGTACAAATATCACCCGTAGTGCTCATTAGCGCCGGTGACAGCGGCAATGGTCTATTCTTTAGACTATCTATCGACCGCCGTCGTTCAGCCCGAAGTTCATCAAGGGTAGGGGGAATTGGGGAATCCAAGAGAGTTTTCTTAAAATACTTATCCAATTTCCCATCTACCAGACCCACCGACTTCGCAGGGCCAGGTAACTCCGGGGTTAACATTTCAATGGACATAATGTTCATACAATAAACCCCCCAGACACTTACACAATAGGTCTATGTTGATCGGTATTCGGGCAGGGGTTCTGGCCCAGTCCAGTCTCTGAGGGTCTATGAGGGTCCGCCCTTAGTCCGGGCTTTGTCCCGGGCGATGTCCCGCACACGCGTCCCGCTGACGCGTAGTGGCCTCAGGTCTTATACTAATTGTTAATAGAGGGGGCGGAGACACGGGAAGAGGCGGCAGGTGTGCTCGATGCAACACGCACAGCCTGCTGGACCTCGCAGTCCCGTCCTCCTCCACCGCACTCCCCCAGTATATTTACGGAATCCACAGGTCCAGTGAGACTGGTGCCCAGCAGGGCTCCACACGGCTTCAGTCCAAAGGGCTTGAGCAGGGCAAGGACTCCTCGGCGAGCGGCACCCGCGGAGCGGGGGCCGCGAGCGGTTTTCACCGGTCAGCAGGGGGCGGAGACACGGGAAGAGGCGGCAGGTGTGCTCGATGCAACACGCACAGCCTGCTGGACCTCGCAGTCCCGTCCTCCTCCACCGCACTCCCCCAGTATATTTACGGAATCCACAGGTCCAGTGAGACTGGTGCCCAGCAGGGCTCCACGCGGCTTCAGTCCAAAGGGCTTGAGCAGGGCAAGGACTCCTCGGCGAGCGGCTCCCGCGGAGCGGGGGCCGCGAGCGGTTTTCACCGGTCAGCAGGGGGCGGAGACACGGGAAGAGGCGGCAGGTGTGCTCGATGCAACACGCACAGCCTGCTGGACCTCGCAGTCCCGTCCTCCTCCACCGCACTCCCCCAGTATATTTACGGAATCCACAGGTCCAGTGAGACTGGTGCCCAGCAGGGCTCCACACGACTTCAGTCCAAAGGGCTTGAGCAGGGCAAGGACTCCTCGGCGAGCGGCACCCACATACATCTATTAAAATGCCAACATATTAAAATTTACAATGTCCCACTCAGCATCAAGGCCAGGGGTGGGTCATTTGAGACAAAAATGAACCATCCACCTGCACTTCCTGTCATCGCAAAGACTGCCTAAAAGCAGCAGGAACAGACATCTATTTTTATCGAAACTCAGGTACTTTAATATAAATGAGCATAAAAGCAAAATGCTATCAGCAGGGCTGGAGGAATAATAGCATGAGTAAAAGTTTAATGGAGTAAGTAGGAATAAAGATACTACAGTGCTAGTATAAATAGAGTCATTTTGGTATAAACTGAGTGCAGAGAAACTAGGGCGTAGGTATGGGTAGAGCCACTGGGGTTTAAACATTGGTAAAAGCGCTAAATATATGTCGGTGTATAAATACTAACATATAGGTAGGGTCAGATGTACCATGGTATATACAGATTTTGGAAGTACAAGAGTTTAGGTAGACATACAGGGAATAGGCAGGAGTGTAGAATTTGAGTAAATCATAAAATATAGATAAGCGAGATGGAGTGAACACTGTGGGTATCCAAAGAACGATAAAGAGAGTGAGACAGAAAAGAGAGCAGGTGGGAAGAAAAAAAAGAAAGGTGGTCATGGAAGGAAAAGGTAATTAAGTAATCTATGCGGTGTTGTAGGAAATCAAACACCAACTGATTTGTCATAAATGTAATATACCAGGATGGTTTCAACATCCCAGCAATGCCATGCATTTGAAAAAATGGAGGGATTGTGTTTTTGGAGAACGTTTCTCTAAAATCCTCAAAATCATTTTCCCCAGCATCACATACTATTTTGAAAAGTACTGTTTCTTTACACTATGATTAGCTACCTTTGACCATTAGTTTATTTACAGTATGGCAACAGTAGTCATCCTCAGCTATGAATGTGGCACACTTAGGTGTAGCAAACATTTGGTGAATACCAACCAAACGTGGAAACATCATGTGTATGTGCAGAAGATGTCCACCAAGGTAATAAGCACAAGTAGGCAACTAAGGGCCTCATTATGGAATCATTTCCAACCGACTTGGGTTCGGGGAGTCCGACCGACCAATTACGATGTTTCCGAACACCGTTTTGTCGGACTCTCATTGACTTTAATGGAAGCCTGTGTTTCGACCAACAACACAGGCTCCCATTAAAAAAAGGGATGGTTGTGGAAAACCTTGCACCCTGCTGCAGGCACCCCTTGGTGCCTGCCATACTGTGCATGGCTGCAAAGAGGGGACCAATGGGTACCCCTTCAGGCCCCAAATGGAGGCCTCTGGGTGAAGGGGGGCCTGTTATTAGTTTCCGATGGCCTTTCCATGTCGGACAAACCGTGTCGGAAAGGCTGTCCATAATAAGTTGGTCGGAAACGTGGTCCATAGAGCTGTACAATTCGGCTCCGACCAACTCGGAGTCTCCGAATGCCGGTCGGAACCAAGTCGGAATGACCGATAGGTTAGCTTCCATCGTAATCGGGCGGGCGGAAATGTTTCTGAGTCGGTCGGAAACATGGATTCTGATACGGGTTAGGAAAATCCGAATACCGTTCGGAGCCTTTCCGACCGACATCTTAATAGGCCCCAAAGAGTCAAACAAGGCAGAATGGCACAACTTACCTTGTCGCAAAAATGTTTGTGTCCCTGTTTGCATCCATTCATCAAAGTGCACCTGAGATCACTGTACAACAATAACAATCCCACCCCAATGAACCCTCAGATTTGGTGACAATGTAGTACAGGCCTGTTTCATTCGGTCTCAGCTATTATCACAGTGGGGTTCGGACCTCCTGACCATTTCTCTGGACCAGATAAGGAACTATCTAGTAGCCTTCTGTAACACGAGGATTACAGGATTGCATTTTACACAGCTGAATTTGAGTTACAGACCAAAGGCAGTGAAACAAAATCCCCGGGGTGTCAAAGACTCTGTAGGTATTAATTGGAAACTGCTGGAAAAGGAGAGTGAACATTAGTGACGATTAGTGTGCTTTTCACCATACTCCTTTTAAATTATCAATTTAGGAACTACAAATTATTTCTAATTTCTAACAAATAATATGCGCTATTCTTGGCATAGGTACATCAAGAGGGTTGGCCCACTTCCCAGGTGCGCCCTTCAAGAATAATACCTTTTCCATTGACATTAAATGAATCTGAGAATATTTATCTCTCTGTATCTAGGACCGTCCTATACACAGACAGAACCAGTGTAAAAACAATTACAGTGACTGACACGATCACAAACAACATTTTTCATCTGTCTGTCGGTAAAAATGTCATTTTTGCACTGATAGGTGTAAATGGCGGTCTAAATCCGTGGCACTCATAGTACGGCCTGCGGGCAGCCAGCGTCCCGGCAGGCCTTCATTGGCGGCCCGAGGACCTTGCCATGCCGTTTTTTTTTAACATTTCCAGTGAGGCCGACAGTAAACACAGAAGATGACCGCAGCAGCCTAGTATGAATACGTCGTATTAAATACGTATTCACTACCTATGCTCTTGCAGTCATCTTCTGTGTTTACTGCAGGCCTCTGTGACCTCACACATGGCACAGTCAGAAAGCTTCCCAAAAAGCCCTTTAAAAGTCAGCTGTAAGCGTTTTCACAGCTGGCTTTTAGAGGGTCTTTTGGGAAGCGTCCTGTTTTGTGTTGCCAACGAGGTCTTCTTCTCCCAAAGTCTCTACTCCACACACACAGACAGAAGCACAGAGACAGAGAGACACACACACAGACACACAAAGGCACACAGAGACACACACACACACACACAGACAGGGACACACAGAGACACACACACAGACACACACACACACACACACACACACATCGAGACACATAGAGACAGACACATAGACTGAGACAGAGACACACAGACACACACACAAAGACACACACAGAGACAGAGAGACACACACAGAGACAGACAGACAGACACACACACACACAGACACATACACAGAGACAGATAGAAACACACAGAGGCAAACACACACAGACACACAGAGACATGTACACACACACAGAGACACTCACACACAGACAGACACAGAGACACACACAGACAGAGATACACACACATGCAGAGAAGCACACAGAGACAGATAGACACACACAGAGACACACACACGTAGAGACACACACAGAGACAGAGACACACACAGACACACACAGAGAGACACACAGACAGAGACACACACACGGAAACACACACACAGAGACACACACAGAGGCACACACAGAGACACACACACACAGTGACACACACAAAGACTGAGACAAAGACACACAGAGACAGAGATACACAGAGACAGAGACACACAGAGACAAAGAGACACACACACAGAGACAAGGAGACACACACAGAGACACACACAGACACACACAGAGAGGCACACACAGAGACAGAGACACACACAAAAAACACACAGACAGAGACACACAGAGACACAGAGACACACACACGGGGACATACACACAGACACACACACACAGAGGCACACACAGAGAGACACACACACACAGTGATACACACAGAGACTGAGACAGAGACACACAGAGACAAAGAGACACACTCAGAGACAAAGGGACACACACATAGACAGAGACACACATACAGAGAGACAGACACACACACACAGACACACACACAGAGACACACAAAGAGGCACACAGACAGACACACAGAGAAGGAGACACACACACACAGATAGAGACACACACACACACACAGACACACACACACACAGACAGAAACACACACAGAGACAGAGATACACACACAGAGACAGGCACACACAGACAGAGACACAGAGAGAGAGAGAGAGAAGCACACACAGAGACACATACACAAAGACAGATAGACACATAAAGAGACACACAGACAGAGACACACACACACAGACAGACACACACACAGACTCACACAGACACACACACACACAGACAGAGATACACACACAGAGACAGACACACAGAGACACACACACGAAGACAGAGAAACGCACACAGACACACACAGAGACCCACAGACAGAGACACACAGAGACAGACAGACAGACGTATGTGTATGCTGGGTCTTGTGTCTCAGTGGACTAATGCGTCCTCTGCAGGGGCATGTGTTCTACCTCATGGTCACATTTTTTTTACTCTAGCCCCGCCCCCACTGACCCCGCCCCCACATGTGCGGCCCTCGGCCACAAACCACACTGTAAATTTGGCCCCTGAGAGAATGTTTTTACCCATGGTCTAAATTGTATCGGCCCGGCTGCAAAAATTCTCAACATCAATCCAATCTATGTAATCTATCTCCAAGTGTGCAAAAATTTCCTCAGCAGAAGGATCCGAAACGCAGTAGCTATCCTTTCCAATTTTCTTTTTCAGCTGAAACATGCACCCACCAGACCTAATGCATGGCCGTGCATATATATTCATGGAGTTTGATTGAAGATCTGGGCTATTGGCATCTTTTTGCCCTCCAGCAATTTCCCTTTGTGTAATCACAGCCAGATAGCTGCTGTAGAGATGCAGAATTGATCTGGCACGAGCCATTTGTATTACTCTGTATCAGACGGCGATCTCGCGCTCTGCTTGTCACACACGCAGTGGCAGGTAATATGCATGCGCTGTGATTGGTTGTTCCAATACTTATTCCATTCTGCCTTCGGGGATTTGCAGAGTGGTAGAACATCTGACTAAAATCTAATACATAAAAAAGATACATAGAGAGCAGGCTGTTTGCCAAGAAATCATCACGGTGGCTGCCTGATAACACATTCAACCCGGGCGGTTATCGCATCCACAATTCATTCATCTACTTATAAAAAAAGTAATTGATTCTCGCATAACCATATTTGAAGAGATAGTGGGACTTTGACTTTAGCATGAATTTAAACTCAAAATTTGAAGGCCTTTAAAAAAAAAAAAGACAACTGCATTTTTCCTGCCGAGTGGATGGAGACTGCTATATCTTTTCTGAATTAAAGATGTTGATCTCTCAAACCTTACGGAGGCGCTTGAAATCTCCCAAGACGGTTTATAAATGCAGCGCGCTCGCGCTTCTTCAAGCACTGAGCTGCTTCTGGTAGGGAGGGTGTTTCGCGGGGGAGCCTGGGTAATGACATTCACAGTACACTACGTGCAGAAGGAGTCTTTGGTACTTTACCAGATAGAGTTTTAAGATTCTGTTATGCTACTGGGAAGTCACACGAACAAGGACCATAGGCAGAGCGCTCGGTTTGTCATGGAATTCGAACATGGCTTAGCAGGATCGACGTTATCGAGGCTGATTCCCAAAAATATTCCCAAGTTTTAAGAAAATGTCTCACTTTTTTAGAGCTCCTTAGTCAGACTACCCACATACATAGGGGCAGATTTATGAGGCCCTTGCGCCTCATTTACGCCGCCGTTGCGTCACTTTTGTGACGCAGCGGCGACGCAAATTCTGCGCCATGCTGTGGGGTATTTACAACGTGACGCATCTGGGAGATGCGTCACGTTGTAAAGCCCTGCGCCAGCAGTAGGCGTACCTGTGAAGGGGGGGGCGTTCCGTCGCAGGAACGCCTCCTAAAAGTGGCTGAGTGAAATCTACAAGATTTCACTCAGTCACTTTTGAGCCCATGCTGCGTCAAAACCCTGCGCCTGCTTGAAGCAGGCGTAAGGATTGACGCAGCATTGTGAAGATAGGGCCCCCCAAAGCATTGCTGGAGCTGCGTCGCGCTTGCGACGCAACTCCAGCAATGCGCCACTTTTACGGCACAGATGCGTCACGCATCTGTGCCGTTTTTGCCCCATGGTGCGCCGCATTGTAAATGCGGCGCATCCATGGTGGCGGAGCTGTGGCGCACAATAACTGGCGCATCCCTGCTGATATGCAGGGATGCGCCAGTCATTATAAATCTGCCCCATAATCTTTCTATGTTTGCTGCTAGAGCGCAGCTGTCTCCGGACCTTATATAAGTAACAGAAGAGCTTTGAGTAACTGCCTTTTTTTTGTTGTTGCAGATTTTATATAGCGCGAACTCGACCAGAAGGTATTATTTGGAGTGCTTTGCAAGGCTGCCCGGGGGGGTTGTGTAGCAGCCCCCCTAAAAGTGCGGCCGCCTTAGTGCCACAGGAAGGCACTGGGGGTGGGAGGTCGAGTCCCTGGGTTCGGCCAGGGAAGACGTCCAGCAAATGGCTACTCCCGGGGAGGGGGGGAGGGGGGGAGAGGCAGGGGTATTTATGCTGTCCCCGCCCCTTCCTCGCCCTCTTGTCCCTCTCGTCTCGCCTTGACGCCGTTCGCTCCTCTTGGTCTTGCGGCGGGTTTTTTCATGATCCCGGTTATCCCGGTGAGTGTTGGTGGTTGTTGAGAGCGAGAGTCTTTGTGGAGCGGCGGGGTGATGCGCTTGGTGTTGTTGCGTGGCCGGGAGGGCCCTGTGCGGTGCTTTTCATTAAGGCATACGTGGTGGGGAGCACGGTCGTCATTATGCCAGGGGGTGTAGCTCAGTGGTAGAGCTCATGGATTGCGTGTAGGAGGCCCCGAATTTAGGGCGGTGCGACCGCGGCCACCACACCGGGTGCTGGCTTCTTGGGCGCGCCGTGTTTGGAAGTTTATTATGCTTTTGAAGCACCTGATGCTGCGTTTCTTTCCGCGGCAATTTCCAGGCCTCACATAAATGTCAAGATAACTCGTGTGATTAATTATTTTCCTGGAGAGAGATCAGCATTTTGTACAGTTGAGGTTTTGACTTCGGTGAAGTTAGTGCAGAGGGGTTAATTTGCCTGCTGCAAAGAACGTGTGCCAAGTAGATTACAGAGTGCGTATAATGTAAATAGGTCAGCAGGTTACTGTTTTTCACAAGAGGCATCCTTTTGTTACTTGCAATTTATAACTTAAAGTCCTAATATTCAACAGTGAGCTATAAACGTTCATCCTAGAACTGCATACACACCGCAAAGCATACATTATTAGAACATTGATTAATGTTGCAAAAAGGGTTAATTTGGCTAGAAATCGACTCTGAGCTTGTGCTTCTCCACACCAAGCAACCTTAAACTATACTGCCTACCAGTAGGGATGACATGAGACTCCTACACTTTGAGTCCTTTGGCTTAGGTAACATTTCCTATAAACTGATTCACACGCGTATTCAATACAATTATTTGCAAGGGCTCAAAGAAACCAACAATAGTGCCACATAATTGATACAGAAAGGAGGCAGACTACAAGCCTCCTCTGCTGCTTTATTAAGCAGGCGCGCATTCGGGGGCTAGATACAGGAAGTATGTACGCATTGGACAGTCACCAGCACCTTTGGGATGGGAGGTGCTGGAGCCCGTGCGCTGGCCAAGGCACTGTGGGAAGGCACCACTAGCGCCGGCCTTGATGGTACCATAGGTGCAAATACTGAAACACGATCCCATTGGCAGGGAATGTATCAGTGCGGGGTAAACAATAAGCAGACCGGCGCGTGGATAGACATTTTATCACCGTGAGAAAGTGGCAGATAGGGCGCAAATGAAAAACATGACCAGGTAGCTAATGTTTTTACTCGCGGTTAATTTGCTGGCCGGAACACATCGAATCCTTCCCACTAAGGCCACTTTCCTCAGCGCCATTTGCGGGTCTATAAGCAGGGCTGAAAACCTCATCGAGTGAGGGAGGCAGATTTTTCGGCGTAGCTGGTTTGGCGGGTCTCTCTAATGCAGGAAGAGCAGTCTGCAGTCCTCAAGGGAATAGGTAGCTTGTTTAGTGGGCGAGGTTGTGGCGTAAGGCTAGAGCAGCCGACCTTTCAATCTGAGATGACATGTTTGAGTCCGACGTTCGTTTATTCAAAAGGAATATGTCCTGTGTAATGTAACTGGTGCCCATGTAAAGCGCTCTGCAATTGCGCTATACAAGCCTGAAACATGAGCTCCCTTGAAGTTGCATCCTCAGTGAAGTATATCTGAGGCAGTGACGGGCTGTATTGTATTATTCAGACAAAATAGACCAATGGAAAGTGTCAGCAGGGGCCTGCTTATAATTCCTCAAATGACACAAGCTTCTATTTATAAAACCCTCCTTCAATTTCTAATGTGATTTACCCCCCCCATCTTCAGGGATAGTCATGTGTGTTTTTCAAGTATTGATACACTGCAACAGTTCACTATTATTACTGCAAATAATCTCAGTGACACCCTCCCATTTCTCATAAGTGGTCCCGCAGATAATTCACAGCAATCGTTTCATATGCAACGCTGGTTCTCCGCTGTTTAAAGGAAAGGGTTCACCAAGCATAACTGTGCAAGCAGGTGCTAGGTCAGTGTGGGCAGTCAATGATGGGCCTCTAACTCGGGCGGCCGCTCGGGCGGCGTGAGCGGTAACCGGCGTCACAGCGGTTACCTGGTTAACCAGGTATGGAGCCTCGGGGTCGCGTCCACTCCTGGTGATTCTGGGCAAATCACTTACATCCCCGTGACTTTCTATGTAATGCTACTACGGTCTCAGGCCAGCGCTCCAATCCTCCGGGTCGAGTTCGCGCTGCTTTCACCGCCTCGATGTTCGCCCCTGCTCTGTGGAGCCTGGTAAAAGTAATCTTTTCAGTAGGGATGCCGGGCGCCGAGAGGTCCGCATGCTGTGGGCTGCGGGGCGGTGCCTCCTCGGCACCTCTTAGTTGCCAGACTCCCGGGGTGGAGGGGCTAGGCACTACAGTGTGGGGGGGGTGGAGCGCCAGGGTTGCGCAGTGCTCCTAAGCTAGCTACAGTCTTAGGTGCAGGATACCAGGGATCGAGCCTCGCGATCGCGTTCACCTCCTGGGACTCTGGGCAAATCACTTAAATATCCCCGTGTCTGAATTTGCAGTGTAAACGTGGTGCTCAGGGACAGCGGGGCTCCCTGTCAGTTTGCCGACTATGGTCTATTGGGTTCCACGGCGGGGTTCTATATTCTGTCATTCTATGCGACACGGTCTTTTATCCCCCATGCCCTTGAGCTGGCAGATGGAAGGAGGTCTATGGAGCCCCTGGCATCGGCCAGGTCCAGGTTCAGTTTGCACTCACAAAAAGCGGACACATGTAAGCCTACTGCAATCATCGGAGTACAAATATGGTCACAGTTTTACTCCCAAGCGAATTTTCTCCTGGTGCTGATAACACCGGTCGCCGTAGCGCGTGTGTCGGAGATACGGTGTACGCTAGCAAAATACAGTGGAAAACCTGACGCCTGTGGGGTACATTCTTTAGGAAATTTGCCCACATGGCGTGTCTCCAGTCGCACGGAAGGTCGCAATTCAGAGATGCTGGGTGTAGCCCTGTGCGCTAAGGGACCGACGGTTGAGGCTTGATTGCACTGTGATTAAGGGGGCTTTGACTACGAAGGGGCTTTGTTACGCAGGGGAGCAGCACAAGACACGGCTGTCGCTTTCCGCGCTGTGCATAGTAAAGTTTGGGGGGCAATGTCAGCCTGCAGTGCATGTAGTTTCCAAGGACATTGCGCAGTGCAGCTCGCTGGGCCATGGGAGCGGGTATGCGCTCGGCTGGCGGTGCATTGTTGGGGTGCCCACCGACTCCTATCAGGACCAGCTAGATGGCCCGCGTATGCAGTGGCGTGCCGCATGGTTCCGGGTTTGGTTAGGTGCTCTGTCCGGGGGGAAGCCTTGGGGGTTTCGGCACAGTTACCTACCTGGTTGGAACATGGTACTTATTGTTGTGTTCCCTTCACAGATATTGAGCATGAGCAGCGGGGGCATAACGTTCCTGCCCTGCACCCGGTCATGCTTCGCGGTTTTGGAATTACTTGAGGCGTGCTTTGTCCATTAGCAAGCCGGGTGTATTTCTCATCACAGTCGGCGGGGAATCCAACTAGAATATTGGTGTTGTTGTTGTTCTGTCATTTACGGCCAATCCCAGATTAATGTGATGGGGTGTGCGTACATAAATGGTCAGGGTGCCTTGCTGAGATTGTCATCCACGTACTCTGGTCAGCACAGTGGGAGTGGATTGGCTGTGCGGTCCTCACAGGTGAGGCGGGAGGTTTAATCTGCTTGGGTCAGCACCTGTCTTAGGGGAATTTTGACAAAAATTAGTGTCAGCGAAGAGGTGGGCTCTTCGTTTAATTGGTTGTATCTGTCGTTATGAGCTTGGTGCCCGTGTCCACGCGACAGAATCGAACATGCACGAATACGTTGCTGTCGCGTCGCCGAGACTCCTTGTTTTTGCTCATCTCCAGCCTGCTACGGTTATCCTGCTTTAATTATGGACTCCAGGGGGAGGGGCTCGTAACCGTTTCAACCCGGCAATGAAGCCGCAGTGTACGTTCTTTCCGGTGTGCAGTAACGCACAGCCCGCCTGGATCTTTGTGGTGTAAGGTAGGCGGTGCTTCAGGGTCCCCCAGGCAAGGAAGGGGCTCTTAGCGGCAGCCGGCTAGAAGGTGGTCGGCGTCATCGCCAGCGCTAGGTGCACATCGCCTGTCCGGCTACATTATGGCTGCTGCTTTCCAAGTCGGGCACGCGCACTGTGACCCTGTGCTTTATTCGCTTTTGCTGGTCTCAGCTGGTTAGTCAGTAGTTGGCCTTGTGGTAGGTGGTGCTAATTGTAGTTAATATAGGGATGCAGCGACATGTGCTCAGTATGGCATGCATCTGGCGCTCATGTTTAACGTTCTATACCTTTGTGTTCACACACATTTACATTTGTATAACTGAGATGTAATTCTCAATGCGCGTTAGATTAACGCCATGGATGGTGATCAGTCAGGCCTTTCATCGAGCGGGACACCTAGCAAATGTACGGTGTGCTGGTGGCCAGGCTGCATGCCATAGTCATTGCCTGAGCTAGCTGGAGAGCCCGGCAGACCAGTTTTAACTCTTAATCGATACTTGCAGCTTGTGCAGGGCTTCCTCGGCTTTGTTGGTGTCTTTCTTACCAGCCAGGTTCTCCGGGGTCTCTTCACCGCTGTGTCCGGGAACAGGGGGAAGGTGTACTCATCGCCTGCAGCAACTAGGCTAAGCAAAGATTTAAGCTTGGGTGTTGAGGGTGAGTCAATGTTCCCGGGTCGTTTAGAAGGGTTCCATAGGGTAGGATGACCCAGCGGCACGGTGCAGCTAGGGTGGTTTACGTGTGCTTTCGTCTTGAAGAAAGTATGCATCGCGGGGCCAGGCTCACACTAAAGTGGGCAAAGATCACACACACCATAAGGGCCAAGGTCTGGAGCGATGCTAGAGGCCTTGGGGTCCCAGTTCGCTTCTGAAACGGCGTTCGCGTCAGATGCGGAAAGGATGTCCTTTGTTATTTATTCGATAGTAGACGAGCAGTTACTTGCGGTGTTTTCCGCGGGCGTTGAGTGTGAGACTCCTGTTGTCATCCATAGTGTCGGTTTGCTGCGGGATGGTTGTTATTGGGGCATAGCCGTGTGGTGGGTCCTTCTTCGGCAGATTGGGGTTAGCCTGACTGTTATCTCCCTGTTTGTCACCTTGGTTTATGCGGGGGGGGGTGTCTACAAGCTCCTGTGGTCGGGTCAATTGAATGAGGAGAGCCGTCATCGCTTGGTATATCTAGGCATGCAGGAATGCCAGGCAGGATTCTAGCGAAGGCAGGGAGTGGTACTCGTCGTGTATTGGATATTTGTCTCGCTGGCAGGCCACCATGCAAGGGGACTATGTACCTAGGCACACATCAGGCAGTGCCAGGTTAACAGGGACGACGAGTACTAGAATAGACAGGAGTGGTCCCACCACTGTTGGTCAGATGGGATGCTGACCCCTAAGGTTCAGCGCGCTCAATTACACATCAATTTGGAAGTAGGTCCAGGATGAAAGGGTTGTGCTGAGTGAAGCTCATATCCAAAGCGATTGTGGTAGCCTTCCGAGGGGCACAGCTGGTTGGGCAGTAGGAAACTTTTAAGTACTACCGGGAGCCCCTTCCCTTCTGTCATATCCTGCTCATTGGTTGTTGCAGCCGAGTCTGGGGGGCAGGTTATGTGGCCCATACTGGTGGGTTTGATGTTTGGTCAGGTCAATCGACCGAGTACAGCAAAGTTTGCTGGATCATCTGGGAAGGTAGGAAGGCCAGGCAAGATTTGAGAGAAATCGCAAAGGCAGGTAGGGTACTCACGGTGTAGGTGATGTATTTTTCACTGGCAGGCTGCCTGGCAGGGAGACATTTTACCTAGGCCACTTACATCAGGCAGAGATGCCCAGTGGAAGAATGTAGGGGGCTGCCCAGAACAGGATACTGCACAGGTTGGATGGCGGCAAATTGTGGCTGCACTACTGCAGATGGCAAAGTAAACCTTACTGATTACAGGCGGGGTATGGTGGTGGTTGTGGTCCAACCTTTTCTTTCTCAGGATCACTCCATGTCTGTTTAGCGGTGCTCGTTATCCCATCATTAGCATCTGCTGCAGCGGCTCCATAATCATAGGGATGGGAGGGAGCACTAATCCGGTCAACCACAAGAGCACATTTTGCAGTCAGAGTAGGGGGAATTGAGATTTGATGGCATGGCACCAGTTGCTTTAGTTATGCGCGTTTCCCTTGGCAGTTGTCAGCGATCATTCAGAATGCATTTAGGTGGTTAGCCTGTGTTTTGCCTCCCAGAGGTGTTTTAGCTCAGGCATGGCAAGCATGGGTTAGATGCCTGTGGTGTGCCCTGGGATTCATGTTAACAGGCAGGTCGAGCGGCAGAACTTAGAGGGGCTTTTGTCCGACCTCTGGTTCAGGTGCAGATCCTGGTAGGTTCACTTAGTACCAGGTTGTGGAAGTGGTCATCCAACGAGGGCGATATGGTCCATATGATTAAGGGAAACCCCTGGGTAACACTTTTGGGCTACAAAATAGCGGGAGAACAATTGGCATTCCCAGTATTCAAAATAGAGAGGAATTTTACACGTTGGTTCTCCTCTGAGGTCACTCTGTCCTGTCTCTCCCTGGTATATTAGCAGAATTTTGGGAGGGCAAGCCTTCACATTGGGTGGTGACTGACGGAATGCGATGGACATACTCCGACTAGTGCTAGACTCAGATAACTGAGTGAAAGAAGAAGTAAGGCGGGCTTGTCAACTCTTACCTCCTCCCGCATTGGCACTGCCTGGCAGGAGTGTCTTGTCAAAGGTATTGTTCTTCAGCCATGCAAAGGTAACATTGGACCAACGCCTAGTTATAGGTTTCAGGTCATTTCAGTCAAAAATCCATGGGGAGTTTAGAACGGATGGGGGCACCTGTCCTGATGGTGCATGCTGGCCGCCGGTCCGGTTGGGCTAAGACTTGTTTTGGCTGGACCTGGGAGAAGCCCGGTATCAGCATGCTGTAGGTAAAAAGGACTACCTTGTTTTGGGGCCCTGGTAGTGACGGTGGCCACTCCCAAGGCTGTGGAGGAGTTACAGGGCGATCCAGAGTCTGCAGATACCAAGGGGTACTTCATGCAGCAGCACAGCGTGGTGCTAAGCCAGGATACCCAGGGATGTCTTAGCGTTGTCCCCTGGAAGAACTACGGCGCCCCGTTAGTCCTACGGGTGGTTGTGGGTCTGAGCAACCGGGGGCTGCCATAATACGCTCTGCCCACCTCTTTCGGGGGGGCGTGAATAAGCAAGTGGACCGGTGGTCCACGGATGGGAGGGGTGGCCCCTCCCAATATTTAGTATACACCAATTGGCGATTGCCACGGTGTACTTTAGGCTTATCAGATGGGCAGGCGGCATAGGGGCTGGCCTGCCCTGGGATCGCCCGTAAGATAACCCACCATGTTTGCATATTGGTTATGCTAATAAACCTGCAGCAATATTTCTCCACTTACAAAAGTGTTGTGAGGTTTATTTATGTACTTATGTGCTATGTGACAACAGTTGCTGATATTGGCACTATGCAAGGCTGCCCGGGGGGGGTTGCGTAGCAGCCCCCCTAAAAGGGCGGCCGCCTTAGTGCCACAGGAAGGCACTGGGGTGGGAGGTCTAGTCCCTGGGTTCGGCCAGGGAAGACGTCCAGCAAACACGAGATCGGTCATTAAGCATAAATACGAATTAGAACACTTACTACAGACCTCAAACCATTTTCCTTACCGAAACCTGGGCTACTGACTCTTCAGAGCCTGACTGGGTTATTGCTATACCAGCAGGTTACTCCCTGGCCAGCGTAGCAAGATAAGGGAGAAAAGGGGCTGGAATAGCAATAATTTATCAATCCACTTTCAAGGCCACTTTCTCGACATGCCAGTTGCCAGGAGCGGAAGCTATGCACGTTAATATTAAATTTTCTAATACTGCATCTTTTCCTGGTTTGCTCCTTTACCAACCGCCGGGTCCAAAAAAGCTATTCCTACAATGTTTACAGACATTTATGGAATCATGTCTAGATTCCCCAACATTCACAATACCGGGGGATTTTAATTTCCACTAAGAAGTAGACAAGAATTCAGACACAGCCATATTGGTTGATAACTTTGGAGGTTTCGGGCTCACACAACTATTTTCGGAACCTACACACAAGGCTCAACATTCTCTTGATGGTATCTTTACCAACAACCCTAATATTTCAGTTGAAAAAATGCTACCATTAACATGGTCAGATCACAATGCCATCTTCTTCAAACTCACTTATCAGGAGAATGATAGGTTCCAGCCAAAGATCCTGCCTCCTGTTAAATCTAGGCCATGGCATAAAATCAGGAGAGAAGAGCTAACAGAGCTGTTGGATATAAGTCCACTGCTACTAGGGCTAGATGTTAATGAGGCAGCTGATAATATGGATGAATGGATCAGATCAGCCATTGATCAGTTGGCCCTGTTAAGATTAAATAAACAACGGTGATAAAGGGCCTCTGCCCCTTGGTACAATCCAGACCTTAAAGCCAAAAAAGTCAGGTGTAAGCTCTTAGAGAGGGGCTGGAGAGCAGATTACAGTGAACAGAGAAAACTCCCCTATAAACTCGCCTTAGAGGAGTACAAGGAAGCCATCAAAAATGCAAAAAGGATGTACTTCACTAGTAAAATTGAGGGGGCTAAAAACTCCCCAAAAAAGCTTTTTAAGACAGTCACTGCCCAATCCAAACTAAATCAAGAAAATCAATTCGTTCGGGACCAAAGTTTTACCGATAAGATAGCAAGCTTCTTCAAGACGAAAGCACAACTGATCTACGACAAACTGGGAGAGAAATTCCCGATCTCCTGTAGTACCAGTACACCTGAGCCAGCTAGCTTAAACAGGCCAGCCACTGCAAGACAGTTGAGCAGGTTTACCCCTCTCTCTACGGAGAGAACAAATGATCTGTTACTAGCAGCAAAATCCGGGTCCCCACCAGACCCTTGCCCGCTGGCTATACTACATTTGGTCTCAAATAAGATCAGTAACCAACTTACCCCACTCCTAAATCACATCATGAGTTCAGGAATCTTCCCCACCCCTTGGAAGAAGGCATGTGTCAGCACAGTTTTAAAGAAACCATCCTTGGATCCCCAGGTGGTGGAAAATTATCGGCCCATATCTTGTCTACCATTAGCAGCAACACCATTCCACTGAATCAGCCCTAATTATGGCCACCGAAGAAATACTTACTCAACTGGATAGCAGAGAAAAGGCCATTCTAATCCTACTGGACCTCTCAACTGATTTGATACCATGAACCATCAGGTATTAATTCAAAGGCTGAAGGCAATAGGAATCAATGAGGTGACCCTTAGACTTCTGGCCTCGTTTCTCGTGGCTAGGGAACAAAGGGTGTGCTGGGATAACTATCAATCAGAGAGATTTTCCCTCCCCTGTGGAGATCCCCAGGGGGTCAGCTTTGTCCCCAACAGTTTTCAACATTTATGTGACACCTCTGGCTGAGCTAACCAGAGGAAATGGGTTCTCTTTGGTGTCGTACGCTGATGACACTCAAAATGTAATTTCCATCTCTTCAAATGTGAACACCGTCGCTAGGAAATTCCATGGCTGTCTAAAACATTATCGATTGGATGCACCAGAATTACCTTAAACTAAATACGGGAAAAAACAGAAGTGATGGAGTTTGGGACAGGGGCACCGCTCTGGAACCAGAAGTGGTGGCCGGCAGAAGCAGGTCAATACGCAGTACCCGCAGGAAAAGTCAGGAACTTGGGAATCTTGTTGGACGATCACCTAAGTTTCATAGGCCAAATTAATTAGCTTACATCAGCCTGCTTCTTTCAACTAAAAGTGCTACGGAAACTTTTTCCTTTCATCGCCCCCAGAACTACGGATATCGGTTGTAGTCGCTTTGATCCTCTCAAGGATAGACTACTGCAATGCCCTCTTTATGGGCATGAACAAGCACCATCTGTCCAAACTACAATCTTTGCAAAATGCTGCAGCTAGAATGCTGCTAAACATCCCAAAGTTCCATCACATCTCTGGCAGCATTAAAACAATTCACTGGATGCAGGTGCAACAGCGAATCGAATTTAAAGCTTTGTGCCTGGTACACAAAGCCCAGTTTGGTGGAGGAGCACCAGACCTACAGAAACTATATCAGCGTTATACTCCTCGGCGTAATCTTAGATCGGCTAACAAAGGTCTAGTCCAGGTACCCATAATACAAAGAGCTAGATGGGGAGGTAGAAGCCTGACATATTGTGTGTCCAGGTTATGGAATGAATTACCAGACGACATCAGACTCCAACCCTCTGGACCTTGGTTTAGGAAATTGCTGAAAACGTGGTTATTTACCAGGCAGAAGTAGGGCACTCCTCCTGTGCTGAACCAGTGTTCCTGCTATAGCTCCAAGACATCTCGACATTCGTGCGCTCTATAGGCATAATACTTACTTGCTTACAATCATTGTAGGAGACCAGGACACTTTATATTTTATATTTCTCAATTCTCCAGCAACAACTTGGTCATCTTCACTTTCTTCTCATGCCTAAATATACAGGCCACTGCTGATGAAGGAATAATTTAATGGTATAGGAACATTCAACATACCTTACAACCCCAGGTGATGCTGTTGACACAGTTAATTCCTGTTGCTCGAGTCTTGTTCTGAATCCCCCTCTTCCAGGTCCCATTGGCCTTCCTTCAAAATGTAGACACCAGACCTCTGGTGATGGGTGTCATTGGTCAAACATGGCTATCTCGGACTCAAATGCAAGTGCACCAGAACTTGATGACTAACTTGATACTGCTAACCCAGGGCGCAATATTTACAGTGTGCCTCCTTAAAAAGAATTTCATGCATAATATTTTTATACAATTTTTATTTTTGTGTTATTAACAATTCTTTTTATTGTAGTTGATATTTTGGTTCTTTTTTTATTTTGAATTGATTTGGTTGGGAATATTAATTTTAACCCTCTGCTATCCAACACTTTCCCTACTTTTGCACTCACTGGAGTGGGAATAGTAATTTGTACCCCTACACAATCCAATACTTTCCCTACTGTTGCACTCACTGGAGTGAGAATAGTAATATTCATCCCTCCGCTATCCAACACTTTCCCTACTGTTGCACTCACTGGAGTGGGAATAGTAAATTTTACCCCTCTGCTTTCCAACACGTTCCCGTCTGTTGCACTGACTGGAGTGGGAATAGTAATTTTTACGTATCCAACACTTTCCCTACTGTTGCACTCACTGGAGTGGGAATAGTAATTTTTACCCCTCCACTATCGAACACTATCTCTACTGTTGCAGTAGTTGGAGTGGGAATAGTAATTTTTAGCTCTCCGCTGTCCAACACTTTCCCTACTGTTGCACTCACTGGAGTGGGAATAATAATTTTTTCCCCTCCGCTATCCAACACTTTCCCTACTGTTGCACTCCCTGGTGTGGGAATAGTAATTTTTACCCCTCAGCTATCCAACACTTTCCCTACTGTTGCACTCACTGGAGTGGGAATAGTAATTTTTACCCCTACACTATCCAAAACTTTCCCTACTGTTGCACTCATTGGAGTGGGAATAGTAATTCTTACCCCTCCGCTATCCAACACTTTCCATACTGTTGCACTCACTGGAGTGGGAATAGTATTTTACACCTACGCTATCCAACACTTTCACTACTGTTGCACGTAATGGAGTGCAAAATATAAGTTTAAAAATAATTAAATATTTTAATAATTTAATTTATAATATAATTTTTTGTATTAGTTTTTATGTTATAGGTGTGTATACATATATATATTCACTGAAAAAACCATAGGTTTCAGGGGCGTTATAGTTAGCTGGACTTTTCACTCGTACAAAACCATAGAAATTCCCCCGTTATAGTTAGTTCAGCTAACTATAACTCGCGCGCCCGCAATGCACTGCTGATGACGTCACATATTGCATCACTCATGACATGGTCAGTGACATCACTCATGACATCACTGATGACATCTCAAATGACATCACTGATGACATCACTGATGACATCATCCAGTGAATGTGTGTTTTTCTGAAAATTACATATGTTTTATATATGTATATCTCAAGGTCGATGGAAGAATAAATGGGTATATAAGTGTCTAAATGGATGATTTGTTTTTGAAAAATTGATTGTATAACTGACTGATTAAGTGTATCTTAGTGAATACATGGCTTAGTGAGTAATGTTTAAATATGTAAATATCTGTATCAGTCTCTCACTTTGTGTATAAGTGGCTGCATGGGTTGGTGAGTAGCTACATAAGTGTCTATATAGGTTATTAGTTGGTTTTTTGAGTATCAGTATAAGTGTCTGATGTCTGTATGGTTCAGTGGGGGGTATTACGTAGTGCATAGGTGCATGAATAATTGACTCACTGTTTGTATGTGTTGAAGACAGCATGTGTGCAGGACTGTATGGGTGGATGAGTGTGTGCATGGGTGTGTTAGTGAGTGAATGACTGTCTCAATAGTGTCTCTATGAGTAACTACATATGTTTTAAACTAGTATATGTGACTATTGGTGTATATAAGTGAGTATATGTGAGAGTGAGAGATTGAAAGAGTTCCTGTATGAATAAGTATGTGTTTCTATAAGTGATTGTTTAAAAGACCAAGTATGTGTAAGTTTCTGTAGAAGTAAGTGTGATGGTGTGTGTATAACTGTATATGCAGGTAAACGGATGTTTGATTCCTTATTAGCATGAGTGACTATGTGTGTGAGTAACTTTATGGATGAGTGGCGTTGTGTAACAGGATGTATAGGTGTATGAGTACATATGATGAGTGAGTACATGTATGAGTGACTGTATAGGACTGTTGGTGAATGAGTGGATGTGGATGTGGATCTTACAATTACTGAATAGGTTGTTGTAACTGGTATTGGTATGTCCACTGTTTTGACAATGTTAATTTCTATTTTTGAATGTGTGTATCAAAGGTTATATTAGGGGGATAGGAGGTCTGCCACTCTATCACAAGGATGATGTCATCAGTGATGTCATGAGTGATGTCACTGACCATGTCATGAGTGATGTAATTTGTGACGTCATCAGCAGTGCATTGCGGGCGCGCGAGTTATAGTTAGCTGAACTAACTATAACGGGGGAATTTCTATGGTTTTGTACAAGTGAAAAGTCCAGCTAACTATAACGCCCCTGAAACCTATGGTTTTTTCAGTGAATTTCTAAGGTTTTTTAAATGCTAATTCCTAGCTACAACGTGCCTGAAACCTATGGTTTTTTCAGTGAATTTCAAAGGTTTTTTAAATGCTAATTTCTAGCTATGCCTACAGAGATAGGACATGTGAAGAAAGAAGGAAAAACGCACAGAAAGAAAAAAAAGAAATGCAGAAAGAAGCAACAGAAGTCCTCAAAGACGAAGAAAAGTGCAGGAAGAAGTATAACGTGCAGAAAGAACAAACAGCAGAGCAGAAACAAGCCTTGTTGCAAAATCCTCCTGTACCCTCAACTTTTTCAGACGGATACTGGTGGTAACTGAGTCTGACTAACCAGTCCTAGAGCCAGTGCTATGTTAAAAGACACTCAGAATACAGTGAAAACACCTACATACACTAAGGCACACTATGCGTTGGGGTCCCCCTGTGATTAGCATGACCTCCTCTGTAAGCCCCTAGTATATAATAGGGCAGGAGATTAAAACTACCTCTTAAAACGCACCACAGGGCGTGTTTGAACATGTCACCTCATGCCCCGTCCCCTCCCTTCCCCACTGTGTAAACACGCCCTGTAGCCATTTTAAGTTGGGAGATTAAGTCCCCTTGAATCCTGAGGGTCCCTAGGGTCCATCTAGACCACTAGGTACCTCCAGTAAGCGCCACAGAGCTGCGTTGTAGAGAGGTGTAAAAAGTGGCACGGCCTGCACCACCTCTCTGCAATGCAGAGCAGTGGTGCTTACTGGAAGCACCTGGTGGGCTAGTTGGACCCCAGGGTCCCTCAGGATTGAAAGGGAATTATTTCCCCAACTTAAAAACGCGCCACAGGGCGTGTTTGCACACGTCACCTCAGGCCCCATCCCCTCCCTTCACCACTGTGGAAACGCGCCCTGTGGCTGTTCTGAGTTGAGAGATTAAGTCCCCTTGAATCCTAAGGGCCCCTAAGGTCAAACTAGCCCACTAGGTACCTCCAGTAAGCGCCACAGAGCTGCGTTGCATGGAGGTGTAAAAAGGGGCGTGGCCTCAGAACACCTGTCTGCAACGCAGCTCCCTGACGCATACTGGAGATACCTGTTGGGCTAGTTGGCCCTCAGGGACCCTCAGTATTGAAGGGGAATTAATTCCTCAACTTACAACTGGCCAGGGGGCACGTTTGCAGAGTGCTGCAAGGAGGGGGCGTGGCCTCCGGCGCGAAGCCGGTCTTTTATTTATTTTTTTAAGAAGGACGGCTGTGTGGCCCCCTTTCTTTTTCTAATTTATTAGCCCTGGGGACCCCATCCCCCAGGGCCTGCATCCTAATTTTTTTTGTTGAAAAAAATTAATTTGGCCCTCCCAAGGCCTGTATCGGCCCCGGGGACCCCAACCCCCGGGTCATGGCCTTTTTGTTTTTTATTCTTTAGGAGGGGGGCTGTGTTGCCCCCCTCCTCAGGCCACTTATGGCCCCGGGGAACCCATCCCCCGGGGCCGGCCTTTGTTTTTTATTATTTAAAAAAATATATATATTTATAGAAACACCTAGGACATGCTGGACAAACCGTATGTACCTATCACCATGACGATGTGCGTGATATTCATTAAAAGGCGACTATGCATAGAATGAATCCACGTAGAATGTATTCACACTGCTAGTAAAGCTCTGACATGTCTGACACCCTACCGTGCCTAATCCCGGCGCCCCCGCTGGTGGGTACTCTCCAAGTAGACACCCTTGTCGTTTATTTATACAAACATGGGTAGCTATTGACGGGCACATTTAATACACATGCACACCAAGCCATTCAAAGGGGATTTGACAAAAATTCGACCAAACTATGTAAGAAACCCCCTCACGGTTAATAAAACACACATCCACCGCCGGATGTGTAATACTTTTTATTTTACTCTCTGGAAAGGAGACAAACCTCACTTGAGAGTCACAGCGTGCTCCTGGCTGAGCCCAATGCTGTGTTACACCCACCAGTGCCCGCCGAGTGCCACACACCTCTGTGTTGTATTCCACCAGCTAGTGCGTATGCTATGACATTCTCTAGCCCATGTGCACTGTAACACCACCCTGTGAATATGTCATGCCACACTTGCCTTCGCACGGGTTATATTGCCCCATCTAACGTGCCTTCCTCGATGCCTATGTTATAAAGCACAGCGCTATGCCATACATATTACAATTTGGGATCCATATCTTTGTCACAGTGCATGTGCAATGTTACACTACCCAGCACATATTTTATATTACAACTTTAGAGACTACTTAGGTTACACAACACTGCCCTGTGCATATTACACTCCAAGGCGCATATCACGTAGCAAGCGTTAGTGCCTGTGCTATCTCGCGCTCTCCAATGAATCTGTCATTGCGCACAATGTATTGCATATTATATTTCACTTCCCGGTTCATCTTATATCACACTTTTTGGTGCATAGTTTATACCATATACTATATCTAGTTTTCATTTTCAATCGCGCTCTCAGGACTATGTTCTATATAACACTGCGTCCACCTACCCTTTTCACAGGCATTACATTTTGCGATGGGGGTGGAGGGTCAGGGGATGTTTCTGCCAAGTGAGCCCGGAGTCACAGTCCCAAACGTCCTCTTCTTCCTGAATAAAAGTGAGATTATGCTGCATACTTGTTCATATTTTAAGTAGTTCGCACAGACACACATTTTAAAAACAATAAAGTTCCTAATACCCACCTTCTATGAACAGTTAGCTTGCTGCCCCATCCACCTCCTCCCTATCCTCTGTTGTCTGAATCCATGGACTAGCCTCCTCCCTCCTGCCATGCATGGTCTGATGTGCTGCCACTGCCTTCCATTTAGCATGATGTACCAGTCCACTCCTCCTGCCCTCCATTGCCCAATTCTATGGCCCATCATTGACCTCCTGCTTAGCCTCTGTGCTTAGCTTGCTGCCCCTATTCTCCTTCCCCCTGCCCTCCGATGTCTTTGTGCATGCCCCTGCTCCATCCTTTTTGCCCACCATGTTCCATGAACCTGCCACTCCTATCTACTCTGAGTGTTCTGTTGAGCTGCCACTCCCCTCCCACCTGCCTAGCATTGTCAGATGACTGTAACCTGTCCCTGCCACCTCCACCCTGCCTGTCCACATGCCATGCCATGCCCCTATCCCCTTCCTCCTGTCCTCCATGGTCCATTTTACTGCCACACCCTTCTGCCTTCCCTGGTCTGTTGTGCTGCAACTGCTCCTCCTGCCTGCCCCGCGCGGTCTGTTGTGAGGCCCCTTCCCCTGAACTCTCTTGTCTGTGCCCAGGTCCTGACCCTCCCTTCTATCCTCCATGGTCCTTTGTGCATGCCCCTGCACCCTCCTTCTTGCCCATCATAGCCATTGTGCTGCCACTAACCCTCCCGCTTGCCATGCATGGTCTTCAGACCCCTACTCCCGCCCTCCTGGCTTGTCGGTTCCATTGTAATGCCCCTGATCCGTCCCTCCTGCCCTTTATGGTCTGTTATGCTGCAGCTTTCTCTCCTGTCTGTCCATTATGGTCAGCTAGCTACCATTGCCTCTTTCCCCTCTTTTGTCTGTTGTCCATGTGCATGGTCCTGTCCCCTCCCTATTGCTTTCTATGGATTGTTGTTCTGCACTCCCGTCCCGCATGCCCTGTGTGGTGTATTGTGCTGCTGCAAACCCTGATGCCTGCCCTGTAGAGTCAGTTTGGTGCACCTCTCAATGTCCCTCCTGTCCTCTGTTATCCAAGTCCATGTCCCTACCCCAATTCCTTCTGCCTACCATGATCCAATCTACCATACTTGCGAACATTTTGAACTTGGTAAGAGGGAGATTTTGAAATAAAACTGGGGTATTGATTTTCCCCTTTGAGTTACATTGAAAAAGAGAAGATTGTAGACAAGAAACAGATCAAGTAAAGCCCATTTGAGCTTAAAAACATTGGACGTTTCCTGGCTGAAACGGGTCTGTTGGCATGTATGGTTGTATGACCACTGCCTCTTCCTTCTGCCCACAATGGCCTATTATATTGCCACAGCCTCTCTTGCCAGTCCTGTATTGTTGGTTTGTTGCCCCTGCCCCCTTTTCCACTGCCCTCCATAGTCTGTTGTGCTGCCACTGCCCTTCCTGCCTGCCTAGTGTGGTCAAATTGTTGCCTCTGCACTCTCCTACCTGCCTTCAATTTTCAGAGTCCGTGCCCCTGGCCTCTGCCTCTCAACAGTATCCCAATGAACAACTAGATTGCTAACATTCTATATTTATTACAAAAGTGTGGAATGCCTGACGTCATCTTGATGTAATCAAAACTGTAATGCCTAGAGCATTCCTTTAAAAATTACATATATGAGAGGGTCTTATTTGCATCAAAATTATGGTTAGTGCTCTAAAAAACTAAAATGAGGACATATTTTCTGAGTTTTCAAATAGCGACAAAGAACTTTTAAATTATTTGTAATCTTAGTTTTTTTATCCAGTTGACCACTTGATTAAATGTTGCATCCAAGGGTAGAGGTTGTGGTGTTACTTCCAGAGCTGCAAACTTTGCAACTGGGGAACCAGGTTGGAGTTTCTGCTACAGCTCAACATTCTGTGATTCTGGTCAAATCACTTAATCTCCCCATGTCTACAACCAAAATTAATTTGATCTTGTGTGATGTAACCAATGCTCATGTAAAGCACTCCAATACCTGACAAGTCTGCACTATATAAAACTGCAAATGCACAAAAAATAAGTGTTTTGCACACTTCTGTCATTGGGCTACATTTGGGCTACATCTGGGTGATATTTGGGCTACATTTGGGCTACATTTGGGCTCTTTTGTCTCTGGTGGCCATTTTAGGAGATTTATTTGTTATGAAGTTTCCTAATTTCCTCATTTACTGCAGTCTCCTCAGTAGGAAATGCGTTCAGTTTTTTACTTTGATTCCATCAAGAAGGTATTCAGATATGTCACACATTTGCCATAAATTCTGAATGTTAGCACTCTAGTTGCTCATTAGATCACTGTAGTAAAGCTACTGCTCACCACGGAAGTCTGCTGCTAGTATTAGAAGTGCATGTTTCAGTCTGCATATCAGAATTTTTTAATGAAATAGAAGAGGATTTGAGAAGTCACTCAAAATGTGCCCTAGTTTTTCTTTCTTCAACACTAATCATAATTTCTATGGCAAAATGAACCCCCTCATTGTGTTCCTTTTTAAATTAAATGTTTTAAGTGTTACCAGTTTATTCCAATCAAGATGGCTTCAGGTGTGCCATACTTTTGTCATAAGTAAGACAGTAAGCGCTCTAGTTGTTCTTAAGAACACTCTGGGACATTCTGTCATTGGACTATACTTGGGCTACATCTGGGTGATATTTGGGCTACATTTGGGCTCTTTTGTCTCCGGTGGCCATCTTGGGAGATTTATTTGTTATGAAGTTTCCTAATTTCCTCATTTACTGCAGTCTCCTCAGTAGGAAATACTTTCAGTTTTTTACTTTGATTCCATCAAGAAGGCATTCAGATGTGTCACACATTTTCCATAAATTCTGAATGTTAGCACTCTAGTTGCTCATTAGATCACTGTAGTAAAGCTACTGCTCACTAGGCAAGTCTGCTGCTGGTATTCAAAGTGCATGTTTCAGTCTGCATGTCAGAATTCTTTTATGAAATAAAAGAGGATTTCAGAAGTCAAAATGTGCCCTAGTTTTTCTTTCTGCAGCACTAATCATAATTTATATGGCAAAATGAACCCCCTCATTTTGTTCCTTTGTGAATTAAATGTTTTAAGTGTTACCACTTTATTCCAATCAAGATGGCTTCAGGTGTGCCATACTTTTGTCATAAGTAAGACTGTTAGCGCTCTAGTTGTTCTTTAGAGCACTCTGGGAAGCTGCAGTAGAACACAAAGGAATCAACTGACAGTCTCTGCCCTTGTTGGATGTACATGTTTTACTGAGAATGTCAGACTTCATTCTTACATGACTGAGAAAGATAATGTGAATTTACAGAAAATATGCTCTCAGTTTAGCTTATAGATCACCTTCCAAACCTCTGTGGGAAAAGCATGAGAAAATAGTTTTCTCTCAAACATGGTTCATGATATCACAGCAGAAGGCTTTTTCACATAGTAAAATCACCTTAGAACACACAACAATTCCTAAAATGAGTATGGTACCATCAACAAATGATTTATAATGTAACTAAAGTCTTAAAACCTTCTATTAACTGCAATGCTTTTTAATGAGGTGCTATCATGTATATTGGTCCCAAGATGGCTGCCAACACTTCTTGGATGAAGTACTGACAGTCAATCAGATCTCACGATGAGATGTGTGGTTAGGCTCCGCCCAGATATATATATATATGATTTTACTTTTGACTTTCTCAGGAACTACTGAACAGATTGACACCATATATGCAAAAGGCACATGCCTGACCTGAGGACTACCTCTTTGCCAAATTTCAAGTAATTCTGTTCAGCCGTTCGGGCTGTACCTTCGACTAAAGGTCCTATGGGAAAATGCATGGGGAAAACGCGTTTTGGGACCCCCCTTTTTTCTCAGCCCCCGCTTGACGAATCACCCCGAGACTTTCAGGGTAGGAGGTGAGCGGAGCGCCCCATTAGTTTTGAAAATTTCACGAAGATAAGTCAACCTGCGCCAAAGTTATTCAAAATAGAATTTCCAGATTTCCTATGGGAACTCGGTCCTAACTATAACTATCTACTGGCGACCGCCAGTAGATAATATATATATATATATATAAATTCACTGAAAAAACCATAGGTTTCACACATGTTATAGTTAGCGGAAATTTTACTGATAAAAAACCAATGAAATTCCCCCGTTATAGTTAGTGCAGGAAACTATAACTCACGCGACCGCAATCCTCTGCTGATGCTAATACTGTATTTAGACACTTATTTGCCCATGTCTTCTTCCATAAATGTTTAGCTATACATATATTACAAATATTTTTTTTTCATAAAGACACATATGTCATCAGCAGAAGATTGCGGTCGCGTGAGTTATAGTTTCCTGCACTAACTATAACGGGGGAATTTCATTGGTTTTTTATCAGTAAAATTTCCGCTAACTATAACATGTGTGAAACCTATGGTTTTTTCAGTGAATTTGCAAGGTGTTTTTAAATGCTAATTCCTAACTATAACGTGTGTGAAACCTATGGTTTTTTCAGTGAATTAGTACGGTTTTTTAAATGCTAAGTTACTTTACGCCATTCGTGGCGTGCGCGCCCACTTAACGCAGTTCGTTCCGTGCGCGCACGGTGCGCTTCGCGCACCGTGCGCGCACAGTGAGCACGCGGTGCGCTTCGCGCACCCCGCGCCCACTTTACGGAGTTAGTGCCGTGCACGCACGGTGGGCACGCGGTGCGCTACGCGCACCGCGTGCCCACATTACGCTAGATGGGCCATGTACGCATGATGCGCTTCGCGCACCGTGCGCACATGGAGGACATATGATGCGCTTCGTTGTGAAAGGTTATAGATTTTTTTTTTTAACCGTTGATAAGCCATCCACAAATGGTGCACTTCGGGCACCATTTGCACACGGGGTGGGGAGGGTGTGGATAATTTTTTTTTTTCAATTTTTTACCGTACGCGTACGGTAAGCGTAATCGGCGAAATTAGCGAAAAAATTAAAATTCCGTTTTTGGCCTTGGGGGATCTTTGGGGACTCCCTCAACATGGCTAGGTGCTTTGGAGCTGGCTAAACAGCTCCTTTACATGTTTTTGTCCTTTGTTTTTTAATCCACACTCTGAGTGCGAGAGAGAAAATGGCGGCCGCCGCTTCCTGGTTTTGACCGATTCGAATGTTTACTAAGATCTAACAGCCAATCAGAATCGCGGTCGCGCACGCCACCGTACGCGTACGGTAAGTGCACCGTAAGCGCACCGTAAGCTGGCTCAGATATATATATTGATTTAAAGGCTATTTTCTCAGAATCTACTGAACAGATTTACACCAAACCTACAAAAGGCACTTCCTTGACCTGAGGACTACCTCTCTGCCAAATTTCAAATAATTCTGTTCAGCCGTTCGGGCTGTAGCTGTGTCTAAAGGTCCTATGGAAAAATGCATGGGAAAAACGCGTTTTGGGACCCCCCTTTTATCTCAGCCCCCGCTTGACGAATCCCCCCGAGACTTTCAGGGTAGGAGCGGAGCGTAGCGCCCCACCTATTTCGAAAAATTCGCAAGGATTCGTCGACCGGCGCAAAAGTTATTCAAAATAGAATGTTGCGGATTTCCTATGGAAACGTGGTCCTAACTATAACTACCTACTGGCGACCGCCAGTAGGTAATATATATATATATATATATATATATATATATATTAGTTAATTTCTATATATTTTTAATATTTTAAAATAAATTAAAGTTATTAGTTCATTACTTGTTTTACAGTACATATACATTTATATATTACAGTTATTACTATATATGTACGTTTAAATTTCTTAAATTACATTTATTTATTGTAGTTGCTAAAATGTACATTTCATTGGGGAACAACCTTTACAACGCAACTTTTACAACGCACTACCATTACAACGAAACTGTTACAACGCGAGTGCATTGACAACGCAGGACATTACAACGCAAGTCTTTACATCGACTTGCACTAGATGGCGTGCTAACATTAAAAATAGTGTAGTTTACTATCCCAACACCTTCCCTACTGTTACGTGGACTGGAGTTGGAATAGTAAATTACACTTTTTTAATGTTAGCACGCCATGTAGTGCAAGTCGATGTAAAGACTTGCGTTGTAATGTCCTGCGTTGTCAATGCACTCGCGTTGTAAAACTTTTGTTGTAACAGCATGCGTTGTAACAGCATGCGTTGTAACGTCATACATCCCATTTCATCTAAATAATTTTTTTAAAGTTAATTTTATTATTTAATTTTTTTGACATTATTTTTTACAAATAAAAAAATTGATAATTTGTAAATCGATATTTTTACCTTCTATATATTTTTTTCGATATTTTTGTATTTTACATTTTAAAGATAGGATGTCGATATTTTGGATATTGATATTTTTGTATCGATATTTGTGAATGGGGATATTTATGTAGTCGATATTATGTCAGTGATCCGGGAAAAATATGTCAAATGACATAATCTAGTCTGTTTATTATGGAAAGATATAACAAAGGCAGTTTTAATTTTATTATTTAATTTTTTTGACATTTTTTTTACATATAAAAAAATTGATAATTTGTACATTGATATTTTTACCTTCTATATATTATTTTCGATATTTTTGTATTTTACATTTTAAAGATAGGATGTCGATATTTTGGATATTGATATTTTTGTATCGATATTTGTGTATGGGGATATTTATGTAGTCGATATTATGTCAGTGATCCGGGAAAAATATGTCAAATGACATGATCTGGTCTGTTTATTATGGAAAGATATAACAAAGGCAGTAGGCCTGACTTTCTCATAGTAAAAAACATATTTTGTCAATGGGCCTTTAAGAGTGCTTGCTATGTTAAAACCTGTAGACAGGCATTTTGCTACATAGACTCTCACCGGTTAACATTGTAGGCAATGGTTTAAGGGTTGGTTTCTCCCTCTGATAAACCCTGAGGGGTCGATTAGGATGTAGGGCAGATCGCTACCGCTCACATGGCGGTGGCGATCCCCCCTACAACACATCCCGCCTGCCACCCATTTCCCTCCGCCATATTAGTATGGCGGGGGGGACCCCAGCGGACGGAAAGACCGTCTGCTTGCCTGGGGCCTGATATGGTGGCGGTGTCTGCTAGACACCGCCATCCATATTTGGAAGGAGAGGGGAGCAGCCACGTTGCCACGGAAAGGCATGCGGATTGTGTTTACGGGTGCCCGTTGCGGGCCCACAGGGTATTTGGGGGTGCACATGGGGAGTACCTATGGTACCACCTACATTGTGATGGACAAGGTGGCAGGCACCGCTCTTGTGTATGACAATGCACACAGTGCATTTCCAGTATTGTGGCGGGCGGTGCTGTGACCACCGCCCGCCACAATGCTGGGAATGGAGGATGCCACCACCACAGTGGTGGTGGCATCCTAATTGTAGGTGCGGGACCGCCGCACCACTGGCGGCCAGTCCCAGCACCGCTAGTCCGCCCGCCATCCTAATCGGCCCCGAGTATGGAAGATTTGCTCTGTGATAATCCTTTAGATCCTATTAGTAGGGACTGTATAATGTTTTGCCAACTGTAACATTATACATTTTTTTTATTTTTTGCATAGTATTTAGCATGTATTCAAATACTTTTTAGCTCTAGCTTGACAGCTTTGGCTGTCTTCCAGGCTCATGGAATCAAAGTTATTTTCAATACACACATTTTATATACATAAATGGGCTTTGGCCAGGTCTTTTCAGCCATTGGTCTGTTCAAGTGTAATTCAAATTCTGTTTCTGCCCATGATAGCATATTGCATGATAGCATATAGCAGGTGTCTCTAACAAATATATGATTTTACAAGGCAAACAATTACAAAGCATGTTTTTACAACGTGGTTTTTACATCGCAACTACCATTACATTGCATGATTTTACAACGCATGCCATTACAACGCATTTTTAAAAACTACCATTACAACGTATTCCATTACAACGCATACCATACCATTACAATGCATAATACTTTTAGGGCAACAGTAGAGTAAGTGTTGGGTAGTGTAGGGGTCAACATTACTATTACCACTCCAGTGAGTGCAACAGTAGGGTAAGTGTTGGATAGTGTAGGGGTCAAAATTACTATTCCCACTCCAGGGAGTGCAACAATAGGGAAAGTTTTGGATAGTGTAGGGGTCAAAATTACTATTACCACTCCAGTGAGTGCAACAGTAGGGTAAGTGTTGGATAGTGTAGGGGTCAAAATTACTATTACCACTCCAGTGAGTGCAACAGTAGGGTAAGTGTTGGGTAGTGTAGGGGTCAACATTACTATTACCACTCCAGTGAGTGCAACAGTAGGGTAAGTGTTGGATAGTGTAGGGGTCAAAATTACTATTCCCACTCCAGGGAGTGCAACAATAGGGAAAGTTTTGGATAGTGTAGGGGTCAAAATTACTATTCTCATCTACCCCCAAACCCATACCCACCGTAAAACTAATTAATCTCTATTACTTACCTTATAATGCATTGTAATGGCATGCGTTGTAATGGTATGCGTGGTAATGGCAAACGTTGCAGTGACATGCATTGTAATGGCATGCGTTGTAATGGAATGCAATGTAAAGGTAGTTGCATTGTAACAGCTGTGTTTTAAAAGCAGTGTGATGTAATGACTGCGTTGTAATGGATGTTTCCCGGCTCTAACCAGTCCATCACAAGCTATCAGAAGCTCATAGACTCCTTCAAAATAGCTCCTAGCCTTGAGTTCATTTTTAAATAAGCTCAGGGTCACATTTTCCTTTTATAGTTAAGGGAAGGCTGTGTTCATAATCAGTATCACCAGTCTGCAGATAGCAGGACCTGATAATAAGCTGCGCTCAGTCAGATTTATTACATAAGCCAGGGCACAGAAGTGAAGAACTGACACACGGAAGTATTAACTCTTAAATAAAAGTCCTTGTCAACTAAATATTGAAGCAATGGAACAAAATTATGTTACCAAATTGGAGAATATTAATGATTAAGTTAAGTCTTCATTTTAATTTTCTCCCATTTCAAGGCGTCACATTTACAAACAGCAGGCCTCTTGCTCCCAGTGGCCAGTAGACACTACCATATTTATCATTGAAAAATACAATAGTTTTTCAAAATGGGAGTAATTTAAAGTGAAGAAAAATATTTCTATGAAACATTAATTCTTAGGGGTTGATTCCGATCCTGGAGAAATATTCCCCGTACAAATCGTATCCGGATTTTTATACGTACGAATCGTACAAGTCCCGTACAAACTGGCAAGTACGTTTTGTATGTAAAAAACACCATACGAATCGCATTGGGAATATACGTCCTCGGGTCGGAAAAAGTGTCCGACACATCCCCGGACGTTATTACGTATGACTCAGTAAACCGACGTCCGAACGCGCAAGTACGATCCGTCCTGTCCGTCCGAATCCACAACAGTATGGTAAAAACACCGTACGGAGCGAACCTCCACAGCAACCTTGGAGACGTCCAAACATGTGCCCGCATACATGCCGAACACCCCTCCCATGTCCGTGACGTCCCCCCAGGCCCCCCGTATGTACGGTGCAGACCCCCACCCCACCCCCCGTATGTACGGTGTAGACCCCCACCCCCGTATGTACGGTGCGGACCCCCACCCCTCCCCCCGTACATACGGGGGTGGGGGTCTGCACCGTACATACGGGGTGGGGGTCCGCACCGTACATATGGGGGGTGGGGTGGGGGTCCACACCGTACATACGGGGGTGGGGGTCCGCACCGTACATACGGGGGGGTGGGGGTCTGCACCGTACATATGGGGGTGGGGTGGGGGTCCGCACCGTACATACGGGGGGGCTGGGGGGGTGTCCGGCGCGTACCGGGCCCCCTTTTCCTCACGCTTCGCGGCGTACTTACCTTTACCGGCACTTTTTGTGTGCCGGAAAAATATAGCCGTCCGGAGGGCTGTCGGTACGAATCGTACTTGCTGGTACGTAAAAAGCTGCCGAACTCCGTCCGCATGTCGCGTACGCGCCGTCCTGGATCCCATTTGTATGTGTTTTTGTGTCGGTCGGTGTTTTGTACGAATCATACGGAAATGGTGTTTCCGTACGAATCGTACTTGCATGTTTGTATGGTGTTTTTACCGGGTACGAGTCGGACGGAGAAAACGCTCCGACCGACGGTTCGTACCCGGTTTCTCCAGGATCGGAATCGACCCCTTAATGTATTTCTCCAACTTCAATTAACACAATTACATCTTAATGTTTTATGAAGCATTTTTCTTCGCTTTAAATTCCTCCCATTTAAACAAATAGCTGTATTGTTTCTGTTATAAATTTTGTCTACAGGCCACTGGTAGTAAAATGCATGAAGTTTGTAAATATGGCACTTGGATTTGGGAGAAAATTTAAATGATGAGTTTTTTGGAATCCATATAAACATAAAGTTAACACTTCAGTTTAATTTTCTCCCATTTCAAAGTGTCACTTTTACACACATGAGGCATCTTGCTACCAGAGGCTGGTAGATACGAGGGCATATTTATATACGAAAAATACAGCCATTATTTTAAGTGGGAGAAATTTAAAGAGCAGAAAAATGTTCTAAATTATGGACTTTTTTGCAGAACATGGTTCTGCAATTTAAATTTCTCCCATTTAAAAAAAATGGTTGCATGTTTGTGTTATACATGTAACAGCTACAGCATTGAAAGGAATATCCTATGAAAAAAAGTACATATGACAGAGGTTCTCAGTCAACAATACACAAATACTCCATTCATACACATGTTTATACACCACAAAGACCACAACCTCATGACACAAATGGCCCCTAGCCTAAGTATTTTGTTCAAACCATAGTATCTGACTCTATGGACAGCAGGCTTAGTCAATAAAGCTGGGCGTGGGGGTGTCTGATAATGAGTGGGTTGCTTAGCCTTCAGTAGCTCAATATGATTTTCACCGATCAACAAGTAGATCTCACTACAGAAAAGGTTGGAGACCCCAGGTAGATTTTCTGTGGTGCTAATTTTTATCTGTTGGAGTAAACATCAGGAGATCCTGATTCTGGGAATTACGATCTTGAAATTTAGTACTGCTGATGCTTTTTTTGAGCACCTAGATTGAATGTAAGCCCATACAATCATGTTAAACAATCTTTAAACATTTGGCTTTCCAAGATGAATCAATATACTAATAATTGTTGGATGAGACGGCAGGAATGACAATGTCTGAGAAAGTGAAGTATTGGATGAAAGAGCAAAACAAAATCATTAAATTAAATAAAGTGGAAACAGATAGGAGCTGATCTAGAAAGCCCAGAACAGAGGCACAATTGAAATGCATCTCTAATGCATAGAAAAAACACATTCCTCGACCTCACTATTTAATTTAAGCCAGTGGTTGCCAGTGGGCACCATCAACAATCACAATGAACAATGTCAGTAAGTAAGAGCGGGCCCGCACATTGCAAGGTTGGTGTGCGAGTTGTTCGGCGCAAGGGGGATAAAACCAGCATGCTGACACGACCGCACAGCTTGAGAATCGCTGGTTAGTTTCAGCGTTGGGGTTGTTCTGGGCTCGAATGTAGACAGAATACCTTGTTATTCTTAAGATATCGGCGGCGCCTTTGCTTTGATTTAAAGACTTTACTGTGCTCGATTTTAGAACATTTTAGACTGTATGTTTGCTTTTTAAAATATTAAATACTGCATGTTGCACTTTACCTCCTCTTCAGTCCTCTGACTGACTGCATAACATTTTCCTCCTGTGACCTGCGGTGCCCGTAAGAGTGGGCCCGCCTATTGCAATGTCGGCATCCGAGTTCTTCAGCACAACGGACGCATGCAGCCAAATGCAAGCCCGTCTCCGCCCGTCAGCGCTCGGAATGCGCCATGCGCTAGGACCCCTGCCCGTTTTTTCCTGTATAAGCTATTCCTCAGCACAGCTATAAGCCTTCAAAAATGGTAAGCGCTGCAATTCAGCTAGGTGGCCCAGGGACAAAGGTAATCATGGCTATCAGTGTACTTTGTGCGGCTTTTCTTTAAATGACACCATCGCCCATACCTTTGCTTCAGACCCCCACCTGTTGATAAGAGCTAAGAACTTACCAGACTCAGGGAAGGACAGTATCAAGGCTACCTCAGCTCGGCACTCCCTACACAAGTTGGTAAAAATTAATAATAACAATCGCGAAGCAGAGGCTGGCTGTCTAAATTAGGCCTGGGCTAAAAATCCGTTCCGCTCGCGGAAATTGCGATAATTTGACATTTTCACGTTCCGCGGAGAGCGCGAAAATGTCAAAATTTCCGCAATCCGCATTTTACCGGAAATGTTTTGCTTGCTCGCGCTGTAAAATAATACATTCTCACGTGCGCGCGATCGCCTTACCTGAATCCCCGCGTTCGCCGACAAGTTTTCCCGATCCGGTCGCGTTCTCCACGAGATGTTGGATTGTTGGTAGCCATTTGCGCTGTCTCGCGACAGTTCGCGCCCGCAGTAACGTCATTCGTCACGCGATCACATCTTTCTTCTCGCGATCATGCACCACGAGACAAGTGAAAACACGAAGGCCGCGCCCGCAGCAACCGCATGGGTAAGTTGGCGAGCCGCGATCATGCAGAAAATACCGCGAACGGGCGGGAAAAAAACTTCTGCATCTTCACGATCTTTCTGCGTGTTTGCAGAGATTTTTAACATTTTCGCGATAATTTGCGAAAGTGAATTTCACAAATTCCGCCCACCCCTAGTCTAAATGCCATACTGTTAAACACGAGATCGGTCATTAAGCATAAATACGAATTAGAACACTTACTACAGACCTCAAACCCTGTTTTGGTTTTCCTTACCAAAACCTGGGCTACTGACTCTTCAGAGCCCGACTGGGTTATTGCTATACCAGCAGGTTACTCCCTGGCCAGCGTAGAAAGATCAGGGAGAAAAGGGGGTGGAATAGCAATAATTTATCGATCCACTTTCAAGGCCACTTTCACGACATGCCAGTTGCCAGGAGCGGAAGCTATGCACGTTAATATTAAATTTTCTAATACTGCATCCTTTCCTGGCTTGCTCCTTTACCAACCGCCGGGTCCAAAAAAGCTATTCCTACAATGTTTACAGACATTTATGGAATCATGTCTAGATTCCCCAACATTCACAATACCGGGGGATTTTAATTTCCACTAAGAAGTAGACAAGAATTCAGACACAGCCATATTGGTTGATAACTTTGGAGGTTTCGGGCTCACACAACTATTTTCGGAACCTACACACAAGGCTCAACATTCTCTTGATGGTATCTTTACCAACAACCCTAACATTTCAGTTGAAAAAATGCTACCATTAACATGGTCAGATCACAATGCCATCTTCTTCAAACTCACTTCATTTCATTTCATTTCATTTCATTTTCATTTCATTTCATTTCATTTCACTTATCAGGAGAATGATAGGTTCCAGCCAAAGATCCTGCCTCCTGTTAAATCTAGGCCATGGCATGAAATCAGGAGAGAAGAGCTAACAGAGCTGTTGGATATAAGTCCACTGCTACTAGGGCTAGATGTTAATGAGGCAGCTGATAATATGGATGAATGGATCAGATCAGTCATTGATCAGTTGGCCCTGTTAAGATTAAATAAATAACGGTGATAAAGGGCCTCTGTCCCTTGGTACAATCCAGACCTTAAAGCCATAAAAGTCAGGTGTAAGCACTTAGAGAGGGGCTGGAGAGCAGATTACAGTGAACAGAGAAAACTCCCCTATAAACTCACCTTATATGAGTACAAGGAAGCCATCAAAATTGGAGAAAGGATGTACTTCACTAGTAAAATTGAGGGGGCTAAAAACTCCTCAAAAAAGCTTTTTAAGACAGTCACTGCACTATCCAAACTAAATTAAGAAAATCAATTCGTTCGGGACCAAAGTTTTACCAATAAGATAGCAAGCTTCTTCAAGACGAAAGCACAACTGATCTACGACAAACTGGGAGGGAAATTCCCGATCCCCTGTAGTACCAGTACACCTGAGCCAGCTAGCTTAAACAGGCCAGCCACGGCAAGACAGTTGAGCAGGTTTACCCCTCTCTCTACGGAGAGAACGAATGATCTGTTACTAGCAGCAAAATCCGGGTCCCCACCAGACCCTTGCCCGCTGGCTATACTACATTTGGTCTCGAATAAGATCAGTAACCAACTTACCCCACTCCTAAATCACATCATGAGTTCAGGAATCTTCCCCACCCCTTGGAAGAAGGAATGTGTCAGGACAGTTTTAAAGAAACCATCCTTGGATCCCCAGGTGGTGGAAAATTATCGGCCCATATCTTGTCTACCATTAGCAGCAACACCATTCCACTGAATCAGCCCTAATTATGGCCACCAAAGAAATACTTACTCAACTGGATAGCAGAGAAAAGGCCATTCTAACTCTACTGGACCTCTCAGCTGATTTGATACCGTGAACCATCAGGTATTAATTCAAAGGCTGAAGGCAATAGGAATCAATGAGGTGACCCTTAGCCTTCCGGCCTCGTTTCTCGTGGCTAGGGATCGAAGGGTGTGCTGGGATAACTATCAATCAGAGATATTTTCCCTCTCCTGTGGAGATCCCCAGGGGGTCAGCTTTGTCCCCAACACTTTTAAAAATGTATGTGACACCTCTGGCTGAGCTAACCAGAGGAAATGGGTTCTCTTTGGTGTCGTACGCTGATGACACTCAAAATGTCATTTCCATCTCTTCAAATGTGAACACCGTCGCTGGGAAATTCCATGGCTGTCTAAAAAATTATCGATTGGATGCACCAGAATTACCTTAAACTAAATACGGGAAAAAACAGAAGTGATGGAGTTTGGGACTGGGGCACCGCTCTGGAACCAAAAGTGGTGGCCGGCAGAAGCAGGTCAATACGCAGTACCCGCAGGAAAAGTCAGGAACTTGGGCATCTTGTTGGACGATCACCTAAGTTTCATAGGCCAAATTAATCAGCTTACATCAGCCTGCTTCTTTCAACTAAAATTGCTACGGAAACCTTTTCCTTTCATCGCCCCCAGAACTACGGATATCGGTTGTAGTCGCTTTGATCCTCTCAAGGATAGACTACTGCAATGCCCTCTTTATGGGCATTAACAAGCACCATCTGTCCAAACTACAATCTTTGCAAAATGCTGCAGCTAGAATGCTGCTAAACATCCCAAAGTTCCATCACATCTCTGGCAGCATTAAAACAATTCACTGGATGCAGGTGCAACAGCGAATCGAATTTAAAGCTTTGTGCCTGGTACACAAAGCCCAGTTTGGTGGAGGAGCAGCAGACCTACAGAAACTATATCAGCGTTATACTCCTCGGCGTAATCTTAGATCGGCTAACAAAGGTCTAGTCCAGGTACCCACAATACAAAGAGCTAGATGGGGAGGTAGAAGCCTGACATATCGTGTGTCCAGGTTATGGAATGAATTACCAGACTACATCAGACTCCAACCCTCCAGACCTCGGTTTAGGAAATTGCTGAAAACGTGGTTATTTACCAGGCAGAAGTAAGGCACTCCTCCTGTGCTGAACCAGTGTTCCTGCTATAGCTCCAAGACATCTCGGCATTCGTGCGCTCTATAGGCATAATACTTACTTACTTACAATCATTGTAGGAGACCGGGACACTTTATATTTTATATTTCTCAATTCTCCAGCAACAACTTGGCCACCTTCACTTTCTTCTCATGCCTAAATATACAGGCCACTGCTGATGAAGGAATAATTTAATGGTATAGAAACATTCAACATAGCCTACAACTCCAGGTGATGCTGTTGACACAGTTAATTCCTGTTGCTCGAGTCTTGTTCTGAATCCCCCTCTTCCAGGTCCCATTGGCCTTCCTTCAAAATGTAGACACCAGACCTCTGGTGATGGGTGTCATTGGTCAAACATGGCTATCTCGGACTCAAATGCAAGTGCACCAGAACTTGATGACTAACTTGATACCCAGGGCGCAATATTTACAGTGTGCCTCCTTAAAAAGAATTTCATGCATAATGTATACTTTCTACTCCAAACTCTCCTGGCCTCGAAATTTATCCTGCATTTTCCATCCTGTAAAATTTCTGCAGGTTTGATGGGCTGAAAGTTACCTGGGGAAAAATGAGCGGGAGACAAAGTTTTCACGCACCTCATCTTTCCGCTAACTGTGCAAACTCCTGCTGGTACAGAGAATATAATTTAGCCTTGAATTTGTAACCGAGGCTGTAATGTGTATTTCTAATTGACTGATATGCCTGCTATCACCTCTACTCATATCTTTGAAAGTGTTGTTTAAAACAGCTTGTGCTCTTTGCCTAAACACACAGAATAAACATGGCTCTGTTTGTAGAAAGAGGTCTATCTATCTATCTATCTATCTATCTATCTATCTATCTATCTATCTATCTATCTATCTATCTATCTATCTATCTATCTATCTATCTATCTATCTATCTATCTATCTATCTATCTATCTATCTATCTATCTATCTATCTATCTATCTATCTATCTATCTATCTATCTATCTATCTATCTATCTATCTATCTATCTATCTATCTATCTATCTATCTATCTATCTATCTATCTATCTATCTATCTATCTATCTATCTATCTATCTATCTATCTATCTATCTATCTATCTATCTATCTATCTATCTATCTATCTATCTATCTATCTATCTATCTATCTATCTATCTATCTATCTATCTATCTATCTATCTATCTATCTATCTATCTATCTATCTATCTATCTATCTATCTATCTATCTATCTATCTATCTCCCAATGCCGGTCACCACTGGGTATAGTTAGCTCTACATTGCCAAAGAATTGTTTTGGTTTTGTTTGCTAGTAACTGTGGTGCTGTTTGATGAATCTTCACAAAACGTTCCATAAAAAAGTTTTATCACCTCAGCTTCTTCCTAGAAAGTTACAGGGTGATCCATCAAGTGGGTGCTGAGAACAAAGGAGGTACAAAATACGATTTCCCCATGCAATTTTCCGTAGGAAAATTGAACAGCGATACCGCAAAAACAGCTGAACAGTATTACGCAAATCTTGTTCCAGAAAGCGTGTCTTTTTGTGATTTGGAGTAAAGTCATTTAAGTTTTGAAGAAATTAAGCACTCGCCAAGCACAGTGATGTTATTGAAGATGCCTTTTCAGATTTCATTAAGGATGTTATCAGTGCAGTCATTGAACATGTCATGAGTGGTGTAATATGTGGTGTTACAAACAGTGCATGGCGGTTGCATGACTTCTAATTACTGTGGAGCACAAATTCTAGTGACTTGAGATAACTCTAATTGGAGAACTTCAGTCGTTCTGTTAGTTTAAACATTTTCTGACATTTTCTCCTTTAAACTTGGATTTTTAAAAATAAATAAATAAATACATAAATAGCCAGCAAACACGATCCGCCCTGGGAGTTGAACACGCGGTGGGTGCTTTTAATGGCGGGGGGCGCTATCTATATTTATATATATTACCTACTGGCAGTTGTCAGTAGGTATTATAGTTAGGACCTTTGTTCTATTCCAAAACGTTTTTTCTGTTGCTAATATCTTTGGCACCGATTGACGAATGCTTGCCAAATTTTCAAAACGAATGGCCCGCTCCTGTCAGCTCCTGTCTTGAATGTTTCGGGGTGATTCATCAAGCGGGGGCCGAGAAAAAAGGGGGGGCCTAAAACATGTTTTCTCCATGTTAATTGCCATGGTAAACTTTTGTTGCATCCACAGCCCGAACTGCTGAACAGAATTACACCAAATTTGGCAGAGAGGTAGCTCTGGGTCCAGAGTTCACTCTTTGCTTTAAGAAGTGAAAATCCATTCAGCAGTTCCTGAGAAATTCATATTTAGAAAAATATGGATATCCGCGGTGGATCCGTGAACCCTCCGTGAACCCTCCCGAGCAAGAGCTTGACTCTGATTGGCTGCCAACACTTCAAACCAGAACCGAGTCACACGCAAAAAGGTAACAAAAACATTAAAAAACAAGAAAAGGGGGCATGGTGGAAATACCCTGACCTCCTAGGCCTGGTCAGGAGGTCCCTCAAGGTCCCCAGGGGCAAAAAAAGCATTTAAAAAAAAAAAGATTTCAGCGGGATTTGTGTAGGGTGTGCGAATCCCACCGAAAAAAATTAAAAAACGAAGCGCGGTCTCCCGCGCTTTGTTTAATTTAGCCCCCGGGAGGGCCAGGTCCTCTGGGCAATGTTTAAAATACATGCGGGGCCACATGGGCCCCCGCAGCCCTGGGGACCACCACCTCCCCGGGGCTTTTTAATAATCAAAAAGCACGTGGGCTTGTGCTCCCCATGCTGCACCGGGGGCCACCACCTCTCTGGGGCATTCTTTAATGTGTGCCCCCCAAGCCCCAGGGACTGCCACGTCCCAGGGCCTTTAATGTTGAGATGTGGGGGGCCTTGCATCCCCCCGCAGCCTTGGGGACCACCACCTCCCCAAGTCTTTAATTTTTAAAAATTAAGTGTGGGGGGTTCCTGTCCCCCCACACTGCCCTGGGACCACCACCTCCCCGGGGCTTCAAATGTGTTGGAGGAGGGCCATGCGGACCTCCTCGTGGAACCCTCCATGGCCCTGGGGACCGCCACACCCCAAGGCCAGCACCGGCCATGTCCCAGGGGTGCCCACCCACGGGACATTGCCATTTGCTATGGCAGGGCAGGAGTATTGCTCCCACCCTGCAATAGCACCAGTGCTTTAAATGGGCCGGTACTCACCGGTACTGAGTACCGGCACTTCTAAATTTCTGGCGCTTGAGTACCGGAACTTCTCTTTGTCCAAAGAGAGTACCGGTACTCATGGGGCCGTAAACCAAGCTCAGTGAAATTTGCATTAACAAAAATAAGCGCCTCACAGCTGACAATGAGTGGGTCCGTTTTCGTGAAGCACTCTGATCGAGTGCTAATCTCTCCTTATGATGTGCTAATTGAGCGGCGGCCCATGGCATTCATTCTGAGCTGGCAGGAAGTTTGGGACGGGCCCGAGTCACACTGTGATTACAGACACAGTGTCCACTCGGGCTCTGTGGAGTCAATAGCACAGTAGCAGTGTGGGCAGGGCCTGCTAACAGGCACATCTCCTGACTCGGAAAATCGAAGAGAAGGCTTCCTGCTGTCATAGCCGAGTACAACAGCACTTGTTTGGAGCCAGAGCTAGGAGGGAGGTGGTGACAGTGACGCTGTAGCACAGCACTGGAAATCAAGGTTTAGTAATGTGGGCAGCAGCTAATTAAGCCGAGATTCTTTTGAGTTAACAGACAGGAAATGTCTCATTCAAAAGTAATTATCTTTTTCTAAAACAAATATAAGCTCATTGTCTAATTTTGTGTAAGTGGAATGTTCTCGTTTTAGAATGCATACAGTACTATTTCACGTTTAGTGTGTATGCCCTAGAGAATGCTAAGCAATGCTGTCTATTTGTGCACAATGTGTATTTTTGGTGTTAAGCCTACACAGAGTAAGATCATGCCCTTGTCTTACTGTGAAAACTGTTTGATATTGAGTAGAGATGAAGGCTGGTCGCCGAGTTGCTGGCTGTGCAAACAGAACTTGATCTTCACCATTTGAGCTCATTGTGTGATTTTGGGCAACTTGCTTTAGCTAACTGTGCCCCAACTCTTAAGTGAAGCTTAAAAATGGGCTAGGCATTTGTACAAGCACTGCGCTTGAACCAGAGGCGCAACTAGAGCCAAATTTCGGGGGGGGGGCTAAGAACATTTTTCGGGGGGGGGGCTGAATCTTTTAAGCCATAGGCAGAGTGGAGCTGCAGGGACTCTTAGAAGGGGTGAAACAACAGCGAGGCCTCATTAACATGCAAATGGTCTTTTAAAGACCTGTGAAGTGCTCGGGTGCGGCTGTGTGTGCGCCGGGAAGCTGTCTCATCCCTGGCTGCCACACACGACGGGGGGGGGGGGGCTGAAGCCCTGTAAGTCCAATGGGTGTTGCGGGCCTGGCGTGAACACATCTTTACTTAGCGTTTGTAGTTAACTATTTGTGAGTTTCAGTAATTGCTGGGCCTCGTCACAGTGGTTTGCAGGCTTCCAGATGTATTTCCCAGGTTCTTTCAAGTTGTGCATGAGTTTATTGCATATGGCAGACCACAAATGGGTTTTCTTGTTGCATCATTGTGCTTTCCATTCACTCCATACGTGTATGTGTTGTTGTTCGTATACAGCTATGTTGCAGGTGTAGTGTTAGTCATCCTATCATACACTGCAGCCTAGCCCTCCAAGTTTTGGGAAGACGTGGCTGCTCTTTCCTATAAGTGTTTTGCACAGGATTACCTTCTGTATTATTCTTCTGGGGATCGCTACCCAATAGACATTCATTTGTGTCTACATTGACCTTTTAACAGCTCCTCCCATTGGAAGGTGAAGCGTGCGTGGCAATGGGGAATGAGATGGAATGGGGTGACATTGTTTTTGTGCTGTTGGCTGCAGAATCAGGGCTGTCTAAAAGTCGCCCCCAGGCCAGGGGCTCACTTAACAGATGTATATTATAAACACTGTATATTGGCCACATCTGCAGATCTGGCTTCAATGTACCAAGGCTTATAAACGCAGACAGTCACAAATGCTATTTACATGCATTGTACACTTACATGCATTGCACACTTACATGTATTGCACACTTACATGCTGCTTATCACATTACAGTTTGTCTTATGTGCTTTGCCAATACTAGGAAATAAGTAGCAACTAGCATTGGCAAACCAAATAGGTCCCACTGTAGTGACCTATTGGCTTTGTCAAAGTTTTTTTGCTACATAGTACAGCATCCCAGATGTGGCGCAAAGTGGCTAAAGTTTTTTAAAAAACTTTAATGGGGCACCTTGTATGATTTTGTAGAAGTGCCCGCCACAGCATGTGCTCGCCTACAAAATTATGCAGTCGTTCTTTTTTCTTTTTAGTTACTGATCCGGGTTGGATTGGTAACTAAAAATAAAATAAAAATGCAAAAGTGTTTTTTTCTTTTAAAGCAAGCAGGAGTGGGGGAGAATGGGAGCAACATAGAGAAGGACAGTGGAACCGACACAGCAACAGAGAGAGGATGTGGCTTAACAGCTAGAGCGGCCAACTTTGAAGCAGAGGAACCAGGTTCGAGTCTTGGCGGGAGACTCAAGCATCCTGTGATTCTGAAAAAATCACTTAATCTCCCTGTGCCTAAAACTGAATTTTTCTGTCTGTAATGCAAGTGGTGCTCATGTAAAGCGCTCTGATACCTTCGGGTCGAGTTTGCGCTATATAAAACTGAAAAATATATAAATAATGTTATCGCTTCTAAAACACATGTACTAAATGCCCTGGGTGCATGCACAAATGTCCCTGTGTGTGTTCTTGCATGAGTGAGTGTTGTCTGCAGGGTCCAGCACTGCAGATATATAGTTTGAAACCCGACATGCCCTGTATTACCACACTCTGCCCATGAAGCTTGTAGCTAGTGCAAGGCCACTCTCTCTTCAGTGCAGATCTACTTTCTCAGCAGTGTTTCAACACAATTGTATTTTGTTTTTTGCAGGCCGTTTTGGGTTAATGGAGGGGCCCTGGGAAGGGTAAAAGTGAGTGAACCAACAAATTAACAAGGCGAGCCCAGTCAGAGCCGAACTAGGAAGTCTGGCTTGGCCTTAAAAGCTCATACATAAGTCGAGCACTGACAACATTACCATTGAAATAAAAGTGGATTTGTTTCATGTGGAAGCATTTCACCTTGGTGCATAACTTGTATCACAGCACTGAGAGGAGTTTGTGCTCCCAACATGAGGACAATGCCATTAGTGATCTAGGAAACAAGTCACTATTCAGGTGTATATCGTATATGGCCTATTTTCATTTCATGAATTAAGCAACATTATATTGTATTAAATCTAACACAAGATGTGATAGTACCGCACACATCTGGAACTTGTGCATTTGAATATACTATCATATGTGCTAACAAAGAAAATGGAGGCTTGGTGAGATAAAATATTTGTCTGCTATCACACAATTTGGTCATGCGGGGAAGCTGGGATTGATCCCAGAATTTCTGCATTAACATTGTGCAATTCAGCCTCTAGATGGCTTCATCTTTCTTCCTCTCCTGTATTGTAATTAAGGTCATTATTTTGTCTTTATTCTTTGCACATGAGATTAGAGTTTGGTTAGCAGGCACATGCACTATCACAGTTCAGTTTATTTTTGGCTTGAGGGTGCAAGAGAGCCTGGAACAGAGCTAGACCCAGGCATCCTAGCTCAAGCTTTCAGCAGCTTGCCCAACTCCAGAAAGAGGGAATCAGACTTTACAGCAGGTAAGAAGCTTTGAGGCAAAGCTCTGCCGCATAGGAGGGGCTGGGTGATGTCTGCTAAGTGGCAGTGAGACAATAGGGTTAACCATAGTTAAACCTTTCCAAAAAATGTTAAGAAAAATATCTTGTGTAAGTCATATATGATCTACGTGTTGCACCATGAGAAGCCCACTTTAATGATAAATGTACCCTATTGTACGTATAAGGGAAATGGAATAAACAAAATATACCAGAAATGCTGTCGTATCATTATGCACACCTCCACATCAATTAAATCTCAATCACATTAAATGTGTGCTCCTGGCCGGATCCCTTTGCACTGCCCATAGCCCCGCCCCCAAAGCCCCACCCCCTAGTCCACATCTCAGTTTGGTGAGTACCTGCACTTATTTATTTCCATTTAAAGCACTGAATAGCCCACATCTGCTTCGCTTCATGGAAGTGAGAGCAGGAAAACTGCTCTCACTTCCATGAAGCAAAGCAAAATTGCTTTGGGGCAAAGGGAGCTGCATGTCAGCAGCTCCCTTTGCCCAAAAACAATGCCGGCTCCCGGAGGATGCGGGGAGCCAGCTGGGACTGCAGGGGCTTTGGAGCTCTCCCCGCGGTCCTCAACAAAGAGGGCAATCCCTGTGGAAGGGGGTCCCCGGGGCCAAAAATGGCCTCAGGAGGGAGGCCACACGGCCCCCTCCAAACTCCCAAATTTTTTAAAAGAACAAAGCGCTGGGCAGGCCCCGGGGGATGGGATTGCTGGGGCCAAAAGAGTCCCAGGGAAGGGGAGCCCCTCGGCCCCCCTTGCTCAAAAGATTAATTCATTTTTTTTTAAAAGGCGGGCCCCGGGTGATAGGGTACCCAGGGCCAAAATTGGCATGGGGAGGGGGGCCACACGCCCCCCTCCCCTTTAAAAAAAATTAAATAAAGAAAGGCCTAGCCCCGGGGGCTGGAGTCCCTGGGACCTTAATAGGCCTTGGGAGGGTAGCCTCATGCCCCCTCCCTTTTCAATTTAAACAACAAAAAAAAAATGGCTCAGGCCCTGGTGGATGGGGTCCCTGTGCCCAAAAGGGTTAAGGGATGGGGGGCCACACATGCTCCCTTCCTAAAATAAAAACAAAAGAAACCGGCAACTCGCCGGAGGCCCCGTCCCTTCTTTGTACCACTCTGCAAACGTGCCTCCTGGCACATTCTGGGTTGGGGGATTAAGCCCCATTGAATCCTAATGGTCCTTAGGGGCCAACTAGCCCAGCAGGTACCTCCAGTAAGACCCACACAGTTGGATTGCGGATAGGTGGTCTGAGGCCACGCCCCCTTTTGCACCACTCTGCAAACACGCCTCTTAATGCACTGCTGGTAGGGCGATGAGGTTTCCTTGTGTCCTGAGAACTTCAGGACTAAAGTAGACTTCTCCCCCCAAGCAGCAGAGCACCACGAGGTGCGTTTGCAGAGTGGTGTAAAAAGGGGGCGTGGCCTCTGACCACTCTCAGCAATCCAGCAGTGTGGGGCTTAATGGAGGTAACAGGAGGGCTAGTTGGCCCCCAGGCACTCTCATGAGGCAAGGGGACTTCACTCCCCAACCAAGAGTGCACCAGGAGGTGCGTTTGCAGAGTGGTGGAGAAAGGGGGTATGGCCTGTGTCCACCTCTCAGCAATCCCACTGTGTGGGGCTTACTGGAGGTAACAGGTAGGTTAGCTGGCCCATGAGGACCCCCAGCACCGAAGGGAACTTCAATGCCCATCCAAAAGCATGCCAGGGATCATGTTTTCAGAGTTGTGGGCAAAGGGGGCGTTGCCTGCTATGTGAACTTAGCAATCCTGCTGTGTGGGACTCACTGGACGTAATAGGAGGGGTAGTTGGCCCCCAAGGATCTCCTTGGGGGCCAACTACTCCTCCTGTTACCTGCAGTAAGTTCCATACAGTGGGATTGCTAGGAAGTCTTCGTAGGCCATGCCCCCTTTCCCCACCACTCTGCAAACGTAGTTCCTGGCACACTACTGGTTGGGGGATAAAGTCCACTTTACTCCTGAGGGACTTTGGGAGCCAAGAAGCCTTGCTGGTACCTCCTGTGAGTCCTACGCAGTGGAATTCATCAGTGCTGGTGGGAGGCCCAGCCCCCTTTCTCCATCACTCTGCAAACGTGATTACTAGTTGAAGCATTTGCAATGTAATAGGTCTCACATTTGTGAAAGTTAGGGCTATTGGTGTTGTAAATGTTAAAGATTTTTACTAATGTTTTTTGGAGTGGAGTGGATGTACGTTGTATGTAGTGGAATTATGTGGTAAAGTTGTGCAGTGAAATTATAATTATGTGGATTGAAAGTATGTGGTATTTAGTGGATAGGAATTATGTAGAGTAGGATTATGTGTTATGGAGAGTAATTATGTGGTATGGTAGTCTGTGTTGTGGAGTAGTAACCTCAGGTTTAGTGTTCCTTGTTTCTATAGAAGCTAAACAATAAACTCAATGATTCAAAGGAAAAGAAGGAACCACTGAGGAGCACTTCTGGAGCTAGTCAGAGGTATGAGCAGGGCCACGGGAACTATGCGACAGTTCGGCTGCACTGATTTTCACATAATTAGATATTTTCCGCATTTGCCACATAATCCATCATCTGCTGCATAATCTGCAGATTTGAACAAAAAAAGCCTTGTTTCTAGCTCAAGCGGCTCAAACGTTACCAAACATGCAGCAACAAGTGTTACAGCGTGGTGGAAGGCCTTTTGCAAACCTGGAATGGTCACCTGTTACTTATTGCTAAATGTGGGTGTTAAATTGGTACAAATGGTGCGCAAACCACTCTTGCTTCTTTCTGCGCCTCTCTTGCCTCTTTCTGCATTTCTCTTGCATCTTTGTGCATCTTTCTTCTTTTTTTGCACTTCTCTTTCCTCTTTCTCCACATCACTTCCGCTTTCTGCACCTCTCATGCTTCTTTCTGCACCCCTCTTGCTTCTTTCTTCTGCATCTCTCTTGCCTCTTTTTGCACCTCTCTTGCTTCTTTCTGCATTTCTCTTACCTCTTTCTGCACTTGTCTTGCCTCTTTCTGCACCTCACCTGCTCTTTTCTACAATTCCCTTGCTTCTTTCTGTACCTCTCTTGTTTCTTTCTGCACCCCTTTTGCCTCTTTCTGCACCTATGTTGCTTCTTTCTGCACTTCTCTTGCTTCTTTCTCTACCTCTCTTGCTTCTTTCTGCACCCCTCTTCCCTCTTTATGCACCCCTCTTCCCTTTTCTTTCTGCACCTCTCTTGCCTGTTTTTGCACCTCTCTTGCCTCTTTCTGCACTTCTCTTGCCTATTTCTGTACCTCTCTTGCCTCTTTCTGCACCTTTGTTGCTACTTTCTGCACCTCATTTGCTTCTTTGTGGACCCCTCTTGCCTCTTTCTGCACCCCTCTTCCCTCTTTCTGTACCTCTCTTACCTCTTGCAGCACCCCTGTTCCCTCTTTCTGCACCTCTCCTGCCTGTTTCTGTACCTCTCTTGCCTTTTCCTGCACTTCTCTTGCCTCTTTCTGCACCTTTGTTGCTACTTTCTGCACCTCACTTGCTTCTTTGTGGACCCCTCTTGCCTCTTTCTGCACCCCTCTTCCCTCTTTCTGTACCCCTCTTCCCTCTTGCTGCACCCCTGTTCCCTCTTTCTGCACCTCTCCTGCCTGTTTCTGTACCTCTCTTGCCTTTTCCTGCACTTCTCTTGCCTCTTTGTGCACCTCTTTTGCTTCTTTCTGCATCCCAGTGCCCTCTTTGTGCACCTCTCTGCCTCTTTCTGCACCTCTCTTGCCTCGTCCTGTGTGCTTCTTTCTGCACCTCTGTTGCTTCTTTCTGCACCCCTCTGGCCTCTTTCAGTAACCCTCTTCCCTCTTGCTGCACCCCTGTTCCCCCTTTCTGCACCTCTCCTGCCTGTTTCTGCACCTCTCTTGCCTTTTCCTGCACTTCTCTTGCCTCTTTGTGCACCTCTGTTGCTTCTCTCTGCATCCCAGTGCCCTCTTTCTGCACCTCTCTGCCTGTTTATGCACCTCTCTTATCTCTTTCTGTATGCTTCTTTCTGCACCCCTCTGGCCTCTTTCAGTACCCCTCTTCCCTTTTTCTGCACCTCCCTTGCCTCTTTCTGCACCTCTCTTGTCTCTTTCTGCAGTTCTTTTGCCTCTTTCAGCAGCTCTGTTGCTTCTTTCTGCACTTCTCTTCCCTCTTTCTGTACCCCTCTTGCCTCTTTCTGCACCTTCTGCACCTCACTTGCACTTTGTGCACCTCTCTTGCATCTTTCTGCATCTGCCTTGTCTCTTTCTGTATCTCACTTGCCTCTTTCTGCACTTCTCTTCCTTTTTTCTGCACCTTTCTTGTTTATTTCTGGAACTCTCTTGTCAGTTTCATCACTTCTCCTGCTTCTTTCTGCACATCTGTTGCTTCTTTCAGCACTTCTCTTGCCTCTTTCAGCACTTTTGCCTGTTTCTGCAACTCTCTTGTCTCTTTCATCACTTCGCTTGCTTCTTTCTGTACCTCTGTTGCTTCTTTCTGCACCCCTCTTGCCTCTTTCTGCATCCCTCGTCCCTCTTAATGCACTTCTCTTGCCTCTGTCTGTACCCCTGTTCACTCTTTCTGTACCTCTTTTGCCTGTTTCTGCACCTCTCCTGCCTTTTTATGCAGTTCTCTTCCCTCTTTCTGCACCTCAGTTGCTTCTTTCTGCACTTCTCTTGCCTCTTTCTGTACTCCTCTTGCCTTCATCTGCACCTCTGTTGCTTCCTTCTGCACCCCTCTTGCCTCTTTCTGCATCCCTCGTCCCTCTTAATGCACTTCTCTTGCCTCTTTCAGCACTTTTGCCTGTTTCTGCAACTCTCTTGTCTCTTTCATCACTTCGCTTGCTTCTTTCTGTACCTCTGTTGCTTCTTTCTGCACCCCTCTTGCCTCTTTCTGCATCCCTCGTCCCTCTTAATGCACTTCTCTTGCCTCTTTCTGTACCCCTGTTCACTCTTTCTGTACCTCTTTTGCCTGTTTCTGCACCTCTCCTGCCTTTTTATGCAGTTCTCTTCCCTCTTTCTGCACCTCAGTTGCTTCTTTCTGCACTTCTCTTGCCCCTTTCTGTACTCCTCTTGCCTTCATCTGCACCTCTGTTGCTTCCTTCTGCACCTCTGTTGCCTGTTTCTGCACCTCTCTTTTCTTTTTATGCAGTTCTCTTTCCTCTTTCTGCACCTCAGTTGCTTCTTTCGGCACCTCTCTTGCAAATGTCTGCACCCCTCTGGCCTCTTTCTGTATCCCTCTACTGTCTTTTTTCACCTCTTTTGCCTCTGTCTGCACCCTTGTTCCATCTTTCTGCACCTTGTTTGCCTGTTTGTGCAACTTTCTTGCCTCTTTCTGCAGTTCTCTTGCCTCCATCTGACCCTCTGTTGCTTCTTTGTGTACTTCTCTTGCCTCTTTCTGCACCCTTCTTGCCTCTTTCTGCACCTCTGTTGCTTCTTTCTGCACTTCTCTTGCTCCTTTCTTTACCTCTCTTGCCTCTTTCTGTACTCATCTTCCCTCATTCTGCACATCTCTTGTCTCTTTTTGCACCTCTCTTGTTTCTTTGTGCACCTCTCTTGCCTTTTTCTGCACTTCTTTTGTCTCTTTCTGCACTTCTGTTGCTTCTTTCTGCACTTCTCTTGCCTCTTTCTGCACCACTGTTGCTTTTTTCAGCATTTCTCTTGCCTCTTTCTGCACCCCTCTTGTCTCTTTCTGCACTTCTGTTGCTTCTTTCTGTACTTTTCCTGCTTTTTTCTATACCTCTCTTGTGTCTTTCTGAATCCCTCTTCCCTCTTTCTGTACTTCTCTTGCCTCCTTCTGAACCTCTCTTGTCTTTTTCTACAGATTCCTTGCCTCTTTCCACACATCTGTTGCATCTTTCTGCACTTCTCTTGCCTCTTTCAGCTTCCCTCTTGCACCTGTCTATACCTCTGTTGGTTCTTTCTGCAGTTCTGTTGCTTCTTTCTGTACCTCTCTTGCTTCTTTTTGCACCCTGTTGCCTCTTTCTGCACTTGTCTTCCCTCTTTCTGCACCTCTCTTGTCTCTTTGTGCACCTCTGTTGCCTCTTTCTGTATTTCTGTTGCTTCTAAAGCACTTCTCTTGCCTGTTTCTGTATATCTGTTCCTTCTTTCTGTACATCTCTTGCCTCTTTCTGCACCTCTGTTACTTCTTTCAGCACTTCTCACCTCTTTCTGCCCCTGTTCCCTCTTTCTGCACCTCTCTTGCCTGTTTCTGCAACTCTCTTACCTCTTTCTGTAGTTCTCTTTCCTGTTTCTGTACCTCTCTTGCCTCTTTCTGCTCCTCTCTTGCCTTTTTCTGCACTTCTCTTGTCTCGTACTACACTTCTCTTCCCTCTTTCTGCACGTCCCTTGCTTCTTTCTGTGCATTTCTTACTCTCTCTGCACCTCTCTTGTTTTTTTCTGCAATTCTCTTGCTTCTTTCTGTACTTCTCTCGCCTGTTTCTATATTGAAATGGGAAGTGCAAGCTGTCAAGTTAAGGTCCGCGTGCTCTCGTGACTTTGGTATATATCTACTTGTACATGTATTCTCACATGTGTCATGCATCTGAAGATGGTAGCTTAAAAAGCGAGTTGCTTCTCTTATAGGTGATCAAATCTTCTTAGTTCTGCTCTGTTATTCAGTTGCACAGGCAGACATGTCTTATGTATATAGGTGTTATAGAGCCCCTCAAATATACTATTGAATATGCATGTGCCCTGTATAATGAGCAGAGAAAAATACATACACCTTCTTGTAGATAAATTTACAGATTATGCTGTTTGAAATATGTGTATTCAAGTATTAGTTTGTTGATTTGTATGTAACATGTCACCAGGTAAAAGCAGAGACCCATGCATGCATACCTTCACAAACTTGATCACACTTACAACAGTGATATGGTTAGGATTGCTGTTTTACATTTGGTAAGCCTTGCATTCTGAGCAGTCAATGAATTAGTGAACCTTCAAGAGAAAAGTGAGGTTTAAGACATCTTGGGAGAAGGATTAGTGATTAGGCTACTTTGTAGGAATCTGTGGAAAGGTACTGTAAAAAAAAGACCTCTTTCTGCACCTCTATTGCTTCTTTCTCCACTTCTCTTGCTTCTTTGTGTGCCTTTCTTCCTCTTTCTGTACATGTCCTACCCATGTAGGCATAGTTAGAAATTTGCATTTAAAAAACCTTAGAAATTCACTGAAAAAAATAGCTGTTTAGGGGACGTTATAGTTAGGGATTAGCATTTAAAAAACCTTAGAAAGTACATTAAGACTTGGATTTTGATCAATCTAGCATACCCCAGGGCTAGATATTTTTGAGCGGCGAGGGTGGAGTAGGTGCCCAGAGTCATCCAGCCATGAGTCCTTTTTCATAGGTATGCTTTGTCCTCGATCTATGATAGAGATTTTACTGCTTTCCATACTAATTTTTTGAAAAGGCAGTGATTGGTGGGTGTTTCCCAAAGCTGGGTTAGCCCCGGGGTGATCTGACTTGTTTGTAAATATTTTGCGGCACAAATACCAGTTAAGAGTTCCCGGTCCAGATATTTGTACCTTGTCCCAAAAGATGATGTATGCTCCTTGTCTTGCCAGGGTCTGCTTTTGGACACTGAACTCTAGCCTGGTCTGTGCGGGAGAGGTGTATTTTGGCAAATGAAAAATTGTTCAGTATGCTGTTGCAACCGTGTTGTCCAGTAGTTTGGAGTCCCTGCCCCTCTTTGCCTCGCTGCCATAAACAATTGTCGGTAAAAGTTTTGCCCGTATAACTATGGCTACTGGGAGGAGTGATGGGCAACTCAATTTAGAGTTAAGGTTTCTTATTCAAACTGCCAGGGCTGTGCCCTTCCTCCTAATTGAGTCCGTTTGGGCAGTGAAGTGGCCACCTTTGTCGATAAACACTCCTAAGTATTTATATTCTGATACAGAATCAATACGGGCGTGCCCCCAGAACCAGACCTGTGATTTCTTTAGATTCTTCTTGATTGTCATAGTCTTAGTTTTCTCCAGGTTGATGTTCAAGCTATTGACTTCTGAGTATTCAAATGTGGTGGTGAGGAGATGCTGTAGACCCACCTTCGTCTGGTTAATTAAGACTAAGTCATCTGCATAGAGTAGGCATGGTAGAGATGAGTTTCCTAGCCTTGGAGCATGTGAATTGCTGGCGTTTAGTAGCAGGACAGGGTCTGCAAGGAACAGATTGAAAAGGGTCGGTGCCAGCACACAATCTTGCTTGAGTCCTTTCGTTGTTAATATCCGTCTTGTAAGGGTTGATCCGTCACTCAATTTTATTTGGATCCAGGTATCAGTGTGCAGATTGATTAGCAAACTAAGCAATGACTGTGGTATGTCCCATTTGGTCAGTTTTGCCCACAATCTGTTTCGGTTTACATGGTCAAAGGCAGCCCTATAGTTGATAAAGCATAGGTATAATGGCATTTTTGTTTTTTCTGCCTTGTCGATCAGTAAAGCCATGGTCGTGATATTTGCTACTGTTCCAACAGACTTAGAGAAACCGTTTTGGTTTAGAAGTATGACTGAATTACCTTTGGCCCATAACTGGAGTTCATCCAGAAGTGTTCCTGCAAAAAAGTTTGCCTCGTTATCCAAGAGGGTGACTAAGCAGTAATATTTCTCTCCTGATTGGCGAAATCATAAAGGCCCTCCAGGAGGGGGGTAGTGCACCAGTCTGCCTTATTTCAGTGAAGAGGGGGCTTAGTGCTTTTGCCCAGTAATCTGCATCTTGTTTGTAGAGCATCAGTGGGATTTCGTTTGGGCCCCTTCTCTTCTTCCCTTCCCTATTTTTTGCTTGATTGCTTTGCAGTAGTTGTTTGGGAGTAGAGCTCCTGGCTTTGTGCCTTCTTCCCCTTGCGGTGCTGTTGTGCTCCCCTCATCATGTTGTATCTCAAGTGGGGCTGTTCTCGGAGTTGCAGCCATCCTTGCTCCTGTAGACAATGAGATGTCAACTTGGTTGAAGTGGTTTCCAAGGTAGGTTGCCCAATCCTCTTCTGATATGTTGGATGATAATCCCTCGTATGCAGGGCGAATGAGTCGATTTATTGTCCCCCATAATCTTGCACTGTCACTGTTTGATATTGGCGTGCAGTTTCGCACCGACCACGTCCTCCGAGGCTCTCTTGGCCGCCCTTATTACTCGTTTTAGCCGAACTTTCTGCTGATGTAATGTGGCTAGGTATGTGATGTTTGTTGGATTTCATCAGAGGTATCGCAGCATGCAATTGATAGTATTTTTTATGGATGTTATCTTGAGTTTTTTGCGTTTTTGTGAAGTTGTTTACACTGGTATAGCTGGGCTGCATTCTTGGTTCAATTGGGGCAGCAAAAGACGCTGCCATTGAAGTTGTAAAGTTCACCCATTTCTCTTTTTCGTTTCCCCCTTCCCGTGCTTTAAATAAAAGTGTCAGTCTGCAAGAAGCTCCTTTGTGATGCTTGCACAAATTTAATTTTCCTGTAATTGATTGTAAAGTTCTCTCCTTGTAGGACGTGCGATTTCTCGAACTTAGGCATATTTGTGCAGAGCGTAATTTCCTGGTGGCAATGGTCACTGTCCGCTTTATCGCCCATGTTGAATGTAATGATTTGATTGAACAGGATTAGGGACACAAAAGTATAGTCTAATGTAGAGTTGTTGGTTGATGAGTAGTGAGTGATTGCTGGGGGATTGTCGCCTGTGCTTCTGCCATTTACTGCTCTGAAATTGAGGTGTTCAAGTTCCTCTAAGAGACGCTGGCCAGTTTTTGTAGGCTGTCCTGATGGACTCTTCCCCTGTGGTGGGATGTTCCATATTCGGTTTTGTGTGGACACTTCCTCCGCTGTCGATGAGCCTATCAGATGTAGATTGAGGTCCTCTGTGAGTATCATATCTAGTTTGTTTACCTCACTTATGCATGACTCTAAGAAATCAGTCAGTTGTTTCACTGCCTTGGATTTCCTGTTCGGTGTATATTAGTGTTTATTATTACAATGTCCTTGCACCCCTTTCCTGGTGGCACCCTTGGTGCAGATTTTTTTATCGCAATAGTTTCTGATGTTGTCAGGCCAACTGAACGGACAGAGGTTATGCTTGACTTCATAACATAGATTGCGAGGCCTCCCTGAAGGTGTCCATTTCTTCGCCTTTTAACAGCAGGTGCGAAAAACGTAGGTATCCTTGGAAATGTGGTGGATCAATTAGCCAAGTCTCCTGCAGAGAAATGATGTGGAATGTCCTTTGATAGTTGATAAAGTCCAAGTCTCTCATCTTGCTGGACAGCCCGTTGATATTCCATGAACATGTCCGCAGCAGGTTGGATTCTCTCGGTGGGGGTTGGTGGCTGACTTGTCAAGTTTCTTCTTGCTTGGTTGTTAATTGTCCTTGAGAACCATCCCAGGTCTTCATGCTGGTTCACTTGGTGTGCAGATTCTGGGCATGTTCTGTGTGTTTCCTGTGGGTGCTGATTCGTGAGAGGAGAGTATCCTCTTGTGCCTTTTAATACACATCTTGGAATGTTTTTCCGAGCTGTCGGTGCTTTATCCGTGTGCTCCAGGGCCAGTGGAGCAGGATAGCTGGGTACTCTGATGGGGAAGATATTTATTCCCCAGCCTTTAAATATGGAGCTTTCCAGGAGAATTTTATGTGTGATAGTTGGCTGTCTCCATGTGGTCATTGTATCCTCTCCCCCATGGGGGTCTTTATGACTGATGAGTCCAGGTCTGTGGTAGTTACATCTATCAGTGTTGGTATGCGCGACATTAGGCTGGGGATGTTTCCTCGGTTTAGTATGTCTTGTTGGCCTCTTGATCTATATTCTGGTATGAACTTGAGGGTGTTTCCATTCTCGTTTAGTTTGCCAGCTGTGTTGGCCACTTGCTGGATGGTTATAGAACGATAGTTGTTGTTTCCTTGTTTATCCGAAGTTAGCGGGCCTTGACCACAACCCTGCACTGAGTAATGTTTGCAGCCAATCCAGTGCTTGACAAGTGGTCCCTTTTTCCCATTGAGACTGGACCAGCCTATTTTTGGCGGGATCAAAGTTTCTGTCTTCTCGTCCCTTATTAGAGTTGTGGCTGGGTCAGTCGAGAGTTGGGTTGCCATTGTCGGTTGTAACTCCCTTGGGTCTAGATGGAGTTTAGATTGGCTAGTAGGAGTAGCCGGGACTAGATGGAGTTTAGATTGGCTACTAGGAGTGGCCAAGACAACCCGGGCAGTCTTGACTCCTTGATAGACTGACGTTGCTGTTGTTAGAATAACTGAAAGACGGTGCGAAGGTTTTTTTTCTACCTTCATTCTGCATGATGTTTGGCCATATGCTTCTGCCTCCTTTCAGAGGTTGTTGTAGTTGAATAAATGTTTATCTTCATCACCAGCCTGTGTTGATTGCCTTGATGGCCCTGGGGCGATAGATTGTTCGGTGGATTTGGAGATTGCCCCTTTTTCAGCAGACATGAGGTGTTTATTCCATGCATTTGCTGCTGCTGAGATTTGCTGATTTGTGAGTTCTGACATCTCGAGCGCTGTCAGCCTGAATAGGCAGGCAAAGTCTTTCTGGTTAGAGGTGAGCTTTTGGTTCCGGCCCTTCCTCCTTTGGGCACGTCTTTGTTTTGCGTTAAAGTTGTCATTTAATTTTGTTGCTTGAATGTATGGATCTGTCCCAGACCCCCGAACGGGCCCGGTTGCCGGTTCCTGTGCCATTGCTTTATTGCATCCATTGCTTTTATCTTCACATCTTGTTGCTGTATTGATAGGGAGAGGCTTTTGGTCTGAGCTCTCTGTGCAGTCTGTTCTTGTGATGATTTGTGCCTCTACAGGGAAGTGCTCCTTTGGATGGGGCCTATTAGGGCTCCGAACTGCGTTTTTGATTTGCGCACACAGGTTGTTCAACATTGAGGGGAGGGAGGCTAGTTTGTCGATTATTGGGCAGCACCCACAGCTTGATTCCCTATCTTGAGTGTTGCCACATGTGTTCTGGTGGAAGGTGTTTAGTGTTCCTAATTTCCAGTTGATTGCTACTACAAAAACAGTCAAGGTGTTTAGTAAAGTTAGCTGAGTGTCCATTTTGTCAGATTGATACTGGAGGGCTTCCACCAGGAGTTGCACTGTTTTGAGTAGACTTCCCATGCGCTTTCAGAGTTCAGTTTTTGCTGGTGCTTGGTTGGACTTTCCAGTTCAATCCCTGGAGCTGGGTCCTCCACCCCATGGCTCCTTCGTTAATGGAAGACCAGGACAGTTTCTGCATACGGGGGCTGCCCAGCTCTATTATTGACAGATCCTTGTGTATGATGCAATTACTCCTCATCTTTCTTTTGTTGGCGCCTTCTCCCGGCGATTCTGTCTCTCCTCTCCCGATTCTCCCAGGAGGTGTTACCCTCTCCGTTTTTGGTCCTTGTTCAGTGGTTGCTATTACTTCTGCCATGATCAGCTTGGCAGGACGCTGGGGGTCCTGTAACGGTAGTGTGACTTGATTTTGTGTGCCTGGTCTAGAAACTGCTACGATAGGTAGGCTGGCATCAGGCCTGAGTTGGTTTTCTGTGCAGGGTGTTGTACTTGACCCGGGGGCCAGGCCAATCCTGCTGCTTCCGTTGTCTAGAGGTTTGAGTGGATCAAGCGGCGTGAGTAGAGCCTGGGCTGCAATTGTACTTGAAAGGAGAACATCACCCGCATTTTTCAGAAACTGGAATTTGGTGTCGATCTTAGGCGGTGACAGGTAGGACAGCTCTGGGAGGCTTTCACCTCGTGTTGTTGACCCCCCATTAAAGAACCAGGGCCTTATGGGCCTGGCGGCGCAGGGTACGCCTTAATCTCCTGAGTTCACCTGCTTTGTCGGACAGAGACACGGGACACTCCGTTAGGCGTAGAAGAGAAGGTTTATTAGCTGCAGCTAAGTACAGTTGTCCCAGAAGTACACTCGGTATGTTCTTAGGAGACTGCCACTTTACTCCGTGGCGCACAATCTTTTATAACACACATATTCACAAAGAACACTCCCAATGCATACAGGGTTAACCAATGAGAAGAATGTGAAAACAAGATATTAAGTAACTCAAATAAGCCTCTCTTCCAACTGTGTTTGTCACCCTTCCCCACAAGTTAATCAGTGGTGGTGTTTATAAGTCGACTTGCAGGTGGCAGGACACATTTGTTTGCCCCGGAGGACAGTTGTGAAATGAGAGAATACGAGTAAAGAATAGCGAAGGCCAGAGGATAAGATAAAGTCAGGAAAGAATGGTGCGAACCAACAGATAGTTGAAACCGGGATCAGTCAAACCATACGAGGATTAGTGGAGTCGGCCCGAACCTGACACCAGCTTTAAACAGATGCAGGAGGTTATTTGACACATTGCAGTAGGAAGAGGGAAAACAACACCTCGTTCACCGTGCTGCCTGAGTGAGGGCAACACGAAATGGCGGAAAGACACAAAATGGTGGCTAAATATGAACGGGATCGGAAAACTGAATTACCTCAGACCCTCCTTTTGCCATTACTCAGGCAAGACACACAGACTCATTTTAATCTGAGTCGACGTCAATGGCCATGAGGTCATCAAGCTGTTGCTGCAACATCATTTTAATGCTCTCTGTCTTCCGTGGCACAGGCCTTGGGGCACATATAGTGGCACAAAGACCACAGATGGCGGGGCCACACTGCATACAGAGACAACAGGAAAAAATGATGGCCAAAACCACTCCGAGGAATGTTAATACCTTCCATCCCCATTTGGACAGTAATCCCCAAAACCATTCCAATAAGGACCAATCTCCTTCGTCCTGATGAATTGACTCGGAGATCGCATGTAATTTGGAGATGGCTTGGTATACCATAGGGGCATCGTCAGGTATATAAATGCAACAGCTAGATCCGATCAATTTACAAACTCCACCACGATCCGCAAGAATAACATCCAGAGCAATCCGGTTCTGCAATGTCATGAGACGATCCGCCTGAAGTTCAGCTGTGAGATTACTCAAGGCTCCCACAGTGACATTTATGGTAGTCTCAACAACACAAACCAATTGTCTTATGTTTCTACTGTTGGCCATTGGGCCCCAAAAAGGGAGAAATCCTTTAAGGAAATCACCTCCCTCTTGTCCTGCCGTGTCTTTTGAATCAATCATCCCTCTGCCATATCTGTTTCTGTGATGTCCCGAAGGAGCGGTGTATGTAGGGGGGAGAAGAAAGGCTATATAGCACGTTCCTGAAAAATCCGTCGGTAGCCACGTGTAGGCTCTATCGTGGCAGACAAAATACGTGCCCTGGGATGGCACTAACGGTGGTGAATTCTGAGATGTGTGAATGTATGTATGGGAACAAAAACTCTTTCCTTGTCCAGTGTCAGTAGTCTGGTCATTCATTTGTAAACAAAAGTTACCTAGATGAGGCACGGTCCCAATTGGTGGAGATTTTCCCTGTTTAACTCTATCTGTAAGGCTAGTAGCGTAACGAGTCACGTTCCAACCATCGTATGCCCGTTTCTCATCAACAGGAATCCTACTATTCTCCACAATTCTAGCCATAGCCACTATTCCTTTTATCAGAGAACTATGACTAAAATCTTGCCCACTACCATATGAACCAACTGGACATCTAAATCGGTTCTGATATGCATTTGAAAATATCACAAAATAGGCCCAAGCAGAACCTTCATAAGGAAATGGAAGGGCTAAATATGGCATCCCTTTGTCTGTGGTATGAGGCATAAGTCCACACACCCAACAGTCGGTTGTGTTGACTACCAATTGGTGTTGATGCAACAACTGGACAAATGAATTGTTAAAATATTCTGTTCTCCTGATTAGTTCATGTTGGGGAAGCGTATATAATTGATGTGGGGAGATAGTAGAATGAAGAGGCAAGGAAATAGAAGTAGGGACAGATTTGTGCTGCATAGCATGAACAATCCAACCTGCACAAGCCAATAAGATACTAGAAAACATAAGAACACACAATGCTATGCCACATTTACTGTACACTAATTTACAATATTTCTTTCTCATCTCTTCCTTCTTATTATTCTTTCCCCATTTGACATCCATCCTCTAAAATTGTTGCTCACGGCAATCTTCCTTACTCACTTGGCTGTGATTATTAGCCGTCCTATGACACTGCAACTCCTGGGGGCCTAGCCACTATACAGGTCACGAACTAAGACTCCTACCGTGACCCTGCAACCTGGACAGATGTTACATGTCACGAAAGAGATGAAAATCTCAGGTGTCCTTGACCAGTCTAGGCCTTAAATTATATTGAGTTCTGTTCAGTACAGTTTGGTCCCGAAATAGTGTCTGTGGATCTGTAGTGTTCTATCGGAGATGTGGCGGTACGGCTTCTTGTAAAATGTCGTCATCTTCTTTCTCCGACCGAGCACCATCTAGGTGTGCATTACTGAAAGGTACAAACCGAGGGACCCTTTCGCCCTCAAAATCACCTACACCCTTACGGACCCACTGGTCAAAAGGCAAGGGCAAGGGCACCTTTTTGCAGTGCATGCCATGGATCCAGTTTATTTTCCCTTCGACTTTCACTGCTGTACTCGTCACCAGAAGAACTTGTCGAGGCGCCTTCCAACGAGGTTCCAAATTTCTTGTCCTCTGAAAATTGTTCACACAGACCCAGTCTCCCGGTTGGATAGAATGACCTGGGTCTGTGGAGGCCTCTGGTAAGGTGTTTTGAACCTGTTGGTGGAGAACACGTAATTTAATGGTGAGGTCATGTAAGTAGTCAATCAGCATTGGATACTGTATGTCAGAATACATTTTAGGACGAGGGACTCCCCAAACATTAGCCGGGCGCCCAAAAACAACCTCGTACGGGCTGAGTCCCAAACGAGAATGTACAGCTGTTCTAGTGGATAGGAGAGCCAAAGGTAAAGCATCGGGCCAGGCAAGTCCCGTGCTAGCCTGTACCTTTGCAAGCTTAAGTTTGAGAGTGCCGTTATAGCACTCTACCAAACCCGCTGATTGGGGATGGTTCGCCGCATGGAATTTCTGCTTGATACCAAGACCGGCACACACCTTTTTCATAATTTGGCCCACAAATTCACTTCCATTGTCACTCCAGACAATGCGCGGCAAACCAAACCTAGGGAAGAACTCTTTCAGAAGAACTTTGGCAGTGGATAAAGCAGTGTTGTCTTTCAGGGGGTAGGCCTCTATCCATTTGGAGAAGGCACACACCACCATCAAAACATATTTGAGATTGTTGCATCGTTCCATGTGAATATAATCAATTTGCAACACCTCAAAAGGATATGTTGGGGAAGCAAAATGACCTGCTGGAGTTGGGGTTCCCTTTCCTGGGTTATGCATCAAGCAAACGATACAATGCTTCACTAAATTATCTGCACATTTTGGAATTCCTTCGTTCAGCCACACTGGAGCCAGAAGCTTACATATTCCTTTCGCACTGATGTGGGCTGGACCATGTGCCATAGCAACTACAGGCAGTACATAGGCATCTGGTAACAGCCAACGCTGATGTTCGGACAATTCTATCCAACATCCCATCGCGTCTAACATTCCTGTACTCTCTTTCCACTTACTCAACTCCTTCTCTGTAGCCTCTCCTTGAATCGATCTCACACTTTCTATTGTATCCTCACACATTCCTTTTTCCTTGACCCAATTTGCAGGGCCCGCAACATACATGCGACTCATAGCATCTCTGGCTGTTTCTTTCGCTACCTCATCCGCAAAAGCATTCCCGCGACCAACATCATCAGTAATCCTCTTATGCGCACTACACTTTATGATTGCTATCTGGGTAGGCAAAGCAAGTGACTCAAGAAGATCAGTTACCAACTGACCATGCTGTATTTTAGTACCGTGGGAGGTAAAGAATCCTCTTTCCTTCCACAAACGACGAAAGCTATGTGCCACACCAAACGCATACTGGCTGTCGGTATATACATTCACTCTCTTCCCCTTAGATAACACACATGCTCTGGTCAAAGCTATCAGTTCAGCCGCCTGAGCTGAATTATGTCTGATGCGTGCTGTCTCCACAATTGTATGCAAGGTGGTAACAGCATAAGCTGAAGTTGTTTCACCATTAGGGAGTTTAAAACAAGAACCATCCACCCATAGGATCCCATCCGGGTCCATTAGTGGTGTATCTTTCAAATCAATCCTACCTTTTGTCTCCTCCTCAGTACGGAGAAAACAATCATGTTGTTCCTGAATACCTTTCTCTTCGGGAAGAGGTAACAATGTGGCTGGATTTAAAGTGTTACATCGTTTGATGTGCACATGACTAGCCAAGAGCGTCAGCTCATACCCAGACAAGCGAGCACTTGTAAGATGTTGCGTTTTTGTCCTATTTAGCAAGGTATCCACTGCATGTGGTACCATAACAATAAGAGTGTTATCTAGCACCACTCCAGCAGACTGACGAATAGAGATTGCTGCTGCTGCTGTAGCTTTAAGACAACTAGGCAATACCTTGGCTACTGGATCTAATGTTGCCGAAAAGTAGGCACATGGCCGCTGCTTGTCTCCAAATCGTTGTGTTAAGACTGACATCGCACAACCCTCTCTTTCATGGACATAGAGCGTGAAGGGCTTACTGTAATCCGGAGTACCCAACACAGGAGCAGAGCACAGAGCAGCACGTAAATCAGAAAAACTCTTCTGACATTTGTCAGTCCAAGGAAGGGGTTGGGGTGTGTCTTTCAAAGTGAGTGCCAACAAAGGTTTAGACAACAAAGACAAATTTGGAATCCACTGTCTACAATAAGAGGTAATGCCCAGAAAGGCACGCACTTCTCTTTGTGTGGATGGCACAGATATTTTTGCAATTGCTTGAATACGTTCTGGGGTCAGTCGCCTTCCCTCCTTCAACAAGAGATGACCTAAATAGGTAACCTCTTGGCGGGCATATTGTAATTTAGAAGGTGAAACCTTATGGTGAAGGTCAGACATGTGACGCAATAGTGCAATAGTCACATTCTTGCAAATATCCTCTGAATCAGCAGCAATCAATAAATCATCCACATACTGAATAAGGGTAGCACCTGGCGGTAAAGGAAAAGCATCAAGCTGGCATTTCAGAGCTTGGCTATAGATGGAGGGACTTTCACAATAGCCTTGGGGTGCGCGCTTGAACCGGAAACTTCGGCCTCCTAAAGAGAAGCCAAAAATATCCCTACTCTCTTCAGCAATGGGGATGCTGAGGAAAGCATTTTTCAGATCAATAACAGAAAACCAAGCTGCCGAGGCAGGTATCATAGTTAACAGGGCAGTGATATCTGGAACAACAGGAAACTGTGGTACAACAATTTCATTAACCTCCCGGAGATCAATAACAAAGCGATAAACAGGAGGCTGAGAAGGATCAGTGCGTTTAAGAACCGGGAGAACAGGACCATTGCATACATTTCCCCTCATCTCCTCGACCACACCTTTCTGAACCAAATCATAAATAATAGCAAAAAGTGCTCTTTCACCATCATTGGGAATTTTGTATGGAGGGATGTGTGGCAATTTAGCATCGGGCTTGAGGGTAACAACATAGGGTGGGATCTCAAGACAACCAACATCATTTGGACCCGTAGCCCAAAGTGTTGCAGGGAGAGAGAGCAATTCAGGTGGAAATTGACCTTTAGACAAATACATTGGAGAAGTCAGTTTCTGCCCCAAAACGAGATGTACACCAGAAGGAGAACAATATATCGTTGCATGCAATCTTTTCAATAGATCCAAACCCAACAGATTTTCACCGCAACCAGTCGTTAAAAGAAGCGGAGCTTCCAAATCATAAGAACCAATTGAAATAGGCAGAGGACAAGAGACCGGGCTATGAACTGGGGCACCAGAAAATCCTACGGATACGTTTGTTAAGCCAGACAAAGGTGCCCCAGGGAGTTTGGAGTGGATAATAGAACTTCTCATCGCACCAGTATCTAAAAGAAATGGCTCTGAAACACCCATTGTAGTGACATTAACATAAGGCCCATTCTGTTCTACTGGAATCGATACAACTCCCTCACTTTGTCTATGGCTGTCCTAGTTAGCGTGAAGACCGTCATTCTCACCATCAACATAGTAATCATCATTGTAATACTGTGTAGACTGAGTATTTTGCTGATCAAAGTAGTTCATAGAATGTGGAGGTGGAAGGGAACGCTGTGTCTGGGGCGGCATACCTCGACCTCTATCCCTGGGCGCTGACTGGGAACCACCACGACCTCGTGGAGTAGATAGTCCTCCATTGCGCTGTAATAAAACCGGGCAGCCATTCTTAAAGTGACCTTCCTCCCTACAATAGGCGCATTGGTTAGGACCTAACAAAGGCCGCGGAATATAGGGCTCAGGATTTTGAAACACCCTCTGAAATTGGGGAGGCTGTTGAAACTGGCGCTGAGCAGAGCGAGGAGGATAAGCTTGTTGCAGAAGAACCTTCGTTTTTAATACTTTAGTCTTTTTCTCTTGCTTGTCTTTTTCCTCTTTGTCCCTGTTTTCGTAATATTGAGCAGTAGCCAATATCTGAGCATAAGAAGAAACAGCCCATGAACTTTCAGAGTCTTTTAATTTATGTGACAACTCGGGGAGCAAATTAAATACGAATTTATCTACAAATAATCGTTGTCCACCCTCCGTAGTCATATCCTCACCACTGTGATCAATAAACGTCTCCACAAAACGAGTGAAGAATTTGGAGACACTCATCTTTCTTCTGTCTACACGCAGCTAATTTATCCCAATTAACTCGTAAGGCGGGCATCGTTGTTTTCATTGAAGTAATAATCCTACCAGGGAGATCTGCGATCAAAACATCAGGCTTAGCACCACCCACTTGGGCTCTATCCGAGGCAGTTATAGCATTCCATGTACCACCCAATTCTTGAACGTGATCCTCTCTACGAATCCGAGCCCATAACGCTTGTGGGACTACATTTCCCATCAACATGTCAATATCGGCTAAATTCATAATACAGGCATCAACAGTCTGGGACAATTCTTTATAGTAACCAGCAGGGTTTTTACGGGGATCCGGTAAAGATTGTTTGAGGGCCCAAACATCAGATCTCTTCCATGGCACATGTACCCATATACGCTGGAACTGAGCGGGAATAGCTGGATTATTACCTGCTTGCGCAACCTCTTCCCTCCATATCGGAGGAACCTCTCTCATTGGATAATGTTTAAATGTCTGTCGAACATCAGGATCAGAATCAAGAAAAGTTTGTGAAGAAAATAAGGACTTAAAAGTAACAAATGTCCTTACGGCGTCCTCAACCTTAGAACCCACAATGAGTCCTTTATCGAAATTAGCCTGAACATCCAACAGACCCTGGGGAAGTAAACCCAAATCCATATCCTCCCATCCTTTAGCAAGAGTGTCACACATAACATTAAATACATATCTCTGCGTGGGCGCATCCCACTGATGAAAGGTGATCATGATATCTTTCAAACTATACTGGGGACCCTTCTCAATCCATTTGCGAGCGAGAGAGTCCAACACCACCCGTTCGTCGGAACCTGGAAGTTGACTACGAGACTGTCTTCGAGAAGAAGCCGGAGACATGTTCAGAGTCCCAAAGAAAGGGGACAAAAAACCAGAGACAGTAACTGTTATTCGTTTGCGCACAGTAGAAGAATTAGACATAAGGACAGGGGACAAGGTATTAGGCGATACAGGAGAGGAACTGGCAGTTATAAGGGGAGCCGAAGGCAAAGGAGATTGATGTTCAGGAGATGGAGACAAAGGAGTCGGTGGCACAAGAGGTAGGAGTGGCAATACCGGAAGGGGCAAATGTGGAAGAACCAGAACAGGTGGGGGGACAACAGGCAACTGAACAGGTTGTAACAACGGGGAAGCATTAGCACCTTGTACATAGGGTGGAGGCAATCTCAATAGGTGAGACATCAAAGGGACTTCCTCCAGATCCTTACTTTTATCAGAAGGGGAATTAGGCAACACCGGATAGCATCTATCTATTGCCATACGATGCTGTCTCTCTGAAATTTCCATTGCATTATCAATCTCATTATCTTTAAACTGCTGGGCAGCCTGTATAATCGTCATATTTTGTGCTTTCTTATCTCGTTTTGCCTGCTTAATTTCTTTCTGTTTGGCTTCCTTACGCCAGAGGCGAAAAGAGTCAAACATTGCCGGCCGGGCTTGTCTTTTGAACAATATCGCTTCCAAATTGTCTAATATGTCAGGCTCAAAACTACCATTTTGTGGCCACTGTAGAACGCCATCGTTCTTCGTGTATCGGATCCATGCCTTATTAAAGGCAATGGGGCCGACACCATTGTTTTGAATAAAGCTCATAGCACCATGGCGGGGCCCTTTCCTAATGTGGAGTCGCCCGGTTCAGGGCCCAGTATGTTTTTAGGGTGGGTTTTAGCCGTGCTGCCCTGCGGTGATAGGGATCTTCTTTTGCGTTATTTGTTTTTGTCTTGAGCAGGAGACACCCTCTCACCCTGCCAGATCTCAGTTTCCCCTTGGTCTGTATTCTCTTGTTCCCTTGTTCACTTGTTCCATGGCCTCCTCTGGCGCCGCTGATTCCTCTGGCACCCCCGGGAGAGATATGGAGGAGAGATGTGGGGAAGTGGGGCGGGGTTTGAGTGGGCTGCTTCCCTGTGCATCCCAGGCTCAACTCCCAATACCTGCCACCTCCTGTTTCTACTGCCTCCTAGGCCTGCACTGAGGGGCTGAGAGGCAGAGAGGCTGGGGGACAAATGAGTGGGGCACTCTGGTGAGGCACAAGCTGCACCCAACCTGGTTGGGCTGCTTCTGTGGACTCACCAGGCTCTCACTCAGCGGCTGCTCCTAATGGCAGCCACACTCACTACACCCCACTGCCAAGCTCATGATTCTCCTGTGGGGGTTCACGGGGTCTGCCTGCCATGAGGCGCCGTAGCTTTTCTGAGCAACGCTGCCCTGTTATGGGGTCACTGCAGGTGTTGCAGCCATTGTTTTGCTCCTCTGCCCCGCTCCGCTGCGTCATGTCCCTTATGTAACGCTGTAGCACCTTTGAAGGCTCTTAGTAGGCTCTTTGGTGGGGGCGGTGGAGTTAAAGGATGGATATCTGCTGGCTGCCCAAGAAAATGGTAATGCGGCAGCTGCAACTGGTGGCTCTTAGTTGTGGAGTTGGGGCCTGAAAGAGGCACCGCGGACCGCTTGGTGCACCGCAGGAGATCACGCTCAGGAAAATGCGTGTTGTCTGGAGCGAGTGGAGCAGGTGAGGGTGCACCGAGGGGCCACAAACCGCACCCGGTCTGACCGGGCCGTCTCCGCGGCACCTGGGAGCCACGCTTCGCGGCAGCCTGCTGCGGCTGCCGCACTTGCTCACTAGCCCACTGCAACCACCGCAGCCCTCGGGCTGTCCCAACACAGCTTCACCTGGTGGATGGAGGTGAATGACAGTGGGGGGGAAGGGGCTGCAACTGGGACCCTCTTGCCCCTCATGATGACCCACGGCCCTGCTTCACCTGTTAGTCCCAGGTTCCGAGGTTCCACGGCTCCGACCGCCGGCTCCAGGCTCTACTCTAATCTGCTCTGCTCCACTGTGAGCTGCGTGCTGCATGCTTCAGCTGGTAGATCGCAGTCTGTTTTGGACTAAATTGCATCAACAGGGTATTCCCCAATGTTTACTGGCAATCTTGCATGGTTTGCACCCTCTCGGAAAGGATACTATTAGGAAAAGGTTGAAGACCTGGCTGCATTTTGGTCCCCAGGCTGTTTGCTCGGTTCCTTGCAGATCTCCCGGGGGCATTGGCTGCTACACAGTCATTCTCACAGAAAATGGGGAGTGTACATGTGCATTGCCTACTTTACGCAGATGACCTGGCGATGCTTGACCTGACCCAAATTGGCTTACAAAGGAACCTAAATAAATTCTACAGCTACTGTGAGGCAAACAAGCTAAAGGTGAATATGGGCTCTGGGAAATAAGATAGTGGAGGTGATGTCTTGTAATAAATACCTAGGTATGATGTTTACAGAAAAGCTGAGCTTGGGTCTTCATAAACAATTGGTTGAAAAGCAGGCAGCCGTAACTGTGGGTGGCCTTGTTCAATTTAAGAAGTATGTTGGTAGTCCCTCCTGGTCTTCCCTTTTAACAGCATATAGTGTGATGATGCCTACCCAATATTTCTATGGGCCTGAGGTATTGTCATTAAGTATGGCAGGTAGTTGGGAGAAATGTGAGAATAAGTGCTTGTAAAAACTGTTTAGTCTACACAATTCTGCAATGGGACCGGCAATAAGACTTGAAGGCCTGGAATTACCTGGCTCATAAAATAATCCTGAGATTCTGGGATAAACTCTGAGCATCATAGGCTCAGAAGATAGCAGCTCTCTGTGCTACCGAAATAGGAAGAAGTGAGCTAAGGTGGGCAGGGCAGGTCAGGAAGACATTAGGCATCCTTGCTGGGGCTTTAAAAATAGAAAACTTTAAGGTGACCGAGGCTTCACTCTTCTCGAAAGCAGACATACATATGGTCAGATAAAGGGAATCAAGATTGGCTGAAATGAAGTATGTGGGGAAGAAATCCTCTGCAAGTATTGTGTTAGACTCATGAGAAAATAGTATTTCCCTACATAGCTGCCTTTCCTGATGCTAATTCACGTTCACTTCTCCTAAAATTTCGGGTGGCATTGAATGTTTGGTTTCTGAGGGAGGAGAAATTTAAAACTTTTTTGGGAAGGGAGAATAAGTGTAGATGTGAACTGAAAGTCCAGAATTTCAACGTACATCTTTTAATTGATTGTCGTTATTTTAATTAACCCTGGGCGTAGTTTGCGTAGTAGCGCTACGCGTAGCTACGCAAAGTGCACTTCGCATAACGCAAGCTACGCGTAGCTACGCGAACTGCGTAGTGCACTGTGCAAAATGCTGTTCGCACTAATTGCACAGTGTCGGATGCTTGTCCGCACTGTGCAATCTTTGCAAATGGCATTTTGCACAGTGCAAGCGGTCGTTTTCTGCCGCTCGACTAGATATGTACTCGAGCGGCAGCTTTCTCAATGCGGACTGGTAGTTTCTCATCGCGGGTGGTTGCGAGCATACGCGACCACTCGCAATGAGAAATCTGATCTCCCCGCGTTGAGAATCTCGCTGGGAGGTTTATTTTCCATGCTCGTGATCAGCAACTTGATGTTGCTGATCGCGAATGAGGAAAAAGTCTCGCCGGGATGTTATTTTGCTCGTTTGCGGTCGCCAACTTGATGTTGAGGGCTGCGAGCAAGCAAAAAATGCCCGCTACGCGTTTTTGCACTGTGCTACGTGCAATTCGCGTAGCGCATTGTTGCACAAACTACGCGAGCGTAGCGTAGTCCTACAACCAGGGTTAATTTTAATAGGCGTCATCGTTCTATTTTTAAAATGCTTTTTATAACGTATGGTATAAAACATCGCAATAATGCACTTGCACTTTTGTTAAATATGGAGGGGCAGATTTATGTTGCACTTGCGCCACTTTTGCGCCGCCGTTGCGTCACTTTTGTGACGCAGCAGCGGCGCAAATCCTGCGCCATGGTGCGGGGTATTTACAACGTGACGCATCTGGGAGATGCGTCACGTTGTAAAGCCCTGCGCCACATGTAGGCGTTCCAGGGCAGGTGGGGGCGTTCCGGCGCAGGAACGCCTCCTAAAAGTGGCTGAGTGAAATCTACAAGATTTCACTCAGTCACTTTTAGGCCGATGCTGCGTCAAAACCCTGCGCCTGCTTGAAGCAGGCGTAAGGATTGACGCAGCATTGTACAGATAGGGCCCCCCAGAACATTGCTGGAGCTGCGTCGCGCTTGCGACGCAACTCCAGCAATGCGCCACTTTTACGGCACAGATGCGTCACGCATCTGTGCCGTTTTTGCCCCATGGTGCGCCGCATTATAAATGCGGCGCATCCATGGTGGCGCAGCTGTGGCGGATAATAACTGGCGCATCCCTGCTGATATGCAGGGATGCGCCAGTTATCATAAATCTGCCCCAAAATTTTTAGCTGTTGCTTTAGCCTTGTCAAAATTTTTAAAATAGAAATTCAGGATCCCTACGGAAGAAGTGTTTTATTGATGAAGTGTACCCAAGTACTGCGGCCTGGGCCCAGGGTAGGGCTATAGACTGAATCTGTACCAGAATAATTGTTAATTTTAATGCTGTGTCAATTTGAATTATGTATTTATGTTTTGAAGACTTGAGTATAAACATTAATAAAATTGAACTGAACTGAACTGAGCTTTCTTCACATGAGTGTAGGCATCTGTGCTAGAAAGCATTGTTAAAAAGTCCAATACAAATGCTGCGTAGGAAAAAAGCTGAAGAAAAGGCATTCACCAATTGTTGCTGTTGACGCGTTTCTATACTGCCACATTTGCAGCGGAGAAAGAACAATCGAGCCCATCACCTCATATATTTTATAAATATGCTCAGCTTTCTCATTCCTGCTATCAGCCACTTGGGGAGAAGCTTCTACCTACCCCACGGTATCCTCACACAAAGAAGGTTCTTTAGAGTTTTGCATACGCAGGCAGCCGTCACCATAGTGATGAGCATGAGTCCAGATATTGACAAACACCTGCGTGCTCCCCTGCACCACACCACAGGGCGCACAGAGGGCCTTTTCATACCGCCTCGGAGTGGGCGTGAAATCCAAGACCAATTAATTAGGCACGGCAGGGATTCGATTAGAGGCTGTCAACAGCAGATAGGAAGCAAAAAATGAGCGTCGATAAAAATGGGAGATTGAAATGACTTCTACAGTTTAGTTTAGTAGATCTAAAAACGTTTAAATACGCTAGCATTTTCAAGCTGGAGGAAAAAGTTCGATTTTTCAAGAAATATTCTCCACTTAGTTCTAAGGTCTAGGTTTATAATTTTCGGAAGATTTCACGTGAATGTACATCTGGGCAGGGCTTCAAGTGGGATGAAACAACTGGGGGGCGGAGGGGGGTCTCTCAAAGGGGCGTGGCCGATGAAATTAAGGACGTGGCTTAAAAGCACATAGTCTGAAAATCTGTGCTAGATTGGTGTGCCGTCCAACTGGTAATTTGTTACTTTAGTCATTATATTCAGATATCAAATACAGCAAGTAATATTGCACTTATAAGCCAGTACTCTTGGCTTTGTCAATGGTTGTTAGTTGCATAACAGAAATAAGCAGCAACCATGACTTTGTAGTATAGCATATTGAAAAGGCATCAGTTCTGTAAAGGTGGGACAGTGAAAGAACTATAAGAGTCTCTTTGAATTTACATCAAAGGGAGTGAAGGGTGGTACACAGGCCCGGCTCCAGGAACTTTTATTTGGGTGGGCCCAGGGTGCATTTGGGTGGGCCACTGCAGGCTCGATTTGTCGCATATATGTCTAGGCAGACCTGCTTCAGGGCCCTCCTTTATCTCTTCGTAGTCTTATAAGGCCCAGTAAAACACACTCTTTTCCATATCTCTTTCTAAATATTATCACTCTCAAAAAGTGTTTTTTTCATGTAATGTTCCTTTGATGGGAAGAGGAGGTTTCTGAGGTGGGAGTATCAGGCAAGTGACACTACTCAGGCTCCCTCTGTGCGAGTCTTCAGGGAGAATCCCTCTTCATTACTACCTCCACATGACCCCGGACTCTGCAACGCACTCCCTTACAGGCTTGATTATCTACTACTCCTCTCCAGTGCACCTTATCTCACAGCTGACCTTGGGCCCCAGCCCCATATCAGGCACCATCGGACTCCACTTTCATTTTTCCCGGTAAAAACATTAGTAAAATCACCTTCAAACTTAAAACATTGAATATAGCGGTAAATATAATTAGCATGCACTTTAAAGTATGTTCCACAGTAGCCCTTATGACCCGACTGCTAATTAAATAAACAAGAACAGAAAGGCCATGACAGGACCAGCTTCAGCGCTGATGCGAAAGTGTTTTTTGGCGCCGCACCAATAACCTCTTTCTCCATAAATAACCTTTACTACCACCTTCCAAAATTGCCCCTCATCCCTCCATGGCCCCCCTATTGACCTCCTCCTCGGATTCCCTCACTGCCACCCTCCACTAGTGCCCCTCATCTATCTGTAGCCCATCCCCCTCATGACCTTCTCCTCAGACTCCCTCACTGCCACCCTCCAGCAGTGCCCCTCATCTCTCCATAGCTCCCCCCTCCACCCCATGACCTCTTCCTCGGATTCCCTCACTGCCACCCTCCAACAATGCCCCTCACCGCTCCATAGCCCCTCCCCCCTCATGACCTTCTACTCGGATTCCCTCACTACCACCCTCCACCAGCGCCCCTCATCTCCCGTAGCCCCCCCCCCTATTGACCATCTCCTCGGATTCCCTCACTGCCACCCTCCAACAGTGCCCTTCATCTCTCCATAGCCCCCTCTCAGATGCATTTCATTTGTTGTACAGCGCTACTCATATCAGTGTAGTGTGTGTCAGTACTTTACACCACACACACATTATACAGAGACAATGAATCATACAAGTATGTAAATCAGTCTACAGGGAATGTCACATAAGCCAATGAGGATTACAAGGTGTATGTATCACATGTCATCCATACTGGTGGGCAGTATATTTTAAGAGGGTTTGGTCTGGGGAAACACAACCTTAGGATTTAAAGAGTATTCCATGGGGTTCAGCTTTACTGATAAAAATGTATATCTGCCCAAACATACTCATTTTAGCAACATTAGAATAATGAAAGACTGGGGAAGTTCTAACTATATCACAAAAAAAGAAAGCAAAGTTCTAACTATACCATTCATGTTTGTATGCAGCTCTTTGATGACAGTTCATTGCTCACCGTCCTATGTTAGGATTGTAACTTCTGAACTGCAAGTAGCACAAGGGTCTCTGTGACAAAGGCAGTAACCCACTGAGCTTCCACATAAAATACAGTTCATCTGCATTTAAAAACTACCAACAGAGAAAGGATTACTCTCCAGCAGGATCATTTATCACCAGCGTTATCTGGGCATTTTGTATTGTCTTGTTGTCCTGCATCGGTCATGATTATGATAAAAACTGTTTAAATGAAGCACTCACGAAGTATGTGTCCTGCTGGGCCTGTGCATATTTTAAAAAGAAAAACAAATAGTAACACATTCTCTTACCTACTCCATTAGTCAAACTTTGTGTCACAGCCTGATGTGATAAGCAGCTGCAGGGGTCAGGAAAGGTGAATAGGAATAAACAAACTTATTTTCTCCTGCGCTGCATAGAAAAAGAAATATCCACGCAGCAGAACATTGTGGCCTTTGCCATGTGGAGATGAAGGGGTGTTCACCAATCACTGTAGATGAGTCACAAATGCAAGTCCAGAATCCTCACCGCTGACCACCAATGTTAGAATCCGGGTTCTCTGGTTGGCACAGGTAGGTACTTGTGACAAGCAGGGAACCTTTCCTCTAGTCAGGGTAAGGGGGTACACTCCTAAAATAACCCTGCTCACCCTCTAGGTAGCTTAGCGTGAGCAGACAAGGCTTATCTCAGTGTTATAGGTTAAGCATTTGTGAACACATACAGTAACCAAGTGACAACACTACAAATGGACACCACACAGGTTTTATATTAAAAATAAGGATTCTTTATATAGAGTTACCACAAGACCATTAAACGACAAAAATACACAATACTGTTACTTTACATGGTAGAACTTTGCTTAGTTCTCTTAAGTTCTTAAATGCGAGACTTTAAGTCAATGTACCTTTTAGATGCGACACGCAGGGCAACGAAAGTGTTGCAACGATGTTGATGCAATGAATTTTTGGTGCAAAGAAATAAAGACGTGAAGATCTTCCAGATGCGCTACGCTTCTCCGATATTGCGAGAAGACTCGACTTGATGCGTCAGCTACAGCGGCGTCACCCTTTACGTGATGCGACGACAGCGGCCTTGGCAGCGGCACTCTTCTCCGATGTTTGCGAGACGCTTCCGCTCGATGCGATGTTGCAGCGACGACACCCCTTTACGCGATGCGACGACAGCAGCTCCGACGGCGGCACGCTTCTCCGTGGATGCGAGGTGATTTTCTTGATGCGGTGCAATGCGCCAACTACGATGGCTGCGATGGCGACACGCTTCTTCCTCGATGCGAGACTCTTCTCTTGATGCGGTGCGAGGTGTCAGCTACGAGGGCTGCGATGGCGACACGCTTCTTCGGCGTTGCGAGACACTTCTTGGATGATGCGAGACGCTTCCGCTCGATGCGATGCTGCAGCGGTGACACACTTTACGAGATGCGACGACAGCAGCTCCGACGGCGGCACGCTTCTCCTCCTTGAGTCGCGCTTCCAGCTCCTTGCAACACGCAGTCCCTCAGAAGGCCCAACAACAGCAGCAGGCACTTCCAAAGAACTTTGGGGAGCTGGGGGGTGAAGTCTGTTGTTCCTGAGACTTCAGCAGGAGGCAAGCTCTATTCCAAGCCCTTGGAGATCTTTTTTTAAGCACAAGTTGAAATGAAGTCTTTGTAGTCTTTCTCCTCTCCTTCAGCAGCAAGGCAACCACTGCAGGCCAATCCCCTTGGTCAGGGACAGTACTCCTCCTTACAGCTTTCCCAGTTCCTTCTCCTCAGGCAGAGGTTCTTCTTGTCAAGCAGGATCTAATTTCTTGGGAGCAGGGTCCCAATACTTATACCCCTAATTCCTTTGTTCCTCTGAGCTAGAGGGGCCTTTGCCCAGTCCAAACCAGTTCCTGAGCACTTTGTTGACATGACCCTGACTTTCTATTCAGGGTGCAGGGCAGAGACATCAGCCGCTCCACAGGAGGTGGAGCCAGCATTGTGGAGGCAGAGCACAGCCCTATTCAGAGTCCAGGTGCACTCCTCCCACCCATCTGGATGTCAATCTCTCTATTCACCACCAGGCTACCTAGTCCTGCCCCTCTGGGTTTCCCCAGCCCTGTCACTCACACAAACCAGACAGGCAGATACACATCATAGCAGAGGCGGGTTGAAATGGTTAGGCAAGCAAACACCAACTTTCTAAAAGTGGTATTTGCAAACACAGAATATTAAAATAAACTTTACTAAAAGATGTATTTTATTAGTCTGAGTTCAGGCATACTAAACTCGAATTTCTTCCATGTTCCCTGGGTCTGTTAAGATCATAGGATGTAAAAATTCTAACAACCCATTCTGGCCTATGGAAACAGGTAGCCTTGCAATAGTGAAAAACGAAAATGGCTGTAATTCACTATTAGGACATGCCACACACATCAGGGCTTGTCCTACCTTATGCTTACAATGCACCCTGCCCTTGGGTCTACCATAGGGGTGACTAATATGAAGTTAAGGGAAGGTTTAGGGACTGGGAAGTGGGTGCACTTGCCCAGTCAGCATAACAGTACCAGACTGCACGCAGGTTCTGCAGTGGCAGACCTTAGACACATTTTACTAGGCCGCTTCTGTGGGTGGCACAACCAGTGCTGCAAGCCCACCAGCAGCATTTGTATTTACAAGCCCTGGGCACTCCTGGTGCTGCACTTTACTGGGGTCTGACAGTAAATCAAATAAGCCAATCATGGAATCCAACCAACATATACATTTTAAATAGGGAGCACTTGCACTGTGGCACTGGTTGGCAGTGGCACAGTGCTCTGAGCAGCTAACACCAGCAAAACACATGAGGCACAGCGACAAAAAGTGGAAGGGAGACTCACGCCAAGGTGCCAGGTCTAACATAGTGCAATCAGCCTGCAGTTACTAAGGTCTGTTCAAGAGCCTCCTTTGTGGATAGGGTGGATTATTGCCCCACACTACGAATCAGGTAAAGTTGGGCTCCGCAGGCAATAAGCAAAGAGCTTGGTTAACCCTCTGCCCAAAACAAGGTGTTCAGTTTAAAGAGGGCCTGTGGCAGGCCGTTCAGCTCTTGAACCCCATACAATCTTGCCTTTGATATTAACAGGTGCAACCTGCTAGACAAAAGATGTGTATCTGAGGTATGGGTGGTTAATAGTCCTGAGCTTGGAACAGATGCTCTGTGGGTTTTGCAGAATGACATGTACATTAGTAAATAGAGCAGTCTGTCCCTTCACTTGCTAGGAAATGTCTGGTAAGAACCGTAGCCCATTGTGGCTCTTTGATATTCGTGCTGTCCGGGCAGCGGCTTCTGTTCATTTGTTTGTTCAACAGGGCCCAGCAGTTTTTTTCAGTTTGGCTGCTTACTTGCGCTTAAAAGAGTGCACCAGAAACGTTGGAGTCGATTTTGTTTCTTTGCATAGATTGCCTGTCTGTAGCTTTATTGTGTTGTTTTGTATGCAATTAGTTCTGCAACCCCTGGATTCTTCAAAACATTTCTCTGGGCCTTATTGCATGCTTTCTTAAAGGCCTGAGTCTGGGTCGAAGTGGTATTTGGGTTTGGACGAATATGTTGATAGGCAGGCTGTTGGAATTTGGCAAGCAATTGAAGTCAAAGGGTCGACCATTTCGCTATTAGAGAACTGGAGCCTTCCTCGACTTGGACGAAAAGCTCCGGGCACTTTTCTATGATAGTGCTACTGACAGCAGACTTCCACTTTAGATGTTTTAGATTGTCAGAGCGGACACCATGGTGTGTCGCCCCAGCTTGTGTGATAGTCTAGATTAGGGGCGATGGTGATTACCTGAGGATGATGGTCACTCTCTGTGCGAGAAGTGATGCAGTAGCTTGCAATGTATGGGAACATTTCTATATTGCAAATGATGTCATCTAAATAAAAGCATGTTTTGCCATTGGTTTTTGTCCAGTTCGAGGGTATATCTTGTGAAAACCTGCCTTTCAACACTGTGTAACCAACACTGTTGAGATGCAAGACTAGGAATTTGAATTCGCTTAACATGCTTTGTGACTAGCCCCTTGGCCTGTGGGGGGCCTAGTAGGGGCCCTTTGAGGTCCAAGGGCCACTCTTGAAAAAGATTGGTATTAAAGACCCATGTGATCAGGCAGTCGGCTTGGGTGAGAACTTCGGCTGGATCACATAGAATTGTTATTAAGGGATTGAGCCGTGACCGCTTAGTCCTTGCACTGCGGTTGAAATAAGTGTGGAGTATCAAAAGGGGGCAGAGCAGTCTCCAAGTAATGATTTTGATTCCTAAGAACCAGCCCTCTTGGAATGGTTTCAATTTGCCTTTAACCTCTTCAGTGCCCCGCCCTTTCCACGCCCTGTGCCGGGCGTTTCATTAGCGGACGGGGTTCATGACGAGATAGTCTCGTCATGGGCACAGCGCAACCGCGCTCCATGACGAGACTATCTCGTCATGGGCACTGAAGGGGTTAAGAGGATTGAGCAAAAGGTCCAGGGATCCTTGGACTGGATATTTTTGCCTTTATTCAATAAGGGCTTCTTTGGGGGAGCTTTTGCTCGAGGCACTGGACCTTTCCAGCCTCGCATTCATAACATTTTTTTGGGGTAATGAGCATTTTCTCCTCTTTGCATAGTATAGAACTTCTATACTATGCAAAGAGGAGCAAACGCTCATTACCCTAAACAAATATCAATTTGCCTTTACTTGCAGATTACATGAGATATATATAGATAGGCCACCCTTTGGTCTGCCAAATTTATGATCTCTGAGCGCTGGCTTCCAGTGTTCAATGAAGTCGGTTATGGGAAGGCTCCGCACAGCCAATGTTTCCTGCAGAGCAAGGATGTTGTGCACTGTTACAAAGGTAAGAAGATCTGAAGAGTGCATTTTCTGCCGGAGTCCATTGATGTTCCAGGAGCACAATACTTGGGAGGGGGACGTAGGTCATTTGGGAGCCAGGTGTTCGAATCAGTCCGAAACATCTGCTGGACCAGGCTATGGGCAGCTAGTTCCAGTCGTTCTCTGGGTGAGAGATAGCTGTTGAGTTTTGAGGTCTGCAATTTGTGACCGCACGACCTTGAGCACCTTTTAAAATTGAGAATGGTTTGTTTGTATGCGACTCAAAGGTGGCTTGTGTTTTGACAAAACACAGCCGGATAGCCAATCTGCCCTAGGCTGTGAAAGTCTCTGAGCGGGCTAGGTGAGTTTGAGCCCAGGAGGGTGAGTTGAATGTTACAAGTGTAACTTCTGAAGTTTGAGGTCCCCTGGGGAGGGAGAAATTCAATCAATACAATGTCTCATGATTCCAGGACGCCCAACCCAGAGATTACTTTTAGTAATCTTAGGAAGCGCTGGTCGCGGACACTTCCAAAACGCACTCTTCCCGCCGAGGAGACGTGAGGCCATGCCCACTTTGAGGCCACGCCCCCTCCCCTCTGGGTTTAAAAGCGCCGATTCCCTGCGCCCACTGCCAGTAAGCACGAACCCTCCTGAGGCGGAAGCCGGGAGATTTAGCCTGTTGTTTTAAAAATTTTGATTGTCACTATTGCTGATTTTAAGAGCACTTACTTTATTATTTCATCAGGACTCTGCCCTTGAAAGCACCGCACAGCCGATTAAGCGCTGGTCGCGGACACTTCCAAAACGCACTCTTCCTGCCACGCCCTTTCTGAGGCCACGTCCATCCGAGGCCATGCCCTCTCCGAGGCCACGCCCCCTCTGAGACCACGCCCACTTGAGGCCACGCCCACTTGAGGCCACGCCCACTTGCGGCCACACCCCCTCTGAGACCACGCCCCCAGGCCTCCCCCTCCCTATTTCAGAATGTGCTTACACCGTACGCGCAGCGGACGGGCGCAGCGGGCGCGCCGTTTGCGCACCGAAGGCGCGCCTAAGGCAAGCCCGTCTGCGCCAGTCATCGCCTCGACATCGCCATTCGCCAGTCCCCCTGGTCTAACCGTGCCCCATATGCCCTTACGGTACAACCGAGAAGAACTCCTTGCCGTGAATCACAGACAAAGATGTTCTGATGTGACAGGCGTCCTTGGCCACTCGAAACTCCAGTGCAACTCTTGCCACTTTATTACTGACAGCCCAAATCGCATTTGGGGAAACCGAGGCACAACCACCACCTCGCCCCTTACGATACTTCAACTTAACGTCAGGTCACTCACCAAACACCATCTAGAGGTCAATTCGCTCATATTGGATGAAAACCCAGACATCCTCTTTCTTTGCGAAACGTGGCTACGAGATGGCGCTTCTGCCATTCCCAACCTTACGCTCCCAGACGAGTATCATTTTGCCACCTTAAATCGCGATACACGAGGCGGTGGCATCGCGGTAATTTATAAGAAGCATTTCACCTGCTCATTTATTAAAGAAGCTCTCCCTGATTGTGAATGCGCCCAATTTAAAATTACCACAAGCCCACAATTCACAATGTCAGGTCTATATATCTACCGCCCACCTGGCCCTGCTTCCAGGTTCATTGACGCCCTCCTCGAGGTGTCTACCGCACTTATAACCAAATCTGCCAACTTTACTATTCTGGGCGACCTCAACCTGCATTTTGACCTATCCAATGATCACACTATTACTAATCTTCTTACTGATCTCTCGGCATTGCAGCTTAACTCCCTCATCCAGGCTCCCACCCACCTAGCCGGGCATACTCTGGACCCGGTCTTTACCAACATCCAAGAGGCAGTCACAGAAGTCCCCATATTTATGGGATGGACGGACCATTATCTCATCAAACTAACCGTCCCAATTCCAGGACGTCAGTACAAAACCGAATCCAACCGCTGCCTTAAAAGACCATGGCACAAACTTTCCACCCCTTTTTTCCATGAAACCCTAGGAGTATTTCATCGGGAAGCCAATCAAGACATTGACACGACCTATATCTCCTTCAATAACTGGATCACAGGTGGACTTGACACTCTCATTCCAGCCAAATTGACCAAAGGACGGTCCACACCATCTAACCCTTGGTACAATGACACCCTTAAAGCCTTGCGCAAGGAATGCAAAAGAGCCGAGCGTCAATGGAGAAAAGACTTTGACTATCAGGATAAAGTTAACTATTTATCCAAACTTAAAATATATCAAAAAGCCATCCGTACTGCCCGCGTTGCTTTCTATGCTGACAAAATCAGCTCTAACCCAAATCCAGCTAAAATGATTTTCAAATTAGTCAAAGAACTTCAGAGTCCTAGGTCACCCTCTCCCAAAATTGCATCCATTGAACAATGCGAACAGCTTGCTACATATTTTGTAGAGAAAGTCCAGAATATCTACAAAACCTTTTCGCAGCACCCTCTTCACCCTGGTGAATCCACCAACCTTACCTCCAATATCACCCCTCTCACCCAAATCCCGGCTATCTCTGCTATCGACCTAATCAAACTCTGCAAAAAAGTGAAATCTGGCTCCCCTGGGGATCCTATGAGCCCTTCTCATTTTCTGGACTCACTTGACTTTTTCCTACCCCCCATGATCGAAATACTCAATCTTTCCTTCTTATCCGCTACTGTACCTACAGCCTGGAAACAGGCTTGGGTATCACCTATTATCAAAAAACCCTCCCTGGATCCTTCGAAGCCAGAAAACCTCCGACCTATATCCCTTCTCCCCTGGATGTCTAAAATAGCAGAAGCCCACGTCAACGGCATTCTCTCCAAACATGTGGACCTAAATGGCATCCTGGACCCATCCCAAAATGGTTTCACACCGGGCCACAGCACGGAATCTGCTCTGTTGGCCACCACCGAATATCTCCGGACGATTTTAGATTCCGGTCAGAGTGCTGCGCTGATCCTTCTTGATCTCAGCGCAGCCTTTGATACGGTATCCCACAACATTCTTCTTAAACGTCTGGAGATGGCCGGTGTGTCTGGCCTTGCTTTAACCTGGTTCCGCTCCTTTCTCAAGGACAGATCTTTTCGGGTGTCAGCCCCCCCTTTCCTCTCAAAACCTTATCCCATAACACAGGGAGTTCCCCAGGGCTCAGCGTTGAGCCCCTCCCTTTTCAACTTATACGTTCAGCCTCTTGCGGAAGTGGCCAAAGAGTGGGGGCTTACTTTAGTATCGTATGCCGATGACACCCAGTTGGTCGTCACCCTCACTGAAAGCCCTTCCATCGCGGCGTCCAGGTTCAGAAATGGCCTGGCAGCAGTGGCACAATGGATGACGGACAATTATCTACAACTGAACGCCGGGAAAACCGAGGTGCTCCTCCTTGGCAGAAACACCAGCCATTGGAACGAGCACTGGTGGCCGTCATCCCTTGGTACCACCCCACTCCCTAAATCCAGTGTCAAAAATCTGGGAGTCTGGATGGACGCCACTCTCAGCCTCCAGACACATACCAAAAAGGTGGCAGCCACTTGTATAGGTCTTCTGAGAAATCTTAGGCCCATACTTGGCTTTTTCGATCCGAAGGTTCGCCAGCTGATTGTCCAGGCAACTATCTTATCACGCCTGGACTACGCGAACGTCCTCCTCCTAGGTGCAAACAAAGCAGAAACTGCTAGATTTCAACGAGTGCAAAATGCGGCGGCAAGAACGTTGGTCGGTCTTCCCCGCAGATGCTCAGCCAGAGCCACCATCCGCAAACTCCACTGGCTGCCCGTTGAAAACAGAGTAAAATTCAAAGCCCTCATCATGATCTTTAAAATCTTTAAACAGGGAAGCCCCACTCTCCTACAAAACCTCATCTGCCCCTATGTTCCTAGCCGTGAGTTGCGCTCCTCCAACCAGCTCCTTCTGAATGTACCTCGAATAAAGCTCTGTCGCACTGGAGGTCGCTCCTTCAAGGTCCTGGGACCCAAGCTGTGGAACGCTCTACCTCTTCACGTACGTTCCATAGACAGCCTTTCTGCCTTCCGTAAGGCAATCAAGACCCTCCTATTTCCTTCCGACTAGTGCTGCTCCCTTTCCCCCCCCTTCCTCTTCCTGGTAGGTTCTGTGACTTCTCTCAGCGCCGGGACGCCCCATTGCTGGGGCAGCTGTTGCGCTTTACCAAACCCAGAATAGAATAGAATAGAATAGAATAGGATGTTATTCCTTTTTAAGATGTCATGAGGGCCTTGCAAGTGATACTCAGGAATGAACAACAGCCTAGCGTTTGTAGAATGTAAGATTCCTTCTTGCTGCTGGTCGTGTGGCCTAGTAGAGTCTTTTTCCTCAGGTAGTGTCTTTGGTGTAATACCTGGGCTGTGCACCTTCTGGACTCTGGGCTACTTGGATCTAGTTGCGTTGTACTAATTGACCCTGGTGAATTGGTTATTGTTACAAGTAGTGAATCTTCCCAAACATGGGCAACAACACTGTGAGCCCAAGTACGGTGTCATGATTCTTCCTGAGGTAGTTTTTGAGTTGCCTACAGCCCATGTGGGATCGTGCCTGCGTTGATGCTACTTGATGTTTCAGTTTCTAAATCCACACCTTGGTGGCTGGGCAGTTGGGTATGTACAGCTTCTGGAGGACTTTGTAGCATCATAGAGACAGCCATCAGGAATTCAACTAAGGGATCCTGAGAGGGAGCATGCACTCCATTCCCCATTCAGTCTCGTAGGATCTGTGGAGTACGGAATAGGTTGCATGGCGCTCTAATCTCCTTTACTTCGGGCATGCTCAGTGTGTTTGTTTGTGAACAGTGGGAACAGTTTACGAGGTGCAGAGGTGTTGTTTTGAACAATTTTATTTTGTGTTTGCGGAGTCTTTTCTTTTCCCTCTTACTGAGAGGGTGAGGTAGTTGTGAGTTGTCACTGGCTGAAGATTTAGCAGTTTGGGGCTGGCTTCCAACCTGCAGTGAAGGAGTCGGCACCACTACCAAATCTGTAATCAGATCTATTGACTGAGCAGATGTATTGCTAGCGTGGCGAGGCTGTTTCGGCCGTCAGCACCGCGGTTCTTGGGAAGGGAATGTGGACCATTGGGGGCCATGCTGGATGCCATGTTGATGATTGCCACAGGGCTGGCCACCCGCCGCTGAGCCACAAAACCTGGGCCATTTGATTGACCATTGATGGTTTTGCTGTTAGAAGCCAGTGGTGTATGCTTAGGGACTGCGTGTGTGGATCGTGGGCTGTTGCCGGGGATGCCAGACAGTCCCTTGACTTGATCTAAAATGGTGTTGAGAAACATCAGAAATGAGGACAAACTGTCTATGATAGGAGAACTGCAGCATATTGACTGAGCCAGATTGGTAGGTGATTGTGCTCTTACAATAAGTTTCTTTAAATTGTCCAGCTTGTTGTCAGTTCCAGCCATAAATAGTGCTAAAGAGTTCAAGACATCCACTTGCCCACCCAGGTTGTCAGAATGATAGTTTAGAGCTGAAAAAGCGGTCTGGAGTGGTTGCATCTCTTGTGGCCGTGTAGTATATGAAGAGACTGAAGCCTTGTTGGGCTGATTTTTGCTTCCTGATTGGGGGAACGGGCAGGGTCTGTGAGAAAAAAGACATCTCCAGAAGAGACTGGTCATTAGGTTCTGTACCACCAAATAATTGGATGGGATCCCCTGTACCATCCAGGCTGAGTGGCTTAGTTGGTGAAAGTAGTATTATGTTCCATGTCGGGGTCCTGGCCCATTAGGCAGCTGGCGGACTGGGAATATCAGCAGCACTGGAGGGCTGATCATGCGGCCTAGTGCTAACCACACGTTGTTTCAGTGATTTCACCAGCTGCTCAGGTTTGCTTCACATAGCGTGAAATAGGGCGAGGTCCAGGCACACAAATAGACTGATTACAACAAAAATCTAGGGTATCTTTGTGATGTACAGAGCTCAGAAAACAAACTGAATAAGCAATTTGGAATGTCTAGAGAGAAAAATTGAAGATGCTTGTGAGGAAATACGGTTTATTATATGGTGTGGTTGTGCATCCTTACATTGTAAAAGAATCACAAGCCTGTCTTGGATTCAGCCAGGCTCATTTGTAAACCTTAACTCAACCCTGATTAGTTATGGTTTCTGAAAGTCAGGATTTAACAAAGGAACAAGACAAAGCATTTAGAGGTACCAAAACAATTGAATAAGAATGAAACACGACACAAAGGAAATCCAACACCAATTTATAAAAATAAATCTTATTATTTATGAATTTTTAGACACCAAATGAACAGAATTGACTGGAGGATTCCAGAGATATAAATTATTAAACAAATCGTAAAGCAATGCCTTTCACTCAAAATACAAACAAGCATTGGTAACTACTGCAGTTAGCATTTACTTTGAAAACTTTTTTATAAAGTTGTGTTTGGCTACTTCGGCCCGTTTTGGGTGACCAACTCTTGCAGGGAGAAAGTCAGAAATGGCAATAAGGCTTAGCACGACAGTTATCTTGCAGTCAAAGCAGTCTCCAGTCCAGTTTCAGGCCTTATAGATAAACCGCCATAGATGTCTTTAGAGTGGTTCTGATGCAAGGGATACAGGATGCTGAAGATGCCGAGGGTGCTGGTCTAGTTGATGGGGTCTTCTTGGGGCCATCCCTCAGTGTATGAACACAGTGGTTCGACTTTGGCCACAGAAGTCAATGTTTCTTGAAGCCCGGGTGAAATACAGCAAAAAATACGTCACTGGTCAACTGGTGCCCATTCACATGAAACCAGCGGTTCCCTTTAACGATGCTTTGTGTTCATCTTTGGCGACCCAACTGTCCTTAGATGACTCTCCCAGGTCCAGCAGACTTGGGTGCAACTTTTCAGTGTCTGAGTTTGGATAATGGGCTGCGCTTTGATGGTTATTGGTGACTAAGCAAATGTGGGTACCAACTTGCAAATGCAGCTTCTTTAACTAATGTGGTTCTGGAGCTGAAAGAAGAAGTCAGCCAACTGACTTATCAAATTCACCTCTTCTGTCTGGGGCTCAGAGGAAGACCCCCTTCTCGAGCATGGCACTACAGGAGGCACATTCCTTTCTCCAGTACAGATGTGATCTGAGGTCTGGGTGTCAGGTGTGCCACTTTTATGTCCATAACTTGCCCTCAGGGATGTGGTGACTACTAGCCAATGGGCTACCAAGTCCCCTCCGGCGGATTATGACTTCCTGCAATCTGTAGCATCTAGCTATCCCACAATGCAATATTCTGTCCATTCACAAGATGGCAGAACCCTTTCCTTGATATGTGGAGCTTGGTAGCCAACCATAGAGGTGTGGTTACCTGAGGGCTACAAGTCCATGGGAAATCCAGTTTGGCAACTGTTTTTCACTCTCTGTTGCTGATGCAAACCTGTGTACCACAATAAAAGACTAGGCCCTCTTTTTTGTGCAAACCATTTGTCTTTTAAAAGTGGCTTCCCCTTTAAAGCTCACTTTTTGTCCTCACACGCTGTTTAGCTTCCTTCCAGGCGAGGTAACACCTCTTCCAACGGCAGACCTCTATTGTGTCCTTTCCTGAGAGTGGTTCACACCTCTCCCCAGGAGGGTGGAAGGTTGTCTTGTGTCCAGCAACTGTATCTGGCCACTTGAAAACGTGGGCAATAGAGTGGCACCTTTCTAAAGTTGCCTTATACTCAAAAGTTACATTACATTCAACTTGAGCATCAAGTAGGGTTCGATGTATTGATTCTTTTGATACTTTGAAGTACCAACGTCAGTAGTCCCATTCAGAAGTGAGCACAGCTGAGATGTCAGTGTATATACCTGTACTTGCCAATAGGGCTACTAGCCTTTCTACAGTAAAATGAAAATGTAGGGTTTTTACTGTTAGGACCTAACAAAATATGTCATACTTTTTTAATATGCAGCACCCTGGTTTAGGGCTCTACAGGCCCAACTTTAGGAGTGACTTATGTGTATATTAAAAAGGCATGATGTTTGGCATTTGTCATTAAATTAAATAACAAAGTTGAGTTAGCACTTTAAAACTGCTCTACCAGTCTGCATTGAGAGGCTGGCAGATTTGTTTTACTTTGTCACACTCATGGTGGCAAAAATAAGTGCTACAGCCCCTGAGGGCCACTAACAGGCCCTAGGTTCCCCTGGTACCACATACTAGAGACGTATCAGTAGGTTAACTTATGCCATTTGGATGTAAGCCAATTAAACATACAATTTTGAGGGTCAGAGCACTGGCTCTGAGGTTTGTTTAGCAGGCCTCAGTGCTCTCTCAGAGTTGACAAACCAACAGTATCAGTCCAAAACCTTGGAGGAAATCATTCAAAAAGGCATTTTCTTATAATGCTCAATATGAAACATGAGTAGAACAAGCAGGCAATCCCTGGAAAGTGGTCTTTAATGTGAACTTATTATGGGATGGCCCTTTGACCCTCAACCTCAAGGCCTCTGTGCGAGCACACACAAGATTTATATTTCGACCTTTTTCATGCATGTATAAGCTTTTTGTAAAAAAGCACAAAGTGCTGGGGATAGTGATGATTGATATAATCTCAACCACTGGTGAATGCTCAGACAACATTCCAGTCCATCATTTTTCACACACTTTTCTGTTCTGGGGAGTGATCAGCCATATGCAATTCAGTGTTGGTCATAGTTTGTTTCTTCTTTTTCTATTGTTCGGCTGTGTACTTCTACACTTGTCCCACTGGTCACTTCCACTGTGCCTTCACCTGAAGCACATACTTGTTAGACCTTGATTCAGGTTTATTCAAGCATATCAATATACGTTTTTTTAAATTTTTTTAAATGAATTATACTTATTGTTTGTCTTTTTTGTTGTTTTATGGCATGGCTAGGCACTTCCCTAAGTAACTAAATGTTCTTTCTAAATGAATCTGATTGAATTACTGTAACTATGTATTATTGGGTGTGAACACAAACAACTTGAGACTAGTTTCAGCCTACTTCACCCTCATCAGTGAGACACAGCTTGAGCATAATGGCACAGCAAGCAGGAAACTCACCTCTGCCCTTATTGCTGGCACTTATAGCATTTATAGCAATGAAGTACAAAATGACTAAAGGAATGCCCAAATTAATTATAACATTACAAACAAAGATCTCAGGTACAGTCTTCATGCTAAATATTTATTTGACGAAGTAAGGAGAGTAAGTATTTAACTGCATCATAATCTCCTAAGCAATGTACCACATGCCATTGAGACAGTCCTGCCGCAGAGATTTGTAAAGCCCTGACCACAGAGGTAAAGGATTAGGAATGGAAGGGGAGATTAAACTAAGGGTAGACAAGTTAAAGGAAATTAAATGAAGGCATATTGTAAACAATGATTTACATTTACATAGAAACTTGTAATGAAGGTAACATTTTCAAAAACTAGACAACATATGAAAAAACATGTTATCAAGGGGCATATCAACAAGGGCTTTATCTCTGCTTTTTTGGCTTTAAAAGCCAAAAAAGCAGAGATAAAACTAGCGCCCTATCAGCAACAGGGTGCTAACAAGCAGATTTGCATGTTAGCACCCTTTTACTCTACGTTTCCCCTTGCATCTCTAATGAGATGCAAAGGGAGCGTTCCAGAGTAAAATAATAGGAGAAATGTCGCTAAGCAACATTTCGTCTATTATCAAGGATATCGATAACCCTGTTAGCGATAAAAAAAAGCAGCGCTAACCGCGGTTAACGCTGCTTTTGTACGTCTGGTATTTTTCTGACTTAGCCATGATATCCTATGTAAGGTGGATATCATGGCTAAGGATGTCTATCCCTATCAGCAAGCTATCGCCAAACCTTGTGGGATTATCGCTGTATTTCCAGCGATAATCTCACAATTGGCAGCTTGCGCTCTGAATTTTATCGCTTTGGAGATAGCGCTGCTGATAGCACGCTATCTCTGCGATAAAATTCAGAGTTGGCCAGCGATAATTATCCTCACGCTAAGAGCGCTGAGCGATAATTATCGCCGGCCCTTGCTGATATGCCCCCAAGTTCATTATGTGTTAGCTCCACAGTTCCCAGCCACATCAGGTTTAAAAATTGTGGTGCTTTACCCGGAGACTTCATGACCCGAAATCTCTGGCTGAAATACCAGGGTAATCATGTTTGAATCGACATGGAAACAGAGAACATTTAGAGTATTTACATTCTCCCCACAGATGTCATGGTTAAAGGAAACAGCCAAAATCCATCCGACACAGAAACATACCCCAAGTCATTAATTCACAAAAGTTGCCATGTTTTTACATCCTTTCCTGTATTCAAGGCAGATGTATTGCTTTGTTCTTCAGTAATGCATCATGAGGGATATATTTATCGTGATGTCGGTCTATGTTTTTGGGATCTTCATATGCACTTGGCATGGTCTTTGTTGACACAGAGCAGCTTCTACCCTTGCACTGGTGGCTTGTGAAGATTTAAACTCTGGACCACATTTTAAATATAATGGATGGCCTGATGGTAACAAGGTCAAAGGGCGCCATAGCCTCCACTATACTGGGGAGGTCTGCCTGCTGGGTTTAGAGATGAGCACGTGCCTGACAAGCATCTCTGATCTTTTAATGGTCCCACCACCACAGCAGCTTCTTTGAAGGGCTTGTTCCATGTTTGACATGCCTGCTCAACAGGTCTTGCATGTTGATCCAAGATAGGGAAAACCATAGGCAGCCTCCAGTCTGCGGTGGACAAACTGTCAAGTAAAGTCTTTCTGCTGGCAGAGCAAATTGAGGCTCTTCTGGCAGAATCCAAGTGCATCCCCACCCGAAACAGGGGAGCTGCGAGGTTGGCAGAACGGTGTAACCACCAATTTATTGCAGATGCACCATTCTGAAAAAATCTAAATGCCCTCCCCACCATCATTTCCTGGCTTTGATAGATAAAATCATTTATATTAGAGAAAATGTGTATGAAACTTTATTCTGAACATAAATTAAAGATTTCAAGCAGCTGTTTCATTATTCACTACCTTTGGAATGTTCTTTCCAAGCAACAATATATTTAATGGCGTGTCTTTAAAAGAGCCTGCATTTATTCATCACCCACTACTGTTTTTATTTCTTCGTTTTCTTTTAGTGTTTTTTTATATGTTATCAAGGTCCAAGAGGATCTGAGTTCATGAATTTAATGATAGGACACATTTACTGAAATAATACACAAGGTGAAATTATCCAATTACAGCAACATAAAAATACAAATGAACCACATATTTAAAGAATTCAAACAATTTCTAAGATCTAATGTGCAATATCCAATTGTGTAAGATGGCTAGTGGGAGAAATTGGGTTGTTGGTTGAATGGCGTGACCCCTGTTCAAGTAACAGCCACAGCCCCTGTCCGGATGAACTTCAAAAGCCACTAAATTAACCTGTACTTAACCCTTTGGTAGCTTGACAGAGAAACAGTGAGGCTTAACTTAGAGGCAATGTATGAAATGTTTATGCAGCACACAAACAGTAATAAAGTGCAACACAACAAAACTCCCTCCCACCAATTTAGAAAAATAGATACAATTTAATAAATGATTTGACACCAAAATGACAAAAATCCAAAAAGTAGAACCGGAGTTATATATTTTAAAATGTTAAATAAAAATCTAGCATCTAAAATATCAAAGCACCAACTACGGATTTGGCCAACCGCAATAGAGCATGGGTCAGATACAAGAAGTGGGTTGGGCTTACCTTCAAATTTAGAGGAAAGTTTGTAGAAAATGTTCTGAGAAGGTAAAGTTCAGTGGGGCAAGGCTGCAGGTGGTGTCCGAGGAGAAACTGTTGACGTTGAAAGCTGCTGGACGAAGTCACAGTGAAGATTTTCACATTCAGAGGTAGTCACCTTTTTGGAAGTCGAAAATCTCCAGAGGGACGAAACAGGAGACTGTAGCCGACAAGAGCTCCAGGAGGCTGGGCACCCGTTTGGCGAAGGACCGCTGAACACGACTTGCTGCTGCAGAGGAGAACATAGTGGGAGCTGCCGCAAAGTCAGGCTGACCGACAATGAATCTTTAATGAATAGGCGAGCAAGTTGGTCCTGGTCTTCCCTCAGTTCTTAGAGCAGTTTTTGGCCAAAACGTTTCCCAAGGTTTGGATTTTGGCTATCTGGCCTCCTTTAGCACCACTACCAGGGGCCCAAGACTGGAGGGGCACCACTTGGGGGTTAGGACTCACTCAGGCTGGGTCCAGGTGCTGGTTCAAGATGGTGGGAGCCTTTTCTGTCCCTGAGGCTCTGTACAGGAGGCCAGTAAACAAGTCCTTGGAGTCACTCTGGTGGTCCTGGGTTCAGGTGATAATCCAGGGCAGGTCTCTGAGGGTTCAGGGCAGGCTCCAGGCAGCTAAGCATAGCTTCCTGGTGCAGCAAATCATTCTTGTGAAGTACACAGCAGGCCACAGAAGCAGGCAGTCCTCTGAGAGTACTTCCGCAGGTATAGAAAGTGAACAGAAGAGTGGGTTTGACAGTCCTCTTTTTATACATCTAGAGAATTTGCTTTGGAGTGCTTGAGGTTTCCTGACTATCCTGCCCTGGCTCTAAGCTGCTTGCATGAACAATGCAGGCATGACAAGTCCATTGTGTAAATGCAGAGCACAACCTATCCAGTTGCAAATGGGACTGTTCCCTGCACTGCCTACCCCCATCCTGCTTGTTGAGTCCCCATGCACCTAACACCTCTATTGTGTGGCTTTCTGGGAGGAATAAACAAAGTCTAACTGCCAACTACTCCCAGTCATGTGATGCAGGAGAGGCTGTAAGCACCAAAAAGTTACGACAGGAAAATGGCAACTTTCTAAAAGTATAACAAGGGGTTGGGTCTTCCTATTCAGCAAAGTTAAACCACAGAAGAATAAACACTGAAACAATGTACCTTGTCTGAAACTATTTCAAGCACAAAAACCTATTACACGATCAAGAATTTGTATCAGCATGATCACATTGTTTTTACGCAATTCATCTTCATTGTTTTTTAAAAGTATTTTAGATATCATATCTTATACATAAATAGCATAACCTTCAATTAGTGTCTGATATACTTATTAATCCCACATAACATATTGGTCGTGTGCAAAAATGCAAATTATATTGTGTGCAAAACAAAGAATTCAAAACAAATCTACAGTACTTGTGATACATTGAAATTCACCAGTTCTCATCACTAGATATAAGGAGTAACAAATATTTTTAGTTGTCCATACTCCTAAAAAATCAAGCATTAGCAGGGGTTGTAGCAAATCATTAATTAAACCAAGGGGAGACCCCAATATTTGAGGGTTATCTCCACGTGAAGGCTAGTTCATTCAAATCCCTAATGCAGGGTGAATGCATTTCGATCCCCTTGGTTTTGGGGTCTCCTCAGGACTAAGAACTGGGAAAGGCTGTGAATAAATTAAAAATACTAAACTATTAAAATCACATTAATCTTGTGGGATATTTGATTTGAATTAGTCCCCTCTCATTTGTTTTTACCGTATTTTTTTGTCATATCCAGTTTCTGGACTGTTTATTAACATTTTTAGAAAAAGCGGAAAGAGAACAGTACCATTTTATCAGCAGCCGATCTCATGGGGGTTGTGATTTAAATAGTAGTTACTGTCCATTATTTGGGAAATTGAAAAACAGCTTACTTAATATATGGTGCATTGCATGAATGTTAGTGTTAGTCTTCAATTTGCGGCTTTTGATATCGGTATTTTCGTAGCCGTATTACATGGAGGAAAAAGGAAGAACAACAAATAGCATTTTAATCATAAGTTTGCATGCTCTCCGTGGCTTAAAATCTCAGTCATTGGCTGTTTTATACAGCGGGGAGAGCTTACTTTATTCATGAAGCAATTGTTCCGTAAGCGTTTGTATGGTAGTTTGGCCAGATTCTTTCCTGCTATCACCAAAGCAGTCGGGATAGAGATTGACAAGAGCAGCAGCTAAACATAATCTTAAGGGACCCCTGAGTTACACTTCCTGGATCAGATATCCAATCATTCAACTTGATCAATTGTGAGTGGTTAAATAGATAACTCTGAGAGCAGTCTAGGACTTTTCTTTCAATCCAAATAGGTTATGTTATAATATTATTTAGGATGTCAAGGTTAACAGTAGCAAATGTCAGTGAAAGATCACGCAATATCAACAGGCAAGAGTAACCACCATTGATGATGCAGAGAGGATCATCAATGACATGCAGGATAGGTGTCTGCGTAGGGCCACTGGCTCTAAAAATGGTCATCAGGAAGGGTTTTGTCCTTAAACTAATCAAGGTGAGAATTCACACAGCTTTCCAGTATTTTAGGAAGCATGAAGGATCAGAAGCTAGACATATTGTTTAGATTCTATGGGTCTGCTATATGTTTTGTAGATTTTGATATCGTCTAAAAAGATAGGGCAAACCCAATGAGAAGAGGAACCTGGGTTTTTCAATGCTATAAGCACCATATTTGTTCCTTTGCAGAATTTTGGTGAGTCTGTAAATAACACTGGAATATGACTAGTTCGAAGTGCATCTAATTGTGAGCAAAGTTGGTTGAAATTGTCTCATTTTTTTCTTATGAGATTTCATAAAATTCCATGAAAGGTGATCAAATTCTGTTTTCACAGTGAAATGTGAATTGCCTGTATCTCGCTGCATATTTTTTTATACTCCAGGGCACCTTGTGTTAAAAGTCTTGCAAGATACAGTCCAGAATTGAAAATATCTTTTCGCAAGTCATTTTCTCTGCGAATCAGGGTCCTGCTGGTTTATCACAAGACTTTTTTATTGTAAGATGCATACTTGGGTAAAAAAATATGTGAAATGTAAGAATTTTGTGAATTTCACCAGCCTAAATCAAATTTTTCCTTCCTTGACCTAACAGAAAATGGTCATGTCTCTCTGGACGGCCATCTCCTCTCTTTTTCCTTTGTATGTATAATGTGCCAATGGGGTCTAATTCAACTTTACCATTACGAGAAATGCGCATGCGCGGGCGTCCGCGCATGCGCATTTGTGAAAAGAAGTTGCCGTCAATGAGGAGGAGGGAGCCCCGGGACGCCGCACTGCAGGTAAGGCATTTTATATTATTTTTTATCATAGTTTACCTTATTTTAAAATGAGGGCGGGAGGCGGGCGGCAGGTGGCAGGCAGCTCTGCTTCGCCCTGGCGTGTGCGTAGCGCTGCCTGCTACGCCTACTTCGTAAACCGCGAAGCAGGCAGCGCTACGTACACTCAGTGGGCGAAGCGGAGTACTACGCCCGGGGTTAATCGTGATGGTTGAGACCTTTTACTCCTGATGCCCCAAGGTCCAGCCTACTATGGATCCCACTCAACTGGGCCAAGTACCCCTTCTGCACTTGACTCTTAGTGGTAGCTGTAGTCAAGCAGTTAAGGCTTTCTCGTGTTGGGATGTAGATACAGGTCAGAGACAGCAACTCATTACTCAAACTGCAAACAGTATGAACAATAAACCAATGTCCAGCCAAATACTTGCTTTTATAAGAAAAGTAGTATTTTATTCATATTTCTACACATGTAGGGCCAGAGGTATGACCCGTTTTTGCATGCGCAAACGGGTTTGTGGACCCGTTTGCGCATGCAAAAACATCATGAGCCATGTACAAAGGCTATTTAGCGAGTCACAATTATTTAGCGACTCTCTAAATAGGTTTTGTGACTCGCTATTTGGAAGGGGCATTCCCTTTCAAATAGCGAGTCTCAGAAACATGTACTAATATTTTGCACCGGCAATTGCGGTCGCAAAACACTAGCAATTACCACCTACTTCAAGTAGGTGGTAAAGCAATTGCAAATGGGATGGGGTCCTCAGGGGCCCCCTTCCTATTTGCAAATGCATGTGAAATAGTTTTTTTAAAATGCATCCCGTTTTCCTTTAAGGAAAATGGGCTGCATTTAAAAAAAGAACTGCTTTATTTAAAAGCAGTCCCAGACATGGTGGTCCGCTGAGCCCAGCAGGCCGCCTTCCCTGGGAGGGCTGGCATTCCCAATGGGATTGCAAATTGCGAGAGGCTCATTAATATTAATGAGCCTCGCAATTTGTGACCCCATTGGGAATCGCTAACAGTGTTAAACACACTGTTGTACATTTTATTTAGCGCCTCGCAATTTGCAACTCGCAATTTGTTGCAAATTGCGAGGCGCTAAATGAAATGATCGTACATCTGGCCCGTGAAGAAGTACGACATTCTGAACCAGAAACACAATCCCTCTTGAGGTTTGGGCTCAAATAATTGTCAGGCAAATCCCTGTCCCACCCTCCTTCATGTAATGTGTTTGGAATTATTCCCCATTTAGTGGTGGCTGCATTAGGGAATGCAAACTATTAGGCTGTACTCAAGAGTTCTCCCTTTGACTCCAGGCGGCATATTTACAAGGATTGGTGCATCTCTGCAAATCAGCAGGGATGCGCCAGAATAGAAGCGACATGCAATTCTCCCCTTGCTCCACCACGGATGCGTCGCATTTACAATGCAGCGCACCGTGGCGCAAGGATAGGCAGATGTGTGTCGCATCTTGTGGCGTAAGGGTGGCACATTGCTGGAGTCCTGTAACAAGTGCGACGCAACTCCAGCAATGATCAGGGGCCACCCATACTTAACGTGGTGCATCACTCCGTACGTCTGCTTCAAGCAGGCATAAGGGTTTGACGCAGCGTCGTCGTAAAACTGACGCAGTGAAATCTTGTAGATTTCACTGCATCACTTTTACGAGGCTTTCCTACCATGGAAGGCCCACCCTGCGACGGAACGCGAACATGAAACCTGACGCAGGTTTCATGTGGCGCAGTGCTTTACAACGTGAAGCATCTGCCTAGATGCGCCACGTTGTAAATAAGTTGGTTTATGCTGCCGCTGCGTCACAGAAGTGACGCAACGGTGGCACAAATGTGTCGCAAGGGGCTTCTAAATCTGCCCCCAGGAATTTAGTCAAAAGTGTATATGGTGCCACAGTATCATTAACAACAAGTCCCCCAGGGGCACACTGGCCCAGTTCATGTCTTACCCGCTCTCGCAGCACGGAAGAGTTCAGTGATGCAACTGGCATCTTCAACATACAACTGCGATTCCTGCTCAGTTTGGAAAGGTTGGGCTGCTCGCAGCCCACGCAACAGCACCCAGTGACGCAGGCTTTTTCTCCTGAGTGGCATTTCCAGAGGTTTCTCAAATGTTGGAGCAGCTCCTTTTTCGCAAAGACATAGTAAGTTGACTTTGCTCAACAGGAGGAAGTGAATCCTTTCTTTAGCTACCGACTGGAGCCAGTGGGGTGTTTAATGTTGTACACAGTTTCTTTGGCAGGCCTTCGGTCAGTCAGGCGCACTTCCTTCACAGTGTGGGTCCAACCAGTGGGACGTAGCCTCGCTCTCTTCTTCAGGTAATGCCCTGAATCCCTTCTCTACATTGGTATTGGCAGACCCATCTGGAATACGGGGTTGCTATGGTACTTATAAAACATGTGCATTGACTATATTGATGCAAAAACCAATGCCGAGATGGTCACAGCAATTCAGCAGTGATACCTTTTCCGGTGGCTCCCTCTGGCATACGGGGTCACAGCAGCCCGGCAGTATGGGTTCACCGATGTCCCCACGTCACCTCATTCTTGGTTCAGTCTACATCGGCCCACTCCTGACATACAGGGGTTGTTGAGCTTACATGGCACATAGCCTCACACCTTGCCAGAAATTCCTCTCCCCGGACTCCCCACTGGACCTCTCTCTCTCCAGCGTTCTCCTCCTCCTCACAGGGCATACTGGTCTTGGCAAGCAGGCAGGGACTGGCGCTTCAGGTTCCATGGCAGGTGTTCTTGGTGTCTTGGGTGATGTCCCCTCACCCAGTAGGGAGACTAGCAGGATTCTGCACCATTTTTGGTCACAGGCAGAAGTCTTGCAGAGCTTCTCCTTCTCACACAGCCTGTCTGGCTATTGCAGATGGCAAGTTTTTGGGGACCCAACCTCCCATTCTTAAAGTCCTGTTCCAGACATCAAATGTGACTTTGGATCTGGGTCTATGACGTTTTTTGTTGCAGATAGGCTTATTTTGAAGTAGATTCTTCTCCTATACTTCTTTCTTCATGAAAGATTCTGTGAAAGGAGGCATGACTCCGAAGCTGATTGTCCACAACACAATTCATGGGAGTTATGTTAGGTTTGAAAACCCCACTCTTGCTATACACTTGTTTCATGTTATATTAGGTTAGCAGTGTGTGGCTAAATAGACACCATTTGTATTCATAGTATGCAACCCACTGAGTTATCCTTGCAACGTGCAAGCTTTAGTTAGCGAGTGTGACTCCATTTTGTATTTCGTAATCCCTATTAGGTTGCTTAGGCTGTGCCTGAACTAGGCCTCATTATTCGTATTGCTTGCCTCAGCAGATCATTGTATTTAGTTATTATTTTCTTTTCTGTTTAAGGCTGCTTACCAACTTACTAATGAATAGGCCATTCTGCCCTCGCATACCTATCCGAGTGTGTCGTTCTGCTCTCACGTTAGGAGACTCTGAGACTCAGCACGGTAACCTTGTGCTGCAGATAGCATGTACCCATCTGGCAGGTGGTAGCCCATCCTTCTGTGCCTCCTTTGTTCTGTTCGGCCTGAGTTGGTAACTTTCCACTGTGGGCGTGGTTGGAGGCTCTTGGGAAGAATGATTATGCATCGCAGACTGTTGGGGGGTCAGTCCCTCGGCAGACATCTTAGGGTGCAGGTCAGATTGGACTCCTCTGCAGAGTATTGCTAATAAACCATTACTTTTATTCTCTACTGTCTGCCCTACTCTTCATTTGTTTGGAAAGCGATCAGGTGGTTGTAGATAACCCGGGTGGCCCCTAAGGGACACTTCCTTCAGTGACCAGAGTTCACACCTGGATGTCAGTCACAGTGATATGTGAATCAAAATGTTGATCCCAGACCCCTGCCATACTTTTTATGATTCCCTTATTAGCCCCATCCCCCTTGTTGACATGTGTCCAGGCCCCTTCCTTGTGATATATCACTGAATCAAAGAGCAGTCTTTTGAAGTGTAAAGGGAGTGTCTTCCTTTTCCCTCCAATGTGTCCCCATCCAGCTCACAGGAACGCAGCAGTACACAGATCTGTCTTGGGCATTCCTCTCCTCCTCAGGTCTTTGCCAGGAAGGCCTGGCTTCCCAAAGTTCAAACCAAGTTCCTCTGTGTAATGTATCACTGCAGGCACCCTTACTCAGTGCACATCGACAGCACTCTCTAGGTCCAGCATTATTCCTCCATACAATATACCCTTATATGTACACATGCATTCAGCACACACATTCTGTCTGTGCACACTGTTCAGAACTAAAGCTATTCTATATTTAATCAGGGTGTTTTCTTTACGGACACACACACACTGCCAGCACACACACTCACTATATGTGTCCTGCACAACACTTCACTTTTGATGTATTGTACTTTACACAAGCACACATACATCCAGCACATGCTTTCATTGTGCATGCACTGAACAGCACTACATCTCTCTTGCAATGTATTCCTCTCAGCAATCCAAACACTAAGTACATGTACTAACCACACATGCACTGCACAGTACTGTTCCACCCTCGTACTGTACCCTTCCCAGGCACACATACAACTAAGGCAGAATCACTACACCTGCGCAGCACAGCCCACCATATCCCACCTGATGTAGGCCAAGGGTGAGTGAAGCCCACAGTAACTGAACCTCCAGGCATCACTCCAGTGACACACAGTAAAAAGGTCCTATTCACTGCTATTGATCACTACACGGTATAGCTCCACCACCGCACTTGTGTTACTTAACGCCTAGTGAAGGTGGTAGCCTTCCACCACTATGAGGACAGCACTTTGGGTCCCAGGCCAACAAGACCTCAATCCATGAGACAGGCCTATGTCATGGCACACAGGCATGATCCGTGTTCGCCCATGACACAAAATCAGCATGAGGGATCCAGAGAACAGTACAGTTGGGCACTTGGGGCAGGGGTACACGTCTCTTACCATACAGAGGGCTTTTCCATCCCAACAGTATATATGTATTGTTAGAGTAGAAGAAAACTCTATGTTAATGGTATTTTGTATTTTATAGTACTACAGATGATTCATCTTCCAGAAAAGAGTGTATAGTTATAAAGCTTGAGGTAGTTATTCAGGGAGAGATGCTAGTGCACATGTATTTTTGAACTTCTTACGCTTATATGTGTTTAGTTTTCAAGAACTCATTTTTTCTGAATTACTAAGAGTTGATTAGTCAGAGATATTGCTTAGCTAGATCATTCACAATTGCAATTACATTTAAGTCCTCATTAATTGTGACCTGGTTAATAACGATATGTGCATTGAGTTGTTAAAGCATATATAGAAACAATGAGTTTTGTGATAAATATTGGCAGGACAAACCTCCTGATATTTCTCAGGGGAAAAAATGGCAGGTATTTTCTCGAACATGCGAAGTTTGGAGCATTAGGCACCAAAATCTCCATGCAATTCCCCAAAAAGTTGTAATTGTGTGGTTTTAGTCACACCTGATGAATTCCAACTCAGGAGAAGCTAATTTTATCAGATATACATATCCCACCAATTACAGACTGCTCATTATGAAGTCTTTAGTATTGTAAATGACAAGTTAACTAAGATATATTTTTATGTTGCAGAGATCCACTACGCCTGCAGACGTCCTTGAACCTACAAGTCACAAGGCAGAGTGGTGGAGCCTTTCCTTCTGCTTTTTTCTCTCATCCAATTCCCCTTACCCTTTTCTACCACCAGCCTTCATATCCTGGTGTATGTGGTCATTATTGGGTGTGAAGAGAGACAGCAATGAGCCTAGACACCATTAGATCATGTCCTAGTGCAAACTAACACTAACACTCTGACCTGTCATAATTTGTTTGCTAAAGATATCTACCTTCATTAATTTGCAATAACCTTACATAGATCTGTTAACATGCAATTTAATGGATCACTGTAGTAGCAAAGGCATTCATTAACATCATAGCAACAACACGTTCGTCCAAACAAATCCACTGACTTCTCTATAAGGAATGTAATATATATTGAGGTCTTAATCCTATCCTTGTGGTAATAACGAGTGCAAAAATAGGCTCTGTAATCTCAATAGATTGACATAAACACAGTACACAGTACAATTCAGACTTTGAAGTACTGACAGATGACATTTTATGAAAATATACAAAGTGTGAAAAATAGAGTTCGTAATATCATCGGATGGCTATTTCAAAAAACAACAAATTCCAAATCTTCTTCCTTTACAGGTATATATTGAGAATAGTTAACTGATTCTAATAACTACTTTCATCGACTTCTCGGGTTATAGTGATTCTAGCAGCAAGTCTTGACTGGAGTAACTATGTATCATGATTGCCTAGCTTGAAGTCTCTAGACCACAATCAATTTATATTCCTGACAGTCAAGATTTTTGCTACTATTTGCAAGCCTTTTCTGAGTACTGTGGCTCCATGGAACATGTAGGCCTTCTTGTCTTAACCCAGGTGTTCAGTGTAATGTGTCCTTTGAGACTCAAGGCTTTTGTCCATACGGAGGTCACCCTCTGTGTATTCTGCCAACGTCTTCTGCTCTTCAAGACATGCAAGTTCAGGAGCTTCAGGGAAGTGCCTCATATGTGAACAGTGTGCAAATGTTTGCGCTTTCTGCATAGAATCTGAATAGTTGGCTTTTATTAGTAGGTCATAGACATAAGTCATGATTAATTGTCCAGTGCTTTTGCACTATTTGCATGGACTAGGGTATGTTGCTCGATTGGTATTTGTTAGATATGAAGTATTTTTTATAACATTGTTGAATGCTCAATGTTATAGTAATCCAGAAGAAGCAGAATATTGAATAGCGATTGTGGATTAGGATTAGGTTTTGTGGCGGGATTCTGCTCCTACTAGCTTTCTCTTGCTAAACATGCTTTTTTCTCAAATTGTGCACATAGAACATCAAGGAGATAGATTGATAGATAGATAATCAACTTTATTCGATCCAATAAATAGAACATAAAAGCACAAAAAAATACATACAGTATAAAAATACTCATTTCATTTCATTAATAATCATCTGTACTTTTAGCTCGCCCCCCCCCCTGGATATTCAACATGCAGTCGGTGAATATGCTGGAGTGCAAAAACCTCAGAACACCAAGTATGCGTTGATGATAATACGACACACATACCTCCGTAGCCTGGGAGCCTCTATGCCATGGTCAATTAACCAGCGCACAAAGGTGTTAATGTTAGGTAAATGCCCATTGCCTTTTTGGTAATCATTGATATGGTTTTAATAGGGTGTGTGAAAAAGGTATTCACTTTATGTGCTTTTCAGAAAGTATAACACTTTGTGCACAACAAATAAATATTAACAATTAACAAACCAGCACAGCCAGCATGTTATCAAATAGATTAACGTTTTTCAGGATTATTTTCATTTAACAGTATCTTTCCTATCATGAGATTTTTTTCAGTGATTTCTAATTTTGCATTTTTTATGTCAAATTAATAAGCTTTTATTTTCATTTGATTTACTAACTTACATATTCTGCCACACGCCGAATGGGGCTTTGGGGGGCAGCTGACCGCTAGGGAGGCTTGCACCTTCGTGGTTTTTGCGCTAGAGGTGCAGCCCGGAGCACGATTGGGCTCTTTGTGCATTTTTTGGGCTTGGGGCAGCGGGGCTATTTAACCGGACATTTTGTATGCTGTGTCACTATTTTAGTAAGGTGACACTGCAGCCGGTTTAGGTACTGGGGCTGGTTAGCAGCTTTTTCAGATTAGCGGTTTTTCCAATTGAGGCGTACCTGCAGCTGTGATGGCGAATGGTGATCCGCCCGTTGTTGAGGCCATGTGCCTGCTAGCAGAAGCAAGGTGCATGGACCTCGTGGTGCCAGCAGCACAGGAGGCGTGGACGGCGTGCAGCTGGCGGGGTGGCTGCGTCGGTGTGGGCCTGTTCACCGCCACAGCCCCGACGTGCGTCACTGAAGAAGCCGGTTGGTGCAAGCTCCAGCGGGAAGAAAGCAGCCGCACCTGGGAAGGCACCAGGTGGAAGGGGGCGGTGTGCTGTGCGGCATCATGCTTTCCAGGTCAGCGAGGGGAGGGGCAAGGCCCTTAACAACAAGATGGGCAATAAGGTCACCGCAGCCAGAGGGGCTGCGTGTGACACACAACATGGGGTAAAGTGGGGGAAAGGAAGAGGTTGCTTGCGCCTGCTTTGGTGGAGGGTGGGAGACTTCAGAGGGCCAGGCCCCAGGACGGGGAGGCAGTAGGGGAAGAGGGCATGGGAACAGTGCCCCTCATAGAACAATACCAGAAGGGAAGACAGACAAGGTGTGGGGTTGCGGGGCAGGGGTGTCTGGAATGGACCACAGGGACAACCAGCCACAAGGGGTAAAGGCGAGGGGAGGAAGGGCAGGGCGAAGGGGTATCGAAGGAGACGGTTGGGGAGTGGAGAGGGTTCGTCGGCAAAATGAGAGTAAGGCAGAGAGTGGGGGACCGCAGGGGAAGGGGGACATGGGGGTGTGGTAGGGAGACCTGCCACGGGGGGACCACCCCAGCATCATTGGAGCTGGGGGGCTGGCTTGAAATGGTTCCCTGGGGGCTCCGGTCCCATTGGTCAGAGGAGAGGTGCTGGATGCTCAGCCACAGGCCTGGGAGAAGCAGGAGGGGGTAGGGGAGGTAAGGAGGGTGGGGTGGGGGGGACAGGAATGGGCCCAGCATCTGCCATGGTATCAGCCACGCTAGAATGGAGCAGAGAGAAGTAATAGGAGGGGGTCTTGAAGGGGGCATGTGGCCGAGACTATGCCACTGGCCAGAGTATATAAGCGCGGGTGTCGGGGCTGGGGGGCTCCAGCGCAAAGGAGGGAAACTCAGCGGGGACAGGGAGAAAACTGGCGATACAGCTGGAATTGGATGGGGATGATGTCAGCGGGTGGGGATAATCCAATGCAGACCAGGGTGGGAGGGTTATTGGCAGTGGTGTCCTGGTCCAGGGAGGGCAGGAGCAGGCAGGGACATTAACCCTGACTTTCTGTACCTTACTTTTTCCTTCCAGCATCAGCAGGCACAGGATATAACAGAGACGGGTGAGTCCCATGTGGCTCCACGCTACCGAGGAGCTGGGATGGCACGGTCAAGGGCGGCCAGCTGGAGTGCATCATTGGACGATTGGGACACTGCCAAACGACGGTCAGCTGTGACTTAGGCTGTGCAACAACCTCGTTGGGTCGATGTGGCCTCAGGGGCAGTGGTGAGAAAGACAGGGCAAGGGCACATGACAGGGACAGAATGGCGGCATGTGGTCCATCAGTACCCGGTGGTGGATCTGGAGGAGCTAATACGCAGTAGGTGGGAAAGTGTGGAGGCACGGGTAGAAAGAATGACAAGTGACGAGGGCATAGAGATGGAGGCTACAAAGTTAGATTACGACGAAGATCGTATATAGGAAGGGAAGATCATTGAGGACAAGGAGGGGGGAGCCCAGGAAGAATGGGGGGGTTGAAGTAACAATGTGCCTAGTGTGTTACAGGTTTTAAAGAAAAGAGATGGGCTACTGGCCTGGGACAGCGCCATTCGAACCCCTGCACGACTGGTTAGGCAGCTGGATCCAGTGCGGATGCCACCTTGACTCCATGTAAGGGCACAGAAGGGTATGGCTATCAAGTATTTCCCAAGGTCAGGGTTTCAGTGGGGACTGATGCGCACAGAGGCGAAGCTGATGGGGAGGTACATTTGCAGAAAGGGTTGTACGTGAAAGATACAGGGGTGGGCATAGAAGTTGGAGGGGGAGAATACAAAAGGGGAGTCAGAGGAAGGTCAGCAGGACAAGGGACAGGAGACAGCAACAAGAAGGGACACTGTTCCAGAGAGGGGGATAGACGGCTAAGGGGCCCAAGAGGAAGGGGCAAAAGAGAGCCATGAGATTAAAATTGAGAAGCTGTCATCTTATGCTGGCAACCAAAGAACAAATTTGGAAAGGGGAGTATGTAGAAATGCTGAAGTTACTACACAGGGAGCTAAGGGCTAAAGAAGGTTCAAAGGAGGACGAACTGGAGTTGTCTAAAAAGCCTAAGGTGCCCTTGAAAATTGAGAACAGGATGTCAGCTTTTCTGATATTCATGAGCATGTATTGTGGAAAGTACCCAGAGAGGTGTGTCTCTCTTTTTAAATACATGGATGTGATCAGGAGGGCCCAGGTGGCATATGGGGGGTTCATGTGGTTTCCCTATGATAAAGAGTTTAGAGACAGGCTGGCATGGGACCCGGTGGCAAAACGGGGTTGATTGACGCAGACCTGTACCAACAAACGATGGGGGCAATTACATTTGGGAAAACCACATATACAGCCAGTGGGCTCCCATTAGTCTACTGCCCCTTTCAGAGCCGCCCCACCTAAGGGCATGCAGGGGGCCTGTTGGGACTTCAATAAAAGGTCCTGTGTGGGAGAATACTGCAAATTTAGACATGAGTGCTCAAAATGTGTGGGGCAGCTTTGATTGGTACAATGCTTTGCAGCAGGATACAACCGGCAAGGGCAGCACTTTAGCCAGGGGTTCCAGCACAATAGCACACTTCATGGGCAGCAGGGACAAACGATGGCAGGGGGCAAGTGATGGAGGGGAGCACACGGCTCCATAGGAAAAGGTGTGTACACCCATTAAACAAGAATGCTTAAATCTTTGGCTTGCATATGATCCCTGCCGGGATGATGCCATATTATTGAGCCACGGTTTTAAAGAAGGTTTTAGGCTGGGGTATGAGGGTCCACCAGGTGGGAGAAGAATTTGAGATCAGTGAATTCATACAAGGCAACAGTGCGGGAAAAACTGTTTAAATAAGTTGATGAGGGGCATGTGGAGGGCCCGTTCACAGAATTGCCTCTCAGAGACTTGATAATTTCACCAATTGGGGTGGTGCCCAAGAAAGAACCAGGCCAGTTTTGATTGATACTGCACCTGTCCTGGCCAAAAGTATCTTCTGTTAACGATTTTATTTCAGAAGAGTTGACAACCATTTTGTATTCATCAGTGGATGTGGCCAAGGGAGTGGTTGAGAAGGTAGGCAAGAGTGCTGGGATGGCAAAAAATGACATAAAGTCTGCCTTCCGGTTACTGTCGGTGCACCCTGACGACTTTCAGATTTTAGGTATCCAGTTTGACGGACACATTTTTGTGGCCAAAGCATTACCCATGGGCTGTTCCATCACCTGTGCTTTGTTTGAGCGTTTCAGCTCTTTCTTGCAATGGGTTTTCTCGTGGCTGACAGGTAAGGACACAGTGACACACCACCTTGATGACTAATTCCTGGTTGGCCAGCCCAGTTCGATGGACTGCCAGCAACAGCTGACAAGTTTACAAGACCTCATAGGGGTGCTGGGAGTGCCCCTGGTGCCAGAGAAGGCACAAGGTCCAAGTACGGTGTTGTCATTTCTGGGTATTGAATTGGACTTGGTGGCTACGGAGGCACGCCTACCGATGGATAAAAAGTTACATATGCAGATGCTGATAGATGATATGCCGGACAGACGGAAAGTGACAGTCAGAAAAGTACAAGTGCGACTAGGACATCTTAATTTTGCATGTGTAGTAGTACGTACAGTGTGGAAATATAGATTTTCGTGATCAGTTATGTCCCCTATCCTAGACCCTAACGTCCCCATGTATCAATCACAAGTACATGTATGTTCCCTCCAGTTCCAGTTATGAAGACGCAAACACATGTGCGTCCACCGTCAACATGTCCTCTTTCAGATCCGCCATGAATGGATCGGATATTCCATTCCTAAGTATGAAAGGCCACCGACTTTATGTGGTTCACTCACTCCATTTTACAGTCCAGGCGAGTAGGCCCTGATTCTGCCGTCAAGCTTTTCCCTGCTTTCTACCTCTGACAGCTCCAGCCTGAGCTCACAGCTGTATCCATGAACTTTGTCCTACTCCCCTGCGCGACTAACGGTGCCTGACTCGGCCGATCTGCCTGCCTGCCAAGAAAACTGTATTTCACCTTCAAAGATTATCTGCTCCGTTCCTCATCCAATGCATTCCTGTCTAGTAGTTTAAGTAAACATTCTTCCAGCTACTGAGCAAAGGGCCCGGCTTCTCTGTCTTTATGCAAGTAATTCATAGCCCTGACTATATGGAAGATTTCTGCCCTTGCATCTCATGTAGACACTTAGACGCTTGTTCACGCACTCACAGTCAGTATAGAATAGATTCCGTTCGAGAGACCTTCCCTTTTGGATAACATAAGTTCTTTAAACATAGGATGTTAGATATGATTTGGGATTAGGTTGACTTGACCCTCCAGACTTCTGTCTCCACATGTAGAGCTAAATGTCAAGTCCCCTTCACCCCCTAGTTGCACGTCAATCACACGTCATGCTGCTGCGCGCGCATCTCTGCCAAGTATTTCTGCTGACATTGCGAAATTATTTCATAGATACACCCATTTGTGACATCACACCTAAATGACGTTTACTAGTTACACCCAGTTACACCCATTTTTGTTACGCATGTATGGTGTCATCTTTCTTATCAATTGTTACGCCTCCTGCATCTGCTTCACTGTAATGTATATTCTATAAAAGTGATTACTTGTCAAAAATGTATTGCTCTTCACTTCCTGAACCTCCGCGGTGATGGAACTTGAAGTTCCCAATTCGAATTGCGATAAGGAATAAAGCCCGTTCCGAACCTCTAATACCACGGATTCTGCCTCTTATTTTACTGAGCTGTTTTATTAATTTTCCGTATCAAATTAAGTCCCGGTAATAGTAAAATATTTACCACAGAATTGGCGCCCGAATAGGGACACTTTCTCATCTCACGCGCCGGCGGTGCGTTGCAGGCCCGGTCTCCTGCCACAGCTGGACGGACAATAACGCGTACCAGCAGGATTTCCTGTATCTCCCTCCGGTCAAGCGGGGGCGACTGAGGCTGCGATCAACACCCAGACGAGGCGGTGAGAAGTGCGAAGTATCCCGACCAGAGCCTAGCTGAGAGAGCAAGATCCGAGGTATACAGAGGCCCACCAAGTTCCGAAGTTCCGAGGTTCCGATGTCCCGAAGTTTCCGACGTTGTCGAGTCGAGTCCAGTCCGGTCCAGTTCCGTTCAGTTCAGTTCCGAGGCCTTCCGTTCCGAGCTACCCGGTGAGTACCATTACTGGGGAAGCGTTCTGACGTGCACATAGGTTGTGCCGGTCAAGACGGGTTTGGGTACACAAATCCGGTCTGCACTGTTTCAGCAGTGTATCTGTACTGTTTAGCAGTATATCTAGTATGCCTAAGTATATAATTCAGTATCATCTAGTCAGTATCAAGTATTATGTCAGTAACTAGTTTCCTGTTAGTTATCATTGTCTGATAAAAACGTTAAATGTTTTAAATATGTTCTGCATATCGTGGTATGAATGACTGTTCATTATTGTGTTTATTGTATTAAGTGTGTTCAAGATAAAGTATCAGATCAGTTGTCAATATGCCGCTCTTTTCGAAATTAAGACAGATCACAACTAGAAAAGGGGTACTCGAAGAAGCTGTTCCCATTCCTCCTAGGGACACTCCAGGGTACTTCATGTATCATAAACACGGCTTAGACGCCATATTATTTCTTGATTTATGGGTAGACTACACCAAGGATTTACCAGAAAGTCATAGGTGGCCCGTAGCTGGGACCTGGGATGCAGATTGTATCATGAAAGTAGAAGAAGAATTATGGAAAAGGAAAGTTAGACAGTCACAGAAAGACGCCGTTGAGTTATGGCGTAAAGAATCATATAGACGTACCGAAAAAGCGCTCAGACAGGAAGAGAAAAGTAAGGAAAGTTCAAATAAAGTCCGAGAAAATCTATTAATCGAAGAAGGTGCACGAGTAAAATCAGAACAAGTAGATAGACAAAGAAATGCCCTTAAGAATGGTATGTATCCTCTTCTGGCCGAAGGATTACCTAAGGCTACTCCGGAGATACCAAAAGACTTGCCACCCCCATTGTTTCCGATAAAAGCACATCCCAAAGGGCATCCCAGAACCGCAGAGGATGTTTTCCTTTCCTCCTATTTAGACGACGCAGTTCCCGAGTATGCTAACCCCGCCCCACATAGACCGTCTGCCGGGGGAGTTCAACGCCAAGATCCTGTGTCTGTACCTCTGCAACAACAAACTCCGATACAAGTTCCGGCAAGCGCATCTGTTTCTACATCTGTTCCTACAGCTGCTTCTACAGCTGTGCCCACACCCATAGTTGCTGTATCGCGTTCAACAAATCCTTTCACGTCCAGCACCCCAGAAGGCACTATCGGAGGTACAACAATTCCCTCCTTGGTTTTTTCCACGCCCCCCAGAGCACATAAACTTACCTTTCAAGACTCAGTACATCAACGTACGCCCAAACTCGTAAATCCCCGCACGCTTAAGGAACTTCTTGTAGATTGTAGATATGACCCTGTGCCCGGCAAAGAGGACGAAATGATCCTGGCATCATTACGTATTCGACGGGCTACAATATATTTAGGGAAACTACCAGGAATGACTACACATTTAGATAATATATATCATTTTGTCCAGTCAGGGCGAGATTCTGAATGTATTAACAGAGCTATGGAATACCAGAAAGTGGAGATACAAGGGGAATTGTTACGTTTCCTCATAAATTGTGTGATCAGAAATCAAGATCGGCCGGGGGTAGATCCGGAAGCAATGCAAATTCTTACCAGATGGAGTCAGAATATATCAGAAGGGAAACATGATAGGCAAGCATGTATAGTGGCCATGTGCCGAAAGATCCGCAAAGAAATAGAACGCATACACGAAGAAAGATTAGCGGTAGATCAGTTTGAACAAAACGAGGAAGAGGAAGGATCAGGACTACCCATGGGACAGTCAGAAACCATAGCCTATGTAGGCAGAGGAAGATCCTGTAATAATACTAGATGTTTTATCGATCCGATACGTCCGATACGTCCAGACAATAACAGAAATTACCAAACACCTATAATAAATATAAGGTCCCCCGAACATTTATTTCAAGCCGTTGACAAATCACTCCGAGAACGAAGGGGGTATCATATACTCGATTCTATGGATGAACAAGAATTAGCCAGGTCAGCCGTTCAATGGGTTGACAGTCCCGGAAAATATGGTGATGACACAGTAGCACATACATTTTTGAACCTTACTCCAGATGAACAGCGTTTAGCTGGTATTTACATGATTCAGCAACTCCTTATATTATATAAAAGCCAACATTCCGATCCTGGTCCTCTACCAGATATATTAACTGAGTTACTCACGAATAGATGGAGAGGTTCAGGCACTGAGTTAATTAGAGAAATATTAGAATCCAGAAAGCAGTACATTCTTTTTGATTGCCCAGAACATGTCTCACTGCCCATCAAGGAAAGAACGACGCGTTACATGGATAAACAGAATCCCTTACGAGAAGTGCACCCAATAAAAGGCGAGGACAATCAGTTTAAACGTGTATTTGTATATACGCCCATATCTAAAATAGAATTGTTAGAAATGAAGAAGGTGGTACCCAGTCATGACAAAGACCCAGCGGGTTTCCATCGCGAAATTAAAGACATGTTACTCATGGGAGAGTATACCTATCCCGACATTATGACAATATTAAAGGTATTAATGCCTGCTGGCATTTATGAAAAACTCAAGGAAAAGGAGTGGGAGGTAGGAGATCAAAAGATAGATTGGACAGCATTAGAAAATGAAGAAAAGGCCCGAGGTCCAGGTTCAGGGCTTGGGGAAAAGACTAAATTGCTACCAGGTTTACTAGTACAGGTATTGCCACGTCTGTTAACTACGAAAAAGGAAGACTGGGGTGCAATCTCAGCCTGTAAACAAAAGCAAGATGAAGACACTAGTGATTTCTATGCCCGATTCGAAAAATGTTTTGGTATAAATAGTGGCATAAAAGCAAATAGCGAATCGTATCCACATCTGTTTGTGACAAAATTAGTTGAAAATTCCTTGCCCCAAGTTAAGAATAGAGTATTGAAATTTGAAAGTACCTGGCAAGGCAACACTCCGTCACAAATGTTACAAATGCTACAGTACCATCACAATAGAATTAGAGAGGAACAAGAACATGAACATAAACGCATGAAAGACACGAAAATGAAGATGCTAGTCTCCCAGACAGTTCCAGCTGACGGTCATAAAAAGGGTATGACATTTACTAGTGATTCAGCAGGTTCTGTGAAAGGGACATGCAACTATTGTAAACAGCCAGGTCATTATATACACGATTGTCCAGTACTAAAACGTAATATCGCCGCAGGTATAACAAAAGAGAGACCACGGCCACCTAGACAGGATCAGAACGAACATGGAGCTCAGCAGCATGCACAGTCCATGCCAGCTCCACAACAGTTTGTGCCAGCTGCACCACCGTTGCCTATTGCTGCCACACAAACCACGACACGACAGTTGTACCAGACCGCACAGTACGATTATCCTGATTATCAACGATACTCATGAAACAGCCTAGAGAGGGAAGTTGGCTTACCCCTTATCGAAGTCCCAGTAGATCAAGAAGGACCTTATGTACATAGTGAACTATTAGGTCAAGATCGAAAATTCTTACTTGATACAGGGGCAAGCCGAACGACAATAAAACGTAGTGAAGTTCCAGGGGCACCCCTCTCAGGCTCACAGAATATTTCCCTTGGTTTTTCAGGAAAACCTATTGTTAATGAGGTATCACAGCCTCTTCCACTTACGATTGGACCCTTGACACGAACTACAGATTTATTGCTTACTAAATCATGTCCAGAAAATCTGTTAGGTATAAAAACATTGAAAGCTCTAGGAGCTATAATATGTTGTTCTCCGGAAGGAGTAAGATTGTTTTTACGTGATTTCAAAGGGCACTATGTGTCCCGAGACATGGACCACCGACTGCAGACTTTACCCACACATTTATGGGCACAAGGCCCTACCGATGTTGGTTGCATGAACATTACACCATACCGGGTTACACTAAAGGCAGGAGTGGTACTACCACGAATGCGACAATACAAGTTACCGCCAGATGCTGTAGTGGCTTTACTGCAAATCATTGACGAGCTTATTGCCCAAGGAGTGGTTGTGGAAACAGACTCCAATGTATGTAATTCCCCGATAATTCCGATTCTTAAACGAACTGATCCAAAGGCTCCGCCAGTATATCGATTGGTTATTGATCTGCGCAAATTAAATAAATGCATTATACCACAATACCCCGTAGTCCCAGACATTTCTTCATTACTGACAGCCATTGATTCCGAAGCAACATTCTTTACTGTAATTGATCTCAAGAACGCTTTTTTCAGCGTCCCAATAGATCCGGAAAGCCAATACTTGTTCGGATTTAGTTTAAATGGACGAAGCTTTAAATTCACACGCGCACCTCAAGGATTCACAGAAAGCCCCAGCATCTACAGCCAAGCACTGAAAAGAGAACTTGACAGTATACACATGCCAGTCAACACTGCACTGCTTCAATATGTCGATGATCTGCTGATCACCGCCCGAAGCGAACCTGAATGTGAAAAAGCATCACTGACAATTTTACAATTTCTGGCTGAAAAGGGGCACAAGGTGTCCCCTTCTAAGCTGCAATTCTGTGTACAGCGAGTTGTTTACCTTGGTCACTCGCTGTCCAAGGAGGGAAGACAGCTTACACCGGATCGCATCCAGTTAATCGATAACATGCCGACACCCAAGAAACAAAAGGAGGTGCGGGCTTTTATAGGCCTCACTTCATATTGTAGACAGTGGATCCCTCAATATGCATTTCTAGCAAAACCACTCATTCAGTTGACAACGCAGGAGGCGGCCACATCGACTGTCCTCCCTTGGACTCAAGAACATACACAAGCCTTTGAATGCTTGAAGAAAGCTTTATGTCAAGCACCTGTTTTAGCAACACCATGTTATAGGAAACATTTTACACTCTTTGTTACAGAACGCGAAGGTACTGCTTTGTCAGTACTCACACAGGAACAAGCAGGATCACATAAACCATGTGCCTATTTCTCTAGTACATTAGATCCCGTAGCTCAAGCTCTTCCTGCGTGCCTGAAATCAGTCGCAGCAACAGCTTTAGCAATCAGACAAAGCGATGCCATAGTGTTAGGACATCCATTGACAGTACAAGTACCACATGCAGTAGAGGTTCTTTTGAACCGAACGCAAACACAACATTTGACTATAGCGAGACTTACCGGTTATGAATTGACATTGTTTCAGCCACACATAGAAATCAGACGATGTAGTACATTAAATCCTGCCACACTTTTACCAGTAAACGAAACAGACCCACTAGCTCATGATTGTATTGAAGTTATTACTATCACGACGAAACCCAGACAAGACTTAACAGATGTCCCATTGTCAGAGCCAGACCTAACGTTGTATGTAGATGGTTCATGTATGAGAACAAGTACAGGAGAATTAGTGGCCGCGTATGCAGTCACAACAGACACTAAAGTCATTGAAACAAACTGTATAAATACTTTGTCAGCTCAAGCAGCAGAGCTCATCGCTCTGACACAAGCCTGTATCCAAGCTTCAAATAAGAAAGTCAACATATACACAGATTCACGTTATGCATTCGGAGTCGTTCATGACTTCGGCGTACTGTGGCGAGAGAGAGGTTACTTAACTTCTCACGGTGCCCACATTCAGCACGGACCCCTCATTCATGCCTTATTAGATGCAATTCATTTACCTACTGCAATATCGATTATGAAATGTAAAGCTCATACGAAAGTTACTGATGTCATTTCTCAAGGCAATGATTTAGCTGACAGAACAGCTAAACAGACTGCTCAAACTCACACATCTGACATGACAAAGACAATAGTTCCGATACCTACACCTTGTATGACGGTTAAGGATCCCGCTCTTGACGTAATTGACATACAGACACATGCTACACCAGACGAGATAAAGAAATGGACTGAATTAGGAGGGATCCAAACGGATCAAGGATGGATGACGAAGGAAAAATCTGTATGGTTTCTTCCTGATTCTATGGTCCAAGTAATCATAAATACAATACACAGTCCAGCGCATCTAGGAGAGAAAGCTATGCTAGACAGTATTCAACACATTTGGTTCAACAAACATTTACGAACAGCAGCTAAGCAAAAAGTCCGTACCTGTATGATATGTTGTCAGTTTAACCCAGGTAAAAGCATTCCCGTAGAACAGGGTGGATTTCAGCCTCCTGATCACCCTTTTGAAGTCCTCCAGATGGATTATATCCAGATGGAACGATGTCGAGGATTCAAATATGTTCTCGTAGTTGTCTGTGCTCTTTCCCGTTGGACAGAAGCTTACCCGGTTTCAGATTACACTGCCCCGACTACTGCCAAACAGTTAGTTCGAGAATTCTTCCCACGGTACGGTTTACCACGTGTTGTCTATTCAGATAACGGCCAGCCGTTCTCATCTGAACTGATGAAACATGTTTCACTTTTGCTAGGATATGAATGGAAGTTTCATTGTGTCCGACACCCCGAGGCAGCAGGTCTCGTGGAACGACATAATCAAACTCTGAAAATTAGATTGTCCAAAATATGTAGAGAAAAAGGTGTTGATTGGGTAGTAGCCTTACCGGTTGCACTCTTTTACATGAGAATGGTAGCACACTCTCGAACAGGGCTATCCCCTTATGAGGTGATCTTTGGTAGACCACCAAATATGTGGGGGACGCCTATACCTCGTAAAATAACTGATGTTGACTGTAATATGCTGACAGATTACCTGGCTTCCTTGATGTCTGCACTACAATCTTGTCGTTCACAGGTAGCTGCAGCCTTTCCTGACAACACCGAGGTGAAACCCCATGACATAGTTCCAGGGGACCTAGTTTTTGTAAGAAACTTTGCTCGAAAGACTCAGCTGGATCCTAGGTGGAAGTCACCGCAACTGGTGTTGCTCACTACAAGGACAGCCGTGAAGATCGAAGGCCGCAAAGGGTGGCTACATTCAAGTCATATCAAGAAATTTCATGGACTACCTTCAGACGTGAACTTTACACCTGACATTTCCTTACCTATTGACTCAAAACTTCCTTTGGTCGAACAAAGTAACAATGAACTTTATAAATTAAAACTGAGGTCTAGTAAGTCAGACGATTTGATTGTTTAAGTCCTCTCCAAGGTGAATCGGTTGAATTCGTCCCTGACATGTATCCCCTAGACCTGAATAGAGAAAAATATCAACAAATACAGTTGAAAAGACAGGCCTATTGTAAATCATTCCGTAGTCATTGCACAATGACATTATTGATTTTGTTTTTCTTAAGTCTTTTTATCATTTCTGCGAGTATATTGTTGCATATGTATTATCCTATTCCTAAGCATGCGTACAATGTTACTGCTGAACATTCCTTTAGTGAATTACCGCCACATGAGTTGTCCTATAGATTTGCGCTGCGCAATAACACTTTCATTAGTATGTTACATCATTCCCATCAGACTAGTAATGCTACCAATTGTTGGATATGTGGCCGACTCCCTCCCTATCAGAATTATAAGGGAGTCCTGCCCCTCTTTCCATATCCGTTTACCCACAATGGCTCCTGTGGAGCATGGTTCAGTTTAATTAATTCCTTAGATTCAAACTCAGTAGTTAATCAAGATAATTGGGTATGGGGAAACCTGAACCTAGTTTTACTCAAAGTCTGCTACCCTGACAAGGAGGGTCGTCCCGAAAGAACAGGAACTGATCTAGAAAATGAAGTATATGGATTAGGTAATTTTACGCTTAATCTCATGATTTTGAATATTGAAAACGAAGCTGCACCAATTTTGCCCGCTATGTCAGTGTTTCCAGTTAAAGGTGAATTGTGTGTAAGAAAGAATGGTTCCATACATATGGGCCATAGTAAATGCACCACTGTAATAGAATTCAGTGATCAAAGCAAGTCTTCATTTAGAGCTTCTCGCCATTCCTACTTCATATGTGGTCAGACTGCATATATACGTCTGCCGCTAGATTGGGATGGTACCTGTTACATCGGATTCCTTTTGCCACCTGTTTTTCTAGCTCCTCCTGATTACCATAGAAATATTCATTTAGTACACAATAGAGAACGAAGAGATCTCCCAATTGTCGATTACACTGAGACAGCATGGGAGAAATATACAGATTTTAATAAAGGACTCTTTCCCTATATAGGTACAGTCACCAATAGCAAGCTGATACGTAGATTAACCAGGACTCTTGAAGCCGTAGTAAATGAAACTATCTCCGCCTTAGGCAACTTGACAGAGGAGCAATCTGCGATGAGGATTGTTGTCCTCCAAAATCGTCTTGTCCTTGACATCATCCTGGCCGATAGGGGCGGAGCCTGTAGGGTCATCGGGTCAAGCTGCTGCATATTCATACCAGAAAATTCGCCATCTGTATATAAAGCTATAACTCGCCTTCACAAGATCGTAAGCCAGATACACCAGAATCCAGGCACTTGGACTTGGTCCGGGTGGTTTTGGAGCGTGTTGTCAGCCTGGGGATGGAGAGTACTATCCTTCCTAGGTATTGGCTTTCTCATACTATTCAGTTGCTGCTTATGCCTACAATGTGGACCAGCGATTTGTGGTCTGTGTGCCACTTCGTGTATTCCACCACCGAGTTTTCATTCCAGATTCCGGAAGAAGAAAGAAGAACAAATGATGCTATATGAACAGATCAATGGATTAATGAAGATTGATATCTCCTAAGGGTTAGTAGGGGACAAGGAGGGAATGTGGAAATATAGATTTTCGTGATCAGTTATGTCCCCTATCCTAGACCCTAACGTCCCCATGTATCAATCACAAGTACATGTATGTTCCCTCCAGTTCCAGTTATGAAGACGCAAACACATGTGCGTCCACCGTCAACATGTCCTCTTTCAGATCCGCCATGAATGGATCGGATATTCCATTCCTAAGTATGAAAGGCCACCGACTTTATGTGGTTCACTCACTCCATTTTACAGTCCAGGCGAGTAGGCCCTGATTCTGCCGTCAAGCTTTTCCCTGCTTTCTACCTCTGACAGCTCCAGCCTGAGCTCACAGCTGTATCCATGAACTTTGTCCTACTCCCCTGCGCGACTAACGGTGCCTGACTCGGCCGATCTGCCTGCCTGCCAAGAAAACTGTATTTCACCTTCAAAGATTATCTGCTCCGTTCCTCATCCAATGCATTCCTGTCTAGTAGTTTAAGTAAACATTCTTCCAGCTACTGAGCAAAGGGCCCGGCTTCTCTGTCTTTATGCAAGTAATTCATAGCCCTGACTATATGGAAGATTTCTGCCCTTGCATCTCATGTAGACACTTAGACGCTTATACGCGCACTCACAGTCAGTATAGAATAGATTCCGTTCGAGAGACCTTCCCTTTTGGATAACATAAGTTCTTTAGATATGATTTGGGATTAGGTTGACTTGACCCTCCAGACTTCTGTCTCCACATGTAGAGCTAAATGTCAAGTCCCCTTCACCCCCTAGTTGCACGTCAATCACACGTCATGCTGCTGCGCGCGCATCTCTGCCAAGTATTTCTGCTGACATTGCGAAATTATTTCATAGATACACCCATTTGTGACATCACACCTAAATGACGTTTACTAGTTACACCCAGTTACACCCATTTTTGTTACGCATGTATGGTGTCATCTTTCTTATCAATTGTTACGCCTCCTGCATCTGCTTCACTGTAATGTATATTCTATAAAAGTGATTACTTGTCAAAAATGTATTGCTCTTCACTTCCTGAACCTCCGCGGTGATGGAACTTGAAGTTCCCAATTCGAATTGCGATAAGGAATAAAGCCCGTTCCGAACCTCTAATACCACGGATTCTGCCTCTTATTTTACTGAGCTGTTTTATTAATTTTCCGTATCAAATTAAGTCCCGGTAATAGTAAAATATTTACCACAACAGGAAGGACTTTTTGTAGAAGATTGTGCAAGTCATTGGCGTGCCTTACACTGCCACATCATCACATGCACTTCTCCGACGGGACAAATGAAGACCTACGCATGTAGCGAACATTTTCAGAGGATTTCAATGGTATTCCGATGGTGACACCCCAGGAGTGGGAGTGGGATGTACAAATATACTCAGACACGTTACAAGCTAGTGGCTTTGACCTGGACTGGCAGGGCAGATGGTACGCAGAAGAGTGGCTGCAACACTGGAAGAATGGAGGTAGGAGCATTGCCATTTTGGAGAACAGTGTGGGCACATGATTTGGCACACAAGAATGTCATTTTCAGGGTGGACAACATGGCGGTAGTACAGGTGGCCAATAAGCAATTCGCTAGGCTTGCACAGGTACACAAGCTGATGAGAGTGTTCATACTCAGTTTCTTTGAAACATTATATCCTGTTTCAAGCCAGACATGTGCCAGGGGTGGACAATGACATTCCGGATGCTTTGTCTATTTCACAGTGGGAGAGGTTCCATGGTATGGCCACAGAGGCGGACAACTGCAAGACACCAGGGCCGGTTGGGATGTGGTCCATAGGAGACAAATGATGCAGCAATTGGTGGTAGGGTCATTGGCTGTCTCCACCAGGAGGGCATATAGGCAGGTTTGGCATGAGTTCATAGAGGGAAGGACTCAGAGGACACGTGGGCAAGGGAAGAAGAGGTAGTCGGTTTATTTTGGAAATGATTGACAGCATTTTGTAAAAAATCACGATTGCAGGCAGGCTGGCAGGGATCACTTTCGTGGGGAAACTCTTGTGTGGGTATGTCCCTTCAGAGGGCGAGCTAGGCAGTCGTATTCTGGAAGGCTGGTACTGGGAGAAGGGGGCTAGGCTCTGGGTTAGGAGGCCAGTGTCAAGGGCATTGTTGACCTGCCTGTTACAAGTCTTACTGAGGATTTGCAGGTGTAGGAGGAGGCAACATTATTCTCTACCTCAATGCCATGGATGTATTTTGGTGCCTTTCGTGTTTCGGAGCTGGTGGAAAGGAGAGGAGTGCCAGGTTTACAGTGGGGTGAAGTGGGCATGCAAGAAGGGGTGGTTGAGGTGAACCTCAAACAATCGAAGACACATCAAAGAGGAGCAGGGAAAGTGGTAGTAATGAGGGCCACAGGTGAGACAGAGGCATGTCAGGTGTGATGGGGGTGTATATTGAAAGGGATTGCTGCTCAAGGCTCTGTTTTTCTCTCTCATAGGGATTCAGGGCATGTGATTACTGCAGCGTAGCTGCTGTGGGTAATGCAGAGAGCGTTAATACTGTTGGGGGAAGCCTCAGTTGAGTATGGCACTCAGTCTTTTTGGATCGGGATAGCTATGGATGCAGCAAAGCAGGGTTGGGAGAAGGACAGGATCATGCACTTAGGGCGTTGGACTTCTGATTGTTTAAAAAAATATATTAAGTTGGGAGAGACAGGGTATTGCAATGCATAGTTTTCCATGTACTTATGCATCTGTCTTTTCAGGTGCAGTGGGGGGTCAGCTACAGCGGAGCTGTCTATCTGGATAGTTGGTCATTCTTTTATTAAATGGCCTGAACGTCATGAAATACAGAAGGGGGTCAGGTTTGAATCTTGGTTTGGACATGACTATATTTAATGTTTCTTGGCACGGGAAGGGTGGCATACGATGGCACGAGCTGATTCCATGCTTGAACAAATTACTTAGACGTTACATTTGCCAGGATGTTTTGATTGTGCACCTTGGGGAGAATGACCTTGTGGTTTGTAAAGGGTTACCTTTATAGAAACAAATGAAAAGGGACCTTTTAGAGATCAAGCAGCAATGGTCCGGATGTTTCATTATTTGGAGACAGTGGATGGGGGCTGAAAGACCCGCTACAATTGACAAGGCAAGGAGGAAAATCAAATGGGAAATTAGACTATTTTGTGGAGCTGCAGGTTTCGGGAGAGATGAGCATCCCGAGTTGAGGTATGCAGTGGTTTATTTTTTCAGGGACGACGGAGTACACTTGTCACGCTTTGGGATGGAGCTATATCTGAAACAGAGTTGTTAGACAGGTCTTTAGATATACAGAGGTATCCTAAAGATTCCTAGATTGGGGAGAGTCAGAAAAGTCATAGGAAGGGGGGACTTTTCTGCATGGCATTTGGTACTTCGTTTTTTTACATGTTTACAGGTTAAGTTTATGGTTGGGAACAAGTTACTACGGAGGCAGGCAAGAAGGGGAAGTTAAGATAGGAGATACTTAGGTAGATGTTTAGACGAGTAGGTAAGAGGTTACAGGGTTATAATAAAACAGTTAATGACTGAGTAGGGGTATTTAAATAGTTGCAAGGAAAGGAAAAAGGGGAAAAGCTTAGGGGTTTGGGGAGGAGGCAAGGTAGGTGAATAAATGTATAGCGAGGAATGGTTTTGGAAGGCAAAGGCTAATGTTGTGAGGTGCACCTGTCTTCAACAAAGCAGCCTTTTTCACACATATGGAGTGTGTTTGTGGTCTGTGCTTCAACCTTTTTGGCCTAACAGCCTGTTGCTTTTGATGTTGTTTGTAAACTCTTTATGTAGAGTTTGCCAGACAGGATACTGTCAAAACAGTGGTGGAGGTCCTGTCCGCTGTAGTATAAATGCTGTAGGCTATAAAATAATGCACCTGTAATACAAGAGGAGGATATCTGCCATGTTGGTGACTGAGTATCACATCTATCAAACTCTAAATAAGGCCCTAAGTCATTTGATTTTTCAACCTGACCAGCTCCTGAGGTACTGAGTTCAGAATAAAGGGCCACATATAGGTGCCAATTACGATGCGGCTCGGAAGGCTCTGACTGACGGTCAGAGCCTTCCGAGCTGCATAGTAAAGGGCTCCTCAGTTTACTTTCCGACTGCTGAATTAAGATAAAGGCGGTAGGAAAGTAAACCGGGCGGTCATTCCGGTTGGCTTCCGACAGGGCTCAGAGAGCCCGTCGGCCAGTCAGAATCTGGCAAGTAATCTCAAGGGCGGGGCTTTCCTCCATTGAGATCACAACGCACACTGTCTGACACTGTTTCCATGCTGGCCTGTCCGACATGGAAACCATGTCGGTAAGCGTGTTTGAGGGCCCCCTTTGGTGCACGTCCTCTGGTTGGAGGCCGGGAGGGCACCTATTGTGCACCCCTTTTGATCCCTGCACCTTGTGGCAGTCACCTTGAGGTGCCTGCCATGGGGTGCAGGGATGAACCAACCAGACATACCAATTTACTATGGGAGCATGCGTTATGGCTGGTTTATGGCCATACTGCATGCTCCCATAGTGAAATGTAGGAATGAGACGGAACAGTGTTTGGTCACATCATAATAAGGTGGCCGGGACTGCTGACCTGGTGTCGGTTGGTCCCAGGACCGAGTGGGTGTTGGGCAGAAGGAATTCACCCGACATCAAAATCAGGCCCTTAGAGTTTGGCGGACGAGTTACTCTGTCACAAATGTGACAGATATATTTTTGTCTAATTACGAGTGCTTTTGGTATATAACGCACCTGTAATTAGGCAACCCATCCACCAAACTCTAAATCAGGGCCTAAGTATTCAGCTTTCCAATAGGTGCAGTGCGCTGTAGGTTGTCCAACATGCTTTAAATTGATAGTGGCAGAGAGATATAGCCAACATAGATCTTTTAATGCATTAGAAATGCACTCACGTTTTCTTTGACTGGTGACCATTGAAGCCAATGCACGTAAAACTGCTTTGATTGGCATTATGAAGAATTCTGGGAGAGGAGAGGTAGCGTGAAGCAGGTGATTGGCCTCTTGGGGCTCCTATGTATAAGTACTGTCTTAATTATACGAAAATTGTCATGCCCGAAACTGAAGCTCGCTTCGAAGATGTGTTACTCTGATGACTAGGGTCATTTTTGTTAGAATGATAAAAATATTCACAAAAAAAGAAGGATATTACATGAGGCAATTGAGACACTGTGTATAAAAATGAAGGGGTGAACTGTCGATCTCAAGATCTTAGCTGAGAGAAAGTGCTTACTTTTGTACAGTAATGGTAGTTGGAACCGCACTAACTCTTGATGTTACCCTTGAAGGATACAAAGGAGTCATGAGAAAGCCTAGGGATTTAACAGACAGTTTAACATGCGGTAGGAAGTTAAATAATCTATACCAGCGCTCCAGTTCAATATGAGGAGGTCAGTGGTTCCTCCATTTACAAATTACTTCTTAATCGGATTGAGTTTTAGAAATACTGTATTTATTCAGGTGTCAATGCGTTTAGGCAAGTTCTGAGTTTAAACAGCCTTTATCTGATATCATTTTAAGATAATGGGGCATATCAGCAACACCCGGCGATAATTATCGCTCAGTGCTCTTAGCGTGAGGATAATTATCGCCGGGTAACGTGGATTTTTATTGCTGAGATAGCGTGCTATTAGCAATGCTTATCTCCTCAGCGAAAAAAATCCTCACGCTAACTGCCTAACGTGAGATTATCGCTGGAAACCCAGCGATAATCTCACGTAGTGTGGCGTTAGCTTGCTGATAGGGACCCACAAACTTAGCCATGATATCCACCTTCCATAGGATACCATGGCTAAGTCAGTCCTGAAGCAGGCGTAAGGAAAGTAGCAATAACAGGGGTTATCGCTACTTTTCCTGCCGCTATGCTTCATAGCGTGGGGCTTGATGATAGGAGAAATGTCGCTTAGCGACATTTCTCCTGTCATGTTAGGTCTGGAACGCCCACTTTGCATTTCATTAGAGATGCAAAGCTGGGCGTTAGGAATCACTCACGCTAAAGCAAGGTTTCATGCTTTAGCGTGGCCTTGTTAATTAGGCAATAAAATTATCGCCGCTTTGCGGCCGAAAACGGCCGCAAAAGCGGCGATAATTTTTTATCGCCAGCTTGTAAACATGCCCCATAATTGGTATTGTCAGCATAGTGGGGAATATCGAAGTTTTGTTCGCTTAGTATTTATCAAGAGGCTAACTGCAATCCAGTAGGCATAATATTAATAGAAAGATCAGCAAAAGTGTGATATACACCATCTCTCATTTAATCGATTTTCCTTTTTTATTATATATGATTCTTGTCATTTTGCTAAATATTAATTGACTACAGTGCAATGGTTTTTGATTCATTTTACACTTGAGCATTAAATCAATATAATTAACCCCCAAAATAAAATAAAAATTATTTGGCTACAGTTCTGGACACAGGAACAGACTAGAAAAGAAGTATGTAATGTAAATACTCAAATCCTAGGTGCTTAGGGGCATATTTACAAGGAAATGGTGACGCGCGACACTGCTGCAAATTTTCTTGGCGCCGTCCTCTTCCATTGACAAAATGTAGGTATACACCGTATTTACAACAATACAGCGCACCCCTGTGTTTTCGCTGACGCTAATAATAGCTGCCCAGTGACAACACAGACACCCTTGCGCCATGGTGCAAGAGTACCTTCATTGCAGGATATGATTATTTATGTGCAGGAAGGCCTCCTTTCCTGAACATAAACAATAAATAATTGCAAATTGTTGCTTCTATGTGTGCTACATTCTGCAGCACACATAGAAGTAGCAAATTGTCATCATTTAATGATTGTTTATGTGCATGAAGGGACACCTTCCTGCGCATAAATAATCATTAAAGGTGTTTTGCTCTTTCTATGTGTGCTGCAGAATGCAAAACCCGCTGCATGATCTTTTCATGCAGAAAACTGTGTGAAAGGGTACCATATTTACAAAGCAGCATGAAGCCATGTAAAGTGGCTTATCACCACTTTGTAAATATGGTGCAGGGCATTGCGACACCTGGCTGTTGTTAAAGGTGACTTTTTCAATTGTTAATATTCCCCTTAGCCACAGAATTACTAGCATAAAGGGACGTTGGGAGTTGATTTAGATGTAATGTCATAATGGACTCTTAAGTTCTTAGGTCTGACAAAACACTACCACGAAATATTGGTTGGATAATGTGATGTATTCAGTTATCAGTTATGTGATTGGTTTTTTAATATATATAGCGCAAACTTTACCCAAAGGTTTTGGAGCACTTTGCATGGGCACCAATTACATTGCACAAGAGCACATTCATTTTTGTTGCAGGGATTAATTGAGTCACCCAGAATGACGTGATGCTGAGTTGACGTCGAAACTCAAACCTGGATACCCAGTTCCAAAGTCGGCTGCTCTGACCTTTAGGGAATATCTTCACTTTCTTGTTTTACTGTTACAAGATGTAATTTATAAAGAACACGGAATGCACTTAATAGGAAAAATGGCGAGCCTGAGGGGAAGGCATTGGGAGAGTTCAAGGAGCATGGATCAATCACTGCAGATAAATGAGAAAAGAGATACCATGTGGATGGCTATGGTGGGCAAGCAAACCACAGACCTGTAGGAGTCAAAGACACCAATGGGCATCTTTAACAGCAGAAAGGTTTGGTGAGCCATCACTGGACAAAGGAACATGAGCATGTGCAACAGGGGTAGCAGTAGGAGAAATACCGTATTTAGAGTTGTGGGGCCACAGACCATGGATCAATCAAGCACATTTATACCAAAAGACAGACAGAGATCATGCATAATAGGGTTAGTGGAGTTTAGTTTTTTTTTTGGGAAATTCATGAGGAGAAGGGGCAGCAAGATGGGGAAGACCATGATGGGGGCAGAGGAAGGAGGAGAGATCATAGATTTGTTGAGTTCTCAGAGACCTAGGGGATGGAAAAGTCCAACAATAGCGGCAGAGAGCAGGAATAGGGAGCCTTAAGGATTCCATGAGTAGCATGATACAGAGGGGCACGGATAGGGGTAGCTGTGGCAATGGGGAGGCTTGGGGAACTATAGCTGGAGTAAAGAAAGAGGCACACACCAGATTGGTATGAGTAAGCTCGAGGAGGAGGTACTTAGAGAAGAAAGAAGAAAACGGGCTTTCAAAATTGGACAACCACATTAGGAGGCCATCTAAGGATAATTCACAAATGACCCCACTAACTGAATGAGTGCTATTCCCAAAGAAATGTTCAGAGGAGGACCACTGGAGAGGGAAATCACAGACTCAGAAAACTCTCTGAGAACAAGTGATGAGGGCACTCAAATGTAGTCGGTTGAAGGGAGGCCTTGTGGTGAACTTGAATATTCATTATTGGCAATGCCATAGATGGGAGGCAATGCATATAGAGAATGGGGCACTGGGGAAGCATAATGGGGTATCAGAGCCTCAGGTGGCTCTTTAAAGGAACGTAGTACCCAGAAAAAGGTGATTGGATATTACCGGAAAGGCTGCAGAGGGAAAGGGACAATGAATAGGGAAGCTCAAAGGGGCCAAGAGGCTTGCCAGCTGTGTAACAGGAACAGTGGAGGACAGTGGGTCGCAGAGAGCACTTTAAATGAAATAGGATGATACTGCTATGGTCCCCTGTTACAAAGTTTATTGATGATAATGCAAAACATTTTTCTATACGTACTCCCATGGAGCAAGAAGTTTTAAAACCTCCTTGACATTCCGTACTTTATAACTATGAATACTTAACGATGTTTAAATGTTATATAGTGCTATAATTTTGAATATGCTACCAGACTTTATATATCCTTATATATTTTCGTCTTTATTTTCCTTGATATTATTACCACATTTCTATGTATGTTATTATGTTACATTGTTCACTTCTATTTTTTAAAATGTTCTTTTAATAAACTTACTTTTTTGAAACTTTAAAAAAAGTGAAATAGCATGAGAGTTGACCCACCAGGAATAACAGAAAGAGGGAACCATTAGAAAATCTGTGGGGAGGGGCACCACGGATTGGAAGATCCCTATCTACAGGCACAGTTCAGCACACACATAACAGGGGCATTATGAGGGAAGGGAAGTGTACAGGTCTTCGTAAGGACCAAGGGGATTCACAAAGGAGGAGGGAGAGCAAAAGAAAGACAGCATTGGGGAGTTCTGACATTGTGATTCAGAGGGTTACCAACCTCAGGTACTCACTTACTATACATTCACTTGGGCCCATAAACACACTCATTCATATAGGCTAGTAAATACCGCTGGGGTCAATTTATTCTGTTAATACCTGTAAGACAAATTTTATCTGATGATATCTTACCAAACCTCTTGATCCAATGTATTTTCCTCTGGTCAATGGACCATTTAGTTAGCTAAATAGGTGAAATATTACATATAATAAACCTTTATTGAATAACCACGGACTTGGGAGAGTTTAAATTATTTATCTAATAAATTCATGTGAGCCAAGGACCATAATACAGTTAGAAAACCGTCTTTGACAAGGAGAGGAAAAGAAATTAGTTCAATCAGAATAATCGTTAAACAAAATTATTACGATGATAGAACCTGTGCAGGGAGGAAAAGAGAGAACAGTAGATTGACAATACTATACAGAATTATATTTAATTAGTATGGTGCGGAAACCAACCCCTTGGCCAAGGAATTGAGAAGGGCACCTGAGACAGATCAGGCGACCAAAGCTCAGGACAGGATTCAGGACAGGACAGATGACCTCTTCTAAATACGGCACCTGCGCCGCACCCCTCACTGATGCTATTTTCCTCCTCGATTCTTCCACGATGTTCTCTAATATGTGTCTCCTCGATTCTTCCGCAAAATTCTCTAATTAGGAGCCTCCTCGATTCTTCCGATATGTTCTCTAATTAATTGGCTCAAAAGTTCTAAGTCTGGATTTTGGATCTTCTTCTGTATTTTCTCAAATTTCAGACAGCATCTCAGTCTCTCAGCATTCTCCGTCTCTCTGTGGTAACTAATCTAACTAAACTACCTCTATTATACCTTTCTAATGGCATGTACCACCCCTGAATGTTTCGAATTTACGAACTCCTTACTCTGATTGGACAAGGAAAGGGGAGATGATCATCACACCATGCTAAATTAAATACTTCTCTTTAAGCTCATTGTTCTATGTTCCGTCCCCTTAATTTAATTTCCCACCCGTATTAATAAATTAATCAATACAAAGTATACATTTTTATTAAAATTTCTTCTGTTCTCAGGACATCACGCTTGTCTTCAGGACATGTTTCTTTTCTACTTTTGGATGATGTTCACAGCTCCTAGGTCATTTCAACTGCCCATGTGGAGTGGTCCCATGATGCGCAAGCTTCAGTCCTGCACGGAGGCCTAAATACGAACTAATAGAGAGGTCAAAGAAAGAGTGTATTAAAATAAAAAATAAATGATTTCACTGTATACCACTTATCTCTACTCTATTCCCACTTACTTATATAAATCTTTCGCATTAGCATTTTAGTAAACTTACATGGTTTAGTTTCAGCAAGGCATGCACATTTTCATGTGAGTTCCAAGCGGCCATTTTAAAGGTAACTGCGCAGCTGCAAAGATTTCCCTCCAATAAATAGTACGTCATACTGCGTAGATGCAGTAGACGCATGCGCAATGCAGAATCCCGCGTTCAGCGGCCATTTTAGAGACACACGCGTTACTTGTCAGTAATACACATAGGCAAGCTTCAACTGGATTCTGTGTGCGGATTTTCTGGTGCGTTATTAGTATTTACGAACACAATTATTACCGTACTACAAGGTATTTGAGAGGATTGCTTCCGAGCAAGTCTCTTTTAAACGAGTCCTTGCTCCATCAATTGTTTCAATATTTTTTATTTAGAGAATATTAATTTTCACTTTCTTAATCTTGGTATTTTTTATCTTGGTTTCTTAATGTTTGGCAAGTGCCAGAGAGGTCAGGAAAAGGCATGAAAGAGGAAACAATAGTTGGTGGCAAAACAAAAGCTGGCAAACTCTGAAAGAGGCTACCACAGCGTTCAGCAGTGTTAGCCTGCATAGTACCCTCATTCAAGATTCACAAATATCTTCCCTCATCAAAAATGGCGGCAACGTGAATTCCCCTCACATAACAGAAACATCATGGGGCCGAGGCGTGCTGGTAGTTATTGTTATTTCATTACTCGTAATGCCAAGGATTTCATTAGACCCAATGGCTGCGCGAGGCCCTCGGTGGAGTGACTGCCTTTCAGTCGTCTCCCGAAGGGGAAGGACGACTTTAAACTTAATTTTGAACTGTATCACGCTGGCCAGGAACGGGTTTATTATCACATTCAAAGAAGCCCTGAAGTATTACAAAGCCATGGGAAGAAGAGCAAGGAATCAGCGACACTGAGCTCGGGGCTCATCTCAATAAGGTTGACATATTTCACGTGTATTAAAATGAACAGGAACTGCATTTTAATTTGTTTTTTAATCCAACCATGAAACGTGCCTGTCAGCAAGGTACAAGCAGACGCATTTGCATGTTAATAAAAGGAGTGAGGGAAGTGTTGAAATTTAGTGAAAATGCTATCAGGGTTGGATATTGAGCATTGGGTGTTATGAATGGCCAAGTTTAAGACTTAGAATTTTGAAACAAAGTTGGGGCCTCCTTTATGAAAAGTGTTGAATCGCTGTGGTAAAACAGCGATTCAACTGTATCCCTGGGCATGAAAAGCAAGTCTGTTCTGTCTTGGTGTGTGGGCTGAAAGCAAACTCAATCATGGGGATACTTGGGGGCATATTATCAAGGCACGCGATAAAATTATCGCCGCTTTAGCGGCAGAAAACTGCCGCTAAAACGGCGATAATGGGCTTGATAATATGCTCTTTGGAATGCCAATTGAAGCTCATGTTAGACGTCCTTCACATCTAACATGGGCATCAATTGGTATTCCATAGAGCATATTATCAAGCCCATTATCGCCGTTTTAGCGGCAGTTTTCTGCCGCTAAAGCGGCGATAATTTTATCGCCTGGCTTGATAATATGCCCCTTAGTTATTTGTTTTGCAAAACTCAATAAAATACGTTGAACAAAATACATAAACAGTCTACAATTTTTGCATTCATTTTCCCTGTCCTTCTAAAGTCAGAAAAGCTAACAACAACTTTACTCCGCTACAAATCACACATTTGTGCCTCTGCAGCTGGTTTTATTTAGTGCGTTAGGTGCATAAACAGAAAACCTCTAAATCTTACTATTTTCCTGGTTTTGTATTTAATGACAAAACAAGTATTTTCAATTATACATATGAAACAAATAGGCAACACATTCAAGGGTGAAAAAATTATGAGAGAACATTTGTAGGCTACTGGTTCTTAACAATTTGACTTGTGTGGATCCCACTGAATCATTACAGGAAGCTATGGATGCCAACCCAAGCAATTTCTTGGATTTGAACCTTGAAATAACACACTAAAATGCAGTAACGGGCACATAAAAAAATATACAAATTATGAAATTAATATAATTTTTACACAAAAAAATATACAAACAAATCTGAATTTCAATTTTAATTGGAATGGTTAAGCTTTTAACATATGGTTGTATTTCTGAAAGGCGAAATATTATTCTAAGTTGTAGCATATAACTTTCTCTTTTTCCCTCCTAAAGCATGCTCTATTTTTGAGGGCATTCTCCAGTGTATCAATTAGGGCTTCCAATCCTCCATTCTGGATTCGTGTAGTGTACTTACGGTGCTCCTAAAAATCATGCTATTGATACCCAACTTAACTCTAACTTTAGCTTCCAGTTTCATATTCCTTCACATTTACAGAGCATTTAAAAATGTTCAATTTGACAATTCGCATATATAACGATGGCCACGCCCACTGCGGCAGGTAATTGAAATTCAGGATGTGTGCAGGGAATCGTGCTTCCATTCTTTTCAACAATGCCACTGAAGAAGGTAACAAGAAATTCCTGGAACGCGTTTGGCTGATAATGAATATTGATGCCAGTACCTGGATGTTTGCCTGCTTGCAAGTTGTCAAAATAAAAGGCGTTTGTTACCTACCTTCCAGAGGCTTCACTCCTTTGGGTCTTACCTGTTGGATGGATTTGATACGGCTGTTAGCCCAGCCGTGGAGTGATGTCCACCGCTTGTAGCAGGTCGGTGCTGGCGCGCCACGACGGTGCTGGTATCTACGGGAGGAAGACAAGTCTGCCGCCATTGCAGGGTGGTGCTGGCTTGAAGAACGCTTTGACCTCTGGAAAGCGGCGCAGGCTCCATGCCAGGATGGTGCATCTACCCACCAGGGAATTATTGATGTTTTATTCAAGAAAGGACAAGCAGCCCCACATGGGGAATACCGCAGCGCACTACAATGCCCAGAAGGCCACAACGATGGCCACGCCCACTGCGGCAGGTAATTAAAATTCAGGATGTGCGCAGGGAATCGTGCTTCCATTCTTTTCAACAATGTCACTGAAGAAGGGATCAAGAAATTCCTGAAACGCGTTTGGCTAATAATGAATATTGATGCCAGTACCTGGATGTTTGCCTGCTTGCAAGTTGTCAAAATAAAAGACGTTTGTTACCTACCTTCCTGAGGCGTCCTATCTTGAAAGTTTCGGGTGATTCGGCAAGCGGGGGCCGAGAAAAACAGGGGTCCCAAAATGTGTTTTTCCCATGCAATTTTCCATAGGAAACTTGAGACACGGCTACAGCCCGAACTGCTGAACGAAATTACCCCAAATTTAGAAAGAACCATTTTGGTAAATAGTGTAAATCCGTTCAGTAGTTGCTGAGAAAATCCAAAGTAAAAACCTATATATATCTATGGCCGCAGAGGATCAGCGCACCCTCCCGATCACGAGCTTTATGGTAATTGGTTGTCAACACTCCAAACCAGGAAGTGTTGGCAGCCATCTTGTGCCTCCGTAGAACCAAGGCACAAGAAATCAGTGAAACAAAATGCGTAAAACTCGAAAAGGTGGCAGGGTAGGAACACCCTGACCCCCTAGCCCTGCTTAAGGGGCCCCACAACGACCCCCAGGGCCAAAAAAATATATATATATATATTTAAAAAATGGAAAAATCCGCAGAGGATCTGCGGATCCGGCCGCGAAAAAAAAAAAAAGAAGCGCGGTATCCCGCGCTTCGTTGCTGTTTAGCTCCCGGGGGCAATATTGTCGCCACTGAGCTGTGTTGCAGAGTGTTGTAAAAAGGGGCGTACCCTCTGAGCACCTCTCTGCAACGCAGCTCTCTGGCGCATACTGGAGGTACCTGGTGGGCTTGTTGGCCCCCAGGGACCCTCAAGATTGAGGAGGAATTAATTCTCCAACTTAAAACGCGCCACAGGGCGTGTTTGCAGACATGTCACATCAGGCCACGCCCCCTTCCTTCACCATTGTGCAAACACGCCCCGTGGCGAGTTGTAAGTTGGGGAATTAATTCTCTTTCAATACTGAGGGTCCCTGAGGGCCAACTAGCCCAACAGGTATCTCCAGTATGCGCCAGGGAGCTGTGTTGCAGACAGTTGTTCTGAGGCCACGCCCCTTTTTACACCTCTCTGCAACGCAGCTCTTTGACGCTTACTGGAGGTACCTAGTGGGCTAATTTGCCCCTAGGGACCCTCAGGATTCAAGGGGACTTAATCTCCCAACTTAAAACGGCCACAGGGCGCGTTTACACAGTGGTGAAGGGAGGGGACGGGGCCTGAGGTGACATGTGCAAACACGCCCAATGGCGCGTTTTAAGTTGGGGAAAAAATTCCCCTTCAATCCTGAGGGACCCTGGGGGCCAACTCGCCCACCAGGTGCTTTCAGTAAGTGCCACTGCGCTGCGTTGCAGAGAGGCGATCTAGGCCGTGCCCCTTTTTACACCTCTGTGCAACGCAGCTCTGTGGCACTTACTGAAGGTACCTAGTGGGCTAGTTGGACCCCAGGGACCCTCAGGATTCAAGGGGACTTTATCCCCCAACTTATAAGGCCCACAGGGCGTGTTTGCACACATGTCACCCCGTGGCGCGTTTTAAGAGGTAGTTTTAATCCCTCTGCCCTATTATGTACTAGGGGCTTACAGAGGAGGTCATGCTAATCACAGGGGTACCCCAACGCATAGCGTTCCCTAGTGTATGTAGGTGTTTTCACTGTATTCTAAGTGTCTTTTAGCATACCACTGGCTCTAGGGCTGGTTAGTCAGAGCCAGTTAACACCAGTACCCGTCTGAAAAAGTTGTGGGCACAGGATGATTTTGTAACAAGGCCTCTTTCTGCTCCTCTGTTGGTTCATTGTGCACATGTCTTGATTCTTCCTGCACTTTTCTTTGTCTTTGAGGACTTCTGTTGCTTCTTTCTGCATTTCTTTTTTTTTCTTTCTGTGCATTTTTTCTTCTTTCTTCACATGTCCTACCTCTGCAGGCATAGTTAGAAACTAGCATTTAAAAACCCTTTGAAATTCACTTAAAAAAACATAGGTTTCAGTTACGTTAAAGTTAGAAATTAGCATTTAAAAAACCTTTGAAATTCACTGAAAAAACCATAGGTTTCAGGCAGGGTATAGCTAGGAATTAGCATTTAAAAAACCTTAGAAATTCACTGAAAAAGCCATAGGTTTCAGGGGCGTTATAGTTAGCTGGACATTTCACTCGTACAAAACCATTGAAATTCCCCCGTTATAGTTAGTTCAGCTAACTATAACTCGTGCGCCCGCAATGCACTGCTGATGACGTCAAATATTACATCACTCATGACATGGTCAGTGATATCACTCATGACATGACTGATGACATCTCAAATGACAGCACTGATGACATCACTATGGAATTAAAAAAACATACAAATTCACTGAAAAAACAAAGGTTGCAGGGACATTATAGTTAGGCTCAGGTTTCACTTGTGCAAAACCAGTGAAATTCAGTAGTTATAGTTGGCTGAACTAACTATATCTCACGCCCCCACAAGGCACTGCTTATGACCTCACATATTGCATCACTCATGACATGGTCAGTGAAATCACTAATGATAACATAAATGACATCACTAATGACATCTTCCAATAATTGTGAATGTTTTAAAAAAGTTTATGAGTGTTAAATATATATACCAAGGAGTATTGGTGAACAGTGGGTGTATGAGTGTTTGTATGGATGATTCGGTGGGTGCATGACTGACTAAATAAGAGAGTGATTATGTGCCTCAGTGAATGTATGGGTGAGTGACTGGTTGTATGAATGTCTGTATCAGTCTGTCAGTATCTAAGTGACTGAATTGGTGTGTGAAGGGCATGTGACTCGCTGTATGGGTGAGTGATTGGTTGTCTGAGTACCTGTATAGTTGTCAGAGTGTCTGTGTGAGTGGGTGAGGTGGTGTGTGACTGCCTGAATGGATGAGTGAGTGGGTGAGTCAGTGGCTGTATGGGTTAGTAAGTGTGTGTGTGTGTGTGTGTGAGGGGCTGTAAGGCTGTCTGGTTGAGTGAGTGAATCTGTCAATCTGAAATGAGTGAGTAACTGGGTATGTGAAAGGTAGTATAAGTGAGTGATGTGGTATATAAGTGACTGTATGGGTGAGTTAGTAAATGTAAGAGTGGTTGTATGGGCGAGTGAGTATGTGTTAGTATCTGTATGAGTGGGTTGTGTATCTATATGGGTGAGTAAGTGGCTGTGTGATTGACTGTATGGGTGAGGGACTAAGTGTGTGAGCAGCTCTATGGGTGTATAAGTGGATATGTCAGTGGCTGTAAAAGTGAGTGAGTGGGTGTATGAGTGGCTATATGGGTCAGCGAGTGAATGTGTGTGTAGATCTATGAATCAGTAAGTGGGTGTGTAAGTATTAGTATGGGTCTGTAAATGGTTGTGTGGGAGTAGGTGTATGAAAGGTTCTATGGGGTGTGAGTGGGTGCTTCAGTGATTCTGTGGATGAAATCACAAGTGACGTCATTTGAGATGCCATCAGTTACATCACTGATCATGTCATGAGCAGTGTAATATATGAGGTGATAAGCAGTCAATTTCAAGGGACGGCAGAGTTATAGTTTTGTATGAATGAAACCCGAGCCTAGCTATAACGTCCCTGTAACCTTTGGTATTTTTGTTAATTTTGTACGTTTTTTTCATTCCATTTCCTATCTATAATGTCTCTGTAACCTTTGACTTTTTCAGCGAATTTCTAAGGATTTTTAAATGCTGATTCCTAACTATAATGTCCCTGTAACCTTTGTTTTTTGTGTGAATTTCTATGTTTTTTTAGCTAGTAGTTTACTCTGCAGACTGGTGGAGAAAAGGGCGGGGCCGCCGACCAGCTATCAGCAATCCGGCTCTCTGGAACTTATTGGAGGTAACAGAGGGAGTTCCTGGCCCCCAAAGACCCTCAGCATCGAAGGGGACTACATCCCCAACTAGCAGTGCGCCAGGAGGTGCATTTGCAGATTGGTGGAGAAAGGGAGCATTGCCCCCGAAGACCTTTCAGCAATCCAGCAATGTGGGATTTACTGAAGGTAACAGGAGAGGTAGTTGGCCCCCAAGGACCCTCTGGAGCCAAGGTGACTTCATTCCGCAACCAGCAGTGCACCAGGAGGCACGTTTGCAGACTGGTGGAGAAATGAGGCATTGTTTGGGAGGTTCCTGATAACGTTTGGGCCCGGTGACACTGGACCTGCTGCACCATTTAAATCAATCCGTTTTTAATTGCAAGGCAACTGCAATTGTGACGACCTGTAGAGTAGTAAAATACAGCAGCATTAGATTCCAACAACTTTTGGACCTGGTGCCACTGTACCTGCTGCATCTTTCAAATCATGACGCTGTTGTCTGCAACGTAACTGCACTTGTGACTACCTGTTTAGTAGTAAAATATAGCAATTTTAGGTATTTAGTGGGATATCTAGAGCTTTAGTTCCCGGTGTCACTGTACCTGCTTCACCATTGAAATCATGAACCTGTTGTCTGCAAGGTGACTGCACTTGACTGTTTAGTTTTATATTTTAGCAATAATCTGGGTTTAGTAGGGGGCACTAGAGCTTTTGGCCCTGGTGCCACTGCACTTGCTGCATCATTCAAATCAAGTCCCTTTTAACTACAAGGTAACTGCAATTGTGACTGCCTGTTTAGTAGTCAAATATAGCAATACTATGCGTTTTTAAGGAGTTCTTACAACTTTTGGGCCCAGTGCTACTGCACCTGCTGAACCATCCAAATCCTGACCCTATTGTGTACAAGGTAACTGCACTTGTGGCTGCCTGTTTAATAGCGATATATAGCATGGCTCTTGTATATTAACTTAATTTCTAACGTACAGTGTTTATTGCAACATTTAGAATTTGAACATAATGACCCAATAGATTAAGTTGGAAAAATACATTTGGTAATACTTACAACATGCAAAGAAAGGTACTGAGGCATGGAAAGGAAATGCCACAAAATTTCCTAGGCTGCATCATCTGTTAACACAACTAAGTAATAAAAAGAAAGCATTCCAGTATACTGTTAGAAGCTGTCTGCCTTTTTTTTGTGGGAAGACATCTTATCTTGACAGTGAATGGGGCTTAAGCAGTGTGAACAGCTTTAGTAGAAGTATCGTAAATGGATGCAGCCAGGGGAAGGGAACAGTAATAAAATGTAACACACAAAAGCGAATGATCACAGTAATTCGCTATGTGAACTGATAAGAACCCCTTTTTAAGATAAATTAAATACAAGAGATTTCACCGCAGGCAAAACCTAAAAAGTGCAGGAAAGATAGGAGAGAAAGTATGGGGCGGTGAACGGCCAGGCTGTAGCTGCAGAGCACTAGCAGAAAGAAATAATGAAGAAAAGAAGCATAGGGCGGGCATGGTAGAGGGAGCAGTGTAAGAGCGGGGTGATGATAATAAACAGATGGGGGACAGGGAGGAAAGCCATGCACTCTCCTGGAGTACTGAAACAGAAATAAAAAAAATGGTTCCTCAGGTGAGCAGTGGAAGGCTATAAGACAATCAATCACAAACATGGTGAACCAGAAATGCTACTGGGGCACAACAAACACAAGACGGGGGGTGCATTGATTAGGAAATCAGAAACTGAGATAGACAGTAAAGCCATCCCGTCATGAGCTAGGGAGGAACCCAACACCCACTCTGTATATTGTGTTGTAGACAAATGGGGCCTCATTTACGAGAAGTGGCGCATCGCTGCGTGAAAGCAGTGATGTGCCACTTCTCAGTGCACCCTCCTTGCGATACAAATGATGCGTCATATTTAAAATATGACGCATCATGTCGCAAGGAAGGACAGATACGTCAGTATAACTGACGTATCTGTCAGTGCAAAAAGTGGCGCATTGCTGGAGTTGTGACGGAAGCCTGACGCAACTCTAGCAATGTTCCTTTCACATGGTGCAAGCCCCATGTGAAAGGGCCTGCGTAACCCTTACGCCTGCCATGAGGCAGGCGTAAGGTTTTGACGCATTGGCGTCCTAGAAGTGGCGCAGTAAAATCTCATAGATTTCGCTGCGCCACTCCTACGACCCTTTCTTGCGGGGGTACGCCCACCCTGCAAACATTATACCTGGTGCAGGTATAATGTAGCGCTGGGGTTTACGAAGTGACGCATCTACCTAGATGCATCACTTCATAAATATGGCGCAATATGGCCCATGTTTTACGCCACAGGTGCGTCACAAAAAGTGACGCGACGGTGGCGCAAAAGTGACGCAGGGGCTCATAAATGAGCCCCATGGTATTTACCAAAAGAGAGCTATTGCTGTCTCTAAGGCGTGACCTAACGAACCCTCATCAGGAGTGAACACTCACATCAATAATACAGAATCGCATGGTCATTTTCTTCCTGCCTAAAAATATAAAAATGCGGAGAACATCACAATGTGCTTATTCATTCATGCATATTCATTTTCTCTTTTGATTGTCATTCCCTTACAAACAGTGTCAAGAAATTCCTTTCACAGAGTAGTATTACCAGGTTCTATGGAATTACCGCACTTACCACATACTACCGTCTACTATATAATATGCAGATTTTAGCAGCAAAAAGTGATTCTAGCTCAAATGAATCACAAAGTTCCAAAACTATTTAAAAGCAGCCTGGTGCTCGCAGTGGCAGAGTTTTGAAGTTTAACTGCCCATCTTGCCTGTTGCTGATCTTTGCAATCAGATGTTAAACTAGTACTAATGAGGTCACACTTTTACCTAGATAGTAATAATGTATGCTAAAACAACAAAGTAGTGAATAATTAATAATAAATAAAATAGTCAACCCTTCAGCATAATTTGGTTCACCACTACTGCGTATATCTGCAGCTCTTGCTATTATTCAGAACTTTTTTTAATTTCCTCACAATGGTGCACATTAACTTTAACATTCTATTTTATTCTTGTGCATGCCTTATGCGATTCGCACATCTACTGATGAATTCAGAGACTCGCAAATTGAGTGTAAACCACAAATTCACAAACCTTTTAAAGACTACTCCTAGAAACCTGCAACTGTGCCGGTGGGAAGAGCTTTACATGTGTGCAATAGCAGACATGGGATATTTATTAAGAAATGGTGATGATCTGTTACAAATATAGGGCAGAGAATTGTAATATAATAACACAGTTTTCCCGTTGTTTTTGAGCACGAGAAAACACAATTAGACAAAGTAAACAGTAACAAATCAGAAGCACACACCTTGTACAAGGTCATTAATAGATTATCCAAGGAGACTAGAGAAATAATAAGCAGAACAGAAACTTTTTCAATGTACCTTACACAGTCCATGGGTTTGAATTCTCTTTAATTTGTAATAAGTGTACTCAGCGGCATGTGTCTCCTCATTGGCTGTAAGGCGGCAGTGGCTTTGACCGTCAGCGAGCAGTTAGAGACATGCCCCATAGCTGGGGAGTTTGTAATTAGATTCATCTCTCGTTCAACGCACAGTCCCAGCGTGTGGAGCAGGATTCATAAAGCAGTTCTCATCCTCGCTCTGCCTCCAGAATCCTGGCTGGGGATGCTTAGACATTGTCTCACTTTTTAATTGCCTTTCTCATTACCTGTGAGACCCAGAGGACATTCTAATGATATCTGCTCTTCCTCAGCAATCTTCCCCAGCTAACAAATCCGATTTCATATTGAACCTTGTATTTCCAAGCTGGAGCAATGATCAGCCTCTTACTGCTCTAATGAGCTTGCTTATTGATTTGGGGACCCGCTACCCCTTTTTCGGCTCTTTGGCAAGCATGTTACATTTCTGTCAAGAGATCACTGTTGTGTTGCAGTACAGAGAAATTCTCTTTCTCAGAATTGCTTTAGGGCCAAGGAGTAGGCAGAGTAAAGCTAATTATATGTTTCCACATCTTGTTTTCTCTTTAAAACATCTGCCTTGCGTGTTTTATTATTTTGCCATGGTAGAGTGATTATGTTTGCAAAAGAGATGCATGGCACATACGCACCTTTACTTCCATATATTTATTAGTTAAAATGTTTTGAATACTTCTGATTTTTTGAACATGCCCAGTTGAAGTGCCAGTGAATCTTTGGAAAAATCAGTCTGCCCTGACAGTCCTTCCCTCATGAGTTGAAGATTGTAATGACCTTGACGAGTGCCACTTTGTCTCCTTAAAGCCAGGCTCAAGAGAAAATGTTGCTGCAGTTGAGAGTTCCGGCCTTTGATGTGGTTGGAGTAGAGGGATCCCAATATTGCTGGTGTGGAGCATACATCTAAATAGATGCCTGTCTTCAAGCTTTCTTCGAAGGCTGTTGGGGTTTTCTGCTTTCTCAGATCAGTACTTTATACCAGAATATTTCTCTACCTTTATATATCTATCTGCCGCTGACCCATGAATTGCGTTGTATTTCAGCATTTATATAGCGCTTACTATCCATATGTGGGGCACTAAAGCACTTGCCTACATGGGCAGCAATCTACCCATTTGGAATGGCTTTATCTTTAGTTTTTGACCCTATGCGTGGAAGTGTTTCCATGTCATGAGTGATGACTACCTAAGTGCGGGTATTGTGTTATGGGACGCAGCACTTAGCAGTGTGGTGGATGAAGCAGTATGCGAGATAGACACACAGTTTATGGTCTTTAGTAAGCATGTAGTTTTGAGAAGTTCTGCAGGTCCCTTTATAGTACTTCTTCTGATCATAGCCTAATACGCTGGTTACTGCACTGGATTGCCCAATCTGATATTTTACTTATTAGTGTTTGTCCCTGGACAGGCATGGTTGGAGAGAGGCGTGGTAGAAAAATCTGAAAGGATGGGCTTTGTTACTATCAGCCCATAACTGAGTGTCATTGTGAGAGGTAAAGAAGTGGTCATAATGTGCGGCTAGTAATAGTGTGTGACTAGTCGGGACCTGCCGTGGTCATCTAGTTGAGTCTACAGATTTACCAGCAGTAAGTGAGACCTCTTCAGTTATTCCATTCCCGGTCAGTTGGTGATGCCTGGTTTATTGGCTGATACAGTACTGGGTGATGAACAAGACCCATAGCAGATTTGTCTTGTGTGTGTGTAAGAGGATTGACCTATAATTCGCTACCAATCACTGAATGCTATGGTATTAGCATTAGTATGGGTCAGAAAGGAGGTTATATATAAATTGACAATACTATAAAATACTCATGCTAACAATATGCCAGTCTTATTAGCCTCCCTGGATATAGAAAGGAATGTGCTGGGTAGGTTGTCCCATACATTTGGGTTGTAAACTGTAGATCAATCCTGAAGATGCTATCATCTTTATGGGTTCAATTGCAGGTTTGTGGGATGATGTAGTTATCTTGCAAATAACTATGTTTTCAACTGCCTTTCGAAGTATATATGCTCTTGGATAATCCAAATATTTGCTGGCAGTGAGTTCCTAAGCTTTTTAGCTTGTACGGAAAAACAGTGTCTCCTATGGATTTCTTGTGGTAAAGTAGTATGATGATCTATGGTGCCAGCCATGTCCAGATTTGTTTGTATTACTTGAACTTAAGTTGCCAGTATAGTGGTCCTTTTTCAAAAGAAGCTCTGTAAAGAATGCAGATTAGTTAAACACGGTCCATCTAAACTATAGCTAGCCAGTGGAGTGATTGCAGGGCTGGAGTCATGCCTTCTCTTGGGTGAAGGCAAAGAAATCTATGATCACTGAGGAACAAAATTTGCATCGTCGTCTAGGACTGCCAATGTAGGCTCATTAGTGTGGGAATTGTGATGCTTCTGAATGGTCAACTGCAACTATGTGCAACAAAGCGATGTTACGCTATTTATTATGGTATTACTACTTATAGAGTTACTTATAGCTAACTGCTTTTTGCTGTTTAACCTACCCTATCTCAATAATGTCAATGGATTAATGAATAAATAGAATCACTTTTAATCATTTTTGAATATGAACAGAAAAAAAAAATTGCACTATAATGTTAAATTGAGTCCCAGAACTTAGCTGCAGCAATAAACCTGTCACTGTAAGTAGCATCCACACCATTGGGACAGTAGGAAGAAACTGACATTCATTGCTTTGCTAGGTATATCACAACAGAATAAACAACATATATACTGGTGGATAGCCCTGGGGACAACAGCCTTAGTCTTTGAGATCACAATGCAGTAAATCAGAAGAAGTCTAGTTGCTTCAGTATAGAGGTGTATGACAGGCTGCCCCACTTACCTGCCCATCTTCTCAAGTAAGAGTCTGTGATCCTGTGTGAAACTGAACAGGAGTAGCAATGTGGATGCTCCATGGAACTGAAAACACTGACAGTAAAATGGAGGGAAGGGGAGGTGGACTCAGACCTCAAAAGAGCAGCACAACAAAAGTTGAGGAGGAGGAAGAATAGCAAGGAAGTGGAACAAGCGGCAAGGGAGGAACAAGTCCTGGCAAAGGCGGTCACCACCAAAGGTCAAAAGGATGCCACCACCCAAGAGATGTTAATGGCAGATGGTCAGTGGGAACATGAGTAAGACAGTGTACCCACTGAGACATCAGAGGGGGAGCACTGCCAGCAGAAAGTCGAGGGGCCCCCTGGACATGCCCATGTCAAGAGAAAGTCATCGAGCTGTAATGCCGCAATCCAAGGATAGGCCACTACCAGGCAAGTACCAAGTGGGGAGAAATCTGTGTAGGGAGGAAATGGTGCTCATGAAGAGGGTGTGAATAGGGATGACTGATGGATGATGTAAAATAAAAGGATAACTTGACTTTTCTTGATTCCCTACGTGAATGCATGCCAGCATTGTAATTCTTTTGTTTTGCTTTTTTTCCCATTTGGGCGAGGCCCAAAGAACACAATGTGTGTGTTTACAGGAATGAGGGCAACCCACATTAATATATTTTTTGAAGGCAAAGAAGTAGCTTAAACAGAGGGAAAGATGAAAAGAGGGAAAAGAAAGGAAGAAACAAAAGAAAATCAGGAATATTAAAAGAAGAAAAGGTAAAGTAAACTGTTCATAAGTGTGAAACAAGAAGCCAGAGCAAGCAAAAGGAATAAGAGAGAGGCAAAGATTATTAGTTTTACCGATTTAAATTTGATAAGATTTACCTGCTTTCTCCCAAGGCTGGAAGCACTCCTGGATAACTGAGTTGACTAACAACAACTGAATTGAGGGCGCACCTACTGACTCTTGGAAAGAGCCTAAAGTGAAAAAACAACTGACCACTTCTAGGTTGACATGGTCGTGCTTGGGTAGGCTGCTAATTATATTGCCTGCAGTGTTTTGCACAGGCTACAAGAGATACAATATTTCTTTTCTTTAGCATCCACATACATTGAGGTTGCCATAGTGCAGTTTTGACTGTATCGATATATTAATGCCTGGATCACGGTGTTGCATTGTAATAAAAGGTAGAAATGATTTCAAGGTCTTTAACTAAAACAAAAGGGTTTTAGACAAGTTAACAATAGGTTATTCAAAATACAGTGCCTAATTGTTGGGCCCTGACAAGGGAACCTGAGAAAGACAAACCCAATGTGGTCATTTGGTGCTCTGTCTTCGAACGGTTAAGTTTCACGAAGTTGGTCATCATCCACCACTGCAGCAATGATAAGCAATCTGCCATCAAGGAAGGACATTTAAATGGTCTGTCCCAATTGACATACCAGGTCACGGATCATACTTGTTAAACCGGGCCCGATTCACAGAACTAACTTAAGACAAAATCCTAAACTTACTACCATTTTGGTATTCACAGAAGGCACTTACTCATTTTGATATTCACAGAAGACACTTACTCATTTCGGTATTCACAAAAGTTAGGAGTCCTGTGGTAAATAAAATTCATTACCGGGACTTAATTTGATACAGAAACATAATAAAATAGCTCAGTAAAATAAGAGGCAGAATCTGTGGTATTAGAGGTTCGGAATGGGCTTTATTCCAATGATCGATTATAATCGGTTGCTCCAAGTTCCATCACCACGGAGGTTCAGGAAGTGAAGTACATACTTTATTGACAAGAAATGATTTTTATAGAACATACATTACAATGAAACGAATGCGGTAGGCGTAACAATTGATAAGGAAAATGACGATTCATATGCGTAACCGAAAATGGGTGTAATAAGGAGTAAAAAGAAACATAATTGGTTATGATGTCATATATAGGTGGATCTATAAGATAATACTTGGCATAGATGCGCGCGCAGCAGCATGACGTGTGATTGACGTGCAACTAGGGGGTGAAGGGGACTTGACATTTAGCTCTACATGTGGAGACGAAAAGTCTGGGGGGTCAAGTCAACCTAATCCCAAATCATATCTAACATCCTATGTTTAAAGAACTATGTTATCCACAAAAGAAGGACTCTCGGACAGAATCTATTCTATACTGACTGTGCGTGCGTGTACAAGCGTCTAAGTGTCTACACTAGATGCGAGGGGGTAGGAATATTCCATGGTAACAGGGCTATGAATTACTTGCATAAAGACAGAGAAGCCGAGCCTTTTGCTCGGTAGCTGGAGGAATGTTTACTTAAACTACTAGACAGGAATGCATCGGCTGAGGGAGTGAAGCAGATAACTCGAAGGTGAAATACAGTTCTTGGCAGAGAATAGGCTGATGTCAGGCTTCGTGAGCCGCGCAGAGAATGAGACAAAGTTCATGGTCACGGATGCAGGCTCAGACTGGAGTTTTCAGAAACAGAAGGCAAGAGGAGTTTGATGACAGAATCAGGGCCTACTTGCCTGGACTGTAAAATGGCATAAGTGAACCATATAAAACCGGTGGCCTTTCATACTTAGGAATGGAATATCCGGCCTATTCATGGCGGATCTGACAGAGGACATGTTGACGGTGGACGCACATGTGTTTGCGTCTTCATAACTGGAACTGGAGGGAACATACATGTACTTGTAACATGCACATAGAACCGTTGGGGTCCAAGATAGGGGACATAACTGACCAGAAAAATCCATATTTCCACATTCCCTCCTTGTCCCCTACTTGCCCGTTAAGAGATATCAATCTTCATCAATCCATTGATCTGTTCGTATAACATCATTTGTTCTTCTTTCTTCTTCCGTGACGAATGAAATCTTGGTGGTGGAATACACGATGTGGCACACAGACCACAGATCGCTGGTCCACATTGTAGACATAGACAGCAACTGAATAGTATGAGAAGGCCAATACCTAGGAAGGATAGAACTCTCCATCCCCAGGCTGATATCACACTCCAAAACCAACCGGACCAAGTCCAAGTGCCTGGGTTCTGGTGTATCTGGCTTACAATCTTATGAAGGCGAGTTATAGCTTTATATACAGATGGCGAATTTTCTGGTATGAATACGCAGCAGCTGGATCCGATGACCCTACAAGCTCCGCCCCTATCAGCCAGGATGACGTCAAGGACAAGACGATTTTGAAGCACAACAATCCGCATAGCAGACTGCTCTTCTGTTAAATTGCCTAAGGCGGAAATAGTTTCATTCACTACTGCTTCAAGGGTTCTAGTTAATCTACGTATCAGCTTACTATTAGTAACAGTACCTATATAGGGAAAGATGCCTTTATTAAAATCTACGTACTTGTCCCATGCCGTCTCAGTATAATCGACAATTGGGAGATCTCTCCGCTCTCTGTTGTGTACTAAATGAATATTTCTATAATAATCAGGAGGAGCTAGGAAAACAGGTGGCAAAAGGAATGCAATGTAGCAGGTACCATCCCAATCTAGAGGTAGACGCATATATGCGGTCTGACCACATATAAAGTAGGAGTGGCGATAAGCTCTAAATGAAGATTTGCCTTGATCACTGAATTCTACTGTAGTAGTGCATTTACTATGGCCCATATGTATGGAACCAACCTTTCTTACACACAATTTACCCTTCGCTGGGAATACTGACATGGTTGGTAAAACTAGTTCAACTTCGGATTTGACATTTAGAATCATGAGATTAGGTGTAAAGTTACCTAATCCATATACTTCATTTTCTAGATCAGTTCCTGTTCCTTTGGGGCGACCCTCCTTGTCAGGGTAACAGACCTTGAATAAAACTAGGTTCAGATTTCCCCATACCCACTGGTCTTGATAAACTGCTGTGTCTGAGTCTATGGAATTCATTAAACTAAACCACGCTCCACAGGAGCCATTATGTGTAAACGGATGTGGAAAGAAAGGCAGGACTCCTTCATAATTCTGATAGGGAGGGAGCCGGCCACACACCCAACAATTAGTTGCATTATTAGTCTGATGGGAATGATGTAACATACTAATGAAAGTGTTATTGCGCAGCGCAAGTCTATAAGACAATTCATGCGGAGGTAAGTCACTAAAAGAATGTTCAGCAGTAACATTGTAAACATTTCTGGCAATAGGGTAATATATGTGCAACAATATACTTGTAGTAATTATTAAAAGACTTAAGAAAAACAAGATTAATAATGTCACTATGCAATGGCTACGCAGTGATTTACAATACGCCTGTCGTTTCATCATTTTTCGCGACTGTCCATGATTCAGGTCTAGGGGATACATGTCGGAGACAGATTCAACCGCTTCACCTAGGAGAGGACTTAAACAATCAAATCGTCCGACGGTCTAGGCCTTAATTTTAGTTTATAGAGTTCTTTACTGTCGGCCTCAGCCAGAGGTAGTTTTGAGTCAATTGGTGAAGACACACGAGGTGGTCTATTTACATCTGCAGGAAGTCCATGAAATTTCTTGATATGACTTGAATGAATCCATCCTTTTCTGCCTTCAATCTTCACGGCTGTCCTTGTGGTCAGCAGGACCAACTGGGGTGTCTTCCACCTGGGCTCCAGCTGAGTCTTTCGGTCGAAATTTCTCACAAGCACAAGGTCCCCCGGAACTACGTCATGGGGTTTCACCTCAGTGTTGTCGGGAAAGGCTGCAGCTACCTGTGAACGACAAGATTGTAGTGCAGACATCAAGGAAGCCAAGTAATCTGTCAGCATATTACAGTCAATATCAGTTATTTTGCGTGGTATAGGCGTCCCCCACATATTTGGTGGTCTGCCGAAGATCACCTCATACGGGGATAGCCCTGTTCGAGAGTGTGCTACCATTCTCATGTAAAAGAGTGCAACTGGTAACGCTACTACCCAGTCGACACCTTTCTTTCTGCATATTTTGGACAATCTGATTTTCAGTATCTGATTATGTCTTTCTACGAGACCTGCTGCTTCGGGGTGTCGGACACAGTGGAATTTCCACTGATAACCTAACAGAAGTGAAACATGTTTCATTAGTTCGGATGAGAACGGCTGGCCGTTATCTGAGTGAACAACACGTGGTAAACCGTATCGTGGGAAGAATTCTCGAACTAACTGTTTGGCAGTAGTCGGGGCAGTGTAATCTGAAACCGGGTATGCCTCCGTCCAACGGGACAGAGCGCAGACAACTACGAGAACATATTTGAATCCTCGACATCGTTCCATCTGAATATAATCCATCTGGAGTACTTCAAAAGGGTGATTAGGAGGATGAAATCCACCTTGTTCTACGGGAACACTTTTTCCTGGGTTGAACTGGCAACAGATCATACAGGTACGGACCTTTTGTTTGGCTGCTGCTCGCAAATGTTTATTGAACCAAATGTGTTGAATGCTATCTAGCATAGCTTTTTCTCCTAGATGTGCTGGACTATGTATAGTGTTAACTATAACTTGGACCATTGAATCAGGAAGGAACCACACAGACTTTTCCTTCATCATCCATCCTTGGTCCGTTTGGATCCCTCCTAATTCAGTCCATTTCTTTATTTCGTCTGGTGTAGCATGTGTCTGGATGTCAATCACGTCAAGAGTAGGATCTTTAACTGTCATACAATGTGTCGGCATCGGGACTATTGTCTTTGTCATGTCGGATGTTTGAGTTTGAGCAGTCTGTTTAGCTGTTCTGTCGGCTAGATCATTGCCTTGAGAAATGATATCAGTAACCTTCGTATGAGCCTTACATTTCATAATTGATATTGCAGTGGGCAGATGTATTGCATCTAATAAGGCATGAATGAGGGGTCCGTGCTGAATGTGGGCACCGTGGGAAGTTAAATAACCTCTCTCTCGCCATAGCACGCCGAAGTCATGTACAACTCCGAATGCATAACGTGAATCAGTGTATATGTTGACTTTTTTATTTGTGGCTTGAATACAGGCTTGTGTCAGAGCGATAAGCTCTGCGGCTTGAGCTGACAAGATATTTATGCGATCAGTTTCAATTATTTCAGTGTCTGTTGTGACTGCGTAAGCAGCCACCAACTCTCCTGTATTTGTTCTCATACATGAACCATCTACATACAATGTCAGGTCTGGGTCTGACAATGGGACATCGGTTAAGTCTTGTCTAGGTTTCGTCGTTATTGTAATAACTTCAATACAGTCATGGGCTAGTGGGTCTGTTCCGGTTACTGGCAAAAGTGTGGCAGGATTCAATGTGTTACAGCGTCTGATTTCTATATGTGGCTGAAACAATGTTAGTTCGTACCCAGTGAGTCGCGCTATAGTCAAGTGTTGTGTTTGCGTTCTATTTACAAGAACCTCTACTGCATGTGGTACTTGAACTGTCAATGGATGTCCTAACACTATGGCGTCGCTTTGTCTGATTGCTAAAGCTGTTGCTGCCACTGATTTTAGGCATGCAGGCAAAGCCTGGGCTACGAGATCTAATGTACTAGAAAAATAAGCACATGGTTTGTGTGCTCCTGCTTGTTCCTGTGTGAGTACTGACAAGGCAGTACCTTCGCGTTCTGTAACAAAGAGTGTAAACTGTTTTCTGTAACATGGCGTTGCTAAAACAGGTGCTTGACATAAAGCTTTCTTTAGGCTTTCAAAAGCTTGTGTATGTTCCTGAGTCCAAGGGAGAACAGTCGACGTGGCTGCCTCCTGTGTTGTCAATTGAATGAGTGGTTTTGCTAGAAATGCATACTGAGGGATCCACTGCCTGCAATATGAAGTGAGGCCTATGAAAGCCCGCACCTCCTTTTGTGTCTTGGGTATTGGCATGTTAGCTATTAACTGAATGCGGTCGGGTGTAAGCTGCCTTCCCTCCTTGGACAGCGAGTGTCCAAGATAAATAACTCGCTGGACACAGAATTGCAGCTTAGAAGGGGACACCTTGTGCCCCTTTTCGGCTAGAAATTGTAAAACTGTCAGTGATGCTTTTTCACATTCTGGTTCGCTTCTCGCGGTGATCAGCAGATCATCGACGTATTGAAGCAGAGCAGTGTTAACTGGCATGTGGATACTGTCGAGTTCTCGTTTCAGTGCTTGGCTATAGGTGCTGGGGCTTTCTGTAAATCCTTGAGGTGCGCGTGAGAATTTAAAGCTACGCCCATTTAAACTAAATCCGAACAAATATTGGCTTTCCGGATCTATTGGGACGCTGAAAAAAGCATTCTTGAGATCGATTACAGTAAAGAATGTCGCTTCGGAATCAATAGCTGTCAGTAATGACGAGATATCTGGGACCACAGGAAATTGTGGCACAATGCATTTGTTTAATTCGCGCAGATCAATAACCAATCGATATACTGGCGGGGCCTTTGGATCTGTTCGTTTAAGAATCGGAATTATCGGTGAATTACATACATTGGAGTCTGTTTCTACAACTACTCCTTGGGTAATGAGCTCGTCAATGATTTGTAGTAAAGCCACTACAGCATCTGGTGGTAACTTGTATTGTCGCATTCGTGGTAGCACCACTCCTGCCTTTAATGTGACTCGATATTGTGTAATATTCATGCATCCAACATCAGTAGGGCCTTGTGCCCATAGATGTGTAGGTAAAGTCTGCAGTCGGGGATCCATGTCTCTAGACACATAGTGACCTTTAAAATCACGTAAAAACAACCTTACTCCTTCCGGAGAACAACATATTATAGCTCCTAGAGCTTTCAGTGTTTTTATTCCTAACAGATTTTCTGGACATGATTTAGTAAGCAATAAATCTGTAGTTCGGGTCAAAGGTCCTATCGTAAGTGGAAGAGGCTGTGATACTTCATTAACAATAGGTTTTCCTGAAAAACCAAGGGAAATATTCTGTGAGCCTGAGAGGGGTGCCCCTGGAACTTCACTACGTTTTATTGTTGTTCGACTTGCCCCTGTATCGAGTAAAAATTTTCTATCTTGGCCTAATAATTCACTATGTACATAAGGTCCTTCTTGATCTACAGGGATCTCGATAAGGGGTAAGTCAACTTCCCTCTCCAGGCTTGTTCATGCGTATCGTTGATAATCAGGATAGTCGTACTGTGCGGTCTGGTACAGTTGTCGTGTCGTGGTTTGTGTGGCAGCAACAGGCAGCGCTGGTGCAGCCGGCACAAACTGTATAGACTGTTGTGAAGCTGGCATGGACTGTGCATGCTGCGGAGCTCCTTGTTCATTCTGATCCTGTCTAGGTGGCCGTGGTCTTTCTTGTGTTTTACCTATGGTGATATTATGTTTCAAAACTGGACAATCGTGTACGTAATGACCTGGTTTCTTACAATAATTGCATGTCCCTTTTACAGGTCCTGCTGAATCACCGGAATGTGTCATACCCTTTTTATATCCTTCAGCTGGAACTGTCTGAGAAACTAGCATTTTCATTTTCGTGTCTTTCATGCGTCTGTGTTCATGTTCTTGTTCCTCTCTAATTCTATTGTGATGGTACTGTAACATTTGTAACATTTGTGATGGAGTGTTACCTTGCCAGGTACTTTCGAATTTTAATACTCTATTCTTTACTTGGGGCAGAGCATTTTCTACTAATTTTGTTACAAACAGATGTGGGTATGATTCGCTACTTGCTTTTAGGCCACTATTTATACCAAAACATTTTTCAAATCGGGCATAGTAATCACTAGTGTCTTCATCTTGCTTCTGCTTACAGGCTGAAATTGTACCCCAATCTTCCTTTTTCGTAGTTAATAAACGTGGCAGTACCTGTACTAGTAAGCCTGGTAGTGCTTTAGTTTTATCCCCGAGTCCTGCTCCTGCAGTTCGGGCCTTTTCTTCCGCTTCTAATACTGACCATTCTATCTTTTGGTCTCCTACCTCCCACTCCTTTTCCCTTAGTTTCTCATAAATGCCAGCAGGCATCAATACCTTTAATATTGTCATAATGTCGGGATAGGTATACTCTCCCATGAGTAACATGTCTTTAATTTCTCGGTGAAAACCCGCTGGATCTTTGTCATGACTGGGTACCACTTTCTTCATTTCTAACAATTCTATTTTCGATATGGGCGTATATACAAATACGCGCTTAAACTCGTTGTCCTCGCCCTTTATTGGGTGCACTTCTCGTAAGGGATTCTGTCTATCCATGTAATACGTGGTTCTTTCCTTGATGGGCAATGAGACACGGTCTGAACATACAAAAAGAATATACTGCTTTCTTGACCCTAGAATTTCTTTAATTAATTTAGTACCTGAACCTCTCCATCTATTCATAAGCAATTCAGTCAATATGTCAGGTAAGGGACCAGGGTCCGAATGCTGACTCTGATATAGTATAATGAGTTGTTGAATCATATAAATCCCAGCTAACCGCTGTTCATCTGGGGTGAGATTCAAAAACGTGCGTGCTACTGTATCATCACTATATTTTCCGGGACTGTCCACCCAATGGACAGCTGCCCTAGCTAAATCTTGTTCATCCATAGAATCGAGGAAATGATAACCCCTTCGTTCTCGGAGTAGTTTGTCGGCGGCTTGGAACGAATGCTCGTTAGACCTGATGTTAATTATAGGTATTTGGAAATTCCTGTTATTATCTGGACATATCGGACGTATCGGGTCAATAGGACATCTATTACTATTACAAGATCTTCCTCTACCTACATAGGCTATGGTGTCTGACTGTCCTGCGGGCAGTCCTGACCCTTCCTCCTCGCTTTGTTCGAACTCGTCTACCGCTAATCTTTCTTCGTGTAGGCGTTCTATTTCTTTACGGATCTTTCGGCACATGGCTATTATACAATTTTGTTTATCATGTCTACCTTCTGATATATTCTGGCTCCATCTGGTGAGAATTTGCATTGCTTCCGGGTCTACCCCCGGTCGGTCTTCATTTCTGATCACACAATTTATGAGGAAACGTAACAGTTCCCCCTGTATCTCCACTTTCTGGTATTCCATAGCTCTGTTAATACATTCTGGATCTCGCCCTGTTTGGACAAAATGATATATTTTATCTAGATGCGCAGTCATTCCTGGTAACTTCCCTAAATACACTGCGGCTCGTCTGATACGCAATGATGCCATGATCATTTCGTCCTCTTTGCCGGGCACAGGGTCATATCTACAATCTATAAGAAGTTCCTTAAGCGTACGGGCATTTATGAGTTTGGGGGTACGTGAATGTGCTGACTCTTGAAAAGTAAGTTTATTTATTCTGGGTGGCGTAGAAAAAATATTACTAGCACCTCCTGCAGCCCCATCTGGGGTGTCGGGTGTGAAAGGATTCGTTGAACGTGACACAGCAACTATAGGTGTGGACACAGCTATAGAAGTAGCTGTAGGAACAGATGTGGGAACAGATGTGCTTGCCGGAACTTGTGACACGATCTGTTGCTGTAGGGATACGGGCACTGGATCTTGGCGTTGAACCTCCCTGGTATGCGGTCTATGTGGGGCGGAATTAGCATATTCGGGAGCTGCGTCATCTAAATATGAGGAAAGAAAAACATCTTCTGCGGTTCTAGGATGCCCCTTAGGGTGTACCTTTATTGGGAATAATGGGGGCGGCAAGTCTTTCGGTATTTCTGGAGTAGCTTTAGGTAATCCTTCGGCCAGAAGGGGATACATACCATTCATAAGGGCATTTCTTTGTCTGTCTACTTGTTCTGATTTCACTCGGATACCTTCTTCAATTAATAAATTTTCTAGAACTTTATTTGAACTCTCTTTATTCTTTTCTTCCTGTCGGAGTGCTTTTTCTGTACGTCTATGAGATTCTTTACGCCATAACTCAATGGCGTCTTTCTGTGACTGTCTGACTTTCCTTTTCCATAACTCTTCTTCTACTTTCATGATGCACTCTGCATCCCAGGTTCCCGCTGTGGGCCACCTCTGACTTTCTGGTAATTCCTTGGTGTAGTCTACCCATAAATCAAGAAATAATATAGCGTCTAAGCCATGTTTGTGATACATGAAGTGCCCTGGAGTGTCCCTAGGAGGAATAGGGACGGCTTCTTCGAGTACCCCTTTTCTAGTAGTGATTTGTCTTAATTTCGAAAAGAGCGGCATATTGACAACTGATCCGATACTTAATCTTGAACACACTTAGTACAAAAGCACAATAATGAACAACCATTCATACCACAATATGCAGGACGTTTAACACATCAAACATTAAACATTAAACATTTTTTTTAACCTTTAAAATAACCAACAATGATGATCGTCTGCATAACTAATCACCAAGCATAATTCTTTGACAATAACTAGATACTTCGGAATACTTGATATACTGCTAAACAGTACATATACACTGCTAAAACAGTGCAGACCGGATTTGTGTACCCAAACCCGTCTTGACCGGCACAACCTATGTGCACGTCAGAAATGCCTCCCCAGTAATGGTACTCACCGGGTAGCTTCGGAAACGGAAGGCCTCGGAAACTGAACTTGGACCGGACTGGACTCGACTTCGAATTTCGGGAACTGGTGGGCCTCTGTATACCTCGGATCTTGCTCTCTCAGCTAGGCTCTGGTCGGGATACTTCGCACTTCTCACCGCCTCGTCTGGGTGTTGATCGCAGCCTCAGTCGCCCCCGCTTGACCGGAGGGAGATACAGGAAATCCTGCTGGTACGCGTTATTGTCCGTCCAGCTGTGGCAGGAGACCGGGCCTGCAACTCACCGCCGGCGCGTGAGATGAGAAAGTGTCCCTGTTCGGGCGCCATTCATGTGGTAAATAAAATTCATTACCGGGACTTAATTTGATACAGAAACATAATAAAATAGCTCAGTAAAATAAGAGGCAGAATCCGTGGTATTAGAGGTTCGGAATGGGCTTTATTCCAATGATCGATTATAATCGGTTGCTCCAAGTTCCATCACCACGGAGGTTCAGGAAGTGAAGTACATACTTTATTGACAAGAAATGATTTTTATAGAACATACATTACAATGAAACGAATGCGGTAGGCGTAACAATTGATAAGGAAAATGACGATTCATATGCGTAACCGAAAATGGGTGTAATAAGGAGTAAAAAGAAACATAATTGGTTATGATGTCATATATAGGTGGATCTATAAGATAATACTTGGCATAGATGCGCGCGCAGCAGCATGACGTGTGATTGACGTGCAACTAGGGGGTGAAGGGGACTTGACATTTAGCTCTACATGTGGAGACGAAAAGTCTGGGGGGTCAAGTCAACCTAATCCCAAATCATATCTAACATCCTATGTTTAAAGAACTATGTTATCCACAAAAGAAGGACTCTCGGACAGAATCTATTCTATACTGACTGTGCGTGCGTGTACAAGCGTCTAAGTGTCTACACTAGATGCGAGGGGGTAGGAATATTCCATGGTAACAGGGCTATGAATTACTTGCATAAAGACAGAGAAGCCGAGCCTTTTGCTCGGTAGCTGGAGGAATGTTTACTTAAACTACTAGACAGGAATGCATCGGCTGAGGGAGTGAAGCAGATAACTCGAAGGTGAAATACAGTTCTTGGCAGAGAATAGGCTGATGTCAGGCTTCGTGAGCCGCGCAGAGAATGAGACAAAGTTCATGGTCACGGATGCAGGCTCAGACTGGAGTTTTCAGAAACAGAAGGCAAGAGGAGTTTGATGACAGAATCAGGGCCTACTTGCCTGGACTGTAAAATGGCATAAGTGAACCATATAAAACCGGTGGCCTTTCATACTTAGGAATGGAATATCCGGCCTATTCATGGCGGATCTGACAGAGGACATGTTGACTGTGGACGCACATGTGTTTGCGTCTTCATAACTGGAACTGGAGGGAACATACATGTACTTGTAACATGCACATAGAACCGTTGGGGTCCAAGATAGGGGACATAACTGACCAGAAAAATCCATATTTCCACAGTCCTAACATTAGGACTCCTAAATGCCTTCCGTGAATACCGAAAGTCTTAAAGTTAGGATTTTTCTCAGTTTAGGAGTAGTACAGTTAGGAGTCCTAACTTTACTACTCCTAAACTGAGAAAAATCCTAACTTTAAGACTTTCGGTATTCAAAGAAGGCATTTAGGAGTCCTAAAGTTAGGAGTCCTAAATTTACTACTCCTAAACTGAGACAAATCCTAACTTTAAGACGCTCGGTATTCACAGAAGGCATTTAGGAGTCTTAAAGTTAGGGCTCCTAACTTCTGTGAATACCGAAATTAGTAAGTGCCTTCTGTGAATACCAAAATGGTAGTAAGTTTAGGATTTTGTCTTAAGTTAGTTCTGTGAATCGGGCCCACCGTGTCCAGCATGATGAAGGAGTTTTTCTAAAGAGTATGTATGGATATTTAATAAGGGTCTACAGGTAAGGCTCATCTGGGGGACTATAACTAAGTACTTCAGGCTGGTAGAAAAAGGTGGTTAAACCACAGATTGTTGGTGATCATTCATGAAAACACATTCTTACTGTCTATATAATGCCTAGCCGATTGACTGCATTAATTGTATTGCCTTGACATCAATTAACATAACCCTTTTGTATCTTCAAATTACCTGTCCATCAATGTCTTTCTACTTTTACTCAGTACCCACAAATGTTAGATATCTGCACAAATATGCCCTTATTTTTACTTTCCCTGAATCCCAATAATAAATCAAGGACACCCCTAAATACATTTCCCCCAAATATTTGAAGAGTGGAGTTAGAACAATAACATGTTTTGCTTTCAAATATTTATGAATATATCTATGCCTCTCGCAGACCCCATTTCAGTGGGCCCCAGGGCAGACAGGAGCTATTGAGCCTCACCTGTGGTGGTTGAGAATGCTTTCCATTGGTAATCTGGAGCCCATCTTACTATAGCTCTGTAAACTGGGTCAGTCTGTCAGAAAGGAAGGGACAGGTCAGCAGATTGCTGCGGGTGGAAGACAGGTGTTGTGACTGCTAATGCTGTAAACAAATGAGAGCTTCACCACTGAGCAAGAAGCCTCAATGTGGCCGGAGGCTGCAATTCCCAGAGGACACCATTGTGAGGAGATCAGGTCAGAGCCCACAACTCCCATCCCTTTTTATCAAAGCCAGCCAGGAGGACCACCGGTGCTGCTGAGGCCAGGAGTTGCTGTGTAAGTCCACTCCACCGATCACCTCTGGCACTATCTTCCCCAAGGAAGCTGCTAGTACGGCCTACACCTGAGAAAAGTAATATCGGGTACACTCCTGCTGCACTGCCCTCCATCTCACAGGACAAGTCCTAGACCTCGAATTACTACAGATAGGTCTAGACCTCTGTGCACACACTAGATTGGCATGTTGCCAAAGCCAACATAAAACCAGGATACCGGTTTCTCTTGCAGTCATGGATTCATGCAGGAAAACGTGTAATTTTTCTCACGGAGGTGACATTCCCTTCTCAACATCCTCCCTTCCACCTTCAATGGAAAGCATTTACATTTTGGGTTATTCCTTGCGGTACACGGAAGCTCAGGCATGTAGAACACCACCTCCTAGGCCACTCTAACAAAAACACAACAAAGGCATATAGATCAGATTGTGTGCCAATGGCAAAATCACAATTGTTTCTCCACCCAATCAAACAATAATTTCCAGGTAGCACAATGCAAGCCTGCACCTCCTCATTTAATGTTAAGTGGTGTGCCATGAAATCTTTTAAAGGTCAGCATTATACAGAAGATTAGACATCTGTCTTCTCTTTTACTACACAGAAGACCCAATGACATCATACAGTAAGAAATTGCAGAAAATTAATATAGAAAATGTGTTCCTGTACATTCTGTGCCAGACAGAAAAAAATTGACAATCAAAACACAGCTTGCTCTAACATCCAGAGAAGAAAACATTTCAGAACTCCAGATTTAGAATGTCTGAACTAAAAAGGAAACTCTGGTACACGGTTAGATGTGCATTAAATTCAGGAGCATGAACATGAAAGTAAAGCTTGGTACCTGTTAAAAATGAGGTTGTTTCTAATCAGTACTTTAAGTGATACCATAGATAGCTCAAAAGTTGCAAAATATTCATAAACTATGCATATGTGATATTATCTGTGGGAAATCCACCTTTTCTGCAAGGTCACCCTGGATTATTTGTCTGTTGCTAGACCCTATATTTCTGCTGACCGTAGTACTCTGTGGGTTTTACCTTTGCTAAGCAGTGATACAGTGTGTGTGCTCCTTCTTTAAAGATGTTAATCAGTAATCTTAATCAGCATAATTAATTTATCAATACGTCCCGAGTATATAAGTATACCCAGGGTTAGTAAGTTAAATATCAACATTGAGCTGAAGCACCTATTGTGCCAACCACTTTAGTGACAGTGCAATCATGACTGCAGGCCTTCCCTCGGTAGCCTGGCTGTCCAGTTTCAAACTGCAAATTCGACATGTCAAATTATCCCTTGCTCCATAAATCCTTACTTTTAAATATTTAAAAGTGAAACCTAAGTAAGCCTTATTGTCCACAAGACAGGCCACATGTAATTTAAAAGCAGGACATGTAAAAGTATAATATTGCACATGTCCTTACAGTGAAAAGGCCCCTTATGCTATTTTCACTGTACTGAGGCTCACTCTTCAATCGGAAAACACTGAGATGCAATAATAGGTACTAATATTGTACCTCAGGAATGGGACTAGCTTGAAAAATAATGAAACCACTATTTATAATAGTTATTAAAAATATAATTCTATGGTGAAGTTAGATTTCTACTAAATATTAAGGAAAATTAACTTTTAGAAAGCTACATTTTCCCTGCCTACAGTTCCTTGAGGCTAATCTGCATTTTGCTCTTCTACTTTTTTTTTTTTTTTTTTTTAAAAACCTTTATTGATCAAGTACAAAGCATACACAGCTTCTTGCCTACAACCATGTCACCTGGCCGGCAGCAACAACATGCAGCGCAATAGGCAGAGGACACTTGCTAGACAGGAGTAAGTCAGGCTCACAGCATGTCGCCAACAACCTATATCTGCCGGCCGCTGGGTAGTACATTAAAGCTGTTGATCCAGGTAGATAGTGGCAACGATAACAGCAAGAAGCACACAACCAATTACCCTGTGAGGTTTCGTTTTTCATTTTATCAAAACCAACTTTCAACTTCAATGAGAACTGTCCCCCCCCAGTGCGTGTCCACCATACTTAGTATGTGGCGTGAGAAACTGTGCAGTGCAGAGCCGTGGTATGAGGTGTACCCATGGCTGGGTACAAATCAGCTGTAGGGTTATGTTGCTCTGCCCGTAACTGGCCTAGCCAGTGACCTGGGGGGAGACATCCTTGATGCAATGTAGTGAACATGAACCGGTGCTACACACGACACAACCTCTCAACCTGCGCTGCGGCGGGGGAAGCTCGGTGACGTCTCGAAGCAGGGGAAATGGCATCCCGCCCCCTCCCACCCATGTAGCAGGCGCAAAAAAGGCCTGCACACCAGCAAGCATGTACTCGGTCCGAGCAAACGGGGAGCGTCCCGTACACCCATCCTGGGGGGGGGGGGGGGTGGGGGGGGGGGAAACAGGAAGGCAATCATTCCGTCGTGACGGTCTATGGGGTAGAGACCGCACAGGGCGTGGCCGAGGAGTCGGCTCTCCCAACGTTCCCCGTCCCGCACTCGTCGGCATCACCCCCCTCATCGGCCCGCAGGAGGTAAGCGACGAGGGGTCCCCAGAGGTCCCTAGGCCGCGATTTAGGGGGCAAGAGATCAGCATACTGCTGAAGCCTTTCCTGCCATGTAGACATGGTACTCAGCCAATCCTTGAATTTAGGCGCCCGTCCACGTCCCCATCTACACGCCACGTGACGTTTGGCCAGCAGGAGTCCCAGAGCAAAGAATTTCCGATGCGTCTTGAGCACCGGGTGCGACCGGCCCAACAGAGCGAGCTCAGGGCAAGGCGCGGTGGGCACCCCGACCATCTCGGACAGGGCCGAGAAGACCTCCTCCCAATAAGCGGCCACAGCTGGGCATGTCCAGGCCAGATGGAGAAAGCCGGCGCCCAACCTCCTGCATCTCACACAGCGGTCATCACCTCGCAGCCCGATTCGGCACAGTTTGGCAGGGGTATAGTAGAGGCGGTGCAAATATTTAAAGTGGACTAATCTGAGTCGTGCATTCCCCGTGACCGCGGTGGCATGAGAGCAACTCTCCTCCCATTGTTCGTCCGACATCGGGTTCCCCAGGTCATTATCCCAGTCCGTCCGCGCCCTGAGGGAGGGGGGGGACGGAGCCGATTGTACATGGGCATACAACATGGAGACCACATGTTTCGGGGTGTCCGTTTGCAACATAGCATGTAGAGGTGCCAAGACCTCGGGCTCGTCCGGGAAATTAGGCATGACCGCCTTTATGTTCTGTCGCAGTCGGACATAAAGGAACGTTTCCATCACCGACGGGGACATCTCGCCAAAGAAGTGCGCCGCCGAGCGGAAACTCCCCTCATGATATAGGTCACCCCACGTGCAGATCGCGAGCTTTGTAAGCATTTTGCGACCGAGCCCCTCACGTGCAACACTCAGTCTAGGATCGTGTGCTAGGACCATACGGGGAGAGTATAGGAATGGGGTCCCCATTCGCGCCGCTATGCGCTTCCAAGCCCGCACCGTGCAGTCAACTGTAGTGGGGTCGCGTTCTCCCAAGCGGACCTCCGAATAGAGATAACCGGAAGGTTGCTCAGGCCTCATGTACCCATCCTCCACCGCCAGGTGCGCCATAAAGGGTGGGGGGTGGAGCCAGTAGGCAGCAAAGTGCCCCTGGGCACAGTCATAGTAGCGCTGAAAATTAGGCACCTCAAACCCTCCTTGGTGGTAAGGCAACATGAGGGTGCGCAGCCCAATTCTGGCCTGCTTCCCGCCCCAAACCAGACGAGACATCTGGGAGTTAAGAGCTCGGAAGAAGTGGGGACCCGGGCTATAGGGGATGTTAGTGAAAAGGTATAACAATTTGGGAAGAACCACCATCTTAATCAGGGAAACACGCCCTGCCATAGACAGCGGAAGATGAATCCATTTAGTGACGTTCTCGGTAATTTTGTCTAGTGCCGTCCCGTAATTAGCCCGGATTAGAGCCTCCCGGTCTCTGGTCACCCAGATGCCCAGGTATTTAACCTCCTCCGACTCCCACAGCAATGGGTAGTCCAGGGGGAACGGTAGAGTACTGTCCGTCAAGGGGAATAGGGCTGATTTCGCCCAGTTGATCTGAATCCCAGATATGGCTCCGAATTTAGTGATTTCACGTAACAAAGGGTTCAGGTTTTCCTGCGGCTTATGCACATATAGAGTGATGTCATCCGCATATAATGCGACCAGCAGTTGACGCTCTGGATAGATAAGAGAGCGGTGATTATGATGCTGCCTGAGTTTAGCCGCAAGGGGCTCGATCGCGACTGCGAACAGCACTGGAGAGAGGGGGCACCCCTGTGTGGTACCTCTGCGGATGGCAAAGTGGGCAGATCGGGCACCATTGAGCAAGACCGCGGCTTGGGGCCGGGTATACAACAACTTGATCCAATTCAGAAAGCTGAAGGGGATGCCCATGCGTTCCAGTAGCGCCAAAAGGTAGTCCCACTCCAGGGAATCAAACGCCTTAGTGGCGTCGAGGAAAATGGCAGCCGCCTCGCACTGTGGGTTGATATCCTGCAGCACAGCCTGCAACGTGCGCAGATTATGGGCGGTCGCGCGGTTAGGGACAAATCCGGCCTGATCCGGGAGGACCAGGCGCTCCATCAGTAGATTAAGGCGGGTAGCCAGCACCTTCGCCAATATTTTACTGTCCACGTTCAGTAGCGATAGAGGCCTGTACGAATCACATTGGTCCGGCGGCTTCCCAGGCTTCAATAAGGACGTGATGAGGGCTTTGCGCATCGTAGCCGGCAGAGAACCCTCCTCCAGCGCAGTATAGTATACCTGTTTCAGCATCGGGGCCAGTGTGTGAATGAAAGTTTTGTAGAACTCGATCGGTATGCCGTCCGAGCCCGGTGCCTTGCCCGATGACATGGACATTATGGCATCTTTTATTTCATCTAATTCGATTTCGTGATGGAGAAATTCCTGCTGTGTAGGGCCCAGCCAGGCTATGGCCGTGTCGTCGAGATAATCATGTAGATTAATCGGCGATGACCTATGTGTGGTGTAGAGTCTAGTATAATGGTCAGTGAGGACCCGAAGCTGATCCGGGAGATTGCGCTGCGGGAGGCCACGAAATTGCGGTACCTAGGGGGGCGGACAGCTGAGGCCAACGCCCTACCTGGCCTGTCTCCCTCTCCATATATCCTCGCCACGAATGGTTTCCCCAAAAACCTACTCTCCCTATCCGCCGCTTCCGTGTATTCATTCATCTTTTCTCGGAGTTGTGCGGCCACTGCATCCCCCCGCGGGAGCCGCGTCAGCTCGCCCTCTAAGCGACGTATCTCGGTCTCGAGTCTGCGCAGATCCCCGCGCAAGGACCTGAGGACCCCACCTCCCTTGGCTATGCACCAGCCTCTCACAGTAACCTTGAAGGCTTCCCAGACCGTGGCAATACTGGACACGGAGTCCACATTGCGGTCAAAAAACTCCGGTATGTCTTGCTCCAGTTCCGCCCTAAAGACCGAGTCCAGGAGATGCGCCGGGTTGAAGCGCCAACTAAGAAAGGGGGAAACTGCCACGGGTATGCGCAGCGACAGGAGGACCGGGGAGTGATCAGAAAGTGTACGGGCGAGATGCTGTGTACGGCCGATCCATGAAGAGAGACCCGCCGAAAGAAATATATAATCTATGCGTGCCCACGTGGAGTGCACTGCCGAGTAATATGTACCCTGCCCGAGCGAGGGGTGCGAGTACCGCCACGCGTCTATCAAGTGGTGTTTGTCGACAATGTTTAATAGTGTGTGTTGGGTCTGCGTGTAGTGCGACGTTTGAGGGTGTGATCTGTCCGCTGTGGGCCGAAGCGCAGTGTTAAAATCGCCTCCCATTACGACATGTGCCACTCCCAGTGTTTGTATCTTACCCCACAATGTGTTGGGGCCATAGTAACAGGCAAAGAGTATTGTGTGTGAGTGCAGTGTCCCCCAGACCAGACAGTACCTACCACCCGAGTCCGCCTCAGTCCCTTCAGGTACAAACCCCACTCCCCTTCGCACCAGAATCGTAACCCCTCTAGCGTAGTTAGAGTAGGATGAAAACACCCTACAGGTAGCCCAGCGGGATGCAAATAAGGGGGACCCCCCCTGTAAGAGATGCGTCTCCTGAAGCATGGCAATGGAAACCCCCTGCCTGTCCAAATATCCCAGGACCTGTCTCTTCTTCCTCGGGTTGTTCAACCCTCGTACATTCCAGGATATAAGTTGCAATTGTATAGAGGGCCGCGAATCAGCTACGTCACCCATTCACCCAGACCCAAACATCCACGGTTGAGAGCCATAGCATATGAAGTCGTGTAGCACTCAAATTCCCAAACATGATAAACTCCCATAACAACTGCCCCCTCCCCCCGACTCCAGGTAACTGGCAGTGCCACATCTAAGATCTCAGCAACTAGCCGGAGTCGGTTCCCTCCCACACCGGCAAACCCCACTAGCCGGGTACCTCGCTCCCTCCCCGTCCCTCCCTTCACGAACAAAACCATCCCCAAGAACATGAGGGAAACAACTAACGCCCTCCCCACACTTCGGAAGGGGGAGTATAGGGGTTCGCCCATTAGGGGACGATGCCTAGGGGCTCCAAACCTGCCCTCCCCCTCTCTACTTTCACCCACTGGGAACCAGGTATATTCCTGGTAGCACAATGTGGGACAGAGGCGGGTGACCGGGCACAAGTAATGAAATAGTTCAGTTCAGCTTAACACCTGACCTGTTCATCGGAAATGTCTCACCAGAATACACGTCTGCTAGTCCTAGAATATGCAGCAGCAGTGGCCTCTCGCGGCCTGCATGGTGCCCCAGCACGATCAGTCCTGCTGCGCCATTGGCGACGGCGCCCTCGAGCGCCCCCCTCCCGCCGCCTCCGCGGCCAAGTCTTTTTTATAGGATTTGAGGAAGTCTTCAGCCTGTTGTGGGGTTTGAAATAAATGCTGTCGGCCCTGGTAAGAAATTTTTAGCTTCGCTGGGTAGAGCATAGCGTAGGGCAGCTCCAGGGACTGTAGTTTCTTTTTCACCCCGGTGAATTTGCGTCGAGCTTCCTGTACCGAGGCAGTGAAGTCAGGAAAAAAAGATAACGTGGCATTACCATACACCACCGTGCCAATCTCTCGCGCTCGCCTCAGCACCGCGTCCCTGTCTCTGTAATTAAGGAAGCGCGCCACGATGGGTCGCGGCGGGGCTCCCGGTGGAGGCTTGGCAGCTAAGGATCGATGGGCACGTTCCACAATGAGAGATGAGGAGAAGGAGTCTTTCCCGAACAGTTCAACTACAAGGTTCTCCATGAAAATTTCCATTTTCCCCGTATTGGTGGACTCAGCCAGACCCAGTACGCGGATGTTGTTGCGACGGGACCTCGCCTCTAAATCCTCATTCTTGTCCGCAATGATCTTAAGGAGCCGGTCCATCTGGGTCACCTGCCTGGCAGCAGAAGAGGCCCCATCCTCCAGGGTAGAGATCCGTTCCTCCGTTTCCTTGATGCGAGTATCATGGTGCTCCAGCCTAGTGACAACACTGTCCAACCTGGTATTGATGCTATCCACTTTGGCGTCTATGGATGTCAAACTGTGCCGCATACTCACTAGTAGAGCTTTCCAGTCTTCGTCGGGTGCCCACGCGGCGGGCGGCTCGCTCCCCGACGCCGGCGCTGTCGCGGATTTCTTCGCGGCCTCGAACGGCAGCGTGGACTGTTTAGCATCCTTGCGACCCATGTCCAGGACCGCCCCCTCCAGAGCCCGGCTCCCTCCGGCAGACCAGTCGATCAGAGGAGCCTTCCCAGCCGGGGCAGCAGCCGAGCAGTCCGTGGGCACGGTCTCCAACCGGCGGCGCAAGTGGCGACCCAGCGCAGCCCCCTCCAGCCGAATGCCCGCAAGCAGGCAGAATCAGGCAGCACACAGCGGGCTGATCCCAGGGCGAGCGCTGCAGTCACGAGCCCCGGGTCGAGGCTCTCAGCAAGTGGGCTCCTCACCTCCTCCGGCGGGCTCCGGCTCCGTCCCAGTCGCTCCACAGCCCTCACACCGCCTCGCGTCCAGTGCCGGCCTCCTCTGCACACCGCCGACAGGGAGAGGACCAGAGGCAGGGGGGGGAGGACGCGCCAAGGCGACCAGCCGATCCGCGAGCCAAGGAAGGGGTCGTGTATTGCCACCGATCCACTGCGGCGTTCGTGGTGGGTAGGTGTGGGTAGACTGCGCCTCCCGCGCCGCACTCGGACAGGCCGCACCGCGTGGGGAGCTCCTCCCTTCCCCCACACGGCCCGCAGCCCGCAGCCACGCGCTCCGCCGGGGACAGACCAGGACAGTTCTTTAGCCTTCTGGGGGCCGCACTCCGCCAGGCCACCCGCCCAGGGAACCACAGCACCACCGGACCGGTGGGATCGTCGCCAGGCCCCCGCAATGTCCTACCAGAGTCGTCGGGAAGAGGTCGCCCACGCCGCCACCAGTCACGTCGTCTCCTCCGCTCCAGCACCAGGAGACCTCCTCACGACAGGGGCGCAGCAGGCTCCGGCGTTCCCGCTCGAGTCCACCGGTGTACCGCTCTCCCTCGGGGGGCGTCCCCGCAGCAGCGCAAGGGCCCAAGAAGCCACGGAGTTTCCTGGCAGGCGACTCCGCCCCCTCGCCAGTTTCAAGACTGCCAGTAGCGCCGCCCGGGAAGAATCACCGTCGATATCTCCGCTGTTCGGCAGGGCATCCACGCTCTATGAGCACCGCTGCAATCAGCAGGTATTCCGACGTTCAGCCAAGGCGTTTGCATGCAGGATAGAGTGGTCAGGATGGCTGTAAGGATCGGAAGAGTGCCCGGTCAGGCGAGAGCCTTGCTAATGCGCGGCCATCTTGGTTTGGCGCCACCTAGCGCCCCCCCTGCATTTTGCTCTTCTACTTATGCCAGACAGTTATTAGCATTCAAATATCTCCTAGGATGAGAAATAAACTTTCACCCAGAGTTGAGACAAAGGCCTTGGGTGTCGGGAGGTGTTGCTGTGTCCTTGAAAGGATGGCCTATGGGCTGGGCCCAGGATATTGATTAAGTTTCAAAGAGGCCTACCCTGTCACAAACAGATGTAGGTAACACCAAAGCATACCCCCTCCTTTTGTCCTCCAGCCAGGCAGGCTCAATTCACAGCGGGCATCCTTTTGACATTACAGTGCCGAAACCTGCTTGAGTGTCAAAACCTGCTTGACGGGTCTGCTGGGGTTTTACAGTACACTTCTGCAGCACATATCAAAGGACATATTTCAAGAGTGGAGAAGAGGATGCCATAACAATTCTTGTATATCTACTCTCTGGTTGCTGGAAAACTCAACTTTTGATTTACCAGACATTTGTCTCTGGGTTTGTTGTGGGTACAGGACCTGCTTCAAACTGGATTTAATCTTAGATGTGGGAAGGGTACTAGGATTACCATGTTGCCTCGAAGATTCCTCGGGAGCGGAGCGATGCCAAAAGGGGTCCACCTCTCGACAGCCCCAGCCCTGAATGCTGTTAAAGCACAGGAGAGTGGGATGGTCAAGCGGGGGAAGGAAAGGATGGGGACAGCAGGGAGGGAGATCTGAAAGGAAAAAGACACTCAACACATTAGCTTCATTTGAACACAGCGGGTTTAACTCAAGCCTGTGGGGGTGTCGTGCTTGACGCACCTGTAAATCACTTAAAACTCGTGTTCTCCAGGTGAAGTCATCCTGGACATCACACAAGCAATACTCTGTTCTGAGTGCCGCTAGGGATTCTAAGGATAAAAGGAAGGCATATGAAAACCTACTCCCTTCACACGGCAACCATGCAACAAACTCTCAGCGTCACCATGTAGCCATACACACCAGAATTATTGTCGTGCTTCACGTCACAGGGGAAGAGCAGACTGCTGCCTCTTAAACCCCCTGTTAATACACAAAAGAAGGGGAGTTAAAATGCGTCTTTTAACTCCGTTAAACGTAGCAATGATCAACTGTTTTTGATTGTCACGATGAGCTGCAAGATACGAGCTAACCTAATCACCTAACAACACTCAAGGTTTGCATTGGCAATTCAGTAAGTTTTACAAGGTTCAGGTTTCTCTAGAACATGGATACGAACAACGCTTGCTGCATAGGAAATGTCATGAGCGTGCGTGGTAATCCGCGTATACAATCACGAGAGCTGAGCGGCTCTCAAGGTTCCCAATGGTTCAGGTGCACCCTTACCCTACACGTGCGAACCGTGGCTCGGAATCAACGTATGCTTAGAACTCCTCGGCTGCTTAGAAGAATAACCAGCAGCGAGTGAAATGCCGAGCGGCGTTTTGAACTGTTGCTACTTCCGGGTTACCCCCACGTGATTGGAGTCAGTAGCGGAGGTGCAGGGAAACCTGAGAAATGTGGTTTCAACTATGTGGCGCCTGTCCGAGTCCGTGTTTACTGTCTCCGTTGTGTTATCGAGTCGCCCCCACCACTCGTTCAACCACCCCCAAAGGGCTTTCGCTTTAGCTTCATGTCGGATGCCCCCACCACAACTCGGTGAATTCAAGGGGCTACATGGTTCGTGTGATGTTCTGGGGGGAGGAGCATGACATACCATAGTACACTCCCCACACACACCCTTACCTCAAAACACCAGTAGACAATATGCTGTGTTGTCTAGTGGCCATTCTGTCCCCTCCCAGAGTGGCTGAGTGGGGCATCTTCCCATGTGGGAGCAAAAACTGATATGGCTGAGGGTGGGGTAAGTACAGTCTGAAGCACAGGGGGACGCTCCCCCTTCAAAAAGCAGTGCTGGTTTGGTTTTCTTCCCTGGTGTCTAGTCGGCTTTGTGCCTCTAGTGGACTTTCTGCTCTGCACCCCAGAGGGCAGTTTGGGGTTAAACACACCCTATCTTACCCCCAGTGCGGCAGAAAGACTGATGTGGTTGAGGATGGGGGAGAGCACATGCCCATCACAGGGAGGGGAGTGCTCCTTCCCCCAAAATACGGTTCTGGTTTCCTTCTCCGGTGGCTCGTGAGCTTTCTTCCCCCAGGGGCAGATTGGGGTAAACACCCACTATCTGTCCCCAGCAGAAGGAATATATTGAAGGAGCCCTGGGTGGGGTAGGGAGCATAGGTCCATGTCCTTGTTGGACTCCAAAAATGACAGTAAAACAAAGTTCCCTGGAATCTAGTGGGCTTTCTGCCCCCAGGGTGTAGAGTGGGGTAAACACCCCATTTACCCCCACCCCAGAGGGCAGAAAGGGAAAGACTGATATGGCCAAGCCTAGAGGAGAACACAATGCCAGGGGGACTGCTCCCCCACAAAAAAGTGCTGGTTTCCTTCCCTGGTGTCTAGTGGGCATGCACCCTGGGGGGAGATAGGAGGTAAACATCTTTAAGGGGCTTAAAAACTAATTAGCCCAGGGGTTAGCTGCTCCCCCAAACACTAGTAAATCAATATTCCCTGGTGTCTGTGGGATTTCGGCCCCCTCAGGGAGGCAGATTGGGAGTAAACACCCTCTACCTGACCCCAGGAGGGGCTGTAAGACCAAATGCCGTGGGGTGTGGGGAAGCTTAGGCCCAAGTCCTTTGGGAGGGCGATATCGCAAAACAACAGTAATTCAGTACTCCTTGGTGTCTAGTGGGTGTTCTGCCCCCAGAGAAGTAGATTGGGGTAAACAGCCCATATCCACCACATCCAGAGGAGTAGAAAGACTGATTAGCCTGGTGATTAGAGGAGAAGCACTGGCCCAAGCCTGAGGAGTGCTCCCCGCAAACAAAGATTCCTTGTGTTTTGGTGGAGGTGATTACTGCTTGGAGATCGCATGCCCAGTGCGATCCCTGCCCAGTGCAATCCCCAAGCAGAGTTCCACTAGGGGAAGGCAGCTCTTTAAAGAATGTATTTTTCCCTTTTAACATCATTCCACTTGTCTTCTTCTTTGTTTCTGAGAGAACTGACCTAATTAGCAAACTTGAAGAAATAGTAATAGCGAATTCTTTATTACTCTTGATGTGATAGGCAGATCAATCCCTTACATTTACATTTTGTGGACAACCGATTGAATTCCTTTGGAACATTCAGATATTGCCACCTTTTATTATTTAACATTGTCATTTACTAAAAATCATCCTATGTACCAAGAGTTTCAAATCTGAATGTAAAAACTACTGACAATATTGGAATATCTATGGACAGCAATACAGCCAGTCAATATGTAAACATATACTTTAATTATTATGAGCAAGAACATGTTGCAGTATTGGAATGTAAGATCAAATACACGTGGCGCAGTGTAGATGATAGACAGAGGGGCACGTGGAATAAATTGAGGATATTTTCCAGATTTTTACAAGCAACACTCCTAAATAAAATTAACGGTTACAATTGGGAACATTTACATTAATGTGACGGTTCAGAATAACCTATTATTAACCCACATTTACTATAACGTGCATTAATCAGACATTAATTGAAATACTTTGAATACAGCACATAATATCAGATGAACATTTTCTTAAACTTAGTGAGGGTGAAGATTAAAATTATAATTAAAAAGTGTGAATGTAATGTATTATAAACTGAAAATATCTAATTAAAACCAGTTTCAATATTTGATTTAAATATCTAATTAAAATCAGTTTCAATATTTGATTTACAAATATTTACATTAAAACAAATCACACAACTAAGCATTTTAGTTCCCAACAAAGACAAATACAATCAAAATAAACCTCAGACATAACACCGGCTCAGGGACCTACCTCTAGCAGGGCTTGAAGGATGGCCATGCTGTTCTCAGAACTCTCCAGTTCAGTGGGTAGACCACAGGATACACAGTATAGAGCTGGGAGGATACTCCAGGCATATCCAGTGCCTTCAGACATGCCCAGTAGTTGAGTTCCTTCCAGTGTGTGTGTTTGGTGTGAGTACCCCTTGCATTGCAGCCCATAATGATGTCCTGCTAGATCTACGTCTATGCTGCATTGCTGAGCTGGGTTTCAGGGCTCTATAAAGCTAAGAATAGATTTGGACGACCTGCTTCCCAGTGAGTTCTAATTCCTTCTGGGAGCAACAGAGAGTCCCACATCTCAATCAATTGGAAGACATCTATCTGAAAGGAGCAACCAGATGGAAAAGGATTGTGTTGGGGTGGTAGGGTGGCCCAGGAACTGCCTACGTCCAATTTTGTATGTCATATCCTGATTGGCAGCTGAGGTGGACAACTCCGCCCTGAATATAGAGTTCTCCACCTCCACTATGCAGCTGTCCATCTATATAGCAGGGGCTGAGTAATCCACTGCATAGGAAATTAAATAAGGGTACATAAAACATGAAGAGGGAAACGTGTATGGTTGTGAAGATCTCTCTACTGGTGCATTAAATACAACATTACAGTCATATTATAACATGAGTTAGAAGTGTATGCATGTTAATAAAAAGATGTGTAGTTGTAATTCTCCATGTATGTATATGGTATCTCTATAGCACAAACCTGGCCAAAAGGAAGCAGAAAGCTGTATATGGTTAAAGAGAAGCATAAAGGCATTGAGTAATAGGAGAGGAATCTGGGTTGTGGATGGTTAATGCATTGTGATATAGTGTTATAGGTGAATCTTCAACTCTTTCCTAAATTGGAGCAGCACTGGTGCAGTCTTGATGGATACTGAGATACTACTATGTGTCCCATATCATGGATGCATAAATGGAAAAAAGCTTGTGGTTTGATATTTCTCTTTAGCGTTTTTAGACTGCTGTCTGATGGTATGATAGTGTCCTGGCTATGGGGATGCCAAGAACCACCAGAGATGGTTTGCTTCTCTTAAAGATAGGTGGGGGTGCTCATTATGATGATGTTGTAAATGGAGCAGATGATTTTGAAGATGGTACAGGCTTTTAGGGGAGCCAATGGAGTTCCATCAGGATGGGGGGTGGTCATGAGTCTGAGAAGCTATGAAGCTGGACATTACCACCATCCAGATGCAAGAGAACTTTGGCTCGAAATATAGCTCTGATGTTGCATTCTGGAAGAAATGGCTTGACTTTTTTTTATGATGAGAGAGCTGGTACTAAGCCGTCTTTCTTATTTGGCAATGTGAGGTTGGTGTACAGGGTGAATCCAAGCGACTTGGCATTCAGTGAAAGTTGGGATTCAAAGCTGTCAAAGTTCATGTCACTGAGCTAGGTTTTTAGTGTTTCTGGTTGGTTGTTCTTGGCAAATAACAGGAATTCTGTTTTTGTCAGGTTGTGTTTCATGGATATCCAGGTCTGCACGATGTGCGGGTGATGCACAGGTAGCATTTGAAGCACTGGATGTCAGAATCAGAGGATACTTTCAGATACAATTGTGTATAATCAGCATATTTATGAATCCTGATGCTCGTATCTATGAGTAGATCACCAAGTAGCTCCATGTCAAGGTTGAAGATAACAGGAGAGAGAACAGAATCTTGAGGGATTCTACAGGTGATAGGGATCATGAGTGTTATATTCACACAATCCATGTGTTATATGTTAATGTTAACAAATGACATGTGGGTGCAATGATGTGACTTCAAATTGCAAATGTGGCGAAATGATGAATGTAGTAATAAACTTTATTCTATAGCTAAATTAGTGAGTGCTGTGTTAGTTGGTACATATTACATCGAGCAGATTTGGATGTAATGTCATGGTATTGCAACAGTGGTGTCTCAGCACTGTAAATGTGGGTAGTGACATAGTCCACCATTCATGATTAACTAAAGCAACTCCAGCTGGCTGACAGGAAGCCAATAAGGGAGTAAAAACCCCGTGGTCCCAAAAGAAAGCATGGGAAATGGTTCCTCATGTTCCCATGTTGGTAGTAAAACAGAGCAACCATTGGGGTGCAGAGGGCCCCTTGCTCACCTGTGTCCTGGTGCCACTGCACCTGCTGTGCCACTGACAGCTACACCCCTGACAGCAGCAGCACTAACCCCTCCGGCTCCTAGCATACCCCCTCCTGCAAATGAAATCCAGCCATGCTGTGGTGTTGGCAGCTTCGACCCAATCAAGCTCCGGCAATGTTTACTCTTCAGCTTTGCAAAGCGCAGCGCGAAGCATAGTGCACAGAAGCATAGGTGCTGCTTTAGTTTTTTAGGTAGGGATGGGTGGAGTTTTTACGTGACTCTGCGGATTTCCATGGAGGAAAACTCATCGAGTTTCGCCCACCCCTAGTTTACAGTTAGGTGTCTAGTAGCATGTTTTGAAAGAATTAATAAATCATTTTTTATAAAGGTTCACTGACAGAATATCGACCCCCAAAATTTAATATCGATGTCAAAAATATCGACATCCTATATTTATTATTGCAATTACAAAAATATTGAGAAAACAAATATTGATGTAAAAAATATAGTTGTAAAAAATAGCGATTTAAATATATATATATATAGAAATATTATAAAATATATAAAAAATAAAACTAACTTAAAAAAAATTAATTAGATTTAATATACATTTTAACAAATATAACAAATAAATATCATTGAAAATATTAAACATACGTATATAAAATGTACTATATATATATTTATCATCATTTCAGCTTTATTTCGGCCACTTGGGCCATAAAAGAATAAAAGAGATAAACATACAATAAATAACATGTTATGCACCACATTAAAATACTCATTTAGAGTTAGCAGCAAAGCAACATTCAGATCAGTCCATCCTCAATTTTTGGGCTTTACATGACGGTTGCGGCTGATCCACATAGCTGTTAAAAATTTCGCTACCGCAAATACTATTGGTGGTGATAAGTCAGTTTTTAAAATCCTATAAGCTGAAATGTAATGCTTAAAACCCAGGTTTTTTAAAAGTGGAAGAAGCCAGTATCTCCGTGGTCTGTGGTAGGCTTGGCAGAAGAAAATTATATGCAAGTCAGACTCTGATGGGTGGCCACACGCTGGGCATAGAGTTGTTGAGTTAGGTGACCAGCTGACAGTATGGGCTCCAAGAGGCAAAGTACCGTAGCGCCATTGTAGGTAAAGCTTCCTGGTTAATGTTGGTTCAATATCATCTAGGACTGGTTCCCGGGTGTATGAATCTTTAAATGCCAGGAACTGTTCAGTAAGGGACCCAGCCCTAGCCTTCATAACTAGGGCACGTAAATTGTGCTCATAGTAAGCTGAGGAGATAGTTTTGCGGGAAGACATATATATATATATTAACTTTAAAACAATAAACTATTTATTTTAATTTATTTCATAATTGTATTTATAAAAATGTATAAATAAATATATAAATATAAATACACCAATAATATAAAATCTAATAAAAAAACATTGTATTATAAATTAAAACATTAAAGACCCGACGACGATGCGGTTAGGAAAGCATTCCCACCTAGGGTCCGATTACGATGCGGTTAGGAAGGCCTCCTAATGGCATTCCGAATTGGATCGGGAACGTGTCTTCCCGACCGAAGGCCCGATTACGTTGCAGTTAGGAACATAGGCTCCCACAGAGGTCAATGGGAGTCCAACCAAATCATATCTGGAAGCACCAGGATGCATCATACTCGGTCGGTCAGACTCGATCCGAGTCGGTCAGAAACCATTTCCAAACCGATTCAATTGGGAAAATTTCCTAACCGCATCGTAATTGGGCCCTAAGTCTGTAAAATTAAATTTTCAACTTCAGTGAATGAAACAGTAGATAAAGTGCAGATTCGGATCCTGGAGAAACCGGGTACGAACAATCGGTCGGAGCGTTTTCTCCGTCCGACTCGTACCCGGGAAATAAACATTACAAACATGCAAGTACGATTCCCACGGAAACACCATTTCCGTACGAATCGTACCAAACACCGACCGACGAAAATATACATACGAATGTGATCCGGGAATGCTCCGACGTGACGTCGGGACGCATTCAGGCTGCGGTTCACGAACCAGGAAGTACGATCCACACCGACGTCACCCCGCACGGATTATATTTTCCGGCTGCCAAAAACTGCCGGGAAATCAGGACGACGCGCACAAAGAGCACCTGTACGCGACGGACAGCCATGGACCCGAACTTACGTGTCATCCCAGCCCTCATAGCAGTCCACCTGCTCTACAGGCACCGACGCAGATGCTGCAGAAGGTCAGAATAACACCCAGGGGCAAAGGGGGGGGCAGGGGCAGGACACATAACCCCCACACAAGTCACAAATTACACATGCCCTGGACATACCTGACCTGCAGGACCTGGTCACCTCGAGGGGGTAGGGGCGTGTCCAGCAACGCAAGCGTCCACCACAACAGAAGTGGATGTTGACGCGAACCGGCAACACAACAATACCGGTACGTACCGTACCCAGGCCTTAAGAGCGTGGGTACGGGCCGTACCACGCCCACCACTACGTCACCCCAACAAAGGTGGTACAGCCTGTACCCACATACTAAAGGCCTGGGTACGGGCCGTACCAGCATTGTTGGGGTGATGTAGGGGTACGCGTGGTACGACCCGTACCCACGCTCTGAAGGCCTGGGTACGGTGCGTACCCCTACGGCACCCCATTGGGGGTCTGCACCGTAGCCAGGCCCTCAGAGCGTTGGTACGGGTCGTACCACGCGTACCCCTACATCACCCCAACAATGCTGGTACGGCCCGTACCCAGGCCATTAAAACGTGGGTACGGGCCGTACCGCCATTGTTGGGGTGACGTAGTGGTGGACGTGGTACGACTCGTGTATGAATGTAGCGTACCCACACCCCACCAGTGTATGTACGGAGCGTACCCACACCCGTGTATGAATGGAGCGCACCCACACCCGTGCATGTCCTGACCGTACATGCCCAGACACAGGAGGGGTGTGTGCAGAGTCCTCCCAGCAGTGCCCAGACATAGGAGGGGTGGGTGCCTATCACTCCCAGCAGTGCCCAGACACAGGAGGGGTGTGTGCATAGTCCTTCCAGCAGTGCCCAGACGCAGGAGGGGTGTGTGCAGAGTCCTCCCAGCAGTGCCCAGACACAGGAGGGGTGTGTGCAGAGTCCTCCCAGCAGTGCCCAGACACAGGAGGGGTGTGTGCCTATCACTCCCAGCAGTGCCCAGACACAGGAGGGGTGTGTGCAGTGTCCTCCCAGCAGTGCCCAGACATAGGAGGGGTGGGTGCCTATCACTCCCAGCAGTGCCCAGACACAGGAGGGGTGGGTGCAGAGTCCTCCCAGCAGTGCCCAGATGCAGGAGGGGTGTGTGCAGAGTCCTCCCAGCAGTGCCCAGACATAGGAGGGGTGGGTGCCTATCACTCCCAGCAGTGCCCAGACACAGGAGGGGTGTGTGCAGAGTCCTCCCAGCAGTGCCCAGATGCAGGAGGGGTGTGTGCAGAGTCCTCCCAGCAGTGCCCAGACATAGGAGGGGTGTGTGCAGAGTCCTCCCAGCAGTGCCCAGATGCAGGAGGGGTGTGTGCAGAGTCCTCCCAGCAGTGCCCAGACACAGGAGGTGTGTGTGCCTATCACTCCCAGCAGTGCCCAGACACAGGAGGGGTGTGTGCAGAGTCCTCCCAGCAGTGCCCAGACACAGAAGGGGTGTGTGCAGAGTCCTCCCAGCAGTGCCTAGACATAGGAGGGGTGGGTGCCTATCACTCCCAGCAGTGCCCAGACACAGAAGGGGTGTGTGTAGAGTCCTCCCAGCAGTGCCCAGACGCAGGAGGGGTGTGTGCAGAGTCCTCCCAGCAGTGCCCAGACACAGGAGGGGTGTGTGCAGAGTCCTCCCAGCAGTGCCCAGACACAGGAGGGGTGTGTGCAGAGTCCTCCCAGCAGTGCCCAGACACAGGAGGGGTGTTCGCAGAGTCCTCCCAGCAGTGCCCAGACATAGGAGGGGTGTGTGCAGAGTCCTCCCAGCTGTGCCCATGGAAAGAAAGGGGTTGAGTACACACAGATACAATGCCCACAATTGTCAGTCAGGTGCTCAAAGACCCAGCAGAACACGAAACACATGTGTGCGAGGCTGGGAGTACACACATGCATAGTGCGGAAAAGGTAACATGTACACATGAAGTCCTGTCAATATACTCCAGTCACAAGTACAGTGACCCCCAAGGATGACACAAATGATGCAGGTGGAGACCTTGCCCAGCATGCATGGCCAAAGTTGAAGGGGTCCGTCACACACCCAGCAAATGTAGACACAGCACTGCACAAATGTCTTCACAACACCCTGCAGGTAAGATGTCAGGGTCCACAGAGGAAGGTACACACCTTGGGACAATGTCACCATGCAGTAACAGCTTACATGAGCAAAGTTTGATAGCAAATACCGTGTGATGGCACACAGATAACAGGGTCCACCCCACGAACAGCACACTACAACATATCCCAGACACCTAACACATTATCGCCACCCCAAATCATGGAGCAGCACCACCAACAGCAATGCCAGAAAAGCAGTAGTGTGCAAAGGAAAATAAAATCGCTTTATTCAGCAATGTTCTAAAATGAATTGTATGAAGATTTCCATATGCACAAGGCCCATAGGGCAGTCCATAGTTCCAATCCAGGTGGGGGACACATTGGGATGCGTGTCCCCTAGCTTGCCTGCACAGTTCAGACTACCTTGTCATCCACAGGGGGGGGGGCATCATGTGGGGGGGAAGGACCAGGCACCGCAGGGACAGGAGGGGCAAGGGTAGGTGTTGTGGGTGCAGGGACGGACGACTCCAGCACAGGGGGTGGGGCAGCGCCAAAGGTGGATTTGAGCATGGCGCTGCACACTACTGCCAGGTCGCCCAGCGTCTCCCCTGCACCCGAAGGAACCACAGGCCCCAATGAGGGGGGTGTGTCGCAGGGATGGGTCGCAGCGCTACTGGGGGAGGGTGTGGACAGGGGGGGGGGACTCAGCTACCCTGACCGGGGACTCCTTTGACCTCTTGCGGGGTGGTGTCACTTTGGGGCTCAGGGACAGAGCGGCCATGAAGGAGTCTTTGGTGGAATCCTGGCCAGGAGAGCTGAGGGGAGTGGATTTGGAGGGTGGTGGTCGTGAGGAATGTGGACTCCCACTCTGGCTGCGTGTCTTCCGTTTCCCCCCCGACCCAGTGGGTGTGCCTACTTCACCCTGTGTGTGTGTGCCAGGAGGTGTGCACTTTGCCTTCCCTGGTGGTGTGGTGCCTGTGTCTGGTGGTGTGCGTGCATGGGGACGTCTGGGTGTGCTTTGGACAGGCATGGGAGTGGGAAGTGTGGATGGTTCAGGGGTAGGGGGGGCGTAGCGCTGCAGGAGACCCACTGCTGCAGTCAGTGTCGAGTCTATGGACCTCAGCAAGTTGCGTTGGTCAGACTGCGCAGCTGAAATGCCCTCCATGTATGCCTCCATCTGGTTGAGCACTCGGCTGTGGCCATGGAGGACATTAAGCATCGCAGTCTGACCAACCTGCAACTGCCGCAGGATGTCCACAGACTCGGCATTGGTGGCAGCAGTGGAGACAGGGGCAGGGGGTGCGGTGCCTGGCAAGAAGGAGACACGTGGTGACCTAGCACGGCGGGAAGGGACACGAGCAAGTGGGAGGCCGGTGATCGGAATGGAGGGGGCGGGTAGTGATGGAGTGCTGGTGTCAGCTGTGGGAGCAGCCTCCGCCCCCTCGGAGTGCTCAGCCTCGAACCCGTCAGCGTCATAGTCGGTGGTGGTTTGACTGGACAGGTCCTCCGCTGCACTCCCGTCGGCCTCCGTGCCACTCGATGTGCCAGCCAACTCAGCACTGCTGGCACTGGTGCTCGCTCCCTCCTCACGGTCCGTGCCAGTGTCTCCCTTGTAGTCCCCCGACGATGCTGTGGGCAAGGTGAAGAGACAGGAGAAATCAGACACCTGTATACATATGTCACATGAGTCAACTCTACATAGGTCACAGTGCATAGCCTGAAAAGCAACAAGAGTAACATCTACAATACAAGGTACATATGTAGTCCCTGCAACACAAAGTTTGTTGACCCACCATGCCACTGTTAAAATATGGAAAGCATGACACAATAGCAAATAACTTGATATCAAATTGTACAGAGGAGCCAGGCTCTGGGGACAATCTAGCACAGCATCAGCGACACACAGCGTAGCCAAGAAAGGGATGAGCAGGAACCATGTCTATCAACTCTTGGGACATGCTGCAAAGGTAATACTGAAAACCATGGCCAACATGACTGGGGCACTGCACCTTGAGTGTTTGGCCACACAAACATCACACACTGGACAGACCGAGCAAGGAGACTTCAAGTTTGGACATGTAGGCCTTGCCCGCACCAACCCCCCCCTACCTGAGACAATGTGATTGAGACAGAGGAAGTACTTACACCTCTTAGTCTGGGATGAAAACACATGGCCTGCAATTAATCCTGATCGCACACAAACTACCCCTGGTGCACCTGTCCAGAATTTCACTGACAAACAACCATCATCAGATAGTTGTACCAATACACACAGGCACTGGCCCCTGTGAGTATGCACCAGCTAAATTAGGTCACCCTGTACAGTGGACACATGTAGCACAGTATACGTGAATACAAATGAGGCCAGGGTACTATGCCACAGGGCCCAAACTATGCTGAAGACACAGGGAATGTCCACATTGTCTGATGACACACATGATACCTAGGAAAAGGTGCCCCAGGGGACTGTAGTGGCCACACTACTCCATGGCCCTGGATGGATATGACTGGAACACAAGCCAACCTCCCTGCACTATGCATATCTCACACTCAAGCACATCATGTCAGAGGGCACAACATTCGACATGCAGGCAGTAAGGCAGTACACATGAAACACACACTCCCATGTCGGGACTCAGCATCAGTGCCAACTAACATGGACCCCACAATGACAGAACTGGCCAGGGCACAGGCAACGTGCAAAAACCTGTTACACACCACCCCCACACATGATGCTGCAAGCATTGGGCACTTGGAGTAACTGCCAGCCTAGATGACCTTGTGCAAGAGTGACTACACACAGACCAGGGAACACATGGCAAGGAGGGGAAGGGAGGAAGAACAGCACCGCTTTACTTTGGGGAACAGGATATGCACTGCACATTTAAACCCTGGCAGTGTATCCATGCAACTGCGCACTTCCAAAAGCTGGTCACACACAACAAACACACATGTACCTACCCCCTTCCTGCTGCTGCTTCTCTGCTAGATGCCTATCCAAGTCAGGGAAGACCACCGCCAGCACACGCTTATGGATGTGGGTCAGACTCCGGCGCCCACGGTTTTGGTGGCTCACAGGTGAGTCCCCCAGCAGGACCCGTTCGATCCTCCGCGTCCAGCACCGGATGTCCTGCCAGCGTTTCCTCACCTGGGCTAGGCGCCGCTTCCGACCCTCCGTCCTCCTCACGGCACTGACGGCTTGCTTCCAGATCTCCCCCTTGGCACAGATGCCTACCTGTGAGGATGCAAAAGTGACAATACATCAATCCACCTTATCAATGATACAGAGACACACATATTACAAATTATGCATGTTTGAACTGGCCATAGTATGCAGCCAACTCATTGCACCTTTGTCATAGTGACATCATCCTCCTGGGAATGGGCAAATGCAGTAGGTGCCATTGAAAGTACACAGGTGGCATGAGGGGTGCAACACAATCAATGATGCAGGCTCACACTGTGCATCCCAAGCTACAACAGGAATCTGAACAGTACCCCTAAGCAGTCACATGCCCCAGCACACTTACGCTACCTCAGCAGAGTACACAGACACACACAGGCACTGAACAATCACCTGGCATTGGCAACTGCCGCTACAAACCTCACTCTGCACATGTGCCACTAGACTGGGGGTGTCACAGATGTGGGGCTGTCTCAGCACGGCAGACATCCAGCACAGCTCCCTGCTCACATCAGATGGGCAGGGTGTATCCATCCCACATGCAGCTGGGGTGCAACACTCCACTTATGCACACACCCACATGACAGGGGACTCACACACACACACCAATGTCCAGGGGACGACCACATCATTTGGACACTCTCACCACAGGTACACTGAACAGACACACATCTGTGGGTCCTGGCACCTGTCACCCTGGGGGGAGCACAGACTCACATCAGGACTGTAGAAACAACATTTCCAGGAGGATTAGGCAGTCCGAAAGCGGCATGCACCATGCAGTGATCGTCACAGTAAGCACCATGCTAGTGCGTTGTGCACACAGGAACTACAGCATGTTCTGCATGGGAGACATGAGCCCTTCCCCCCCGGGAACCACTATGAAGAACCCTGCATGTCTGTCACACCTGGACACAATGCCAGAAGTCATAGTCACAAAAAGGGGCACAGTTTAAGCTAGTGGAGTCTGCACTCACCTGCTCCCCTGGTCGACCATACAGCATGGTGTACTGTGGGAGGATCACATCCACCAACGCCATATTCTCCTCCATGGTGAATGGCTGGGCCCTCTCCACAGACCTGGACATGGTGCCAGAGGAATGACAAGCAGCAGCAGTGTTGTGGAATGAAAGGAAAGGATGTGCAGGCAAGTGCTCTCTCAAGGGACCTGGCTGCCTTATATCTTCCTTGCTGGCCTGTTTCATTTACAGGAGTACAGAGTGATTGGCTCAGTCACATTTGCATCCTACGTGTCCTCCAATCATTTTAAAACTACCCCAGTGACAGGCTTTGCATGGTTTTAAAATTGAGCATGATGTAATGTCAACAACCACATTAAAACAAAGTATATTGTCTCCAACCGACTTCTGCTGGCCACATGATGCAAAATTCAAACCTGAAACTCGGTCTCCATGACAACCAGCATGCATTTAGGCCCCTATACTTGTCCCTCATGTGTCCCCTATGTCAATCCTATGTCACAACACAGGTACGGTACGTTCCACAGCCCTAGGGCACCCCAAATGCATTGCAACGGACCGTACACGCGTGTGTACGGTCCCCATCACTATGGGAGTGCTGGCGAATGCGTACGCCATAGTGATACGGACCGACCCTACACACGCGTGTGTACGGTCTGAACTACTATGGCGTACACGTACGCGAGCACCCCCATAGTGATAGGGACCGTACACACGCGTGTGTACGGTCCCTATCACTATGGGGATGCTCGCGTACGTGTACGCCATAGTAGTCCGGACCGTACACACGCGTGTGTACGGTCCCTATCACTATGGGGGTGCTCGTGTACGTGTACGCCATAGTAGTCCGGACCGTACACACGCGTGTGTACGGTCCCTATCACTATGGGGGTGCTCGCGTACGTCTACGCCATAGTAGTTCGGACCGTACACACGCGTGTATGGTCCGTATCACTATGGCGTACGCATACGCCAGCACCACCATAATGATAGGGACCGTACACACGCGTGTACGGTCCGTATCACTATGGGGTACGCATACGCCAGCACCACCATAGTGATAGGGACCGTACACGACACGCCCTCGGAGCGTATGTACGGTGGGATTCACACCTGACAGTGGTGACAGGCGGCACACAGGAATGAATTGAGCTGTCATACATGGGCAAGGCTGGACATCAAGGCATTGTCTGTGCAGTACTACATGTGTCGGGCACAGGTGGGTCAGGCTGTGATGTGGCACCATACTCCTGATGTGTGAAGCTAATTACAGTATGATGAGCTGTGTACACATGTCAGGTGTGATGGTGCCCTATATGCTACACATCCCCTTCACTCCTTTGACATGTGTGCATGTAGTACTGACTTGGTGGGCCATGCGTCACTGGCATGGCACAGTCACCGACACCCGCAAATGTCCCCTGATGCCAGGTACATGGAATGTTACCCCTGACAAGTGAATGCCCGCGTTGCACGCTGTAGCTATGTCATGTGTTTGTCATGTGTTCCCATAGGTTTGCTGTAGGTGTTTGGTCAAATGCATCTGCAGTTGCTGCAACCAACATGTGTCTTTGTGTAGATGGGCATGGCACGCTGTTATGCACACCAGCACACATGTGTAATCCGACGTTATGTGTGTATGTATGCATCTACACGGAGTTCCAAAACAAGGACATATCTGCATACTCTCAATGTATGTGTGATCAGTCTTGACATGTAATCCTTCATGGCAAGGTGTGTGGTCTGTCCTGATTCTATGACATGTGACCTGTGCCTCTAGTGTTCTGCAACCTGTCCGTACAATAAACATCCTTCTTCTGCACATATTTGGATGTCTGTAACTCCTGTAATGCGTCTGCCTGCTCACTTACACTGGCCCACAGCTAGTTTCATGGCATGGCATATTGAGGTTGAGAATCAACGTTTGTAGCTGGCTCTTGGTAGGAGTGTCACATGCCTGGCATACGTGTCCAGGGCATATTGCACAGACCTGACTCTGTATGTAGCATATGTGTATTGCCTGTTGAGCATGTGCTCTGTACATTGACATTGGTGGTGTACTGTACTCACTCTTCGTTGTCCCTTCTAATTCACTGCAGGGCTCCGCCTCTCCCCCGACCAATTCCGGACTTGGCTGACATGCGGGAAAATGACTGTATACGCCGCTACCGCTGCCCCCAACGCTTGATTGAGGACCTGACGACACGGCTGGCACCACACCTCCAACCGCTACACAGGTATCCTACTGCACTGACACCTAAGATGAAGGTGATGGCAGCCCTACATTTCTTGGCCACGGGTACCTTTCAACATACCATTGCCCATGTCGGTGGCATGTCCCAAACCATGTTCAGCCGTGTTCTGCATGATTTTTTAGAGGCCATGTTGGAGCACCTGGATGAGTTCATTAAATTCCCAACTCCTGAGCAGTTGACAGCTGTCAAGCGTGAGTTCTATGCCCTGGGAGGGATGCCCCATTTCATTGGGTCCATAGATGGAACACATGTGGCTTTGGTACCACCACAGGCACAGGAGGTAGCCTTCCGTAACCGCAAGCATTACCACTCCATTAATGCCCTTGCGGTGTGTCTTGCCAACATGGTGATTTCACATGTCTGTGCTCGTTTTCCAGGATCAGCACACGATGCGTACATCATGAGGCGTAGCAGGGTGCCTGAAATGATGCTGCAGCTGCGCAACGAATGAGCATGTATTGTTGGTGGGTATACTCTGGCAGTCCTGTATTTAACGTCATCTTCCTGTCTTAATGCTTCTCCTGACCCACTCTTGTCCATGATGTTTCCATGTAGGGGACGCTGGCTATCCCAACATGCCATGGCTGATCACGCCTCTCCGCAACCCCAGCACGGCTGCCGATCACCACTACAACAACGCCCATGGGCGGACTAGGCGAGTGATAGAGAGGACGTTTGGCCTCCTGAAGAGCCGATTCCGTTGCCTCCACAAGACCGGTGGCGCACTCCCATATGCACCGGTGAAGGTCTGCAAGATATTCCTCATGTGCTGCATGCTGCACAACATGGCAGTGGAGAAAGCTGTGCCACTCATCCTGGATCCAGATGAGCAGGACCATCCACCCGTGGAGGATGAAGGGCTTGGTCACGAGACAAGTGATGTGGAGGAGGAGGAGGCGGTAGAGGACATGCAGAGTCGGCTCATACGCAACTTCTTTGCTTAGTGGTGAGTTCCAGTGTCTGAGTGTGCACGCATTGGGCTGTGTGTGGCAAGTGTTGCAATGTGTGTGTCCATCTGCATGTCTTCCAAGTGAGTCAGAGGTGTGTTTGGATGTGTCACTCGAGTGATGGTGCAATAGAAGAATGTTTGTCATCATTGTCACCTAGCATGTTGACAACCTAATATGTGTTGAGTACATGCACATGCATGCGGATGTGCTTCTTTTGGCTGACTTCTGGTGTGTCTCCCATCCACAGGTACTTGCGCATGCTGTCTGCTGGTGGCATTGTTGTGCTCCTGCTATTCCTCATGAACACAGCAACATGTGCTGAATCAGCGTTACATGCACGGAAAAGTTCGAAAATCTCCTTCGGGTAAGGGATGCAGCACGGCTTTTTGGGAGTGGTATTTGTTTTGAATGTGTGTGCACTGCTCCTGTTCATGTTTGGATACTTTACATACATGTAGAATCACCATGGGGCACATGACATGGAGCAGAATTCACCTGAATTGATGGTCAGACTTGGTGACAGTCATCTGTAATGGGATTGTGGATTGTGATGGAGCCATCAATGTGTGTAACACTGCCCTCGGAAACATACGGGTTGCACTGGGTTGACATGGTGTGTGAATTCCCCATTAGGGGCTCAATGGTGTATAGCAGCCTCTCCGTGAGCAGCAGGGGGTGTTTAGCTGTAACCCGTCACTTGTGTGCCTGTGCCATGGATTTCCAGCATCTGTGGTGGTAAGGGGGGTGCCAGTGTTGGTCCCACGTGTTCATCCGCATGACCTGTGTATGTGTTGACAGAGTTGCATTAGCATTCCGACACACATGAGTAATAAAGGTGTCCCTCTGCCTCCAAGGTGCCTCATCTCTGTCAATGGTGGTCTGTTGCCACTGTGCATGCGGCATGTCTGGCATTGTTCTCAGAGATGGTCCATATGAGTCTATGTGTAGAGTATCAAGATGCAAGCTGTTTGTCAGGGATTAGATTCTGTATTGTGCATGATGTCCATGGCTGTGTAGGTATTGTGGCATGTCAGTCTCCACGACGGCCACTGTGCTGCATGTGAATCCATTGTGTGTGTGTGTGCCATGTTGAACCAGACATTCCTTCCTTGACATACAACTTTTGCATAGTTCCTTCCTGAGATCCTTGTCTTTGTGTGCTACTTGTGGCATTGTTTGCTTGACATGGCGCATGCTGCTGCAGGCCCTGCAGCAAGGGCACCCAGTGTCCACGCAAACGAGCTGGTGTTCATCATGGATTGCTTGCTGACATGTGCTATGCTGATCAGCAGCATCTGTGCCTCATGCGGCAGCACACTCTGCATTATGCACAAGATCCCCAGTTCCATCCACCTCAAGGCAAGAGGGAGACCATCCCCCAGGTCAACTACGACATCCGTGTCTAATCCTACCCTGCACTCTACGGACATGTGCGTTAGAAATCCCACTATACTTGTCCGCATCCAGGGTGCATCTGCACAGCTGTGCTACTACATCCGGCGACCAGGCCACATCGACGTCAAACAGAGAGGGGGGGAGTGGATCACTGCCAGCTGCAGGATGACCTTCTCAATCCACGCACACACTCAGGATGCAGCCCACAACCACAACACAACCTTGTGGCACTGTGATCCAACACCCAATTGTGCCATCTCCATGCATCCAACCTTGGCTGGCCCACCATTATCCACATCCACCTGACTCAAGCATGCAGGACATGGTTCTGCCACATGTCTACACATACCTGGGACTCCCACCCCAGGACACTCCACATGATCCCTGACCTCTGCGCATGACTGTTGCTCTTCTAAATAGGTCTGTAGGCACAGTTGTGCGGGCACCCCCTCAGCTGGTTGGGCCCATCACGGGTGAGTATGTTGCTCCATGTCTGTCTTGGATGGTACATTGTGACCCATGTGTGTCCTGTGCCAGACTCAGACCCCAGGGTATGGATGTTTGGAGTTACTTCTGAAATCAGGCATGTTTCGACTTTACAACACACACATGCAGTGGAATAATGCAAACTGACGGCATCATCTTGTGATTGTGATGATTTTTATTGGTGCTGGGGTACGTGTTTGGGGGGTGACAAGAGGTGCTTGGCGGGAGTGTAGAATCCAAAGTTCACAGGGGGAGTTGGTATCCTGCCATTGAAAGTCATCAGAGTCTGTGCCACAGTCTTTGTCAACATTGGTCAGACAGTGACCAGCAAGGCCATGTGCCAGAGAATGTCAGTTGCTGCTGTGCTGCTATTGGGCCAGAGGGCCAGGTGCCAGGCCAGGTGACCTGGGAGATGGTGATGTTCCGCTGACTCTCATGGTCTTTTGCGTGGATGACCCACCCTCCTGCGGGGACCCTCAGAAGCAGGCCGTGATGATGCGTGGGATGCTCCGTTGGATGAATCCTCCTCCTCCTGATCCCTCCCTGTGGGTGGTGATGTTCTTCGCCTGGTGGCACAGGGAGGGTTGCCCATGTTTTCGGCAATCCGACGGAGTACACGGGTCATTTCCGTTTGTACCGCCACAAACTCAGCCTGTCTTGCCTCCATCCGTCCTTGGTGTCGCTGTTGACAGGCATGTTGCTCGGCCTGCAGGGTCTTCATCTCCTCGAGGGTCCCCTTGATGTCTGTGAGGGTGGACGCAATCTGGACCATGCCCCTGGCGTCACGCCGGTATGAGTCGAGGATGTTGCTGACGTGTGACATTACCGGTTCCTGAGCCAACTGGTCAGGTTTGCGCCTCCGCCGTCCTCCACTCCCACCACCCCTGCCCACTTGCGCCTGGCCTGCCGTTGTGGGCACATCGGGTCTCCGGGACCCCTGAGGGATGGCATTTGCGGTGTCGCCTGCCTCCTCCTGGGTGCCCGGAGAACCTTGTCCCTCCTGGACAGACTGGCTGTGTTGTTGTGTGCGGGCAGGGCTCCTGGGTGTTTCCTGGGATGTGGCAGGATTGGGGGGGTGGTTGGCACAGTTGTACCTGACGCAGGTGCTGCAGGTGGTTGGACACCAGAGGGGCCAGGTTGGTCTGGGTCATCCACGGAGTGGTGAGAGTCGTCGCTGCCGGTGGGGTCCTCTTCACGCAGAGCCTGGTCCTGTGAGTCTTCCCCCCCAGTGTTGGGGGGAGATCGATGACGTTGACCTGTGTGTGAGAGAGGCAGTGTTAATTGTGTTACATGCGACATCCATGTTTCATTCATTTTTGATTTGGCACAGTTCCTCTGGGTGGTTGGATTTGGCTAGCATTCCTCTCACAGTGCACTTGTGCATGGGTATTTCCCTTGGCCACAGCTTTCGACACTTTACCTATGTGTGACACAATCTTAGTTGATGCATCTTTTGGGAACGCAGTCAGCAGTGTAGTGAGCGGGCGTAGCAAGCCATGCAGAGCCGCCTTACGTGTTGCACTGTATGTGGCCAAATGTTGTTTTTTCCATGCTATATGAGAATGCAGGTAGGTAACTTAACAATTTGTGACAGGGTTCTGACAAACACAGTGGATGGGTATACTGGGTGTAAGGTTCTGTTTGTGCCTGCAGCACGGATGTACTCGTGCACAGATTGACACATGGCCCACTGTTTATCAAAGGTTGAAGGGGGGGTTCACGCACTGCCAAACCTTGTCTACATGCACACAGTCCACCTGCTGACGAGCGGACATGGCCACACCACCCAAGGGTGATTTGGTCTCCCTCTGTCTCCCTTTCTCCCTCCCTCTGTCAGCCTCCTCCCTCTGTCCGTCTCCCTTTCTCCCTCCCTCTGTCAGCCTCCTCCCTCTGTCCGTCTCCCTTTCTCCCTCCCTCTGTCAGCCTCCTCCCTCTGTCCGTCTCCCTTTCTCCCTCCCTCTGTCAGCCTCCTCCCTCTGTCCGTCTCCCTCTATCTCCCTTTCTCCCTCCCTCTGTCAGCCTCCTCCCTCCGTCTGTCTCCCTCTATCTCCCTTTCTCCCTCTCTCTATCAGCCTCCTCCCTCTGTCCGTCTCCCTCTATCTCCCTTTCTCCCTCCCTCTGTCAGCCTCCTCCCTCTGTCTGTCTCCCTCTATCTCCCTTTCTCCCTCCCTCTATCAGCCTCCTCCCTCTGTCCGTCTCCCCTTCTCCCTCCCTCTGTCAGCCTCCTCCCTCCCTCTGTCTGTCTCCCTGTGTCCACCTCTGTCTCTGTCCCTCTCTCTGCCCCTCTCCCTCCCTCTGTGTGTCACCCTCTGTCACCTCAGCCCAGCTTCCTGGGCACACACAGTTGGCAGGTCTTTCAAAGGCCATTGGCTTGTTCATGTGGGTTTGTTTCTTCTCTGCCGGCACCCATTGGGCGGAGTGTCTGAGTCTGCGCTGCTGCTGTGGCGGTGTGTGCTGACACTCTTTCAGTGTGATGCGTCTTCATTAGCTGCTGTTATGTGCAAATTGTGCCTTCATACCCATGTCGTCCTGCAACGCGGCCACCATTAGCAGGCAACACAGTACTGTGTGGGGACACACTGTTTGTATGGCTGTGCCCTAAGCCATATGGGCTGAGGGCATTGTTGTGTGCTTCAGAGTTGCTCTATGTTAGTTTTGAGGCCCACCCTCCCGGCATCGGGGACATCCTGTCTTGTGTTGGTGTTTTGTGTGGCCTGTGACTTGGCATGGCCTTGCTTGGGGCATGGGGCATGGAGGCGCTAGTGGCATGTGTGTGTTTTTGGAGTGTGGTTGTGTACGGTGTTGGCTTTGGGGGGGTTGCGTGCATGATTGGTATTTGGGTCGTATATGGCGTTCCCCCCATGTGAGGTGAGTTGTTTGTGTACTCACCAAGCTCTCGGACTCCTTCTAGTCCGTCTACTCCCACCGGCGGCAGCGTGGCCATCACCTTCTCCTCCCAGAAATGGTAGTGTACTGGTCTGCGGGACGGACCTCCTCCAGTGATGTTGGCCTGGCTGTGGTCGTCCGTCATTTTGCGGCGGACCGTCCTCCGCAGATCGTACCACCTGGCTTGGCACTCATGCCTGGTCCTTCTGGTGGCCCCAACAGCATTCACGGAATTGACTATCCTCTCCCACATGGCAGATTTTTCGGATATGCTGGTCCGTCTGACCAATGTTCCAAAGAGCTGTGGCTCGACTCTGATGATTTAGTCGACAAGGACCTCCAGCTCGTCCTTTGTGAACTTTGGATTCTTGTTAGTGGGCATGGTGTGGGGTGTGGGTGTGGATGGTTGTGGGGGTGGGGGTGTGGATGGTTGTGGGTGTGTGAGTGTGGTTGTGCAGGTGTGTGTGTGTGAATGTGATGAGGGTGTGTTTGTGATGGTGGTTGTGTGAAGGAGTGCAAGTGTAAGGTGTATTGATGGTTTAAGTATGGTGCAGTACGTTGTCTCTGGGGTCTGGCAGCAGTGGATCTGTTGCAAAGGATCATGGTTTGTGTGTGTTGGGCCTTTTTATTGGTCCATTTGTGGGTGTGGCTGTGTTTGAACTTTGGGTGGGTGTGTTATAAGGAGTGGTAGTGGTTTGGGCCTCTGTTTAGCTGTTTGTCAGTTGCAGGTCAGTGTATAGGATGTATTTGGCCTTGTTGGATATGTTTTGTGGTATTGTGTGCCTCGAATTGACTCTCCTTGTGTTTTTTTGGTTTGTCCTGGTTCAGTAGGAGTGTTGTTTGCGTCTGTATGGTGCGTACATGGGCCATGTTGTTGTACAGTGCTGTCCTTTGCTATGGCTTAGTACGACTCGTACATGCCCGATGTTGGGTGAGGGTGCTGGTGTGTGGGCCAGGGGTAGGGTGCGTATGAACACGGGCTGGGTGTTGGTCCGCACCGTCCATCGGTGGTGGTGTTTTGCACCGTACATACAGGGGGGGCTGGGTGTAGGGTCCATACATACACGGGTGGGGAGTTGGTACGCTCCATGCATACACTGGTGGGGGTACGGTTCGTACATACACGGGTGGGGGTACGGTCTGTACATACACGGGTGGGGAGTTGGTACGCTCCATGCATACACGGGTGGGGGTACGGTCCGTACATACACGGGTGGGGGTACAGTCCGTACATACACGGGTGGGGAGTTGGTACGCTCCATGCATACATGGGTGGGGGTACGGTCCGTACATACACGGGTGGGGGTACGGTCCGTACATACACTGGTGGGGTGTGGGTACGGTCCGTACATACATGGGTGGGGAGTTGGTACGCTCCATGCATACATGGGTGGGGGTACGGTCCGTACATACAGGGGGGGCTAGGGGTTACGGTCCGTACATACACGGGTGGGGTGGGGGTACGGTCCATACATACACGGGTGGGGGTACGGTCCGTACATACACGGGTGGGGAGTTGGTACGCTCCATGCATACATGGGTGGGGGTACGCTCCATGCATACACTGGTGGGGGTTCGGCGCGTACATCCGCGGCCGGGGGGCGTTTTGCGTGTACTTGCGGGGTCTGTGGTGGGGTGTTTGGCGCGTATGCGGGCACGTGTCTCCATGGTTGCTATGGGAGTTCGGTCCGTACGGTGTTTTTTCTATACAGTTGTGAAATCGAAAGGACGGGAGTGATCGTACTTGCGCGGTCGGACTTCATTTTTCCGATTCGTACGGTAAATCGTCCGGGGATGTGTCAAACACAATTTCCGACCCGAGGACGTGTGGGGAAATTTTCCCGATGTGATTCGTTTGGAGTTTTTCCCATGCGAATCGTACTTGGCAGTTTGTACGCTACTTGTACAATTCGGAGGGGAAAAAATCCAGATTCAATTCGGACGGGGGAAATTTTTCCAGGATCGGAATCGGCACCAAAGTGTTGGATAGCGGGGGGTAAAAATTACTATTCCCACTCCAGTCAGTTCAACAGTAGGGAAAGTGCTGGATAGCGGAGGGGTAAAAATGTATATTCCTACTCCAGTGAGTTCAACAGTAGGAAAAGTGCTGGATCGCAGAGGGGTAAAAATTACTATTCCCACTCCAGTGTGTGCAACAATAGTGAAAATGCTTGATAGCCAAGGGGGAAAAATTAATATTCCCACTCCAGTAACTGCAACAGTATGGAAAGTGTTGGAGAGCAGAGGGGTAAAAATTACTATTCCCATTCCATTGAGTGCAACAGTAGGGAAAGTGTTGGATAGCGGAGGGGTAAAAATTACTATGATTAAAAATTACTATTCCCACTTCAGTGTATGCAACAGTAGGGAAAGTGCTGGATAGCGGAGGGGTAAAAGTTACTATTCCCACGCCAGTGAGTGCAACAGTAGGGAAAGTGCTGGATAGCGGAGGGGTAGAATTTACTATTCTCACTCCAGAGAGTGCAACAGTAAGGAAAGTGTTGGATAGCGGAGGGGTAAAAATTACTATTCCCACTCCAGTGTGTGAAACAGTAGGAAAAGTGTTGAATAGTGGAGGGGTAAAACTTACTATTCCCACTACAGTGAGTGAAACAGTAGGGAAAGTGCTGGATAGTGGAGGGGTAACAATTACCATCCCACTCCAGAAACTGCAACAGGAGGGAAAGTGTTGGATAGCAGTGGGGTAAAAATTACTATTCCCACTCCAGTGAGTGCAACAGTAGGGAAAGTGCTGGATACCATAGAATTTTGTTTGACTATAAACACTAAAACACTCAAAACAAATATATAAATTAAAAAATCACAAATATAATAAAAATTAATAATCAATATTTTAAAAATTACAATTAAATGTTTAAAACATATAAAAATAACACATATAACAATAGTAATTACATATAACAAAAACTTACAAATACTACATATAATAAAATAATAAATACATTTACCAATAAATATTTATTTTAAAATATGGTTACAAAAAAAATGAATCACAAAATAAATGTCTTTATTTAATTTCTGAACCTATAACACCACACCAATAACAAAACACTTCTCATTTCTTAATTAAATGTATGTACATATTTTACATAATTAATAAACGATTCAAATATATTTACTAATAAAAAAATTATAAACATCAATCTACTACACACACTTTAACACTATAATTTGCACAACACAAACTAAATTAAACTATCAAATAATAAAACACATTTAAAACTTATCTTAAAATTACAATCAATTATATTAACAACTAATAATTCAATTATTAACATGTATTTAATATCCACCCTTTGCCCTTTTAAAAATAAATATAACAAAATGTTTTTACAAAGTACCCAGAATATTTATCTATTAATTGACATTAATTAACAACTATATATTAATTAAACACAAATTATTTCCCACCATTTACACCTATAAACACCACAACACACACCCAAAATTAATTACACAATTACCATAATTAATTAACAATTAATTAATTAAAATTAATTAAGAACCAATTATTAATTCATAAATTAAAAATAAATTACTTCCATCCAGTTACAACTACAAACACAACAACACACACCTAAAATAATTACACAATTACCATAATTAAAAACAATGAAATAATTACAATTAATTAACAACCACTTATTAATTAATTAATTACGAATTCATTTACACAGTTAACACTATCAAATATCAATAAAACAAATATTAATAAATACAAATTAATCAATAAATTTAAAATAATTAAATTACTTCCCACCCTATTCCCCCATAAACCCAGAACCCGCTACAGAACAAAAAGCGCAAAACTCATATAATTAAAAAAAAATAATAATAATATATTTAATTACTTCCCACCCTATTCCCTTATCAACCCACAACCTGCTATGGAACTAAAAATGCTAAATTCATATTAAAAAAAAATTAATACTATTAGTATAATTAAATTACTTCCCACCCTATTCCCCTATGAACCCACAACCCGCTACGGAACTAAAAGCGCAAAATTAGAAAAAAATGTTTTATAACTACTAACAATTTAACACATATATTAAAAATACACACAATTCTTATACACAAAAACATATATCACATGCATATAAAATATACACTAAAATACATAACAATAATAAAAACAATATTTTTAACAACTATATTTTTGCAAATGATATTAAACATTTCGATATTTTTTAAATCAATATTACTTACCTGAATTCAATATTCTTGTTGTTGATATTTCTGACCCACGATATTTCCAACTCTATATTTGTGGACCTTGACATTTTGTACTCGATATTCTGTCTCTACACCGATTTCTATAAAAGTGCCTTGCAGTACCAGTGATTGGTTATACGTGGTGCTTCATTTTCTCTAACACTTGGCTGGAGTAGATCTGAGCCGGTTTGCTCAGTAGTACTACTGGAGTGCAGGTGGATGTAACATCCATAAATAGCATTTTTCGGACTCTTTTGTGGGTGTGTTTGTATTCACACATCCTTTTCCGTGCCCCTCTTTAAGTTCCCCTTATCCCCAACCATTCTGTAGCTGCTATTCCACATTTGCCGAGTCCTCTTGGTTGCCCTTCCACATTAACACCAAAGGCTGTGACCTTTTGGATGTTGGCTTTTCCATATTTATGACAGAGAGTGCCACCTTTAGAAGAGAGGGCAGGAGTAGGTGGAGTTTCCCAGTCATAGATCACTGAATAGCATTTGTGATTATGTCAAGTAGTACTAATGGAGCACTACTTTAGATACTCAAAATATCTTGGTGAATAGATCCCTAAAAGGTTAAATAATCACACAAGCACAGGGTGAAGAATATTTTGAGCTACATTTATGAAATAAAGTAGAACTGGAGCCCTGAAATGGTTTCAGCCAGCCGGAGAAAAGTCTCATATGTTAGCATTAAAATATCTGCTTTCTACATGACACTTATTGGGACTGTTGACCTTCAGAAGATATGGGTATAATATCACAAATTATGTAAGTAAGTAAGGGGCTTTGTGGAGGGGATTTGAACAGTTTAAACCACATTGGGGCCGATTCCAATCCGGATCAGAAAGCTCTCTGACCGAGCCGGATCCGAAGTGTTTTCCGACTGAGTCGGAGTCCTGCAGTCCGACCAAGCGAGTACGATGCGGCCGTATGCTGCCGGGCTAGGTTCAGTCAGACTCCCATAGAAGTCAATGGGAGCCGGTCATACGACACGTACATGCGCTCCCATTGACTTAATGGGTACGTCTCGCACAAGGGCGCCCCCTACAGTGGGTACGCGTCGGTGCCATCTGCAACGCACATGCCTGTGTTGGGGGGACCCTTGGGTCTCCCCCTGTGTCCGAGTTGTAGGACTGCGGGTGACAGGGGGTCCGACGTGGACCCCCAAAGGCAACTTCCCGGACGTTTTGCGAGCCGGACACTCCGGCTCGCACTGGCTGTCCGACACGTGCATCGTACTGGCTCAGTCGTAAATTACATCCATTGCATGCCACGGTTAGCTTACGACCGAGACGTATGGAGCGGTTCGGACCCGGAAACGACTCGGTCGGTGAATTTCACGTAGCTCGCATCGTACTTGCTCGCTCGTACAGCTGTCGGCCCCATTGTGTTGAAGATAAACTTCTCAATAAGCCTCTTCGGTACTTAAATTTGAACAGTTCCTAGTCAACCAATCACATATTCACAGGCATCATTGTCATCATGTAGAAATTTGCCACGATGAACGGGAACAGTATTGTTCACTAAACATAGTCAGATCATCCTAGAATCCCTGAGGGCGTTATGAGAAGTGACGCATCGCTGTGTGAAAACAGCTGTGTATCACTTTTCAGTGCGTCCTCCATGCGACATGATGGATGCGTCTTATTTACTGTATGACCCATCATGTCACAAGGAATGACATACCTTAGTATTACTGACGTAACTGTCGGCGCCAAACTGACGCATTGCTGGAGTTGTGTCGGAAGCGTGACACAACCTCAGCAATGTTTCTTTCACATGGGGCAACCCCCATGTGAAAGGGCCCGCGTCAGTCTTACGCTTGCAATGAGGCGGGCATAAGATATTGACACAGTAGCGTCCTAGAATTGGTGCACTGAAATTTTATAGTTTCAATGCACCACTTCTACGATGCTTTGATGCGGGGGAACGCCCACCCTGCATACATAATACCTGACGCAGGTATAATGTGGCGCAGGGGTTTACAAAGTGATGCATCTGCCTAGATGCGTCACTTTGTAAATAGGGCGCAACATGGCGCATTTTTTACGTCGCCGGTGTGTCACAAAAGTGATTCACCGGCGGCGTAAAAGTGATGCAAGGCCTCATAAATAAGGCCCTGAGTTTCTTTAGTGATTGCTGGACCTTAAGTAAATCCATTGCTGTTATTGAAGTTACATTCTTTTAAGTGTTGGTGAATCAAGTGAAAATGCTACTGAAATATTCACTAATTCTGCTACTCCAGTCACCATCTCTTCGATGAGTTGTTAGTAATAGTTTGTGAGCAATGTAACATATCTTCTTGGGAAGATTCAGAGTCAAAGGTCATAGGATGTCACTTCTTTTGATGTAATTAAGGTCAAAGGTTGTGTCATGTCACTTCTGCTGCCCATGACATTTTAGTGAATCGATGTCCATGTATACATGAGAATCTTCTCCTGATTGTGATGTTTGAGGGTATGTCCCCTTGGGTTTTGGCGGGCAAATATATGCAGTGATGCAATACATATTACAGAGAAAGCTGCACAAATATCAGTAGACACCTCTGTTATAAAGTGCACTGGTTCAGGTGTCCATTGTCACTTTCTGCCCCCTAAGCACTTTCTGTAACATAGCCCAACGTAGAAAGAGAAAAGCTTAGTAGTTAAATTTTAATTTTGACGTGGTGGCCATATCTGATAGCAAACTCTGAGGCAATTAATTGACGTACTAGTGATAATAAAGATGGTACAAGTAATGATGGATACTAGTAGTCATGGCATTTTCTGTGTCAGCAATTAGGCTGAGGATTCGGGTGGTGTAAGTTGGCAGTATTTAGTGTTAGACATGTTGCAAAGAATTCTGAAGTACCACTTGAGGTATGCCAAACCTTATGCTTTAGCTTGTTCAGAAACATTGCCCATTATTACCGTATGGCAGTTAAAACTCAGGATAGCTCTCCAGTGTGAGTGACGTGAACCCATCATAGTTCATCGCCTGGAGCACATTTTGCCCATCAGGTTAATGTTAAGACATCCAATGAAAGGAGCACAAATAAACGTATGTGAAACGATATAGGGCCTGATTACTACTTTGGTGCAGCGGGGACGGTGCGATGCTGCCTCCGCTGCGCCAAAGCCGCGCAAGGACTGCCGACCAATTACGAGTTAAAAATGTGTAACTCGTAATATGGCGGGCGGTCCTTTGCTATTCCCATGGCGGTGCCTGGAAAACAGGCACCACAATGGGAACAGCAAAAATGTTCCAACACAGCATGGACGTGGATGTCCATGCCGTGCTAGAACTTTGTGGGGGTACAGAGAGGGGTGCACATCTTGTGCCCCCTAAATGTATCCCCATGGTGAGGGGCCAGGGGGGCCCAGTCGGAATATTCCGACCAGAGTGTCACTCTGGTCAGAATATTCATATTATGATTAATGCATGTCCTGGATGGAGGAATATGGAAGCAGAATATTGATTATACGGAAATCCTAAGCAGTTGCTGTTGTTAGTAGAGAGATTGTTTAGTAAAGCCCTGATGAAGTCAGAGATGCGGACGCATCGGATCTGACGAAACACGTGTTGGCTATTTTGTGCTACCTGAAGAAGATTACAATGTCTAATTGAAGGATGAATAGTGAGTGAAAATATTCCAGGAATAAAACATCGGAGTTGAAAGAAGTTTAATTGGACTTTCCTTACATTAAATGCTTTTAAAATATATGACGCAACATAGAAACATATCCCGAGGTCCTCAAGGGCAACAAGTAGTTTCATAGCAGCATGGTGTGTTCTCACATTATATTTTTTTAAAGTGGTTTCAAGTAATAACATCTAAAATGCAGATAAAGATTACAAAAAAGCATAAAGTGCGTTGTGCTTTGCTTAGATTGCTCGTCGCAGGAGGTGGAATCTAGGGGACACATTTTCAAAACGGTAAAAGCGACTAAATGGTGTACTATACCTAGTCTCAATCTAATCAATACAAAACGGTGTGAAGGTTTGGTCACTATGTTCAAATAATCTTGGATTCCCTTCTACATACAATTGTTTGGTAAAATACAAAGGTGGATTGCTTCCCTACCACTCTCATACAGGTTTCTGCTTTATGAGTCAAAAATGAATCCTTAATCTCCTGTTAAGTTAAGGTTATCGCATGTCCCGGGTCTACATGAATCTCTAATTTAAATAATTTATCATATATATATCACAGATATATTTTAACCATGGGATACGTGATTTGTTATCCAGGAGTAGGCAATCCTTAATAATGGATTTAGTGAAGTTAGTTTCTTCTTTGGCCCAAATAGATCTCCATAACAGCAATGGCCACATAGCAATCGGATCGGCTAGGTATACTAGTCCTAGTTCTTGAGGTATTATTTCAGTGAACGCTGAAGGGGGTAAACTTAAGAGATGTTTTAAAAAAGAGTTGTCTTCTTGCTGCAGAGTCTGGCTACAGTTATGGCCCCACACCCCTGCAACATATAGGGCGATAGCAACACATCTAGCCTTATATATTGCTATAATTTCCTTCATCGGGTGATTGTCTAGTTTTGATGCAAATCTAAAAACTCCATGTGCACTCTTAGCCCTCTTAGAACGGACATTAGTTAATTCATGAGTCCATTTCCCATTGCCTGAATAAGTTACTCCCAGGTAGCAAAAAGTATTAACGGTTTCTACCGGGGTACTGCCAATGTAAAAGGTTTTGCATTTCTTTGGTTTAGGGCCACATATCATAGTAAAAGTTTTTGTTTTATTAATTAACAGTTTCCTTGCAGCAATAAAATTCCTAAAATTATCCATTATTCATTGTAGGCCAACCGGGGTCCCAGAAAGCAATACAGCAGCGTCTTCGTATAGTAGGACAGGTATGGGGCTACCGGCAATTTGAGGAACATCCGCCTGGACCAACTGCAGAATGTTATCAATCTCATTTATAAATAATGAGAAAAGGAGTGGGGCAAGGACACAGCCCTATCTGATACCGTGTTTTACATCAAAATTTGGTGTACACTCGCTCCGCTGCCCGTATCGCATCTTGCATGATAACATCTTTTAAAGCCTTGCGAGAAAAAAGATTATAGGTTTAGGTGCGCCAAGGCTAAGCAGAGTTGGCCACAGAATTGTATGATCTACCAGATCAAAGGTGCTGCTAAAATCTGCAAAGCATAGATATAATCTCCCTTCTTTTGCGCTCATATATTTGCCTATTAGTTGTTCTAGATTGATGCCTTGCTCTACTGTCCCTAACCCTTTCCTAAAACCATATTGTGCTGGTGAGAGTATCTCATTTTCATTTGCCCACTCTTTCAGTCTCACTAGCAGCACTTTACTCATCACCTTTACTGATGAGTCTAGGAGCGATATGAGGTGGTAATTTTTGGTTTCAGTCTTATTGCCTTTTTTAAAAATAGGAATAATAACAGATTGACCACATGAGGGAGGTATATACTCTGTCACAGCTACATTAAAAACTCTGCCAAGAATGGGCCCCCATAGATCTATTGCTGCTTTATAGACGTCTACTGGACCCCATCTGGGCTTCCCCTCTGCTTCCCTTCATTCCTATCTGTACCTCTTCGGTTGTAATATTCAAGGGTATAACTGGCCACTTACTCTGTGTTGGGCTTTGTGCCCTAGATGCTACATGATCCAGCGGGTTAAAAATACTTGAGAAATAGAACACCCATGCTTCACAGGTAACATGGGATAGTAATTCGTGGAATGAATCAGACTTTAAAAACAGCGAGTTCATTGTTTCCTAAAATAATGTATTATTCGCTGTGTCTGCTGCCATAGAAAGATTGTCCCACGCTAACCTCTACAACTCCCTTTTCCTCTCATAGAGGTCAGATTTATAATGAAATCGTAGGTTTTTAATTAGTTAATTATCCCTTGGTTTACTATGTAAGGCCTGTTTCACTTGATTTAATGCGTGTGTGCAGGTGTAGTCAAACCACCCTCTACTTTCTCTACTATTTCCCCAAAAGGGAGCAGTTAAAATCCTATCAATAGTAGTATTGATTTTAATAAAATTATCTATCAACTGGGTGGGGTATACAGCCTCATTAAGACAATAAAAAATCTCTGCGCCGCATTTTACTACAATTTCATGTAACACTTTTTATGGTTCTACTCCCTCTTATTTAATGCATACCCCATTGGGTCCAAAAGGAGCGATATTAGTAATAGTGTTTTTCCCGGCTGTCACTTTTATACCTGTAGGAACTGGGGTTACCAGTCCCCCCGGCGGTAGCTTGGCGCGAGCAGGTAGGCACCCGAAAGCTTAGTGTAAAGTGACCATACAGCACACACATCCACTGAGACAGGGAACGCACGCAATGACTGACACCACACCAGTGAGGTTGAGTAAAAATCAAATAGCTTTATCTAGATCAAAGTCAGGTTCTCAAAGCATTTCATTAGACCGTTTCATTAGAACATTTCATTAGAACACTAGACCGGGCATCTCATTAAAGCATTTCACTGAAGCGCTCAACATAGCATTTCATTAGAGGGCTAAATATGGCAATGGCATTAGAGCGCTGAACATAGCGTTCAATCAGAGCGCTAGACCTGGCATTTGCAATAGCGCGCTAACCATAGCAATGAATCACAGCGCTAACCATAGCATTGAACCAGAGCATTAACCAGAGCAGTTGATCAGAGCATTAACCAGAGCAGTTCATTAGGGCATGAACCATGGCATCTCCTTAGGGCATTAAACATGGCCTTCGAGACAGTTGTTAAACAGTTAAGTCGGAATGAGGCCTTCTGTCTGGTGGGGGTAAACAGTCTCTCTTTATGCCCCAAAATACTCCTCTTGCTAGGCACTCACTTAGCCCTTCACCGGGCAAGAGTTGATTAGGCCACGGGCTGGTTTACTCCCCCTTCCGGGGCAGTGGGACCCACCGGGCTCAACAAGGGACTTCCCCGGGGGATGGGCGAGTCCAGGGCCTCTCTCCGGCCTTCCGCCCTCCTCCCCAGGGGTTACCTTAATCTTCGGCCCCTCGCGGGACCCTTGCGGCGGTCTTCGGCCGGGCGGGGGGCTCGTGCTCCTTGGAGCCCCTCCCGCCAGCCGCGTGTGTCTACCGGCGATGTCCGGGCCGAGGGGGGAGCTTGTTGATAGGCCCTGCGGGGCCGCCCAAGAAGCGAGGTGTTGTGGGGCCTCCGGCGGGTCTCCCGGTCGGCCAGGGAACCCCGCACTGTTGAGGGGCCGGTCCCGGGCCCTCCGAGGGCTCCGGGGGCCCGGAGACCGGCGATGGTGTCCGTAGCAGAGGCGCGCCCACAGCCGCCAATGGCAGCGTGGCCTGTGGGGGTGCGGCCTCTACACCTATCAGAAGGCGGCAGGGGCGGCGTTCAGTAGTCCACCCCCGTCACGTGATATGAGGTGACGGCTTCCAGGCCTAGCGAGGCCTATGCTGAATTCCAGCGGCCCTCTCCTTGCTGAGGGCCGTCGCGGGGACACACAGACGCTGGGCCCACATCGGTGGGGGGGGCGCCCCGTTGCGGGGCCCCGCACCCCCCACGGGAGTCCTGAAGGCAGCGACGATGCCGGGCTGCGGCGGTGAGTCGGCTGCAGCTCCTCAGGTGAGCAGGGCAGGCCACACACAACGGAGGCAGCGCAGGGCAGGGGGCAAGCTCACTACAGGCAGGTCCGCGCCACCACAGGCAGGACAGATCCCTCACGCTGGGGCAGGGCAGCTTATGGGTCCCAGGTGAAGTCGGGGAGCGCAGGGGTATCACAGCGCTGGTACCTGGTTGATCCCTCAGCAGTCCTGAGGTGACTTTAGGCGAACTTCTTCGGCGCTTGCTGGTTTCTGCGCCCTTAGGAGTTAGTTTCTTGAGGGGGGGGGGGGTAGTTTGAGTTGGTGACTGCAGGTAGGTTAGTCAGTCTCTGCAGGTCGTCCCTGGGTTCCCCTCCCGCCGGGCCAGATCAGTGGGCTAGTTCAGTGTTCCTCACGCAACTTAGAAGGCAGCACCTAAGCCCTGTCACTCCCAGTGGTATAGGTCCCTGACTAGGCCCTACCGCCTAAATCTCCTGCGTAGGTTCCCCCAGGTCAGGGTCGCCCCAACTGACTGAAAAGTTTCCCTCCTTTCCTTAAGCATGCCCAGGTCAGGTGACCACTCTCTAAGGCGGCAAAAGCAGACCCCGCCCTTATTCTGGAAGGTTCCAGGAGCTTCCCTAGTCTAGCTATGGGGGAAAAAGGCGGGCTGGTGTGGCAACAATGTTGTAGGGTCCCAGCCAGTTCCTGGCAACTAGGGTGCTACTAAAAAGACCACTCCGCAGTAGCAGGGGCCTGTGGCAGCCATGTTGGGAGAAGAGAGCACCTGCACCTTAGCATTGATTAGCAATGAGAAGGCGCTCGGAGACCTAAGGCCAACGAAAAAGAGGGTGGAAAAAATGAGGCAAGGGCAATAACACAGGGAAAGACCACCCTAGGGCTGACAGGTCTAACAATACCCCAAAAGAAAAATTACATTATAATACAGTTGCGGTCGCTCAGTGCTAGCTGTGCAATCCACGGTGTGGAATACATATGGTTAATACTAGATGAAATTAACATGTGCTCGATGACAGATGCAGCATTCCTACCAATAAAAGTTGGTATTAGGTCACCATTGGTGTCACGAGCACACTGTAATGATTCTCGGTCATTCTTAACAATCAATAAGTTTAGAGCTCCTCCAGAGTCATTATGTGGGAAATGTATACAGTCATCACCCTCATTCATTCTTGTTCCTGCAAGCTCGAGTGGCAGACAAAGTATATATTTGAGTATTAAAATCCCCGAACCGTTTAAGTACAATATTATTATTAATCGAACTTAACAGTGTGTTCAGCCCTTTATCCAGCTCAAATACAATATTACTGTGGGTTGAATCAAACACATTATTATAAACATTAACCACAACCACATCCCTACCATCTTAACTGTGCAACCACATGATCTGGGAATGTACTCCAATTGTCACAACTTTTTTTTACAACTGCTGGTAGCTTGTTTGAAAAAAGATTCAAAAGCCCCCCTTTTGCTCTTCCTGCAGGAATGGCACTGCCGGTAACCAATATGAGGAAACCCCTTCTATATATATATATATATATATATATATATAGGGTCAAGGCACCAGGTTTCTTGTAGGCAGATCACATTATGTTCATTAATAAAATCTCGCCATCCTAGTGAATCCTGTTTACTCATTAGACTGGCAATATTCCAAGTTGCTATTTCATATCCGTTTTCTATTTTAGTCCCTAAGTTAACACTATGGGACTTGCCCCTACTTTCTTTTTTCCTTATGTTTATAGGTGGTCTCTATGGGGATGCTCTCGATATTTACGTTAGCAATTGGGTCTTTATCAGGTAGGGCAATTGTAACTGGTGGCACCACTCCATGATCAAGATCAATTATTCAATCTCCAGTAAAAAAGATCTCAATACTGGGGGGATAGTCTCCCTTTCGTCAATCGTTATCTTGCAGGGTACTCAGAGCTTGGTATCTATTTGAGACGGGTAGGGCATATTGGGGATGGATTATCAAATCAAATCTGGGGTCATACATAAATTGCCTAATCCATCTTCCCTGTGTTGTGTCAACCTTAGGTGCCTATAAAAGAAGCCAAGGGGTTGTAGGGACATATTCTGATCAAACTGCATAGATGGAATTGCTCTATCTAGGGTAATTCTTGTCCATCTGGATTTATAAAATTATTAATTATGCGATCTCTTTTAAGAGTCTTACGCAGGGGGCCAATCCAGCTCACTCTTCTCGTTAAAAGTATCTAGTCAGATCCTGCCACCGGATATCCACAATTCCTATCTAGCCAGTGTGCCACTCTATTCTTTACGGTGTCATGGCTTTCTTTCTGACCTGGCTGCAAAGGGGGGACATTAACCAGGACTGCCACATATGGGTAGCATTCGGGTGGTAAGTTTATAGGTGTATCAGCTCTTCCCTTGTAAGCCACATTATCTCTCGTCTTGGTATACTTTGTGGGGAATTGTTCCGGGTTGGACCTGTCCCTTTGAGCTTGCTGGACTTGATTTGTCGGGCCTGCTGACTTAGGGTAATATTATTTGCTGGCTCAGTTCTCCCAATTTTTATACCCTGCATTTGTTGGCTCATTAGAGCCTCCAGCTAGTTCTCTACTTGTTACCTTACTTATTACCTTGTCTGAGGAGACAGTTACCTGTAGTTGGAGCTCGGTTAACCCCCCCCCCCTATTGTTACATCCTTCTCCTTCCCAATATTGGTATTTACATTCCTAAGTGAGTTACTAATCTTAGTTACTTTGTTGGATAGTTTGTCAAATTTTTTGCAGATCGGGTTAATAACTCCTCAATTATTTTTACTATAGTGTTTACAATTTGTGTAGTTTGTATATTTAGAAAGGTATCTTGCTCACTTATGCTCTTACAGGCTGGGTCTGTGGGTCTCTATGTGGGTCCTTTCTTACCTTTGTTACCACCCACCATTACTTGATACTTTTTGCACCCCCTCTTTCTCTTTGGAGTCAGTGATCCGTCGGGTGTACGAATGCGTAGGGGGTCAACTTGGGTATGAGGCTCTGATTCTATTGCACTTTGGGAGACCCCAGGGGCCCCTTGCTTCTCAGTATGGGTTATTTCCCTTATTTGCATACTCCCTTCTTATAGTATCCCGCTGCAATCGCCTATCTGCCCTCCTGCTGCCATACCTGATCCCAACGATAGGCGGCGTTCTGTCCTATCTATTTCATCTGTAATCGCACTAACCGCTCGTACCAGAAAAGAGTTGATAGTTGTGCGTGGAATATCAGATACAGAATTTTGGGCAAGTGTCTTGCGCTTAACCATTTCTATCCCTTAAGAGGAGCAGCCTAGTAGATTCTATAGATTCTATAGATTCTGTAGTGTAAAATACGATAGAGATACTATAAAAAATGGAATACAAAGTGCAAAGTGCTAAATAGAGAATCTGATAAAATTACGCAGTTGTTAAAATCAGAGCTAACTTAAACAGGCATTCAAATTTTGTGTTAAAAAAGGCTATGAAATTAAGTCAGATAAAAGATAAAAGTAGGCAAAAATGTCCCCGGGTTAGAGTTTACAAAGGATACCTCGCAAGTGCCTGTCCCTCATTTTGATAGAGCATGGAGATGATGCGAGGGTGGCAGGAGCAGTGTTGCTTGTAGGTTCAGAGACCTCCTCTGGCCCAAACAATTGTATTCATTTGAGTGTCAGTCTGTACTTGTGTATAGTTAATTGCATCTTCTGTTATGAGGAAAGAGATAGCACATGCTCTCAAACTACACTAGACATTTAACAAACTTTTCAACAGAATATCAAAGCGCAGTACAAATCTGGGGGCCAAAAGCACGCATTTTGTCTCTACTCACACAACCTCTCAATCTATATTATTGTAGATCTTTAGAATATTTATCTGGATAGTCCCTTGTCATATTTGCTAGCTGAATGGCTCAATTTATTGAAAAGTGGCTCCTGAAGCAGTGGGGAGATTCTCAGATCACACGTTCCATACCCAGGCCCAAATTTACCAACAATTTGTGCTGGGTCTGCACCAGAAAATTGAAGAAAACCCAGTGAAAAATGTTGTGTCGGAATTTACTTTCCAACACAAATCCTGATTTGTATTGAAAAGTTGCCTAAAGTAATACAAAGTAGTGTTATGCGCTACTTTATGTTATTCTACATCAACTTTCTAACAAAAATTCTGAGTTGCTTTGGAAAGTTGCCTAAAGTAACACAAAGTAGTGCTATGTGACAATTTATGCTACTTTGGGCCAAGGGCATCAGAAAAAACTGCGGTTCTTGGAGTAATAACTGTAGATCTAAAGAATTAAAAAAGGCATAATGGCACAATGAGACTGTTAAAGGATGTCGATAGAGATGGTAACACAAAATGATCACACACTTGTTCTGGCTCAATAAATAGTCATCTGTAGGTATAAACGTAAATGCAAACAGTGCAACGTGTCCCACATAAAATGGAACCAGAAAAACAAAAGGAACCATACAGTAGTGTGTACACAATAAACAAAGAAAAAAAAGGTTACTATGTATTAAACAATCAACCAAATAGGATAAATATATGTAGCGAACGAGCCCTTTTAGCAATCAAAGGGGTCGGATAATTGGTTAGTTTTGTCACAAGTCTACAATGTTTTGACCCCCTATGCAATGCAGCGTCTCATCAGGACTGATAGGATTGGGGACACCTGTGGGTACAAAACAAGTGGAGTGTGTACTTAGGATGAGTAATAACAACAACCATGGGCCACACTGAGGAATGAGAAATCACATACCTGATAATAAAATTGGAAAAAGGGTTGTAGAGAAACATGGAGGTGCAAACCAACAACCATGCTAAATAAGGGGCTAAGGTACTCACATGGGGTACCCTTGACAAGAACTAGATCTTGGTCAAGTGGGGATGAAAAGAAATGTAAAGAAACAAAATAAAATTAACATAAAAGGAATGAATGGTTATGATGCGGGTATGTCTCTTTAAGGTAGGTAGGCAGGGCCCAAAAACATGTATTTATGTGGGCAGCAAGAAGTAGTAGTCAATGAGGACTTACCCAAGGACACGGAGGTCAGGAGAACCACGGGCCCCTATAGAATAATGCGGTATGCAACAATCTGCTTTAGACTGCAAGGAGTGTGTTAGGTGCAAAAGGAGGCGGCTGTAAAGATGGGGCCTCACCTCACACGATCTGCGGTTGGAAGGACAGTACGCACTTGTCAGATACAACGATTCGGGTGGGCTGCAATCTTTCAGACCACTTAATGAAGTCAGCTGGCTGGCGCTTATCAGTGCTCAATTATGTTAGAAGCGCGGGCTTGTGCGAACAGTGGCCTTCCCAAGTTAGTAGGGCATGTCCCTAAGGTTGCTAGGCAGTGAGAGCAACTGGGAAGGATTATAGGAGTCGCAAGTATCTCTACTTAAAACCAGTGAATGCTGTCGGGTAGCGGCATAACAGGAGCTGCAAATTGAGTGGAGTAGAAAAGCTAATAATTAACATTAGGTTACTGAAAGAGGTCACCACCTTTTTCAGGGATGCAAGCCGTGTCAATGACTTGCCACTTTAAATCATCATCCGCTGTGCGGGTCTTTTCAATGAAGTGTACCACCACTGGAGCATTTGCCAGTGCACATCTGATTCTGCTGCGGTGTTGGCATATTTGCGTTTTTATAGGCTGTGAGGTCTGCCCTAAGTAGGACAGTTTGCACGGACACCATATGCAGTACACAACATTTCTGGAGTTCCAGTTAGAAGGAGATTTGAGCTCTACCTTAATGTAACCATGTTAAAAAATATGGTGTCAGACATGCATGCACAGGTAACACAGTTGCCCCAAAAGTAGTGGCCAATCAGAGGAGGGAGGCCCCATGACGATTCCAAGGTTCTTTGAGTTTTAGGGGTGGTGTATCTCGATGTTGACTGAACAAGATTGTCCTTAACATTCTTGCCCTATTTGAAAGCAAACATAGGAAATTGCAGGATGGATCTATGCTCTCTTTGATGTGCCAATTCTTGGTTACCAAATTGCGGACTTTGCTAGGGTGGGGGCACAAGGTGGTGACACAAACTAGTTTGTCTATAGGTGTTTTGGTCTTGTTGGTCAGTAACTCTTCCCAGGGACAGGGCCAGATTGGGAAGCCAAACCAGCCCTGGCAATTTTGGCTGACCAGCCACCCAGAAAAGGAAGGAGTGGAGGGGAAGGGGGTTTGGAAGTGTGAAGCAATGGTGCTTTTGTTACTGGGGGCCAATATTGCCTGCTGCCCTCCATGGTCAGTCCGGCCCTGCCCATAGGCAATACAAGGTGTGATTGAGTGTGGTTTGTAGTTTTTTGGGGTAGCCCCTTGATAGTAGATTGTCTTTGAGTATGTAGGCCTCCCTAATATCCTCTTAGAGGGTGCTATTCCTGCGGAAGCTTTGTGTTAAAGGGGCATTCCATTTATACTACTTTGCATCAAATACATGAACGTTTCCATGCAACCACCCAGAGATTGCAGCGTACATCTGTATGCATTAACAGTGGTAGACAGGGATTCATCTCAAAAACGTTTTCCTCCTCAAGGAAGGGATAATGGTAAAGCAAATTAAATAAGGTTATAAATTCCCACTTTGCATGCATGCCACACTGTACTGCACATGTACAAAGTAGGAAAAGTATTCAACCATAGTTTTTTGTACTGGAAGGGTATCATTCCAGTACAAAACCTATGCTTGACAGAACACGCACACCCTTGCCCTATGGTGAAAAGGTGCTTGCGTTGCTGGATGACAGGCTGAAGTGTGCCATTGCTGATGGAGAATAAAACAGCCCCATATCTTTGTAGCTATGACACTCTTTTTCTCTCACATTTTGACGCAACGCAGGTAAGCAACTTTGGGGCATATTATCAAGAACGTGTGATAATCATCGCAAAAGTAACGTAACGCAACCTACAACATCGCAGTCCATCGCGGGAAATTTACACCATGTTAAGCAGGCATTCACAACACGGCGGTACCATGTGATAGTCACCAGATAACACGTCAAATGGGCGCGTTAAAATCAACGCCTTGCCGCAAAAATGCAAAACGCGAACGCAAAACAATCTGCGAGGAGGCCAATCGCGATACAAAAATCAGCGAAAACCAGCTTCCGGCCTGCAATTCACACGCGTCAGGCGGGAACAATCATCATAAAAGTAGAAAAAAAACAGACAAAAAAATGGCAAAATGACAGCCAAGCACAATGGATGTTGCCGGAGCAAGTACGGAGAAGAACCAGAACCCCACAAGCCCCCCAGAGGACCTGCCTGGGACCTCGGGTCAGGGAAGGGCAAGGACAAGAAGAGTACGAAGAAGCACTTCAGTCTGCAGGAGAACAGGATCCTGATAACGGCGGTGGTCGAACACCATCAACAACTGTTCGTCACCTTCACTGTGTCATTGGCGACAAAAAATGGACTATGGCAGGCCATCGTGGACAAGGTGAATGCAGTCGGAGTGCTGAAGAGGACAATGGACGAGGTCAAGAGGCGCTGGAATGACGTCAAGCGCAAAACCAAGCTGAAACTCGCCAACAACCGGAAGGCAGCAATGCAGACTGGAGGTGGGAGTCCAGCGCCACAGGAGGAGCTGGACGACATGGAGGAAATGGCGTCCACAGTCATCAGTGGGGAGAAGGTGGCAGGAGTTGGGGGACCGGACACTGCTCAACAGGACCGGACACAACAGCAAGAGGGTGAGTAGCGAGCAGAGACTGGGGGGACGGGGGGATGGGCACAATGGCACACATGCACAAGTAAGTAGAGCACAGCTGCGGACAAATCATGCCCCAGACCCCAACTCCCACCATGAGAACTATGTACCCAAGTATTCAACATTTCAGCACTGTATGAGCATAGAAGTCAGAGGCACACTGCATGTAAGGGATAAGGGGCAGGCAAATCAGAGCTGCAGGGGTGACTCCCCCAAAATGCGGCACACACACATTACGTGAACAGCACATCAACATTGACAATGAAGTGGCACAAACCGCAACACGTTCACCACAGAACAGAGGACACAACTAGTACCGACTGGGTGTAGACATTGGCCAATCACAAGTGGCATCGCAGGGAAAAGTGAGTTGATAATATACAAGTACAAACACACAGCCGTGATGTTGACGAAATGTCCACTGTCCAGCAGCAAATGGGCAGCCCCCCCGAAACAGCCACGATGTACACAGTCATGCAGTCTGTATATAAACATGTACAATGTGACAAAACACATGTGAACACATTGTTAAACTGCATCTCCCCTTCACATTGCAGAGAGACAGTCACCACCTCCTGCAGAGCAGTCCCAACCTCTGTTCTTTGATGACGAAGAGGACCATGACACCTTTGACTCCGACGCCCTCCGAGAGTTCATTGACAGTCTCCACAGCACACCTCCAGGAGCAGGGCAGCCCAGCTGCAACAAGGAGAACCCACACCCTGCAGAGACTACACTGCAGGCACCACCCACAACCCACAGCTGCCTCCCAGGACCCCCACAAAGAACACATGGCCTTCCAACGCCATATGTTGGGATCCCAGGAGCAGTTGGCTGAACAGGTGCAGGTGGGCTTTGATCGCATGGCAGACAAACTAGATGCCATATGTGGGTGTCTAAGTCCCATCAGGGACCACTCACAGTCCCTAACGTACACCCACAGTCTGCTTCATACTCTCCAACGAACCATGGCTGACATCGCTAGAGTCTTGACTGTGAGACAAGAGCGACTGTCTAGTCAAAGTGGCTCCAGCGAGCTCGCCCGGGAGTTGGGACTCATGGGGAGGCTCATGAAGAACATGGAGCGGGCCAATGCACAAAGAGCGGCTGCCACGGCTGCACACCAGCGAGAGGTAGCTGGGTTCCACAATGACCTCAAAACCATCCTCATGGCATTGCTGCCACAAGGCCTGGCACCGATGCATGCTGCTGCTACCACTACATCCACATATCCGCCCCCTGAAGTGTCAGTGCCACACAGTGTGGCAGACATTCGACCTCCGGCCCCTGAGGTGTCACTGCCACACAGTGCCGGAGAGAGGCCAGCACCACCCACACGTGAGGCACATGAGACAGCAGAGAACGAAGATGCAGATGAATCTGCCCTCGTGGTCATAAGGAAGCGGTAGCATTCATCTCCGCCTCATGGCCGCTTTCACCTTGGTTCTGCCCTCTGCTTCATCATCTTCCACTGTCCCCCAATACACTCTGCGACACTCACGTTGGACCTTGCATGGACTGCCATATTCTGTTTGATCATCAATGACACAGCTATCAGACTGCAGACTGTACTCCTCCACTTCCTTCGTACTTGTCATTCCCTGAATGACTCTGGCAGGTCCTCCACGGGCCAACATTTGAAAGTGGGCTTTGCATGGCCCTCAACTGCTCCAGATGCAACACTCCACTGAATGTGCATTAAACATTCCAAATCACACAGATGTGTTGTCTCTATGGTCTTTCAAGTGTGGTAGCATGGATGAATGTGGGGTCAGTGAATTCCTCATACATCCATGTGGCTCATGTCGTTGGACTTGGGTCACAGGGTGACACATTGTCGATTGTCATCCGGGTGGCGCTGACGCAACAACAGCGACATACATATTTGTTACTTCCTTGTCCAGCCCCGTACGGAACCACGCAAAGACCCCCGGGGTCATTGTTCAAATCCTTACACTGGAGTGGCATACGCCAAGCCAGCCCACTACGCTTACGCTCCAGGGGGGGACAACAACGCCACATGTGCCAGGACTCCCCTGTAGTGATCTGCTGCTCACAGGTCTAGTTGGCAGTATGCCACGTCCACTCCCTCATGGCTAGTTTACACCCACACCACACCCATTCAGCACACGCGTCACAGCACATGTGACCCTGCCAATAAAAAGGGCTGGGAGCATGTGCACGTCGCCATTTCCAACCTCTCTCAGGGTGTATCTGTGTGGTGTGCATGTAGGCATGGGGGCCCAGGGTCCTGCGACATCAATTTCCGCAGGCCCTGAGGGGACATGATGGCGTCCGCACCACGATACCCAATCATAGAGGGTCCATGACTGTGAGGGCACAGACTTTGTGGCACCGGATACACTGCGGCCGGCACAGGCACACCGCCACGGGACGGTGACTTTCGATGCACTGAGGTAGGGGCACCTTAAGTGCTGAGCAGGTGTGCAGCCTGCAGTGATGCCCCATCCCGGCGGTCTGGGCGGCTTTGGTTTTGTGTGCCTTGCTGGACCGCAGTGTAGGCCTGAGCCAGCGGGCAGCATGGGCCTACCACCATGTGGCGTCGCCTCCTGGATCACAGAGTTAGTGGCACCTATGCGGCTGAGCGGGTGTGCAGCCTGCGATGAGGTCGGGTGCACTGGTATGTCCTGTGCCATGGAGTAATCAAGACCCAGCACCAAATGTGAGACCTGGTGGCCTGCGGAGCGTGGCTGCCTGATGTGGAGGGTGCCATGTCTGCGGGCCCTGGGCTTGTGGCTTGCAGCGGCACGTGGTGGGCCCTCTTTTCTACACGCCGGTGGAGGAAGGTGAGCAGTGAGGCCTGGGTGTGCAGGGGCGGGCATGAACCGCTGGGCGGCCGGAGGGGCTGGGGTGCATCTGCCTGGGTGCGCATGGGGCGGTCAGGCGATGATGTCTTGTACAATTGTATGTACTTTGCCATTCATGTATCTGGACACTGTTTCAGATGGCGGGTCTGTATCAGATGTGGGACCTGGTGAATTGCACTACATACCGGTACATGATTGGAGACACACCGGTGGCAGCAGGTGGGCAATATGGCCTGGGTGCGCAGTGTCGGCACTCTCTCTCCCTGTCCCTCTCTTTTTTTCTCTATCTCTCGCTCTCCCTCTCTGTCTGTCTTTCTCTCGCTCCCCCTCTCTGTCCGTCTTTCTCTCACTCCCTCTCCTTCGCTCTCTCTCCTTCACTCTCTCTCTCCTTCGCTCTCTCTCTTCTCCGCTCTCTCTCTGTACTTTGATGTGCACAGGACACACCTTCTCATAATGGTTTTTGGTTTGCAGACTGTGACCTACGGATTGTCCCGAGGGGAACCGCCATGTGTCTTCATTTATGTTCCGTGTTTATTTTAATAAATGTTCATTTGTTGCTTCGAAGGTGAATGTGTGATGCTCATTTTTGTGACGACACATGCATGTCACCAGATGTGATTGTGCGACATCATGCAGGTTACTTGGTATATGTTTCTGTGTGGTTGATGTGACATATCTTTGTCCGTGGGTGGGTGGGGTTGCCCAGAGTGGGGACCCGGGGGGGGGAGGTGGGGTACTGGGGGTGATGGAGGTGGGTGTTGTTCCTTTTTGGGGCTCAGGGATGCATGTTCTGTGGCTCTATGGCATCTGTTGCTCTTCAGATGTGGCTCTGGGCTGGGCTCACTTTTGTGGTGCAGGTTGTAGTCCGACCTTGCACCAGGTCGGAGCAGGTGAAAGTTTCCTTGTGCTAACGCGCCTTATCGCATGTTTTGTGTTCTTATCGCAGATCAGGCTGGTCGTTGAGAATGTTGTGGTGTGGTGTTGTCGCAGCTTTTTGCTCGGAAACGCCTACTCTGCATCTTATTAGCGATAGTTGCCGGGATCAACCTTGGTGATGATTTTTGCGGCTGCTATCGCCGGAAAACTGGTGATGTAGGCTGTTTGCACCAGCTTGTGAATGGGGTGGTAAGTTTATCGCAAATTTAGCTGTGTTAAGGTACCGATAACTCAGCGATAGCTCCTTGAGAAAATGGCTCCATTGCTTTGTGCAAAAAGTTGATAAACCTGCACCTCAATCTCCTAGCCTTCCGAAGGTTGTTGAACTGACTCTCACTGAGTTTGGTGATCGCGTTTATAAAATACAGCGTGCAGAGCTTAAAAATCGAGTTAAGAATTATTTGAACTCATTTTCAGCCTTAGTATTGATTATCTTTTCTCATGACCTAGGAGGGAAACACATTTCTTGCAGCATCAGTAAAACCTCGTCTTACACTTTACATGCTGTGCAGAGAAGAGTGTCTATTAGTCCTTACCCTCCATGAGAAAAACAGAAATAACAGCCTTTTGAATGACATCTAGCCACGCCCATTTCAATAGATTCCTGCGGCCTATAAAGCATTGGTTCTGTGAGAATCTCACCTTTCTGAATGTTAAACTCGACGGGATATTTTCTGGATCAGAGCTTTCCCTCGCTGCCGATTTATTAATAGCCTTCTGAATCTCACTGACTGTGACCTTTGCCCCCACATCTATTCTGTTCCTTTTAGATGCAGTTTGAAGCTGGAATCCTTCAAGCAATTTCTCTCAGTCCTGCAGAGAAAGGTCTAACGCCTAAATATATGTTGGCAAAGAAACGACGATTTTTTTTGTCGTTTTATGCAAGTTCCTGCTTTTTGGGTCATTCATTCTGATAATCACTCATAAATTCATATCGTGCGCTTTCACCAGAAAAACGTGCCTGTTCAATTATCAAATTCCAATTTGTATTTAATCCCAACGTGAATCAGTGAAACTGTAACTGCGACTTCCACAATCGAGATGGCTCAGTGACTTAAACACTCTATACTGACTTCTATTGTGATCACCATGTTATGAGTTTGAATACTGGCAAGGGCAATTTAGTCTTAACATCATCCGTGTTTGGTGAACTGAGCAGTGCCCTAATGAAAGTTGAGGGGACCCCCTGCAAAGTACATGGAGGGGCTCCCCTGCAGACTCACTCGGGAGCTCTCAGATCAGGTTACTATGCTGAGGGGGCCCCCTGGAGCAATTGCCCCCCCGCACGACGGGGGCCTTTGTTACACCACTGGCACCGAGTACCTTTAATGGGCCATTTCGCCACAACCTCTCGCACAAAAACTAAAGCATTTTCAATATTCTATACAACGAAGCCATAGTTAAAGCATGCATGTAGTATATTTATCTTATGCAACTAACAACCTTTGGCAAAGCCAATAGTCCTGGCTTGTTGTAGGTGTAATGTTTCTTGTTGTATTAGATATGTGGAGGCAATAACAGAAGCAGCAAAATACCAGTCAGGTGGCACATTATGCTGAGCACAGATTTTTTACATAAATGTTTTTAGCCACGCCCTTAATTATATCGGCCACGCCCCTTTGAGAGACCCCCTAGTTTTTTCACCCCACTTAAAGTTCTGTATCTAAAGCAGGCGGGCAACTAGAGCCACATTTCGGGGGGGCTGGAAAAGATTTCGGGGGGCTAAGTCTTCCAGCCATAGGCAGAATGGCTGTAAGAAGGGGCGAAAACGCAACAAAAACCTCATTAACGAGCAAATGGTCTTTTAAAGACCTGTGAAGTACTCGGGTCCGGCTGCAATTAGACGGACGCCAGCCCGCGAGGCTGTCTCAGCCGGGCTGACACACATGACGGGGGGGGGGGGGGGCTGAAGCCCGGTGAGCCCAATGGGTGTTGCGCGCCTGATCTAAAGTAACTCTCCACGGGCAATACGAATGTCCGCATGGGTCCGGTTACTGCGTTCAGTGAGCTCTTGGGATTCGAGCTGTCAGGACATGCCGGGTTGTGGGCTTGTTGCACTGTAAAATAAAGAAGCATTATTGAAAATCATCCTGAACATCATGCACCTTTTATTCACCACAGTGCTGCTGCTAAGAACTACTGCTAAGAACTCCTTACCCAGGATGACTAAACAGCCCTGTGTATTTAAGGACAGTTCCTAATTTATAAATCAAACGGAATTTATGTTCCTGGGTTTTGCCCAATTCATTAGGTCGAGTCTGGAGTATGCACTTGAAGCCCCGCCCACTCTCAGACCATATTTGTCATTGAATTGTGTCATTGTCCTTCGCAAATGCTGGCTTCCAGGCTTCTGATATGTAAATAGGCTTGTTAGTCCCTCCTTAGTACCGCCTTATCTTCATTTGTGACCTCCTATGAGGATGCCCCTTTTTAACATGTGTTGTTGCTCTGCTCATTAGGTTTTATTTACAGCCTTGAGCACTATTTTGTTTAATAGTTTTTGCATGACTGCTGCTGCACGCAGAACACGCTCAGCTGGTCACCAATCATTTCTGGTTTTTGACCAGAAGGAATCGCAGTGGTGGTGCTGTGCAGTGCACCCTCAATGGCAGGCCAGATACTGGAAGATTTTTGACTCATTGAGCGGCTTCAGCAAGTGAAGGTCGGCTTTTCTTATTGGGGCATGGATTCAGGAACATGGTGGGATACCATTATTTAGGCAGGGCATTTGGTCATGATTCTCATTACATCTTGACTGTTTTCTGCAACACTTCCAAACATAGTTTCTAGTCCATTATGGTTGCTACTATGATTACATTTTCTTTCTAGAGTGCGAAGGTGTTAATTTCCTGCTTGTAGAAGTATTAAGCACTGCCTCCAATTGTGGTTGCTAGAAAAAAACAATCAGTTCTCAAAAAACAGGATGCATATCTGCAGAATAAATCATATAGAACAATAAATGTAAATTTATGGATTTTGTGGAGTTAAAAAATATAACAGGAATGAAACAAGAATACAATGTCATGTATATTTAATAAGGTGAATAAAAAGTACCAAAAAAAAGAGCCAGATTACAAGATTTTGGCGTAGCGGTGGCCCAAACCGCTGCGTTCTGCCAAAGTTCACGCTGCCCACCCGCCAGATTACAACTTTTTCATAGTCTGACAGGCGAGCGGCGTGGCGGTTCCCCCTGCGGTGCCACTCAAAAGGCAGTGGTGCCTTTTAAAAAGACACTGTAATGGGAATGCCTCACAAGGTTCCTGCACGGCATTTATTCGTAAATCCATGCCGTGCAGGAACCTATGTGCATGCAAACAGCGGGGCACATGTTATGCCTCCCTGTGTGCATCCACAAATGTCTGAGGCAGGGTTTGTATGTTGGTGGAACCACCATGAAAAGCCTGGCAGAGAGGAAACTCGTAATATGCTTGGCCGGACCGTGGCAGACCCGCTAAGCATATTGCGGCCTTTGACTGCCGCTCCTATGCCAGGGAACAGTGGTTACCTGGTGGAGCTGGTGGTTCTAGTGCAGTCTGACTGCCCAAGTCATAATCGGGCAGTCGTTCGGTGGGTGCAGCAGTGGCTTGATCTGCCACTGCCGTGCCACCACGAGTCAGGCGATCCGAGGACCATCAAACTCGTAATCTGGCTCCTAGTGTGCTCAGTGCTGGAAGGTCTGAACACATTATGTGAATAAAAACCAAGGAAATATACATACAATAAAGAAATTATATGAATGAAAACAAGGAAATAGACATATGACAAACAAAAATGGGTGTTTTCCACTATCTGATCATAACAGCACATCAAGGAATTTATCTTAAGTTTAACACTAGAAAAACTGTTACTCATGCCCTAGTCACCAGCAAGTTGGACTTTGCGAACACCTTCTATGCTGGGATCAACAAACAACTTACTAGAAAACTATAAACCATCCAGACATCGGCAGCCAGACTCCTTCTCAAACTACCCACATAGAAGCCATATCACATCACATCTCTGGGAACAACACTGGCTCCTGATACACAATCACACTCAATGCAAACTCCTCACACACACATTTAAGGCACTACACAACTCAGGCCCCACTTACCTGAACAGTTGCATCTCCTCCTATCAACCACCCAGACACTTCTGCACTGCAGGACTCTGATTTGCACACATTCCTAACATACACAGAACCAGATCAGTAGGATTTACTTTCTCTTTCATCGTTCCTAAAGCGTGGAACAACCTCCCACTCCAAATCAGAGGCTCCTCTTTTCTTCTTGAGTTTCACAAGAAGCTTAAGACCTGGCTTTTCAATTACCAACCTACCATAGATAGGGCTAGGCACAAACACCTGCTCAGAGCCAGGAAACCCTCGCTTTACAAATGCACCTAGCGTCTTTTTTTTGTCAACAGATTTTTGACCCTATAAAGATACCAGGGTCATTGACAGGACAAAAATTGTGAATAGATACATGAATTAGCTGAAAGGAAAATAACAAAAAATTCTCCAACTGATTACCAGAAATGTCGGCCCTTTGATTTAATCACTTCACCCAACCATCTAGTTATGTTTGGCATTCATTGGTTATGATGTCTAATCCATATATTAATTAACTACTGTCTTGAAATTCTGCATTGATTATAGAGTGTTAAATAAGATCACTATTAAGGATCATTGCCCATTATCCCACTTAAGGATATTTTGGAACCTGTTAGAACCTTTCAGATTGTCACCAAGTTAGATCTTTGAGAGCTTCATTTGCGCTCAGCATTAAAAATAGTGTTGAATGAAAGTTGGCCTTTGCAGGAAAATGCCTCTTTTTGCATGATTACCAACATTCGTTGTGCACTGATGCCGCTGTTTTTTTTCCCTCTGTTCAATAGGATTCTGCTAACCAGGCCCCAGTACCAGTACTAAATATCTGATGCAAATTAGATTCACTCATGAACCCTTATCAGTGCATGTACTTTGACCCCTAAAACATTTCAAATTGGTTATATTCATAATTGGCATGTTCAACTTACCTATAAGTCCCAAGTATAGGATGCAAAGTGTACTCGTAGACTGTAAGCTAACTGTAATTAGTGAACTGCATCACCCATTGTGCCACCCACTTCAGAGACAGTGCAAACATGACATTTTACTGGGCTGTTGCAGTTTAAACAGAAAACCTGGCCTGTCAAAATAACCCCATTGACAGGCCTAAACCTTTATTTTAAAAATTATTAACTCACCACTAAGGAGATCTTACTGCCCATAAGGTAGGGTGACTGATATTTAAAATGAGGACATTTTTAAATGTAATGTTACACATGTCTTTAGATTGGATGCACCCCAAAAGCCATTTTCACTGAAAAAAGGCTGGCTGTTCCATATTAAAACGCAAGATTACATTAGTTAATTTAATAATGCTAATTTTGGTTAGGAAACAGCTAGAAATATAATCAAACACTCTTTTTAATAGTCATTCAAAATCGAATATATTGCTAAAATCTAATTTATAGTAAATTTTACAGAAAAGGTACTTTTATAAAGTAAAATTTTCCTTGCCATGCACTCCAACTGAATATCACATTGACGAGGAGAGCAGGAGAAATGCATTGGGTGTGGGGAAGTTTTTCTCTAATTCTGGCAGAATGACCATCTGATCTGTGCCCAGTAGCCGGATTACCTTCAAAGAGGCCTACTCTGTCACAGGCAAATGTTGGCTGTCACATAGGCAGGGCTTATCTGTGTTCAACCTCTCTGGCAGGCATCAATACCAGTAGGAGTGCAGCCCAGAACTGGTCTGAAAGGACTATAGAGGAGGAGTTGCTCATTTCTGTGGCATTTGGGGTGGGCACACAGGCTCTGCACAAGGGGAGAAGGGATTTACCAACTTGGTTTTGGGCAGTAAAGGGCACTGTGGGATAAGTTGCAATCACGGAACTGCTGCAAAAGTGGTTAGAGTTAGCCTTGGGAACGTTTTCCTTTTTGGTAAGGGAAGGGGCAGGAGTCACCCCCAACCTGTTCCACCAGCCAGAAATAAATATGACATCCATGGGCATCCTCTTTGGAACACTAGTGGACTTTAGGAAGACAGAAGAAGTACTGTACCTGCTGTTGAGAGCTGTGAGGAGAACAGAAAGGGTTATACCTGCTTACACATGTACCCAGTACAAAGAAGTAGACTACAGGGGAAAGTTGAGTGGCCTCTTGTTAGGATAAAGGGCTGGAAAAACTGCAAGGAGCCCCTTTTCCTGAAGACCCCAGCTGACCAGTCCCAACTGGACCTGCACTGGACGCTCCTGGGGGCTTCTGCCGTAGTGAGTGTGGACCCCTCAACTGGAGTGCCTGATTTTCTGGGGTTCTTGATTGCAGCAAAGTGAAAATCCTGGGAATTAAAAACCTTTTGACTCCAAAGACCTCTGGAGGACTGGAATAACCCCACCAAGTCAATCTGTCAAAGATGTATTGTCAAAGTGCTAAAGATTCGGGTTTCTGCCACTCAGTGAGTTTTTCTGCAACAGCACATCAGTTTCAGCGGGATATCGTGGAGAACGTATTTGTCCTTGTGGAGCCCTTTTCAGCAACAGCTTGCAGCCTTTCTCCACTGGAAGAAATCCAAGCTCAAATAAAGTGACTAAGGGCCTAATTTAGAGTTCAGTGGATGGGCTACTCTGTCACAAATGTAACAAATATTCCCTCTGGTGTATTGCAAGTGCCATTAGATAAATCCACAATTGGGCAAGCAAGAACAAAAGATGTTTGTGGACTAAAAATGTGTGCGATTTTTGGTTGAAAACAAGTAGGAACAAGTATTTCTACAGTATGTGTCATTATATGTTATCACAAAGAGGTAAGGGCAGATTTGCAGTAGCAAGGTCATGTCTGTGCTGGTTGCCGGCAAGGTTTGGAAAAATGCTTCAAACGTCCTTTGTTCCTACTTGCCCAATATTGGACTTAAGCCTTGAAAAGGTTGCTTGGATGAAACACGTGTTGGCTGTATCTCTATTCTAAGAAGTCTTCAACTTGTATATACAGCTGGTTACTAAATTGTTAACTGTACTCTATGAGGCCTTTGCCAACATCTGGTCACAGCAATTCATTACCGATCCTGTAAATATACTTTTTCTGCTGTAGTTACAGCTGGATTACTTGTGGACACTGAATGTTTTTAGAAACATATTTTTCATTTTGGGACTAGAATAAAAGATCAAGATTCATACCCAGTGTGGATGGCCACTAAACCACTTAGGTGTGCTCTGGGCCTTCTTGGTATTGAGATCCTAAGCAGATTACACCAGCATTGAAATGGCCTTCACCATGTCAAATTATGGAAAGACAGGCAGTTTATCAAGCTTTTTTTCCTCTAATTTTTAAATCTCATGTTTCAGAGAAGGGATATGTTATTATTTAGGTTAAGAGGGCTTCTCAAGAATGGAAGAAGGCCTTTCCTGCAGCACCCAATCTCAGACTTCTAGACCCTGAAAACAATTCAAAGTCTTCACAATACTTCATGGAACACCAAAGGGCTGCCTTGCTTCAGTCTCAAGAAACTGATAAACTGAAACATCAAATTTCCTCCTACACACTAAGGGGCATATTTACTAGAAAATGATGCAGCTCTGTGCAGCAAGCCATCTTGCTGAGCCAAGCTGCATCATTAGGAAAGTGCAGGGACACATCGTATTTATAGCAATACAATGGATCCCTGTGCTTTTCTCTGTGATGGTGCACAATTGGCTGCCTAGCCCCAATGCAGACACTCTTGCAACATGGTGCAAGGGAGCCTGCGTTGAAGGGATGATTGTTTTTGCTCAGGAAGGAACACCTTCCTGCACAAAAACAATAATTGATGGCATTATCCTCCTTTGTGCGCTGAAGAATGCAGCACGCAAAGAAAGAGCAATAAACGAGGAGAAATAAAAGAATTTCTCTTTGTTGCACCATTTTAATGGCTCCCCTGGGGAGGCATTAGAATCCGACGTAATCCCAGGTTTATGAAACCTTATAAATCTGGGAATGCTTCAGAATCCATGGGTGTTGCATGGGAAGACCCATAGCAACACCCATGGAACACCCCTTTCACGCAGAGTAATGCGTGACAAGGGGGCATATTTCCAAGACCACGAAAAGCCATTCATTGTTCTCTTTGCGTGGCCTTCTAAACATGGCTCAGCATTGTGTGCCACGGGAGCATCAAAAATGGTGACGATCCAGTGGTGCAGGGGCCTTGTAAACATGCCCCTAAGTTTGACCTCAGCGCAGCAGTGCTATTCTGTTATTTAACAGAAATTTCTGGCTATGAAAGAAGCCTGCCTTGAATGGAGACATTTGTTTATGGGGTTCAACATCCATTTGAGATGAAACCTGACCACAGATACTTCCAAATGTTGGAGACGTCTAAATGCAAGAACAACTGCCAAGCCGATCTTGCATATATTTTTTATTTTATTATTAGCTACTGTAAGAACTTGGACTATTAGTTGTGGAGGATGTGACTCCTTCACATGTGATAAGTATGCAACTCTCTTTTTACTGGGCACCATGTACCCCATTGTAGCACTTGACTGTCTCAGGATAACAAAGAAGAGCAGTCCAAGGCCTACTCAGGGAAGGTAGTGTGTGCTAGTAACCCCAGTTTGTTGTTGCACAACAACAGCACTCAATAAATCATAGTCCAACCAGTGTTTTGTCTGATAAAATGGAAAAGTAGTTTTATTATGCGCACACTATTGAACACTATGCATTAATTACAAACATATACAAATATATACAAACAGGGTCAAATTAATTGTACCTGTTCACTACCAGATTCATTCACAGATTATATATATTATCCCCAGCTCTTCTTTTTGATTCAATAATATTACCTTTCTTTGATAACCAGATTTACTTCTGGTATCCAGGCCTACAGGATAATTTAAAAATGGCTCTGTATGCAAGATTTTGTCCCTCGGGGTACCAAATTAACCCTACTTGTGACCAGTTCTGTTGTTGATACCTAGGGGGATATTTACAATGCCCCTGTGGCACTTTTACGCAGACAGAGCATCACTTTTGTGACGCTCCGGAGACGCAGTGTGTCGGCCCATATTTACAAGGCTATGCAAAGCCACCCTTCATGGCTTTTCATGGCCTTGTAAATATTGAGTACTCTGCGTGGAAGGAACGTTCCGTGGATGTTGCTGTGTGCTGTTCCAATCACATGGTGGAGAGGGAGACTAGATGCTGGACTTTGCTCTGAACGTGATTGGATACCTTTGTACGGGTTTTGCAGAGTGGAGGAATGGTGCTGGGATTTCAAAAGCTTTGACCTCATTTTCTTCTATGAAATGCTGTTGTCCAATCTCTATTTCTCTCCCATTCCATAGTAGCCAGCTTGACTGGAGCATTGGCTCCCCATGGAACAGAGGCATAGATACAATGATTACCCAGGCCCAATACACATCCAGTGTTGTATATTTTGGGGTGCTTCCATGTTGATCTGAAGGCAAATTTGTAGAGCAGAACAGAAATGGCACTATTGTATTAGAGTAGGGATTTTTTAAATTTGTAACACAACTAATCGGTCCGGTCAAAATACCGGACGCTACGGAAGACAAGACCGACTCTTCATGCCGTACATGGGTGAGTACATGTGCTCTTTCCTCTAAATAATCGATTACTTGTTACTTGATTTTTATTTGTTAAATTTAATTTAATGCTCCATTTTCCACTGTTGACAATCTGGCTTTGTGAGTATTGTTTTACACTTTTCCTTTTTGCTTTGAAATCATTTGGGGGCATATTATCAAGAAACGGCGTTAACATTATCTGGTGTCAACATAGGCTTCTATTGGAATTCTCTGCGGCATATTATCAAGCCCATTATCGACGCTTCAGCGGCAGTTTTCTGCCGCTAAAGTGGCGATAATGTTAACGCCGTGCTTGATAATATGCCCCATAATATTAATAATCAATTGAATACTGTGCTAAATTTTCTCTCTCTAGCCCTTTCTACCCGTGTATTTTGCTGCAATTTTAGTGAGGAATCGTACTACTGTTTTATGAAAGATATACGCTGCCTATGCTTTTGAATCTATTGGATTCTGACTTTTTAATAAATATGGTGCTACTTTTTCATTTTTGTCGCTCTGTATGTGTTTGTCTTGCTGTAAATAGAATGAGAACTTGAGAATTTGTGTTTACTGAATGGCTTGACGCTTTTGGCAAGACTTTGCCTTTGGCCCATTGTGGAGTTAGACGTGACGACCTGACTTAACCCCTTCGCCGCGGCGGGAATTCCGCCGCGGCGCGGGGGGGCAGCGCGGTGGCGCTGTGCTCATGACGGAGCCGCTCCGTCCTGAGCCACGGTTGAGCTGTGCTCATGACGGAACGGTTCCGTCATGACTCCGCCCAGTTACGTTGTCCCCCCGCACAGGCGGGGAAACAGCGCCGCGTGGGCGGAGCGGCCGCCAACGGTCATGGCATGACGGAACCGTTCCGTCATGAGCACACGGCAACCGTGGCTCATGACGGAGCGGTTCCGTCATGAGCGGGGAAGGGGTTAATACACGGTCTATAAGTGTTTTCGAACCATATGTAAGTTTTACATTAGAAGTACTTTGATGGAGTATATACACATTAATCAAATAGACTATGGGCCAAATGTCTCCATAACATTTTTATCATCTTAGGTGTTTTACACAAATCTGGCGTAGATCAAGGGAAGTTAGACCCTTGCAGGTGTGAATGAAGGTGGACTTGTATGGGTAAGAGACCCATTCTAAACAGGAACCTTCTGGGATAACAAAGAGACACTACATGGATGAGTGTATGGGACCTCTCTTTTTTGGGGTTTTCTTCACAATCTTATGGTTCATTTAAATCATTTGACCTCGGTGCTCACGTGGCTTAACTCACTTTACTCTCTGTTTTTGCACTTTCTGGTGTGTTTGGATGGAGTTTCTAAAGCGGTATTGGTACTGTTATTGTGGTTAATGTTTTAAGAACATTATAAATAGATCTCGCAAGGAAAACTCTAGCTTTCTCACTGTTGTGATGTGTTTTTTCAATCTTTGTTCGTGTCTGAACTGGAACCGTGGATGTTGGTTCTATCATGTAAATTATAGTGTTTAATGTAAATTTAGGACTAGTTGCATTGGACAGGATTTTTATAAAAATTTGTAAAATGTTAAAAATAGTAAGTTTTTGAACAAATAGTTCGTATTTTACCAATATTTACAGTTTTCAAATTGTAAGAAATGTGATTCTGTCATATTTGCAGCCCTGATGAAGCCTTTTTGAAGGTGAAACGCATTGGCTGAGCTTGTATAAAAACATATTTTAAAGAAAGAATTTTGGCTTCCACACTGAAGACTTAAGAACATTTTCTTTTTTATCACTCTCACATGTTTGTAGCCTCTCTATCATGAATGCAGGGCTTGAACCTGTCAAGCATACAGATAGATAGCAGTGGCCAAAATCAATTGCACATCCTGTATATGCGTATATGCAAATACGGGTTGGTATGTTGTTACTAATGTAGAATATACCTTTTGTGTAAGTCAGGTGCTTCTGACAGTGTTCAACACCCTGCTGCCCATAGGTGTCACATACATTGTTACCCCAAGATGGGTTACAATCCAATCAAATTTACAATGGGACACAGGAACACAGCAAACCCAGCCATTCAAACAATAGCAAATCTTGTCTTGAATAAATGGTTCAAAAATTTCATTTCTATTCTTCTTGTTTTATTTCCCAATGATTTCAATGTTTCAAATAAGAACATGCATCCAACAGCCAGCACGTGTGTCGTCTGGCACAGGCTTTTTCAAGGCTTAACATTCATTTTGTGCAGGTTGCCCGATAGCCTAAGGAAAACACCATCAGTAAAGTAATACAGTAGTCATCTCCCTCTAGTAAGGTGTGCAGTGATACCTCATCATGTGAGGTAAACAACCGTGGTAAGATAAAGTGTGTCAAATGTTAAGCCTACTCACCTTAATAGAGGGGGTTGACTACCGTATTACATTACTGATTGTTTTCATTATTATATCGGGTAACCTGCATAAAATGGATGAAGCATGTGTCGACTGTTGGACCCATATACTATTTAAAAAGCTGGAATCGCTGGGAAATAAAACAAAAAGAGAAATAGAATTTTTGGACCACTTATTCAAGACAAGAATTGCTATTGTTTGTCAGTACGAACCCTTGCCTGGCTTTGTTGAGTCTATCACCTCTGAGGAGGACTCACTCTGGTCTATTCCTGACCTCCAAGTTTCACCGATTAAGTGTTGGACACCTCTTGCCCTCCAGTTGAATTCTATCGCTCTGGCACACTCCCCGAGAGCTTGTAATGGTCGCTCTCTATCAGTCTTGGAGGGTCGACCAACATTTAACCGTCCTGGCCAGCCCTCTCGTATTGATTATGTTCTGGTAGAGACTAGGATCTGGCCTAGGGTAATAGACTTTAATGTCTTCTCTCGCCACAACAGTGATCATGATGCCCTTGCTCTTGATTTAAGTTTCCCAGAGATGGGCTTAAGTACAGAGGAAAGAGCTATTACCCGTGGTACCCCTCTTCTTTAAAACAACAGAAGAAGGCTCAAATGGCCAACGGTCAAAAGATCTCCTGACAAAATGACTATTTTATACCAAGCTGTTTATCAGGCACTTTCAAAACTAATTGCCTACTCAGACCAGTGCTATGACGTGTTTACCCAACAGATGTTTACCCAACAGATTTATTATATTCATTTGGGCTTAGTGTCCACTCTTGCTGATACATTAAATCCGCCAAACCAGGAAAGCCCAAGCAACTTTCTACCTGGTTTGATTGTAATTGCAAGACTGCAAAGACAGCACTTGTATGTATGTTCTTATATAGCGCTGAACTTACCCTTGGGCATCTCGGCGCTTGCATTGGGAACCTGTCCTGGCTTTTCCCGTACTGGGCATCCCCAAGGTGAAAGCCAGGCATCCCGCCGCAGGGGGGGGGGGGCGTGGTGGAGATTAAGCAAGCTATTGCCCAGAGTTGCAGAGTGTGAACCCATGATTCGAGTAGGCACCGAAGTGAGAATTATCGAGTCCGTGGACACTTGGGCTCAGACCCTGCCGCGTCGGGAATTGAACCCTGGTCACAGGTCTGACCTGTGCTTCAGGGTATGCCTCCTCTAACCAGTGAGCCACACTTCTCCACTTCTGGCTGCTATCAAATCTATGAATAGACCACTGATTAGGCAAAAGAGATTGTATTATAAGTCAGTGTTAAATGAGGCTAAACAGAACTGGGACATCGGTAAATGGGATGCCATAAAATCTGCACTTGGGAATCGGGATATGAGGGAATTTTGGTTATTAATCCGAAATGGAAATGGGGCAGGCCGTAAAGCAGACGACCCTAATATTGCCCCAGGGAAATGGATTGAGCATTACCAACTTTTGTACTCCTCTCCAACTGTCCCCAACCCTATTCCCAATTTCTCCTCTCATCCTTTGCCCCAGAATGCTGTGACCATACCAATATGCTCTCCACTTAGCCCATTTCACACACTTACTGAAGCCTCTTATTTTAGAGTTGAATCTGCTATAAAAAGGCTCCCTGCTGGGAAGGCGCCCGTGCTCGATAACATCCCTGGCGACCTTTACAAGGATCAAGTGGCGATATGGGTCCCTTACCTTTGCTACCTTTTTAATGCCATAATTATGGGAGCCAAAATTCCGGATACTTGGGTGGGAGCTGAGATCATTCCAGTCTTCAAAAAGGGCTCCCCCCTACTCCCGGTCAATTATCGTCCTATCAGTCTGATCTGTGGTAAATAAAATATTACGCTCTCAGACTTTTAAAATATAAATAAGATCATGCATAAAGCAAGAGGCTGAGTCTGTGGTATCAGGTTCTAAAAGGGCTTTATTCCAATAACTCGAGTCAAAGGGAGAATATTTCCATCACCAAAATTGGATCTGGAAAGGGGCTCAAAAGTATTCTCAATATTCTCAAAACATTATTCACAGAGTACAGTATATATACATTTCTCAATTGTACGTAAGCAAAAGAGCAAGAGAGAATGAGATAAGAGCATGTGGGCGTGTAAGTAGGCGTGAAGGTGGGCGTCCATGTGGGCGTCCACTTGATGATAATGGGTAATTTGTCATGTGTGGGTGGATACCTGGAGGGGGTTGCGTGATCTGCTGGAATTGTACTGGAACTTTGCCTTACTTGTGCTCAACTCGAGCATGACGTGTAACTGACGTGGGGCTAGAGGGAGAAAGGGACTTGACATTTAGCTCTACATGTGGAGACAAAAGTCTGGGGTTATGTCAACCTAATCCCAAATCATATCTAACATCCTATGTTTAAAGAACTATGTTATCCAAAAATAAAGGTCTCTCGGAGTAGAACCTTATTCTATACTGACTATATTGACTGTGAGTGCGTGTACAAGCGTCTAAGTGTCTACACAATATGCGGGGGCAGAAATCGTCCATAGTAACAGGGCTATGAATTACTTGCATAAAGACAGAGAAGCCGGGCCTTTGCTCGGTAGCTGGAAGAATGTTTACTTAAACTACTAGACAGGAATGCATTGGGCAGGGAGCGGAGCAGATAATTTCGAAGGTGAAATACAGTTTTTGGCAGGCAACAGGCTTCGTGAGCCGCGCAGGGAATGAGACAAAGTTCATGGTCACAGATGCAGGCTCAGACTGGAGCTTTCAGAGGCAGAAGGCAAGAAGAGCTTGATGACAGAATCAGGGCCTACTTGCCTGGACTGTAAAATGGCATAAGTGAACCATATAAATCCGGTGGCCTTTCATACTTAGGAATGGAATATCCGGCCTATTCATGGCGGATCTGAAAGAGGACATGTTGACGGTGGACGCACATGTGTTTGCGTCTTCATAACTGGAACTGGAGGGAACATACATGTACTTGTGATTCATACATGAAACCGTTGGGGTCCAAGATAGGGGACATAACTGATCGGAAAAATCCATATTTCCACATTCCCTCCTTGTCCCCTACTTGCCCGTTAAGAGATATCAATCTTCATCAATCCGTTGATCTGTTCATATAGCATCATTTGTTCTTCTTTTTTCTTCTGGGATGAATGAAATCTTGGTGGTGGAATACACGATGTGGCACACAGACCACAGATCGCTGGTCCACATTGTAGACATAGACAGCAACTGAATAGTATGAGAAGGCCAATACCTAGGAAGGATAGGACCTTCCATCCAAAGGTAGATAATACACTCCAAAACCAACCGGACCAAGTCCAGGTGCCTGGATTCTGGTGTATCTGGCTTACAATCTTATGAAGGCGAGTAATGGCTTTATATACAGATGGCGAATTTTCTGGTATGAAAATGCAACAACTTGATCCGATGACCCTACAAGCTCCGCCCCTATCGGCCAGGATGACGTCAAGGACAAGACGATTTTGAAGCACAACAATCCGCATAGCAGACTGCTCTTCTGTTAAATTGCCTAAGGCGGAAATAGTTTCGTTCACTACTGCTTTAAGGGTTCTAGTTAATCTACGTATCAGCTTACTATTAGTAACTGTACCTATATAGGGAAAGAGACCTTTATTGAAATCTGTGTATTTTTCCCATGCTGTTTCAGTGTAATCGACTATTGGAAGATCTCTCCTTTCTCTATTGTGTACTAAATGAGTATTTCTGTGATAATCAGGAGGAGCTAGGAAAACAGGTGGCAAAAGGAATCCAATGTAGCAGGTACCATCCCAATCTAGAGGCAAACGTACATATGCCGTCTGACCACATATGAAATAGGAATGGCGGGAAGCTCTAAATGTAGACTTGCCTTGATCACTAAATTCTACTACAGTGGTGCATCTACTATGGCCCATATGTATGGAACCATTCTTTCTTACACATAATTCACCTTTTACTGGAAATATTGACATAGCGGGCAAAATTGGAGTAGCTTCGGATTCAACATTTAGGATCATAAGATTAAGCGTAAAATTACCTAATCCATACACTTCATTTTCTAGATCAGTTCCTGTTCTCTTGGGAAGTCCCTCCTTGTTAGGGTAGCAGACTTTAAGTAAAACTAAGTTCAAATTTCCCCATACCCAGTTGTCTTGATAAACTGCAGAATTCGAATCTAGGGAATTAATTAAACTAAACCATGCTCCACAGGAGCCGTTGTGTGTGAACGGGTATGGAAAGAGAGGTAGAATTCCTTTATAATTCTGATAGGGAGGGAGTCGGCCACATATCCAACAATTTGTAGCATTGCTAACCTGATGGGAATGATGTAACATACTAATAAACGTGTTATTGCGCAGCGCAAATCTATAAGACAACTCAAGCGGAGGTAATTCACTAAAAGAATGTTCAGCAGTAACATTATAAACATGTCTAGAAATAGGATAATATATGTGCAACAATATACTTGCAGTAATTATTAAAAGACTTAAGAAAAACAAAATTAATAACGTCACTGTGCAATGACTACGCAGTGATTTACAGTACGCATGTCGTTTCAACATTTTTCGGGTTTTTTCTCTATTCAGGTCTAAGGGATACATGTCAGAGACAAATTCAACCGCTTCACCTTGGAGAGGACTTAAACAATCAAATTGCCTGACTGGTTAGATCTGAGTTTTAGTTTGTATAGTTCGCGATTACTCGGTTCAACCAAAGGAAGCTTTGAGTCAATGGGTGAAGACACACGAGGTGTGGTATTTACATCCGATGGTAGTCCATGAAATTTCTTGATATGACTTGAATGAACCCAACCTTTTCTGCCTTCGATCTTCACGGCTGTCCTTGTGGTGAGCAAGACCAGCTGCGGCGACTTCCACCTAGGATCCAGCTGAGTCTTCCGATCAAAGTTCCTCACCAAGACCAGGTCCCCCGGAACTACGTCATGGGGTTTCACCTCAGTGTTGTCAGGAAAGGCTGCAGCTACCTGTGAACGACAAGATTGTAGTGCAGACATCAAGGAAGCCAAGTAATCTGTCAGCATATTACAGTCAATATCAGTTATTTTGCGTGGTATAGGCGTCCCCCACATATTTGGTGGTCTGCCAAAGATCACCTCATACGGGGATAGCCCTGTTCGAGAGTGTGCTACCATTCTCATGTAAAAGAGTGCAACTGGTAACGCTACTACCCAGTCGACACCTTTCTCTCTGCATATTTTGGACAATCTGATTTTCAGGATCTGATTATGTCTTTCTACGAGACCTGCTGCCTCGGGGTGTCGGACACAGTGGAATTTCCACTGATAGCCTAACAAAAGTGAAACGTGTTTCATTAATTCGGATGAGAACGGCTGGCCGTTATCTGAATAGACAACACGTGGTAAACCGTATCGTGGGAAGAATTCTCGAACCAACTGTTTGGCAGTAGTCGGGGCAGTGTAATCTGAAACCGGGTATGCCTCTGTCCAACGGGAAAGAGCACAGACAACTACGAGAACATATTTGAATCCTCGACATCGTTCCATCTGGATATAATCCATCTGGAGGACTTCAAAAGGGTGATCAGGAGGCTGAAATCCACCCTGTTCTACGGGAACGCTTTTTCCTGGGTTGAACTGACAACAGATCATACAGGTACGAACTTTTTGTTTAGCTGCTGCTCGTAAATGTTTATTGAACCAAATGTGTTGAATGCTGTCTAGCATAGCTTTTTCTCCTAGATGCGCTGGACTATGTATAGTGTTAATAATGACTTGGACCATTGAATCAGGAAGGAACCACACAGATTTTTCCTTCGTCATCCATCCTTGATCCGTTTGAATCCCTCCTAATTCAGTCCATTTCTTTATTTCATCTGGTGTAGCATGTGTCTGTATGTCAATTACGTCAAGAGTGGGATTTTTAACCGTCATACAATGTGTTGGCGTCGGGACTATTGTCTTTATCATGTCGGATGTTTGAGTTTGAGCAGTCTGTTTAGCTGTTCTGTCAGCTAGATCATTGCCTTGAGAAATGATATCAGTAACTTTCGTATGAGCTTTACATTTCATAATTGATATTGCAGTGGGTAGATGTATTGCATCTAATAAGGCATGAATGAGGGGTCCGTGCTGAATGTGGGCACCGTGAGAAGTTAAATAACCTCTCTCTCGCCACAGCACGCCGAAGTCATGTACAACTCCGAATGCGTAACGTGAATCAGTATATATGTTGACTTTTTTATTTGTGGCTTGAATACAGGCTTGTGTCAGAGCGATGAGCTCTGCGGCTTGAGCTGACAAGGTATTTATGCAATTTGTTTCGATGACTTCAGTGTCTGTTGTGACTGCGTAAGCGGCCACTAACTCTCCTGTATTTGTTCTCATACATGAACCATCTACATACAACGTCAGGTCTGGGTCTGATAATGGGACATCTGTCAAGTCTTGTCTGGGTTTCGTCGTGATTGTAATAACTTCAATACAATCATGAGCTAGTGGGTCTGTTCCGATTACAGGTAAAAGTGTGGCAGGATTCAATGTGTTACAACGTCTGATTTCTATATGTGGCTGAAACAATGTTAATTCATACCCTGTAAGTCGCGCTATAGTCAAGTGTTGTGTTTGCGTTCGATTCACAAGAACCTCTACTGCATGTGGTACTTGAACTGTCAATGGATGTCCTAACACTATGGCATCGCTTTGTCTGATTGCTAAAGCTGTTGCTGCCACTGATTTTAGGCATGCAGGCAAAGCCTGAGCTACGGGATCTAATGTACTAGAAAAATAAGCACATGGTTTGTGTGATCCTGCTTGTTCCTGTGTGAGTACTGACAAGGCAGTACCTTCGCGCTCTGTAACAAAGAGTGTAAACTGTTTATTGTAACATGGTGTTGCTAAAACAGGTGCTTGGCATAAGGCTTTCTTTAGGCTTTCAAAAGCTTGTGTATGTTCCTGAGTCCAAGGGAGAACAGTCGATGTGGCTGCCTCCTGTGTTGTTAATTGAATGAGTGGTTTTGCTAGAAATGCATACTGAGGGATCCACTGCCTACAATATGAAGTGAGGCCTATGAAAGCCCGCACCTCCTTTTGTGTCTTAGGTATTGGCATGTTAGCTATTAACTGAATGCGGTCGGGTGTAAGCTGCCTTCCCTCCTTGGACAGCGAGTGTCCAAGATAAACAACTCGCTGGACACAGAATTGCAGCTTAGAAGGGGACACCTTGTGCCCCTTTTCGGCTAGAAATTGTAAAACTGTCAGTGATGCTTTCTCACATTCTGGTTCGCTTCTCGCGGTGATCAGCAGATCATCGACATATTGAAGCAGGGCAGTATTAACTGGCATGTGGATACTGTCGAGTTCTCGTTTCAGTGCTTGGCTATAGATGCTGGGGCTTTCTGTAAATCCTTGAGGTGCGCGTGTGAATTTGAAGCTACGTCCATTTAAACTAAATCCGAACAAGTATTGGCTCTCCGGATCTATTGGGACGCTGAAAAAAGCATTCTTGAGATCAATTACAGTAAAGAATGTTGCTTCGGAATCAATAGCTGTCAGTAATGACGAGATATCTGGGACCACAGGGAATTGTGGCACAATGCATTTGTTTAATTCGCGCAGATCAATAACCAATCGATATACTGGCGGGGCCTTCGGATCTGTTCGTTTAAGAATCGGAATTATCGGTGAATTACATACATTGGAGTCGGTTTCCACAACCACTCCTTGGGCAATGAGCTCGTCAATGATTTGCAGTAAAGCCACTACAGCATCTGGTGGTAACTTGTATTGTCGCATTCGTGGTAGTACCACTCCTGCCTTTAGTGTAACTCGATATGGTGTAATATTCATGCAACCAACATCAGTAGGGCCTTGTGCCCATAGATGTGTAGGTAAAGTCTGCAGTCGGGGATCCATGTCTCGAGACACATAGTGACCTTTGAAATCACGTAAAAACAATCTTACTCCTTCCGGAGAACAACATATTATAGCTCCTAGAGCTTTCAGTGTTTTTATACCTAACAAGTTTTCTGGACATGATTTAGTAAGCAATAAATCTGTAGTTCGGGTCAAAGGTCCTATCGTAAGTGGAAGAGGCTGTGATACTTCATTAACAATAGGTTTTCCTGAAAAACCAAGGGAAATATTCTGTGAGCCTGAGAGGGGTGCCCCTGGAACTTCACTACGTTTTATGGTTGTTCGACTTGCCCCTGTATCAAGTAAAAATTTTCTATCTTGGCCTAATAATTCACTATGTACATAAGGTCCTTCTTGGTCTACAGGGACCTCGATAAGGGGTAAGTCAACTTCCCTCTCTAGGCTGGTTCATGCGTATCGTTGATAATCAGGATAGTCGTACTGTGCGGTCTGGTACAGCTGTCGTGTCGTGGTTTGTGTGGCAGCAACAGGCAGCGCTGGTGCAGCTGGCACAACCTGTATAGACTGTTGTGGAGCTGGCATGGACTGTGCATGCTGCGGGGCTCCTTGTTCATTCTGATCCTGTCTAGGTGGCCGTGGTCTTTCTTTTGTAATACCTGTGGCGATATTACGCTTCAGGACCGGGCAATCGTGTATGTAATGTCCTGGCTGTTTACAATAGTTGCATGTCCCTTTTACAGGTCCTGCTGAATCACCGGAATGTGTCGTACCCTTTTTATGTCCTTCAGCTGGAACTGTCTGGGAGACTAGCATTTTCATTTTCGTGTCTTTCATGCGTCTTTGTTCATGTTCTTGTTCCTCTCTAATTCTATTGTGATGATACTGTAACATTTGTAACATTTGTGATGGGGTGTTACCTTGCCAGGTACTCTCGAATTTTAATACTCTATTCTTCACTTGGGGTAAGGAGTTTTCAACTAATTTTGTCACAAACAGATGTGGGTATGATTCGCTACTTGCTTTTATGCCACTATTTATACCAAAACATTTTTCAAATCGGGCATAGAAATCACTAGTGTCTTCATCTTGCTTTTGTTTACAGGCTGAAATTGTACCCCAGTCTTCCTTTTTCGTAGTTAATAAACGTGGCAGTACCTGTACTAGTAAACCTGGTAGTGCTTTAGTTTTATCCCCAAGCCCTGCTCCTGCAGTTCGGGCCTTTTCTTCCGTTTCTAATGCTGTCCAATCTATCTTTTGATCTCCCACCTCCCACTCTTTTTCCTTGAGTTTTTCATAAATGCCAGCAGGCATTAATACCTTTAATATTGTCATAATGTCGGGATAGGTATACTCTCCCATGAGTAACATGTCTTTAATTTCTCGGTGGAAACCCGCTGGGTCTTTGTCATGACTGGGTACCACTTTCTTCATTTGTAACAATTCTATTTTCGATATGGGCGTATATACAAATACACGTTTAAACTCATTGTCCTCGCCTTTTATTGGGTGTACTTCTCGTAAGGGATTCTGTCTGTCCATGTAATACGTGGTTCTTTCCTTGATGGGCAATGAGACATGTTCTGGGCATACAAAAAGAATGTACTGCGTTCTTGATTCTAGTATTTCTCTAATTAACCTAGTACCTGAACCTCTCCATCTATTCGTGAGTAATTCAGTCAATATATCAGGTAAGGGACCAGGATCTGAATGTTGGCTTTTATATAGTATAAGGAGTTGTTGAATCATATAAATCCCAGCTAAACGCTGTTCATCTGGGGTGAGATTCAAAAACGTATGTGCTAGTGTATCATCACCATACTTTCCGGGACTGTCAACCCAATGAACGGCTGACCTGGCTAATTCTTGTTCATCCATAGAATCGAGTAAATGATAACCCCTTCGTTCTCGGAGTAATTTGTCAGCGGCTTGGAACGAATGCTCGGGGGACCTTATATTTATTATAGGTGTTTGGAAATTCCTGTTATTATCTGGACATATCGGACGTATCGGGTCAGAAAAACATCTAGTACTATTACAAGATCTTCCTCTACCTACATAGGCTATAGTGTCTGACTGTCCTGTGGGCAGTCCTGATCCTTCCTCCTCGCTTTGTTCGAACTGGTCTACCGCTAATCTCTCTTCGTGTAGGCGTTCTATTTCTTTACGGATCTTTCGGCACATGGCTATTATACAATTTTGCTTATCATGTCTCCCTTCTGATATATTCTGGCTCCATCTGGTAAGAGTTTGCATTACTTCCGGATCTACCCCCGGTCGGTCTTGATTTCTGATCACACAATTTATGAGGAAACGTAACAGTTCCCCCTGTATCTCCACTTTCTGGTATTCCATAGCTCTGTTAATACATTCAGAATCTCGCCCTGTTTGGACAAAATGGTATATATTATCTAGATGCACAGTCATTCCTGGTAACTTCCCTAAATACACCGCGGCTCGTCTGATACGTAATGATGCCATGATCATTTCGTCCTCTTTGCCGGGCACAGGGTCATATCTACAATCTATAAGAAGTTCCTTAAGCGTGCGGGCATTTATGAGTTTGGGGGTACGTGGATGTGCTGATTCTTGAAAGGTAAGTTTATTTACTCTGGGTGGCGTAGAAAAAATGTTGGTAGCACCTCCGGTAGCCCCGTCTGGGGTATCGGGCGTGAAAGGATTCGTTGAACGCGATACAGCAACTATAGGTGTGGACACAGCTATAGAAGTAGCTGTAGGAACAGATGTGGAAACAGATGTGCTTGCCGGAACTTGTGTCAGGATTTGTTGCTGTAGAGATACCGGATCTTGGCGTTGAACCTCCCTGGCAGGCGGTCTATGTGAGGCGGGGTTAGCATACTCGGGAGCTGCGTCATCTAGGTATGAGGAAAGAAAAACATCTTCTGCTGTTCTAGGATGCCCCTTAGGATGCATTTTTATTGGAAACAATGGGGGTGGCAAGTCTTTTGGTATTTCCGGAGTAGCCTTAGGTAATCCCTCGGCCAGGAGGGGGTACATACCATTCATAAGAGCATTTCTTTGTCTGTCTACTTGTTCTGATTTCACTCGTGTACCTTCTTCAATTAATAGATTTTCTCGGACTTTATTTGAACTCTCCTTATTTTTCTCCTCCTGTCGGAGTGCTTTTTCTGTACGTCTATGAGATTCTTTACGCCATAACTCAACGGCGTCTTTCTGTGACTGTCTGACTTTCCTTTTCCATAGCTCTTCCTCTACTTTCATGATGCACTCTGCATCCCAGGTCCCAGCTGCGGGCCACCTCTGACTTTCTGGTAATTCCTTGGTGTAGTCTACCCATAAATCAAGAAATAATATAGCGTCTAAGCCGTGTTTGTGATACATGAAGTACCCTGGAGTGTCCCTAGGAGGAATAGGAACGGCTTCTTCGAGTACCCCTTTTCTAGTTGTGATCTGTCTTAATTTCGAAAAGAGCGGCATATTGAGAACTGATCTGATACTTGATTTTGAACAAACTTAATACACTAAACACAATAATGAACAGTCATTCACACCACAATATGCAGAACGTATTTAAAACATTTAACATTTAACATTTAACTGAGCAACAATGATGATGACGATCTAAGGAAAACTTAATCACTAAACATAATACTCGGCATTAACTGAATTATTCTGAATTTATATACTTGATATACTAGATATACTGCTAAACAGTACAGATACACTGCTAAAACAGTGCAGACCGGATTTGTGTACCCAAACCCGTCTTGACCGGCACAACCTATGTGCACGTCAGAACGCCTCCCCAGTAATGGTACTCACCGGGTAGCTCGGAACGGAAGGCCTCGGAACGGAACTGAACTGGACCGGACTGGACTCGACTCGAAAACTTCGGACACTTCGGAACTTCGGAAACCTGGTGGGCCTCTGTATACCTCGGGTCTTGCTCTCTCAGCTAGGCTCTGGTCGGGATACTTCGCACTTCTCACCGCCTCGTCTGGGTGTTGATCGCAGCCTCAGTCGCCCCCGCTTGACCGGAGGGAGATACAGGAAATCCTGCTGGTACGCGTTGTTGTCCGTCCAGCTGTGGCAGGAGACCGGGCCTGCAACGCACCGCCGGCGCGTGAGATGAGAAAGTGTCCCTGTTCGGGCGCCATTCTGTGGTAAATAAAATATTACGCTCTCAGACTTTTAAAATATAAATAAGATCATGCATAAAGCAAGAGGCTGAGTCTGTGGTATCAGGTTCTAAAAGGGCTTTATTCCAATAACTCGAGTCAAAGGGAGAATATTTCCATCACCAAAATTGGATCTGGAAAGGGGCTCAAAAGTATTCTCAATATTCTCAAAACATTATTCACAGAGTACAGTATATATACATTTCTCAATTGTACGTAAGCAAAAGAGCAAGAGAGAATGAGAAAAGAGCATGTGGGCGTGTAAGTAGGCGTGAAGGTGGGCGTCCATGTGGGCGTCCACTTGATGATAATGGGTAATTTGTCATGTGTGGGTGGATACCTGGAGGGGGTTGCGTGATCTGCTGGAATTGTACTGGAACTTTGCCTTACTTGTGCTCAACTCGAGCATGACGTGTAACTGACGTGGGGCTAGAGGGAGAAAGGGACTTGACATTTAGCTCTACATGTGGAGACAAAAGTCTGGGGTTATGTCAACCTAATCCCAAATCATATCTAACATCCTATGTTTAAAGAACTATGTTATCCAAAAAGAAAGGTCTCTCGGAGTAGAACCTTATTCTATACTGACTATATTGACTGTGAGTGCGTGTACAAGCGTCTAAGTGTCTACACAATATGCGGGGGCAGAAATCGTCCATAGTAACAGGGCTATGAATTACTTGCATAAAGACAGAGAAGCCGGGCCTTTGCTCGGTAGCTGGAAGAATGTTTACTTAAACTACTAGACAGGAATGCATTGGGCAGGGAGCGGAGCAGATAATTTCGAAGGTGAAATACAGTTTTTGGCAGGCAACAGGCTTCGTGAGCCGCGCAGGGAATGAGACAAAGTTCATGGTCACAGATGCAGGCTCAGACTGGAGCTTTCAGAGGCAGAAGGCAAGAAGAGCTTGATGACAGAATCAGGGCCTACTTGCCTGGACTGTAAAATGGCATAAGTGAACCATATAAAGCCGGTGGCCTTTCATACTTAGGAATGGAATATCCGGCCTATTCATGGCGGATCTGAAAGAGGACATGTTGACGGTGGACGCACATGTGTTTGCGTCTTCATAACTGGAACTGGAGGGAACATACATGTACTTGTGATTCATACATGAAACCGTTGGGGTCCAAGATAGGGGACATAACTGATCGGAAAATGTGGTAAATAATTTAATTACCGGGACTTAATTTGATACAGAAACATAATAAAAATAGCTCAGTAAATAAGAGGCAGAATCCGTGGTATTAGAGGTTCGGAATGGGCTTTATTCCAATGGACGATTCGAATCGGTTGCTCCAAGTTCCATCACCACGAAGGTTCAGGAAGTGAAGTACATACTTTATTGATAATTAATCACTTTTATACAATAGGCATTACAGTGAAGCAAATGCAAGAGGCGTAACAATTGATAGTGTAGATAAAAGATACATACGTAGCAAAAGTAGGCGTAACTGGGTGTGACTAAAGAACGTCATCAGGTGTGATGTCATAATAGGGTGGTTCCATGAAAGAATTTCGCAATGTCAGCAGAAATACTTGGCAGAAATGCGCGCGCAGCAGCATGACGTGTGATTGACGTGCAACTAGGGGGTGAAGGGGACTTGACATTTAGCTCTACATGTGGCGACAGAAGTCTGGAGGGTCAAGTCAACCTAATCCCAAATCATATCTAACATCCTATGTTTAAAGAACTATGTTATCCAAAGGAGAGGTCTCTTAGAGTAGAACCTTATTCTATACTGACTATATTGACTGTGAGTGCGTGTACAAGCGTCTAAGTGTCTACACAATATGCGGGGGCAGAAATCGTCCATAGTAACAGGGCTATGAATTACTTGCATAAAGACAGAGAAGCCGGGCCTTTGCTCGGTAGCTGGAAGAATGTTTACTTAAACTACTAGACAGGAATGCATTGGGCAGGGAGCGGAGCAGATAATTTCGAAGGTGAAATACAATTTTTGGCAGGCAACAGGCTTCGTGAGCCGCGCAGGGAATGAGACAAAGTTCATGGTCACAGATGCAGGCTCAGACTGGAGCTTTCAGAGGCAGAAGGCAAGAAGAGCTTGATGACAGAATCAGGGCCTACTTGCCTGGACTGTAAAATGGCATAAGTGAACCATATAAAGCCGGTGGCCTTTCATACTTAGGAATGGAATATCCGGCCTATTCATGGCGGATCTGAAAGAGGACATGTTGACGGTGGACGCACATGTGTTTGCGTCTTCATAACTGGAACTGGAGGGAACATACATGTACTTGTGATTCATACATGAAACCGTTGGGGTCCAAGATAGGGGACATAACTGATCGGAAAAATCCATATTTCCACAGATCGACGTAAGCCAGAAACTCTTCTCACGTATAATACTCGATCGGCTCCAGACCTGGATGGCTGACCACTCGATTCTCAGTTGCTATCAGGCAGGTTTTAGGGACAAGATATCTACGGTAGATCAGCCACTCAGGCTTCTACTACTATATTGGAAAACCGTTAGAGTAGAGGGTGGCAGCCTCTACCTAATTTTCGTAGATCTCAAATCTGCCTTCGACTTGGTACCTCGTCATATTCTATGGGCAGTGATGGAGGACATGGGGGTCCCCGCTAATCTTCTTAACATCATTAGGCGACTTCACATGGACAATTTTGAACAAGTTAGGAGTGGCAAACGGGGTGCTTTAACATCCAGATTTCCAGTCTCGAGAGGAGTTAGACAGGGCTGTGTTCTGGCCCCCACTCTGTTCTGTCTCTTTGTGAATGCACTCATCACCCACCTCAAAGAGGTTAAAGACATCGATGCTCCAAAACTACTCAATGACCAGGTGGTTGCATTAATGTTTGCAGATGACACTCTTCTGCTATCTAAATTGCCTATGGGTATCCAACGTGCCCTGGACAGTTTCGCCAACTTCTGCCACATAATGGGTTTGGAGATTAATACACAAAAAAACAAATTTATGGTCTGCAATCCTCCTAAGACCAGACGTTCCAATCCCTCTTTGAATGGTATAGTACTTGACAGGGTCACTGTATTTGAATATTTGGGCATCACCTTGACAGACAGAATGGAGTGGGGCCCCCAACTGGCCAAAGCCAAACTAAGACTGGCACAAACCACAGGTGGTATACTAAGGCTCCATAGAGAGTCCCCCACTAAGCCAGTCGCTCCTATCGTGGAAATATATAGTTGCCAAGCACGTGGTGCTATCTTGTATGGCACCGAATTGTGGGGCCACTCCCCGTTTTCTGACATCTGCAGGACGGAAAATGCATTCCTTAGATCACTGCTGGCCCTACCTTCTAGCACCCCTCTTATTCCCATCAGAATGGACTTGGGCACTAGATCCATTGAAGAAATTGTCTCCTTACGACCTTTATTGTATTGGCGAAGACTCTGGGTAACCGCTGAACTGCTGCATTTTAGACTCCAAACCCAAGAGCTGTTGTCTCACGTGGGAACCCACAAACTGCCCTGGTTTGCTTTTATCAAGAATGCAAGTGTGAAATTGGGTATCCCTGTTTTTTGGTCCAATCCTGCCTCATTTTGTGCCGAAATGTCTCGTGCTGACTTGGTCAATTTACATCATAGGCATAGCATCACAAACATTCTCTGTAATCCTGGGCTGGGCTCACTCACACTCGACTACTTTAATCACAAAATTCACTATAGAGTAGAGCCATTTCTTGACGAGATTATGCCGTTCTCAGCGAGAAAACTGTATCTTCAGTTTAGATACGGTACACTCCCATTAAGGGCGTTCTCTTACAAATGGTCGAATGATAAATCCACTGAATGTCCGGCCTGTGGGGGCAAGGAAGAGTCTGTTGCCCACGTATTTTTTTTTCTGTGATGGGTATAAATTAATACGACACTGCTGGCTTGTTCCATCTTGCAGAAATCTTGGGGTTACCAACTACAAACAGGCACTCAGTATATTGCAAACTAACACCTCCACGCCCATAGTCTTTTCGGTCTCACGTTTTATTAACGCGATGTGGCGTAGGAGGAAAGCCGTTTTATAAATTCATGAGATCTCTCCTTTTTGTTGATAACCAGGAAAATGTATTCCTTTTTTATCCTTTTTAAATTATTAATTGTAAAAATTGTATAATTCAATTTTAAATCTTGTTTTTATTTTTGTGCACTTGGTATTGACTTGTCTGAAATGTTGTATCTTTGATGGTCTCCGACCGAAATAAAGAACCTGTGTGTGCTATTGTTTGCAGATGTTTGAACTTGTTTAGTGGCTTGTAGGAGGCAACGTGGAGTTATGGGTAGACCTTTTACAATTATCTAAACTAATGTATACCCCAAAGGTCTTCAACAACATACCATGCTGTATGCACCCTTCTGGTTCTTTACCTGTTCTACCAATGTGTTGCAGCCATATACTAATGCGCGATATTGTACATTGACAGGTGTACACTTAAGACATCTCTTTCTCTGGCTCAAGTAAGGATATCCAAATATCCAGCTTTCCAGATTGTATTCACTCCAGCCCCTCAGGAATGAAATCCACAACCAAACACGACCCTATTTGAATTTCAGTGTTGAATATGGAAAGTGTCATAAAATAGTTGACAACTATCAGCAAATCCATAACTAAGTTTGATAATACCGTTGCAGACCTCTCCTCCGAATTCTACTCAGTGTGCATTGACCTCTACTCAATTAATGCCAGACTGGACACTCTTAAAAACAAGGAAACAGACACTATCGGCCTGCTTGAAACATTTCAAGACTGGGGACAAGAGATACGGTTCTGAAGGAGGAAGGTATCTGGCCTTGAACATAGGGCCCACTGTGATGACCTACAAATACTTTGGGGCAGATTTATGAGGCCCGTTGCGCCATCGGAACGTCACTTTTTGTGACGTTCCGTGGCGCAGAAGCCTGCGTGATATTTATCAGGCAGCACTGAGCCACTTTTTGTGGCTTAATGCTGCCTCATAAATATCAGTCCCTTTAACGCAGTGTTCTGCGTTAAAGGGGCGTGCAATGGGTGTTGCTGGGGGCGTTCCCAGCAACATCCATGGCCTTTTGACACTGCCCCAGATTTACGAGAAATCGTAAATCTGAAGCAGCGCCAAAAGTTTACGCCTCCCCAGGGGAGGCGTAAGGGAGGCGCAACGGGGAGAAATATCTTTCTTTCTCCTCGTTTTTCCTTTTTCTATGTGTGCTGCATTCTGCAGCACCCATACAAAGAGGAAAAACCTCTTGTGATTATTTTTGTACAGAAAGGTTTCCCTTCCTATACAAAAATATTCATCCCCGCAACGCAGGCACCCTTGCACCATGGTGCAGAGGTGCCTGCGTTGGCGCAGGCAGCCCATTGTGCGCCGGCGCAGGGGAAAAGGACAGGAATGCGCCGCATTTTATAGATACGGCGCATCCCTGCCCTTTTCTTTTGCCGTAGGGAAGCGCAGCAGGAAGGCCTGCTGCGCTTCCCTACGTCAAAACCTCATAAATCTGCCCCTTTGTGTCTTGGAAAGGACTCAGAAAGAAGATATCAGGAGATTTATACTCGATTTGATACTCTGTCAAACAGGTATTACCTTCTCAGAGCCCCTTAAGATATAAAGGGCACATCGGATCAGATCACCCCAAACACCCCATCTGATCATTGTATTCCTGCTTTGCCATCACCAAGTCCAGGAAACTCTGGCAGCAACAAAACAGGAAAAATGTCCCTTCAACCTTAAGAGGCATGTAATTCATGTTACAGCAGATGACACAGCCATGACAATGAGAAGCTTTTTATCTTTACATCTTTGCCTTCGCAATCTGAATATCACATTTAGCATACTGGAACCAGCTGTAATGATAATACCTACCCAAGGCAAAACATATAAATATGAGGAAACTAAAATTTGACTCACTGGAGGAATCATGTGTGAAGATATCTCAGATGAACTCAACACCTTCAGGCCTGGAGATTCAACACCTCCCTCTAGAACAACGAAGGAGACCTCAATAGAAGACACAGAGATACGCCTGTACTCCTCATCGATGTTTGGTTCAAGGCTGCCTCAACAGAATCAGAAGAAACTACTTATTGACAGAGATAAATCTAAGTCCCTGCTTAAGCCAACTTCTGATCCATGTGGGAACACAGGCAGAACTCTATCTCTTCTCTGACACTGTATCCAATCCATTGAGAAGTATTTAATGGCTTTCACCAACTGAATGGGGTATTTCCACATGTGGGTGTGGTATTGATTGATTGCTTGTCCTAAGGACTGTTATTGGATTTGCAATCAAGGTATACAAAATGTTGAATGTCTAGTTTGTTTCCTCTCCTAACCATCTTGCAGTGTTTGTGCTTATTGAAAATTCCCATTTTGTGGTGGTATTCCCCCAGATTTTTGGTTTCTGTTGCTGAACCCATTTTTTGTTGGCCATAGGACTCTGTGCACATTACCCTTGCTAACCAGAGTGCCTGTACCCTCCCTTTTAAACATGTTAAAATTGGTGCATACCTGACTGGCACATTTAATTTTCTAGCAAGGCCTTAGTATATGGTTCTACCTGTACCAAGGGCCTGCAAACTAAATGCTACCAGTGGACTTCAGCGCTCATTGTGCCTCCCACTAAAGTAGCACTGTAAAACATGTCTCCTGGCTGGGCACTGCAGCCTGAGTGTGAAGTTTTAAGCTGTGATTTCAAACTGGCAAAATAAACCTTTTGACAGACCTAGACCTTCCTTTTAAATGCTGATAAGTCACCTATGAAGTTGGCCTTTTAAATTCCATGCACCAAGAAGGCCGAGTGCATAGTAGTTAAAAGTAGGACATGTATGTTTAATGTTAAACATGTTTGTGGAGAGAAAAACTTCCAAAATCGTTTTTGACTGTGGCAATGCTGACTCTCCCATAGATTAACACTGGTTTACCCTATCACATTCAATAAGTGCTAAATCCAGTTTGGGAATAGCTAGAAAAATGTTCAATTATTCATATTGATTGTAATTTAAAATTCAACTTAATAGTAAAGTCAGATTTTATATTATTATTTACGAAATCACACTTTTAGAAATCCTTCCTGCCAGTGTCCAGCTTTCAGCTGACCACTGATGGATCTCCTGTGGTAAGATGAGCATTGCTCCTTGACAGTGAATAAAGGGGCTCCAGGTGTGGGTAGGGCATGTCCTGGGGGTTGTGACCATGACCTTCCTGGGCTTCAAAGGATATCTACTTTGTCACTGGCCTGCCTCCCAATTGTCTCTCTAGTCAGGCTGGCTCTAGACTCAGTGGTTGAATTGGTTTAAGGATTAGACAAAGGATTGCCCTCCACCCACAGGCTAGCACTGGGCATAAAAGTATACCCCACAGATCTCTCCTCAGAACACTCCTGGATCAGTGAAGAATTAGAAGAAGGCCTGCCCTACTGTCTGCAGAACCTGAAGGAAGACTGGACCTGCTTTCCCTGAACCCACGGCCCCAGAAGAGACCCAAGGGGTCAGTCGGCTGATATACTTTTTGAGCTAGGGGACATAACAATCTTCCAGACACCTCTCTCTCCGTAACTACCCACCTGACCAGTACCAACTGGACCTAACCTGGACTCTGCTGCTGGTCTCTTCTGAAGTGAGTACTAACCTCAAGTGGTGCCCCCAAGGTCTTGGATCCTTGGCTGGGTTTAGTGTGTACTCCTCCTGTCCCTAAACTGCTAGAAGTGTGACTTAAAAAGTTTTCGTCAAATTTCTGCCTGGAGAGTCGATGGAGATCGGAGTCATAGTCAAGGCCACAACTGTTGATGTCATATTGACGGCTGGCCTAAACTACCTGGCTCGCCCTGCTGTAAAAAAATTTGACTTCCAGAAAAGTTTCAAAGTCTATATGTAGAGGGCTTTATGGGGACCAACACCCATCAGCAACCCGTCAAGGTCTTCCTGGGCACAGACTTCGAACTTCACCTGCTCTGAAAATTGCAACCTGTGTCAACAACCACACCAGCACTACGCTCTTCAGCATCCTGTCATCGTTGAGCTCCAGCATGCATCTTGCTGAGCCCACAAATCTTTGACAATCACTTTTTCTCCATTAACGTTTTTAACCAAGAAAGTAAACCAGATACCTGTGATTGGTGCTTTGTGCTTTTTGGCGCTACTTTTACTTCAAACTTTAAAAATTGATACCTCCAGTTCTGCTTACAGGATTTCTGTCTTCTTGGTGTAATTCTATTTACTAATATATCCTCTATATTTCTAAATTAGTTTGGAATTGTATATGTTTCTTTTGTTGTGTTTTCACTTTATTACTGTTTGAGTACTGCATGAACACTCTACACATTGACTCCAAAGTTAAGCCTGACTGCTCTGTGCCATAGCTAACAGAGGGTTGAGCACAAGTTTATTTAGCAACTTTTGTGGTTCATTTGGAAAAGGATTGTGATAATTATTAGAAGTGGGTATTCACACCATTCAACTAATACTTCAATTTCTTACAGTCCACTGATGTAGGAAAGTAGGATCTGCTTCTTATGGTTACCCACACTTTTTGCTAAATGTGATACTGTTTTTGACTAGTCTGACTGGTATCCTGCTAATCAGGACCCCAGTATATCTGCTTTCTCCCTAAACTGTTATGTTATGTACTTGGGTACACTCCAGTTTGGATACTGGGGTACCCTTGTCAGTCCCTAGTCTATAGTATCCATGTACCCAAGGCATAGGTACCACAGAGGCCTCCTATGGGCTGAAGCATGTATTATGCCACCCATGAGAGGCTATATAAAATGGAAACTACAGGCCTGCCATTTCAGACTGTGTAAGTTGGTGCATGCACCACTTACTTAAGATATAGGTTTAAAATATCTAAGGGTCACTGCACTTAAAACCTATAAGTCACCCCTCCTGCAGGCCTTTATAATCATGAGGGCAGAGTGCGTGGTTCTAAGTGAGAGGGTGCCACTGCATGAGCAGGACACCCCTGCAGCCTACGAAGTCCATTCTTCCAGGTTGTCAGTGTATCAGCCATTTACGACATATAGAGTGGCATTATGCGAACGAACGCGTACTGCCCAACTCTAAAACAGTTGAAAGTAACCTTATCGTGTTTGGTGTTAAACATTGTGGAATCATACCCCCACACCGGTAACTGGTGGGAGGTATGATTCCAGCCCTCAGAAGCGAACTTCGTCCCTGGTGTTCCCGGTACCAACCTTTTAGGCCCGGGCAGTACATAATGGTTGCTGCCGACCAGAGACACATTTCTGCCCTCCTGCTGCTGAGCCAAGCTTGAGCAGAGGAAGGAGGAACAATGGTCATCCTGTCACAGGGAGGTGTGACCACCTCCCAGACAGGTTTTAGTGTATTAGGGCTGGGTGGGTCCGCTTGCCAGTGACTGAAAGTCTTCATGAGGGGCACATTTGGTGTCCCTGTGCATAGTCCAATTCAAACCAGTCTTAGGAGCCGTTGGCTCCTGCTCTGGCGCAAAACTGGACAAAGGACATGGGAGTAACCTCCCACTGTCCAGACCCTTCCCTGAGAGGGTCCCCTGAATCTGTCAAACCCTCTCCCGTGGGTACAAAAGGGCTTATCTGGCTGTAGGACCCTAGATTTGATGTGCACAAGATTCTGAACCAGAACCCACTGAACATCGACCATCTGGACACTCTGGACTTTGCTGGACTTTGTTTGGGCCCAACTTCATCTCCCACTCTGTCCAAAGCATCCTCTGTGTCTGCGCACCATACAGGCTCTGTGCAGGACCTGTGGAGCATCAAGGACAAACAAAGACATCTCCCTTGGAGTGAAGGAGTCACTCCCCTGCAACCGCAGGCACCACATCATTATTGACCGGTCTGATGCTCCTGAGCTGCTACAGACTTCAAAGGATCCAGCAACACAGGAGGTGGGTTCCTATGTCCCTCAAGGCTTGAGCTACCCTTTCACCAAGTTTGAGGTCAGAATCCCTCGTGGGGTCTGCAATAACCGTACCCCTGTGCACTGTGTTCATTTGCAGTTGCATATGCTTGTTTGTGTTTCCCGAGCAAGTGCATTGGGCTTCGTGTAGCCTCAACCTCTGGCACCATTTCATACCAAGAACTCTGGCCTCCTCGCACCAAGTGCTCTGTGGGCTGCTGTTTGTTGAAAGTGCTCAAGGTCCTCGCGACTCCTGTGCCTCTGGCCTGTGAGTCCACTTGAGGGGCCACTTTGCTTTTCCTGGGCTCCCCTGTTTGCTCCAGGCTTGCCCTGAGTCCCCTGGCTTTGGTAAGTCTCCTGGATCTTGCTGGTCTGAACCTTAACCTCTCTTGTCCTTCTGCGTTGGTTGACGTTGCCAAGGCTGGTTGGTGCTCCTGCCGGACACCGACCCCTCAGCACTCGACATCCTTTATGGGACAGATTGTATCCAGCTCCTGGTCATCCTCGACGTCTCCTGGTCCCCGTGGCTGCAGAGTCAAGAACCCCCTCAATGCACCTGAAGCACCCGACATCGGAGGGTGTTCGTCTTCCGAGCTCCTGGTCACTCCGGAGTGACCCAGACTCTGTCCCCTCTACTTACATGTACCCTTTTTGAGAAAGTGGCTCTGTATATATTGTAACCAAATAGGTACAGGGTGTACAGAGTCCGCAGTCCCCAGAGGTTTGGCAGAGGCTAAAGTTAGATATTACCTGACTCTCAAAAGTGGTAGCTTGATCGAGCAGTAAGGCAGTATCAGAGGACAGTGTAAAGCATTTGTTGCACACTCTCAGCCAGCAAATGGTCTCACACACTCAATAACTGAACTCTAGGCCAATGGTTTATATATAAAAAATATATGCTTGTTTTATTTTAGAACCAACAATAGGTATTAAAATATACTTTCTCAGAATGAGATGCTTTATATAAATAATTTTGTAATATGCAATTGACTTTTGTAGAAAGTTACAAGTGGTTGCAATAGGCAACACAATGCTAAACACAATAATGCATTGAGTTCAATGGAAGTTTCAAGTTATTTGCAATAGATTACTTTTTGGATTACTTTTGGAATTCCAGGACTGGATCCTAGATTCAGTCCTGGGACAGTACTTAGAAACAAGTGATAAAAATCGACTTAATTACTGTGATGATTTTTAGACAATATTTTGCTATTTTAAAAGTGGACAGAACATTTTTCATAGAAAACAGTCAATGGTTCCCTATGGCAGAAAATTCAAGTTGCAGGTATAGTATGTTCTCGTTACTTTTGTAATCCACTACTCGTTGCCTAGACTCAGTACTGGGACCTTTATCCAAAACAGGTAAGTAATTAGGTTTTCAGAAATTATACGATTTTTAAAGAATATTTAAAGTTTGCAGAAATTGACACTTAGAAGAAATTTCACAGAAAAACAGTCAATGATTTCCTATGGGAGAAAATTGGGTTACTGGTAAGTACAGTGTAAGTATTTTTCAGAGTCAGTGCTGGGCACCAATATCCAGCACTAGGAGCTCACCTAATAGCAGGCGAGTATTTTCAATTTCGTTACTCGGCTGATTTTTGGTGAATATTTTAAGTTTTGAAAAGTCCACACTTAGAAGAAGTTTCCGGAAAAAACTGTCAATGTTACCCTATGGAGAAAATTGAGTTATCGGTTTAAAGGTAAGTACTCGACTGGCAGAGTTAAGGTTCTGGGCATAGACTCAGGGGTCTCCCAGGGTCAGGTAGGTACAGTTGGTTCGCCCTCAGCGGCACAAGGGCGGCCGGGTGCAGAGAGAGTTAGGCCCAATGTTATCCTAAGAGAGGTAGGGTGGCCTTGGTTGGTGGCTGCTAGCCTTCGGGCGCTCAATTGATTTCAATGGGAAATCTACGGTTTAGAAAAAGACTGCAAGCTCGGGGACGAAGATTCTTCAGGTGCCACCACCACTTTGAGAGGTAAGTTGGGTAGTTAGAGGATAGGTAGGTACCCCGGGAGTGGGCACAGGGGGCCGCGGGGCGCCGGGTGCAGGGGTGCCTTTTGGTGTCGGGAAATCTTACCCTCTGTTGATCTCGGTTGGGGAGGCACCTGGTTCTGAGGCTGCAGGCTTCTTCAGGAGTGTCGAGGGAGGTCCTTGGGTGCCGGACTCGGGGTCTCACTCGCTGTGGGGTCATCCTCGTGGTCTTTGTTCACTCCGGCACAGGCCAGGCTTGGCGGGTGCAGAGTGTGCTGGGTTCGCGGTTCCGGGCTGCTGCCAGGGATTAGAAGTAGATTTTGAGTAGAGCCTCTACTCATTGGAGTCCCAGGGGGCTTAGAGTCAAACGGTAGCCAGGTCCTCCGGGGTTTGTGAGGTTGCTGGCCACAAGAGATGCTGGGTTGGAGCAGGAGCAGGTTCGAGGGTCGACAGGCCGGTAGGGCTGGGGCCAAAGTAGTTGGTGTCTTCCTCTTCTTAGCAGCTGCAGGGCAGGTCTTCTTTCTTCTAGCTCTTCTTCGGATTTCCGAATCGGGCATCTGGGGAAGGAAGGTTCAGGGTGCCCCTAAATACTAGATTTAGGGGCGTTACAGGGAGGTGAAGGGCAGGGACCAATGGGTCCCTGTCCTGGGATGGATACACCCCCTATCCTGCCTCTCTCCTGTGGGAGGGGGGCAGTAGCCTAGTCCTGATTGATTGGGCAGGGCTTCCCATCTTCAAGATGGCGAGAACCCGGAGATGTGCTTCACCTCGCCTCCCCCACCTAAGGGGTGGGGTTGGCAGGCTGCCACATCCCCTGTCCTTATTTGGGGTTTCCGGCCAAGCTTCCCGCCAGAGTGGGGGGTTGCAGTGGCCTGGGGAAGCTCACAGAGGCAGCATGCCTTTGAAGCTTCCCCCTGCCCATCCTGGGGGAGGAGATTTAGCACCTCGCCCAGGATGTGCATTGTTGCAGACCCAGGAGAGCAAGGGCTCTCCTACCCAGGGGTCATGCAACATGTCAGTGGTGTGGCAGCCTAGGCAGCCTCAGAACAGATGTTGATTGTAGGTTAGGTTTCAGGGGGCATCTCTAAGATGCCCTCTGGGGTGCTTGGTACATTAAATCCCACTCTGGCATCAGTGTGGGTTTAATGTGCTGAGAAGTTTGATACCAAACTTCTCAGTCTTCAGTGGCCCTGGGCACCTGATTGGCAGGAGTCCAGGGAACACTCAGTCAAAGTACCTTCAGCAGTTCAGCAAAAAATGGGGGCATACCATGCAAGAAAGATGGCACATTCTCACACCCTTCAACAAGAATCCACCTTTGGATTCCAACGGTCCCTTTACTTCCTTCCAGCAGTGGCTCTTCTTCGAAGTCCTCCATTGGGTTCGACGACGGTTTACAACACCACTTCAGACCTATGCACCTGGCTCCCTGGGATAGGTAACTCTGGTACTCCGGTATCCACCGGTTGGGTGGCTCTCCAACCTCCTAACTTCCATGGGGTTTCTTCGAAGTCCATTGGGAAGGGTCCTTAATCTTTAAAACTTCAACCACGACTTCCCCATAGAATTGTACGGAGCACGCTGTCGTGTTCCCACACTGCACCAGTCCTCCGTGGGGTCCCTACTTACTACCTTGGGTGGTTCCTTGGGGTCCCAGCAATCCTACCTCATCTAGACACTGTCTTGACTCAAGTCTTGGTTCTTATACCACTATTTTAGTATATGGTTTGTCTCCCCCTGTAGCACACTGTGCGTTTTACTATTGTTTCTGTGCTACAGTATTGTGTGCTATGTGAGTATCTTTGTGTAGAAGATACTGTGTCATACTAGAGAGTGTTATATAATAAATACATATTTGTATAACTACTGTGTGGTTCTCCTTTCATTTAACCAATACTATAAGGTTGCATTCTGGTAAAACAAGCTGCTTAACATTCCTTCAAGACTAAGCCTGAAGGCTGCTATTCACAGCTGCCACTTCAATAGCTTTCTAAGGTTATCTTCGAGCTCTTAAATCACCATGAGGGTTGTTTGGACTGGCGCATGGTGCCCACTTTAATTCTTGGACAGCATATATGAAGCCAACTTCTCACAACTGATATGCTTGTTCTTGCAATGCAATAAAGAGCCTGCTCTAGCTATCATAATGATTATGTATTGTTACTATTATTCCAAGTTCATCCAAAATAATATATGATTTACATCAAAGAAAAGCCATGCCCTGGTGGTACTCTCCTTTCCGTACCCCTTCTCATGGTGTTTTTGGTATATGCCATTTTGCTACTAGATCAATCTGTCTTCCTACATCTTACACTCTTATTGCACTTGTTCTCCCTCTTCAACGATCCCTATATTTCTTTCTCAAACCCTGGGACTATGAATGTCCCTTGCACCTCGAATACACTGCATTTCCTGCAGTATACTCTCATGGCCATCTATCTGCCTGCCCCCTTATTAGTCAAAAGATTTCACTAGAGAGAATTGGTGCCATATAGTAATTGTGTTCTTTGCACTGTGGTCTTTGAAAGTGCAGCCTGTGTTGAGGGTAAGTCCAAATGATTTTGAATCACCTGTCAGATGAGGAAGGAAGCAGTCTAGGTTCAAGTCACAGAGTCAATGTCATTTTCTTCTGCCCAGGGCCACCGTTATATTCATGTGCCTCTTGCAATTATTTCTTCTTACTTTACCTATGAGATTCCAAAATCTTATTAGGATTGGGCCATCCTTCCAGGGTGGTTGGAGGCGGAGCTGTTCCATGTCCTGCTTAAACTTCAAAGGGTAGCCTCCAGTACACACACAAAGAAACTTGACACTAATCTTTTGTCATCCAAACTTTTTTGGAGTCTTGGCAGGGGTAGGGAAGAACTTTTCAGAACCAGATGTGGGGGTAGCCTAAAAGATTCCCTCAGTCAAAGGCTGGCACCAGGTATAAACATTGGACCCACAGAACACCGCTTTAGCCATGGACCAGCAAACATTACAGAAGAAGGACTGTCTTGTTCCCCATAGGACTGCACTGCTGCTTGATGCCTGACCTGCTATCTGAGAAGGAAAACTGGACCTGCTCCATTCATCCCGGGCTACCTGAGTGATTCCAAGGGTTAGTTGACTAACCTCCTGTTCTGAGCTACATCAACACGACAAACTCAAGAGGTTTCCCTGCAATTGCACAGCTGACCTGCTGCAACTGGGCCTGCAATTGCACCTTCCTGAGCCCTGCTAACCTTTGCTAGAATGAGTCCCTAATCCCCAAGAGATGCCTCCCAAGGTCTTGGGCCCTTAGCTGGCATCAGAGTGAACTCCTCTGTGAAGAAACGAGAAATCTTGATGCTTTCTCTTTACGATGGAGAACGGTCCGGTTCACCCTGAGACTCAGTCTCCAATGGTGACCACTAAAGCAAATCTATGGTGATGGCTACTTTTTGCCCTACAGTGACCACTAGCTTGATCTGCAACAGCCAGCCTGCCGTGACTGCCAATGCGAAGTTCCAGCAACAAACATCTATGATGCCCATCTGGATCATCATTCTACAGTGATCACTGTCCCCAATGCTAGGCCTGCTCTTTGTGCAACAGTGACAACCATCTGTGATGCTCTCCATGCTCTTCGTGGCCTCCCATACGAAAAGCTGAACTCTTCGCAGTGAACTTTAAGAAGGTAACTTTTTCAGCAGGACTAACTTGGCCCCTGTATCTGACCCACACTTCATCATGGTTGACCAGAATTGTGACATTCCCTCAGTCTAGCACAACCAGATTTCCGCAAGTGGTTCTTCTTGCTTTTAGGTGCTATACTTACCTAAAACTTTGAGATTGCATATGGATAGGTTGATTTAGTGACTTTTTAGGTCGAGCATTCGAGACCTCTTGTATATACTTTAGTATATACTTTGGTATATACTTATATGTGTATGTACTTTGTGGGCTCTGGAGATCGGCCCTAGGACTTTTTCTGTTCAACTATTTAACTGTCTTAATAGGAAATTACCAGCAGAGGTCAGTTAAATCCCAAAATTGCTTTCTGCTGAGGGAGTTTCTTTTAAAAAAAATTCTGGCAACTGCCTCTATTTAACTTTCTTGATAGAAAACGACCAGCAGAGGTTGGTAAAATATCAGAATCACTTTAGCATTCTCTAGATTCCAGTCCATAGAAATTGAATTCTATGAGCACCCGTAGACAATAATATTGTTTTCAAATCTTGTATTTTCAGTGATATGACCACCGAAGGACCTGCTTTTATATTAAAAACAGAGCTTTGGACTATAACATTTCCTGCTGAAAGGTGATAGAGCGCTTTCAGCACTCTATATTTTATGAGTGCACTATACTCATAGTTAAAATACACTAACATGTATTCTTATTGTTTGCAGTGTTTTATGATCATTAATATGTATTCAGTAGAATCATTTAAACATTCATTATAGTGAAATGTTATAGTATGATTATGAATGTATTATAATGCCTGCATATATATATATAAAGCGCAGGACAGTCTTATAGTTACATAATGTACGGTTTTAGTTGCCCGAGTTCTTAGGCCCAAGACTGTAGTTGTTTTTGCATCTCCTTGGCTTCTCGAGAAATAAAAAATTAAATGCATGTTGTTTTCGAAAAATAGCAGTGTTCTCATCCTGCCGCAGGTGTCGGAATGCCAACTCGCTATTTTCAGATTGGAAAGATACAAGCGATGCTTTGAAGAGGGTTGGAAGCGAGAAGGGAGGACGCCTTTCGTGTCTGGCTGGCCTGGGAGCCAAGGTTGACTTGGTGAACAAAGAAAATTAATTAAGAGATCATGCATTTGCCACATAGAAAAGTTGCAATGGAAAGTTTTACTAGGATGACTCAGTAACAATCGAATTCTATGTTGTATGATGCATGGGGACAGAGACCCCAGACTTCTGCTAGCTTTCGGAGAGAAGGGAGCATCTTAGAACTAGCTCCTAGCCTTAAGCACTTTGACCCATTTGACGTGAGTACTTCTTAGGAAGTCAAAACGTGCTGACACCTTTGGGAATTGATGGAAGGGTATTAGATAGCATCTCCTTTTAGTACAGAGTAGGGACAGATTTGTTTTATGTTCAATGAAAACAGATTTAGACTCTGCATCCATTTTGAGTTGTATTCTGATTTTGGAATTTACTATTATCTGAGTTCTATGCCAAATCACTTATATTCGTAGAATCGGCTCTGTATTGGTTTTTCTATATCTATATATGTTAATTTTGAGATGTGTATACATTTTATTATTCTTGGCTTTGTAATAAATTGACAACCCGAAAATCGGAGTCTACGGTCCTTTAAGGTATGTTATATTGACGTATTGTTATGAAGTGTTTCTAATGGGTTTCCCTTCTCATGAATACAAAGCTTTTTGTTGGGGCATGTAGATAGAGAGAGAGCTTTAACACTTGCCATACAGCTGGTGATGCTCAGATTAAACCTGATCCAAATACTTTGAAACTATGGGAGTGTTTGTCTTTATTTGGGAAGCTACCTTTGCTGTCCTACACAATATAGTAAGGCGCAGACTTGTGGATGAGTGGGACAGCTGATCCGACTCCTCATTAGCCTGTTGGATTTAGATTTTGAGCACATCCCACAAGGGGAATCCATACGAAGTTTCACAAGAGAACAGGATTGATATAATTAAATATCCCCTGTGTCTATTATAAACCAGAGAGGTGTATCGCACCAAGGCCCAGTTGAAACAAATGAAGCTGACTTTGGAATGGGACACAAACCATTGTCTCAGCAGACTTATTCTTGCATAATTTACAAAGCGATGTGTGTGCCAGTGTTTTGGAAGAATGAATATTCAAGGTGATTCATGTTTGTAGCTGTGAGCCTTTTGAGGAGAAATGCTCAAGGAGTTGTGAAAATCAAAAGCCTGTTGCAGGGCTTAGTTGAATTTAGCAAATTAATTATTCATTGTAAAGGTGTGCGGGCTGTTGAGTTTAAAGATTGCTAGATGGGAACCAGGAAAGTATCGTCCTTGGGACAAATAAGCAGTAGCAGTGGACAGGGAATATGTGGCATGGCAATCAATATATTGATGATCTGTTCATTCGTAAATTGATACTTGCATTAGCCAAGGAAGCTGATTAACACAAAGGTAACTGACATCCTGGATTTTCAAGCCTGCTGACCTGCAACCAACAGCAGAAGAGCGGTCTTGTTTATATATGTTACTCAATAAATTGCAAACCTTTCCAAGAGGAAGCAGCCCGTAGTATAGCTTTGGATTTAAAGATAGCGAAAATACTGTCATGAATGAACACAAAAGATCTCAACCCTGATGAACACCTACCTCCATTCGAACTATGGTCTTTCAAAGTGATTGAAATGCTTTGACACCCATTGAGTCTAAGAGTTTCCTTGAACTAAAATGACAGTAACAGTCCACTGAATTGGTCTAACCAAAAATAACTTTTTGAAATTAACAACAATTCTTCACCCGTCAGCAGAATCATGTAATTTCTAGGCTGGGGTGGAGGTCGCAGAGTTCTACTAAACTCCGCCGTGCTCCTTGAAGTTCCGCAAGTGGCGTAGTTAGATAAGTCACACTGCTCGTGCTGATTTTCAGCGGCAGGAGTATGTCCCATGCTGTAAAATCAGAATGATTGGCACCACACGCAGCACAAGAGGGGGCAGCTTCTTTCTGCCACTCGAGTAGATGTTCTTCTCGAGCTGCAGCTTCCTCAGATCGAGCTGCAGGTTTCTCAACGCAAGCAGTAATTCCCTGCTGCGACTGCCTCTGTAGAGAAGTTTTGCCAGGAGGTGGTCTAACATTGGATTTTCCTCACTCATGCTTGCCAACTTAACATTGATGAGCTGTGAGAGAGGAACAACTCCGCTCCGAACCGGTTTTCAGAACTCCACGCTCTATGCGAAGTGTGGAGTGGGAAAAAGTCTCCAAACTCTGTGAGCTGAGTAGATATTTATGTCCAGGCCTAGTAATTTCTCATAAGAATGTGAAACTTTGCTAGGAAAGGTTGTGCTCTCATTCAATAGATCCTTTGCGAAAGTAAAGAACAGTACCTATTTAGTATGTCATCTTCCTGGCTGAAATTTAGTTTGTCAGAGTTTTCAGAAACCTTGAATTTCTCAAAAAACTTTTGGAGAGATTTTATTATGATTGCGCTTGGTGATATGCAGTATTTCTTGAAAGTATTTTTCGGAATGTTTTTGGTCACGCTAATGTTTTTAGAATATGTGTACATGTTAGGCAGTGTAGTGCTCTTCTTTGAGATTAGTAATATTAAATCACATTTGCAATTTTTGACTTGCTGGAGGACCTCCTTTTCAGTAGCATGGTTTCCTGGCCCCATCTCCAGTAGTAATTAAAGGGCATTACCCCTTTTGGTTAGTGGTGAAAGGTGGTCCTATTGATTGTCATGGTTATGTTTGAGTGTTATGTATGTGTTAAGCATGAGACATCAAATTGGAGCTGCAAGAAAAGGGTGTACTGAAGTAATTTGTTACATTCAAAGAAAAGTCTCTCTTGATAATGAGTGGAGTGGTGTCTAATATTGATTTGACTACATTGGCATGGCTTTAAGTCAAAGAATGTTGGAGGATGGCAGGAAGTTAGAACATTAACATTTAACATTTTAGGATTTTATCATTGTTGTTAACGGGTGTTCCAAGAGGGTGGACGAGCCATAGATGTCTAGACAGGCCCACAAATATAATTTATATTTAAATTTAATATTATTTTCAGTGATGTGGTTTGCATTTTGTTGAGAAAAAAACTAGTCTCATTTTATTGCAATTATTTAACAACATTTTATGTATAATGTAACATTTTTACCCTTTGAGAAAAAAAATGAGAAATTGTTAGTTTGTTAAATACATTTATTTAAATATACTTATAATGTTTATTTTTCCTGTAACTGATTGGTTTAGATATAACAAAACTTTTTCATACATAGTAAATAGCAATAGAACATTTGAAAACAATGGTTTGCACTTTTGTATTTACTTTGTTTAAAAATAAATGTAATCTGTATTTTCAATGGAGTAGACAATGCATTTTAATTGTCTTTTTTACATAGTGTTATTAATATATAGATAGTGCATTACGACTTGTAAAGTTGTGTTTAACAGGATGTTTTTGCTTTTAAGGTCGCCCACTTGGGTTGAAACATCACAGTATGGACGCCATATTTAGAAGAAGGAACAAAGTTCAGTTTTGTATATATTAGAATCTTTGGGGCATATTACGAGTCTGGCATTCCTCATAGGGATGCAGCAGTCTTCCCACTCCCCTATTATGACCAGGGCAGTCAGGCCGCCCTCGAACCCTCGCAAACCCCAGGGATAAGAGATCCCTGGTGGTGGTGTGGTAATCTTAAGGCTGCAATATGCTTGGCAGGGCTGCTCACACTTTTCATGGCAGTACGACATCGATGAAATGTGAAATGGTGAGCAAATAAAGGGGGCCCTACAGGGCCCGCTTGTACCTCTGCACCATGTGGATACACACAGGGGGCAAAACATGTGTCTCCCTGTGTGCATGTACCTCAGTCCATGCCCAATCCAGTCCAGTCCTGCAGCAGTCCATGCCGTACACTTACTGATCTTGACGCTTCCATTGCAGTGCCTATTTCATAGGCACAGCCATGGGTTTACGTCAAAGAACCATCCGCCAGACTGTAAAAAACTCCTAATCTGGCGGTCTGTTCAAACATGGGTTTGGTGGTGCTGGGAGGTCCCAGTCCAGTACTGCCAAACTCAGTGAACCTTAGTGTTCTTCATTTTTTAAACATTTCTAAACATTTTCTGGTGAAGGGTTTTGAGATCAGATTAAATCTGGTTTTCCCATGATTTGTTTTTTACAAACCGAACTATCTTTCAGGCTTTTAAAAGGTATTTCATGGAGCATTTTTAAAACGTCATTTGCAAGACATATTACAGGCAGTGTGGACTTTGAAATGTAAAATGTAGAGCTGCTGTGATGTAGAATAATGCACCAGGTAAACTAACAATGAGTAAATATTAAGGGCCTCATTTACAACTTTTTGGTGCAGGGCAGCGCTACAAGGCTTTTTGCTGTGCTGCCCTGCATCAAAAGGAAAGGGCAGGAATGCGTCGTATTAATGAAATACAATGTATTCCTGTCCTTTCTGACAGTTCCAGCCCACAAATTGGTACCTTAATGCCAAGGGTGTCAGCATTGTTGGCACAATTGTTTGTGTGCAGGAAGGGACATCACAAAACACAAAAACATATCTAACAATCCATGCTGGTGTTAGGTCATCATGAGCCAATGAGGAAGGATAGTCTGTTGATCTGCTGCTTCTTCCTTCATTTCCACGGTAGACGTACAAAGTCGGCAAGGTGCTATGTACAAGTGTCAACTTATATTCTCAAGGCGATATCGCCGCGTTAGTGGCACTTTTCTACCGCTAAAGTGGCGATATTTTTATCGCCGTATTCTCAAGCTGTCCCTAACGGCTGTTAGCGACAGCTTTCTAATGATATGCAATGTAGGCGGTCCTGTGCATAAACGCACGCTAACTCCGACAACGCAGGTGCCTTAACATCGCATTTGGTTACAACGCATTGTGAGGTCAGTTATGGGGCAGTTTTAAATTTTTCGGGTGGGTATGGGTTTACGAGTCGGATCAGGAAATGTGGGTGTGATTTGGTGTAAAATATGAAAATTGGGGTGATCATTTGGGGTAAAATATGAAAATTGGGGTGTGTTTTGGGGGCTCAAAAAGAAATTTCAGGGTTCATAGTTGGGTTTGGGGTGCAAAGGTTAGTTTATGGTTGCACTCACTGAAGTGGGAATAGTGATATTTATGTCTCCACTATGCAACACCTAGCCTACTGTTGCAATGTGCCTAGTATTAGTATGCATTGGAATGGAATGCAATGTTATGTCATGCGTCGTAACTACGTATGTGCCTTTGGCACACAAGTGGTATGCCCACTGTGCATGGGCGCACAACGGCTGCCATTGAGAAGTGCTGGGGGGCTGGACAGCTCTGAGGTGATGAACGCCAGACAGAATGTGTGTGAACGGGTGTTGTAAATATTTTAATGAGGGAAGTCTTACCTTGAAGCCGTGTCCCGTGTCTTTGTAGCTCCTGCTCTCCTGCATCTGCTTCCAGGGACTGGAAGTAGGCAGCCAGGCTCCCTCCCCTGAGTCAATCACAATGCAGCAATGCGGCAGTGGAATTGGTAATGGGCAACGGGACAAGGCATGCAGCCAGAGGCTGGAGGGGTGGGCATGTTCTCCATGCAGGCTTTAATGCAGCCTGAATTGCGAACAGGGAAGTGCGCATGACTGCTTTGTGCAGCCTGGGTGGGCTGACCAAACAGTCATTGCGCACTTGAGTTGGCATGCCAATCCGCCCATGCCCTACTCCGTGCTTGGAGCAGTCCTACCCACCCTCCCACCCCCTAAGGATACATAGCATGATTACATAAGTAAGTTATCATCATGTGATGATTGTCCCTCTTCTGCACTGCTTGAAGGCAGTGGGGCAACGCTCTTCCGCCATAGTGGATGAGCCGTCACTGAGCGACTCCCCCCGGCTCTCATGCGCTACACATCCCACCTCCTCCTTACCTGGACAGGACCTCTGACTTCGGACAGAGACCTGCTCTCTGCCTCCAGAGCTCCGGCTGCTGTGCTGTGCATCTCCCCTAGGCAGGACTCAGTGCAGGTAGGGGTTGGAGCCTCGGCTCCTGCCTAGATTGAGCCCTTCTTGGTTTTGCCCCGTTGTCTCTCTGACTGCCTTTCCTCATTGTGCTTTCATTCTTTTGTGCTTTTTATTCTCTTTTCACTTATTGTTTGTTATTGTGCCGTTCCACTCTCTCTGCCCGTTTTTTCCCACTTCCCACCTGCCGCTGCTGCCCCCGGAGCCCCTTCCCTCAGGCAATTTCCGCTCTTGCCTCCCAGCTTTGCCTCCCTCCCCCACCCCTATTTAATGCCGTCTGAAGCGTGGCTGTGCCGCTGGTGCGCCAAAGGCAAGCCCATTGGCACCCCTCCGCAAGCCAACCGCAGCCGGTGCCTGGAATCCTGGATATACGACCTTCCACCGTTGCAACTCTACTACCCTCCTCGCACTCAACCCCGGAAGAAACAACAACTGCCAAAGATCGATGCCGAACACCACCCTCCTTGACAACCTCGCAAACCTTGGACTGAAGCATCTCGTCACCACCCCTATCCACAGAGTCGGACACACCCTCAGCCACATCTTCGCAGGAGAGACAAACATCCACTTAAGCCACACCATGGAGCCCCCTCTGGACAGACCACTACTGCGTACACTTCGCCTTCAACACCACCACCACGCCCAAACCCGCCCCACCCCCACCTCGAAGGAACTGGAGCAAGATCACAGAGGAACACCTCAACACCACCCTCCTCCATGACCCCCCTCCGTCACGACCAACAACCAGCTCATCCTATCTCTCACGAAGATCCCGAATACACCAGACCCAGCTTCCAAGAAGGAAAGAAAGATGTTGCAGCATGGATGAACGACAGCTGCCTAAAACTGAACTCGGAGATGACTGATGGCCTCGTCCTCAGACCCACTCCGACTGTATGGGACACCTCCTGGGGGCCCCCCTGCACTTGGCAAACCACCCACCCCGACGGACCACGCCCAGAACCTCGGCATCATTCTAGACTCCTCCCTCACCATGACCCACCAGGACAACGTAGTCGCCTCCACCTGCTTCAACTCCCTCCTCATCCTCCGCAAGACCTTCAAGTGGATACCCCCCGAATGCAGATAGACCGTCAAACACGCACTCATAACCAGTTCCATAACGAATTCCTTTGCGCGCGCTGCATCGCAAAATGCGATGCAGCGTGCGCAACGAAATTTGTTTTATTTATTTAAATGTGTACTTACCTCCGTTCATCCATATTCCGGTGTTTACATTTCCCCACCCTGCCCCTCCCCCGCCCCGCCTCACTGCCCCACCGAATTCCCTCCATGGACCGCTACTGGCAAGCACATATGACGTGAGTAAGTGATTCAGACTTTTAGCCACATATGCAAAAATGTGTTATTTGATGCTTGTGCGCAGACCAACTGTGGCAAAATTCCAAAAGTGAGACTAATAAAAAAACAAGGCAAATAAAAAGATGTCTGACTGCTTTAGACATTGGGAGTAAGAGGCAGTTTGGTGGAGTGTTTTCTGAAAATGTGTTGGATGTATAGACTGAGTGTTTTTTGGAGATAAACATTTCCAAATCCATTATGAAAGATAACATTTTCAGTTGCTTTTTAGCAATTGTCTTAGAGTGCTCTGCTGACAGCTGTAAAATCCACAGGGTTTCCAGGTGCAACATGGCTTTTGCGGTGATAAAATAATCCAACCGGGGCTCAAAGTTCGCCAAATTAGTTGATAAAACAAATCAGATCGCGGCCTTATGGGACTTTTCCCTGGTGTTCCTCAGTCTATGTTTTAGTGATGGCTCCTGTAAATTAAATTCAAGTCGGATGTGCCATTTGCTTACAGTATTAGGAAGGTGGAACATATGTCTAAATAAATTGGACTGGGTTCTATCAAACTACAATGCCAACTTCCCTGGAAACGTCATCTCGCGGGGAAGAATCTTGCTCGTATCACAGTTGATAAAGGTGCTAGTGAATGATATTCCAAACTATTGTATGCTTGTTTTATGCCATAGAGTCCTGAAGCAGCTTTAGATTATAAATGTGCCCAGTGTTTATTTAGAGAACCTCTGTCATCAAACCAGACACCAAGATAGCATTACTTTATATGTCTGTCTTTAGGTGAACTATTGATGTACCCTCGAAATAATTTAGCAATCCTGTCAATGTTTCCTCGTTTTGAGTGAGTCACTCCATTGTAATGTGTTATACTGTTTTACTACTTGGTCGATGGGATGAGAGCAAATGAGTTACTTTTTTAATTTCATGCTGTTTTTTGCTATCTGAAATCTACTCTTTTACAAGGCTTTTTCTTATTTTTTGTGCATACTGCTTTCCTGAAATGAAAGCAACAGCCTTCTATTTCTTTTTTTGGATATACTTTTCTAATAGTATTTAACATCATTGGTTCAAAGTCCATTATGATTTTAGTAGATTGTATTTTGTTTGTCTTTGTTGTTAGCCAATATAGTACTTTGGAATATACTTGAGTACCTTTGTCAGGTAGGTAAGTATAGATTAGTGGCATTGTGTTACCTTGTATTTTGCCCTGGATGATGGAAATTTGGAAGAGGTGTGGTTGGCAAGCTTTAAATGAACCATCCATCAACTAAATTTTACTGTGCTCTAGAGTTAATAGATTTCTAGTAGACACATTTTTTTTATTTGTTGCTTATGTTTTCAGAACTGCAAAGTAAAAAAGAGCCGCTCGTATGTGTACATTTTAGAGTTCTTGGTGTCTTTTTTTTATTAATTTTCCTTTTAAAGCTGGATATTGGGAGTAATTTGTCATCTATGTTTCTCTATTGTTTCCTTCAGATATTTTTCTGCTGCAAAGTGAATATGTTAAGTGGTTCGTTGAAATCTGCCCTCTAGAATAACTCCTTTTCCCAAACATTTGTAAATAAAGTATTTCATACACCTCCAATGAGACCTAAGCTGTCTTAGAATATCTAGGCAGAAAAGGTATCTTTTACATGGTAATAATCTGCTCCCAGTTTCTTGATTGAATATACATTTCGTGTTCAAAGTTTTCTATTTCTATTAAAAATAGAATTTGTTTTACTTTAGAAACAAAGATTTATCTTTTTATTCATCTTTTTATTCGTTTTTCTGTTTAACTGACCTGGTATTAAAGTTCTCTTTTGGAGGGTACACATTTGAGGAAAAATATCTATCTTATTGAAGGTTTATTTTTTATCTTCCGCTATTTATTTCCATTTACACAAGACAATAAGAAAATACAAATTGTTCATTTTAGTAAGAATATCTTTTCTTAAGAATTGTTTTAAAAACAAAATGTAAAAAGGTCTTGTGTGAAATAAGCTTTTACTTCAATAGGTATAATTGCCCATGTTCTAAGTTGGGTATCGTTTGAGTGCAGCAGTTTTCTTTGTCCACATTTTACAAAATGTACTGGTGCTTTTTGTAAAAATATATAATTGTTTTGATATAAATATTTATGATTTTTTGTATTTGAATGTATAAAAATATCATCTCACTAGGTTATATGTGTTGATGAGTGTGAAGTAGCATTAAGACTGTACCATGTTGGAAGTAAGGTCTCAGCAGGTGTGTCATTTGATAGAGCTGCCTTTCATATATTTCTAGGGTTTAAACTGCAGTGCAAGTAAAGAATGTAGTTGGATTACATTTTTCTGTGAATACCGATAGTGTGTGAATGTATTTTTTGTACATTGTAAGGCACATTGTAAGAAAGTGAATTATTATTTTGGGTGGATGGTAGTTCGCAACAGTAATAAAGTCAGTATTCTCTTTGATCTAGTTGCTTCGATCATTTAAACCTGAGCTTAACCCCTGGTAACTATGCCATTAAGCAGACAGGCTTATCTTAGCGAAAATGTGTAAAGCCTTTAGAAGTACCAAAACAGTTAAAAAGTCAAAAATACAACACAATAAAAATCCCACTCCAATTCATAAAAAAGAGAAAACATTAATGAGAAAATAACACGACAATGACAAAAATCCATTATGAGTAACCGGAGATATACATTTTTGTAAAGATTTAAGTGAAAAAGCAACAAGAAATAGTAATCGGGGTTGACTTTGATCTAGGCACAATTTCAGGATTACCCACGATGTAGCATGGGTCAAGTACACCAAGTACATTCATCCTGGTTCAGAGATTTTAACTTGGTACTTAATCTCTGAAATCAAAGCAAAAATCTTCTGGTGAGACATGGTTGCAAGATGTATCCTAGAAGAGTTCCATGAGGCAGATACTTTTGTAGCCTTAATCTAGTTGAGATCACTATGCTCAGACTTAGGGCCCAATTACGAGTTTAGTGGACCGCCAAACTCATGTTGGAGGTGCGGTGACGGTCGAGGACCACCTCACCGGCAGTCGGACAGCCATACTATGACTATGACAGACTGACCACCATAGGACCACTGCAACCACCGGGTATCCGTGAACCCTGGCGGTGGTGCATCAGTCTGAGGTGTATATGCTTGGCGGTGCTACTGCAGCATATTACAAGTTTTCTCAACCCCATTGGCCTCATGGCAGGGCTCACGCCATGAAAATGCTGGTGGTGAGGAAACTAAGGGGGCCCCCTTGTTGCCTTTAGGCCTGGGGATACATGTAGGGGGCACATATTTTGCCCCCCTGTGTACATGCACTCCAGTTCTGGCACGGCATGGCCTGCACAGGCCATGCCGTGCAGGAACTTGCTTTGGCACTCCTTTCAGCACTGAAGATCAAAGGCTCACATTTGAGCCTTAGAACTGCACCGTCGCAGGACCACTGCGCAGCCCACCAGCTAGACCATGAAACGACTCGTAATCTGGCGGACGGGTGGCAGTCGACTTTGGCGGTGTGGGAGCAGGGCACTGGCGTGGTGGCCTGCTCCCACACCACCAAAGTCATAATCAGGCCCTTAGTCTCTTTCTTGGAGCACAGATTCATTCAGAAGGAAAGGTTTGCTGGATGCATTCGATGATGAGTTCCTCTTGGCCTGATACCTGAGGGCCAGCTAAAATGGATTTGATGCTCCAAGTGTAAGGAACCTTTTTATTTAAACCAGCAGTCACACTGTGGGTGTTTGGGCTCAAGGAATTGGTCCTTGTCGTCCAGAGATCTAGAAGTCCAAACCTTTCTGAGATGTTAGGGGAAGTTCAATTAGACACATCTAAGGGCCCGATTACGATACGATTAGGAAAGCATTCCCACCTAGGGCCCGATTACGATGCGGCTAGGAAGGCCTCCTAACGGTATTTGCTTCTTCCGAATCGGATTGGGAACGTGTCTTCCCGATCAAAGGCCCGATTACAATGCAGTTAGGAACATAGGCTCGCATTGAAGTCAATGGGAGTCCAACCAAATCATATCTGGAAGCATCCGGATACATCGTACTCAGTCGGTCGGACTCTCCTGATCCGAGTTGGTCAGAAACCATTTCCAAACGGATTCGTCGGAAAGATTTCTTGGATGCAAGTGGGAGCAGGTCCAATACTTTAAGTTTCCTCACAGATCTTAAACAGCAGATGTGGTTCTTCTTCTATTCTGCCACACGTTCAGACAGTGGTCTCAGGAAGGTGCCTAGGGGTGCCACATTAATGACTGCTACCAGCTAGTAGGCTGAGTAGACTCCTGGTTTCTCCCTATCCAATGGTGTAAAAGTTGCCAGGGACAACTGTACCCACTTTTGCAGCAGCTCCTGTTTGTCCTACTGCAAAAAATCCCACAGTGCACTTTATTCTTAAACGCAAAACTGGGATACCCCCTCGGAGCCTTCAGAGCCTTTGTGCCCACTGAGAGGTGTGGCCACATTAATGACTTCTAACAGCTAGTAGGCTGAGTAGATTCCTGATTCCTCCCTGGCCAATGGTGTACTAGTTTCCAGGGACAACTATACCCACTTTTGCAGCAGTTCCTGTTTGTCTCAATGCAAACAATTCCACAATGCACTTTATTCCTGAAATCAAAGCTGGGGAAACCCTCCTTGCACCCACGAGAAGTGTGGCCAGAGTAATGAACAGTCCTCTCTTCTGTGGTCACACTCAAAACTGGTTCTGGAGGCAACTCTTCTCCTACAAGGTTTGCTGCTTGACGAGTGGGAACAATGGCTGGTCCTCTCCAGGTGTCACCTGAGATTTACTTGCAACTGACCAAGCGCCTTTGAAGTTAAATAGGATCCCTGGCACACTGGGCTTCCAGAGAGGTGAAAACCAACATTATGCAAACCAAGCCAGTGTGAAAGTAGCTGTCAAACCATATTAGAGTCAAGCACTTGGCTGGACAGCTTCTAGGGAGCTATTGCAGACTAGCCGCATAGATCTTCAAGCAGGGAAAAGGTAACTTTCTCAAAGTTACTTTCCTAAATTTTTATAAAACTTCTGACCTGTACATAGAATTGGGTTTTAATAAATATTAAAATGAGTAGTTTTCAATCTCATCTGAGAGGTAGAGTTACTTTTGTAAAACCTTTCATTGGGGGCTGGTGCACCTCACGCAGGCTGCCATAACACACTGGAGAAATGTTGCTGGTACACCAGCCCATTATGGGGCACCTCAAGCAAGCATATCACATTTCTAGACCCCTTGAAGGGCATTATGGGGCTCTTCAGGCACATATTTATTAATAAATCATGAGCCGGTTGTAAGAAAGTGGCTCTGTATACACTGCACCAAAGTAAGGTTCACAGTCCCCAGAGGTTTGGCAGAGGCTAAAGTTAGATATAACCTTACTCTCTAAAGTGGTAGCTTGGTTGAGCAGTAAGGCAGTATCCGAGGACAGTGTAAAGCATTTTTTGTACACACTCTGTCAGCAAATGGTCTCACACACTCAAGAACTGAACTCAAGGCCAATTGTTTTGTATATAAAAATATATAGTTGTTTTATTTTAGAACCAACAAGTAGGTATCAAAATACTTTCTCAGAATAAAATGCTGTAGTTCTATACTTTCAATAAGTAATAGACTTTTAAATGAAATAGTTACAGTTGCTGCAATAGGCAACACAATTTAAACACAATTATAACTTTGAGCTCAATGGGACTTTTTAAGTAAATGCAATTTCAATTACTTTGCGTATGCTTATCTTACTCTCGGGTTGGATCCTGGATTCAACCCTGGTGCATTTCCTGTAAACAGTTGAAAGAAATCGTTTTTGTTACACAGGCGATTTTTAAGGAATATTTGTAAGTTTCAAAAATTGGCACAAGAATTTCTGGCAAAAACTAGGCAATGTTATCCTATGGAGGAAAATCAAGTTATCGGTAAGTACGGTTGTAATTACTTTTCAGGGACAGTGCTGGGCACCAAGATCCAGCACAGGGATCTCTCCTGATAACAGGTGAGTAATTTCATTTTCGTTGATCGGCTAATTTTTTGTGAATATTTTAAAGTTTCAAAACTCGACACTTAAAAGAATTTCCAAGTGAAACCAGTCAATGTTACCCTATGGAGAAAAAGTGAGTTATCGGCTTTTAGGTAAGTACTCAACTGGCAGAGTTAAGGTTCTGGGCATAGACTCAGGGGTCTCGCAGGGTCAGGTAGGTACAGTTGTTACACCCTCAGCGGCACAGGGGCAGCCGGGTGCAGAGAGAGTTAGGCCCAATGTTAGCCTATGGCGGGCAGGGGGCCTTTGGCTGGTGGCAGGCCACGCAGCTGTGGGAGCTGGGCTACTGGTCACTCACTCAGGGCAAGTGGAGAAGAAAAATAGGACAGAGGTTGCACTCCCAGGGGCACTCCGGCGGCTGGGTGCAGGGTGCTTTTGAGCTCAATGGATTTCAACGGAGAAGCTCTAAGACGAACAAAGGCTACAAGCTCGGGACGAAGTTTCTACAGGTGCGACCACCACTTCGAGAGGTAAGTTGGGAAGCTGTAGGTTAGGTAGGCACCCAGGAGCTGGACACAGGGGGCCGCAGGTTGCCGGGTGCAGGGGTGTCTTTTCGCATTGGGAAATCTTACCCTCAGCTGGTCGCGGTTGGAGGGGTCCCTGGTTCTGAGGCTACAGGCATCGTCAGGAGCGTCGAGGTGGGTCCTTGGGTGCTGGATTCTTGGTCACAGTCACTGGGGGGATGTCCTCGGGGTCTTTGTCCACTCAGGCACAGGCCGGGCTTGGCGGGTGCAGAGTGTGCAGGAGTCGCGGTTCCTGGCTGGCACCAGGGGTTTGTTACTTGCTTGAGCAGAACCACTGCTCCTGGGAGTCCCAGTGTTTTAGAGTCACAAGGCAGTCAGATCCTCCGGGGTTTTTGAGGTTGCTGACCACTGGAGACCCCGGGTTTAAGCAGGAGCAGGTTCGAGGGTCGACAGGCTTGTAGGTCTTCTTTCTTCTTGTTCTTCTTGCTTGTTCCGGATTCGGGATCTGAGGAAGGAACGTTCAGGGTGCCTCTAAATACTAAATTTAGAGGCGTTACAGGTAGGTAGAGGTCAGGGACCAATGGGTCCCTTCCCTGGGGTGGGAACACCTCCTATCCTGCCACTCTCCAGTGGGAGGGTGCAGGAGCCTAGTCCTGATTGGGCAGGGCTCCCTATCTTCAAGATGGCGAGAGCCCGGAGATGTGCTTCACCTCGCCTCCCCCACCTGAGGGGTGGGGTTGGCAGAGGCTGGCACACCCCCTTTCCTCACTTGGGCTTTCCCACCAGACTTCCCGCCAGAGTGGGGGCTAGAACCGGTGGGGACCAGTTGCTGAGTACAGCAAGTGGTCTGGGGAGGCTCAAAAAGGTGGCATGCCTTTGAAGCTTCCCCCTGCCCATCCTGGGGGAGGAGGCCTAGCACCTCTTCCCAGGACATGCATTGTTGCAGGCCCAGGAGAGCGAATGGCTCTCTACCCAGGGGTCCAGCAACATGTCTGCTGGGTGGCAGCCTAGGCAGCCTCTCAGACAGGACGTGGATTTTAGGTTAGGTTCTGGGGGCATCTCTAAGTTGCCCTCTGTCGTGCATTTTACATTAAACCCCACACTGGCATCAGCGTGGGTTTAATGTGCTGAGAAGTTTGATACCAAACTTCTCAGTCTTCAGTGTAGCCATCATAGTACTGTGGAGTTCGTGTTGATGACCTCCCAGCACCATATGCTCTTAATGACAGCCCTGCACTTACAGTGCCCAGGAATGGCCCTGGGTACTGTAGGGGTACAGGGCTCATGCACCTGTACCCTCACCACTGGCATAGTGCACCCAGCTAAAGGGGTGACTGAGGTATGCCAGGGCAGTGTGTTTGTGGGCATGGCACACAGGGATGTGTGCCATGTTGACTCTATTTTGTTCTGCACCAAGACACTCAGCCTGCAAAGGCAGTGTGTGTGTGTGGCAGGGCACAGGGCCTCTAAGGGTGGCACAATAAGTGCTGCAGCCCTTAGGGGCCTTCTCTGGTCCCAGGGCCCTGGGTACCTAGGGTACCATTTACCAGGGGCTGACATGTGGCCAGAGATGCCAATTGGGTTTTAGGCTTCATGCAGTTTTAGGGAAGGAACACAGGCCCTGGGCACCTGATTGGCAGGAGCCCAGGGCACACTCAGCCAAAGTACATCAGCAATTCAGCAAAAAGGTGGGGCATACTATGAAAGAAAGATGGCACTTTCTCACACCGGTCACCTGCTGTCCATTTTCTTGCAAACGGAAACTCACTCTCCTTTCTTTTATGGGGTGCCCGGGTCCCAACTGGTGCAACCACAGCTTTAGGGCTTGTTGGTGGCCAGTTGGGGGCCCTAAGGTCCCTGTGGCCCCAGTCTACTCCTTGAACACCCTGATGTGGGAGCCAGAATGATTCTCCTCTGTTCACGCTGGGCAGGAACAGTCTCTCTCTTAGGTCTGCAGTCACCACAGGCTAGGGGTAAAATTCAAATTCTGTGCCCAGATATATCATTGCTTTGGCTAGATGCTTTTCAAACCTTCATCCAATCCAGATTGCTTTGCTCAGACTTAGGCCCTCATTACAAGCTCGGAGGTCCGACTGCCGGACTGCCAAACCCACCGTCACCAGAAGACGCGGCACCAGCGGTCTTCCAACCACCATATTATGAGAAGACCAGACAGCCTGCGGTGTGCTGGCGGCAGTCTCTCAGAATCTGCATGCTTCAGCTCACTGAGTGAGCCTGAAGCTAATGCAGCCGCACTGCACGTGCATTGCAAACAGAGCACGCACGACAGTGCAGGCATAGTGGGTACAACATGTGCCCCCAGCCACTTTAACCAATAGGAAATGACACCCAGGGTCCCTGTTGGGGCCCCTCCATGCCTTTATGCCAGCTTTTTCATGGCAGGGATCCCCACCATGAAAAGGCTGTCGGAAATCCTACTTGTAATATGGACGGCTTGCAAGAATCGGCACCGCCTCCATTCTCCTCCACTTTACATACTGCCACGGATTCCAGGATCCTGGCGGTGCCAACGGTCTTGTAGCAGGCTGGATCTAGTCCGAAACCAGCACTCGTAATATGGGGGTCAGACCGCAACTGCTGGTTCGGCAGTCTTGGGCCGCTGAACTTGTAATACAGCCCTTAGTCTCTTACTTGGAACACAGAATCCTTCAGAATGACAAGTTTGCAGGATGCATCCAATGATGAGTTCCTCTTGGCTGTAATGGATTTGATGCCTTTTGTGCTCCCCTAGACATGAGCACCATGAGCTAAGACAGGCACCTGACAATTCTCCAGGGGTTTGGCCCTCCCCAGGAAGGGTTCTACGTGGGAGAGCATGGTGGCACTCACTTCTTTTATTACACTGAGTTGATGTGTTGGGCACCAAAGGGATGGGTCCCAGGATTTAAAGGTGGCACTGGGAGTGGTCCATATAATGCCCTCTCCTTATTAAATTTTAAAGAAAAAGGAGGTTGTGCTTCCCCGCACGCATGGCGCATCCCAGGGGCATTTGTTTACAAGGATGGCAGTGAGCCTTATACTTTGTTCCCCATTCAGTCTGCCTGGGTGACCGAGCTCTGGATGGGGATATTTCCATCCCCGCAGGGCAGATTTTGATTAATTCTGACTTGTTTTGCCCCTGGTCCCTAGCACTATCCACCCGACACATTTTCTTCTGGCCTCCTCTCCTCTAATGTTGCTTGTTGCAGGAAGCTGGACCTTTCTGGTCTCACTGCCCCAGACATCTCCTATGCTTGGATCCTGGTGCTCTTCTCCTGCTGGTGAGGGCAACACCGAGCAGACCCTCCACAACCAGCCAGCAAAACACCCTCCCTGCAGCACTCCCAAGGCTGCAAAGCCTCCTAACTTCTTTAAGGTCACCCACTTGTCAGTGGAGTCGGAAGCCAGGACCATGAACGTCCACTGAAACATCCACGGTCCACCAGCAAAGCCATTCATCCAACAGTTACACAGGGGGCATTAGGGGGCTTAGCCCAGCATCACTGACCCTGGAGACACGCATGCTAGTCCTGGGGTCAGAAAGAATCAAAGTCACAAAGTCCATCCTTTCAGACAGCAGGTGGTTATCCTTCTAACTGGGCATTCTTTTGTTGTTGTCGCTCCCAGTTCCAATGACTACTCATCGGCTTTTTGCAGGGATCTTAAGTAGGGGTGGAAAGACCTAGAAATCAGGCAGCAATCCTATGATGCCACATCATCACTCCACCCCATCCCAACCCTCCTGCACAGCAGTCTGGTGTATTCCATGATGGAGACTTCAAGATGTCAATGGAAGGAGCTTCCCTGAGGGCCTTAGCTCCAGCCCTAAATGACACAGCTGCTGGATACCTTCCTATTAATACTTCAAAGGCGAGCCCCTCTTGTGTTGCCTCCAGAGGTCTGACCTTGCTCCTTTGTTCCAGTGGGCCTGAACTGTCCCAGCCCGAGTGCCATGTGACAAGCTAATCAACAGATGAATATTTCTTTCCAACCCCATGAACTTGGTTAACCGCTTCAGTGCCCATGACGAGATGGTCTCGTCATGGAGCGCGGTTGCGCTGTGCCCATGACGAGACTATCTCGTCATGAACCCCGCCCGCTAATGCAACGCCCGGCACAGGGCGGGGAAAGGGCGTGGCACTGAAGGGGTTAAACATTGTTAATAGCACTATTGTGTGGGATGGACTGAGATCCCTATGCTGCGGAGTTGGATAATTAAGTTGGCCCAGGAGAAGGGACAAAGGCCTGGAATCTGATTATGAGCTGAGCCATGGAAATAAGACAAGCCAGGCTGTAGTCTCAAATGTGCAGCCTAAACATGTGCATCCACATATGCACCAGTCCAGAGCCTCTAGCCATAGCTGCACAGCAGCACCCTTATCTTAAAAGACACACACTGATGGTTAACTCAGTCAGTCCAATTACCGTGAATTTACTGTGAGTGAGACTCAGGCAGTGAGACTCGTTGAAAGTCCAAGAACTGTGTAGTCTATTGTGAAAAATCTAGGGGGAAATAATGGGCAGAACCCATTTGCTACAGTGACATTAAATCTCTACAGGTCCCATTTTTAAATACTGTGCATCCTAAGTTACAAGAAATGTGTGACTTACTGATAATTAAAAGGAAGGTTTTCTGCTGTCAAAAAGGATATTTTGACAGGTCGGGCTGCAGGTTTAAACTGCAGTGTCCCGCTACAATGGTAAGCCTAGAGCCATATTTTTCTTCTCACATTGGTGGATGGCACAATCAATTAATCAATCAAACAGGATTTGTGCAGTGCAGTGAATCCCCTGCAAGGGTCTCTAGGCACTGAGATCTAGGCTGCTGGGTGGCATCAGTTAAATAGCCAGGTCTTGAGTCCCCTTATGAACTCCTGAAGAGGGAGTGAAGTCCGGAGATGGAGGGGGAGGAGGTTCCAGGACTTTGCGGTGAGGTAGGAGAAGGAGCATCCTCCACTGTTGCTTCGCAGATGTGGGGGTGTGAGTGAGGGTGGGGGAGGTGGATTGCAGGAGTCTGGGGGTAGGTGGAAGTTCAGGCGGTGGTTTATGTATGCTGGTCCTTGGTTGTGCAGGTCTTTGTAGGGGTGAGTCAGAATCTTGAATAAGCATCTCTTGTGGACGGGGAGCCAATGAGGTTTCTTCAGGTGGGGGGTGATGTGGGTCCGTCTGGGGAGGTTGAGGATGAGTCTGCCCACTGAGCTCTGAATGGTCTGCAGTCTCTTCAGGAGTGGGGGGTAGTTCCTGCATATAGTGTATTGCCATTGTCCAAGCGGCTGGTGATGAGTGCTTGAGTGATGGTGCGTCTGGTGGGGACTGGGAGCCATTTGAAGATCTTTCAGAGCATGCACAATGTGAGAAAGCATGCAGAGGATACTGAGTTGATCTGGTTCTTCTTGGTGAGTTTGCTGTCCAAGATGATACAGAGGTTCCGGTCGTGGACCGAGGTGGTGGAAGAAGGTCCTAGTTCAGCAGGCCACCAGTTGTTATTCCACAGGGAGGTTATGTTCCTGAAGATCAGTACTTCAGTCTTGTCCATTTTGAGCTTGAGGCAGTTGTTTTGCATCCAGTCAGTGATGCTGCCCATGCATAGGTGGATGTTGGCCCTCGTTATGGAATAGTTTTCAGATAGAGAGAGGATGAGCTGGGTGTCGTCTGCATAGGAGATAATGATGTTAAGTCCGTGGTCTCTGACGATGTTGACCAGGTGGGTCATGTAGATGTTGAGCAGAATATGGCTGAGGGATGAACATTGAGGGACACCACAGATGATGTTCTTGAGCTCCAAGGTGAATCGTGGAAGGCGTATTCTCATTGTTTTTCCAGTTAGGAAGGATATGATTCATTTGAGAGGTCTTCTTGGATTCCGAAGTGATGTAGCCTCTTGATCAGGGTGTAGTGGCACACAGTGTCAAAGGCTGCTGAGAGATGGATCATGCCATCCACTTCCCCCCTGTCTAGGAGGGTTCTTAAGTTGTCAGTGGCTGCAATCAAGGCCGTTTTGGTGCTTTGGTTCATGTGGAATCTGGATTGGGATGCGTCCAGAAGGGTTCACTGACAATATATAGAAGTAAAAAATATCAATGTAAAAATATAGAATGCAAAAATATCGACTCTCTATACTTAAACAGGTAAGTACAAAAATACAGTTGTACAAAATATCGATGTAAAAATATAGTTGTACAAATTATCGAATTTTACATATATATAAAAAAAAATAATACATATTAAATATGTTAAATAATAAAATTAATATAAAAAGAAAGTACATTTAATATAAATTAAAAAAATGTAATAAATAAACATAATTCAAAAAAGTTAAACACACATACATAATAATTCATATATATTTCCTTTAAAACAATTAATGAACCATTAATTTTAATTTATTTTATCATTTTAAAATTATATACAAATTTACAAATATATATATATTATCTACTGGCGGTCGCCAGTAGATAGTTATAGTTAGGATGGTGTTTCCATAGGAAATCTCAAAATTCTATTTTGAATAACTTTGGCGCCGGTTGACGAATCCTCGCGAAATTTTCAAAACTAATGGGGCGCTCCATTCAGCTCCTACCCTGAAAGTCTCGGGTGATTCGTCAAGCGGGGGCCGAGAAAAAAGGGGGGTCCCAAAACGCGTTTTCCCCATGCATTTTCCCATAGGACCTTTAGTCGAAGGTACAGCCCGAACGGCTGAACAGAAATACTTGAAATTTGGCAGAGAGGTAGTCCTCAGGTCAGGGAAGTGCCTTTTGCAGGTCTGGTGTAAATCTGTTCAGTATTTCCTTAGAAAATAGCATTTAAAAGCATATAAATATCTATACGCGCGCACCGTGCGCGCACGGTGCCGCGCGCGAGCGAAATTCTCATTGGTTGTTGGATGTCAGTCAACATTCGAATCGGTCGAAATCAGGAAGTGTCGGCCGCCATTTTGTCTGTCGGACTGAAAAGGAATGGTGGAAAAAAGGTGGAAAACGTGAAAAGGGGGCAAGGAAGAGAGTTCCTGACCCCCTAGCCTTTGTCAGGGGGTCACAGAAGGACCCCCAAGGGTGATAAAAACATTTTAATTTTTTCGAAAAAAATCGCGGGGTGCACGCACAGTGCGCGCACGGTATGCACTGTGCACCGTGGGTGCACGGTGCGCGAAGCGCTCCGTGCGCCCACCGCGCGCGCGCGGTGCGAGCACGGTGAAAAACCTTACAAAAAAAAATATTAATAAATACATTACTTAGCACTTAAAAAAACGTACAAATTCACTTAAAAAACCATAGGTTTCACACACGTTATAGTTAGGAATTAGCATTTAAAAAACCTTGCAAATTCACTTAAAAAACCATAGGTTTCACACAGGTTATAGTTAGGTGGACATTTCCCTTGTAAAAAACCAATGAAATTCCCCCGTTATAGTTAGTTCAGATAACTATAACTTGCGCGACCGCCACTCTATCACAAGGATGATGTCATCAGTGATGTCATGAGTGATGCCACTGACCATGTCATGAGTGATTTAATATGTGACGTCATGAGCAGTGGATTGCGGGCGTGCGAGTTATAGTTATCTGAACTAACTATAATGGTGGAATTGCATTGGTTTTTTACGAGGGAAATGTCCACCTAACTATAACCTGTGTGAAACCTATGGTTTTTTAAGTGAATATATATATATATACATTCACAATGATCACTATTCCAATCCGCGCGCTCTCAGGAATAATAGACCCAACAACAGTTTAAGTGGACTGCTGTTTTTTCACACAGCGCGTTTCACCAAAAGGCTTGATCACATGTAAACAACGTCACTGTGGAAGACAACGTATATACCATAGAGAGCAATGAACATAGAGAGAGGACATCGTTTGTAAAAACAGCCAACAATCTTGAATCTATGAAAATAAAATGTTATGTTTAATACAAATTATGTTATTGGCATTATCATCATTAAACACGTATTGTCGTGTCCCTGTTTCAATTGATAAAATTACGCATTGCAATGCTCCTGTACAATAAACACAGAAAGAGGACGACAGTAACGAGTCTTTCAAACCTACTCAATAAATAAAATGGAATTGCAGTAACGTCCCACAGCAATATTGCTTACACTGTTGACATCAATTATCTCGTAAGTGAGCCTTATCATGCCCTCGTTCCTTGTTGAACAATACGATCTATAATTAGCAATAAGTCTACATGTCCTTTCTTTTCACCACACCTTCTTGATCATGGGTGTACTGTACTGCTTGATTGATGAATGTAAAAAAATCTCTAAGGCATCATTATATTACAGTTGTTATGTTTGGGAATACCAAATAGTTGCATTAAAAATAATCGGCAGCGCGCTGCGCATGCCCAGTGCGTATCTTTACAACAGATGTCGAAATCCCTAGGGATTTCGACAATGTAAAAAGATCTCTAAAGCATCATTATATTACAATTGTTATGTTTGGGACTACCAAACTGTTGCATTAAAAATAATCGGCAGCGCGCTGCGCATGCCCAGTGCGTATCTTTACAACAGATGTCGAAATCCCTAGGGAGTTGAGACAGCCGGTTATCTCCGCCGGCGTGCGCGCCACTCTCCACGGGTCCATTCAAGTCCGGAAGGAGTTTGTGGTTTGATATATATATACGTATATATATTTCAAAATTGTTCCCATAAGATGATCACTCAGCGATTTTTAGAACACCAGTAGTTGGTTTAAATCCAGTAACGTGTCCCTTCCTGCACAAAAACAATCATCCCCTAAGCGAAGACAGGCTCGCAAAATGACAAGGGTGTCTGTGCTGGCACACGGCTGCTGTTTATGTGCTGGCGTAGAGAGGAAGGACAGGAATGCACCGTATCTCGTAGATACAGCGCATCCCTGCCCTTTTATTTTGATGGCTGTCAAGATATTGTAAATGAGGCCCCCTGAATTTTACCATTTATCTACCTGCAAAACGACAAGGGCAGATTTGATTAGCTTTCCTCTTGTGCTGTCCACCCAAAGACCTGTCAAAGATGGTAGACTCCGTTTACCTAGGGTGGAGATTCACCGGGGTGTGGGGGAGAGACAAGGGTGCAAAGCCACAAACATTGCTCCAAATAGTTCAGGAGACCTGTAACAGGGAAAAAGCTCGAAAGGCACATTTACTCAAACCAAAAACAAAGTTAAGAGTTCAAGGGGTGAAAGGAACAGACTCAAATTAGACAAAGCAAAAGCAAGCTCACAGATTGCAGTTTCCTGAAAGTCCTACTGTACAAATTACCGCTAAATTAAACAAAGTTACGCAGATTTGAGTCAGATGTCCCTACAAAAGTTCTGGGTTAAACTATTGGGACGGATGTGGTAACTTTTCCCGTCATGTTCTTCCAGTGCAACTTCTCCCGATAAAGGCCAGTCTTTTATTACACTAAACAGGGCGGACAAGAGAGGGGTTCACCAAGGTGGTGAGAAGTTTATTTACATATGTTTCTGAATACCCAAAATGATTGGTGTTTGGTAACCTACCTTACAGTGATCTTTCCTAGCCCTTATTCTGACACACTTCTTCATACCCCAGATTTCCTATTATAAGTCAGATGGTGTGTGTGCCCGGGATACGCATATTTTGCAAATATTATGCATACTTATTCTATATTTACTTATGACCTTTAACTTTCAAGATTATGAGTAATGTTATTTTCAGGACAAATTCTGATCTACTGCTAGAAAAAAACTTTGCTTATTGCTTCTTAAATTATGTCGGACCACATGAAGAAGACATACCAAGTTTACAAAGCTAAATGCATGTGCTTTTGTTGTGACTATACTTTGTCTGTTTATTTACCAACAGCATTGCCTCTTGCACGTTTTGTCCACGTCAGTCAAGTTCTTATTGAGAGATGTTTTAAAGGCTGAAAATATACAACGTTAATTGTGCTGTTTGAATTCCTTCAAAATGCAGTGCAACACAGATGCCTCCCAACTTGCTTATATTTTTTCGAGCAAAGGTTTTTGGTCTCTCTTTTTTTCTACGTACCAAATATACAAAAAATGGCGGCTGACTGGTCCATCCTATTTGTTCACAGGTCCACTTTTACACTTTAAATGGGCTGGATAGGTTTAAATTTAAAGTACACACATCCATAAATGTTGGCTGATGTCCCATACCCAAAAAACTCTACATAACCCACTTAGGGCCATATTATCAAGGACGGCGTTAAAATTATCGCCGCTTTAGCGGCAAGAAACTGCCGCCAAAGCGGCGATAATGGGCTTGATAATATGTTCTTGTGAATTCCCATAGAAGCCCAGGTACACACCGGAACATGGGCTTCTATGGGAATTCACAAGGGCATATTATCAAGCCCATTATCGCCGCTTTAGCGGCAGTTTCTTGCCGCTAAAGCGGTGATAATTTTAACACCGTCCTTGATAATAGGCCCTTGGGGGCATATCAGCAACAACCGGCGATAATTATCGCTAAACACACTTAGCGCTAGGATAATTATCGCCGGCTAGCGTGGATTTTTAGCGCTGAGATAGCGTGCTATTAGCAACGCTTATCTCAAAAGCGATTAAAATCCTAGCGCTACCTGCCTAACGTGAGATTATCGTTGGAAACCCAGCAATAATCTCACAAAATGTGGCGTTAGCTTGTTGATAGGGCCTCACAAACTTAGCCATGATATCCACCTTCCATGAGATATCATGGCTAAGTCAGTCCTGAAGCAGGCGTAAGGAAAGGAGCGATAACAGGGATTAACGATACTTTTCTTGCCGCTATGCTTCATGGCGTGGGGCTTGATGATAGGAGAAATGTCACTTAGCGACATTTCTCCTGTCATGTCAGGTCAGGAACGCCCACTTTGCATCTCATTAGAGATGCAAAGCTGGGCATTAGGAATCTGTGCGCTAACGCAAGGTTTCACGCGTTAGCGTGAGCTTGCTAATTAGGCGATAAAATTATCGCCGCTTTTCGGCCGAGAACGGCCGCAAAAGCAGCGATAATTTTCTATCGCCGCGTTGTAGATATGCCCCTTAGTATTTACTTACTTCTGCAGGAAACTTTCAGCCATGTAGCTCTAGTGTGAATTTGGTAATTAGAGTGTAGTTTCCTGAAATGTGTTTTTCCATAGTAGGGAAGTCTCACAAGCATTGAAATAATTGAATCCCGCGAGAGTGGAGGGGACTTACTCGTGCTTCTCCTAGCAGCAATGAAACAGGCAGCTACATGGTGAAGCGTCTGCAGACAGTAAAGACATGTCATGGTACAACCTCCATGGCCTGACAGAATCATAACTTAAAAAATGCTTCCAGCACAGCGAGACCGACCTTAATGAGCATTCACAACCAAAACAAAGGACACAGTGACAGGATCCCAGTGGTGATGGAGAACATGCTGACAGGTCTCACATGTACAAGAGCCGTAGACAGGATATATGACAATGCAACAACATGGTTTAAGTGTGAATAATACATTGAGAGATATGCATTTTATTATAAAAAAAATTATCAGTCATAATTCTCGCCATATAACATTGGGTTTCAGCACCCATTTTACTATTAATTGCAATTACACAATTGCCCTGGACAAATTATTTTTTCATAAATTCTCATACTCAGGCTGAAAGCCTTTCAAGGGCCGAAAGGTGTGTTTACAATAAATCATTTTAATCTAGTTATTTCTTAATATCTGCCAACACTTTTACACCTTTCTTAATGACAATTTAGGTTTTACAAAATGCTAAATAATACAATAATATTGCACACGGTGTTAAAAGTATCATAAAAATGCTATTGTTAATACAAATAGTAAATTCTAGACTGTATTGCAATCAATATGTTTAAATGGGTGTTCCACTTTCCCTGTATGAAAATAACTGTTAGTGCAGTATTGAAGGAAGGGCAACTTTTAAAATGGATAATATAGAGAGGAGTAAACAGCCAGCCACAAGCAGGCACCGTCGATCTGCATTTAGGATTATCAGAGCACCCTGGGCATATTATCAAGCCCAATATCGCCGCTTTAGCGGCCGTTAAGCGGCGATTTAAATATCGCTCTATTATCAAGGACACGCTAACAGGCTTTAGCGCGTGTATCCTTGAGATAGTAGCCGTTTTCTATCTCACTTTGCATGTCAGCGATATACATCGCTAATGACATGCAAAGTGGGCGTACCTCAGCAAAACTACATGAGAAACACTCGCGAAATCAGCTTCGCGATATTTACAAGGCTGCACTGGACCCGCGATGCGGGAATAAAAGGTTTGCTAAGCCCCCATTAACGCAGGATTTTAACTCCTGCTAGAAATCTGACTTAGCCATCTCTTCAATGGCAGGTGGATTGATGGGCTAGGTACACCATTGCGTATCATCAAGCATTTCCTTTACGCTCTTGATTCATCGCAGGTTTTCACCCGCTATTGCGGTTTATCGCCGTCTATCGCTGGAATTCACATTGCCTGTGAGCAGCACGTTGATAATACGCCGCTAACAAGGCGATGTATTCCAGCGATATGCAGCGAAAAAGAAAACAGCGCTATACTCGGTTTGCGATAAATATCGCAGATCGTTGCTAATATGCCCCCCTGTTTGAACCATTAGGCAAAGCAAATATTGGGGTTTTGGAATGTAGGCGGAAAAAGTGATTTGGGTCCCTCTATACATCACTTACTAACAAATTTCTAGAAATGCGTTCGGACGCCAAAATGTAGAATGCAGTTCAGAAAACAAGAGGGACATTTCAATGCATTTGAGCCAATGCGCATGCATGCCAGGCACCTTTTACTACTACCATTCTGAAAAACTCTTTGAAGGCAGCCCTCAAGCCTGTAACCGTAACTTTGAATCTTACTAAGATGTGCTACTGTTATTAGCTCAGTGTTTTTTAATATGCATACATCTACTAAATCATCCTTTATTCAGTCCTTCTATGCAAACCCAAACTCGTCATCCATAAAGTGATTAAACCACACACAATAACAAGCAGAAATAAGAAAACATTTTTACTCATTAAAAAAACAATTATCTTACTTTGTCAATGCTTAAACCCAATGTTTTAAGCATGCTTTCCAGCGTGTATTGCTTTAAGGATGCTTTTAATATGTCTTTCCTGCAATTCACCGGGATTACCAAAGTCAGATACTCCAAATGTAAGATACACGAGCTTGAAGCCTCTCAAACATCAGTCACACTCTGCATTTCTGCCACTTTCAGAAATACTGCCCACAGTTATGATTCCAAACCCTGCAGCTCTAGCGCAGCTATTTCTGACTGCACTGAGGCACCCCGTGCCATGAGATATTTTGGAAATATAGAGGCACATGTACAATCATTTTTAGTGGTCGCAAATGGAGATTCGGACCTTTTGCGAACGCTAAAAAGGGTTGTAGCTGTATCAACGCTATTTTGCGAGGCGGTGACCTGTTATCAACTTGAAAAATAGGGTTTGCAAGTCGCTATTAGGAAGGGAATTTCAAGGGCGTCCCTTCCTAATAGCGAGTCGCAAGGGCATGTACGAATTTATTGCGACTGGATTGCGGTAGGTGGTAAGCCACACGCAAACAGGAAGGAGACCCAGTGGACCCCTTCCTCTTTGTTTTTGGCAGTGAAAACATTTTTTAAGAGCATGAAGTGGTCATAGGGACTACTGCATACTCCAAAAATGAAACTGAAACATTTCATTTTTGTTTTTGAAATGCATCCCGCTTTCCTTTCAGGAAAATGAGCTACATTTGTTTTTAAAAAGTAGCTTTATTTAAAATGCAAACAGACATGGGGGTCTGCTGTCCCCACCAGGCCACCATCCCTGTGTTTTTGTCCATTCCCAATGGGTGGCAAATTGTCACCTGCCTCATGAATATTGATGAGGCAAGTAATTTGCAACCCCACTGGGAATTGCAAAATGTGTCTGAGACACATTAGTACATTTCCTTTTGCGACTTACAAATTGCGCGTTGCTAATATTCGCAAATAGTGAGTCTCAAAAGGAAATATGCGGACATGCGGCCAATAGGGCCGTATGCACAAACCTTTTTTGCAGTAGCAAACAAGCTGATTCAGAGAATTGACCCGTTTGGGACCACAAAAAAGCATTTTGGTATGTACAAATGCCAAATTACATTTCAGTAACTTATTACCAAATCGGAATTCAGTTTAGTGATTCGGTATTTGAAAGGGGTGCGTTTAGGGTACCCCTCCCAAATACAGAATCGCAGTGGTATGTATGAATGTGTTTGTGACCAAATTACGGTTGCAAAACATTCATATTTTACCGACAACTCAAAGAAGATGGTAACCATTTACAAACAGGAAGGGGTCCCATAGGGACCCCTTCCCCTTTTTGAAAGTTAAAACATATATTTTTTAAGAGAAAGCAGTGTTCCCACAGACCACTGCCCACTGCCTACTCTTACAAAATTAAACTTAAAAATGTAATTTTATTTTTTGAAGGGCATTCCATTTTCCTTTAAGGAAAACAGTCTGCCTTTAAAATGAAAATCGCTTTATTAAAAGGCAATCACTGTCATGATATGATGGTCTGCTGAGACAAGCAGGCCACCATTTCTTTTTTGCATTTCTTTATTTGTTTTCCAACAATTAAGAACAAAACATGCGGTACAACTCCCGGTAACAAAACATATGAGCTGTGGTCACAATATAATATAATTCAATATAATGTAATTCAGCAACAGTATGATCCCATCGAGGATTACATCAAAGTTTGATAGTATAGATTATGTAGCAGATAAGAGACAGGGATTAGCATGTAACTCCTCTTAAAATTCAGGATGAACAAATCCATCAGCAATGATATCCCATGGTGCACTTTACGGAACTGTGGGGCATATGTACAAGGACTAGAGAAAACTACCGCTAACGCTAGTTAGCGGCAGTTTTCTTAGCGTTGTGTACCGCTGAAAACTATCGCCTTGTTAGCGTCGTATGTACAAGATGGCGCTATATGGCGATAGTTTCAGGGATCAGCGGTGAAAACTGCCACTAACATTAGCATAATGGCGTTAGGAATTCTAGCGTTAGAGGGCGAAAACCAATGAAAGGCACATTAGCGGCAAATTAACGCACGTACGCCAGCCTAACGTGAGGTTTTTTGGGATCTAATGGAAAAAATAGCCTATCAGTCAACCTCCAATAGAAAATACGCAAATAAAATGATAAAATGCAGAATGGAGCAGCCAGGGCCAAAAGAAGCACACCTCAACAACCTCCTCAAGCCACCCAACATCCAGGATGACCAGGATGAGAGCCTAGATGCGACACTGGACCTGCGTCTGGAGCCTGGATGCCTCGCTGGACCTGCGTCTGGAGCCTGGATGCATCGCTGGACCTGAGTCTGGAGCCTGGATGCATCGCTGGACATGCGTCTGGAGCCTGGATGCCTCGCTGGACCTGCATCTGGAGCCTGGAAGCATTGCTGGACCTGGGTCTGGAGCCTGGATGCCGCACCAGGCCTGCGTCTGGAGCCTGTATGCATTGCTGGACCTGCGTCTGGAGCCTGGATGCCTGGCTGGACCTGCATCTGCAGCCTGGATGCCTCGCATGGTCTGCGTCTGGAGGCTGGAGTGGGATGTGGAGGAGCTGTGGTGGTAGACATTGAGGTGCAGCGATCGCCCCTATCTAGTGGTGAAGTCTGGCCGGTCGCATTGAGACACGTTGCTGACCTGTGTGAGAAGACCGCCTTGCGCCCCTTGGAGCTGTGAATGGTAGAGGAGCTCCTGCGCACCAATGTAAGGAGGTCTGTATTGCATACTATGATCCACCACTACACCGGGGTGCACAGAGAGGATGGGCGGCACCTCTCTGCATCACAGGCCAGATGAGGTTGCGCTGGCCGGACGCTGTGGAGAGTGAGGCCCCTGAGCTGCGCCAAACTTGTTTTGTGTGAGTGCTGCAAGTTCACACCTAAGGGGGCCCTGATGCATCAACTGCATTGAGAGGTTCACCAGCGGACTTGGCGGTGACTGCTGTATCCACGCTTGTGAAATACCACCTGGCTGAGGCTCCTGCTGGGTGAGTCACAGATTTATAGAGAGTATAGCGGATTGCGCCACAGTGTCAATGTCCAGGTAAGGAGAAGGTGGGACACGTAGCGAAGGAGGACTGGGGGTCGAGTCACCCAGGCCTAGCACCAAAAAATGACGTACCCCCAGTGCCAGCTCATCCGCTATGGTGGAAGAGCGTCGCCCCACTGCTTCCACGCAGTGCAAGAAGAGGAACAATCATCACATGATGATAACTTCCTGATGTTATCATGTCCTGTTTCCGTTACGGGCGGGAGAGTGGGTACGGCTGCTCCACTTATGGAGCAGGGCAGGGGCGGAGTGGCATGCCCTCTTAAGTGTGCAGTGACTGTTTGATTGGCCCGCTCAGGCTGCACAAAGCAGTAATGCGCATTGTCCTGGTCGCAATGCAGGCTGCATCACAGCCTGCATGGAAACGTGCCCACATCTCCAGCCCCTGGCTGAACGCCTCATCCTGGCGCCAATGACCAATCCCAACGCCGCATTGCAGTGTTGTGATTGGCTTAGGGGAGGGAGCCTGGCTGCCTACTTCCTGTTGCTGGAAACAGACTCAGGAGAGCAGGAGCAACGAAGACACGGGACCCGGCCTCAAGGTAAGATTTCTCTCATTTAAATATTTACAACACCCACTCACACCCCCCCCGCGTCAATGCCTCATCCAGTGTTCTTTCCGGCGTTTCCCACCTCCCACCTGTCCAGTCCCACAGCAGCACTTCTCAATGGCCATGCGCAGCGGGCCTACCACTAGTGTGTGCCAAAGGTATATATCGAGTTACAATGCATACCAGCTATATCACATTCCATTACAATGCATACTAATAGTAGGCATATTACAACAGTAGGGAAGGTGTTGGATTACGGAGATTTAAACATTACTATTCCCACTTCAGTGGGTGCAACCCTAAAACCGACCCTTGCACCCCAAAGCAAACCCTGATCCCTAAAATTCATCTTTGAGCCCCCAAACACACAATAAAAATCATATTTGACCCAAATACACATCCCAAATTTCATATTTGACGCAAATGCACAACCCAAATTTCAAATTTTACCCCATAATACACCCTACATTTAATCGCCGACACCTGAAACCCATACCCACCATAAAAATTAAAAATATCCCATTACTGACCTCACAATGTGTTGTAATGAAATGCGATGTAAAGGCATCTGCGTTTTTGGATTTGCATAAAAAAAGGCATTATGATGTAATGCCTGCATTGTAATGGACATCTCCCATGCCAAAGGCAAGCCACAGGCAAGCCCGTCTGTGTCCCTCTGCCCCTGGACCGCGCTAAGCACCAAGGACCCTTCCTCTCGGACACTCTACCCCTACAGCACCAGCACCCACCTAGCCATCAACACAGGATGCCACAACACCTGCCAGGACCACCATCTGCTCTGGACCAGACATCGCCATCGCTATCACTGACGGCTACTAAATCACCCGCAAGGACAACCCCGACCGTCCAGGAGGAGGCATTGCCATCACCTACAGAAGCACACTACGACTGACCGCGCACTCTAACGACCCAACGTTGACCATGGAACACCTCAACTTCCAGATCCGGACCAACCCCAACCCCATCCTCTGCGGCACGCTCATCTGCAGGCCCCCTGGGCCATGGACACCCATTCTCTGATACCATTGTAGACCTCATTGCACACCAGGCTCTCACATCCACAGACGACATCCTACTTGACAAACTCAAGTTCCTTCTGGACAACCCCAGTGACCAGAACACTACCCCCTCCTGGGGTAGCTCCCCAACATCAGACTCAAGCAGCTAGTCACTGCAGCAAGCCACATACATCAGGATTCCAGACGTATCTGTCTTTACTTCCGTCATGGAGCGCTGTCCAGTAAATACAGCGCATCCGTGGTGTCGCAAGAAGGGGGTAGTGAAAAGTGTTGCAACGCTGTCTTGTCGCACCGCTGCAACACTTTTCATGAATGAGGCCCAGGAATGTGCACTATCTTATTGATGGTGCGCAGTCCTGCCGTGTAGTTTTGTCGCAGGGCAGCGCAGCAACATTGCTTGCAGCGCAGTCCAGCAACAAAACCTGCTGAAATGAGACCCCAAGGGTTAGCTCCATTTTTAAGACCAGCTATTTTCTAGTTTTAAAAAACTTCCTCTAACTGCAGTTAGAGGCAGTTTTTTTGGTCCTCCAGACTTAAGGAATCCCCTTGTAAATATTGCTCAGTGGGGTTAGTGGCCGTTTTTGCACGGGAATGCCTCCCTTGCATGTCATTATCACTAACAGAAGTGGCGATCTTTGTTCTGGACGTTTTTGCCTGAAACCTGCCGCTTACAGAGGTTAGCAGAAGCTTGTACATTAGGCGATAAAAATATCGCTGCATTAGCGGCGGAAAAGTGCTGCTAACATGGCGTTAACTCCTTGTACATATGCCCCTGTGAGTCCTGGGTCCGTGATACTTCTGGCTTGTGCATACAGAATCAATGAGTCTGACTGTGGAAACATGGGGCAAGACAGTCACCGGGCCACCTGTAAGGAAAATGTGTAAGTAATGTAATGTGTTACAAAAGAAAAAAAAACTGTTCTTGAGAGAATTCAGTATGGATTACGAAGGTCATATATGAATTTTGGTCACCAAGTTCCTGAGATATATATCCCAAGACACTGCAGACTGGCCCATACCACCCTGAGCCCTAACTGAGGTAATAACAGCCAGTTTTGGCCTCGCCCATTTCAGAAGAGCTCGTAGCCAGCTCTTCATGTTGGGTGCTGTGCAGAATTTCCAATACTTTTACTGTTTGTCTTTTATATAATACTAGGGTGAGGTCAGTAAATTTGTGTAGATTATCCCCTTTGGATTTAGGTCTGATGCCTAACAGACAATACTCCAATGCATGTGGTAATATGCGTTCTACAAGGGCTGAAATGGTCCCCGTCACTTTCTTCCATGCCCGTTATATCGCTGCGCAGTCCCACACCCTGTAGTAGAATCCTGCGTCAGTTGACCTACACCTGATACATTCTGACGATGCTCTGGGGAACATGTGTGTAATACATGTGGGTGTAAGATGTGCCTGATAAACATACTTAAATTGTGTGTAGCAGAACATGGGGTTCTGCGAGATCCTCTTCGCCTGAATGGCACACATCCATTGTTTATCTGTGAATTCCAGTCCTAAATCTGCCACCCAGCGTTCCCTAGTCTTGTGGTAACCCGTTGATGTTGCATGAGAAGAACAGCATATAATACTGGTATTATTTTCCCAGTTCCCCCATGAGAGAGTATTGCCAGTAAAGACACTGAGTTGGGTGGCTCTGACTGTGTGTGTCCGCATTGTTGTAACAGCATGGTACAATGTGTTGTATGTTATAAACAGACATGCTGATATCCCACAGGTATCTCGGATTTCTTGAAAGGTGTACAGTGTGTCCTGATCATATAAATCCCTTGCTGCGTCTATTCCTGTTTCATTCCATGATGCATGTCATGCTGTTGTGTAACAATTTGTATTTTCAGTAGGAGCCAAATGGGGAGCAGGGAGGAGTATGGAGTCAATGTCGTCCTACCAATGTATTTAAGCCAGCACATATGAGCCACACAAATCTGGTGGGTCTCATTCAACCCCAAACCTCAAGGTTTCGATAACCATGTATAAATTTGTTCTCCAGTAAGTGGCGCTGGATATCAAGCCTCTCTGCCCAAGACGTGGGCCCAGCAAGTGCAGCAGCCACTGCAATTGTGCTGCCACATAGTACAATTCATAATTGGAGGTCATTTTTTTTGTGTTTTCTGCCTTACCCATATCAGATCTCATAAGAGCCCATGGAGCTCTTCTTAACAACCAGGCAGGGGTGACCGATGGTAGGGCCACAAAGTAACACAGAATGTGCAGCAGTATTAGCGTTTTGGCTTTCGTCACACGCCCCAGAGGGGATAGTGATAAAAACGTACAAAAGGTAAGGGACCAACAGATTGAACAAAGCACCCTGTACATGTTAGCTTCTATCAATTCAGTATCAGTGTGACACAGTTGCACTCCCAGGTACTTAATGGTGTCAAAGTGCCATACGAGTTGAGATTGTACAACAATCTCTCTGAGGTGATCTGGCATCTGCGTTAGAGGGAATATACTGGAATTAGGCCCAAAATGTCCCCAAATCTATCTAGAGTCTCAATCAGTGCTGGGGTGGAGTCAACTGCATTGCGTGAATAAATTAGATCATCATCTGCACAGAGGGACACTACATGCCACCTGCTGAATGCCCCATTGACATGCGTTCATACCTAAGAGGCATGTCAGTGCGTCCATGGCCAGGGAAACTTTCTATGGAGAAAGTGGGCTTCAATGTCTGGTGGCCCCAGTGTATTTCAAAGAGATCTTAAATCACTTGCCCTGTCTTGACTCTGGCGGTTGGTTGGCTATAAAGTGTTCTCACCCAACTGATGAAACTTTGTCCTATCCCCATAATCGACAGGCCCACCAGTAGGTATTCCTTTCCGAGCATGTCGAATGCCTTTTCTATGTCCAGTGATATCACTAGGTGGTCTCTGCTATTCCCTCCACCTGAGCTCATCAATCGCAGCAAACGCTGGATATTTAAGAGACTGTTGCATTTCAGTATGAAACCGTTTTGGTCTGTGTGGACCAATGTACCTATTTGGGAATCTATCTGTTTGACAACAATTTTCCAAGTATCTCATAGTTCAAGTTCTTAGGTGTGACAGCAGTCTTTATGACTTCATGTCTGTTCTGTCTAGTCCTGATTTGGGGAGCACCACTAACAAAGCCTCTCTGAGGGATTCCAGGAGCTACTCTCCACCCTCACCTCATTACATACTTCTAGTAATTTAGGCATGAGTAGTGCATCATATGTTTTGTAATACTCAATGAGGGAACTATTGGTGCCTGGGTTTTTATTTTGAATGATTTGAGTTATAACTAAGTGTAATTTTTCATTCCAGTACCTCCTGCTGAAGTGGGTTCAAACTAGGGAGAGAGGTTCTAGTCAAGTAATGTTGTATTTTGTTGTTAGTAGAGTGGCCGTCAGCTGCATACAAGGAACGATAATAGCACGCAAAAGCAGATTTAATGGCTCTTCAGGTGTTGCATGTGGTGCTATCAGGAGACCTGAATGCACCAATAGGGGTGAGTGCAGAGTCACTTTTAAACAGCCATTCTTACAATTTACCTGCATGCTCACCCTCTTCCTTGCCTTGTTGCTGATTCAGTTTTCCTAAGCATGCGTCTAGGTCAGCATGGGTCTGTCTAAGGTCCTGAAAGCAGTTCTATACTATCCAGTTGTGTCAGTGTCTCACGTGTGAGGCGGTGCATGTCATGTTCCATGGCCAATAGTTCTGTGCGTACAGTCCATCGTACGCCCTATGTCATGGCACTGTAGTGCCCTCACATCATTACTTTGATGGCTTCGCATTCTTTCACCCTGGATGACGTGGAGCCCACTTTAGATTCAAAGCATTGAGTTATGTGTGTCGCTTCAGCTTCATGGAATGTCATTTCCTGTTGAGCATCCATTCTCAGCCTTTAGGTCGGTATGTTTGCTAGGCCCAGGCATAATTCTAATTCCACTCACGAAATGGTGGAATTAGGTAACACCACATTATGCTTATGCTTATGCTTACAACGTGGAGTTCCTGCCAAATTCCACCAATCGGCAAATGGTGGAATTATTCTACGCTTAGAGCCTCATGAAGTTCTCTGAAACAAAGCGAGGCTGTGATGTTCTGCACCTTCTTTGTAAACCACAGATTCCTGGTTCTGGAATGTGGTGAAGTTTGCCTAGCACTGTTTTGAAACTGGGAAGGCAGTTCCCGCTGACCAGCTGCTGGATGGGGTCTCAAAGCTGCTACTGACTTGACTAAAGCTCTTTCACTTCAACTACTCAAGTCTGGAACTTCATTTGTGAGAGACCTACTTTCACATTTTGGCGACGAGGATGTGATAAGACTTAAGCAAAATATTATCCCTAAGGTTGCCAAAGTACGGAGTGTTCCTCTATTAGTAAGAGAGAGCATGAAGAGTGAGCTGGACAAACTCCTGGCGAGGGGTATCATCCAAGAAGTTGAGGCAACAGAGTGGGTCTCTCCGGTAGTGATGGCACGTAAGGCGAATGGTGAGGCTCGACTCTGTGTGGACTTGAGGGAACTCAACAGAGCATTAGTCCTTGATCACTACCCTCTACCCAATACTGCTGAACTGCTGTGTTCCCTTGAAGGGGCAAAGCACTTTTCTTCATTGGATTTAACCTCAGCTTACCACCAGGTTAAGCTACATCCTTCTTCTCAAGAATGCACAACCTTTGTGACGCCCTTTAGTACTCTTAAGTTTCTAAGAATGCCCTTTGGACTAATTTCGGCTGCCTCAGTTTTCCAAAGGCTAATGGAGGGCATTCTTGGAGATTTAAAGGGCTTGAAGGTGTATCAGGACAATGTTTTGATTTTTGGAGTTGATTTGGAACAACATGATTTGAGGTTGAGGTCTGTTTTAGGGAAATTACAAGATGCCGGACTCACTCTTCGAGCTGACAAATGCAAGTTCAATGTCAAAGAAATTGAGTACCTTGGACATTTTGTTTCAGCAGAAGGAATCAAACCCAAGAAATCTCTTGTGGATTTTATTCTCAATTTGCGTTCACCATCTAGCAAGGATGAGTTCATTACATTTTTGGGCATGGCTGAATTTTATCATAAATTCATTCCGGATTTTGCAGGAAAAACCTTATCCCTAAGGTAATTGTTAAAGAAAGGGTGTGGATTTGAGTGGTCAAAAGATTGTGAAAAGGAATTCATTGGTATTAAGAATTACTTCAACAATGCACCATGCCTGAGTAGTTTTGACCCTGCAAAATCGTCTTTTCTCACGACCGATGCCAGCTCAACTGGTCTTGGGGCAGTACTATTACAAAAAGTAGATGGTGTAGAAAAAAACATCTTGTTCATCTCTAGGCCACTAAGAGGTGCAGAATGCAATTATTCTGTTGTTGAGAAGGAGGCTCTAGGTGTGTTCTGGGCGGTGCGTAAGTTAAGAAAAATGTTGTGGGGTAAAAGATTTAACATTCTATCTGATCACAAACCACTCAAAGAGGTCTTTACAAAGAAGGGCATAGATTTTGGCTCTCACTGCATTCGCAAGTGGGTGGTGGCTCTTCAAGAATTTGATTTTGAGCTGGTTCTAAAAATGTTCTTGTAAACTGTCTTTCAAGACTTGGCGGTGTGGAAGATGACACGATTGATGATATTGAGTGCTTTGCAGTAGAGGATCTGGAAGAGGATGTGAATGTGTGTTTGATCAGTGAAGGTGTTGTTTCGGAAAATGAGTGGAAGGAACACCTTGTTAATGATGTGACTCTACAAAAGGTCATAATCATGGTGAAAGATGGTTGGTGTGATAAAAGGGACTGTGATGATCTGCTCAAGGGTTATTGGCATGTCAAGGAGGAGTTGGCTGTTATAGATGGTGTACTTATGCGTGGAAGTAGGCTTATTCCACCACTAGTCTTAAGAGAAATATTGGTTGGATGTGCTCATGCCTCGCACATGGGTATAGCCAAGACCAAGGAGAGAATCAAGGAAGTGTACTGGTGGCCTGCCATGGATGTTTTTGTAGAAAGACTTTGTTAGGGAGTGTGCAGAGTGTGCCAATTGTGACAAATCGTTCAAGTGTAGGACACAACCATTAGTGGTTAGAGAGCAAGCTGCTGCTTCTTGGTCTGATATTTCCCTAGACATCTTGGGGCCAGTGAAATTGAGATCGCAAGATCATTATGTCATTGCATGCATTGATTTGTTTTCATGGTGGCTGGAAATTAAGATTGTGAACTCTGTTGAGTCTGTTGTTGTGGTAGAGTTCTTGGATGAAATTTTTGAGCAAGAAGGCTTCCCTCAAACCATTTTGTCTGATAATAGTGTTTAATTTACCTCTCGCTTAGTGGAGGATTTTCTGACTTCAAGGGGTATTAGACTCAAGACGTCTGCTTTGTACCACCCACAAAGTAATGGTGTGGTTGAAAGGTTTATCAAAGTTCTTAAAGAAGCTATACAACAGGCAAGGTCTTGTGGTGATTGCTGGGAGGTCGCTGTGAGAAGAAAAGTGAGAGAATATCGTTTCACTCCCCATTCCTCAACAGGTGTGGCTTCCTTTCGGCTGTTTAAAGATAGAATGGTGAATGTGGAAGTGGCTACCTCTTGGGTTTCTGCCAAGAGAGCATTGGTTGATGAAAAGGTGGGTAGCACGGATGGTTGGAAGGAAAGAGAGAAAGGTAGGATGGATGAAAGGAAAATTCGTTATGATATGAGAAAAGCTGTGAAGAGTACTATAATTGAAGTTGGTGACTGGGCCAAGATCAAGTTACCAAGGAAAACTTCTGGTGTGTTAAAATTCGGACAGCCAATTCAGGTCATCAAAGTGTTTCAAAAAGCAATAAAACAAGTGATGACAGGATTTGGAATTTGAGCAGAGTGGCAAAATATCGCTCAACATCTGCATGTCCCGCTGCTAGTTCCTCTTCATGATTGCTTGGACAGGAAACTGAGGTACCTGAGAGGTGTTTAAGACCGCTTCGTTTGAAGCGTGTTCCTCTTCGTTTTCAGGATTATGCTTCTTCATGTATTAATGTGTTATTCTTAATGTATTAATGTGTTATTTTCATTATTTACAACTTGTTCATTCAGTGTCTTTCTCTATTTGTTTAGTATATATATATATATATATCCATTGTTCTTCTGTTTGTTTATGAAGGGGGAGGTGATGTGATGGTCTGCACCTTCTTTGTAAACCACAGATTCCTGGTTCTGGAATGTGGTGAAGGTTGCCTAGCACTGTTTTGAAACTGGGAAGGCAGTTACCACTGACCAGCTGCTGGATGGGGTCTCAAAGCTGTTACTTACTTGAATAAAGCTCTCTCACTTCAACTACTCAAGTCTGGAACTTCATTTGTGAGAGACCTACTTCCACAGAGGCTCCATAAGTGCCTACTTTTGAGCAAGATTTGCAGACCCCTGGCGTGTTTTCAGGACATCAAGGAGCCTTCAGACGCCATTTTGTAACGCCGGCAGTCACAAGTAGTCAGGGCAGCTAAATTAACTCAAAAATATCTTTTCAAGTGACTGTTCAACTCAAACAGACGATTCAGGTTGTTTTTAGTGCAAAAAGCTTTTTTTTATTTTTGTTTCCACAAGAAGGAAGTGCCTCAGAGACTCCAACTTCCTCTTCTTGTTCAGAAGGCTCCTCCCAGTGCTTTGTCCCTCTCTTGGTCACTTTTCATTTGTATTTCGAGGTGAATGGATTACTCTCTTTGTCTGCAATTCGCGCTGTATATATACCATTGCATTTAAAGGACTTTGTTTTTATGACAATCCAACAAGTAAGTTAAAAAACATTTGGATAAGGGTTTTGTTTGATAGAAAGAATGCACCAGTAAATATTTGTACCTTTTACACAATTTTTGATTGTGGTGGGTGGTCCGGAATTTCAGTAGGCGCTTATTTTTTTGCATTCCATTTTTTTTAGCTTTTATAAGGGAAGAAGATTGCACAGTTAATTAAATTTCTTCAGGTTTGTACAATTTGCACTATTAATTTATTTAACCATGTAACCTAGTCCGCCCACTGGCCATCCAGCCAATGCTAGGCATTGGGTGCATGAAACAACTGTTTCTGTGTTATATGTTGTTTTAAAACATCTATGATTTAGGGATCGATCAGCATTTGTAGAGTGCGACACTGTCACCCCTGGGGGTTTCTGGGCGCATGGGTGTGAGGTATCTGTTGAAAAGCCAGGTCTGGAGGAAACTGCAGGAAGAGGGAGGAAAAGAGCAGAAAAGGCAAACAGAGGGCAGAAAAATGATCAGAAAAGTAAAAACAGATGGCAGCAAACAAGCAGAAAAGGCAACACAGAGCAGAAGATGGCAAACAGAGGGTAGAAAAACAAGTAGAAAAGGTCAAACAAACGGTAAAAAAAGGTAAAGCAGAGGGTAGAAAAATGAGCAGAAAAGGCAAAAGAGAGAGTAAGAGGGCAGAACAGAGGGCAGAGAAATGAGCAGAAAGGGCAAAGCAGATGGCAGAAAAACATGCAGAAAAAGGCAAAATAGAGGGCAGAAACACATGCAGAAAAAGCAGAACAGAGTAAGAAATGAGCATAGGAGGCACAAACAGAGGGCAGCAGAAAGGCAGGCAGCACAGGGTAGCGGGCTGCGGGCAAGCTGGACAGGAGAACTGTCACAGGGGGAGCAACCACGAAGGATGGCATTGGATTAAAATGCAAAATTAGTTTTTTTTATATTTCACGATTTATTCTGCAAAAAGGGTGTTTAGGTGGGGTAGTAATATTTTCATGCCTTGGGAGGAGGTGTGTTGGGATTTTTTATAGCTGACTGAAATTCTGGTTTTGGCATTGCTGAATTAATGGTAATGTTTCCTTCTTTATTTACCATGCCTCCTTTGTTTGCTGGCCAAGTGCCCATTTTTTTGTCTGGCCAGTGAGTGTGTGTGTGTTTCCCATAGGCCACTATTTTGTCTTTGTTCTCTATGCCTTGTGTTCGACATCCATTTTGTGTGGTCAATGTCCATAGGCCTGTATGTGTTCTTTGTTGTTCATGCCTCCTTGCTTGTTGTTGTTTAAACGTGTGGATGTTGGCCATTTTGGGTTGTAGTCAGTTTGCTTTTGCCACTGGCCTGCATGTGTTCTTTGTTGTCCATGCCTTCTTCCTTGATGCTGTTTGAACATGTGGCCAGCTGCCATTTTATGCAGCCAGCCAGTGAACTTTTGCCATAGGACTGCATGTATTCTTTGTTGTCCATGCCTTCTTGCTTTTTGTTGGTTGAACATGTGGCCAGAATCCATTTTGTGTAGTCAGCCAGTGTGTTAACTTCTTTTTTTCCAGTTTTCAAAAAGAAATCTAGAGACATTGATAGAAGAGGGCTATGCCTTTTTGTTTTTTGTTCATTTTTTATTACTTTTTTTCCCTGATATTAGTTTAATGTGTCTGAGGATAATTGTATCTATGTACAGCGTTAATATAATATTATATGAATGTTGCCACTTTCCCCTGCACCTCCTTACACCCCAAAGGGCTTTCATAATCCCTAGTGAGACACCAGCAATTACTTTGTTTTACAATTGTACAATATGTGAGCTTTTCCTGCACCCCCTGCATGCCATAGGTCTCTTAGGCCATAGGTGCACACAAGTATTATTTTTTAAGAATTATTACATTTTTCCCAGCACCCCTGCATGCCATAAGTCTCTTAGGCCATAGGTGCACACAAGTATTATTTTTTAAGAATTATTACATTTTTCCCAGCACCCCCTGATTGCTGTAGGTCTCTTAGTCCATAGGTGCACACCAACATTATTTTTTAAGGATTATTTATATTTCCCCTTGCATGCCATAGGTACACACCAGCATATTTTTGTTTTAAAGGATTATTCCATTATCTCCTGCCTGTCAAAGGCACACACCAGCATTTTCCCCTGCACCCCCTGTCTGCCACAAGTGTCTCATAGACCATAGAGGCACATAAAGCAAACCATTAAATCTGTATGCTGTTATTGAAATAATATGCCATTGCTTGGTTTGGGATGGATACTTTATTGTTAAGTATTTGGGATGACCTCACTAAATTATGTAGTCTGTATGAATATTTCAAACTGCAAAAATTCCACATTCCACTTAATGTTTTTCTTGTTTGTTTGCTTTTAGGTGCACAAGAGACAGCACCCAAAGTGCTTCCAAACAGAAGGCCAACATAAAGTGACAGCACACCGTCTGAGTCCTCCTCTGCTTCCACTTTTGCAGCTAAGTGCCAAAAGGCAGAGCTCAAAGATGGCCCTAAAGAAAGGTGTTCCTACCAAGAAAGTGGCCTGTGAGGAGGTGAAGAAGGAACAGAATTACACCACTGCACCTTTTCCAGGAAATGTGGTGTGCCTGCCCACCGTCCTCTGGGCAGCAAGCTGGGAGCAGCACTCCTGCATCAACAGCACCACCCCACCCTAAGCCTAAGCCCATGTGTCTCAACGAGGCAGTCATGGTGACAAGCACTGAATCTGAATTGGATTTGTCTCAGCCGCAAAGTACTCAATCGTCGCAGGAATCTGAGCAAAGTGCATAACAAGAGCTGTACAACAGTTCTTCCTGAAGTAGGATCAGAATGGGAGGTGGAACTTCCTGCTGAGCAAGATGTAGCTCTTGAATCATTGGCTTCACAATCTCCAGCAAGAAAAAGAAAGGGTACTCCACCATCTTCTCCAAACCCCCCTTCTGATGACCTGGACATGGATTGGACCCTGGCAGATTCCGAGACCCGCAACAAGAGACAAGGGAAAAGGAAAGTTCCCAAAAGCCTTAGAATTTTGGAAAGTGACAGTGTTGAGGATGTGCCAGTGATTGATAAAATTGCAATATGCCCCATTTGGTACGCAAGTGTTCATCGAGGTAAGCCAGGTCCACACTATGGTCCTCGAGGCTAAGCATCCCATGTGAACAAACATAACGCAAACCGGTCAGAGGAGTACCTTAAAAAGGTAGCTACTGGTGGTGGTGGTGTTGAGAATGAGAGGAAGCAGCTCTGATCACGGTGATAGAAAGAGGTGATGAGGAAGAAGAGGATGATAGCTTTACACAAAGCAGCTCTGTCCCCCGCAGTGTACCAGCATCACTTGCATCAGCAACCTCCAAATGGCTCAAGACTCAGGTGCAGACTCCCTTGCATACAGTGATTCCCACAAGATGCACATTGAGTCTACCACCTCCTGGTTCTCTCCGAACGTTGCCTGTGTCAGTGGCACCACAAAAGAAAACATCCTAGCTACTATTACGGGTATGTTTAGGCAGGAGGGGCCCTAATGTCACAGTGGAAAGCTGGCTAAAATATTAGCTCTGGAAATCCTCCCTTTTGTTGTGGAAGGAGTGGGATTGTTAGAATTTGTGACGGCCATCTGCCTGAAATGGAAGGTTCCAAGACAGACCAATTATGCCAGAGTTGCTGTTCCAGCACTCCATCATGATGTGCTGTTATCAGTGGGCCTAGTTATGCAGCAAAGTGCTGTTCACACTATCCACCTGATGACAGACATGTGGAACAGTTGTCAAGCAACTGATTAGACATGTATCACTGTACACTGGATCTCTTTTGTGGGGATTAGGCAACAGCTTTCGGAAGTTGTTAGCACTGAAGAAAGTTTTAAGGGTGTTCAGCTGCATGCAGCAATAGCGATGTTCGCCATATAAAAATCCCATACAGCAGCAAACATCTTGGAAGACTTTAAGAGTAAGGTCTTAGATTGCCTTCATCCCAGATATTGCAGTATTGGATTTGTTAATACGGACAGTGCCAGTAATATAGTCAAGGTCATGGCAGATGTTGGATATTTCAGGGTACTGTGTTTGGTGCATTGCATCAACTTGATCGTGCAGGACTTTCTCAAAAAGAAGACTTAGTCAGCAACTTACTGTCAACCTACATAAGAATCTGCACTCATTTCAATCATTCTTTTAATGCCCAGAAGCAGTTGAGGAACATTCAGCCCTCGTACAGGAGGAGCCAGCACCTTGGAACTCGGCCTGCTACATGTTATAACATCTGTTTGAGCAGTACAGACTGATAACTGACTCTGTCCTTCAAGGAGGAGGAGATGCAACTGGGAAAAACATGACCATGGAAATGGAAAAAAGGGGGCAAGTCAAATGCCTGACAAAATTGCTACTTCCTTATGAGGCTTTCACACAGAGAGTCAGCAAGGAATACAGTATGATGAGCCAAGCATCTGCTACAGTTAAAAAAGTGTCACAAAGGTTTGTCGGTGTGAACGAAGAAGCACATGAGTTGGTTCAGAGCTTAATCCTTCACTTTGATGTTAATACAAGGCTGCTTCTTAATGTATTAATGTGTTATTCTTAATGTATTAATGTGTTATTTTCATTATTTACAACTTGTTCATTCAGTGTCTTTCTCTATTTGTTTAGTATATATATATATATATATCCATTGTTCTTCTGTTTGTTTATGAAGGGGGAGGTGATGTGATGGTCTGCACCTTCTTTGTAAACCACAGATTCCTGGTTCTGGAATGTGGTGAAGGTTACCTAGCACTGATTGGAAACTGGGAAGGCAGTTACCACTGACCAGCTGCTGGATGGGGTCTCAAAGCTGTTACTTACTTGAATAAATCTCTCTCCCTTCAACTACTCAAGTCTGGAACTTCATTTGTGAGAGACCTACTTTCACAGAGGCTCCATAAGTGCCCACTTTCGAGCAAGATTTGCAGACCCCTGGCGTGTTTTCAGGACATCAAGGAGCCTTCAGACGCCAGTTTGTAATGCCGGCAGTCACAAGTAGTCAGGGCAGCTAAATTAACTCAAAAATATCTTTTCAAGTGACTGTTCAACTCAAACAAACGATTCAGGTTGTTTTTAGTTCAAAAAGCTTTTTTTTATTGTTATTTTTGTTTCCACAAGAAGGAAGTGCCTCAGAGACTCCAACTTCCTCTTCTTGGTCAGAAGGCTCCTCCCAGTGCTTTGTCCCTCTCTTGGTCACTTTTCATTTGTATTTCGAGGTGAATGGATCACTCGCTTTGTCTGCAATTCGCGCTGTATATATACCATTGCACTTAAAGGACTTTGTTTTTATGACAACCCAACAAGTAAGTTAAAAAACATTTGGATAAGGGTTTTGTTTGATAGAAAGAATGCACCAGTAAATATTTGTACATTTTACACAATTTTTGATTGTGGTGGGTGGTCCGGAATTGCAGTAGGGGCTTATTTTTTTGCATTCCATTTTTTTTTAGCTTTTATAAGGGAAGAAGATTGCACAGTTAATTAAATTTCTTCAGGTTTGTACAATTTGCACTATTAATTTATTTAACCATGTAACCTAGTCCGCCCACTGGCCATCCAGCCAATGCTAGGCATTGGGTGCATGAAACAACTGTTTCTGTGTTATATGTTGTTTTAAAACATCTATGATTTAGGGATCGATCAGCATTTGTAGAGTGCGACACTGTCACCCCTGGGGGTTTCTGGGCGCATGGGTGTGAGGTATCGGTTGAAAAGCCAGGTCTGGAGGAAACTGCAGGAAGAGGGAGGAAAAGAGCAGAAAAGGCAAACAGAGGGCAGAAAAATGATCAGAAAAGTAAAAACAGATGGCAGCAAACAAGCAGAAAAGGCAACACAGAGCAGAAAATGGTAAACAGAGGGTAGAAAAACAAGTAGAAAAGGCCAAACAAAGGGTAGAAAAAGGTAAAACAGAGGGCAGAAAAAAGAGCAGAAAAGGCAAATGAGAGAGTAAGAGGGCAAAACAGAGGGCAGAGAAATGAGAAGAAAGGGCAAAACAGATGGCAGAAAAACATGCAGAAAAAGGCAAAATAGAGGGCAGAAACACATGCAGAAAAAGCAGAACACAGTAAGAAATGAACATAGGAGGCACAAACAGAGGGCAGCAGAAAGGCAGGTAGCAGAGGGTAGCGGGCTGCGGGCAAGCTGGACAGGAGAACTGTCACAGGGGGAGCCACCACGAAGGATGGCATTGGATTAAAATGCGAATTTTCTTTTTTTTTTATATTTCACGTTTTATTCTGCAAAAAGGGTGTTTAGGTGGGGTAATAATATTTTGATGCCTTGGGAGGATGTGTGTTGGGAATTTTTTATAGCTGACTGAAATTCTGGTTTTGGCATTGCTGAGTTAATGATAATGTTTCCTTCTTTATTTACCATGCCTCCTTTGTTTGCTGGCCAAGTGCCCATTTTTTTGTCTGGCCAGTGAGTGTGTGTGTCAGGTTACAAGCAATCTCACCTTTGTTGCTTGATGATGAATTTCGCAGAGACGTTATGGACCAACTTCCCGTGATTCTAACGAAGTTCCTGTGAGGTATTCGCTAACACTAGGTTTAATTCAGTTAGAATTTAGGGAGGAGGGCCGGATCAGGGACGCTAGCTCTTCCTGGTTGTTGACCTGCGAGGCAACAAGGAAAGTAGATTTTAGAAACCACTGTTTCTACCCTTTTAATCTTCCTACAGCAAGTTTTGTACTTTTAATATTTTATATGCATTTGAAGAGACTTCTACCTGCGATCTAGGAAAGTCTAACATCGCGTCCGTGATGTCGTAGTGGAGTGACACCTGTTCTCTTGATAGTCTGAAGTGACGTTATTGATAGTAGAAGTTGTGTTCACCTATTCAAAGAATGATTATTAAAAAAAAAAAAAAATCATTAATTCTCTTTCCTATTCTGTTGTGAATTTTCTATGCTCTAATAATTTATGCTTCTTTCACTTACTCCTTTTTAAAATCACTGTGTTCTTATCTTCACTACCTAATTGTGTTAAAAGTAAATAAAACATACAGCAAAAAATATTCACTTGGTTAAGCGTTTACAAAATATCTTAAATAAAGCAAAAACTAATTTTGTCCTAAATTCGGCAAGTGCTAAATTCACAATGTTCTTTTTTGTCCTTTTCTCTTTTAGGGTTCAGTTCCAGAAAAAACAGTCTTTCCACTTTAGCCACGTAAGTATTCTCTATTTGCAGCTTTCTTGCGGTGGGCACCTGAAGTTAAATAAATAAAGAAACGTTTACATAGCTTTTCCTTGTATTTTAGCTCCAAGGGCGAAAGACGCGATCTCTGAGGAACTCCGTAGAGCCGAAATGAAGAATTAAGCTTTTCGTCGAAGACCGGCAATTCAGGTAAGTTTCTCTGATGGTTGCGCGATGGGGAAATCCTCTAGCGGGCACTCCGTACAGACTCCGAAAACGAAAGAAGGCAAAGCGTCTTCCCGTTATCGGGTGTGGCTATTTATACCTGTGCCACACCCGAATGCAATCATTGACGTTGCACGCACGTTTCTGAACACGCGCCTAGCGTCTGAATGTTATTTCGAATATGCTGTGCAAATGAAAGAGCTCTCCACTTTGGAGCCCTGAAACACAACTCAAAAAGGCAAATATAACGATGAAAGATACCCAAATAAGTTTGAACAATACATCAAACAATTTGCCTCATGCAAAAATCGTTCCACATATTAACAAATAAATGTTTGCACAAAACATTCCAAGATTGCTAAACACATGAATACAATTGTGTGCAGGATGCACGGGTCTGGGGTGGGTTTTTTATACTGGATAATGTTTGTTTCTTAAATCACTATGAATGCGCTATAAGGTGTAAACCATGCTTTCATGACAATACTCCCCTCTTAAAATCCCTCCTAACACAGAGGATACCGGTTTCGGCTTATTTGGATATCTGGAATGAAATTGTTTAACAGACCGTGAAGCATGTTGCAAATTGGCAAGAGGTTCCCAAGAGCGTTCCTCTGGGCCATAACCTTTCCAGTGTACTAAATAAAACAGCTTTCCACGAATTCTCTTAGAATCTACAATTTTTTGTACCTCAAACTCTGGGGAACCATCCACGTTAATCTTAGAAGGAGTTTGTTTCAATCGAGTCATTGGATTAAAAGGTTTTGGCAAAGAAACATGAAAAACTGGATGACATCGATATTTGGGAGGAAGGGCCAATTTTACGCTAACTGGATTAATTTATTTTGTTACGACAAATGGCCCAATGAAACGAGGACAGAATTTTTTACAGGTTTTGATTTTGAGATGTTTTGTGGATAACCACACCTTGTCTCCTACCAAGTACTCAGGTTGTTGAGATCGATGAGAATCAAATATATGTTTTTGAGTCTCTTTGGCTTGTGCTAGATGATATTGCACCTGTGTTTGAATATCATTCAATTTTTTAACATGTTCATCAATTGAGGGCATAATGAAAGGAGAATTAATTGGTCCAGGAATGCATTTTGGAAGAAAACCATATGTACTAAAACTTGGGGATAAAGTTGTAGAGGAGTTGTCCATATTATTATAAGCAAACTCCAAAACCCATAGCAATTCTGACCACTCTAGTTCATCATCATGCAAAGTACATTGTAAAAATTGTTCTATAGTGTGATTAGTTCTCTCTGTGAGACCATCTGTTTGAGGGTGATAACTAGAGGAAGTACGTACATCCATATGTGAAACTTTTCCTAAATGTTGCCAAAAATGAGAAATGATTTGGGGACCTCTATCGGAAATGACCACTGAGGGAATTACATGTAAGCGAATTATTTCTTCAGAGAATATCTGAGATAATTCTTTTGCTGTGGATATTTTTTTAGCGGGACAAAATGAGCCATTCGAGAGAAGTGATCAACCACATTTAAAATAGTAGTGAATCCTTTTCTCGTTTTAGGAAGTTCGACTATAAAATCAAGTGAGACTGTGTGCCATGGTTGGGGTGGAATAGGACGTGGACATAGGAGACCACTAGGGGCCTGATGTTGTGACTTATTCTGAATACAAACTACACATGTTTCTATATATTTTTGTACATCCAATAACATAGAAGGCCACCAAAACTGTCTTTTAATGGAAGAATAAGTCTTGGTTACACCAGGATGAGCTGACATGGTAGTATCATGATGCAATTGTATTACTTGTGTACGTAATGATGTAGTAGGTACAAACATTTGTTCATTCATAAATAACATTTCATCTTTACATTGTAATAAAGGAAACATCTTTTGTCAGTCTTGTGTTTGTTCTCTTTGTAGTTCTTTCTTAATATCATGAGTAAATTATCCCTACTTGAAAACAATGTTCTGGTATTATAGGGTGAATGACATCTGGTGTAGAACATGATTCTTCAGAAAATCCGATTCCGGACAAAGCATCAGCTTTTTGGTTTTCTTTTCCTGGGCGATACGTGATGACAAAATTGTAATCATTAAAAAAAAGTGTCCACCTCAATTGTCGTGGAGTAAGGGCCTTTAAAGAACGCAAACTCTGTAAATTTCGATGGTCTGTGTATATTATTACAGGATGTTTCGCCCCTAACAAATAATGGCACCATTCTTCAAATACAGCTTTGATAGCCAATAACTCTCTGTCTGCAATGGCATAGTTTTGTTCAGGTGGAGTTAATTTTCGTGAATAAAATGCAATTGGTTGCATTTGGCCAGTATCTCTATGTCGTTGAGACAAAATTCCCCCTATAGCAAACTGCGAAGCATCTGCTTTTACTATAAAGGGAATAGAAGGATCAGGATGCAGTAAAATTGGAGCTGAAGTGAATTTTGTCTTTAACAGTTGAAAAGCTGTTTCAGCTTCTTTTGTCCAATCGAATTTTACATTTTTTCGTAAAAGTCGAGTAATAGGCGTTATGACCTGAGAAAAATTACTAATAAACTGCCTATAAAAATTGGCAAAACCCAAAAAACTTTGAATTTGTTTCACAGTAGATGGACTAGGCCAATCAAGGACCGCTTGAATCTTTTTTGGATCCATCTCAATTCCTTCAGGGCTAAGAACATAACCTAAAAATTCCACTTTAGTGGTGTGAAAAATACTTTTTTCCAATTTTATGAATAGAGAGTTGTCTAAAAGCTGTTGAAGAATTGCCCTTACTTGTTTTACATGTTCGGTTGTATTCTTTGAATAGATTAAAATATCGTCAATATAGACTACACAACAATCATCTATGAAGTCTCTCAACACCTCATTGATAAAGAACTGGAATGCTGCTGGAGCGTTACACAATCCAAAAGGGATAACCTGATATTCATATAAACCAAATTTTGTACAGAATGCCGTCGTCCACTCATCGTCTTCACGAACTCTTACTAAATTGTATGCTCCACGAAGATCTAGTTTGGTATAGTTGGTAGCATCCTTTAGCTGATCTAATAAGGTTGGAATGAGTGGAAGAGGGTATCTGTTTTTTATGGTTACATTATTTAAGGCACAATAGTCTATACAGGAGCGCAACTCTCCCCCTTTCTTTGGAATGAAAAATAAAGGGGAGGATACCGGTGATTTGGAATGTTGAATAAATCCATTGGCTAAGTACTCATCAAGGTATTCTCTCAAATGTGCATTTTCCTTTTCTGTGAGAGCATATATTCTGCTACATGGCAAAGTAGCTCCAGGCATTAAATCTATTCGACAATCCAAATCCCTGTGTGGGGGCAATGTGTTGGCATTTTTTTTTTATCAAATACATCAATCAGGTCGGAATATTCCATTGGAACTCCTTCTAACAATAAAATACTGTTAGAATCTTTTGGGAAATCATATCCTTGAACTAAAAGTTCAGATGCCTGATGTTGTAAACAAGTGGAATGACAAAATTCAGTATTGAACAAAACCGTCTTTTGAATCCAATCAATCTTTGGATTGTGTTTAACAAGCCAAGGGATTCCAAGAATTAGTCAAAACTGTGGGGCATCAATAATGTCAAATGTGATAGTTTCTTTATGCGTAGCAAAACATGTCATAGTCAACTTTTCGGTATGAAACTGTATCATCCCTGATGATAGCTCTTTACCGTCAACTGCTCTAACCACTTCTGAATGCTGTTTTGGTTCTTTTAAAAATCCTAGCTCCAGTAAAAAATGTGTGTCAATAAAATTGCCTGTAGCTCCTGAGTCAATGAGAGCGTCCACAGACCAGGTCTTTCCTCCTACGGACTGAGATTGTAAAGTAATTTTTATACTGAGATGTTGGAAAATTATTTCAGGTGTCATGGAGGCCAAACTAGTTAACTCACCCGACAAACTGACCTCTTGTTTTGTCGCACACTTCAGTTTTCCGATTGCTGAACTATACCTGCATCGTTGGGTTTTTTACCAAATTTATTGGGACGAATTGGACATTCTTTTACGAAATGCCCTGCTTTTCCACAATATAGACATTGATTTAACTTTCTTCTCTTCTCTTTCTCTTCTTTTGAAAGAGGTCCTTTAATTGAGCCTATTTGCATTGGCTCCCCCAAGTCCAACTTAGGTGTTGACTCTGATTCAAATCCAATTCTTTCTTTAAAGGAAAATACCTTATGATCAGATTTTGCCTTTTCTCCTCTGCGCTCAGATAGTCTATGATTCAGTTTTACCACTAAATCAATGAATTCCTCAATATCATCTGGGGGATCTAAAATCTGAGTAATCATGTCTTTTAGTTCTTCTCTCAATCCTTTATAAAAAAGAGAAACTCTTTTTTCTTCTGGCCATTCTGCCTCAATCACTAGTCTGTTGAATTGAGGGGTATAATGTAATAAATCAGAAGACCCTTGTTTAAGATGTAAAAGTTCGTGATCTGCAGATTGTACGAATACATGTTTGGCAAATAGTTTTTTCATAGTATCTTTAAACCTTCTGAGATCATATAAAATGGGGTCATTCCGTTCTACTAGTGGTACAGACCAGAGAGCCGCATCTCCTCCTAAATATGATAAAATAAATGCGACCCTGGAGGAATCATCGGGAAAGGCCACAGGTTTGGCTATAAAATGTAAATTACATTGATTTAAAAAAATAGTGAATTTTCTACTATCTCCATAAAAACGTTCTGGTTGTGCTAATGGAATGGAAACAGGAGTCACCACTTGGATTTGAGTTGGAGTAGTGGTGGAACCATTACGCAAGCTCTGGAATCCAGGCTGAAATATTGGTGGTTTTAGTATTGGTTTTTGTGATTTTTGGAAACTCCATGGGTTTGCACCTGCAACATTTTGAGTCTGAATACTAGTTTGTAAAGCAGTAATATCTCTTTGGAGCGCTGCAATTTCAGTTTTTATATCAGCTAAAAGGGTTGCGATGTCCTGTAGAGATACCGAGGTTGTTTGATCCATAACGTATGGGCGAAATTGTAAACGTGGGCTTTGCCTTCTGTCACGTTACAAGCAATCTCACCTTTGTTGTTTGATGATGAATTTCGCAGAGACGTTATGGACCAACTTCCAGTGATTCTAACGAAGTTCCTGTGAGGTATTTACTAACACTAGGTTTAATTCAGTTAGAATTTAGGGAGGAGGGCCGGATCGGGAACGCTAGCTGTTCCTGGTTGTCGACCTGCGAGGCAACAAGGAAAGCAGATTTTAGAAACCACTGTTTCTACCCTTTTAATCTTCCTACAGCAAGTTTTGTACTTTTAGTATTTTATATGCATTTGAAGAGACTCCTACCTGCGATCTAGGAAAGTCTAACGTCGCGTCCGTGATGTCGCGGTGAAGTGGCACTGAATGATTATTAAAAAAAAAAATCATTAATTCCCTTTCCTATTCTGTTGTGAATTTCCTTTGGTCTAATAATTTATGCTTCTTTCACTTACCCTTTTTTAAAATCACCGTGTTCTTATCTTCACTACCTAATTGTGTTAAAAGTAAATAAAACATACAGCAAAAAATATTCACTTGGTTAAGCGTTTACAAAATATCTTAAATAAAGCAAAAACGAATTTTGTCCTAAATTTGGCAAGTGCTAAATTCACAATGTTCTTTTTTGTCCTTTTCTCTTTTAGGGCTCAGTTCCAGAAAAAACAGTCTTTCCACTTTAGCCACGTAAGTATTCTCTATTTGCAGCTTTCTTGCGGTGGGCGCCTGAAGTTAAATAAATAAAGAAACGTTTACTTACCTTTATCTTGTATTTTCAGCTCCAAGGGCGAAAGACGCAATCTCTGAGGAACTCCGTAGAGCCAAAATGAAGAATGAAGCTTTTCGTCGAAGACCGGAAATTCAGGTAAGTTTCTCTGATGGTTTCGCGATGGGGAAATCCTCTAGCGGGCGCTCCGTACAGACTCCGAAAACGAAAGAAGGCAAAGCGTCTTCCCGTTGTCGGGTGTGGCTATTTATACCTGTGCCACTCCCGAATGCAATCATTGACGTTGCGCGCACGTTTCTGAACACGCGCCTAGTATCTGAATGTTATTTCAAATATGCTGTGCAAATGAAAGAGCTCTCCACTTTGGAGCCCTGAAACACAACTCAAAAAGGCAAATATAACGATAAAAGATACCCAAATAAGTTTGAACAATACATCAAACAATTTGCCTCATGCAAAAATCGTTTCCACATATTTACAAATAAATGTTTGCACAAAACATTCCAAGATTGCTGAACACATGAATACAATGGTGTGCAGGATGCACGGGTCTGGGGTGGGTTTTTTATACTGGATAATGTTTGTTTCTTAGATCACTATGACTGCGCTATAAGGTGTAAACCATGCTTTCATGACAGTGTGTGTGTTTGCCATAGGCCACTATTTTGTCTTTGTTCTCCATGCCTTGTGTTCGACATCCATTTTTTGTGGTCAGTGTCCATAGGCCTGCATGTGTTCTTTGTTGTTCATGCCTCCTTGCTTGTTGTTGTTTAAACGTGTGGATGGTGGCCATTTTGGGTTGTAGTCAGTTTGCTTTTGCCACTGGCCTGCATGTGTTCTTTGTTGTCCATGCCTTCTTGCTTGATGCTGTTTGAACATGTGGCCAGCTGCCATTTTATGTAGCCAGCCAGTGAACTTTTGCCATAGGACTGCATGTATTCTTTGTTGTCCATGCCTTGTTGCTTGTTGTTGGTTGAACATGTGGCCAGAAACCATTTTGTGTAGTCAGCCAGTGTGTTAAATTCTTTTTTCCCAGTTTTCAAAAAGAAATCTAGAGACATTGATAGAAGAGGGCTATGCCTTTTTGTTTTTTGTTTATTTTTTTATTACTCTTTTTCCCCTGATATTAGTTTAATGTGTCTGAGGATCATTGTAGTATCTATGTACAGTGTTTATATAATATGATATGAATGTTGCCACTTTCCCCTGCACCTCCTTACCCCCCAAAGGGCTTTCATAATCCCTAGTGAGACACCAGCAATTACTTTTTTTACCATATGTGAGCTTTTCCTGCACCCCCTGCATGCCAGAGGTCTCTTAGGCCATAGGTGCACACAAGTATTATTTTTTAAGAATTATTACATTTTTCCCAGCACCCACTGCTTGCTGTAGGTCTCTTAGTCCATAGGTGCACACCAACATTATTTTTTAAGGATTATTTATATTTCCCCTTGCATGCCATAGGTACACACCAGCATATATTTGTTTTAAAGGATTATTCCATTATCTCCTGCCTGTCAAAGGCGCACACCAGCATTTTCCCCTACACCCCCTGTCTGCCACAAGTGTCTCATAGACCATAGAGGCACATTAAGCAAACCAATAAATCTGCATGCTGTTATTGAAATAATATGCCATTGCTTGGTTTGGGATGGATACTTTATTGTCAAGTATTTGGGATGACCTCACTAAATTATATAGTCTGTATGTATATTTCAAACTGCAGAAATTCCACAATCCACTTAATATTTTTCTTGTTTGTTTGCATTTAGGTTCACAGGAGACAGCACCCAAAGTGCTTCCAAACAGAAGGCCAGCATAAAGTGACAGCACACTGTCTGAGTCCTCCTCTGCTTCCACTTTTGCAGCTAAGTGCCAAAAGGCAGAGCTCAAATATGGCCCTAAAGAAAGGTGTTCCTGACAAGAAAGTGGCCTGTGAGGAGGAGAAGAAGGAACAGAATTACATCCCTGCACCTTTTCCAGGAAATGTGGTGTGCCTGCCCACCGTCCTCTGGGCAGCAAGCTGGGAGCAGCACTCATGCATTAGCAGCACCACCCCACCCTAAGCCCAAGCCCATGTGTCTCAACGAGGCAGTCATGGTGACAAGCACTGAATCTGAATTGGATTTGTCTCAGCCGCAAAGTACTCAATCGTCGCAGGAATCTGAGCAAAGTGCATAACAAGAGCTGTACAACAGTTCTTCTTGAAGTAGGATCAGAATGGGAGGTGGAACTTCCTGCTGAGCAAGATGTAGCTCTTGAATCATTGGCTTCACAATCTCCAGCAAGAAAAAGAAAGGGTACTCCACCATCTTCTCCAAACCCCCCTTCTGATGACCTGGACATGGATTGGACCCTGGCAGATTCCGAGACCCGCAACAAGAGACAAAGGAAAGGAAAGTTCCCAAAAGCCTTATAATTTTGGAAAGTGACAGTGTTGAGGATGTGCCAGTGACTGATAAAATTGCATATGCCCCATTTGCTACGCAAGTGTTCATCGAGGTAAGCCAAGTTCACACTATGGTCCTCGAGGCTAAGCATCCCATGTGAACAAACATAACGCAAACCGGTCAGAGGAGTACCTTTAAAAGGTAGCTACTGGTGGTGGTGGTGATGAGAATGAGAGGAAGCACCCACTGCTTGCTGTAGGTCTCTTAGTCCATAGGTGCACACCAACATTATTTTTTAAGGATTATTTATATTTCCCCTTGCATGCCATAGGTACACACCAGCATATATTTGTTTTAAAGGATTATTCCATTATCTCCTGCCTGTCAAAGGCGCACACCAGCATTTTCCCCTACATCCCCTGTCTGCCACAAGTGTCTCATAGACCATAGAGGCACATTAAGCAAACCAATAAATCTGCATGCTGTTATTGAAATAATATGCCATTGCTTGGTTTGGGATGGATACTTTATTGTCAAGTATTTGGGATGACCTCACTAAATTATATAGTCTGTATGTATATTTCAAACTGCAGAAATTCCACAATCCACTTAATATTTTTCTTGTTTGTTTGCATTTAGGTTCACAGGAGACAGCACCCAAAGTGCTTCCAAACAGAAGGCCAGCATAAAGTGACAGCACACTGTCTGAGTCCTCCTCTGCTTCCACTTTTGCAGCTAAGTGCCAAAAGGCAGAGCTCAAATATGGCCCTAAAGAAAGGTGTTCCTGACAAGAAAGTGGCCTGTGAGGAGGAGAAGAAGGAACAGAATTACATCCCTGCACCTTTTCCAGGAAATGTGGTGTGCCTGCCCACCGTCCTCTGGGCAGCAAGCTGGGAGCAGCACTCATGCATTAGCAGCACCACCCCACCCTAAGCCCAAGCCCATGTGTCTCAACGAGGCAGTCATGGTGACAAGCACTGAATCTGAATTGGATTTGTCTCAGCCGCAAAGTACTCAATCGTCGCAGGAATCTGAGCAAAGTGCATAACAAGAGCTGTACAACAGTTCTTCTTGAAGTAGGATCAGAATGGGAGGTGGAACTTCCTGCTGAGCAAGATGCAGCTCTTGAATCATTGGCTTCACAATCTCCAGCAAGAAAAAGAAAGGGTACTCCACCATCTTCTCCAAACCCCCCTTCTGATGACCTGGACATGGATTGGACCCTGGCAGATTCCGAGACCCGCAACAAGAGACAAAGGAAAGGAAAGTTCCCAAAAGCCTTATAATTTTGGAAAGTGACAGTGTTGAGGATGTGCCAGTGATTGATAAAATTGCATATGCCCCATTTGCTACGCAAGTGTTCATCGAGGTAAGCCAAGTTCACACTATGGTCCTCGAGGCTAAGCATCCCATGTGAACAAACATAACGCAAACCGGTCAGAGGAGTACCTTTAAAAGGTAGCTACTGGTGGTGGTGGTGATGAGAATGAGAGGAAGCAGCTCTGATCACGGTGATAGAAAGAGGTGATGAGGAGGAAGGGGATGATAGCTTTATACAAAGCAGCTCTGTCCCCCGCAGTGTGCCAGCATCACCTGCATCAGCAACCTCCAAATGGCACAAGACTCAGGTGCAGACTCCCTTGCATACAGTGATTCCCACAGGATGCACAGTGAGTCTACCACCTCCTGGTTCTCTCCGAACGTTGCCTGTGTCAGTGGCACCACAAAAGAAAACATCCTAGCTACTATTACGGGCATGTTTAGGCAGGAGGGGCCCTAATGTCTCAATGGAAAGCTGGCTAAAATATTAGCTCTGGAAATCCTCCCTTTTGTTGTGGAAGGAGTGGGATTGTCAGAATTTGTAGTGGCCATCTGCCTGAAATGGAATGTTCCAAGACAGACCAATTATGCCAAAGTTGCTGTTCCAGCACTCCATCATGATGTGCTGTTATTAGTGGGCCTAGTTATGCAGCAAAGTGCTGTTCACACTATCCAGCTGATGACAGACATGTGGACCAGTTGTCAAGCAACTGATTACACATGTATCACTGTACACTGGATCTCTTTTGTGGGGATTAGGCAACAGCTTTCGGAAGGTGTTAGCACTGAAGAAAGTTTTAAGGGTGTTCAGCGGCATGCAGCAGTAGGGATGTTCGCCATATAAAAATCCCATACAGCAGCAAACATCTTGGAAAACTTTAACAGTAAGGTGTTAGATTACCTTCATCCCAGATATTGCAGTATTGGATTTGTTGCTATGGACAGAGCCAGTAATATAGTCAAGGTCATGGCAGATGGTGGATATTTCAGGGTCCTGTGTTTGGTGCATTGCATCAACTTGATCGTGCAGGACTTTCTCAAAAATAAGACTTAGTCAGCAACTTACTGTCAACCTACATAAGAATCTGCACTCATTTCAATCATTCTTTTAAATCCCAGAAGCAGTTGAGGAACATTCAGCCCTTGTACAAGAGGTGCCAGCACCTTGGAACTCGGCCTACTACATGTTATAACATCTGTTTGAGCAGTACAGACTGATAACTGACTGTGTCCTTCAAGGAGGAGGAGATGCAACTGGGAAAACATGACCATGGAGATGGAAAAATGGGGGCAAGTCAAATGCCTGAATAAATTGCTACTTCCTTTTGAGGTTTTCACACAGAAAGTCAGCAAGGAATACAGTATGATGAGCCAAGCATCTGCTTCAGTGAAAAAAGTGTCACAAAGGTTTGTCGGTGTGAACGAAGAAGCATATGAGTTGGTTCAGAGCTTAATCCTTCACTTTGATGTTAATACAAGGCTACAAGGAGAGCTCGTGATCTCGAAAGACTATATCTGTGCCACAATACTTAATCCACGGTAAAAAAATATACAGTCCACTTTCAGTTTTTTTCAGAAAAGTTTGTTTCACAATACAAGACTTGGGGGCATATCAGCAAGGGCCGCTCTTAGCGTGAGGATAATTATCGCCGGCCAACTCTGAATTTTATCGCGGAGATAGCGTGCTATCAGCAACGCTTATCTCCAAAGCGATAAAATTCAGAGCGCAAACTGCCAATTGTGAGATAATCCCACAAGGTTTGGCGATAGCTTGCTGATAGGGAAAGACATACTTAGCCATGATATCCACCTTACATAGGATATCATGGCTAAGTCAGAAAAATACCAGACGTTAAAAAGCAGCATTAACCGCGGTTAGCACTGCTTTTTTATCGCTAACAGGGTTAATGATATACTTGATAATGGGAGAAATGTCGCTTAGCGACATTTCTCCTATTCTGAAACTGCCCCTTTCCATCTCATTAGAGATGCTAGGGGAAGCGTAGAGTAAAAGGGTGCTAACATGCAAATTTGCGTGTTATCTACCTGTTGCTGATAGGGCGCTAGTTTTATCTCTGCTTTTTTGGCTTTTAAAGCCAAAAAAGCAGAGATATAGCCCTTGTTGATATGCCCCTTGGATTGTTGATGAAGCAAGAGACCTGGAAGAAAAACAGCTGGAAGTTAGAGTTTTGGGTAGAAGTTGTGTTGAACAGCCTTCAACCTCCAGAGAGGGCAGTGCTGGTGTCTCACAGAAGCCAACTCCAGCAACGCCATCAACAACACCAGCAACAAAACCAGGAGCAGAAGAATCTGACTCAACATTCACAAATAATGTCAAAAACAGGTGAGACAATCTTAATTATGTCTCATTGAATAAAACTGATGATCAAAAATGTTTAGTAAACTTCAAATGTAAACTGTAAATTGTGAGTCTTTCAAATGAATGGTGAGTATGTAGTGTGTAAAATATTGGGACAGATGTGATCTTATCAACATGCGTAATGGGTTTCAAAAAGATATAATGATCTCCGTTGTGCCTTCATACAATGTGGCTAGCCATAGGGTCAACCATAGGTACCCAAAAAAAAAATCAAACCGGGTTCTTACCAAGTCCAAATGCAAATATCGGTAAATCTCTTAAGGAGCCCATGCAGGCTTCCTGTATCAATGTAGACTGGTGCTTTTTAAAATTCTAGTGTGTCAATGAACACATCCTGAGTGCTTATACATTAAGATGTTGATAATCTGTATGAAATCATATTAAAAAAAGTTACTAAATGATCGTCTAAAAAATATGGGAAGCTAATTGTACAGTGCCACGATGATTAGAAGAAAGACGTTTACTGGTAAAGTATTCAAAAAGGAGCTGGTGGCCCCAGTTGCGTGGAGTAATCTCGGCATCCTTGTTGTCACTTGTGGATGTTCTTACCTAAACAATACAATAGCCCACACCAGCCTCACTTACCTACCCACCCAGGCATGAAAGGGACAACAACACCATCATGGTGCAGAGTCTTAGTTGAACAATGTCTGTACCCATGATAGGTAGTACTAGTGACCACTATGTGGCCTGCTTCATAAAGGTAAAGTTACACTTTTAGGTGTAAGTTAACTCTTGCAGTTTAACTGAACTACCAGCAACTTTAGTAAGTAGCCTTAGTAGTAGATAACTAGCAGTAAGTAGCAGTAACTCCTTTTATAGTGATAGGGATTGTTTACTACTCGCAAAGTTACTACTTGTAAAGTTACTAGTCATAAATTTACAACGCAAGAGTAAACTAACACCAAAAGTGTAACATGCCTTACCTTTCTGAATAAGGCCTTGTGTTGTTTAAAATGCTTAACCTTCTCCTGAGTCGTGACTTGAGGATTTTGTAATTGTTAATAAATTAAATAGTAGCTCCCCATTGCTTAGATGTTAGTACTGCAAGTCTTTGCAATATGGGTTTTTTGTCATGGTGGCTGTCTCTGTCTTCGATAGATCATGATATTAACCCACTAAATCTGTCTTTTCTTTCAGTCTTGTTGCCTCTGATGGATGATCCTTCTAAATAATTTTACAGTTGGTGTTCACCTCATTCACAATATTTGGGAGTGGGACATTGCTTGTGATGTCTTCCCTATTAATGCTAGCCCACTACTACCACCGCCATTAAGAGGGCCCTTTGGAAAACCGTACAATAAGCTGAGATAGATAAGTATGTTTAATAATTGTAAGTTTAATAAATATGTTGTAGGCATGGGCATAGCCTCCAGTGACCAATAGTTACAGAGCGTAGTAGGACAAGATTATTTTTAACTAATTAGTATGCAGTTTGATAAATAGCTGGTTGCTGAAAAAGTGGCAAAACCTCTGTTGTACTGCATCTTATGTTGTTCACCTATAATCCTGTGAAGAAGTTTAGGCTTCAGAATGTGTGGTCTCCTAGCAACTATATTGACCTAGCACATTCCTATTGGAGCTGTTGGCAGAGCTGGTCCTCCTAGCTCTGCTACCCATGTAGCCAATAAATAACCAGCCTACTACCTCCTGTGTCAGCCTGGTTACTAAAAATTGTGGCGACGATCTTTGGTTACATGGAGGAACCCACGCAGCTGATTTTATGACTCCTGATCCTACTCCTGCATCGACTTTGACTGCTGCTGCACTTTAACAGAGAAAAACAACCGCTGGACTACAAGATATTTTGAGCCTACCTATGCTGTGCTGCCCTGCGCTATCATCAACTTTTAAAATACTACATTTTTGCCCAAGAGGGAAAGTTTTTGCTTTCAACCCTCTGTCAACTGCCATTTACCTCGCGCAGCCTCCTCGCGCTCCTAGCCTGTTTGCGCTTTCACCCTCGCTCCAACCTGTGTCCAGCGGCCTCCTCCAGCCTGTCTTCCGTGGCCTCCTTGCTCATCCATTGTTTTCCACATTCCAGCTTGCATCAGCTATGCCTTCTCTTCACGCTGTGACCTCAACGCGTCACATCACCCTGCGTCACGGCAGCCATCTTAACGAATTGGGAAGCATTGTCTCTACGTGCATGCAATGTCGCGGCCATTTTGGCAAAGTCAAGAAGCCACGGCATCATGTTTCCTTGACAATCCGTGTATCTCGATTGCATCGTCAAGGATACACACACCCATTATCATCATCTTGAACGCTGCCAAGAAGTCAAGTGTACCTACCGCATCATACACGGTGATATACACACCTCTCAAATTCTCTGTCGGAACAGCCCAACAGCATGTGTCTACTGCAACACATATGGCGATACACACACCCTTCTAACTTCTCTTTCATTAATCAAGCAAGATTTTGTTTGCGCTGCAACTACTTCTGAATCTACAAATCGCCATTTTTGCTTTCATTTCTACAGTGTGTTTCCACTATACATCTGCGGTGATACACACACTTTTACGAAGTGACATATTTCTGTTAAAAAAGATGCGCATATTTTATTAACAGTGTCGAGCATTCACATTTTGATATTCAAATATTTCATATATTTACACTCCCATACTCTGTGTATATTATTTGTGTGTTACTTTAGTTGCTACATTACTGCACCATTTCTTTCTCAAATTTGCCAACCTTAGGAGAATTGTGTACCTTGCAGTCTGTCAATCCTCCACCTTCATTTCTCGACTCTTCTGGTGATCGTCCAGTCAGGTGGGAAATCTGGTACGACGCCTTCCAAACGTACATGGGTACAACGTTTCAGTGCAGAGAGGAAAAAATGCCTCCTTCTCCACTCCCTAGGAATTGAGGGAAGGTCTATCTATAAACATCTACCGCCTCTTTGTCAAGAACAACTTGACGACATTGATGAATATGAGGAAAACATCATTAGGTTGAAAACCTGATTTGACAAACAACCGAGCCTTATGGTTCCAAGGCACAAATTCTTTAAAAGGAAGCAAGCTGAAGGAGAAGATGTGGACAATTATATTTCCTCCTTGCGTAGACTAGCAGCTCACTGCAAGTTCAAAAACTTTACGGATCAACTCATCAGAGACCAGTTTGTTTGCCAGTGCAAAGATAAGAACATTCGGCAAAAACTGTTGAGTTTGGGTGATCCATCTCTAGATGAGACTATCAAAATTGCTAAAAGAATAGAAATATCCATAGTCTCACTGAAAGAACTGGATGACAAACCGTTATATGCTGTTAATGTGGTCAATACTAATAATCCTGTTAAGTATAGTGTTAAGCCTACTCGATAGGTCAATCAACCTTTGAAGCCCAAGTCCGACCTAGCAAATTCCACCAGGGCTAATAGTAACAATATGTGCATCAGGTGTGGGAATCCACCACATATCAAGGGTTCCCGTTTTCCCGCTAGTGACGTCATGTGCAATTACTGCAAAAAGATGGGGCATTTTGCCAAAGTTTGATTAAAAACAAGGATTGTTAGGAAACCAACCATTTGCACGGTTGAATTTGATTACGAGTCTGACCTGGAAGTTATCTCTGTTGTCAGAAGCTCTGATGAGGTAGATTCTTTAAAACCTGCTTCCTCCCAAGATGTTGTTATGGGTGATCCTTCTTTGTGTGTTGATCCCATTGTGGACATTAATATTGGGGATCACACTGTGAAATTGTTATTTGACTCAGGGGCAAAGATCACTATGACCACTCAAAAATTGTTTGAGGAGACTTAGAATGGTTCTCAAGCCCTATCTCTACCTGATCGCTCTCCTGTCTCGTAGGAGGGGCGGAGAACAGATTTAATGTTTTTTTTAAGATAAAATGCAATTTAAAGATAGGAGAATCGAGGGAAAAATATATGTTGCGTTGAAGGGACTCAACATGTTGGGTTGGTTTCACCAGGGCCTGTTTGGTATGATACTCAAACCTGGAGCCAAGGAGCAGGTGTTAGTTGTTGGTTGCCAAGATGCAAGTCTTGCATGGAAAAACAAATACCCTGAAGTTTTTAGCAAAAATCTGGGAAAAATCTGAGGATTCAGGCACAAGATAATCGTTAAAGATGGTGCCCTTCCCATGAAACACAAACTTAGAGGAGTGCCGTTCAGTTTGAGGGAGGATTTAGAAAAAGAATGAAAGGGTCTGTGTGCCAAATGGATCATCGAACCGACAGACTCTTCATTATGGCTTTCTCCCTTGGTGGTAGCCAGAAAAAGGGGAGGAGATCTTTGTGTCTGTGTCAATTTGAGATCTCTCAATAAAGAGATATGGGTAGAATCCCATCCCCTACCAAAAATGAATGACCGAATGCTCTTCCACCAAGGGAGCACGTTTTTTCACTAAGCTCGACTTAGCCAGTGCGTATCACCAGGTGGAACTGGATCCTGAATCACGCCATCTAACCGCAGTTGTGTCACCTCTGGGAACATTTCGCTATTGTGTCAGCGGCGTCTGTTTTCCAGAGGATAATGAGCAATATACTCAGGGATGTTGATGGGGTCCTGGTGTTTCAGTAAGGATCTTGCATCTCATGAAATTCTAACCCTGTTCAAAAAGCTTGGTGTTGTGTTGAAGGAGGAGAAGTATAAATTTCTGTGCTCCAAAGTTGAATACTTAGGACATGTTATTTCTCACGATGGGGTCTGTCCCCGACCAGGATTACTTCAAGCCATAGTTGATGCCCCTGAACCAGAGGACAAAGCTGGGGTCAAGCCGTTACTTGGGCTATGTGAGTACTACAGTTTATTCCGAACCTGGCATCCATTGTATGTCCCATAAGCAACCTTCTCAGAAGGGAGTCAAGTTTGAATGGTGCAATGAATGTGTAGTGGCTCTCAAGTTTGTGAAGTCTGCTTTAAGGGACGGTCCCGTTTTGAAACCTTTCGACTAGAGTTTACCTTGTTGTGTAACTGTTGATGCCAGTCAAGTAGGTATTGGTGCCACCTTAACTCAATAGGACAATAATTGTGAGAATACTGTATGCTTTGCGTCCAGAGTACTGAGAACTCCCGAGCTCCAGTACTCCATCATTGAAAAGGAGCTGTTGGCCTGTGCAAGGGCCATTGACAAGTTTTGACCTTACATCGGTGGTAAGCAGTTCCTGCTTTTGACTGATCACAAGCCCTTAGTAAACATTCTGGGGGGGAGAATGAGTAAGTGCTGTTCCCCTAGAATCATGAGTATGGTGACAAACTCCTTCAGTATCAGTTTGGGGTGAAACATATTTCCGATGGTAAGAATGGAAGGGCAGATTTTTTATCCCGTTTTCCTATCAAGTCGAGTGAACATGACGTTGTCAATCTGGACACGTTTTTGAGTGAAGATTGTGATGATTGTCTGGTTGCTGTGCTGGACCTACCTGATCTGAGTCTGGGTTCTGAGACTGATTTTTGCAAGCACTGGAATCTGATTGCGTGATACGTGAAGTTTGTGATTTTGTCAGAAATGGGTGGTCCAGAGAGAAGGTGCTTCCTGCCCCTCTCCAACCTTTCTGGAAGGTTGAAGGTGAACTCTCCATTGAAGATGGTTTGCTGGTCAGGCGGCCAAATTTGTACCACCTGATGTTTTCCACAAAACCATCATTGAAAGAGCTCACAATGGTCATCTTGGTTCCACACTCACCAAGTGGCGCATCCAGGACATTTATTGGTGGCCAGGGGTGGATGCTGAAATTGATTCTGTGGTTACCAATTGCTGTGTCTGCGGTGCAGCTGACAAGAGTTTAAAAGTGTCTGTTCCCCCATTGATGCCTATTGAATGTCCCAAAAGTCCGTGGTTGAAACTGGATATCGATGTCATGGGCCCCTATGAGGTTCTTCCAGGTGGATCCCGCTTCATTTTGGTCCTCATGGACTATACGTCAAGGTGGCCAGAGGTCAAGCTGGTGAAAGAAGCCAACACGAAGACTATTGTGGAGTTTCTTAAAAAAGTGTGGCTGAGAGAGGGTTTCCCTGAGACTTTTGTCTCAGATAATGGAAAGCAGTTCATTAGTAATGAATTTGAGTCCTTCCTCCTTGAGTCTGGTGTGAAACACCACAGGAGCTCCCTTTACCACCCACAAACCAATGGTTTGGGTGAGCGAATGAATCGGGTGGTGTGGGAGTGTATTAAGTGGGCCAGAGCCGATAGTCATGATATCTGCAAAGCACTAGATGCCATGGTTTGGTTCTATAGAACTACACCCCATTCTGCCATTAAAACTTCTCCCTTTGAACTGTTAAGGGGACGGAAGCCGAACAGAAGTTTCAGGCCTGCTTGGATGAGCAAGTGTGTCAGGTCTGAATCCAATGTTGACCAGTTAATGTCTTTGGCGAGTGAGAATATGTATGTTTCACAATCTAAACAGAAGCTGTGGTTTGACTTCTGAAGAGGTGTAAAAGTAGCTCCGCTTGAAGTGGGGGACATGATTAAGATCAAAACTGCTGTTCATACTAAGAAAGGTGACAGTAAATTCAGTCAACCTGTCAAAGTTCTCAAGATTCTTGGAAATGCAGTTAAGGTTGAGGGAGGTCATTGGTGGAACCTCAACAGGGTGGTGAAGGTTCGGGTAAGAGATGCCACCTCATCTTCAGAGAAAGAGGGTTCCTCTTTGTACTGACCAAGCCTGATCCAGGAAAAGTTCTACAAACATTGTTAGGCCTGCCAGGTACAGGTCGTAATTTAGTTTTTGTGTTACTGTGATTTGGTTTTCTGTTTTCTTTATGTTTTGTTTTGTTTTTTGTTTGTTTATTTTTATTCTTGGAAGAAGAGAAGATATGTTGTACTGCATTTTATGTTGTTCACCTTTAATCCTGTGATGATGTTTAGGCTCTAGAATGTATGCTCTCCTAGCAATTGTTTTGAGCTAGCACATTCCTGTTGGAGTTGTTGGCAGAGCTAGTCCTCCTGGCTCTGCTACCCATGTAGCCAATAAATAACCAGCCTACTACCTCCTGTGTCAGCGTGGTTACTACAACCTCATCAAGCAATAAATCAAACAGACCTAATCTGTTTTCCCACTCTGGCAGCTGTGTATTGGGTATACTAGACCGCAGAATGAGGATGTAAGTAAATAACCTAGCAAAGAAATACATGGCAAATGACTTCAGGTATGGAAAGTCCAGAGGGAAAAGTCGATGCACAGCATGTGACTATTTCAGAGGACAGCTTTTTGTCAGTAAAAAAATACAATGCTGCACTAAAAAGCAGTGCAAAGACAAAAGACACATAGTGAGTGATACGCATTAGGATGAAAACATTTATTTTATTTTACAAAGGAAAACAATTCCTTCCACCCATAGCAGGCCCACCCCTCTCCCCAAGCAAATTCCCCCAAATGTCCCATCAATTGTGACCCTTTCCCCAACTTCCCTTCTCAATTCCCACCATCCTCACCCACAACAGCACAGTCCTTCCAACCAAAAATAGTAGTTTTAAAGAAGATCTCGAAAGGCATCCATGCAGACATGCAGATGGGCCACTTCCTGAGCCAGCATCTTCTGTCCACGTCGAAGCAGTGCCGGCATGCAGAGGGTGCGGGGGAGGAGGCGGTCTGTCATCAATGTTGATGATGAGGAAGGGGGGGTGGTGTTCTGCTGGGCAGCAGTGGGCCCTGGCTGCTGGCCTGATGTGTCTGGGATGAGGTGGGCCAAGCTGGCAGGAGAAACTAGAGCCCATGCCTCTTCCATCTTCAAAGCCACCAGCCGTTGGTATTCGGCCACGACTGTCCCTGGCACCGTAGCTGGGAGGCTCTCTCCTGCCGAGATGTTGCCCTCCTGCAGTAGGAGTAGCTATATCAAGAAAGTAAAAAAAATAAAAAACACAAATTGCAATGCTCAGTGCAAAAACTTGTTCACATAGCGGCACAGGGAACATTTCTGGTCTCCTAGGGCCATTGAATTTTTGATGTGATTAGTCACAGGGCCAGGTTTTCTCCACACATGCATCACATAATAATAGCACTGACTGCAAGGAATTAAGCAAGAATACCACAATAACCAAATAGTGATTTGTTTTGTGTTCAGGATTTCATAGTAAAACTAAACAGACACTTTGTGTGTAAATTTCCTTTCATTAATGAGTAAGGCATATATGCTGCACCATTAGTACTATACTTAATAGTATATGCACAATATCAATGGAGGCATGCTAGGGAGTCTGCTACTCTGCAGCATGTTTTTGGGGCAGCTCGTCAATTCTACCCTGACTCAAAACTTATAAAAGATAGATTGAATACGTTATCACACGCGTGACATATAACAGAGATCCTGTCCACCATAAGTAAAGAAAAAAAGAAATATAGAAATCTAGGGACGCAAACACTCCATGGATCTGAGCGATCTCGTGCTGAGATCTGATTGGCTGCCAACACTTCAACCAGGAATTGTTGGCAGGCAGTTTTGGGACTCATACTCGAGTCCCCATCAAAAAGAGAAGGGAGCAGGTTAGGAATACCCTGACCACCTAGGCCTGGTTGTGGGGTCCCAACCCCGCCAGTGTCAAAAAGCATTTTTTTTCAATTTTGTCATGAAATCTCAGGTGGATCCACAAATTCATGTTGAAATTGCAACAACAAACAACTAGCTCGGTCTTCCGTGCTTGTTTGTATTTGAGCTCCAGGGTGGGCCAGGTCCCCGGGGCTTATTTTTATATATATTATGGGGAGGGGCGTATGCAACCCCCCTCCCCATTGCTGATATGGACTTCCTCCTGGTGGTCAGGCAATTGAGAAAATATAAGGAGGGGGGACCATGTGGCTGTCTTCAAAGGTCTTTCATGGCCCCGGGACCACCACCTCCCCCAGGCTTGGTTGTGTAATAAGAGGGGGGCTGTGCAGACCCCCTCCTTACTTTAAAATTGCCCTGGGGACCACCACCTCCTCGAGGGAAACGTAATTTTTCAAACGGGGAGGGAGATCGCACGCCCCCACTTCTAGGCCATATTGGGCCCCAGGGACCACCACCTGCCCGGTGCATGGCAAAGCGTTTAACTAGAAGGGAGGCCGCACATCCACCATCCCAGGCTGTCTTTGGCCCCAGGGACCATCACCTCCCTGGGGCCGGCCCTAAAGAAACAAAGGAGGGGAGTCGCAGCCCCCCTGCCCTGGAGCGATTAATGGCCCTAGGGACCACATTTAAAGAATGACAAGAACTGAACAGCCTCAAGGCTAAGCAATCCGTAATCTTCATACCCTCTGATAAGAGTGGTAACATCATCATAATGAACAAGGATCAATATGAACAGGGAAGTGTACAGACAGTTCAATATCAAGGACCATTATGTGAAACTCAATAACAATCCAACAGGTGAACATCAAATACAATATTACAGCATGTTGAAGAAATGGCTTGAATTAGGTCTCATGCAGTTTGAGGAATATGTATATCTTAAGGTCGACCATTCAATGAATCCTGTGATTTATTTTCCACCAAAAATACACAAAGACAGGAACAACCCTCCAGGAAGACCCATTGTCAGCATGGTTGGTTCCCTACGCGAAAATATATTGAGATTCCTTGACCTCTTTCTATGCAAATATGTCACCAGCTTGTTATCGTATATTCAAGACACAAATGATGAGGGGAAAACATGGTGGCTGGCTAATGGCGGATCGTGGGTGTCCCGGTCTTGTGAGGTGATCTGATGCGAAGTTAACAGGATTTAATCTGTGATTGAGCCAAAACACTTACGTTGGTTTTGGAGCGTTTCCGGAGTTTCATCAGCTTTTCGGAGGCTGGAAGCACCCATAGCCGAGTCTGGAGCAGCAAGGCGGGAGTCGGAGTCTATGAGCACGGCAGAGCAGCCGTGGACGAGAGCGGCACTGGAGTTATGGAGGGGGCGTCGAACTGCTGCTAGGGTCCTCTTTCGAGACAGTGGACGAGGAGGAAGTAAGCTGAGTGAATCCAGTGAGGAACGCGCTGGCAAGAGCAGAGTGGAGCAGTCCTTGTGTGCTGGAAATACAGAGGTACAGTCTGACTCCTTTTTCCAATCTGCCCAGGAGGAAGGGAGTTAGTGGAAAGAGCCAGAGTAAAGATAAGGGTAAGAAAGCAGCTGTGAAGGCTGATAGTGGCTGCAGTGCGGGTGAGGCGGTTGGGCAACCTAGAGGGGCCACACGATATACACTGAGAAGTGTGGTGAGAGCGGGCACGGCAGAGTTCCTGGAGCGGGTGGATTTTTCACCCAAGTCTGGACAGGAATAAGGGGCAAAGAAGGAGGAGGTGAAGTTGCTGAATTCTAGAGGTAGACGGTGTACTAAAGAGACCAAGGTGCATAACAAGTTGGCAAGAGGGGGTTCTTTGGAGCGTAAGATTAAGGTGACGTCCTCTCTTAGGACGTACTTTAAGGTGCTTCCGAAAACCCTGGTGTTAAGGAATAATCCCATGTCAGTAGCAGCAGAGCCCTAACAAAAGCAAAAGCATAGCGGCCAATTAGGAGTTGGGGGGAGCCCAGAGGGTACATTCAATTTGGGTGATTGGTCCGCACATTTGAGCCCGAATAGATTTCAAGTGCTATCTGTGGAAATGGGGGAGGTAGTGGGATGAGGGTATTTTAAATGACCCAGAGGGCAGTTTAAAGCACGCAACAGAGTCTCTTTTGGATGAAGGAGGGAAGTCGCAAACTTTGAAGGAGGTACAAAGTGGTTTAGAGCCTGAGAAAGACACTAGGTTGGAGCAAGATGCTTCAGAGGATGGGGAAAAAGCCTGGGGAGTAGGGATCCATCCATAAGTATGTTGGTCAAATCCCTTACCCTTGAGATGCGAGGAAGATTCGAGACTTCAGAGTTAAATCAGAAGAGCAACAGGTCCGCATGCTAGGTGTTAGAGAAAAAGATGGATGATTTGAGTGGAAGAACATTGGCACTAGAAGCCGAAGTTAGGGATCTTAAGGGGGAGATACAGGTGAACAGGAAAGAGATTGAAGGGCTCAGAGCCAGGGGGAAAGAGTATGAAGAAAGAGTAGAAAGGTTAGAGAACTTTCAAAGGAGGAACAATTTAAAGGTTTTAAAAGTTCCTGAGGGTAAGGAAGGAGCGGATATTAAAACCTTTGTGATTCAGCTTTTGAGAAGAGAGCCTCAGCTGGAAGAGACTGTGGAAGAAATTGCTAAAGACATCCAGAGGATACATAGAGATCCTTTTAGCTTAAATATAAATAGATCTAAACCTAGGAGAATTTTAGTAAATTTCCTGATGTATACCTTGAAGGAGAAGATCTTAGATCTGAGTAAGAATTGAAGTTAGATCAGATTTGTTGGTGGTAACAGCTAATAGGCAATGGGAGCTGGGGAAAAAAATTGAGCCACTAAAGAAGTTGGGTGCGTCGGTTCAGTTGAAGTTCCCGGCTTTTACTCAAAGTGATGCTAAATAATAGGATGCACTCCTCCCGCTTCGTTGAGGAGGTTGACAGCTTTATTGAACAGCTCGGGCGGGGAATAATTAAAATGTTATACCTTTGGAAGTGGTAGGATGGGTCTCTCTTCCGTTTAAACGGTATCCCTGTTTAGTTATTTCTCAAATTCACATTAGGGTGGTATAGGTGCTTAGGTAGAAGCGCAGCACACCGAGGGGTTACTCAAAGGGCGTTTGCCATGGGAAGTTGATTAGGGTTTTCCAAGGAAGGGAGGGTGGGGTCTGGGTTGCACAGGGAGGAGGGTTCAGGGGGAAAAAATATTTTAAAAATGCCTCATTTGTCCGGTTTTGACTAATGGTTTGTGGGTTGAGAGGTTGTTTAGGAGATGACAGGGAATAGAATAAAGGAGCTGAAAGTCTTGTCATGGAATGTAAACAGTCTTCGGGTGAAGAGTAGGAGAGACAAGATAATGCAATACTTGAAGGACTCGCCCGCACAAATCATTATTCTTTAAGAGACACATTTGATGGAGGAGGAGAGCAGGATGATCTTTAAGAAGCAGAGATGGGTAGCACATGCACTTTTTATGAGGCAGACAGCAGTTACCAAGGGGGTTGCATTATTAGTCAAGCATGGTCTGAATATTTTAATAGAAGAAAATGCTTTGAGTGTTACAGCTTATCCACTGGGAAGGTCTGAAATCGAAACGGTTCACTCTCTCGGGCGGAGTCCCGCAGGGCTCGGCCCTTTCCCCCACCCTTTTTAACATCTATGTAACCCATTGGCTAGACTGATCAAGAGTCATGGCCTAGTGCTCTTGTCCTACGCCGACGACACACAACTACTGGTGTCAGTTACCCAAAAGGACAATATGCCAGCCGAGCGATTTCGCAACTGTCTCTCCTCCGTAATGTCATGGATGAGGGTTAATTTTTTAAAGCTTAATACCCAAAAAACTGAGGTCCTCGAGTTCGGAAATAAACCCTCCATATGGAACCAATGCTGGTGGCCCCTGGAGGCTAGTTTATGCCCCTCGCCAGTTACCAAGGCTAGAAATCTTGTTTTCTCCTCGACGGTGGGCTCACCTGTGCCCCCAAAATCAACCAAGTGGTTTCCGCATGTTTCTTTACACTTAAAATTCTTTACAAAATTCTTCCTTTTATCCCACCTTCCCTCAGGAAAACTGTAGTGGGTGCTCTTATTCTATCTAGGATAGATTATTGTAACGCAATTTACTTGGGCTCGGGGGTAAGACAGCTGACCAAACTTCAATCTCTTCAAAACGCTGCCCGAGTTCTATGTGGCCTTCCCAAACACCATCCTACCTCTGCGAGCATCAAAGCACTTCACTGGCTCCGGTAAGACGCCGGGTTAAATTCAAGGCCCTCTGCCTTGTACACAAAGCCTTCTATGGACGCGGGGCCGAAGATGTTCAATCTCTATTCCCCCGCTACATTCCAGCGCTTTGTCTACAGTCTTCAGACGTAGGGCTGGTCCATCCTCCCAAAATCAAGAGGGCAAGATGGGGTGGTAAACTTTTCTCATTCCTGGCAGCCAAAACTTTGGAACGCCCTCCCTGCCTCCCTCCGTCTTCAGCCCTCACGCTCCATCTTGAGAAAGGCCATAAAAACCAGGCTTTTCCTACAAGGCTAACCTCGGTGTTCTCCCAGATTCGGTTACCTAGCGCCAAGACGCCTCGGCATAAGTGCGCTCTATAAATACAATCAGTCAGTCAGTCAGTCAGTCAGTCAGGAAGATGACTAATAGCTAAGTTAAGAGTTCTTGGGCAGATCTTTACCCTGGTGGGCTATTATGGTCCGAATCAAGATGACACAGGTCTGTTGGATGAATTAGCAAATGAGCTTTTGAGTTTCCCTTGTCAGATTATTATGGCAGGGGACTTTAATACAGTTCTGGACCACAAATTAGATAGATCTATGAATAGTAGAGCAGCAGTAAACCCCAAGATGTCAGATAGGGTGAGATGGTTGATGGTGCAGTGGGGTCTCTGCGATATATGGAGATGTAAAGCGGGCTCCCATATGGGTTTCACATATTATAATAAAAACTATAAACATAAGTCTCTGATAGAATATTTCTTGGTGGACCGAGTTGTGAAGGATTTAGTTTTGGAGATTAAACATTTGGGGGTTCACTTATCAGATCATTCAGCTATCCTTCTTAGGTTGGGGTAGGAGAGGGGATCATGAGTTCAATATTGAGGCTGGATCGCACAATTTTGTTGGAAAATGAGACAGTGGAGACCCTGAAAGAGGAGACCAAGGATTATTTTTAGAAGAATCAAGGTTCAGCTAAAATCGGGATTATATGGGATGCCTACAAGGCCTATTTAAGAGGCCGATTAGGTACTTTGGCAGCAAGGAAAAGGCAAATTTATCATAGAAAGGTTTTGGAGTTAGAAGAACAGATTCGGAGTCTGGAAGAGGTTTTAATAACTTCAGGGAGCCAGGAAGGTAAGGAAAAGGAGATGGATGAAATATTAAACTTAAAAACTAGACTATCAAGAGTCTTGAGAGACAGAGTCAAGGAGAAATGGGAGTCCAGCCAGCTTGCGCATTTTGAATATGACGAGGGCTGTAGCAAGTTGTTAGCCTGGAAGGCAAAGACTGATCAGGGCAGGAGTTTGATTAAAGAAATAAGCCGTGAAGAATCAGGTGTGTTCCTTAGTGACAGTAGGGAAATTGCAGAAGCATTTTATAGACATTTTGGTAAAGTATATGAGGAAGACCTGGTCGTTACGGAGAGGGATGTGATGATCTGGTTGGAGCATATGGAGCCGTTATCAGAAGAGGTGATGGAGGTATTGAACAGAGAGATTTCTGCTGAAGAGTTGGAGGAGGTTATTAGAGGGGGCAAAAAGGGAAAGGCTCCAGGGTCAGATGGCCTTCCGGTGGAGGTGTATAAAACTTTGGCTAGCGCTATAATACCTGTGTTGAGGCAGCTTTTCAATGCCATCTTTCTATCAGACTTTGCCATGCCAGATTCTTGGAAAGAGGCCAATATAACCTTGATTCCCATGCCTGGAAAGTCACCAAAAACGCCAACCTTAGACTTTTTGCTAAGGTTATAGCAGGGAGGAAGATCAGAAGGGCTGTCTAAATTTGGCTCAGGAGGAGTGGTGGCGTGGCCTAAGTGCGGCAGTCCAAATGAAGATGATCTACATATGTTTTTGCACTGCCCGAGGATCCAGTCCTTCTGGAAGGGTGTGAGTAACTGCCTGTTGAGTGTTTTAAATCTGCAGATCAAGGTAAGTGTTGAGCTGGTCATATTTGGAAGACTAGATCTGCAAGGTAAAGTTACAAAGGATAGTGCAAAGTTGGTATTTTATGCTGTGCTGTTGGCCCGTAGAGAGTTATGTAAATTATGGGTCTCTTCAGCCTCCCCCATGGAGGGTGGCTGGATACAATCAATGACATTTATTGCAAAGTTGGACATATCGGATCAGATAAAAAAGAGATATCAATTTCGGACTCCTTTCTTGTCCTGGTGTGGTTGAAAGTTGGGGCATTTTGGAAAAATAAGTCAAATAAGTCTAATGATTAAGCCTTCATCTGCTTTAGCTGGTTATATTTCCTTTCCTGTGTAAGCAGGAGGATAAGGGACTGGGTCTCCGGTTGGTTATGGAAAAATGTCTCCCAGTAGAATCCGATGGCGCTCCGCTCTCTGGGGGGCTCTCCACGTACAATTATCCCCTTGTTTCCAGCAACCCAGGGTGGTTTCGTTACAAGAAGGGTGGTAACAAGGCAAATGAGGACTAAAAGAATCTAAGACACAAATGATTTTCTATCCAAAATTCACAATATTCCATGGCACAATACTTATCTCATAGTCACTATGGATGCCATGTTGCTCAATACATCCATCAAACACAAATATGGCATAGAGGCTTGTAAATAATTCTTAAGAGCTCGTCCCCTAAACTCCACTCAACACATTCAGATAATCATCACCATGTTGGAATACTCCCTCACTCATAATGTGTTTTTGTTCAACAACAAGGTCTAGCTCCACAAACAGGGAACTATCATTGATGCTTCATTTGTGTCCACATATGAAAATCTATATATGGGATGGTGGGGCAAGGAGGTGGCATGGTTGGGCACACATGTCCATCACATGAACAAAGCTGGACTTTGGGTGCCTTCGATTGATGACCTGTTTTTAATTTGGAATGGAGATGAAGCCCACTTGCCAAACATACATCCAGGAGCTGAACTGTAACACATACAATATCCAATTAACAGCTAAATGTGGCAGAACCATTCTAGAATTTTTGGATGTACTTCTGGATATTTAATTTGGAATGGAGATGAAGCCCACTTGCAAACATACATCCAGGAGCTGAACTGTGACACGCCCAATATCCAATTAACAGTTAAATGGACCAGAAACCATATCAAATGTTTGGATGTGCTTCTGGATGTCGAAGATGGAGTTGTCAATACACAGATTATCCAAAAGATACGGACTGCAATTCTATTCTCCACGGCAATAGTGGGCCTCCCAAAGCACTCAAATAGAGCATTCCAGACAGCCAACTTCTGAGAGCCCGCAGGATATGCTCCTCTGATATCAATTTCCAAATTGAGGCTAAAACCATGACGGACAGATTTCTTGAGAGGGGATATTCCCTAAAGGTTTTTAAAAAGGCCTATCAAAGAGTGTTGTCCAGGAACAGAGATCAACTATTATTCGGCAGTGGGCGTAACAAAGTTCATGACTTAGATTCAGCAAGTGGCACTGATCCAGAACAGTCCCAGATCCGCTACTTTTTTAAATACGGCAAACACAAGGGGATGATGGACGGAGCACTGAAACTGTTCAGACACTCACCCCCAGTCACAGATCTGGGTTTATTCCATCATCGTTCTTTAGCTCACTTTGCTACCCAAGTTCAGACTCTGCTATATGCAAATTAGTCTTGGCCCTGTGCCTCATGGGAACAGTCCAGCCCAAATTGCCAAGCCAGGTCTTCCCAAGACCGGAAACAATCATCCTGGGACTGGTTTCAGGGTAACACCCCTCATCAGCCAGGCTAGCTTGAATCCAGTGGCAATGCACACCAATTGATAAGAACTGTGCTCACCCGAAATGAGCATATTAAAATAAAAATAGGCTACTGACCATCAATCAAAAGGTAAAATCTTTGTGAGATATTTTATCCAGAAGTATAGTCATTGGTGATGACTTGTCGAATTAGTTGACCAAGCGGTGTGTGGGATTTTCGTGCTATGAACAGTGCCTGTGCCTGTGCACCTGTAATCAACAGAAACATGTTTGAGACATTTGAGGGAACAACTCATCAAATAACCAAGAGAATTAATTGCAACACAGAATTTGTGGTCTATGTCCTCAAATGTAACTGTAAAATGAGACACGTGGGAACTATAATTAACTAGGGCCTTAAAGAATCGTGACAGGAAGTATCTAATGTCCAAACATTTTTGGGATGTACACCAAGGGAATCCCAGTTATTTTAAATATTATGGGATTAAACATATCAAAGCACATCCCCGTAGGGGAAACAGTGAACTTGAATTAGTGAGATTTGAGTAACAAATAATCATCTCGCTGGGCACAGAGAAACCCTGGGGTCACAACTTTATTCCTGAGTTGCATGTTCATATCTGATGTACTTGGTTCCTCTCTCTGCAAACATTGATGTTGGACTATGCTTCTCACTGCCCCCTGTTTTAATTATTTATTTGTCGACCCTCTTGATGTGATTCTATGAATTTAAAATCACATGATGTTTGCATTGTAATTTCCCCATTTTGGTAATGTAGTAACAGTTCTTGGTTGAATATAAGATCTATCACTTTACACACGTAGAAAGTAGGGTGTCTCAATAGATACGTATTACAAATCATGGGGCATATTAGCAAGGACTTGCAATAATTATCGCAAAGCGCGTTTAGCACTGTTTTTTTTTATCGCCGGCTATCGCTGGATTTTATCGCAGAGATAACGCGTTATCATCAACGTTTATCTCAAAGGAGATATTAAATCCAGCGATAGCGGCGAATCTCAACAATAAAGTGAGATATCCAGTGATAAAAATCCCATCGCTAATGGATATCTTGCTAATAGGCAGGTGAGGACTTAGCCGTAGAATCCACCTCCCATTGACTATAATGGGTAAGTCAGGTTTCTACCAGGTGTAAAATCTAAGCGATAAACGCTGTTAGCGTGCATTTTTTTATCACTTTGCGGGCCTTGTTAATAGGCGGACGGTGTTTGCGACTGCTTTCAGTCACTTTCAAGTTGGGAACGCCTCCTTTACATGTCATTCGCGATAAATATCGCTGACATGCAAAGCGGCACCTATAACGGTCGCTTTTGCCATAAAGCTGTCGCTAACAGCTGTTAGAGACAGCTTGCTGATAGGGCGGTAAAAATATCGGCGCTTTAGCGGCAAAAAATTCAGGTAAAGCGGCGATACTGCCCTTGCTAATATGCCCCCTTGTTTTTAACCACCAAGCGCACCACATTTTTCACAATTTATAAGATAGAAGATGGGCTCTCTCTTGCACAATATTGACATGTTGCAGGCTTCAAATGACCATCTGTATCGGATACCCCATGTTTTGCATCTTTTGATGTACAACAAAGGCCAGACTCACATAGCCCACTGATTATCCTCATTTGGTTCATTTACAGGATATGACCAGGGACATGTATTGAGTAAGACACATTTGTTCACAACCATATGGGCGACCATGGAGATGCATGAAATTGAGATATCAAAAAAAGAGCTTTATTTGATTTCAAAATGTGATAACCATAAAAGCAAGCACAGTTAAAATAAATTCATATATTCCTATATAAAAATAGATCATAAAAACTTATGGAAGAAGAAAATGTGCACAATTTAAAAAAAACTGAAGTTGGATTTTCAAATACATCATGGATGATCATATGGCAATTTTATCATAAAAGGTGTATACAGTGTTTCTTTCTCTCTTTACACCACCTAAAAATAATGTAGCAATAAAATGAATAAAAAGGCAATTTTCAGGTGCATTATTCATATTCATATACCAATTTGTTGTACAGAGATAAAGTGTTCCTTTCTCTTATGGTACCACTAATGAATACTGAAGCAGCAGAACAAATAAGATCAGACTCGAGGCTTAATAAAAACATATAGGCTTCCTGATGTACTAACAAATTCTTGGATTGGAGTACCGGGCACAGTAAGCGTTTCCTAAGAACATGATAAAATTTACAAAACAAGATAAAGTGCATTGTTGTCTGGTAAGAGACACCATCACCTCTGCATCTAGGGAGTTGGTTTGACCATGCATCTCTTTTTGGGAAAGCTATAAGATGATGTGCTTTGCCAAATCGAAACCTTGTTAAATAAAATCTTTTTTGGACCTCAGGGACCATTACGAGATAGCCCTGCAGCCCAGGTTGCATGGGTCCCTCAGAGTATGTCATTACTGAGACTTTCTGCCTTTCCTTGGTTTCTCTTATGTCAGTTAACTTGTTCATAAAAATGGCTCTAATTTCATTTTTTCCATACTTTAAGGTGTTGGATGGTTGTTTAACTTTAAATCCACATCTATTACCTGTATTAGTATATCAACCTGAGCAAAGCAAGGAATTTCTTAAAATTCTCAATCCTGAGATATCATAATTAGAGGCCTGTGAGGCCAGGCAATGTCAAAATATAAGGAGGGAGGCCCCGTGGCCTCCTGCCAAAAGCCTTTTACGTCCCTGGCGTCTTTCACCTCCCCAAGGCTTGGTTGTAAAATAAAGAGGGGGGCTGCACAGACGCCCCTCCTTACTTTAAAATTGCCTCGAAGATCACCACTTCCCCGGGGCAACTGTCATTTTTCAAAGCTGGAATGGGACTGCTTGCCCCCACTCCTGAGCCATATTTGGCCCCGGGGACAACACCGGGGACATCGCAACATTTTTAACTGGAAGGCGGACCGCATCCCGGGCCATTTTTGTCCATTTTTGGCCGCGGGCACCACCACCTCCCTGAGGCTGTCTATAAAATAACAAAGGAGAAGGGCCACGTACCCCCTTACTGGAGCCATTAATGGCCCTGTGGAACCCCACCCCCCAGGGCCTGATCTTCATGTCCCAGGATGCCCATAGCTGTTTGCTCTCGCTTGGCAGGAGCTTTGACAGCCTGCACCAAGCGAGAGAAACCAGTAAGTCTACTCCTAGGAGGCAGGAGCAGGAAAACTGCTCCCGGCTGCTGTGAGTGAACTTTTTATCCAGGAAAACAGATGCAAAAAATTGCTACCACACACAGGGAGCAGCATTTTGTGATCCTCCAGGTGTGTGGTACCAATGGTGGAAGGGATTGAGGGGGCATGGAGGATGCTTCGCAGTCCTCAACTGCGCATCGTGGGTGCCTAGTGTGGGCTCCAGGGCAACCAGCATCAAGTGACTGGGCCTTGGGGTCCCCAGGACCAAAATCAGCCTGGGAAGGGGGACCGCGCGGCCCCCTTCCCCATACTATTGAAGCGCAGTCTGTAGTGACTGTGATGAGTGGGTTCTTTCTTAACCTCTCCTGGTGAGAGCAGAGTCCATGGTTCTTCCTTTAAATTACTATAGGTATGCAAATGTGCAAATCACTTGGAAGCTCCACCTGCACGGTAGCACTTACTAATTAACCAGTAGAAATTACTCCAATTGGGTAGCCATTTTTAGGCAAAACTGTGGGCTCTTGTTGGATAAAGGGACAGTTGAGGTTCCGTTCTGGCCCAGTCACTCACACAGCTACTGACACATTCACTCAGACACTCATACACCCTTTCATACACCCATTCAGCCACTCTCACATCCACTCACAGACCCATACAGCCACTCACACACCCACAGTCACTCACCTACCCACCTATCACTCAGACACCTACTCAAACACCCATAAAGTCACTCAGACACCCACATAACCACTCAGACACCCGCTCACAGGCTCATGCAGCCACTTATAAACCCACTCACACACCCACACAGCTACTCACACACCCAATCTCAGACCCATAGTCATTCACACACCCACTAACTGACTCAAATTCATTCAAACACACTCAAACTACTCACACACCCACTCATACACTCATACAGATACTCACATACAACTCACAGACCCGTACAGCCACTCACACACCCAGTCACTGACCCATACAGTCTCTCACATACCCACTCTCGAAGGTAACAGGTTACATTTAGGAAATAAAATGTAAAAAACCCTAGAAATTCACTGAAAAAACTAAAGGTTACGGGGACGTTACCATAAGTAAATAGAATTTTAAAAACTTCAAAATTGACTAAAGAACCAAAAGTTAGAGGGACATTATAGTTATGTTTAGATTCTACACACACAAAACCATAGAAATTCAGCAGTTATAGTTATAGTTTTAGAGTTATCTCAAGTAACCATAACTCATACCCTGAGTTAATTATATAAAATAAATATTGCTCAATGTCCCCCGCAACCTCAACACCTAGCAGGTCGAGGAGGCTCTGCTCTCAGGCAATGATGTTGGTCCAGTGATGGATCAACTGTTGCTCTGTGCGCTGCACCCCTGTGCTGCACTCTCCTCCAGAGCAGACAACGCTCCCGCAGGGCGTAACGTTTGCCGTGCCTGCTGCCAATATGCAGGGTAGTTGGCACTGTACCCAAAAGACGAGTGCAGCCACATCCACCTCCTTGAAAGTGGGTCGGGCTGCACCCCTTCACATAGGTGACGCCCACAGGGGGTGCGGGTGGCACTGTCATTACTGCTGCCTGCTTCTGCCGTAGCTGAAAATGGAAGGAACAAGTGAAGAAGGAGGACAGAAGAAAAGGAAAACATAAAGCAAAGTACAAAAACGTTGCGAAAACACAGACAGAAACGTAAAATATACACACAGAAAGACAGACACTGATAAAAATAAGTAAATGACAGGTTGGGTCAAGATAGGGGTGATCAGATGGAGGAGGATTGGGTAGGATTAGAAACACGTCATGAGGAGCAGCAGAAGCAGGTAAAAACTAAATAGTCATGCCCATGTGCAGCTCATGGGGCTGTTTGCAGTGATTTTCAGTGCGTAATGAACAAAACAGCATGACCAGCAGGAATTGCATTTTCCACCTGTTGGTGGCATTCCGCTGAGTTTTTTGGTAACTCTGCGGAATTCCACAGTGTGAAATTCCACAAGTTCCACACAGGCCTAATGTTAACCCTGGCCCTACCCCACTTCATCATCAGTTTTAATGAGCAGTGATCCAAAAGGGTGCATGATAGGTACTCTACTCCTCCCAACATCGAGCTCAGTGTTTCTGTACATAAGAATAAATCCAGTCTGGTGTGTAAATCATGTACAGGAGACTAAAATGAGTATTCTATGTGGGTTATTTGTAGTATTTGTCAAATATCATGACCTCTCTTACTGTCCATCCACTGTTGGAATACTGTGTCACTGTGTGGCAAGGCACCCCAATTAGTAGGGATATGGATCTCTCTCTGTTCATGTCTGGGACACAGTTAAAGTCTCCCCCCCAACAGACAGGGGGAATGCGGTTTACACAGGAGTGCCGGAGTTAGCCTATCCAGTAAATCAGATATGCAGTTCATATATCGCTGTGAGAGCCAATAGGGCCCCATCCAAACGGCTCTTGACAACCACAAATCTGCCCTCTAGGTCAGTTCTTAGGGGCATATTCACAAGGCACAATCGCCGAATTAAAGGCACTTTATCGCAGCCAAAGTTGTGATAAATTTACCTCCCCATTCACAAGCTGGTGCTAACAGCCCACAGCACCAGTTTACTCGCGATAGCAGCCGCAAAAAACATCCCCACAGAGGCCCCCCGCAACTATCGCTAATGAGATGCAGAGTGGGCGTTCCCGTGCCAAAAGCCGTGACAACATCACACCTCAAAATTCTCAACAACCAGCCAGATCTGTGATAAAAACACAAAACAGGTGATAAGGTGCGTTAGCACCAGAAAATCTACACCTGCTCTGACTTGGTGTAAATTTGGATGGCAGCCTGCACCACAAAAGGGAGCGCAGCCCAGGGCCACATCAGATGGGCAACAGATGGCATGGAGCCACCCATCATGCGGCCCGGACACCCAAGAGGGTCACATCACCCACCGACACCACCCCAGGACCACAACCCACACCCGGAACACCACCCCCAGACCACCACAGATGCAGCTCAGACAAATACAGCGGACCTCCAGGAAGTGTACCAGCCACACAGACCCACCCTCTGACAATGTCAACATCCACCACAGGCTGAAAGGGACAACCATCCCACGCATCCCGAACATCATCGCCTAACAGTCCTACGGCACCAACACAGCGGACAACCAACATTCCACCCCACACCAAGCTGCTGGCTTGGCTGCACCTGTTGGCCCCTGGCAGCCCCCAACCAACACCCACCAGAGTTGGAGGAGTCTCGCAGCCAGCCACATCCAAGTCCCTCACACCTGTCCTGGACATCACCATCACCCTGGTACCCTAGTCCCCATACATCCAACACAATGCGCAGTTCACGCTGGAAACCAAGCAAGGACCATACGCCATAGCAGGATGTATGCACGTGTTGGGGGCAATCCACAGCACAAATGTCCTACCTGTGCCCCCTGGTGTCACAGCACACAATCACCACAACAGAAAGCACAAGTCCCACCCCAATGTGCAGGCAACAACAGAACATCGTGGAACCTCCAACAATGTCGCCTTCAAATACACAGCCAGTGTGCATGATTCCTTCATCCTCCGACCGTCCATCATCAACCAGTGTACCCAGGATGGCAACAAGGGAAATACACAGCCCCTTGACAAGTTCCAAATGAACACCCCACTCACCTCAACTCCACAACCATGCAAATCACAACTCTGGCAATGCACACATCACAAAATCACAACCAACATGCACAACAACTTGCCCACCCACCAGACACGACAGAACAACTCACAATGGTTACCTGGCCAAGCCATGAACATGAGCCATCAATGGCATGGCACCTCAGCCACACAACAGCCGAATGTGGGGAGAGGTGGCAAACAGGCATGTGTGAAGGATGCAGTAGTACCATGATTGGGAAAGTACACAATGCCAAGCGTGGCGGAGATGTGCTGGACAGACCACAGTATACACCACACACCCATATCCATGGCAACATACACCTCTGGTGTATGAAGTGTAGTGGACAGTGGATGCAACCATGTCACCACAGCCAGTGGGGGACCTCATGGAAATCTTACCTGTTATGCCCCTCCCTAAGCGTGACCGGAGTGGGATGGCCCGGCGTACGCCATGCCAGTAGTAGGGGTGTGAATGAGAAGCACGTAGCCCTGGGCGTGGTCCTCTTCCGGAAAGCCCAACGTCTCTGCCAGGGCGGTGCCTCTCACCCGCCACGAGGCTTACGCCGTCCTCTTGAGCGGAGTTGCCTGCGATGCTGTGCGCCTGCGGGACCCCGGCACGCTGGACCACGAACCTGTCAGGCCCGCCCCAGCGCAGTCAGGCCTCACTGATCACCTGCCAACACCAGCGTGTGTCAAGGAGGGCCCACCACATTCCGAAACAAGCTCCAGGCCTTGGCAGCCTCCTCAGACCATCACAGTCTGCACGACACAGGCTCGCATTAGTCCTTTTTCGTTGATGAACTCTACTGCCACCTCAGGCCTACTCTTCGGCCCAGTAGGTCCCATATGTGAAACTGTGTCCTGAGTCATGAATGACAATGACCCCAAATCCAGGCCAGCGGCAACAGCAACAGGCCCCACCCGATTAATGAGGCATAGTTTCATAGGGGCTTCTTGCGACATGTGGTGCCACTAACCCTGTTCAATGCCAGCTGGTGATAGGTGGATGAGGGACCAGGACTACCCTGCGGACCCGTAGGTCCCACATCCAGCACCTGGGTACAAATCACGAATGGCAGAGTCTGCACCAGTGGTCGCACAGAGAGGAGTAAGAGGAAGATGCGGCTTAGTCCGGACGAAACCTGGGTCACATAAGCTGAGGTGTCCATACACGTGGTGCCACTGAACCTGAACTATGCCGGCCGATGGGGCCATCCAACCTCTGCCAGCGACACTCGGTGAATGGACCGTGCTGACCGCTGCCTCAGGCCTACACCACAGTCAGGTAGGTCACACATTTGGAACTGAGTCTTGATTACACCATGGCAGTGAACACCATTTAAGGCATAGTACAAGTCACTATACCCCCTTTGATGTGGTGCCAACAAGTCTGTGCATGGCATCACAGCCACACATGTCTGTGGGCCTGCGCAGACTACTGCCCTCGGCCTATGCTGCGCATGAGTGGGTCACAGATTTGGAACTGAACATCGGTTATTCAAAAGGCAGAATACATGTCAACGCACGCACGGAGAGGCGTAAGAGGATGATGCGTTGCAGTCCGGAGGGAACAGTATCATCGTTACGGAGGTGATCGAACCCTACTGACAACTGCCCTGGTGTCACTAACTCTGTGCCTCGCCAGCCAATGACACGTGGCTGTGGGCCACTGCTGACCGCTGCCTCTGGCCTACACTGCGGTCCAATAGGTCACAGTCTTGATTTGGCAATGGTGGAGTTCATGTCACTGTACCGGCATCCTCACAGACTGTATCCCCGCTCAGCACCTGTGTCACTAAGTCTGTTACCCGACATTCATGGACACTCTCTGGTCATACATTGGTGGTGTCTGAGTCTATGGCCTAGGGGCTGTTTTCATCCTCATGTAACTGATACTGAATTGGTGGTGAAAACGAGGTTGGTGCTTTCCACTCCTCCATTTGCTGCTGCCTGATGACACCAGACCTTCTGCATCCTGCCCTGGAGGACACCTTCCTCTGTCCCCCACAAGCCACATTCACCTTGGACATAGATGAGGACCCGCCCACTGTGCATGGACCTACCACAGTGCACCGCCAATCACTGTTCAGTGGGAGGATGCCTGTGCCGGCCACAGTGCATCCGGGGCCACTAACTCTGTGCTGCTTAGGTCTGGGACCCCTTCTTCTGATATATTGGATGACCTCTGTGACAGTGGTCTTGGGGTCATCAACGCCATGTCTGTGGCCCTGCGCTGTCTGCAGCCTCCGGCCTTAACTGCGGGCCACCAGGGCCCACACATGGATTCGGGTCCTGACCGGCCCAGACATCGCATCACCGCAGGAGGCACACGCCACCACTGCAAGGACCACCTCCAACCGCCATCTGCCAGAGTTGATACGGTGGTCCTGACAGACCTACAGAGTTGCTCAGACCTGTCGTGGATGCGATCATCAGCCTGATACCCTGCTCAGCACTCCAGGTGCCAGTGACTCAGTGCACCGCAAGCCAATGTCCGTTAGTGATTGAGTTTAGTGCTGTGGAGATATTGCGCATCTATGTTACCTCATGCAGTGTGGAAGACCTGGGAATGTGATAGGGAAGATGTGTCAAGTGTGCGTACGGGAGATAGCACAGACAATGGGAGGGCAGGAGGCAACATCCCCAAGGCAGGAATGCAGACTGGAGGTGGTAGTCAAGCTACACACCCGGAACCATTACTGGGTATTGCGCTGTGGACTGCGGATGCAACTGTCACCTCAGGCAGTGTGGGAGACCTGGGACGTTGATGAGGAAGTTGATGCAGGTGTAACACACCCCACTGCAACTGCATCAGGACTAACCCGAAGGGACACAATCCTAGCAATTCCTTCAGTGCCCCTACCTCAGTCCACTGCAACTCACGGAACCTCCTGACTGAATATTGGGGGACCTCTGTCCTTACTCTGGCTCCCACCATGTTGCTGTGCAGTTAACTCTGTTATGCATGTGTTTTCTGTTTCTGTTGCACTGGTGTCCAATGTTCAAGTTGTTTCCAGCACCAAGCACCGTGCGGACTGACTTACACTCACCCCACACACATCCAGCACAGGCGTCACTGTACATGTGGACTTGCCATTAAAGGGGCCGGGCACACGTGCCCGTAACCAGTTCGATATGATATCTACGTGTGTCCCTGTGGTCTTGTTGTATGCATGAGGGCACAGTGTGCAGTGTACATCGGAAGCAGACATGTCACCGCAGGCAGCGGGTTGGAGCTTGGACATGTAGCTTTGTCGTCACCCACTCAATTCGTAAGGGGAGTGGCCAGGGCCGTCGTACGCCATGCCAACATGGGTGTGTGACTGCTATTTGCGCGCCCCTGGGCGTGATTCTGTACTGTGAATGTGCATTTGCATGTGTCTCTATGGCAGTGTGGGTCTCCTTTGTGGGGTGTGGGTGGTCCGTGAGGGTGATAGACACCAACGTATGTGTTCTATCTCACCTTCCATGGGTTCGGCACCCACCCCCACCTGTTGGGCCACCTCCTTTTGGCGTGATGACACATGACATTGGGGTGCCATGTGTGGGTGGGTGAAGTGTCATGTGCCAGCTGTGCTTGCATGTGCTTCCTGCTGTGTGGTCTGTTGCAGGGGCTGTGTTCTCCTCTGAGTAGCTTGTCTGCCCTGGTCCTTGTGGTGGTTTGCGTGAGATATCCATGGGCTGTTGTTGGGCGTCGGTGTCGACGGTGTGGTGGTCCTCTCCGGCATCACAGATGTGTTGTCTTCTGTGCTTTGCTGGAGGAGTTGTGTGCCCCTCTGCAATGTGAAGGGGAGATGCATGTTGGTGCATTGTTCTGGGTTACATTGTGACTGTGAGATGCTGGATTCTTCTGCGGGACAGTGTAGATTTGGACTACATGATGGATGTGAGGTCGTAAGCGTACATTTCCATTTCACAGTTTCCTGCTCTGTCAGATGTGGTAGGCATGTTTCTGTGCATGTGCGGAGCCAGTTGTGTCCTCTGTTCTGCAGTGTCGGCTGTGCTCATTGTACCACGTTGTCGTCGATGTGGGTGTGCTGTTCTTGCTATGTGTGTGCGCTGCAGTGTGCCAAGAAGTGTGGCTCAATGATTAGAGCGGCAGACCCTGATGCAGAGATCTAGCCCGGGACCAGGGTTCAATTCCCCGCCTCGGCGGGTCTTGGGCTAAAAAATTCCACGGACCTGATAATTCTTGCCTCGGTGCCATTCCAATCATGGAGTCCCACTCTGCAACTCTGGGCAATAGCTTGCTTAATCTCCACAACGGCCCCCACAACGCTAAGGATGCCTGGCCTCCACCTTAGGGGTGCCCAGGAGTGGACGCCTCACAGGGAAAGCCAGGATGGGTTCCACAGCGTTATTCGTACAAGCGCCTTGAGACCCTTGCGGGTGAATAGTGCGCTATACAAGTATCAATTTACAAGGGGATGTGGGACATGATGCTGGGTAATTGTGCCCATCTTCATTACTTTTCCTGTTGATGTTGTCAGGTCCTCTCGAGCTGTGTCCGTACTCCCTACTCCTTGCACCATCTCCACACTGCTGACTGTGGCCTGGGTTTCCTCCAGCTCCTTCTGTGGCACTGGACTGCCACCTCCTGTCGCCGTTTCTGCCTTCCTGTTGGCAGCGGGTTTGTACCTGGTTTAGGTGGTCACGTCGTGCTGATGCCTCATGGCCTCCCCTGTTGACCTCCTTGACACTCCGGCTGCATTCACGGTAGTCTGCTTGTGGGTCAGTTACTGGTAGTCTTTTGTCACCTCCGTGAAGCTGCTTTTGTTTTCCTGCGGTCTGCACCCTGTCTTCCTCTCCCTTTTCTCCTTGGCCTTCCCCGAGCCCGTTGTTCCTTGCTGGTGGTCTGTGTGGGTTGTGGGGTTCGCGTTGTCCTCTGCGCTGGGTCAGGGTGCATCCATGTTGCTCCGAGCTTAGGCTTGTTTCTGGTGTGTTGTTTTTGTGGTTTCTATGGTGTATTTTCCCACAAGACACGTGGGATTTGCAGGCCTGTGGCTGGTTTTCGCTACTTTTTGTACCCCGATTGGCCTCATCGCATGAATTTTTGCGCTCCTGTTTCGCATTTTTGTGGCGTGGCGTTGATTTTGACGCTGACATTTGACATGTTATCTGGTGTCTATCGCATGCTACCGCATTGTTGTGAATTCCACGTTGACAAGGGGTTATATTCCCCTGATGGGCTGCGATATTGTCGCGTGATGCTACTCTTGCTGTAGTTATCACACGTTCTTGTGAATATACCCCTTAATGTATCCTGTACAAATGGCACCCCTGGAGAAATCCAGATCAGTACTCCCCTTGCGTATGCTAAGAATATAGTACCATAGAGCTATCCCCTACATCTCTTGTAGACTTTCTGTAGAGTAGTGTGTTTTAGGTGAGTCTCCAGTAAGTAAGCAATGTGTATATGATATTGGCGCAAATGTGTATATACCTTATGTAATTGTTTGGAGTTAGCCATTCACCTTATGTTCACTGTCAGGCGGTGAGAGGTCATTATTGGGCCTCATCGGGCATGCCTGGACAATTTACTGCCCCTGCCCCGCAGTCTGCGGTCTCCGATATGTCAATGTGTGAGCTGTCTTGATATCTCGTGTGTGCCTTTTTGATGCATAACAATGGAACCAAAAGTTCCCACGATAATTGGCAGTACCCTCAAAAGTACAAAAACATTTGTGTTAACATGCACACGTCTCCACTCTTGGCTGGAAGGCCAACGTGTGTCCAGTCATGTAAGTACAGCATATACATGCCTATTTCGTTAGCCATTAACTTAATACTCATGTCCAGTTCAGATATCAAGGGGGAGTGGCGGGGCACAATACTTGTACTGGCCAGTTGGCCCTGAGTCCAGGAATGTTATGTTGTGTTATAAGCATGTAAAGAGTGCACATACACCAAACGTTTTTTGGGCGCTAGAATAACAGAACCACCACACAGCGTTCTCAGTATTAGTCAAATGCCTGTTTCAATATCCATGTTTTTAAGAGCTGTCTACATCGGCGGGTGCAGAGTGTGCTGGATTCGCGGTTCCTGGCTTGGCACCAGGGGTTGTTGCTTGTTTGAGCAGAACCATTGCTCATGGGAGTCCCAGTCATTTAGAGGAGCAAGGCAGTCAGGTCCTCCGGGGTTTTTGAGGTTGCTGACCACTGGAGACGCCGGGGTTTAGCAGGAGCAGGTTCAAGGGTCGACAGGCCTGTATTTCTGGGGCCAAGTCAGTTGGTGTTGTCCTCTTGTTAGCAGCTGCACAGCAGGTCTTCTTTCTTCTTGTTCTTCTTCTTGTTTTGGAATCGGGATCTGAGGGAGGAAGGAAGGTTCAGTGTGACCCTAAATACTACATTTAGGGGCGTTACAGGTAGGTAAAGGTCAGGGACCAATGGGTCGCTTCCCTGGGGTGGGTACACCCCCTATCCTGCCACTATCCAGTGGAAGGGGGGCAGGAGCCTAGTCCTGATTGGGTAGGGCTCCCCATCCTCAAGATGGCGAGAGCCCGGAGTTGTGCTTCACCTCGCATCCCCCACCTGAGGGGTGGAGTTGGCAGAGGCTGGCACACCCCCTTTCTTCACTTGGGTTTTCCCGCCGAACTTCCCGCCAGAGTGGGGTCAGAACCGGTGGGGGCCAGTTGCTGAGTACAGCAAGTGGCCTGGAGAAGCTCACAAAGGCGGCGTGCCTTTGAAGCTTCCCCTGCCCATCCTGGGGGAGGAGGCCTAGCACCTCCCCCAGGATGTGCATTGTTGCAGACCCACGAGAGTGGATGCCTCTCTACCCAGGGGTCCAGCAACATGTCTGCTGGGTGGCAGCCTATGCAGCCTCTCAGTCAGGACACGGGTTGTTGGTTAGTTTCAGGGGGCAACTCTAAGTTGCCCTCTGTCGTGCATTTTACATTAAATCCCACACTGGCTTCAGTGTCGGTTATATGTGCTGAGAAGTTTGATATCAAACTTCTCAGTCTTCAGTGTAGCCATCATGGGGCTGTGGAGGTCATGATGACGATTTCCCAGCACCATATACTCTTAATGGCAGCACTGCACTTACAGTGCCCAGGAATAGACCTGGGTACTCTAGTGGTACAGGGCTCATGCACCTGTACCCACACCACTGGCATAGGGCACCCAGCTAGAGGGGTGACTGAGGTATGCCTGGGCAGTGTGTTTGTGGGCATGGCACATAGGGGTGTGTGCCATGTTGACTCTCTGTTTTGTTCTGCACCAAGACACTCAGATTGCAAGGGCGGTTTGTGTATGTCAGGGCACAGGGCCTCTAAGAGTGGCATAATAAGTGCTGCAGCCCTTAGGGGCCTTCTCTGGTCACAGGGCCCTGGGTACCTAGGGTACCATTTACCACAGGCTGACATGTGGCCAGAGATGCCAATTGGGTTTAGGCTTCAAAGCAGTTTTAGGGAAGGAACACAGGCCCTGGGCACCTGATTGGCAGGAGCCCAGGGCACACTCAGTCAAAGTACATCAGCAATTCAGCAAAAAGTGGGGGCATACCATGCAAGAAAGATGGCACTTTCCCACACTGTCCCAGACGACGAAACATGTGTTGGCTGGATTACTAAAAGAAGAAAATAAAGACCAAGAAAATCCATTTTGAAATGTGTTCTACTATATGATTGAAACAAGCTGTTAATTGATTTCAGTGTGTGCTTGGGCAGAGTGTTGACAAAGAACCTATTAAGCGCCAACCTTTGCCTGGAGGCGTCTTGGCTCTGCATGGGGCTTTAAAAGTGAGAAATGTACCTACTTTTCTTATTTTACACAATTGAAAGAAGCAAGATGATATTAAGGCACGTACTTGGGGTTTCATGGACAGGTTATTGTCAATAAAAACCCAGAGGCTCTTAACTGAACTCTTGGGCTGGGGCGGGCTGCCCATCGCTGCTGGCCTGAAAGTAGGATTCCACAAGTAAAGCTTGGTGCTGGTAATAATGATTTCCGTCTTGCATTTTGCATACACCAGCCAGCATATGTATAGATTGAAGAGCTGGGGAGACAGAGATGACCGCAGGGGCACTCCACAAGAGAGTTGGACCATGGGAGAGCTGAATGGGGGTAGGAGGAACAACTGACTTCGATCCAGTCTAGTGCAGTCTAGTGCTGAGCCCTGTAGGCCTGCAGCTCCAACACGGTCGATCAGATGTTCATGGTTGACCGTGTCAAAAGCCGGTGAATGGTTAAGAAGAACCGGTGCCTGAGGGTTGCACCTGTCTGCTTCCTCCATCATGTAATCCATGACAGAAAGGATAACTGCTTCAGTAGCATGAGCTGGTCGGAAGCCTGCTTGATGAGGGTCGAGGAAATGTGTGTCCTCTAGGAAGGAACCTAGGCAACTGGCCAAATGTGCCTCCAGAACCGTAGCTAAGTACGGTAGAAAGGATATAAGGGTGATAGTTTTTCAGCATGTGTGGGTCGTCCCCGACTTTCTTTAGTAGCGGGACCACTATTGCCTCTTCGAAGTAGTTGGGGAGCCCCCTTGACTCAGAGAGTTATTGAGAAGGGATAAGGCTGGGTCTGGAAAGAAGGATAACACTTCTTTTTGGACATTTGGAGCCCGACATTACTTTAGTGAGTGGGTCCAGGATGCGCACCCTGCTGATGGTTGGCCACTAAGACAGTATAAAACTGTTCCTGTCATTGATTGGGGTTGTTGCAGTGGAACGGCTAAGAGGTATACTGTCTCCGATCATTTTGATCTTATTTATAAAGAAAAGGTTGAGAGCGTCGCACAGAGTTTGTGTATGCGGGATCATTGCAGTCACTCAGTCAGGATGGGATCCTTTGGTGACGATTCCGAAGATTTCTTTAGATTTGTTAGTTGAGAATACGATTTTATCTGAGAAAAGGACAGATTTAGCATGGATGATGGATTTCTTATATTTTTTAAATGGAGTAGATAAACATCCTTTTTTCTGGGTGAATAATCCCTCTGCCAACTGCGTTCAACTGAACGAAGTTCAAGTTTAGAAGCTGTTAACTCTTCAGAAAATCATTCAGATGTGTTGTGTTGTCTAGTCAGTCTAGTTTTCCCCTTTGGAGCAGACCTCTGGTCTTCCCCCACCGCCTACTTTTTCCCCCGGCCAACTGGAGGGGTCTTAACTGACAGCTAAAAAGGAAAGATACAACCGTGGGTGGCAAGGTCTGCTCATCATATCGTTATTAACTAGTCTGGGTAGTTCCCGCACCAGTCATGCAGGACCCTCAGTTGTCCTTCTCCGAGCCTGTGTCACGATCCAACAAGAGAGCTGCAAATTGATTTTTGCTATGTTGGAGAAATTCAGCCTCCACCAGTGCCTGCTCCGTATCAGCCTGCTCAGGTGTGGGGTGTGCTCCTGATAGCCGTTGTCTCAAACGTTTCGTTCTCTGGGTCTCCCAGCTATTCTTCTGCAGGTCCTTGGGTGCTGGGGCCTCCAACACTTGTGATTGCCGCCAGGGCCACGCCTCTTGGGGAGCTGGAAGATGTGAAGCATCTCACCCTCAACTTCTACCAGTTTGTCAGTAAAAAAGGAGGGTGTATTTAGGCCCAACAGGTGTAAGTGTTGTGTAATGACCGTGTAAAAATGACTTTGTTGGGTTACTTCCGCGGTGTATCCTGGATACGCCATCATGATGCTATCCTCATACTGCCACAGGCCTTTTACCCTGAGCATTTGCAGAATTAAATATCTGTCCATGTGGTTGATCAAACAGGCAGTCACCGGTCGCGGTATGGACCCTGGTGGGGGAGGCCGCCATGGGACCTAGTGGGCCTTATAATCGAAAAAAATGTCAGGACTCTTTCTGCCAAAATAGTGCTCATCAGCCAGTGCTCAAGGAAAAGTTCCATGTTGCTCCCATCTGTACATTCCAAGAAGCCCATGAAGATGACATTATTGCGCCTTGAGCGCCCTTGTGCATCCTCTGTCCTCCTTTGCAGGGATATGATACCAGCCCTCGCGGTCTGCATTTGGGCCTGGACTTCTTTCAGTGTGTGGGCCATTGAGATGATCCCGGAATCCATATATCATCAAACTGTTCTGGCAATTTTCTATCATCTGCCTGGAGTATATTCACTTCCAAGGCTGCTGTTTTTATTTTGAAAGTGAGGTTTTGTTTTCAAGCACATGATGTAGAGTCAATCAAATTGCCCCAAGTATTGACTCAAAGCCCCACTCACTGAGACAATGTTGATAAGCAGTCCGTAATGTCTTTAGATGGAGGAGGAGGGTTTTATATAGTTTTGGGCCTGACCATGTTGCGGTTCTGTAAGGTAAGATCCAAAGGAATTAATGTAGCACAGTTTACATAAAAGATTTTTCTGAATGGGGTCCCTAACTGCCCAGCAGCCACACAACCCTCCAACGAATAGGTCATGCGGGTCCCATAAGTAGAGGCCAGTGGAGTTCCCAGGTTTTCTCCTAGTAGGTAGCGCAGCACAGGCATCAACTGCAGGCTCGCTTTGTCGGTGCCAGACCGTAGGGCATAGTTAGCCTGTCCCAGTTCATGAGTCGTTGGTGTGTTGACTGCCAGATATTGCCCACGGAAGGAAGAAGACTGTGATGTGGACACAGGCCCATTTAAAGCAAAGGGCAGCCTCAGAGAACCTCCTTCAGCCCCCCTCCCTGCAGTCTCTGATGTCCAGGGCCCAATATGTGCTTAGGTTTCAGGCAGACAGGGAGTGAAAGCCCAGGACAATGCTGATTGGGAGCTCACAGCAGGTGCCAGCAAGTAACATACACCACAAATGTCATTTCGGCATTGTGCACATTGGCTTACAAAGTCCACGGTGGGGCAGGCATGCAGGGGCAACTGCAATCCAGAGCGCTCCCCCAGTGCAAGGCACCAGTCCCTCGGTGTGGCGGCCTGGGATTCAAAGAGGCCCCTGCCTTGTCCTTCACTCGTGCTCCTCAGCTGCACTGATCGGCAGTCCGTTTCAGCTGGGAGGAAGCCAGCATAGTGAAGATGCCCTTGAGTGCCCCACGTGGGCAGTCAGATGAGCTGTGATTTTCTACCCGATCACCCAGGACCCGCCCAGCTGCAGAGTTCAGCCCGGTCGACCGCTCTGGGATCAGGGTCCCCTGGGAGCAGATCGACACCAATGCCCCACCCAACACCAGGACTTGCATATCCCCCAAAGCCCGCGGTAGGGGACCACGCAGCCCATGGTGGGGCCAAGGGTGTCAGTCAGTGGAGGATATCAAAGAATTGTGCAAGATTATGTTTGGGTATGGTTGGAGCTCAGAAAGGCCAATCTGATGCAGACACCATCTTTGTCGGGGCCCCCCACAGGCCTGTAATGGCTACCATTCCTAATGGGTCACAAACTGCGACCTCCCTCATTAATATTCATGAGGCAGGTCGATTTGTGACCAATTAGGAATTACTAATATTCTTTAAACAGGCAGAGCGGCAGTAGAGGAAGGAGTATGCGGATAAGGATAAAGTCAACTGGAAAGAGAAAATAGTCAGTCATAAAAAAAGAAATTGTCAATGCAAAAGTACTTTGCAGATGTTATTCTGAAGGCACCCAATAGTACTAAGAGTATTTTTAAATTATGAATGATATTGCTATCCCATATTGCACAAAAAACAAGATTCTTACCACACAAGATCTATGTGACAGTTGTGTAACCTTTTTAGAGGATAAGATAAGCAAAATCATTGAAGGGCAGAAGGTGGATGAATTGGTCACCTCCGGTGGGATGGATAGTAGGTCACCACCAAATAAACAAGTGGGCTGGGTTGGTGGCCATCAGATCAGGTGGCCCTTTTAGATCATTTTGAGTTACCCCCAGAGGAGGACTTTAATAAAGTAGCCCTAGGTGTCTCCTCAGGGTCGTCTATGGACCCCCTCCCTTATAAAATTTGGAAGGAGCTAGGCTCTGAACTCCTCCCGATACTCCGACAGGTGTGTAGTCTATCCTTGAGTAATGGGCTGGTACCGACATGCTGGAAATAAGCAATAATAACCCCACTTTTGAAAAAACCTACGCTGGACCCAGCTTGCCCGAAGAGTTATAGGCCCATTTCACTTCTACCTTATCCAGTGAATATCACAGAGCGCTTGGTGAGCAAGGCACTCTCCCAGTTCTTGGAGGTTAATAACAAGCTGGAGGATGTGCAATTTGGCTTCCGCCCAGGACACGGGACGGAGACGGAGACTGCCTTGGTAACCGTTCTGGATGATCTTCGTATGTGAGCAGACAGGGGACAATCAGCTATGTTGATCTTGCTGGACCTGTGTACCGCATTCAACACGGTTAACCACGCGGTCCTTTTAGGAAGGCTGGAGGGAGCCGGAGTGGTGGGGTTGGCACTGAAATTGTTTCAATCTTATCTGGCCAATAGATGACAGGCAGTGGCTCTTCCCCTTATCAATCAGATTTTGTTGATATTAGGCATGGTGTCCCTCAGGGCTCTGCGATCAGCCCGATATTATTCAATGCCTACATGAGCCCCTTGATTGCTGTCATTAAGTCATATAATGTCAGCCTTGTGAATTAAGCTGACGACACACAGCTCATTCTGTCACTGGAGGGGGATTATTCCGTCTCACTAGAAAAATGTCACGCTTGTATGCAAGATACGGTACACTGACTGAGAAATAACTCCCTGCAATTCAATGGTGACAAAACAGAGATCCTATGCTATGACGCTGGGAAGTGCCATTTGCACTCCCAACGGGTTTCTGGCCTATTCCCACGGGTACACCATTGGTACCCTCTGAGATGGTACGTAACCTGGGAATTAGCTTCAATGACTAGCTGAGTCTAGAAACTCAAGTTAATAAGATTGTGGGGAGCAGCTTCTCTCTCATTAGAGTACTTCGGAAGATTCTTCCGATGTTACCAATCCAGGCCCGAGCACTTGTAGTAAGGAGTGTTATTTTGAGTCGATTGGATTACTGCAATGCTTTGCTGCCTGAGTCTCCTAGATAGCTGACCGGGAGACTCCAGAGAATCCAGATTGTGGCGGCAAAGCTTGCTTTAATGAGGCCACAACGGTCATCAGCATCTCAGGCTCTGGCGGAGCTGCACTGGCTCCCTGTATTACAGAGGATACAATTTAAATCGCTGTGTATAGTTTTTAAGGCGCTGCACGGTCTTGGGCCTAAGTTGTTGCAGAGCAAATTTGGATGGTATGTCCCCATCCGTAGTCTTCGCTCTTCCTCAGCCAATTTGGTAAGAGTGCCCAGGATTAAAAGAACAACATTTGGGGGGAAGAGTTTTCAGCATTGCAGCAGCGTGGCTTTGGAATGGTCTTCCCACTGATCTTAGACAGTTGGAAGATCTGCTGCAGTTTCGAAAGAAGATAAAGACCTGGCTTTATCCCAAAGCATAAGCATTCCGAATGTAGCATGGCTTCCTTTCAGCACTGCCTGAGTTGAACGCATGAGAGAAATGGGATCAGGCACTATAGGCTTATCAATGATAAAATATATCCACACTGATGATTATTTATTTTGGGAGAATAAATGTGGTGTGCATTCCTGGGACTGCAGAAAGCTTCATAAACAAAAAGAGGGATAATAGGGCTTTTGGAGAGGTCCAGCATACAGAGCCCAAGCTGCAATTCACAAAAAAAGGAGTATGCTGTTCCTCAAGGGTTAACATGATAAAAAGAGGAAAGAGAGAGATATATATATGAGAATGCGTACCAAAAGGACAGTTATACCCGTCACCTCCAACCAATAATGTGGGTCCTGAGGGGAATTCCCTCTTTCGGAACTAGTGCCCTCACACACCCAGCCAGCTAGGTGTCATGCTTCATCATTGGGCCTGCTCCTCGTTGGGTTGGCGCTGCAATACCCAACGGGCTCCCAATGAGGGGCTCTTTGGCGGAGATCTTTTGTTCCTTGCCAATTAGTGAGGTGTGAGTGAGGGGCCTAGAAAGTGTAGGTGTGTGTAAAGAGTGAAAGTTAAAACAGGTTAGGTAACCAATATAATTTATTTGACTCTGGTTCCTACCTGATTAAAAGAAAAAGGAGAGGCGGTTTTGTCTGACATAATAAATCAGAACAAAGTGGTGCTCTACTCCAATAGGTCAACATGTTTCTTGCCTTGACAGCCCCACCGGGTCTATGGCAATTCATCAGGACCATGAATATAATGTGAAACTACCTACACACCGTGGTATATGTGAAAAAACTACCTACCACTTGAAGTATTGCTGCAGGTTAGATACCCTAAGATGTGTTCACTTGAAGTATTGCTGCAGGTTAGATACCCTAAAATGTGTTCTAATCAATCTATAAACCTCGCCTCAACAGTATCCGGTGGGCTAATACACCAGCGGGTTCAGTATCCACTTGAAGTATTGCTGCAGGTTAGATACCCTAAGGTGTGTTCTAATCAATCTATAAACCTCGCCTCAACAGTATCCGGCGGGCTAATACACCAGCGGGTTCAGTATCCTCTTGAAGTATTGCTGCAGGTTAGATACCCTAAGATGTGTTTTGACTCGGCTTGCCTCCGTCAAATTGACCTATTGGATCCCATCGGCGGACCTCATCTTGACTGCAGAAAGCTTCTCAACAGCACCTAACAGGCAAAACATCTCAAGTGTTAAATATTTGCCAATGCTTTACCTATGAAGCCTTCATCTTTGTTGTAAATGCTATGTGGAGCAATTTGGCATAAAGGTAAATTATGAGGATTTTCAGTGCTAGTGCCCAAAGCTCTGCTCAGAACGTGCTGCAGGGGTTATCAAATGTCAGTGCAGATAACACCAAGGCTGAGTAGACCTAAATCCACCACCAGACACACACACAGCCCATTTAATTCACTCATGCAGATTCCTGCTTTTTCCCTTTGTAACTCTTGTCCCATCTTTCTCTATATCTGTCTCTCCCCTTTGTTTGTTTTCCCCTCTCTTAATAATAATAATACTGAAGCTTATAGAGCGCGACAGCTACCCCAAGCAGGGGTGTCCCAGCACTAGCAGTAGAGGGAGCTAGATTGACCTGCAAAGGTGAGAAGACCGAACTCCAAAAAACTCCTTAAGTTGAGCCAAAGTGCCAAGTTTTCAGGGCTTTACGGAAACAGGATTCTGAAATTGCCAGCCGTAAATGGCTAGGCAGATGGTTCCAAAGTGTGGCAGTGTTGACCGTGAAGGATCTTCCAGCCCGCCGTGATTTTCTGAAATGGGAAGAGTGTAGTAGGTTGAGCGAGTTGGAACGTAGCGTTCGAATCTGCTTGTAGGGGCATAATCTGTCCTTCAGGTAGCGTGGGCAATTACCGTGCAAGGCTCTATAGGCCAGGGTCAGTGCCTTAAAAATAATTCTTTTCTCGACCGGCAGCCAATGGAGCAGCCGGAGGTGCGGAGAGACATGATGTCTGAAAGGGATCCGGCGAACCAGTCTCGCAGCCGCATTCTGAACCAACTGGAGACGCTGGATGGCATGTTTTGGAAGACCTAGATAGAGGCCATTTGCATAGTCCAGTCTGGATGTGACTGTGGCATGGACAACTATTTTTCTGCAGTCTTCCGGAAGGAGGTGCAGAATTTTCCGTAAGTTCTTTAGTTTCCTGAAACAGGTTGCGGAGACCTGTTGAATTTGGGCTTGGAGAGAGAGATCCGACTCCCACCTAACACCTAAGTTACGAATGCAATGAGCGGGGGAGGGCGATCGACCCATCTCCTCTGTCCTCCATAAATCCGCATCGGGGTTACAGCCCGCACCGAAGAACATGACCTCGGTCTTACCTGCGTTAAGCTTTAATTTATTGGCATTCATCCAGATGGCTATGTCATGCAGGCAGCCTTTGAAGTTCTTAAAAGCCTCTGCGGACTGCTCCTTAAACGAGAAGAACAGCTGGGTGTCGTCTGCGTATGAAATCGCTTTCACACCCCAGTTGTTGATCAATGAGAAGAGCGGAGCCAGATAAAGATTGAAAAGTAATGGACTCAGAGCGGAGCCCTGGGGGACACCACACCAAAGCTGAAGTGGGGCAGACTCAAATGGCCTGAGGGCGACCCTCTGCGTGCGACCGCTCAGGAAGAAAGACTGCCAGGCCAGGGCCTTTCCACCAAATCCTGCACCCTGTAATCTCTTGACCAGAATGGGGTGATCCACAGTATCGAAGGCCGCTGACAGATCCAGGAGCACCAGTAAGGAAGAGGCTCCTGAATCCAGCGACCATCTTATTGACTCGGCTACCTCGAGGAGGGCGGTCTCTGTGCTGAAGCCTGCCCTAAAGCCTGATTGTGTATCATGTAAAGCTCCACTTTGCTCAATGAAAGTGGTCATTTGTCGTTGCACTAATTTCTCGAGCATTTTACCCGGGGCAGGGAGTAGACAAATGGGTCTGAGATTGCTGAGGTCGTCCGGGTCCCCATTTGGTTTCTTTTTTAGAGGAAGAAGTGTAGCATGTTTCCATGGGTCGGGGAAAATGCCAGCAGACAGTGAAGAATTCCATAGCTAGAGAAGCGTGGCCACTAGGGGGGCGGAAAGTATTTTCCACAGATTGGGCGGGCAAGGGTCATCGGGTGCTCCGGAGTGACAATTCTGAATGGCCGCTAGCGCTTCCTTAGTGGATATAGGCGTAAAATAGCTGAAAGTTGAAACCATTAACTTGGAAGGGGGTGTGTCTGATTCTTTGGTAGGTGTTGCAGGGCCGAAAGAGTCGTAGACCTTTAAAATTTTGCTATCAAAGTGGTGTGCGATCTTCTCACATAAGGTAAGAGTGGGAGTCAACTTGGACTCTATTGCCGTAGGATTGAAGAATGATTTCACTATTTTAAACACCTCGCTGCCGGAGTGGTCAGCTTTCATAATACGGTTAGCGAAGTAGTCTCTCCTAGCAGCTTTGATGTCCCTATGAAAAACTTTTAAGGCCTTTTTATAAGATGTCTTGGCTAGGGCGTCGTAGCTTACTCTCCACAGACGTTCGAGTCTCTTGCATTTGCTCTTGGACTCTTTAAGGGTGTGGGAGAACCAGGGAGCAGTGGGTGATAGTCTTGCAGGTTTGACTACTCTAACCGGGGCTGCAGAATCTACTGCCGTTGCAATCCATTTGTGCACGGAAATGGCAGCGGCATTCGGGTCAGAGGACAGGCTGGGAGAAGTAGCCTGTATAGTGGCGCATAAATCTGCTTTGTTCAGATTTTTCAAGTTTATCTTGTGAATGAAGCTCTCGTAAATGTCTGATCCGGAAAGATAAGTGCAGGTCCCCAAATATGAGTTTTGGTGGCCCTCACAAGCAGTTACTGGCTCAAATTAAGCGCTGACCTGGATTTTTGAAGTCAATAAGGAGTTTGGTGCTGTAAATGTACGAGGACATGGGTTCAAGTCCTTTATGTAAACATAAACTTTCCCAGGGAACAGCCACAGAGTTCTCTCTTTGCTAACTTTATAGTCTACCCAATTTTGATTCAGGCGGACCATAGTTTAACAATGGCGAAGACTACTCCATGTCTGCTGAGATCAAAAGTTTCCCAAGATAACAAGGGTCATTGGAGATTTGGCTTTATATTGCCTACCTAATTTAGATGGGTATACATATAGCCGTTTTTTCAATGCCCATGAATGCCAGGAAAAAACTGGTGGTAAGGGGCACTGAAAAGTGTTAAATGCTCCCTCGCCATGAGAGAAAGATCCTATGGTGAGGGGGGCATTGCTTGCTTTTTTATAAGAATAAATCCTGTATTGGGGTTTTCTTTTTCAAATTAAAAAAAAATTATGTTTACCTTATGACCCCATTAAGTGTGATGGAGCCGTCCAGCAAATTTACAATGCATTCCGGTCAGTCCTTGAAATGTCTGCTCGCCTACAGATATTTCAAAATGTGGTGGTCAGCACGCCTGTGACAGTGCTGGAGTAAATAACTCTGTCACCCTGGTGGAGGAAGCACCAGCCACCCAATATAAATCAGCCCCTAAATGATTTGCCTAGAATCACAGGATGCTGAGCCCAATCCAATACTCAAAGCTGGTTTCCCAGATCCAAAATGGACATCTCTTGCCGTAACGCCACATCCTCTCCCAAATACTAATTGACTTTATGCTTGTCGATAACCCTATAAGCACTCACTGCCTCTTGTCTAAATTTCTGCTATTGAAATACTAAGTTCATACATACATACAATACCAAACAATTGCTCAGGATCTGGAGTTCTGCATTAAAGGCACTGTGAGAAATTTAGGGGCATAAATTTCTTATCGCAGGCTATCTCTGGAATTTATCACCCTGGTAGCGCGTTATTAACAACGCGTTTCTCCAGGGCGATACAAATTCGAGAGATAGGGAGGTTATCGCCATTTTGCAGGGAACACCGCTGGTTTTCCAGCGATGTTCCCTGCAAAATGGCGATAACCTTGCTGTTAGGACCCTGTGGTCATATCAGCATAATCCACCCCCTATGTCAAACATAGGTAAGTCAGGATTTTATCAGACGTTAGATTTTGACGGAAACGGCTGTTTTCGCCAAAATCTAACGTCTGCTATAATCCTGTGGGCTGCCTTGTAAATATCGCAATGTGAACATCAGCGATATTTGCAAGGTAGTCCATCCGGGGTATGCCCAGTGACGCCCACTTTGCATCTCATTAGAGATGCAAAGGGAGGCGCTTGGGAAAAGGGTGCTAACATGCGATTATGCATGTTTGCACCCTCTTGTAAATAGGGCAATAGTTTTATCTCCGCTTTTTTGTCTTTAGAAGCCAAAAAAGAGGAGATAAAGGCCTTGTAAATATGCTCCTTAGTTGTTGGTGGAGGGGTTGAAACCCTACTCATGTAAGAGCCTCAAAACTTTTCAGGGTGAAACGCAAAATTTCACAAATTTAAGCTGCGCTTAAGCCTCTTGTAGCTAGGCGCAAAAGCAGTCAGACTTAACGTAGAGGCAACGTGTAACATATTTATGCATCACTTAAACTTTAACTTGTGCCTGCACTTTAGAGGGTTGGTCGACAGTTTTCTGCTTGTTGCTGTACCCGTTAAAAAAAAATATAGCTCTCATAGTTTAGTCTATTCCTTGAGTGATTTATACGCGCTTCAGAGCTCTTCGCGTACCTGTAGTGAACACGGTTGGGGACCAGATGAGCTACCTTTTGGCTGTAAGACCTGCTGTTTTGAGGCTGACTCTTCTGTGTCCACACAATCAGGCTGCAACCTCCCCCCCCCCCCCTCCCAGCACCCATAATTTAGACGTTTCAGTTTAAGTTGCTGTTTTTTGGTCAAATATTATGCCGAAGTGTTTGATCTTATTCAAGATCACGTCCCTGGCATTCTGTTCCTTACAGAGACCTGAATGATCTCAGTCTCCATAGCTGAACCTGCCTTAGTGCTCCCCCTGTTTATCATTTAAAAAATGTTAACAGAACTAGTGGCAGAGGAGGCGGCATCGCAGTCATTTATAGAGACAGCTATATATGTAATTTGACCCTCTGCACTATCCCAGACTGTGAAAGTGCCCTCTTTAAAGTTGCTTTGAGCGATAAATGTACCCATTCAGGTATCATAATCTATTATCCACCTGGACCATCTAAAGCATTTAGGGAGACACTTGTAAATATCACTGCTTCACTTACCATAAGCTCAGCTCATCTCTGTATTCTAGGAAATGTTAACCTCCATCTAGAAGCCTGTCACAAAGGTGACATTGTCAATTTTATTGGTGATCTTGCTGCATGTCAGTGAACTCAATTAGTTTCTGGTGCCACTCATTCTAGACCCTGTCCTTTCCAATCTTCACTCCGTGAGGGTAGCAACCCCTCTTTCCATGCCTTGAACTGATCATTGTATGATCCCCATAATCATTTGCTTGACATGCCAAAGGCAGACACCTAGGCCTGACTCAATTCAAAACGTCCATGGCACTAGCGGGATTTAAAAAAATGTTGTGGTGATCACATTCAGACTCACTGCCCTCATTTGGCCCCCCACTGTTGAGGCAGTGAATAACATTTTACAATCTTGGTTGACATGCTGTTTGACTGGTTCAGGGCAGAAAAGTGCATGCTGCTCCTTGGGTTAGCAAATCACTTATCTCTCCTAGAAAAGACTGTAAGGCCTTTGAGGAAATGTTACGACTCTTCTCAAAGAAGACAATACAGAGCCACTATCAATCCCTACCAGAAACTGATTCAGAAGTCTAAGGCAGATTATTTTGCGAACATAATGGAGTAGCAACAACCCTATTAAAGAGAGTTTTAGCCTTTTAAATACACTTACACAACCTGTACTTTCAGCAGATCCTACTGAAGCCTCCAATGCTGACTGCTAAAAGTTGGCAGAGTATTTTATTGGCAGGATAGCTGATATGTATTCATACTTTAACCTTAAGACTAATCCTCTGAGGCCAGACTGCCCTATTAGTAATGCCCGGTCCTCGCTAAATGCCCTCTCTCTTTTAAGTCTGGCTGATCTATGCACTCTATGTAGCCAAGTTAAATTCAGCTCACCTGCTGACCCATGCTAGCCAGTTGTGTCCCTTAAAGTTCAGGACTCTCTCCTTCCACTATGTCTAGAATTGATTAATCTTTAGTTTTTGTTTGCATCTGTACCTCGCCCCTGGAAGTATGTCAAGGTCATTCATCTCTTGAAGAAACCTTATTTGGATGCTTCCAAACCAGAGAATTTTCAGCCTATCTCTCTCCTGCCTTTTCTTGTTAAGGTAGCAGACAAACATGTTTATGTTATTCTAGCTACGTTTCTAGAAGAGAACTGGATTTTAGACACTACCCAGAACGGCTTCAGTCCGGCGCATAGCACGGAATCTGCACTCCTTGTAGTTACGGAGCATCTCTGCAGCACTTAAGATGATGGCTGGTCCTTGTTTTATTTAAAATCCTGCTTCAGCACCAACAGGACATTGGCATAGGTGAATCCGCACTGTCTTGGTTTGCATCCTTTCTCTCAGAGAGTTCTTTCCAGGTTATTTCCCCTCCTTACAGTTCTCGATCTCATGCTCTGCACCATGGCGTCCCCCAGGGCTCATCCTTGAGCCCAAAGCTGTTTAATTTTTGCATTCAACCTTTGGCTCAGGTCGTGAAATCCTTGGGGCTTGAGCTGGTGTCATATGTCGACCACACCCAGCTCATGCTCTCTTATTCTGACATATCAGACCTGGCCAATTTCCAAAGAGGAATGCTGGCTGTTGCAGAGTGTATGGATGCAAACTGTCTACACTTGAATTTGAGCAAAACCAAAATCCTCCTATTAGGAAGAGATACCAACTCTTGGGGCGACCATTGGTGGTCTACCCCTCTTGGGCCTCCTACTCGCTCCAAGACTGCTGTCAAATATTTAGGCGTGTGAGTGGATCACACCTTAACTTTTGAAAGGCAAAATTAGTGGCATGCATGTGCTTCTGGCTCTTGGGAGGCCTTAAACCCATTCTTGGACTGTTTGACCCTGGCACATGTCAAATTATCATTCAGGCAGCAATTCTTTCCTGGTTGGATTACTGCAACATCCAATACCAAGTACCAAGCCTGTAATTAGAAGATCCAGCAGGTTCAAAATGCAGTAGCTGGGCTGTTGTTTTCTCTTCCAAAATTCTGTCCTGCCTCCAGCTTCCTTAGCAAACTACATTGGCTCCCTGTGGAGAAGTGTGTCCACTTTAAGACCTTGTGTACCACCCATAAAATCTTAAATTCCCAGGATGCGACATTCTGTCTTATATGCTAGCCCCATACCGACCTCTACACCCCCAGCATTCAGCCTGCCTTAATCTGGCTTCTGTCCCTTATGTTATTGCCTTAGGGATGTCCCGGACTGACTATACTTACACTCTTTATATGGGACTTCCTATAGGCTTAAATCACAGGCTGCAATTGGCTCAAAATCAAGCCTCTTGGTTGGTTTTTTGCCAACCAAGACACTGCCACACCAAACATCTGATCAAAAACCTACATTGGCTTCCCATAGCCCGGAGGACTGTCTTTAAAGCAGCCTGTATTGTCTTAAAAAAAATCCTTCACAGCAAAAGCCCAGCTTTCATGTCCTTTTGAATTTAGCATTATATACCTACCCGCCATCTCAGATCTGCTCATTTGAGTTTACTAACTGTTACAAAAAGTAAAAGGAAGAAGCTTGGAGGGGTCAAATTCTCTGTAATGGCCCCCCACATATGGAATACCCTTCCCCCTGACATTAGATCATCAGCCAAATATGGGTGCCTTAGGAAACTCTTAAAAGAATGGTTGTTTAGACAAGCTTATGACTAATCTTGCTGCTTTTATTGCTTCCTTTACCTTAGCGCTAAGAGACCTTATGGTGAACATGCGCTCTATAAATTCCCAATTACATAACATAACATTAAGTGACTAAGAGCAGTTGGCCGTTCATTCCGTTCAAAATCCCCAGTTTTTTGGAATGCGCTTCCTCTTTCTATCAGAAGACTTGAGAGCCACCTGTCCTTCAGGAAACCTCTGAAAACCTGGCTTTCCCTTTGTTAGGTTTCCCTTTGACATATTTTCTTCAGGGCAATGCCACAGCTGTATATTGAATATCCGGTCTGGCTCTGGAAAGCCCTGTTGTTGAAGCAGCTATGCGCATAATAAATTGAATAACATATAAACATATTATAACAAATAATAATAATAAAGTGAAAGCACAACACAAGCCAAGAAAAATCCCACACCAATTTAGAGAAATGGAGTTAAAAAAAAACTGATTTGAGACCAAAACGTCAAAAATCCAGTCAATAGCCCTGGACATATGCAATGCCGAAAGACGCAAAGCGTCAACTGAGGGTATCTGCTCAGGCTGGACCAGGATAAAGTCACATGTTCAGGCTGAAAGCGACAGAGAACAGGTCAGACACAAGACAAAGTTTGGCCTGCTGTGGATAGTACCTTATGTTCTTGGTGCATTGTCTGTGTGGCATTGCTTTGCGAGGCTTCACATCATGTGCCGTTGGTTCCTCTGAAGTTATGCAGTGTGGCATTGTGGGACTTTGCATTGTTCTAGGCAGTATCGAAGAGCTGTGCATTGAGGCTTTGTGAAGCTTTGCATCATTTGCCATAAATTCTGATAAGGTTGCCATCTTTCAGCGAGGCTTTGCAGGGCTTCACTCTGCTCTTCTTTGGTTCTGATGAAACTTGCAGCTGTGCAGAGAGGATTTGTGAGGCACTGCATCGCTCCGCAACAGATTTCGTGGAACCTTCAGTTAGGCCAGAAGGAGCTCTTTCTGGTTCCAGCCAAGTGCCCAGAACATGGGAAGGCAGCAATGGGGATCAGGAACGCACTCCAGCAGAGGCCAGCAGGTCTTAGGTAGGTCCAGTTGCAGGTCCAGACAGGTCCAGTGAAGCAGGTCAGCTGAGCACATACAGACAGGTCTCTCGAACATGTTGTGTCCCTGTAGCTTAGAACAGAAGGTCAGTCAGCTGACCCTTGAGGTCATTTAGGTAGCATGGGCTGTAGGTAGCAGGTCCGGTCTTCCTTCTCAGATAGCAGTGCAGGCCTCAGGCAGCTGGGGAGGCCTCTGACACCAAGCGGTCCTTCTTCTGTAGTATCCACAGGTTCATGAATATACTAAAGAGTGTGTCTGTTAGTGATAGCTTTAAACCTAGTGCCTGCTGTAAAGAGTTTTCCCCCCACAGAGGTGTCCGGAATTTCATACTTCCCTGCCCTGGCTCCACTGGGTCTAGGGTCACAAAAGGCTAGTGTGATGTTCTTTGTGTGTGTGCTGAGGTAACTCCTTTGAAGTGGAAGTGTGGTACTGTCTGGGAGGAATGCTGAAGGAAAACTGCCAACTAAACCTAGTCATCTCATCTAGGAACAGGCTACAGGCACCAAATGGTGAAGACCTGTGACTTAAAATCCGACTTTACCATTAAAGAGGGTTTCAAATTACAAATAATTTGAGACCTAACTTAACATTCCCACATGCTCCCAGTCAAATGTCATCACTTATTAAATGTAATAGGGTAACCCAATATTGTCCTGTGGGAGAGGTAGGCCTTGCATTAGTTGAACAACAAATGTAGGATTTCTTTACTACCAGCACATGTAAAACTTAAAAGTACATGCCCAAAGTTTTCTATACACTGCACTCTGCATAATGAGATGTTTAGGGCCTACCTTAAGGGCAACTTAAATATATTAAAACAGAAGGTTTAGACCTGGTACATGGTTTATTTTGCCAGGTTAAAATGGCAGTTTAAAACTGCAAACATGCTGCCATGGCAGGCCTAAGACCTATTTAAAAGGGCTACTTCAATGGGTGGCAGAATAATTGCTGCAGGCCCATTAGTAGCATTTAATGTACAGGCCGTGAGTACATGCACTACCACTTTACTAGGGACTTACAAGTAAATTTAATGTGCCAATTGGGTGTGAGACAGTTTTACCATGTTTAAAGTAGAGAGCATAAGTACTTTAACACTAGGTAGCAGTGTTAAAGTGCACAGAGTCCTAAAAGCCACAAAATGGACTCAGGGAAGCAGAGGATTGAGGACAAAAAGTTTAGAAATGACCCTGCAGAGAGGATCAAGTCCAACAGGAACAATTAGAGTAAAAGATGAAAACTATATATTCGGTGTTAAGTGGTTGGTATCACGTGTGACTCCTTCAGTCTCTGCTGCCTTTTTGGGCTTAGCTGAAAACATTTAGGGAAGATGTTTTTTCCACAACATTCAACATCTACCACCTTCTTTATTAGACCTAGGGTGTCTAATGGTCCTGTTTTGGCCTGTGACTTCTCTTTGAAGACATAAATAGACTAATGGACACCTCTTTTACTGTGTCTTCTATCACATCTGTAAAACCACATTGTACATCACATGACATATTTAATCACAGTTGTTTCGAGATACTGACTATCCAGAAGCCACACTTCACAGAGAGTCATTCACATATACTTAAATACATTTTAATAAGGCCTGCTCATACCCTCATAAATACATTTTATGATGGCATAGTACCAGAAACTTCTAGCCAAATTATTGTTTGACAGAAATATCATGTCCAAAATATCATTTGCAAAATATTGCTCCCTGGAATTATTAATAGAAAATCTACATCCAACAGGATAATATTTAAGTAAAATATATTTTGGACATTAATATATCTTTCTGACTATATTTTTCCTAACACAATTCTGACATGAGAACATATGTGGCATGTCTCCATACTAGTCTCTCTCTTGCTCTTTAATGTTCTTCCTTTTTCTTCCTGCAACTATTATAGCTCCAGTCGGACCATCCGCCAAATCCAGAATGTTTTTCTGTAATATCAGTATAATAGGGTAGAGTAATTTCTAACCACTCTGAATATATGCAAATTTTCTAGTCAGCCTCCCTGATACATTTCCAACCACGCACTTTGATTAAGTGAACCAGTGAACTGGTCTTAATATCTGGGATTCTCTGTTGAGTGCCATTAATTGTTCTGAGCTATTAACTTGGCACCTGATTTTGAGAATTGATTAATGATATTTAATTAATAAAATTAAACCATAAAGCAGAATTACATTTCACTGCATTGTGGCATGATATAAATGATCTCACTCTAAAAGGGAAACTTTTAGAAACATATGTTTTTCTTAAATCTTGGATGGGAAGTGTCTGATACTTTTAGGTGTAGACTGGATAGTAACTTCATCAGGAAGTACCTGATTGAGCTGGTAGTGTCAAAGCTTCCAGGGCTCAGATACAGTTCCCTGCAGACATAGCACCATATACCTACATGTGATCACTGTCCCTTTCTTTTCCCCTACAAATCTAGGCACTCCCTCAGTGGAGACAACAAAATTAGCAGGATAGATGACAAAAGCATTGCTTGACTTCAGTTGTGAACGATACCTTCTATTTGGCAGCACGTCACTCCCTCAGTCACCCTATAGGCAAGGAGATATGACTCTGTGGCAGACTACCTAAGTGTCTCTATTCAACAATATCATCACACACCATTGTTCCAGAGACATTTTTAAATGGTCATCAGCATTCAGCACTCTCTAGACAGAACCCATGCTTCCTCCTGGTGAAAGCATGTGACAATAGCCATATAGTTAGAAAATCACCATTATGCAACATCACTGCGAAGAACCACACCCAATAACAACCCAAGAACCACTCTGTTAAAAACAGTATGAATCTACTGGTGAGGGAAGATACTTACTTGATAGAGGGGTCAGCAATGGGAGAGTCCTGGCTCTAGTCCAGCGAGGGAGTTGAAAAGAGAAGAACAACAGAGGAAGGGTACGGTAGATAAAGAAAGATGAGGTGAAAGTTAAAGTAAAAAGACAGGGAGGTAAAACTGGGGATGGACTAAAGAAAGGGGCTTTTTCTGAGCAAGATGGGAAAACTGGGAGGAGAAATCATGACCAGAGGAGGAGATCTAGAACCTGAAGCAGTAAGCAAGTAAGAGCAAGATGTAGGCGCAGGAGACCCCGAATGGTCGAGAGGAAACCAAGGACCCAAAGGAAGGAGGGAGTGGAAGTTGGTCCCAGGGACCAATGACGTGTATTTGGCAGAAGTCACCTCATGAGTAGAATGAATGTGGACATCTCGACTTGTCATCTACGAAGTGACAGTTGCCTCCAGGGATGGAAGGAGCGAACAAGCCCACCACAGTCAAAGATGATGCTGGAGGAGGGGAGAAAGGAAAGGGCTCACAGTTTGGGGAAGTAAGTGCAGGAAGCGCCTGAAAAGGGATTCTATTCTCTCCAGTCTGACAGTCTGGTGGAGTAAAGTGGACCTTTTGTCACTTACAAGTAAAAAAGATGGAAAAGAGAGAGTTGGGGAAAAGGTGCAAATTTATATTTAACTGGAGTATCACACACATAACAAAACCAGCTGAAGACATTATAAGGAATTGCATCTTTTTTTTTTGTTATTGTCATGATGATTCATACCCCATTGCTAGGAAGCTTGAAAGGCAAGACAGAAAGTAGATAATAGAGCCTACCCCGCAGGTTGCAGGAAGTGAAGTAACATTTTCTTTATTTGAACTTACAACAATATTCACCTGATACCGTTCTCTTCTTTATGGGGGAATGCTTTCCATAAAGAGGAACCCCTGACCACCACATGTGAAGAGAAGAAACTACAGATAATCTAGAGATAGTCTACAGAAGAAGACACTTTATATTCCACCCTCTATCCCTCCACACTACCACACTCTCATGTGTATCTAATAACATGACCAATCTGGGTTCTGTTTCTCAGTGAACGTAAAGCTTCTGTTGTCTCTCACTATGCACTTTAACTTCAACTTTTCTCCCGCAAGACAATTAGAGCTGACTAATCAAACTCAGAAGACATGAAACTGATATATAATGTTTAAAGTCAACTCTAGTTACAGAGTATAACTATTTCTCAATAATTTCACCATCCAAGGCCAACATTTGCAATAGTTCTGCAAACAATATAATAGAGAGCCATTATCACACAAACCAACTCTGATAACCCATATTTGAGCTTCCAAGGGACATTCAACAGCCATAGCACACTCATACTGAGACACTACATATTAAACAAAACTCCATTAAAATCATGTGCACAACTCGACACAAAGCAAAGTTGAGAAAGCACTGCCAAATAAATGGCATAGGCATACATCACACTAACAAACAACCAAGCAACAGCCAAAAAAATGGCATAAACATAAAATATCCTAACATGCAAGCAGTATCATGGGATGCCACAGGTCATGATACATTATATTATACCAGGGCACTCGGAAAGCATAATTTTGGCTCCATTCCTTCATGTTTGGCTAGGCCACATATATATTTACATTTGCCCTTATGTACTTGTGTGATGCAATAATACTAATGAGATATGGTGCATCAAAGATATAGAAAGGGCATCTTTTGTGTGTTATGACGTGTGTGTGCATATTAAACATTTTCTTTTTTAGAGACATCTGGATTGATGATAATAGTTTTCTATAGGTTTAGATTGTAAGGTGGTGTACTATCACAGACCCCTACGGACAACATTGCAACTAGCTTCTAAAAACTCACTACCCATACCTTGGTTGGGGGAACCCATAGGGGAAAAGTGCCACAAAGTCCTAGATAGAATCAAATGGCCTATTGAACTAGGGGACAAACTCTCTGCCTGGATTGAAGAAAGGAACGACGGGGCACCAGGGCATAACGGGAATCCGGCTGCCATATTCAAAATAGGTCAAGCATTCTGGAAGACAATATTAATGCCAAATTACAACTTTGCATTTGTAACAATAAGAATTTCTGCATCCTGGAGGGGCACAATTCTTTTCCCGATTCACAAAAGGGAGACCACTCTAAACCTCCAAACTATAGGCTCAAGGTCTCTTAGATCTAGAAGCGAAGGCCTATGCACTCATCCTTTTAAAAGATCTGGAATCATGGGCTCTTGGCCAAGGCATTCTCCCACTATACCAATTGGGCTTTTGCTTTCGACCAGACACCTCCACAATGGATAACCCCTTGGCCCAGGCATCCTTTTCCACACAGGCCATTAGGAGGAAGCAACCCCATCTTTTCTGTTGCTTAGTGGACTATAGTATCACCTTGGACAAAGTGGATCAGGGCAGGCTATGGGGAAAGCTAACTGCCTGGGGGATTCCATATCAGCTCCTCAGGGCAATTTCAACATTATACCAAGAAACATGGGTCAGGGTAAAAACAAGCCCCACTGCAGCTACAGCAAGAGTGCCTACCTACAACGGTCTCAAACAGAGCTGCGTGTTGGCCCCACTCCTTTTCAATCTTTATAAGGCAGATATGGGAACAGCCTTGAAAAGGATCCAGTTTATTTACAGCAAGGCTGTGCAGGCTGCAAGTCTTCATCTTGCAGTATGCGGATGATACCGCTATCATGACCAACACCAGGGTAGGTGTACAGAGAGTCATCAACACGCTTTACCGCTACAACTTAGCGAACAATCTGCATGTGAACTAGAAAAAAACAAAACATTGTATTCAGCAAATACTCACAAAAAAACAAGCTCACTGGCAGCTGGGGGACCTCTAAATAACGACAGCCCCAGCCTACAATTACCTTAGAGTGTTGCTATTGGAAAGGACAAATTTATCCGCCCACCTGAGGCATCATAAAATTAAGGACAGTCATTCATTGGCTAAAGATCTCAAAAATTGCCAACAAAGCCCAACAGCTGAGCCTATGCTGACAGGACTAAGAATAAAATTGATCCCAGCCCTTAATTATGGCCACATGGCCTTCCTTCCTTGGGGCCCTTAACAACTTTCTAATAAACTCCCAGATTATTATTATTATTATTTCATTTGTTCCTCGCCAGGGCAGGCCAGGGCAGAAATTCAAGATTGAGGATGGAATTGGGCCTTAGGAGGCCTGCTCTCGCATAGCAGGGGGACCTAATTAAGTACTATCTTAGGGTCCTGTGGGCCCACGAAACTTCAGTGAAATATCAGAGAGAACAATTTTTGAAGAAGCAGGATTCCTGTGGCAATTACAGTTAGCAAAAGCAATAAACTCTTTGAAGATCAGCTCAGATAGCCTGCATATGCAAGACATCCCGTTCTCAGCCCAGAATAAAATTGTGAACAGGCAAGTTCTTTTAACCTCCTTTGAACAAGATATTGGGAGTCTTCGGTATAATCCACTGACAGAGACACTGAACAGATCATATAGCCCAGGGAAGGCACAGACATATTTTCAACTTGCACTCTCTGCCCCACCCCGCAAGAAAATTCTCTACATGAGGCTAATTGCCCTGCCTATTGCAGACTTCAACCCTGTCTTGGTTAGTCAAGAGGATGTAACCCCCTGCAGGCTATGAAAATATCACAAAGAATCTTGGCTTCACCTACTGTGTTGTTTGTCCAAACTGGGCGTGGAATGGCATCACCTGTTTCTTCCACTGTTTCAATGGACAGGTGTTAAGCTCTGTGGGGAAGCATCCATGCTTCATTGAAAATACCCCCATACCTTAGCCAGATTGTGGAAATTTACCAGCATTATTTGCCACTCACTAGCTGAAGCAGCAACAACTGTGAATGCCCACATCACGCAGGCCTTGTACCCTGCAGATAAGCAATAGGAGCTGTCTCAACCCTTGACACCTCCTGTCTGCAACCACCTCTCACCCAAGGAAATATTCAATCTTGAGTGTAGGGAGCCTTTACCAGCCAACCCTTACAATCCTACAAAGACCTGTAGGTTGCAGCTGTCCCTCTAACAGTAAGAGAGCTAATAAACAAGTGACAGGCACTCTGCTCTCATCATGCCCCAGACCCCTATCGTGTGCAGCCCTCACCCAAACAGAAGGAGAACTAATATGTTTGCTGCAGGCACAGTGCACTTACTTCTCTTTTACCTCTGCAACCTAGGACATTGATTATTTTTTTAAAAGACTGACAGTGGTGGTTATTGTGGCTTCCAGCTGTGTGCAGTTAGTGCCCATACAGCAGGTTGCTCTAGGAGTTTTGTATCAGGCACTCGCACTTTAAACTTTATGCTTGAATCTTCTAATATTGTTGTTTTAAAGCTTAAAGTGCAAAAACCTTATCTGCTTAGTATTTTAGCCATGTTTTAATACCAGAGGCATCAATTAACGTGAACATTCGCTTATAAAATCACAATATTCCCCTGGCTGTAACATTAATGATTTTATTTTGATTTTATATAATGGTCTACACATGTAATGATTTTAATGAATCAAACATGAATAAATTCATTCAACTCTCTAGGTGGTGAGCTAAAATGCATTTAATACAGTGCATTCTCCAGAGATTAGTGAGAATGAATCACATGTTTTTTTAATGATTTCTTTATAAATTGTGACCAGTTGTCGTTTTTGGTTAATAAAAATGTATTGATATATTGTGCCACATGAATGAGTATAGTATACAGTAGTTGATTCCTTTGTTAAAAGATTTCATTTATTGGATTATATGTGGGTTGTAGAACTAATATGCAGTTGAAGAGAATTGTTAAGTTAGCGTGATTCTGAGCCTTAAGCTTACGTGAAAGTTGTTTTTCTGCATGTTTTTCTCCTCTCCAGGTGCAGACCAAAGGCATTCATTAGTTAGTGAAAAGCACATTGTGTTTTGGAGATAGTGAGGCAAGGAAGAACTGGCAAGGTTGAATGATTTTAATGAAGAACAAAGGGAATGTTACCAGTTGGTACTATCATACAAAGGGAGAAATCCAAGGATACCTTGGAAGCAGAAACTGGAATATGGGAGTAGTGTTCAAGGTGCCAAGTTGTTTCTTGGGAACTGGAAAAGTACTGTGATGTGTATCAGGTCATATTTTTTAATGTTTTTTGTGCATTTTAATTAGTGAACCCACCTTGGGGTTAATCAGATTCCTTTTATGACTTGGAAAGGTACAGACCTCTCATGACATTTCTGATTGTGTGGCTTTATGCTATACATGACTCTTTACTGATAGAACTTCTACAGAGGTTCTGATGCTGACACCTTTCTTACTTCCTTTATTCAATAGGGTTTTCCCTATCCTTTGGTTAGTGTAGGGCCTAGTTGATGCTGCAAATCTGTTCCAGGTATGGGGAGAAGGATTGAAACCATTTGTCTAGTCATCAAATCCTTTTCCTTATTTTCTGTATCAAGACTATTGAGATCCTTATATATTCTTTGTTGTTGAGGACCAATATTGTAAGACGCTTCGGTCTCCCTTTGGTTATTTTATACTTTTATACTATGTCTTTGAGATTGATGCATATAAATCTGCTTTTGAGATTGTAATAATCCTTTTAACTTCAGTTACTGATTCAGATTCCTCATGACCTCACTATACTTTAAGATTTAAATTGTGGTGAACCCCTTTTCCTCTCAGGCTACTAAAAAGGTCTATCGACCAGAAACAAATTTTAAGGACTGACCCAGAGCATTCTCATCACTATATCCTGGCTGGGCAAAGGGCAGTGGATCAATCACTCCAATATAGAGAAAACTTGAAAAGTCCGTTGACCCACTCACCATCACACATAAACCACCTTAGAGATCTTCCTCAATCAAACACATTACTTTCACATTAACATACAAAAAACCCTTCAAATCTTGACACTGAACAAACTGACTGCTAACCACACACACCCAAACACCAACAAAACAACATACATTCTAACTAATGGTTTCTTCATCATTTCGATTATTAACATAACATATTGGCATGGAAGTGCGGCCACATAAAGAATGTGCTAGGAAGTCAATGGAAATGGTGTTTGGCGCTGAACAATTGTTAATTACACAACAAAACAGTGGTGTTCGGAGTGAGACACCTTCTGCGAAAGTTTCTGGTAGCGTCCCAGTCCACCGCTGATTACTTCCAATTTTAATTTTTTTTGTACTTTGGATGCCCTGCCTTAAATTGTGAATAATGCGCAGTAGTTGAAATGCAGTTTGGAAAATCTCTGCAAATTAAGGAGACCCAGCTGAATGGTTTAAAAATTGTAGTTCTCCTCCTTAATTGTAAAGAGAAGCTAGATATTTTTAATTTTTTGGGCATTTTCCAATTTTAAAAAAAACTTAGTGCATGGGAAGTGCTTCCTTCTTCCTATCTCACAAGCCTGCTGTTCGAAGTCTAAATGTTAAATAGCTGAGAATTTCAAATGTATGTAAATTAATGTTGTCTCAATCACGTCAAACACCTGGTGGTAAAATAATCTGCAGCAAAAGTCCCATTAACATGTTAATTTGTAAAACAAATATGCATGAACAGAAATATATTTTATTGAAAATGTAATTGAAAATTATGAAATTGAATGGATTTTGTCAGACCTTTACAGCGGGTTAGATTTGCAACTGATTGAGGGCAGGAAGTCGGTAGGAGGGCATGTTAGGAGGGCTTTCTTATAGTGCATTGTTGCCCTGAGAGGGAGGCGCTTCATCACTCAGCAGCTTTAAAACAGCATGAAAAGTACCGGTAAAAAACTGTGAGGATAAAACAAACCACATACACAAATCATTTCTTCTGACAGCTTACAAAATATGCCAGACTGCAGTGCAGCATTGCCTCTTGAGCAGTTGATCACATTCTTCGGAGATGAGAGACAATTTATTTCTCAAGTTTTTTCCTCTCCTCATCACAAAGCCCTTAAGTGGTCTGGGATGTTTTTCACTTCTTGATCGTATACTTGCTCCCCTCAGCAACATCACCCCCATTTATGGTGTCGATCAGGAGAGAGACAGCCGCAGTTGATACTGACGCGTGGGTAGAATACAGGGGGGCAGATTTACAAGCCCCGTACGCAACATTTGCGTCACCGATGCGTCACTTTTGTGATGCGGCGGCAGCACGCAGTCAGCGCCATGCTGCGGGGTATTTACAATGTGATGCATCTAGGGAGATGCGTCACGTTGTAAAGCCCTGCGCCACATGTGGACGTTCCGGCGCAGGAGGGGCGTTCCGGCGCAGGAACGCCTCAGAAAAGTGGCTCAGTGAAATCTACAAGATTTCACTCAGTCACTTTCACGGCCAATCTGCGTCAAAACCCTGCGCCTGTTTGAAGCAGGCGTAAGGATTGACCCAGCATGTTAGGCATAGGGGCACCCCGAGCCTTGCTGGAGCTGCGTCATGCTTGCGACGCGACTCCAGCAATGCGTCACCTTTAAGGCAGCAGATGCGTCACGCATCTGTCTATTCTTGCCCCATGGTGTGCCGCATTGTAAATGCTGCGCATCCATGGTGGCGCAAGAGGTGTCTGCCGTGACACAAAATATCTGGTGCATCCCTGCTGATATGCAGGGATGCACCAGTTATTGTAAATCTGCCCCAGGGTGACTAAATCTATGACATTCTCCCCTGGCAGGCAGACCACTGCTACTGGTCTGTGACATTATCCTCATCCAGATCTCCTTCTTTAACCTCCAGCAGAGAAATAGGGTGGTTAACTTGTGACCCCTCTGCTATGATTTGGAAATTTAGGGTGTTCATGTGCATAGGGATTTACTATTGCATATCCTCCAAATTGGGAAATCAGAGGATTTGCGAATGCTAAAGCATGTTTCCTATGTACTAAACACATTTCGCAGTTCGGAAAAGTGTTTCCGAATGCTAAATGTGTTTAGAAGTGGGTACCAAATCGGCATTTTGAAGAGGCGTGTTGTAAACACCCCTTCCAAATACAAGATCGGTATGCTGTGTAACAATGTTTAACACTGTAATCTGGCCACAAAACTTTGAAAAATTACTGACACCCCAAAGGAAGAGGTTGCCATTTTGCAAAAGTTAATATTTGAAATTAGTGAATATTAAAAAAAAAGTTTGCTGAGGAGTAGGCAAGGGCCCTTGGGTCCATTTTCAAATCTTGAACAAAGGAAAAATAAGTTACAATTTCTTTTTGAATGCAGCCCCATTTCCTGTTATGAAAACAGGCTGCATTTAAAAAAAAATTGCTTTATTTAAAAGCAATCATACACATGGTCATCTGCTGATCCCAGGACGTCACACCATCCCTGCTATGACCTCCAAACAGAGTGAGTCATAATTTGAGACCTATCTCGCTAATATCCACGACGTAGGCTTGGTTTCAATCCACTCCATTCATTATTTTGCTAACCACCTATTTGTATATAGGTATGGTCACAAAAAAATGTAATGGTTGCAAAAAGTTGGTTAACAAATTGCCACCACTTTTTACAACCACATTAATAGTACGTGTGGCCCTGAATCTCCGTAAGCTTGTCTCCTTTTCAATATACAACGCCCAGGTTACTTACTTCTATCATACTCTAGGATCCAACATATTTTTTCTTTCCTGAAAGATGGCGATGGTCTCTAGACTTAGCTTAAAAGGCATTATCAGGCCCGACGAATTCCCACAAAAATGTTCACACTTTCTATTTGCAGTATGGAAGATTTGCAGTTACTGGCACATTATACAGATATCACACACATCCACCTGTATTATGCAGAATACACTCAATTGTGCCAGAGTCACTCCAATAGCAAATACTGGCATATTTATTATGCTCTACTGGGACTGGAAATCAATTTCTATTAGTCAAAGGTAACCCAGATGTATTTTCCGGAGGTAAAACAGATAATTAAGACCTTTCTGTTGAAGAGGATATTTAAAAAAATGCAACGTTCTCAAATATATACATCATTATATAAACCACCCATTTTCAATACTTCATAAACATCCTAAGGAGTCATGTAGTCTCTGGCTGTTTGCGATGATGGTACCTAGGAGGCTGTTAATCCTAATATCTCTCAGTTCCTGGCAAATCCCTATTTATCTGATCTGTGCACCCTGATGCACTACACCGAGGGTGGTCGGCCACCTGGTGCTGTCCCATGCAGAAGGGGTGGTACAGAGGACAAGGACTTCTGTCTTCTCGGCGTTGAGCTTCAGACAGTTGAAGCTGAGTTTGGCAGTGGTGGGGTCTTTGCTGAGGGAGAGGATGAGCTTGGTGTCGTCGGCGTAGGATACAATGTTAAGGCCGTGTTGTCGGACGATGGCTGCGAGGGGGGCCATGTAGATGTTGAAGAGGGTGGGGCTCAGTGATGAACCCTGTGGGACTTCGCAGGTGATTTTCGAGGGGTCGGAGAGGAAGGGAGGGAGTCTGCTCCATTGGCTTCCTCCGGTGAGGAATGATCGAATCCAGTCCAGGGCTGTTCCTTGTATGCCTGCGTCATGTAGTCTGGCGACTTGTGTGTGGTGGGAGACGGTGTCGAAGGCCGCTGATAGGTTGAGTAGGATGAGGGCTGCGGAGTGGCCTTGGTCCAGAAGGGTGCAGATGTTGTCTGTGGCAGCGAGCAGGGTGGTCTCTGTGCTGTGGTTGCTTCGGAATCTGGATTTGGACGGGTTGAGGACGGTGTGCTCTTCAATGAATCGTGTCAGTTTCCTGTTGACTGTTTTCTCTGCACCTTTGGCTGCGAAGGGGAGGAGCGAGATGGGCCGATAGTTCTTGAGGTTTGTGGGGTCAGCTGTGGGCTTCTTGATCAGGGGTCTGACTTCTGCGTGCTTCCAGTCATCTGGAAAGGTGCCTGTTTTGAAGGTGATGTTGATGGTGCGTTGTGGTTCAGATGCGATGGCGGACGCGGCTCTGTGGTAGATGTGAGGGGGGCAGAGGTCAGTGGGGGCCCCCGAGTGGATGCTTTTCATGGTCGAGGCGGTGTATTTGGCCATGATCGATGTCCAGTTGGAGATGGTGGGCTGGCTGGTGTTTCTGGGGGGCGGGGGGCCGTCTGTGGCACCTGGTGGATGGTCGATGAAGTTGTCGTAGAGGTTTTGTATTTTGAGGTGGAAATAGGTTCCAAGCTTGCCGCAGAGGTCTTGGGATGGGGTGATGTCTGTGGCTTCGCTGCGTGGGTTGGTGAATTCTTGAATGACACTGAAAAGTTCCTTGGAGTTGGTGGAGTTGGCCAAGATTTTGTTGTAGATGATGTTCCTCTTGGTGGCTCTGATCTGGTTGTGGTAGTCCGTCATGATGTCCTTGTAGGTGGTGTGGTTTTCGGTTGTTTTGGTGTTTCTCCAGTTCTTCTCTAGGTGTCTGCAGGTGTGTCTGGCTTCTTGGAGAGTGGTGGTGAACCAGGCGGCTTTCCTGGGGCATTGTCTGTCGGGGTTGCGTAGCGGGGTGAGCTCGTCTGCGCAGTCGGAGATCCAGGTGTGGAGTTCTCTGGCTGCGTTGTTTGCGTCGGGTGCCCAGGTGTGGTTGCCTCGGGTGAGGGTGGAGTTAAGTTGCTCGTTGGTAACCTTGCTCCAGTTCCTTCGTGGTGGGCGTGGGGCTGGTTTGGGTGCCTTGGGTTTGTTGATGGCGAAGTGTTCGCAGTGGTGGTCAGTCCATGGCGGCTGCGTTGTGTGGCTGAATGGGATGCTATTTCCTGCCGTGAAGATGGGGTTGAGGGTGTGTCCTACTCTGTGGGTCAGTGTGTTGACGAGTTGTTTAAGTCCGATGCTGGCGAGGTTGTCACAAAGGATAATGGAGTTGGGGTCGCTGGGGTTGTCGAGGTGGAAGTTCAGGTCTCCAATGAGTATGTAGTTTATTGAGGCGATGGCGTGGGGTGCGATGAAGTCGATGATGGTGGTGGCGAAGGGTGTTTGAAGGCTGGGGGTCTGTAGACGAGGGTTCCTCGGAGTGTAGCTTTGGGGGTGGTCTGGATCTGGAAGTACAGGTGTTCAGCAGAGGAGAAGGTTTCGCTGGAGGTGGTGAGGCGAGGGTGCTCTTGCGGGCAATGGCGAGGCCCCCTAATGGGTGATTGGGGCAGTCTTTTCTCAGGATCTTGTATCCATGTGGGATGGTGGTGCTGATGTCGGGGCAGAGGATGCATTAGTCCAGGTCTCTGTGAAGAAGGCGATGTCGGGTGAGACAGAGTCGAGTAGGTTCCAGATTTCCATGGCGTGTTTGTGTACGGAGCATATGTTGAGGAGGATGCATTTTAGGGTGTCGCCGGTGCTGGTGTCGGCAGTGTTGGAGGCCGGGGTGGCAGTGAGGGTCTGGCGGCAGTGGAGGCAGGAGAACTGGCTGTGGGTCGTGTTCAGCAAGGCCTGCTGGCATTCTCGAAGTCTTCCAGAGTTGAGTGCGAGGAGGGTGGTGGTGTCGTAACGATGGGTAGTGGGAGGTCCAGGCTTCCTGGTGCAAGCCGCGGTCGGGTCTGGGACGGGCGCAGACGGGTTTGCCTTTGGTGTGCCGGCAGCGTGCTCACTGCGCACGTCCACTGCACGACCGCACAGCGGGCGCCATTAAGTAGGGGAGGTGGGAGGGAGGAGAGGCTGGAAGGCGGGAATGGGGGAATTCCGGGGGGGAATTGCGGGTGGGAATTCCGGGGGGAGGGGCCGCAGGGGCAGCAGCGGTGAAAAGGAAAAGGAACAGGCAGGCACGAGAAAATAAAAATAGTGGTGGAATTAGAGCAAGACACAGATGGGCACAATAACAATGGCACAACAGGGAAAAAATAAGAAAAAAAACAGCTGAAAAAGGTTACGGTGGTTGCAGGCAGTCTGGACCCAGTTGGAGTGGGCAGCAGGCACTGGAGCGGGTAGCAGCCTCGAACCTCCCAAGGAGGATGTCAGGGTCTGGAGGCAAGAGGCGGCACAGCGGACCTGCGGGAAGAATGGACCTAGACCGAGGGTCGGAGGTCTTACTCACGCTCCCCCACAGCGGCCGCCATTAAGTAGGGGAGGTGGGAGAGAGGAGAGGCTTGGAGGTGGGGGTGGGGGAATTGTGGGGAGGAATTCCAAGGGGAGAGGCCGCAGGGGCAGCAGCTGCGAATGGCAAAAGGAACAGGCAGGCCCGAGAAAATAAGAACAGTTGTGGAATTAGAGCAAGACACAGATGGGCACAATAACAGTGGCACAACAGGGTAAAATTAAAGAAAAGAAACGTCTGAGAAAGGTTGCTGTGGTTGCAGGCAGTCTGGACCCAGTTGGAGCAGGCAGCAGGCGCAGGAGCGGGCAGCAGCCTCGAACCTCCCAAGGAGGAGGTCGGGGTCTGAAGGCAAGAGACGGCACTTGAACAGCATTTCTGAATTCACTTTCTGGAAGACATGTTTCACTTCCTTTAGAAAAGAGAGCCGGGACCAGTCTGTCATTGCTTTTTGGCAATGTGAGATTGGTGTCCAGGATAAATCCTAGGATCTTGACATTCAATGAAAGTTGTGATTCAAAGCTGTCAAGGCTCATGTTACTGAGCCTGGTTTGTACTCTTTCTTGCTTGTTGTGCTAGGAAAACTACAGGTATTCTCTTTTGGTCGTGTTGCATTTCAGGTAGGTCTGGATGATGTGCAGGTAGTGTTTGAAGAGTTGGATATTTGAAGCAGAGGGGATGTTCAGCTATAATTGTGTAATATCAGCCTTTTTAGGAATCTTGATGCTATTATCTGTCAGTCCAGCACCAAGTGGCTCCATGTAGAGACCAAAGGTGACCATAGACAGTATGGAATCCTGGGAGACTTGGAGGTGGTCAAGTGAACAAATTGGTGTTGGTTTGAAAGGCAGGAGGAGAACCAGGAAAGGACCTTGCTGGTTTACCACATTCAGGACTCCAGGGTGCACATGAGGTAGGGATGGTTAACTGTTTCAAATGCAGCTGAGTCGTTGAGTAATATCTTATAGCCAGGGGTCATCATCAGTGGTCAAGAGATCATCATCTGCAATGTGGAAAGTTGCATTCTGCATGCTGCAGCATGATCTCAAGCCAAGCTAGCAGTCGTGAAGATGATGGTTATCATTGATGTGACCTTAGAGTAGAACTTAGACTGATTTTTCAATAATATTTCAGATGAATGAATGGTAAGTGATGGGCCTATAGGCGACTGTATTGATGACATTTTGAACTTGCCTCTGCCTTTGTTTTTTAAGAAATCAATCTGAAGCTATTGAAGACTGTAAAGTGGTCACTTTATCACTGAACTCTAAAACAAAATTGAGCAATATTCCATGTAACTTTACTTCAACCGTTTGGCATAGCAATGGTCTTATTTGGAAGATAGAAAGTTGATCTGTTCTTCTGAAAATGAGTCCTTCATTTATATCACCACTCTACCAAAAATATTCTTTTCATTATTTTGAATGTTTAAATAACCGAGATAAGGCATTGTCCCATGAAAATATTTATTCCATCCATTTGCAATGACATTTTTCATCTGGATATTATACATGAATATAAGCTGACCTTTGTCATGAACATAAATAGCATCAAAAGCTTTGCATAGAAGTGCACTTGCAAATAAATCATTACCATCTGCCAACCACCATGATGTAAGGACACACACCATTGAGAAGCTTCTTGAATGTTTGTCTCCATTAGATTGATGCAGATTGATGCATATGCAACGGTGTTAACTTCATTTACCATGCCTTAGAACACATGCATACTTCAACTAAACTTAAGCAGGAATTAGACCTGGACCATATGCTCATTCATGTGCCTCTGCAATCTAACAGGCTGATGACTACTTTTTTTCATAACTTGATTTCAGGTTTACAACTGAATAGGGCTTCTCTTTCTCAGGTTTGTGTCATTTCCACAGATTTTTACATGTAGATATCCTCAAGGTCTTCGCAAACAAAATGAATGAGAGGAGCTGACCGAGCAGGCAAAGAAACGGTCTGCTGAAATGCGACTAACTGGTACAGTAGCGTATTCCTACCATGAAATAATGTGGTGCCCTTCCCAAAGTCTGAGGGTTTCCTCTTTGGAATGAAAGTTGTTGTCAAACACTGTTGCTCATCCCCAAAAATTTGCATTACATGTGCATGTTAGCGTAAATTTGGTAATCTCTCGTACTCTTCTTACAAAATTACTGAAGTTACAGTAATTAAGTGCTATTTTCTACAAGAATTTACTGCTTATGTGCGAATTGTTGAAAACATTTATTACAAACGCACTGGAACACCAGTACCAATACCAGTACCAATAGATCTCTAGTGGCTTTTCTTTGTAGTGCTTTCTTTTGCACTATTTGTAGCACAATATGCATTAAAATATATTGCGCGTATAATTCCTCATAATTTTGCTGACATTTCACAGAATTACACATAAGTAAATCACATGAATTTCACACATTCTTAAAATACACTAACAGGGTTTCTAGACCAAGAAAATGGAAAGTGAGCTCTTGTGTAATGCTATCATGATTTTTTTTATTTGGTGGGCCAAAAAAAAGTAAAGTACCTTACTTTCCTAATGAGATGATAAAGCCACAGATCTTTGTGATAAAAACATAAAGAATAATGGCCTGCCCAAGTGTCACCTACTACTTCCTACAAAGGAGCTTTAGATTATCAAACTACTTTCCAACCAAAGGAAGCTCTCTGGGTCCATTCCACTTCACAAGTCTACCCTCCCCTTTGAAAATGAGTGATTACAGGAAGGAACATGGGGTATATTATCAAGCGAGGCGTTAAAATTATCGCCGCTTTAGCGGCAGAAAACTGCCGCTAAAGTGGTGATAATGGGCTTGATAATATGCCGCAGAGAATTCCAATAGAAGCCCATGTTGACACCAGAACATGGGCTTCTATGGGAATTCTCCAGGGCATATTATCAAGCCCATTATCGCTGCTTTAGCGGCGACAATTTTAACGCCGTTTCTTGATAATACGCCCCATGGTTTGGAAGTGAGAGGGTGGGGCCCATAAGTTCAATGTCATTTTCTTCTTTTTTTTGTCCTCATTCTGCCAACTCTCTTGCTGGAATTACTCTTACCTCAATTGCAAGGCATGGAGAAGAGCTTTACCACACAAGGATACCGCTGTTTCCACTTCCATCCCTACTCAAATAGGCCTGAGCCAGAGGGAGCCAGGACCAACAGCAGTTTTGGCTTAATCATCTGTGGCGCTGGCTCCACTCCACCAACAATATCCATACTTTCTCCCAACTTCTAGGGTCGCAGGCCATATCCAATTGACTTATAGAGATTATATTTTTAAGACAATCAGAAAAGCAGGGTGCACTTTCGGATTTCCAAAGTCTACATATCTCCCATCACGCAAGGAGAGTTGCATAGTAGTATTTATTCAAGCTGGGTCATCTTGATAGAGCCCCAAAAAAATAAGTTTAGGGCTTACCTTGATTTGTCAACTCGTTACCTCCGCAAGGTCTAGGTCTGTTCTAGAGTCACAATCCGATGGTTCATTTTAGCAGCATGAAAGTGTAATGGGGAGAAAATCCATTAACTCACAGCCAATCCGTCATTATTTTATTGGTTATATAATAACTCACAGACAACTATATAAGGTTAGTTAGTTTATTACAAAGCCAAAAACAACTGGACATAGAGACACCTCAACACGAATGTATAGAAATACAATGGTATTGGCATGGAGTCAAAGCTACGCATCCAATTCAAATGATGCAACATAAACAACATTATTAGTTCAAGAAGTAGAATACAGTGAATCAGGAAGCATGAGTCCAAGTTCCCCTCCATCGAGGGTTGATGAGTATATATCATTAATCCTATACCTATTCTACTACTAAGGTGGCATCCCTACATAGCTTTCAAAGGTAAACCAAAGGTGTCAGTGTGTGGAGTCTTACTAAGAAGTCTCTCCAATATCCAATGGGTCGGGCAACATAAAGCCACTATCACAGAAAGAAGAGCTTGTTCTGAGATGCTCTCCCTCTCAAGGCAAGAAATAAGTGGGCTACTTTCCCTAATTCTAAACACCAATTATTTGCAAGTGACTCTCCCATAATGCACAGCACACATCTTGCTTCACAATAGGCATAGTCACAGAAAACCATCCATGATGTTCTTCTCACTCAATCTTGCAACAATTTGTCTTTGGTTCTCAGGCCTTCTCCCATGTGAAACCATCTGCGCCTCTGTCCCCTTCGAGCCGTGCAACTGTAACTTCATCTCTCCTTTCCCAGCTCCTAAGACAAAGACATTACTTTACCCAAATAAAATAACTCTTCCACCTGCAATGCAAACATGAGAAAGATCAGATTCCACAATGCACAAAAAATCTTCAACATTAAATTCTAAAGCAAGCGTGTTCAGGGACTTGTATTTCAGGTCCACGATTTAAGCTAACATAAGAAAAACATCATACAATCCGTACAAATTCACATGACATTAATGCAAAATTGGTAAATACATGGCCCTATGTTTGAATTAAAAAATCAATAAGCACATTTCATAGATAAATAAGTGTAAATTGCCCAACACGAGTTTCTCATGTTAATTGTTCTGCTAGTTACATTGATTTTCTATGTTGGTTATTCATGTTATTTGCCAATGGCCTAAAGTACACCACGTATTTATGTTAATACAATTCAAAATTCTAACACCTCACATTAATATGATTGCAGGATCATATGCAGGTGTGTTCTACATGTAATTATAATACACCCCTACAATTCAAATGAGATTTCTGCTACATCAAAAGTCTACACCCTTCATCAGGAAGACTGGTGTCCATACCTAGGACCAGACTGGGGAACCAAAAGCAGCCTTGGCAAATATGCTCAAACCAGCCCGCTCCCTTCCTCTCCGCACTATCTCTATTTGCATCTGTCCATTCCCTCTCTTCTCCCTCTCAGAAATCTTGCTCTTTCTCCTTCCTTCTGTCTCCCTCATACCATCTTTCTCTTTCTGCCTCTTGAAGTCAGCTCCTACAAATAAAACTAGGGAACCATCAGCCCACTAGGGAGATGCCTGTTAGGATAAAAGGACAGTCTAGCCTGATCCATAACTTTGTGGAAAAATCTGTAAGACTTTTACACCACACTTGTCTATGAACTCAGAACAAACCTACTGTCTCTACAGAAATCTAAAAAATATAGTTCTAGATATACCAAGATTCAATTAATGGAATCCTGAACAAAAATGTGCAGCATTGTGTTGCACAAAGAGAAAAAACTAGGCAGAGCCAAAGTTCCAACATTTTGCATGCAGATCATATGATCAATCATGCATGAGCAAAGAGTGCCATTTTTGCTTCATGCTAAACATGGTTTAATGTTGCACCACAGATCAAAAGCATGCGAGTGGTGTTTTACTCGAGGAAAATCTCTGATTATAAACTATTTCATGTAGATGAACAGCCAATAGACAGTAGGGTAACATTTGTAACCTTTATTACATTTGTGTGAAATTACTTGATTATCATTTTGTCCAGTGTTTGCATCTGTTTACATTTGGTGGCAGTATTCTATGCAAAGCAGGTTGCTTTACTTGGCATGACTTTTTTTGACCTGACTTTGAATAGAATCCAAGTGATGCTTTGCTCATATCCACTCCAACCTCCCTCCCGTTAGGACCACTTTGCATAGATTATTGGGTTTAACATTACAAAGGGTGGGGCCATTTGATGCTCCTTTTGAGTTCTCTTGCCCTGAGTGTACAACTGTACTGTTGTCTGGATCCCTAATGCAGATATTTGCTGCCATAGACAAAAACAGATCTTGTGTGGATGCCATGACATACGCCTGTCTCACAGATTGCAGTTTTGTAGGACTAGGGGGGTGCCTAAATCGCTCCCCTAATAGTGGTGGAAAGCTAACGCCTTTGCCAAGAGCTAAGCACAATTGTAGCAGCATAATAATTAGGAGTGAAGAAGTACATTTTTCTGTGTCATTGGAGTGAAGTCTACAGGCTCACTTATCGTTATAAAGTTGCACTTCTGTTTGCTTATCTCACCCTTGGCCTACTTCAGGCAGATGTGGAGTGCTGTGCAACGCATGAGTAATGACTTTGCACAGGATGTATGCGTGCCTTGGAAGGGTACAGTACAGAGGTGGAGCAGTACTGTGCAGGACATGAATGGTTAGTGCATGTACTGAGTGTGTACATGCTTGCAAATATACATTACATGAGCCATGTAGTGTTGTGCAGTGCTGGCACAACAAAAAAGCATGTGCTGGGAGTATGTGTCCATGCGAGGAGCACAATACATGAAGGGTAATGCAGCATGCACCTGGTGTGTGTGTGTGTGCTGGCAGTTTGCGTGTTTGCAAATAGCCTATCCTGGTGTAATAGAGAAACGCTACAGTAGTGAGCAGTGTGCACAGATTGAATGTGTGTGCTGAATGTATGTGTGTCTGTAGTGGCACAATGCATAGGGGTAACAGTGTTGGATAGCATGTGGGCTGTGAATGCACACTGAGTGCACATGTGTCTGGAATAGTGCATTATATGGGGGACCCTGGGTTCCATTTTGAGAAACCTACACCTGCCTGGTGAAGACATGAGGAGTAGAGAAATTCCCCATGACGGATTTGTGTATTGTTGCATTCATGTGAGCTGGGTTGGACACACTGGAAGAATGGAGAAAGAAATTCCCTGTGTACACTTCAAAAGGCGGCTCTCTGATTCAGTGATAGATCACAAGGAAGGGGCTGGACACATCTCAGGAAGGAGATGGGGCTGATAAGAGAATCACAAAGAGTAGGGCTGAGAGCCCAGGATGAACCTTTTGATGCACATATCACTGTAAATGACATCCAGGTGTGAACTCTAGTCACTCCCATGTCCTGTGTTGTGGAACTATCCGCTTCAGAGCCTTTCCTGCTATGAAAGACAGCCTTTCAAGTGGAAAGAAGAGAAAGAAAAGTGTACACTTCAAAAGAAGCAGAGCCCCAACATAAAACTTCAAAGACTCAGACCCAAATCACATTTTGTCTCTGGAAATGGACTATAAGAAGGGGAAGTTGAGACTTCAAAATGTGTCATCTGCCAAGCAGCCAAACAGGCTATGTGAGAAGGGGAAGCTATGTAAGGCTTCTGCCTGTGATCAGGACTGGGGACCAAGGCCTGGTAATCTCCCTGCTGGGTAAGGGGACATCACCCACGGAAAGCAAGAGCCTGGAGCACCAGTGGCTTCCTGCTTTCCATGACCAGTGTGCCCTTGGAGGAAGAGGAGAGCACTGGAGGGAGCAAGATTCACTGGGGAGCACTACCTAGAGGATTACCTGCCCCAGTTCTGAGGATATGGCTGTACACCGATCGGGCCGTTGCCCATGTGCAGGATTGATCTGGCATCTCCAATATTCCAGGAGAGGGCCACCCTCGACTGAGACATTAATTGAGAGACCTGCAGAAAGCACTAAGCACGTACTAATTTGTTGTGGTAGCCCCTGTATCCCAGAGGGTGGCCACCATTGAAGTGATTGCTACAAGCGCGCTGGGACTTGTGACAGCCTTAGAGGTGACCCCCTTTGCCGGAAAGGGCTGTAGTGATGTTGGCGAGTTCACTGGAGGAGTTTGCATTTGGAACTTAAATTACACATCTACCCTGTATACCAGGAGGGGCTGCCAGTACCTACGCTGCCAGGAGTTCGGGCCATTGAAAAGACTGAGGCTGCGACCATGCATCGAGATTTGCTCCTGACTGAACCTGAGGACTTTAGGGGATGCCACAGGAGATGTTGTACCCTCAATGGGCTCAGGTGAGGAACTGGAGGATGGAACACCACCCCTTCAAGTGGGAAAGTTTGACTTATCATGTCTTCGCAGACTGGGATCGTGTCTGTTCACTGGAAAAAGCTGACAGCGCAGGGAGAGAGTCTGCATAGCAGGTGCTGTTGGATGTACAGTGATTTGCCTTCGAACTGGATTAGGACTTGAGAGTGCCCAATGCTTCCATGCTGCAGGAGTGGATAAGATTTGAATTGGGCCTGCTGGGCCCCGGGGGACTCAGTGCGGATGGTGTTGTGGCGCCATAGACTCTTTTGAAAAATTCCTAAAGAGTCAAAAGGAAACTCTTGAGTACAGTCTTAGGGAGCATTCCCTGAATGTGGCCACCAGCTAATAGGGAATAACCCCAACCACAGTACAAGGAAGAGGGTGGGACAGGCATTTGAACTATGACCTCAAGGGGATTGTTGCATACAAATGTTGTTATTTCTTTGAATGTGTAGAGTTAGAAGTAAAATGCTTCTTTTTCTTATAAGAGCAAATATTTAATTTGACATTGATTTATTGCTTTTTTTTTTTGTCCTCATCTCACCTATAAACTGCTAGCAGGACATATCCGGTCCACGTTGATGATGGGGCGCCCTCAGACCGCCTGCGCTTGTTTAGGTTATCCAACCAATCCCCTTTTATCATCCGGTATTTAGCTGTTAATCATAGGACCATGATATTTATCGACCCTTAACATCTGCGTAATGGAGTCAACAAAGTCTCAGTTCCTGACCCAAACGTATAAAAGGTGCCCAGAATGTAGGGAGGCTAGGGCTGGATCTCATGATTTCTAGCCGAGCCATAGCCAGTGCAGACTTTAACCAATCTTCGACTTTCAGGGGGAGGGGATCTTTCCATTTAAGACAGATTTCCCTTCGGGCCAGCAAAATCAGACATAATAACAGCCCTCTATGTGGTTGATCCATATAGGCAGTAGACACCTGATCGTTAGCGAAAAAAATCAGAGAACCATTCAACACAATATCAATTCCAAAGGTCATACATAAGTATCTGCACACCCCTTCCCAATATGTTCCTAATTTGAAACATTCATAAAAGATATGTATATCGTTGGCTTTAGGGAGCAAACACCTGGGACATCTCGGCTCGGGGTTTGGGGCAAATTTCGAGATCTTCTCCGGAGTATACTAGATTCGATTAGTGACGAAAAAATTATTTTTCTTCAAACTGGCAGAATTTGTGTATTTATAAAGCAGAATCATGGAAGATTCCAAGAGATTCCCGATATCCGCTTCGAAGGGAGAGTCATTCCAGGCTGACACCTGATGTGGAATATCTACATCATCTGCGTTAATCAGGAGCCTGTACCAAGTGGAGATTTCCTTCTTCAAATGTTGAGTGTTTTTAAGAACCATTTCCACCTCTTCATTACCCCTTAGATTCTCCTTCTCTGTTTCGAACCAAGATTTTAATTGGATGAACTTAAATCTCGAAAACCCCAGGCCTATTCTTGCTTTTAATACCTCCCAAGGATGTATGCCATTTTCATCCCCCAACTCAGACCAAGTCACGACCCCAGCTCTTTTAATTGGAAGTGCCATACTGTCCTGGAGGCAGGGGGGGTCCCAGGGGAGTCCCAGATCGGTGCCTGATCGGAGTAGTAGCCTATCCCACATCTGGAGCGGATGAAATACCAGACCTCCAAGGCATTTTGATCACCTTCAAACTTACTCGTTTAAAGAATTTTGGTGAACCAAACTTGTAGAGAAACCCTGCCTTACCCCCCCGCCTTCAGTGGTGACCGACTCCCCCAGCAACTTACGCCAGGCACAAGCAGTTGGTTCACCTAAAAGCATCCTAATAGCCTTAAATTGAAAGGCGACCAGATAGCAATGAATATCTGGGAGGGCCAATCCCCCTTTAGCTAAGCGGCGCCTCAGTTTTTTCCAAAATAACCTAACACCCTTCTCACCCCAGATGAAACTCCCAATTTTACTTTGCACCTTTGAGATAGAGTGTTTAGGAAAACCTAGAGGAACCGCGTTGAACAGGTACGTTAATTTCGGGAGGATGGTCATTTTTACTAGATTCACCCTCCCAAAGATGGTCAGGGAGAGATTCCTCCACCTTGCGAACAACTGATCAATTTCTTTTATTATTTTTTCAACATTAATTGATGGAATTTTTCCGAGATCTTTCACAATAATAATACCAAGATATTTAAATTTATTGCTGGAGGCCCCACTCCACTGATCTATATTCCGGCACATAACCTCCGTCTTCGTGGAGTTAGCCAAATACCCGGAAATTGACCCAAAATCATCCAATAGAGCCCCGACCTTTGGCAGTGTTATCTCGGGGTTATCTGTATAGATGATTATGTCGTCCGCATATAATGCGATTTTAGAGCGGTATTGCTGAGTCTTAAACGGGGGTATGGTCTCATCTAGCCTTATAGCCTGGGCAAGAGGCTCAATGTACAGATCGAACAGTAAGGGAGAAATGGGGCAAAATTGCCTGGTGCCTCTTTGAATTTTAAAACTGGGAGTGAGTACGCCATTGATGAGGATCTTAGCTGAAGCGTCCTGATAGCACCCTCTCAGAGTATGGATAAAAATGGGGCCAAATCCCATCTCCTCCAACACCTCCCAAAGGGAGGCCCAGCACACCCTATCAAAGGCCTTGGCGGCGTCTAACGCGACCACTGCCAGGGGTTCGAGTCTAGAGATCGCCAGATCGCTATTCCCAATAAGTAGCTGGGTTTGTTCCTGAATGTGTCTCCCAGTGATGAACCCTTTCTGGTCAGTATTGACCAGTCCGGGGGCTAATTTGCCCAATCTACCAGCCAAGATACCCATAAAGATCTTATAATCTGCGTTTAGCAGGGAGATTGGGCGGTAAGAGTCCGCTTTAACTGGGTCCTTCCCTGGTTTAAGGATCAGGACAATGATTGCCTCCCTCCATGAGTCAGGGACATGACCTGTTGGACTGTAGATTGAATGGAACAGGGATCCCAAGACTGGAATTACTTCCTCAGAGAGGGATTTATACACTTCGTTTGGGAGGGCGTCAATACCGGAGGCTTTACCATTTTTGGAGATCTTTATTTGAGTTCTTATCTCCTCCAGCGTGATTGGAGAATCGAGGAAATCTTTATTGGCCTGAGTTAACGTGGAGAGGGATTTTGAGCTCAACCACCCGCGGATTTGTTGTTTAGAGGGGAATAGATTCTCCCTATAAAGATCTGCAAATAAGGTAAGAATAGTATTTTGTATGTCACCTATATCTGTAGATCTATCCCCTTGGTTATTTATAACCAGCTCGACGATATCATTTTTCGAGCGGTCAGATCTCGCCTTCCACGCCAAAAGAGCCCCAGCCCTCTCCCCGTACTCATAGTTCTCCATCTTACTCCTTTCCCATTGCTTCTTACACTTCTCTTCTAAGATGCCTCTATAGCTTTGTCTTGCCTGTTCAAGTTCGAGTTCTGCCAGCGACTTTCTTTGTCCGTCAAGGGAATTTGAAAGCCTTAGAAGCTCCGCTTCTAGCAATCCAATCCTTTCTTCGCCCAATTTTAATTCACGTCCTTCAGTACGATTTTTAAAGCATATGAGACTGTGTAATCGGCCTTTCAGGGTAGCCTTAAAGGTGTCCCACACGACCTCAATGACAGCTGAACCTATGTTGGTATCAAAAACTCCAGGGATGATGTTTTAACTGCCTGAATTAAATCTGGATCGTCTAACCTTCCCCTACTAAGTGTCCATCTCGATTGAGTTTTTTTTGATAATTTTTTGATGGAACAGAAAACAGGAGAATGATCCGAGAGATGGCTAGGGAGAATAGATATATCAGAACCCTTTTCGAGTAAAGACTTACTAGCTAATAGGTAATCAATCCTGGAGGAGTGATGAAATCTCTTGCTGTAAAAAGTATACCCAGCCCTATCCCCTTTCGTAAACCTCCACACACCGACCAGGCCAAGGTCATGAATCAGATTCTTCATTGCCCGTCTAACAAGAGGTGTCGCGATGGAGCGCGCCTGATTCGACCTATCCAAATTAGGGTCCAATAAGGCATTGAAATCTCCTCCAACATCTATTGGGGGAGCCGCCAGCATGAGCTTGGATTGCAGCTTAACAATATAAGAAGGGTTGTCGATGTTTGGACCATAGAATGAAGCGCACGTTAAGACAGTACCCCCAAAGTCCAACTGCACTATCACCCACCTCCCTGATTGGTCAGTCTGGATGGATTTAATCGAACAGGTTAACCCCAGTTTGACCAGGACAGCCACCCCACGACTATTCATATTTTGGTCCGAGACACCATAGGCTTTTATCCAGGGTACTCCTGAAAATAGTTTATCCGACTCCCCGGTGGTCAAGTGAGTTTCCTGTAGGAGGCAAACCCGAGCTTTTGCGAGTTCCAGGTATTTCATTATCAACCTTTGCCTCCGAGTACATCTTAACCCATTTACGTTCCAGGAGAGAAGGCCCAAACTGTCCTGATCTGTAATTACATCTGCCATCCGTTTACATCGCCCTTCCACCTTGATATCGTTCCAATGATTAAATCCCAAAAGTAAGATGAGGTTGTTTTGATTTTATTATTTTTATTTTTATATTTAATCCTTGCCCACCCCTGGTGACCCCCCCCACAAAGCTCCCCCGCCCTCCCATGTCCCCATAAGTGCCCCTAACCCCTTGAGGAACCCTCCCTTAAAGATGGGTAAGCCCATTAGGTCGCCCTCACCTCGGGCTCAGCTAAAGAAGAAATATACTAAGGAAAAAGAATGGGGGAGGGAATAGGAAGAAAGATGTGTAACAAAAAATATGTTTATCCTGTAAAGAGGCCCCTCGCTGATTTACTTGACGTTTCTCACTTTGCCTGCTCTGCCCTCCTTAATCCAGCCATGAAGAGATCTACTTCTTCAACTGTGTGGAATAAGTGCATCTGATTATTATGCATGGCACGCAACTGAGCCGGGAATTTTATTTGTGCCTTTACACCCAGAGACCTCATTTCCTCCAATCTGCTACCCATTTCCCACTGCCTTGTAGCCGTTATGTGGGAGATGTCAGACCTAATCTGAAAGGTAAATGGATCCGAGCCATTGGGGGAGAAAGTCAAAGAGCCCTCCTTAAGACCAAGTGATAGAAATAGATCTTTTACTGAATAGGAGAGAAAGTTGACCAGGATCTTCCGGGGTTTATGTTTTTTCGGATTTTTCTATAGGGATCTCGATGGATTCTTTGGATTTCGGACATCAGATCGATGTTAGACTGATCCTTCAAAACAGACCCCTTTAAGATGGAAATAACGAACCCCTTTAAGTCTGATCCTTCTAGGTTCTCGGGGATATTAAGGAGTCTTAAATTGTTCTTTCTTGAGTGGTTTTCCAGCCTTTCGATGTCGTCCTTCAGAGCATTTTGTTGCAAGGTTAACTTCCCTACTTCCCTTGTGGCCTCACTTATGGCTTCTTTGATGCCAGGTATTTCTGCTTCGAGAAGGCCCGTCCTTACCACCACCTCATCGAGCCTCTGAGACAAAACTTCACAGGATACCTTGATCGCTGCCGGGTTGGCTTCGGAGACAGAAAACCTTCCAGCAAGCTCTGCTTGGTTTAGTTCTGATACCTTAAACCCACTTAACATCTCCTTCTTCATGGCGATCAATATGTCGGACAAAGATCGCACTTCAGAGCCATCTGCTGCTTCCATGCTTCCTGCTTCCATGCGCCCAGGAGGAACTCCTATTGATAAGTCTCTAGAGGGATCTTTGGCCGATGCAGGCACTTCCTCATCCTGTGACCCCAAGGCATTAAACCTATTTGAAAGGGTTACACCTTGTTGCATGGCCTTAGGCACTGGAGATTCAGTGGGAGGCCCGATGGGTCGCTTGGTAATTTGCTTAGCCCCCCTTTGTTTGCATTGAGAGAAAGGGGTCATAGGGGAGGAAGCGCTCCCAACACTTACGGCGGGTTTCTGTTTAGGCTTTGATTTTACTTTGGAAAAAAATCCCTCCGGATCATCAGAGGTCACTTCCGTAGTTCCGCTAGGCTCCGCTGTGGTGGCCATGACTCTACAATAAGTCTTTAACGAGGGGGTGATTTTTGAAATAAATACGGGTTTCTTTTTTACTCTAATTTTGGTTTTAGAAACCCCTCTCTGTTTCAATTCCTCCTCTTCCTCTTCGCTCTCCCCAAATCTAGCTCCGGACCTCCTTAACTTCACCTTAGTTAGATTGACAACGGATGTCTGTTTTTTTGGGGTCACAGAGGCATGGGTGGCTTCTAAATTCTGCAGTGGGTAGGCAGCTCTAGCTCTTAGGGTGTACCAGCCCACTCTAGGGGGCGAAACAATTCCTTTTGGATAACCGCCTTCATTCACCTCCATACAGTTACTGAGGGTATCAATGCAGCCTCCCCAAGACGTCGGGACCAAACCAGCCAAACTAGAAACATTATTGCACCTTACCGGAGATTTGACCCCTCCCGAGGCTTCAATGTCACCTCCGCCTTCGCCTGCACCTTCATCTAGGGGATGGCGTGCAGCCCGTAGTTCTGGTATCACAGCTGCCTGCTCCGGATGAGGACCCCCCAGCAACTCCGGGAGAACTTGCTCAGCCGCAGCCACCGCTGCAAGTGCTGACACTGCCCCCGAGATCCGGAACCAGAAACAGGCAGAGACCCGGCGCCTGCGATGCCTCGCCGCCTCCTCCCACCTCCAGCCGAGAAGCTCACCGCCGAAGTCCATCAAGTCCGGGCGAGAGAGGCGGAGGAAAGCCCGCCAAAGGCTGCGGGTGTTCTGCCGGCGAAAAAACCAATAAAAATCGGCTCAAAGGGGCCTTGCAATCACTCCCTTCATCCTCCCCTCATTCTACGGAAGGACCCGAGGTGAGTGCGGCCGCGACCGTTATCTGACGGCCACCATGTTCCTCAGTCTGATTTATTGCCATTATTGTGTGATCTTTGAGTTATGAGTCATGTTCTCTAACCTCGCACACACTACCCTCACCTGAGGAAGACTTTTACTGCTCGTCCACAGCTACCACTGAGAGTCAAGTGCAGAAGGGGTACTTGACCCAGTTGCTCAGGATCCATTGTAGGCCGTACAGCAGGACATCAGGAGGAAAAGGCATAAACCACCATGGTTGGGCCTAGTTGCGCCTGCAAACCGAGTGGCCCTCTACAAGGGGTTCTGACAGCTAGCTTCACATCAGCTTTCAATGTAAATACTAATTTTGCCCGCAAATGTTTTTTGATGTGCTCACTTGTGATGCTTTGTGTTGCATGAGTGCCCTAGCTAAATATTAGTAAATCCATGGAACATTTCAAAAGGTGTCAGTAATAAATGTTGAGATCAAATCTGTCCTCAACTGTGTTTGTCACCTCAAAGAAAAAATGGCAGGTTACAATTCCTAACTAGTTTTTTATATCAGTTTTGTAAATTGGCACAAAATGATTTATAAGATATTCGTAATCAAATTAAAAGTCTTCTAAAAGAAAAACTGAAGTATTCAAAACAGAAATCAGCCCCCTTCAGAGGTATCTCCTTAGGAAATTCTCTAGGAAGCAGTTTCTAATTTAAGGTCTTTTTAGATTACTGAGAGTCCTATACAAAGGAAAAAGAGATATACATTGTAAAGTGCAACTGGTACAACAAAGGTAGGTTGAAGACACTTTTATTTGAAGCAAGGGTGCTCTTAATCATTGACTGTTACTGGAACTTCGCTCATGCAGCTGGTCACAGCAGCAACAGAAAGACACCCAAGGATCCCACATTACGAAATAAGCATCAGCACAAGCTAAACAATCCTCAGAGGTAGAACTAAATATAAAAATGGTGCTAACAGAATTATTCACTATTACATTCAATAAAACAAAATGAAGTAACATGGAGGCATTTCCTTCTGAGTGGTAGAAGAAAACAAGCCATACGACAGGAGTGTGACCATATTTCACAGATTCACAACTGGTTTGAACATGAATTAATGATTTGTTGTGATTTTCTTTTAAGGGTGTATACAAGGGATGCCACTCCTCTATGGTTTTCAAGAATTTCCCAGTGGTCAGTTCTCTGAAATTTAAAATCTCAAAGACCATGCCAGAAATTCCTATAGCTTCCTTTCTGGGAGAAAAAGGTCAATTTAATTGGAAGCACATTGAGTTAGCAATCACATTACCGTAGGATTTGCCGAACACATAGATCATGCCCTCACAATGAACTAAGACTGAATAACTAACCCTTCCCTCTGCAAACCCCCCCAAAAACCTACCCCCCTTTTGACATAAATGTTTTCCCCTTATCTGTAGACCCTTTGGCCTACCTCAAGTCTTACTTTCAGCATATCATGCCGGTCCTCTCCTAAACCAAGCCTACCGTAAAGCTATTTACCCTTTATTCTTCCCCTAAGTGTCCTGTGGTTCCCTTACTCCTGTTACCCAAAAAACTTCTTTAGAGCGTTTACACTGCAACCAGAAAACCTCTCCAATGGGTGTTCTTTCTCGCCCACATAGACCCTCAAGCCTGCCTCTCTCATCAACCCAATAACATCACTGTCACCACCTCCAAATATAACCTGTTCCCAAGTAATGACAGGCGCACCCCATCATGCCTGAACAACAGCAGGGAGTCATATACAATGTCTGGGTGCATTATCACCTCAATGCCATATGCCTTGCAAAAAATCCAAACCGTCCCATTTACTTCTTTCCCTACTCTTCTTTTTGTGGCTGATTTTCTCGCTCCCCTCCAAACCCTCTAAGGCAACAGCTATGTCCAAAATAGTCGCCTCATCCCATGGGTCACCCACCTCCCTCAAATCCCTTGTTCAATTTTTAGCCAAATTCCACACCAAATTAGGAGAATGGTGCCATTCATGGTAAATTTCTACTGTGAATGCTGCATAATTATGTCAAATGGCATAATGACATAGTTCCAGGAATGTCTCGTAATAACCGTAATGTGAAATTCCTGAAATTACTCACATTATAATGTATTAAAAGAGGATTTCTCTTGGATCACAATATCAGGATGAATCCACATTCAATCACTAAAAGGTCATTCAAACACTATCAATCAACCATCCAGACAGGACCCAAAAAATCAATTATAAAAAAAATATTCTTTTTTTGTATGTATACAAAAGCACATTTATTTAAAAACAATTTTGATCATGTAAAAAACACATATCATAAATCCAATACATTTTCCAAAAGTTGAAAACTTCTCACATGCATCAAGTTTGAGAATTAAATAAACATAAAGATGAGACAACAACAAGTGACAACTTTAAATCATCAGAAACAAGTTAATTCAAATGAATCAATTTTATAGAAGTCTGTGAATTCTCTTGTAATTAGACTTCAAAGTTCCTTGAATTTAACAATAAAATAAAATAATGTTCCTGTTCAAAGACAGCTTGTATCTTCAATGCAAGGGGACCAGCATGGGGGTCACCTGTGCCCCCTGTCTGGGATGCCTCTCTGCCAATTCGAGGAGAGACATATCTTCAATGAAGCTGCACAGTTTTTGAAAACGTGGCCAAATGGTGCAGGTTAATAGACTATATCCTATTAATTTGGGAAAGGTCAGAAGAGCTTTTGGGTGAATTCCTCAAATGGCTAAATCTAGGAGGCCCCAACCTGAAGTTTACAGCGCAATATAGTAACAAAAATGTAAACTTTTTGGATCTTTGTATTAAGGATGTACACAGCAGTTTAGAAGTGGAGTTCTTCACAAAATCCAACAGATAAAAACACTCTACTGCATTATACCAGCTACCATCCTAGAGCTCAGAAAGACAACATCCCCATTTAGCAATTCCTTCGGCTTCGAAGGAATTGCTCTTCAGTAGAAGACTTTTATAAACGTTCAGTAAACCTCAAAATGAAACTTAGAGTTAGAGGCTACCCAAAGAAAATAATCAATCATTCCTTAAAACGAGCCCGATTTTTTGATCGAAATAGTATGCTAAAAGACTCTAATGAGAAGAGACTCGAGAAAAATATGATACAAACAATTGTATCTGTCAGTCAATTATCTAGCATTAGCAATAAGGTTAAAAATATAATTAATTCCAATTGGAGTATCCTCAACGAGAATGAACTAAATGCCTTAGATCAACCCCTGTTTGCATTTAAACGGAATAATAATTTGAAAAAAGAACTGGTACATATCTAAAGAGATACGTCTGAATGGGAGCCACGCACGATTTCAGGAATAAAAGCAATAAGTAACTATCAATGCGGAAGCTGTTTGATCTGTGATCAATGTTCAGTGGGTAAGAGCATGGTATATAACAAACGTACATTGACATCAAAATACCTCAATAACTGCAGGAGTAGTAATATCGTTTATTTGCTCACATGCCCGTGCGGTTTAGGGTATGTGGGAGAAATAGTCACATGAATATTCCCGCCCATGTGCAGGACCCCAGAAACATACAAGATATATGTTGAAACATATATGTAGCTCTATATATATCTATCTATCTATATATATATTCACTGAAAAAAACATAGGTTTCAGGCACGTTATAGTTAGCAATTAGCATTTAAAAAACCTTAGAAATTCACTGAAAAAACCATAGGTTTCAGGGGCGTTATAGTTAGCTGGACTTTTCACTCGTACAAAATCATTGAAATTCCCCCGTTATAGTTAGTTCAGCTAACTATAACTCGCGTGCCCGCAATGCACTGCTGATGACGTCACATATTACATCACTCATGACATGGTCAGTGACATCACTCATGACATCACTGATGACATCTCAAATTACATCACTGATGACATCACTGATGACATCATCCAGTGAATGTGTGTTTTTCAGAAAATTACATATGTTTTATATATGTATATCTCAAGGTCGATGGAAGAATAAATGGGTATATAAGTGTCTAAAGGGATGATTTGTTTTTGAAAAATTGATTGTATAACTGACTGATTAAGTGTATCTTAGTGAATACATGGCTTAGTGAGTAATGTTTAAATATGTAAATATCTGTATCAGTCTCTCACTTTGTGTATAAGCGGCTGCATGGGTTGGTGAGTAGCTACATGAGTGTCTATATAGGTTATTAGTTGGTTTTTTGAGTATCAGTATGAGTGTCTGTATGGTTCAGTGGGGGGTATTACGTAGTGCATAGGTGCATGAATGAGTGACTCACTGTTTGTATGTGTTGAAGATAGCATGTGTGCAGGACTGTATGGGAGGATGAGTGTGTGCATGGGTGTTTTAGTGAGTGAATGACTGTCTCAATAGTGTCTTTATGAGTAACTACATATGTTTTAAACTAGTATATGTGACTATTGGTGTATATAAGTGAGTATATGTGAGAGTGAGAGATTGAAAGAGTTCCTGTATGAATAAGTATGTGTTTCTATAAGTGATTGTTTAAAAGACTAAGTATGTGTGTTAGACCCGGCCCTCGTAACATAGCCATCCCTGTCCTCGCACCACATAACCTGACCCCTGCACCTCACGCAGCCCCCGAGCCCACGGCCTAGCCGATCCTTCCTACCAGAACACACACACACCCGACCCGGACTTCCCCGTCCGTGGCCTTCCTCCCTTCGGCCACACCGGGCCCGCGTGCCCACTCCATGCACCATGATGGCCGCCCGGCCCCAGCGCGACCCTGGCCTAGAGGCGCCACTTCGGCTGGAGGACATCGCGCTCCCATTGGGATGAGAGAGGGAGGAGCAGTTTCCATCACACCTCTGAGCTCCCCTGGGAAGGTGGGTTTCGATCAGCCCTCCGGCCTCCCCGAGGGCTGGCTCCATGCCTGCTGGGTGTCTGGGTCCTCCCGACCCGACCCGGCCCTGAAAGGATCAAAAGACAATGGCAGGAAACCCCGACAAGCGACCCCCAGGTGACAAGACCCCTGCCTGCACAGACTCCGGACATCAAAGAGGAGTCGTCCTATAACAAGGGGTGCTCTGGGACTGTCGGGCAGATTCGCCTTTGGAAACACCTGAGCCCTGCTGAGTGACTCGCGGCTCCCTTAAGATCGTAAGACCTCCGAACTTGTGCTTGAGCCCTGCTGAGTGACTCGCGGCTCCCTGAAGATCGTAAGACCTCCGAACCTGTGCTTGAGCCCTGCTGAGTGACTCGCGGCTCCCTGAAGATCGTAAGACCTCCGAACTTGTGCTTGAGCCCTGCTGAGTGACTCGCGGCTCCCCGAAAGATCGTAAGACCTCCGACTTGTGCTTGAGCCCTGCTGAGTGACTCGCGGCTCCCACAGACTCTCTTGGTCCCGCCGGACCCCGACGACGACCAGCGTATCCCCCAGCTCGAGGATTGTGAGCTGTGCGCCGGGTACGCTCCTGCATTTGATCCATATCCCCAAAGACTGTCCCGCTACCTCCTACCCCCCTCCAAGACTCTGTGAGCCCGCGCTCCACTTGTATATATTTGCCTTGCTGATCATAAAGATCCTACAACTCCGATCTGATAAAGATTTGCTCTTAAGAACTCCCGGTGTGGTGTCTCTTTGTTGTGTGGTGCCGAGTGTACGATCCTAGATACGAGATTCCTCCCCTGAGGAGTCTCCCGCCAGTGCCCGGCTACGATACCTCGAGGGTTGGTCTCAGGATAGCCAGGGCCCCCTCCGGGCTCCTCTGAGGTCGCCTTCTAACATTGGTGGCAGCGGTGGGATTCGGGCCCATAATCTAGAGATCGTACCGTGAACGGCTGACGCACTACCGACAAAGATGGCAGAAGGAAACGCCGTGGTTCTCACAGAAAACAACACCAGTACCGTGTTCCAGGCGGAACAACTGGAGGAGTACACACACAGAGAATTGAAGCAATTCTGCAAAGAACTCAAAATCGCTACCACTGGTCTCAACACCAAAGAAGATATGCAGAAGGCACTAAAAGCTTGGGTGGATTCTGGAGCCCCCCGCCCAGAAGGAGCGGTGGAGCTCCACGACGAAGCTGGACCCCCCCCAAGGAGAACGCAGCAGCAACCAGGTGCGAAGCTTCGTACCAGACGGGGGCCTATCCCCGGAGGAACTCGCAGACAGAGAAAGAAGTCACCATCACGAACTCGAATTAGCCAAGCTCCAAATCGAGGGCGAGTTGAAATTAGCCGAGAAAAAGCTAGCAGTGGAACAGATGCGGGTGCAAGGAGAACTAGAAGAGAAGAAACTCCAACGGGAACACGAAGGAAGAAGACTTCAACTGGAGCACGAACGCAGCTTGAAGGAAATGGAGCTAAAAGCAAAAAGCGAAGAAGCGCGGCCCCCGGGGAACCGAGAGGCGGCCTCCCCGGCGGAGCAGAAGGTCCACATCCCCAAGGATGTGGTCAAAGAATATTACAAAAACGATGACATTCAACAGTGGTTCAGGGCCTACGAGGTCGCCATGACCTCCCATCGGGTCCCGCAGAAGGATTGGGGGGCCGGGTTGTGGGGACGATTCCGGAGCGAAGGGAGAGACACCCTGCTCGACCTACCAACCTCCATGCAGACCTCCTACGACCACATGAAAGAGGCCCTCCTCACAAGGTACGGCCTCACCCCGGAGATGTACCGCCAGCAGTTCTGGGACTGCAGGAAGATCCCGGGCACCACCTGGGTGGAGTATGTAAAGTTCTTCAGCCGCGCATTCGATGGGTGGATCAAGGGCAGCAAGGTAACCACCCTAGAAGAACTAACCGACCTCATGTTGTGGGAACACCTGGCTGCGAACTGCTTTGTGGAACTGCGCCAGCATCTGCTCGACAGCAAGCTCACGGATCCGAGAAAGCTGGCTGTCGAGGCGGATCGCTGGACCAACACCCAGGTCTCCTGGGGCCCTGTAGGAGAGTACCCCTGAGCCAGTCAGGGACCACCCCGCCAGAGAGGGGGGGGGAACCAGGGAGGGCAGAGAGAGTCCCAGTCCAGTCCCCCGAAGACCCAACCTCCACCTTTCCCGGCACCCCCACCAGCTGTATCCGGTCCCCCCCTGAGACGGGGGCACCGGGTGACCATCATTTGTTTCCGTTGTCAGAAGCCCGGGCATTACGCCAACGACCCTGAATGCCCCATGGCCCCACACAGCACCCAGGCAGCACCCCCCGCTAGACAGATAGCCAATGTAGCACTGGGGGAGGAGGTTGAGGAGACCATAGAGTGGGAACCCGCAGCCATGGCCCTAGTATCCTTAGGAGATAGAGAAATGGTCCCTGGAAGCCTCCTGCCCTCCAACACGAAGAAATATGGGCAGCTCGTAACGATCAATGGCCACCAAGTAGAAGCCCTCCGTGACACCGGGGCCAGCATCACCGGTGTCCTCAGTCATTTGGTCAACGAAGACCAGGTCCTCCCCAACGTCTTTTGCCCGGTCATTTCCGCTGACAACACGGAAAGTCTGTGTAAAGTAGCCCTGGTGCCTTTTGAATGGGGAGGGGTGGTCGGTAAACTGAAAGTCGCAGTGAGAACCTCCCAGCCAGTCGACTGACTCCTGGGGAACGACCTGGAAAGTTCCCCCTGGAAACAAGTCGAGCGCAAGACCCACCTAGGGATGATGGGTCTCCCTGAGTGGGTGTGCGCCACCACCCGATCCATGGCGGCCCGACTGACCCCCCTGGGGGAAGTTGACGACGCCCCGACCACTGAAGATAGGATGGTCCCCGCCGAGGGTCCCCACATCCCCCACCAGAAGGGTCGGTCGCCAGTGACGAACCCCCACCTTCCGACTCCGCACAGGTCACCGAGTTAGGCGATCTGCCCGAATTGGCCCAGTGGCGCCACAAGGGGGCCCCTCCCGAGAGGAGTTCTGCCGAGAGCAGGCTACCTGTCCTTCCCTGGTCGGGCCCCGGCAACAGGCAGAGGCCCAGGCTGCGGGCGACCAAACTGGAACGCACCGGGTGTATTGGGAGAATGACCTTTTGTACAGCGAGCAGAAGTCGGTGGAGCTGGGATCCGCCCGGGTGCTGGTGGTACCCCTACGCTTCCGAGACCTCCTCCTGGGCTTGGCCCACGACGTTCCCCTCGCAGGCCAATTGGGCCAGGACAAAACCTACAGTCGCCTCGTGACTCACTTCTACTGGCCCAGAATGAAAGCAGATGTAGAAGCCCACTGCAAGTCCTGTCCCACGTGCCAGGCCAGTGGGAAGAGCGGAGGAAAGCGCAAGGCTCCCCTCCAACCCTTCCCTGTCGTCAGTACCCCTTTTGAGCGGGTCGGGATCGACATCGTGGGGCCTCTGGACCCCCCAACCTCCCAAGGGCACCGCTTTATCCTCGTCCTGGTGGATCATGCCACCCGATACCCTGAAGTCATACCCCTGCGCACCGTCACAGCCCCCGTGGTGGGCCGGGCGTTGATGGGAATCTTCTCCCGTATGGGTTTTCCCCGCGAGGTCGTGAGCGATCGCGGTACGAACTTCATCTCCAGATACATGACGTCCTTGTGGCAACAATGCGGAGTGTCCTATAAATTCACCACCCCGTACCACCCCCAAGGAAACAGCCTGGTGGAGCGGATTAACCGGACTCTGAAGGGGATGATCGCTGGCCTGGAAGAGCCCCTCCGGCGTAAGTGGGACGTCCTGCTCCCCTGCCTCCTGTTCGCCTACCGAGAAGTTCCCCAGAAATCCTTGGGGTTCAGCCCCTTTGAGTTACTCTACGGGCACCCCGTCTGGGGGCCCCTCAGCCTGGTCAAGGAAGGGTGGGAGGCGGCGCCCCGAGGCCACCCCCGAGATGTGTTCCGATACGTCCTGACTCTCCGAAACCAGACTAGGAAGTTCCGAGAGATGGCCGAGGCCAACCTGGAGGCGAGCCAGGAAGAGATGAAGCGCTGGTACGACCAGAATGCCACTCTGGTCGAGTTTCAGCCGTGCCAGCAGGTATGGGTCATGGCCCCCGTGAAACCCTGCGACCTCCAGGATAAATGGACCGGGCCCTTCAAAGTGGTTGAGCGGAAGAGCCAGGTCACGTACTTGGTGGACGTCCAGTCCCCACGGGACCCCCTCCGGGTCCTCCACGTGAACCGCCTCAAGCCCCACTTTGTGCAGACGGATCTGAGCCTCCTGCTGGCCACTGATGACGGGTCCGAGGAGGAGTCGGATCCCCTCCCTGATCTCCTGTGCACCAAAGAGAAGGACGGCTCCGTAGAGGGAGTGAACCTCTCCCCATCCCTCGCTTCCCAGCAACGTGAGGATTGCCGCCAGCTCCTAGGGCAGTTTTCCGACCTCTTCTCCCTGGTCCCCAAAGTCACCGACTGGTGTGTCCATGACGTGGACACCGGAGACAGCCCGCCGGTGAAACACCGAGCCTACCGAGTCCCTGATCGGGTCCGGTCCTGCATTCAAGCCAAGGTCTCGAAGATGTTGACCATAGGAGTGATCGAACCCTCAGACAGTCCCTGGGCCAGCCCCGTGGTTCTGGTCCCGAAAGCAGCTGCCCCTGGTGTCGCCCCAGAACTCCGCTTCTGCGTGGACTACCGGGGACTCAATGAAGTCACCCGAGCCGATGCCCACCCCATTCCCCAAGCCGACGAGCTCATTGACCAACTCGGGGCTGATCGGTTCCTCAGCACCTTCGATCTGACCTGCGGCTACTGGCAAATTGCGCTCACAGAAGGAGCCAAGGAGCGGTACGCCTTCTCCACCCCGGATGGGCACTATCGCTTTCGCGTGATGCCCTTCGGGATGAAAAATGCCCCGGCCACCTTCCAGCGACTGGTAAATAGAGTCCTGGCCGGGCTGGAAAAATTCAGCGCTGCCTATCTAGACGATATCGCAGTTTTTAGTTCCGAATGGAGTGAGCACCTCCAGCACCTCCGGAGGGTGCTAACCGCCCTGCGCCAGGCAGGCCTCACCGTGAAAGCCAGCAAGTGCCAGATTGGGCAAGGTTCGGTAACCTACCTGGGGCACCAGGTCGGAAGCGGCCAGGTTGCCCCTCTACAGCCCAAAATCGACGCCATCCTAGCCTGGGAACCCCCCACTACCCAAACGGAGGTCCGAGCCTTTTTGGGCCTCACGGGCTACTACCGGAGATTCATCCGGGGGTACGGCAGCCTCGTCGGCCCCCTCACGGGACTCACGTCCAAGAAACAGCCCAAGAAAGTGCAGTGGACCCCTGCCTGCCAAGAGGTGTTCGATGCCCTGAAAGCGGCCATGTGCACTGCCCCCGTCCTCCAGGCCCCGACTACTCCAAGGAGTTTGTGGTCCAAACGGACGCCTCCGAGCATGGAATTGGGGCCGTCCTGTCCCAGGTGAATGACCAAGTCCTAGACCAGCCCGTAGCCTTCCTCAGCCGAAGGCTGTTGCCCAGAGAACAGAGATGGAGCACCATCGAGCGCGAGGCGTTCGCCGTAGTCTGGGCCCTCAAGAAGTTACGCCCTTACCTGTTCGCCACCCATTTCAAGGTCCAAACCAACCATCGCCCCTTGCGATGGCTCATGCAGATGCGAGGAGAAAACCCCAAGCTACTGCGGTGGTCAATCTCCCTCCAGGGGATGGATTTCACCGTGGAGCATCACCCTGGTACTGACCACGCCAACGCCGATGGCCTCTCCCGGTTCTTCCGCCTCAGCGAAGAGAACCCCCAGAGGATGGGTAGTTCTCTCCGGCTTTCAGCTAGGGGGGACGCGTGTTAGACCCAGCCCTCGTAACATAGCCATCCCTGTCCTCGCACCACATAACCTGACCCCTGCACCTCACGCAGCCCCCGAGCCCACGGCCTAGCCGATCCTTCCCACCAGAACACACACACACCCGACCCGGACTTCCCCGTCCGTGGCCTTCCTCCCTTCGGCCACACCGGGCCCGCGTGCCCACTCCATGCACCATGATGGCCGCCCGGCCCCAGCGCGACCCTGGCCTAGAGGCGCCACTTCGGCTGGAGGACATCACGCTCCCATTGGGATGAGAGAGGGAGGAGCAGTTTCCATCACACCTCTGAGCTCCCCTGGGAAGGTGGGTTTCGATCGGCCCTCCGGCCTCCCCGAGGGCTGGCTCCACGCCTGCTGGGTGTCTGGGACTCCTCCCGACCCGGCCCTGAAAGGATCAAAAGACAATGGCAGGAAACCCCGACAAGCGACCCCCAGGTGACAAGACCCCTACCTGCACAGACTCCGGACATCAAAGAGGAGTCGTCCTATAACAAGGGGTGCTCTGGGACTGTCGGGCAGATTCGCCTTTGGAAACACCTGAGCCCTGCTGAGTGACTCGCGGCTCCCTGAAGATCGTAAGACCTCCGAACTTGTGCTTGAGCCCTGCTGAGTGACTCGCGGCTCCCTGAAGATCGTAAGACCTCCGAACCTGTGCTTGAGCCCTGCTGAGTGACTCGCGACTCCCTGAAGATCGTAAGACCTCCGAACTTGTGCTTGAGCCCTGCTGAGTGACTCGCGGCTCCCCGAAAGATCGTAAGACCTCCGACTTGTGCTTGAGCCCTGCTGAGTGACTCGCGGCTCCCACAGACTCTCTTGGTCCCGCCGGACCCCGACGACGACCAGAGTATCCCCCAGCTCGAGGATTGTGAGCTGTGCGCCGGGTACGCTCCTGCATTTGATCCATATCCCCAAAGACTGTCCCGCTACCTCCTACCCCCCTCCAAGACTCTGTGAGCCCGCGCTCCACTTGTATATATTTGCCTTGCTGATCATAAAGATCCTACAACTCCGATCTGATAAAGATTTGCTCTTAAGAACTCCCGGTGTGGTGTCTCTTTGTCGTGTGGTGCCGAGTGTACGATCCTAGATACGAGATTCCTCCCCTGAGGAGTCTCCCGCCAGTGCCCAGCTACGATACCTCGAGGGTTGGTCTCAGGATAGCCAGGGCCCCCTCCGGGCTCCTCTGAGGTCACCTTCTAACAATGTGTAAGTTTCTGTAGAAGTAAGTGTGGTGGTGTGTGTATAACTGTATATGCAAGTAAATGGATGTTTGATTCTTTATTAGCATGAGTGACTATGTGTGTGAGTAACTTTATGGATGAGTGGTGTTGTGTAACAGGATGTATAGGTGTATGAGTACATATGATGAGTGAGTACATGTATGAGTGACTGTATAGGACTGTTGGTGAATGAGTGGATGTGTATGTGGATCTTAGAATTACTGAATAGGTTGTTGTAACCGCTATTGGTATGTCCATTGTTTTGAAAATGTTAGTTTCTATTTTTGAATGTGTGTATCAAAGGTTATATTACGGGGAGAGGAGGTCTACCACTCTATCACAAGGATGATGTCATCAGTGATGTCATTTGAAATGTCATCAGTGATGTCATGAGTGATGTCACTGACCATGTCATGAGTGATGTAATATGTGACATCATCAGCAGTGCATTGCGGGCGTGCGAATTATAGTTAGCTGAACTAACTATAACGGGGGAATTTCAATGGTTTTGTACGAGTGAAAAGTACAGCTAACTATAACGCCCCTGAAACCTATGGTTTTTTCAGTGAATTTCAAAGGTTTTTTAAATGCTAATTCCTAACTATAACGCCCCTGAAACCTATGGTTTTTTCAGTGAATTTCAAAGGTTTTTTAAATGCTAATTTCTAACTATGCCTACAGAGATAGGACAAGTGAAGAAAGAAGAAACAACGCACAGAAAGAAAAAAAAGAAATGCAGAAAGAAGCAACAGAAGTCCTCAAAGACTAAGAAAAGTGCAGGAAGAAGGATAACGTGCAGAAAGAACAACCAGAAGAGCAGAAAGAAGCCTTGTTGCAAAATCATCCAGTACCCTCAACTTTTTCAGACGGATACTGGTGGTAACTGAGTCTGACTAACCAGTCCTAGAGCCAGTGATATGTTAAAAGATACTCAGAATACAGTGAAAACACCTACATACACTAGGAAACACTATGCGTTGGGGTCCCCCTGTGATCAGCATGACCTCCTCTGTAAGCCCCTAGTATATAATAGGGCAGGGGATTAAAACTACGTCTTAAAACGCGCCACAGGGCTTGTTTGCACACGTTAACTCAGGCCCCGTCCCCTCCCTTCACCACTGTGTAAACACGCCCTGTGGCTGTTTTTAGTTGGGAGATTAAGTTCATTTGAATCCTGAGGGTCCCTAGGGTCCAACTAGCCCACTAGGTACCTCCAGTAAGCGCCACAGAGCTGCGTTGTAGAGAGGTGTAAAAAGTGGCACGGCCTGGACCACCTCTCTGCAAACGCAGCTCAGTGGCGCTTACTGGAAGCACCTGGTAGGCTAGTTAGCCCCCAGGGGCCCTCAGGATTGAAGGGGAATTATTTCCCCAACTTAAAACGCTCCATAGGGCGTGTTTGCACATGTCACCTCGGGCCCCGTCCCCTCCCTTCCCCACTGTGTAAACACGCCCTGTGGCCGTTTTTTAAGTTGGGAGATTAAGTCCCCTTGAATCCTGAGGATCCCTGGGGGCAAAATAGCCCACTAGGTACGTCCAGTAAGCGCAATTGCAGAGAGGTGTAAAAAGGGGCACGGCCTGCACCACCTCTCTGCACCGCAGAGCAGTGGCGCTTACTGGAAGCACCTGGTGGGCTAGTTGGCCCCCAGGGTCCCTCAGGATTGAAAGGGAATTATTTCCCCAAAAACGCGCCACAGGGCGTGTTTGCACACGTCACCTCAGGCCCCGTCCCCTCCCTTTACCACTGTGTAAACACGCCCTGTGGCCGTTCTAAGTTGAGAGATTAGGTCCCCTTGAATCCTAAGGGTCCCTAGGGTCAAACTAGCCCACTAGGTACCTCCAGTAAGCGCCACAGAGCTGTGTTGCATAGAGGTGTAAAAAGGGGCCTGGCTTCAGAACACCTGTCTGCAACACAGCTCCCTGGCGCATACTGGAGATACCTGTTGGGCTAGTTGGCCCTCAGGGACCTTCAGTATTGAAGGGGAATTAATTCCTCAACTTACAACTGGCCAGGGGGTGCTGCAAGGAGGGGGCTTGGCCTCCGGCATGATGCCGGTCTTTCATTTATTTATTTTTTTTAAGAAGGAGGGCTGTGTGGCCCCCTTCTTTTTCCAATTTACTGGCCCTGGGGACCCCATCCCCCAGGGCCTGCACCCTAATTTTTTTTGTTGAAAAAAAGTAATTTGGCCTTAATCGGCCCCGGGGACCCCAACCCCCGGGTCATGGTTTTTTTAAAAAAAAAATCTTTAGGAGGGGGCTGCGTTGCCCCCTCCTCAGGCCACTTATGGCCCATCCCCCGGGGCCGGCCTTTGTTTTTTATTATTTAAAAAAAATATATATTTATAGAAAAACCTAGGACATGCTGGACAAACCGTATGTACCTATCACCATGACGATTTGCGTAATATTCATTAAAAGGCGACTATGCATAGAATGAATCCACATGGAATGTATTTACACCGCAAGTGACACTCTGACGTGTCTGATGCCCTACCGTGCCTAATCCCGGCGGCCCCGCCGGTGGGTACTCTCCAAGTAGACACCCTTGTTGTTTATTTATACAAACATGGGTAGCTATTGACGGGCACATTTAATATACATGCACACCAAGCCATTCAAAGGGGATTCGACAAAAATTCGACCAAACTATGCAAGAAACCCCCCTCACGGTTAATAAAACACACATCCACCGCCAGATGTGTAATACTTTTTATTTTAATCTCTGGAAAGGAGACGAACCTCACTTGAGAGTCACAGCATGCTCCTGGCTGAGCCCAATGCTGTGTTACACCCACCAGTGCCCGCCGAGTGCCTCACACCTCTGTGTTGTATTCCACCAGCTAGTGCGTATGCTATGACACTCTCTAGCCCATGTGCACTGTAACACCACCCCGTGAATATGTCATGCCACAATTGCCTTTGCACGGGTTATATTGCCCCATCTAACGTGCCTTCCTCGATGCCTATGTTATAACGCACAGCGCTATGCCATACATATTACAATCTGGGATCCATATCTTTGTCACAGTGCATTCTGGACTAGAATATCCTTCATAGACATAGCCCTGCTGTATGTAATCGCTGTTTTTTTTGGCAGCAGATGACCGATAGTAGGGTCGCTTAAAACCAGTGGCCAGTTTTTTGTAATCAACTTTCTAATTTATCTTTCTTGTTTATTACATTGAAGGATAAATCTAGACACATTTTCCTGTTCTTGTTAATTTGTATTTTCTGTTACTGTATCATTAGTGTCTGAGTTCTTGTTGAGAAGGGTTTCCCTAGTTTTCACCCTACTTTTGAGCATTGCAGCATCTAAGCACTTTGTAGTGTACCCCCTTTCCTGAAATCTTCTTTTGCAATTTTTTTGTTCAACAATGAGGTCTCTATCACAGCTACAAATGCGTCTCAACCTGAGCATCTCGCCATATGGTATACTGTGTATGAGATGCTTGGGGTATGAACTGCCTGCATGTAGTACAGTATTTCCTGCCGTCGGCTTCCTGTGTAGCTTGGTTTCTATTTTGCCGTCCTCAACAAAAACTTCAACATCTAAAAAGTTAACACTTGTATTACTAATAGATGCTGTAAAATGTAAATTCAATGAATTATTGTTTAGCCGTTTTATAAATTCTTCTGCCTCACTGGTTGACCCATCCCATATTACAAAAAGGTCTTCAATGTATCTCCACCAAGCCTTAATATTTTTGGTTATGTAGGTGGTATGCTCCTTAAGTAGGACCAGCTCCTCCCACCAGCCCATGTGGAGACAGGCATAGCTGGGGGAGAAGCTGGCCCCCATCGCCACTCCTCGCAACTATTGGTAAAGGGTGTTTTGAAACAGAAAGTAGTTGTTGTTCAAACAAAATTCTACCATATTTAAAATCATAGCACTGTGTTGAGCATATTGCAATTCTCTTTTGGCCAGATAAAATTCAAGAGCTTTAAATCCATCCCTATGGTTGATTGACGTATATAGAGATGACACATCTAGGTGCCGATTCCGATCCATGAAAAATATTCCCCGTACGAATCGTATCCGTTTTTTTTTCCGTACGAATCGTACAAGTCCCGTACAAACTGGCAAGTATGATTCGTATGTGAAAAAATCCATACGAATCGCATTGGGAAAATTCCCCGACACGTCCTCGGGTCGGAAAAAGTGTCCGACACGTCCCCGGACAGTTTTACCTACGATTCGGGAAACTGAAGTCCGAGCGCGCAAGTACAATCCGTCCCGTCCGTTCGAATGCACAACCGTATGGAAAAAACACCGTACGGTGCGAACTCCCATAGCAACTATGGAGACGTCCAAATAGATGCCCGCATACGCGCCGAACACCACCCCAGCACACCACCCCACGTACGCGCCGTACCCCAGCACCCCCCCATGTCCGCGCCGTACCCCCACCCCACCCCGTAGGTACAGAGCGTACCCCCCCTAGGTACGGAGCGTACCACCACCCCCGTAGGTACAGAGCGTACCCCCACCCCGTAGGTACGGAGCGTACCCCCACCCCGTAGGTACGGAGCGTACCCCCACCCCGTAGGTATGGAGCGTACCCCCACCCCTCCGTATGTACGGTGCGTTACGCGCTGGGGGGTCCACAGCGTACCTACGGGGGTGGTGGTACGCTCCGTACCTACGGGGGGGTGGGGGTACGCTCCGTACCTACGGGGTGGTGTGGGGGTATGCACCGTCCATAGGGGGGCTAGGGGTACGGCGCGTACATACGGGGGGGCCGGGTGTATGGCGCGTACATACGGGGGCTGGGGGTACTGGGCGTACATACGGGGAGATGGGGGGATGTGCTGGGGGACGGTGCTTACATACGGGGGCTGGGGGTACGCACCGTCCATTCGGAGGTGGGGGTACGCACCGTCCATACGGGGGTGGGGGCACACACCGTACCCCCAGCACCCTGTATTTACGCGCCATACCCCCAGCCCCCCCATGTACGCACCGTACCCTCAGTTCACGTATGTACGGAATGTATCCCCAGGCCCCTACACCCTGCCCATGCCTGTACTCACCCTACCCGAGGCCCCTACACCAGCACCCTCACCCAGCCTTGCACATGTACGAGTCGTACCAAGCCATAGCAAATGTGAGCACTGTACAACAACATGGCCGATGTACGTACCTCACAGACGCGAAAAACACACGTACTGAACCAGGACACTGCAAAACACCACAAGGAGAGTCAATTCGAATCACACAACACAACAAAACACGTCCAACAAGCTCAAACAGGTAAACAGAGGCCCAAAACACAACCACTCCTTATAACACACCCACCCAAAGTTCAAACACAGCCACACCCACAAATGGACCAATAAAAAGGGCCCACAGACATAAACCATGAGCCTTTGCAACAGACCCACTGCTGCCAGACCCCACAGACAACCCACAGCACCATACTTGAACCTTAACTACACCTTACACTTGCACACCTTCACACAACCACCTTCACAAACACCCCCTCATCACATTCACACACACACCTTCACAACCACACACACACACCCACAACCGTCCACACCCACACCCCACACTATGCCCACAGACAGGAATCCAAAGTTCACAACAGCGGAGCTGGAGATCCTTGTCAACGAAATCATCAGAGTCGAGCCACAGCTCTTTGGAACATTGGTCAGACAGACCAGCGTAGCAGCTAAATCAGCCATGTGGCAGAGGATCATCGAGAGGGTGAATGCTGTTGCGCCCATCAGAAGGACCAGGCATGAATGCCAAGCCAGGTGGTACGATCTGCGGAGGATGGTCCGCCGCAAAATGACAGACGAATACAACCAGGGGAACATCACTGGAGGTGGCCCGCCCTGCAGACCGGTACACTACCATCACTGGGAGGAAAAGGTGATGCGCACGCTGCCGCCGGTGGGAGTACACGGAGTAGGAGGAGTCGCCGAGCCTGGTGAGTACACAAACAACTCACCCCACATGGGGGGAACCGCATCAACAACCCAACTCACAATAATGCACGCAATTACCCCAAAGCCATCACCGGACACAACCACACTCCGAAAACACGTACATGCCACTAGCGGCTCCATGCCCCATGCACCAAGCAAGGCCATGCCAAGTCACAGGCCACACAAAACACCAACACAAGACAGGATGTCCGTGATGCCGGGAGGGGGGGCCTCAAAAATCACACTGTGCAACTCAGAAGCAGACACCAATGCCCTCAGCCCATAAGGCCTAGGGCAGAGCTATGCAAACAGTGTGCCCCGACACTGTACTGTGTCGCCTGCAAATGGCGGCCGCGTCGCAGGATGACATGGGTATGAAGGCCCAATTTGCACATAACAGCAGCTAATGAAGAGGCATCACTGTGAAAGAGTGTCAGCACACACCGCCGCTGCAGCGCAGACTCAGAGACACTCTGCCCAATGGGGTCCGGGAGATTCTAAACAAAGCCACATGAACAAGCCAATGGCCTTTGAAAGACCTGCAAAGTGTGTGTTCCCAGGAAGCTGGGCTGAGGTGACAGAGGGTGACAGACAGACGGAGGGAGAGGGAGAGAGAGGGAGGGAGACAGAGGGCGACAGAGGGCGACAGATGGAGACAGACAGAGGGAGGGAGAGGGAGAGAGAGGGAGGGAGACAGAGGGCGACAGAGGGAGACAGACAGAGGGAGGGAGAGGGAGAGAGAGGGTGACCGACAGAGGGCGACAGAGGGAGACCGACAGACGGAGGGAGAGGGAGAAAGAGGGAGGGAGACAGAGGGCGACAGAGGGAGACAGACAGAGGGAGGGAGAGGGAGAGAGAGGGAGGGAGACAGAGGGCGACAGAGGAAGACAGACAGAGGGAGAGAGAGGGAGAGAGAGGGAGGGAGACAGAGGGCGACAGAGGGAGACAGACAGAGGGAGGGAGAGGGAGAGAGAGGGAGGGAGACAGAGGGCGATAGAGGGCGACAGAGGGAGACAGACAGACGGAGGGAGAGGGAGAGAGAGGGAGGGAGACAGAGGGTGACAGAGGGAGACAGACAGAGGGAGGGAGAGGGAGAGAGAGGGAGGGAGACAGAGGGCGACAGAGGGAGACCGACAGACGGAGGGAGAGGGAGAAAGAGGGAGGGAGACAGAGGGCGACAGAGGGAGACAGACAGAGGGAGGGAGAGGGAGAGAGAGGGAGGGAGACAGAGGGCGACAGAGGGCGACAGAGGGCGACAGAGGGCGACAGAGGGAGACAGACAGACGGAGGGAGAGGGAGAGAGAGGGAGGGAGACAGAGGGCGACAGAGGGAGACAGACAGAGGGAGGGAGAGGGAGAGAGAGGGAGGGAGACAGAGGGCGACAGAGGGCGACAGAGTGAGACAGACAGACGGAGGGAGAGGGAGAGAGAGGGAGGGAGACAGAGGGCGACAGAGGGAGACAGACAGAGGGAGGGAGAGGGAGAGAGATGGAGGGAGACAGAGGGCGACAGAGGGTGACAGAGGGTGACAGACAGACGGAGGGAGAGGGAGAGAGAGGGAGGGAGACAGAGGGCGACAGAGGGAGACAGACAGAGGGTTTTTGAGGGAGAGAGAGGGAGGGAGACAGAGGGCGACAGAGGGCGACAGAGGGAGACAGACAGAGGGAGGGAGAGGGAGAGAGAGGGAGGGAGACAGAGGGTGACAGAGGTCGACAGAGGGAGACAGACAGACGGAGGGAGAGGGAGGGAGACAGAGGGTGACAGACGGAGACAGACAGAGGGAGGGAGAGGGAGAGAGAGGAAGGGAGACAGAGGGCGACAGAGGGTGACAGACAGACGGAGGGAGAGGGAGAGAGAGGGAGGGAGACAGAGGGCGACAGAGGGAGACAGACAGAGGGAGGGAGAGGGAGAGAGAGGGAGGGAGACAGAGGGCGACAGAGGGCGACAGAGGGAGACAGACAGACGGAGGGAGAGGGAGAGAGAGGGAGGGAGACAGAGGGCGACAGAGGGAGACAGACAGAGGGAGGGAGAGGGAGAGAGAGGGAGGGAGACAGAGGGCGACAGAGGGAGACAGACAGAGGGAGAGAGAGGGAGCGAGAGGGAGGGAGACAGAGGGCGATAGAGGGCGACAGAGGGAGACAGACAGACAGAGGGAGAGGGAGAGAGAGGGAGGGAGACAGAGGGCGACAGAGGGAGACAGACAGAGGGAGGGAGAGGGAGAGAGAGGGAGGGAGACAGAGGGCGACAGAGGGCGACAGAGGGAGACAGACAGACGGAGGGAGAGGGAGAAAGAGGGAGGGAGACAGAGGGAGACAGACAGAGGGAGGGAGAGGGAGAGAGAGGAAGGGAGACAGAGGGCGACAGAGGGCGACAGAGGGAGACAGAGGGAGACAGACACACGGAGGGAGAGGGAGAGAGAGGGAGGGAGACAGAGGGCGATAGAGGGCGACAGAGGGAGACAGACAGACAGAGGGAGAGGGAGAGAGAGGGAGAGAGACAGAGGGCGACAGAGGGAGACAGACAGAGGGAGGGAGAGGGAGAGAGAGGGAGGGAGACAGAGGGCGACAGAGGGAGACAGAGGGAGACAGACAGACGGAGGGAGAGGGAGAAAGAGGGAGGGAGACAGAGGGAGACAGACAGAGGGAGGGAGAGGGAGAGAGAGGAAGGGAGACAGAGGGCGACAGAGGGCGACAGAGGGAGACAGAGGGAGACAGACAGACGGAGGGAGAGGGAGAGAGAGGGAGGGAGACAGAGGGCGACAGAGGGAGACAGACAGAGGGAGGGAGAGGGAGAGAGAGGGAGAGAGACAGAGGGCGACAGAGGGCGACAGAGGGAGACAGACAGACGGAGGGAGAGGAAGAGAGAGGGAGGGAGACAGAGGGCGACAGAGGGAGACAGACAGAGGGAGGGAGAGAGAGGGAGGGAGACAGAGGGCGACAGAGGGTGACAGAGGGTGACAGACAGACGGAGGGAGAGGGAGAGAGAGGGAGGGAGACAGAGGGCGACAGAGGGAGACAAACAGAGGGTTTTTGAGGGAGAGAGAGGGAGGGAGACAGAGGGCGACAGAGGGCGACAGAGGGAGAGAGACAGAGGGAGGGAGAGGGAGAGAGAGGGAGGGAGACAGAGGGCGACAGAGGGTGACAGACAGACGGAGGGAGAGGGAGAGAGAGAGGGAGACAGAGGGCGACAGAGGGAGACAGACAGAGGGAGGGAGAGGGAGAGAGAGGGAGGGAGACAGAGGGCGACAGAGGGCGACAGAGGGAGACAGACAGACGGAGGGAGAGGGAGAGAGAGGGAGGGAGACAGAGGGCGACAGAGGGAGACAGACAGAGGGAGGGAGAGGGAGAGAGAGGGAGGGAGACAGAGGGCGACAGAGGGAGACAGACAGACGGAGGGAGAGGGAGAGAGAGGGAGGGAGACAGAGGGCGACAGAGGGAGACAGACAGAGGGAGGGAGAGGGAGAAAGAGGAAGGGGGACAGAGGGCGACAGAGGGTGACAGACAGACGGAGGGAGAGGGAGAGAGAGAGGGAGACAGAGGGCGACAGAGGGAGACAGACAGAGGGAGGGAGAGGGAGAGAGAGGGAGGGAGACAGAGGGCGACAGAGGGCGACAGAGGGAGACAGACAGACGGAGGGAGAGGGAGAGAGAGGGAGGGAGACAGAGGGCGACAGAGGGAGACAGACAGAGGGAGGGAGAGGGAGAGAGAGGGAGGGAGACAGAGGGCGACAGAGGGAGACAGACAGAGGGAGGAGGGTGACAGAGGGAGGATGAGAGGGAGACAGAGGGAGACAAAATCACCCTTGGGCCATGTGGGCATGTCCGCTCATCAGCAGGTGGACTGTGTGCATGCTGACAAGGTCTGGCAGTGCGTGAAACACCCCTCATTCGTTTGGAAAGCACTGGGCCATGTGTCAAACTGTGCACGAGTCGATCCTTGCTGCAGGCACAAACCTAACCTCACGCCCAGTATACCCACTCACTGTGTGTCACAAATGCATAAGTTACCTACCTGCATTCTCCAATAGACATGACAAAGCAACATTTGGCCACGTACAGTGCAACACGTAAGTCGGTTCTGCAGCGCTCGCTACGCACGCTTGCTACACTGCTCACTGCGTTCAAAACTGATGCAACAACAAAGAGTGTGTCACACATAGGAAAAGTTTTGACAGCTGTGGCCAAGGGACATACCCATGCACCATGCACAATGCACAGGGACTTGCCAAGTACAGACAAGGTAGATGACACTTGGCCCTGCTGTAGACAGCACAAGGCAAACCTGTGACCACTGTACACTCAAACACCAACTCCACATGCCACCTACCTGCCACAGGAACTCAAATTCACTGTCATGCCAGCAGGCACCATGAGGGGATAGACACATCACCTAGTAGACCCAATGACAAATCACACCACACCCAACAGCATGCCCGGTCACACACACCCCCCCCCTTACACAAGCACACACCCCCGGGGCAGCCAACGCAAATTGGCACTCCCACAATGGATATGTGACACAACAAGACCAATCCATAGCCAAATAAGCATCCCAACACTCATTAGACAGGCCAAATAACCAGGAGTACATGTCAATCTGTCCCCCGCAACATACCCATCCACAAGTGCACTGTGAGAGGAATGCTAGACATATCCAACTACCCAGAGGAACTGTGCCAACTTGAATATGTATGAAACATGGATGACGCATGTAACACCATTAACATTGTCTCTCTCTCACACACAGGGCAACGTCGTCGATCTCCCCCCAACACTGGGGGGGAAGAATCACAGGACCAGGCTTGGCGTGACGATGATCCCACCGGCAGCGACGACTCTCACCACACCGTGGATGACCCCGACCAACCTGGCCCCTCTGGTGCCCAAGCACCTGTAGCACCTGCGTCAGGTACAACTGTGCCAACCACCACCCCCATTCCTGCCACATCCCAGGATATACACAGGAGCCCTGCTCGCACACAACGCAGCCAGTCTGACCAGGAGGGACAAGGTACCCCGGAAACCCAGGAGGAGGCAGGCGACCCCACAAATGCCATCCTTAAGGGGTCCCGGAGACCCGATGTGCCCACAACGGCAGGCCAGGCTCAAGTGGGCAGGGGTGGTGGGAGTGGAGGACGGCGGAGGAGCGAACCTGACCAGACAGCTGAGGAACCGGTTATGTCACACGTCCACAACATCCTGGACACATACCGGCGTGACACCAGGGGCATCAGCCAGGCCGTGGAGGCCCTCAATCAGATTAAGAACCTGCAGGCCGAGCAATATGCCAGTCAACAGCAACACCAAGGACGGATGGAGGCAAGACTGGCTGAGCTCGTGGCGGTGCAAATGGACATGACCCGTGTACTCCGTCGGATTGCCGAAAACATGGGCAACCCTCCCTGTGCCACCAGGCGTAGATCACCACCAGCCACAGGGAGGGATCAGGAGGAGGAGGATTCGTGCGACGGAGCATCCCAGACATCGTCACAGCCTGCTTCTGAGGGTTCCCGGAGGAAGGTGGGTCGTCCACGCAAAAGACCGTGAGAGTCAGCGGACCATCACCATCTCCAAGGTCACCTGGCCTGGCACCTGGATCTCTGGCGCAACAGCAGCACCTCATCCAATGACATTCTCTGCCACATGGACTTGCTGGTCACTGTCTGACCAATGTTGACAAAGACTGTGGCATGGACTCTGATGACTTCCAATGGCAAGGATCCCAACTTCACCCTGTGAACTTTGGATTACAGACACCCGGCGAGCACCACTTTACATCCCCCCAAACACGTACCCCACCACTAATAAAAATCTTAGAAATCAGGAGATGATGCCGTCATTTAGCATTATTCCATTACATGTGTGTGTTGGAAAGTCAAACCATGCCTGAGTTTTGAAGTAACTCCAACCATGCATACCCTGGGGTCTGAGTCTGGCACAGGACACACATGGGTCACAATGTATCATCCAATACAGACATGGAGCACCATACTCACCCGTGATGGGCCCAACCAGCTGAGGGGGTGCCTGCACAACTGTGCGGACAGACCTATTTCGAAGAGCAAGAGTCATGCGCAGAGGTCAGGGATCATGTGGAGTGTCCTGGGGTGGGAGTCCCAGGTATGTGTAGCCAGGTGGTAGAACTATGTCCTGCAAGCAGGAGTCAGGGGGATGTGGAAAATGGTGGCCAGGCCAAGGTTGGATGCATGGAGATGGCACAATGGGGTCTTGGATGACAGTGCCACAAGGTTGTGTTGGGGGCGTGGTCGTGGGCTGCATCCTGAATGTGGGCGTGGATTGTGAAGGTCATCCTGCAGCTGACAGTGATCCATTGCAGCTATCTCTGTTGGACGGTGATGTGGCTGGGTCGCCGGATGTTGAAGCAGAGGTGTGCAGATGCACCCTGGATGTGGACAAGTCTCATGGGAGTTGTAACGTACTTCTCCCTAGAGTGCAGGGTAGGATTAGACACGGATGTTGAAGTTGACCTGGGGGATGGTCTGTCTTGCCTTGAGGTGGATCGAACTGTGGATCTTGTGCATAATGCAGAGTGTGCTGAAGCCTGAGGTACAGATGCTGGTGATCAGCATAGCACATGTGAGCAAGCAATCCATGATGCACACCAGCTCGTGTGCGTGGACACTGTGTGACTGTGCAGGGCCCTTGCGGGTGGGACACAAGCAGTTGACCCAGCTGTAAGGGGACAATCCGCAGATGAACACCTCAGTCGTGTACAAGTCCAGCATCAGGTGGCCAACGTGCAGCCATCTGCCAATGGATACCATGCATTATTCAATATGAGAACTGGCAAGGACTGCGTCTTTGGGGAGGATGAGGAGCACCTGCCTGTCAATGGGACACCAGATGATGATGAGATGCAGTGCGCATGTCATGGTGTAGAGGGGGATCCTGGACACATTGTAGACTGACACGCTGAGACATGATACCTGTGCCATGTGTCCCACAACGACACCATACTACATGCAGAGGCCTGGAGTACCACTCACATGGTCATGTTGGGGTACAGAGCTGGTGGAGAGTAGGAGGGACATGACCTGGTTGGTGTGACAGGGCCTGGAAGGCGTGCCAGCTCTGTGTAGGCAGTTGGAGTTGCACACTCATTATGCAAAGGTGTTGTGTGGGCGATGAGTGCATGCCTGAGTGCATGCAACAGATGTATTGGATGGACATTGCTTGGTGGGTGGCCTTTCCCACAGCAACTGTGTCACACACAAGCAGATTACACCACAATGAATGGGTGGAGGGAGGAATGGGGGTGTGTTTTAGAGGCGTGTGTATGAGCGCAAATATAGAAACTCTGTGTGCCCTTGCTGCAGGGCCTGCAGCAGCAGGCGCCATGTCCTGAAAACCATGCCAGAAGTTGCACACTAACACAAGCATGTCAGAAAGGACTACTGCAAAAGGTGTATGAGAAGGGAGGAGTGTCTGGTTCAACATGGCACACACACAGACAATGGATGCACATGCAGCAAAGTGGCCGTTGTGGGGACTGAGATGCCAAAATACCTACACAGCCATGTACATCATGCACAATACATATCATAATCCCTGACAAACAGCTTGCATCTTGCTACTCCACACATAGACTCATATGCACAATCTGTGACAACTATGCCAGACATGCCGCATGCACAGTGGCAAGAGACCTGCATTGACAGAGATGAGGCACCTTGGAGGCTGAGGGACACCTTTATTAGTCATGTTTGCCGGAAGGCAAATGCATCTATATTAACAGATGCACAGGTCATGTGGATGAACATGTGGAACCTACACTGGCACCCCCCTTTGCACCACAGATGCAGGAAACCCATAGAACTGGCACACAAGTGACGGGTTTGAGGCACACACCCTGTGCTGCTCACGGAGAGGCTGCAATTCACCATTGAGCCACTAATGGAGATGTCCCACACTATGTCAACCCGGTGCATCCCGTATGTTTCCAAGGGCAGTGTTACACACATTGATGCCTTCATCACAATCCACAATCACATTACAGATGACTGTCACCAAGTGTGACTATCAATTCAGGTGAATCCAGCTCCATGTCATGTGACCCATGGTGATTCTACATGTATGCTAAGTAACCAAACATGAACAGGAGCAGTGCACACACATTCCAAACAAATAGCACACCCAAAAAGCTGTGGTGCATCCCTTACCCTAAGGTGATTTTTCGACATGTCCGTGCATGTTACGCTGATTCAGCACACGTTGCTGTATTCATGAGGAATAGCAGGAGCACAACAATGCCACCAGCAGACAGCATGCGCAAATACCTGGGGATGAGAGACACACAAGAAATGAGCCAAAAGAAGCACATCCGCATGCATGGGCATGTACTCGACACGTATAAGGTTGTCAACATGCTAGGTGAAAATAGTGTCTCAGGTAAGACATACTGTTATTACACCATCACTCGAGTGACACATCCAAACACACCTCTGACTCACTTGCCATACATGCAGATGGACCCACACATTGCAACACATGCCACACAAGGCTCAATGCGTGCACACTCAGACACTGCAACTCACCACTAAGCAAAGAAGTTGCGTATGAGCCGACTCCGGATGTCCTCTTCCTCCTCCTCCTCAACATCACTCGCCTCATCACGAAGCCCCTCGTCCTCCACGGGTGGATGTTCCTGCTCATCCGGATCCAGGATGAGTGGCACAGCTTTCTCCACAGCCATGTTGTGCAGCATGCAGCACACGAGGAAGATTTTGCAGACCTTCACCGGTGCATATGGGAGTGCGCCGCCGGTCTTGTGGAGGCACCGGAATCGGCTCTTCAGGAGGCCAAAGGTCCTCTCTATCACTCGCCTGGTCTGCCATGGGCGTTGTTGTACCGGTGATCGGCAGCTGTTCTGGGGTTGCGGAGAGGCGTGATCAGCCATGGCATGTTGGGATAGCCAGAGTCCCTTACATGGAAACATCATGGACAGAAGTGGGTAAGGAGAAGCAGTAAGACAGAAAGATGACGCTAAATACAGGAGTAACAGAGTATACCCACCAACAAGACATGCTCGTTCGTTGCGCAGCTGCAGCATCATTTCAGGCACCCTGCTACGCCTCATGATGTAGGCATCGTGTGCTGATCCTGGAAAACGAGCACAGACATGGGAAATCACCATGTTAGCAAGACACACCACAAGGCCATTAATTTGAGTGGTAATGTTTACTGTTTCTATAGGCTACCTCCTGTGCCTGTGGTGGTACCAAAGCCACATGTGTCCCATCAATAGACCCAATGACATGGGGCATCCCTCCCAGGGCATAGAAGTCACCCTTGACACCTGTCAACTGCTCAGGAGTTGGGAAATGAATAAACTCATCCAGGTGAACCAACATGGCCTCTAAAAAATCATGCAGGACACGGCTGAACATGGTCTGGGACATGCCACCAACATGAGCTATGGTCTCTTGAAACGTGCCCGTGGCAAAGAAATGTAGGGCTGCCATCACCTTCATCTTGGGTGTCAGTGCAGTAGGATACCTGTGTAGCAGTTGGAGGTGTGGTGCCAGCCTTGCTGTAAAGTTCAGAATCAACCGTTGGGTGAAGCGGCAGCGGCGTATACAGTCACGTTCCCTCAGGGCAGCCAAGTCTGGGATTGGTCGGGGGAGAGGCAGAGCCCTGCAGTAATTTGGAAGGGACAACGAAGAGTGAGTACAGTACAACAACACTGTCAATGTACTGAGCACATGTTGAACAGCCAATACACATATGCTACATGCAGAGTCAGGTCTGTGCAATATATCCTGGACACGTATGCCAGGCAGGTGACACTGCTACCAAGAGCCAGCTACAAACGTGGATTCACAAGCTCAACATGACATGGCATGAAACTAGCTGTGGGCCAGTGTAAGTGAACAGGCAGACGCATTACAGGAGTGACAGACATCCACATGTGTGCAGAAGAAGGATGTTTATCATACAGACAGGTTGCGGAACACTAGAGGCACAGGTCACATGTCCCTGAAAAAAGGACAGACCACACACCTTGCCATGAAGGGGTACATGTCAAAACTGATCACACATACATTGATACTACGCAGATATGTCCTTGTCTCGCAAGTCCATGTTCGATGCATACATACACACGTTACGTCTGATTCTACATGTGTCCTGGTGTGCATAATAGTATGCCATGCCCATCCACACACATGCACATGTTGGATGCAGCAACTGCAGATGCATTTGACGGAACACCAACAGCAAGCTTATGGGAACACATGACACACACATGACATACTCACGTCGTGCAACGCCGGTAGTCACATGTCAGGTGTCATTATCCGTGTACCCGGCATCAGGGGACAGTTGCGGGTGTTGGCGACTGTGCCATGCCAGTGACGCAGTGCTCAACAAGTCTGTACTACATGCACACATGTCAAAGGTGTGAAGGGGATGTGTGGCACATAGTGCACCTTGACACATGACATGTGTACACAGCTCATCACACATCTATTGGGTTCAAACATGAGGAGATTTGTGCCACATCACAGCCCGAGACATGTAGGACTGCACTGACAATGACTTGATGCCCAGCCTTGGCCAAGTATGACAGCTCAATTCCTTTCTGTGTGCCACCTACGGCAACACAACCATAGTGATGCGGACCCTACACACGCCTGTACGGACCGTATCCCTATGGCGTACGCCTACGGCAGCACAACCATAGTGATGCGGACCCTACACACGTGTGTACGAACCATATCACTGGAGTGGTGGTGCCCTAGGGGCGTGGAACGCACCGTACCTGTGTGTGTATAGTGAAATTACATAGGGGACACATGTGGGACAAGTATAAGGGCCTAAATGCATGCTGGTTGTCATGGAGACCGAGTTTCAATTTCAAATTTTTTCATCAGGTGGCCAACAAGAGTCGGTTGGAGACAATATACTATGTTGCAAAGTGGTTGTTGACTTGACATCATGCTCAATTTTTAAACCATGCAAAGCCACTCACTGGGGTAGGGTTAAAGGGATTGGAGGAAACGTAGGATGCAAATGAGATTGACCAATCACTCTGTACTCCTGTAAATGAAACAGGCCAGCAAGGCAAATATAAGGCAGCCAGGTCCCATGAGAGAGCACTTGCCTGCACAACCTTTCATTCCACACCACTGCTGCTGCTCGTGATTCCTCTGGCACCATGTCCAGGTCTGTGGAGAGGGCCCAGCCATTCACCCTGGAGGAGAATGTGGCATTGCTGGATGTGATCCTCCCACAGTACCCCAGCCTGTATGGGAGACCAGGGGAGCAGGTGAGTGCTGACTCCACTAGCTTAGACTGTGCCCCTTTTTTTGTGACTGTCACTTCCGGCATTGTGTCCAGGTGTGACAGACATGCAATGTTGTTTAGAGTGGGTCCCAGGGGGGGAATGCTGTAGTGCATGTCTGCACTCCTCACTTGCATAGTGCTTACTGTGACAATCACTGCATGGTGCATGCCACATTCAGCCTGGCTAATCCCCTTAGGAATGTTGTTTCTACAGCCCTGATGTGATTCTGTGTTCCCCCCAGTGTGACAGGTGACTGTTCCCACAGATGTGTGTGAGTTGAGTGTACCTGTGGTTAGAGTGTCCAAATGATGTGTTTGTCCCCTGGACATTGGTGTGTGTATAAGTCCCCTGTCATGTGGGTGAGTGTCCATGAGGAGTGTTACCACCCAGATGCATGAGGGATACATATACCCTACCCATGTGATGAGCGCAGGGAGCAGTGCTGTGTGTCTGACGTGCTGGGCTAGCCCAACACCTGTGACACCCCCCAGTCAAGTGGCACATGTGCAGAGTGAGGTTTGTACCCGCAGTTGCCAATGGCAGGTGATTGTCCTGTGCCTGTGTGTGTCTGTGTACTCTGCTGAGGTTGCGTCAGTGGCCTGGGGCATGTGACTGCTTTGAGGTGCTGCACATAATCCTGGTGTAGCTTGTGATGCACAGTGTGAGCCATGATCATTGATTCTCTCGCACCCCTCATGCCACCTGTGTACTTCAAAAGCCACGTAGTGCATTTTGCCTTCCCCAGAGGATAATGTCCCTATGACAAAGGTGCAATGAGTTGGCTGCATACTATGCCCTGTTCACACCTGCCAAATTGTTAAAATGTGTGTCTCTGTGACATGTAGCAGGTGTATTGATGTTGTCTCACTTTGTCATCCTCACAGGTAGGCACCTATGCCAAGGGGGAGATCTGGAAGGCGGCCGTCAGGGCCGTGAGGTCGGTGGAGGGTCGGAAGCGGCGCCTGGCCCAGGTGAGGAAACGCTGGCAGGATATGTGTCCACTGTACAGGGTGACCCAATTTGGCTTGTGCATACTCACAGTGGCCAGTGCCTGTGTGTCTTGGTACAACTATCTGATGATAGTTGTTTGTCAATTATATGTGTGGACAGGCACACGAGGGGTACTTTGTGTACACTCAGGATTTATTGAAGGGCATGTTTGTAATCCCCGAGTAGGAGGTGTAAGTACATCCTCTGTCTCAATCACAACGTCTCAGGTAGGGTGAGGTTTGTGCAGGGAAGGCCTACATGTCCATACCTTAGTTCTCCTTGCCAGGTCTGGCCTGTGTGTGATGATTGTCTGAACATACACTCAACATGCAGTGACCCAGTCATGTTGGGCATGCTTTCATGTATTTGCTAAGCGGCATGTGCCAAAAGTTAGGAGACATGGTTCCTGCTCATCCCTTTTTTGGCAATGGTGTGTGGTCCAGATGCTGTGCTCGAATGTCCCCAGAGACTGGTTCCTCTGTCTAATTTGATATCAAGTCATTTGCTGTTGTGTCATGCCCTCCATTGTTTCCCAGTAGCATGGTGGGTCAACCAACTGTGTGGTGCAGGGCCTACATATGTGCGTAGTATTGGAGATGTTACTCATGTTGTTTTTCATGCTATGCACTGTGACCTATGTAGTTTTGAATCATGTGTCATATGTAAATGGGTGTCTGATTATTCCTGTCTCTTCACCTTGCCCACAGCATCGTCGGGGGAAACCGAGGGAGACACTGGCACGGACCTTGAGGAGGGATCCAGCACCAGTGCCACAAGTGCTGGCGAGTCTGGCGCAGCGAGTGGCACGGAGGCCGAGGGGAGTGAGGCGGAGGACCTGTCCAGTCCCACCACCGACTATGACGCTGACGGGTCCGAGGCTGAGCTCCCAGAGGGGGCGGAGGCTGCTCCCAGAGCTGAAAGCAGCACTCCATCTCTCCCCGCCCCCTCCATTCCCATCACCGGCCTCCCACTTGCTCGGGTCCCTTCCCTCCGTGCTAGGCGACAACATGTCTCCTTCATGCCAGGCACCGCACCCCCTGCCCCTGTCTCCCCTGCTGCCGTCAATGCCGAGTCTGTGGACATTCTGCGCCAGTTGCAGGTTGGTCAGACATCGCTGCTTAATGTCCTCCATGGCCACACCACACTGCTGACACAGATGGTGTCGTACATGGAGGGCATGTCAGCAGCGATGTCGGACCAACGGATGTTGCTGAGGTCCATAGACTCGTCACTGACTGCAGCAGTGGATCTCCAGCAGCGCTCCGTCCCCCCCTACCCCTGCACCATCCACACTTCTCACTCCCATGCCTGTCCCACACACACCCAGACGTCCCCATGCACGCACCCCACCAGACACAGGCAGCACACCACCAGGGAAGGCCAAGCGCACACCTCCTGTCACGCACACACAGGGGGAAGTAGGCACAGCCACTGGGTCGGGGGGCAAACGGCAGCCACGCAGCCACAGTCGGAGTGCGCAGTCCTCACAACCCACTTCCTCCAAATAGACTCCCCTTAGCTCTCCTTGCCAACTGTCAGATAAGGAGTCCTTCGTGGCCAGTGTGTCCCTCAGCCCCAGTGTGGCACCACCCCGCAAGCGGTGGAGGCAGTGCCTGGCCACGGTAGTTGAGTCCCCCCCCCTGTCCACACCCTCCCCCAGTAGCGCTACAACCCATCCCTCCGACCCCCCCTCCTTGGGGCCTGTGGTTCATTCGGGTGCAGGGGAGACGCTGGAAGACCTTGCGACCGTGTGCAGCTCCATCATAACCACCACCTTTGGCGCTGCCCCACCCCTGTGATAGAGTCGTCCGTCCCTGCACCCACGACACCTACCCTTGCCCCTCCTGTCCCTGCGGTGCCTGGTCCTTCCCCCCCACATGATGCCCCCCCTTCTGTGGATGATTTGGAAGTGTGAACTGTGCAGGCAAGCTAGGGGAGACGCGTCCCCAAGTGTCCCACACCAGGACTTCAAACATGGCCTGGCCTATGGGCCCTGTATATAGTTGACATTTCTTTGGCTATGAGTTTTTCATGCTGAATAAATCATTTTGTTTTTCATTTGCACACGAATGCTTTACTGGTCTTGCTGTTGGTGGTGCTGCTCCATGATTTGGGGTGGTGATAATGTGTTAGGTGTCTGGGAAATGTTGTGGTGTGCTGCTCATCGGGTGTACCCTGGTATCTGTGTGCCATCACAAGGTATCTGCAAAACATCTTTGGTCATGTAAGCTCTTACTGTATGGTGACATTGTCCCAAGGTGTGGTCCTTCCTGTGTGGACCCTGACATCTTCCCTGCAGGGTGTTTCCCAATTGTTGTGCTGAGCTCTGTCTACATTGCCTGGGTGTGTGACGGATCCCTTCAACTTTGGACATGCATGCTCAGCAATGTCTCCACCTGCATCATTTGTGGCATCCTTGGTGGTCACTGTACTTGTGTATGGAGTATATTGACATGACTTCATGTGGACATGTTCCCTTTACGCACTATGCATGTGTGTTCTCCCAGCCTAGTACACAAGTGTTACGTGTTCTGCAGGGTCTTTGGGCACCTGTCTGACAATTGTGGGCATTGTATCTGTGGGTACACCACCCTTTTCCTTCCATGGGAGGCACCAACTTGTTGGCTGCCCCAGCACCTGTACATTCCTATCAGTCATGGAATGTGCGTGACAGTGTGTGTTCCCTTTGGGTCTCTTAGTTTAGTAGGGTGGCACATGAATATACAGTCTTGTTGCATGCTCTCAGTGTGTGTATTGTGCTGCCAGTGCCAGGGGTGGGTAAGCATGTGTCATATGTCATCACACCCACATGTGGTGTGTCATGCAGTGGGGGATGGACATCCACCCTCATGGGAGTAGGACACTGCTATCAGTGATGTGTTGGCATGCCACTCTCTATATAGTCGCACTTTGTTTATGCCTTCATGCACCCATGGAGTTTTGCTACTTGTAGGATGGTGTACACACCACCATGTCTCTGTCCACTGCTGGGAGGACTCTGCACCCACCCCTCCTGTGTCTGGGCACTGCTGGGAGGACTCTGCACCCACCCCTCATATGTCTGGGCACTGCTGGGAGGACTCTGCACCCACCCCTCCTGTGTCTGGGCACTGCTGGGAGTGATAGGCACCCACCCCTCATATGTCTGAGCACTGCTGGGAGGACTCTGCACCCACCCCTCCTGTGTCTGGGCACTGCTGGGAGGACTCTGCACCCACCCCTCATATGTCTGGGCACTGCTGGGAGGACTCTGCACACACCCCTCATATGTCTGGGCACTGCTGGGAGGACTCTGTACACACCACTCCTGTGTCTGGGCACTGCTGGGAGGACTCTGCACCCACCCCTCCTGTGTCTGGGCACTGCTGGGAGTGATAGGCACCCACCCCTCATATGTCAGGGCACTTCTGGGAGGACTCTGCACCCACCCCTCCTGTGTCTGGGCACTGCTGGGAGTGATAGGCACCCACCCCTCATATGTCTGGGCACTGCTGGGAGGACTCTGCACCCACCCCTCCTGTGTCTGGGCACTGCTGGGAGGACTCTGCACCCACCCCTCCTGTGTCTGGGCACTGCTGGGAGGACTCTGCACCCACCCCTCATATGTCTGGGCACTGCTGGGAGGACTCTGCACCCACCCCTCCTGTGTCTGGGCACTGCTGGGAGGACTCTGCACCCACCCCACTTGTGTCTGGGCACTGCTGGGTGTGATAGGCACCCACCCCTCATATATCTGGGCACTGCTGGGAGGACTCTGCACCCACCCCTCCTGTGTCTGGGCACTGCTGGGAGGACTCTGCACCCACCCCTCCTATGTCTGGGCACTGCTGGGAGGACTCTGCACCCACCCCTCCTGTGTCTGGGCACTGCTGGGAGGACTCTGCACCCACCCCTCATATGTCTGGGCACTGCTGGGAGGACTCTGCGCCCACCCCTCATATGTCTGGACACTGCTGGGAGGACTCTGCACCCACCCCTCCTGTGTCTGGGCACTGCTGGGAGGACTCTGCACCCACCCCTCCTGTGTCTGGGCACTGCTGGGAGGACTCTGCACACACCCCTCCTGTGTCTGGGCACTACTGGGAGGACTTTGCACCCACCCCTCCTGTGTCTGGGCACTGCTGGGAGGACTCTGCACCCACCCCTCCTGTGTCTGGGCACTGCTGGGAGTGATAGGCACCCACCCCTCATATGTCTGGGCACTGCTGGGAGGACTCTGCACCCACCCCTCCTGTGTCTGGGCACTGCTGGGAGGACTCTGCACCCACCCCTCCTGTGTCTGGGCACTGCTGGGAGGACTTTGCACCCACCCCTCCTGTGTCTGGGCACTGTTGGGAGTGATAGGCACCCACCCCTATGTGTCTGTCCACTGGCGTGGTACGACCCGTACCCATGCTCTTGAGGCGTGGGTACAGGCCGTACCCCTACGGCACCCCAACAATGGCGATACGGCCCGTACCCATGCATTCGGGACATGGGTACGGGCCGTACCACCATTGTTGGGGAGACGTAGGGGTACGGCCCATACCCACGCCTTAAGAGCGTGGGTGCGGGTCGTACCACGTCCACCCCTACGTCACCCCAACAATGGCTGTACGGCCGGTACCCACGTCCCGAAGGCATGGGTACGGGTCGTATCGCCATTGTTGGGGTGATGTAGGGGTACGGCCCGTACCCACGCCTTACGAGCGTGGGTACGGGTCGTACCACGCCCACCCCTACGTCACCCCAACAATGGCGGTACGGCCCGTACCTACGTCCCGAAGGCATGGGTACGGGCCGTACCGCCATTGTTGGGGTGACGTAGGGGTACGGCCCATACCCACGCCTTTAGTGCATGGGTACGGGTCGTACCACGCCCACCCCTACGTCACCCCAACAATGGCGGTACGGCCCGTACCCACGTCCCAAAGGCATGGGTACAAGCCGTACCGCCATTGTTGGGGTGCCGTAGGGGTACGGCCCGTACCCACACCTTCAGAGCGTGGGTACGGGTCGTACCACGCCCACCCCTACGTCACCCCAACAATGGCGGTACGGCTCGTACCCATGCCTTTGGGACGTGGGTACGGGCCGTACCTCCATTGTTGGGGTGACGTAGGGGTGGGCGTGGTATGACCCGTACCCACGCTCTTAAGGCGTGGGTACGGTGCACACCACAATTGTTGTGTTGCCGGTTCGCGTCCATGTCGACTTCCGTTCTGGCAGACGCAGGCCTTGGTGGAGACGCCCCCGCCCCCCGAAGTGACCATGCCCTGGGGGTCAGGTATGTACAGGGCGTGTATGAATTTTGACTTGGGTGGGGGTTAGGTTTCCTGCCCCTGCCCCCCCCCTTTGCCCCTGGGTGTTGTTCTGACCTTCTGCGGCGTCTGCGGCGGTTTCTGTACACCAGGTGGACTGCTATGCGGGCCGGGATGACATGTAGGTTGGGGTCCATGGCTGTCCGACGCGTACAGGTGCTCCTTCTGCGCGTCGTCCTGATTTCTTGGCAGTTTTTGGCTGCCGTAAAATATTATCCGTGCGGAGTGACGTCGGCACGGATCGTACTTGCTGGTTCGTGAAACGCTGCCTGACTCCGTCCGGACATCACGTCCGCGGTGTCCCGGATCCGATTTGTATGTTATTTTATGCCGGTCGGTGTTTTGTACGAATCGTATGGAAAGGGTGTTTCTGTACGAATCGTACTTGCGGGTTTGTAAGGTGTTTTTCCCGGGTACGGGTCGGATGGAGAAAACGCTCCGTCCGACGATTCGTACCCGGTTTTTCCAGGATCGGAATCGATGTCCTAGTGTCATTAATAAGTAATCTTGTCGCCATGGATATTTCAACAGTTTTACTAGAAAGTCACTTGTGTCTCTAATGTAGGATGTTAAACTCGGGACATGTTCCTGTAGGAAATAATCCACATACCTGGAAGTATTTTAAAGTAAACTGTTGTGTGCCGAAATAATTGGTCTTCTGGGTGGTTGTTGTGCATTTTTGTGGATCTTTGGGATAAAATACAAACTGGGGACTACTGGTTTATCATTCTTCATGAATTTAAATTCATCCACTGTTAACAGTCCCGTATTTTTCCACCCAAATAGTTTCATATTGAAATCATTTGTTACTTTGTGCAAGGTTGGATAATCACTACGCCGATAACAGTCATTGTCTTTGAGTTGTTTCATGGCTTCTGTAATGTATTTACACTTTTTTCATAGAACAACATTACCGCCTTTATCAGCGTTGTGCACGACAATGTCTGGGTTCTTCTTTAGTTTATCCATTAGAGCATGGAATTGGATTTCTTGGTTCTTGATTTTGTAATATTTTGAATTTTATGGGTTAAATCTTTTAATCCAACTACCACATTGTCGTGAAAATTATCAATCGAATCTTTAATCATTAGTGGGTGGAATGGAGAACAAGGTTTGAATGGTGTTTTAGATTTCATTTGCATATCACTGTCATTGCCTCTGTCACTTGTTGTTATCTTGGGACTGGAGATCTGGTTTTCTTCCAATAATTCTTCCATATCAGTAAGTAAACCCCTGTCTGATTGAGTGAGACTGTTTAAAGTGTCCCCTTGATCAATGAGAACCGTTTGGATATTTTGTCATTTCACTCCTTGATTTTTCTTGCTGTAGATTTGCTTGTTGAAAATGTTTTTTTAATTTTAATTTTCTGATACTTTTATAAACGTCAAATCGCGTGGTGACATAGTTAAAGGAACTTACCGGACAAAAAGAGAGTCCCAAAGAGAGAAGTTGTTGTTCTGCTTTATTGAGTACTACTTCTTTGAGGTTTAAGACTGTGGTGTTTATATTGCATTTGTCCTCTCCTAACGTCTCCAATTCCTCTTTTGTTGTTTTGTTTTGCTGTTGGTAATGCCTTTTCCTTGCCCGCCTTCTTTCCCGGCGTTTGGATGTTCTGTTTGCGCTTTGCTTTGTTGTGGTCTTGGGCGCAGGATCTGCCTGCACTCTTCCACAAAAAAATAAACCTCATCTGCCAGTGAAAGTGATACTGGAATTTGTCGAAGCGTTTGATTGCGGGATTCAATTTCAGTTTCGCTCTCAAGTGCCGAACTGAGCTCCGAATTCGAAGATGCCCCATCTGTATTGGATCTGGTGGCAGGAGTTCTTTTGTCAGTCTGACCTCCCTTATATTTGGAAACTTTCAAAGAATCATATTTTTTGGCACATGTAAAGATTCATCCGCTTTCATAGTCGGTACGAACTTTATGGAATTTATAAGCTTTCCTTTCCCTTATTGTGTCCTCTTCTCTCTTTAACCTCTTCGTCATTTCTTCTTTTAATTTTGAAATTTCTTCTTTTTGGCCCATGCCTTCTATCTCTATGTTGAGAATCTCAATTTGCTCCAACAGCTTGACTCTGTCCTTTTCAGCATATTTGACCAGGATGAGCAGGAGTCTGCGCGAGGAGTCCAAGTTGGCCTCAGCCCACTCCTTCATCATGTCTCTATCAGGATCTTCATAGCTCGGTGCTAAAAGAATTCTTAGACCGCGAGGTACCCTTCCAACATCAACATAAAGTTGGAGGGATTTAGCCTCCCACCACTTTTTTTGTTCGGTCCTCATAAATGTTTCCAGTGCCTTGAATTTGTCCGGTCAACTAGTGTTGCGGAGCCCCGCAGGTGCATTCTGGGACGTTGAGTCCACTGTTGGCCGTTTGGTGTCATCAAACATGTCGGCCGCCGCCGCCTCCCATTCATGGAGCGCGTCGGCTGTCATGGTCTTTTCGGGAAATGTGTTGAGTGTTTTAGCTGGTTTGATGCTGGCTGTGAGGAGCTTGTGGTTGATAGCCCCGCACTCGCACCAACCGCACAAACCCCGCACCCGACTTTAACTAATTTGAACAGCGATGTAGTCCTTTTCGCCTTCTGCACATTACCGGCAAGATGATGGACGTACGGAATGTTGCACATTAGCAATACATTCACCCCCAGTCACAGATCTGGGTTTAATCCATCATTATGCAAATCAGTCTTGACCCTGTGCCTCATGGGAACAGTCCAACCCAAACTACCAAGCCATGTCTTTCCTGGACCGGAATCAAGCATCCTAGGACCGGTTTCGGGGTTTGACCCCTCTTCAGCCAGGATAGCTTTACTCGAGAGGCGTAGTGAGCATAGGACCCACGTCTGGGTATACCCTTCCCACATAGGGCGAACAGCAAAACACACAAGATGATGGACGGAATGTTGCATTTTGGCAACACAATCACCCCCAGTCACAGATCTGGGTTTAATCCATCGTTATTTTGCTCACCACGCCACCCCAGTTCAGACAAGGCCATATGCAAATCAGTCTTGACCCTGTGCCTCATGGGAAAAGTCCAGCCCGAACTGCCAAGCCATGTCTTTCCTGGACCGGAATCAAGCATCCTAGGACCGGTTTCAGGGTTTCACCCCTCTTCAGCCAGGATAGCTTGACTCCAGTGGCGTAGTGAGCACGGGACCCACGTCTGGGCATACCCTTTCCACATAGAGCGAACAGCAAAACACACAAGATGATGGACGGAATGTTGCACATCTGCAAAACATTCACCCCCAGTCACAGATCTTGGTTTAATCCATCGTTATGGCTGGGTCCAAACTGGAATGACATGGTGAGCAAAAAAACGATGGATTTAGGCCCAGATCTCTGTACTGGGGTGAATGTATGACATTGTTCTGCATTTTGTCCATCAATAGTTCTTTTTTCATTTGTCACCCGAGTGGGACGGGTATGCTCAGATGTGAGTCCTGTGCTCTCCATGCCACTAGAATCAAGCTATCCTGGCTGAAGAGGGGTGAAACCCCGAAACCAGTCCTAGGATGCTTGTTTCCAGTCCAGGGAGGACCTGGCCTGGCAGTTCGGGCTGGACTGTTCCTATTGGGCACAGGGTCAAGACTGATTTGCATATGGCTGGGTCCAAACTGGAATGGCATGGTGAGCAAAGAAACGATGGATTTAGGTCCAGATCTCTGTACTGGGATGAATGTATGACATTGTTCTGCATTCTGTCCATCAATAGTTCTTTTTGCATTTGTCACCTCGAGTGGGACGGGTATGCTCAGACATGAGTCCCGTGCTCTCCATGCCACTGGAATCAAGCTATCCTGGCTGAAGAGGGGTGAAACCCCAAAACCGGTCCTAGGATGCTTGTTTCCAGTCCAGGGAGGACCTGGCCTGGCAGTTCAGGCTGGACTGTTCCCATTGGGCACAGGGTCAAGACTGATTTGCATATGGCTGGGTCCAAACTGGAATGGCATGGTGAGCAAAAAAACGATGGACTTAAGCCCAGATCTCTGTACTAGGGTGAATGTATGACATTGTTCTGCATTCTGTCCATCAATAGTTCTTTTTGCATTTGTCACCCCGAGTAGGACGGGTATACTCAGACGTGAGTCCCGTGCTCTCCATGCCACTGGAATCAAGCTATCCTGGCTGAAGACGGGTGAAACCCCGAAACCAGTCCTATGATGCTTGTTTCCAGTCCAGGGAGGACCTGGCCTGGCAGTTCGGGCTGGACTGTTCCCATTGGGCACAGGGTCAAGACTGATTTGCATATGGCTGGGTCCAAACTGGAATGGCATGGTGAGCAAAAAAACAAATGGATTTAGGGCCAGATCTTTGTACTGGGGTGAATGTATGACATTGTTCTGCATTCTGTCCATCAATAGTTCTTTTTGCATCTGTATTTATATATAAACATATACACACATATATTGTTACTTTCCCCATCTTCAAGCAGTCTGGGATTGTGCCTCGGGTCTTTGATGAGTTTACTTGTCCAAAGGGGAGAGAAAAATGAGTGAGATCATTCAAGATTGCTGAGTGGATTAGGATGTCAACGTGTGAAGTCTTCCTAAGAGGTTTCTTCATGTTTGGATGGGTCAGGTAGCATAAAACTACATAACTCATTCTAAGATGCCCTCTCTCTCAAGGCAAGGCAGAAGTCCCCGGACACTGTCTCTAACTTCAATACTTCATTCTCACAGGTAGTATCCCAATATGCATTGCAGCATCACATCATCCAGTCAAGCCACCTCCTTGTAAGTAATTGTCCACATGGTAGCGATGCTCCAAGGCCTTGGCAAGATGACCTTGATTCCCAGGCTTACTCCGATGAGAAAGTACAACAGTTCTTTATTATCAGTATCAACGTTAAATATGTCCTCTCCTCCCGAAGCCAAACTTCTTAAACAAAGACATTATTTTAACTAACAAGGCTGGTTTCTCCACATGCAAAAGAAATGTGAGAGAGGACAAATCCAGCATGCACATGAAATTCTCTAGCAAATCTAATGCGAGAGCTTGGAGAGGAAAAAAAACAATCCAGGCCTACAGAAATCAGTCAACATAAGAAACGGCACAAAGCCTCATGAAATTACACATTGAAAATGAACCTTATTTACTAAGCACATCTAAATTAACACGTTACATAAGCACATCAATTGTATGAATACTTGTCAGTGACATGTAAGAATTATGTACGATAATGTTTCAAATAAACACACATAGTTGCAACATTAATTTCTTCATGTTTACATTGAAAGTATCCCTAACACGTCACCCTTCATGTTATTACAGTTCACTTTCTAATGACCTGTTAATACAATTAAGGATTAACTATAGGTGCGGACTACCCATCATTATAATGCACCCCCTCAAATAAAAGAGAATAATGTCCGCTCTAACAGGGACAAGTGTCAATTAACCAGCAAAAATGATAACTCAGAGTGGTGAAGTCCAATTTCCTGTTTTCTTTCTAATTCCATTTACTTTTCCTCATTTTTACCTCTGGCTCTCATATTCCTGTGTATGTTGTCATTGTTTTAGGATGGAGAGATGAAGGATTGTATTCCCCTGTTAAATTCTGAGCGCACGATTGAGGCATGCTGGCAGCTTCTTAGCCTGACATACAGCTTGCAGAAGGTAGCAGTGAACCGTTTGCAAGAACTGGAAATGCAGTGGTTAGGGCATGGATCTGGAGCATTTGGTGATGTCACATCCATCCACTGCTAGAACTTCACCTAGGACTTGTAAAAGAAGTCAGAAGTTTTCCAGTTCTGGTGATTAGGCATAATCAATACCTCTACCAAATACAGCCAGAGCAAATCCTGACTTTGGGTTTTGCAGGCTTTGATATACTTGGCAGGAATCCCCTAGCACAAGTCTGTTACATTCTTCCGACACACAGTCAGGCTCAGGAAAAAGGATGCACACACACCCTACAGATTCATAGTTTTCTACTAGAGTTTCTCAATTTTATTTTCTTCCCAGTGTATTTTTGAGTCTAAAGTGCACCAATGATAAGCTGCCCCTTCTTTGGAGCTCATCAGAATACATTTAGTTGCACTTGTCACAAGAGGAATGTAAGGCGAACCCAGACTGCTGTTTGAATGTTAGGGAGTGCTAACTGTTCCCTAAGTTACATTATATATAATGTTAAAAACATAAAATAAAGGCTTAACTCCTTCAGTGCCCATGACGAGATGGTCTCGTCATGGAGCGCGGTTGCGCTGTGCCCATGACGAGACTATCTCGTCATGAACCCCGCCCGCTAATGCAACGCCCGGCACAGGGCGGGGAAAGGGCGGGGCACTGAAGGGGTTAAAGAGTCTCTGCCAAGCTCAGGTACAAATTTCAAAACATTTTGCAACAGGCTTGTGCTCCTTTTATAATGCAGACCTGACACCATTTTTTGGGGGGGTTTTACAAACTAACAGAACTTGGTATTTGCGTTGCTTTGTAAGTTGCATGAACCAGTGTGAAAAGCTGCGTTCCATTACTCTGCCTCAAGGGGACATTCCATGGGTGGTACATGGACGTTCCCGAGCATGTTTTTTTAAACAAAAGCCTATCTACTAACAATAGTAGACAGGGTTTTGAGCCGAAAATTAACACCACTTGAAATAGGCATTTTCTGGTTTTGGCCCTTCACAGCACACATACGCAGTAGGAAAAGTTTTACATTAAGTCTAAGCATAGTATTTTCTACAGGAAGGGTTCCCTTCCAGTACAAATCCTCTGCTAGACTCATGCAGGCATATTTGCTCCATGGCAGTAAAGTGTGTTTGTGTGTGGCGCTCAGCAGCAAAATTCTGCACCGGTGCTAGGGAGAGGAGATTGCCATATTTCTGTTGCTATGGTGCTTTGCTTCTCTCTCCCTGTCATGCAACGCAGCGCAACAACTTTGGGTTTTGCACTGCGTTGTGTGACCGGAACCTAAATCTGGGCCCCAGTGTTCACATTACACATTTAGCACTGTTTCCAAAGGTGGAGGTTCACTTGGTTCGACCATCAGAAACCTTTATCCTACTGCCCAATCATCACAGGGTGATCTAATGCTCTGCAAGACAACATAAGCACTGTCCTCATAAAGAAACATTTGAAAAGCCTGATGGCAGAGATAAGGATGCCTACAGTGAGGAAATATAGAGAAGGCGCTTCTTGTCCTGAACTGAGTACATGACCGAGAGATACCCTAGCCAAACTCACATCCTCACTTGCCAAGTAAGCAATACTACATGCAACAAGAGGCAAAGAGGCGATAAACTTTAATGATTGCACATTGTACGTGTACCAGGACCTAGCCCAATTTACCCAGAGTGGGAGGAAGGCTCTTGAGGAAGTCATACTAGAATTGTGCTACAGACAGATGAAATATTGGTGACCCACTCCTTCGCGTTAGAGTTCACTGTGGATAGTAGAATACGAGTCATCAAAACACTGGAAGTGGGCAAGTGATTCTTAAAATTACCTAAATTCCTGTCCATTACAAAGCAGAAAAAGAGATGACTCTGGAGGACGTAGAGCTATCCATTATATATCTCCCTGCTAATAGGTCCTCAGGGTAAGATGGACTAGCAAATATATTTTGTAAAAAGATTCTATCTCTTCTAGTCCCCCACATGGCAAAGTTATTTAACACCTACTGAGATATTGGCGCAGTCATTCACACAATGGAGGAGGCTGATATCACTCTTATCCATAAACCGGGTAAACTGAAAGACCGATTTGCCTCAGATAGGCCTATAGCTTTGTTAAACAAAGACCTTAAAATTTGCTAAAATGTTGACTGTCAGACTGGAACCATACTTGCCCAATATTATGGACTCAGATCAATCAGGCTTTATTAAAAATTCTCAAACCTTTGAAAACATTAGGCAAGTACTTCATCTGATAGGAAAAGCCAATAGGCAAAACATCCCGATGTTAATCTTGTCGATCTATGTTGAAAAAACATTTGATTGGGTGGAGTGGCCCTTCTTACATAGAATGTTAAGCCTTGTTGGCATTGACCCTGTAATGCAAACATATATATGGGCCTGCTACCACTCATAATTAGCCAGGATAAGGATTAACGAGGATATGACTGCATGAAGAGTGGACACAGGGCATGGACAACTGTGCCACAGTGGACCAATTTGTATATAAATCAAGGGGGTGCCCTGAGATGCATAATAAAATATAGGGACCATGGATTGAGTACACTGCGATACAGGATGGGTATTGTGGTGAGACATGATGTGAGCATTGTATTGTGTAACAATATAATGAGACATCCAACAGACTACATGGACAACCGCATAGTTGCATGTTGTGAACTCTTCTTTTGCACACACAAGTTAATAGAGTTATTAAAAAATGAAAGTGCCGCTCATCAGAAGAGCTAAGCTCCACCTGCCACATGGCAATGGGCCATCATCATATGCCCGCCTCACTCACCAGAGAAATACCTAGTGGTGAGTTGGCTCATGTGTGACTATAGGTGCAGCCGCAGGGTGAGAATCTTTGGCAGATGTGTAGCAACAAGGCTCCGATCCATGGGATTCATCTAATTGTGGGTTAGGGATCATCCAAAAATTCTCAGTGCAGGTAAATATTTCTCAGCTGACTCATAAAATTGGGTATTATATGCATGCATGTTTTATGTCTACTAGCCACTAAATCTAGATGGGAGCCCACTAGCCATTAGATTTTTCACTTGCAAGTGAGATGAGCTGATGATAAAGTATAACACCGAAAGTGATGTGTGAGCCCCTGCCTTACAATTTTGTACGAACCCTCAGCCCTTACATAGAGGGAGACATACAGGACATCAGGGTCCCCCACATCTGGATAAGGTTTCCTATGGCGGATACTTTCCTGTGGTCTTGATAGACTTGTCCCATTTGCTTTTTTTGTTTTTTCAGACTGTGGTTTTAGGAAGACGAGAACAGCCCATAATTTCTCCCGTTCCCTCAATCCTAGATGTTTTTGCATGTTTCTTCGATTGTGTACACTATGATGACATTTCAGGGTTGTTAAGTAAATATGATTGTCCAAATGAGAATGTATTGTTATGCTGTCAAAAATAGCATGTAATGATAAAGTATTTTTGTAAATGCCCAGGGTAACAGAAAAAATGCACAAAAATACACACTCGCGCACACTTTATTTTCACCACGCCTTTGTCTTGCTCATTCACTTCTTTAGGTCAAGTTTATCGTGACAATTAGGTCAATAACAACATTGTGGTCTTTGGCTTAAATGTGTATTTAAACTTTTTTATTTTGTTTTGTGAACGACTTTGTCCCTGTTTGAAGAATGTACATGAAACTTCCAAAAAATCGTTTTTCATTTTTGCTGGATCATTTAGGATTTCGTATAATTTGACCACTGCTGAACAGATGTATGAGGGACCGGGTGACAAAACGTGATTTATCCATATCCATATACTTAGTATTATGCAAAAAGTATCTGGTTAATTCGTTTTGTGGGCAAAACTGGTTATACTGTCACCACTATTGCTTTTGTGTAACATTGGAGCATACAAAGAAAGTCTGGAGGAATGCAATGTTAATAGATAAGGCGACACCAATTGCAAACCCTGAATAATTTCCAACAGGGCGCACTACTACCACTTTGGCATTCTCACACATTAACATGTTGTGAAACAATGGAAATAATGATTCCAATTAATTTCTGGAAAAACAACGATTACTGTGTCCACCCGTGAGAATCTGCTCTACCCTGAAAAGTTTCAGGATCCGTATGCATAGTTTGGTGGTAGAGTTCATGTTTCTCTCCAAAGAGGAACTGCAGATTGAAAAATGTTCACAGGAAAAAGGGTATTTGAAATTGTATTCAATATGCTAACATTGTGATTGGTGATTATAAAAACCAATGGCATTGGTTAGAGTTCAAAAACTGTAGCTCAGGTAACTTTCATGCACAATGGAGCTGGCTTGCCAAAAACCCTGCATTTATCCGACTGGAGACAAGCTACAAAGAAAGGACAAATGACTTTGAACCGATACAGTTCCCTTCCTTGTTAGCATTCATGTTTGAAAAAAATTCGTTTACTTAATACAGGGTCAAAGGAAGATTGTTTTGTGAGATCATGTGCATAATAACACATAGAAGAGGAAACAGTGCAGCTCAACTATTGATGACATTTTTAGTTTTATACTCAGTACAACTAATACATTTGAATTACGTCTCACTCGGAACATGTTTACTTTACTTAATGGGGAACAAATGAAATGCTAGCAATGCTGTTGTGAAAATGCTCCCCTTCAAGGAATGAATGGTGTTTTGATGGTCATGTCAAGTTCACCCAATGAATGGGGTTCAGAGGTTGTCTGAAGATAAACCACCTTAAGAACATATTTTCACCTGCACACAAATGGGCTCTATAAAGCAGGCGCTTCATAATGCATTTTTGTTCATCTCACAGAATAAGAAAGAAGGGGACAGCGGTTGGTGTAGGCAATTACACAGTATTACAAATGGCATTTTTAGGAGTCACTACAAAAAGTAAGACAAATACTGATTTACTCTCCAACGCTGTTCTTTTTTTGCATGTTTGTCAGTCTAATATTAACTATAAATTCCCCAATCATCTGTCTACATAGGTCTACCTGTTTCCGTTACTTTCTCTCTCCTTGTCATGCACTGTGAAAGAGACATTCTTGTTGTTCGCTTTCATACTCTCTCAAGCTCGCACTTACTGCTCCTCCTTTTTCATAGTCTGTTACCCTGGCATGATTTTCTCCATTTCTGAACCCCATTTTCCATTTTCTCTCTTTTGTCCCTTTGCCCTACTTCACGTTTTTTCCATAATATTTTTGTACATCACTTCGCACTTTAAAAACTCTCTCTGTGACTGTCACTAGTTCTTCCTATCCTCTCCCGTTTCCCATTCTTTCTATTTCCTTCTCTGTACTTCCATCTTTTTATGCGTCTTTCTCCTTTGCTGTTTTGCTCTTATGTATGAAATCTTGTCTCATTTTTAGACTATGCTGCACATAGATTTTAAAAAAAAAGATTCTTTATTAAATTTCACATTCTGCACTACTTTCATCTTCACGTTATAGTTAGCATAAGCAATGTCCATACATTTTGAGCTATCGCTATAGCTTACGCTATGTAGGCCATTACACCACCACCTCCTTTCCTACTACTAGCTGGCGAACCACCTGGAAAGTGAAAAGATTAGTAGTGAGCTTTCAATGTGTATGTAAGAGCCATTGATAGTTTTAAATTAAAAAACGCAGAAACTTTACCTGGAATGGAAGGTCAAGAGATCTTTAAACACTTACTACTGCATGAGGATGATGAAGAAAAAATTGGACAAATTTGAAAAAGCAGTAAAAAAGTTGGAATATAATTTTTCAAGCCACCAAATTTAGTGGTCAAAAGCATAAATTATTTTTCAGACAACAATCTGCATCAAAGTCAATTGACTTGTATGTGGCATCATTACGTGTTTTAGCAGCAAAAAGAGTGTGTGGAAGATTCACAGAACAATTAATAAGGGCTCAATTGGTCACGAGGAGCCACAATAAAAAGATCCAGGAACATTTACTAACATACATGGATCTTTCTATAGAAGAGGTGGTGGAAATAATGAATACTATACAGAACTCTAAAGAATACTTCAAATAATTAAATAAAGGAACCACTAAAAAAGTTGTTTGTGCTGTGAACGTCAACAAATTGGGAACAAATTTCATTTGAAAAAGGAAAACCTTTTCTTGTTTTAGATGTGGTTCAAATTTCATGTTGCTCTTTGAAGCAATGTACAGCTTTATGCAATGAATGCATTAAATGTGGGATGATGGGGCATTTTGCAAGGGTATGCAGAAATGGTACTATAAAACACCTAAAGTTGTAGAAGACATTTAAGAGGGGTTATCCAAAAATGTTAGCAACATGGTATTGTGTGTCAAGGTACACGAGAAAGAGTTTCCAACCCATAAGGACCCCATTGAGGATTTTGTGGTCAGAAGAGTAGTAATCCCTGTCTTAACTGAGTCAGGGTAAAACATTTCCATTATCTCATGGGACACTTTACATGATAAAGAATTTATGTGGGACCTTTTACCTCCTGATATAATCCCTAGAGATATAATGAAGTTACAAGATTTATATCGAAGGGTATTTTGAAACTATTAGACATTTTAAAGGGCATGCAGTTAAGTGGTTGTAATAAAAAGGTTTTCGAGTCCTTGAGGTTTATTGAAGAAGGATTTATTCCGTTACGAGAACACCCACGACCAGACGCTCCCGCTGCGCACCAGGACTCCAGGCAACTGAACTAACGTTGTCGGAACCTGGAACGCGTCGAGCAGCGTCCGATCACCGAAACACTTTCAAACGAGGCACAGCCTCGTGAAACATCCTCGCGCTGTACTCCAGCGCGAGGATGAAGATCAACACACTACAACTTCTCCCTCTTCACCACAAAGACAAACAACAACTTATGCAAAAACAAAATAATTACAATGTGACAAGAAATAATGAAAGAAATAAGACAAGAAAAATGCAAAACATTACATAACATGTGAAATCATGACAAGACATAATCATTAAACCCGGTAGGTAATTTCCTACTGCGTGTGCCTAGTTCTGGTGGTAAAGGGTATGTGTCAGCATTAACCTCAACGGCGTCAGAAGTGGATAGACCAGACAAGTTGGAACTCGTACCCAAAGTACTTGAAGTGGCATGCACAGTTGGAATGCAAGATGAGGGAGAATTAGCCAATCAGGTGTTGGAGTTTTTAACCAAAAAGACCAGTCACAATTCTCAAACTCCTTTCTGGTCAACTTAAGTAAGGAGCGAGCCTGTGATGTAGAGAGGTGTACTAATGATCTTTTGTTCCACCATCCTTTGCCACCAAGTAAGGCTGAGCCTTTGCTGACACCAGTAACCTGTACAGGCGGGGAAAATTTCGACAAACCCTTAGTCATTTTTTTAGGGTTTTTGATGAGGACCCAATTCTCAATTTTTAATTCAAGTGAATCACATTTTTTCTTTGAATCAAACGTTGACTTCATTAGATCTTGTTTTTTCAACACTTTAGCAACCAATTCTTGATTTGAAACATTCCCCTTGTTGTTCTTACTAAGTAACCAATTGGGACACAAATTGGTGTGAACAGTCCTGTTTCTCAAAAGTGAAAACGGAGAAACACCTGTGGTACAATGTGGAGAAATGTTATAGGACCACAACTTAGTTTCAAGAAAATCTTCTACATCTAGATGAGAAGAAATGGCTACTTGAATGGCATCTTTAACAACCTGTTCGCTCTTTCTACTAAACCATTTGAGGTCGGTGAATACAGAGCAACTTTAAAGTGTTTAACATCTCGTTCAGCCAAAAACGAACAAAATTTCTCAGAAATAAAATGAGTGCCATTATCTGTAGCAATAATAGAAGGTGAGCCCTCTACCAAAAATACCTTTTTCAAAAACTTAACAGCCTTAGTGGAATTTGCTGACTCACAGAACATATGATAAATCCATTTGGAGTGATAGTCAATCAGCAAGATGAGATATCTAAGATCATGAGGAAGAACCTCATAAGGACCAGAGAAGTCTAGACCGACTTTCTCCCAAGGTTTATCAGGAAAAGGAACAGGATGTAAGGGCGCGTTCATGACTTTCCACTTTTTGTCAGATAACAGACACTCAGGGCATGAATCAATATGAAACCTGACCTGAGATTCAAGGGATGGCCACCAATAGTGAGACTTAATGAGTTGTGCAGTCTTTGAGATCCCCAGATGACCATGATGTGCGAATTGAATGATATCATTTCTGAGACTGGAGGGGGGTACAAAAGAATCATGTCTCATTACTAATCCATTAACCAATGACAACTCCGATGTAACCATGGCAAATGCTCTCAACTCATTAGACAGATTCCTACTTTCTGGCCAACCCTTTACAATATACTTTGTTACTAATTTCAAATTCTCATCTTGATCATGAGCTTCAAACCAGGACTGTTCAGAAATGCAAGGGCATAATTTGGTTGCATCAATAGCGGCAACAACACATTCAACATCCTCAATAGCTTCAACTTCTGAAGGATCTTGAAACGCCATGCGTGAGAGGCAATCCGCCCTGAAATTTTTTCCCCCTGAAATGTGTTTAATAGAAAAATGAAACTCATGCAATTTTGACAGAAGCCTGATCAATCTGGCTGAAGCTTTTCCAAGCCAATTACCATTAAGCAATTGTGTGAGTGGTTTATGGTCTGTGAATAAATCGAACTCACGTCCCCAAATGTAATTCCTGAATTTATCGATAGCCCAAAGGCAAGCAAGTGACTCGCATTCAATGGTGCTATAATGTGTTTCAGACGGTTTGAGCATCCTGGAGGAAAAAGCTATGGTATGCTCCTTTCCAGAAACCCACTGTCCCAAGACAGCCCCCAAACCTGTGAGACTGGCATCAACCATTATGAAACACCTAGAGGAGTCATGAAAGGGATGTAAGGCCGGTGCTTCAATTATGATTTCTTTGACCTTATCAAAAGAAGAGGAAACTTCTTCAGACCATACAAACTTGGAGCCTTTCCGCAAAAGAGCCCGTAATGGTTCAACTGTTTGAGCATAACCTTTGACAAATCGGGCATAATACTCTGCTAGGTCTAAGAAGGACCGAAGTGAATCTTTATCCTTAGGAGGAGTAGCATGACTAATGGCCTTGATCAGGGATACTTTGGGTTTGATCCCTTCTGGAGACAAGGTATGACCCAAATAGTCCAACGATTGTGTACCAAACTTGCACTTGTCAGCTCTGATGGTCATGCCTGCCTCATCTAATTTGGATAGGACTGAAGACAACTTTGATAAATGCGACGCAACGTAGAGAGTCGAGACTCGGCGAAACAGGAGTACACCAGCAAGGCAGGAACGCGAAAAATAGGAGGTGGCAAGGTGAGTGCAGTTCGGTTGGTGGGTGTTGAAGTGGGTTCTTCACCTGCTCGTCGCCAAATGTAATAAAAAGGTTTCCGAGTCCTTGAGGTTTATTGAAGAAGGATTTATTCCGTTACGAGAACACCCACGACCAGACGCTCCCGCTGCGCACCAGGACTCCAGGCAACTGAACTAACGTTGTCGGAACCTGGAACGCGTCGAGCAGCGTCCAATCACCAAAACACTTTCAAACGAGGCACAGCCTCGTGAAACATCCTCGCGCTGTACTCCAGTGCGAGGATGAAGATCAACATACTACAGTGGTAGGTATATGTTTCTTTCAAAGGTCCTGATATTTTAGGCTGGCAACCCCAAGAAGTTCTTGGAATAGTTTTGCAACTGGTGCAGATTTAAAATTCTGACTCTAGATAAGGTCTTGCACTGGACCTGAATCCAGACACAGTGATAGAACAGTTTATGAGCCTGATTCACAAAAGTAATCTGAGACAAAATTCTAACTTTACGACTTTTGGTATTCACAAAGGGCATTTAGGAGTAGTAAAGTTAGGATTCCTAACTTTACTACTCCTAAATGCCGATTGTGAATTATGAAAGTCGTAAAGTTAGGATTTTGTCTCAGATTACTTTTGTGAATCGGGCCCTTTGATATTTTTCAAGATGGTCTTCGAAAATTGTCTAATTTTGAGCTTGTCATCAAAGTGAAACAGAGCGTGTACCAGTATAATATATGTTGAGTGTTTCAATTTGAGTATTAGGTCAGAACTTAGTGAGATTCTCTCTTTTAAAAAATATGGGCCATATTAGCAAGAAACTGCAAAAAATATCACAGAGCACGCTTAGAGCGAAAATTTCCATCGCCAGCTACCTCTGGAATATATCGCCACGTTAACGCTGTATTAGCAACAATTAGCGCTATGGTGATATATATTCAAGCGATAGCAGGAGGGAAGGGCCAACATCGTGACAAAACCAGCGATGTTGCATGGGGAAGGGGGAAAACCTTGCTGATACGGCCCTGTGGTCGTATCAGCATAATCCACCACCCCCCCCATGTTAGGTATTGCTAAATCATGAAATTAGCAAGTGTTAAAAAACTGGCGATGACCCCGGTTAGCGCGACTTTTTACGTCGCTAACCAGGGCCAGGGCCTCCTTGCTAATAGGCGATAGGCCTGTTAGCGGCTGTTTATCAGGTCTGTTGGTCGGGAACGCCTACTTTGCATGTCATTAGCGATAAATATCGCTGACATGCAAAGCGGCACCCAAACCAGTCGCTTTCGTCAGAAAGCTGTTGCTAACTGCTGTTAGCGACAGCTTGCTGATTGGGCGATAAAAAAATCGGCAAAGAGTGGTGCTAAAGCGGCGATAGGGCCCTTGGTAATATGCCCCTCAATTTTTATTGATGCTTTAAAATATTCTATACTTACATAATCAGGGATGGTTTTACAGAGAAAAAAAACAGACACTATGATAAGAAAATGTTACATATTAAAAAGTCAATGTAGATAAAAGACAGAGGATATGCAAAAGTCATGTTGGTGTATAATCCTGCTAGTAAAGAAAGTGCTAGCCATAGAAATAAAGTGCTGTTGACTATACCAATAGCTCCTTTGAAAGCCTTCCAAAAACAAAGCTTTGGAACCCTTCCTTTGATCACCCATTTGTTAAACTGCCTTCCTTCCAAGAGCTTAAAAATTCTACTAGAGGCCCCCAGATCTTCCTCCCGTTCCACCTAGCACTCTTACCCTTGCGTTCATAGAACGCCGTCTCCAGATGAAAAATTTAGAAAAATCTTCCTTGCCACTGTTGAAAGGTTGGTGCCTGTAGATCCATCCATGCTGAGGCAATACAAATTCAACTTATTTCCATCGCAATAAATATTAAGGGTTCCCTCCATGAAAAATCTGACGACCCAGCTACCTCTAATAGCATCATTTGAGGAGTTAAAACTAAACTAGTATTAAGAATATCTCCCAAAAATGTGGAGATCTGTGACCTAAGTAAATCTAACCGAGGACATGTGCAGACTGTTTACCCCATTCGAAACCCCCCCACTTTGCAATCTTTGCTGGGGAAAAATTCAAGTCAAAAATTGTTTTGTAATGTTGTTCCTGTAGCCCTGTAGAACAAAGTACAGTGTGACTTAGCTCCAAAGATTCGTAGAAACTAACATCATCAGATTCAAGTCTCTGCTGCAATATGTCATTATGTTTCTCTCGATCATCCAGCACAACATCACCCAACTTGGTGCACATCGAACCAATAGAAGATTACCCCTCCCCTACCAACAAGTCCAAAAGTGGCACCCTTTAGAATTCTACCTGCCCCCCATTTTCATATGCATAAAATCACAGATTTGCAGATACTTAAAAAAATCTCAATAACTCAGCTCAAACCTAGCCCCCCTCAGTATCTTAAACCTTGCTTTCTTGTAATATCTGGGTTCCACCAACCATAAAAGGCATCCCTTAGTCTCTGGTTGAATTAATAGCTAATACATCGAGTTGCACTCTGTATTGACTTCTGAACTCCATTGGTGCTTCCCATAAGGGCTCTCATGTGATGAAGAGCAGTGGCCAATTGGTAAAATGTTACATTCGGTGGAGCCCCCCACCCCCCTCTCCCAGGGCAGAGTCAGAAATGTAATCACCCTCCTGCTTTTAATGATTGAATCTAGAAGCCAAAGGGGCATATTCTCAAGGAGTTATTGGTGAGTTATCGACACTTTAGCGCAGCCAAAGTCACAATAAAGTTATTGCCCCATTCACAAGCTGGTGCTAACAGCCGATATCACCAGTTTTACGGCGAGAGCATCCTCAAAAAACATTGCCACGGATCACCCCGGCAACTATCACTTGTGAGATGCAGAGTGGGCGTTCCCGAGCAAAAGGCCGTGACAACATCACTCCACAACATTCTCAACAACCAGCCAGGTCGGCGATAAGATCCCAAGACAGGCGATAAGGTGCGTTAGCAGCAGGCAACTAACACCTGCTCTGACCTAGTGTAAAGTCGTACAACAACCGGCACCAGACAAGGGAGCACAGCCCAGAGCCAAACATGAAGAACAACAGATGCCATGGAGCTACTCATCATGCAGCCCGGTGCCCCAATAGGGCAACAACACCCACCGCCACCACCCCCAGGACCCCACCACCCATCCCCCTCCCTTTGGACAAAGAAAATGCACATCAACACCACAAAACCATGAACCAAACAAATCGCCTGAAGTCGCACAATCAATCAATCAATCAATGAATTTGTAAAGCGCGCTACTCACCCGTAGGGTATCGAGGTGCTGGCGGGAGGGGGATCCGCTACTGCTCGAAGAGCCAGGTCTTGAGCTGTTTCCTGAAGGAGAGATGGTTCTGGGTCAGTCGTAGGTGGGTGGGGAGGCTGTTCCATGTCTTGGCCGCCAGGTAGGAGAAGGATCTTCCTCCGGTGGTGTTCTTGCGGATGCGCGGGACGGTGGCGAAGGCGAGGCTGGCGGAGCGGAGGTGGCGGGTGGGTGTGTAGAATGTGAGGCGGTTGTTGAGGTATGTGGGTCCCATGTTGTGGAGAGCCTTGTGTGCGTGGGTGAGGAGTCTGAACGTGATCCTCTTGCTGATGGGGAGCCAGTGCAGGTCTCTCAGCTCGGGAGAGATGTGGCTGAAGCGGGGGGTATCCAGGATAAGACGTGCAGAGGCGTTCTGTATGCGCTGGAGTCTTTTCTGTAGTTTGGCTGTGGTTCCAGCATAGAGGGTGTTTCCGTAGTCCAGTCGGCTGGTGACGAGGGCCTGGGTGACCGTCTTCCTGGTGTCGGTGGAGATCCACCGGAAGATCTTTTGGAGCATGCGCAGGGTATTGAAGCAGGATGACGAGACGGCATTGACTTGCTTGGTCATCGTGGGGGAGGAGTCCAGGATGAAGCCCAGGTTGCGAGCATGGTCCGTTGGCTTTGGAGCAGGGCCTAGGGCAGGGGGCCACCAGGAGTCGTCCCAGGCGGAGGGGGATGTTCCCAGGATGAGGACTTCCGTCTTATCTGAGTTCAGTTTCAGCCGGCTGAGCTTCATCCATTCCGCGACGTCTTTCATTCCTTCCTGGAGGTTGGCTCTGGCTGTGGCGGGGTCGTTGGTGAGGGAGAGGATCAGCTGGGTGTCGTCGGCGTAGGAGATGATGTTGAGGTTGTGTTGGCGTGCGATGGCTGTGAGGGAGCTCATGTAGACGTTGAAGAGGGTGGGGCTGAGCGAGGATCCTTGCGGGACGCCGCAGATGACTTCGGTGGCCACGGACCGGAATGGGGGAAGGCGGACTCTCTGGGTTCTGCCGGCGAGGAACGAGATGATCCATTCCAAGGCCTTTCCTTGGATTCCGATGTTGCTGAGGCGCTGTATCAGGGTGCGGTGGCATACGGTGTCGAAGGCTGCCGAGAGGTCCTGGAGGATGAGGGCAGCTGTTTACCCGTTGTCGAGCAGAGACCTGATGTTGTTGGTGGCTGCGATGAGGGCGGTCTTGGTGCTGTGGTTTGCTCGGAAGCCGGACTGCGAGGGGTCGAGGGATCCGTTGGTCTCGAGGAAGGCGGAGAGTTGTTTGTTGACGATCTTCTCGATGACTTTGGCCGGAAAGGGGAGGAGCGAGATGGGGCGGAAGTTCTTGAGGTCCATGGGGTCCACGGTGGGTTTCTTCAGGAGGGCGCTGAGCTCGGCGTGTTTCCAGCTCTCTGGGAAGGTGGCGGATGCGAAGGAGCTGTTGATGATGTTCCGGAGTTGGGATGCGATGATGGAGTCGGCTTTGTTGAAGATGTGGTGTGGGCAGGGGTCGGTTGGGGAGCCGGAGTGGATGGCGTTCATCGTGTGGGTGGTATCTTCAGTGCTGACCGTCGTCCAGGTGCGGAGGGTGGTGGTGGGGGGCGCCGGATCGGTGGTAGGGTGCGCGGTCTGTGCGCCGAAACTGTTGTGTATGTCGGCAATCTTGCGGTGAAAGAACGAGGCGAGTGAGTCACAGAGGTCCTGCGAGGGTGTGATGTTGTTGTTGCAGGCGCTGGGGCTGGAGAGCTCTTTGACGATGCTGAAGAGTTCCTTGCTGTTGTGGGAGTTGTTGTCCAGTCGTTCTTTGAATGTGGTCCTTTTGGTGGTGCGGATCAGTTGGTGGTGTTTGCGGGTGGCGTTCTTGAGGGCTGTCATGTTTTCTGTAGTCTGGTCGTGGCGCCAGGCTTTCTCGAGGGTACAGCAGGTTTTCTTGGAGTTTTTGAGGTCGTTGGTGAACCAGGAGGCTTTCTTGCTGCCGTGTCTGCTGGGGGGGTGCTTCAGTGGTGTGAGGTCATCGGCGCAGTTGGTGAGCCACTGTGTGAGGTTGCGGGCTGCTTCCTTGGGGTCCGTTGTGATGGTGGGGGGGTTCTGGCTGAGGGAGGTGGTGAGCTGGTCAGCGGTGATCTTGCTCCAGCTTCTGCGGGGAACCTGTTGAGGGTGGTTGTGGGTCGTGGTTCTCCTGAAGTTGAAGTGGACGCAGCTGTGGTCTGTCCAGTGCAGTCCGGTGGAGTGGCTAAAGGAGATGTGCTTGCTGGAGGAGAAGATGGGGTCAAGCGTGTGGCCGGCGATGTGGGTGGGGGTGTTCACCAATTGCTTGAGTCCGAGGTTGGTGAGGTTGTCCAGCAGGGTGGCGGTGTTGCTGTCATTGTTGTTCTCCAGGTGGAAGTTGAGGTCACCTAGGAGGATGTAGTCTGAGGGGGTAAGGGCGTGCGGGCTGACGAAGTCTGCGATGGCTTTGCTGAATTGTGTGCGTGGTCCCGGGGGTCTGTAGACGAGGGTGACTCTGAGGGTGGTCTTGGGGTCGGTGTGTATCTGGAAATGAAGGTGTTGGCGGCGGTGAGGGTGTCGTCGGAGTTGGTCGTGATTCGGATGGTGTTTCTGTGGACGATGGCGATGCCTCCTCCGGCTTGGTTGACGCGGTCCTTCCTGGTGATCTTGTAGCCATCCGGGATGGCTATGGCGATGTCGGGAGCTGAGGAGGCGTTCATCCATGTTTCTGTGAGGAAGGCGACGTCTGGTGCTGTTGTGTCGAGAAGGTTCCAGAGTTCAACCGCGTGCCTGTGGATGGAGCGGGTGTTGATCAAGATGCACTTGAGGTGGTCGTTGCTGGAGCCTGGCTTGGTGGGTGCGGTGCAGGATCGGGTGCAGGTGAAGTTGCAGGCGTGGCAGGTGAATGCTCCGTGGGTGCGTTTTGGGTTGGCTTGGTAGCAGGCTGGCTGTTGGCCGGTGTTGAGTGCGTGGAGGGTGGCGGCGTCGTATCTCTGTTGGGTTGGCTGGCTCAGGCGGGGTCCAGGGGTTCTGGCGCTGGGCGCGGTCCAGGCGTGGATGGGCGTAGACGGGCTTGCCTTTGGCGCGCCTTCGGCGTGCAATCGGCGCGCCCGCAGCACGTGGCCGCTGCGCGTACGCGCGGTCCCCGCCATATATGGCGAAGTGAGAGGGAGGAGCAGCTGGGAGGCGGGGCGGCGAATGGGGAGCGGGTGCCAAGAGAAGGGGGCGGGGCTGCAGGAGAGCAGCAGCGGGGAGCGAAAGGGGGGGTGGAAAGGGTGGGAAGACGGAGCAGGAGAGCGAGGGCAAGTCTGGGCAAGCCTGGGCAAGTCTGGAGAGCAGGGGCCTTCAGGAGAGGCGGCAGCAAGAGAGGCCAAGAAGGCAGCAGCAGCAGAATCTGGGCACACGGGGGCCGTGCGGAGTGGAGTGACCGGGTCAAGGGTCACAATCACAACACCTAACCTACATTCATATCATATAATCCAAATAAAAACTTTATTTCAGATGAACCAAAACACAACAATCTTGAAGAGGCACAGCGGGTATTCTCTGGGCATTCTGTAAGTCACGGCCTGCAAGACAGAAATACAGATATGAAGGTGTGTCATGCGCCCATCAAAGTACAGAGAGAGAGAGACTGAGAAAGAGAGAGAGAGAGAGACTGAGAAAGAGAGAGAAAGAGAGGGAGAGAGAAAGAGAGAGAGGGAGATAGAAAGAAAGAAAGAGAGGGAGAGAGAGAGAGAGGGAGAAAGAGAGAAAGAGAGGGAGAGAGAGGGAGAAAGCGAGAGAAAGGGAGGGAGAGAGAGGGAGAAAGAGAGAGAAAGGGAGAAGGAGAAAGAGAGAGAAAGAAAGGGAGAGAGAGAGAGAGAGAGAGAGAGAGAGGGAGAAAGAGAGAGAGAGAGAAAGAGGGGGAGAGAGAAAGAGAGGGAGAGTGAGTGCCAACACTGCAGACCCAGGCCTTACTGCTCACCTGCAGCCACCGGTGTGTCTCCAACCACGTGCCCGGTACACACTGCAGTCCCCCAGGTCCCTCATCTGAAACAGTTGCCAGAGACATGAATGGCAGTGTCCATACAGTAGCACACACCATCAGCGCTTGCCCGCCACTGCGCACACAGGCTGCTGCACACCAGCCCCTCCCGCTGCCCAGCCGAGATTGTCCGACCCTGAGCAACCAGGCCTCCCTGCTCACCTTCCGCCACTGGCGTGTCTCCAAGAGGGCCCACCACGTGCTGGTGGGTGCCCCAAGCCCAGGGCCGAGACCATGGCACCCTCCACAGCATGCATCCCCGCACCGCAGGCCACCAGGTCACAGACTTGATTCTGGGTCTTGATTTCGCTATGGCAGAGAACATATCAGTGCACCCGGCCTCATCGCAGGCTGCACACCCGCTCAGTCCTATAAGTGGCACTAACTATGTGAACGGCAAGGCGATGCCACGTGGCAGTAGGCCCACACTGCCCGCTGGCTCAGGCCTACACTGTGGTCTAGCAGGGCTCACACCAATGCCACCATTCCGGACCGCCTGGATGGTGCATCATCGCAGGCTGCATACCCGCTCATCACTTAAGGTGCCCCTACCTCAGTGCACTGAAAGAAACCGTCCCATGGCGGTGTGCCTGTGCACGCCGCAGTGTATCGGGTGCCACCATGTCTGTGCTCCCCAAGCCATGGACCATTTATGATTGAGTCACGTGGTGCGGACGCCATCATGTCACCCCCGGCACTAGGCAATGTGAGGTGGCAGGGCCCTAGGCCCTCAGGCAGAAATGATGACCACACGGAGACACCCAGTTACAGAGTGAAAATGGCGTCCAGCACATGCTCCAGGCCGCTTATTTCGGCAGGGTCACATGCCCTGCGACGCCTGTGGCAGATGGGTGTGGTGTGGGTGTAAACCAGCCATGAGGGAGTGGCTGTGGCATGCTGACCACTAGACCTGTGAGCAGCATATCCCTACAGGGAAGAGGACCTGGGACATGTAGTGTTGAGTGTAAGTGGAGTGGGCTGCCCTGGCATATGCCAGTCCCGCATAAGGGTGTGAAGAATGACCCCGGGGTTCTGGGCGTGGTTCCATCCATGGCTGGACAAGGAAGTGACTAGTGCGTGTGTCTCCGTTCTAGTGTTGGCGCCACCCGGCACGCAATGGGCAATGTGTCACACGGTGACCCAAGTCCCACAACATGAGCAACATGGACTTAAGGTGAAATCATTGGCCCTACATTCATCCATACCTCCACACTTGGAAGATCATAGACATGACACATTGGTGTGAAAATGAATGTTTAATGCACATTCTGTGGAGTGTTGCAGCTGGAGCACCGCAGGGCCATGCAAACCCCACTTTACACTGTTAGCCCGTGGAGGGCCACCCAGAGTCCTTCAGGGAATGACAAGTACATCAGTAGAGGAGGAGGAGTTCAGTCCGCAGTCTGATAGCTGTCTCATTGGTGAGCAAACAGAATATGGCAGTCCATGTCGAGGTCCAAGGTGAGTGTCATAGAGTGCAATGGAGGACAGTGAAAGGTGAAGATGCAGAGGGCCGAACCAAGCAGAAACAGGCCACATGGCGGAGGTGAATGCTATTGGTCCTTCTGACCACGAAGGCAGATCCATCCGCATCTTCGTCCTCTGCTGTTTCATTTGCCTCACATGTGGGTGGTAGTGTTCTGTCTCCAGCACTGTGTGGCACTAACACCTCAGGGGCCAGAGATGTGGATGGAGTGGTAGCAGCAGCATGCATCAGCGCCAGGCCTTGTGGCAGCAATGCTATGAAGAGGGTCTTTATGCCATTGAGGGACCCAGCTACCTCTCGCTGGTGTGCAGCCGTGGCAGCCGCTCTTTCTGCTCGCGTCCGCTCTGTGTTCTCCATGAGCCTCCACATGAGTCTCAACTTCCGGGCGAGCTCGCTGGAGCCACTCTGACTAGACAGTCATTCTTGTCGCACAGTCAGGACTCTCGCAATGTCAGCCATGGTTCATTGGAGGGCATGGAGAGGACTGTGGGTGTCCGTTAGGGACTGTGAGTGGTCCCTGATGGGACTTAGACACCCACGTATGGCGTCTAGTTTGTCTGCGAACCCCACCTGCACCTGTTCAGCCAGCTTCTCCTAGCACCCCAACACACAGCATTGGAAGGCCATGTGTTCGTCGTGGGGGTTCTGGGAGGCAGCCGTGGTGGTGGGTGCTGCCTGCTGTGTGTTCTGTGCAGGAGGTGGGTTCTCATCATGGCAGCTGGGCTGCCCTGCTCCTGGAGGTGGACTGCGGATGCAGTCCACGAGCTGTTGGAGGGCTTCAGAGTCGAAGGTGTGGTGGTCCTCTTCGTCATCAGAGAAGAGAGGTTGGGACTTCTCTGCAGGAGGTGTTGAATTTCCCTCTGCAATGTAAAGGGGAGATGCAGTTAACATTGTGTTCACATGTATGTCGACGCATTGTATATGTTTATATTCGGACTAAATGACAGTGTACATTGTGAATGTTTGTGGGGAGCTGCCTATGTGATGAGGGACAGTGGACATTTCGACAACATCAGGAATGTGTGTTTGTACGTGTACATTGTCAACTCATATTTCCCTGCGATGCCATATGTGATTGGCCAGTTTCTGCACACAAGGGGTTCCAGTTGTGTCCTCTGTTCTGTTGTGGACGTGTTGCCGATTGTGCCACATCATTGTCAATGTTGATGTGCTCTGCATGTGATGTGTGTGTGCTGTATTTTGGAGGAGTCGCCCCTGCAGCTCTGATTTGGCTGCTCCTTATCCCTTACATGCAGTGTGCCTTTGACTTCTGTGCTTATACAGTGCTGGAAGGTTGCATACTTGGGTGCATTGGTCTCTTGGTGGGAGTTGGGGGTCTGGGGCATGGTTTGTCAGCAGATGTGCTATGCTTACTTGTGCATGTGTGTCATTTTTCCCATCTCAGCGCAGCCAAAGTCATGTTAAAATTACTGCCCCATTCACAAGCTGGTACCAACAGCCGATATCACCAGATTTCCCGCTATAGCATCCTCAAAAAACATTGCCACAGATGACCACGGCAACTATTGCTAATGAGATGCAGAATAGGTGTTCCTGAGCAAAAACCTGCGACAACACCACACCCCAACATTCTCAACGACCAGGCACATAGGCCATAAGATCACAAAACATGCGATAAGGTGCATTAGCAGCAGGAATCTAACTCCTGCTCCGACCTGGTGCAAAGTCGGACGACAACCGGCAACAGAAAAGGGGGCCCACACCACAGCCACACATGAAGACCAACAGATGCCATGGAGCCACTGATCATGCAGCTCAGAGCCCCAGCAGGGCCCCAACACCCACCGCCACCACACCCAGGACCGCAACCCTCCCACCCCCCGGAATCCCCCTCCGGACCACCACAGAGGCAGCGCGGATAAGACAAAGACGGCGGACCCCCAGGAAACTAACCAGCCTCTCAGACCTAACACCTGACAATGTATTTGCCCACTACAGGCTCAAAAGGACAACCATCCTACTCATCCTGACCATCACCGCCCAACAGGCTCACAGCACCAACACAGCGGACAACCATCATCCCACCCCAGACAAAGCTACTGGCTGTGCTGCACCTGTTTGCCTCTAGTGTCTCCCAACCAACAACTGCCAGAGTCGGAGGAGTCTCACAGCCAGCCACATTCAAGTCCCTCACACCTGTCCTGGAGGCCATCATCAGCTTGGTACCCCAGTATCTACACGTCCACCACAATGCGCAGGAACTGCTGGAGACCAAGCAAGTACCATACGCCATAGCTGGATGCACGCACGTGTTGGGGGCAGACATGTCCTACTTGTGCCCCCTGGTGACACTGCACACAATTACCGCAACAGAAAGCATACGCATTCCATCAATGTGCAGGCAACATCCAAACACCGTGGAATCTCCACCAACATCGTCGCCAACTACCCATGCAGTGTGCATTATTCCTTCATCGTCCGACAGTCCATCATCCACCAGCGCTTCCAGGATGGCACCAATGGGAATGCACAGCCCCTTGGCAAGTACCAAATGAACACCCCACACACCTCAACTCCACAACCATGTAAATCACAACTCTGGCAATGCACACGTCACAAACTCACATACAACATGCAAAACTACATGCCCACCCACCAGACACGACAGCACAACTGACTAATGTAACCTGGGCTAGCTGTGAACATGAGCCATCAACGTCATGGCACCTCAGCTCCACAATAGCGGAATGTGGGGAGAGGTGGCAACCAGGCATGTGTGAAGCTGGCAAGTGAACCATGAATGGGTAAGTACACAATGCCAGGTGTGGCAGAGATGTGCTGGACAGACCGCAGTATTCAGAACACACCCATATCCATGGCGACATGCACCGCTGGTGTATGGAGTGTAGTGGACAGTGGACGCAACCATGTCACCCCAGCCAGTGGGGGAGTTCGCAGAAATGTAGCCTGTTACGTCTTCCCTGTGAACGTGAGCGGAGTGGGCTGGCCCAGCGTATGACAGGCCAGCATAGGGGTTCGAATCATAGGCACGTAGCCCTGGGCGTGGTTCTCTTCTGGAATGCTCAACATCTCTGCCAGGGCAGTGCCTCTCACACCGCCACGAGGCCGACGCCTTCGTCATGAGCGGAGTTGCCTGCGATCCTGTGTGCCTGCTGTACCCCGGGCTGCTGGCCCCGGACCCGTCAGGCCCACCCCTGCGCAGCCAGGCCACACTGCTCACCTGCCGACACCGGCGTGTGTCAAGGAGGGCCCACCACGTGCCGGCGCAAGCTCCAAGCCTGAGGCCTGTGACCTCGGCAGGCTCCTCAGACCATCACCGCCTCCGCAACACAGGCCCACTTTACTCCTTTCTCGTTGACGTACCCTACTGCTGCCTCCGGCCTACACTACGGTCTAGTAGGTCACACATTTTGAATTGAGCCTGGATTAATATGCATTGGCAGAGCACATACATCATGGCTGAGTCATATCTGTGTACTCCCTTCTATGTGAGGCCACCAACTCCGTGCATAGAATTCGAACTACACCTGTCGGTGATCCCTTGCTGACTACCGCCTTCGGCCTACACTGAGTTCGAGTAGGTCACACACTTGGAACTGAGTCTTGATCCATGTATACCAGAGTTCATATCATTGCACACAGGGAGAGGTGTAAGAGGAAGACGCAGTTCAGTCCGGAGGAGACAATGATCATCGTTACGGAGGTGATTAAACACTGCCGATAACTGCTCTAGTGTCACTAACTCTGTGCATTGTGGGCCAATGACACGTGCCTGTGTGCCCTGCTGACCGCTGCCTCGGGCTGACACTGTGGTGAAGTTGGTCACACATATGGAACTGTGTCTTGATTACATGATGTCCGAGGTCATGCAAACATGGCAGCCTTACTTCACTGTAAACCCTTCGATCAGGTGGCAGCAACTCTGTGCATAGCATCCCAACGACATTTGGCTGTGGGCCCATGTGGCCAGCTGCCCCCGGCCTACACTGTGGTCCAGTAGGTCACACATTGGGAACTCAGTCTTGATTTATTCATGGCAGATTGTAAATCATTGCACTGGCCGCATCGCAGACTGCATCCCCTTTCAGCTCCGGTGCCACTAAGTATGTTCGCCGACATCCATGGACACTTTCTCTTTGAACTTTGGTGGCAACTGAGTCTCTGGACTGGGGGTTGTCTTCATCATCATGTCGGTGATACGGACTTTGTGGCAAAAATGAGGCTGTAGCATTCCACTCCTCAATTTGATGCTTCCGGCTGGCTTCTGCCCTCTGCATCATGTCCTGTAGGACACCTTCCACTGTCCCCCGCAAGCCTCTGCTACATCCACCTTGGACATCGACAAGGACCTGCTCAGCACTTCATGTGCCCCTATCTCAATGCACCACAAGTCACCGTTCCTTGCGGGTGTTCCTGTGCCACCTGCAGTGCATCCGAGGCCACTAACTCTGTGCAGCACAAGTCAGGGACCCTGGCTGCTCTGATATTGGATGGCCTCTGAGACGGTGGCCTTGGGTCATCAACACCATGTGTCTGTGGCCCTGCGCTGTCTGCTGCATCCGGCCTCAACTGCAGGCCACCAAGGCTCACACATCTATTTGAGTCCTGGCCGGACCGGACATCTCATCACTGCAGGAGGCACACGCCCCCACCGCCAGGGCCACCTCCAGACAACAACTGCTAGAGTCAAAAGTGTCTTGATGCCAGACTATCAGAGTGGGTCCCACCTGTTATGAATGCCATCATCTGCCTGATACCCTGCTCTGCACTCCAGGTGCCACTGACTCAGAGCACCACAACTCATGGACCGTTTCTGATTGAATTGTGTGTTGTGGAGAGGTCACACAGCAATGTCACCTCAGGCAGTGTGGGAGACCTGGCACAATGATGAGGAAGATGATGCAGGTGTAATACACCCACTGCAGCTGCATCAGGTGTTTCCCGAAGAGACACAATCCTAGACATTTTCTTCACATGAGCAAACTCAGCTCTAGTGCCCCAACATCAGTGCACTCCAAATCATGGACACTTCTGTTTGCATGTTGGGTGACCTCTGTACTTGCTCTGGCTACCACCATGATGCTCCGCGGTTGTGTCTGTAACGCTGGTGTTTTCTGTTTCTGTTTCTATAGTGTTGACTGTACAAGTTGTTGCCAGCACCAGCCACTCCTTGTGGGCTGGCTTACACTCATCCCACACCCATCCAGCACAGGCATCACTCTACATGTGTCCCTGCCAATAAAGGATCCAGGCGCACGCGCCCATAGCCAGTTCCATGAACTATCTCAGTGGATCCGTGTGGTCATGATGTATGCATGAGGGTCACTGGGACTACAACATTACATTGTGCTGTGTACAGCGGGCGCAACCATGTTAACTCTGGCAGCGGATGAGACCTTGGACATGCAGCTTTGTCGTCACCCGCTCAATGCATGGGAGGAGTGAACTGGGCTGTCGTACGGAGGTCCTGCGTGGGGGTGTGTATGATGATTCATGAGCTCTGGGCGTGGTTCATTGCAGGAAGTATGCATGTGTCTCTGTCGAGGTGTGGGTCTCCTTTGTGGGGTGTAGGTGGTCCCTGGTGGGACTTGAACACACACGTGTGTGATCTAGTTCAGCTTCCATGTGCTCTGACCCCACCCACACCTGAGCAGCCACCTCTTTTTGGCATTCTGACACCTGGCATTGGAATGTGATGTGTGCCGAGGTGGAGTGTTGGGAGCCAGATGTGGAGGCGGGTGCTCCCTGCTGTGTGGTCTGTGCAGGGGTTGGTGTTTCCTCTATGTAGCTTGGCTGCACTGCTCCTGGGGGTGGTTCGCCTAGGATGTCCATGGGCTGTTGTAGGGCGTCGGTGTTGAAGGTGTGGTGGTCCTCTTCAACCTCACTGATAAGTAGTCTGGTCTGCTCTGCTGGAGGTGTTGTTTGTCCCTCTGCAATGTGAAGGGGATATGCATGTTTACATTGTGTTGACATGTGTGTTTGCACATTCTTCTGGTTTACAAGCAGTTTGTATGACAATGTTCCTTGTGACTGTTTGGGAGGTGCAGTATGTTTGATGCGGGACAGTGGACATTTGGACTACATGACATATGTGAGGTTGTACACGTATGTTTCCATCTCGCAGTTTCCTGCTATGTTAGATGTGACTGGCCTGTTTCTGCTCATGTTCTGTGTTCTGCAGTGCTGGTGTTGCACTTTGTTCCACATTGTCGTGGGATGTGCTGTTACTGCTATGTGTGTGTGCTGTGGTGTGCCACGGGGATCAGGGACATGATCTAGGGTCATTGTTGTTGTGCAGTGTGCTACACATCATCATGCGTGTGTGCCATTGTGCCCATCTCCCCCAGTCCCTGGTCGTTACTCACCCGGTTGATGTTCCTATCGAGCTGTGTCCGAACTCCCGACTCCTTGTGCCGTCTCTACCCTGATGACTGTGGCCTCAGTTTTCTCCAGCTCCTCCTGTGGTGCAGGGCTCCCACCTCCTGTCGCCGTTGCTGCCTTCCTGTTGGCAGCGGGTTTGTACTTCGTTTGGCTTTTCACATCGTGCCAACGCCTCTTGTCATCCTCCATAGGCCTCCTCGACACTCTGACAGCATTCAAGTCTGTCATATTGTCGTTCAGTGGATGGTGGTGTTCTGTCACCTCCATGCCGTCGATCTGGTTTTCCTGTGGACTGCACCCCGTCTGCCTCTTCCTCTTCTCCTTGGCCTTCCCCGACCACGAGGTTCCTTGCTGGTGGTCTGTGGGGCTTGTGGGGTTCGCGTTGACCTCTGCACTCGGTCCGGGTGCATACATTGTGCTACGCAGTTACTTTTTTCTCCTTTTTTTCCTTTTGCTTTTATAGTGCATTTTCCCGCATGACGCGTGGGATTTGCAGGCCTGTGACTGTTTTTTGATGGTTTTTGTATCGCGATTGGCCTCATCGCAAATTTTTGAGCGTTCGTGTTTCGCAGTTTTGCGGTGTTGCATTGATTTTATCGCAGATATTTGACGCGTTATCGTGGGCCTATCGCATTGTTCCGCCGGCTTGGGAATACCACGTTACCACAGTGTTACTTTCCTGCGATAGACAGCGATGTGAAGAGTTGCGTTAAGCTACTTTTGCAGTAGTTTTCACACGTTCTTGAGAATATCCCCCTCTGTTTTTTCCCAGGCGATTCTGGGTTTCTTCAGCACCATTCTTTGAATGCCTCGGTTGCTTGGAGCACCTCTACACACTGTGGCCCTGATCCAGGATCCTGTAATGCGCCTGCTAATGCCAAGCTGATACACAGCCTCAATCACAAAGGCTGTTTGGAAATCCAGTGCAAACCACCCGGAGCTGGTTGTTTTATTGCAGGCACTGTTTAAAAATCTCAAGCAATGGTGCTACTTGTTCGCCATCTTGCCCCAGAACTTAGTGAGATTCTCAAGCATCTATGTAAGGAGGAAGTGATTGAACCCACAGATTATATCCTTTGATTTTCTCTCATTATAGTGGCTTGTAAGAAGAATGGTGTGCTTAGAATGTGTATCGATTTCCAGAGCAAATTCAGCTGAATTGATGGCCACCACTTAACAAAAATGGAAGAAATGATTGCAACATTGGATGGGGTGCATTTTCTCTGTCTAGATATGTGATCCACCTACCACCAAATCGTTCTGAGCAAAGAATAAAGGCATCTGACAGCATTTGTCACCCCTGATGGAGTATTTCAATTTTGTAGGATGCCATTTGTATTGACATCTGCTGCTACCCTCTTTCAAACGTTGATGGGGAAAGTGCGAAGAGTTTGCCTGAAGAATCAGTGTTCCAGGATGATATTCTTGCATATGTTGAAGATGAAAGGCAGCACAATCAAAATTTGGGAAGTGTTTTGAAAACATTCCGGGACAGAGGGTTAAAACTAAAGAAGGATAAGTGTGTGTTTGGTGTGGAAGAAGTTGAATATCTTGGGTATGTCATTTCCAGTTAAGGCATTCCTCCAAGGCCAGAGCAACTGAAAGCAATCGTAGATATAAATGTGCCAAATGACTGTGATATTTTATCCACACTAATGGGAATTTGCAAGTTTTAATCTAAAGTTATTCACGGTTTTGCCACTATTGCTGAACCATTGTTGTGTTTGTTAAAAAAGAATGTAAAGTTGTCTGGGATTTTGAGAAAGAATATTCTTTTGTAGAAATTAAAAGATCACTTATCAATGTCCAACTACTCAGTCTGTTCTCTTAGGAAAGAGACTTTGGGGTATATATACAAGAACTGCAGCTAACTTGCATTAACGTTAGTTAGCAGCAGTTTTCTTAACAGGGGCCATCACCGGAAACCATCACCCTGTTAGCGATGAATTTACAATACGTGGCTACATGGCAATAGTTTCAGGTAGCCGCAGTGAAAACTGCTGCTAACACTAGCATGAAGGCGATACAAATTCTGACATTAGTGGGCGAAAACTGACGAAAGGCAAATTTGCGGGCAAAAAACTCTCATTAGTCAGCAGAACTTCACCTTTTTTGCCACTAGAATCCACCTACAATGAAAAAAATAAAATAAAAACAATGGAATGGGGAACGGAGCAGCCAGGGACAAGTGAAGCACAGATCAACAACTTCCCCAAAGCCCCCAACAGCCAGGATGACCAGCCAGAGTCCCAGGGGAAGAGGAAATGCAGAATCAGGGCTACATATATGAAAAGAGGCGCTTTGCTGGGGAAAACCTGTGATGCATCACTTTTCATAACATCCTCCTTGCAAAACTATGGCAGTCATAAACTTGAAAGCGTGGACAGTCCCCGCGGCCCAGAGGCCTCGCTGTGCCTGTGTCTGGGACCTGGAGTGGGATGCGAAGGTGCTGTGGAGTTTCTGGGCCTTGGCGGTAGACATTGAGGTGTCGGCGATCGCCCTTACCTAGTGGAGACACATTGCTGACCTGTGTGAGAAGACTGCCTGGTGCCCCTTGGAGCTGTGAATGGTAGAGGCGCTCCTGCAAACCAATGTAGGGAAGTCTGCATCGCATACCACGTGCCACCACTACACCAGGGTGCACGGAGGGGAGTACCAATGGTGGGCCGTGCCTCTCTGCATCAGAGGCGGGAAGATGTTGTGCTGGCCAGACGCTGTGGGGGGTGAGGCCCCTGAGCTGCGCCAAACTTGTGTGGTGGGAGCCCTGTAAGGGGGCCCTCTTACATCACCTGCATTGGGAGGTCCCCCAGCAGACTTGGCGGTGACTGCTGTACCCAGGCTTGTGAAATCAAGCCTGGCTGAGGCTCCTGCTAGCTGAGTCACAGATTAAAAGAGAGCGCAGCAGATTGTGCCACCTTGTCAATGTCCAGGTGAGGAGTAAGTGGGACGTGCAGCGGAGGAGGCCCAGGGATCCAACCGGGCCCAGGCCTAGCGCCTGTGAGTGATGCACCCCAAATGGTGGCTCCTCCTCGATGGCAGAAGAGCGTTGACCCACTACTTCCAAGCAAATGCCAAACTAGACTGTGTACAAAGTGATGCATCTAGGCATATGTGTGACCTTGTAAACCCCTATGTCACATTATACCTGCGTCAGGTAGGATGTATGCAGGGTGGGCGTTCCAACGCAACAAAGCCTCGTAGGAGTGACACAGTGAAATCTATGAGATTTCATTGTGACAATTCTAGGACGCCACTGAGTCAAAACCTTACTCCTGCCTCATGGCGGGTGTAAGGGTGATGCTGTGCCATAGGAATAGGCCTGCCCCATGCATTGTTGGGGTTGCATCATGCTTGCGACAAAATTGCAGCAATGTGTGGCTTTAGCGCCGAGAGATACATCAGGAATAGTGACATATCTGTGAATCCTTGCGACATGGAATGCCATACAGTAAATACGGCGCATCCATGGTGTTCTCAATGAGGTAACAGTGAAAAGTGTGCCAGCGCTATTTTGTTGCAACGATGTAACACTTTTCATGAATGAGGCCAAGGACTGCACCCTATCTTATTGTGGGGCACATTCCTGAGCTTTTGTTTGGGCACCGGGCAGCGCAGCAATAATTTATGCTGCGCTGTCCAGCACCAAAACCTCTGAAATTAGGCTCCAAGTGTTTGCACCAATTATAAGACCAGCTATGTTCTGGTCTTAAAAAACTTTCTCTAACTGATCTTAGAGGCAGTTGGTGAGTTTCGCACCATACAAGGAATTCCTTGTAAATATCGCGAAGTGGGGTTAGCAGCGGTTTTTTCACAGGATCGCCCACCTTGCATCTCATTTACGTTAACTCTCGCTAACAGAAGTGACGATTTTTTAAATTCACGTTTTTGCCAGTAAAGTGCCGCTAACTGCAGTTAGTGGCAACTTGTATATAAGGCAATAACAAAATAGCCGCCGTAACGTCAAAGAATTGAAGTTATGGCAGCGTTAAGTCCTTGTAAATATACCCCTTTGTTTTACCCTTGATGCCAACAATGTGGTATTGGGGCAGTTCTATCTCAAGGAAACAATTAATATACTATTGCTTTGGCAACTCTGACATTGAAATCACAAGAGAGATTACACTTTGTGATTGATCGGTAGATGTTGCCTTGTACATGAGAAGTTGATAAATTTAAACATCAAGTCTGTGGAAACAAATTCCTAATACGTACTGACCATAAACCGTTGACGCCCATTCTTAACAGTAGCAAGGTAAGCACTAGCAAAGCAACAGCAAGTATGATGAGATTGAGCTCTAATGTATTAGAATATCACTTTGAATTTGAGTACATTATTCGTGGTAAAAATAAGGGGTCAGATTGTTTATCACAACTACTGGATAGCCAAAAAGATGAGCATGAAAATGATTGGGAAGGCCATACTGAAGATACTGAGGGGCCGATTTCGATCCGGGTCGGAAAGCACTCCGACCGAGTCGGATCTGGAGTGTTTTCCGACCGAACCGGACCCCTACAGTCCGACCGAGCGAGTATGATGCGCACGTATGCTGTCGGACTCGGTTCAGTCGGACTCCCATAGAAGTCAATGGGAGCCAGTTGTACGACGTGTACATGGGCTCTCATTGACTAAATGGGTATGTCTCGAACAAGTGCGCCCCCTACAGTTGGTACGCGTCGGTGCCACCCGCACCGTACATGCCTGTGTTGGGAAGTCCCATAGGTCTCCCCCTGTGTCCGAGTCGTAGGGCTGCGGGTGTCAGGGGGTCCGACGCGGACCCCCAAAGTCCGACTCTGGGAGCTTTTGCGAGCCGGACACTCGGGCTCGCACAGGCTGTCCGACGCGTGCATCGTACTGGCTCGGTTGTAAATCGCATCCATTGCACGCCACGGTTAGCTTCCGACCGGGACGTACGGAGTGGTTCAGACCCGGAAACGACTCGGTCGGTGAATTTCATGCAGCTCTCATCATACTTGCTCGCTCGTACAGCTGTACGAGTCGGCCGGAAAACACGCGTACGGCTCATAGTTTTTCCAGCCGAACCCGATTCGGTGCCCTTCCGACCGAGATCGGAATCGGCCCCTGAGTGTTTAGTGGAGACCATTTGTTGGACATATTCATGGTGTGTGAGTGAACAGGCATGTGACAAAGGCTCTAAGCTATGATGTTGTGAAGTCGGTCCTGGGGTACATTAGAGATGCTTGGCTGAAAGGGAAGAACTTATCCTTGGTTTTGCAAATGTTTATTAGATTCAGCATGAACTTTCAGTGAAAGCAGGTGAGTTGTTAATGTATAGTAAGATTCAGCATGAAGTTTCAGTGGGAGCAGGTGTGTTGGGGAGATAGGTAGATTGATACCCCCTTAGAGTATCATAACCAAGTTGTTGGCACTTACCCATGAAGAACATTTGGGAATGACATCCAATAAGAATACAGTATTGGTGGCCTGCTATTGATAGAGATGTAGAGGACTGGATTGCCAAATGTATAATTTGTGGTCAGAATGACATGGGTCTCAGACCTAGAGTTCTTCCCCGACAGATGTGGGATATCCTGAGAGATTGTGAGAAAGGTAGGTATTGATTTTGTAGGTCCATTCCAAGCTCTCCTGCACAACAAAGACTTCAGTGGCGGCTCCCCCATTAGGGTGTTGGGGCGTTGCCCCACTGCATTCTCGCGGTGCGAGAAGGCAGAAACATAAATGGTAAAAACGACCATTTATGTTTCTGCCTTCTCGCATTGCGAGAAAGCAGAAGTGCCTCTGTGCTTGGTTGGGGGCGGGAGGGTGGGCGGTCCTGCTCGAGGGCTGGTGGGGAGTGGCTTGCCCACTGTTGTGGGTACTGACTGTCTGTTCCACCCTGGAGCCGACCAAACAGTCACTACCCACAACAGTGGGTAAGCCACTCCCCCCCTGCCCTCGAGCGGACCGCCCACTCTCCCTTTTTCTCTATGCAGAGAAAATGTCCCGGCTGGGGCGCTCGCCTGCTGTGCCTACCAGCGTTTTGATTGGTGTGCGTAGTGCGTTGCGTAGGACAGGGAAGCAGGAAGCTGCCTGCTTCCTGCAGCAGGAACACGAGGACTCACCAGTGACCGGCCTGGAGCGGAGGCGGTGCGGTACCCCCGCACTCACTCAGGTAGGTTTAATGTTTTCTTTTAATTGTTTGTTTGTTCCCCACCCCGCCACCCCCCCCGCATGTCGGCCGCCGCTGTCTAGCACTCTTCTTTATGCCGCTGTGGTGTGACATATGCTCTGGTTGCCTTAGCAGGTGAACTGTTGCTATCTAGCACTCATCTTTATGCCGCTGTGATGTGATTATGCTCTTGTTTCCTTATCAGGTGAATTTTTGCTATCTAGCACTGTTCCTTTATGCCGCTGAGGTGGGAGTTATGCTTTCATTGCAGATATAACCAGGGAATTATTTCTATCCAGCGCTCTTTTTGTGTTGGTGTGGTGTGCGTCTGGCACTCGCTGCCTTACAAGGCTAACTGTTGCTGTTTGCCACTAAATAACGCCACCACTTCAAGGATCAAGAGATATGGGTGGAATCACGGGCCAGAGAGAGATACAAGAGCAGCTTCCATTTCTCAGGTGCGGTACCACCCTTTGAGGAGTCCAATGTCAAAGTGGGTGACGACCAAACTCGCAGTTCCAAAACCCGATTGATTTCATTTCACACCCCCGCCCCCTCTTCTTCTCAGTTCATACATAGTGCGTCACGAAGGTAGTTAGGAGTCTTGGTGCCTCTAATACTTTGAGCCTGAAGGGTTTCCAGTGGCGAAGTCAGTGATTAGGGGGACCGAATGCTTCGTAATTGCAACCCCCTTGGGTACGTCAGCTCCGAGGACTTGGGAACGGAGCGGGTGCCCTAAGAATGACAGTCCAGAGCTGTGTGTGCGTGGGTACATTGTATGTGTGGCATGCGTGGATGCATGGTTCTGCCTGTTGTGCATGTGTGCCTGTGAGGTGTGTGTTTGGGTGTGTCTATAAATGTGGCAACAGAGAAAGGTGGAGAAAGAGTGGGCTAGAGACAGACAGTGTCCGCTAGTTAATTAGATAGATAGATAGAGGAGAAATGAGTCAGGTGCTGGGGGCTCGAGAGAACGAAAGACAAAGTGAGGGTGAAATATATTGATAAATCAATCGATTCGGTCGGTAGGTGAGGTGAACGGACATGCACTTGATCCGTTATCAGACTAACCCCTTTCAATCGATCCCTCTTGTGGTTTATATGGCTCTCTTGTTCTCCTAAAGTTTGTTATTATTCGCACTTGCTGTCGCCGATGTCTTAAAAATTCTGTCGTTGCTGTAATGTTGTTTGTAACCTGCCATTACGATCAGTAATTAAGCAATTTTAATTGTAAATATGGAGTATTTTTCATAGTTCAATATTCCAAATCTACACTGTCACAATTGCTTTATAAACCATCTTGCTTCATCAAATGTACTTTCAAATGCACTGTTTTCCCACTTATTTTCAAAATTCTCGCAACACGACACTCATCAACAATTTTTACGCCCTACCACTTCCAAATGTCACCAGCCGCCACTGAAAGACTTGCCATTGTTCCAGAGGATTTTATGTCTAAATAGGTGTAGGTGAGATATGTCAGGAAACCTGACACAAGGCGTGCTATTGCTTTTCTCACTGATGTTTTTGCTAGAGAGGGCTTTTCCTCAGAGTTGGTCTCAAATAACGGAGTGCAATTTATCTCCAAGCAAATTAGGGCGTTCTTGGATGGAGCTTGTATCAAGCACAAACTCTGTCATTTTCAACATCCTGAAAGCAACTCTCTGATTGGAATAATGAATAGGGTACTAGGGGGCATATTAACAATGGTTTTATCTCCGGTTTTTTGGCTTTAAAAGCCAAAAAAGCGGAGATAAAACTATTGCCCTATTTACAAGAGGGTGCTAACATGCATAATCGCATGTTAGCACCCTTTTTCCCTACGCCTCCCTTTGCATCTCTAATGAGATGCAAAGTGGGAGTCACTGGGCAGTACAGCCTTGCAAATATCGCTGATGTGCACATAGCGATATTTACAATGCTGCCCAGCATTTTAGCAGACGTTAGGTTTTTGGAGAAAACCGCTGTTTTCTCCAAAAACTAACGTCTGCTAAAATCCTGACTTACCCATCCCTAACATAGGGGCTGGATCATGCTGCTACGACCGCAGGGTTGTATCAGCAAGGTTATCGCCCTTTTGCTGGAAACATCGCTGGAAAACCAGCGATGTTCCCTGCAACACGGCGATTTCCCCCGCTATCTCTGGAATTTTTATCGCCCTGGAGCAACTCGTTGTTGATAACGCGCTACCAGGGCAATAAATTCCAGAGATAGATGGCGATGAATAACAAAGCGCTAAGCGCGCTTAGAGTTATTCATCCCCGTTCCTTGCTGATATGCCCCTGGGTGAGTGTGTCAGGTGAGCCCTTTTGGGGGACGCTAATGTGGAGGATGCTGTGAGGGCTATGCTTTGGGCACATTGTAACACCCCACACAGTGTCACAGTCATTGCAATTTTCAGGTTATTGATGGGCAGGAATTTACTTGATTTTTTGAGTCCAGCTTGGTTAAATAAATTGAAAGTGGAAGTGAGCCTAATATAAGGGTTGTTAGTGAAAAGATTCTGAGGAGTCAGCAAAAGAACTTGGTAAGGTCTGATGATATAAAAAAAAACAATGCGTTGGAGTTTTATACAGGTGAGTTGGTTCATGTGAAATTGCCAAAAACCAAAGAGAGAAAAGGATAAGTCAGGTGCAGTCTAACCCAGATGGTTGAAGAAGTTAGTGAAAATGCCAATGCTATCAAGCTGTCAAATGGGCAGTGGTGGAATTTTGATAGAGTGGTGAAAGTGAGAGAAGTGGGTGAAAGGGAAGGTTCGGACAAGAAGGAGGACGTTGTGTTTGACTAATCCAATTTTGAAGGGGGTGACAAGGTTATGGTCAAACATGGTTCTTTTTTACAGAGTGGCCAGAATAGGCCACTTGCTTTGATATTCAAGGATTATGTTATGACTCTAAGGTTATATATTTTTTGTACAATCCTTGTTGTTAGCTGCTATAATTGATTTTTCATGTTTTCGTTTACGGTTACTTTCTTCTTTTTGTTGTTTTGCTTTCAACTCATTATTGAAAGGAGGGTGATGTGTCACTGTCCTAGCTTGTATGCTGTCAGGGAGTTCTAGGACGGATTCTGATGAAGGAGTGAGGTCATGGTTTGGAAGAGGTTAGTTGGAGAATGGCAGAAGGTTTCCTATTCAACTGTTTCTCTTTATCTGTTGAACTGAAGAAATAAAGTGACACCTGTTTCACCTTTACCCGCATGCTGCTCACCTCCATATTAATCACCCTTCCAAGCATTATCCTCTCTTTTTTTGTTTGCACCACCTCAACCTGTTTCAGGGGTGTAGCTTGGTCAGTAAGACTGTGGGCATGTGCACTCCAGATTTTCTGACAATGACACTGGCAAATCATGTTGATCATTATATGAGAAGGAGTGCATGGGGGGCTTAAGGGCCAGTCGAAAGGGAAAGGGGTGTGGATTATGATAGATTCTTAACACACAGTATTTTGTAAAATAACAATGTTTTAAGACTTTTCAAAACAGGCAGAGAGAGAGAGTGTGTGTTTTTTTGTTGTCTGGGTGAGCATTTGAAAATCCAAGGTGAAATCCGACATACCCCTTACAATGCCTGACTGAACCCAACAGTTTTCTCAATAAGTAAATTTATTTGGCAGGTGCAACACCCCAAACACACTCTCCTAAAGCTATGCCCCTGCCTGTTTCCCCATTGAGACTCTCTCTTTCAATTTTCTTCTTTTTAGTGGTTTGTGACATTAGTTGGAATGAGATTTGGCATTGCTAAAAGAATTTAAAAAACTCTAACTTTGCACTAGCATTTTACTTTGATGGAGATTTTCACTGTCATTCTGATTTATAGGTAGATCTCAATATAATTAACAGGAAATGTTAGGCCTTTTTACAAGGTATTAAGGACTATGTTAGTATTTGCACAGAAATGTTGATACAAACATTGTTAATTGTCTTCACCACAGTCTTGCTAACTGACATATGATTGATCTCTCCCTCTTTCAGTCTTTCTCTGAGTACCTGTGTCCCTCATCCACACACCTGCTCTGTGTCACATTTCCTTTTTTATCCATTAGCTGTCTGTATGCCCATTTTTCTATCTCCTTACATTTACTTCATTCACCTTCTCTCCCTGTCTCTCGCTGTGTCTTGCCCCAACATTGCACATGCATTTTTTGATGTTCTTTTTAACTGTCTCTTTCATTCTCATGGTCACTGAGACTCCTTTTCCCACTGTATGTGTTTCTGGGATTAACTCATTTTCTGCATTTGTGTTTCTCCCTTTTCAGGCCTCACCTTTTTTCCATCCCTATTACCACATTTTTGTCCCTATTATTCGCTGTTTGTACGTCTGTTCCTAATTTGACCTCTCTCTTTGAATGTCACTCACCCTTACTATCTTCTACCTCGCTGTGGGAACTTTTTCAAAATAGGTTATTGGGTTCATTTGGGTGAATTGGAGCTGTCCGAGGGCTTAGCCCTGCTAATTGACCCTACACTGATCACCAAGAACGCCCCTTTAGCATTTGAGTCTCAGAGTAGTGAAGTCAAACAGTTCAAGGATTGCTCAAGGAGGTGGTGTGAGGTTAGAGCCTCAGCACTTAACGGGCATCAGGTGACAAGCAATCACTTAGTGACTTTTAAAAGAATAAGGAAAGGATTTTAATTCTAACAGACAATGAGTTTCACTGTACACAATTTACCAGAGGGTAGTTTGTTTTCGAGCTCCAATGAAACAGTACCCACAGTATGCTGGGTGGATTGTCTTTACTTATGAGGAGCAGTGGCTCTTGTCCCTACCAATGAAATCTCAGTGTGACTTGGTGTGGTAACTCTTTTTGTTCCAAACACCTAAACCCCCAACAAAAAAGCTGCACTTCAGCCTTCTTTGCCGTTGCGGTCAACTTCTGGTTAGTCACAGCAGTAGCAGATCCAGTCAGCCAGTGGTGGCTAAAAGGAGTCCAGCTCGTAGCTACAAAGATGTTGCTTCAGGGTCTTCCTCAGGTCTCATCACAATTTACCCCTCACAAAAAAGGAGATTCCAAACCCAGGTTGCAGTGGTGACACATCTCTTATGATTGTGGTCTTCTCCTGGTACTTCAAGCTTCTTGTGGCTTTCCTAGGATTTTGGCACTTCCTGGTGCTAAATCACAGAATGGAAATCACATCCTTGTGTGAATTCCGGGGCACTCACACTCACAGTTGTCAATGACACCTCTACTGGGGGAACACGTCCAGGCCTCTGGACCTCACTTCAGTTTAAATTGATGGCATTGCTTTGCCTGAGCTGTCCAGAGCATCCATATCTTCTGAGCAGCATCTTCTGTGTGCTATTGACCCTCTAATGACTCTCCTGAACAATCAGTCGGCCCTCTCCATTAAAGCAGGATGTAGGTAACAGCGGCCGGTGCAGGTAAGAGCGGTGGGTTGGGGCAGGGACAGGGCAGGGGGAAGTTGGCAGACAACAGAATAGTGAAAATTAAATTAAAAAAATAAGAAAACCACTTACCTTGCACTCACCGCATTGTTGACTTGGCGATGCTACGTGCACAAGGTAAGTGGTTTTATAAATTTTTTTGATTTTATTTTCCTTATTCCGTCGTCTGTCGACTTACCCACCGCACGGCCCACCGCTATTACCTGTACCGGCCATGCCTGGATGTAGGCAGCCTCTCCTGGCAGGCTAGCTGACTCTTCCCCAGTTACTGCCCCTAAACCTGACAGGGAAGTTGTCGATCAATACCCCACCCACGAGCTCAAAGAAATCTCCCAGTCACCATTCTAGTAAGGTGTCAGGTTACTGCTCAGGACATTTCGGCACACTGACTGGCAGTTTGTGCCCCATATTTATTCTCAAGTTGCAGACAGTCTCTGTGCATTCCAGCAGTTACGTTCTATATTCTGCTTAAGGCAATTCAGCACTTTTGTGATTTCCATGCATACTGACCCGCTGAGCAGTCAAAATATCATTTTTTTTATATCGACCTACAGTAATATCGAGTTTTTAACATTGTAGGGACAGAATATCGATGTCAAGAATATCGGTGACCAGAATATCGACCTTAAGGTAAGCAATATCTTTTTTTTATATCGAAGTAATATCGAAGTTAGTAATATCGAAGTAAGTAATATCATTAGCAAAAATATTGTTGTTAATAATATCGATATTTACATTAGTGTTATGTATTTTCGTATGTATTTTATATGTATGTTTAACTTTTTTTAATGTTTTTCTAATATTTTTAAATATATGTATTAAATGTTTAGAAATTAGTAATCTTTTAAAAGTAAATTTTGCGTTTTAGTATCAAAGCGGGTGGTGGGTTTGTAGGGGAATAGAGTGGGAAGTAATTTAATAATAATTAATTAATTAATATGTTTTTATTTATTGTTATTGATTATTAATTTATTGCTAACTAATTATTAATTGGTAATTGATTTGTATTAATTGATTAATGTATCATTATATTAATTATAATTAGTGTATTACTTTTTTATTTACTGTTATTGTTAATTAGATCATTGTTAATTAATTATTAATTGGTAATTAATTTTTAATAATTGATTAATTGATAATTACATTAATTATGTGAATTTTTATGTGTAGCGGGTTGTGGGTTTATAGGGAAATAGGATAGGAAGTAATTTAATTATTATTAATTAATTACTTTTTTTTATTTATTGGTATTAATAATTAATTTATTGTCAATTATTAATTGGTAATTACTTTTTATTAATTGATTAATTTATAATTATATTAATTCTAATTAATTTATTCTATGTTTTATTTGTTGCTCTTGTTAATTAATTTATTGTTAATTTAGTATTAATTTGTAATGAATTTTTATTATTTGATTAATTGACAATTAAATGAATTGTGTTCTTTTTTTATGTGTAGCGGGTTGTGTGTTTATGGGAGAATAGGGTGGGAAGTAATTTAATGGTATTTAAGTAATTATTAATTTATTTTATTGGTATTTATTATTAATTTTTTAGTTAATTAATTGTTAGTATGTTATTTATTTTACAAAAATTATTTAATTCGGTTAAGTTAACCCCTACGCCTTCCTACATTTTCAACACTGTTACATTCACTGGAGTTGGAATAGTAATGTTAACCCCTACGCTATCCAACACTTTCCCTACTGTTGCAGTCCCTGGAGGGGGAATAGTAATTTTAACCCCTACGCTATCCAACACTTTACCTACTGTTTCACTCACTGAAGTGGGAATAGTTATTTTTACCCCTACGCTATCCAACACTGTCCCTACTGTTGCACTCCCTGGAGTGGGAATAGTAATTTTAACCCCTATGCTATCCAACACTTTCCCTACTGTTGCACTCACTGGAGTGGGAATAGTAATTTGTACACCTACACTATCCAACACTTTCCCTACTTTTGCCTTCCCTGGAGTGGGAATAGTAATTTTAACCCCAACGCTATCCAACACTTTCCCTACTGTTGCACTCACTGGAGTGGGAATAGTAATTTTTACCCCTACACTATCCAACCCTTTCCCTACTGTTGCACTCCCTGGAGTGGAAATAGTAATTTTAACCCCTACGCTATCCAACACTTTCCCTAGTGTTGCACTCACTGGAGTGGGAATAGTAATTTGTACCCCTACGCTATCCAACACTTTCCCTACTGTTGTACTCCCTCGAGTGGGAATAGTAATTTTAACCCCTACGCTATCCAAAACTTTCCCTACTGTTGCACTCACTGGAGTGGGAATAGTAATTTTTACCCCTACGCTATCCAACACTTTCCCTACTGTTGCACTCTCTGGAGTGGGAATAGTAATTTGAACCCAACACTTTCCCTACTGTTTCACTCACTGGAGTGGGAATAGTAATTTTTACCCCTACGCTTTCCAACACTTTCCCTACTGTTGCACTCCCTGGAGTGGGAATAGTAATTTTAACCCCTAAGCTATCCAACACTTTCTCTACTGTTGCACTCACTGGAGTGGGAGAAGTAATTTTTACCCCTACGCTATCCAACACTTTCCCTACTGTTGCACTCACTGGGGTGGGAATAGTCATTTTTATCCCTACGCTATCCAACATTTTCCCTACTGTTGCACTTTTTGGAATTGGAATAGTAATTTTATGGCCTCCTCTATATAATATTTTCTGTATTATGTTATTTAATGTAGTATATAATTAATATTAAAAAGATTACAAATATATATATTTTTTAATTTGTTATATATTTATTACATTTTTATTTATATTGTTTTATGTGTATAGATGTATTTATAATTTATATATTTTATTTAAAATTATAAGTATTTATATTATATATTATATGTATATGTTTAATTGATTTTTACATTATATATATATTACTTATAATTTTTAAACATTTTAAAATATTTTAACTATGTTTATTTTAATGATATGTATTATTTACTTTATTTTACATAGTTTTTTTAACTTAAATAAAAAACGATATTTTTAACAACAATATTTTTTCTCTCAATATTTTTGTACTCACCATAATGTAGATAGGATGTCGATATTCTTAACTTCGATATTCTTGCGTCAATGTTTCTGTAGGTCGATATTCTGACCTTCGATATTCTGTCAGTGATTCTACTGACCCAATCATGGTCATTTGTACAGGTGTAAGCAAAGAGGTAGGGTAGAACTGGGAGTCTGGGTTGCACTGTTGAAGGGTTCACAAGAACACAAATGCAAGTGAAGCTGTCCCTTAAAACACCTTTTAACCTCTGGGGGTGAGCATCTCCCCTGGATAGGAAGGGGCAGGGGGATCTTCCTAACTTCAAAGGCACTGTCTGTCTTCTTTCTTACTACCAACAAGACTCCTCTGTCTTACCTATTTAAAAGGATCCTTGAAATGTTCTGGAGCGAGCCTTTCAATTTATGGCTGCTGTCTGCATGCTCCCTCCATGACTCCATCTTTGGTATCACAAAAGTATGCCTGATACAAAATAGAACCCACTGTGGCCACAGCCATCTATCAATCATGCTATACATGCATCCTCTACACACAAGTAGTGTGTACACATACATACACACACAGACACATGCTCACACACAACACCCATGCTCTCTATGGATAGCCGAAGAACCCAGTTATAGAGGGTGGAAAACAATTACAAAGGCACGGAAGAGGCTTGTAGAATTTTGCAAACAGGCGACAGGGAAAGAGGCCTGCTCTGCAACTATAATCACTTTCCTGCCACCACTGTCAATATTCTGGAAGCCAGTGAGTTGGCATTAGTCACTCTCTTGAAAAAGGAGGGCGTGGTATGCTCTTCTGACCACAGAGCCTCACTTTGAGTTTCCCGCTTGTTTATATAAAGGCCTCAGCGCCAATACTTGATCATCTTGTGCGCTGAGGTGGGGGACACAATTTCTATAGCTTGCTATTGGACCTTAAAGCAGGGGTTGACGCTCTCCAGAGCAATGTAGGGAGCCTTTCTCCACCCTAACAATCCCCTCACCCTGTGTCAATCTATCTGTCTATGATTCCTTTTCTGTTGTTTCATCATTCAGTCTAATAGATCTTCCCCACTATCCCAGTATCACTCTTTCAAACCTCGTATTCTCTCCTGAATTCTACCATCATAACCTTTGTTTCCATTAGAATCTGTCTCTTTTCCTATCTTCTTTTATCGTAGTGGTTACTGATATCAGTTGAAATCTGATATTATGTTTTGAATCAATTAGTAAAGTATTTGGGGGCAAATCAGCAACATCCGACTAACTTGGATTTTTATCGCTGAGATAGCGTGCTATTAGCAACGCTTATCTCAAAAGCGATAAAAATCCTAGCGCTAACTGCCTAACGTGAGATTATCGCTGGAAACCCAGCGATAGTCTAACGAAATGTGGCGTTAGCTTGTTGATAGGGCCTCACAAACTTAGCCATGATATCCACCTTCCATAGGATATCATGGCTAAGTCAGTCCTGAAGCAGGCGTAAGGAAAGTAGCGATAACAGGGGTTATCGCTACTTTTCTTGCCGCTATGCTTCGTAGCGTGGGGCTTGATGATAGGAGAAATGTCACTTAGCGACATTTCTCCTGTCATGTGAGGTCAGGAACGCCCACTTTGCATCTCATTAGAGATACAAAGCTGGGCGTTAAGATTTTGTGTGCTAGTGCAAGGTTTCACGCGTTAGCGTGACCTTGCTAATTAGGTGATAAAATTATCGCCGCTTTTCGGCCGAAAACGGCCGCAAAAGCGGCAATAATATTCTATTGCCGCCTTGTAAATATGCCTCTTGAAAAGTAACGTTGCACAGTTGCCCCTTGATTTAAAACTAAATATTAAAACCATCCGTGAATGCAGCCAAGTAGGAAAGCCTTAGATAGCAGCCGCGGTCGGTAGTAGGAGTACCTGCAGGGCGGTGACGTGGGGAGAGGGAGGGGCAGGGTGGGGGGTAGTAAACTATGGATTACGGAGGTTTGCAGGTAAGTTAACATATAAATTAATAAAACGAATTTCGTTGCGTGCACTGCATCCCCAAATGCGATGCAGTGCACGTAACGAAATCAGTGTAAAAGTGGTGCAGTATGGAGAAATACCTTTATTCCTCCTCGGTTTTTCTTCTTTCTATGTTTGCTGCATTCTGCAGCAGACATTGAAGGAGGAAAACACCATCAATTATTGTTTTTTGTGCAGGAAGGTGTCCCTTCTTGCTCAAAAACAATCATTCCTGCAATGCAGACAACCTTGCACCATGGTGCAAGGGTACCTACATTGGCACTCTGCAGCCTATTGTGCGCCAGCCAGAGGAAAGCACAGGGATGTGTCAAATGTTGTAAATATAATGTATCCCTGCCCTTTCCTAATGACACAGCTCAGCACAGAAAGATGGCTTGCAGCGCTGCGTCATTATCTTGTAAATATGCCCCTTAGTAACTTGGTTTGGAGCTCAGATTCTTTCAGTGAGGCAAGGGTGCGTCTGCAGGCTGTAGCCGAAGAAGGATCCTCAAGGCCAGAAACCTTCTCTGCAAAGTCCTGCTGGATCAGATTTGATGCATTCGCGAAGAATATAGTGGAAGCAATCTGAATCTTTGACCCAGAGGCATCTTCAACATATCGGCTTGGGAAGTTTGTCCAAGTTCCCCATCAGTTCTCATAGTAAAAATCTGACAAATAGTTTCTATATTCCAGGTTTCAGGAAACCTTAGGAGGAGTGTACTCTGACACCATCCAAGAATTCAGGACCTTGGAAATGGCATTTTGAGGTCAAGATTAACTCCAGTAGATCCCAGCAGCAGGCTTTAGGGCAGAACTAGTTGGAACTCATCAGCTGGGCGGCTGCAGGAAAATACTCCAGAAGCATGTTGTGTTCCTGTAGGAACAGAAGGTTAGCATACTGACCCTTGGAGACCCTCTGTGGTCCTGGGTTGAAGGCACGCAGGTCTAGTCTTCCTTCAAGATCTTCAGACAGCAGGACAGTCCTCACTTCTGATTCTTCACAGGTCCAGGAGAGTACTAGGGATGCCATGCTTATGCCTGGTACAAGCCTGTGGGTGGGTGAAACGCCTGTACACTCAATATCCAATGTAGTAAAAGTACTCTAGTGTGACCGTACCCACATTTACAGCACTTCCTGTGTGTTTTATTGTGAATTATTCCACAGCTCCCTCCTCTACCTAAATCCAAATAAGTGACCTTCCCTAAGTCCAGGACTGCGGCCTATCTAATGCTCCAAAATGTACCTTAGTTCTTATGACAACATTACTGTTGGAGGATCAAGGTACTATCATAGCTAGGACTCACCTAAACCTTTCTAACCTCTTGAGTAGGCTTTCTAGTTTTTGTAAAGAAAGAGGGCTGATAATTAAAGCAAAACATGTGGCCCTGAATTCCCATAAATCTTTTGTGAATAATATAACCTTGGATTCAATTGTACTGAGTTGTTCTAGGAACTTGAGTATCTCTGTGTTTTTCTAAGTGACACTAGCCAGCTTAAGAAGAGTGTTGATACCGCTTGGCAAAAAAATCAATAGCACTTAAAAGATTCGTAATTAGACTTGGAAGCATGGCTCCAACCTCATCCTTTGAGATCTTTAATGCCAAAGCTGTTAGTGCGACCACATTTAGGTCGGAAATGTGGAGTTACACTAAAGGGAAGATGGTAGCCTTTAAAGAGAACTTGGTAATAAAATGGCTTCATGGCTTATCCAAATGTACATTTCCCTCTGCTCCTTTACTTTGGGCATGACTCTACTATTTATAACAACAGTGTTAAATACTGAGGGGCAGGTTTACAAGCCCCCTGCACCACCAGTACGTCACTTTTTGTGACATACTGGTGGCGCATGTTACTGCTCCATATTTACAAGGAAAGGAAAAGCCACCCTGCGTGGCTTTTCCTGTCCTTGTAAATATGGCCCCTATAAACGCAGCACTTTGCGTGAAAGAGGGGTTGCATGGGTGTTGCTGTGGGTGTTCCCGTGCAACACCCATGGAACAAGACACATTTCCGGATTTACGAGGAATTGTAAATCTGGAAATATGTCTGAATGCTACGCCACCCTAGGGATGGCATAGTGAGGCGTTTTTTCCTCTTTCAATGTGTGCTGCATTCTACGGCACGCATTGAAAGAGGGAAATGCCTGTAGTGATTGTATTTGTGCAGGAAGGTGCCATGACGCAGGCATCCTTGCACCATGTGCCAGGGTGCCTGCTCTGGCACATGGCAGCAGGTTGTGCACCAGCGCAGGGCAGAGCAAGGGAATGCGACATATTATTGTAAATATGTTGCATTCCTGTGCTTTGGAAGTGCCGCAGCGTGGTGCAGCCAAAGGTCTTGCGTTGCCACGCTGCAGCACTTCCTTGCAAATCTGCCCCTCAGGGGCTCATTTATGGCCCCTTGCGTCACTTTTGTGCCGCCAGTGTGTCACTTTTTGTGATGCACCAGCAGCGTAAAAAATGTGCCTTGTTGCGCCATATTTACAAAGTGACGCATCTAGGTAGATGCATCACTTTGTAAACCCCTGCACCACAATATACCTGCGCCAGGTAAAATGTATGCGGGGGGGCATTCCGACGCAAGAAAGGGTCGTTGAAGTGACGCAGTGAAATCTATAAATGCATCAATATCTTACGCCTGCCTCTTGGAAGGTGTAAGACTGACGCGGGAACATTTAACATGGGACTTGCCCATGTGTTAAGACCCATTGCTGGAGTTGCGTCACTTTTGTGACACACTCCAGCAAAGTATCATTTTGTGCCTGCAGATAGTTCAGAAATACTGACGTATCTGTAACTCCTTGCAACATGATGCGTCATACTGCAAATATGACCCATCATTGGTGTCGCAAGGAGGGTGCAAAGAAAATCGTCGCATTTCTGTTTTCTCGCAGCGATGCGTCACTTGTCATAAATGAGGCCCTTATTATGTTTCGGAGCAGCTTGGAGTTCCACAGTTCATCAAATGTACTGAGCATCTCTGATGAGTATGAATATAAATGTTTAGTTAATCAGTTTCCTTTATTGAAAGAAGATTGGGCAGTCGAATCATTTGTCCATTTGACCAGATACAGACAACCCAAGACAAATCCGTTTTTTGGGGCAGCAAGCATATCATACTGATTTGTGCTATTTATGTGAGAATAAGACTGAAAACGTCCTTCACTGTCTTTTATTTACCCTGCCAATTTTGATCTCTGCAGGAGCTGGCTTGTACCAATTTTTAGGTCCACAGGGGTTGTAGATTACAGAGAGGTTTTTCCCACGCAGTCTGAAAGTATCTGAAGCATTCTTAGGGCAAATATAGTAAACTTATGAAGTCCCAAGGGACTTTAGGGGCCAGATATTCTGCTTGTGAGCTTGACGAAAATCCAACATTCAGAAAATGTTTCAGATGAATGTATTTCTTCAAACCATTGTTGACTACGTTTTCTATTAGAATTGCTCAAACACAAGAACCCCGGCACTCTGATTGTGTGTGTAGACAATTCTAGATATAACTCTCTTGAGGCAGAAAGACGAGATGATGTGAAAAAATGGCCCCTGACACAGAGAACATCCAGGAATGCACATATATATCATTCAAACACTGATTTATTCATTAGAGGAGTATTCAAACACATATGTCAAAGACATTGCATCTCATATCAGAAAGTTCTCATAATAGTAAGTCGTTTTTTGAAGTTCTTGAGAGTCCAGTTCTTGACATATGAAGCATCAAAAACAGCCAACCTTGAAGAAATGTTAATTTTTTTATGTTTAATTTTAGATTTGTGGCTTTTAAGGAGGTTCATCTCTTAACCACAAACCTTTTCAAGATACTCTATCCTGCCTTCGAGCCCTTTGTAATACTCCGCCTACCACTTTACTCCAGTGTTTTTGAAACTTTTTAATCCTTTTCCCCTACACTTCGATTTTTTACAAACCCCTAACTCCTCCTCCAATTATTCTCTTTTAACGTGTTCCTTTCTCCTCTTTCTGACTCTGTTTTTTACAGACCCCTTACTCTCACTCCATCTTTACTCCTTTTCTCAAAGCCCTTTACAACTGCTCCTTCTTTACTTCTTTTTTAAAAACCACCTAATCGTACTTCTGCTTAACTCCTTCTTATCAAACCCATTACTTCCGCTTTACTTGCAAATCTTTTGCTACTCCATTTCTCCCATTCGTGGCTTTACTTCCTTTTTTCCAAACACCCTTAGTCCCCCTCCAGGCTTACCCTGATTTATTACAAATCCCATACTCCCACTTCTGCATTACTCCATTTATTTTTCAAAGTCTCTTCACACTTTACTCCCTTTCCTACTTTATTCCCATTGTTTGTTTGACCCCCTTATTCCCACTGCTATACTCACTTTAAAAAAAAGCTTACTCTCACTCCTGCTTTACTAACTTTTATTAGAAAATTACTTAAACCCCTCCCCTTTACTCCCCTTTTTTTTTTACAAACCCCTTACTCTTCTTTCTGATTTACTACCTTTTGCTATTATTTTTACTTTGTATATCCTTTACTTCCCCTCCAAATGTACTCTTAAAAAGAAGAAACAATAATTCCCTCAACACTTAACTACCATTTGTACAATCCTCTTCAACCACTTTATTTCAGTTTTCAACCCTATTACTGCGCTTCTGACGGCACCCCTATGTGTGTATCATCAAGTTTCCCTTCTTGCCGCTTTTCCACGTTGTCCTCTTCTTTCTATACATTTACCTTTTCCATACAGGCATTTTATTTTCGTGGAAAGGTTATTTTGTCATTTCACTTTTCCTTAAAGTGAAGTTTCATCAGCCTGTTTTCGCCAGGCTGACTTTTTCATATTAGGAATTCATCAAAATGTCAGATTGCCATTCTGCTCAAACAAGAGGCTTTGTGAGATAGTGATAGGAGTGGCACTGCAGAAATGTGTAGAGATGGAAATATATATTTAGTCCATATGTCATGAATAGGGGCGATTTCTTTCACCTTATCCTATTCTCCTATGATTTACCTGCCAAAAAGTAGACCACGACCTACTTTATTGTGTATGTAGATAGATGTTTTAATAAGTAAAAAGATTTGCATGGCATTTTGATGAAAAATGTATTATTGTAACAAATTATGAGACAAAATACAGAGAGGAAACTAAACTTACTCAATGTATTATACATTAATTACTATTCTTCTAAAGTGAAATTGTAAAATATCTGCAATATTATAATTCTGACTGCTTTATAATAATGAACGAAGGACATCTGTATTTTTGCACATGATTTATACATTTTCTAACCCAACTACTTAGGGTAAATTTGATGCATTGGGTATTTTGGAATTCTTTATGATTTCGCTAAATAAATATTGTTTTATTGGATTTAGGGTGGCAAAAACATACAGAAAGCAATTACTGTGAATGGTACAAACTCACAAGTGGCATAGTGTCAGGAGAAAGACAATCCTTGCATCATGTTAGAGATGCAAATTCGGCCCCTTCCCACAGAGGCTGAATTTCGTTCACAATATTTTCCAAACAGAATCGGAAAATTCAGTTAGTGGACTCTATTCTCTATTTAAAGTTTGGATTTACTGGTCATTCTAAATTAACGAGTCATTTAGACTGGTGTCTCTGGTGGAGATTCCAATCTGGATGATTCCAATGGGGAGATTTACAAAAAAGGCATGCAACGCAGCACAGCCCCCTGGGAGACTGCGTTGCGTTGTGCGACAGGGAGAGAGCAGGAGAGCGCCATACATTGATATTGCTCTCTCCTCCCCTTTCCCTTGTTCCTGTGCTGATTTTAAAGGCTGTGCGCAATGCACATACCCTAGCGCCTTAGCGCTAGGGTGTGTGCATGAGTCTAGCGTAGGTTTTGTACAGGAAGGGTACCCTTCTTGTAAAAAATACTGTGCCCATACATAATAGAAAGCTTTTCCCACTTTGTATGCGTGCTGCTCAGTGCAGCATGCATCCAAAGTCGGAAAAGCACAGAGAAATGAAAGCATTTATCCTGTTAGCGCCTCCTTTGAAGGGGAGTTAACTTTTGGTGCAAAACCATGTCCACAAATCTTTGTAAATATGGTTTTGCGTCAAAAGGCATGGGTGGTTGCATGGAAGCATCCATGTTCCTCCCATGTAACGCCCCCTCGACGCTAAGTCATGCAAAGCAGTGTTGTTAGATTTGGGGGTCTCTAGTTGGCAGAGGTAGGTACTTTTGACAAATAGGGACCCTTGTCTCTAGTCAGGGTAAATGGGGTACACTCCTACAATAACCCCTGCTCACCCCAGAGGGAGTAATCCCTAATCTCTGGGCTTTCAACTCCAACTCCCTCAAAACCTTTTCATGTTCAAACTGTAGCTTCTTTTCTTCTAGGGCTAACTTTCTACTTTGCATTTCAAATTCTAACTGCCCACTTAACCAGAGCTTGGTCAGCTCCATTTCGTGCATCCTACACTCTTTTCTATCTGTCAACTCCTCTGGAGATAGACTTTTACCAGAAACACTGCTACCGGCAGGGAAAGGGGTTCTCCTTCCTCTTGGACCCACTGGCCCTTCCAGCTGCTCCTCTGCATTATCATCATCAGTGGCATTCCTTGCTTCTACCCAGGCCCTCAGCGCCTTGTAGAACTCTGGCTTATTTTTGCATCCAGTAGTAGAAACATTGAATTTCTTGCAGAAGAACTTTAGCTGTTTACTGGGTAGCTGTCCAGTTTCTCTTCTTCCCATTCCCACTCATTCTCAACAGAGACTATGGATGCTGCTTTGTCCACCATGGTTAAGCTTGGCAGTACTCAAAAATAGAGAGTACCAAAAAGAAATCTACCAACAAGTATTGGTTGCGTTAAGGTCTGCACTCACTAAGTAGTGTTCAACAATCACTGTACATGAGTCACAAATGCAAGTCCAGAATCCTCACCGCTGACCACCAATGTTAGACTTGGGGGTCTCTAGTTGGCACAGGTATGCACTTGTGACAAATAGGGACCCTGGCCTCTAGTCAGGGTAAGGGGGTACACTCCTAAAATAACCCCTGCTCACCCCCTTAGTAGCTTGGCACAAGCAGACAGGCTTATCTCAGAGGCAGTGTGTAAAGCATTTGTGAACACATACAGTAATCAAGTGACAACACTACAGATGGACACAACACAGGTTGTATTATAAAAATAAGTATCTTTTATATAGACTTATCACAAGACCACAAACGACACAAATCCACAAAACTGTTACTTTAAAATGGTAGAATTTAGCTTAGTTCTCTTAAGATAGTAAACACTCAGAGTTCAATGTACCTGAAGATGTGTAATGCAAGAATACAAAAGTGCTGCAAGGACGGTGATGTGTTGAAGTTCTGGTGCAAAGAAACAAAGATGGCGCTTCCTTCTTGATACGACATGCTTCCTGGTGATGCGGCGGCATCTACTGCGACGTCGATCATCTTCTCCGGCGATGCGAGATGCTTTACACGATGCGAGCCGCGACAGGCCCTGCAACCCGCTTCCCAGTGATGCGGCGGCGTCTGCTGCGACATCGATCCTCTCCCCTGGCGATGCGAGTTGCTTCCACAACGATGCGAGCCGCGACAGGCCCTGTGACACTCTTCCCGGTGATGCGGCGGCGTCTGCTGCGACGTCGATCCTCTTCTCCGACGATGAGCCGCAACAAGCCCTGTGACACGCTTCTCGGAGATGCGACGGCGTCTGATGCAACGTCGATCCTTGTCTCCTGCGATGAGCCGCGACAGGCCCTGCAACACGCTTCCCATTGATGCGGCGGCATCTGCTGCAACGTCGATCCTCTTCTCCTGTCGATGCGAGGTGCTTCGGTGGACCTGCGATGACTCAACGATTCTTCTGCGACACGCTTCCCAGTGATGCAGCGGCGTCTGTTGCGACGTCGATCCTCTTCTCCGGCAATGCGAGGCGCTTTGTGTTGTGAAGCGGCAGTTTGGCAACACGCTTCCTGTTCTTCCAGCTCCTTGCGATGCGCAAGTCCTCAAAAAGTCCAGCACAACTGCAGGCACTTCAAAAGAACTCTTGGGGAGCTGGTGGGTGAAGTCTGTTGGCCCTAAGACTTCAGCAAGAGGCAAGCTCTTTTCCAAGCCCTTGGAGATCCTTCACAAGTTGAATAAAGTGCACACAAAGTCCTTTCTTTGGCAGTCAGGCAACCACTGCAGGCCAATCCCCCAAGCAGCACTTCTGCTTAGGGATAGTCTCTCCTCAGTTTCTCCTGGTTCCACTCCTCAGCAAAGGTTTCTTCTTGTTTCCCAAAGTGATCTAAAGTTCTGGGGTCTGGGTCTCCTTTTTATACACAGTTTATCTTTGTACTCTGAAGGCAGAGAGGCCATTGCCTAGTCCAAACCAGTTCTGGTCAGTCCTGGAGCACTCTGTTTACATGACTCCTTCTTTCCTTTCACAGTGCAGGGCAGAGACATCAGACGCACCACAGGAGGTGGAGTCAGCATTGTGGAGGGAAAGCACAGCCCTCTTCAGGTCCCAGGTGCAACTCCTCCCACCCATCTACATGGAGATCTCTCTATTCAGCCCTGTGCTGACTCACCCTGTCTCCGGGAATTCCCCAGCCCCCTGGAATTCCCCAGCACCTGTCACTCAAACTCCAGACAAGGAATACACAACCTAGCAGAGACAGGTTTGGATGGTTAGACAAGAAAATACCTACTTTCTAAAAGTGGTATTTTCAAACACAGAATGTTAAAACCAACTTCACTAAAAGATGATTTTATCATTCCGAATTCAGGCATACTAAACTCGAATTTCTACCATTTTCCCTGAGTCAGTTAGGATTATAAAATGTAATAATCAAACTGCCCATTCTGGCCTATGGGGAACAGGTAGCCTTGCAATAGTGAAAAACGAAAATGGCAGTAATTCACTATTAGGACATGCCACACTCATCAGGGCTTGTCCTACCTTATACTTACAATGCACTCTGCACTTGGGCCTACCATAGGGGGGTCTGATACGAAGAAAAGGGAAGGTTTAGGGACTGGCAAGTGGGAGCACTTGCACAGTCAGCATGGCAGTACCAGACTGCACAAATGCTCTGCAATGGCAAGACTTAGACACTTTTAACCGGCTGCTTCTGTGGGTGGCACAACCAGTGCTGCAAGCCCACCAGCAGCATTTGGTTTACAAGCCCTGGGCACTCCTGGTGCACTGTACTAGGGTCTGACAAGTAAACCTGATACGCCAATCATGAAATCACTAATTCATACATCAATTTACCGTAGGGAGAGCATATGCACTTTAGCACTGATCAGCAGTGGTAAAGTGTCCAGAGTCATAAAACAGCCAACATCAGGTCAGAAAAAATACAGGAGGAAGGCAAAAGGTTCAGGTATGCCCTGCAAAAAGGGCCAAGTCCAACAAGTGTCTAGCGCTGCTTTGTGCTACTTTGAGGGTGCATTCCAGCGCAAAACAAGTTTTGCACTGGGAAGTAAATAACAAAACAAAAAGTTTTGCTCTGGTTCGCGTCACTTTTGTGATGCTATCCCAGTGCAATATGTTTGGAAATCTCCCCTCAAGTGTTTGTGGGCACTGTGTAAAACCTAATGCCTGTCCACACATGTAACACCTTCGTATAGCTAATGGTAAATGTGCATGGACAAGAGCCTGATATCAGAAATCACATATGATGGAGGCCCCAGTACTTCGGCGTCTTTCATTTTATTCAGGGTCCCGCTTATTATTTTCCATTCTGGTTCCAGAACCTTGTGATGGGTAGTAACTGTGGTGGAGTTACTGTCTTGAAACAGTAACCTTGAGCCCACTATATTCCCTTCCAGATACTCTCAATTACACAAATTTGGCAATCCAATAGGGAAGATGTTAATCTCCTCACTATCCTAAACCTACAGAAAGCCATGCAAATGATATTATGCTGGTCAACAACAGATCCATGGAAAGGGAAGCGGACCAAGAGATAAAAGTAGGGACTCGGTGGGCCTGATTCACTTAGGTAAACGTACACTGTTTTGTATAAGTTTAAGATCTTTTGCAATTCAAAGAGCAATAGTACGATTAGTATCTTTACTACTGCAGAGTCTCCGTGCTCATGGCGGAGATTCCCTACAGATTACCCACATAAAAATAAAGACAGTCGTAAAGATACTACTTTGCGAATACAACTATTAAATACTACTAAATGGCTTTGTGAATTGCAAAAACACATAAACCTACACAAAAGCGTAAGTTTACCTTTGTAAATCAGGCCCTGGGTATCTTCTCTCTGCCTATATGATGATTGAGATCAATGTGCTTTGTAGAAGTGTTAAAACTTAAAACAACAAATAACTCTTTCTGTACTTCAAAATGTAATTTTCAATTCACTATTCCTAATAGTCAATATATTATACCTTGTGATAATCTCTGTATTTCACACTCACTATAAACCCTGGGAGTTCCTAGAGCCGAAATATAAATTACACCTCTATAAATGAGCACAAGGAAGTACCTGAACAAAAACACTTGTTTGATAACTACCTTCCTTAATTTGTGAATAAACTCTTTGTTCTGAACAATTCTCAATTTAGCAAGTTCATGAAGTGTTATATAATTAATACGCATTATTGTTTTATCTTTCCTCTTGACAACCACTGTCAAAACCTTAATACAGTATGAGTCAAAAGAAAATCCAAACAAAGTATTTCACAAAGTTTGCACAAGTGATCACAAATATTATCCAGAATACTTCTCTATAGGAAGCATGGTTTTTGCTAACTCCAGATATAGTGCTTTGAGTTTCAAACTCTGGCAGCAAGGGTCCAGTTGCAGCAATTCACAATCTTGATTGCCTAGCAAAGACTGCTCTGATACAAGAGGAACTTACACTCCAAAGATTTATGATAGCCACCACTATTGCAAGTCTTGTGACAATGCAGTGGCACCCTGGGGTTTGTATGCTGCCTTGACTAAAGTATACAAACAATTAAATGGATGGAATGCTTGAATTAATCTCAGCCACTGGTTATTACTCAGGCCTCATCCCAGTCCTTCATTATTTTGCACAGCTTGCCACCTCAATTTGTACCCAGCCGTATGTAAGTAAGTCTTGGCCCTGTTCTAATGGGAACGGTCCAGCCAAAACTGCCAAGCTAGGTTCTCCCTTAGCCGAACAACAAACAATCTAGGACTGTCAGTCAGTCAAATCAAAGGTTTATTTGGACTAATTAGATCCTTAAACATTTAAAATCTCCATAAATACAAACTCTTAAAATCTCATATCTTGAATAAAATGTATCATAAAATTCATACATTTAAAATTCATTAATCTTTCCAGCATTCTGTACAAAGTACTGTATATCTGTTAATATTTTTAAACCAAGTATTTCAGTTCTATTCATATTTAAGAATGTTTTTAACTTTTTGGATGACCTTCCCCATAGCGCAAGCTATATCTAAATTACTCATTTCAGTTAGAAGATCTACTGCTTGTACCCTATGTTTAATACCATACAATCCAGGACTGGTTATGCCCTTGTTAGGGCTCATCAGCAGGTATAGCTTGGTTCCAGTGACACAGTGTGCACAGGACCCACATCCAGACATACCGACCCACATATATTCACTAAAAAAACAAAGGTTTATGTGATGGTATAGTTGAGTACATAACGTCACTTTAAACTAACAAAACTACTTAAACCACAGAAATTCACAAGCAAAAAAAAATAATTTGGCCTTGGGGGTGGTGTCTCCCCTGCCCTTTAAATAATGATGCTGCCCCGAGGGATGGGATCCATGGGGCTTTGTAATTGTTCGGGGAGGGTGTTTTGAATGCCCCTCCAGTAAAATACAAGATCAATGACCCCCCCCCCCGGTTATGGTCCAAAGGGGGAAAATTAAAACTGAAAGGGTGAAGCCCGCCCTTTTATTGGACGGGACAATAGATCCACAAAGGAAAAAAAACTATTTATACCCTCACCTGGCCAAGTTGTCCAGGGTATCCCCACACTGCAATCTATTTGTTTTATTTGACCTTTTTTAGGTGAGCGGACTAAGTCCCTATGTCCAAAAATGGATGCCGCAACATTGTTTTTAATGTTGTGACAGCCAATCAGATCGTGATCTGTCAGCTCCATGGATCCTCTGTGGCATAAAATATATACACATTTTGAATCTTACTTTCTCAAAATGTACTGAATGTATTTACATCAGCTCATAAAGAGGACACTTTCTGCATCAAGGTCTAGCTCTCTGCACAATTTTGTGTAGTTACATTCAGCCGTTTTTGTGGTATCACTGTTCAATTTTCCTATAGAAAACTGCATGGAGAAAACACATTTGATGACCCCACCCCCCTTATTCTCAGTCTACGCTTGAAGGTTCACCCTGAAACTTTCCAGGAAGAAGCTGTGGTGGATGAAATTTTTTGGAGGGGGAAAGCTTTATGAAGATTCATCAAGCAGCGCCAAAGTAATTAGCAATCCCAAAAATCTATTTCTTACAGAAACATGCTCCTAACTGTAGCTACCCAGTGGCAAACTAGGTGTAATTTATATATCTGTATCTAGATATAGATATAAATTGATATTCAATGAAAAAAATAAAAGTTTAGGATTAGTTAGAATTAGGAAAACTTCATTTATTATATCTATGGAAAAACAAACTACACCCCACAAACATTAAAAATTACTAAGTTATCGGTGTAACTTTATACTTATAACTCGAAGGTATAATTTATGCCCCTCCCTAAAATTACTATAACTGGCAAGCCAGACTACATTAACCATACCTCCCTGGTAGCGTCCATAACATTTGAAATATATTTTTTGTAGGGCCCTTGTGAGTCCTAAAACCATGGCCAGCCTTATTGCTCACCTGGAGGTTGGAGTCCCTTTTCTAGAGGATTTAGTTAAGTTTGCTTCACTAGTTACCTGGCTTAAGATTTGACATTCAAAGTACACCACTTTTTCTTGTGTATTCATCGAAGACTATCGGAGACCGGACAGAGCCTTTTCCATCCCTTGACTCGCCCATGTTAAAAAGGGGTTTTCCGATATAGGCCTATCGGTGTGTGGTAGAGTGGAGTGGCATAGAGTGTTGTAGAGTGCTGTGGCATAGAGTGTCATAGAGTCGAGTGGCATGGAGTGCCGTAGTGGGGTACAGTGGAGTAGAGTGCAGTAGTGTGTCATTGAGTAGAGTGGAGCAAAGTAGTGTAGAGGGGGTTGCATAGAGTGGAGTACAGTGTCGTAGAGTAGAGGAGTGTCGAGTGGAGTAGAATATTGTAGAGTCATGTAGAGTGGAGTGGTGTAGAGTGGGGTGGCATGTCATAGAGTGCAGTGAGTTGCATGGAGTGGGGTGTCGTATAGTGGAGTGGAGTGGCATGTCATATAGTGGCGTGTCATATAGTGCTTAGAGTGGAAAGGTGGATAGTGGAGTGGTGTGTCAGAGTGTCGTGTCATAGAGTGTCTTAGAGTGGAGGGGCGTATAGTTGAGTGGCGTACAGTGGAGGTCCTTAAAGTGAAGTGACATGCTGTAGAGTGTAGTGGCCTGTGGTAGACTGGAGTGATGTGTTGTGTCGTAGAGTGGAGTGGCAAGTTGTAGAGTGAACTAGAGTGTCATACAGTGTCATTTTGTGGCATAAAAGGATGTAAAGTGGAGTGATGTGCAGTGGATGGCATCTCATATAGTGTAGTAGTGTGTGGTAGAGTAGAGTGGCATATCATAGAGTGGAGAGGCATGGAGTGTTGTAGAGTTGAGTGGATTGTCATACAGTGGAGTAGGGTGTCATAGAGTGGAGTGGCATGTCATAGAGTGGAGTGGAGTTACATGTCATAGAGTGTTTAAAGTGGAGGGGCATAGACTGGAGTAGACAGAAGCAGAGTTTCGTGTTTTAGAGTGGGCTTGCATGACATATAGTAGAGTGGGGTGCTGTGTCATAGAGTGTCATAACGCAGAATGTCTTAGAGTGGAGTGGCGCAGAGTTGAGTGGCATGTTGTGACGTAGAATGGAGTGGAGTTTCATGCAGAGGAGTGGTGTGTCATAGAGTGGAGTGGTATGTCTTAGAGTAGAGTATCAGTGGAGTGTCATTGAGTGGCATAGAGTAGAAGGGAATAGAGTAGAGTAGAGTGTTGCAGAGTGGAGTGGCATAGAGGAGAATAGCATATCGTGGAGTGGAGTAGACTTTCATAGAGTGGTGTGGCATGGTGGAGGGTGGAGTGACGTGTCGTAGATTGGAGTGGTGTGGAGTGGAATGAAGTGGCATAGAGTGGAGTATCGTGTCGTAGAGTGGAATGGCGTGTTGTGTCGTTGAGGGAAGTGGCATGTCATAGAGTGTCACAGAGTGGTCTAGAGTGGATAGCATAGAGTGAAGCAGGCTATTGTAAAGTGCAGTAGCATAGAGTGTAGTGGCATGTTGTAGAGTGAAGTGGCCTGTAGTGGAGTGGAGTGGTGTTTTGTAGAGTGGAGTGGCATGGAGTGTAGTAGAGTGGAGTGTCGTGGAGTGTAGTGGCATTTCATATAGTGGAGTGTTGTGTGTAGAGATGGAGGTGATGAGGTAAAATAACATTGTTGTCTTGAACATTTTGGAGTGAACCGTCAAGCGGGGGCTGAGAAAAATGGGGGGTCCCAAAACACATTTTCCCTATGTTAATTTCCATAGGAAATTTTAGACACAGCTACAACCCAAACTGCTGAACGGAAATTACACCAAAGTTGGCAGGGAGGTAGCTGTTGGTTCATAAAACGCCCTTTTTGTTAAATGGTGTAAATCCGTTCAGTAGTTGCAGTAGTATCAGAGAAATGTCTAGTTGTATATCTAGGGACATGGAGGATCTGTGATCCCTTCCGATCTCATGCTGAGATCTGGCTGCCAACACTTTATACCAGAAAGTGTGGCCACCATCTAGTGATGTGGCTAAACCGAGTCAAGGGCAGCAAGGCAAAATAAAGGTGAGAAATGAACAGAAAGAGGCAGAAAAAAGCTCAGAAACTAGCAGAAAGGGGCAGAAAAAAGATCAGCAACAAGCAGAAAGAGGCAAAATAAAGGCCAGCACCAAGCAGAAAAAGGCAAAATAAAGGTGAGAATCAAGCAGAAAGAGGCAGAATAAAGGTCAGCAATGAGCAGAAAGAGGGATGCCAAAGGTGAGAAACAAGCGGAAAGAGTCAGAATAGAGGTCTGAAACGAGCACAAAGAGGCAGAATAACGATCCTCAGCAGCCAAAAGAACTTCATGCCCCAACTAACCCTTGGTGTAGTACTACGCTACGCTCGCGGAGCGTGGGTAGTTTGCGCTACTACGCACTGCGCGAATTGCACAGGGCAAAAACGCGTAGCGAGCATTTTTTGCTTGCTCACGGTCCTCAACGTCAAGTTGGCGACCACGAGCGAGCAAAATCAACATCCCGGCGAGACTTTTTCCTCGTTCGCGATCAGCAACATAAAGTTGCCGATCGCGAGCGTGGAAAATAAACCTCCCAGCGAGATTCTCAACGCGTGGAGGTCAGGTTTTTCATTGCGAGTGGTCGCGTATGCTCGCGATGGGAAACTTCCAGTCCGCGTTGAGAAAGCTGCCGCTCGAGTACAAATCTACTCGAGCGGCAGAAAACGACCGCTTGCACTGTGCAAGATGCCGTTTGCAATGATTGCACAGTGTGGACAAGCATCCGGCACTGTGCAATCAGTGCGAACAGTATTTCCCTACAGCACTAGCCAGTCCGCGTAGCTACACGCAGCGTGCGTAGTGCGAAGTGTACTTCGCTTAGCTACGCATAGCGCTACTACACAAACTACGCCGAGGGTTACCCCCAATCAGTAGTGTGACAAAAGGTGAGCTTGCAGAGTGGTTGACAAAGAAGCCGGACCTCTGATGAGGTCTCAGAGCATCCCGCTGTGGGGGACATACTGATGGCAACAATGGGGGCTCTAGGCCCCCAATAACCTTCTGCAGTCTAGGGGACTTCATCCCCCAACCAGTAGTGCACCAGGAGGCACGTATGCAGGATTGTTGAGAAAGGGGGCAGGGACTCTGACGAGATCTTGGCAATCCTGCTGTGAGGGACTTACTGGTGGCAATAATAGGGGTTCATGGCTCCCGAGGGCCTTCAGCAGCCAAGGGGACACACTCACTCACAACCCACTGAGACACTCATGCACTCACGCATACACTCACTCTCAAAGTTACAGGTTCCACTTAGGAAATAAAATCAACAAACATTAGATATTCACGTAAAAAAGCAAAGGTGAGAAGGATGCTATAGTTAGGAAATAGAATTTTAAAAAACTGTAGAAATTCACTGGAAAAAATATTATAGGGTCATTGTAGTTAGGAAACAGAATTAAAATAAACCTTACAAATTCACAGAAAAAAATGAAGGTTAAAGGGACGTTATACTTAGGCTCAGATTTCACTCATACAAAACCATTGAAATTCAGCAGTTACATTTACCTGTGTTAACTATACCTTATGCCCCCACAATGCACTGCTTATGACCTCACATATTACATCACTCATGACTTGGACAGTGATATCACTGATGACATCACTGATAACATCCCAAATACTATCTGTGCACATACAAAATAGACGTTGGTAGAATAATACTTACTGGTATTATATAGTTAGTTATTAATTGTAGTTAGAAGCCTAAATTACCACTTCATTTTACATACATTTTTAGATCTAAGCATCAATTCACAAAACCAAAATAGCTAATCTTTAAATAATATCAGAACTGACTTTCCATTTTTTCTCTTTTTACTCTTACATTCAACTCTGAAAATCAAAAAATACAAGACAAAATTACTTTTATGGAAATCAAAAGAAGATGGAGTGGCTTAACTTACTGCATATTATCAGCCAGACTTATACCAGGGAAGTATATTTTTCACCCAATATTGTTCCTGGTGTGGGGTGTTTTATTCACCCTCCTTAATCTCTAGGCCCTACAACATCCCACTCCTAGTGTAGTTTTCACACAGGCTGATATCTTGTGCAAACGAGCATTGCGAACTAATAGACATAGCAAAAAAGATTGCTAAGCCAGCCAATGAGATCAATGTTTTGTCATGGTTCACAAACTTAACAGCAATGCTAACTGTTAAATTAACCTCTTGAAGCCTGTTGAAACTTTTATACTCAGGGTGGTCTACCCCCAACTTTTTGCCTGCTTACCTCCATTGTTTGCTGTATCTTTTTGTTGGCCTTAGGATTCTGAGCACTTTACCACTGCTGCTAACCATTGTTAAGGTGTATACGCTTCTCCCCTAAACATGATGGCAATGGTGTATACCTGATAGGCATATTTAGTTTACCTGTAAGTCCCTTGTAAAGTGGTATACCATATACCCAGGTCCTGTAATCTAAATGCTACTAATGGACCTGCAGCACTGCTTCTGCCACCCACACAAGTAGCCTTTCTAACCTGCCTCGGGCCTGCCATTGCAGGTTCTGTGTGTGCAGCTTACAACCACTTAGACTTGGAATTTAAAAACCCTTTCCAAGTCTTAAACTCCCCTTGCATTACACATAGGCCACTCCCAAGGTAGGTACTAGGTAGCCCTAAGGGCAGGATATTGTATAAGTAAAAGGTAGAAAATGCACTTTTAAGTTTTACAAGTCCTGGTAGTGACAAACAGCTAAATTTGTTTCTCACTTGTGAGGCCTACTCCTCTCATAGGCAAGGATTGGGAATTATTTTAAAGATGTAGTTCCTGATTGGAAAGGAGTAGCTAAATCATGTTTCATAACTTTGGTATGGTAGTGACAAATCCTCTTCAGTGCTCAAGTTGGATTTCACATTACTATTTTAGAAATGCCACTTTTAGAAAGTGAAAATAGGGAGCAGGGTCAAGACTGATTTGCATATGGCTGGGTCCAAACTGGAATGGCATGGTGAGCAAAAAACAATGGATTTAGGACCAGATCTCTGTACTGGGGTGAATGTATGACATTGTTCCACATTCTGTCCGTCAATTGTTCTTTTTGCACTTTTAGAAAGTGGACATTTCTCTGCTCTTAAGTTTGCTCTGTGTGGCTGCAGCCTGTCTCCATTACAAGTCTGGGCTGGGTGATAGCTACATTTTGTGAATTTCCTCTAGACAGCCACAAACACAGAAAGAGTGAGTGTGACAGAGGACTCATCGGCCTTCATCAGCATTCTGATGGCCTTTCTGGGTAGGAAGGGGGAGTGGGAGCAAACACTAACATCTGAATAGGCAGTGTCCTGTGTCCCACAATAAGGGATGATTAGCTCCCACAGGTAGCCTGGCAGACAGGACTGGGATGAAAGGGGACCTGTGTACTTCAAGGAGCTGCTTTGAAGTCATCCCCTCTACTTCAAAGGCTCATTTGAGTATAAGTACTTGAGCTCTGATCCTACCAAATCAGTACACTACTGCACTTGGAAAGAACTCTGCAAGAGTAAAGCATGCTGTGCTGTAAGAATTGTCACTTAGCCTTCACTGACTGTTCTGAGGAACTGCTTCTCTGTCTTGCTGAACTGCCCTGCTGTGTGCTGATCTCCACCCTGCTGAGGACAAGGACTGGACCCTTCTTACTTGAATCCAAAGTGACTCGAAAGGCCTCCTGTTTTCTGAAGTCTCAGGGAGTTATAAGACTTCCTACAATCCTGCTGGTGTTACTGGACTCTGCCATCTGGGAGTCCTACCCTTGCCCGAGGTGCCTCCTCCAGTCCTGGGCCTCAGAAGTGAGTTCTGCAGCTGTTTTTCTACAAAACCAATGCATCAGAAGGGACACATCAACCTTCGATGTCGATGCAGAGGCTAGTCGACAACAGCGGTTCTACAGTGACACAGACCGATGGTGACACTCTCTGCAGCTTGATGACAAGGCAGTGCCTACATCTCAACAGAGTTCGATGACAAGGCAGTGACCTGACTGCGTGGAACAGTTTGACGCGCTGTGCCCTCAGCATCTACGCTTTGCTCCATCCACGGTAATTTTTCAGCTGGACCTGCGTGTGTCTCGTAGCTGGCCTGCCCTCCATTGTGCTCGACCTAAACTTTGGATTTACCACAGTCCCTTGCAACTGCAAGAAACCTTTTAGACCTATTGACTTCAAAGCACTGTTTTGCATTCATTCTTTAAAACTTCATATGTCGACTTCTACTGATTGAATTTTATTTCATTTTGGCCTTGTTTTACTCAGATAAATATTTTCTATTTATCTAAACCTGTGTGGTGTTGTCATTGTGTTACTGTGTGTGTGTGCTGTACAAATACTTTATATATTACCTCTCAAGTTAACCCTGCCTGCTCTGTGCAAAGCTACCAGAGAGTGAGCACAGTATAATTTAAAGAGTGCATCGAGCTTGCCTGGACTAGGATTGAGGTCCCTATTTGGACAGGGAGCAAATCAGGGGCGTAACACAGGCCCCCGCATCCCCCGCCGTGCGGGGGGACCCGAGCTGCAGGGGGCCCCCTCAGCACCGTACTCAGGCCTGAGAGCTCCATCTTAAATACTGAGTGGGGGCCCCTTCATGTACCTTGAAGAGGGGCCTCCTCAACTTTCGTTACGCCAGTGGAGCAAATCTCTGCCAACTAGAGACCCAATTTCTAACAGACCCTTTTAAAAACTTTGTAGTCAGATGACAGGAAGATCTGTTCATATATGACACCACTGTTAAATGAAAACAACAAAGTTTTGAAATAAAAAAAGGTGAATTGACTTAAAAAATCATCTATTCTCAGTTAATGCCTTTCTTCATATGCAAATTAGTGTAAATCTTTGTAGCAGATTTTGATTTCGTTGACAGCAGCTATTAATATAAAAGTTTGAATAGGGCATTCATCTGTTGGACACCCCCATAACTCGTATAATCCATATTTTTGTAAAATGACTCAAATGTGTCTTTTTTTACCCACATTTTCAACAAACAAGACTGCTGTTATTACTGCCAAAACTGCTTTTCTTATTGTCCTAGTTCTTTAATTACCACTACAGTTTTGCTATTACTGACTCTGTAACTGAGCATAACCTAAGACCACTTGAACATCACACTGTGATTTTTCTGTGCCGCCACCTTTCATACCGAGCTTGCTCGTTATATGGAACAGGCGCCACTTTTCAGCTTATTGTAATTCAAACTGCATCCAACTCTCCTGGAAATCTAATGAAAAAAGCTGGCTGAATAAGGCTCGATTTTGCTGCTGAGAATTGTCTACGGGTACAGCATTGCATTGTGCCCAATTCTCTTGGCATATGGTTGTTTTTACATTTCTTTTTTCCAACAATTTTATTCTCAGAGCGGTGATACATTTGCTGCTTTAACCCTTGTTGCATCGTCGCCATGTGTACTAAATGTAAAAGGCTTCCCAAATCTTGTGTGCAGTAGGAGTACAGGGCATGTACATTAAGTGCCTCATTTACAAAAAAATTACGCAGCGTGGCGTAACGAGCCATTTTGCTGAGCCGAGCTGTGTCATTTTAAAAGCACAGGGATGCGTCGTATTAACAACAATACCACACATCTGTGGGCTTTGCACTGCGTTGGCGCAATATTGGCTGCCATGCCCCAGTGCAGGCAACTTTGCTTCATGATGCAAGGGTGCATGCGTTACAGGGATGATTGTTTTTGGTTGGAAGAGACACCTTCCTGCTCTAAAACAATCAATGATGGCATTTTCTCTGCAGCACGCAGAGAAAGAGGAAAAAATTAGGAAAAATAAAAGTATTTCTCTTCATTGCAACACTGCTCCGCCTCCCATTTGGAAGGGTAGGATTCTGATGCATTCCCAGCTTTACAAAACTTTGTAAATCTGGGAATGTGTCAGTTTCCATGGATGTTGCGTATGAACACCCACAGCAACACCCATGGAACGCCCCTTTCATGCAGAGTAATGCCTGAAAGGGACTCATATTTACAAGGCCATGCAAAGCCACACAAGGTGACTTTACGTGGTCTTGTAAATATGGGCTGTCACACTGCGTCGCTGGTGCATCAAGAAAAGTGATGCACCGTCGACACAATGGCCTTGTAACTGAGAACCTAAATACCAAGCTGTCAAAAAGGTTGACAAACACACTACATGCCAAGGGTCAGTAGATTCAGTATTTCTCCTTCATATGTAGATTTGGAACACTTATTGCCGGATGGCCCTGGCTTCCAACCACCCCAAGGAGTGCTAGACCTGCAGAACAATTTCAACGTTGTTAAATACTAAACCATCATAGTAGAACAACAAAAAAATCAATGTTGAATCTTTCTAAATGCCAACAGACACCATGAAGTGTTTGTGTTAAGGAAAGGGGTACCTATTGTGGTGCCAGAAAGGAGCCATTGTTTTAACTCTCAATTTAGGCTTGAACATGATGCCTAGTTTGAGAGTGAAAGCAATCTCTCCTTTCTGGAGCCACACATTTTCCAAAAGTAATGCTTCACTTCTTCTTCTCCCATCAGCCTTTAATCCTGCACTCCACGTCATGCTTGATGAATTACTGGCTTTATCAACATTACAAGGCAAGCATTGCAGAATCAGTTCATGGAATTCCTCTCCGCTGCAGAGACCCGATTTTAGTCTGCAGTAATTCCTCTCAGTAAATGTGCATAAGGCTTTGGCTTTAGAAGCAGCCAAGCATCATTCCACGTTTTGATTTCTGACAGGGGGTATTATAGAGTGTTCCCGCACCAGGGAAAGCATTTCCCTTCTCTCCCCTAATCTCTCTACACTTCCTTTTTCACCACACACCCCACACAGAGGTCCCCACATATATTAACCATCAGCTCACAGCAGGTGGTAAATGTATGTGTCAAACCCGATGCAATTGCTTTATGAAGGAAAAAACAATTCCAACAGGTAACTCCCCCTTCCATAGGCTTTAAAGTATAATCAGGGCCACTGGAATTATGCGGCAGGAGAGGGCCAAATTATGTGGCAGGGTTGACGAAATTGTGCGCAAGAAAAAGTAAATTATGCGTCAAGGAAGGCACAATATGGGGCATTGTGCAGCAGTTCTTTTTTTAAGTTACACCTCTTTAGTACTAGTTTACCATGACAACTTAAAAATAAGCAACAGAAATGTGACGAGTCAAACTTTGCAAATGGCGTCCCGCTGCGCAGGGACATGTGTTGTCACTATTTTAGAAACTTTTGAACAGTTTGAGCTAGAAACACATTTTTGTTGGGTTAAAATCTGCAGATTCTGATGAAAAGGCGGCAGATCTATAATTATGCAAAAAACGCAGCAGCCACTATATCGCATAATTCCACTGGCCCTGCTAATAATTCCACTCAACCGGGACGGATGTGCCGCATAGTATCATTAAAATCACCTGCAATGTTATCGTGCCGCTAGTACCATGCAGATTGGAATGAGGCTCTTAGTGTCAGAACATATCAACTTCACGGGTAAACATGGACACACGTGCCCGTAACATGAAGGCTGCAAGAGAAACACCACCTCACACAAAACAGTAGCATCGTGATCAAACCAGTTGCCTAAGAGATGGCATTGTAATAAAAACGAATAAAGTGTACAATAATGAATCTCTTTCTGAACACTGCACTAAGCATGAAACAAAAACATAAGGATCCATACAGAACCTTACAAATGTGTTTCTGAATAAGTCCAGAGAAAAAAATGAACTTCAATCCAATCCTTTCTATCTACATGTTTTGGGGTGACACTTAACAGTACTTTAGTGGCTGACACATAATTTGCAAACGGAAAGTGAACAACTTCCCTGAACTGGATATTCTCATCCAATGGCTGATTGAGAACCCTCCCAGCACCACAACACCAAGGATGTCCTGGTTCTGGATGTGGAAAAGCTTTCTCAAACAACAAACTCATAATAGGCTGATTTACTTCATCATCCAGAGTGCAGTAAGCATCATGATGAAAAGACATGTAGCCTAGACAAAGCCTACCTACCGAATATCTTGAATAATTCTCTGACAAAACACTAGGGCTTTTCCCTATCCTTGTACATTATAAGTGTTGTGGATACAATGTATGTTCTCTTACTATCTACATTGAAAGACTTATTAACCCTTTCACTGCTAGGCCTACCCCCCTCCCACCCTGCTAAGCCTTTTATTGGCTATTTGGGGTAGTTTGCTCTTAGGCCCCTGTAACATTTTGACCACATAAGGTATCAATGCCAAATTTGCGCCCTTTTCTTCCAACATCATAGGGAATATCAAAGGTATCCAGGGTTTGTGTATTCCCCTGGAGGGGACACAGAAATTAGCCAAAATATAGCTATTTAGGGGAAAAAGTGCTGCAAAAGAAGCGTCTGGTTTTTTCCCTGCAAATGGTATCAAAAAAGGGTTTGTGGTGCTGAAATCATCATTTTCCCAGCTTTCAGGGACAAGCAGACTTTTGTCAGAAAACCAAACTTGTTTACACAGTTTTGGCATTTTACTGGAACATAGCCTATTTTTGCTACTTTTTGTGTTTTTAACCTCCTTCCAGTTAGTGGCAGAAATGGGTGTGAAAGCAATAATGGATCTTGGAAAGCTAAACATTTCTGAAAAGTAGATACAATTCTGAATTCAGCAAGGGGTCATTTGTGTAGATGCTTCAAGGTCTTTTATAGAAACTAACAGTTGAAAATAAAAAAAAAATTAAAAAGAGTTAAAAAAACAGTCATTTGTGCCAACGTTTTCACCGATAACTTCTTCTAAGTATGACAGATGTTTGAAAGCAATATACTGTTACATCTGCTGATCCCTTTTGGTTGTGGGGATATATAGGACGTGTAGGTTCACCAAGAACCCAAGGAACCCAGAGCCAATAACTGTGCAGCGTCTTGCAGTGGCTTTTCATTGTGTACCAGGTGAGTAGCAAATAATTTGGTAAAATATAAAGAGTGAAAAATAGGTATCAAAGACACCTATGTATTTCCGAAATGGGAACAAAATATAGAGTTTAGAAACAGTACCTATTTACACATCTCCAAATTGTGGTTACCCATACTGGTGTGTAAATTGTAGGACATTTTTCAAAGTTACTTTTTTTTACACTTTATCTTACATTAGGAAGGCAGAAATGCATAGAAAGTCAATAGGTAATAACAGTTGCTCTACAGTTCTGAGTTCCCCTAACTCTCCCGATAAAAATGGTACCTCACTTGTGTGGGTAGGCCTAGTGCCCACCAGAGGAAATGGCCCACAAAGCAACGTGGACTCACCACATTTTTCAAGGGAAAACTGACTCTTTTTTGCACAGTGCCTAGCTGTGGATTTTGAACCCTAGCTCAGCCGGCACCTGAGAAACCTAGCAAACCTATATATTTTTTAAAACTAGACACCCAGAGAAATCCATGATGTGGTGACTTTAGTGGCTCCCACTGGGTTTTGTTACCCAGAATCCCTTGCAAACTTTAAACTTTGTAAAAAAAAACATATTTTCCTCACATATCTGTGAAGGAAAGTTCTAGTCCTCACATTGCTGTGATGGAAAGTTCTAAAATCTGCGTCGATCCACAAACTTCCACCCAACCTTCACTCCCCAAAGTCTTCCGACGAAAATAGTACCTCACTTTTGTGGGTAGGCCTAGTGCCCGCCACAGGAAACGGCCCAAAATGCAACGTAGATACACCACATTTTTACTGTGAAAACTGACCCTTTTCTTGCAAAGTGCCTAGCTGTGCATTTTGAACCCTAGCTCTGCCGAGATCTAGGGAAACCTAGCAAACCTATATGTTTTTGAAAACTAGACACTGGGAGGAATCCAGGAGGGAGTCCCTTTTGTCGCTCTCACCAGGTTCTGTTACCCAGAATTCCGTGCAAACCTCAAACTTTGTAAAAAAAAAATATATATTTTCCTCACATTTCTGTGATGGAAAGTTCTGGAATCTGCGTGGATCCACAAAATTCCACCCTCCCCACATCCCCCCCAGGTCTTCCGATAAAAATGGCACCTCACTCGCATGAGTGGGTCAAGTACCTTGGTTTTGCAAGATAGGTCACTTGGCTTTTTGGCCACGGGATTGGCAGCCATCTAGGGAAAGATACCAAACCCACACATTTCTGAAAACTCGACACCCAGGGGAGTCCAGGGAGGTATGGCTTACGTAGGCCCCTGCGTTCCCTTCAGTCTCCCCAATAAAATTATACCTCACTTTTGTGGGTGGGGCAAGGGCCTGTAACTGAGAAGAGCCAAAACATAGTGATAAAGGGTATAGCACCGCGAATTCTAAGCGCTACAATTTTTGAAAAATAAGTTTTTTGCCAATTCTGGTACACAAGTGAGGTATCATTTTACTCGTGAGATTGATGGGAATGCTGTGGGGTAGGAAATGTTTCCGGCACGGTGATTTCACCCAAAAATATGAGTAAAAATGTATTTCTTCAGCTAAATTTGAGGTTTGCAGGGGATTCCAGGTAGGAAAACGTTTAGCGGATCCATGCAAGCCATACCTCGCTGGACTCCCCTGGGTGTCTAGTTTTCAGAAATGTGTGGATTTGATAGTTTCCCAAGATGGCCCCTGAACCCGGGGCCAATAACCCAGGTGACCTCCCTTGCAAAACCAGCTTGTTTTGTGATAAGTAATTTTGATGTCTCCTCAGTATGTCTTGGGTCCTTGCCTGTCGCAGGTACTTGACCCACCCACGGGAGTGAGGTACTATTTTTATCGGGAGACCTGGGGGAACACTAAGTGGTAGGAAATATGTGTCAGTCTGGCGAGCCCACAGCTTTCCCACACAAAAAGTGGAGAACAATTTGATTTTTTTCAGCTAAATTTGAGGTTTGCAGGTGATTGTGGGTCGAAAAACGTTGGGGCATCCACACAAGCCATACCTGCCTGGACTCCTCCAGGTGTCTAGTTTTCAGAACTGTGTGGGTTTGGTAAGTTTCCCTAGATGGTCGTTGAGCCCGGGGTTAAAAACTCAGGTGACCCACCTTGCAAAACCAGGTCATTTGTGATAGGCAATTTTGATGTCTCCTCAATACGTTTTGGGCCCTTGCCTGTCACAGGTACTTAGCCCACCCACACGAGTGAGGCATCATTTTTATCGGGAGACATGGGGGAATGTTGGTTGGTAGGAAATTTATGTCAGCCCGGTGATCCCACAATTTTCCCACACAGAAATGTGAGAGAAAAGTGATTATTTCAGCTAAATTTGAGGTTTGCAGGGAATTCTGGGTAGGAAAACATTGGGGGGTCCATGCAAGCCATACCTCCCTGGACTCCTCCGGGTGTCTAGTTTTCAGAAATGTGTGGGTTTTGTAGGTTTCCCTAGATGGCTGCCAAGCCCGGGGCCAAAAACCCAAGTGACCCCCCTTGCAAAACCAGGTTGTTTTGTGATAGGTAATTTTGATGTCTCCTGAATATATTTTGGGCCCTTGCCTGTCGCGGGTACTTTGGCCACCCCCACGAGTGAGGTACCATTTTTATCGGGAGACCTGGGGGAACGTTTGGTGGGAGGGAATTTGTGTCAGTTCATTGATCCCACAACTTTCCCACACAGAAATTTGAGAAAAAAGTGTTTTTTTTTCAGCTAAATTTGAGATTTGCAGTATATTCTGGGTAAGAAAACGTTGGGGGGTCCACGCAACCCCTACCTCCCTGGACTCCCCCGAGTGCCTTGCTTTTAGAAATGTGTAGGTTTGGAAGGTTTCCTTAGATGGTCGCTGAGCCCGGGACCACAAACCCAGGTGACCCCCTTGAAAAACGACTTAGTTTTGTGATAGAATGGTGTTCATCTGTGTTTTTGGTCCCGGGTTTGCAGACATCTAGGTGAGCCTAAAAAACCCAGACATATCTGAAAACTAGACACTCGTGGGAGTCCATGGAGGTGTGGCTTGCATTGATCTCCCAACATTTTCCTTCCGAAAATTCACTGCAAACCTCACATTTAGCTAAAAGAAGCTTCCTCTAATATCTGTGTGGGAACGTTGTGGGATCACCGCACGGCCCAAATTTCCTCCTAGCCATCATTCCCCTCAGTCTCCCGATAAAAGTTATATCTTACTTGTGTGGATGGGCCAAGTGCCTAAGACATGGAAGGGCCAAAAACGTGTAGAAAATGAGGGGGGCCCAAAGCGGGTCTAAAAGGGCAGTTGGTTTATACGTTTTTCTGCTGACACAACTATGGGCATCCAAACAAGTGAGGAATAATTTTTCTCTGGAGACCAAGGGGAATGCTGGGTAGTAGTATATTTGTGCCTGCACAGTTATCCTACAACTTACCCACACAGAAATGTGTGGAAAATGTGACTTTGTAAGTAAATTTGAGGTTTGAGGGGGATTCTAGGTAAGAAAACTCTGGAGAATCCATGCAAGCCACACCACCAGCCAAGAGTCAGTACACGCATGAAACCATCCACACACACCACCAGCCAAGCGCCATTCACGCACACCGGCAGCCAAGCGCCATTCACACACACCGCTAGCCAAGCTCCCCTACGTATAAATAAAACATCAAAATCCCTGGCTCCTAGTGGGTTTTCTGCCCTCCAGGGGGGAGGCAGATTAGGGACTATTGCCTCATCTTCCTCCCAGGAGAGGCAGAAAAGCTGTGGCAATTTATTTGGGGGGTTGGAGGCACTGGCATGCCCATTTTGGGCAGCCCGCACCTCTACGTATAAAAAAAAACAATCCCTGGACCTAGTGGGCTTTCGGCCCCCTCAGGGTAGATCAGGGGCTATTGCCCCATCTGCCTCGGGGGCAGAAAGATTGGAATTTTGGGGGGGCATTGGCATGCTGTAGCATTGATGTGTCTCGTGTCACCCGACCATGAGCGGCCCACTAAAAGATTGACCATTCTCTCATGGAACTCTGGTGACCAGTTGTTCCAGAGAATGGCAGTTGTGCTGGAGAGAGAGCCTGAGGCGGTCGGGGGTTCAGTGTATGGACCAATAAAGTCGGGGTTTTAACCTACGGTGTCGTCTACCACCTACTTCACGTGGTGACATGTGGCTGTACCCCCAGAGGCGAACCTTGATGGCGTGTGCATGGTTGTGGCACTCACCCTTTTCGTGAGCATCATCCAGCCGATTTCACGTTCTCCACAGTCCCGTTGCGAGCCCGTTGAGCAGGGGCTGGAGTTTAGGCAAGTCACCTGGCCGTGGGAAGCTCCAGGTGATGAGCAGGGTCCTGGTTTCCTGGCGCTGCTGTGGCGTTTGCAAGTGGTTTGAAGGAGGCGGAGCGCAGGCACATAGGAGGTGAGTTATACATACGCGAGCGGCGTGAGAAAGCTCGAGCGCATTCACCCTGACTGTACACGCAGTGTGACGGCAGCCATAATAGGTGCCACATTTCACTGGAGGGAACAACCGTGGCCATCTTGGGTGTGTCGGACAGAGTCTGTTTTTTTTTCTTTTTCAAGCAGCTTCTGGCACAAGCACACCATCAGTTCTGGACTTTATTTGAGTTCATTATTTTGGTGGCCGCTTGTCCTGGTGTAAGTGCTCACCAGTTTATTCAGACTACAAGTTGTTTTTGAGGGACACAGAGGCTCAAGGCTCCAGAATTTAGGGTCATTGTATTCCCAGTATATATAGTACTTTATGCAGTAATCTGTAGTGGAACATTTACCGCTTCAGGCATTTTGGTCTGTGTTAGTGCTGCAAGTTGGATCTACAAGCTGAGGCTTGATAAAGTAATTTTTTTTTTTGTTTGGTCATTTTTGTTTTTGGTCTAGCTATGCAATCTGTAAATCCACCACCAGCATTTTTAGAAACACCAGGTGATCCGCCCATTAAATGGAGGCAGTGGCACGATGCTTTTGAAATGTACCTGGGAGCAATTGGTGCATCTAGATTCAGAGCAGAAAGAAAAAAATACTTACTGTTGCATTCCCTGGGTTTTGAGGGTAGATCTATCTTTAAACATCTTCCTGATGTCCAACGTGAAGGCAATGTTGTGTTAGATGTGTATGAGGAAACCGTAAAACAACTGGTCACCAGGTTTGATGTTGCTCCCAGTCTGGTGGTATTGAGGCACACATTTTTCAAGAGAGAGCAAACACAGAGTGAGGATGTTGACGGTTACATCTCTGCGTTACGCAAGTTGGCCACGGAGTGCCAGTCTGAAAATGTTGGTGATCAGCTGATACGTGATCACTTCGTTTGCCACTGCACTGACAAGTCTATCAAGTAGAAATAGCTTTCTCTAGGCAATCCCTCCTTGACAGAAACCATCAGGATTGACAAGAGCATAGAAACTTCAATCAAGTCAGCTAGGGAACTAGAGAGCAAGACTGATGATCGAGTCAATGCTGTGTATAACAAGAAAGAAAAGGAAAGACGGTCTAGAATGGGGTCTTCCACGTCTTCTTCATGTCCTGTTGTGATTAATCCTTCGCAACTGAACTTTGTATCTAAGCAAAATAATTTCTGTTCAAAATGTGGTTATTCTCAGCATCTAAAGGGGGAATTGGACGTGTCTGGCTAGGAGTGCTCAATGCAGGTTGTGTGGGAAAGCTGGACATTTTTCAAAAGTTTGTCAGAGTATGAGATGAAAGTTTACAAGGGTATCAGCGGTCATTGAGGATTGCGAGGAGGATGTTGAGAACTTATTGGGCGAAGTGTGTGACATGATTGTGGTGGTGGGTGAGGATAGTGCGAGCTGCATGCAGGAGGAAATATTCATTGACCCTTATGTATATGTGCAAGTGGGAGACAAACAGCTTTACCTTTTGGTGGATTCTGGGGCTAGGATCACCATGATAACTCAAGAGTTGGTCCAACAGAATTGGCCCGGGCAGACTCTATTCCCACCTGAAAGGTCTCCATTTTCCTATGAGGGCAGGAAAATTGATCTTCAAGGTTTTTTTTGAAGATTCCATGATGTTTAAGGGGAGGCGTATCTGTGGTAAAATCAATGTTGCAGTTAAGGGGTTGAACATCTTAGGGTGGTTTCACCAAGGGCTTTTTGGTATGGTCCTGCGTCCTGGCACAAAACAACAAGTCTTGGCCATTAGAGACTCTGATGACATTGAACATTTGCTGAATGAGTTCCCCAAGGTATTTTCAGGGGAGTTGGGAACATTTGTTGGGTTCCAACACAAAATCAGGATTAAGGCTAATTCGATACCTGTAAAATAAAAATTGAGAGGGGTCCCGTTTAGTGTTCAAAATTAACTAGAGAATGAATTGGAGGGTTTGCAAGCCAAACGTATAATTGAGCCTGTGGAGTCCCCTTTGTGACTTTCACCCATAGCCATGGACAAGAAGAAAAAATGGAGAGCTGAGGGTATGTGTGGATCTCAGGTCTCTCAACAAAGTGATAGGGGTGGATTTTCACCCTCTTCCTAAAATTGGGGAGATGTTGCCCACTATTTCCGGAGCAAGGTTTTTCACCAAGTTAGATCTAGCAACTGCCTATCATCAGGTCGTGTTGGCTGAAGAATCGCATCATCTCACAGTGTTGGTCATGTGGTTTCTGCGGAAGGGGTACGTTCAAGGCCTGGATTAGTTGATGCTCCTCCCCAAGTGATAAAGCTGGGGTGAAATCATTTCTTGGTATGTGTGAGTTCTACTCACGGTTCATACCTGACTTTGCTTCCAGGGCCAGAGCCATTTCTATGTTGTTAAAGGATAAAACAGAATTTGTGTGGAGTGATGAGTGTTCGTCTGCATTCTCTGACTTAAAAAAAAACTTACCAGTGTGAATGTGTTAAAACCTTTTGATCATAATCTGAAATGTGTGCTGACAGTAGATGCTAGTAAGTTTGGGGTTGGTGCTGTGTTGTCACAGAAGCATGGGCAATCTGATTACACCATTGGTTTTGCATCAAGGGTATTAAGAGATGCCAAACTTCACTATTCAGTGACTGAGAAAGAGTTACTAGCATGCTGGTGGGCTATAGAAAAAGTCAAGTATTATCTGTGAGGGAGAAATTTTGTTTTACAAATGGATCACAAACCGTTAGTGCCGATCCTCAATGGTACCAATTGCAAGAGCACCACGCCCAGAATAGCAAGGTTGGCTGCCAGACTTTCCAATTTAATTTCAAAGTTGTGCATATTTCAGGAGGAAAGAACGTGCAAGCTGATCACGTATCAAGAAATCCTATAGTTGAGAAGGATGTGATGGTTGGTATGGGTGATGATGAATGTTGTTTTTTTGCGATCGAGAATTGCTGTCAGTTCAGCGAAGAGTGTTGGAGATCAAAGTTGTGCCATGATTATGTTTTAAAAGAAGTCATGGAGAAGGTTGTCTCAGGATTGCCTAGGGAGAAATCTTTAGTACAAAACATGAAGCCATTTTTCAAGGTATCGGAGGAACTGACAATTGAAGATGGGCTGCTTTTGAGAGGTGACAAACTGGTTCCCCCAGACGAGTTAAGGCGCAGTATTCTGTCCAAAGTGCATGAGGGTCACTTCGGGTCCACATTGACCAAACAAAGGGTACGTGAGTCGTTCTGGTGGCCACAAATGGACACACAGATAGATGGGATGGTTAAGAGTTGTTTTGTGTGTTCCTCTACTGACAAAACATTCAAAACTCCCACCGCTGAAGCCTATTAGGTGTCCGTCTGGACCATGGAAGAAACTAGGTGTTGATTTAGTTGGGCCATTTAATATTCTTCCTCACAATTCTCGTTATGTCCTAGTTCTCATGGACTACTATTCAAGGTGGCCGTGTGTAAAGTTCATAGGTGAGCTGGACTCCAGGGCCGTCATCCTTTTTCTCAACAAAAAACAAATCTTGAATGAAGGTCTCAGATAATGGGGTGCAATTAGTCTCGGGTGAGGTAGAGAGGTTTTTAAGGGAGAGATCCATACGTCATCTCAAGAGCTCACTTTACAATCCACAAATTAATTGCCTTGTGGAACATTTCAATAAGGTGCTGGGTGAGTGTGTGAGATGGGCAGTATCTAACAAGTGTGATGTACATAATGCTATCCAATCCATGTTGTGGTTTTATAGGACCACTCTGCATTCCACGACAGGGTTCTCTCCCTTTGAGGCTCTTAATGGAAGGAAGGCTGCTCTGCAGTTCGGGCCAGCCAGGATGAGTGGGTTTTTAAAGGAAGGAGTGTCACATCATTTGCGCAATTACATGCTTCAACGCAATGTGGAAAGGACCCCGCAGAAACAAAAGTTTTATTATGATACAAGGAACAATGTCAAAGTTTGTTCTCACAGTGTGGGTGATCTTGTTCAGATTAAAACTCCCAGTTTCATAAAGAAAGTTGAGTCCAAGTTTTCGGACCCTTTGGTTATTGATAGTGTGTGGCAACGCTGTTAGGGTTCTTGGTCACAATTGGTGGAACATTGCTAAAGTGGTTAAGGTTCAGGAACATGATAGTTTTGGTAAATTGTTTAACTCTGGTGCTTCTTCGAGACAATCTTCCATGCTTGCAGACAGGTCTTGAGGGAGTTCTCCGACACACCAGGAAGACGTCAAGGTCCCCGCTCAACTCCTGCACAAGAGCTTTAGAGCTTGCAATATCCCCAGCAGGTACCGTTAGGTTTCTCTGGGTCTTGGAGTGCTGTGTATATATTATGTCTCATCTTTATTGTTTTTGCAGGTCAGGTTTTGGAAAGAAAGGTGTGCAGGTGGTATGGGGTACTGTGGGGTTCCTATAGGGCTCTTATTTGCCAAGTTAATTTTCCTTATGTTTTTTTTATGTAGTTTGCCATATATATTTCTCCTATGTAGTTTGCCATGCATATCTTTTCCTTATTTGTTACCAGCCCCTTTAATGTTGTATTATTGATGGTGTAGGTTTAATGCTGTCCTCCAGCATGTTTCTAGCTGGTTGCATTTTTTTCCTTTGTTCATTCTTTTTGTTTTAACGGTTGTACTAGACCTATGTTCCACCTAAGAAAAAAAAGGGAAAGCTCAATGTAGTATTGATGTGTCTCGTGTCACCCGACTGTGACGGGCCCACTCCAAGGTTGACCATTCTCTCATGGAACTCTTGGTGACCAGTTGTTCCAGAGGACGGCAGTAGCGCTGGAGAGAAAGTCTAAGGCGGTCGGGAGTACAGTGTATGGACCAATAAAGTCAGGGTTGTAACCTACGGTGTCGTCTACCACCTACTTCACATGCCCATTTTGTGCAGCGCCCACCCCTAAATTCAATGGTAAAAAAGTCCCTGGCATCTAGTGGGCTTTCTACCCCCCATGGAGGCAGATTGGTGGCTACTGCTCCCATCTGCCCCCTGGAGGGAGCAGACAGACAGGATTATTGTGGGGGGCATTGGCATCCCCATCTTGGGCAGCCCCCACCCCTAATTTCAGTGAAAAAAACCCTGGAATCTAGTGGGCTTACTGCCCCCCCCCCAGGGAGGCAGATTGGGGGCTACTGCCCCCATACTCCCCCAGGGGGCAGACAGACTGGCATTTTGTGGAGGGGTGGGGGCATTAACATGCCCGTTTTGGGTAGCCACATCCCCTAAATTTAACAGGGGAAATAACCCTGGCATCTAGTGGGCTTTCTGCCCCCCCCCCCGGGGCAGGTTGGGGCTACTGCTCTCACCTGTCCCCCAGGCAGAAAGACTGAAAGTACCCATTTTCTGGGGGGGAGCAAAGGCCCTTGCCCAAGGGGCTGCTCCCCCCTCCCTGGTGGCTAGTGGGTGGATCCCTGCTTGGAGATTAGCCTCCTGGGGCGATCCCCAAGCAGGGATCCACTAGGGAGGGGTACCATTGGAATGGGGAGATTCTCCCCTTTCCAACAATACCTCTCCTGACTTTCTACGTGTTCAGGGAGCTGAGCTAGCCCACTGAGCACCTAGAAAGCAAAACTGAAATGAGCCTCGTGGCTCATTTCAGTTTCGATTTCACCGAGATGACGTCAGTTCGAAGTGCGCACTGATCGTCATTTCAGGGAAACCAAAGCTGCAGCCTCGGTAGCTGGAGAAGCTCTTCCCCAGCTCCCGAACTGTTGGGGGCGAAAGGGAATCCCTCTGGTGCCTGCACAAGAGGGATTCCCTGTGCCATGTCGGCCGTCCGACGCACATGAGCACTGGTGGGACCGTCCAATGCACCAAAGGGGTTAAGAGTGTGGCAGACAGGGTACTCCACTGTAAACATAGAATAGTGCTTTGTTCACCTTCGCACTTCCCCTACTCTATTTAGGGGTAAACCATGTTTCTTCCAGCAGAGCCCCCAGTGACCCACCCCTGGAAACCTTTGACTGACAGCCTGGCCCGACAGTCAAACTGCATCAGGCTGCCACCTTTCGTAGGGCAGTCATCCCAATTTAGGTGCACCACCTGAACGTCACTTTTTGTGACGTTCCGTGTTGCAGGAGCCTGATCCATATTTACGAGACAGCACTAAGCCACTTTTTTTGGCTTAATGCTGCCTCGTAAATATTGATCCCTTTAAAGCAGTTTTCTGATTTAAAGTGGCGTGTAATGGGTGTTGCTGGGGGCGTTCCCAGCAACATCCTTTTTGACGCGGCCCTCGATTTATGAGAAATTGTAACTCTGAGGCAGCGGCAAAAAATTGGAGGTGTTAGGGAGGCACAGCGAGTAGAAATATCTTTATTTCTCCCTGTTTTTCCTTTTTCTATGTATGCTGCATTCTGCAAAGTGGAAAAAGCCTCTTCTGATTGTTTTCGTGCAGGGAGGTTTTTCTTCCTGCACAAAAATAATTATCCTTGCAACTCAGGCACCCTTGCACCATGATGCAAAGGTGCCTGCGTTGGCGCATAGCAGCCCAATGTGCGCAGGGGAAAAGGACAGGAATGCTCTGTATCTGATAGATACGGCACATTTCTTCCCTTTTCTTTTGCAGTAGGGCAGAGCAGCAGGAAGGCCTGCAGTGCTGCCCTACAGCAAAACCTCATAAATGAGGCCCTTACTTTTCTTCCTATTCGGAGCTGCCAGGGAAGCGAGAAATTTGAAAACAAAGAAATTACATCTACACACATGCAGAAAATTTCCAGCTTGTCTGGAACATTTAATGTCTGTTTTCCAGAAGAAACTTTAGTTTAAAAAAAGACTTTACCCTACAGTCACACTGAACATGATGTCTGGATAGGCAAGCTTAAGTGGCAGCTCCTCTGAATGGCATGCAATGCATCCTTCAAAAGTAAAAATAAGAACCCAAGTGAGTTGGCCATCAAAACAATAAGTTTATATTTAATCAATACATAAACAGTTATACACTGTATCTCTTTTCTGTATAGGGTGACCTTGTTCAGTGACACTGTTAAAAGGCTGAGTTGTAGTTTTAACTCAAACACGTAAAACCACTCAAATTCACCAGTTTTTGCAACTAATGCGCACACCACATGCTATAACTCATACTGCAACATACAATTTCTTGAATTCTACGACTTGTCGAAAGCAAAATGGTATGGAAACTCACAATCGGACAAATGCTACCAGCTCCCAAATATTTTCAAGAAAATTCTACTATCAACTTTAACTGAAATACCAACAAGGAAGATAATAAAAAGCTATTTAACCACAAGCTTGCTCCTACCAGATCAAAAGACAACCACTGATTAAAAAAATAACCCTGACCCTACAGACCAAAACAATTGTATACACTAATCATAGGACTTCAAGAAATTAAAGAAATAGTTCTGGACTGGACCTTGTCCTATTTTATGGACAGGTCAAGCACCTCAATATTACCATTCACTCTCAAACAATAGAACAACAGAGTAAAATTGTCTCAAAGCTCAAATTTGGCTAGTCCCAAAATTAATCAAATTCTTCTAACACATATGTTATAGCTATACAGATTATACCAAGATAATCCTGAAATTGGAGAACATAATCAAGATTGAAACTTCAAAAGTAGGAGACTACCTGAAAGCCACTGATCTTTGGATGTTAGCAAACCACCTTATACTCAATGGCTCAAAAACCAAGATCCTAACATGTGGCAACTGGAAAATCTATTACCCATCAACACCTTGTACTAAGAAATCAGGAATACCATCAACATCAAAATAATTTTTAAAAAACACAGGAATTATAATGCGTTCAGCCTTATTGATTTTCTCATAGGGAAATCAAGTAATGGAATAACATTTTCGTTCCATGAGAATTCTACAACATACTTACCACCATCTGGGACTTCATTGGAAAGTCCAGGCAACTTCTTTCATCAGTAAATCACGACTGGATTATGCCAATGGCTTTTACAAAGGTATATCAATTTCAGGTATGAGATGCCTCCAAAGAATACAGACTGCAATAGCAATACAACTCCTGCACTTAAAACCTCAATCTCACATCATCTGTGTGCTGGAAGCCTTCCACTGGCTCCCTGTCACCAGAAGATCTAATTTTAAAATTCTTTGTATTCCACTGCTAGACCTGTCAGCCTTAGGGTGGTCTTGCACCAGGTCTTGCACCAAACTTTTTGCTTGGCCCTCCACTTTTTGCTGAAAGTTGCTTTTGTTGACTCTAGGATGCTGTGCACTTTACCACTGCTAACCGGTGCTAAAGTGCTTGTGCTCATTACCTTGAACACTGTAAAATTAGCTTAACCCAGATCTGCATATTTAATTTATTTAAAATTCCCTTGACGAGTGGTATACCATTCACCCAGGCCTGGTAATTAAATGCCACTAGTGGGCCTGCAACACTTAAGTGGCCTCTTAAAACATGTTCCAAGTCTGCCATTGTAGCCTGAATGCAATTTTAAACTGCCAATTCGACTTGCCAATATAGCCCCTTTGCCAAGCCTTAAAATACCTTTTTATTGCATATAGGTCACCCCCCAGCTTGGCATTAGGTAGCCCATAGGGCAGGAGTCACTGTAAGTAAAAGGTTGGACATGTAATTTTAAGTTTTACATGTCCTAATAGTGAAAAACTCCTAAATTCTTTTTTTTACTACAGTGAGGTCTATTTCCCCATAGGACTAAATTGGGTTTCCTTCTTACACTTAATAGGTGATAATTTTTGATTGAGAGCAGGTGAATATTTTGTGTTGGTGTCTGCGAAATTGTAATTAAAAATCCTCTTTAATGTTAGAGTTGGCTTTTAAATTACAATTTTGAAAATGCTACTTTTAGAAAGTTGGCATGGTCCTGCCTTAGCGATTTGGTCCTCACAGCCTGCTTCTCCTCGGTTGCATTACTGGGGTGTAGTTGGCATTTGGACTTGGTTTATTCCTCCCAGACAGCCACACAATAAGGGGATTAGGTGTTCCTGGACTGGTCATCAAATGGCAGGATGGGGGCGGAGCCCCACTTGCAACTGAATAGGATGTGCTCTGCCCTTACAAAAATGACAGGTCACCCCTGCATTCTTCATGCAGACATCTTGGAAATGGAATTCTCTAAAAACTTCTACTTCAAAGAAGGCACCAGGTATAAAAATTGCACTCTCAGACAAACTCTTAAGTTCACTTTCTTGACCTGTGGACTGACTTTGAGAGGACTGCCTGCTGCTGTGGCCTGCTGTGTGCTCCACAAGACTACTTTGCTGCACCTGTAAGGACTGCTTTGATGCTTGGATCCTGCCATGAACCCTCAAAGGCCTGCTCTGCTTCTTGAGACATGTTTCATCACTTGAACCCAGGATTACCAGAGTGACTCCAACAGCCAGTGGCTGGCCTCCTAATCAGAGCCTCATGGAAATAAAAGGCTCTAACTATCTTGAACCCGCACCGGGACCCAGCCAAAGTGAATCCTAACCCCCAACTGGTGTCCCCAATCCTGGACCCTTGGTGGTGGTGCTAAAGGTGCCAAAATTCAAAAGGTAGAACTATACATTTAGAATTTCTAATGCTTGTGTATTTTAAGTTTGGTTTGTATAAAAAGGATAACACATTGTTTACTAACAATAACTAAGTTGTAACCTTTATTTTTCTCATTAAATATACACATACACACACACATTTTTCACAAGTGCCAATTGTAGTTGGCCCTACTAGTTTTTACGTGGCCTAGACATGCCACTGCATAGGGCAGAGAAATCTAACTGAAATGTTACCTTCAAGAGCACAAGTTTGGGTACAAGCAATCCATCCAAACAACTTGAAAAACATGGAAGTTCCCAATGACCAGAAAATATTACCCACAGAGATGAAGCAGACTTCTCCAAGAGAACTTACTATTATAAGAAGTAACACCTTACATTCATTTGAAAGAGTTATAACTGTAATACAATGGTCAAATCATGGACCTTTTGAACAGTATGGAAGAGGTTCCTCGTGAAAGTTAAAGAATAAAGGAAACAACTTAAATAATGAGGTGGAATAAAGCAGGCCTTGGCGTAGTTCGCGGAGTTTCGCTATGTGGTACTCCGTGAAGTGACAAAAAAAACTCAGCGTAGTTCCGCAGGTGGCGGAGTGCAGTGCGTACCACCGAGCCTACTGATCTTCCTGCCGCTCAGGTAGAAATTCGACCCGAGAGGGCAGCTTGCGCTCGCCAACTTACCGTTCTCGAGCGTGAGTGGGGGAAAAACTCCGCTGCACTACACGGAGCAGAGTTTTCTGCACTCTGCAAGCTACTCGTAGCGGAGTGCAGAAAACTCAGCAGTTTCCTGCCGCTAAAAAGGCGATCATTTTAACAAGGTTCTTGCTAATATGCCCCCATGTTCTGTCCACTCCCTAGTCTATGTCAGGACCAAACCCTGAAGGATATTATTTAAGTGCTAATATTTAAGCTGTGTTATTCAACAAGGATGATGCTACCATGTAGGTATGGACTGTCAGAGGTTCTCAAAGTGATGCCAAGGCCCCTAATACCCCCTGATCAATACCTATCTGGGAATGCTGCCACCGTTAGATAATATTGCTATTATGAAGAAGATTCTTTACATTGTGTGTGAAATTCATCAAATTGTTCGTTAGGTCATGTGTTTTTTCATGGGACTGTTTATGTCAAAGCTTACAAGGAGCACAACTGTTTTATGGCAATAAGGATTGCCCATTTTGTCTCAGTGAAATTCATTATACAAAGATGCCTGACTCTAAAGCTTACAAACGTGTATATAGAAAAGATAATAACAGATTTTAGTCACAATATAAATAACATCCTGGTGGCGACTTCTAATTTGAAGAATTGTGGTGATTTCTAAGATGATTTCACCATATGAAAAATGCTGCCTCACTACTGGGATTTGATGAACGACGTTTGAAAGAAAATGCTTTTCTCATTAAAGTATCCAATGGAAATGATGGTAAGTGCTCAAAAGCTTAAAATGAGTACACACTTTCTATGTATTCAGAATTATCTTCCTCAGCCAAGAGAGAAAAAATGTGTATACTGAGCAAAACATATACTTGTCACAGGAGCATTAGACTGTCAGGTTATTTCTTAGTGTTCTACAGCAAAGTCTCCACAGAGTTTCCATGAACAACTTGAGTATTAACTTTCTATTCTCCTATGTATTTATTTTTGCCACTGGCTAAAATATGTGATGTCAGAGATAGAGTTTAAGCCAATTATGGCACAACATATTATGAAGGGCTGAAAGTAGTTAATGAGAGATAGCCGTATCTAAGTCCATCATCCCATTGCACATCAGTATCCTTGGACTATCCATCATCTCTCTTGCTTAATCCCCCCATAATTTTAAAATAGAAACATTTTGATAGATAAAGATTTTTAAAGTTTAATCTAATGTATGACAGTAGATTTTTAGAGATGCAGGAACCAATGGGACGTACCCAAAATAATTGCTGCCTGATGACTACAGGAGGGCCACACAAAGTAGTAGGAAGGGGATTTCTCTGATAAACTAGGACTCTGTTTTAGCATTAATGAAGGAAAGAAGTTCAACGTTTTCTGGTCCAACTGCTAAATGAAACACATGAGATTAAACTTGAAAGACACTGAGATAAATACTATTGTGAAGAAAGGATTAGAATCTAATTGAGAGCCAGTGCCCTGAAGAAGTCCCATTGTTTCTGGAATGAAACGCCTTGGCTGTATTTGATATTGATGTTATAAGGATAAAATAAAGATCATCACTTTCTAATAAACTGTCTTTGTGCTTTTGGACTATCTATGAGCTTCATTTCTTGCATCTGGACCTGCTTATTGAAATGTGGATCATAAAGTTTGTATGTATCATGAATTAAACATGATGTATTATTACACACTTTGGTGTATCACTCCTGTTTTGTGTATAAAAGGCAAAGAAGAGATCTTGCTATGCAGCTGAGCTGGAACCTCTGAGGTGTAGGTGGCCTCTTGGTGGAGGACCGCCCAAACTAATTCAAGATCCAGGAGCCCTGGCCACAGAAATCAGTGACTGAAGCTGTCCCCTAAATAGTGTGGGTCACCATCACTATGACAAGGCAAAACATTTTCAGAAATATAAAACAATTGGTCAAATTCATTAATACATTTACATATATCATAAAATTACCATTAAATAAACTAAATAGCATTATTACAAATAACACATGACACAGACCAACGAACAACCACACACCCATGTTATGTTATGTAATGTTAGTTTCATTTCTATAGCTCACCCTGGGGCATCTCGGTGCTGCCTAGAAATAGTAACCTGAGGATTGGAAAGACCAGAGCAGATCAAAGGAAAACAATTAGAACAGAAAGGCTTTCATCTGTTTCCTAAAGATACAATAGCTGGAGATTTTGCGCAGGGCCATGGGGAGCTTATTCCAGTATCTTAGAGCAAGATATGAGAATGCTCTGCCCCCTGTGCGAATCAGGCGAATTCGAGGAACCTGAAGAAGGCCTAGTGTGCTGGATCTAAGGTTTCTGCAGGTTGAGTATTTTATGAGTTTTTTTGCAAGCAGAGAGGACCTCTACCTTTCAGAGCATTGTAGGTTAAACAGTAGATTTTAAAAAAAGATCTCTTTTTTACTGGTAACCAGTGTAGTTCTCTGAGCAAAGGAGTTGAGGGGGAGCCTGCAGGATGATTTAGAATCAATCATTCTCACTGCAGTGTTCTGTATAACTTGTAATTTAGCAATCAAGGTCTCCCCCACTTCGGCCAGCAGAGCATTTCCATAGTCCAAACAACTGATTACCATTGCCTGAACTAAAGTTCTACGATAGGAGGTAGGCATATAGGGAATAATTCTTCGAAGCAAACGTAGACTTTACTAACAGGAACTGGTAGTGGCAGCAATGTGTTCTGTCATGGTCATCGCCTGGTCCAACTTTAGACCTAGATTTTTTACAGATTGTTTGGGCACAGGAACTGTACCCAATTGAGAGGGCCACCAGTCGTCTGACCAGATATCTGAGGCTTTCCCCATTAGCATGACCTCAGTTTTGCCAGGGTTCAATTGAAGACAGTTTTCTGTCATCCAATTGGAAATTGCGAGCATGCCGATGGCGAAGCGAGAGTTCTCTGTATCTGGATTTGAGCCGATGGTAAACATAAGCTGCGTGTTATCAGTGTATGAGATGATCTCAAATCCTAGCTGTTTGACTATTTTTGCCAGGGGGGCCATGTATATATTAAATAAAGTCGGGCTCAGGCAAGAGCCCTGCGGAACACCCCTATCAAGACGCATTTTTGCTGAAGTATAGGGTCCTAACATGATGGTTTGTGTTCTTTCAGACATGAAGTGTTGCAGCCATTGCAAGGCTGTCCCTTGGATGCCGCAGGAGAATAGTCTCTCCGCCAGCTTTGAGTGCTAGATGGTATCAAACGCTGCGGAGAGATCTAGGAGTATCAGTACTACTGATCCTCCCACGTCTATTGTCTGCCTAAGGGAGTCAGTCACCGCCAAGATGGCGGTCTCAGTGCTGAAACCTGTCCGGAAGCCAGACTGTGATGGATCCAAAATTTGATTGGATTCCAAATATAAACTTAGGTGTCTGTGTATAATGCTTTCCAGCATGGTTAAAATACTTTTCTAAAGAAGTAAATCATGGTGGAGACTGCAACAAATCTAATTCAAAAATATACTTATCATATTCAGGATGTACAACGGCTAAAACCTGTTGAGATATATGACAGTGTGAGGATTTGTGTGTACTCTATGATACGGCTGTGAGGCCTTATCGTATAGTACACTCACAGATACCGTCTTGGGTCCAGTCAGTATCGTTTACTTACCCATAGTTCAAACCTGGGTAGATGTGGTTGCGTGCAGTAAGGCTTGGTAAAGGAACTTAGTATGAAGCATTTAACAGCACCAAACAGCAGAATAAGAAAATCACATGCCAATAAAAAGACAAGATAACCATTTGTAACAATGGAGCAAAATATTATGACATTTTGATCCTTAAAATCCACCAGAGGAACCCGGAGATATAGATTTTAGAACTTTTTATCTCTTTTCAAATGCAACTACAGACAAGAATTGGCAAACATAAAGTTTAAAACATTTTGAAAAGTTAGTGTGAGTACTCCGGCCCAGCTTGGGCGACCACATTCAGCAGTGATAAGGTATAGGGGGCCAAAAAGGATACTTTGGACAGTTACCTGGCAACCAGAGTGTTTTGAAGCAAGTTCCAAACTTTACAGGACAACCACTATAGAAGTCAATGGAGTGGTCCTCATACTGAGAGATGCAGGCAAATATGCTCAAAAGGATGCTCTAGCTGTAGTTTGGTCGACGGGGGTGTCTCAATGGTGGTTCCTTGGTCCATGCGTGATGTGGTGCGAATTTGGCCACAGAGATAGGGGACCCTTGAAGTCCTCTATGTTGCAGTAGTCGGACAGCCTATGCTGCGCTACTGATCACCCTGGACTGTGGTCGGATGCAAACTCTGATGTCCCTTTGGAATGGCAAATCCAAATTTGGACAGCACTCCTGGGTGCACTGTACTCGAGGGCAGGTAATGGCATTTCAGATTTGTCCTTTGTTATGCCTAGCAATTGGTAGTGGCAACACTTCTGTTGTGGCTACCAATTTGTCCATTTGGGCTCATTCAGCTCTAGTTGTGCTGGAGCTGGTTCCAGGAGATCAGCAAACTGACCCTCTGAGTCACTGGTCTTGGTGACGCTGGGAAATCAACTTTTCCCGGGGACAGGAGCTGAAAGGCATGGTCCCAGTCTTACTAGCCAAAAAGTGCAGCAGGTGCAGTCCTCTCAATGGTGCAGCTCTTTGCACAGTTCAAGGGTAGCAGGGCAGTCCTTCTTTGGTGCTCTCTTCTTCTCCAACATAAAATGAGGGGCAGGGTGCCAGGGGTGCTCTACTTATCCCAGGAAGGTGCCCATAAGGGACTATGTGGTTAGTTGTTAATGGGCTCCTGGGTCCCCTCCTCTCTATTGACATAGTGCCTGTGATGTGTGGCATGTGGTTATCCCAGGGTGCCACCTTTCTTGCCCCCATCAAGATGGCATGACCCTACCTCTGTCCTCAGACTCAGGGTAGGCCAGCCTAGAGATGCAGCTAAGCTACCAGTGGGCTACACACCCACAGGCAAACCGGTTTGGACACAAGCTTCCCTCCCTTAGCTTGGTCTCCTAATTGTCTGCAGCAAAAAAAGGCATCCTGCTCAGGGATGTTGTCACAAGTAGCCCTTTAAAGGTGGCGTCACCTTTGAAGCCTGTCTTTTCGGGTTACACCCTGAGTGGCCATCGTGGGAGAGGAGGTGACATCCCGCTCTGCGGCAACTGCCTTTGTTCCCAGGCCTGTGAGAGATTTACATGTCTCCCCAGGCACTCAGAAACCCATCTATGTTTCAGGGTCTTTGGGAGGCTACTGGACTAGCTGGAGTGCAGAGTGGCAACTTTCTAAAAGTTGCTTAACTTTAATAGTGACTTTATATCCGGCCTGGGCATCAGGTCGGATGTATTGTCCTAATGAATTTGCTACCTTACTTGACTTTGTTATGTGGTCCTATTCAGAAATTAGCCGGGCTGGGGTGTCAGCCTGTAACCCTGTGTTAGCCAATGGGGCTCCTAACCTTTCCACAGCAAAAAGACAATTTGGAAGCGTTGCTACTAGCACATATAGAAAAGTCTTACTTAGAAATATACAGTTCTTTAGCATAGGACTCTCTAGGCCTTCCTTGGGGCAGACTTAGATATATTACTTAAGGAAAGTGGTGGCTTTGCCTTTAGGTGCAATTGCAAAGTCGAACTGGCAGCGTCACACTCTGCCCTGTCAGTCTGCGGTGGCAGGCTGGGGTCCATTTTGTCTCTGTCACATGCATGGGGGCATAGCCAGTGCTGCAGCCCTGGGTGAACACTCTGTCATGTATGCCCTGGGTACCTGTGGTACCATATACTGGGGACTTTTAAATAAATCAGTAATTGCCAGTTGGGTGTATTCAATTCAATATAACTTGGTATAGGGTGGGAAGACTGGCACTGGAGTCTGGTTAGCAGGCCTCAATGCACTCTCAGAGTCGAAAAACCAACAGCATCAGTCCAAAAATATGGGGGTATACATGCAAAAAGAGGCATTTCCTTACAGACAGCAAATAATTTCAGTTTTTTATGTAGATAATAAGGTGCGTTGTGCAATACCAAGTTTGAAGGGTGCAACAAAAACGAATACAGCCAAAGTAGAGGCCCCTAATTACCTGGTTTCATAGATCAATGTTAGACTCAGATCAAGTCCTCCTGTGTTGGACTGAATGTTCTTAATTTGTTCCAAAATCATCCTTATGCATTACGGTGAGAGATAAAGTCACTATTCGGGGATGACTGAGGGAGGATTTCCTAGCATAAAATGAAACCATTTTATGCAAATATTGACTGATAGCAATGGCTACATCCCACACACCAAGGTTAACCCCATTTTTCGCGACCAAATCCCATATTTTTCAAAGATTGGTCACAGAATTGTCCTCCTTTCCTCTTGTAAAAATGCACAATCCACCAATAAGTGGCTTACCGAATACCCTGGTCCCAGCTTGCATGGACACTAACCGTAGATCTAAGCTAACTGTGCTTTAATCCTGGCATTTGCCACCCCGGGTCAATTCCCACCCTCATATGCAGAATTTCATTCAGCAAAATCCTATTTGGTATTTTACATAGACACGTGAAGAGATCAGGGCCCTGCTGAGATAATAAAAAGGGGGTGACAGATCTCCTATTCCTCAAATACAATAAGTCTTCATTCCAGCTAGTTTCCTCAGCACAACACCTGAGAATGCTCTATATTTCACTCCAAACAGAGCCTGAGAAACTATCTTGCCCTGTATAACATTACTAAGTGGCTCATGTTTGCAGCCACCATATTTGTGCTCAAACCGCTTCAAGCCATTCACTTCGGCCAATGACGAAAACCTTCAACTGGCCAGGTGCTTGCCCCATCTTAAGCCATCTAAAAAAAATGGGCATGAGATCTATCACCACCAAGTCGTTTCCATACATTAGACAGTTTGAGGGTTTGCCCTAATCTTTGGAGAGAAGCTATGCCCAAAGGAGGTCCGCAATGAATTAGCTAAATATCTGGGTAGCTAACATGCATCCCTGCTGTAAGCCATTCTCTACCGTGATCTTTCCCTAAAGGCTGCCTGCCCCAACCAGATCGTTTGTACCCAGTTTTAACTATGAAGTTTAATAAAGAGGTTCAACAGGGCCTCAGGTAAGACAAATAGAAGCACAGACAGAGTTATCTAGGCCAGAGTGAAATTTTAATTATAAAGGATTTTGGTAAATTTGTGTAACAAAATTATGTAAATTACGGAGATTATGCAATTACACCACATCGCGTAGTTTCAGGAAGAAATTCTACCTTGTGATTGTACTGTTTGGGTAATTTTTTAACACAAGCGACATTTCAGGTAGATTTTGAACCTGAACTGCCCATTTTGCTAAAGCGAGACGGGCAGTTCTTTTAACGTGGGAGGCCGACAAACATTTCATTTTTATATAATTGGCCAGTTACGGTAATGTTTTAGTGTAAAATGCAAATCTGCAGTGTTTTGAATGAGAGCAACGGGAATTCATTTCAAAATTACATTTTCAAGTTGAATTGTTACCCATACGAACCATTCAGGTAATTCTTTTGAGTGTGAGATGCATTTTACATGATTATGCACAATTTTACATTAATATTACGTGATTACGTTACATGGAATTACTAGAGCTATGCCTGCCCCTAGAACTGACACCTGTAGTACTCAACAGGAGACAGACATGGGGTATGATATTATATTCAAAATGGTTACATCTTCGGACTTCCGAAGGTATCAGTCCATCTTTATGCCATGCTATGAACATGTAGATAATTTACTAGAACATTGGAATGCTGAGAGCTCCATTAAAGACAATGGAGTAGCTCAAGGCTTATGATGACTAGTATAAGCCTGGAGCTCCAACATTCCAGTGTTTTTTCTTCATGTTTCTCGCTTTTCAATTTAGAACATTCTACCCTTAGTGAGTGGAATGTTCTAATAGACTTATAGCACTTCTGCCACGAGCTATACTGGTTGGTAAAGGCCATCTCTTTCATTAGAGGCCAAGCCTGTTAACAACCCTCATCAGCAGGCTATATTTTCCCAAGCAGTTCCGTATGGCCAATGGTATCAAAAACTGCAGAGAGATCTAATAAAACTGAAGCAACAGTCTTCCTATCGTCTGCTTTCCATGTAAGCTCATTTGTTAGACCTATAACTGCTGATTCAGTAATAAAGAACGAAAGCCAACTAGCATGAGGTGTAAAGTCTTGTACGGTTCAATTACATTTTAAAGTTAATTGTATTTGGGTTTCTACTTTGTCTTCTGGCAGATAAAATAGCCATCTGAGAAGCAATTAAATAGTTAGCCAGATCTATACTCATACACCGAAGTTTCTTGGCACTCGGACACCTATTAGAGCTGCAATTATAGCTGCAGAATTATAATGGAAACAGGAAAGTTTTCAACTGCTTTCTGAAGCATATTACAGAAGATTCTTAATAGTAAGAAAGAGGTAATTAATTCCACATTATTGAAGCTGCGACTGAGAAGGCACGATGGCCGAATAAAAACGTTCTCGTTATAGGAATATACTGCCAATTTAACTTATTGGATCTTAGATTACAAGAGGATTTGTGCCATTCAAATTGTTCAGCTATGTAGTCAGGAGATTGTTGGTACACTGTATGGTGGGCCGCCATGCTAGCTTTGAAGGAAGTTCATACAGGAAGCAAGTGAAGTTGCAGTGCCGGCCGACACTGATGAGGAATGGTTGGGGGGGGAGGCAGGTGCGGATGGGGGCAGGAGTGGGGGAAAGAGGGTAAATAAAAACGTACCTCCTGTCCCTGTCCCATGTTGTCCTTGTTGCATCTCTCCACTCCTTCCGGGAAGTACAGCAGAAACACCCAGGCTTCCCTGAGACAATCACAACACTGCAATGCAATTTTGTGGTTTGCCTGAGCGCCGTGGTTCGGCGCTCAGGCGGGAATGGGGGCCTGGGCATGTTCTCCACCCAGGCTGTAATGCAGCCTGGGTAGAGAGCATGCTATGTGCGCATGAATGTTTGCCCAGCCTGAGGGAGTGAAAATCACTCCTCCCCTCCCCTGCTCCTTCAGCAGAGCAGGCCCACCCTGTTTCTGAAAGCTGCCCCAACCAAACAGGAACAAATAAAATGATAATAGCATTGAGTTATTATCATTTAATTTTTTCTTATACTGTTGAATAGCAGTGGGGCGATGCTCCTCCGTCTCAGCAGAGGAGCCGCCACTGTGAAGTTGTCACAAAAAAGGGGAAATATGTGGGTTTTGGAATCTAAAGTAGATTTCTTTAGCAACAATACTACAGCATGTCAGACGTTTTTGTGGGGCCCGAGTCAACAAGCTGTGGTGGGAAGCTGTGGTGAGACTCTATTAAAATTATGTTCATTCAATTACGAAGTTTAAGTTAATTTAATGCAGCAGCACAGCAATACATCTGACCTCAAGACAGCTCCAGATGCAACTGGCGGTCTTGTCATAACTAGTCATGGTTCCATGGTGGAACTTGAAACTTATACTGAAAATACACTTGTCGCATGCACAGAAGGGAAAACAAGGAATGTGCTAGCGTATGCAGAAGTATGTACAAAGAATATTACATATCCCCCTCTTTTAATAAGATAACCTATAATGAAAATAAAAAGGAATAACAATAGGAATACCCAACCAAGTGACATAAATATCGACAGTGTATATGCCTTAATTCAGCAACCTTCTGGGCAGTTGTCTTAAACGACTGGCACCTTTGACTCTAGAAGCTACAGTGCCCTCACTGTTACTCATCTACCACATCTGACTCATTATCACAGTTATCATTATGAACATCCCTGTGAACATGAAATAACAACAAAGCAACCAACAGCCGACCTTGGTCAAGCACTTAAATTCTATTAATCATATATATCAGAGTGAGTGCAACATCTCCCAGCATCTGCTGTTGAAAGATACTAATTTAACATAAAAGTCCACAAAAAAAGGAAGGTGCACTCTAGAAGTCATACGAGACCAACACTTGTGCTTCGGAATTTTTTTTCTTCTTTTTATTTGAAGATGCTTGATAAAACACAGGCACACAGCCAACGCGTTTCGTTCCCTAGTGCCTTGGGAACTTCATCAGGGCTTGCTAACAGTGTTTTCAGACAGACCAAACTAGGGTAAATAGGTCTTTTTGCAGCAATATATAAAAAATTCAGCCATCTATTCAGTTTCATATATGCAAGTAATTCTATACAATTGTACACTTTCTAATGGTAATCACAGGAAAGGCCGTCTGGACATAAAGTGAAACTCCTTAATTCAAAATGTATTAGGGTACAAATCGGATCCGCGATCAAGACCTTAATAAATAAAAGGCCCACATCCAATGCGTTAATATCTCGGTGATTTAATAATCACACACATACGGAGACAATCCCCAGTAAATATCTCACTCTTCAAACCTTTGTGATCCTATCTTCTATGGTCCTTCCTCCATGCGCAATCCCTGTGAACATGGTTGGTAATTCTTACCAGGGAATCTTCTTGCATGTCATTCTCATTCACCATAGGTTTTCTTCCGTCAGGGCACTTTGCTACTCTCCTGACGTTCCATGTTCTACCATCTTGAGTGATAGCACTATTGGTGAAAACTTTTATTCTTTTCATAGCCTTTCCAAATCTGCCAGAACACTTACTAATGAACCCTGGCCTTAATATCCTTACCCAATCCCCCACTTTGAATTGATTTAGTTTTGTTTTCCATTTGTCATCATACCAATCTTTAGTCTTATATTGTTTCATCCTCACTTATTCTGCCGTTCTCTCCACCATTCTGCGGAACCTTAAGAAAGTCTTTCCTTGGCTCCCGGCTTCGGCGAGGAAAACGTTGAGCCAGGCACTGACTGTCAATCGCCTGGATAATCGCAATGCCTTGCTTTTGGCAGCTAACAACACTCTTTGAATAAAACTTCAAGTCATTCAAAATACTGCTGTCTGATTGGTCTGCAACCTCTCCGTAGGTTCTCCTTCGTTTCCAATTCTCAGATCTCTTTATTGGCTACCGGTCACAATGCACATCTTTTTTTAAGATCTGTTGTCTCGTCCACAAAACTCTCTTAGGCAGTTCTCCGTAATATCTGAAGGACAAATGATGCTACTACCGGCTGCTATGCACACTGAGGTCTTGTGACAAGGCTTTTGTAGTGAGCCCTCAGATTCGTGCTTCAAGATATGGAGGCAGGACTTTTTCTTATACTGCTCTGAGTGCCTGGAATCAGCTTCCTGAAGTTCTGCGAAATTGTACCGACTTCACCCGATTTAAGAGACTATTGAAAACCGGGCTATTTTAAAAATGGTTTGCATTACCTGGAAAGGCCAAGCACCGAGATATACTTTCGGGTACGATTCGTTGTGTTTTATAAGTGGATATAACATCACATAACTACTTAACATATGCTCCCTCTCAAAGCATTTGTAATGCCACAGTGGGGCTTTAGCTTGGTTCTGATGTTTCTCACGTGCACCCCTTTGAGCTACAGCACAGATAATCTCCCAACAGCACAGCTTCTCGTTGTGTCCTATGACTCTTGTCTCAAGTCTGTCTAGCTCATTGCATTCACTTCAGCTCTTTGCCTCAGTGAACTTCAGGCACAGTCAGTGCAACTTCTGTACACCTCTTCTATTCCAGACAAACTGGTATTGAAGACTCTGGCAGCCTTCTTGCCAAAAGTTGTGAATCTATTTCATGTTGGACAAACCATTACTCTTAAAGCATTTTAGGTGCACCTCACACCTCGAAAGAGGAGGAGAAACTCCACTGGCTGGACCCAAGGACAGCTCTATATTTTTACATAGTACACCAGTGATCATTGGGTGGATGATCAGCTTTTTGTGGGGTTCTCTATGGCAAAGAGAAGCAAGACACTGCAGGAAAGGACTGTGTCGGGATGGCTAGTCCTCGGTATTGAGATCTGTTAAGCATTGGCCAAAAAGTAGCCGCTGGTAGGCTTGAGAGCCCTTTCCGCCAGGGCTAAGGCTGCTGCCACTGCATTGGCACATGAAGTGCCTTTCCTTGAAATCTCCCAGGCTATGGCATGGGCATCAGTACACACGCTCACATAGTACTATTATCTTGACAGTCGGGCCCCACAAGAAGGATATTTTCCCTGTTTGGTCCTGTAAAACTTTCTGAGGAGCCTGTATTTGATGTGTCCTTCAAAAGAACAAGTTAGCATTGGTACGTTCTCTCTGGTGGATGCTCCATCTAACCACAGATACCTCACCACCCTCACACCTCTCCATTCTTTGGAGTGGCCTCCTTTTACCATCTAAAAAGGTCTTAAGTAGGAGATCTGCATACTATGTACAAGCAATTGCTTTTTTCCCCAGGGCCATGGAAAGAGACAACAGAGAAACTGATATTAGTTTGTAGGGGTGGCACTTATATGAGGCCACCCCCCATTACTTCAAGGGGAACAAAGTCAATGCAGAGCAACACAGCACACTGAAGCACCACTAACAACATTTCTGGATCCATTCTTGTGCCAGGGGATATTCTATATTTGAGGAATCCGTAGTTAGCTAGTTTCCAGCAGAAAGAAAATTAGCGAAGATACATTAATTGTTCCTCACCATCTTCCCGGATGCAGTTTGTCCTTTGGCAGACAAAAGAAACAGACCGATCATTGGAACTGTTGTAAAATATGCATATGGTAGGCCAGAAATATGCATACCGGTAGCGGAGGAATCAATAGCAACCTGAAGAATGCATAGATAAGAAAGAAAATTCTGTCCTTTCAAAGCCATGGGCCTTTGAGGTGTCTGTCTGGGAGGCAGGATGCCTCATTTAGTTAGGATGGGAACAAGGAAGGGAGAGAGGTTGTGGCAATGCATTTCTCCATGAGCAATTAAGTAAACACAGAGCAACAAAATCAATTTCTGTGATGCAAAACTTGACTTTGGCGTTAATTATATCTGCTCCATATTCTCTTACATATTCAGTAAAAATTAGTCAACTGGATTTGGACTGTGCTTTTCACTAGTGCACAGTTTCTATAATATGGCCCTAGGCGCTTTATTACAAAAAAATTCCATGGAAACAAATGCCCATTTGCACTCAATTGCCAATTGTGGGAAAGTGTTGTACTTTAGAAATGGTTGTAGCTGTTTCCTTGGTACCTCTTTTAATATAGCCTTATAGCCCTCCATAACGGGCTATATAAACCATTAAAGACTTGGTCCAGCGTTAAAGGCCCGAGCCGAAGGCGAGGACCTTTAAAGAGGCAGCGGGACTTTAATGCCTGTATAGCCCAGCTCCAAAGGGCTATAAGGCTATTAGAACAGTCCACTACAAGAGGGCAGAATGTTTTAACAGATAAAACAAAGACCTCACGGAGACCAAGGTGTTTGAAATTTGTTCACAGCAACAGCTATGAACAACAGCATCTGAATGTTGGAGCTTTGGGCTTCTACCGGTCATTAGAAGCCTGGAGAACTCAATTGTTTCAATGGAGCACCCAAAATTCCAATGTTCTAATATGGAATGTAAAAGTACTTTAAGTTAGCATAGGTGCAATGTCTTACTGTTATTGCATCTTTTGGCCATGGCAATTGAAAAGGTAATTTTGACATTTTGCATTATAGATAGGATTTGTTTCATGCAGGAAGAAAGAACTTCCTGCATAAAAACAATCCTAAAAGGTATTTTCCTCTATCTGAGAGTACTGGAGAATCCAGTAGATTTAGAAAGAGGAAACAGTACGGAGAAATACAAATATTTCTTCTCATTGTGCCACCCCTGAGATCGTCTACAATTCTGGCGCATTCCCAAGTCTACCAGTGTTGATAAATCGGAAATGCTTCAGAATACATGGGTGAATGAGTTGCAGTGGGAACACCCTGGCTCCACCAATGTAAAACCATCCCCACTTAAACTTGTGCTGGCTTGCATTTCACCAGATTTACCCAGCAATGCAGGGCTACTCAAGATGGCCTTGCGTTGCTTAGTAAATCTAACTTAGGGAATGTGTTGCCCTTGCGACACCATACATGACGCAAGGACAATGAGTTACCTTGATAATTCTGCCCTCCGGTGTATTTTGGTCGCGAGTACGGATGTGCTGTGGCGCCATTTAGAGCCATTCAAGTCTTTCTCCATGTTCAGATCTCCTAGTTCCAAGGAGAATACTGTATGTAAATAAAGTGACACGTGTAAAGTACAATGAAATGTATAGCTTTTTAGATAAAACCATTCTCAGACACATCATACGCACTGACATTTGCGTTATGTTATGTTGATATTATGTTATGCTGGGGGGCGTGGCTGGCTGCGCAGCAGAAAGGCCGCCTTCTGAGCGCGCTCTGCCGGCCGGGAGAAAATCCTGCATTAATCCTGCTCCCTGGGTGGGTTTTTGACCGCCGAAACCTCCCGTATCCTGAGGTGGTAGTGTGGGGACTCCGTTGCTGAAATTACGATGCTCCACCTTCGTGCCAGAGCCGGGACGAACACCAAGGGTCTCGGAAGCTGTGGATTGGCTGTACCCTGGCGGAACCATAGGCGGGCGGAGCCGAAATCGAGGCCACTGCTGCTGATGCGGCGTGGGCCTGGCGCCGGAGTGCTGGGCTCCCACTACTTTCCGGAGGTGGTGCAGATGGCTGGCGCGCTCTAAATCGAGAGCGAGAGGAGAAGATCTGCTGGGAGCCCACCCAACTGAGTGGAGACCGGGGGGATCGGCCGGTGGCGGCCCGGCTAGGCTCTGGGACACGCGGACCCCGGGTGCGGCGCCGGTGATGCCCGCGGCTGCCGGCGGCCTCTGCGCTGCTCAAGGCCTTTCCAGCTTTGGTGGAGACGTCGCCGTAGCGGATCGATCCTGTGCGGCAGAGACAGCGGGGGGACTAAGGATGATGGTGTCTGATGCGCTGAGACCCTGTAGCACAGGGGAGCACTCCGGTAGGTCTGTGGGAAGTACTCGCTGTGATGATTGGGTGCCCACTGTAGTTGCTGGATTTACTCTTGTCGTGTATGAAGAGCTCGTAGACCTAGTAGACACCGCGAAGTTTTAAGAGCGACGTTGGCGTGCTAAATCTGAGAGACATTCCTGTGGAAGCTTGGCTGCCTGCCTGTGTTGAACTGCACTGCTCGATCCTATAAGGAGGGCGGGGATATGCCCTAGGCGGCTTTGAAGACCTAGTGGTGCATAGAACAAGTCGCTGAGATATCAGACATTGCCGGAGCGCCTTTGGAGTAATATTGCGCTTCTGCGACATAGGGGACGGACGTTTGCCTATTGCATCGACGGGCTGATTCTGGTCTGGACCTACTGTCTAAGCCCACAGCACCAATACAATCATGAGCAAACAAGACGCCAAACAACCGACACTAAACTTTGACAATAAGCGCTCCACCAGCCATATAGACCTGGAACATGACTCACGGGCTGAGGGCCCTCATGACTCGCATGCGGAGAACCAGGGGGGGGACCTGAGATCACTCTTGTTAGAGATGAGATCCAGCCTTCGTACCATAGATACCAAGCTGGACAATTTAACTGTGCAGTTGGATTCAGTCAGGTCGCAGGTGTCGACGCACGAGACACGCCTGGATGCACCTGGAAAACCGACACACAGAGTATCATGAATTCCAAGTTGAGACAAAGGAGCAGCTGCTCCACATGGATAAGCTGCTGGGGGTCATCAGAGCTAAAAACAAGGATTTAGAAGTGAGGTCGCGACGCAGCAACCTTCGCATCACGGGGATTTTGGAAACGACGGCCATTTCTAAAATGGAGACCTACGTAACGGAGCTGCTGCATGAACAGTTTGATCCTTACCTCTCCCCAGTCTTTGTGAGAAAGAGCCCACAGGTCACTGGACCAGAGGCCTCCTGTTGGTGCCCCGCCCAGACCAATCATAGCAAAGCTCCTGAATTATCAGGACAGGGATCTTGTTCTCCGGATGGCAAGGGAGAAAGGCAAGATTACACACAAAGGGAACGCCATCTCCTTTTATCCCGATTTCACCCCGGCGGTGCAAGCAGCGCGACGTGAATTTATTCAAGCAAAGTGGATTCTGTTGCAGGCACAAATCCCGTACTTATTGCTGTACCCAGCGAAGCTAAAGGTGTCTGTAGATGGAACGGCCCACTTTTTCACTGATGCGAAATCTGCACTCAAGTTTGCTAAACATATCGGTGGGAAGCAGAAGAAGGGGCATCGGGAAGATGAAGGGACAGCGGGAGCTAACTTAAGAGACAAAGACGAATATGGGTATAGTATGGTCCATGTTCTGGCAGATTGTATCGTACAGATGGGAGACTTGCAAATTATCGAGAGAGATACTGCCAATTGTTCTGCAGCTCTTTTTCACAATATTTCAGGTTATTTAGTGTATTAGTGTATTAGTGGTTCTGTGCGGATAACCTCACCCGCAGTATTCCCGGCTACCTTGTGCAAAGCAAGGAAGTACGCCAGTGTTGCTGCACCCTCATGGGAAGGATCCCGATTGTCATGCTTTTGTTTGCATGCTCTGGTTTTTTTTAAGGGTGGTATGCTACAACCTGTTTGGGGTGTTGGAGTGGGTGGAGGGACGGGGGTAGGGTTTATGTTATTGTTTAATGCCAGTACAGGAGGTCAGCTAGGGGCGAAATTATATTACAGCTGGTTGAAGTATCACGCCGTGGATGTATACACAGCAATTGGAACAGCAAACCTGGTAGATTTCTGTTAACACCCTAAATTGCCTCACTTGGAATGCCCGTGGGCTCAATAAAGGTAGAAAATCAAGACTGGTTCATGCCTATTTATCCTGCCACAATGTAGTCATATGCATACTGCAAGAAACACACCTGAATGTAACACCCTCACAGAGACTTCGCCATAGCTGATGGGGGCATGTTTATTCTTCTGTATATTCTAATTATGCACGGGGTGGCTGTGCTGATTAAGAAGGGGCTAGACTGGAGGGAGAGGTATACACAGGGCGACCCTGAGGGCCGGTACTTCTTGGTGCAGGGACTATTATGTGGCGTTATTATGACTATTTTGGCTGTATATGGCTCCAATGTCGACACTCCAGATTTTTTAAATAACATTTGGTCCAATATTAGAACAGCAGGCTGTTCTACAGTGTTATGGGGAGGAGACTTCAATGCTATCCTAAATGATACCCTTGATAGGAGAGGAGCTGCTCGCACCTTACACCGGGCGGCTAGCGCCACCCTGGGGGCGATAGTGGCTAATAGAGATCTTATTGACATATGGCATGAAAGACATCCCCTGCAAAGGGAGGGCACCTGCATTTCTGATCATCACAGTTCATGGTCCCGTCTGGATTACTGGTTGGTATCCCGAGATGTCGCCACTTGGTCTATAAATGTTGCACACATGCCTAGATCGCTATCGGACCACTCTCTGTGCATGCTGCGGCTGGCGATCCCAAAATCTCCAAAGAGGGTTTTTGCCAGGCACCTCCCACCTCAGGCTCTCCTAGATGAAGCCTTTAAAGAAGAAAATAGGTCCGATATCACCGAATACTTTGATCTGAATACGGGCTCGGTGGATACTGAAGCCTCACTCTGGGAGGCTTTTAAAGTGGTAATCAGAGGTAAATGTATTGCCAGACATGCGGGAGTTTTAAAGGCAATAAGAGGAACCCTTGCCTCTATGGAGACCAATATCAAGGCGCTAGAGGAGGAATTCTATGCAACAGGGGACCCGGCAATTACTGGCTTGCTAAACTGTTAGACTACTCTGAAGAGGCGCAGCGGGAGGTCAAATTTCTAGGAAAATACGCAGAAGCCAGGAAGTATGGGGAGGGAGACAGACCGGGTTGTACGCTGGCCGGTATGAAAAAGGCACCCAGAGCCGCAACCTTCATTCACGAGATACACACTGAGACAGGCACAGTGATTAGAGGACAGGAGGAAATTTTGACCGCCTTTTCCGACTTCTATACACATCTCTACAAGGACACACAGGAAGACTGCCCCGAGGGTTTGCAGTCCTTTTTAGACTCAATTGCATTAGCCTGGTTCAATAACAACCACAGAAAATATATGGATCTCCCATACACTGCTGAAGACGTTGCACAGGCTATTAAGAGCTTGCCCCTTGACAGGGCCCCCAGCCCTGACGGTCTGACCACGTCTTTTTATAAAACTTACGTAGAAGCATTGGTGCCAAGGCTGCTGGAGGTATACGGGGAAGCCCTGGAAACTGGAATATTGCCCACCACTATGAGGGAAGCTGTAATAATTACTCTGCTAAAACCAGGAAAGCCAGAATCTGAGTTGTACTCTTATAGGCCACTCTCCCTGATAAATGTTGATGTCAAAATATACGCGAAACTGATTGCTAATCGATTGCAGCCATTGCTGCCCATGATTGCACTTCCTGATCAGTCAGGGTTCATTCCGGGGAGATCGACGTCACATAACCTACAAACCATTTGTTCAGTATTACACTATTTGCATCCTGACGTCCACGCCGCAGTAGTGTTTTTAGATGCTACAAAAGCTTTCTACACCCTGGAGTGGCCTTATCTGTTCGCCATCCTGGGTCGTATGGGGTTCAGCCCGCGTTTCATTAACAGTATACGGCTACTCTACGCTTCCCCCAGCGCTCGGATCAGGGTGAACGGGATAATTACTGATCCATTCCCAATATCTCAGGGCACAAGACAGGGATGCCCCCTTTTGCCATTATTGTTCGCAATAGCAATGGAACCTATCGCTGCGCGTATCCGCCAGCATCATACGGCAGGAGGTATAGGATTTAGTTCCAGATGCTTTTTGATATCGCTATATGCTGATGATGTAACTCTCTACCTTATGGACCCGGAGGACAATTTGGACCCCGTTTTGTGGGAGTTTATACGGTTCGGAGGACTGGCTGGGATATCTGTTAACTGGTCAAAATCGGTTGTTTTCCCCTTAACAGAAAGCACGCAAAGAGCCGCTTCCGAGTACCCTCTGAAGTGGGAAGTAGAAGCAGTAAAATACTTGGGAATATGGATCAGCCAGGATGTGCAGGAAATTTGGAATTTAAATTATGGTAGAGCCAAGATGTGGCTGGAGGAGAAGGTCAAAATAAGGACGAAACTTCCCCTATCTCTGACTGGTAGGTTAGCCTTAGCCAAAATGGTTATCCCACCCAAGTTTTTGTACTTGTTCACGAACGTCCCAATTCCTTTAACGTCACACTTTTTCAACACTCTCAAGTCACATCTCAGCACGCTGGCGTGTGAGCGGTTGGGCAAGCGAGGGTATCCAGGGACATGCTAACACTCCCACTGCGGCAGGGAGGCATGGGGGCTCCGGATATACGTTTATATGCGCTTAGCGCTCAGGCCCAATATTTACATTTCTGGGTTCACCCGAAACCCTTTCAGCATCATGTGGCGGTAGAGCATGACGCAGTTGAGCCCACCCCGCTTAAAGTGGCTATTTGTACCCAGCTGGCCGCCCTAAGGTGGACATAGAAACCGCAGCCACGCTGAGATGGGCGTGGGAGGAGCTGCGTAAAAGAGCGGGTGTCCCGATGTTGTATGCCCCGTCGTTATCACTGACGCAAAACCCACTGCTACCATGTGTCATAGATGGGATTGGCAAATCCCTTGTACAAAAGTTGTATCTTCATACCTCTTCTGACTAGTTTCCTGATAATACATTCAGGCCCCCTCCTTCTACAAACGGTGACCGTGATGTGTCTTTCTCTGAGCTATTCCTGTATCATAAACTCCGCACGACATGTAGAGCTCTTAGCAGTGACTTCCTGAGGGCTCCTCTGGTGCTGCCTGCTCTGGAGAATTTAGTAGGCTCCCCATCCCCCCGTAAACTGGTAACACCGATCTATAAGCACATGCAGGACTCGGCCCCCATAATCTGCCCCAAATCCCTGCAATACTGGAACGATGAACTACCCGCCCCACTGACCGAGGACCAGTGGAAATTCTGTTGGGGCAGCTCACTGAGCTGTCACCAAACTATAGGTTAAGATTAATCCATTTCAAATTTCTGCACAGTTTTTATAGAACACCTATTGGTCTCCATAGGATGGGGCTCCGTGCAGATGACAGATGCTGGTGATGTGGTTTCTCCTCTGCCACTTTTTTGCACGTGGCATGGGAGTGTCCGAAACTAACAGATTATTGGACTAAGATATTTACCTCAGTGAATCAAATAGTCGGAAGGTCCGATTTGCCATCTCCCATAATAGGACCATTGGGGTTTGTTAAAGACACTCTGCCAAGAACACGTAAATTACATGCTCTGCTATTATTATTTGCTAAAAGACAGGTGGCGTTGTGTTGGGTGGGAGAAGACTGCCATCGATTGAGGGCTGGCTCGCTGCTGCAACATTTGGGCACACTCAGCTGTCTACTTTTTGGGAGCTCATGCCGCCCACCTCCAGGCCTCGTGACATCTGGGAGCCTTTTCTGCAATGTGCACAAAATCAGAAAGATGTAGCTGAGTAGATAGACATGAATTATCATTACAATTTGGCACTATGGGATGGCGTTATTGGGAATCAGGTGGGATCCTTTAGTTCCTTACATACATTCATAAGTGGTACTTATGAACACACAGGTATAACTGACTAGACTGTATAACTGTTGCAATTTTACTGCACTGTCTTGATGTAGTACTCTTCGGGGTTTATTACACACCGTTGTTGACCCTCGAAGGAACACAACCAATGTAGGTTTTATAAAAGCTGTATGCATGGGGTACTCAACCAAATGTGTGATTGGATACTGTATATCTTTTCTTTATATTTTGTCTCATGACTACACAGATTTTTGAGTGAAGATGTAACGTCCAACTGGCTTGTTTTGTTTTTGGAATGTGTTATATGTTAACGAAAACGTTAATAAATAAATACAAAAAAAAATATTATGTTATGCTATGTTATGTCATGTTAAGAACTCCTCTACGTCCTAGAATTTGTGCTAGGAGGTAAAAGCGTGTTTTAATCCATGTAAAACGCCACGAATCAATTGGGAGACATCTTGGACCAAGAACTAGGCGAAGTGTTTTCCACCTGTCATAAACTTCCTGAATCGCATAAGCCTTTTCTTTTGACAGGGTACCACAATGACTAGAGTAAATATCCCTCTTTTAATTTACATCGCCCTTTAGTGGTGAGAAGTGTCATCAATTGAGAAGATTGGTATTTGTTAGAAATGGCGATTTCTGGTTGGCTAGGGCTTGCGCCAAAGCCAGACAGAAACCACCCCTCTAGTCAGGGCTGGGGAGTTACACGCCAAAGATAACCCCTGCTCACCCCCTTGGTAGCTTGGCACGAGCAGACAGGCTTATCCCTGAGGCAATGTGTAAAGCGTTTGCGCGCGCACCCAGCAACAACACCCAAGGCCCACCACAAAGGAAACTCCACACAAGGTATTCTATAAAAATAGCCTTTGTATTATACACAACACATTAGATAAAAACACACACTTTACAATGTGCCGACAGGCACGGGCAGAATTTACAAGGGATTATATGTACAGGGGACAGGGCCACATGGACCACTGTCCGGAATTAGCACTTTTAGAACATAACACAAATTACCAAGTATACATGTAGAACATAACCAGTAACTACTGGCGCAATAATGACCTCAGCGTCATCACACTAGCATCAGGTATAAAACCTATCCTGCATCCATCACAGGGGCATAAATCACATTATGCAATTCTCATTGGTCTAACGCCTTAGACCTAACCACCTAAGTATAACTATACTAGGGGCGCACATCGCACAGGGAAGTACATTCTCCCTACCATCAACCTAAGCAGGTAAAACAACCTTCTAGGCAGAAATAACCACATTTAGAGGTATAAGACACAGGGTGCGCAAAACATGCTATATACAATACATTTCCTAGCACCCAAAAGCACATTAGCCTGAATCGCAATAACACCTCAATCCCATTAGAGTCCAGGACGCACCAGAACCTAAACGTAGCAGCTGCCCACTACTTGCTGGGCAGCTGGGGACAAGCACAGGGCCTAAACGCTGCAGCTGGCACTAAGTGCTGCGCAGCTGGGGAAGGAAAATAAGGCAGGGCTCTCAATAGCCCCTGAAACAATAGGCCAAAACGTGGGAGCCATCTGGCTCAGAAAGTACCATGTCCCCGGGGAGCGCACGGGCGGCGAAATGGAAGGTGTCCCCAAACGCTGGAGCCCTCTCTGGGCTCTATAATAATCGTGCCGCCTCGTTGGAGCCTCGGGGCTCTAAACACAACAAAAGCACCCTAGAGCCTCTGTGGCTCTGTAAACTAATGGGGGGCAAGGTGGGAGTGGCCCGCTGCCATCTGGGGCCACTCAAACAGGGCAGAAATGCCCCCGGTAACGTTGGAGCCCTCTAGGCTCGAGAAATCATGATGCCCCCAACGGAGTCTCTCTGGACTCTGAAATAATGATGGCCCAGTTGGAGCGACGGGGCTCTCAACACAAACAGGAGGCCCCTTCGTTGGGGCAGCCCGCTGCTAGACGGGGCCGCCCAGGAAGTCGGCACCGGCACTGGCGCCTCTCTCTCGCTTCCCCCCCTGAGCCCTCACTCACCGGGCCTCGGGGCGGGAACTCTGCTTAACCGGGACTTCTGCGGGCACGACAGGCGGCGGGCGGGGCTCTCTCTCGTCCTGGGAGCCTCGCGCTGCTCCCGCACTTTACCCGGGCCCCCTCCTGGGACCCGGGACTTCTCAATGGAGCCTGCGAGGCTCCGGGACCTCGGGTTGCTGGAAGAATGGCCGCACTTCCGCTTCCGCTTCTGTCCAGCGGCCCCGCCCACAACCAGGCGGGCCGCGGACTCAGGGAGGGATTTTTAAATGCGGCTCGGGCCGCGGCGGCGATCTCTCCTTCTATGATCGCGGGGTGGGCACCCGCAATAAAACAACCATAAGCGGGGTGGGCACCCGCAAATTCAGGACATCAATAAAGGAATAAGCGGGGTGGGCACCCGCAACAGGACACCAGGCGGGGGAATCCCTACGCTGGGGATTCCCTCTAGAAAGATCGCAGCCCAGCGCTGCAGGCAGCAAAGAGAGGCGCTCGGGTAAATCAGGGAAGCGCTCTGCCATAGAAATGAAGCGCCTCTCAGCAGAGTGCAGGTACAGCGCTCACCAAGCGCTAGGGCAGCCTAGAGTCCATAAGGCTTAGTAGGGAAGCACAGCAAATAAAGTCCAAAAGGGTCCCAGAAGTCCTCCAGGTATCCAGGGGCTGGGCAGGGCCCAGGGAGGCAAGCCTTCCCCTGGGCCCCAGCAGCAGCATGCCCCTGGTAGATTCGAGTTTGGAACAAGAACATTTTGTAAGGGGACACAGCCCCTTTTTATACACCAAATCCCTTTGTTCTGGGTTCAGGGTGAGGGGGAAAACCAGTCGCAGCTGGTTGGGGAGCACCCTTGATGTGCTCAGCCCCTCACTCTATTCACTGGCAGGGCTAGGGTCATTAGACGCACCACAGGGGCCGGCGCCAGCATTGTGTGGGGGAGCCCTGTCCTATTCAGGACCCAGGTACACTCCTCCCCAGCCATCTACATGCTAACTCCCCATTCACCACTGGGTGACTCCTCCTGACTCTGGGGAATTCCCTAGTCCGTCACCTGACCTCACCAGCCAATCACCAGACACGCCACACATTTCAGACTGCACACTGAAGTGCCCACTTCTAGAAGTGGCACTTCCACACCAGGTACATGCACGCCGCACACATCAACGCGCAGCATTCACTCCCACGAGTCCGCACATACCAAACACGGGCCTGCCCACCCCACGCATCAGGAACTACCGGGACATCTACATTCCCCCATGCATTCCTATGGGAGGGCAGGCCAACCTCACAACACGCACGCACTTTACCCTGGGACACAGCGGTAAAGTGCGCAGACACCCAAAATCACTACACCAAGTTACCAATTACAAGCAAAAAGTTTCGGGGGGAACCTGCCAGAAGGGCCAAGTCCAACACAACCCCCTTCCAGCCAAAACGCAGGGCAGACCAATCACCACCGTGATGGTCTTTCCTGCTTGGGGCGATAGAACACGGACGCAGGCCCGCACTGCAGGGACACTCTCCTGTTCTACGCCCTTCTCCATCAACATGGTTCCATCTGAAAAAAAACAACCGAAAAGAACTCAGGCCCAACTAGGCTACCCCACTGGTACTACCTAGTTGTCCACGGCCAGGACCAGGCCCTAGGCCACCCAGATACCACTGGTCCTTGCCAAACCCAGAGTGGGGGGTAGTAACCCCTGGCATACAAGCCATTCTCCACTCTCCCTCTCAGTGTAGTTCCCAACTACCACTGATCCTTCAACCTAGGGTCCGCACCCTCAGGCTGACCAGAGGTCACGGGCAAGAATGCCCCACCCTACCTCTACTTCTGGGGTTCCGCACCCTCCCAGGGAAGCACCCACCAGAACACAACTCTCCCACCAGTTCAGGACCTCTCTCCACCAACTGGTCTACCACCTGGGATCCAAGTTCGCCGGCTGCACCGGGGTCAGAGGCGAGGCCGCCCTCCCTCTGCACCCCCTTCCAGAGTTCCGCACCCTCCCAACTGGAGTGGTACCCCTAGAAGGCAAACCGGCCAGGACACTGACTACAGTCGTCCTTACGTCCAGATCCGGAAACACCGGCTACTGGCTCCCCAACCGAGGGACGTACCCTTTGGTCAGATGCCTGGCGGACCAGGACTTCCTAAGGGTGACACATACCTAGCGTGTCGTGTGACAGTCTGCCTGGCGCAGAGCTCACGACCTCCTGTCCCTCTGACAGTGCGTGAAGATGCCCCAGCAACCTGGCGCAGAGCTCACGACCTCCTGTCCCTCCGACAGTGCGTGAAGATGCCCCAGCAACCTGGCGCAGAGCTCACGACCTCCTGTCCCTCCGACAGTGCGTGAAGATGCCCCAGGACAGAAGTGGCGTCACCATGGTCACTCATTGGTGGCTCAGCCCATCTGGCCGGCCCCCCGACCTACTGGTTCCCACTGGGGACCTCTCCCCCTCTCACCCCTCACAACTGTACCCCACCTGCTATCAGGGGGGTATCACCTCACAATTGCCCGGAGAACCAGGACTTCCTGGGAGTACATATACGCTCCCGAGGGTGACACATACCTAGCGTGTCGTGTGACAGTCTGCCTGGCGCAGAGCTCACGACCTCCTGTCCCTCTGACAGTGCGTGAAGATGCCCCAGGACAGAAGTGGCGTCACCATGGTCACTCATTGGTGGCCCAGCCCTTCTGGCCGGCCCCTGACCCACTGGCTCCCACTGGGGACTCTTCCCCCTCTCACCCCTCAAAACTGAACCTCTGCACCCTCCACCTAGGAGTGGCACTGTTCGACACCAAAACTGATGGAGGCCTGACTACAGACACTCCCAGCTTACCTCAAACAGGAAGAACCACCTCGAAGAACAGTACAACAGGACAGACTAGGCTCCCTACCTGGTGTTCCCTCCTGGAACCAACCAGTCCTGGAGACTGAGGTTGGGGTTGGGAATACAACCCAGGGTCACGCCCTCAACCAGTTCAGGCGTGAGACCACTCAACCTCTTCACAAATAGGGGTACCTAGCTGGGCTACTCTAAACCATCTCCGCCGCAACGGTTTGTGGAGATACCTGCACCATTCTTCTAGGGTTACTCCCAAAAACAAGCTCAAAATAATTTACACACACCATTCATCCACACTCACACACCCCCCAGACTAGTAAGACAGTTTCTACCGCCCCTGATTTCTCAACCTGACCACCACGTGACACAGGTACTATCACTCTGGGAACTGGGAATGGGACATTCACATTCATCCAGCGCATTACACATTCATCTCCAAACCCCTCCCAAGACTGGTAAGACAGTTTCTACCGCCCCTGATTTCTCAACCTGACCACCACGTGACACAGGTACCACTACCCCGGGAACTGGGAATGGGAATACATGCACTGGACACACATCTGCTGCCACCACTGGATCCCACCCTCTGGTGAATCCAGAAAACACAAAGCACTAAGGGGGATGATCTACCCTCCCGAGCTAGGGACACCTAACTCACAGTGCACAAAAACACATTTCCAAAGAAATGACAATTAAGAACAATAATCCCTATACCATGTGATTTATCTAAATGCAGAGTTTTGTAGTGCGGCCAGTTGCTGCTGCGGTACAGCGCAAACGCAAGTCCAAATCCCACCGCTGATCACCAATGTTAGAAATGGCGATTTCTGGTTGGCTAGGGCTTGCGCCAAAGCCAGACAGAAACCACCCCTCTAGTCAGGGCTGGGGAGTTACACGCCAAAGATAACCCCTGCTCACCCCCTTGGTAGCTTGGCACGAGCAGACAGGCTTATCCCTGAGGCAATGTGTAAAGCGTTTGCGCGCGCACCCAGCAACAACACCCAAGGCCCACCACAAAGGAAACTCCACACAAGGTATTCTATAAAAATAGCCTTTGTATTATACACAACACATTAGATAAAAACACACACTTTACAATGTGCCGACAGGCACGGGCAGAATTTACAAGGGATTATATGTACAGGGGACAGGGCCACATGGACCACTGTCCGGAATTAGCACTTTTAGAACATAACACAAATTACCAAGTATACATGTAGAACATAACCAGTAACTACTGGCGCAATAATGACCTCAGCGTCATCACACTAGCATCAGGTATAAAACCTATCCTGCATCCATCACAGGGGCATAAATCACATTATGCAATTCTCATTGGTCTAACGCCTTAGACCTAACCACCTAAGTATAACTATACTAGGGGCGCACATCGCACAGGGAAGTACATTCTCCCTACCATCAACCTAAGCAGGTAAAACAACCTTCTAGGCAGAAATAACCACATTTAGAGGTATAAGACACAGGGTGCGCAAAACATGCTATATACAATACATTTCCTAGCACCCAAAAGCACATTAGCCTGAATCGCAATAACACCTCAATCCCATTAGAGTCCAGGACGCACCAGAACCTAAACGTAGCAGCTGCCCACTACTTGCTGGGCAGCTGGGGACAAGCACAGGGCCTAAACGCTGCAGCTGGCACTAAGTGCTGCGCAGCTGGGGAAGGAAAATAAGGCAGGGCTCTCAATAGCCCCTGAAACAATAGGCCAAAACGTGGGAGCCATCTGGCTCAGAAAGTACCATGTCCCCGGGGAGCGCACGGGCGGCGAAATGGAAGGTGTCCCCAAACGCTGGAGCCCTCTCTGGGCTCTATAATAATCGTGCCGCCTCGTTGGAGCCTCGGGGCTCTAAACACAACAAAAGCACCCTAGAGCCTCTGTGGCTCTGTAAACTAATGGGGGGCAAGGTGGGAGTGGCCCGCTGCCATCTGGGGCCACTCAAACAGGGCAGAAATGCCCCCGGTAACGTTGGAGCCCTCTAGGCTCGAGAAATCATGATGCCCCCAACGGAGTCTCTCTGGACTCTGAAATAATGATGGCCCAGTTGGAGCGACGGGGCTCTCAACACAAACAGGAGGCCCCTTCGTTGGGGCAGCCCGCTGCTAGACGGGGCCGCCCAGGAAGTCGGCACCGGCACTGGCGCCTCTCTCTCGCTTCCCCCCCTGAGCCCTCACTCACCGGGCCTCGGGGCGGGAACTCTGCTTAACCGGGACTTCTGCGGGCACGACAGGCGGCGGGCGGGGCTCTCTCTCGTCCTGGGAGCCTCGCGCTGCTCCCGCACTTTACCCGGGCCCCCTCCTGGGACCCGGGACTTCTCAATGGAGCCTGCGAGGCTCCGGGACCTCGGGTTGCTGGAAGAATGGCCGCACTTCCGCTTCCGCTTCTGTCCAGCGGCCCCGCCCACAACCAGGCGGGCCGCGGACTCAGGGAGGGATTTTTAAATGCGGCTCGGGCCGCGGCGGCGATCTCTCCTTCTATGATCGCGGGGTGGGCACCCGCAATAAAACAACCATAAGCGGGGTGGGCACCCGCAAATTCAGGACATCAATAAAGGAATAAGCGGGGTGGGCACCCGCAACAGGACACCAGGCGGGGGAATCCCTACGCTGGGGATTCCCTCTAGAAAGATCGCAGCCCAGCGCTGCAGGCAGCAAAGAGAGGCGCTCGGGTAAATCAGGGAAGCGCTCTGCCATAGAAATGAAGCGCCTCTCAGCAGAGTGCAGGTACAGCGCTCACCAAGCGCTAGGGCAGCCTAGAGTCCATAAGGCTTAGTAGGGAAGCACAGCAAATAAAGTCCAAAAGGGTCCCAGAAGTCCTCCAGGTATCCAGGGGCTGGGCAGGGCCCAGGGAGGCAAGCCTTCCCCTGGGCCCCAGCAGCAGCATGCCCCTGGTAGATTCGAGTTTGGAACAAGAACATTTTGTAAGGGGACACAGCCCCTTTTTATACACCAAATCCCTTTGTTCTGGGTTCAGGGTGAGGGGGAAAACCAGTCGCAGCTGGTTGGGGAGCACCCTTGATGTGCTCAGCCCCTCACTCTATTCACTGGCAGGGCTAGGGTCATTAGACGCACCACAGGGGCCGGCGCCAGCATTGTGTGGGGGAGCCCTGTCCTATTCAGGACCCAGGTACACTCCTCCCCAGCCATCTACATGCTAACTCCCCATTCACCACTGGGTGACTCCTCCTGACTCTGGGGAATTCCCTAGTCCGTCACCTGACCTCACCAGCCAATCACCAGACACGCCACACATTTCAGACTGCACACTGAAGTGCCCACTTCTAGAAGTGGCACTTCCACACCAGGTACATGCACGCCGCACACATCAACGCGCAGCATTCACTCCCACGAGTCCGCACATACCAAACACGGGCCTGCCCACCCCACGCATCAGGAACTACCGGGACATCTACATTCCCCCATGCATTCCTATGGGAGGGCAGGCCAACCTCACAACACGCACGCACTTTACCCTGGGACACAGCGGTAAAGTGCGCAGACACCCAAAATCACTACACCAAGTTACCAATTACAAGCAAAAAGTTTCGGGGGGAACCTGCCAGAAGGGCCAAGTCCAACAGTATTTGAATAATTTTCACGGTTCACAAAGTGAGCCTGACGACCAGATCATCTCTATACCTTGACATTGGCGGTTCATTTTATTGACCTTTGTTTGTCCGTGTTTTCCAATGAATAAATAACATGCACGCTGGGTTTTCTGCTGATAGGATTATCATGGTTTTGTCAATAGTGACGGTGGAACGAAAAAACATCATTTGCAGTAAAGCTTTCAACGTTCCAAATGGCACTTATTTTTTCACTGGCCCACTGTCAATAAAAGGAGTGCGCCCATAAACATGTAAGATGCAATGCAGAATGTTTATTCATTTATCGTGCTTTTGTAAATGCTTTCTGGCTACAAACAGATACCACCTAACAAAGCGGACCAGCTAAGGATGGGAGGGCAAAATGAGGTGAAGACGGCACAGAAAAATGAGAGGAAAGCGGAAAAATGGAGTGACATTTTTTAATAGATGGGAGGACAAATTGATTGGCCGAGGAGACGCTGAAAAGATCTGGGGGCATATTATCAAGGTTCGGTGATAAATATTGCAAAGCGCGCTTAGCGCTTCCATATTTATCGACGTCTAGCTCTGAAATTTATCGGCCGGTTAGCGTGTTATCACCAACGCGCATCTCCGAGGCGATTAAAATTCCAGAGACAGTGGGGATATTGCCGTTGTCCATGATGGAAAACGGCGATATCCTAGATGATAGGGCCTGTGGTTCTAGCCACACAATCCACCCTCATGTTAAGTATGCCTTAGTCAGGAATTTAACAGACGTTAAATTCCTGCGTTAAGGCATACTTAACGTAATTTTAAATATCGCTAACCCTCCTTGTCAACATGACGAAGCTGGGTTAGCGATATTTTCCCAAGAGAGTCTTGTCAGGCACACCTCCTTTGCATCTCATTAGCGATGCGATGGGAGGTGTGCTGACAAGGGGCACTATTGCCAGTAAGCTGTTGCTAACAGCTGTTAGCGACAGCTTGCTGATAGGGCAATAATAATATCGTCGCTTTAGCGGCAAAAAGTGCCGCTAACGCGGCGATATTGCCCTTGATGATATGCCCCCAAGGGAGTTGGAAGATTCTTCTGTAACTGAAGCAAGTTCGACTCCGCTTTCAAGGCAAAGTTTCACAAGATGGGAGCTCTCACTGTGGGAATGCTTCCTTAATATATTCCCCTCTGGATAAAGAGCATTCATCGCTTTCTCTCGTGGGAAGATCTTGGGGGCATATCAACAAGCGGCAGCGATAATTATCGCTGGCCGCTGTTAGCGTGAGGAAATTTATCGCCGGCTATCGCAGATAATTATCGCCATGCTAGCGCTGTATTACCAATGCATAGCGCAATGGCGGTAATTATTCCTGTGATAGCGATGTTCCATGGAAAACTGCGTTATCCTTGTTGATAGGGCTGGATGGTCTCAGCCCTATAATCCACCGCCCATTGACTAACATTGTTTAGTCAAAGGAAAAGCAGGCGTAAGGAAAGTAGCAATAACCAAGGTTAGCGCTAATTTTCTTATCGCTATGTTTGTTAGCGTGCCCATTGATAATTGGAGAAATGTCGGTTAGCGACATTTCTCCAGTTTTTTTGGGACGGAACGCCCACTCTGCGTCTCATTAGAGATGCAAATGTGGGCGTTACGGGAAAGGGCGCTAAGGCAAGGATTCACGCGATAGCATGACCTTGCTGATAAAGCGATAAAATTATCGCCGCTTTTCGTCCGAAAACGGACGCAAAAGCGGCAATAATTTTTTATCGTCGCCTTGTTGATATGCCCCTTGACATCCTCATGTTCCTGGACATTACATGGAAAAGTACGGGCGTAGGTTTGCACCTACTCCTCAGCGTAATTTTAAGCTTTTTTTCATTTCACAAACATTCCCAGAAGTACACCTGTAAAGCTGCGCCAGGTGCAGGCCCCAAGACATACTTCTGGGAATGTCATGTGATATTTTTAGGCAGCTCCTATTTATTTTTACAAGTGAAGAAGGGTCTTCCTTTAGACCACCAATAGATGTTGAGGGTGATCCGTTCTCTTTCCCATGGTGGAAGAAGCTTTACGCCTGCCCTGTATTGGAGTAAATCTCAGATGAGTTACAGGGTCAGATTAAAGTTTTAGAATAGCCATCAACATACATGTTCATGCATGTCTCCAAAAATCGAAACCATGCCTAAGAATGTCCCCTTACCACCCATAGAAGGGTATTTGCAAGTGCGAATTTCTCTTCGCTCATGGAGGAGCACTTGTAAAACCATTTAATTCCGTCAGGAATCCCTGTGTGAATTCTTGGCTGACGTGAAAAAAAAGGTAAATTTGGGTGTAAGCGTACGATTCTGCCCTATTTTGTCCTCTCCTCTTTTTTCTTTAAGTAATACTAATATGAGTTGTTGTGCTCCTTGTGGATCACTCAGAGTGTAAATTGATAGATAAAAAATAACTCTGATGATGTAAGGAAGGCTCATAGCCAAAAGAATAGGAGGGTGTGGTAATTGTCCCCACAGATTATTTCAAATGTTCCAAGAGGGAGTGGCATTAAAACATTTAGTGCATTTTTCGGTATTTTCAAGTTATATTCTGTTTTTTATTTCAGCAGTGCCATTAATCCTGTGAAAAACAATCATAAACATTGCTGTCGTTCCAATTTTGAAAACAAAGATGCAGAAAAAGATATTTCAAAGGAGTTTGGGGGTTAAAGATATAATTAGCATATTTGTGTGAAACCTACTGGTTCCAACTTCTAAAAAAAATAAATTATTTAAAATGGTTTCTGCGCATCCTGCAAAGACCTTTGTCTACCATGCTGACCACGTGTCCTAAAATCAGCTACAATTTTAGTAGGATGTTTTAGTGGGCCAAATACGTGAGTCCAATTGGAATGTGGAAACTTCGCACTCCTTGGTGTGTTTGTGTAATCAAATTTGATCTTGGTTCATGAGGATAATGGGCGCAGAGTTGGTAACCCTTCTGAGCACGAGGTTGATTATTCATCCTGCCAAAATCTGTGTTATGTTCTTCTGCCTCCTCAGCCAGACATCCTCCACATAGACCTGCAGCAGCCATCCCTCTCTTCAGCAAATTTAAGGCTAATTAATGGCACGAGAAGTGCCGGAGATAATATCAGTGTGCAAGTGCCTAGAGTCCGCGACACCAGACGCCGGTAGGCAGAGGGCGAGCACGGGAGCATCAGTTGGCTGGCCCTAAGCATGTGCCCCTGATCATTCCCGCAGAAGCGGCCCGGCCAGTGCTGGGTGCGGCTTGTGGGAGGCTCTGGCTGCCGCGCACGTCTGAGTCTGGGGGGTACTTCCACCTAGTCTCCTCCCTCCTACTTTCAGTCTCCATGGCGGCAGCAGACGATGACAGTGGGTGGCAAACCGAGTGAGCAGTTGGAGGAAGAGGCTTAAGTAGAAAAGGAAGAACAAGAAGATAACAGCATCAAGAGTGCCAAAGAGCATCTAGAGCTCCAAATAAAAGATCCAAGGAGTGAGGCGCCACAATGCGATCGGTTAAAAATAGAGCAGCGCAGGGTCAGTGAAAAAAGTGCCAAAATAAGAGCTCAAGACAAGACTCCATCATGCTGGATTCTTCTTCTGATTCAGTGATACTTCTGGACATTTCAAAGGAGAAGATTTCTCCTCAGCATGCCGTGCCTGTAAAAAGAGCAAGAATATCTAAAAATAAGATAAAAGAGGGGTACAAGATAACTGACTTCTCAATAACAAATGTAAGAGTTAACGTAAAAAAAGCCAGCACAAGTAACATCAGTCTCGCATCACAGATAGTAGTAACAAATCAAGGAGAGCCTGCATCGCACTCGCAACCGGACTATGAAACAGCAGAGGAGTAACAATAAGAAAGTGACGATGTTCTTACGAGGGTCAGACAGGACCGAGTAAGTCATGAGGACTCGGAAAAACCCTGTCAAAACAAACATGACAAATACATTCTTAACTGAAGTACAGGTTCATAATCAAATTTCATGTGACTCTCTTTTTTCGTTAAACTCCTGTACCCCTCACAGGTTCACAAAGTCTTGACCATCCAAGGACTTCCTCGATAACCTCGAATGGAGCAGTTGTAACAGTTAAGAGCACAAAAGCAATGGCGTCAGATGGCAGCAAGGTAGGGGGTATCTGCAATATGGACAAAAAGACATCATTCAATAATAAAACTGCCATATCAAAACATGCTAGGGAAAGTGAAAATATTTTTGCTCTCCCCAGAGTCCCAACATTCATCGCCAAATAGTGAATATTCACTCAAAATTAAGATGTAGGGGACAGAGTTCCATCAAGCACATGTGGTGTCTTATTATCGGCTCTGGATTCAATCTCGTCAGAAATCTCCCACCAAGCAGCTAAACACAACCACCAAGTGGACCTTTTGAATATCATGGCTACCTACATTGTAGGAATAGACAAAAGTCACAGTTACTCAACGATCCTATTATGAGAGCCCAGCAGTACAAGTACACGCAGCAAATCAATTGTAACAGTTTACCGCAAGGAGAGAACCCGGAAAGTTTAACATCAATTGTGACGGGTATATTGAGGGCAATAGGAGCACAAACATCAAGGTCAGATACAAGCCAAGACTTCAACAAATCCGAGGAGAGTACTCAAAAAAATATTAAACCCCCAGTAGAGAAACCCCAAATAAAGGAGAGCGGTTCTTCAACCAACCAAACCTCTACCGTGGAAATTCCACAGTCAACAGAAACACAAGATAACCCCCTTGACAATCAAGACAAAAAGACCCATGCTTCATCAAATCAGTCATCTTGTGGGGACAATCCTCAAGCAACAGAAATATTAGCCAACGCTTTGGACAGTCAAGCCAAACGACCAGTCTGCAGAAAAATAGAGGAAGTGGAAATGTTGGTAAAAGTAGAATAAAAAGCCGGGGGGTCAAAAAAAAGGAAAAAAAGAGAGCAAGAAAAATGAGTAACAAACGGAAATCAGTGCAGCAAATGAAAATATGGCAATTATTCTCCCAACACAAAAATTAAAGGCCTTCTAGTCAGGAGAACGTACATAAGGAGGATTTAGATCCAGTAAGCAAGCAGCTCGGAAGCCCAAAAATTGTTCCTAAAAGGAAAGAGATCAAAATAATCCCACTTGACTCGAATAAAGATATAGTTTCTCAGAGTGGGTCTATAGTCCACTACGATCTTGTTCCCAACAAACAAATATCAAAGGCACCTATGGCAGTGGATCCTCTACGCCACAATTTGGTAGGAGAAAATAATCTGTGGCAGATGTACGAAGAAATTCATCAAACAGGGAAGTTATATTTGAGGCACAGAAACAGAGTTGCTTCCACAAACAAGGTGATGGAATATGGACACTGCAAAAACAAAATAAAAATTGGGTCTTGGAAGACCACATATCGCAAAATGTCAGTCAGCTATCTCAAAAGACTGACCCAGAACAAAGGTTCACAACAAAGGGAAACCATTCAAATAAGTTAGTGTTTCTTCCCAATAACATCTCAAAAGGGAACTTTAAAGCGAATAAGGGACATAGCACATATTGAATCTACCAACTTGTCATCAGTTGAATTTAAAGTTCACCCATTGCTGACTAACAGACAGGCTACAGTAACAAGCTGGTCCTCACCAGAAATAGTAGATCAGATCATGATTTATCAGCATAAGTTCAAGTCCTGGGGGATTGAGCTACAAAGAATTGAGGTAACCATGCTACCCAGGGCCTCTTGTTCCTATAAAACAAAGAGGAGGATGGATCTTAAGGGGTGCTATTGGGGCAGGAACCAACCAATAAGAGTACGAGAACCTAAAAATCACTAAGCTCTTAAGCATGAGTACCCAAGGAGTAAATGTACAAGGTAACAACAAGATCAATTGGGGAGCAGACGACAAATGGACAGCACCACTAAAACTCCACGCCCACATGCAATCATGACAAAACGTGTAAAAACCCACAAGAAAGTCTTAAAACACTTAGCATCTGCTCCTGGAACACCCATAGGTTAAAAAACCTACTAGAAAACAACAAAGCAATGGATTTCCTCTTAAAATATGATATAATTTTAACGCAAGAAGCGTGGAGTCTTTAACCCCTGCCAATCTTAGGTTATACGGATTTCCGGGGAAATCAGCAAGATTTGGCCATCCAAAGGGGGGTTTGACTACGTATAAATTGGATAATCAAAAGACTAACATGACAACGAAAATAATAAATTTAATAAATGTCTATATCCATCAAAGAAGAGTCCAAGAAGGGTGACTAAAGAGGCGCACATGAATACCCTGATTAAATTGATAAAAACAATGCGGAAGCACAGTTCATCATCACAGGTGACTTCAACACAAATGTATGCAAAAACGTCAGAAACCTTCATCAAATGGGTAACAGATTTAGAAGTCAGCTAGAATCTCTAGGTTTAAAACATTTGAATGGAAACACCACAGAGGACTCTCCGGCATCAATCACTTTTCTAAGCAGGAACTAGAGTGCAACTATCGACTCTGTTTGTGAGCGAAAATTTAAGGCCTCAGAGGCAGACATTCCAAATTATTCAACGCATGGAGAGTGATAATTTCCCACAATCAATACAATTGGAACAAAGTTTTGCCTGTCTGATGGCACCAAACGACTTAATCACCACTCCCTTCATATGTAATCTAAAAAGTCTGAGATGGAGAGGAAAAGGGATAGAGAAAGTAATGGCTGAAGTATATCTTCTAGCAAGAAACAAAAGAAGAAATCGAGAAGGGAACTGATATGCAAGAAAATCGACAATCAGTCAACAAAGAAAGTCTAAAGGCTTGGGTCTCCGTATTGGTCGTCTTATTGGACTAATTCCCACATAAAGGAAAGCAAGCGCACCACATCTCACACAGGAAGTACATACCGGCAAACAGACACCAACCCTGGAACTGCATGAAACTGGAAAAGCAAAAACGCCAAATTCTGTGAGAAATTAGAATAGTCACAAAGCAGTTAAGATGCGGAGGAACACCGAACAAACGTAAACTTAAGAGCTCAATATAAGAAAAGCTACCACGAAGCTAAAATAAATCACCACACGTTTATTTGGAACAGACTGCTAGTGGCAAGTAAACAACCGGATGGGAAAGAATTTTGTCAAGTGATAAACGTTCTGACACATGGAAATTACTGACATCATACCGTAGGTATCAACGCAGGCACGTGGGTGGCCCACTTGCAAGCGATGTACAAAGAACCAGAGTTCAAAGTAAAAACAGACAGTTGTGATATTCTACATGAAAAGAGAAGGGGCTTGTCAACAGCCACGCCGAGAGCTCCAGGTACTCAATAAAAAAAGATTAGGAATAAACGGAAAACAACCTTTACAACGCAGTCATTACATCGCACTACCTTTACATCGCATGTCATTACAATGCAGCCATTATATCGCATGTCACTACAACACATGTCATTACAACGCATGTCACTACAATGCAGGCATTACATCGCAAGTCATTACAATGCATACCATTACAATGCATAGTACCCTTACATTATCCGATATTTACCCTACTGTTGCACTCACTGGAGTTAGAATAGTAATTTTTACCCCCACACTATCCAACACTTACTCTACTGTTGCACTCACTGGAGTTAGAATAGTTATTATTACACCTACACTATCCAACACTTACCTTAAATGCGATGTAATGGTATGCGTTGTAATGGTATGTGTTGTAATGGTATAATGCAATGTAATGGGATGGAATGGAATGCGTTGTAAAGGTAGTTTCTAAAAATGCGATGTAATCGCATGCGATGTAAAAGAATGTGTTGTAAAGGATCTTGTGATGTAAAAACTGCGTTGTAAAGGCATGCGTTGTAAATGTATGTGTTGTAACATCATACATTCTGAATAAACATCAAAGCAAAAATATCCTTGAACTTACAGATACAGACTAATTAACAAAAATCATAAGGAAATTAAAAACAGAAGGTGCAGTAGGCTCTAATGATATACCAAATGCTCTCTTTAAGGGAGAGCCTGCTTTCCGCCTCACGAAGGGAGCACGGTCAGCGGTCTAGTTTCGGGGGAAGTGTGCCTACTTATTGTGCATGCCAGAATGGACGCGCAGCGGTGAGGGCAGATTGTGGCAGAATCTGCCAAGACCCGCTTGTTTGGTGGTACGGTGACTCTCTTCCTGAACTATTGCACTCATACTTTGGTTTGTATTTACTGTTTTTAAAAACAAAAATAACTTCTTTTAGTCATCCTCACTGTTTTTATATTTCCTTTATCCCATTTAGTCTCTTGTACTTCTTAGTGGGGTGAAAGTGTTTTGACTTACTTTCGCGGGTACCTGTGCTCTGTTGTCCTCCTTCCCGCCCAGGTCCGACGCGGCAGCTAGTGCCGTTGAGCGTTGGGCGTGGAAGGTCAAGCCAAGTACTTCTGCCTCATGAAGGGAGCATGGTCAATGGTCTAGTCTGGGGGAAGTGTGCCTACTTATTGCGCATGCCAGAACGGACGCGCAGCGGGCGCACGTAGCGGGCGCACCACTGGCGTGCCAAAGGCATGCCAAAGGCAAGCCCGTCTGTGCCCGTCCGTGACCAGACGGGACCCGGGACCAGAACCCCTGCCCGAACAAGATCAGCCTGCAGGTATAGCGCCAAACAGCTATATGTACTATGCCCCCGAGAGACAGGACAGGACAGAGACGAGCTCGAAAATTAGGGAGGTCGGTCAGAAGCTTAGTTTTTCTTTAATTAACTGCAGATATCTAAGGAAACATAAACATGAAATTCATGACTACTTGTTAGATGACCAGGTGGATGTGCTATTCCTCACAGAAACCTGGCTAAATGAGGACTCGGCTCCAGATATTCTTGAAGCCCTTCCACATAACTATGGAATTATTAGAGAGGACCGGCCGACAGGGGAGGAGGGAATGCTATTATTCACAGGCTATCTATTCAGTGCACCTTAGAGCCCACCGACATTGAGGATAGTGAAGCAGGCTTTTTCTCTATTATGGCATCCTCTAATTACATTATAAAGGGGTATTTGATTTATCGGCCTCCTGGGCCCCACGCACGGTTTGCATCCAGCATTACTGAGCAAATAATGCAACCCGCACTGCATTATGAGAAAATGCTGTTGCTTGGGGATCTGAACTTACATCTTGACGATTTGTCAGACACTGGTGCGCAGGAGATCTGCCAGGAACTGGCTAATCTTCAACTGACACTTAAATCAGCACTTCCTACTCACCAACTTGGCCACCTATTAGATCCGATTTTTGCTAACTGGGGCACCTTACAAATTGAATCCCAGGTCCCTGTCTCGTGGTCTGATAATTTTTTGGTTCCTTTTAGTGTCACGCTGCCTCAGTCTCATGTATCGACAAAGACGGGCATTAAGACACAGCAGAGGAAATGGGCTAAGCTTTCGCTGTCTAGTTTTAATTTGGCCTTACAACAGGGCGGGCCATCTGGCGGCACAGATATCAATTCTGCCTGCGACGAACTTGACAAACGAATCGTAGAGGCATTAGATAGCAACGCTCCTTGGTCCTCAAGAGCGTCTGGTAGACAGTTAAAAATCGCCCCATGGTTCGGTAGTGAGATTAGAATAGCTAAATCAGCTTGTAAGTGCCTTGAAAGAGCGTGGAGGAGACATTTCTCAGGGCTTAGGAAAACTGAATATAAATCAAGTCTTAAAAAATATCACTCTCTCATCAGGAAAGCGCGGGCCACCTATTATATATATAGGATTGGGACAGCCGAAAACTCTTCGAAGGAGCTTTTCACTATCTTTAAAGAGATCTCCTCACTAGCAAGAGTAACAGCGCCTGACACCAGCTCAGCTGACTCCTGCAATCTGGAGGCAGACTTCTTTGCAGAGAAGGTGGGAAAGATCTACTATACCTTCCCTGACACAGCACAAAACGGGTGCGTGGATAGTGAGGGGACACCCAATATAGCAGAGGCGGAATGCCTCTGAATTTGCAGTCCCCACAGGTGACCTACTTAAAGATGTAGCCTTAAGCATCAAGTCAGGTTCACCTACAGATCCGGCTACCCCATAGGTTTTAAGAGGGAGTCTAGATGTACCAGAGCCTTATATTAGACACCTTCTTGAGCCCTCGTTTACCTCTGGAACAGTCCCTAATAGATGGAAAGAGGCGATCATCATCCCCTTAAAAAGAAACCGAATGTTAGCGTGAGACAACTGGAAAATTTACACCCCATCTCACTGCTGCCATACTTCGCCAAAATAGCAGAGAAGGTGGTTAACACCCAATTGACAGCTCACATCAATAAACATAACCTACTTCATCCCACTCAATCGGGTTACCGTGCTACATACTCTACTGAATCGGCACTGCTCTTATCTACAGAAATCATCCGTAAACATGTAGATGAGGGACAGATGGTTGCTTTAGTCCTATTAGACCTCAGTGCCGCATTCGACACTGTTGCCCATCATACGCTACTTCAGCGCCTCAGGAAAGGAGGTAAGGCTCGTCGAGCCATGGAATGGTTAAGGACCTTCTTACATGACCGTAGCTTTCAGGTGTCGCAGGAACCTTTCTACTCTAAAAGCATCAAGCTGGACCAAGGGGTCCCACAGGGCTCCATACTTAGCCCCACCCTCTTTAATCTCTACATCACCCCCCTGGCAGAGATTATAGGGAAATTTGGCATCAGTGTTGTGTCATACGCTGATGACACACAACTGGTGGTGACCCTAACTCAAGATTATGATAAGGCAGCCATCAATTTCTCAACATGCCTTCAAGAACTGGTGTCGTGGATGGCCTATAACTGCCTTTAACTTAATGGCAATAAAACAGAGGAAGCTAGTGATAGGCAAGCACCCTCGATCTGGTCCTCAGCATGGTGGCCTTAGACATTGGGACCGACTCCCCCCTAGCGGTCAGGTAAAGAACCTGGGGATGTGGTTGGATACCAAACTATCCTTTGAAACTCATTCCAGGCGGGTGGCGGGAAGTTGTTTCGGGGTTCTGCGAGGACTCCGGAAGACCTTAGATGTACTCCCTGTCACAACGAGGAAAACGATGGTCCACGCGCAGGTGACATCACGTCTGGACTATGGAAATGTCCTCTACCTAGGAGTTAATATCAAATGTGTACAGAGACTCCAATGCATTCAGAATGCTGCGGCTCGTCTCGTTTTAATGCTTCCTAGGAGAGCTTCATCCAACATGGCCCTGGCTTCCCTTCACTGGGTCCCGGTAAGGGAACAAATTCTATTTAAGGATTTGTGTGCTAGCCACTGCATCCTACAGAGGAAGGGGCCCACCTATCTGCATGAACTAGCTACCCCGTATGCTCCTACCCGTCGATTGAGATCAAGTGGGACGGAGCAGGTTAGCATTCCGATTATCAGAAGAGCTAGGATAGGAGGTCGCTCCTTCCGCTTTCTAGCTGCCACGCATTGGAATAAACTCCCCATAGGGCTCCGGCTGGAGTCTTCTGAGACAATTTTTGGGAGAAAGCTTAAGACCTGGCTTTTTCCATCCGTAAGTCCTCCCGTCTAATTCTTCCTTGCTTTCACCTCATTGCCCGGAACTTGGTCTTTTTTGCCGCAGTGCGGGGACACACTAGCTAGTGTAGCCATGAGCTTTATACATTTGTTTATTATTATTATTACTGGGCAGATTATTTTACACCACTTTTAAAGGAGTTGTTTCTGACAAATAGAATCCCAGAATCATGGAATGAAGCATTTTCAACCAATCTTTAAAGGTCGAAATCCATCACCGCCCAGCAACTACAGATTTATCGCATTAATAGATGTTGAAGCTAAGCTATGCTCTACCTGTCTGCTAGAACATCTCCAAACATGGTCAGACACACGAAACGGATACCTTGGTCACAAACTGGGTTCAGGTTAGGGGCAGGCACACTAACTAATCTTTCAGCTCTAACGTTACTAACCGAATATGCCAAACAACAGAACAAGAGGATGTTTGCTTGCTTTGTGGACCTAAAGTCAGCTTTTGATTGTGTGCCCCGAAAACACTTATGGAGAAAACCAGCAACGTGGGGCATTCCAAACACCTTACTGAACGCCATCAAATAACTGTACACTGATACCTCGACTCAGGTGAAAATAGTTGATGGCAGTTGTGTAACAAAGAAAATAGGCACCCACAATGGATTAAAACAGGGGTGAGTGTTAGCCCCAAGCCTCTTTAAGTTGCATTTATCTGATCTTGAAGAAGCACTTACTGAAGCAAATAGCCATCCACCAACGTTAGCCTATGAGGAAATCAGGTACCTGCAGTATGGTTACAACATAGTGCTTTTCAGCCAAACCCCAATTGGGCTTCAATGCAGCATGAGCACACTAGCTAAGTATATGGATCGGCACGGGTTAGAATTAAGTTTATGTAAAACAAAGGTAGTGCGGTTAGTGGATGTCAAATGCAAAAAACGTGTGGTTTTGGACGGAAAAAAAGTCGAAGTCGTTGCCTCATGCAAATATCTGGGGTTTAAAATTGAGAGAAAACTGAGTTATAAGGATCAGCTTCTAGCAATGAGGGTTAAAGCACAAAATCTTACATACGGCTTCAATTAATTAAATTAAGCTGTCCATCTTACAGCCACCTATCATCCGTTATGTCAGCACAGTTAATGTCTTCTGTCACATATGGTAGCGAAATTAACATCCAAACAAAGGTTTATAAAAACCTCTTCCTCATTCAGTAGGCAGCATCACCGGCTCAAGTCCGACTAGAGTTGGGTTTGACCAATCAAATATTCCGGAGTGAAGTGCTTTTATTAAACTATGTGGAAGGCTTAGAGCAGCCACAACCGACTCTATTGAGAATCTGTGCTGGAAAGAAATAGAAGCTCAAAGAGAAAACCAAATACAAGGTTCACGGGGCTGTTACTTAGCACAGGTTATTGAGGGTCTTTGCGCTCAAGAAATTTGGAACTCATGCATGGGGAAACAGGCCCTTAGCAAAGCATTAAATCTGTCAACAAAACTCCTGTCTAACATGACAGATGAAAACAGCTTATTACGAAGACGTCATGCCTGGACGGTGATTAATTCATATGGCACCAGGAAACCTCAGGTTTATTTAGCTGCACATTGCTCAACAATTTAAAAAAAACAATTCATGAATTTATGCTTTGGTATGTGGGAAACAAAGGATTTGATCCCCTCCTGGAAAGACCAGCACCAAAATCAAGACTGCAGACTGTGCAATTACAAACATAAATCCCTATTACATATTCTCTGTGCATGTCTGAAGTTATTAAAAGAAAGATACTTTTGAAAGAAATATTCATTAATATGAACATACAAACATGCAGAGAAGCTGTAACCACCTGGTTAGGTGGGTCTTCAATTTCTCTGGTCTGCAGGGAGTTTAAATTTATAAATTTGTATCTAAAGGAATTAGGAAAAGTTGCAGAAGAAAATCAAACAATCTAATATACAGTTTTATGATGACGATGGTCTTTACGATGAGGACGATGTTAGGGTTGCAGCACTTTATGGACAATATAATCGGGTCTTGATTTTATTAATTGTGAAACAATGAACGAAAATGTTTCTTCTTTTTACTAACTCTTTTTATAGGACGCTTTAAGTAATTTTAATGAAATTATACAGTGTAGACCGAACATTTGAATAAACTTGACTTGACTTGACTGTGAGTAATCTGAATCTTAGAGGATTCTCCGCATCCAATTTTTAAAGGGCCCAGATCATCCCCTCCCCCGGAGTTACTGGTAACCCCGGTATTCGTTATTTCCGAATTGGAAGAAATAACACCCATCTTCCAGGCCACAGTGTGCACTCAGAGACAGGAAAAAACAATATCCTTTCTTACTAGAGGTTGGCATTCCTTTAGGTACATTTGTTTAGGACTTGAACACAAGGTCTTAATGCAAGGGGAACCATTGTGTTGTACGTAAGAGCTCCGTATTGGTCAAAAGAAAAGAAAAAACTTTTATTTTCATTTAAGGGAGCTAAAATATAAAATAGCCTGGCTGGGCATCCAGATGCCTTTTTGTGTTTATGACCCTAACGCAAACTCTGAATGATCAGAATTTCTGGAATTGTGATATGGATTTAGCCTGCAGCTGGTCTGTGCCATATTTTGCTACGGTTAAGTATGTTTTCAATTTAAATGGCTGATCATTTTGCTTTGGCATTCCATTTCAAACGGGACTCCCAGCGTGAACACTATGGGGGTATATTTACAAGACACTTTCAGAGACGTTGTGATGGAGATAGGGGCCTCGCCTTATTTACAAGGCAGCATTAAGCCCCTTAACGTGGCTTAAAGCTGGCTTGTAAAAAAGGCCCCCTTTCACACTGTATTTAGCGTGAAAGGGGAGGGTAATGGGTGTTGCGATGGGCTTTTCACCGCAACACCCATTGATTTTGACGCTGACCCCTATTTACAAGGTCAGCGTAAATAGGTGGCAGTGCTAAAATTACGACCAGGGAAAACCTGGTTTTAAACAGGCGAAACAAGGAGAAATGCATCATTTCTCCTCGTTTTTGCTGTTTTCATGTGTGATGCGTTGTGCAGCACACATAGAAACAGCAAATTGCCTATGATTGTTTATGTACAGGAAGGTCCCCCTTCCTGCACATAAACAATCATTTAAAAAAAAAATGCTGTTTTGCAACTTCTATGTGTGCTGCATATAGCAGCACACATAAAAGTTACAAACCGGCATTTAAAGATTGTTTATGTGCACGAAGAGGGACCTTCCAGCACATAAACAATCTTACACTCAACACAGGCACCCTTGCACTATGGTGCAACGGTGCCTACGTTGGCATTAGGAAGCTAAAGTTAGCTCCAGCGCAGGTGGAAATGCAGGGCTGCACTATATTTTAGTAAATATGGTGCAGCCCTGCGTTTTTAAAGTGACGAAGTATGTCGTTAGCCTTCTTGGCTTAAGAAACACGCTTCGTCACTTTATTATAAATATGCCCCTACGTGTACATTCACTCAGGAAAAATTCTAGTGCCAGGCAGAGGTGCAGAAAGTCTGTGATGTCATCATGGATTATTGGGGCTGGAGTGGAATGAAAGCAGTTTTTGACTCGATTAGTGGCAGATGGGATTTATCTAAAAGCTTTAATGAAGTAGATGACTAGGGGCCTGATGTATGAAAAACAAATGTATTGAGTCCCAAATTGGGACTCATATCGAAACACAATTTGGGAAAAGCTAATATTGATTTATGTACGTTTACTCTATGCAAATAGCGATTCAAAACTATTCAATATTTTTAGATACCAAATCGTAAATTGGGATTCGGTACGAATCGCAATTTGTGAATAATCCACTGGGATCTAATTTGGACCCCACCCCGTTTAGGAAGTGTAGTTGCCTGGAGCAGCAGAACACATGACGAGTTTGCCTCCCAGCCTATCAGTTCCTTCGAAGATGGCAAACCAGGAGCCAAAGGAGGAAGAGCTCTAGATTCTGGTGGAAAAGTTTGTGGGTGATCATGACCGTTTATTTGGAAAGGCTTCCATGTCTGTGCCTGAGGCCACCAAAAACATTTATAGAACAGGCACAGCAATGAATACATGTTCTATTAATGACAAGAAATCTGTAAAAGGTGGTCTGACCTCCGCTCCCCTACAGAGAAGTTAGCAAGCAGAAGGATGGAGGCATCAGCTTTTGGAGGAGGCCACAGTAATGAACCACTAACCACCCTTATGGAAGAGGTGATCAAACCACCTTGCAGCCAGAAACCATCTTTGGAGTATCTAATATTGGTACTTCTGTTTCTGCATCTGATCATCAAGGTTGGTTGTTTATTGTTTACACGTATAAATATAATAACCCTTTGTTAATGTTAGGCCTAAACTTTACAAAATAACTATACAAATAATTTAGTTTTAAAAGATTTTATCCAATAAATGAGTACTACTATATAAATAAAACGACATTCAAATAACATTGTTAAACAAATACGTTTTAGCTTTTCTTTGGGTTGTATGCTTTGTGGGTAAATTCCAAAGAGTAAACATAACAAACAATCGGAAGCAAATAATCATTTACATTTGATGGTTTTTGCCATTCCAAAAATTATTGACCATTCAACAAGTAGGTATATAATATTCCTGCAAATAAAAAATTATTTGTATCAATGCAACCATTGCTACTTTTTATTACAAATAAAAAGCATCATAGGTAAATATGTATTTAACAGCTCCAACTCAATCTACTAATAATACACAACCTGAAACTCAGGATGTGGGTGAAGCATCATGTCAAACTGAAGATAAATATGTGAAAACTGTAATAAACATTTCATCAGACATAGAAAGTGGAACAGTCACATCAACACTATTACTTTAGAACGAATAGCAGGCTCCAGATATTTTGGCAATTCAGTTGAAATGAAGATCAAAGCTTTCCATCAGTACCTGTAGTGCACAGAGGAAAAAGAGGCTGGAAGGAATGTGATGTGAAATATCCATGGGTCATCACCTTGTCCTGCACAACTTCAGGAATTGGAGCAATCCATACTCAAAATGCAACACAAACAGCACAGAGCATCATCTGAATTAAGTAGAGAACCATTTTAAGGCAATTAGGCTATGAAAACAGCCTTTAAGGACTTAACTCTGGCTATTAAAGATATGACAATACAAATGCTCAAGGTTCAACGTCACATAGGCCCCACAAAGTCACATGAACACTTATTGCAAACATTTGAACGTTCTGTGAAAGGACAGTGACATCAACTACGTGTAGAAAAACAGTCAACATGCTGGTTGAACTAGTGCATCACCGTGGTGATGTGGCAAAGACCAATACACATTTGACAAATCTGCTTGAAGAAATGAAAACTGCTAATGCAATAAACAGGCCACCAATGTCTCTTGGGGAAACTGTGAGCATTATGTCAGTTCATAAGCCTGCTACATGAAGGAGCAACAAAAGCCAGAGTGTGGAAAGACACTGGGGCATATTATCAAGCACGGCGTTAAAATTATCGCCGCTTTGGCGGCAGAAAACTGCCGCTAAAGCGGCGATAATGGGCTTGATAATATGCCCTTGAGAATTCCAATAGAAGCCCATGTTGACAGCAGAACATGGGCTTCTATGGGAATTCTCTGCAGCATATTAACAAGCCCATTATCGCCGCTTTAGCGGCAGTTTTCTGCCGCTAAAGCGGCTCTAATTTTAACGCCGGTTCTTGATAATAACAACCAAGGACTGGAAAAAAGGTATAAACAATAAATAAAGCTATGACAATGTGTATTACAGAGTCAAAATTATATGAAGTATTTACTTCTTTTAAATGGAAACAATATTTTGTTTAATAAAAAAACCTCTGCTCTTGTCCATTGAAAACGTAATCTGTGAATAAACAGAAAAAATAATTATTAACTTACTGAACATTTGGTGTATTGTTTTTCTTTATATTAACCAAATATGTTGAAAGTAACTTAAAAGTCGTATTTGTCAAATCATCTCAGCGGGCATGCCTTTCATCAGCTCTTGCAACATCAGGTCGTGGATGTGGAAAGCAAGGGGGAATTTCATCATTCTCTTCAGAACCATCAGTTGCTTCTTTAATGGTTGACCCCTATGCATAGCTAGGCTGTGTTGCATGTAACATGTGGCTATAGTATTGCAACACAGAGTAGGGTTATACTCCAGGGCATTTCACTTTTATGGAGACATCTAAATTTGCTTTTAAGAATTTCAAATGTTCTCTACCAACTCGCAAATCATTCGTAGGTAAGGCCCTATGGGGCATATCAGCAACAACCGGCGATAATTATCGCTAAGCGCCCTTAGCGCTAGGATAATTATCGCCGGCTAGGGTGGATTTTTATCACTGAGATAGCGTGCTATTAGCAACGCTTATCTCAAAAGCGATAAAAATCCTAGCGCTAACTGCCAAACGTGAGATTATCGCTGGAAACCCAGCGATAATCTCACGAAGTTTGGCGTTAGCTTGATGATAGGGCTTCACATACTTAGCCATGATATCCACCTTCCATAGGATATCATGGCTAAGTCAGTTCTGAAGCAGGCGCAAGTAAAGTAGAGATAACAGGGGTTATCGCTACTTTTCCTGCCGCTATGCTTTATAGCGTTGGGCTTGATGATAGGAGAAATGTCGCTTAGCGACATTTCTCCAGTCATGTCAGGTCAGGAACGCCCACTTTGCATCTCATTAGAGATGCAAATCTGGGCGTTAAGAATTTGTGCGCTAATGCAAGCTTTCACGCGATAGCGTGACCTTGCTGATTAGCGCGATAAAAAAGCGGCGATAATTTTCTATTGCCGCCTTGTAGATATGCCCCCTGGTCTCTTGAATAGCCTTTACTCAAGGAGATCCCAGGTCAGAGATTTTGATTCAGAAACCTACCCTGGACTCTCATGTTAAGTCAAAAACAGTAGTCCTAGGCCTCTGAATTAGTGAATTAGTGATCTGTATTTTGGTAAAGCCACTGTGATAAATTTGGGGGGATATTTACAATAAAATGTCAGAGCGTGTTGTTACTCCAAAATTGGTAACACTGCGCTCTGACATTTTTTAAACTCAGGGATACTCCATATTCACAAAAATATGGTGTACCCCTGCGTTTTCCTTAGCACTGATGCTAAAAAAGCTGCCTAGCACCAGCGCGGTCATTTGCGCCATGTTGCAAGAGTGCCTGTGCTGTGGGTGCGATTGTTTTTGTGCAGGAAGGGACAACTTCCTTGACATAAATAGTCTTGAAAAGCGATTTGCTGTTTCTATGTGTGCTACAAAATGCAGCACACATAGTAAGAGCAAAATACGAGGAGAAATTAATATGTTTTTCTTGTATCGACAACCTAAGACCAAGTTTTACCTGCCCTTAGCTTTTGGCGCTCCCCCATCCTTGTTAATATGGGACAGAGTCAAAAAGCAATGGGTGTTGAGGTTGAACACCCACTGCAACAACCATTGCACGCCCCTTTCATGCTAAGGGAAGCATGATAAGGGGCCCTATTTGCAAGGCCGCGTTAAGCCACAATAAGTGGCTTAACGCCGCTTTGTAAATAAGGAGAAGCGGATATCGCCACAAGAACATAACTAAAAGAGATGTTTTGGTGGCAATATCCCCTTGCAAATATGCCCCCGGGTATTACTTGACCCTGGCTTTGGCACTGACTCATCCTTTTAAATATGGGGCAGAATTAAAAAGCAATGGGTGTTGCAGCGTGAAAAGGGGCCTATTTACAAGGCGGCGTTAAGCGCCGCTTTGTAATTAAGGAGAAGCGGATATTGCCATCAGAACGTCACCTAAAGTGACGTTCTGGTGGCGCTATTCCCATGCCCCTTGGTTGTTCATTGAGAGGGATCTTAACCCTGCTCAAGTTGCAGCCACAATCCCTGTTGGGGGGAACCACTAAAATCACTAAATTAACCTGTGCTAAACCCTCTGATAGCTTGGCACAAAAGCAGGCTGGCTTAACTTAGAGGCACTGTGTAAAGTATTTATGCAGTGCACAAACAGTAATTAAGTGAAAACACACCCAAGAAAAATCCCATTTTAATTTAGAAACATAAAGTACATTTTAATAAATAGTTCGACACCAAAATGAGAAAAATCACATTAGTAGAACCAGAGTTATGAATTTTAAAAGTTTAAGATAAAAACTAGCTCCTAAAAGATCAAAGCACCAACCACGGACCTCTAGCCGCACATGATCGGATCAAAGTTGAAAAACATAGCTGACGACGATGGGGAGCAATTTGGATATAAAAAATGGATTGCGCCCAGTCGGCGCTTACCTTCGGACTTGGATGAAATTTGAAGAAAAATGTTCTGAGAAGGTAAAGTTCAGCTGGGCAAGGATGCAGGTGGTGGAGGGAGAGTAGTTTTCGTGGAAACGCTGGACAAAGTTACAGTAAGGATTTCTTTGTTCGGACTTAGTCACTTTTTTGGAAGTTGAAAATCTCCAGAGGTATGGGGTTGGAGGCTGTAACCAACGAGAATTCCACGAGGCCAAATACCCCTTTGGTTAAGGACCACTGAACAGTATTTGCTGCTACGGAGAATGTAGTGGGAGCTGCCACGAAGTCAGGCCAACCGGCATTGCACCTTGGGCATAGAAGATTTTAGCCGAAATTTTTCACAATTCCATGTATTGAATTGTGGCTATCTGGGCACCGTTAGCACCAACACCAAGGGTCCAGGACTGGAGTGGTACCACATGGGGGTTAGAACACACTCAGGCTAGGTTCAGGTGTGGGTTCAAGATGGTTGGAGCCTTTTCCGTCCCTGCGGCTCTGATCAGGATGAAAGTCAACTAGCCCTTAGGGTCACTCTGGTAGTCCTGGGTTCAAGAAGTGGAACAAGGTTCAAGCAGCAGGGCGGACCTTTAATGGTTTATGGCAGGCTCCGGGCAGCAAAGCAGTCCTTCCAGGTGCCACAAAGCAGGCTTGTGGAGTACACAGCAAGCCACAGCATCTGAGAGTCCTTCCGCAGGTCTAGAAAGTGAATTGTGGATCTGAGGGTCCTTTTTTTATGCCTGGTGCCTTCTTTGAAGTAGGATGAGTTTCTAAAGAATGAGTAGGATGAGTTTCTAAAGAATTCCTTTTTGAGTGCTTAAAGTTTCCTGCTTCCCCTGCCCTGACTCAAAGCTGGCTGCATGAACAATGCAGGAGTAACAATTGTGTGGAGGCAGAGCACAGCCTATTCAATTGCAAGTGGGGCTGTATCCAGCTCACCCACCATCCTGCCAGGTGATGGCCCATCCAGGCACACTTAATCCCTCTATTGGGTGACTGTCTGGGAGGAATAAACAAAGTCATGTGATCCAGGGTAGGCTACAAGCACCAAATAGTGGAGGCAAAAGGTGAAAAAGTTGGTGGTGGTGCTAGAGATAGGCCAATTCCAGCAGTCACTTTTTATCTTGGGAGGTGATACATTGATTTTATGGTCACCGGATAACAGCTGAACCATTAGGATGACATTTAACTAACATTAATGGAAGGTTTTGTCCCTCAGACACTGACAAAGATCTAGTAGGTAGGAGTGAATGTATGACAGAATGAACAGTGGAGGATGTGTGACACACTTGCTACCAGAAATTAGGATTTTTATGAGGCATAAACTGCTTCAGTGTAATACTGTTTTACGGTGAAAGGGTAACTGGAGAAAGTTTGCTGTCACACAGATGGAGTTCGTCCTCATTGACTTTGACCATGAACTATCAACCTTCACATAGAGTTGCTCAAAGGTTTGGGACCTGTAACTCTTAATGAATTTATTGATATTTATTGATCTACAGAGCAAAAAAATATATACTGGATAAAGTACCCTGTGCCATATATTTTAAGGCTATTGCAAGTCACAATGAGTTCCATGAACACATAGAGGAACAAGGCAAGGCCCTTGGAATATCCTTTTAATATAATGCAGAGGGTGTTTTATCCTTATATTACATAGTCACAACACCACCCTTCCCTTCAGCCACTCAAATAATTCGTTTTTTACTCTTTCATGTCCATCACAGGCAAGAAGAATAAAGTCAGAATCTTTAGTACAAAATTAAACATATCAAATAGCAAGTTATTTGTGAACAAAATGTTAGAATCTGTTTGATGTAAGTCAGAGCAAGAAATGGTGTAACTGAAAATGTATGGAGACATGCAGAGATTCTGTATTTCCTCTAACGACCTAGCGCCTGAAAAATAAACATGCTGCTATAAACATATCCTTTATGCTGATCACTTTTTTAATAAAAAGGATATCAGAAGAAGGAAAATCCAATTCCAGTTTTTCTGTTTCTAATCCTGCAGCTTTAATTATTTTCCCTGGCCGTCAACCTGGCTGCTGGCTCTGACAGCAGGCTTAGTGATGTCAGACAACAGCTGTAAAAGCTTATTATAGTTGAGCAGCTAAATCAGTTCTTTATCACAGATGACTATAAACATCCTAGTTACCTGCAATGAGGAAATTAGAGGAGAGCTTTTATACAGGGATTGCAGTATCATTTGCATTGTACAAGATTTTTTACTTTTCGAAATATGACAGCCTTAACAAGATACAGCGTGATATGACATTGAAATACAAGCACAAGCTGATTGAATATTAATTTCAATGTATAGGAATGACCCTGCAAAAAAAAAATACATTTATGTGTTAATTGCTTTGTGCATGTGAAATAGTGATACAGTGGCCACATTAACCACAGTAAGGCAAGCTGTTTAGAGCTGACTACGATATGTTGGTGGATTTCTTCAGTCTGAACATTAGACATGTATATTTTCATCTCATCAAATGGCATATTTACAAGCCCCTATTGCCACCACGATGTCACTTTTAGTGACGTTGTGATGGCGATAGGAACTTCGCTTTATTTAGAAGGCAGCATTAAGACACTTAACCCGTGGCTTAACGCTGCCTTATAAATAAGGCACCCTTTCACGATACACTACGTGTGAAAGGGGTAGACAAGGGGTGTTGTGGTGGGCGTTCCACCGCAACACCCATTGATTTTGACGCTGCCCCTATTTACAAGAGAAGCGTAAATAGGAGGCAGTGCCAGAAATAAGACCAGGGAAAACCTGGTCTTAAACAGGCGAAACAAGGAGAAATGCTTTATTTCTCCTCGTTTTTGCTGATTCCGTGTGTGCTGTGTTGGGAAGCACACATAGAAACAGCAAAACTCCAATGATTGTTTATGTACAGGAAGGTCCCCTTCCTCCACATGAACAATCATTAACAAAAAATGCTGTTTTGCAACTTCTATGTGTGGTGCATTAAACAGCACACATAAAAGTTACAAAACGGCATTTAAAGATTGTTTATGTGCAGGAAGGGGGAGCTTCCTGCACATAAACAATCTTCTCCTAAAAAAAGGCACCCTTGCACTATGGTGCTAGGGTGCCTGTGTTGGTGCTAGGCAGCTTAATTTAGCACCAGCGTAGGGGGAAACGCATGGGTGCACCATATTCTAGTAAATATTGTGCAGCCCTGCGTTTCTAAAGTGACAAAGCATGTTGTTGGCCTTCTTGGCTCAACAGCTCACTTCGCCACTTTCTTGTAAATAATCACCCAAATATGATGCAAGTACTCACAGCTGGGAAGGAGCCATACTGTGAATAATCTATCAGATGTATTTGTTTTACTAGCATAAAGAGATGTGAGTAATATACTTTCTTACAATATTTGGTTATTTCGGTGTAAAACAAATTTATTGTCCACAGTTGAAACATCCAGTAAAAAGAATGTTTTATAGCCTAATGTCCTGATTTTGATGGTGTTTTTTAAAACTAACTATTGATGTACTCTGCCCCAGGGAGGCGTTCCATGGGTGGAGCATGGGTGTTCCCAAGCATCCACCATGGATTTTGACGCTTTCCTGGTAGACTCAGGAATGAGTCAAACTGGTATGCCTCCCCAGTTGAGCCATAAAAAGAAGAAATATATGTATTTCTCCTCGTTACTTCCTCTTTCTATGTGTGATTCTGCAGCACACATAGAAAGAGGAAAATGCCTCTCAGGATTGTTTTTGTGCAATCACCTTTGCTCCACTGACCTGATACAAGAGGTGTTACAGGGACCGTCATCTGGGGATACAAGCGACAGTGATGTTGCATCTCTCACACAGGACACAGATATTTGGCTCTCCGTGTGATGGGAACAATTCGTTTTTTTTCCTAAACAAACCAAATTGGAATTCCAAAACATTGCTTTGTGTTTTTTTATGCTCTCACTGAGCACCATGGCTTTCTGCGTTTCCAGTCGGTCTGATCATATATTTACTCTTTTCTAGGTTATAGAGCTTGTATTTTATAGCATCATTTTTTAACATATACCATGTTTTTAGATGTTTTGTATTCTAGTTTTTGACAATGTTTTTATGCTTTTTATAAGGCATATTTTAGCATTAGTTGACCATATCGACCTTTGGATGAGGAGTGGGTTTAATGTACCCCAATCTAGGCCTAGGCAGCTACATGACCTTTTACGTATATTTGTTCTACCTTGCTCTGCATAATGGTTCTAGCACTGACCTTTTACCCAGTTATCTGCTGAATAAATGTCGATCAGTTTCTGGAAACTAGCCTCATTTATTATTCATGAGGATTCTCAGAAAATTCCCTGCACATAATGTACATAACAGCATGAACATACTCTGTGTAAAAGTCATGGCCATGTTCATCCTAGGGTGAAAGAGCTGCTTTGCATAAATCGCAGGTATTGTTCTAGGTTCATTTGCATAATCATATTCACAACACATCGATTATTTAAGGAACCCTGAGGCCATCTTTATGGTATAAAAGACCCATACCACCACTAGATCAGCAGAGGAGAAGCTTCAACACTAACACTAGATGCTGGGGTCTCGGCCTGCAGAAGCTACAAGACGCAGCAGTCTGACATCCCTTGCGGGGTGTCCAGCTCGAGACCAAGGCAGGGTCCTTAGTTCTCTCCCATCAGGTAATGGGGTTTGCTCATTCCTTGGGCATTCTTGGCTTTACACACACATACATGATAGGTAGACTTAGGTAAGGTTTGCATCATAGGAGTACGCTTGATTACCACCGTGTATCTATATGCCTGCATGTATTCACTGTTTTAGCACCATGGTAGAATTCTACGTTTTTTATACTCTCTGTTGATGTTTGTAATCTTATACAATTATTTCTATCTAATGGTTGTTGCAGCGCACATGTTTTATACTAGAATGATGCTGGGCCAATAAATGCTTAATGAAAATGTCCCATCCTTTATTCTGTGTATCTCTCTGAGACAAAGTGAGCACGATTGACTGAGCAAAAAGTACTGCACTGATTCCAGGATCACTGAAGGGTCAAGGGTTGTCATGTTCGATAGATGCCAGAAACTATCAGCTCCTTGGAAAGGTTAGGGGGCTTATGGTAGCACTATGCACTAGATGGTCTAAAGGCTGACATATCCTTTGGGGGTGTCTGGAATCAGTCTGGACACCGAGCCCTTAGTTTATGTTGTATAAGCATGCAGATTCTATGGATTTTTAGGAACTACATTACAATTCATCACACATTTATTTCCATAGCTGAGCTATTATCAGATATACGTGAGCTATTTTAGATGAAGTAATATGTTACATGCTTTTATACTGTCACTGTTTTAATGTTTTCTCCATTTTATATACATGCTTTCGCTTACAAAGTTGATTTTAGATATGTGTGTTATGATAGTCAAAGGTCATGGGGTGGAATGAAGTGCCAGAGGCACTCGCATCTATTGGGGCCACGTGATGACCTTTGACTACCATTGTTTTAATTGATTTTAGGTATGTTGATTTATTCTAGCTTGGATGTAAGACATAATTTTTCCTCCATGGTTATTTTTCCTTGAAGATTTCTTTTGATTGACCTTGTAGCTTCAGAGGGGTAGTGTTTGCTTTTTACAGCCTTGCCAGGAACAGAGCGTGTGGAATGTGCATTTGAAAGCATGAGAGAGAGAAAGGTGTGGAATGTACTTCTCTGTCTTGGAGGGTAGTGTTATATGCGGTAATGCTCAAATGTGCATTATGTTGTACATTGGGAAATTAAGTGTGTGATGTTATAGGCAGTGGTGCTCAAATGTGCATTGTGTTGTACATTGGGAAGTTTTATGAAGTTTTTACTATTCGATTTGACATGCCCATATACCATCTTCAATTCTGACTCTGTTTAGCTTGAACTTTGCTCACACAATCAGCCCCCCAGATCACTCAAATTATTTAGGCTATCCAAGTTCAACATTGTTTTCTGTACTTTTAGAGACTTTTGTAAGCTTCACTAAGATACTGTGTGGGATGAGCACTTGGTACTTTTCAGGGCAGAGATTGTTGTTGCCAGAGAAATGTGCAGAATGTACAGCTTGTCTCTGAGTTAAAATACAGTGTCCTGGCAAGCTTCTGTCTTGACCCTGACACAGACCAGTATGGCCAGCTTGGTTTTCGCAACAGAAGAAAGGGGGCGAGGTTCCCTGAAACTCCTCCTCATGTTAAGTAAAAGGTATTAAAGGCAGGAAATCTTGGCACTCAGATTGGAGCTCGCTGTGGAGCAGGCGTGTTGCTACAGGGAACTTCGAGGGTCCCGATCGAGACTTCTGCCTGGCTGTCAAGGCCTCCTCCAGCCGAATTAGCAAGAATGTTGAGAACTCTTTCAGTGATGTATTGTTTTTTATTATTGGCATTATGATGTGTGAGTGTGTCTGTGTGCACATTCAAGTCTCCAGTGGTTATAATCATCTGATATTTTTAGTGTATATATCTTTTTATCATTTCATACTTTCCTCTTGATTCCTTGTGTCTGAATATTTGCATTTAACAATGTTTATGTTTATTTCTTTCAGTGGACGTCCAGTATTATTATCTGCTTGTATTTTATTCCATGCATTTAACAGTTGCATTTGCTTACTTATGTGTCTTTTATTGTATATATATATATATATATATATATTCACTGAAAAAACCATAGGTTTCACACATGTTATAGTTAGCGGAAATTTTACTGATAAAAAACCAATGAAATTCCCCCGTTATAGTTAGTGCAGGAAACTATAACTCACGCGACCGCAATCCTCTGCTGATGCTAATACTGTATTTAGACACTTATTTGCCCATGTCTTCTTCCACAAATTTTTAGCTATACATATATTACAAATATTTTTTTTTCATAAAGACACATATGTCATCAGCAGAAGATTGCGGTCGAGAGAGTTATAGTTTCCTGCACTAACTATAACGGGGGAATTTCATTGGTTTTTTATCAGTAAAATTTCCGCTAACTATAACATGTGTGAAACCTATGGTTTTTTCAGTGAATTTGCAAGGTTTTTTAAATGCTAATTCCTAACTATAACGTGTGTGAAACCTATGGTTTTTTCAGTGAATTTGTACGTTTTTTTAAATGCTAAGTTACTTTACGCCATTCGTGGCGTGCGCGCCCACTTAACGCAGTTCGTTCCGTGCGCGCACGCGCACAGTGAGCACGCAGTGCGCTTTGCACACCGCGCGCCCACTTTACGCAGTTAGTGCCGTGCACGCACGGTGGGCACGCGGTGCGCTACGCGCACCGCGTGCCCACGTTACGCTAGATGGGCCATGTACGCACGATGCGCTTCGCGCACCGTGAACACATGTAGGACATATTATGCGCTTCCTTGTGATAGGTAATCTGTTGAAATTTTTTTGGGGAAATGCTGTGAACTTATAAGGCATGCACAAATGGTGGCCTTTGGCCACCATTTGCACACGGGGTGGAGAGAGTGTGGATTTTTTTAAAAAAATTTTTTTACCGTACGCGTACGGTAAGCGTACGGTAAGCGTAATCGGCGAAATTTTCGAAAAATAAAAAATTACCGTTTTTTGCCTTGGGGGATCTTTGAAGACTCAAATAATATGGTTATGTGCATGGGCGCTGTCTAAACAGCCCCTTTATATGTTTTTGGCATTTGTTTATCATCTCCCCCCTCAGAGTGCGAGAGAGAAAATGGCGGCCGCCGCTTCCTGGTTTCGACCGATTCGAATGTTTACTAAGATCTAAGGGCCAATCAGAATCGCGCTCGCGCACGCCACCGTACGCGTACGGTAAGCGCACCGTAAGCGCACCGTAAGCTGGCTCAGATATATATATTGATTTAAAGGCTATTTTCTCAGAATCTACTGAACAGATTTACACCAAACCTACAAAAGGCACTTCCTTGACCTGAGGACTACCTCTCTGCCAAATTTCAAGTAATTCTGTTCAGCCGTTCGGGCTGTAGCTGTGTCTAAAGGTCCTATGGAAAAATGCAAGGGAAAAACGTGTTTTGGGACCCCCCTTTTATCTCAGCCCCCGCTTGACGAATCCCCCCGAGACTTTCAGGGTAGGAGCGGAGCGTAGCGCCCCACCTATTTTGAAAAATTTGCGAGGATTCGTCAACCGGCGCCAAAGTTATTCAAAATAGAATGTTGCGGATTTCCTATGGAAACGTGGTCCTAACTATATCTACCTACTGGCGACTGCCAGTAGGTAATATATATATATATATATATATATATATATATATATATATATATATATATATATATATATATATATATATATTATCTACTGGCGGTCAGTAGATAGTTATAGTTACAACCTAGATTCCATAGGAAATCTCAAAATTCTATTTTGAATAACTTTGGCGCCGATTGACGAGTCCTCGTGAAATTTTCAAAACGAATGGGGCGCTCCTCTCAGCTCCTACCCTGAAAGTCTCGGGGTGATCCGTCAAGCGGGGGCTGAGAAAAACGGGGGGTCCCAAAACGCGTTTGCCCCATGCATTTTCCCATAGGACCTTTAGTCGAAGGTACAGCCCGAACGGCTGAACAGAATTACTTGAAATTTGGCAAAGAGGTAGTCCTCAGGTCAGGCATGTGCCTTTTGCATATATGGTGTCAATCTGTTCAGTAGTTCCTGAGAAAATTGCAGTTAAAAGTACATAAATATCTATATGCGCGCACCGTGCGCGCACCAAATGTGCGCGAGCGTGATTCTGATTGGTGGTTAGATGTCAGTCAACATTCGAATCGGTCGAAATCAGGAAGTGTCGGACGCCATTTTGTGTGTGGCAGTGAAAAAGAAAGGTGGAGAATGTGAAAAGGGGGCAGGGTAGAGAGTTCCTGACCCCCTAGCCTATGTCAGGGGGTCCCTCAAGGACCCCGAAGGGTGATAAAAACATTTTATAAATCACGGGGTGCGCGCACGGGGAAAAACCCTTAATTAAAAAAAAAAATTTTTAAACTGTTTATAAGTTTATAGAAGATATTAACTATGCTGTTCAACTTTATCCAAATTCAAAATAAAAGAGCTGAGCCATTCCATATTAAAGGATACAGTCAATCTATAACTATATACATAGGTGGTTTATTGTAAAATAAATATATAAAAAATATAATAATACATGCATAAATTAGCATTTAAAAAACCTTACAAATTCACTAAAAAACCATAGGTTTCACACACGTTATAGTTAGGAATTAGCATTTAAAAAACCTTGCAAATTCACTGAAAAAACCATAAGTTTCACACATGTTATAGTTAGCTGAACATTTCACTCGTAAAAAACCATTGAAATTCCCCCGTTATAGTTAGTTCAACTAACAATAACTCGCGCGACCGCAATCCACTGCTGATGACGTCGCATATTACATCACTCATGACATGGTCAGTGACATCACTCATGACATCACTGATGACATCTCAAATGACATCACTGATGACATCACTGATGACATCATCCAGTGAATATGTGTCTTTCTGAAACATTTTTTTTTTTATATATGTATATCTAAAGGTTAATGGAAGAATAAATGGGTAAATAAGTGTCTAAATGGATGTTTTTTTTGGTAAAATTAATTGTATAACTGACTTATTAACAGTATCTTAGTGAATACAGTGATGTAATATGCGACGTCATCAGCAGTGGATTGCGGTCGCGCGAGTTATAGTTAGCTGAACTAACTATAACGGGGGAATTTCAATGGTTTTTTACGAGTGAGATGTCCAGCTAACTATAACTTGTGTGAAACCTATGGTTTTTTCAGTGAATATATATATATATATATATATATATCTGAGGGCAATAGTGAACAACGACCCCACGTACCCTGTCGCAAGACTTTTTAAGGAAGTCCAGGACAACAATCTGGACCACCTCAGATATTTTGTAATAGACTGCGTACCACCACTTAGGCGAGGGTGGGAACAGAGAGAGAATGCTCAGACAGCTTGAGTCGAGGTACATTCTAGAATTGAATTTGAAGGCCCCTGCAGGACTTAATAAGAGTGAGGACCCGCATAACTTCCTTTATATCCGTTGCATGTTTATCACCCACAGGATGCACACATTTCAGCACTTAGCCCCATATGCCTCGCTCATTTGGTCATAAAAAATATGTTTTTGTGTCTATTTTCTGTTCATTAGTACTGTCACTGTGTATCTAGTTTGGACCTCAGATATACAGTCAGTTCTCTTATGTATGTTAATTTCTTTTTGAAGAACAAGCCGGGATGCACCACAAATTTGCAGCCAAATTATGCACATTTACATGTACTTTGCAGCTTCAATCTGCATTTGATTTCTCCCACACTTGCGTCTTTATTTCTTGTTTCTTCATTAATTCTCTGCGTCCATTTCACTTCTGTTTGGTTGTCTTTTCAAAGCACTTTCACGTACAGTACACACACTAGATTTTAACCCACACATTCGAATTCATTAGTATTGCGTTCATCACATACACTTGTTTCAAACACATCAGCACATTCCCAGTCGTCCAAATATTGTGCATTCTTATACAAACTATTTGCTAGGCATTTAAGGCATTCTGGGTATCGGTATGTACTTGGATACATGTGAGCCACATCACACTGGATTCCGCTGCATCTCTAATTTCCAGAACTAGCCATGGTTTGGTAATGTTCCCTTGACCCTTGATTCAGTCGACCCCACAATCAAAATGCTCAAGCCATCCTCAAGGAAAAAGAGAGGTAATAGGCTATTTTAGATATAGTTTTGATGTTTGCATGGCACACAGGGTAAGAAAGCACATCAGGATGTACACAAAACACACCATCCTGGATTCCCCTGTGTCTCCTGTTTTTAGAAAAGCCCAGGGTTGGTAGTATTTTCTCTGTGTCTACTGACCCAGAGCCCAAATACTACAGCCACCCCAATGGCAAATAAGAGAAAATTTGGAATTTTCAGGTGTAATTTTGGCATATGGTCAGATTGTAAGGGGGTAACCCATATTCTGTCTCCCCCTGGTGGCAGAAATACTGTCTTTGCCTGGCTGTGGTCAGATTGAAAGATGGTTGGGGACCCTGCCTCATTAGTTTTATCACTGTTTTTGTTCCTGGTGGTCTTGTGGGCTGTCTGCTTTTCCCCCTGAGGTCAGAAAATTTGTATATAATGCCTCAATTTGCCCTTCGAGAAGGTAAATAAATCTGTCTTGGGCAGAAGGGCTTGGGGGGCACCCTGATACCTGAAACGGACTGTTCCCCACCCCATGTCTTTTTGCTCAAGTGGTCTCATAAGCTTTTTAAGCCACCAAGTGGGTGGATCAGGCTTTAGTCCCCTACATGCCCATTCCAGGAAGGGCAGAAAGCTCATAACACTGCCAAGGAAAAATATGAGAAACAGAATGGGGCACAGGGCTTGACTGTTCTGCCACAGGGCTTCACCCAACCACCCCAGGTACCAGATAATCTTTCTGCTCCCTAAGGACAAACAAAGTAGAAGGTTCACTTCCAAACCTCCTGGTCTAGGGGGCACTAAGCCTACACAAGGCATTGGATGGTTTGTGGCATCAGCCTGTCTTGGCATCATCTGATAACCAGATAGTCTTGCTACCACATGGTGGAGTCTAAATGGGAGGGTTTGTCCCTCTGCTGGCCCATAAGGCTAAACAGCACCTAAAGGTTTCAGAATTCCTCTTACTTGCCATGGTGAAGACTGCAGTCTTTGAGTCCCAAAGGTTCTGAATGAGTGTTTGGGCTCCAGGGATGGGGATTGTGGGCTGATGCAAGAAAATGTCAGCTGCACCCTTTTCCTTTAAAAACGAAAAAAAACCAAAATCTCTAAGTTCAATTTACACACTGTTTACACTGCAGAGCCTCCTGGATTCGGTGTGCCTGGGGTGCTGACTAGGATAGTGCTCCTAATTACAAAAACACTGTTGTCAATCTCTGACATTTGGGCTGCACTGAGTACAGCTCATTATCGAAAGGCATGTCTCTACAGTGAAACTGCTGCTGTCTTTCATTGCTAGCCGTCGTGGGCATTGGGCGTGTTTCCGGGAGGCTGGAGGGAGGGGCCGGCTTTGCAGCAGTAGGGGCCGTTTTTTTATTACTGGGAGCCGGTTGTGCATTGGTGCAGCGATAGCTCCCCCGGTACCAAAAGCACCAGTGCTTCACACTTGCACTCCACCCCATCCCCCAGGCTGGTCCTATCAAAGTTACCAGGGCTGCATTGGAGACCCACCCTGGCGTTGCACACCAAATTTTCCTTGAAGAGGTGGAAAACATCCCTCTGCAGGTGGGTCCAGTTTGTTACTGAACACACCTGCGGTGGACCCCTGAGGGTTCTCTGAGACCGCTGTGCCCCGTTCTTAAGGGACAGACATGGGGGCTGGCGGCTTTTTGTGAACAAACTTGATGCTCACACCCTCTGCACTCTTCAGGTTGTACAGAACACATGACCATGACATCCTCCACATTAAAGAGGTTAAAATATAACCATGGGTCCTATATGGAAACCTTATGCTTCGTGGACTAATGCATCCACTGTAGGGGCCTGTGTTTGACCTCATGGCCATGGGTTCAATCCCGACGGGTCCGCTCAATCTTTCATCTTTCTAAGGTCAATGAAATGAGTACCATTGAGTTGGGTAACAATAAACATCTGTTATTTAGTGCCAAGATGCCTAGGGGTGAACAAATGCATATGTTGTGTGTTGCAGTTTTCCATTAAATAAATACACTTCTAAATGTAATGTGAAACTGTCACACATTGGTTACCAGAGCAGACATTAGCACAGCACAGGCTGTCCTCTGTGTGCATGTTCCATTCAACTAAGATATTTGATAAGCAGACGTCACACCAAACGACCTGCTGTGTTGCTTTTCCCACCAGATTCTGGCACCTTGTGGGCTGATCAGTCCAGCCCTAACATGTGTACATGCATATGTGACTGTTGGTTTCCATTCTGAATTAGAAGCCTACAGAGTATTTGCCAAAGGCCGCTGTACCTTTTAATTTGTTCTGGCAAATTAATTTGTTCAAGACGCACCGATTAAAATCCAGCAGTGGCAAATGCAATAGGTCATACTTTTTGTCTTTGACAATACCTTTTGCAATGTAGATATTGCCCATAGTAGAGCTTTCGAGAATAGACAGAATGACCTATTAAATCAGGGGAAGAACAGTGCAGTACGCTAATGAATTTTGTAGGGCATGTGACATAAACAGAATCAAGTTTCAAGAAGAAAAACAGCTCAGGTATATCCTACAAAGTTTCCAGACTTCAGTTCAGAGAGTGTTTTGTGAGTTCTTTATGGGAGACTTTCACAGTACAGGTAAACAATTGCAGATTGAGACCAAATGTCAGCTTCCCTAATTAGTGGCTACAAAGCCTTTCTTATTCCCCTTTTATTTCTTTATAAGGCAATGAAACGTTTTTGGACTCCACAAGACACTATCCGACTTATAAACAAACTCCTGTAAAAAACTAAAACCTATGCTTGTTAAAGCAAACATGACAAATACATCATTTTGACTTTTTCTATCTACAAGTATTCTTACCAACCTTCAGTAATATACTTGAATGGTGTGATAAGCAACAATGCACGCTTCTCTAAGAACACAACAACTACAGCAAGTTAGCACTAGTACACACACACGCACGCACGCACACACGCACACAAACACACACCTTACATGTTTCCAGGGCTTTAAGTGGACCGGGTCTCACCAGGTCTGAGCACCAGCAGTTTTTTAAAGGGGGCCTCGAAACGGGTCTCTATCGGGCTCTGTTTTGTGCCCTGGCACAGGCGGCCCGTTTTTCTTTTCGGACTGCAGTGACAGCAGGCACATCGATGTGCGCGTGGTGAGCGTTGTAGGGGAAGGGAAATCCTTTAAAGAGAGTCATTTTCTCTCTGGATTTCCCTTCTCTTTTTGAATCTCAGGAGTAGCAACATTGTCGTGATGTCACCACCAGGGCATTAAGTGGAAGTTTTTTCAATGTTATATTATATACAAGCCATAGTTGCTGCCTATTTATCTTATGCAACTAGCAACCATTGACAAGGCCAAAAGTCCTGACTTGTTGTAGGTATGATGTTGCGTGTTGTATCATATATCTGGACGCAAACACAGGGGCATATTAACAAGGGCCAGCGATAACATAGCGGTAGAAATATTATCACCGGCTATCGCTGAAAATTATCGCCATGATAACGCTATATATTAACAATACATAGCGCTATGGCGATAATATTACAGCGATAGCGGTGTTTAGCATGGAACATCGCTGGTTTTCCAGCGATGTTCCATGGAAAACAACGATAACATTGCTGATATGACCCTGTGGTCGTATCAGCATAATCCACCTACCAATATTGGTATGCCTTAGTCTGGAATTTAACAGATGTAAATTCCAGCGTTAAGGCCGAGGTAGCGCGATTTTTTTCTATCGCTGCACCTCCTTGTTAATATCGCGAAGCTGCCTTCGCGATATTTTCATGTGTTGTTTTCACAGCCACGCCTTCTTTGCATCTCATTAGCGATGCGAGGCGAGGCTGTGAAAAAACGGGCACTACATTAAAGAAACACGCGCTAGCGTGTCCTTGATGATATTGCGATATAATTATCGCCGCTTATCGCCCGAAAACAGACGCTAAAGCGGCGAAAATTATATAGCCAGGCCTTGCTGATATGCCCCACAGATTTTTAGCTTACGTGTTTTTAAGCTACGTCCTTAAATACATTGGCCACGCTCCTTTGAGAGACCCCCCCCAGTTTTTTCATCCCACTTAAAGCCCTGCACATTTCCCTTACATACACAGAACAGACACGCCCCAAACACATGCAGCGCCAGTGCAAGCTTCTATTGTGCCTGAGCATATTTTAGTTCTGAAATGATATGACCTGCAAATGGATGAAATAAAGGAATAACACAGGGAATAGTTGCAAAATATGAAAGTCAGAGGAAATCAATTGCGATGCGAGCTATGTGAAGTTGATAAACACACAGGCTTGCAAAGGATTTTTTTAAATACCATCTTTACTAGATGTGAAACTGGCACAGCCAAAATAAAAGAGCCCTGCGCAACAGTTTGATTTTTTCTATTGCCGTGCAGTGGCAAGAGAAAAAGGCTTACCTTCTTTTAGCCGTATTAACACTATGCGCCTTTTGCATGTCTCCATCCCTTTGGACTTTGGAATCCCTCTGGGATGAGGGGATGAAGAAGTTGGCTCCTCTGTAATAACCCTTGCAGCTTCATGTCTAAGCTTGCTTGACAGAGAATTAGGCTGCAGAGAGCTGGCGATTTTTAACAACACATTCTGGAACTTTTGTGGGCATGATTAAAATTGTGTCCAGTTCTTGAGCCCTCCTTTGATGTATTGTGACAAGCGCTTGAATCGTGTCTGGATTATTAATGTGCTTTCTATGCCTCCCTTCGAGTATTGGTACTATTTAGAGGCAACCTCTGACTCCAGTTCTTGACACTTTCTCTCAAGCATGGTATGTACAAGGCCCAGGGTATCAGACCACTTTACATAGCAGGGATTCTAAATTGGAAGACGTCTCTGGCATATTACGTATAATACTGGCCTCGAGACACTTCTGGCATGGGGTGTCCACAGCTGTAAGTTACATTGAGAGTGTTGCCTAATTTTTTGTAGAAACCAGTTGCATGATTAGCTAGAGGTGTTTGGAGAAGGGGAGATGTTTTCAAACACATAAGATACTGGTGATACTAATATGATACCCCCTTTGATAGTGAACATACATTTAAGTATTTTTTACATTAATGTAAATGCTGAGCTTACTATTCTCCAATATACTAGTTGCCTTCCTCTTGAGACTCACGAGAAACAAGCATTGGCATAGCCAATATGTTGTATCTTACCACAAGTAGCTGAGATGAGTTTTGTAAGTTTCTTTATTGGCTTCTTGTTGCAGGATATTAGGTATGTACGAATGTCCATTAGTTTTAATTCACAGACACACTGGAGGAGCAGAAGCATATTCATAAAGATTGAAAAAACATTATGGAGTGAAACTAAGTGCTGTTTTCTTCGGTTTTGTTTCAGGATAATTTAATTTTGAAACGAGGAAAGAAAGAAAGATGGCTACATATAGGCTTCGTGCCTGATGTAAGTTGCTTTGTATTTGACAAGTTGCAGATAAAGAATGGTGACCTTTGTGGTTCTGCATTGTAACTAGATGGGTCTTTTTTTGCTGATTGCGTTCCTAGATTTCGGTAACGGAGAGTTACACAGAAAGGGAAGTATTGTGGGTGTGGTGTGATTTAGAGGAGGTTGAATTAATGTTGTAAATAGTATGTGTGCTAATAAGAGTGTGATTTTGTTATTTTTCAGCTCTTTTGTTCTAAGTCCCGAGAAGAACCCTTTAAGACACTTGGACGGATTCGAAATGCGTCAACAGTTTTTCCTTAGCCAAACAAGTGTTTTGTGCAAGCTATACCATTGTTGTTCATGTGTAATTAAATTCTAGAGACTCATAATTATTATTAAAACATCTTTTTTTAGCTCAGGAGGGACACTGTTTGGTGGTATGCCCTTGTAAGAAATATGTCAAATATTGTTTGGATGGTTTTCTACAAGGTTGATATAAATAACTTCTGTATCGAATAATCTTTATCTGTACAGAACAAAAGAGAAAAACAAAGATTTTATTTGTAATTTGTTGTCATTTTTGTAGTGTTCATTGGAAATGTGATTTGTTCAGTGTTGTATGTTTTGTAAGTGAGTTTGTCTCTGTGTATTGTAAGGTTATTGATTTTGATGAAATTTGCATAAATTGATGAGTATTGATGAAAATAATGTTTTACAAAATAATTTGAAAATTGAAAAATATTGCATGAATAAATTCAAAGGATCACAGTAATTTGAGTGTGTAATCTTTAAAATGAATGGTTGATCGAATGATTATCAGTATTGGCATTTGTTTTGTTGATTAATGTTTCCTTGGTTGGCGGGAGGTTAGTTGGGGTGCTCTACACACGGAGCAGGACAGGGACGGAGTGGTATACCCACTAAAGAACACACTTAAATCTTTGGGAGACCACTTTCAATATCTTGAGGTATATTTTTCTAGCCACCCAAGACAATGCCGGGAACTTAACAGCACCCCTTTGATGGCACGCACTCGGTGCAAAGTATCAAACTGGTATAAAAGTCCTTTGTCACTTATGGGCCATGGTGCACTTCCTAAAATAGTGGTCCTGCCTCACTTTTTATATATTACTCAAAACTTCCTCTACAAACTGCTCACCACTCTGCACGTATATGTCATAACTATCCTAATTATGGTCAGCAAACCAGCTTACATTCTTTTTTGCTAAATGTGTAGAGGCACCCTAAGACAGGAGTCTGGGGGTGACCAGAATCCATCAGTTTTACTGGGCATCACAGCTAGCAGTAATTCATGATTGGATATATAGAGAGCTTGGAATCAGCCTACAGGTGGGAGAGAGATCTTCTCCAAAAATGGAACCTAGAAGCAGTGCTATACGGTACTGCCATCCCAAAAGGCTGCCACAGCCAACCAGTGCCCTGAAGCATATCAAGTTGTATAAGACAATCAGTAGGGAGACACCTATATGGAAGGGCACATGAGGTGCACACTTTTTACCCCTCAATGGATTCAGAGTCTGGGAGTTGATAAGCACATCAAAGGTGGGGGATGTATTGGAGGAATCTTTTGAGCAAATGGCGAATGAATACAACTTGCACTGTACCCAGTTTTATACTATTTACAGGTCCAACCTTCTTTCTCCAGCCATGGTCACCAGTTGAGGGAATTTAATCCATTAAAGACTTGGGGGCAGATTTACAAGCCACTTGCGCCACTGGTGCGTCACTTTTTGTGACGTACCTGTTTCGCATATTACTGCTCCATATTTACAAGGACAGAAAAAGCCACCCTACGTGACTTTTTCTGTCCTTATAAATATGGCCCCTCTGCACGCAGCACTTTGCGTTAAAGGGGTGTTCTATGTGTATTTTTGTGGGTGTTCCCACACAACACCCATGGAACCATACACATTTCCAGATTTATCATGAATCGTAAATCTGGAAATGCGTGTGAATGCTACGCCTCCCCAAGGGAGGCTTAGGGAGGCGCAACAAGGAGAAATTTATTAATTTCTCCTCGTTTTTCTTTTCTCTTTCTATGCGTGCTGCATTCCGCAGCACACATAGAAAGAGGAAATCATTTCTAATGATTGTTTATGTACAGGAAGGGTTCTCTTCCTGCACATAAACAATCATTGGATCAATGAAGTTTTTCAACTTCTATGTGTGCAAATGCAGCACACATAGAGGTTGAAAAACGCAGTTTCAGATTGTTTTTGTGCAGGAAGGGAACCCTTCCTGAACAAAAACAATCTCCCCACAATGCAGGCATCCTTGCACCATGGTGCAGGGGTGCCTGCGCCGGGGCATGGCAGCAGTTTGCGCACCAGTGCAGGGGGAAGCACAGAGATGCGACATATTGTTGTAAATATGTCGCATCCCTGTGCTTTGAAAGTGACTCAGTGCGGATCAGCCAAAGTGCTTGCATTCTGCACTGAGTCACTTTCTTGTAAATCTGCCCCTAAGATTATCATGGAACCATTAATGAAGAAGAGCATCTCTTGCATTTGCAGTTTGCTGACTGTGAACTCCCCAGACCATTTTGTGCTCCTGGAGTCCAGATGGCAGAGAGACGTAGACATGTTGGAGAAGTGAAATGGCCGGAAGCCCAAATTGCAGCCAGAAGTTTCACTATATCAGTCAAACTCCGGATCATTGACTTCAAGATTTTTTATAGGGCCGACTGTGACCTGGTTAGGCTTTGGCACCTGGGTAGACTACAATCAAAAAGCGGACCTAAATATATAGCAGATTGTACGAACCTTTTTGATATGATCTGCTCCTAAATCAAGTACGACTGGGCTAAGGTACACCATAAACTGAGCTAGGTTGTTGGCTTTACTCTGACTACAGGTCCCAAAGGTTCAATCCTGGGTATTAAATGGGAGGGCCTGGACTCACTAGATGCCCAATGCCTAGTGACCACCAGCTTGATGGTGGCAAAGGAAGACATTGACAAACACTGGATTGCCACTTCCCCCCCATTCTGGCCGAGTGGACTCATGGCATGGACCTACGTGCAATAAAAGGTCAATAAAGAGCATGGCTGCCCACATAAACATCAAAACATTTGGGACAATTGGTGGGGTCAGATGAACTGATTGCACATTATGCTCTTGATTGTTAGGTGTTGGGATGTGTGAACAATGAACGTATTCTTGACATTTGTAACACCATGAAGAAGCAGTGTTTTCTTGCTATGTTTGAAAATGCAATAAAAAGATTGAACAAAAACAATTCAGATTTCAAAGAGGGGTCACCTGTGTAGATTACTCATTGTTTTCCAAAATAAACTAATCATGACTTTATAAAAGAATGAAAATAAGCACGAAAAAACATCACTTAGTGACACCATTTTCACCTGTAATTTGATGGCCCGACGGCTGATTTCCAAAAGTGCAACGCAAAAAAATGAAGGACGTAATGCTGAATAAATCATACAATCACCCCCAGTCAAGAGATCGGGGTTAAATCCATTGTTGTTTTGCTCACCATGCCACCCCAGTTTAGACCCAGCCATATGCAAATCAGTCTTGACCTTGTGCCCATGGAAACAGTCCAGACCGAACTGCCGAGCAGGGTCCTCCCTGGACGGGAAACAAGCATCCTGGGACTGGTTTCTGGGTACTACCCTTCATCAGCCAAACTAGCTTGAATCCAGTGGCACAGTGAGCAAGGGTCCCATGTCTGGGCATACCCATCCCACATAGGGTGAAAAGTGCTACACAAACAAATGATGGACGAATGCTGAATAAATCATACATTCAGCCCCAGTCAAGAGAGCTGGGTTAAATCCATCGTTCTTTTACTCACCATGCCATCCCAGTTTAGACCCAGCCATATGCAAATCAGTCTTGACCCTGTGCCTCATCAATTGTTTTTTTTGCATTTGATTTCCAAAAGAAACACACTAGTATGTCTGTCAGAGTCTTCTTGTCACTGGGATAGATAGTGTTTGTTGGTCCTCCCAAAAATCACACAATACCCAGCGCCAACAACTGAGCAGCAGCTTGTAATGATTTTTCATTGAGTAATGATCGTGCAGCAATTTATGTGGTAAAATCTAACAAATGTAAAATGGGTATGAAGGAAATCTATGTATTTTTTTAATGTATTTTTTTAATGAGCACAAGATAAAGAGTTTAGGAATAGTGAATATTTCTACACTTCTGAATTTTGGGTAACCCATACTAATATGTGATTCACAAGGCAATTTGTAAAATGGGGTCTTTCTTACACACAGGCTTACATTTCAAAGCTAATATTGGAGAGAAATTCAATTCATGATAACAAATGTTATACTATTTTGTGTGTCTACATTTCTCCTGATAAAAAAACGCTACCCCACTTGTGTGAAGGCCCCAAAACATAATGTGGAGACATCAGCACTTCCTGTTAAATAAATTACCTGTTTGGGCAATGGGCTGCAATATTTGGCCCCAGACTTGGAAGCAACCCAGGGAATCCTATCAAATTCAGACATTTTCAAACACTAGACATTGAGGTCAATACAGGGTGGTATGCGTTGCATGGATCCCACAGAGGGATACGAGGAAGGGGTGCCCTCGCTGGTCTCTCCCACAATGCTTTTCGAACTTCAAACTTTGGCAACACAAAAGCACATTTTCACCACATTTCTTACCGCCCTGCATTCCCCTACTTTGCCCAATACAAACAGTACCCACTGGTTTGTGTGGGTCTAGCACCTGCAACAGCAATGGCCCCAAAATGCAACATGAACAGGTCAATTGTATCCACTCCAACTCGCCCCTTTTTTGCAATGTGGATAGCTGTGGATTTTGGGCCTGGGCTTACCGAGAGAAACCTACTAAACCCAGACATTTCTGAAGACTAGATATCTAGGGAAGCTTAGAGTGATGTGTCTTGCAAGGATCGCATGACGTTTTCTTATCAACAATGCCCTGCAAATCTCAAACTTTGTAAACCTGTCCACCACACTGTATACCAAACCAATTTACCGTAACAGCTACCACGTGGGCAGTCTCAAATACCATATGAGCGGTTTCTCAGGATCCGTAGAAACTGTACTACTAAAAATGAACTCTTCACACAAGATAAGTTGAAAACTAAACTCATTGCACAAGGATAACCCAAGAAACTAGTGAGGAATGCCTGTAAATGAACATGTTTAACTTCATGTGAGACTCTACTTGAAAAGAGGGTGAAACCACATTACCAAAAACATGCCCTGTAACAAATTGGTTTGAGACAATCATCAATCAAAACTACCATGTTCCTGGTAATTACCACATTGATTACCTTGTCTGACTTTTGCAATTAAAAGGAGGAAGAACCAATGTCATAACAAAGGCCCCCGCAGCTCCCTCGGTGTGTGGAGGCCCCTGAGCTGCAGGGGCCCTCTCTGGCTCTGGCAGGCCTTTGCCTGAGAACTTCAGTCTGGGTCCGAGGCATGGGGAGCTCCTGCATGTACTTTGCAGGGGAGCCTCCTCAAGTTTCGTTACATCACTGGGAAGAACATCAGGGGGTCACCTAATCAGGTCTTACACAGAACCAATTCTTGGTGCCCAAAGACAAATTCAAGATGTTTAGAATGTTAGTCTTATTAAAGGTTATCATAAATATGGTGAATGCTCTGTTTGCTCCCAGACACTAGAAGACACAGAATGGAGCCATTATGGAAAGAAGATACTTCACTGAATCTTTTCTATTTGCAAAACATAAATTGTGCATACAGCTCTATCTGCCCATGTGATAAGATCTACATTGGCAAAACTCACCAAGAAATTTGCAAATAAATATGCCAACACAAATATCGTATCAGATGTGGAGTACTCAGCGCTCTTCTGATGCAACACTTCCAAGAATTTGCCCACAGCATGAATGAATTCAAGTTGACTTCCCAGGAATTTGTGAAACGAGACCAAAGAGAAGGAGATGTCAATTACTTTTTTATGAAAAAAGCTGTCCTTAAATTCAATACTATTGTTTCAGGCCTTAACAAAATGGATGATATGCAGAATTTGGAACAATCCTTCCCCGTGACTTCCCTATAGTAGCATCTGATCCAATGATTTTAATTTGAGTATTTTTTTTAAATAAAATCATTGTCTATAGAACTTTCTCCAACTGCATTATAACAGACAGTCCTCCCTACCTATATCATTTTCTACACACCATCAATAATCCAATATATTAATATGCACATTAAAACTTTACATGCATAAACTTCACTATGGGAAACTACAATACCCAGGCTCCTTACTCACAGAATTACAAAATGCATTAGAAGCGACTGGTCAAGCCCGCCCCTGTGGCAGTTCCAATGTCCAACACATTTTGCTTTGTTAAAAATCTGTTTTTAGAATCTATATATTAAGATTTGGGATGTTCCCCGCCTCTTTTAATTCAATTATATTTGCTCCCCTACCAGCCCTTATTACTTGCAGTTACTTATGATCTAACAGAAATACACTTCCCATCATCCCTTGTGAGAAGACTAGAATTTCCATGATGCTTTAGTCAGGGCTCACCTGTGATTGGTCAAGACTCTGCGACTCTGACAAGAATTAAAATCAGGACTAGAAGCACATGGTTTTCAGCACCCAACTTCTCTATATGACTCATCTGCCTACCACGGGGAAAAGAGAGCAAAGATAAACAGGCAGTCGGCAAACCTCAATTAAATATGGGACTCTTTGCCTCTTCTCAAACCCTCAAGGGTAAATCCTGACACACACACCTATTGGCTGCATAAGTGCTACTGTTTATCTCATGCAATTGGTATTGCATTAATCATATTATTTTTCTAAACACAGTGACCCTTTTTTGCAAGCTCATTCTCTCTAAATTTGATTTAGATACACAAGAGGTATGTCTCACAAGGTGCTCAACATGCTCTCACACTAGGCTAAGGGGCATATCAGCAAGGGCCTGCGATAATTATCCTCAGCACTCTTAGCGAGAGGATAATTATCGCAGGCTAACACTGGATTTTATCGCGGAGATAGCGTGCTATCAGCAACGCTTCTATCCAAAGCGATAGAAATCCATGCGTTAGCCACAAAACAGTGCGGTTATCGCTGGAAATCCAGCGGTAATCGCACTGCGACCGGAGATACCTTGCTGATAGGGCAGGGTGGATTTAGCCATGTAATCCACCTCCCATTGGATTACATGGCTAAATCAGAATAAAAGTAGGCGTAAGGAAAGTAGCGATAACCGCGGTTAGCGCTACTTTTCTTATCACTCTGCCTGTTAACGTACACCTTGATAATTGGAGAAATGTCAGTTAGCGACATTTCTCCAGTTATTTTGGGGAGGAACGCCCACTTTCCATCTCATTAGAGATGCAAAGCTGGGCGTTCAGGAAACAGGCGCTAAGGCATGGATTCATGCGTTAGCGTGTCCATGCTGATAGGGCGATAAAATTATTGCAGCTTTTCGTCCGAAAACGGACGCTAAAGCGGTGATAATTTTATCGCATCGCCTTGCTGATATGCCCCAAAGTTTGCCCAAGCTGGACCCTTTGTTTTTACTGATACAGGTCACAAGGAGGACTACCTATTCTCTGTAATACAGAACAATTAAATTAAGATAATTAGGTTATGTCACCCCGTGGAGCTCAGTGCCCATACTTTTGCCTCGACTAGAGCATTAAATATGGTTAATTTTATTTTGCATAAAGAATTACCATTCTTCATGGACCGAAGAACCAATTTGCACACGAAAACATGATGCCCAAAACCCTGTCTTGGGGAGACCCTGAACAACAGTGGAGTTGAAATGCGTTTTTATTTCCATACCAGTGTTCAAGCGATTTGATTTATCTCTAGACCTTGTTCGCATAATAGATCCTTTATTTCTGGACTCTAACTTAATACATTAATGAGATTGGGTTAAAAATGTGATGCAATCTGACTAATTATCCCCATCTGTGTACTTAAATTTTCGGCTTGCTTATTACAGCATTCATTTATGCTTCCTACTGACTATGAAATTGAAAAATCATTGTAATTATCTTATATGAACATGTTCTGTCCCAGGTTGATCAAAGGTTGATCAATGGGGATGGGTGCTTCTTTTTCTTCCTACTTTCTTTCTCAATCAGAGAATGCAAATGAATCAGTATAATGTGTATTTTATAATATTTTTGTGTTTGAGCACTGGCATTGATAAAGAATGTTATTTTTTAACATTATTGCTGTACTTTATTCACATTAAGTTCCATAGTTCATCATAGGTGATTATCTCAAACCCTTCACAGTACGTGTGTGTGTAAGACCTGTCAGCCTTAGGGATGGTCTTTCCCCAAACTTTTTACCTGTTTGCCTCACTGTTAGACTTGGCATCTTTTGGCGTGTTTCCCCTGAGTTATTGCTTTCTGACCTCCCAGTTTTGACTGTGTTTTTGCTGGCTTAGCTTTCTCACTGCTGATCAGTGTTAAGTGCATGTGCTCCTGTTGTAAACTGTGTTGGATTGGTGTTTCCGTGATTGGCATATTTGATTTACTTGTCAGTCCCAAGTAAAGTGCACTGAGTGTGCCAGGGCCTGTAAATCAAATGCTGTTAGTGGGCTAAGCACTGGATTGTGCCACCCACTCAAACAGCCTGTAAATTTAACTCTGGCCTGCCATTGCAGAGCCTGTGTGCAGTCTGAGACTGCCATGTCGACTTGGCAAGTGTACTCACTTGCCAGGCCCTAACCTTCCCTTTTCTTACATGTCAGTCACCCCTAAGGTTGGCCCAAGGTACCCCTGTGGGAAGGATGCAGTGTATGCGAAAGGTAGGACATGCCCTGATGTGTGTGGGATGTCCTGATAGCGAATTACTGCCAATTTCGTTTTTCACTATTGCAAGGCTACCTGTTCCCCATAGGACAGAATGGAGAGTTTGTTTATAACATCTTATAAACATAACTGGCCCTAGGAACTAGGTAGAAAATAAAGTTTAGTATGCCTGAACTCAGAATCTGAAGATGATTTTTACATTCTGTGTTTGAAAATACCACTTTTAGAAAGTTGGTATTTTCTTGTTCAGCCATCCAGTAGGCCTCTGCTGGGATTTTGGATTGACTGTCTGGGTTTCGGATGATAGGGGCTGGAGAGGAGCAGTGGCTCCAGATAGTCTATGTGGGTCACGAAAGGGCTCAATGTATCTGGGCTGCATTTAGAGTAGGGGAGGAGATTTCCTTTCACCTGAATGGTCTGCCTCTGACAATGCCGTTTCCACCTCCTGACAGGCAGCCACACCAGAGAAGGGCATAACTGGTTCTGGCTGGGCACAGACACTCTCTGCCTGAGAGATTTTGGGCTATAAAAAGTGGGGTCCAAACCCCTGAACTTTAGAACTGTTTTGTACCAAGAAGACTGCCAAGAAGAAGAGCTGGAGAAGCTGTGAGGAGGAACTACCACTTTTCTGAGTGCTTTTCTGTATTGGCCTGCAGTGGCTGCTTCTGTCTTGGGCAGTGAAAGGACTGGACGGAACTTTCTGCAATCTATTTTTGTGAGTTTCTCCAAGTGCTTGAGGTAGAGCTTGGCCCCTGTTCAAGAAGTCTCAGGAATAGCAAAGACTTCAAGTTCTTCTACCCTCAGCACTGGGGACTGTGTGTTTTGTGCTGCAACAGAAGAAAACGGAACCCAATGCCATCTATGACACCGCTGCCGACTCCGTGTCCTGAAGGCACAGCAGAGGGCAATGCTGCAATGCCACACCGCAACCCTGGTCTCACCGACGACGCCTGCTGATGCCACCACCAAGCCGCTGCTTGCACCGCGACCTGTGGGCATGGCACTCCGCATTTCCTCGCTTCACGATGTCGCCTTGGTATCCCAGACGCCGCCGCTCCATGCTGAAAATGACACTGCTGCTTGCACCGTGGTTCGAGGGCACTGCTCGTAAAGTTACACGACGCACCGTCCTCATCCCAACCGCAGCCTTGGCCTACCAACACTGGCGCCATCAACTCCAGTTTGTCAGCCGACGACAGCGCTTGAGCAAGGACAACGATGCTGCTTGCCCAGTGACCTGCCAGCACCGCGACGAGCACTGCATTACTTCGCACAGCATCCCTGGTCTCACCGACGACACCATCTGATGCCGCCACTGAGCCGCTGGACGCACTGCGACCTGAGGGCATTGCACGCCGCACCGCTGCACATCGCACCGCAGCACCCGATGCCAGCCCTCCTGACTTCAATCGTGAGGAGTTTGATCTTTAAAGCATGTGACTTCAAGAGCCCGATGACTCCAGCACCGTCCTCCGGAACCGATGCCTGCGGACGCCATGCTTCCGGGAGCTCAACGAGAGGTCGCCGACTCCCTGCATTTCTAAAGGTACTGTTTTGCGGGTCTTCCCTACACCGTAGCTGGCCCATGACGCCGCGGTCAGCTAGAACTGTTTGGATTTGTTTGTTCAGGACACCGTGATAGCCCCAGAGGCAGCTACCGACTTCAAGGAACTGTTTTTCAAGGTTATTGTGACAAACGAATATTTGTAAGTACTGTATTGTGGATTTTTATCATTTTTGGTCTTGTCTTAAGGAGATCAAAATATTGGATATTTTTCTAAACTGGTGTGGTGTCCTTTTGTAGTGCCTACACGGTGTTAATGTTGGTTATGTGCAAATGCTTTACACACTGCTTCTAAGACAAGCCTGACTGCTCATGCCAAGCTACCAAGGGGGTGAGCAGGGGTTATTTTAGGAGTGTAACTCGCTTATCCTGACTCGGAAGAAGGATCTCTACTTGCACAAAGGAGCAAACCCTTGCCAGCTAGAGACCCCCATTTCTAACACTCACTTTTTGCTGATCTGTTTTTTGTTGTCCCTAGGACTCTGGGTGCTTTACCACTGCTAGTCAGTCCTAAAGTGCATGTTCTCACTCCTCTAAAACATGGCAACATTGGCTTATTCAAATTGGCTTATTTATTTTACTTATAAGTCCCTAGAAACGTGCCCTATGTGTGACCAGGGCCTGTAATTTAAATGCTACTAGTGGGCCTAGGATGCTTGTTTCCTGTTCAGGGAGGACCTGGCCGTTCGGGCTGGACTGTTCCCATTGGGCGCAGGGTCAAGACTGATTTCCATATGGCTGGGTCCAAACTGGAATGGCATGGTGAGCAAAATAACGATGGATTTAGGCCCAGGTCTATGTACTGGGGTGAATGTATGACCTTGTTCTGCATTCTGCCCATCAATTGTTCTTTTTGCACTGGTGGGCTGCAGCACTGATTGTGCCCCCCACTCAAGTAGCCCTTTAACACATGTCCCAGGCCTGCCACTATAGAGCCTGTGTGTGCAGTTCACACAGCCACTGAGCCCGATTCACAGAACTAACTTAAGACAAAATCCTAAACTTACTACCATTTTGGTATTCACAGAAGGCACTTACTCATTTTGGTATTCACAGAAGGCACTTACTCATTTCGGTATTCACAGAAGTTAGGAGTCCTAACTTTAGGACTCCTAAATGCCTTCTGTGAATACCGAAAGTCTTAAAATTAGGATTTTTCTCAGTTTAGTAGTAGTATAGTTAGGACTCCTAACTTTAGGACTCCTAAATGCCTTCTGTGAATACCGAAAGTCTTAAAATTAGGATTTTTCTCAATTTAGTAGTCCTAAGTCTAAATTTAGGACTACTAACTTGAGAAAAATCCTAATTTTAAGACTTTCGGTATTCACAGAAGGCATTTAGGAGTCCTAAAGTTAGGAGTCCTAACTATACTACTACTAAACTGAGAAAAATCCTAATTTTAAGGCTTTCGGTATTCACAGAAGGCATTTAGGAGTCCTAAAGTTAGGAGTCCTAAACTTAGGACTACTAAATTGAGAAGAATCCTAATTTTAAGACTTTCGGTATTCACAGAAGGCATTTAGGAGTCCTAAAGTTAGGAGTCCTAACTATACTACTACTAAACTGAGAAAAATCCTAATTTTAAGACTTTCGGTATTCACAGAAGGCATTTAGGAGTCCTAAAGTTAGGACTCCTATCTTCTGTGAATACCGAAATGAGTAAGTGCCTTCTGTGAATACCAAAATGAGTAAGTGCCTTCTGTGAATACCAAAATGGTAGTAAGTTTAGGATTTTGTCTTAAGTTAGTTCTGTGAATCGGGCCCATGGCATTTAAAATCCTGTGCCAAGCCTTAAACTCCCCTTTGATTACATATGTCACCCCTAAGGTAGGTCCTAGGTAGCCACATGGCTGGGCGGTGTGTAATTAAAAGGCAGGACATACACTTTTAAGTTTTACATGTCCAAGGGGCATGGCCTGACAGACGACTAATGGCTGCGCGGAGCTGAAGGTCAATCAGAAACCCAGCACACCAGAGGAATGCTGTGCTTCATGGCTGTTCCCCAATAAGCGGAGTGAATTTCTGAATGTCCCAAGAACCCCTTCCCCCTGGCAATGGCAGAGATATGGGTGACAAAATAATATGAGAAAATCGACAGCAGGGAGCTGTACTGGGAACAGCATTGATTGGGAGAAGGGCGTGGCACAAAGCCTCAGCGCCGGCATGATAGATAAACAGAGCGCATCACAACCTGCAGGTATCGGAGGCTGCGCTCCTATAAAATTGGAGACATGGAGGCATGATGCACTGCTCTCCCTTCTCTCCCCCTCTCACTGATCCAACCACATCGTGCTATTATGAACTCTCCCACTCCTGAAAGGACATGCAAGACTCCACGAAGTGCCGAACACAACGGCCTACTGGAAGGCAAGACTGGACGCAGCAGGGGTGGCGAGAGTGACACCGGAGGAGACTGCAATTAGAACTGCTCTTTGCAGGGATGTAAGGATGCCCTGAGGAACTCCCTGGAGGCCCTGTGGTGACAGGGGCCACGGGTGAGCCTAGGGACTAGGCTAGCGGGCCGAGCCGGGCGGTCCCACTACCTGCTACGCCATGTGGTCCCACTGCCTGCTACACTTTGAGCTCTTCCCAACCACTCAGCGCTGCTGTGACTGTATTTCGCTAACTTCTGCACCTCCTCCCACCACACATTTAATAAAGACAGACGCCCAGGCCGACTGTACTACGGGCAAGAGACTGATGGAACTTGTCAATGGACAGTTGAGGGCCCAGCCACATTCTTTATGTCATCTTGTAAAAGGGTGAATTGGAGGAAGTGTGCTTTGTGCACACCCCCACCCCCTCTCACTGTAAGAGGACCGAGAGGTGACATTGGATGATGATTGGAAAAACGGGGGAGTACTGACACGCTTGGTGACCGATGGTAGCTGTGGCTGCTGGAAGCGTCTCCCCTAAAGGCCACTTGCCCAAAGTCTCCATCATCTAAATTTAGTTTTTACCGACTACTGAGCCCTAGTAACATGGCCTATGCCCGGTGGAGTTGCCTAGTCAGCTATAGAGGAGATTGGCTGTGGATCACCTCCTCGGCTGTCACCTACCAAGTCGGACATTGGGCATAGTTTCCTTGTCTCTCTGCTGTGTCTCCTTCCTCCCCCACCTTTACGACGAATTCTATGATGATCTGCTGATGGCAGAGCAAGATGATGACCTGGGTCCACCATCTTAGCGGCTTCGACCGATTCTCTTGCTGCTGGAGTGCTCCCTGCGTCGCCAGACTGTCTTTTACCTGTAGTCAACCCCCCTTTTGTCTCTTCCACCCCTCTCATATTTTACAGTCACTGTGACTCTGGATGTGGTGATTGTTGGTCCCCAGATGGTTTGTTTGACTCTCTTTGAATTTTTGGTTCCTCTAAAGTTCTTTCCCCCTTAACGGTCTGCCTGACCCGATCAGCATTTTAACCACTTTTTTACTTTTCCCCGTCTACCTTCTATTCCCCATAGGATGTGTATCTATTTTATGCTATGCTCTAGAAACTCATGATGTAATAATTGTAACTCGCTAATCCTCATGTAATGCGCTCTGGTACCTCCGGGTCTAGCCAGCACTATATAAAACTCTGCCAATAAAATTAATAAATAAATAAAATCTTAAGACCTATTTGTGAGACCTGCAAGAGCAGTAGAGACAAGCAAACACCGGGCCGAATTGGCCCGCAAAGACCCTAAGCAGTGCAAGTTACCATTCGACACAGTCAAGAATCCAGCACAACCTATAGATATGGCTGATGAAGCAATGCGGGGGGCAAAGGGAGGGAAACCACCATCAGACCCAGAAGTTCTGTTGACAGAATTACGCACAGGCTTTAAAGCACTAGACAGACGGTTCGATGCACTGGATAAAAGATTGGACATACTGGGGAGCGAATAGAATGGCATGATGCCTGATTGGACATGGTGGAGGGCTGTATATCAGATCTTAAGGATGGCGTAGTGCAAACAGTTAGGAAACTTGAACAAATGGAGAAAGTCATGAAAACAATGGCCATGAAAAACAAAGATTTTGAGGCGAGGAACAGGAGGAACTACGTGTGCATAGTGGAAGTGCCTGAATGCACAAATACTGGACGGATGGATCAGATTGTCGAATGGCTATTGACGGATATATTCGGAGGTGAACATTTCACATCCACGTTCAGTGTTGAACGAGCCAATAGGTCACTCAGACCACGCTCAAATGCAGGGTGCCCACCCAGGCCTATACTTGCTAGAATCTTGAATTTTTAGAGACCCCTATACTATTTTGAGACTGGCATGAGAAAATGGACCACTGTCTTGACAGGGCTCGTCACTATCTATTTTCCCAGATTTCAAGCTTCTGCTACAAAATACCAGGCATAAATTCACGGGGTAAAGGCTACACTTCAAAATCTGTGCCTCAGATACGGAATGCTATACCAGGCGCATCTTAAAGTCAATGTCAATGGCAAAACACGTGTTTTTGACAATCCTACAGATGTCCAGAACTTTTGCAGGCAGTACTCTGTGAAGCGAAACAACTCTGGGAGTGGATCTCCTGAAAGGTCACCACCTGACCTTCTCTCCAAGACAAGCATGGATCTTTTCCCATCCGGCTGAACTTGGGACTCCATTCGTACCACTCTCAGCCACTTTGCCAAATTTCACAACACAGACACTATACCTGTGTCCTGTTCGGTGTTGGAGAGTGGGGCATGTATATGTGAAGTAGCTAAGCGATAATTGCTTTTTATTTTCATAATCACAAAGTGCAGGGGACCGGCCTTGCATTGATATTTCCAACTGTACCTTGGTACAAGCCTCTGACTTAACGAAGTTTTGATGCTGGGAGATTGTTTATTGTGGGTGGTACCTGGCAGACAGCTGGCAAGCATGGGTGGGGGGGAGGGGTATGGCTAAGATAGGAAATGTTTTCAGGGTATTGTTCTTGGTGTCACTTATGCACGTTAACAAATTTGGGTGCTACTGGGCCAAACAATATATATGAAGGTACACCAAATTGAAACCTGCCACATATAGAATTCACATTTACGACTTGGATTGTGGGGGTACTAAACAACATGTGCAACTGTAGACAGGTTCTACCATACCACCAGTGACATAAAGTTGATTTTGTGTTCTTACAGGAAATGCACTTAGCGCCCACAAACCATTCCAAATTTACCTCTACTTGAGGACCACATCTTTTCTTCTCAAACCACAGCTCATATTCTCGTGGAGTATCAATATTAATTCACAAAAATCTGCCATTCAACCACACGTCCACACTTACTGACACCGAAGGTTTTTTTTTACTGGTCATGGGATGCCTAGTGGGCCACACTGTCCTTCTGGTTAATGTGTACTCCCCAAACATAGACAATCCCACCTTTTATCAGCGCCTACAGTCACAGATAAATCTCATAGACCCGGACCTCTGGGGGGGTGACCTTAACATTTTAATTGATTCCAACTTAGACAGTACCGCTAAAACCCCATTTAACAAACCCCAATCACATAAGCTTTAACGGACACTGTGCAAAACATATGCACTGTCGGACACTTGGAGACAATTACATGCCCAAGAAGCTGCATATACACACCACTCAACGCAAAACAAAATTTGGACACTGCTGGATTATTGGCTTTTGTCTAATCCCATGGGTTCAGACCACACAACACGTCCCCTGCATGCTTTCGGAACAGTCACCAATACTCATGATTTTACGTATGGCGGGAGAGGGAGGGCTTGAACGGCAATGGCACTTCCCCAGCATGGCACTGCAGGATGCCGTGTTCTGGGCAGAACTGGGTACGGCAATTATTGAGTATTTTGAACTAAACAAATGCTCAATATCATCACAGGCCACACTATGGGAGGCAGCTAAAGCATATATCAGAGGGATATATATCTCAAAACTAACAGGTATCCTAAAGACTTACAGCACACAATATCTCACTGAGAGCCTTTACTCCATTCAACCCGGAGGCAGCACCCCGGAATATTTACACAAGCGGGCTACACTATTCGCCGAATTTCAAGAAGTGGCAGAGAGAGTAGCCCATTTTGGGGGAAAATGCAAAAGCTAGAGGATATGGGGAGGGGGAGAGACCAGGACGCACACTAGTCTGACTGTTTAGACCAATGCTCTCTTATATTGTGGGGCTGCAAAACCCGACTAATGTACCGGTGACAGACACACCACGCATCACATGAGAACAATTGACATACTACACGGATCTATACACTTCAAAGTCGGTGGATGCCCAGGATGCCATATCCACCTACTTGGAGGACATAGCAATGGTATGGCTCACAAATGCACAACAACATTTTCTAAGCAAGCCCTTCACTACTGATGAAATAATAGAAGCTATTAATGCCATGGATGGATCGAAAGTAACTGGATTAGATGGTCTTATGGGTGCATTTTATAAGATGTACAAACATCTCCTAGAGCCACACCTCTTAGAGGTGTATGCTGAAGCATTGACAGTGGGAGTCCTCCCCTGCACATTCAGAGAAGCGGTCATAACCCTACTACTGAAGCCAGTTAAGGACCCACTACAATGTGGCTCTTAGAGATCATTGTCACTGTTGAATTTCGATACTAAAATATTAGCCAAAATGTGGGCCATATGACTGGCGCTACTTATGGAACAAATAATCTCACCTGCACAGGAAGGACTCTTAGGGCCCGATTCACAGAACTAACTTAAGACAAAATCCTAAACTTACTACCATTTTGGTATTCACAGAAGGCACTTACTCATTTTGGTACTCACAGAAGGCACTTACTCATTTCGGTATTCACAGAAGTTAGGAGTCCTAACTTTAGGACTCCTAAATGCCTTCTGTGAATACCGAAAGTCTTAAAATTAGGATTTTTCTCAATTTAGTAGTCCTAAGTTTAGGACTCCTAACTTTAGGACTCCTAAATGCCTTCTGTGAATACCGAAAGCCTTAAAATTAGGATTTTTCTCAGTTTAGCAGTAGTATAGTTCGGACTCCTAACTTTAGGACTCCTAAATGCCTTCTGTGAATACCGAAAGTCTTAAAATTAGGATTTTTCTCAATTTAGTAGTCCTAAGTTTAGATTTAGGACTACTAAATTGAGAAAAATCCTAATTTTAAGACTTTCGGTATTCACAGAAGGCATTTAGGAGTCCTAAAGTTAGGAGTCCTAACTATACTACTAAACTGAGAAAAATCCTAATTTTAAGACTTTCGGTATTCACAGAAGGCATTTAGGAGTCCTAAAGTTAGGACTCCTAACTTCTGTGAATACCGAAATGAGTAAGTGCCTTCTGTGAATACCAAAATGAGTAAGTGCCTTCTGTGAATACCAAAATGGTAGTAAGTTTAGGATTTTGTCTTAAGTTAGTTCTGTGAATCGCGCCCCATGTGCATAGATCCACAGCACTGAACCTATGAACTTTCTTTGCCACTCACCTCAGAATAGCTTGTACGGTCCCCGCAGTGGCGGTACTGTTGGATGCTGAAAAAGCATTAGATTATATAGAGTCCCATTTCTTCACACAGCAATGTGGAAACTGGGGATCCCAATTGGATTCTTGGCCCTAACGAAATTGCTGTACACACAACCTACTCTGGGGTTGCATGGTGAGCAAAAGAATGATGGATTTCTACCAGATCTATTGACTGGGGGTGAATGTTTTGATTTGTTCTGCATTCCGTCCACCAACTGTGTGTCTTTTGCTTTCTCACCCTAAGTGTGCCGGGTATGCCCAGACCTGGGTCCCGGGCTCACTGTGCCACTGGATTCATGCAATCCTGCCTGATGTGGGTAGAAACTCCCAAATCGGTCCTAGGATGCTTGTTTCTGGTCCAGGGAGGACCTGGCTTGGTAGTTCGGGCTGGACTGTTCCCATGAGGCACAGGGTCAAGACTGATTTGCATATGGCCAGGTCTAAACTGGGGTGGCATGGTGAGCAAAAGAATGATGGATTTATTCCAGATCTCTTGACTGAGGGTGAATGTTTTGATTTGCTCTGCATTCCGTCCATCAACCGTGTGTCTTTTGCTTTCTTGCCCTAAGTGTGCTGGGTATTCCCAGACGTGTGTCCCGGGCTTACTGTGCCACTGGATTCAAGCTATCCTGGCTGATGAGGGGTGAAACCCCGAAACCGGTCTTAGGATGCTTGTTTCCAGTCCAGGGAGGACCTGGCTTGGCAGTTCTGGCTGGACTGTTCTCATGAGGCACAGGGTCAAGACTGATTTGCATATGGCCAGATCTAAACTGTGGTGGCATGGTGAGCAAAAGAATGATGGATTTAACCCAGATCTCTTGACTGCGGGTGAATGTTTTGATTTTTTTGCATTCTTGTCTTTTGTACCCACAGCCTAACACGCGAATCCGCTTTAATGGTACAGTAACTGGGCCCTTTCCAATTTCTCGTGGCACCCGACAGGGATGCCCGCTTTCGCCGTTGCTGTTCATAATAGCAATGGACCCCTTAATGCAAATCTTTTAGAAAAACCACCTACATCGGAGTTTGCAGTTCAGCCCTGGTCCCTTGTTGATAACCCTCTATGCGGACGATATAGGGGCATAATCTCAAGGAACAATCGCTGAGTTATCAGCAGTTTAGCACAGCCAAAGCAGCGATAAATCTATCGTCCCATTCACAAGCCGGTGCAAACAGCCGATATCACCAGTTTTCCGCCGATAGCATCCTCAAAAACATTGCTACGGATGACCCCGGCAACTATCGCTAATGAGATGCAGAGTAGGCGTTCCTGAGCAAAAAGCCACGACAACACCACTCCGCAACATTCTCAACGACCAGCCAGATCAGCGATAAGATCCCAAAACAGGCAATAAGGCGCATTAGCAGCAGGAAACTAACACCTGCTCTGACTTGGTGTAACAACCGGCAGCAGCCAAGGGAGCACAGCCCATAGCCAAACATGAAGAACAACAGATGCCCCCGAGCAATGGAACATGCAGCCCGGAGCACCAATAGGGCAGCAACACTCAACACCACTAAGCCATGAACCAAACAAATCGCCAGAAGTCGCACAATCACAACACCTAACATACAGGTGTGGCCAGAAAAATAAAAATCATACATTCAAATCATATAATCCAAATAGAAACTTTATTACAGATTAACCAATAAACAACAATCGTGAAGAGGCATGGCGGATCTTCTCTGGGCATTCTGTAAGTCACAGCCTGCAAGACAGAAATACAGGTAAGAAGGTGTGTCATGCGCCCATCAAAGTACAGAGAGAGAGAGCGAAAGAGAGATAGAGGGAGAGAGAAAAAGAGGGAGAGAGAGAGGGAGAGAGAAAGAGAGGGAGAGAGAGAGAGAAAGAGAGAGAGAGAGAAAGAGAGAGAGAGAGAGTGGGAGAAACAGTGAAAAAGGGAGAGAAAGGGTGCGAAAGAGGGCTAGAGAAAGAGAGAGAAAGAGAGAATGAGAGGGAGAGAGAAAGAGAAAGAGAGGGAGAGAGAGAGAGAAAAAGAGAGAGAGAGGGAGAGAGAAAGAGAGGGAGAGAGAGAGAGAGAGAGAGAGAGAGAGAGAAAGAGAGAGAGAGAGGGAGAAAGAGAGAGAAAGAGAAGGAAAGAAAGGGAGAGAGAAAGAGAGTGAGAGAGAAAGAGAGGGATAGAGAGACCCAGGCCTCACTTCTCACCTGCAGCCACCGGTGTGTCTCCAACCACGTGCCGGTACACACTGCAGTCCCCCAGGTTCCTCATCTGAAACAGTTGCCAGAGACATGAATGGCAGAGTCCCTACAGTAGCACACGCCATCAGCGCTTGCCCGCCCCTGCGTACACAAGCTGCTGCACCCCAGCCCCTCCCGCCTCCCAGCCGAGATTGCCCGCCCCTGCGCAACCAGGCCTCCCTGCTCACCTTCTGCCACCGGCGTGTCTCTAAGAGGGCCCAGCACGTACCAGTGGGATCCCCAAGCCCGGGGCCCGCGACCATGGCACCCTCCACATCATGCAGCCCTGCACCACGGGCCACCAGGTCACACACTTGATTTCGCTATGGCAGAGAACATATCAGTGTACCCCGCCTCATCGCAGGCTGCACACCCACTCAGCCCTATAGGTGCCACTAATTCTGTGAACGGCGAGGCGATGCCATGTGGCGGTAGGCCCGCACTGCCTGCTGGCTCAGGCCTACTCTGCGGTCCAGCAGGGCTCACACTAATGCCACCATTCCGGACCACCTGGATGGCACATCATCGCAGGCTGCACACCCACACAGCACTTAAGGTGCCCCTACCTCAGTGCACCGAAAGACACCGTCCTGTGGCGGTGTGCCTGTGCCTGCCACAGTGTATCCGGTGCCACCAAGTCTGTGCACCACCATGGCCTCTTTATGATCGAGTCCCGTGGTGCGGACGCCATCATGTCACCCCCGGCGCTGGGCAATGTGCTGTGCCCGGGCCCTAGGCCCTAGGCAGAAATTATAACCACACGGAGACTCCCAGTTACAGAGTGGAAGTGGCGTCCAACACGTGCGCCAGGCCCTTTTAATCGGCAGGGTCACATGTCCTGTGACGCCTGTGCCGGATGGGTGTGGGTTGGGTGTATACCAGCCGTGAGGGAGTGGCAGTGGCATACTGACAACAAGACCTGTGAGCAGCAGATCCCTACAGGTAAGAGGACCTGGGACATGTAGTGTTGTCGTCCCCGCTGTGAGCGTAAGCAGAGTGGGCTGGCCTGGCGTATGCCAGACCAGCATAAGGGTGTGAACAATGACCCCGGGGTTATGGGCATGGTTCCATCCATGGCTGGACAAGGAAGTGACTAGTGCGTGTGTCTCCGTTCTAGTGTCGGCACCACCCGGCACGCAATCGGCAATATGTCACCCTTTGTCCCATGTCCCACAACATGAGCAACATGGACGTAAGGTGAAATCATTTGCCCTACATGCATCCACACTTGAAAGATCATAGACATGACACATCGGTGTGAAAATTAATGTTTAATGCACATTCTGTGGAGTGTTGCAGCTGGAGCACTACAGGGCCATGCAAACCCCACTTTATTGTTAGCCCATGGAGGGCCAGCCAGAGTCCTTCAGGGAATGACAAGTACATCAGTAGAGGAGGAGTTCAGTCCACAGTCTGATATCTGTGTCATTGGTGACCAAACAGAATATGGCAGTCCATGTCGAGGTCCAAGGTGAGTGTCGCTGAGTGCATCGGGGGACAGTGGAAGGTGATGATGCAGAGGGCAGAAGCAAGCAAAAACAGGTCATATGGAGATTCCTTCTGACCACAAGGGCAGATTCATCTGCATCTTCGACTTCTGCTGTTTCATGTGCCTCACATGTGGATGGTGGTGTTCTGTCTCCAGCACTGTGTGGCAGTGAAACCTCAGGGGCCAGAGGTGGAATGTCCATCGCACTGTGTGGCACTGACACATCAGGGGCTGGAGATGTGGATGGAGTGGTAGCAGCAGCATGCATCAGCGCCAGGACTTGTGGCAGCAATGCCATGAGGAGGGTCTTTATGGCATTGAGGGACCCAGCTACCTCTTGCTAGTGTGCAGCCATGGCAGCCGCTCTTTCCGCACTCGTCTGCTACATGTTCTCCATGAGCCTCCGCATGAGTTCCATCTCTGATTAGACAGTCGTTCTTGTCGCAGGGTCAGGACTCTGGCGATGTCAGCCATGGTTCATTTGAGGGCATGGAGCGGACTGTTGGTGTCTGTTAGGGACTGTGAGTGGTCCCTGATGGGACGTAGACACCCTCGTATGGCATCTAGTTTGTCTGCCATGCGGTCAAACCCCACCTACACCTGTTCAGCCAGCTTCTCCTGGCACCCCAACACACGGTATTGGAAGGCCATGTGTTCGTCCTGGGGGTCCTGGGAGACAGCCATGGTGGTGGGTGCTGCCTGCTGTGTGTTCTGTGCAGGGGGTGGGTTCTTCTCGTAGCAGCTGGGCTGCCCTGCTCCTGGAAGTGGGCTGTGGAGGCTGTCCACGAACTGTTGGAGGGCGTCGGAGTCGAACGTGTGGTGGTCCTCTTCTTCATCAGAGAAGAGAGGTTGGGACTGCTCTGCAGGAGCTGTTGAATTCTCCTCTGCAATGTGAAGGGGAGATGCAGTTTAACATTGTGTTCACATGTATGTCGACGCATTGTACATGTTTACATTCAGACTGAATGACAGTGTACATTGTGACTGTTTGTGGGGAGCTGCCTAAATGATGTGGGACAGTGGACATTTCGACAACATCACGGATGTGTGTTTGTACTTGAACATTGTCAACCATTTTCCATTTTTATTTCCTAATGACACAGTGGAGGTGACGAACAGTAGTTGATGGTGTTCTATCACCTCCGTTTTCAGGATCCTGTTTTCCTGCGGACTGAACTGCTTCTTCCTACTCTTCTTCTCCTTGCCCTTCCCTGACCCCGAGGTCCCAGGCTGGTCCTCCGGGGGGCTTGTGGGGTTCTGGTTGTCCTCTGTACTTGCTCCAGCTGACTCCATTGTGCTTCGCTGTTGTTTAGCTTTTGTATGTGATGTTTTCCCTACTTTTATCGTGCTTGTTCACGCATGTCGCATGTCGCATGGGGATTGCAGGCCTGTGGCTGGTTTTTGCTGATTTTCGCGTTTGTGTTTTGCATTTTTGCGGCATCTCGTTGTTTTTAACGCGTTGATTTGACACGTTGTGGTGGGTCTATCGCATGGTGCCGCTGTGTTGAGAATACCATGTTGACACTGTTATTTTCCCGCGATAGACTCCAATGTGAAAAGTTGCGTTAAGCAACTTTTGCAGTAGTTATCACATGTTATCGAGAATATCCCCCGTAGTATTATATGTGAGGCACCCAGCTGAAAATCTCTCTGTTATTGTCAGAGATCGAAAGATTTGGTGCACTTTCAGGATTGCATATCAACTGTAAGAAGTCGGAGATTTTCCAGTTGGCAGACATATTAGACTGGCGATGTGAGGGCTTTTCCGTGACTTGGTGCCAAGCGGAGGTGAAATACTTGGGTATATACCTACAGAGGGACAAAGACCAGATATTACGATTGAACTATGGCCTGATTGTTGAAAAGCTGGGAGCCAAAATAGACAGATAGATCTGACTCCCGCTATCCGTAGTAGGATGTATAGCCATCAATAAAATGGTGGTCCTGCCTCAACTGCTCTACCTCTTGCACAATATACCCACACCCCTAACAAATTCTTTCTTTGCTAATATCCATCACTTTTAACAAAACTCATGTGGGGGGGCAGACAGCCCCGAGTTGGCTGGAAGATCCTGGTACTTCCATGTGAACTAGGAGGATTTGTAGTCCCAGATATACACCTTTACTACTTAGCAGCATAATGCAGCTACTCATGGCATTGGTACCATCCGGATGCCTCCACCCCCATGCCAATCCGGAGAGGGACTTGACAGCCCCTACTCCCCTGCGATCAATGCTACCGAAGGGAATGCCGCAAGACCCTCATGACATTCAGATACTGTCCTCTACTTGCTGGGCATGGACATGGTTACTTCGGAAAGCGGGAAACAAAATGTTATATTCTCCAGCCCTTCCAATACTGGCCAACTGTGGCTCACCCCCCCCCTATGCTGCACCCATTGGTGCAGTGCACTCTTCAACAATATGGAATATACACGCTTGAGTATCCGTTCCCCGGAGGCCATCGTTTTTTACTGTACCGAGGACCCCCGTTTTTTCAATGCCCCTGATATGGATCACTGTATCCTGGCTCGTGCGTATTCAGCACTAAGGTACACAATGTCTATCTACCCACTAGAACTAACTGACCTTACACCACTAAAATTGCTAATCACAGATAATTAGGGGGACCATTTAAATGTCCAGGCTAAATTATGCGTTGCAGGCGATTACCCCAACACAAGACACCAAAGTGAGGGCGGCATGGGAAAAGGACCTAGGACACCCACTCACGGTTAAAGTCTGGAGAGACTGTTGACTACAAACAAAATTGGTGTCCTGTAATCATAGGCATAAATTACAACATTTTAAATTCCTACATAGGGCATATGCCACCCCAGCACTGATGTCCTGTGTGAATGCCAACCGGTTCTTACATTGCCCTAAATGCCACACGCATGCAACGAACTTTGCACATATGACAAGATAGCAAGATGTGACAAGATAGCTAATTATTGGAACGGAATATTCATGGAGCTGTGGCAGATGACCACCCTCACATTTCCAGTTGTCTTCACCTGTGCTGGGGCTTGCTACCCTTACCTGCATCTTCGACCTCGCCGGTTCTCGCACGCTGAGTGTCTCCCCTAGCTGCCGCTACTCTCCATCGCGCGGCCAGCGTAGGGGGAGACTACAGCTCCCAGGCTGCCCTGCGACTTGTGCCACACCTGAGGACCATCATCCCGCCCGGATGCGCTGAAAACACAGAGGCTCCCTCCGCATTGCGGGGCTCAGCCCGGGCAAAGGGCGGGCCCGCTGTGGCCCTCAGAGGCCCGAGGAGACTGGACTGGGCCACTCCCTATGCAGCTGCACCTTGATGCCAACCGCCCCTGGTTCGCTAACATTAACAGTAAGCTGACTTGATTACATGTCCCCGTAAGGCTGTCACGAATATTGTCAACTGTTAATTTATATGTGGTAGTTGTTGTTCACCATCTACTCCACACGCATTTGTTGCTTTGGGTAACGCACTAACTGTAACGTTCATCATGAGTTTGTCTGTCTCTAAAGAAAAACCTTTGGGGAGAGGATACGCTATCCGAGGGACATTGGACAATTTTGTTATTAGACCTACCACAGAAATAGATAAAGACATAGTTCTTGACGAGTTACGGGCTGAGAGACGACGCTCGGTGGAGCATGTAAAAAATAGCCGTTTATTCCTGCCCTCCTCGCAGGTAGTGATGTAATCACAACTTAGTATGTTTTATGGAAGCGGTGGGCATGATGCTTCCTTTGGTGACAGCACGCCTTTACTCCTCCGAGACATTACCCCTCCACCTGATCTTGATAACGAGCATATTGTTACCTTATCTCCTTTTCTGAATAATACAGTATCTGAAATGGATGTTTTGTTGGATGATCTACCATCCTCAGTGCAGATTGTCCAAAATACTACTAACACCTCGAAAAGTTCTCGATTACAAGGTTCCATATAAAAAAAAAGGAAGAAGAGGGGGACCTTAGTAAAAAAAGATGAGCCCAAAAATAACACCAAAACTGTTAATCCAAAGAACCTTATAACAAAAATTCCTACATCAGATACGTTGGCTACTCCTTTATATCGTGCTCCAACTGAAACACTAGATACCATTTTATTGGAGAATATTGAGAAATTGATTAGATCTTTTACGTTGCCATTAACAGAAAAGTTAAAAACAATAGCCCGACAATTGGGGAACCTAGAAAAGGCAATTGGGGAGATTAAGGAGGGAACTAAGGAGCTAGCAAAGTCTTTACCAGTCCCTCCGCCCATTGTATCGACTTTAAGCAATAATAATCAAGAGGGATTGACTGTTAGAGCCACCAGCCAGGTAAAATCAAAAACTCTGTACGTGATGTCCCCTCAAAAAACTTGTACAGATGTTCAACTTAAAGATAATGAGGCAGAGGCGGCTAGGAAACTAAATACTCAATCAAACTGTCAACAAATTACTATAACACGAACTGAGTGTGAAGATCCTGTAAGGACACCTGTTCCAAAAATTCTTAATGTAGACCTTCCTCCGGAAGCAGTTCCCCTTGTGGTGGTCCTCACTGGAGTTCCTCCCCTAGAGGACGGAAAAAGAGAAGACCACAGCCAACTAAAAAACAAAGTCATATTTTGGCTTAGGCAGAAACGTCCTCTTCCCCCAGAGATTAATGGAGAAATCCTTTGTGTTAGGCGTCTTTCCTGGTTAGGAAGTAGGACAAAAGACATCACGGGTGACATCATAATAATCAATTTTAGAGACAAAAGAGCAGTAAGACACATCCTAAATTGGTCTTCTCTCAATTCTTCCAATTCAATTGAGGTACGTGACCTGACCTATTTTTATCCCAGAGCACATTTCTCTGTTAAAAACAATCCGAATTTATTAATTCAAAACCAGGATGAGCGCAATAGACTTTTACCTCAATGTCAGGACATTTACCCTAGGTCCTCCTACAACCGTCAAACTGACCGTGCTACTCATATGTCACAACATCCGGAGGACTGTTTAAGGCCCCCCTTTTTAGGCTAGAGAGATTATTACAATTCTTTTTATCAACATAGGAACAACGCTGCAAGGCCTGCTATACAAAATCATAAACATCGTACTGCACCACTTTACCCTCAGCCCGATTGTTCCACTACTCCAATTCGCTACCAGTCTGGTCATTCAAGGTTTTCATTTCAACAACAGGAGCATCGTCCTTGTCCTTCGCTTTGTTATCAGGATGATTACTTCTTACCTCTTTATAATCGTTATGCAGAACTAACAGACTTAGAAGGAGTGGATTGACTGAACTCATATGGAGTAAAAAACAATGATACTGATAGATCTCAAAAGGTGCCCCCCATCAGTATGGAAGGTAATTTTAATTTTAACTCTGTCACATATACTTCTCAGGTCTCTAACCCAAAGTGTACTCAGAATCCTTTGTCATCTACGGATTTACCATCTAACCCCATAATCTTAAATCAATCCCAACACATTTTGCACATAGAACAGAACTCAAATTTTACTCCCATACTTAATTCCCAGACATGCTTAGGAGAGGAGATAAAATCTCAAGTTGCAGTATTATTTTGGAATATAGCAGGCCAACGCTCAAAGGTTACTAATGATATATGTAGGGATTTTAGTCCTAAATTTGATGTCTTAGCACTTCAAGAGACCTGGGCCGTTGAAGCGATTCATATGGAAGGCTTCAAAACTTATTTTTCTCCTACCCAACCTTCCATCTCAGGTAGAGCGAAAGGAGGTTTATCAATTTATATTTCCAACCTCCTCAACATAAAGAAAGTAGTCCCCACGAGCCTGGACCCAAACATCCAGATCCTCAGGCTGACTTTAAATAATAGGGACAGCTTCTTTATAGTGAATTTTTAAAATAACCTCCCTGAGGCTGAAACGATTACTGTGGTATCTCAGATGCGGTCTATATTAAAAACCAGAATTATGAAGACAATAAGCGAAGCGGTGATTATCTGGGGGGGGACTTCAACCTGGGTCCATGCCACTTTACTGATAATAAGAACACATGTGGCACTTTGGACGAACTTGATAATCCAATTCCACACTTCAGACATTCAACTCTAGGTAATTACCTAAATGAAACCTTATTTGATCTAGACTTGTTTCAGGCAAACACCAGGAACGAAAAGAAACACATTTTGGCTCCCACTTTTCATGGGAGAGGATATTCGACAACTATAGATTACATTTTGGTTTCAAATGTTGAGAGGACCAAAGACGTTGTTTTCACCAGACATTTAATCCCGCTTAGTGATCATTATCCCCTTAGTATTTCTCTCTCTCTGACCTATAAACCAAAGAGAGGCCTGGGAACCATTTTATCACAAAATAACCTAGTACTTAGCAGATTGAATGGCTACGCACTTAAATGGGGGAAAGTAGACCCTATGGAGGCAACTAAGCAAGTAATTACGAGGGCCAATTCATCCATCATGAAATGTCTCAACCCATATACAACCCACTCAGAGGTCATTGCAAGCTTTGAATTGATTGTTAGGGCAATCAACGAAGTATTGTGGGTGGAAATAAATCATACTTCAAAAAGGCAGAAAGGTTGGTTCAATCATGATTGCACGGTTGCATATTCTAATTTAAAAACGGCGTTGAGAAAAACGATTAGGGTCTCACATGAGATATTAACACTTAGGAAAGTTTACAATCTTGCATTAAGAACTAGGAAAAAAGAACTAAAAACCCAGCTCTGGGAGCAATTGCATGAAACTTGCTCCCAAAAAAACATGGCACTTTTCTGGCAAGTGGTAAAGTCTCCTTTCCTAACCGATAACACACATCATGCTAAGTTAGACCTATCAATTGAGGAAAAGGAATGGGTTCTTTACTTTTCCAAAATTTTCTCAGCTGATAGGGAGTCATCCGAACTGCAGGATTTAGAACATCTGAATCCTAACTCTTCGAATGAAGCACCCTCCATCTACCCTATCGACCTACAGTTTTCTCTGGAACAAACCGCCTCGGCCCTGAATGCAAGCAAGAACGGGAAGGCACCGGGCCCAGACGGTGTTCCCATCGATCTATTTAAAAACCAAGCGGACCTCTGGATCCCTATTTTAACCAGAGTCCTGAATGCATCTTGCAAAATAGGTTTATTACTATCTTGGTCAAAATCCGTACTAGTCCCCATCTTTAAGAAAGGTGATCGGGACTCAGTATCCTGCTATCGCCCAATCTCTCTTTTAGACTCCCTGGGCAAGATGGCAGGTAGAGTCATTTTAGAGCAATTACAAGATTGGGCAGACGATGGTAGGATTATTTCAGATCTACAGTACGGGTTTCGCCAGGGCCTGGGGACCATCGAGCAGGCCCTAAACCTTTCGCTTTTGATTGATAAGTATGTGCATGTTAAAAAAGGAGATCTGTATATGGTTTATGTGGATTTGTCAGCCGCGTTCGATTGTGTTTCCCACTCTAAACTTTGGGCTATACTGGCTGACATCGGGGCCCCCTTGAACTTGCTTACGCTTGTTAGGGGACTTTATGCTAATGCCACCGCAAGAGTCCGCTATGGGGTGGGGGGGGAGTTGACGGACGCTTTTCCAGTAGAAAAAGGGGTTAGGCAAGGATGTGTCCTAGCCCCTTTTCTTTTTACATTGTATACAAATGGCCTGAAAAAGAGATGCTGAAGGGATCCCAGGATCTCCAGATGATAAATAAGCGCCCAATACCTGCATTACTTTATGCAGACGACTCGGTCATATTGGCCCGTACCCCCCGTGAACTCCAAAAAAATTTGAATAGATACTCCACATTCATGGCAAGTCTTGACCTGAAGATAAATATAAGTAAAACTTTTGTCATGAGGTCAAGTTCTTGCCATAAAAACACAACTAAAATGAGGGGCATCTATCTGAATAAACAAAAAATAGCTACCACTCTTACATACTCTTATTTAGGCATAACAATGGATCACAAATTATCCTGGAAATCGGCAGTAGAAACTCGAAGACTTCTCTTCCTGAGAACAGTCACAGCCCTTCTCAACTTCACTAGGAAATTGGGAAACAGAGCTCCAACTGAAATCATCCAGATTTATAAAGCCAAATGTTTATCAGTGGCCTTATATGGGGCCGGCCTTTGGGGTTTTGTGAACACGGATACCATCCAGAAAGTTGAAAACTCATTTTTGAGGTTTCTCCTTTCAGTTCCGGGGAGTACGGGAACTTTTGCATGTCATCTAGAGCTGGGTCTCGCACATGTGGCGGACCTAGCAAAAGTGGAGCCACTTCTGTTATGGCGTAAAATATGGTCATCAGATAAAGCCACCCTCTCCCAGTCGCTCCTGTCTGACTGTTTAACCATGGATAGCGTTCATAGGTCTAAGAGGCTGCGGTACATTGCAACTTTTCTTCATGATTTGGGCTGGGACAAACACTTTCATAATCCTACATCAATATGTGAGGTCTCGAGAAAGATCCTAAAAATTAAAGCACTTGCCCATCTGGAGGAGATGAGACTATTGAGTGAAGTTAGTAAACCGTCTGTCACTCATAGTCTAATGATTCAATCGGTACCCACAATACAGCCCTATCTTACTTTCAATATAACAAGCTATGAGCGCTATCTTTTGGTAAGACTCAGGATGAATTTTTTCCATCGAATAGTCGCACTTCCAGTACAAAATAATTGGGCTAAAACTCTTCCTGTTTGTCCTTGTGATCTTATTTCCCCACAATCTACTCTCCATACCGTCCTCTTTTGTAAATTCTTCACGGAAACTAGGAAAAAATAGCTTATTCCGTTTTTGAGGCGCACTGGCCACAGACAATGTCGCCCAGCTTTACTCTTTCTACAGACGTTGGAGGGAGACCTGTTGGTATTTACAGTAGCTAGCTTTCTGAAATCTATTGTTCGTCATCGTAAGACCTTAGAACAAAGAGCTACTGAGTCCACTTAATGTTACTATTGCGATAACTCTAATGTTTTTGGCTGTGTTTATAGAAAATTTCCTTAAGACAGAGATTTTCTTCTTAACTTGTAAATAATCATGTTCTTTTTAAGATTTGCAATTTTATCGAATGTTTCTGTTTTTATTAATAATCATTCTTTTATTGTATGCTTTTTATGATTTATAACAGAAATCGAAATAAAGTAAGATTGAAGTGAAGTGACCACCCTGCAATTGGAGACATCCCCATTACTGGCGTTGCTTGGTCATGTCACTGGCGTTCCCAAATCCATGCGCAGATTTGTAGAAAAGGTGCTGCTTCTTGCAAAAAGATAAATAGCCTTGCTCTGGGGCAGTAAGAGGGAACTCACAGTAGAGTCCTAAGGGTATATGGCAGCCTCTGAAAGATTACTTAGAAATGTGTGAAACACAGGAAGCTAGCAAAGCACAAAAAACAGCAACACATACACAAACAACTAATCTATCCCCCAACGGTTTACACTTGAGGTAAGGCAAAATAATAGACATATACCTTCTCACTGCCGGACCGAACTTGGTTATTTTTGCATAATGTATATTGAAATGTGATGTTTACTATATGCAAGATCTCCCTAAATACATGGGACATATGTTTCTTAACAAATGTAATGTGGCAAGAATAAAATGTAGGACACTGTGACTTCAGAAAATAATGAAAAGTTGGTTTAAAAAACGTTTTCATGTCCTGGTAGGGAAAAACTCCAGAGTTAAATTTTCACTACTGTGAGGCCTACCCCTTCCATAAGTTACCATTGGTGATTTCTTGTTACATCTATTAAGTGTAATTCCCACGTGGAAGGAGGTAGAACTGTCAGGTTTAGTACATTTGAAATTGTAATGATAAATCCTCTTCATTGGTAAAATCAAATGTAACATTAACATTTTTAAAATGCCACTTTTAGAAAGCTGGAATTTTTCTGCATTAGCCCTGTGTGCCTGCTGACTGTCTTCATTACACATCTTGGGTGGGTGACAGCTGGGCCTTTTGCATTCCATCTAGAGAGCCACACACAAAGGAAGCTTAGGTGTGACTGATGGGCCATCCACATCCTTATGGGCCATCCTGGACAGGATGGGAGGGAGGAGTTGGGCACAGCCTCACACTTACACCTGAAACTGCTGTGTTCTGACCTCATGCACGTGACTTCTTAAACTCCTGTAGTGATTCTGGAGCCAGGGCAGGAAGGGAAGATCTCTGCACACTTCAAAGCCCCTCTTTGAAGTCTCCCCCACTTCAAAGGCACCACTGGGTATAAAAACTGGACTTCTGATCTAACCAGCTCAGTACACTTCTGGACCTGTGGATACTCTGCCAGGAAGAAGGACTGCTGTGCTGCTGTAGGACTGCCACTCTGCTGGACTTCTGCTCTGAAGGAATTGCTTTCTGCTGTCCTGACCTGCCCGCTGCCCACTTTGCCCGTGTGAGAAGGACTGGATCTATACCAATTGAACCCAGGGTGACTTTAAGGGTTTGTCTGCTTGCCTCCTGTTTGAGGTCTCAGAAACACAAAAGACTCCCAACCACTCCACAACCAGCACCTGGCCTCTGCCATCTGTGAGTCCTACCCTGCCAAGTGGTGCCAATCCAGGCCTGTGCCCATGGAAGTGGGTCTAAAGTAATGCATCTGCCAGAACTCACACATCAACGCCGGTATGCCCATCTGAACTGGTGCATCTCCCACAAAGCTGATGCCTCTGCGAGGATTCTGTACATCCCTTGCCGACTGTACGGCCCAGCACCTTCCTTTCTGACTCATCTCCGAGGATCCAGTACATTTCCTGCCAACTAAGCTCCTTTGCTGCTCGCATCTCGAATCCGTCGACAACGCAAGAAGGTACTTTGCGTCAAGACTGGTCCCTGTATTCGACTCACGCTCCATTGCGGTCAACCTAAACTTTTTATTTTGTCCCGGTCAAGCATGACCAGATACCTCCGGCTGGCGCTTTGTGTTTTTAAGCATAACTCCGGTTTTACTCATTTGATTTTTGCTATTTTCGTCTTGATTTCTTCATTAAATTAAGCAATAATTTTCTAATCAGGTGCTGCATCTTTTTGTGTGGTGTTTTCACTGTTTTGCTGTTTGACAAGCTACTAGAGGGAGACCACAGGTACATTTTTGGTGTGTATCTGACTTGCCCTGACTAGGATTGGGGTGCATGCTTGGACAGGCTGCATGCCTCTGCCAACCGGAAACCAAATTTCTAACTGTGTGGCTATTGTGTTTGTTTGTATATTTATTGGTAGTCCAGCAACTATATCACATTATAAGTGCCCAACATTGGACTGTGCAAAATGTTTGTTTTTGTATATTCATGCAGAATCTTGGCAAAATGATGCAAAATGACGCATAATTAGGTGAAAGGCAAATCTGTCATTTTGTGCTATATTTTGGAGCAAAATGCATTCTCTGGTCAATTTTTTACTTCTGGCACAATAAAATCAAAGCATCATGAACAGCCGTTCTCATTCTGTTTTCCCTTGAGTTCCTGGAAATTGAATAACGCATAGTTACGCAAAGTGACATAATATTGTGATTTCAGAAATTTCATGTAACAAATGTAATGGGAAATTCCTGGAATTATGCAAATTACTACCAGTCCTAGAACTAACCATTCTATGGCTGCATTATGTGGATCTTACAGCATTTTCTTAGCTGTGGGCATCCACTAATTTCCTTCCACCGATCATTCCTACACTTGTCCCAGCACAAACAGTACCCCACTGGTTTGGCTCTACTTGTGTAGTAGAATTAAGAGTTTTTATCAGTTCAGGTGTGGAAATCCTGGAAGTAGCAATTTTGGGATCCCTGCAAATTCTGGCAGTTTCCAACCCAGCAAACTGTGGAAAACATGTGATTTTAGGCAATGCTTTAGGTTTACGAAGCATTGTGGATAAGAAAATGTTGCAACATCCACATGAGGTGCATCTCCTTGAACTCCAATGGAAGTTACATTTTCAAAAATGTCTGGGTTTAGTAGGGGTTTCTGGATGGTGGCAAAGCCCAGACCCAAATACAGGCAGCTACCCCCCTATCAAACCAGGTCATTTGTTAAGTGGAAATTTTGAGGCCTCTACATTGTGTTTTGGGGCCTGTCACGGCACAGACGCTAGGCACAGCCAAAAGAATGGGGTCTCATTTTTATCAGGACATGTGTAGTAATACTGGGAGGTAGAATTGTGGTTCCTTGCAGATTCCAGCAGTTTTTGTCCAAGAATTGTGAGACAAATGTGTGATTATAGGAAAAGGTTTGAGGTTTGCAAGGCATTGTGGCTTAAAACATACTATGGGTTCCATGCAAGGCAAACCAGCCTGAACTCCTCTGGATATTACATTTCCAAAAACATCTGGGTTTGGTAGATTTCCCTGGGTAGTGACCTAGCCCGGACCAAAATATTCCATCTACCCCCATCACCAATGTCTTCACTATGTGATTTCAAGCCTTTAGTGTCATGGGCACTAGGTGGAGCCACAGACGTGGGCTAGCATTTTTATTGGAAGAAGTGTGGAAATGCTGGTTAGTAGGAGGTTTATGAAGCCCCACAGTTTCAGGAAGAGTCTGTCACAGATATGAGAGGAAAATGTGTGATTGTGGACATTTAGGTAAAGTTTGGGTTTTGCAGGACATTGAAGGTGAATGAATGGGACCCACACAAGTTACACCACCATGGACTCCTCTGGGTGTTCAGTTTTCCAAACATTCAGGGGCTCTAATTGTTCCTCCAGAGTCCATCCACTAGTCAGGTACAGACTGGTTGGTTTTTGGTATTACTAGCAGTAATTGGGTCAAAGAGTGAATGCTAACAGAGTATTGAACTGATAACTTAAGTTAAGGTTCTTGGGAGGGTAACATTAAATAGATTGATGGCCTACTCATATGCTAATGATACTCTCAAGGATGTCCAATATGGCTTTAGGCTAGAGAGGTCCACATCCGAACAATGATTGAACCTTTATTTAATTATAAATAAGTACACTGTAGCCCACCCTGAATCCCTCCATCTGGCTTTTATGGACCTTACATCCACATTCAATAGGTTAAATTGTGCCACGTTGTGAGCTTTGTTGCTTGAGTTAGGGGTGTAGACTATCTTGGTGGCCTTACTGGCAAATTTGCATTCACACAACTCTGCATCCGTGTGAAACTCGCATGGCGCTACATCAACCCTGTCCTTTCCAACCAGCAGGGGTGCATCCTTGCACCATTTTTGTTCACCATATACGTCAATAAGCTTGGGGAGGCCCTTCTCTCAGCTCAGGCTTGAGGTAGCTTCCAGTATTTTTGTATGGTGACAATGTGGTCCTAATGGTCCACATGGCTAGAGGGTTGCACTCTCTTCTTGATAAATGTGTTGCCTTTATGGATAGTCTTTACCTGGATGTGATCTTTACAAATTCTCATGGTATGGTCATAGGTCCACAGGCTACCAGTTCTAAGACCTTCAAAGTAGGCCAGCACACCCTGGCCAAAGTCTCATCATTTCCATATCTAGTGGTGCTATTTGATGTCAGGAATAACTGGCAGGCCCTGCTGGAAAGCAAACAAATCAGAGCTTATTACAACCACAGGGGTTGTGGCTTGTTTTGCTCATAGGTTAGGCTCCTGGTCCCCACAAGTACTATTGGAAATTTATAATGCTAAGCGTGTGTCCAAGGCACGATATGGCAGTGATATTTTGGGGGTATGTGAAGAATGATATTATACAAATGGCAGAAAACAAATTCTTAAGATGACTGGTTCAGGTCCCACAATCTACCCCTGCCTGGCCAGTACACGCTGAACTCGGAATTAGCTTTCTTGCAAATTACTGGCCCTCATTCCCTTGCTCTGCTAGGTAAAAGTCTGGACAAGGGTGGATTTTAAACTGAATTGATTGATCCTCTTGGATTGCCTATCTCTACGAGGCGCACATAGATTTCATTGGTTAGCTTATGTTGAGACTGCTTTTAGGGCACTAGGAAGAGCAGATGCTTATTTGACACCTCTTATTTACTTCCCCGAGACGTACAATGCATAAAAAAATTGTACCTTGAGCAGGCATTATTAGCTAGAAAAGGGGACGAGCTTATGAAACCCCTAGTGACGGAACATACACTCTTAAATTCTGCTCAGGGAATGGAGCATTAATTAGTGCAAGTTCCTAACAGGTGAGGCTGGTTTCTTCTGACCAGGTTCCGATTTAATCAATTACACCACTTTCTGGCCACTTCCTGTGGGTGGGCCATCCTGGGAAACAGGCCACCCTGCAGCTGCGACAATAAGTCTCCACAGGACACTTTACATTTTGTGATGTTCTGTGGGTATTTTAGTTGGCCCTGAAATACGTTCCAACTACCATTGTTGAGGACACTGAATTTCACGCAAGTACGCCCTGCACTTATGTATTTACAGCGGCTCCTCAATGTACATGTTTTATTTGTTGTTGTGAGCTTTCAATGTAAAATCCTGGCATCTAGGAGCTCTAGACTCGACTGAACTTTATTTATATGTATGTAGTGCTCTATCTTTTATCCTGTTTTTATCACAGTTTTATGGAGCTTTTAATGTATAGGTGTTTTATTCACACAAATTTATATGTATTTTGCTCCTTTATGGTTGCTGTGTACAACCGAATAAAGATAATATGATGATGATGAACTCATAACTTTGTTGTCGTAGCTGTAAAGCCTTGTCAAGGCACCAAGCACTTTACAGTTCTTTCACATTCCTTTCATGCCACAACACAAACCCATTCACACCGCGAGCCACGGGACCGACTCGTGCAACACTCAGATCAACAAACCACAGCCATTCGAGTGGTCATCATATTTATATGCCAACTGGACTGAAACACCAATCTCATTGTGAGCAAACAATACAAACATACTGCCAGAAAAACTGCCATACATACTGCTAGCCAATTGTCACACATACCGCCAGCTAAAAGCAATACATACCGCCAGCCAGCAGAAACACATATTCCAATCAAGAGTCACACATCCACACAATCATCATTACACAAAATACCCTAGCAACTGATAGGGGTAAATGCCTTTACCTGAGTTTCACTTCTACCTTGACCAAATGCCTTCTACCTACACAAGATCTTTATGAAAACAAACCTAGGTTAAGCTTTGATCAACTGTGCCAGATACACCTTTACTAACGCCTTCCTGTGGCTGCCTATTTAGGCTCATAAAGACTTGTCCTTCCTGTGTCTTCAGGAGACTCTCAGCACTAAATCACTGTGATAAATCCAACCCTTTTCAGTGTTTGGAAGTAAGGGTGTGTGTCTTATTCCTTGGACAGTTTGAACATACCCAGCTTTGAAAACTGGGGTAAATATGCTGGAAATACATTCCTAGGTTCTGTAAAAATGATGTCCAGGAAGACTGTGAGCCTCAGGGTTTAGCAGACAGAGTACTCTTTCAAAATATAGAACATGTCCTGTCCACCATTATGTGCAGTGCATTTACTGTAATGCATTAGTTAAATGGCAGGGGGAATATCAGCTACGTTCTGACAGAGGATGAAGGCAGCAAATAAGCCACAAGTATGACATATATGACTAGTGGTGGGTACAGTGATTTATGTGTCACTCCTACCTTCAACATCTGCCTTATACCTCCACAAGATCCCTATGAAAACAAACATAGGCTAAACATTGACTATCTGGGCATGTCTGTGTGACCCTGCGTCCTAATACTGTATGGGTGTAATGTGCACCTTTACTAAAACCTCCCCATGGCAGCCTACTTAGGCTTAGTATGACTTGTCTTCCATGCACCTTCAGTGCACACATTACACTACATCCAACTCCTACCAGTGTGTGGAAGAAATCTAGATGCATCTGAGGATGCAATTGTGGCACTTTCCTCAGAGTGTGAGCAAATCTATCTTTGAAAACATGCTACGGCAGACTAAATTACCAAGTTCACTAAAGAGAAATTCTAGAAAGGCCAAGGGCTTTAGGGTTTGGTGACAGGGTATGTAGTGAAAACATTGCACATCATGTCCACTATTATGTACTGTGCATTGTCTGTAATGCCCTTGTATTATGGGGATCAGACCATCCACTACGTTTTGAGTATGAAGGTGGAAAGCAGCAACACGCAAGACCTCTTTAGTAGAGCAATTAAAGACACAGTGGTTCAAATCTAATTTAGGAAGAAAAAGCCTTGGATTTCAGTCCTTCAATCCTAATGAGATGGAAGAATTAAAAAAGTTACAGAGCTAAGCAGAGGGACTTATGTATCCATGAACAGCGATGTAGGGCTTATACTAACTCTTAATCTGTGTGCTCCACTTCTGAAACATCACTTTTGAGTTTTACAAGGTGAAGCAAGTTGTAAAACACAGGCTAGACGGAGGTGAACACTGGGGACAGTAATATCTACTTTCCTGCCTCTTTCTTTGCCGAGCACACACTAGGCATCGGTGATTTCACTGACTATTTTGCTTTGTTTCAGGAATATGGTCTGCAAAGTGCCAATCCTGTGGCCTTGCTTTGTCCTCTACAGTAGATTAAGTAGAGACTACTGCTTCTATTGTACTAAGGCTTTCAATGAAAGTCAAGGAAAGTCATAACCCGTATCTTGATGGCCTGCTGATAGACAATATATCAGGAAAAGTGTGGGACCGCTGGGTGGTAGGACTTTTGTGTCCCCCTACAGAATACAAAAGTTTCCATCACAGAATTGCAAGGAAAATGTGTTATATTAGTCAAACTTTCAGGTTTGCTGGTCATTCTGGATAGGAAAATGCATTTGGATCCATTCAAGTCACACCATTCTGGACTGCCCAGAGTGTTTAGTTTTCAGAAATGTCAGGGTTTAGTCTGATTCCCTGGATGCCGGATGACCCAATCCTGAGAAGTTCATCCATTCAGCATAGCAAGTTAGAGGAAGTTTGAGTTACCCTGCCTCTGACCATCTGTACGTCAAAGCTATGACCAAAACAATCAAAGTTTCCTCTTGCTTGCCAGGGGATGCGGATGTTGTAGGCCTCAGTCAGGCATAAAGACTTGAGGGTTTATGGGTTGGAGATAGGCCATATACCTGGGCGGCTCACCAGCATCCTCTATTTTCTTCCTAAAAAAAGAAATATATATACCTGGTGTCTAGTCTAGTAGGCTTTGAGCTCCCCTGAGGACAGATTCGTGGAAAAAAAACAATTTGCATTCTAGGGTGGCAGAAAGTCAGTTGGGTCTATCTGCAGTGGGGGCATGGCCCGATGCCTTCGTGGACTGGCACACTCATTTTCGGCACCTAAACAAATACTGATATCTACTAGTGGGCTTGAAACCCAATCTCTCCCCCCAGGAGGGGTAGAAATAATGCTTTGCTCTGGGTGGGGTTGGGGCAGAAGTGTCCCTTGCCCACAAGGGTGCTCCCACCCCAGGAAAAAATAAATCCCTTGTGTCTAGTGAGCTTTCTATACCCTCCAGAGTCCAGATTAGGACAAACCCCCTCCCATCTGTCCCTGGGGGGCAAAATATGGTATGCCCTTTCTGGAGTGGGAGCATTTTCAATGGGCTGCTTTCACTCCTTTTATTTTCCACCATTCAGAAATCCCTGATGTCTTTTTAATTTTCTACTGTCACCTAGGGGGCATATTGAGTGCAAACATCCAATCTGCCACCCCCTGGGGTCAGAAACACTTTATTACCTGTGGTTGGGGCTTGGATCCTGGCCCTTACAGAATGGACTGCCCCCTACAAGAAAAGAGAAATCCCTTGTGTCTAGTGGGCCTTTTATCTCTCCTGTGGGGCTGATTGGGAGCACACTCACCCTCTGTCACAAGGGGACACAGAAAGATTGTATGTCCCTTCTAGGACAGGGGTGTGCTCTGATGCCCGCATGGGCTGCCTCATACCTCTTTTTATCTCTTCCTATGTGGAAATCTCTACAATCTTGTGGGCTTTCTACCCTACTGGGGGGGGGTGATTGTGGGCCCTTAATGGGGGTGTCACTAGCCCTTGTCCAAAGGCCCACTCCGTCTGATGAAAAAAATAAAACCTGGATGTCTAGTGACTTTTTACTCCTAAGGTAGCAGATTGTGGGACAAAACCCCTATCTTGCTCAAGGAGGCAGAAATACTCTAAGCTCTATACTCTATGGTCCTTTAGGGTGGTCCATTGCCAATATGGACTGCCCCAAAGATGTATTTTTCCGCCATGCAGAAAACCCTGCTGTCTAGTTGTCTTTTGAGCCTCCCCTCCTGAGGGGATATTGGGACAAACCCAAAATCTGCCAACTATTGCTGCAGATAGGCTGTATTACACTTGGAGAGAGGGGACAATGACCCTTGCCAAGCAGGCAGCTCTCCTCCCCAAAAAGAAATCCCTGTTGTCTAGTGGGCTTTCAATCCTCCCTGGTTGGAGGTAAACAACTATCTATGTCCTGCGGAACAGAAATACTGTATGCCCCGTATGAGATGGGTGCAAAAAGAACAATTGATGGACAGAATGTAGAACAATGTCATACATTCACCCCAGTACAGAGATCTGGGCCTACATCCATAGTTTGTTTGCTCCCATGCCATTCCAGTTTGAACCCAGCCATATGCAAATCAGTCTTGGCCCTGCGCCAAATAGGAACAATCCAGCCCGAACTGCCAGGCCAGGTTGTCACTGGACTGGAAACAAGCATCCTAGGACCGGTTTCGGGGTTTCACCCCTCATCAGCCAGGATAGCTGGACTCCAGTGGCATGGAGAGCACAGGACCCACATCTGGGCATACCCGTCCCACTCAGGGTGACAAATGGAAAAAGAACAATTTATTTTATTTATTTATTTTGAAAGTCTTATATAGCGCGAACAAGATCCTTGCGGATATCAGAGCGCTTTACATAGAAACAACTGACAGGTGGAACCGACAATCGTGTGCAGGTGACAGTCATATAAGAACAACATTTGGAACAAGAGATCGTAGGAGGGTTAGTCAAGTATTGCATTTTAAACAGGCTCTAAAGAGCTAGGGGCATGGATGGCAGGTGTTCATGTAAGTTTTGCCATGAGCAAAGCTTTAACTTCTTTTTTGAACGATGTGGAAGAGGCATTCAGTCTGGTTTCAGGGGGAAGAGAGTTCCATATTTTTGGCGCCATCCCTGAGAAAGATCGATTATAGGTTTTCTTCTTGTTGAACCTTTGTGGTTTCAGTAGAAGTTTTCCCGCATTTCTGGAGGACCTTAGACCACCAGAGATAGTCAGTTTCTTCGCGAGATAGCTGGGAGTGTTGTGATGTAGGGCTTTATGAGTCATGCACGCAATTTTTAGCTGGATTCTAGCTTCAAATGGTAGCCAGTTCAGGGCTTTAAGGTCAGGGGAAATGTGAGCACTTCTTTTCGAGCCAGTGATGAGTCTAGCTGCCGCGTTGATAGTTGCTCGTAGTGGGGCTGTAGCAACTTTTGGGAGGCCACATAAGGAGACACTTCCGTACTCGACATGAGGGATAACTAGAGCTTGCACTGCCACTTTGAAGTCCTCAGAAGGCAGGAAGGGTTTCAGCTTCCTTAAAGTATTTATCTGGAAATTAGCTCCCTTTGTAGCGTTGCTGATGTGTTTTTGCATCATAAGGTTGCTGTCAAGGGTAATACCCAAGGATTTTGCTGAATCCACGATGGTTGGTTGAACGTTGAAGGCGGTAAGATGTTTGATCAGGTCGTGCATTAAAGGGACTTTGACCGGAGGTGCTATGAGGAGGAATTCTGTTTTTAGCGCGTTCAGTTTGAGATGATTATCTGAAAGCCAGGACAGAGTGGTCCTGAGAGTGGAGTTAAGCAAATGAATGTCTTCTAGGGAGTTGATCTTGAGATATAGTTGTGTGTCGTCTGCGTACATATGGAATTGTACATTGGATGCATGCAGAATTTCAGTGAGAGGTTCCATGAACAGGTTGAATAAGGTCGGCGAGAGTGAGGACCCTTGCGGAACCCCAAGTGTTACCGGAGAGGAATTGGAGAGCGTGTTGTTGACCTTGAATTTTTGAGTGCGGTTATGGAGGAAGGAGGTAAACCAGTTTAACACTGTGCCTGACATACCCATTCTGTGCTCCAGAAGCTCAATTAGTTTCTGGTGTTTGACCGTGTCGAAGGCTGAGGAAAGGTCTAGCAGGATGAGTAGGCATGAACCGTTCTGGTCAAGGATTTGTAGCGCATCATCAATAATATGTGTCATGGCTGATTCAGTGCTGTGACCTGCTCTAAAACCTGATTGATGTGTATTTAGGAGATCAAAGTGATCTATGTGATTAGTTAGTTGTCGGTGAACACATTTTTCCAGTAGTTTGGCGAGGGTGGGGATATTGGATATGGGACGATAGTTGTTAAGGTCCGTAGGGTCAGCAGTGGGTTTCTTTAGAATAGCTGAGACTTGACCTACTTTGAGGGAGTCCGGGATGCAGCCTTGTTGAAGAGAGCTGTTAATGATTTTGGTCCAAAGTGCAAGAAGCCAAGGGGCGAGATCTTTGACTGCATTGGCAGGGAGGGGGTCAATGTGGTGGTTGGCCGGTTTCAGGGAATTTAGGATATTGCCTAGGGCGAGTTCAGTGTACAAATCGAAGGAGGACCATGCTGCCTCGTTTTTAGGGCCAGACTTAGGGTGGGGTTGGCCAGACATGGTAGAAAAAGAGGTGGAGATTTCTGTGTTAGGAGCAGGGTGTGGTGGTTGGTTATTGAGGCGATCCTTCGAGATGTTGTCGGTCTTCAGATTAAAGAAAGTAGAGAATTCTTCACAGTTAGGTTGAGGGCGAGCTAGGTCTTGTAGCCATTGGGGTGCATCCTTGGATTGATTTTTGATTAATTCGAAAAGTTTTTTGGGGCGTTTTTTTGCTTGGTTTAGTTGATGGCTGAAGAAATTAGCTTTAGTGCGCTTAATGTTTTTGTAGTAAGCATTTCTCTTTTTCCTTAGCAGTTTAAGGTGGATAGCTGAAGGGACTGATCTCCAGTTGCGTTCAAAGGATCTGAGGGCCCGTCTATCATCATTAAGCAGCATACATTCACCCCATTACAGAGATATGGGTCTAAATCCATCGTTTTGTGGCTTCCATGCCGTTCCAGTTTGAACCCAGCCATATGCAAATCAGTCTTGACCCTGCGTCCAATGGGAACAGTCCAGCCCGAATTGCCAGGCCAGGTCCTCCCTGGACTGGAAACAAGCATCCTGGGACCGGATTTGGGGTTTCGCCACTCATCAGCCAGGATAGCTCAACTCCAGTGGCAAGGGGGACATGGGATCCATGTCTGGGCATACCCGTCCCACTCGGGGGGACAACTGCAAAAAGAACAATTGATGGACAGAATGCAGAACAATGTCATACATTCACCCCAGTACAGAGATCTGGGCCTAAATCCATTGCTTTTTTACTCCCCATGCCATTCCAGTTGGGATGGGGCCATAGCCCGAAGCCAGCATGGGCCACACCCCAGTGGCGTAACAAAACTTGAGGACCCTATAAAGTACACGGAGGTCCCCCTCTCCCCAGACCCAGTCAGGAGCTCTCAGACCAGGGCCCTGCTGCCTGTGCACAGTTCCAGAGGGGGCCCATGGTGTTCAGCCCCCAGCAAGACAGGGGCTATGGGGGCTAATGTTACTCCAAAGCCAAGCCCCCCCTACCACATTTTCTGCCTTACGAAAATCCCTGGTGTCTAGATGGTTTTCAACCCCCCGAGGTGGGATAAAATGGAGAAAACCCCACAAATTGTCCCCCTGGGTGCAGAAAGACTGTATTGCCAATGTTGGGGGCAATGGGCCTTGCCTAAGGGGTAACTTCCCCCACGGTGAACTACTCCCTGTTGTCTACCAGAATTATGTCCCCAAGCACCGATCAAAAGTGAGAGCAGACTGCACCATTTAAGCAGAGTCTACTTTCGCATTGTTTTGCTGTGACTTCAGCACAGTGTGTGAACTGGCATTACAGCAAAACAAATAAAAGTCAAACTCTGGATGAGAGAGATGCTTCTTCCTTGGGTCCTGACTTTGATGATTTTCTGTCAAAAATGCTTCTGTTGTCTTAACCAGTAGCATTTTCTTTCCATGTACTGTAAAGGAAGTGAGGCAATTGCGAAGAGTCAACCGCCACAGTAAGGGGGTTGAGCGGCAGCGCTCTAGTGAAGAAAATGGTCCCATTTGAACTTTCTCCCGAAATGTATTAATTATAATTTGTGGGCCCAATGTTCTTCTGCTAATATGTCATAAGAGTCAGTCTAGTAAGTCCAGCAAGTCATTGAAATTGCTGGTTCACTATCACCTTCAATCTGCATTCAAACTTTATAAAATACATTTGGTTAATTTAGACACCCAACAGGCATTTTTATTTGTACACAGTTATTAGTCTGCTCCACCAATCAGATGCGATTTGAGTTTCTGGTGGGCTATTGTTATTTCCACCACACTGTCAAACATTACCACAGCCCATGATCCATTAAACTCTCTTTCTATAAGGCATCTTGTTTTCTTCCTGCAGCTACTCTTTTCTTCTGAAAAGGTTGCTTTGAGGGTCCTAACCACCACCTGTCTCTTTTTCACTGCTGATAGGCTTTTCCATTATTTGCTCATGCAGAAGAACAAGCACGATTGTATGATTCTACTTTTGTATCTCTAAGAACCTGTGAAGAATAGGAACAGTGCTCTTCAGAAGATGTATCTCTCTCTCTGGACCTCTTTTTTTCTCTTTTAGCTCTAAGATTATATCCTCCCTGTTTTTTGCCTTTACGATAAAATTGTGCTTTCTTCCTAACTCCACTTTGAAACTTCATATTCTTCACTGGGAATCTCTGTGGTTCTGGATTCTTTTTTTTTGCAAAGATTTTCTTTCTCCACTCTAGTTTTCAATTGGTGTGCCTGTGGTCTTACCCCTAAGGTATCTCTTCCTATGGAGACATAGCCTTCAGATATTATTTTTGGTAACTCAGCTTCTTTCTGATCTTGTGCAGAAGCTGCATATCTTGGGAAATAACAAATATTGCTTCTTTGCTTTTGATACTACCCGCAATTATCTCAGCTACTGTGTCTATGTTACCTATAAACTTCATCCCCAAATCTGCTTTAATTGAAGCTTCATATTCTTCCTGTATTTGTTTCAATACTTCTAGTAATATTGCATTTGAAGGCTTGCCTGGTGCAGTCATATTAGCAAATACACTTTCCAATAACTGGCAATATTGTATGTTCAGTACCATATCCATCTGTTAACACATGTTTTATATGTGGTGCTCATCCTGTGGAGTAGAATTGCGGAAACACTGCTGCTAATTTATAGGTTTTCCTTGCGAACTAAAATGGTATTTTATTCTGTTTGGTGGAACAATGCCACAGTATAGTATTTATAATCTGAAGATTAATAGGTGTATCTAAGCACCTCAGTGTTGTAGTATGTATGGTCATAACTGTTATTATGCTTAAGATCTCTGTGTGAATCTCTTATTGAGATCTTAAGGGGAAGTGGACTTGTTCTGGATGTGGTGTATATGTAACACTGGTAAAAGCTACTCTATCATTGACAGTAGACCTAAATGCACCCTTTGGTAACATGTGGGAGCTTTCCCTGAAACACCACTAGGTGTTCAATGTAAGTCAAAGATACCTCAATATATACAAATGGATCAGTTTGCAATGTAAGCTCAATCTTGACATACTTTGTGAATAGCTCTGCTGCATCACCAGCATCTAGTTCATTCCAGAACTTGAATACCTCTGTAGAGTATACAGGGTCTGTTCAACCCACTAGTACAGCTTCACCACCATTTAAAAGAAATCCCCTACCACCAAATGTGCAGTAAGGGGTCTCCAGCATCTCTACATCCCCCAACTCAACGACCTCTGATTCTCCAGCCAATGCTCACAACATCTCAAAGATGGTAGTCGCAATAAGGCTACTCATTTGAATCTTTCAAGCACTTTATAACCCCAGTGCTAGTCAGGGACACCTCTCATATTTCTGAGGAGCATCATAAAATACTTCTAAATGTCTCAGTTTAAATTGTGTGTGTAGGCTATTTCAGAGTCTCAGGCCCTCAAGGGCCCCTAAAGTTCAGGTCAGGTGTTCGGGTGACATGTTATGAACCTCCCAATCTTGGACGGGGAGGAGGGGGGGGAACCCAAGTAGATATCTTTAGCTCCCAGTGGATAATGCATGTTACAACCATTTTTGGAGAAGAGACGAACAGGGAGGTCTCTCGCACTCATCTCTGTGATTGGTTAAGCTAATCTAAATCCAGTGTTATGAGTCAGGCAACACTGCCAGAGAAACTCTTATCTGCAAGTAGTAATATTTAATGCCATAACCTCCATCCGGGCCCCTAAAAGAGGTAAACACTCACATAGTTGTTGTTTTTTTTACAAGCCAAGTTTATTCGTTATGTATAATCAGCACATAGACCTTATGTATCAAAATGATGGAAATAATTATTATAATCTCTGCAGTAATTTTATCAATCAAAATGGACCTTAGGGAAATCCAAATAATTTTACGATTACATAAAGATTTTAACATGCAGTGAAAAAACAAAGGTTAAAGTGGAGTTAAATGTGGGTTTTCCTACAGTAGATTTCAAATGTCATCAGGGATATATTATTTGAGGTCATCATAAGCAGTGCATCGTAGCGGTGCATGTTATACATATGGGAAATATGTATAACAGGTGAACTTCAGTGGGATTTTTGGTTTTCAAATAGTAGTTTTTTTATTATTAGATGATCTGCATTTAACTTCACTTTAACTTTTGGTTTCTCTAGTGCATTTCTAAGGTTTTTATTAACAGAAGGTAAAATCTTACTATCTTATTTACGAATAAATGCATTCTAATGTTTGTTTTGTCAGTGAATCCACCCCCCACCCTTTGCAGACAGCCAACCCCCCATTACGTACAGCCATGTGCATCTTATAGTTGGTCTCAGGTAGGCCAGGACGTGTCCCAGCTCCCGGCTTGCAGAAAACACCTTCGGGAGCAGCCAACAGGCACAAGACCCCTCCACAATTTCCTTCCAGTGGTGTCAGCACACAAAAACATAATATATCAACTCTAACGTAAGTGTGCAGTTATAGTTTGCTTAATTTTACTAATGGTTGTATTTGAAAACTGCAGCCATAGGTTTAGGGTGAATGCTCAACTCACTGTTATTGAATCAAGGTCTGTGATTAGCAGTTGCAACTGCCTTGGTTTGAGAGACATTTGCCAAAAGATTTGAGACCCGCCACTGCTAGCAAATGTAAATCAAGAGAAAACAAGAGTCTACTTAGCTAATGTTTATTCTTACCCACCTGATGACCAAAGCACAGTGGGCATCATTTATGAGGCCCCTTGCACCGCTGGAACGTCACTTTTTGTAACGTTCCGTGGCACAGGAGCCTGCTCCATATTTACGAGACAGCACTAAGCCTTTTTTTTTTCGCTTAATGCTGCCTCGTAATTATTGTTCCCTTTAACGCACTTTTATGCTATAAAGGTGAGTGCACTGTGTATTGCTGGAGCATTCCCAGCAACATTCATGGCTTTCTGACACTGCCCCAGATTTACAAGAAATCGTCAATATGAAGCATCGCTAAAAACGTACGCCTCCCAGGGGAGGTGTAAGGCAGGCACAATGAGGAGAAAAATCTTCATTTCTCCTTGTTTTCCCATTTTTAATGTGTGCTGCATTCTGCACCATCATAGGGTAAAAGGACAGGAAGGTGCCGATCTCATAGATATGGCGCATTCCTGCCCTTTTTTTTGCCATAGGGCAACCCAGTAGGAAGGACCGCGGCACTGCCCTACAGCAAAAACTCATAAACGAGACTCAGTATTTTTTGTTTCAAATTCTAACACTCTCGTTTTATGTATTTCTCTATGTACACAGTAACTTAGATTGCACAAAAATCAATATCATTATTATTTATAGTAGTAGTAGTAATAGTAGAGGTAGCAGTATGTATGTTTGTGGTATTTATTAGGCCTGGGCGAAAATTTTGTTCCGTTCGCGGAAATTGCGATAATTTTACATTTTCGCGTTCCGCGGAGAGCGCGAAAATGTCAAAATTTCCGGTTTCCGCAGGTTGGCGATAATTTGTTTCTTGCTCGCGCTGTAAAATAATACATTCTCGCGCGCGCGCGATCGCCTTACCTGAATCCCTGCGTTCGCCGACAAGTTTTCTTGATCCGGTCGCGTTCTCCATGAGATGTTGTATTGTTTTTAGCCATTTGCGCTGTCTCGCGACAGTTCGCTCCCGCGTGACGTCATGCGTCGCGCGATCACGTCTTTCTTCTCGCGATCATGCACCGCGAGACAGCTCAAAACAAGATGGCTGCGCCCGCAAGCAACCACATGGGTAAGTTGGCGACCCGCAACCATGCAGAAAATCTCACGAACATGCGGGTAAAAAACTTCCGCATCTTTGCGATATTTCCGCTTGTTTGCGATAATTTTAAACATTTTCGCGATAATTTGCGAAAGTTAATTTCGCAAATTCCGCCCACCCCTAGTATTTATATGACACAAAGCTAACCAAACAGCAGTGAAGCTCTGCACAGGGTCAAAGACGAACATAAAGTCAACAACTGATAGAGGGGTAGTTGGTTAGGAGTAGTAGTAGTAAGTGTTAGTAGAAGTAATCATAGTAGTAGCATTAACAATACCGTAGTAGTAATTAGTAGTAGTAGTAACAATAACCACAATAATATTGACAATATTTCCAAACTTGAGTGCAGAGATACACTTTAGATGGTACCGATAATTGCACTCCCGATGGGTACTTCAACCATTTATTCTGCTTAGCAACGTTTGCATTTTTGCTCTTTTGCTTTAAATAATTATGCGGTTTTTCGTTAAGAATTGCCTGTTCAACTGATATAGTAATTAACTGCAAATTAATTAAATTCAAATTCAACTAATAAATTATGTTTAGTCAAACTCGACCCTAAGCGCTTAATGAGGCATGAGCTGAAGATGATTTATTCAACAATAAAATGCACGGCGTGGATTCGCTGCAGACTATTTTCATAGAGCTATAAATTGAGTGCTAATTATTCTATTATTCCAATTTAGTTCTAGAAGGAAAATTTTGTTTTTTCGTGATGGTGTCAAGTTGCTCATTTATTCAGACACTTTCTTAAGCGATGTTTCCATCTGTCTCCTTAGGGGCCTCTACTGTTGAAATTTACACAAAGATGCCCTGTAAAAGAATGCTAACACAACACCCCCCTCCTATTCCTTGAAATCTCTCTGCAAATGGGGATTCGCCATAGCCAGCCAATCAACTAACGCATATGCATTTTATGGCAGACTCCTGTTGTTGGCCACGGCCAATTTGAAAGAAGAGTTTAAATTCAAGGCTCAGATATTATGCAACGGGGAGTGCAGCCTCATGAAGTTAAATTTTACCACATACTTTCTCTGCTCCAGAACGAGAAGGATATAGTTTAACGCCATTCTGTAGTTGCTATCCTGTTATAGAAATGGAGCATGTAAAAAGAGTTTGTTAACTGTGAAAACTGTTTTCCGTTATGAAATTCTATTCCCAAAAGTTCGACAGTTGTCAGAGTGCGATTGGTTCATTGCCCGAAAACATAAATAGTTGCTTTTTGGGATGTTATACTCTTTTGAATCACAGTGGTAACGAGAGATGTTCTACCTTCTGATAATATCCCCAATTCAAATAATGGGGAAGCGAATGCCATGTACAGCACATGACTATATAACCCTCATGCAGCACACACTCTATGGTTATCAACAATGTCAACGGTTTGGACCTGAGGGTGGGTTTTAGACAAGTATGATAATAGGCACATTTTAGATCCAGTTAGTTGAAATATTTTGTTTTGCCTGAACGAATATATATGGGATTAGGAACCCCCAGCTGTAATTTAGAAAGATAGTTCAAGTCACTGAGGAGTCCCATTATAAGATCATGGAGTTCCTCGGTGACTTGCAATAACCCTTTAATGAATGTAGAAGGTATTTTATTCCTTATAATAAAGGCCACTGGAATTATACAGTATTAGAGGCCTAAATTATGTGTCCCGGTTGACGAAATTATGCGGCAAGAAAAGGAAAATGATGTAATCTAATGCTGTTCATTTTGTGATAGTATTACTTCAGAATGTTGTCATTTTTCAAAGGTTAACAGTGGCTCGGTAAACCTGTTAGCTCATTATTATCACTTTAACATCCAAAAACAGTTATTAGCAACTGAAAGATGAACAGTCAACCTTTGCATACAGCCTTTTACTGCGGGGCAGCATGGGTCTTTGTAATTTTAGTACGAATACATAATTCTAGTGTGCCTGCTTAGAATCATGGTCACAAGGCCACCACTCAAACAACTGGTTAAATACTTGGGGGAATATTTACAAAGAAGTGGCGAAGTGAGGCGTTAGCCATCATGGCTTAACGCCTCAATCCACCACTTCAGAAACGCAAGGCTGCAGCATATTTATACGAATATGGTGCAGCCTTCCGTTTCCCCCTGCGCTGGCGCTACACTTAGCAGCATAGCGCCAACACAGGCACCATTGCACTATGATGCAAGGGTGTCAAGGGTGTCTGCGTGCAGGGGAAGATTATGTACAAGGAGGTCCCCCTTTCCTGCACATAAACAATCTTGAAATGCCATTTTGTCACTTCTATGTGTGCTGCTGAATGCAGCACACATGGAGGTTACAAAAGGTCATTTTTTTTGTTTATGTGCAGGGAGGGTCACCTTCCTGAACATAAACAATCCAAGGCATTTTGCTTTTTCCATGTGTGCTGCACAAGCCAGCACACAAGAAAAAAGCAAAAACAAGGAGAAATAAAGCATTTCACCATGTTTCACCAAGTTCAGACCAGGTTTTCCCTGGTCTTAATTTTGGCACAGCCTCCTATTTACACTGCCCTTGCAAATAGGGGGCAGCCTCAAAATCAATAGGTGTTGTGATGGAACGCCCACCCTAACACCCACTGCCCACCACTTTCACGCTAAGCGTAGCGTGAAAGGGAGTCTTATTTAAGTGGCTTAACGCTACCTTGTAAATACGTGTCTTGCTCTTTCCTATGAGACAGTGTTGTTGCAGACCTGTCTAAAGTTTCAAACTGGACATAATTGTTTTCTGCAAGAGTGTTCTCAGTCAGTAATTTTGTTTATTTTAGATATTTATTTTTTTTAACCTCTTCAGCGCGGCGCGGATTTCGGCGCCACGCTGAAGATTCCGTGCGCGGGCGGGGCCATGACGGAACGGTTCCGTCATGCGCACAGCGCAACCGACGTGCATGACGGAACCGTTCCGTCATGCGCGTCGAAGGGGTTAAAAAGCATATTAATAAAGACTGTTATAAAGACTGTTATTCTTAGGGTGATCTTCCCCCAAACATTTTGCTAACCTCTTTTTGCTATATCTTTTTGTTGGCCTTAGGACTCTGAGCACTCTCACACTGCTAACCAGTGCTAAAGTGTATGTGCTTCTTCCCGAAACATGGTGACATTGGTGTATAACCAATTGGCATATTTTGTTTTCCGATAAGTCCCTTGTAAAGTGGAATACCGTATACCCAGGGCCTGTAACCTAAATGCTACTAGTGGGCTTGCAGCACTGGTTACACCACCCACACAAGTAGCCTTTCACACCTGTCTCAGGTCTGCCATTGCAGGGCCTGTGCATGCAGTTTACTCACACTTCGACATGGCATTTAAAACCACTTACCAAGCCTTAAACTCTCCTTTAATTACACATGTCATCTCTAAGGTAGGCCCTAGGTAGCCCTAAGGGCAGGCTGCTGTGAAAGTAAAATGTAGGACATGTACTATTAAGTTTTGCGTGTCCGAATAATGGGAAAAAAACAAATTTGTTTTCTCACTGCTGTGAGTCTTACTCCTCTCATAGGCTAGCATTGGAAATTCCTTAAAACACTGTTGAGCTGAAATTCCTGATCGGAAAGGAGTAGCTGCATCATGTTTTATATCTTTGGAATGGTAATAGTAAATCCTTTTTAAAGGTAAATTTGTATTTAGTATTACTAGAACATTAGAAATGGCACTTTTAGAAAGTGGACATTTCTCTACTCTTACTGCTCTGTGTTCCTGCACTTTCTCAATACACGTCTGGGATGAGTGACAGCTACTCTTTATGAATTCCCTCTAGACTGCCTCAAAACACAGGAAGGGTAGGTGTGACAGAGAACTCATCTGAATTCATTTGCATTCTGATAGCTCTTCCTGTGCAGGAAGAGAGAGGGGAAGCTGACACACCTGAATAGTCAATGTTCTGTTTCCCACACAAAGAGCTGATTACCCCCTTTTTATAGTCTGTAGCCAGGGCTTGCAAGAAATGGCCTGTGTGCACCTCAAAGACCCTCTTTTGAAATCACCCCCACTTCAAAGGCGCAATTGGGTATACGTACTGGGTCTCTAACCCTACCAAGATAGTACACTACTGGGCCTGCAAAGAACCCGGCAGGGTGAGTAAAGACTGCTTTACTCCAAGCTGCCACACTGCTTGACTGCTACTCTGGAAGACCTGCTTTTCTGCTTTGCTCTCTCTGCCCTGATGAGGATAAGGTCTGGACTCATCTCACTTGAACCCAGAGTGACTCCAAGAGCTTGCTTGCTTACCTCCTGTTCTGAAGTCTCAGGACCAACAAAGACTTCCTTCAACCCTACAACAGCACCTGGACACTGCAATCTGCGAGTCCTTCCTTGCCAAGGGGTGCCAATCCAGTTCTGGGCCCTTGAAAGGTGACTTCTACTGTACAGAACCATCAAAATCAACGCAGTGATGACTTTGTGCTGATCGGAACAGATGCATTGCCCTACAATGCCAACGCAGGAGCTGATCGACGACATCGCATTGACGGACTGCACAATGCCAATGGACAGTGTGGCTCAATGATGATGCTGTGCCTGCATTGTAAAGGGGTTCGTCGATGAAACCTTCTTGCCAGTGCGGAGTATTTTTGTGATGTTTTCATTGTGTTTCTGTGTGTGTGTGTGTGTTGCACAAATACTTTGCATGTTGCCTCTTTAGATAAGCCTGACTGCTGTGTGTCAAGCTACCAGCGGGTGAGTACAGGTTATCTTCTAGTGTGTATCTAGCTTACCCTGACTACAGTGATGGTTCCAGCTTGTACAGGGTGCATACTCTGACAACCAGAAAGCTCAGTTCTAACAAAGACAAATATACAGAATATCACACAAAGGATCAACATACATCTTAATACCCATTACATGAATTCATTTTAAATTCACTTTGCATGTGCTGTACAAATCAATGATAATCTTAAAACACAGAGTAAAAGCATGTGGAATTATTATATCAAGTCTAGTTTCTAGGTTGAAGGTTCATCCATGAAATTTCATAAAGAAGAGCACAAATGCATCAATTCCTTTTCCATCCACGTCCATAGTGAAGGATTCAAGTTTTTGAAAAGAGCAATCAACAATTACCAACAATTATGTACTATATACTTTCCATTGTAATCAAACAAAAAAATTTTACGCTGCTTTTTGTACTGTGGGCAAAGACATGGGAGAGCATATTTACAAGCCCCTATCACCACAGGAACGTCAGTTTTTGCAATGTTCCTTTGGCGATAATCTCTTCACCTTATTTACAGGGAGGCGTTAAACCACTTAACGTGGCTTAATGCTGCATTTTAAATAAGGCACGCTTCCACGCTAAATGCTGCATGAAAAGGTTGGGCAATGGGTGTAGTGGTGGGCAATCCACTGCAACACCCATTGATTTTGACGCTGCCCCCATTTACAAGTGTGACGTAAATAGGAGGCAGTGCCAAAATTAAGACCATGGAAAACCTGGTCTTAACTTGGTGAAACAAGGAGAAATGCCCTCAACATCTCAGTCCATCACGGGAAATGTACGCCATGTCAACCAGGTATTCACAACACGGCGGTACCATTCGATAGTCACCAGATAACGCGTCAACTGACCGTGTTAAAATCAATGCCACGCCGCCAAAATGCGAAACACAAACACCAAAAAAGCTGCGATGAGGCCAATCGCGATACAAAAAGCAGTGAAAACCAGTGGCAGGCCTGCAAATCCCACGCGTCTGGCGGGAAAATGCACTATAAAACCAACAAAAACAACACACCAGAAAGAAGCTAAAGTGCGTAGCAAAATGGATACAACCTGGCCCAGCGCAGAGGCCAACGCAAACCCCACAAGCCCCACAGACCACCAGCAAGGAACAGCAGGGTCTGGGAAGGCCAAGGAGAAGAGGGAGAGGAAGACAGGGTGCAGTTCGCAGGACAACAAGACCAGTGTCACGGAGGTGACAGAACACAACCAGCCACTGACCCACAATCAGACTACCTTGAATGCAGCCAGAATGTCGAGGTGGCCAATGGAGGAGGCCAAGAGGCGCTTGCATGATGTGAAAATCTAAACCAGGCACAAAGCCGGTGCCAACAGGAAGGCAGCAATGGTGACAGAAGGTGGGAGTCCAGTGCCACAGGAGGAACTGGAGGAAACGGAGGCCACAGTCAACATGTCAGATGCAAACACCGCAGCATGCAACCTCCACCGATGGATCACGAACTGCGCCAACACACTCACCGCCCCAAGAATCCAGACGCTACTGCAGATGACTTGAAAAGACATGGAGAATAACAAAACCCCGGAAACACGCACCACCCACAAAGTAGCCACCACTGCACACCACCAACTCATCAAATCCACCAGGAAGAAATCCCTTAAAGACAGAGGGCTGATTCACAGAACTAACTTAAGACAAAATCCTAAACTTACTACCATTTTGGTATTCACAGAAGGCACTTACTCATTTTGGTATTCACAGAAGACACTTACTCACTTCGGTATTCACAGAAGTTAGGAGTCCTAACTTTAGGACTCCTAAATGTCTTCTGTGAATACCGAAAGTCTTAAAATTAGGATTTTTCTCAGTTTAGGAGTCCTAAGGTTAGGACTCCTAACTTTACAACTACTAAACTGAGAAAAATCCTAATTTTAAGGCTTTCGGTATTCACAGAAGGCATTTAGGAGTCCTAAAGTTAGAAGTCCTAACTATACTACTACTAAACTGAGAAAAATCCTAATTTTAAGGCTTTCGGTATTCACAGAAGGCATTTAGGAGTCCTAAAGTTAGGAGTCCTAAATTTAGGACTACTAAATTGAGAAAAATCCTAATTTTAAGACTTTCGGTATTCACAGAAGGCATTTAGGAGTCCTAAAGTTAGGAGTCCTAACTATACTACTACTAAACTGAGAAAAATCCTAATTTTAAGGCTTTCGGTATTCACAGAAGGCATTTAGGAGTCCTAAAGTTAGGAGTCCTAAATTTAGGACTACTAAATTGAAAAAAATCCTAATTTTAAGACTTTCGGTATTCACAGAAGGCATTTAGGAGTCCTAAAGTTAGGAGTCCTAACTATACTACTACTAAACTGAGAAAAATCCTAATTTTAAGACTTTCGGTATTCACAGAAGGCATTTAGGAGTCCTAAAGTTAGGACTCCTAACTTCTGTGAATACCGAAATGAGTAAGTGCCTTCTGTGAATACCAAAATGAGTAAGTGCCTTCTGTGAATACCAAAATGGTAGTAAGTTTAGGATTTTGTCTTAAGTTAGTTCTGTGAATCGGGCCCAGAATCCTCACCAATGCATACAACACCAAAGAGCACTTCTTCATCATCAAGGAATTTGCCAAACCCTGCAGCAAAACAACAGAAGTCCCACCATCACAAGATCTCTGTAACAGACTCAGCACCGTCTTCCACCATAAGATTATGATGATCTACGACAACTTTGAAAAAATAAAAGACCACCTCACGCTCCCGCTGACCCATCATGCAACGCCATCCAACAAGCCCTGCTCAAATGGATCCTACTCATGACAGAAGACACCTTGAAGACCATGAAAAGCATCCATTTCGGAGCACCCTCAGACCCCTGCCTACACCACATCTCCCACAGAGCACCTGCCATTGCACCCAAACTATATCGCACGATCAACTTCTCCTGTGAGACTGCCTACTTCCCACACACCTGGAAACATGTCGAAGTCAACCCCCTCCAAAGGAAACCCTCCGCAGACCCAACGGACCTCAAGAACTTCAGGCCCATCTTCCTGCTTACATTCGCAGCTATGGTCATTGAAAAGGCTGTGGACACCAAGCTAGCAAACTTCATCGAAGCTAACAATGTCCTGGACATCACCCAATCCGGATTCCGAAGCAACTACAGCACCGAGACCACCCTACTCGCCGCCACCGACGACATCCGCTCCTTCCTCATGGCGTTCAGAATTCTTAGTGAGAGGGATACAGCGTGAGAAGAAGTCGACTTAGAGACCATTTGCCTATGAATATTCACCGCGAACGTGCAAGTTTTGATTTAGCCCAGATTGACCGCCCGACAACTTTGCCTCTTTTTCTTAGATGTGGATTAAATATTCTACCATAATTTAGCTCGGCCGAGGTTGGAGTTGCCTTTGCAGACGCCGAGACAGGCTCTCCGGCAAGGTTTCCTTTGGCCCACAGTCCTGATGAGGCCCAAATTAAACGGGCTGAAACGCGTCAACCAGACATAAAAAGAAGCCCTTTTCCATCTAAACTCATGTGTGAAAAGAAATAATTGTAACACCTGTCCATAGTATAATACGGTGGAATGACAGAAGTCCTCATCCTTGGAAACAACCTTTACATCGTGGTCATTAGACCGTGATGCCTTTACAACGCCGTTGTTACAATGACCACGTTGTTGCAACACAATGCCATTACTACGCAAGTCATTACATCGGCTTGCAGTAGATGGCGCTCTAACATCAGGAATAGTATAATTTACTATTCCAATACCTTACCTACTGTTGCGTAGGCTGGAGTTGGAATAGTAAATTAAACATTCCTAATGTTACGGCACCACCTACTGCAAGTCGATGTAATGACTTGCGTAGTGATGGCATCACGTGAAAACGCGGTCGTTGTAACAACCGTGTTGTGAAATACCACGTAGTAAAAGCACGAGTTGTAACATGCTATATTCCTCATCCTGGGCTCCACCCCCTCCGCATGGGACGAACCCTGCTGGCCCTCCGCCCTGGGAAATCCCCCCACCCCGACAGACCACGCACAAAACCTGGGTATCATACTAGACTTATCCCTCACAATTAACCGCCAGATCAATGCTATATCCTGCTTCAACACCCTATGCATGCTTCAAAAGACTTTTAGATGGATCTCAACCGAATCCAGAAAAACTTTCACGCACATACTCATCAGCAGCAGACTGGACTACGGCAACACTCTCTATGCCGGAATCAACAAAAAACTCCTTAGCAAACTCCAGGCTGTTCAGAACGCCACAGCCAAACTGATCCTCGACATCCCGTCGCGGTCACATCTCCCAACACCTACGCGATCTCCACTGGCTTCCAGTTTAAAGAAGAACAGACAGGACCTCAAGACCTGGCTCTTCGGATGACCCCAGCACTAAACTGAGCTGCCTTTCCCCTCCTCCCCCCACCAGCGCCTTGAGACCCTCACGGGTGAGTAGATGCGCTTTATCAACCCTGATTAATTGATTGATTGATTGATTCTTTTGAATACGGCACATCCCTGCATTTTCAAAATGGCAAAGCGTGGCGTTAGCAATTTTTGCTTAACACCACGCTTTGCCATTCTGTTATAAATATGGCCGAAGTGTGCTCCTGATTCCACATTGTCTGGGTAAAAGAAAGAAGACAATAAAACAAAGGATTAGTTCTTTTTGCCCAATTCTTAAACCCACAATAAGGTGAAAACTACTATGCACAGTGCTGGGCTGATTGTGACGACAGTGTAAATTGTGATAAACAAGGTGCAAAATACTTTATTCATACATGAAGTGAAAACTTGAAACAATAGGCCGCATAGTAATCATATAGTGTTATATATAGTTTCTCTATCGAGGTTATAGAAGGTGACTTTTTTTCCATGTTGTAAAAGGAGAAATTGTCGATGTTTCCAGCCCAGAGGTTTAATTTTACTGGGTACGTCATAAGAACGTTTGTCAATAGACATTTAAAAGAAAGCGACGTAGGAAAAAACAGAAAAAGGCAGAGACTGGTCACCTTTTGACAAAAAAAAATATTTAATTATTGGTAAGAGTTTGTACAGGTGTTTTTCAATTTGTTCATTCTATCCTTGTGGGCTTACTTGTTACAAACTAATTATTTTTGTATCTGTTAAATTTAACAAGATTGTGCTGCCTTTGAATTTTATTTCTCCTATCGTGTTATGTTATGTTAATAATTTTGTAAAGAGTGCAAATACCAATAGGCGTCTTGGAGTTGGTGTTACCATTCCCCCCCCCCTCCCAAGTAAACCATTGTTTCTTGATATAGTAGTGATTACCTTTGGTCTTAGGGTTACAGGGCCTGCCCCGTTCATTGTTACGAGTGTGTAGTGATAGATCGTGTCCCGCCTTTCTTGCTGTCAATGCTTCCACCCACTTGCTATGGTTTTGTTCCCTTTTTCGAAGACCAGAATACAAATTGGGAATGAAATTTTACCGAACTATTATCGATCTAGTGCAGCAGGATTAAACTGACCTAATAGGTTTCTTTTCTATTTTTGCAGTTTTATATAGTGCAATCTCGACCCAAAGGTATTGGAGTGCTTTGTATAGGCACCAGTTACATCACACAAGGTGGCATCCATTTTTTAGGCACAGGGAGATTAAGGGGCATATCAACAACAACCGGCGATAATTATCGCTCAGCGCTCTTAGCGTGAGGATAATTATCGCCGGCTAGCGTGAATTTTTATCGCTGAGATAGCGTGCTATTAGCAACGCTTATCTCAATAGCGATAAAAATCTACACGCTAACAGGCTAACGTGAGATTATCGCTGGAAACCCAGCGATATTCACACGTTACCTTGTTGATAGGGACAGGCAAATTTAGCCATGATATCCTCCTTCCATAGGATATCATGGCTAAGTCTGAAAATTAGCAGACGTAAAAAAGCAGCGTTAACCGCGGTTAGCGCTGCTTTTTTTGTCTCTAACAGGGTTAGCGACATTCTTGATAATAGGAGAAATGTCGCTTAGCGACATTTCTCCTATAATTTTACTCTGGAACGCCCCCTTTGCATCTCATTAGAGATGCAAGGGGAAGCGTAGAGTAAAAGGGTGCTAACATGCAAATTTGCGTGTTAGCACCCTGTTGTTGATAGGGCGCTAGTTTTATCTCTGCTTTTTTGGCTTTTAAAGCCAAAAAAGCAGAGATAAAGCCCTTGTTGATATGCCCCTAAGTGATTTTCCCAGAATCACAGGATGCTAGGCCAACGCCGATACTCAAAGCTGGTTTCCCACTTCCAAAGCCGGCAACTCTGACTGTAAGGTCACATTCTCTTTCAGTTTTGTTAACACTGTTATATAACAAACCTTTATCTATTTTTTAGGTTGCTATGACATAATATAACTGGCTTAAATGTACAATCATTCACCAAATCACATCATACCCATTTATGTAACTGCTGTGATTTGAGTCTATGTCATCTGTGAGTTGTACCTATATAAGGGGACGTGACCCGAACCAGGGGTCAGATGTAGAGAGCATTTTTTCACTCGCAAATGCTCAGATTTGGAGTTTGAGACTGCAAAACTAGTTGTAACACTGCACTAAACACATTTTAGGAGTGAGTAGATTTATACTGACTCTTAAAACGGCTTGAGAAAAGGATATGGAAATGTTATTTAGAAGGGCCATGTTAAAGGAGTCCTTTTCAAATAGCAATTCCTATCCATATGTCTCAATAATGTAGGATCAAAATAGCTGTCCTAAAGCTTTAAAAAGTGACCAGCCTCAAAGTTGGGGTATTAACCCATTTGCATAAGGGAAGGGGTGCCTTGAGGACCCTCCCCCTTGTATGAATGTTAACAGAAAATATTTTGAAATAAGCAATGGTCCACAGAACCACTGCAAACTCTCAAACAAACAAAATAAAGTGCACTTGCTTATTAAACTAAGGCATTTCCTATAAGGTAAAGGGTCAGAATTATTTTTTAAAAGTTGACTTTATGGAAATACAATTACAGATGTAGTGTTCTGCTGACACCAGCTGGTCACAATCCCAGTGACCATAGTGAGGCAAAATGTGTGACCCATTTGTTGGACCTGCTCTGTGTGTAGGGTCATCCCCAAACCTTTTGCCTTCACCCTCCTGTATTCTGAAATGTGTTTCTGTTAGCGTTTAGGACTCTGTGCACTTTACCACTGCTAACCAGTGTTAAGTGCTTTGGCTCTCTCCTTCAAACATGGTAAAATTAGCTTACACATTTAATTTTTCTTGTAGGTCCCTTGGCAAGTGGTATTACATATGCACACAGCCTGTAAATTAAAATGCTTCTAGTGGGCCTGCAGCACTAATTGTGCCACCCACTTAAGTACCTTTAGAACAAGTCTGTGGCCTGCCATGGCAGCCTATGTGTGCAGTTTTAACCTGCCATTTTGGCTTGGCATAGCAAACCTTTTGCCTGGCCAAAACCTTCTATTTTAATCCATTTACGTCAACCATAGGATTGGCCCTAAATTAGCCCTAGCACAGGGTGCATTTTATATATATAATGTTAGACATGTACTTTTAAGTTTTACATGTCCTTGTAGTAAAAAACTAGCAAATTAGTGTTTCACTACTACAAGGCCTACCTCTCTCATAGAATAACATTGTGCTAGCTTATTACATTTAATAAGTGATAACTTCCAATTGTAATCTAGAACTCTCTTTAATGAGTCAAAATTCTGAAAATGCCACTTTTAGAAAGTTGGCATTTTTTGTCACAACCATTTGGTGCCTGCACGCTGCATCCTTGGTCACATGGCTAGGTGGGGTGGTAGTTGGTCTTTGTGTATTACTTACAGACAGTGATACAAAGGGGGAATAGGGGTTGTGAGGATGGACCATTTCTGTCAGGATAATGCTGCCTTGTACATAAGGCGCAGACCCTTTCGCCACCACAACGTCACTATAGGTGACATTGTGGTGACGATAGGGGCTCTTACATATACCCCCATAAGGTTCTAAACCTGTGCTTTACAGTATGCACACATCTTATTGATGGTGGTTCATAGTTCACTGTGCTATATTAGAAGGATGCTAATTTAGGATTTGAAAGAAACAAAAGAATCTTTGTGACAAAATAATCCACTAATCCACTGAGCTGCCTACATAAAATACAAATCTGTGAGCTGTGTGTTACACAATGTGCTTTGCAGAATGCACTTTAAACTTTAATGAGTCAAAACTGTGACTAGAACAAACACAGATCTCTCCAGAAAGTGCATTAAACACCAGAGGGACTTTACCATTATTATTATCTCCTGAAAATTGCTGGGCATACAAAGATTTCTGCAGCAGATACCTTAACTTCTAAGCATTTTTTAGGGTTAACCTCTATTTGTGCACAACTGAATAGTTTTACTTTCAAATGTGTCCTTGTTGCCAGTTTTTCAGAAGAGCTTTAAAAATTAAATGTAGAACTTGACTCTGCTTATTTTAACTCCACCCCTTTATGCTGTGTTCTATATTGTGTGAATTGCTTTAAGTACACCTTCTTTACTTTTCATCCTGCCTTGACAGACCTTGGCCTTAAGATTCTGGCTCTAGAGTGTTGAAGTTCAGTTGGCAGTTGTGCTGCCTTGACTGCGGGCGAGTACTGTTCTGCGTCCCAATAAATTCATCTTGACGCTTGAAGCAACACACTCATCCAGATCTCTGTTTATAGAATGAGCATGCCCTTCATTTATACCTTCACACTGGGCCACCCTTCTGACAGTCCAAACTTTGCCATCATGGGTAACCACACTGTTCATGTTGACCTTGGCCACTCTCACAGCCTTGCCAAATCTCAAACCACTATGGGCCAACATCCCCGGTTTACGCCTCCTGACCCAATCACCCAGTTCAAAACTAGGCTTCTTGACCATCCACTTGGCATCAAATGCCCTCTTAATCTTCTCCTGTTTCTCTTCTACTCTAATGGTCACTTCTTTGCAATCCATCTTCTCCTCCTTGAGTTTCCTTTTATACCACCATGGCCACAACTTAGACACAGGATTTCTCCCTCTCAGAAGCTTAGATGACTTCTGTGGGGGGTATGTGGGATGATACGATACATCCACAACTTCTCCCTCAGTTAATCTTTCTGTTCCACTCCATACCACACGCCCACACAATACTCTCCTTCAATACATGGTTAAACCTCCCCACCCGGTCATCACCTTGAGATTCGTATAAAGCAGTAGTAACATGACGGATATCGCAAAATCTGAGAAAACTCCCCATTTCATGAGACTTAAACTATACCCCATTGTTAGGTAAGAAGACATCAGGGTAACCCTCCCTGGCAAACAACTCCTTAAAGAACTCAATGACCACACCTGTGGTAACTTAAGGAACAAATTTCACCACAGGCCACTTCAAGTGGTAATCCACTAAAACCATGGCAAACCAAAACTCCTCCAGCAAAGAACTAAATGGCCCGGAAATATTAAACTCTATCCTCTGCTATGGAAATTCCAACCACTCCACTGAACACAAAGGTGCCGGTACCACTTTCAGCATTTTTTCACGATTAGGACAAACATCACACTCCCGTACCACTCTATCCAACACTCTGTCCAACCCTGGTCACTAAAATGTTGTTCTACCAATCTTTTCATAAAGGACATATGCAAATGTCCTTCATGAGTCAAGGACAATATGTGACAGTCTGCTGTGACATTACTTTTATTAGGAATATGTTCAATATGTATTCCTGGAGTCTAGACATCAACCTCACAATGCGTGCCGTAGCATTCCCTCCTCTTCCTGGGGACAAAATCCCCACTAGCAGCTTGTGGTCTATTCTCAAAGTAAACCGCAAATCCCAAATATAATTTCTAAAATGTTCAACAGCCCACACACATCCCAATAGCTCCTTCTCTATTACTGCATATCTTCTTTAAGTGTCATTAAGAGTGCGCGAAGCAAATGCCACATTCCATTCCTCTTTACCACTCCTTTGCGACCGAACACTTTCCCATTCCATACAAACTCGCACCTACCATTATAATACATTCTTTATTCACCCAAAAATGTTTTAAGTCGGTGTTTCTACAATTTCAGATTTTATCAGATCAAAAGTTTATTGCTCTCTTTCAGACCACATGAAATTAAAATTTTCTCTGGTTAATTATCTCAAAGGTTCCATCTCAGTGGCGAAATCTCTGATGAATTTGCTATAATACTCACACATACCTGCGAATGATAGTAACTTCTCTTCGTTGTCCGGTGCAGGAGCCTTAACAATAGCCTCCACCAAACACTTCTTGGGACCCGCACCTTCTCTGGACAACATGTGTCCAACATACTCTACAGAGTCCTGGAACAGATTGCGATTGCTCTCCTTCAACATAAGGCCATGTCTTCCCAACACCTTACAGACTTCTTTCAAATACTCCAAGTGTTGATGCACGTCCTTGGAGAAAATCAAAATATCATCCTGGAAGCACTTCACAAAACCTTCCATGTTCCTGAAAATATGAAATATTGCCCTTTAAAAAACAGACGCCACTGATGCGAGGCCAAAGGGCATCCGCTTGAACTATAACAACCATTGAGGAGTGATAAATGCAGTCAAGTTTTAAGAATCCTCAGAAAACTGGATTTGGTGATAAGCTAACCGTAGGTCAGGGGTGGAAAACACCTTTGCACCCTCCAACATGCTTGCAACTTTATTAATATTTGGTAACAGGTGACAATCAACTATTATATTTGCATTATGTGTTCTCAAATGTTTTATCTACCTTGCCTGCTAAAACTATGGGTGACACCCATTCTGAAGACTCACCCTCCTCAATGACACCACACTCAAAAACTAATTGATCATGCCTTTCAGTTCATCCCTCACATTTATGGGTACCATTCTTAAATTCTTTTTCACAGGACGTGCCCCCTGTTTGAGTCTGATGTGATGAGTGTGGACCTTCAAATTTCGCAACTTCTCAGTAAACACCTCTAGAAACTGACTAACTCAGCATTACTAAGATCATTCATAACTGACACAGGTTCTGTGCTATGCGGGTTAAAAATAATACCCAATTTCCACTGGTCTCTCACCCCAAAACATTTACTCCTTTGACCGCTACATTCAATATGATCCAGACTTCCCTACCTTTAAACATTATGTCTACTTCTGTGAAACCCACAACATCAATGGCAGATCCATCAAAACTTTGAGCCACTATGTCCGACTCTTTAAAATCACCTTGAGCCAAAACTCCTCCAAACTTCTCTTCAAAATACTGCACAGTAATTATCGTCCATGGGGATCCTGAATCCGCCATGAACTCCAATTCTTTATCAAGTACCAGGACTTTGCACTTGGGGGGACCTTTTCACCACTTCTTCCTCCCTTTCCCTTCACATGCTTTGACAGATAACACTTCCTTGTCTTGCTGAGTATCACTACCACATGCACCCCTCACAGACTCCACCACTTTCCCACTGACGGCTCAACCCTTGGGTAGATTGAAAAATGATTTGCCATCTTTACAAACATATGCAAAATGCCCCATACATCCACACTTACTGCACTCCCTGTCAATTGCAGGGCACTGGGAAAATGAAGCTACATGACTGGGACTACCACACCAATAGCGACTTATGGCTTTTTTAAACTTCCTCACCGCTGGCATACCCTTGCGAGTGGAATTATCCCCAAAAGCACACACACCATCTGTCACACACACACACACTTTTAGCACTACTGTCATGTATGGATTTCATCAATTTCTCAGATTGTTCAAAAGCTTTGGCTGTAGAAATGGCATCTTCATTTTTGGATCACCCATGACCCATAATTGCTCTTGTATTTTTTACTAATAACATTCACAATAATTTGGTCTCCTATCATCTCATCTGTAATATTTCCAAAGTTGCACTTCATAGATAGCACCCTCAAGGCTGTCAGAAAATCATCAAACGACTCTCTCTCACATTGAGATCTGGTGTAAAACTTAAAACTATTCAAGACTATGCTGGAAGTATGCCTAAACCTGTGCTCCATGTGCAACAAAGCCTCCTCAAACCCATTTAAATGACCTTCACCTTGAGAAGCAACTTGAGGTAATGTCCTGAAGGTTACTTACCCATCCGAGCCTAAGCAGTGAAGTAAAATATTATTCTTTCCTATTCTATCCACTAACAAGTAAGCAGTTAGTGTGCTCAGCGAGAGCTGCACTTGCTATCTTTGCACCTCCCTCTACCCTTTACCTTGCTACTGTGTTTTTATGCATTGTGTGTTTTTATCCCTTAGTGTTTTTGAACAGCGTTTATTGGCGTCTTTTTACTAAACTCAGGGATCTTTGAAAACTGCTCTTTTCACTTACCATTCTTCGCGCATTATCTTACCTCTCTCCTCGCTCTCCGGTCCACTGCAGCAGATACTCTGCTGATTGTGTGGAGGGAGTTTCTTTTCCTGGTTGGAGGGCTTCCTGACTATTACTCACTTCCAGTGTGCCAGTACTTGCCGCCATCTTGGAGGTGAGATGCTTTAGTGTCCCTGCATCGAGTCTGGTTCCTAACTATTTACAGGGCTAATGGCGCTGACGCTCAGCGGACACGCACAGCGGGCACGCCAAAGGCAATGCCGTCTGCCCCCATCTGCGCGCATCCGGACCGCGGCCAGGGCCAGTTATGCTGCCCAAAATGCTGCTGCCTGCATGCGTGACTGGGACAGAGATGAGCTCCTAGCATTTAGACCCTCCACTTGCCCGGGCAAGACACTAGCGTTACTTAGAGATGTAGATGGGCCTTTTCATTGCCCCTACTGCGCTTCTCGGGTGGTTAAGGAGTCATGTCCAACCCCTCCAAAGTCCTCTAAGCCCCCTGGCTTAAAAGCCTGCCTCATTAATTGTAAGTCGCTGCCCAAACACGCCCTTGACATACACCAATACCTAGTGGACAATAACTGAGACCTTATGTTCCTGACGAAGACTTGGCTGCGTGAAGACTCCAACCCGGCAGTAGCCTTAGCCATTCCCCAGGGCTATAGCATAGTCTGTGCTAATAGGCGAGACAACAGTCCTGGGTGTGGTCTGGCGATTATCCATAAAGATACCTAGGAGATGTCAACTACCAATTTTGGGCAGATGGGCAGCATTGAAGGACTCCTCTTCTGCATTAAACTTTCCTCCCCTGCCTCCTTTGCGGGGCTCCTTCTCTGCAGGCCCCCGGGCTGCCGCCATAGTTCCTCACCCATTCTGGCAGACTATATTGCCCAGGCTAGCACTCGCTATTCGAACTTTACGGTCCTAGGTGACCTTAACCTACTTGTCAATGATCTCTCTTGTTCCCATAGTGCGGATTTTAATTTGTCGCTTGCTGGTTTTAACCTGATGCAACTGGTCTCTTCTCCTATGCACAAAGAAGGCAACACACTGGACCTTATTTGTTCTAATCTACAGGAGGATATAGTGAACACTCCCACCCTGGTGATTTGGTCGAACCATTTCCTGGTCCCTTTCCAGATACACCTGAAGGTTAGGGCCAGGGTCACCTCACTCCTTAAGGAACCGAGGAGGAACTGGAAAAGGGTCTCCCCAGAGTCCTTAACCCCTCTTCATAAGGACTCTGAGTCCCCCCTTTCAAATAATCTTGATGACAGCATTGTAAACTTGAATGCTTGGTTCGTGGAGGCCCAGGATAAAATTGCGCCGCAGAGGCTCCTTAGCTCTTCTAGAACAACCCCCTCCACTCCTTGGTTCACAGAGGATATCAGAGCTAAAAAAAGCGACTGCAAAAGATTGGAGAGTAAGTGGAGAAAATCATATGCCACGGATGATAAAATTGGTTATAGAGCTGCTTTAAAATAATACGGCAAACTTCTCATTATTAAGAGAAGAGATTTCCTGGCCGATCGCATTGCCAGTGCTAGGAATTCCTCTAGGGAAGTTTTTAAGATCGTGAAATCTTTCACCACCCCTTGGCACTTATGCACCCTGCTGTTCCTTCATTGGAGCTGTGCAACAGCCTTTTGAACTTCTTTGAGGACAAAATCTCTCAGATCTATGCCGCCTTCCCTGCGGCTCCCCACCCTAATGGGGAGGACATCTCTCGTGGCTACAGCCAGAACCAGCCAGTGTTTTCTGAGTTCACTATGATTCCAATTGATGCTTCTCTGGCTGAACTTCAGAAATGCAAATCCGGGTCACCTGGAGATCCTGGGCCAGCTAGACAATACAGCCTATTGGCAGAGTGGCTGAATCCACCCCTTAATGCCATCTGGAACTCCTCACTTAGGCTAGGGATTTTTCCATCTGCCTGGAAACATGCATTCCTTCTCCCCATACTAACGAAACCCAACGCTGACCCTGAAGTCGCCACTAATTTCAGGTCCATTTCTCTTCTTGCAGCCCCTGCTAAAATCCTAGAGAAATTAGCACATCAGCAGCTGGCTGCCTTCATTGAATCCTTGCATGACTCCCAGTCTGGTTTTCGTCCTGGCTACAGCACTGAATCGGCACTGATTGAGATGGATGATTCTATTCGCAGGGCAGTGGATCGGGGCTCTGCAACCAAGCTGGTACTCCTTGACCTGTGTGCAGCGTTTGACACGGTGTCTCACTCCATCTTGCTTGATCATCTTAAGCAAATTGGCATCCATGGGACAGGGCTGGGCTGGATCACTTCTTACTTTCATGGCGTAGACCAACAAGTCTTTCTCCACCCTTTACCCTCTGCTGCAAAACCACTAAGATGGGGGGGCCTCAAGGCTCAGCCCTAAGCCCACTACTCTTTAATATCTATCTGGCACCACTGACGGAGCTCATTGCTAATATGGGGATCAAGGTGATATCCTATGCAGATGACACCCAACTGATGTTCTCCTTCAGTGAGGTGCCGTCATCAGTCTTTGACTCCTTCAGAGACTGTCTAAAAAGCATTTCCGGCTGGATGAGCATCAGTTTTTTAAAGCTCAATGCCGATAAGACGGAGGTTCAGTTTTTTAATCAACCAGTCCCACTCCCGGCTGCCCTGTGGTGGCCGGCAGAACTGGGAATTGCTCCTGTACCTAAGGACTCGTTCAAGAACCTTAGAGTCAGATGAGATAATGACTTATCCCTTTTTGCCCATGTGACGCACTTATCTGCGGCCTCCTTTGGCAAGATGAAAACTATTAGAAAATCCATCGACTTCTTGCCAGAGATAGCCCGTAAAACTGTAGTGCATGCGTTAGTCACCTCGCATGTTGACTACGCCAACGCACTCTATCTGGGTCTGCCTAGCGGCTTGATCCATAGGCTGCAGATGGTGCAAAACACGGCCGCTAGACTGGTCTTCAAGGTTCCTCTCCGTCAGCATATTTCCCCCCACCGCAGACAACTCCATTGGCTCCCGGTTGCCAAGAGAGTTGAATTCAAGGCCCTTACGTTCGCTTTCCTGGCCTACCAGGGCAGAGGCTCAAACTATCTGAGGAATAGACTTCGCCCTTACCAGCAGGGCAGATTGCTGAGGTCCAATCATAAACACTACCTCACCCTCTCCCGCTTTGCTAAAGCGATAATGGGGGGTAGAACGTTCGAGGTGGGAACCTCCAAATGCTGGACGACTTGCCTCTTCAACTATGTATGATGCACTCTGGACAGGAGTTTAGAAAGTCCTTGAAGACCTGGCTGTTTAGGCATAGAGACTAGATCCTCGCCGGCACTGCGCTGTTGTTATCTGCTTTAGCGCCAGGACACCTCAGTCGAGGTAGCTGTGAGCTCTACAAATCTTTTGATTATTATTATTATTATAATCATTATTATTATTATCCTTATCTGTAGGTCAGAATTCTTCTTTCCACCTGGTCCATGGAATGGGGGGATCATGTTTACTTTGCAAACATTTAAGAAGGGGGATCAAACTGCATGGTGACAATCCCACAACAATATAGTTATGAAACCACTGTAAGACACACCCTTGATACCGGGTTTCAGTTGTCCCTCTGTAAAATACACAGCATACAGCATGCAGAATTACACTTCTCCCTCCCGGTGTAACCATCAACCTTTAGTCTTAGGCCCCATGAACTCAAAGCTTTGCCGTGCGCATCGGCATATATGCACAATAATGCACATGGATGATGGTGCTACACTGGTTCCAAGTTGCTAGCCACTTTCAAAAGAAAAGGAATGCGAATGTTGCCATGTGCATCGCTGCAAACACTATGCATGCACACAATCCATTGTGAAATGGTTATAGAATTTGCGGTGGAAACTTCACACTACTGCCGTGAGCATCAGCGCAAACACAAGAGTGCCCAAGGCACAAGAAGAATGTTGCCATGTAGAGGAAGTCACGTTGCGTGCGGTTACTACGAAACTCTCCACACAGAAAACGCACGTTGCACCACCCTCCAGGCAGCAGCACATAGAATGAGTGCAGTTACCAAGCAACACTTTAAACAGAAGACACACATCGCACCGCCTCCTGACAGCATATCTACAATACAGTGCGAGTGTGTGTGCGTTCCACTCCAGCACAGAATGACGTCCAGAGATGGTGAAGATTCCGCAGCAGATGTGAGGCAGCAATGCGTCACAAGGAGAATACTCCACCATCCCGCTGAGCAAAAGGCTCGAGCCGCATGCGTTTAACTTGCACTCAGAGCAACGGTAAGCTTTAATCCTTTGAAAAGGGAAAAAACAGCACCACAAATAGTCAAAAGTACCTGATACTGCCCGTGGCCAAAGACAGTAAATAATTCCAAATGGTTCAGGAACCTGCAACCATTTACTCCAAAAACTGCCAAAGCAGATTGGGTATCCAACATGTAGAAAGTAATTCAAGAAGAGGATATTACTCCTGTGCTGTGGTGAAGGTAGAAAGCACCTCTTCTGCTCGTCGCCACTGTTGTAATCAAGGCACACAGAGTCCAAGAGTAGAGTTGATTAATTTATTGGGACACAACACAATACTTGCCTGCAGTCCAGGCAGCACAACTCCCAATTGAACCCTAACACTCTAGAGCCAGAAATCCTAAAGCCAAGGTCTGGCAAGACAGGATCAAAATTTAATAGGATGCACCTAAAGCAACCCACAAAATATATAACACGCTGTCACTCCAATATATGTGTTACTGTGGTAAATATTTCCCACTACATGCACTAAGAACCAGATGTACAACCATTTTTTCATGCGCAAACGGGTTTGCGAACCCTTTTTCACATGCAAAAACAGCATGGGGAATGTACGAACCCTATTTTGCGACTCACAATTTTTTGCGACTCGCAAAATAGGGTTTTGAGACTGGCTATTAGGAAGGGGCCTTTCCTTCCTAATAGCGAGCGCAACCCTATGTAAGAATGTTTTGAGTCCCAAATTACAACTCTCTTCAAGAGGGTGGTAATGCATTAGCAAAAGGGAAGAGGTCCCCAGGGGACCCCTTCCCCTTTGCAAATGCAGGGGAAAATATGTTTTAAGGACAGGCAGTGGTCCCAGGGACCACTGCCTCCCCTTAAAAAATGAAACGAAAAATTTTCAAATTTTATTTTTTAAATGCATCACGTTTCCCATTAAAGAAAACAGGCTGAATTAAAAAAAAACCTGCTTTATTTAAAAACAGTCCCAGACATGGTGGTCTGCTGAGCCCAGCAGGCCACCATACCTGGGAGGGCCTGCCATTCCCAATGGGGTCGCAAATTGCAAGAGGCTCATTAATATTCATGAGCCTCTCAATTTGCGTCCCCATTGGGAATCGCTAACAGTGTGAAATACACTGTTGTACTTTGGAAATAGAGCCTCGCAAATTGCGAGTCGCAATAAACTCGCAATTTGCGTGGCGCTATTTCCACGGTCGTACATCTGGCCCTTAGTGTAAATTGTTCATGCAGAAATACTATCAAAACAAAAACATCATGCAGAAGCCCTTAGGCAGTCCAGTGATCAAATAATACTCATGCAGCCTGGCCTGACAATACCATGCAGCTTGCTTGCTTCCCTCCGACATAGAGCCCGATTCTGATCCCATTAAGAAGCCCTCCAGATGGGTTCCGGAATGAGCAAATCCGATTTGGAGCCTATGTTTCCGACCAAACCACCCCCCATTCTGAAAGACCAAGTACGATGCAAAGATCTCGTCCACGCCGACCAAATCGTCTCTGAACCTGATCCTGGCAGTCCAAGTCATTTGCAGCCGAATCGTTCTGCGCAATGGAGCTCTCTTCCAAACGAGCGAGTACGATGCACAATTCTGACAGCCGTCTTGACTCAGTTTTGCAGAGACGGCTGTGGGACTCAGACTTTTGGGGATTTAAGCAGGCACCCCTTCACCCGGGCCATCTGAATTGGTCCCGTGGAGGTACCCATGGGTCCCCCCTTTCCATGCATGCAAAGTGTGGCGGGCACCATTGGGTGCCCACCACAGAGCGCACGCTTTTCCCCACCAACCCCTTTTTGCAATGGGAGCCTGTGTATGCATTTGGTACACAGGCTCCCATAGAGTGCAATGGGAGTCCGAGCGAACCGAGTCCGTCACAATATGGATGCATCGGAATCGATTGCACGGACCCCCGGAGCGCGATTCACTGGAAAAGCTCTCTGGAACCGAGTCGGAGGGCTTTCATAACGGGATTGGAATCGAGTGACCAAATATCCCATATTTGCCAGGTAATTAACTGTTTCTCTACAGCTGTCCGGGTAGATTTTACCAAAGTTAGCTAATGTCCTGGTTTTTATAGAGGGTCGACTGAAAACAGTGGGAGGCATGTTTTAAGTGTTCCAAAAAAGGACTAGTTGGCAGCCCTTGTCACAAAGGAATTTAATTAAGAGGTTCCCTAACAATCACTTACCTGCTTATCTACTTTGCCACCACCGCCACTGGAGTCACTGGGGCTGTGTTCCTGACGACCGGAGGAGTCAAGGGACTACCGCTCCCAGCGCCACAAGCGGCGCTTGACGCAACGTCACCATCCTGCACCCGGAGGCGCATATAAGCGGCACGGGACTCCCGCAGCGCAGGACATGCACGGGCACACCCGGGCTATCCCCGGGTGAAGCCCGGGCAAGGGTGGGCCTGTCCGTGCCCGTCAGTGACAGGAGGAGGCAGGGGAGGACCCCCCCAAAGAAAACTGGTAGCGCGGACAGGACTGAGGATCTTACATTGCCAGGTACTATAGTGTTGCTATACCCTTGACATAGATTTATGCTGTCTCTGTACATGGGGGGCTGTTCCTGTCAAGCGGATCAAGCGGATCACTGTTGCTCACCTGTGTGGCCTCGTGTGTTTATTTGGACCACTCGCTCCTTCGTGTCTGGCCTCACGACTCCCCCCCGCCGTCGCCTGACATCGCGACCGCTGTGTGGGGGGAGTTCTCCACGGGGACTACATTACCCAGGCCCCTCAGCGACCCGGAAGTAGAAACCACGCACTTTGCGCGCCCGGAGGCGCTACTTAACTGAGCCCGCCCCCGGCAGAGCGGGGGCTGTTCCTGTCAAGCGGATCACTGTTGCTCACCTGTGTGGCCTCGTGTGTTTATTTGGACCACTCGCTCCTTCGTGTCTGGCCTCACGACTCCCCCCCGCCGTCGCCTGACATCGCGACCGCTGTGTGGGGGGAGTTCTCCACGGGGACTACATTACCCAGGCCCCTCAGCGACCCGGAAGTAGAAACCACGCACTTTGCGCGCCCGGAGGCGCTACTTAACTGAGCCCGCCCCCGGCAGAGCGGGGGCTGTTCCTGTCAAGCGGATCACTGTTGCTCACCTGTGTGGCCTCGTGTGTTTATTTGGACCACTCGCTCCTTCGTGTCTGGCCTCACGACTCCCCCCCGCCGTCGCCTGACATCGCGACCGCTGTGTGGGGGGAGTTCTCCACGGGGACTACATTACCCAGGCCCCTCAGCGACCCGGAAGTAGAAACCACGCACTTTGCGCGCCCGGAGGCGCTACTTAACTGAGCCCGCCCCCCGCGTCGCGGGATCGCGCGCGGGTCGGCGCCGGGCTAAGCCCGGGCAAAGGGCGGGCCGTTGTGAGGCCGTTAGGAGGTCGTAGGCGGTCGGGTTGGGCCACCCCCCTTGATTGCGTAGTGGACACGCTCCTGCAAGTATTCTTCTTTAACGGATTCAGTCAGACATGAGCTTCTCCTGATTGTGTTAGAGTCGTGCATTCTTAGGTTATACATTCAAGTGTATTACTATTGGTTACTGCTCTGCCTCCTAAAATTCCTAACTTGTTGGTGTAAAAGTTTTTAATTTACTGCTATAGAGTACTAGTACTATCCTGTTTCTTTGGGATTATTTGTGATATCAACTACACTGTAATTGTTTATGACCTAATCAGCGCTTATGATGGCAAAGGCTAAAGTAACGATGGACAATTACTTGGTCAAAAGGGTCAGCATGATAAATAGTGAAAGACGGAAGTCCCTTGGGAAGGTGACTCTGGAAGATAATCCAGAGTTATGTATAGATGATGGTGCCCACGGGTTACCTATAGGGAACTCTTTAACCGAAGCAACTTTAGTGGGGAACTCACCAGATTGCATTGTGGACAATGGGGTTAATATTGTAAGCCAAGATATATCGGAGTCCCAGAGCGAGCTTGAAGTCCCTCCTTCTCCTCCGAAAATAGCAGTTAGAAAATGTAGAAAGTCTCAATTTAAGAAGGGTAGTGTACATCATAAATCATTGTTAGATCTACCTCGGAGGCCCGTTGTGGCTCATGTTAAAACACAGACCCGTAATGAAGCTGAGAGTTTTACTCTCGCTGAGACCATAGCCAAAATTTTGGAGGAAAAATTGGTGCTTATGATTAAACCTTTTGTAGACAAAATTGAAACCCTGTCATTAGAGGTATCAAGGCTGGGTGGTCTTGTAGAGGGATTGAAACAGCATATTATACCGCCTATCATACCGCCTAAGGTACCACTGAAACCTGTTCATGCTGCCCCGGATCCCCCTCTAGAGGAGGGAAATTTCACTTTAACTGGCTGCATGACAACATTACAACCAGCTGGTGGTGGTATTCGAACCAACACAGATCCATCTAGTAACAAGGGTCCTATAGCTATAGCACAAAAACCAATATGTGCCAACCTCCCACCAGCTTGTGAACCATATGTGGTTATTTTGTCTAATGTCCCCCCACTTGTCCCTGGTCCTCTTAAAGCCTCGGTTGAATCTCATGATTCACTTAAGAGGAAATCAGTTGCTTGGCTAAACAAAAACTGTGGTTTCCCCACGAACCTCTCAAACCAAATATTGTCCACTAGAAGAGTTGCCTGGTTAGGTAATGCAAGGAAAACATGTAAGGGGGATTGTGTTATAATAAACTTCAGACATCCCCAGCATGTGGCAACTACACTCCTAAGGGCAGCTTCCCTTGCTTTAGGAGGAAATGCTGTACGTGTACACCCTTTGGGTTATTTTTACAGACACCCAGATAGATTATTCCAAAGAACAATTGAGGATAGTCCTATCCGTATTGATAATAAACCATTACAATTTGAAATCCCTATGGCAAATAGATATGCAGTGTTGAGGGACCTAGACGAAAATGATTGACTCCCAGAGGCTGATATAATTAAGAGCCTAGTCTCATTGCTGGCCACTCACCCTTTAGAGACTTTTAATGGTTGTGGAATCCTTGGCTTTAAAAACACGGTGGCACTGGGGGTCCCTTCTAACCCACTGGATGAACAGTCAGAGACAGATGGGCCCTTTGGAATTAAGCGGGGAGTGCAAGTAGAAGCTGGGTTTGATATTGTTCCAAAGATAACTACAGTACAGGCAAAGACATTAGGCAATGAAATTGCCATTGATAAATATACAATGGTACCAGATAACTTGCCAGCGTACAATAATACTAGTGATGACATTGGATTAAGGGGAATTTCCCCAAAGACAATTGAGGATTTTAATGTCAGCCTATTGTCTTGGAACATTGCTGGCCTCTTTAGGAACCTGATGGATGTGGCAGTATGCTCTTTCTTTGGAAAACATGATATAATTGCCCTTCAGGAAACCTGGATGGTAGAACCCCCTCATAGAGTAGGATATAAAACTTTTTGCTCTAAAGCGATGCCATCGAATAGGGGAAGGGCATCCGGGGGGCTGGTTATCTGGGTTAAAGTTTCCCTAGAAATAGAGGTTAGCCAGCTGTCTATTCCCTGCCCGGACTTGTTAGGACTAAAAATTGTGACCAGTAACAAAAGTGTTATTTACTTATTAAACATATACAATAGACCTTATCCATCAAACAGAGAATCTAAGTTGATAGACACCTTGGACTCCACCCTAGATGGATTGGGAGTTAATGCTCGTGTTTTAATCTGTGGAGATTTTAACTGTAAATACGAACCTATCCAGGTTCTTGATAGCCTGTTTGTTGAACAAGATACTGCTAGTGGTATCATGCCCCTGGAGGCCATAAGTTATGCAAAAAGTACAATAGCCTCCATACAGATCCTACAGATGACTGTATCACACGATCTAAGATCATGTAATGGTCGTTTTCCTTCAGACATTCCGTCAGCTCCCACTTATTTCAAGGGAAGTATCAGATCACATATTGACTTCGTAATGGCCTCTCGAAATTTATGGAGATCATTAATTGATTTTAAGGTTGACTCCAGAATAGAGAGTGATCACTTTCCCCTCCAATTATGGTTAGACCCTGCCCTTTTCCTTCTAAGATTACCTGCAGAAGGCCCATTGAATCTCCAAATTGGAGATATACAGATTTCTAATAATAGACGTGCCATAAAATGGTCTTACATTGCGGGTAAAAAAGAAGCGCTGGCCAACATTTATAATAAATTCAGTGAAATTATAGGGACTCCCCAAATACCATCCTTAGGCACCCGGGGAGTTCTTGACTTACACTTGAAGTTGGTCGACGCATTATCTCCCCTTCTGAGTAAGGTTTATAAAAAAGAAGGGAATAAAACTATGGATCAGGTTGAACCAGGAAACCAATGGTATAACCAAGATTGTAGGGTTGCTAAATCACAATTGATTCATGTAGTAAAAAATGGGAGCCAATGTGATATAAAAAATGCAAGACTACTCTATAAAAATACCCTGAGTAAAGCTAAAAAAGCATGGGATGCTAATCTTTGGGATGACTTACTGAGTGCAGCTAAATTACATGACCAAAGTACGTTCTGGAATTTAATTGCTAAGGGAAATAAAAAGGGTAGATCACCCAAGGATATTTTTCTGGATGAACTGACCTGGTGTGATCACTTTTCTAAACTTTACACGATTAGTAAGGATGATTTGTCCCTAGTTAATGTAGATGTTAATCCAGCTAGTAGTACTGTACCATTACATTTTACCTTAGAAGAAACAGTTCAGGCATTATTAGCTGTAAAAGTAGGTAAGGCCCCTGGCCCTGACAAAATTCCTGGTGACTTGTTGAAACACGATGTCAATGTGTGGGGGCCGTACATTAACTTTTTAAGTAACTCAATTGTGGCCGGTACACCTATTCCAGAATCATGGAAAGGGGCAGAAATTATAACAATTTTTAAAAAAGGTGATCGCCATGATCCTAGCAACTACCGCCCCATTAGTTTAATTGATGTTTTACAAAAGATTTTTGCCAGACATATTTTAAATAGGATTTTAATTTGGATTGAGGAGACGAAATTACTGTCAAAATACCAAGCTGGCTTTAGATCTAAAGTAAGCACAGTCGACCAGGTGTTCAGATTTATGTGTATTTGTTGGAAATACTTAAAGATCAGACAGGGTAGTCTTTATGTTGCATTCATAGATTTAAGGGCTGCTTTTGATCTCGTTCCCCGGAAGTTGCTGTGGTCTACACTAAAGAAGTTAGACATCCCTGGCGAGTTACTTAATGAACTCATCAAACTCCATACAGGGAACTATGCAAAAATTAGATGGGGAAAAGCAGGAGAACTATCTAAAGCGATTCCTGTAGATAGAGGGGTGCGCCAAGGATGCGTGTTAGCACCCACATTGTTCTCACTGTACGTTAATGATATTCCAACATACCTGAGGAACTGTGCTCATGACTCCCCAAAATTAGTCGGTGAATCAATTACCTCCTTACTTTTTGCCGACGATACTATCCTTATCTCTCAGACCCCGAGAGGTTTGCAAAATTTGGTTAATACTTTCCATAATTATTGCGTGGAAAAGGGGCTAGAAATTAACCCAATGAAAACAAAATACATGGCCATAAACCCAACTAAAACGTTTAGGAAAAACTTGCTCTTAGAGAATCGCACATTGGAAAAGGTAGAAAGTTTTAACTATTTGGGGTTGATATTAGACAACAAGCTGTCCTGGCAAGGCCAGCTAAATAAAAGCTTACTGTCTCTCAAACAGAACTCTTTCCCTATCCTAAAGGTGCACGGAGCAAGTAGCTCCAAAGCCATTACTCCAGCACTGGAGGTCTTTAAAGCCAAGGCTCAATCAGCAGCCCTTTATGGTGCCGAGATATGGGGATACAGTAATTCTTCCAAATTTGGGATGATAGAAAATACATTTGTGCGTAGTCTACTTAAAATACCGACTCGTACTCCAGTTGTCCCCCTGTTTTTAGACGTCGATCTCAAAAGAACAGAGCACTTGGCTTCTATAAGACCATTACTGTACTGGATTAGGATATGGTCGACCCCTGAGCTGATAGACTATAAGGATGGGTTGATCGAACTTATTAAATTGGACGTTCATTTGAAAACCCCATGGCTGAAATATATTTGTACATCGTTTAAGAGATTGGGGCTTTTTACTTTTTGGGAGGAGCCCCATAATTTGACCCAGTTTTCCAAAAAACTCCTCAAGGCAACCTTTTGGTCCCACGTTAATAGTGAACTAACCCTGGGTTCTCGTATTGGTACTTTGACCCAGAATTTTTTAAACGCAAAAGATTCACCTAATTTTGAGGAATTTATGGATGAGATTGCTCCTCCCTTAGCAAAATCTCTCTATCTACAATTTAGGTATGGGGTTCTATTGTTAAACTCCTACACATGCAAGTGGGCTGGAGAAAATGGATTGGATTTGTGCACTATGTGTCCCCTTGGGGCTAGGGAAGACATTCCCCACATACTCTTTTTCTGTCCGGCCTACAAGAAACCAAGGACCTCTTGGATTAAACCCCTCTGTAGGAATATGGGGACTGAGTCATATAAAGTAGCTGAGCGCATATTAAAATTCAACTCCTCCCAAGTAATGGTATACGGTATAAGTAGATATTTATTTAATGTATACCTTATTAGGAAACGATGTGGTCATAAATTGTAATTATAGAAAGAGGAACCATGGATTACTCTAGTTACCAGATTATCCTCAAGTCTACCTCGTTTTTAATATTGCTTATTATAAGAACTCTGGCTTTTAGCTAATTTAATGTAATATTTATATTTTATCTGGTATTGCTTAATCATGGATAAATATTCACCATCATAAATTGTATGTAATTTGTTCATCATGGACTTATGAATTGTGTATTTGCATTATGGATTCATGTATTGTGTTTTATGTGTTGACTTTTATGGCTATTGTTAGCCGAAATAAAGTATTGACTGACTGACTGACATGACGAGGTGGGACTGATCCTTCCTTCTACAATGAGCAAAAGCAAGGGGTGTGTGGGGGTTACAGGGACACTGTATGCATTTATTAGAAGGGCAGAATCACTGCTCAATCATGAAATTGAACTTACAGAGACGAGGTTATCTCTAGATCCCTCTTCCCTACAGAGACGCTCCTCATTAGGTATTGCTGCTCCAATCACCCCTCAAGCCTGTTTGACAGCTACCCTGCAGGGGACGCCACAGGCCTCTCAAACCCACGAATCGAAGATCTCCACAGTGGACATTTATAACGAGCCTAGTATAGCCTTAAGGACTCGGACCGCTAAACTCCAGAGTGATCATATGAAAAGAGACTTTACAGCGAAGGGTAAACGGGACAAAGGCAAGGACATACATAAGCTTAAAGTAGAAAAGGACCCCCTGTATATTTACCCTGCTCTGACCGAAACAAACACCATAAGTACCCAGACTGATGATCTCCTGCCCACAAAATCGGGTATCTCTCCAAAGAATGTGAATGCTGAGGCCGGCAAGTTAGCTCTGGATAATGTTTTAACCCTGCTTACAGATCAGATTGACATTAAATTTGCCATAATGAATGAACGCCTCGAACATATAGACACAGTGCTGAATAACTTGAAGCTGAATGATCTAAGCGCACTTCAAAGTGTGTCTTCTAATATTGATGCTACTAAAGGGGAGGGTTCGAGTTTTGATAACTTACTTTCGTCAATTAAAGCTCCAATAGAGAAAATACTGTTTAGGGTTTCTACTATTGAGGATGTATTGAGTAGAGCCCAAGGGCTACGTTTTGCTAATAATCCAAACAACTTTGTAATACCCACTGCTAACCTGGACAACAATAGGACAGTTCACGCCCCCCATGAAGATATCCCCCAAACCACAGCTGGGGTCTCTGTAGGCCATGAGAGTAATATAAACAGGAAACACACTGAAGTCACAACAAATAATAACCCTAGTTGCTCTCAACCTCTCAACCACTGCCTATGCCTTACGCATCCCCCATGAATGTGGAGAATAAGGAAGGGGCAAGACTGCATCTGCCGCCAGAAGCCACACCATACATAATTATACTGGCAAATGTACCGCCCCTTACCCCCCCCGGCTAATGAAACCTGGAAGGCACTAAGGAATAAGGCGCTCTGCTGGCTCGGAACCAAGACCAGGCTAGCAGAAGCTCTGTTTACCGAATTTAAAATGGTAAGAAGGGTAGGCTGGGTAGGGACAAGGGAGAAAACACTACCCAGCGACTGTATAGTTCTCACATTTAGATCGCCCGGCCTAATAAGGGAGATCCTGCGAAGATTTGGTGTTGTTTACGCGACAACCAGAAGTATAAATGTAGTTCCCCTGGGGTATTTTTATCCTCCAAAAAATCATGTCCAGCATCAGGTACCACAGCAGAGACCTATACCATCAAAGACCCATTTTCAATCAAGTGTTCCACTTTACAATAGATTTGACATATTCTCTTCCCTGGAAGAGATAGATTGACTTAACCAGCCACTTAGACATGTAGTGCAGAGTAAGCTCATTGTAAGCCACCTATATGAATCAATTCTAACTTCGACCCTTGCACATCCCAAGCAGATAGATGACCAAAAAATGTGTGATGCTATAGTAGATGACAGAAATTTCTGTAGAATGGGGCTATTGGCAGATATCACTAGATGTCGGAGGGTAGGTGACAGTAATGACAGTAATGAACTATGTAACAAAGAACCCAGCTTATCCCAGTTAAATATAATGATTCATTGTTTACCTTTATCCACACAAAACAATAATAGCCCACTTCTCAATTCTTTTTCTCTCTGTAATTATTCTGATGCCTCCAGCGGCAACTGTGTTGACCAGGGTGTCCATAGGTGTAGTCCAGAGAAAATTATTTCCGGCATTTTGGGTTATAATACTATTGACCCATGTACTTCAACCGCAAATACTATTGTTGATACCGATGACGACAATATGACTCGGATAACATCACCAGGGAACAGTATTAGTATCCTAAGCTGGAATGTGGCGGTTACGAAGTAAATGTAGTAATCCGGAATGGTTGGAGTATATGACAGCCTTTGATATCTCGATGGTGCAAGAAACTTGGGCCAACGACCCTATACATCTTCATGGGTTTAAGACCTTTCACTCCAAAGCAACTCTATCCAGTCACGGAAGATCAAAGGGTGGCCTCTGTGTTTACTTATCCAACAAATTGGCCTCTACTAGTGCTATTATTCATCCATCCAACCTGTTTTATCAAATCGTCTAGGTTGTGTGTACGTCTTCTATTTCCTTGATATTAGTTAATTTTTACAATAACGCTCGTAAATTGGATATAATAGATTCTCTCTGTCAACTTGATAATGATTTGGAAACTATTTTGGACAAGGGCCCTAATGATAAAATCCTGCTTTGGGGGGGGGAGGGTAATTTCAACATTCAACCCTGCCAATTGGTGGCTAATAAAGTATGTGGTATGACCTTTGGAAAGGGGGGACAATGTCACCCATTTTTCTCAATGAGGGTGCCTGGAGAAACTCAATGAGCTGCTTTTTAAATATGATCTAGGCTTTGGTAATGAATTTGGAGGCAGCCCAGCTGTAGTACCCTGCACATTTGATGGCAGTCGAGGTAGGAGTGTTATTGACTTTCTCTTATTTTCTAATCGCTATTCAGCACTAGTTTTTAACTTTACTCTACATAACATTGCATTAAGTGATCATTTTCCACAGAGTTTTTCATTGGATATCAGTCTTCAAGGTGAGCCTGGCATAGGGCAACCCATCCTTGCCGCGGATAATATAGCACTCTCCCGTCTAAATGGCTTTGCACTGCGCTGGTCCATGGTTGACGCACCTTGATTTTTACAGAAAAAATTCAGAAATCAGAGTAGGGCCTTCGAGGTCTGTCTGGACGAGACTGCCGACGCCAACGCGGTTGTGAAGGCCTTTAGACATATTAGGGAGGAAATTAGTGCAGGGTTGACCACTAACCAGATTAGAGGGGCCACGAAAAAGCATGGGTGGTTTGACCATGCGTGCACTCTTGCTCATAAGAAGTTAAAGTGGGCTTTGAAGGAGGTACCCAGGAACAACTCAGTAGTACAGAACTGTAGGCGGGCTTACAAGCAAGCTTTAAATCACCGTAAAAAGATTCTGAAAGAGGAGGCCTGGGATCACTTGCAAGAGGCCAGCCAGAATAAAGATTCTAAGTTGTTCTGGCGTGTAGTAAATTCACCATTTTGCTGTGATAACGATAAACCTAGCATAGAGGTAGCAATCACAGAACAGGAATGGATGGGCCACTTTGCGAAATTATATATGGGCCCGACTGAAGAAGGACAAGACAACTCTGTGACAGGGGCGATAGCTGTCCCTACTGGGCTTACCTTCTCAAGGCAATATTTTGATCTTAACTTCACACTGGAGGAGGTGATACGAGCAAGGGAGGAAAAGCACCTGGCCCTGACGGGATTCCAATTGATATGTTTAAGGACAATATCGACCTCTGGGGTCCTCTTGTGACCCTGGTTTTTAAGTCCTTTCAGGAAGTTGGCTTCCCAGTGTCATGGTCGGAATCACATATTGTACCAATATTTAAAAAGGGAGATCGAAATTGCCCTGCACACTACAGACCCATCTCCCTGCTGGATTCCTTGGTTTAGGTGGTGGGCCGTATTGTGTTAGACAGACTACAGGAGTGGGCAGATTGTAATAATATTTTGACCAACTTCCAATATGGCTTCCGCAAGGGTGTTGGGACCATAGAGCAGGACATTAACCTGAATTTGATAGTGAGCAAGTATACACAAATAAAAGGGGGTAATTTGTGTTTGGCGTTTGTGGACTTGTCCTCCGCATTCGATTGTGTGGTCCATGATAAACTTTGGTCTATCATGACCGCCATGGGTGTTGACTGTGCCATTGTCAATTTTCTTAGATATCTGTATTCAACGAGTTCTGCCAAGATTCGATATGGTATGAACGGCGAATGCACTAGCTCAGTTGACATCAAAAAGGGGGTCAGCCAGGGGTGTGTGCTTGCACCTTTTTTTATTTAATTTGTATATTAATGGTCTGGGTGTTACCCTTGTGGACTCCTGTAAGGACCTGCCCCAAATTAGCAATAGGCCAGTACCAGTATTATTGTACGCAGATGATGCAGTGCTTCTGGCCCGCACCCCTAATGCCCTTCAATATCTCTTAGATAAATTTGTAAATTTTATGGAGAATCTGGGTCTTTTAATTAATATAGGCAAAACGTATGTAATGAAAGCCGGCCGTAAATCAGCTAAGGGACGCAACATTTCAATAGGAAACAAGACTTTACCTCAAACGCTAACTTTTTCATATTTAGGAATAATGTTTGATAGCATCGGTAACTGGAAAAGCACAGTTAAATCAAGAAGAATGCAGTTTCTCAGATCAATTACGGGTCTGAGTAACTTCTCTGGGAAACCGGGACATAAACTCCCTAGGGACATGCTGAGCATTTATAACGCAAAATGCCGGTCAATAGCTACGTATGTTTCTGAATTGTGGGGTCATGTAGATGTTGATTCATTACAGCTGGTAGAAAATGGGTTTCTGAAAAAACTGTTAGCTGTTCTAATTTTATCTGTCATGCAGAACTGCGTATAACCTATCTGGAGGACTTGATAAGGGTGCAGCCAGTCCTCTTATGGCACAAGATATGGACATCGGATTATACGAGTTTTAACAGAGCCATTCTGCAGGACTGCTGCGGGGCTGATCATGCAATGAAGATAGCATGGTTGAAACATGTAAAAAATGTCATGCATGATATTTGTCATTCTGAATACTATGCAAAGCCCGAATCCTTACAGCAAATATCTAGAGAATCACTAAATAGAGTATGTTTGAACAATTTGGAGGAAAAAAGAATAACACTGGAACTTGTGAAGCCCACCGCTCAACATAATCAAATGATATTGACCTGTTACACGATGCAACCGTATTTAATCGGTGTTTTAAATGCCCAAAATAGGTTTGTCTTGACACGCTTCAGACTGGATATTTTCCATCGCTCGACCAGTTTCCCTAACAGAAATAATTGGTCTCGTTGACTAATATGTTGTCCTTGTGACCAGATCTCCAAACAATCTACTATCCATGTACTGTTTTTTTGTAAATTTTATATTGACCTAAGGACTACTTTTATCAAGCCTTTAATGAAATCCTTAAATTTTACACAATGTAGACCGGCTTATCTGTTCTTACAACTGCTCCTGGATCTGTTTACATGCGTAGTAGTGGCAAAGTTTTTGAGGTCCGTTATTGCCAGAAGGAAGTTTTTAACTGATGCATTTTAAATGTTTATACAAATTTTATTCAATCTTTTCTTAATTGACTTGAATAATTTTTTCTTTTTAAATCTGTATTGAACTGCAAACTTTTATGGTTCTTTCTATGAATAGAATAAAGTTAAATTGATTAAGAGGCATGGTACTGGGTTTACAAGTTGTATTTAATTTAATTTCCTTAGTACCTCATTTTCTTTGTTTCTATGTTGATGAGCACTGTCATTCTGTGCCCCTCTGCTGATGTAAAATTGTAGTCCTTATTCTATTTTTGCAAAAGTGGCCTGGTTTTTTATTTTCAAAATCTAGGTCCCCATTTATGGGAATTTGGCATAGGGCAGCGCAGGTAGGTGACTTGCTGCGCTGCCATACATCAATGTGAAAGGATAGGAATTAACCATGTTTATCCAATACTGTGCCTTCCTGTCCTTTCCCCATGTGCTGGTGCTGTTTCAGTGGCCCCTTCTTGCACAATAACGATCCTGAGAGGCGTTTTCCTCTTTCTATGTGTGCCGCAGAATGCGGCACACATAGGAGGAAAAAACAAGGTGAAATTGAGATATTTCTCCTCGTTACACCTCACTGGCAGGCATAACATTTTGATGCATTCCCAGGTTTACAAGTACTTGTAAATATGGAAATGTGTAAAAAAAAAAAAAGGGAATTGTATGGGAACACCCACCCCAATGCCCATGGAATGCCTCCCTTTGCTGAGAGTAAGGCAACCCAGCAATTTGAGCTGAGCTGCCTTCCTCAAGTTTTATGAGGCCTCTCAAAGCAATGCAAGATGTCTTTGCATGGCTTCATAAATCTGACTCAGTCTTGCATCACACATGTACCACTTTGTGTGGTGCAAATGTGATGCAAGGCTCACATACATATACCCTCTAGATACCCTACACCGGCACCCACCTGTCTATTTTCATGTACTAGCGGTGAATGGGGGAACCTGGAATTGGCTCGAGGTTTTAAACCACTCATACTTTCACCAGAGTCCTTCTGAGGGGAAACATCACCTTTGTAGCAGCAACCCACAGAGGTTAAAATAGCATCTAGGGTGGGAATGGGAATGCCAAGGGATCCCTTTTCGTGGATCCAATTCCCTACATGAAGCGCATCTATTGGTGCCCCGCTGCGATTCATGGAGGGGGATGCTTGCCTTTCTCCCCACGTAGGAAGTTTAGCACAAACAGAAACAGCTAGAGTGGCTAAATTTGAAGCTGGGGAAGCAGGTTCAAGTCTGGCAGGAGGCTCAAACATCCTGTAACTCGGGGCAAATCAATTAATCTCCCCGTGCCTAAAAATGAATGTGTCCATCTGTAATGCAACTCGTGCCCATGTAAAGTGCTCTGATACCTTCGGGTGAAATTCACGCTATATAAAACTGCAAAAAATTAAATATATATATATATATATTTATATATATATATATTTATATATATATATATATTTTAAACTGTATTGGGAGAATGGCGCCACGACCTACTAAAGGAGTATATTGGACTAAAACTTCAAGTACCATGCTGCACTATGCAGACACGCCCTGTAGGCGGGACTTTACTACAATGATTTAAACTCACTTGAAATGCCGCTTCTCCATGATGCCATTGCCGTGATCAAGGGCGGACAGCACGCCAGAAACGCGTAGGGGAACTTTTGGCCGAATCTTCTTTGCCCATGAAGTTGTTTTCTGTGCTGCCTGGCGGAATAAAGAATTGTGTACGCTGTGCGTGGGTCTCCAACTGTGGGTCTCTTCTTTTGGAATTTGTAGCGGCCGTACCCGGGTCGCGGAGTCCCCCCCTTGTGGATGAGCAGGTTCAGCGCCGGCACTTTTCCGACGCATTGGAAACAGCGTACAATTCCCCCAGGATGAGAAGTAAAGCATGGCAGCAATGTAAATGGGACAGAGAAACCCACTGGGAATTTTAAACTGTATTAGGAGAATCGCGCCCCAACCTACTAAATGAGTATATCGGACTAAAACTTCAAGTACCATGCTGCACTATGCAGACACGCCCTGTAGGCGGGACTTTACTACAGTGATTTAAACTCACCTGAAATGCCGCTTCTCCATGATGCAAAAACAACAATTGATGGACAGAATGCAGAACAATGGTTCTGATGCTCCGTCCATCACCACCCCCTTTTGTACCGCTTCTCCATGATGCCATTCCCGTGATGAAGGGCGGACAGCACGCCAGAAACGCGTAGGGGAACTTTTGGCCGAATCTTCAACTACATTTAAACTAGTGCTCACAACATTCTATGTTGTGAGCACTAGTTTAAATGTAGTTGTCACAAGAGTTTGCTTCAAGCGTGACCAAGGCGAAAGCTGAAACGCGTTGCGTTTTTGCAGTCAATAAATCTACATTACTGCAACTTTCCAAGGCGTCCGTGCGCTACTTTTCAATTCAATTCGAAGAGTGTGGTGCGATATATATATATATATATATATATATATATATATATATATATATCAAGCTCAGAATTGCCCACTCGTAGGAAGCACTCAGACGGCTGTTAGAGATAACACTCTTTTTATTGATATGGGCAGTGTCCATGCAGATCGACCCTCTGCCTGATGCGTTTCGGATATTATTCCTTCTTCTGAGGTGATGGGTTCAGTGCAAGTGCAGCAGGTCCTCCATTTAACATGCGTAATGGCACGCCCTGAATGGGCAGTCCGAATGTCACAGTGCAGAGCATGCTGGGAACCATAGTTGCTTCATTAGCATTTCAATGATTGCACTCTGTGAATGAATAAAAAAAAAACTCCAATGAGTCTCAGCACGGAAAACTGTCCTCAATTCAAAACATGAAAACACTGAAAAAATCATAGGTTTAAGGGACGTTATAGTTAGATGGACATTTCACTCGTACAAAACCAGAGAAATTCCGCCTTTATAGTTAGATCAACTAACTATAACTCACGCCCCCGCAATGCACTGCTGATGACGTCACATATTACATCATTCATGACATGGTCAGTGACATCACTGATGACATCACTGATGACATCTCAAATGACATCACTGATGACATCACTGATGACATCATCCACATGAAATTCTGATGCACCTCCTCACACTCTGCCGTGGGGGATAGCACCATCCTCACAATGGAGGGAGGCTGCGAGGTCGGAACGGAGTCCAGATCTGTGAAGCAGCATGGCAGATAAGTTAATTTGAACTTGCGGACAATCCTGGGGCCCACTGAGGGTTTTTATAAATAATTCTCAAATGACAATGTGCGCAAATCCTACTGAAGGAGTAAAAGCTGTTTTGCATGCAACTACAATTCCCAGCATGCATGTCACGCACTAAGCGGAACTCACTAGAGTCAGTATTTAAACGAACTGGTATACAGCTTCCTGCGACACTTGCAAATGAAGAGAGACCTTTGAGAAAGAGAGAGAATCTCGAAACGCGTCAGGTCTTTGAACATTTACCAATGGATGACGATGCAAGTTCCTGAATGTAAAATAAAGCCCTCTGGTTTTTATCTGCCACGTGTGCATCCCTGCAGCTTTCGGGTGTTTGGTGAAACAAAATTTGACACGGCGGCCCTGCCGTGGGGGATAGCACCATCCTCACAATGGAGGGAGGCTGCGAGGTCGGAACGGAGTCCAGATCTGTGAAGCAGCATGGCAGATAAGTTAATTTGAACTTGCGGACAATCCTGGGGCCCACTGAGGGTTTTTATAAATAATTCTCAAATGACAATGTGCGCAAATCCTACTGAAGGAGTAAAAGCTGTTTTGCATGCAACTACAATTCCCAGCATGCATGTCACACACTAAGCAGAACTCACTAGAGTCAGTATTTAAACGAACTGGTATACAGCTTCCTGCGACACTTGCAAATGAAGAGAGACCTTTGAGAAAGAGAGAGAATCTCGAAACGCGTCAGGTCTTTGAACATTTACCAATGAATGACGATGCAAGTTCCTGAATGTAAAATAAAGCCCTCTGGTTTTTATCTGCCACGTGTACATCCCTGCAGCTTTCGGGTGTTTGGTGAAACAATATATATATATATATATATATATTTATATATATATATATATTTTAAACTGTATTGGGAGAATGGCGCCACAACCTACTAAAGGAGTATATTGGACTAAAACTTCAAGTACCATGCTGCACTATGCAGACACGCCCTGTAGGCGGGACTTTACTACAATGATTTAAACTCACTTGAAATGCCGCTTCTCCATGATGCCATTGCCGTGATCAAGGGCGGACAGCACGCCAGAAACGCGTAGGGGAACTTTTGGCCGAATCTTCAACTACATTTAATCTAGTGCTCACAACATTCTATGTTGTGAGCACTAGTTTAAATGTAGTTGTCACAAGAGTTTGCTTCAAGCGTGACCAAGGTGAAAGCTGAAACGCGTTGCGTTTTTGCAGTCAATAAATCTACATTACTGCAACTTTCCAAGGCGTCCGTGCGTTACTTTTCAATTCAATTCGAAGAGTGTGGTGCGATATATATATATATATATATATATATATATATATATATATTACCTACTGGCGGTCGCCAGTAGGTAGTTATAGTTAGGACCCCTTTTCCATAGGAAATCCGCAACATTCTATTTTGAATAACTTTGGCGCCGGTCGATGAATCCTCGCGAATTTCTCAAAATAGGTGGGGCGCTACGCTCCGCTCCTACCCTGAAAGTCTCGGGGGGATTCGTCAAGCGGGGGCTGAGATAAAAGGGGGGTCCCAAAACGCGTTTTTCCCATGCATTTTTCCATAGGACCTTTAGAACGAGCTACAGCCCGAACGGCTGAACAGAATTACTAGAAATTTGGCAGAGAGGTAGCCATAAGGTCAAGGAAGTGCCTTTTGCAGGTCTGGTGTAAATCTGTTCAGTATTTCCTGAGTAAATAGCATTTAAAAGCATATATATATGTGGGCGGAGCCTAACCACACATCTCATCCTGAGATCTGATTGGCTGTCAGCACTTCATCCAAGAAGTGTTGGCAGCCATCTTGGGACAAATATACATGATAGCACCTCATTAAAAAGCATTGCAGTTAATAGAAGGTTTTAAGACTTTAGTTACATTATAAATCATGTGTTGATGGTACCATACTCATTTTAGGAATTGTGGTATGTTCTAAGGTGATTTCACCATGTGAAAAAGCCTTCTGCTGGGATATCATGATTGAGAGAAAAATATTTTCTCATGCTTTTACCACAGAGGTTTGGAAGGTGATCTATAGGCTAAACTGAGAGCTTATTTTCTGTAAATTCACATTATCTTTCTCAGTCATGTGAGAATGAAGTCTGATATTCTCAGTAAAACATGTACATCCAACAAGGGCAGAGACTGTCAGTTGATTCCTTTGTGTTCTACTGCAGCTTCCCAGAGTGTTCCAAAGAACTACTAGAGCGCTAACAGTCCTACTTATGATAAACGTATGGCACACCTGAAGCCATCTTGCTTGGATTAAAGTGGTAACTCTTAAAACATTTAATTTAAAAAGGAACAAAATGAGGGGGTTCATTTTTCCATAAAAAGTATGATTAGTGCTGCAGAAAGAAAAATTAGGGCACATTTTGAGTGACTTCTCAAATCCTCTTCTATTTCATTAAAAAATTCTGACATGCAGACTGAAACATGCCCTTTCAATACCAGCAGCAGTTTTCCCTGGTGAGCAGTAGCTTTACTACAGTGATCTAATGAGCAAAAAGAGTGCTAACATTCTGAATTTATGGCAAATGTGTGACACATCTGAATGCCTTCTTGATGGAATCAAAGTAAAAAACTGAAAGTATTTCCTACTGAGGAGACTGCAGTAAATGAGGAAATTAGGAAACTTCATAACAAATAAGTCTCCCAAGATGGCCACCAGAGACAAAAGAGCCCAAATGTAGCCCAAATATCACCCAGATGTAGCCCAAGTATAGCCCAATGACAGAATGTCCCAGAATGTTCTTAAAACAACTAGAGCGCTTACTGTCTTCATTATGACAAAAGTATGGCACACCTGAAGCCATCTTGATTGGAATAAACTGGTAACACTTAAAACATTTAATTTAAAAAGGAACACAATGAGGAGGTTCATTTTGCCATAGAAATTATGATTAATACTGAAGAAAGAAAATGAGGGCACATTTTGAGTGACTTCTCAAATCCTCTTCTATTTCATTAAAAAATTCTGACATGCAGACTGAAACATGCACTTTTAATACCAGGAGCAGACTTCCATGGTGGAGTAGTTTTACTACAGTGATCTAATGAGCAACTAGAGTGCTAACATTCAGAATTTATGGCAAATGTGTGACATATCTGAATACCTTCATGATGGAATCAAAGTAAAAAACTGAAAGCATTTCCTACTGAGGAGACTGCAGTACATGAGGAAATTAGGAAACTTCATAACAAATAAATCTCCCAAGATGGCCACCGGAGACAAAAGAGCCCAAATGTAGCCCAAAATCAACCAGATGTAGCCCAAATATAGCCCAATGACAGAAGTGTGCAAAACACTTATTATTTTGTGTTTTTGCAGTGTTATATAGTGCAGACTTGTCAGGTATTGGAGTGCTTTACATGAGCATTGGTTACATCACACAAGAACAAATTCATTTTGGTTGTAGACATGGGGAGACTAAGTGATTTGACCAGAATCACAGAATGTCGAGCTGAAGCAGAAACTTCAACCTGGTTCCCCAGTTGCAAAGTCTGCAGTTCTGGAAGTAACACCACATCCTCTCCCCTAAGTGCAACATTTAATCAAGTGGTCAACTGGATAAAAAAACATAAAGATAACAAATAATTTAAAAGTGCTTTGTCGCTATTTGAAAACTCAGAAAATATGTCCTTATTTTAGTCTTTTAGAGCACTAACCATAATTTTGATGCCAATAAGACCCTCTCATATATGTAATTTCTAAAGGAAATGCTCTAGGTATTACAGTTTTGATTACATCAAGATGATGTCAGGCGTTCCACACTTTTGTAATAAATATAGAATGTTAGCAATCTAGTTGTTCATTAGGATACTGTTGAGAGGCAGAGGCCAGGGGCACGGACTCTGAAAATTGAAGGCAGGTAGGAGGGTGCAAAGGCAACAATTTAACCACACTGAGCAGGCAGGAAGGGCCGTGGAAGCACAACAGACTATGGAGGGCAGTGGAAAGGGGGGCAGGGGCAACAAACCAACAATACAGGACTTGCAAGAGAGGCTGTTGGAGGGAAGATCTATTACGGGTCAAGGAAGCTAGGGGCGGTCCCCAGATCCCCGGGAGCCACCACAGAACTGAGCAGGAGAGTGAGTCAGGGACAAAAGGGGCACCTTAATTTGAGCCGGGGTGCCTAGGAACGCTTGCTCCAAAAATGAAGAAAACAGACATATGAGACATGGAATTGGAGGCAGAATACAATGGCAGTTTAATGAGAAGATGCAACTTCAAAGAAACCGCAGAATAGAGACATAAAGTACAAAAAACAGAATCCAGATAATCATACAGCTGTCATAATATTCTCTGTATCTCAATTAATGTACTGACAGAGAGAGAGAGAAAACACATCTATAAATGCATCATGAGAAACAAGTTACACCAAGGAAAATGTTACCTAGGAACACTCACGTTTACTCTTAGAGCAAGCATTCCTGCAATTACAATACAAAATCTTTTAAATGCAAAAGTAAAGAGAACAATGGTTAAACATAACATGACATTTCATATAGGTAAAATAGAATAAGATACTTCAAGCAAAGCAGAGCAAGACATTTTAAGCAAAGGAAGACAAGAGCTCCCAGCTCTTGGGGAAAACCTGCACTGCCTGTTAACCTACATACAGACGGCGAGGTAGTCCGTCGATATCTGTGGGTGCTCCCTTTTTATATCATTTTGTGGGCTCCATTGCACGCTACATCTACCTACGTATGCTACCCAAAAGCTTCGACTGCAGATTTTACCAGACATTTCGTCATTTACCCACTTAATGCTGACAATGGACTGGGTGAAAAGGTCAGTCTCTCAGGCCAATCGCTTATCGTAAGTTCCATAGAGCAAGCAGAAAATAATGGGTATTGTACGGGAATTCAATATATTCATGTATAAAATCTCCTCAGTTCTCCTAACTTGACGCTCTGCGGTTGCCACTTCCTTAAAAGCGGGAAACCTGCCCAGGAAGCAAGTACCAGTCCAGGATGCAGCCTACTGTATGTCGACAGCTTCAGGGGGATGTTGAACTTTGATACCGAGCACGGAGCACTCGGGTAGGGTGGGGGCTACTAGTTTGGATCAGAAGGCCTCGCAGACCTGCCTTCAGACTGCTATACACTAAAATTGCAGAGCTATGGTCAATTTAACAAAGAGGCCTACATATTGAACAGAAGGGCCTACACAGGGGTTTTATGCTGGCTGAGTGGTAAGGATGTCTCAGGATAATTATATAGCAATACAGGACCCGCTGGTCAATTTAATACGGCCTACAAATGCAGCTGGCAGGGCAAGGACAAGGGTCTCATACTTCAGGTGTGGACAGAACGGGCCAGGGGCCCCCTGTGATACAAAATCTACCCTCCTTCAAGGCTGTGGCAATGTAATAGACCATTGTGGGCAGAAGGAAGAGGCAATGGTAGTACAACCATACATGCCAACAGACCCGATTCAGCCAGGAAACGTCCAATGTTTTTAAGCTCAAATGGGCTTTATTTGATCTGTCTCCTGTCTACAATATCCTCTTTTTCAATGTAACTCAAAGGGGAAAATCAATACCCCAGTTTTTTTTCAAAATCTCCCTCTTACCAAGTTCAAAATGTTCGCAAGTATGGTACATTGGATCATGGAAGGAAATGGGATAGGGACATGGACTTGGATAACAGAGGACAGGAGGGACATGGAGAGGTGCACCAAACTGACCCTGCAGGGCAGGCATCAGGGTTTGCAGCAGCACAATACACCACACAGGGCATGCAGGACGGGAGTGCAGCACAACAATCCATAGAAAGCAAGAGGGAGGGGACAGGACCATGCACATGGACAACAGAGAACAGAGGGGCAAGAGGCAATGGTAGCTAGCTGACCATAATGGACAGACAGGAGAGAAAGCTGCAGCATAACAGACCATAAAGGGCAGGAGGGACGGATCAGGGGCATTACAATGGAACAGACAAGCCAGGAGGGAGGGAGTAGGGCTGGGGGCAAGGGGGCAGGGCAGGAGCAGCAAGATAGCCATGGAGGTCAGGCAGGATGGGCACTAGAAGCAAGACACACCATGAAGAGCAACAGTGAGACTGTGATGGCATACACACAGACCATGGAGGGAAGGTGGGAGGGGGTCAGGGGCAGCTAACTGACCACACAGGGAAGGTGGGAGGGGCCATGGCAGCACAGAAGACCATGCATGGCAAGTGGGAGGGTTAGTGGCAGCACAATGGCTATGATGGGCAAGAAGGAGGGTGGAGGGGCATGCACAAAGGACAATGGAGGATAGAAGGGAGGGTCAGGACCTGTGCACAGACAAGAAAGTTCAGGGGAAGGGACCTCACAACAGACCACACGGGGCAGGCAGGAGGAGCAGTTGCAGCACAACAGACCAGGGAGGGCAGAAGGGTGTGGCAGTACAATGGACCATGTAGGACAGGAGGAAGAGGATAGGGGCATGGCATGTGGACAGGCAGGGTGGAGGTGGCAGGGACAGGTTACAGTCATCTGACAATGCTAGGCAGGTGGGAGGGGAGTGGCAGCTCAACAGAACACTCAGAGTAGATAGGAGTGGCAGGTCCATGGGACATGGTGGGCAAAAAGGATGGAGCAGGGGCATGCACAAAGACATCGGAGGGCAGGGGGAAGGAGAATAGGGGCAGCAAGCTAAGCACAGAGTTTAAGCAGGAGGTCAATGATGGGGCATAGAATTGGGCAATGGAGGGCAGGAGGACTGGACTGGTACATCATACTAAATTGAGGGCAGTGGCAGCACATCAGACCATGCATGGCAGGAGGGAGGAGGCTAGTCCATGGATTCACACAACAGAGGATAGGGAGGAAGGGGATGGGGCAGCAAGCTAACTGTTCAGAGAAGGCGGGTATTAGGAACTTTATTGTTTTTAAAACATTGTGTCTGTGCGAACTACTTAAAATATGAACAAGTATGCAGCATAATCTCACTTTTATTCAGGAAGAAGAGGACGTTTGTGACTGTGACTCCGGGCTCACTTGGCAGAAACACCCCCTGACCCTCCACCCCCTATCGCAAAATGTAATGCCCGTGAAAAGGGTAGGTGAACACAGTGTTATATAGAACATAGTCCTGAGAGCACGATTGAAAATGAAAACTAGATATAGTGTATGGTATAAACTATGCACCAAAAAGTGTGATATAAGATGAACCGGGCGTGAAATATAATTTGCAATACATTGTGCGCAATGACAGATTCATTGGAAAGCGCGAGATAGCACAGGCACTAGCGCGTGCTATGCGATATGCGCCTTGGAGTGTAATATGCACAGGGCAGTGTTGTGTAACCTAACTAGTCTCTAAAGTTGTAATATAAAATATGTGCTGGGGAGTGTAACGTTGCATATGCACTGTGACAAATATATGGATCCCAGATTGTAATATGTATGGCATAGCACTGTGCGTTATAACATAGGCATCGAGAAAGGCACGTTAGATGGGGCAATATAACCCGTGCGAAGACAAGTGTGGCATGACATATTCACGGGGTGGTGTTACAGTGCACATGGGCTAGAGAGTGTCATAGCATATGCACTAGCTAGTGGAATACAACACAGAGGTGTGTGGCACTCGGCAGGCAATGGTGGGTGAAACACAGCATTGGGCTCTGTCAGGAGCACGCTGTGACTCTCAAGTGATGTTCGTCCCCTTTCCAGAGAGTAAAATAAAAAGTATTACACATCCGGCAGTGGATGTGTGTTTTATTAACCGTGAGGGGGGTTTCTTGCATAGTTTTGGTCGAATTTTTGTCGAATCCCCTTTGAATGGCTTGGTGTGCATGTGTATTAAATGTGCCCGTCAATAGCTACCCATGTTTGTATAAATAAACGACAAGGGTGTCTACCAGGATTAGGCACGGTAGGGCATCAGACATGTCAGAGCTTCACTAGTGGTGTAAATACATTCCACGTGGATTCATTGCATGCATAGTCGCCTTTTAATGAATATCACGCAAATCGTCATGGTGATAGGTACGTACGGTTTGTCCAGCATGTCCTAGGTGTGTCTATAAATATATATTTTTTTAAAATAATAAAAAACAGTGGCCGGCCCTGGGGATTGGGGTCAAAAAAATATAATTAGGAGACTGGCCCTGGGGGATGGGGTCATCAGGGCCAATAAATTAGAATAAGAAGGGGAACCAAACAGCCCCCCTTCTTAAAAAACTAAAATAAATAAAAGACTGGCATCGTGCCGGAGGCCATGCCCCCTCCGTGCAGCACTCTGCAAACGCGCCCCCAACAGGCATCTCCAGTATGCGCCAGGGAGTTGCGCTGCAGCCAGGTGTTCTGAGGCCAAGCCCCTTTTTACACCTCTCTGCAACGCAGCTCTGTGGCGCTTACTGGAGGTACCTAGTGGTCTAGTTTGACCCTAGGGACCCTTAGGATTCAGGGGGACTCTCAACTTAGAACAGCCACAGGGCGCGTTTACACAGTGGTGAAGGGAGGGGACGGGGCCTGAGGTGACGTGTGCAAACACGCACTATGGCATGTTTTAAATTGGGGATATAATTTCCCTTCAATACTGAGGGCCCCTGGGGGCTAACTAGCCCACCAAGTGCTTCCAGTAAGCGCCACTGAGCTGCATTGCAGAGAGGTGGTCCAGGCCGTGCCACTTTTTACACCTCTCTGCAACGCAGCTCTGTGGCACTTACTGGAGGTACCTAGTGGGCTAGTTGGACCCTAGGGACCCTCAGGATTCAAATGAACTTAATCTCCCAACTAAAAATGGACACAGGGCGTGTTTACACAGTGGTGAAGGGAGGGGACGGGGCCTGAGTTAATCTGTGCAAAAACGCCCTGTGGCCTGTTTTAAGAGGTAGTTTTAATCCCCATGCCCTATTATACACTAGGGGCTTACAGAGGAGGTCATGCTAATCACAGGGGGACCCCAACGCATAATGTTCCCTAGTGTATGTAGGTGTTTTCACTGTATTCTAAGTGTCTTTTAACATAGCACTGGCTCTAGGACTGGTTAGTCAGACTCAGTTACCACCAGTATCCGTCTGAAAAAGTTGAGGGTACAGGATGATTTTGCAACAAGGCTTCTTTCTGCTCTTCTTTTTGTTCTTTCTGCACGTTATCCTTCTTCCTGCACTTATCTTCGTATTTGAGGACTTCTGTTGCTTCTTTCTGCACTTCTTTTGTTTCTTTCTGTGCATTTTTTCTTCTTTCTTCACATGTCCTATCTCTGTAGGCATAGTTAGAAATTAGCATTTAAAAAACCTTTGAAATTCACTGAAAAAACCATGGGTTTCACACACGTTATAGTTAGGAATTAGCATTTAAAAAACCTTAGAAATTCAATGAAAAAACCAAAGGTTTCACACATGTTATAGTTAGCTGGACATTTCACTCGTAAAAAACCATTGAAATTCCCCCGTTATAGTTAGTTCAGCTAACTATAACTCGCGCGCCCGCAATGCACTACTGATGACGTCACATATTACATCACTCATGACATGGTCACTGACATCACTCATGACATCACTGATGACATCTCAAATGACATCACTGATGACATCACTGATGACATCATCCAGTGATTGTGTGTTTTTATGAAAATTATATATTTTTTATATTTATGTATATCTCAAGGTCAAAGGAAGAATAAATGGGTATATAAGTGTCTAAATGGATACTTTTTTTTGGAATTTTTTTGTGTAACTGACTGTTTAAGTGTATCATAGTGAATACATGGCTTACTGAGTAATCTTTAAATATTTAAATATCTGTATCAGTTTCTTACTTTGTGTATAAGTGGCTGCATGGCTACATGAGTGTCTATATAGGTTATTAGTTGGTTTTTTATCACTATGAGTGTCTGAGTTTCTGTATGGTTCGGTGGGGGGTTTTACTTAGTGCATAGGTGCATGAATGAGTGACTCACTGTTTGTATGTGTTGAATACAGCATGTGTGCAGGACTGTATGGGTGGATGAGTGTGTGCATGGGTGTGTTAGTGAGTGAATGACTGTCTCAATAGTGTCTTTATGAGTAACTACATATGTTTTAAACTAGTATATGTGACTATTGGTGTATATAAGTGAGTATATGTGAGAGTGAGAGATTGGAAGAGTTCCTGTATGAATAAGTATGTGTTTCTATAAGTGATTGTTTAAAAGAGTAAGTATATGTAAGTTTCTGTAGAAGTAAGTGTGGTGGTGTGTGTATAACTGTATATGCAAGTAAATGGATGATTGATTCTTTATTAGCATGAGTGACTATGTGTGTGAGTTACTCTATGGATGAGTGGCATTGTGTAACGGGATGTACAGGTGTATGAGTACATATGATGAGTGAGTACATGTATGAGTGACTGTAGAGGACTGTTGGTGAATTACTGTATGTGTATGTGGTTCTTAGAATTACTGAATAGGTTGTTGTAACTGATATTGATATGTTCATTATTTTGAACATTTTAGTTTCTATTTTTGAATGTGTGTTTCAATGGTTATATTAGGGGGAGAGGAGGTCTGCCACTCTATCACAAGGATGATGTCATCAGTGATGTCATCAGTGATGTCATGAGTGATGTCAGTGACCATGTCATGAGTGATGTAATATGTGACGTCATCAGTAGTGCATTGCGGGCGCGCGAGTTATAGTTAGCTGAACTAACTATAACGGGGGAATTTCAATGGTTTTTTACGAGTGAAATGTCCAGCTAACTATAACATGTGTGAAACCTTTGGTTTTTTCATTGAATATATATATATATCAAGCTCAGAGTTGCCCACTCGTAGGAAGCACTCAGACGGCTGTTAGAGATAACACTCTTTTTATTGATATGGGCAGTGTCCATGCTGATCGACCCTCTGCCTGATGCGTTTCGGATATTATTCCTTCTTCTGAGGTGATGGGTTCAGTGCAAGTGCAGCAGGTCCTCCATTTAACATGCGTAATGGCACGCCCTGAATGGGCAGTCCGAATGTCACAGTGCAGAGCATGCTGGGAACCATAGTTGCTTCATTAGCATTTCAATGATTGCACTCTGTGAATGAATAAAAAAAAAAACTCCAATGAGTCTCAGCACGGAAAACTGTCCTCAATTCAAAACATGAAAACACTGAAAAAACCATAGGTTTAAGGGACGTTATAGTTAGATGGACATTTCACTCGTACAAAACCAGAGAAATTCCGCCTTTATAGTTAGATCAACTAACTATAACTCACGCCCCCGCAATGCACTGCTGATGACGTCACATATTACATCATTCATGACATGGTCAGTGACATCACTGATGACATCACTGATGACATCTCGAATGGCATTACTGATGACATCACTGATGACATCATCCACATGAAATTCTGATGCACCTCCTCACACTCTAATATAACCTTTGATACACCCACTCTAAAATACAGTCTAAAATTTTTGAAACCATAGACACACCAATACCAGTTACTACATACGCACTCACTGACCGTGGGGGGAGCCCCAATGCCCCTACGGTCCTGCAGGCTTCCTGCCTCCTGCGGGAGCCGGCATTGCTTTTCCACAAGGGGAGCTGCTAACATACAGCTCCCCTTGTGGAAAAGCAATCTGCTTTGGATTTTGTAAGCGACAGGAGGAAACCTGGTCTCGATTCCAAAATCCAAACCAGGGTTTGCTATGTTAGGGCGAGAGCCGTGCGCTCCCGCCCTGTAATAGCAAACAGCAGTGTCCCGGGGGTGGGCACCCGGGACACTGCAGGAACTGGCCCTGGGGGGTGGCTGTCCCCAGGGCCATCAAGGGCTCCAGGAGGGGGGCTGGTCGGCCCTCCTCCCAATGTGTGCAAAGCCCCGGGGAGGTGGTGGTCCCCGGGGCTCGGGGGTCCATAACGGACCCCCACATTTGCGTACTAGTGCCCTGGGAGGTGGTGGGCCCTGGGGTGTGTGGGGGGTTCGAGCCCCCCCACACAGGTTATTTTTTTTTTTAAGTAGAGCCCTGGGGAGGAGGCGGTCCCTCGTGCTGCGGGGGGCTGCATGGCTCCCCGCAAAACATAAATGAAGCACCAGGGAGGTGGCGGTGCCCAGGGCTGTGGGGGCCGCCACTATACATTTTCTGCATGCTCCCGGGACCTGGCCCACCCGGGGGCTTAAAAATAAGGACGCACTGGAGCCCGCGCTTTGTTTTTTAAAGTTTTTTAGTCCGGATTCGTGCACCCAGCGTGAATTTGACAGATTTTCTTTTTTTTAAATGCTTTCTTTGGCTCCGGGGGTCCCCAGGCCTAGGGGGTCAGGGTGTCTGTACCCTGCCCCCTTTTCTTGTTTTTCATCCTTATTTTTCTGTTTTCTTGTGAGTCAGTATCCGAGTCACAAGATGGCTGCCAACACTTCCTGGTTTGGAGTGTTGGCAGTCAGTCACAGTGAAGCTCGTGCTCGGGAGGGTACGCAAACCCACCGCTGCTCTAGATATTCATATTTTTTCTTTTTCTAATTTCTGAGGAACTACTGAACAGATTTACACCATTTAACAAAAAGGACTCTTTCTGAACCAAGGACTACCTTTTTGCCAAATTTGGTGTAATTCCGTCCAGCAGTTCGGGCTGTAGCTTTTGTCTAAAGATTCCTATTGAAAATAACATGGGGGAAAATGCGTTTTGGGACCCCCCTTTTTCTCGGCCCCCGCTTAGCGAATCACCCTGAAACCTTCAAGACAGGAGTTGACCAGAGCTGACCACTAGTTTTGAAAACTTTGCCAAGATTCATCAACCGGCGCCAAAGTTATTGGGAGAACAAAAAACACTTTTCCTATGGAAGCTAGATCCTAACTATAACTACCTACTGGAGACCGCCAGTAGGTAATACATATATATATATATCCAGATTTCTCGCCACAAAACACTCCTAGAAGGAAAACGAGTGTGGACCACAGTTCCATGCAGATAATGTTTATTTAGTTAATGAACTCCATCTGCCATAACGTGTTTCGACTGTTGCAGGTCTTGATCACATGACAACAGATATACATATCACGCTACCACATTCTTCATTTACCCTGATAGTGGTGGGTGACGCAAAGGAGAAATGCACCCTTATACAAGCAAGAAAATGGCAGCCACACACCCTAATTTTGGGTTTAAAAAAATACATATAATTGGGGTGCAATGAGTCCGTCAGACCCCCAGGCCCCAGTGCCACTACACCTGCCTCACAATCGAAAGCCACATCCTCGAATGATGTATTTATTCCTGTATGTTCATTTTGTCTTTGAGGGCAAAATAGTGAGTGCAACAGTTTGCATTTTAGCAAAATGACAAAGACCATTAATTCCTGTTTTTGCAGGCAGCATTATAAAGCAAGTTGAGCTCTAAGGCGAATTATACTTTCTGTAAACCTGCAGTGCTGCAGGTAGGAAAGTAGTAGGTGTACAATTTGTAGTGTCATTTGAACAGTTCCGTTTCATCATACTTAAACTGTAAATTAAGGGTTGGGTAATGCAAAAAACAACCAGACATTCAGGTCACGTACAATACAAGAGGTGAGCAAACATTATCAGGTGTTGTTAGTTTTGGGGAAACAATATGACAAAAATTCAAAGACCTCCCACTTGTTCTAAGCATAAAGACAGCCCACTCTAAGCGCCAATTCCTTCACACTAACAGGATGAGAGGGCATTCATGCAGCTGAGGGAGGAGCTGTGAGTGATGAACAAAGGACCTCTTTTCATGAAAATGTATAATCAATTAAATGAATCGTCATTTACCAGGGTTACTCTCGGAACCAGGGTATTTTCGATTCTAAAATGGAGGCTAAGTGCGAAGGCTGTGTGGGCTGCTTTCACGTACATATCCTTCAGTCAACAACTTGTTTGTCATCTTTTAATTAAGCTGAAATTATCCAATTCTTCATGGAACAATGTCGAATCCTGACATTTATGAAGTACTGTGAAATTCTAATTGTGGTGTTTACTACAGCGATGCACTTTATTTCCATTTAATTTTACCGTGGTAATCCTGCACATTACTTCATTGTGTCCTAACATCAGTTCTTTGCTAAAATATATTTATTTAGCATGTGAAAAGTTTATGATATGATTTCCAGTTTTATTCTCTAAACAAGTTTAATTATTATGTAGGAGACTAATGCACAAAAACCTTTGTGTGATTATATTCACAAATATAACATAGGGCCCGATTACAATGGCGGAGGGATTGCCACCGCCAGCCTAGCTGTGGCGGTCCCTCCGCCATCTGCATGCCATTTTCCCCCTGCCAAATCAGGATGGCAGGGGGAAACGTTCCGCAAGCGTGGCGGGCGCGAAGACCGCTTGCCATGCTTCCACCGCAGGCAATCGTAGCGATTGCCTGGCGGTGCAGATATGGCCGTGGTTATTGCGGGGCAGTGTCTTGAAGGCACCACCAGCCTGATCACGATGCTGGCATCAGCCAGCTCTTCCATGGCAGTGGAACTACCATGGAAAAGCTGGCGGAGGCCATCTTCGGAGGGCCCGTTACGGGCCTCCTCGGGTGGGGGGGCACTTGTGCACTGCATTTCCATCCACAAGGTGGCAGGCACCGTGCTGTGCCTGCCAAGTTGTGCATGGAATGCACAACATGGCCATTGGACATTGCGGCGGGTGCTGCAGCCAGCTGCACCCACTGCAATGTTGAATTGCCAGATGCGACTGCCGCAGTGGCGTTCGCATCATTATCAGGGGCACGGGACCGCCGCATGGCAGGAGGGCGGTCCCGTTATCACTAGGGTGACGGGCAGACTTCCTAATTACCCCCTTAGTGCTGCACTGTCTGCAGTCTCATGCAATTGAGGTGTGTCCTACGCGGCGGCAGTGATACTGCAAATGACCACATTATGCTGTCTGATGAGTCCACTTATGTACCATTGCAACAGGACCCAACAGTAGAGTTTCAAGACATTTTGATCACTATCCTTAAGCATGCTAAAGACATGGAGTGGATTAATTCTAAAACATACGATTTTCTGTATAATAAACATCCACGCAGACCACTCATTTATGCATTACCTAAGATACACAAACGCCTTTCCAATCCACCATTTCGCCCAATAGTATCAGGGTGTGACTCCATTCATGACCCTATTGGTCAATATTTAGACTACTTTTTGCAACCGTTTGTTCAGGCAGGTTCAACGTACGTACAAGACACCACACATTTTTTGAAAATACTCAACAATCTTAATCTTCAGAGTTACGATGATATATGGTTACTGACAGTTGATGTTGTTGCCTTATACACTTCAATCCCACACTCTGAAGGTATCGAAGCAATCGAGTGGGCACTGCTTCAAATGGATACCATCCCAGCCAACAAAATTTTTCTTTTAGAACTTTTGCATTTTTGTTTATTCCATAGTTATTTCAAATGGAAAGACAGATTTTTCTTACAAACTCACGGAACATCTATGGGTTTTGCGGGAGCTCCCAGCTACGCAAATATCTATATGATGAAATTTGAACAGGAGAACATCCTTAATGACAGGGAATGGACAGACAACCTCATCATATATCGTCGATACATCGACGATATTTTCATTATGTGGCAAGGCAACAGACAGATTTTGGAATCGAAACTTTCAGCGCTTAATGATTTCAATCCCAGAATTCAGTTTACATATACATTGGACAAATACTCCATCTCGTACCTTGATGTACATATTGAACTATTGTCCAACAACATCGTTACTTCTTTGTTCAAAAAATCTACAGACCGCAACAACATGCTTCTTTATGATAGCTTCCATCCACAATCCCTGAAAAGTCATCTTCCTTATTCTCAATTCTTGAGAATCAAGCGCATCACTTCTGACACTTCACAATTGCATACCACCCTTGAGGATACTAAAACTCAGTTCTTGGCACGTGGCTACCCCAAAAAACTAATTGAATCTTCGGTTGAACGCTTGAATCAGGTATCTAGGTCAACACTACTTGATAAACATATAAAACCAGCTCAAACAAGGGAAGTCTATGTATCTAAGTTCTCGACCCTCTCTCCTGCCATCAAAAAAACCATCCTTAACAGATGGGATATACTACAGACTGAACCAGATTTTGGGAATCTGTTTAAAAACCCACCGATTTTTGCGTACAAACGCTCTAATAACTTGAAGGAACTTCTCAAGAGACAAGAACCCACTACTGATTTGGCACCCAAAGGTATGACTAAATGCTACAATTGTTCTCACTGTAATAACATTATTACAGGTGTTTCTATGGCTCACCCCTGGTCGGGTAAGCCGGTTAAATTTCATTTTACTGCCAATTGTAACACTTCAAATGTCATATACATTATCCGATGCCCCTGTGGCCTATATTATGTAGGCAAAACTGAGATATCTTTACGTACCCGCATCACGGAACATAAAAGTCGCATTCGCACTAGATCTACATCTTCACCACTTGCTAGTCATTGGTGTGATTCACACCATACGATTGCTCAACTCAAATTTAGTGTGATTGAAGTTATCAAATCTCATAATGATCGTGACATGAGCAAATTCATTGTTCAAAGGGAATCCTTTTGGATTCGGCATCTTAATACCTTAAGTCCCAAGGGCCTCAACGACAAAATTGAATTTGCATGTTTCTTGTGATTCCCACTCTTCTCCTTCACATAGAATAGAAGGGGGACAGGGTCGTCCTAATATGCACCAGAGCTTTAATCTTGATTTATGCCCGATTTCAGTTCATTACTTCATTATATTATTTTATTGTCAAACATTATAATTTTCAACAGCCTTGTGTCTCATGTCACTTATAGCACACAACATGATAGATGGGTCTCATCACGCATCACCTCCCACCTCAATTCATTAGCATTTACACTCACATTGTGGTAACTGTCAGGACAACACTTCTCCATTAAGTTCAAAGAGATCAGGTTCTAGTAGTAGTTTTGCCCATATTATCGCTGTCAATTGCTAGTAGTCATATTTTTCTTCGTCCATCTATGTATTTATATCAGTAGCGTGTCTCATTTGTGTGATGCTCCTACTGTTAAAGACATATTGTTAGAACGTCAATTCAACAAAGATTGTAAATAGGCAGGATGTTACTTGGGGACTATTATCATTTACTAGAATGTAAATAGGCAGAACATTGTTCATTTCACATTGACGACATAAAGTTTTGTATTCAGCTTTTTTGTATACTGACATTCCCTAATACAGGTGTGTTTCACTTTTTGAGCACTTTCGTTGTTTAGGCCGTATAAGCTTGTCCTTTCACGCTTTCTCACAATTGTCTTTGTGCACTTTCCGACTTGCTCATTCTATCTGATAGAGTACATTTCCCAACACAAGATGGCCATCCCTGGTTACACCTAACACTCATCATTAGTCCTTCTTTCATTTCCTTATATTGCGACTTCCTCACGTGAACACGGCCCGGACTCCGCCGATATTTGCGGGCGGGATTCAGCAGCTCACACAACTTATGGACCCAGAGCGCGGAGACAGAGAGGATTTTCTCAGGTACCCTGTTCTACATGTTCTAATCTACAGGTCTTTCCGTACGCACCATACATTTTCTAACTCCCCGCATTCACTCATTTCTCGCAGGTTTTCACCTTCTCACCACACCGCTTTGCCCTTCCGGTTGTCTACTACACAGCCAACGGTTGTTTTCCAGTAAAGTGTCCCTTAGCGTTCCTCGAACGCTCGGTGAGTTCTTTTTAACATGTTTTTCCTTGCACGTTCGATTATTGTCGGAGCACTTAAATTGCTTCACAGAGCCGTCTTCAACATCTTACGGGACACGTACCCCTTTTTGTATTTCTGCAGATACCTTATTTTATCGTTTTTATTCTCAAGTAGAAACCAGCCTTGTTAGCTTTTTCAGGTACTATAGTCTTTATTATTCGGATATGTCCTGGGTCTAATCTTTCGCGCACGATAATTTTTGATTTTCTGCACACGGTGACTTTTTCCTTCCTTTTTTTGCTCTCATGCTCTGGACCACCCTTCTCCCCCTCACATGCTCAACAGATCTCTCTCAGACTTCTTGGTGACGTGCTTTCACGTTTCTATTGTTCAATTCAGTGGCCTTAATCTTTGATCTTGTCTGAATGTCCGTGTGACGCCGTAATAGCCTTCCACTCTTCTACTTTGTTATCAGTTTAATACCATTGAATGTAATTGTTTGATGTTTCACTCTTAGAAAGCCCCTGAAGAAGGGCGAACATTACGCCCGAAATGCATTGGGAAGATCAAGCTACGTTTCATTTGTTATAGTACTTTGCAACATGCACTTTTTCATCATGATAGGAGTGTGAATAAATAACACTTCAACAAGAAGAAGCTATGATTCGTCTTTCATATTCATAAATGTCTCATGATGGTTCGATGATGATTACAATTTTCTGTTATGTCAAACAGATAAATCTTGTTTAATTTGTTTTATACTCATTATTGAGTCTCCAGTGGTAGTGCAGTCCCTGTCTAGAGCGTCTCGCTCCAGTCTCTCACGCAATTTTGAATTAAGGTGGCAGGGTGGAACCACCTCAGGGTCAGCACACCAAGCCTAATACAATTATTGGAATACGTTACCTATTTGATTTTACTGTTTAAACCTGAGTGCACGCCAGCTGTTTGTCTCTCCCCCACCTTATTACTTCCCCATTTCCGGTGTTACCTTATGAGGTGTGCCCACATTGTTGAGAAAAGTGCCCTGCTGCTTGTGTAAAAAAAATGAAACTCTTCCCAGTACAGGTGTGCCTAAAAAGCCATACCTGTCTCCAGAAACCTCCTGTTATGTCTGTGGTCTGGTTTCTACTAGGATTGTGGGAACAGAAGCCATCCTGCTGGGCTGGTTCCATGACACAATATCGATGAACACAATACTGTTATACAAAGATATCTGAAACTAAATATTGTTAACAAATCACATTCATATACTTAACTAATAAAACCATAAATATCGAGAATACAAATATTGCTGTAACAAGTTTTGTTTTTAACTAATATTGAAAACAAAAACATTGGAAACAAAAATATTCTTACTAGTCATAAAAATCGCCACACACAATATCGACTATAATAATATAGCCAAACTAATTGCATTATCATTAATAAACATATAAATAACTAGTTTCTACATTAAACAAAACATTTAAATAAACATTGAACAACATATACACGTGTTAACAATAAAGAAAATATACTACATCACCAAAATACATGAGATTTACTTTAAATAAAAAACTAAACACATAACATGGGTTAAAAAATATTTATATAAACTACAAAAACATTTATAGAACAATCTAAATATTAATAAAATATATATATAAAATATATAGATACAATAAAATTCAAAAGCATTTAACTACATATTAAACATTAAATATAAAACAAACAACTACTATCAATAAAAAAATAATAGACTTTGAGAAGCAATGATTCAAACATTTTAAAAGTTTACCCAGACACCCACAGCTTTTAGTACCATTGCAGTCAAAGCACATGGAGACAACTCCAACAATCCTGATTACGATGGAGGTGGGAGCCCACCGTCAGGCCATCGGTGGTGGTCCCCCCATCTGTCCCTGCAGGTCCGTCTGCTGCATTACCATGGTGAGCGGATGGTGGGCTGGCGGAGAGACCGTCTGCCATGCATTCGACGGGCTCAAGGAGTCTGTCAGACCGTTGGAGTTTGTCTGACCGTTGGAGGGATTGCAATCCCTACAAGAGTGGTGGTGCCTGCTTAGGCAACACTGTAGGGATTACAGTGTCCCTTTCTGCTGGCCGCTTTATGGCAGTTCACCAGCCATGAAAAGGCAGGTGGAAAATGACATTGGGGCCCCTAGTGGGGCCCCCTTAAACCCTGGCCCTCCTCTATGGGCCCTGGGGGTACCCATAGTGGCCCCCTAAACATCCCTGCACTATGTGGCAGGCACAGCATGGTGCCTGCCACATAGTGCAGGGATGTTTTAAATGTGTTTTTTATTTGTAATGCAGCGTGTGCTGCAGCCCTCAGCACACCCTGCAATACACAATATATTCAATTGTGACTGCCGTGAGGGCGGTCGCATCGTAATGCGGCCAGCGAGACCTCCGACTCCTAGTCATACAATCCTGCCTCCGTGTCGGTGTCAGCCCAATATCGTAATCAGGCCCTACGTTTACAATATGCTGCAAACAGTCAGTGCCCTTGAAATAAAAAAAAATTATAGCACTGTCCTGAGGTAAACAACTACTACAATTTACTAATAGAAAGGTATTTCTGGCAGCAAAACAAACACAAACTAAGCCTCCCAATAAATTATTTTGAAGACAATGGGATTGGCCGACTACACCGCTACGGACACATATGCCAACCCATAATCCAATTAATATGGTGGAATGTCTATGACAGCACCTTGGCACAGGAAGCCAAAACAAACAATTGAGTGGAATGATTCAACAATGCCTTCCAGCGCACACTAGGAAGAACCCAACCTACACTCTATACATTTATAGAAACCCTATAAACAGAGCAAAGCTGCAAACAACTACAAATGGAGCAATCTGTAACCCAAATGGAACCTAAAATTAGCAAACAAACTAAAATAATGTATGGCATGGTAAAACTCTTCATAAACAAAGGAGTAGATTACTTAGAAATAATGGCCAAAAGCATATTATAAAATAAATATTAACCTACAAAACTCCCCAAAAATATAGCATAATCTTTAACCAAGATTACAAAATTTGTTTTATATGAATGATAAACCTAATATTTTATTACATTAGTTAAAACATTAAATAAAAATCCAATTTTAAGTAAGACTAAGAAAATAAATAAAATGTATACCATTTACATAAAAGACCTAAACCTCACCAACCAGAAACCTCAAACAACAAATTCAATCCATTGTAAAAAATAATTATAACACAAAACATACAAACATATATAATACCCAATAACAATCACTCAACACTTACATAAATGATAAAATGTAATATGTACCACCTAAAGTAAAGTGAAATAAAGTAAAGTAAAATGCACCAAAAACTGGAAATATTATTTCCAAAAAGTCCCAAAAAATAGCATTTAAGAGGTTACATTAACTAGTCCTACTAAAATGTAAACCATTTTAGGTAAGGTGTTGGACACTATGGGGCTCATTACGATGTAGGGTGGACTTAGGTCAGCAGTTCCGACCTCAGTAATAGGATGCGACTACCCATAGGGCAGTTGGAAACATCCATTTTGCTATGGCAGCTTGTGCGGTTGGCGGAAAAGGCCTGCAGCACAGGCTGCCATAGTAAATGGATGTTTGGAAACACCCCTGCACCGTGTGGCAGGCGGAAGGTTTAGGGTGTGATAACAATAAACGTATAAAATAAAAAATGTGTAATAAAAGTAAATTCAGAAAAAAATTATATGATTCAATTTACATTTTTAAAAACTTTTGACCAAAGTGTCAATAATTAAAATTATTGTTTTAATACTTACAGTACAATACCAATGTTTCTATAAATTTCAATACATCAAAATGAATTAATAAATATGTTTACATAAACAAATGTCTTAATTTTACAATATTAATTTTCATATCATTAAAAAATAAACATTTCATTTAAATTAAAATATTCACATATTCATAATCTCCCCATGCTTATTCCTTGAAAACGAAACATCCGTTACTAAAGTAAATTTAACTATATATTAAGTTTACATAGTAATACTACTGGAATACAATTTTGTTTCTTTTTCACAATTAATAAATTATTGTGCTAAACACACAAATTAAGAAAAGAAACTAAACACATAAAAGCAAACCCACTGCAATACACTACACATAAATTAACACTTATAAACTTCATTGTATACATCATTATTTTCTAAAATTATATTTTTCATGACTTTGAAAACAACACTTAAAATGATATTTATTAACTTCGATATTCCTGTCCAAGATTTTTTTGACCTCCAAATATTCTTGACACAATAGTTTGGTATGATGATATTTTTTATTCGCTAGTTTGTCCAAACAATGCTGGACTTGTTAGAGTTGTTAGATACTGGTTCCAGTGTCTGGATTTCCCTTCTATGCTCCTCTGTTGTGCTCTGGGATGAGGTTGTGGTTTCTCTTTTGAATGATGGATGTGGAACCTCTCCACCAAACCCATGCTGGCAGGTTTAGGTGTGGCCCCTTTGTCCTGTGCTTCCTGCAGTCTTAGTGCTTGAGTTTAGCTGTTTGCTGTGCAGTGCTGGAGTCCAAATCCATGGAGGACAGGTGTGTCTCCACCTTTTCATTTCTGAGGTGCTGGCTGGGTTTAGACAACCTAATATATTCCCTGCTGGGTTTTGGCCTTCTCGTGTATTTCCCTGTTTTCCTGCATCATTTGCTCTTGTTGGTTATTGTGTGCCCCAGTCTTCCAGTTTGGCTTGTCAGGTACTGTGTTGAGTTCCAGTGATGTATGACCTGAGCTGCATTTTCTTATTTCTGGGCTTGGAGACAATGTTGAATTCGCTTTGCCTGAAGATAAGGTTGACTGCTGCAATGGATGTGGACTCTCCCATATGCTCTGCATCTTGGATGTTGGTCCTCTCTCATGTGTTCCCTTCCAGGCTTGGGGCAGGAATCTTCTTGCCCTTTCTACAGCACTGGGGTCCCTTTACTGGCACACAGGTGAGTGTCCCTATTCTTTATTTTGTGGTGTTGACTGCTCGTAGACTTCCCTTGGTGCTCTCTCCTGCATTTGGGGCTTGTGGTAATGTGAACTTTATCTCTCCGGCTCATGTCTGTGTGTGTACCTGCCTCCTTCAGTGGGGCTGTTCTGGTTCTAAAGTTTGGCCTGCTCTTCTTTCCCCCCATTGATCAGTGCTACAGTGTATCTTTATAGAATGGGGCACTGAAGTCGTTTGCTGGTGGAAAGGTGAGTGACATCTCTTTGTTTATATTAAGGGCAGACGTTTATCTTATACCCCTTGCAGGGCTTAGGGATTGCGAGATATCTGCTCTCTATTTGCGTGCCACATCTGCTTCTATACTCCTGTCACCTTGCCAGGCTTCTTAGGCTATGTGATGCTGGTTCAGTTGTTTGGCCTGTCCTACTCTACCTCACTTATGGTCTAAGGGCTGAGTTGGGGTTTTCACTCCTAGGGCACTAATTATGAATGTTCGGTCTTCGGTTATGCAGGACTCTTCCAATCAGAGTCACAGTGCTTGGTCTCTATCCCCAAAATACTACTGTAAAATTGGTTTCACCCACAAAACTCTCCAGTTAGGTCATTGTAAGTTGGTGCAGAAATTGCACCAATAGCATGGAAGTTAATTATACAAAAATATATGAAAATGACAGGAGCACCACTGTGAACTGGCTGAGCTAGTTTAAAACCACTGCAGTGACACAGAGCACGAAACAATGCCAGACAGAAGAGCGTATGTATCATCACCCTTTTATTTTGCTGATGTGGTACAGCATTGCAGTAATGTCTTGTTTTTGCTGATGCTGAACAGCACCGACAAAAAAGCATTGGCAAAGCCAATATGTCTTTATTGGTAAGGCTAAAAGGTGAGTTCGGTTTTGTCAGTGCTTATTAATTGGAGTGATAACCAGGTTTCTTAAATGGGGTACATTTTCACTAGAGTGTAATTAACATAGGTTGGATATATCATTAAATTTGCCACCAGTAACTCTGGGAAAGTTGTTTGTAAGTGAAAGCATTTGCCAGACCCCTTCCCAGAGTTGAAGGAACTTTGATCTGTGGGAAAATTCTTTCTGAAAATGGTTCAGCAATTGTTCCTCACAGATGCTTCAATTCCTCTTTGAGAGGCCTACAATGCTGGGAATGATGCTACTGATGAGCATAAACTCTTTTATGACACCCTGCATACTTGTTATACTCATGATGAGACCTTCCAAGGCACTTCAATTTCACGAAACCCTCACAGCTTCTCAGTTATGCCAAGATCCCTCATTCTCCAAACCCTTTGCCAAGGTTTTTATCACTGGTTGCCAAAGTATACCCATGTTTGACCTTGTAGAACCCTGATTTTACTTGATAGGGTCCCTTCCCCACATATTGTGGGACGTAACCATTGGTGGTGTGTCTCCCCTTTGGAGAAGTTGGCCTTCAACGCTCTCTTCATAGAGTATTCTCACTCTTCCATCCAAGGTAAGGTCTGTGTCACCTCTGAAGTTGATCCTATCCTTCATGCAGTGCTCCCATTGAGACACAAGCATAGGCATTAAAACGCTGCCAGGACTGGGTTCTGGATATCAGCTGTAATTCAGAGATAGTGTCAAAGACTGGACACTATGAAACATCTGTCAAGTGTCCTTACAGATTGCCAGAAGAAAGTGTAAGTACTCTGTCACTTGGTATATAAAATGCTTCACAATAAGTGTTTTTTTTAGCACTGTTGCACATTTTTAATCTGTACTTAGGATTCACAGTATGAGGTCAGTTCTAGCAGTTCCAATCAATAAATATATCTTTTCTTCTTCTTTTCTCCAGGCCATTCTTGCTTCGGCCCACCGGTGCACTCGAAAAAGAAGAAACCGCAGCTAAGTTATAGAACCTTGGATCACCTTTTTCTCTCTCTGCCACCTATATAGTTAAATCTTCCCCTACCCCCTGTCGTTCATCCTGACTCTGTATATAGTAGCCTCTTACAGCTCCAATGTGGGGTTCCTTAGTTTCCCCCCCCCCAAACAAAATACTATCTTGCGGGTAAGGGAAAATTAAATGGATTCTCTTTCTGAACCTGAAAACTAAAAGAATTAATCAAACCAAATGAAAGTTTAAAGCAAAGAAAGTTTTTCCCCCTCTTTAAATGATTAAACCCATGCCAGGACCACTAAGAATAGTCCAGCCCAAACTGTCAAACGCAGACTCTGGGATGGGATTCTGGGACAGAACTCAATGATTAACCTACCAATGTAAGCACGGTTGAGAGCTGTGTGATAGTCAGACCACCACGCTTGCCAAGAGGACAGACACAGGCATTCAATCCAAACTGGGGAGCTATAAACAACATAACCTTACAATGACCTGAAATACGGATGGCATATGATAACCACACTTCTCGTCAACACAAAGTTACCTTAGCTACTCTGCAACTGAAGACAAGTAAGCTACAGGACACGAGACTCCAACCACAATCCCCCACCAGACTTCACAGGCTTAGTAAACTCCCAACACAATAAAGAGACCACCAGAGCTTTTCATAGCTGTAAGGCTAACAATTTAGGCATGTGCGTCTTTCACACTGGATCATCCATCACATACATTACAGGGGAACACTTCCCAGATCAGCTCAAAGCGAACAACCCTGCCATACCCACATACGCGCGTTGTAGTGTGATACAGGCATTGTGAAAGGCTACAGCGCCCCACATGCTATGAAATAAAACTAGACCAGGGTCAGAACAAGCTTTGTACATAAACACAAAAGACTAGTACACTTGGGAGGACAACATGACAACGGTTTAGACGTAATGTGACAACATAAAGGGTGGTTTAAGAAGTTGTACCCCTGCAAGCAGTCATAGATATGCCCAACTGTCAATATGATAATTTAAATACTGGCCCAATTAAAATTCCTCACAAAATTGCACTCCATTAATAGCTAGGAGTGTCACGGCTAGGGTACGGTCTCTTACCTTGGCTGTCGTAGGCGCTCACGTAGGAGATGCACACGGCCACGCACATAGCTGCCAAGGTTTCAGATTGCTATGTGTGACATTTTCATAATTTTAGAGTAATAATGAGTGACATTTTAATGACTATGAGTGACACTTTTGCACAAGCTGAATGAAGCAATGAAGACAAGGTAAATATATGAATATCAAAAACGACACCCATTTTTAATCAATGAGAATCTCTAAAAATGTAACTGCTGTAAAGCACCAGAAAAATATGGAGCCAGGAAGCAAGCATTTTGTGAAATTCAAAAAAACAAACTGCTACTTTGATTCTTTATTATATTTGCCGGGCGACAGCACAAGTGTTTACTTAAGATTAATATAGGGGCTCAGTAACACTCTCATTCAGGCATTTATTTCTTTGGTTGAAGTTCTCGTGGCAACAGGTGGGCCCTTCATGGCCAGCCCACAGCAACTTGTACTCCAGTGGGGTAACCAACGCCATCGGCCTGGTACGGGTGAGTCTGGCTCAAGACTGCAAGTCAGCCACCACCGGCAGTGGTAGGACCGGGATCAAGTCCAATTCAATATAAACCAGCACTGCCGCAGTGGTTTGAGCGACCCACTGAGCTGCGCTGCTATTACGCAGAGCATATGTTGCAGCGTGGTGTCAGCTCTTGTCTGCTCACGTCCTACTTACTTCAGCACGGGAGCTGATCACTCGTTCCGACGCCTCTCCTTCCATGTTGCAAACTATAGAGAGTCTCCGGGGCACCTGAGAGTTCTTGCAGTCCTGCCCGGAGCATGTCTACACTCCTCCACCCGGCACACTCACCAGGCAAGACCTATCAAGGCCACAGCCTGTGGGGATTCTCTTTCCTCTACCTTGTGGGCCTCATGACACCGCGGAGAGAAACAGTGTAAAGATTTCTCGCTGAGGTCAACTGAGGAATTTGCGGCTGCCAGTAGGTTTTTAAAGGATATTTCCCAGGACAGGCTAATGATAAATTTTCCGGCCAAGGAACAGCTATTGCAAAGTTCTGCAGCAGGCTGATTACTTGTAAATGCCGCCCACTCCGCTCGCTCGGCAGCGCATACAATGCACATATTAAAATGAGTATAACAACTGTAAGACACTCACGCTGTCTCCACAATAGCTAGTGACTCCTGACGTCACAGTTATCATGCCGCTCAGTAGTGCAAGGTTGTGTTACATTTTAGCAGTTACCAACACAAGCACAGGCAAGCCCAGCCAGGCCCATAACTTACCAGGAGCATCACACATGCTCTTAGCTTTCAGCTTGGTGCATACATTATAGATGCTCCCCTCGATGGTACTTGGTAGGGCTGCACACACCACAACACCAAGCTTGCCATGTCCGGGAAACTCTGCTCCTCTTCGCCCACCAAAAGCCCCACGTGAAGCGGCAGCTTCTCTGGCAGCTTGTGTCCGTTATCGAAACCTAGCACCTTGTACCCCCATCTCCTGCTGGGCAGAGCCCTGCCGCCAACCCCATGAAGGGGCCGAAATCCCAGCGCACCCGGCACAAGCAGCGCAGTCGCCACCCGCACGAGTCCTCACACCCAGTCCTGGCTGCAGGGCGTGTGCCAAGCCAGCAGTAGCATGTGCAGCAGCTGCCCGCCCAGACCGAGGAGAGCCAACAGCGCCGCCATGGCAAGAGCGTAAGCATCCTTTAGGGCAGCATTGCCCAAGACCGCCCACACTCCTTGCATGGGCTCCCAGGTCACGAAGGAAGCGCCAGCTGATCAATGCCAAGGCTGCAGTCTGTCTGCTGCCATCTTGGATGTAACCTTTCAACTCTCACCCCTTGCTCTAGTACATGGAGCCGGCTCATTGGAGGGCAAAAAAGGGGCTGATATTTACTCACGGACTGCGGGAGGGGGGACAGAAGAAAGTAGCCCATGCAGTAAAGGGGCCAATAGCCATGGAAGGACACAAATGACAACATGGTCGTCAGGAGGACGGACTAACAAGCCTACAACCAATCAGATGGGAGCATTTAAGACACAAGCCAATCAAAAAGATGGGTGGAGAGTGGGCGGAGCTTCCACGAAGCTTCCACACTATACTGAATACTGCTTGCCTCCAAACCGAGCAACGCATGCGCTGCAACGCTAGGCGAGACCTAAAAAGCAACTGCCACTGGCTCAGCACTGCTTTGTGATGTTGTATTCTAATCTCACTTGGGCAGGAGATGATTTTTTTGGAAGGGGCAGGGTGGTTTTGTAAATTCTTGTGAATAGTTTGTCAACAGGCCCAACTTCCTTCCCTAGGGTGACTTTTCTTCCATATTTTAGAGTAGGGGTGATTTTGCCTTCATTACCTTGAGGAAGTTATGTGTTTTATGCCAAAGCTGAAAAGTAGAATAGAGTCCCTTAAAGCGTGAATGAAATTTTGTAATAAAGCCCCTCTTTTAGTTGGTTAATCTAGCTTATCTGCTATGGAGTGATTCATCTAGCGCTCTTATGAGATAATAGCATGATAATCTAGAAGAAGTATTCCTGTTGGTCACTCCAAAAAAAGAATTCCATGTTTTCAAGTAATTACTGAAAGGTATCACCACAGCACATCTCTGTATATATTATTTGTTGATTACATGAGCTCAGGCAGTTAGCTAAAGCTATGTGTAGCTAGATCTAAAATTTTCAGAGGAGTGCTCAGAATTATGGGAGGCCTGTAGTATTCCTACAAAATATCATTTATTTGAATACAATTAAATAAAATCCTTCATAGGCCTGCATGCCGACCATGGCCTTGCTCAGAAAGGGACTTTCTTTAAGCATCTGCAATTAGGACACTTTCAGAAGATAATAGAGTGTACCATTGATGTGGAGACTGGGAAAAAGCTATTTTGAGATCTGTTGATCTGCATGGGTGTCAGGTAATGATGAAGATATGAAGGCCATATGAGCAAATAAGACCAATATAATATTCGTGGATCTGAGGGGCATAAATTCAGGGGCATATTCACTAGAGAAGGTGGGAAGTGTGGTGTTAGCGTCTTTGGCTTAACGCCACACTCCGCCACTTCTGTAACACAGGGCTGCACCATATTTACAAAAATATAGTGCAACCCTGCGTTCCCCCCTGCGCTGTTGCTAAATTTAGCAGCCAAGCGCCAACACAGGCACCCTTGCACCATAGTGCAAGGGTGTCTGCATTGGGGGGAATATTGTTTGTGTGCAGGATGGTGTCCCTTCCTGCAAAAAATGACCCTTAAATGGCGTTTTGAAACTTCAATGTGTGCTGATTAATGCAACATACATAGAAGTTGCAAAATGTCATTTTTTTATTGATTGTTTATGTGAAGGAAGGGACAGCTTTCTGCACATAAGCAATCAAATGCCTTTTGCTGTTTTTATGTGTGCTGCACAAGGCAGCACACGTGGAAACAGCAAAAACTAGGACAAATTAAACATTTCTCCTCGTTGTGCCTGTTTAAGACCAGGTTTACCCTGGTCTTAATTTTGGCGATGCCCCATTTTTACGCCGCCTTTGTAAATATGGGGCAGCGTCAAAGTCAATGCTGTTACAGTGGAACGCCCACCGTAGCACCCATTGTTCACCCCTTTCACGCTAAGTATAGTGTGAAAGGGGGCCTTCTTTACAAGCCAGGGTTAAGCCACGTTAAGTGGCTTAATGCTGCCTTGTAAATAAGGTGAAGCACATATCGCCACAGGAACATCACTAAAAGCGACGTTGCTGTGGATATAGGAGCTTGTAAATATGCCCCTCAGTTTCACCGATCACTATCTTCTGAGATGTGCACATCTGCAAAGGATGCATCGCTTCTGTGCAGTGTCATCTTAAGCATTTTGGAGTAGAACATATTGTGGTGGCTCCTATGCAACATACATTTTTATATCCCTTTCAAGCCCACAAGATGCCAGACAATAGTAAAGTATATGTAAGATATGAACAAAGTCAAACAAAAGCAGTTGAACTATGTCTTGCCCGGCTCCCCAAAATTCCTTAAGATGACACTGGTTTTGAGAGACAGAGATAGAGGTATCAGTAGGCTTAGACAGAGAGAGGTTTAGATAGAGAAATAGACTAGACAGAAGTCAAATAAAGAGAAAGGTTCTGTTTCCAAGGGGGCCCTTAGACAGTGGGGCCCTGTGCATTTACTCACTTTGTCCATGCCTTAAAACGTCTCTGCTTCTGTGTGCAGCATATGTATTCCACTCAGACAGGTTAAATAAGATGCACCAGTGAGTAGTTGAAATATGTTCTTCTTGCAAACAAACATTTGGAAACATGTTCTGGATGTGGTCTGCATAACCTTGTCTGGAAAGGAGCGTTTCTTGGGCGCACTCACAATTGCATCTGAGCATCAGAGTTAGTTCTCAGCCTTATTCTGTGTGGGGAAATGTACACCTCTGAATTCTACCTCTAGGAAAGGTGAGAGAATATGCAGTGCTACCAGCTTACTCCATATTCCTCATGCGAATGAGGAATATGGATGTCAATCTGCACAAGGAAATAAAAACACTCTACATATTCCCTGTGCACTTTTACCACTCTCAGATAACGTGGCACTTTTAAACCAGGCCTAAAATCTGAGAATGTTAAATTAATACACTCAGTAATGGAAAACAGTACAATTGAAACTGGATATCCTTATTACTATTAGTGTTACTATTATTATTATTAGAAGTAGTAGTAGTAGCCGCATTTGAATTATTTCTGTTGTTGTTATTTCAGTCTACTATCGGACCTAGCTGAATTTCAGTCTCAGACAAGGAGCTACTACAACGATCACATGTAGTGAAGTCATAGAGGGGACACAACAGTGCATACAGTGATGAGCACCACCATAGAGGTGGCAGGTCTCAGCTGGATGAAGGACGCAGTGCTGCTGCATCCCTAGGATCTGGAACCTTCCACTGTGCTGCATCTGATTAGCAAGGAAGGGGAAGTGATATCAGGTGGCCACGTGCAGAATTCCAAATCATATCCAAGACCTTCCGATGGTGTACATCTGGTGAGATGGCTTCCCTGTTTCTGATTATCCCAGCACATACAAACATAAATTACAAGTTGACAAACAATAAAAGAATCACTCCCATGGAACATAAAAAAGCATTAGGACCTAAAATACTTGGAACCTACAGACATGATGAACTAGTAAAGTATGTCCATTTGGTGCTTTATTTCTGAGAAAAAGCAAGGTTTTAAGCCTGGGTCATAAAAATCCCAAATTAATTGCAGTGCCAATGCCGATTATGATAAATCACCTGATTACAAGTTTGGCAGTCACAATACCATCGTCAAAACTGCATCTGAATAACCACTGCATCATTGGCGGTCCACCCACCCTATTACAATGCATGCAGTCACACAGACAAAAGACCACCCTGGTCCCAATGCCTCTGACAGGAAATCTTGACATTGGCAGGATAGGCCAATGTGTCTATCGGAGGGTGGACCATCAGTATTGCTGCCGGCCCAATTACAATGCGCCTTCCTGCCGACGTTACTGTGGCGGTCCAACCACCACATCTGAGCTGGAGGAAAAGGAGGGATATAAGGTTGAAACTTACCTGTACGCAGCTTCACATGTCCGGTGCTGCCATGGAGCCTATCATACACGTCCTGCCACTGGTGCTCCAGCTTGATGACATCCAAAACTGATACCGTTGTGGACGCAACTGATGGTAAGCCATACTCATACCCATTTCCCATGACTCCTCTGCAAGTAGATACTCCGCCATGGACCTGGCAAGGGTTTAGGGTCCTTGGGCCAAACATATTTTGTAGGCCCCCGAATGGAATAGTTCTGAATCTGTGAGCCAATTGCAGCTCTATGATGCCCTCTTTGACCAGGTCATTGACACTGTACAGGGACACTCTGCCAAAGTCGAAATAAGTTAAAATCTCATAAACAGGGATGGTGATGTGTGCATTAAATTGTGTCACACAACAGCATCTCTTCATCAATATCACACCTATTAATCTCTGTGACACCCTCACATTGCTCACATGCTCAGTACTATTAGGATATCAAAGAAGCATCTGTATGGATGTGTCATGAAACTGAAACACACCTTCTCTGCTAAATCTCTTTAATAGACTTTCACACATCACCCACATTCAAAGGTAATGTCAGGTAAATGATTTCCAAATAATTGGTGTGATAAGCTTTCAATGGTCACAATGTAAATACTCTCTGCAGAATAGGTATGCCTCTCTTAGGGGGACCCCTGAAAGGCTCAGGCCCTGGGCCACAGTCCACTTAGCACATTCCTCAAAACCTCTATGTGCACATGACCCGTGGCTTGAACTATATCAGGGACAACCAATAGCATAACAAAGTGCCATGCATATGTGGAAAATGTGTAGGTGCAAGTCATGAAAGCAAACACTGCAGTAACAGCATTTGTCACACATTAAGATAAAGTAGGTGCAAGCTACACACACGAAAAAGGACACATGACCATAAAATGTTTACAAAAATATGACAATTTAACAACCTCCATGTGTGGATGAACAAATATGTAACTTGCACACAACAAACGCAAGTCCAACCAACATTATAGGGAGAAGTGCAAGCTAAATGATAATGACATTGGTCAATCTCAGCGGAAATACTTATCACATGAAATACAACCCAATGTAATATCAGCCCCAAATGTCCTGTATGACTCCAGTACTGGTTCTAAGGTCAGATCATACTAATCCCATCAAATAGATCATCACTCGGGGTGAAATAAACACAACTTTAGTCACACATCTCAAGTATCCAACAACATCAAATAGTTGGATGAGTAATGGCAGGACTAATGTGTTCTAAACAAAGCAAATGTAGAATTTTACAAAAACAATTAGATGTAGTGATCCAAAGGCCAATGGCCAGTCCATTTTCACATTGTTTGGTCCAGCACACTGCTGTGCCACTAAACCTGCCCTTCATGACACTGCCAGGGAAACCTCCCCAGGAAAGGGCATCTAGTGGATAGTCTAGGCACCTCAATGATGTCACTTCGGCGGAGTGGGTTTGATTTTTTGAGGGGTAGCCCTGACATTGGGATGGGTGTCTTTGGTTCTGTTAGGGTTTGGTCTTCTTAGGGGTATGCCTTGGTTTAGTGGTAGGGGAGTCAGGTTTCTCATGGGTGGATTGGGATGTGGAAGGGATGAGTTGGGTGTAGAAGAGGTTATTTTGGCTCGGGTGGTCAGATTTGTCAGGGGTAATAGCAAAGGCTAATTATACGATTTCTAGGGGGAAAATAGGCAGGATGTTTGGGAGGGAGTAGGGGTAGGGGTTAGGAGGTGGAGGGAGTGGAATTGTCAGGTCTGGGTGGGTGTGTTGGTGCGTGTGTCTGATATAGCTTGTTTGTGTTTTGTAGGTGTCTGTTGTATGCTTGAGTGTGGGTGTTTGCATTTTTTGGTGGTGTGTGCTGTGGACGTTGGGAATGCTGAGGGTGGTGATTAGGTCTGTGGGTGTGGGTGTGGTGTCTGGGGTAATGCTGGAGTGGTAGCTAAGTCTGTGGATGCAGTGTGGTGTCTGGGGGAATGCTCGGTATTGGGGTTGTGTATGTGGGTGTGGGTGTGGGTGTGATGTCTGGGGAAATGCTGAGTGTGGTGGATGGGTTTGTCAGTATTGATGTGGTGTTTGGTGGAATTCTGGGTGTTGAAGATTGGTCTGTGGGTGCAGGTGTGGTGTCTGGGGGAACGCTAGATGTTGGGATTGGTTCTTTGGGTACGGATGTGTTGTCTGAGGGAATGATGGAGGTTGGGATGGGTCTGTGGGTGCGGGTTTGGTATCTGGGGTATGGTGGGGGTGGTGGTGAGGGGGTGAGTGTCATGTGAGTGGCTGTGTGCATGTATGTTTTCTGATGTTTCTGTTTGGGTGTGCTGTTTTGGGCTGTTAAAGTGTGTGATTGCATATGTGTGAGTGTGCTTGGGACACATATGGGAATAGGAAATTTAAATGGGTAAGAGGCAGGAGGTAGGGTGGAAGTTTGGGATGGGTGGAAGGCTGCCATGAGTGAGGAGGCCAGAGACTGAAAAGCTCTCTGTAAGACAGACGTAGCACTGTGGATGCCTTCCAGGTAGGCAACCATCTGCTGCAGATGACTGCTTTTCCCCTGGAAGGAATGCAGTAGTGCTGCCTGACCCACAGATATCTTTCTTATGAGGTCAATAGCCTACTCACTCATGCAGCGGGGGTAACAGGTGCAGGGGATGAGGTGCCTGGAGTGAATGAGACGGCTCCCGTCTTAGGGGAGCGGGCCCAGTTAACTGAGTGGGGAGCAACAGGGAGGGTGGAGATGGAAAGTGGGGTGGTGGACAAGGATGGTGTGGGTACAGGTCCTGTGTGTTCTGCCACCACTAGGGAGTGTCCACTGGAAGTTGACACTGAAGATGATGACATTGAGTCTGCATACTCCATGGCCCTCCCCTCATCCTCTGGGCCACTGGCTCCCTCGGTGTCTGGTGTGTCATGATCAAAGCCACTGTTGCAGGCTTCATCCCCAACGATGTTGGCCCTGTCTCCTCCGCTTGCCTGGGAGGATGCTGAAATTACATTTAAAATAAGTTTATTGCATGTGCCAGAACACACTTGATGACAGCTTTGATCACAGAAAATTAATAAAGTGTACTGAAGACTCCAGCTACAAGGTCCACTATAGTGTTTTCAACATATGTCCACTGTCAGAATATTCTCATGAAAGCTGTACTTAAGTAGCTACGCTTTGTATCACATGTAACACAGAAAGGTATACTGTCGACAATCTGGCCCAAATATCTAGGAGATTTTTCTACACATATCCACCTCAAAATTAATCAGCTAGGCCTAGGGAAATCCCTAGTCCAGATTTGTACCAGTGAGAATATCATTCTTACATTGCATCCCTAAAACCGAAAAAAACATTCAATGTTGTTGAGGCTCAGGGAATCTCCATTACACGAAGAGGTGGTTTAACCAGTGCCCTAATGGGAAGGCACAAAACAGTACCTTTTTGTCTCACAAACACAAATTGCATTGTATTACTGAGGGTGGACATTCACATATAATCCCTACATTTCTACATGTCACTCCCTGATGCATGTCACCAGTCAGTGAATGAATCTTGACAAATCCACATGTGTGATTTATATAACTGAAATACTCCCACATCAATGACATGAATATTCACATTGTGAGAAATTACTGTAAATCTACCTGTCATGTCTTTCATTGCTTTATCAATTGGACCTGACCAATGACATTGAGTAATGGCTTAGGGTTTGCGTGACCCACCCACCAATGACTACACACTCCTGTCTGTGGTAACACATGAACTGTATACTACACACTCCTGTCTGTAGTGACACATGAACTGTATACCTATCCCAAATAACTATTTTCAAATGAAGATTGGTTTACACACACATTTGTGATGGAATCACACTTCAACCTATGAAGTCACGTAGATCATGTATGAAACAGTAGTGCAGATGATACTACAACAGGGAAAGGTACACATGCCAACATTTAGGCACTAATACTAATGAAGCCAGTAATCTTTGCTATCTCATGTTACTGTACATTCTTCACTTACCAAGGGGAAGTACTGCTCAGGGTCTGCCTCCAGGGTATGCTATGTCACATGTAAGAGGGTCACCATCACATGAGACATAGTAGTGAGGGAGCATCACTCCTGACACACTGAATACAAGTGCCCTGTTTGGTACAATTGTCACCCACAACATCAAACAACATGAGCTGATTATTCACTTTACTCAGCCATGCGTGTCACGATTCACTCGCTGTGCTCTTGTTCCCACCACCAGGGGGCCGAATTGTGGGGCTTTCCTATATTCTAATATGCTTCCAGAGATCCCCTGTATGCATAACCTGACTTCCAGGCATTTGGACATCATTTAGTAATTGACATCCATTCTCAATCCATGCCGGGTTTCGGGGAAGCCAGTCTGCTCATGCTGGAAACTCCATTGCATACAATCCCCTGCTCACTGCTTTGTCTCCACCCCTGTAGGCCAAGAATGGGTGGAGGAATTCAGCTCACCTGTGGCTGGCTGCTGCTAGCCTGCTCACATGTGATGCGCATGAGTACTGTGAGCTCTTTTAAGCCCCAGCTCCCTTCAGCCCAGTGTTGGTCATTGTAGCTGTTTTCCGGTGAGACCGATCCTTGTTTCCTGAGCTTCTGATATTCCTTGATTGCTGAACTATAGTTAATCCTTGATTCCTGAGCTATAGTTATTCCTTGTACCTGAATTTGCTACCTTGTTTCCTGATTTCCTGAGCTATAGCTATTCCTTGTACCTGAATTAGCACTGCCTGCAGTGATACCTTGTTTCCTGAGTTCCTGAGCTATAGTTATTCTTTGCTCCTGTTCCTGGGCTTCAGCTATTTCTTGTTCCTGATTTGCACTGTTTGCAGTGCTATCTTGACCCCATGTTTCCTGAGATGTAGTAATTCCATGTTCCTGAACTAGCACTGCCTGCAGTGCTACATTGACTCCTGAAGCTTTAGTAATTCTCTCTTCCTGAACTAGCACTGCCTGCAGTGCCACCTTGAGTCCTGAGCCTTAGCTCAATTCTTGTTCCTGCCCCAGCACTGCCTTCTATGCTTCTTTGTTTTCTTGATTCCTGAACCTGCACTATTCTAGTATATCTTTGTAGCCTCCCCTTCTGTATATCCTTTTCTAGTACCTGCCTTTCTTCTCATTTCCTTGCTTCCAGTTCCTAGTTTGCTGTCTTTCTATTCTGCTGCCTTGCTTCCGTTGCCTTGTACGTTTGTTACCTGCTTTTTTCCAAGTGTGCCCTGTGACTTCCTTCCTTTCCTGTTAAGCACTCCTCCTTGCTAGCTCCTTGTCTATTGTGCTTGTGTTTAGTTCTACTCCCTTGCTGTTACTGCCTTGCCTGTTCCTGTTTGATCACCAGGATCCGTGGGCACAGCTGACTGACTACCTAGGTGGTGTTTCTTGTTTGCTGTAAGTATCGTCTTTGAGCTACATTTATAACTTCACCATAGGTATAAGCTCCGCAGACCCTGCCTTTGCCTGCATATCCTATATGTGGGAATTTGCAGTCAGTATCTGTAACAGCAATTGTGGGTGAGAAACGTACTGAGCTTCAGTCTTGCTGTGTGGCGCTCCTTAGTGTTTTACCCCACACTCCCCTTTATTGTTAATGTTGTTTCATATATATTTATTGCACATTCGTCCTGGGTGTAGTTATTCTCAATGCTAAATTGCCTTGTGAGTGCCCTTACTTTTCTGAGTCTCACCCATCTTGTTCACTTGTACAGGCTTCCCCTTTGGATCACTTTTTCTCCTCTGACTCCCTGTGTGATCCTGGGCAGCACTGTACTACTGTTTCTGTGCACTGTACGTTTTCTACCTAGTTCCTAGTCCTTGCCCAAGTCACTGACTGTGTTCCTGACATAGCCCCGGACAGTCCCTGACAATGTGCCTGCTCAAGATACTAAATTGGTAGTGGACTGGACTCTCCTGTGTTCCTGGTCAGAAAGACAAAAGGCAAAGCTCATCAGCATGCACCTACTACTATAGCTAGACAACCAGTAACTGTTCATGTGTGTCGCACATGGGCCACCCCCAACATTTATGAGGAAATGCCTGCATGTAACACACAAAGTTGGCAATGTAACATGTATGACTCTGGCCAGGACTCACCCCCTTGTAGCTGCTGTTGTGACCTCAACTGCTGATCAAACTCCTGGTAGGCCACCACCAGTATGACGAGCCATTAGGGGGGTCAGGATCTGGCAAATGCGCCATCCAAGTTTGACATTCGTGGTTTTCTGGGTCCAGCACCTCAGATCCTCCCACCTTTTCCTGCACTTGAGGATACACCAGTGTTAGACCCCCAGGGTCTGCACCTTCTGATGATGTCTTTCCAAATCACTTGCTTCTGATGGGTTTTGACCTGTATGGATGCAATAGATGAAGAAAAAGATTTTAACTGCAAATTTTAGGATATCTGTTTGGTTGACACACATTTTGTATACACCTAGCAGAAGCATTATTCAATAGTTAATCTACATGTGTAATTCTCACATGCTAAGCACTACAAAACATGAATACACACTTTTGTAGTCATCTGCTGACTACCCTCAACCCTGGTAATGACCTACACTGACTAAGCCAGCCCCCTAACATAAAGTAGTCCAGAGCCATCCTTGAGGTACTGTGATGTGAGGTATTATGAAATATAGTACAACAATGTGACCTTCGGAAGGGTAAACTACATGTGCATGACTGTATAGACACCTTTATAGCCAGGCCCATTGACTTGATGCCAAGGGTCCTTATAGGCTGGTACCATAGTATAGACTACATCCTAAGACTTAGGTCACAATGAAAGGGCTGGCATGTGTGTCAATGAGAGCTTCCTCTCTGGGGATATATGGACATGTCAACTACTTAATTGAATAGCAGAAAACGTCTGATTGAGTTTGTGCGATATTTAATAGTAGGGGGCCTGTCATTAGTAAATGTCACACATTGACAATGTGAGGCAATAGAATGAAGTATCAGGTCCAGGCATTATCTCAGTCACCATTTCAGCAATCAGGGCTACTATTGGTTCAGAAGACTCATTTTGGGAGCATCCATGAATCTGAAGGTCTACAGGGAGATTACTTTGTGCATCAGTTGTATTGCCACAATAATTCTGCCCCATGGACCAGACTGGGGACAACTCATTGTCAATCCTTGATCTCTGCAGGCTGCAGGCTGTGCATACTGATCCCATATGAACATGATATTTCAACCAATTCAATGCACAAAAGTACCTTTTGTGGCTATCCAATATAAGACCCCAAGGTTATGTGGCACTCTGAAGGGGTCTGTGAGGTATAGCTGGCTCCCAGACAACACTTTGGTGAGCCCTGATGTGGGCTGATTGATATGTGAGACTGTACACATGGCTAACATCATCCTCAATTGCTTCTTATAGTAAACACACACAGCTCATGCTGTAAAGCCTGTACATTTCTTTGTACATTTACCATGACCTGCTTAGCAAATTTATCATATGTACCATGAAATGTATACATGCATAGATACGTGCATGTAGTACAAGTAGAATATAGAGCTTACCACATATAACAGTGGTGATGTTAAGTACACAAAGTACACTGCACCACAATACATGACATGATTGTCCCATGTAGGGACCACAAAATGTTACAACAGCAATCCGAATTCACTCTGGGAATCAGCAGCACATTGTAGCCTGTGGGAATGGAAAGGATAGGGTTGAACAGAGTAAAATAAATATGTGAGATAGTTAACTGTTCCTCTGGTGAGCCTCAGAGTTGGCCATACAGGGAAAGGAGCTCTTCGACCAGTTTCTCCAGCTTCTTTGGAGAGAAGACAGGGCCCTCTCTATTCTGCTTGGCATGGCATGATTGCTCCAAGAGGTGGCAACCAGCAGCTAAAGTGGAGGAGGTGTTGATAACAGCAGTGTTTGAACGCAAATGGGTTATTTTTCCAACCGTCCCAATCACCGTTAGCCTATAGCTGTGTCCAGCGTGGATAAAACTGCCCACCACGCGGTCAACTTCCACTGGTGGCGGTAAATTCCGATTTTCCTATATGCGAGGTCAGGCATCCGCCATTTTAGTGGTTGGAACTACAGTATGGGTGACTGATAAGTGCGTCACCACCACTAAAAAACTGTTGTAACATGTTTTCAGATGTATTTCCATCACCCAAAAATCAGTGTAGTGCATTACTGTGCATAAATGATATATTACATCGGTGCACTGTACACCACTGGTAAGGGTATTTTGTGCGAGCAATGCAAACTTGACAATATGAAGGTGCTCATGATACATTTTTGGATGTATAATGTGCACATTTCTGTCGCAGATACATGTGAAGACCTCAATAGGGATTATAGGTGGATGTTGAACAGTAGACAATTATGATGTGAATTATCTGTAACGCTTTCTGAAGCAGTTATGTTTTTTCAAATTACTTTTGGCTTACTCTTCATATAATGAACTGTGGACACTGTGACTGATGTTCAAAATTGTTTTCATTCCACACATAGGTATCCTGGGAGAGAGAGGAGATAACAGCCTCCAGTGTACCGCCCATTTCAAGACTTTCAGACCTTGGAAGAAAGGGATGTCATCAAGAAGTTTAATTTGAATAGGCAAACAATACAGGATTTATGTCATCAGCTGGAGCCTGATCTCCTACCTGAAACAACTAATCGCACATGTATCCCAGCTATTGTGAGACATATGTCAGTAGTGCATTTTCTGGGGACAGGTTCCTTTCAATACACTGTGGCTATATCTGGTGGTATGTCACAGCCAATATTCAGTGATGTACTACAGGATGTGCTTACTGTAATGATGAGACACATTGACAGCTACGTCCAGTTCCCCAGACGTGAGGATTTAGCCAATGTCAAGGTTGACTTCTGTGGATTTGTTCACATCCCACATGTGGTTGGAGCCATTGATGGCACCCATATTGCCTTAGTGACACCACAAGCCAGGGCACAAGTTTACCGTAACAGGAAGCACTTACATTCTATCAACATGCAAGTTGTCTGCTTACCAGATTTTTACATAAATGTCTATGCCCGGTTCCCAGGATCAGCCCTCATGGTTCCTTCACACTGCGGAACAGCATCATACCCCAGCTGATGCCACAACTGCTATCGAAGAGGGCCTGGCTTATTGGTAAGTTTGATCTGTCCTAACTTTGTGTGGGTGATGTCAGGTAGTATGATCAGAAACTGTGTTACTTATTGTTGCACTTATGTCTGTCATCCATCTAGGAGACTCAGCGTATACCAACCATCCATGGTTGTTGGCACTGCTGACGAATCTAAAAACGGCTGGCGAAGTCTGCTTCAATGAGGCCCATGGAAAATCATGGCAGTGAGTTGCGCTGGCTTTTGGGCTCCTGCAGGTCAGTTTCAGATGTCTGGACAAGACAAGGGGGAACCCTCCTCTACTCACACGAGAAGGTGTGTCAAATCACGGTAGCCTGCTGCATGCTCCACAACATCACCCTGTGACGGAACATCCCTTAAATCACAGAGGATGGAGACCATGAAGTGCCACCGGGTGAAATGCCAAATGATGATGATAGTTCTGAAGAGGAAGGAGCTTACTTGCATCAAGATATCATCGACAACTTCTTCTCATGAATGTATGTATGTTGTGAGATGTCATGACTTCGACTATTAAAGCAACTCTTGTTGTGATGATGTGAGGAGTGTGTTTAGGGAAAATATTAAGAAGCTAAAGCTCTGGCAAATTCTGGTAACAGTTGTTTACGGAGGAAGGTTTTGACACATTATTTTGCTAGTGTTGCTTTGTTTTAGTTTAGATTTTTGTCATGGACTGTGTTCTCCAGCAGGTGACTATGTAAAATGTGTCATATGTATGGTTTCATAGCTAATCTCTTTGTTGTGTTCCGTTTTAGGTAACTTCACCATGACATCTTCATTTGGACATGTTAGAGTTGTGACATTAGCAGTTATATGATGCTGTTTGGATGTACGAAGTGGACATGGTTTGTTCCTGGGAATGTCTGTCTCAGACTTTGGGTTCACAAAACCTGTACCAAGACAGCTTGCACAGCGATATGATAGAAGTTAAGAGGAATCCATTGGACTTGTTCATTATCAAGGGGTGGTCCTAATGTAATGTGTGTGCCATCATGTGCACCAACAAAATGTTGTTGCGGGCCCAAATCATGGAAGTCACCCTTCACAGTGGCTAAATCCTCATTGAGAATAAACCAATAAACCGTATATGGCTTTTGATGTGTCGCCTCATGTAGGCCAAAGTGCTTGTGGCACATCACTGACATTTGTTCATGTCATTCCATCAGATGCAGCAACACTGGATTGGAATGACCCTGTGTTCAGAAACTGTTGTCCTGCCATGTATCTGTTTATTGGTTTAAATGGTATGGGATTCCTTTTATGAGGAAGGCGATATGGCTCCAGCTGGTGACATAGACCAATTGTATTTTGCCTATTCTATAGAAAATTGTCTGATGTATCCCCTCCTTCCATTTTGTTTAGGACTGCACCTGAATATGTGATCACTGACACTGAATATTTGAGCCATGTATGATTTGCTGTGTTTCTGACATCATGCCAGCCTTTGGTTGGAACAATGGAATAAACATGTTAAAAGACAAGACTCTTGCATGTATGTTTTGAGGTGCCATGGCTGTGATCCTGAGCTAAAAAGTGTGTACATGCAACATATCCATGCCTACACAAGTAGCTTGAATTAGCATTGTAAAATTCACATGGGAGTGCATATATACATTTCTAGATGGGAGTTTTACTACAGCAGACAATTCGTTTGTGACGTGTGTATTTAATAAAGTGGTCAAGGTGAAGCGAATCATTGTGCAACAACAAACATAAACAAACGTGAAGTAGTCATTCATGGTGAATAAAACCATGGTTGTAGATGCCAAATTATCTGCAGTCTAAAATACTACTCCCATCAGAAAGGGAAAAGTGTCCAGAAATAGTTCACATAGTGAATGCGTTACACACACTGGAGGAAATTAAGGGGCATATTTACAAATAAATGTCAGGGCACAGAGCTGCACCAAATTTAGCAGCACCGCACTCCAACATTTTGAAAATGTAGGGAAGCACTGTATTCACACCCCTGTGTTTCCCATAGTGCTGGCATACAAAAAAGCTTCCTAGTGCTGAAGAGGTAGATAGTGGTGTAAAAGTCCTGAACAGGGTTGTATTGATGTCCTGCAGCACCCCAATGAGCAGGCCCATTTTGGTGTTGTGGGTGGCCAGCTCCTGGTTTAAGTCCCTCTGCAGCTGCTTCATCTCCTGGATTTCCATCAATACCTGTCCCATTACATCTTGGAGGCATGATAGACTCCCAAGACTTGGTCAATGGTGGACTGGGTGTGAGTGGTCCCAGTGGACTCACTCAGTGGGCCAAAAGTACCCCTCCCACAACCCCTACCCCCACCGGGTCCTGGTCCCTCTGTGACTGGGCTGGTTATTCTAATATCAGAATTCAGGACTGGGGGGCACAAGATGGTAGTTACTGTGCTAGGTACACAGGTTGGGGGACTGTGGTTAGCAGGGGTGTTACAGCTGGGGTGGGAGGTTTTGGTGTGGGCACAGTGAGACTGACTGTTTCTGTCTGCCAAGGCTGACCAGTTGTGCCAGGACTGTCATGCACGTCCACATGTCTAGTAGTGTTGCCATCGCTGAGGGCTTCATCTGGGGGTGGATTAGGAAGTCTATTCAGTGGCCAAGCTCTGCCCAGGTGCTGTGCCAGATTGATCTGTTGTGAAATAGAGAACATTGTTATTGGTGGAAGCGTGGCATCTAGATCCAAATGTTTTGTGTCACAGTAAGCAGAGTCCTAGGAAAAACAAAATAGGTGGAGGTTACTATTGTGAGATATTTCCGTGGTATTGAACTTGATAACAAGACATTTGGAGACTTTCAAAACATGTACTAGAATTGAACAGCTCATTAGATGTACGGATATATTCCATTTTTGATTAAGGAATTAACATGGCATATCACGAACATTTAAGGTAACACAATGAAGAAGTAACGTGAATTTGACCTTTCCAAAGTCTAGTTGTGAGCAATACAGGCAAACACACAAGTTGGTTGTCTATTTAGCATTAGTCATCATGTGAGCAGTGCAGAGTCAAGGGGTCACTTGCCACCTCTAATAGCGGACTTTATGCCTAACAAATATTTGAGATACACAATTGGTATGGTGTCACTCATGTCATCAATAGTTTCAGTTGAGGAGACTAGGAGAACATCAAGCTAAGTAGACAGAAATGTCTCTCAGTAGAGCATTGTATGTAGATTGTTCAGTACAGGAGACATGAACATCAGTTGTAACATGTCAGAAAAGTGAAAATGGCGAATTCACTATTGAATCTTATTTTCCGTTACAGAAACAGGGCCTCGTGGTAGTTGTAGTTATTTCAATAACTACTTCCCAACACTTGGCAAATGATTAACTCTGTGAGAAGTGAACATTAGTTGTAACAAGTCAGACAAGTGAAAATGAGAAAATTCATTGTTGCATCTTGTTTTCTTTTACAGAAACAGGGCCTTTTGGTATATGTAGCCATTTCAATATCTATTTCCCAACACTTGACAAATGGTTAGCTCCATGAGATGTGAACATTAGTTGTAAAATGTCAGACAAGTGAAAATTGACAAATTTACTATTGCATCTTGTTTTCTGTTGCAGAAATAGGGTCTCCTGGTAGTTGTAGTTATTTCATTATCTACTTCCCAACACTTGATAAATGATTACTGTTACATACCTGTTGTCAAAATGCAGTTGGATTGGACCATACATTCACATATTGACACATATCATGGGTCCTGGGATGATGATTTAATAGTAATACACTTATAGAGAGCATTGCAACATGTGGCATGTTATGTTATGTTATGTCATTCAGTATTTGTTATAGCGCACGTCTCGTCCCCGCATGGGACATGTCAGCGCTTGAGATAGCAGAGTGTCAGGAGCTGCTAATTATATAATGGAGATTGATACATGTGATCTTATATGCAACAACACACATTGGCACTGACAATCAAACATATTTGATACTTTGATACTTTGAGCATTGCATGAAAATAGATAAACAAGACAATAGAAAAAGCTGAGATGAGACCATACAGGACGTTAAAGTGTTGTGACAGTTAATGAGGTCTAATTTGCCAGACTCCCCTCCCTGCGAAAGTTTATGTTCCATGTAGGTACCCCAATATAGGCTCAGGTAGTCACCTAACCTTTCACCTATAACCTCCCATACCATTTCACTACATAACAGCTCTTAGTACTGACCTTTTACCTAGTTTTGGTAATGCCTAAAGAAGACATGGGGTTTTCTCAGAAAAGCTTAAGCCTCATTCATTGTGCATGAGGATTCTTGGAATCACAACAGGACAGCAGGCCTACCATCTCCTGCATAATAACTATGTATAAGGGTCATTCTTTCCGTCATCCTAGTCTGACATGACATAGCAAGGAATATCCCCAGGGGGTACCACTTTGGGTATACATACAACATATCTTGCTGAGGTAGTCAGAGGAGAAAAGGACTTCCATGCCGACACACTGACGCGAGACACAGCGGCTCCTGCAGGCAGACACTCCAGCTCACAGTGTCTCATTTCAAGTAATGGGGTTGACTTTATCCTAGGAGTACGCATTCTACTGTGATGCATTTTATACACTTGCCTGTATTCATTGTTTTAGCACAATGGTGGAAATCTGCCATCCTTTTACTCTGTTAGTACTTATTATCATTTATATCTGTTACTGTCTAAGTGTTGTCTCAGCACACCTGTTTTACACTAGAATGATGCTGGTTCAATAAATGCTTATTAAAAAACTTTCCCACCGTTTATTCTGTGTATCTCTCTGAGACAAAGTGATAACGAGTGACTGAGGGAAAAGTATTGCACTGTTTCCACGATCCCTGATGGGACAGAGTTGTCATGTTAGATAGTTGCCAAGAACTATTATCTCCTTGGTAAGAGGGGTTTCTAGTGGCACTGTGAACTAGCTGGTATACAGACTAACATACCTGGTAGGGGTGTCTAGAATTAGTCTGACACCAATCCTATAGTGTATGTTGTCTAAACGTGCAGATCCTATATAGGTTTATAGGAACTACACGACAGCAATTCCTGCCAAGCCCTAAAAATGCAGGAAGGCCAAGACCTTCTCCTTCCAGAGACAGAGTTGTAATCGGGTGCTGGGAGGACCACCTCTTATTTCTGGGCTGCCAGGTGTTGCTTGGAGGCCAGGGAATGTACCTTCCCTCTCAGGTCATTCCACGTCTTCATTATTTCCTCCTTTGTACACAGAGTGGTACCAACAGCATTCAATCTATCGACTATCCTGTCCAACATTTCCCTTTTACTACTGAAAGGAGAATGTTGGACTTGGGCTCCGAACAATTGTGACTCTACTCTCATGATTTCATCCACTATTTCTGCCAACTCAGCCTCTGAAAAATTTGGATTTTTTTTATATAACTTAACTCTAAATTAAAAAGAGTTCCAATAACTAAGTAAAAACACCAAGGAATAATATTAAAAAATGGCAAAAGTGTGCAGGGAGTGTTAAATTGAATAGGAAAAAATTGACTGCCTTAATCAACAAAAATGTGTGAGGTTCAATAACAAAATATTGAAGTATAAAATATAGATGTTAAAAATATTGAAAAAAGACGTAGAATGCTAAAATATCGACTCCCTATACTTAAACAGGTAAGTACAAAATATCGATTTTTATATATATAAAATACAATAATAAATATTAAATGTGTTAAATAATAAAATTAATTTAAAGAACATAAAGTAGATTTAATATACATTTTAACAAATATAACAAATAAACCTAATTAAAAAAAGTTAAACACACATACATAATTATTTGAATATACATATATATATTTACTTTAAAACAATTAATAAACTATTATTATTCACACACCTATATATATTTATATATATATATTCATATATATATTCACTGAAAAAACCACAGGCTTCAGGGACATTATAGTTAGTTGGACATTTCACTCGTACAAAACCAGAGAAATTCGGCTGTTATAGTTAGTTCAGCTAACTATAACTTGCGCCCCCGCAATGCACTGCTGATGATGTCACATGTCACATATTACATCACTCATGACATGGTCAGTGACATCACTGATGACATCACTGATGACATCTCAAATGACATCACTGATGACATCATCCCCTGACTGTGTGTTTCTGTAAAGTTTAAATATGTTTTATATTTATATAGGCCGAGGTGTATCGAAGAATGAGTGGGTGTATAAGTGTGTGAATGGATGGTTTAGTAGGTGCGTGACTGACTGTATAAGTGAGTGATTAAAAGTGTCTTACTGAATGCATGGGTTAGTGACTGATGCAGACATTCACACAGTTTAGTTTGTCAGTTGGTGTGTAAGCGGTTGCATGGGTTGGTGAGTAGCTAAATGAGGGTCTATCTGGGTTATTGATTGGTTGTCTGAGTATCTGTATGGGTGCCTGAGAGTCTGTGTGGGTGGGTGGGGGGTGTGACTCTGTGCATAGATGTGTGAGTGGGTGAATCAATAGGTGTATGGGTTCAAGAGTGCATTTGTGAAGGACTGTATGGGTGAGTGAGTGTGTGTATGGGTGGGTTGGTGAGTGAATGGATGCCTCAGTGCTACATGTGTGAGTAACTGCATATGTGAAAGGCAGTATATGTGAGTGTTAGAGTATATAAATGACTATATGTGAGAGTGAGTGATTGTGAGAGAGGCTGTATGGATGAGTATGTGCTTGTATTAGGTATTGCATAAGAGTGTAAGTATGTGTTAGTATATGTTTGAATAAGTGAGGTGGAGTGTGTATAACTGTATAGCTGAGTAAATGGGAGTGTGATTGATTCTTTGCATGACTGACTAGGTTTGTGAGTAACTGTATGGATGAGTGGCGGTGTGTGAGTGTCGATAGATAAGTGAGTGCATATGATAGTGCCGTATTGATGGTTGACTGTATGTATGAGTGACTGTCGGGGTGAATGAGTGGATGTGTGTGTAGAATTAGGAATTAGTGAGTGGGTATGTACTAACTGGTATTGGTGTGTCTATGGTTTCTAAAATGGTATTCTGTATTTTAGAGTGGGTGTATCAAAGGTTATATTAGGGTATGAGGAGGTGCATCAGATTATCACATGGATGATGTCATCAGTGATGTTATCAGTGATGTCATTTGAGATGTCATCAGTGATGTCACTGATCATGTCATGAATGATGTAATATGTGACGTCATCAGCAGTGCATTGCGGGGGCGCGAGTTCTAGTTAGCTGAACTAACTATAACAGCTGAATTTCTCTGGTTTTGTACGAGTGAAATGTCCAATTTGAATGTCTAAGGTTTTTTAAATGCTAATTTCTAACTATAACGTCCCTGAAACCTATGGTTTTTTCAGGAAATTTCAAAGGTTTTTTAAATGCTAATTTCTAACTATAACGTCCCTGAAACCTGTCTTTTTTTTTTTTATTTCAAAGGTTTTTTAAATACTAATTTCTAACTATGCCTACAAAGGTAGGACATGTGCAGAAAGAGGAAGAAATCAAAGAAAGAAGCAAGAGGAAATGCAGAGAAAGAAGCAAGAGAAATGCAGAAAGAGGCAACAGAAGTCCAGAAAGACAAAGAAAGGTGTAGAAAGAAGCAAGAGATGTGCACAAAGAACCAACAGAGGAGCAGAAAAAGGCCTTGTTGCAAAGACATCCTGTGCCCCCAACTTTTTGCTGACCGGTACTGGTGGTAACTGACTCTGACTAACAAGGCCTGGAGCCAGTACTATGCTGAAAGACACTTAGAATACAGTGAAAACACCTACATACACTAGGGTAAACTATAGGTTGGGGTACCCCTGTGATTGGCATGACCTTCCCTGTATGGCCTCCCCTGTATGGCCCTAGTACATAATAGAGAAGGGGGATTAAAACTACCTCTAACAAAGAGGTGCAGAAGGAGGCAAGAGAAGTGCAGAAGGAAGCAACACAGGTGCCGAAAGAGGCAAGGGAGGTGCAGAAAAAAGCAATAGCAGTGCAGAAAGAACCAACAGAGGTGCAAAAAGAGGCAAAAGGGGTAGGAGAGATGCAGAAAGAGGCAGGAGGGGTGCAGAAAGAAGGAAGAGAAGTGCAGAAAGAGGCAAGAAAATTGCTGAAAGAAGTAACAGAGGGGTAGAAAGAAGCAAGAGAAGTGCAAGAAGAGGCAAGTAAGGTGCAGATAGAAGGAAGAGCAGTGCAGAAAGAACCAACAGAGGTGTAGAAAGAGGGAAGAGGGGTGGAGAGAGAGGCAAGAGGGGTACAGAAAAAGGTAGGATGGGTGCACAAAGAGGCAAGAGAAGTGCAGAAAAAGCCAAGAAAAGTACAGAAAGAGGCAAAAGAGGTACAGAAAGAGACAACAGGGGTGCAGAAAGAAGCAAGAAAGGTACAGAAAGAAGCATGGAAAGTGCAGAATGAAGCAACAGGGGTGTAGAAAGAGGCAAGAGAATTGCAGAAACAGGCAAGGGAAGTGCATAAAGAGGCAAGAGAATTGCTGAAAGAAGCGCAGAAAGAGGCAAGAGAGGAGCAAAAACAAGCAGGAAAGGTACAGAAAGAGGGAAGACGAGTGCAGAAAGAGACAACAGGGGTGCAGAAAGAAGCAAATGAGGTGCAGAAAGAGGCAACAGACGTGCAGAAAGAGGGAAGAGAGGTGCAGTTGAAAAAAGAGCATGACATTAGTTAAGTTTAGAAATGTGGGCGTAGGATTCACTGCAGTACCAGAAAATAAGCACACATTGAAAGAGCTGAAAACGCATAACGTGGCACTGGGCGAGGCTCGCAGCCGAGGTTTTGTATCTGTGCTCTGACTCAGAGAGAGAGGGAGGTCTGCTAAGCAGTTATTGTGAAAGTAGCCCATTGTGCACATATTTTACATTATTATTGGGCATGTACGCAAATAATAACACGTGGATGTGGTTATTAAATAAAAAGCGAGTGGTCTTTTTTGGTTTACTTTGCCTTGTGTTACATGGCGCCTTGATGCTGCAATAGGACCGCTCCAGTACATGATTGCATGTTGTTGAGCTTGAAATATTCCCCGTGTCGCGCTCTTGATGCAACCTCAAGGTGCGAAAATCACTCATACCACAATTTAAAATTGTGCATTTTTTTGTGATATAATTAGGTCCTAATTTGAGCCGTGGTAAATGTAATAGACATAATGCAGCCGGCAATAGAACAATAAAGTACATGTCCTAGTACATGTCCTAGTGCGTGTACTGAATATGTGCATTTCCACTGAGATTGCAAATTAATGATCACGTCATGTGTGCGTTTGGCTCTTGGCTTCTTGAAGTGATTGGCACCTGCTCTGGTTGTAGTTTGTTCATGTTGATCTTGATTAAATCAGTGAGTTGGTTTGTGTTCATGATACTCAGTCAGGTCTCGCTCTGCATGCGCCGTGAAGCAGGCAAGCGTTTGGTTCTGGAGTGTCACTAGTGCATCAGGAGGGTGAAATGCAGGTGTGCGTGGGTGTAGGGGCTTTTTCCACACACCTCCACAGTAGCTCTGAAAAGTATGAAAAGACATGGAGCCTCCTACTTTCTTAGCTCCACAAAAAGCTGTAGGCCTGGCTAATCGAGTAGTCTCACTAGGCCCTGGAGTGCCTAGACTCCCACCTACTCAGTGCCAGGATTCCCTTGGCTGGTAGGGCACAACAAGTTTGCATGGCATATTGTTACAGACAGTCCCTCTCGTGCCTCACAGGCTCTCTCCTGACACATGGCCACAGTCCCTCTTGGGCTTCCAGAGGCTTTCTCCAGACACAGGTCATAGTTCCTCTTGGTTCTTAGAGGCTCTCTCCTGACAAAGGGCGACAGTCCCTCTGGGGGGTGGGGGGAAAGAGTCTCTCTACAGACAAAGGGCCAGAGGCCCTTTTGGCTCTCAGAGTCTCTCTCCAGACACAGGTCAAGTCCCTCTGGGGCTCCCAGGGGCTCTCTTTAGACACGGCCAGAGTCTCTCACGTGTCTCACAGGCTGTGTCCTGACACAGGGCCGCAGTCCCTCTCGGGCTTCCAGTGGCTCTCTCTAGACACAGGTCACAGTCCTTCTAGTTTCTCCTGACACAGGGCCATGGGCCCTGTTGGGGTCTCAGAGGTTCTTTCCAGACACAGGGCCACAGTCTTTCTCGGGCTCTTAGAGTGTCTCTCCTGACATAGGGCCACAGTCCCTCTCTGGCTATCAGAGACTCTCTTTAGACACAGGGCCACGGTCCCAGTCGGGCTCTCAGATGCCAGGTCTCTCCAGACACAGGGTCACAGCCCCTTTTGGGTTCCCAGAGCCTCTCTGTAGACATAGGGCCACAGTCCCTCTTGGGCTCTGAGAGACTCTCTTCAGACACAGGGCCACATTACCTTTCAGGCTCTCAGAGGCTCTCTTCTGACAGAGGGCCACAGTCCCTCCCTGGCTACCCATCGGCTCTCTTCTGTCCCTTTCGGGGTCTCCGGGGGCCTCTCCTGACACAGGGCAATTGAGTGCTGCTACTTCTCAGCTAAAGAGAGGCAGGTGTGCGTTGGTGCAGCCGCTTGAGGGCTCCATCAATCCAGGGGCGTAACACAGGCCCCGCAGCCCCAGCATTGCGGGGGGGGCCCAAGCTTTAGGGGGCCCCCTTGGCACACAGTACATTCACTGACAGTAGGGTCCGTCTGGGAATAGTTTTAAAGCTACGCTTGCTGCTTTGCCACATAAATTAAATGGTGCTTATGTGCTGCTTATAGGCAGAGTGGAGATGCAGGGGCTCTAAGAAGGGGTGAAAACACTAAGCCTGGACGGTAAATTCCGTTCCACTCGCGGAATTTGGGTCATTTTGCGCTTCGCAGAGAACGCAGAATTGCCCAAAATTCTGCGTTCCGCGGCTTCGCGGACTTTTTTGCTTGTTGCCGTTCTCAAAATGCGTTCGCGAGATATTTGCCCCCGAGCACGGAAACAGCATTCGCGAACAGGAAAAAAGCATCGCGAACAAGCAATTCCGCGTGTTCATGGAGTTTCTGCGTGCTCGTGAAGATTTTTTACCTTTTCGCGCAGCGCGACTACGCAAATTCCGCCCACCCCTAGAAAACACAACAAAGCCTCATTAACAATTAAATGGTCTTTTAAAGACCTGTGAAGTACTCGGTGCGGCTGTGTGTGCGCCCGGGAAGCTGGGTATCCGGAGGCTGGCAGTGTGTTTAAGAAGGAAGGAGGGATTGCCATCTGTCTAAGGAAAGAAGGGGCAGTGGCTGTCGAATGTTTAAGGGACACACAGGGCATAGTCTCCTTTTGAGACTCTAGCGGTCAGTTACTGTGCCAAGCGGTCAGTTACTATGCAAAGGTAGCATGCGGTAGGGACCGCCTGTTGGCAACTGAGGAGTGCGGTTGAATAAAAGCCAGAGGGACTGACATTGCTGATCCCTGGACCCTCCCTCAGGAGGTAACTCAGAGTCACAGGAAAAGGATGTGAACTGTGGGCCTAGGAGAGAGAAGCAGCAGTGAGGAATAAAGTGAGACAAAAGGCAGGAAGCCGCAATATTTTGAATAAAGAAGGGTGGGTGAGGGAAGGGAAGACGAAGCAAGCTGAATGAAGAGGAAATGTGCTTAAGACTAGGCAAGCTGGAGCAGGCAGTAGCACCTCAACGGCAAGGCCAGCTGAGTATGTTAGAAACGTAGAGGGCGGAGCTGAAAAAAGAGGGCAGGAAGGGGTGCTGACAGAACTACCACAGCAAGGCTGGCAGCTGCAAAGATGCAGTCTGTCAGAGGTCACTGGGCAAGAGGCCTGGAGGATTAAAGGCCTTGAAAGCCATCTCTTCAAGAGACCAGGGGCAGTGTGTGTGTCTTCCAGCCTTTGGGCAATAGCAGCAGCTTTGTGAGTGCTGTGCCCCAGACCAGCTAGGGTGCTGAAAGCCATCTCTTCAAGAGACCAGGGGCAGTGTGTGTGTCTTCCAGCCTTTGGGCAATAGCAGCAGTTTTGTGAGTGCTGTGCCCCAGACCAGCTAGGGTGCTAGCACAGCTATGCCAAAATAGAGCCTTGGACTGGGAAGCAGGGCCTTCTAGGCTGTAGGATTATGATTTGTGAAGCCAAACCTGGCACTTGCTGTTTTAGCATATTTATCTCCTTTATTCTGGGTACTGCAGTTTTTGGGAACAAGAATAGAAAATGTGATCCGTATATGCAGGTAGAAACAGTAGATACAGAGATAGTTGGATGGCCGCTTATGGTGAACTTTGTCTGCAGAAGGATTTAGAAACATGAAATGAACGTTTATAGTTACTTGTTAATCCTGGGGGAAATTAAATAAGGACTCCTTCCTTGTGTTGAAAATGTATTGTATCACTGTTTATGCACATTTCTGTTTACCCCACATGCGATGTTCTCAAAGCTGCAGTTATTTTACTAACACTGTTCTCAAAGCTGCTTCCCAGAGAGAGTTTACGGTTGAGTCAAATGCAAAACACAGTGCATCTTGTTTTAAGGACCCATACATTGAACCTTAAATGCTGTTTGAATGAGACATGTGAAACATAAATATGAATTGAATAGAGTTACTTTTGATGTCTTGCCTTAATATAAAGTATTTGTCCTAAAGCACAACTTTTAAAAGTAGCGTGTACACGGAGGCCTGTTTGTTTTGCATGTAACCCTGACTTTAGATACACGAAGTATCTTACCCTAGGAGGTAGAAGAAACAGTGTTAATAAAATAGTGTTCCTGGTGTCCGTTAGATAAGCTATACACACAGTAAAACATAGGCAAAAAAAAATAATGTAACAGTAATTCGGCGAAGGGAGGGGGAGGAAGGAGACACAGCGGGGAGACGGGGAGAACTGTGCCCAATGTCCGGCTGGGTAGGTGACGGCCGAGGGGGAAAACCAGGGCAGATCTACTCTATAGCTGTCTAGCAGCTCCACCGGGCATCAGCCATGTTGCTCAGGTCTCAGCGGTCAGGGATAACAAGAAAAACTGTTTTTCATGGTTACATTAGTTACAGTTACATAGTCAAGCACAAAGCAACATGTCCCCAATAGAGGAATAGAGGAATGGAGGAGGGTATGGAAACAGGAGTCTGGGAAGCATAATTACATCAATTACAGACTTCACGTAAAGACATAGGAGAAAACAGAAACATGAGATGCGGGCGAGGGAAGGGAACACAACTGGGCGACGAGGAAACAAATGTCAGATGTCTGGCTGGGTAGGTGACGGCCGAGGGGGTGAACCAGAGTCAAACTCCTCTATAGCTGCATAGGACAGCTCCACCGGGCATCAACCAAGGTTGCTCGGGCTCCGCTGTAAGTACAAAGCAGCTATGGTATCCGCCCAGGGGGCATCTTCAAAGATCCATCGAAAGGCACCGGTCCTGGTGTTACTGGGAAGTGCCGTCCTCTACGTTCTCCAGCTCGCTCCCTGGACAATAGTGGTGAGAAAAGAGGTGGAAGGAACAGGTTTGGCCTGCTTGTTGTTTGGTTTAGGCTCTTTGTCTGCCATGGTTTTTGCAGGAGGAAGGCTACTAAGGCGGCGCTGAGTAGATGCCAGTTTTGGAGAGAGTAAATGCTAGGAATATACACCACATCGCCTAAAGTCTGATGGCCCGTCTGAAGTAGGGCTGAGATTGGAAAAGTTCCAGTGTAAAGTTATTGCGCAGCACCTAGTACAAAGCAGTAGAAAGTAGATATTTGTGCTAGATTGTTGTGGCTACCAGGTGGAACGGGTAGAGAATCGGCAGGATCCAGCAAGCCAAACAAGCATGGACGAGTAGGTCTGATTGGGACAGGAGCCCAGACCACATCGCCTCGTGTGTGGACATCATTATTGGGTGAGGCAGAGCCCTCCAGTCTTCCGAGTTTGGACCGTAAACATTTTCTTGTCTCCACTTTCCAATAAAGATAAAAGATCAAACAGCGGATATTTTTACAGTGATTTTCTGCTAATAGCATGTTGATCATCATGTATTTGAGAGTGATTTTAAAAGAGATAAGTGAACAAACTGCAATGTTTCAAATTACAAATATGTTCACAGTGGTCAAGTTGCCCTGGGCTTTGTCTAGCCTTTCCTAGAATGTTAACCTTTGCGTTTTGGCAAGCAATGTAAGTATGGGCTCAAAAATCCCAACACATTCGATGCTTCTGGCTAAAAAGCAAGGGCTGGCTGAAGGTGCCAAACATGACATGGTGCCAATTGCCAACTGTGTATGATAATGTGAAAAAAGAAAGACAAGCGTCATCATCAATTGTTCTCAAATGTTTGCACACCATCTATAGTTTTTCACACTTTTTGCCCTCTTTGCTTTATAGTGTATCATTAGATTCACACATGGAATTTAATATCAGAAAAGTTAACACAGAACATTGTTTTTAAGACTGTTGTTTTAAAATGGCCCTGTATCCTGCGACCCCACAAATAAATATTTGGCATGCTTTGTTTTGCAATGTATATATTATATGGTATTTGGAAAAACGCTACTAAATATCAGTTTTGTCTATATGTGTTACATGTTTTGCCTTCAAATCCCCACTGCAGTTATTCAGCTTGCTTGCAGTATTTAACATTTTATGTGACAAAAATATGGTTATCATTTGAGGATCAGATCACATGTTTTTTTTTTTATCCACACATGCCCTTGTGAGGGAAGCACTAACAAGTGGTTTAACACCATACATAATTACCACTGTGTAGGTTCGGCCCCACCTTCCATTAAAACAACATTTTGTGATTTGCATATAACCTTTCACCCCGTGGACAGATCTGCACAGAATTCAACAGTATACTACATATATAAGCATAAACATAAAGAACATTAAAAACAAGACACCATACAATTTATAGGTTTAGCAACCCCTTTTCATTTCTCTTCATTAAACAACTGGATAGGTCACAATTCCTTATTCCAAACACATGATGTGAGTAGAGAATTAAATTCTTAACATTCATAAGAGCTTCGTTGGTATCTCTTGATGATTTTTTTTTTTTACAGGTAACCTTTAAGGGTTAAAGGGATCTTTAACGTGCTGGATTATTATAAAGTACTGGAATATTAGGGAGAAATATATATTTGATTGGGCATGCTTATATCCTATTTTGGATGAGGTATATTAATGAACAATACAGTTAATACAAGGCTCACAACTCCATTTTGAGACGGGGCTTCCATATCTCTCCAAGAGGTTGCACATATAAGTTGTATGGTGTTTTGTTTAATAGTCCGCATAATTATGTGTATATATGTATTGTCATTTTTATTGACGGTATTACATTTCGTATTCTTTATGTGTTATGCTAGTTTGTCTTTTGCACATTAGTCTGATTTTATTATCTTTGGGGCATATCAGCAACAACCGGTGATAATTATCGCTAAGCGCACTTAGCCCTAGGATAATTATCGCCGGCTAGCGTGGATTTTTATCGCTGAGATAGCGTGCTATTAGCAACGCTTATCTCAAAAGCGATAAAAATCCTAGCGCTAACTGCCAAACGTGAGATTATCGCTGGAAACCCAGCGATAATCCCACGAAGTTTGGCGATAGCTTGCTGATGGGGCCTTACATACTTAGCCATGATATCCACCTTCCATAGGATATCATGGCTAAGTCAGTTTCAAAGCAGGCATAAGGAAAGTAGCGATAACAGAGGTTATCGCTACTTTTCTTGTCGCTATGCTGCTTTGCGTGAGGCTTGATAATAGGAGAAATGTCGCTTAGCGACATTTCTCCTGTTATCCTGGGGAGGAACGCCCACTTTGCATCTAATTAGAGATGCAAAGATGGGCATTAGGAATTCAGGCGCTAAGGCAAGGTTTCACGCGATAGCGTGACCTTGCTAATATAGCGATAAAATTATCGCCGCTTTACAGACAAAAACGGACGCAAAATCGGCGATAATTTTATATCACCGCCTTGTAGATATGCCCCTATGTAGTTTTATTCGATCTAAGCGGAGCTTTGTTATTTGCCTCAAAATATAGGCACAGTATGTTAACTACTCGCTCGGAAAATCAGATTCCAGGTTAAAACTGAATTTGTAAACTTCCGAAGGACTGTTTGAAACAGTCAGATTTTACCTACAATAATCATCTAGGATGACCTTCACCCGATTCCATGTATAGGTATGCAGTACAAGTTGCACTTTTCTGTCAATTGAATACAGAAATAAAACAAGTATACGTTTTGCCTGCTTTAACAAGGTTCTTTCATGGGTGCAGTTTTATGTCCAGCAAGTTAATTTAACAAGGAACGAGATGAACATCAGTTCAGCCTGCACTGTGACAGACCACCCAGGAGCGGTTTACACTATTCCGTGGCGTACTCGTTAATACACAGTCCAATGAAACTCACGTAGATGCTTATGGGCGTTTCCAGCTATGGGTGGGCTACTATTGAAAAATTCTGGGGCATATTAGCAAAACCAGCGATAAAATTATCGCTGTTTTAGCGGCAGGAAATGGTGATAATGGAATTGCTAATATGCGTTATAGAATTCCAATAGAAGCCCAGGTTGTATGTGCAGGACATCTAACCTGGGCTTCTAATGGAATTCTATAACGCATATTAGCAAGCCCATTATCGCCGTTTTAGCGGCGGTTTCCTGCCGCTATCATGGCGATAATTTTAGCGCCGGTCTTGCTAATATGCCCCTCTGGTCCTTAATCTCCCTACACAGACAGACAAATGACTGGAAAAAATCCTAACCCATGTTACGAGGACATGACAGCTCGTAACAAACATAGAACAATGCAAGCTCATTTTGTGCATAGAACACAATTCCCCTTTCTCCACATCCCACCCACCCCCACAGGCCGACCTTGCATTTGTCAGCAGTGATCTAGCAGGTAAACCCTCCTTCTCAAAAGTGACTTGCCTCAAAATGATTTTTTTAACCAACCTGTCCAGGCCGAGAATTAGAGCAGTAAATTGACTGGGTCAGAGCATTACTTGAGCACTCATTTTTTTTGCCAGATCCTATATGGCCACCTAGAGAGAGACTAGATGTGATCCCTTCTGCCAAGACACCAACTTCAGTTTCAGAGATTGAAAGCTGGCCAATCCACGCAGTATAACAGGAAACTACAATACACGATCAGAAAACAGAGAAGACTGAAAGTAGTCTTGAGACCTAAACATTTAAAAGACATTGCAAAATATAAAATGTATGTATGTATTCATTTTTGCAGCTTTATATAGCGTGAACACGGTCCCTGGACCGCACTCCCGATCTCCCCCCACACTGGCTCAGCAGGGTCCTTAAGGGTCACCAGAGTTGTTCTCTGTGCTGATTGTGCTAGCGATTGGCTTCCCCGGCCTAGATAGCTCACCCCGTCCTGATTCCTTACCCATCCTCTGTAGTTCTTTCGCCGTGTTAGGGCGCTCAAGACGTGTGTACTTCTGCCTTAGGATCTCCGCTCCGGTTGCCGCAGCACTGCGACCTCAGGAAGACTCGTAAGGCCTCACCTGCATCCCGATTGATTCATCTACAGGGAGGCACCCGTCCTCGACGTGGGGCTCAGTAACCTCAGGGCCGCTTGTCTCCAATTGCGGGCCTCCTATATCAGCCCACCATGTTGGGAGCACTCTGTTTGGGCCGCCGCTCGCGACTGAAAAAAACAAAGGTTTCAGGGGCGTTATAGTTAGGAATTGGCATTTAAAAAACCTTAGAAATTCACTGAAAAAAACATAGGTTTCAGGGGCGTTATAGTTAGCTGGACATTTCCCTCGTACAAAACCCTAGAAATTCCCCTGTTATAGTTAGTTCAGCTAACTATAACTTACGCCCCCGCAATGCACTGCTGATGACGTCACATATGACATCACTCATGACATGGTCAGTGACATCACTGATGACATCACTGATGACATCTCAAATTACATCACTGATGACATCACTGATGACATCATCCACTGAATGTGTGTTTTTATGAAAATTAAATATGTTTAATATATATAGGGAAAGGCCTGTTGAAGAATGAATGGGTGTACAAGTGTGTGAATGGATGATATTCTAGGTGCGTAACTGACTCTATAAGTGAGTCATTAAATGTATCTTACTGCAGACTAGTGACTAAACTGTGTGAATGTCTGTATGTGTCTGTGTGTTGGTGTATAAGTGGCTGCATGGTTTTGTGACTAGCTATATGAGTGTCTATATGGGTTATTGATTGGTTGTCTTTGTATCTGTATGGGTGCCTGAGTGTTTGTGTGGGTAGGGAGTGTGTGACTCTGTGCATAGATGTGTGAGTGGATGATTCTATGGGTGCATGGTTTTAAGAGTGCAACTGTGATGGACTGTATGGTTGGGTGAGTGTATGTATGAGTGTGTTAGTGATTGAATGTATATCTCAGTTGTAAATGTGTCAGTAACTACATATGTCAAACGCAGTGTATATGTGTGTAAGAGTATATAACTATCTTTATGTGAGAGTGTGATTGCGGGAGTGGCTGTATGGATGAGTGTGTGCTTGTATCAGTAATTGTATAAGAGCGTCAGAATTTGTTAGTATTTTTATGAGTAAGTGAACTTGAGTGTGTTTAACTGTATAGGTGAGTAAATTGGACTGTGATTAATTATTTGCATGACTGACTAGGTGTGTCAGTACCTCAATGGATGATTGGCGGTATGTGAGTGTCTATATAGGTGTATAAATGCATATAATAGTCCTGTACGGAGTGACTGTAAGTATGAGTGACTGTACAAGTGAGTGAGTGGAGATGTATGTAGACCTAAGAGTCAATGAGTGGGTATGTAGTTATTGGTATTGGAGTATCTATGGTTTTCAAAATGGCAGTCTGAAATTTTGAGCCGGTGTATCAAAGGTTATATTAGGGTGTGAGAAGATGCACTAATTTATCACATGGATGACATCATTAGTGATGTCATCAGTGATGTCATTTGAGATGTCATCAGTGATGTCATCAGTGATGTCACTGACCATGTCATGAGTGATGTAATATGTGACATCATCAGCAGTGCATTGCGGGGGCGCGAGTTATAGTTAGCTGAATTAACTATAACAGGGGAATTTCTAGGGTTTTGTACGAGGGAAATGTCCAGCTAACTATAAAGCCCCTGAAACCTATGGTTTTTTCAGTGAATTTCTAAGGTTTTTGAAATGCCAATTCCTAACTATAACGCCCCTGAAACCTTTGGTTTTTTCAGTGAATTTCAAAGGTTTTTTAAATGCCAATTCCTAACTATAACGTGCATAAAACCTATGGTTTTTTCAGTGAATTTCAAAGGTTTTTTAAATGCTAATTCCTATCTATAACTTATCTCTAAAGATATCATGTTTAATGATTTTCATTGGATTTCTATATTTTTCAAATTCAGTGTGTCAATTTCATTAATGATGTTTTTTTGAAATTCTTTTTTATCACCATTTTTTAAACTTATTTTTCAATTAATTCTTTTAAAAATTAAAAAATATTATTTGTTTTTATTGGGTTTTTCAAACATATTTTTTTATATTTTTAAAAATATTTTTTTAACTATATGTTCAAAACTTTATTTTATATATTTTTTACCCCATGTTTTTGGATCCGCTCACCCTATGCGCACCGTTCTCGATCCCTACACGTTAGCATCCGCGCATGGTATGCGTTGGGTGCGTGTTTAGTGCACGATCGCAATGCGACCGGTACGCGACTCCCAGCCTATACGCGACACGTTCGATGTACGTAATGCGACGTTTACGCGCTTCCGCGATGTGTCATCTGCGTCTATGACGCGGTAGGTGCGCGGATCCTGCGAAATATTTAACATTTAAAAAAACATATATATGTATTTCATGTGAATATTAATTGAAGACAAACTAAACTAGTCTTAAAAGTAATATATTTTTACATCTAATCCTATATTTTTTTTTTATTCAATTTCGCGGATGCGCGCTAGGTGCGTAATGTGTAAGCGCAGGGTGCGCGGATCCCATGTGACCTGCAAAACAAGAGATTTGATTGGTTCATTACACTTCCTATTCTAACTATAGAAAGACCCCACCCAATTCAATCATTCTTCTTTCACCTTCTTTGGAAGGGCATCTCTTTGCAGAGAAGAAGATTTTTGGGACTAAGATTTCACTTAGCTCTAACTTTTTTCAACCAAAAATGGCTTCAGGGCAGCAGACATCACCTGCATCTCCTCATACATCTGAGGATGAATTTCTGGAGGAGACACCACGCACACCACATTTTTCATCTGTGGTGTGGACATTTTTTACTTTTCCCGAGGGGCAAACGAAGACCAATGCCACCTTGGTCACGTGCAAGATTTGCAAAAGAGTGCTATCTCGAGGGGATCCTAACAAGAAATACTCTTGCGGGACGGCTAGCATGATGAAGCACCTGAGGACCCTTCATCCTAACAATCTTGCACGAGAAGAATGCCGACAGATGAGAGACACTCCTGCTCCTGCGCCTTCCACCTCATCGCAGCCGAGCACTTCAAGAGTGCATCCATCAGCCCAAAATTTGTACATCCGTCCTCAATTTCAATTTTTAAAAGTGCTCTGCACTAAGTGCAATGCGACTTTGTGCTACGGTGAGCAGTCGATCGATCTGATCTGCCGCCGCCAAGAAAGTCACAATTGCTAGTTTTTTTTTTTTGGTTTTTTTTGTTCCCTGAAGTTTATTGTTTGGTTCCTCCTGTTTTTTTTTTTGTTTTTTGTTTTTTGCAGAAAAACCAAAAAAAATTAAAAATTGTTCAGAAAACCCCCCAAAAAACATAAAAGAAGAAAGAAGAAAAAAAAAAGTTCTTCTAAGAACTAACTTTCCTGTTTTAAAAAAAGAGCTACATTTCTTTGTTAGTGTGTGAAAGTTTAGATGAATGTATGTGTAGTACGTAATTGACTGAATGAATGCATTAGTAGCGTATGGTGAATGTATAAGTGCAGAACTGTGAGGAAGTGCTGCAGCATCACACAGTAACCTCTTTAACTGCAGTGTGCTGTAGTACTTCCGAAGCACAGGGATGCAACATATGTACATAAATATGTTGCAAATCTATGCTTCTCTCTGCACAGCTGCTTAAACTGCAGCCATGTGGTGACACAGGCACCCTTGCACCATAGTGGAAGGATATCTGTGTCATGTGCTGTTTTTCTGCAGGAAAACACACCTTCCTGCACAAAAACAATGATAAAATGCATTTTTCTCCTTCAATGTATGCTGAACATTTCAGCATGCATTGAAGATATAAAAATATGGAGAAATGAAAATAATTCTCCTTGTTGTGCTTTCCTACAGCAATTTTAGAATGGTGCAGCATTCACACACATATCGAGATTTATGATTTCTGATAAATCTAGACATGTGTCTTGTTCTATGAGTATTCAGTACAATCATGCACAACAACACTTATAGAACACCCTTTCAACGCAAAGTGGTTTGCATAATGAGGTTGTATTTACATGGAGTATAAAAAGTGCACAGAGTGCCTTTTCCTCTCTTTGTAAATATGAAAGAGTGTCTTGCGCAATAACTATGTTACAAAAAGTGACATATTTCCGGTTTTAAAATTCCTTGCGAATGATAGAAGGTAAGCACAGAGTTTTGTCTGCAAAGATGTTCAAAGAAGAATGATTGAAATGATTGCGGTAATTCAATAGGTACAAAGGGAAATATTATGAACCCCTTGCAGGTCACATGATATCTGATTATGGTCAGATTTCAAAACTACATAGGTATAAACAGAGTGTTTTTACAAACGTGTTTCAACTTTGTAGCTTCTTGCAGTCCTCCTCATTCTGCATATTGAGACTTAGTTAAACTTACCTTCACAATAATAGGAATAAAAAATGGTATACATTTTTTTCAGATTTTCATTGCAATCTAAATTCATATAAATTGCTTATTTTAAAATTTGGATCTGTGAAAGAAAAGAAAAAAAAAATTATAACGTAATAATAAATTTTTTACAACACCGCATCATAATTTCCACAAAGTAATTTGTTTGCCTTTTTTTGCTGTTCCCAGAATATATTGAATTTCACTAGAAATAGTGATTTCAATCGTACTCATCACTTAACAGTGGGCAAAAAAAAACAATCAGAAAGATTGTTAAAAAGAAACCAACATGCTATTCTCAGTAAAATACCACAAGATACAAATCACACATATATAAAATGCTTCTGGCTAACAAAATTTTATAAGTTTCACTTACAAAAACTGTAAATGTTGTCGCTTTAAAATATTCACCGAATCTAAGGATGAATTTTTGGAGGTGGCACCACGCCCAAAACGTTTTTCTTCAGTGGGGTGGAAATTTTTTACTTTTCCCAAGTGGCAAACAAAGACCAATGCCACCTTGGTCACGTGCAAGATTTGCAAAAGAGTGCTGTCGCGAGGGGATCCTAACACGAAATACTCGTGTGGCACGGCAATTATGATGAAGTACGTAAGGACCCTTCATCCGAGCAATCTTGCACGAGAAGAGTGCAAACGGATGAGAAACACTCCTGCTCCTGCGCCTTTCTGTGTTTCTTTTCTTTTTCTTTTTTTTCTGGCATGATTTCTCTATTTTAACGTTGAAAAACAGTATCTGTAAAAAAGAATCACAAATAAATGTATATTAATAACTTTCAAATGTATACTATTCCATTACTGTACAAACACATGTTATATAAAAACTGACTAAGAAACTATAGCCCTGAACCACAAGTGTGACGATGGTTAAAACACTACATGCATAGTGCATACTACTTTGAAGCAGTTCATGCCGTTAAAGCCTACCTCACTAAAAGACTACATGCTAACTGACTGAATGATTACAGTACTATAAGGAGACACACTGGGTGAGTAACAGGGTGTTTGCTAGAAGTGTATGAATACTGACTGGAGAATTGAAGGTGTGAAAGACAACTGTGTAGGTGGGTAAGAGGACTGCATACATAGTGGATAGGCGTTTGAAGCAGTCCATGTGCTAAGGCCTGGCTCACTGCATGAGTACTTGGGTACTGACTGAATGATTAGAGTACAGCAAGGAGAGTGCCTGGGTGAATTAATAAGTGGTTGGCTTTTGGCACAGTGAATGGATTAGTACTTGGTACTGAATGGGTCACTAGAGGAGTGCAAAGGGAGTGACAAGATGTTTACTGGACTGTATGGATACTGACTAGGGAATTCAAGGTGTGAAAGACAAGTGTATAGTATGTTAGAAGACTGCATGCATACTGCATAGACATTTGAAGCAGTCTGTGTGGTAATGTATGGTTCACAACATGAGTACTTGGAAACTGACTAAATCATCAGACTACTGCTAGGACAGTGTCTGGGTAAACCTTTTACATTTTCAGTTCTGGCGCAGTGAAGAGAATAGTACATGGTACTGCACTTTAGTGTCAAACCCTGACTCATTTTATCAATGCATAAGCAAAGACTAGCTTCTAATGCTACTAAAACTTGACAACATGACCGGTTTTAAAACAGTTATCTCTCAGCAAATACATGATATTACCAAATGCTTCTCTCACAATCCTTACCCAAATGAACACAGACTCACAGTGTGATTTTAGACAAGCAACACTATCCTAGGAGTTTACCAAAACTCATTCCCTAGTCTAGAAGAGGTAAGGGTACTGCACACAATCTACATATTTAAGTACTGCACTTTAGTGTCAAAGCATGACTCATTTTATCAATGCAAAAGCAAAGACTGGCTTCTAATGCTATTAAAACTTGACAACATGACAGGTTTTAAAACAGTGATCTGTCAGCAAATACACGATGTTATCAAATGCTTCTCTCACAGTGGTCCCCAAATGCACACAGACTCACAGTGTGATTCTAGACAACAACCACTATCCCTAGGAGTTTCTCAAAACTCATTCACTACTGTGGAAGTGGTAAGGGAACTGCACACAATCTACATATTTCAGGACTGCACTTTTGTGTCAAACCCTAAATCATTTAATCAACGCATAAGCAAAGACTGGCTTCTAATGCTACTAAAACTTGACAACATGACAGGTTTTAAAAGAGTTATCTGTCAGCAAATACACAATGTTACCAAATGCTTCTCTCACAGTGGTTCCCAATTGCACACAGACTCACAGTGTGATTCTAGACAAGAACCACTATGCCTAGGAGTTTACCAAAACTCATTCACTATAGTGGAAGTGGTAAGGGAACTGCACACAATCTACATATTTCAGGACTGAACTTTTGTGTCAAACCTAACTCATTTAATCAAACCATAAGCAAAAACTGCCTTCTAATGCTACTAAAACTTGACAACAAGACAGGTTTTAAAACAGTTATCTCTCAGCAAATACAGAATGTTATCAAATGCTTCTCTCACAGTGGTTCCCAAATGCACACAGAATCACAGTGTGATTCTAGACAAGCAACACTATCCCTAGCAGCTTACCAAAACTCATTCACTACTGTGCAAGGGGTAAGGAGACTACACACAATCTACATAATAAAGTACAGCACATTAGTGTCAAAGCATGACTCATTTTATCAATGCAAAAGCAAAGACTGGCTTCTAATGCTATTAAACTTGACAACATGACAGGTTTTAAAACAGTTATCTGTCAGCAAATACACGATGTTACCAAATGCTTCTCTCACAGTGGTTCCCAAATGCACACAGACTCGCAGTGTGATTCTAGACAACAACCACTATCCCTAGGAGTTTACCAAAACGCATTCACTACAGTGGAAGTGGTAAGGGAACTGCACACAATCTACATATTTCAGAACTGCACTTTTGTGTCAAAGCCTGACTCATTTAATCAAAGCATAAGCAAAAACTGCCTTCTAATGCTACTAAAACTTGACAACAAGACAGGTTTTAAAACAGTTATCTGTCAGCAAATACACGGTGTTAACAAATGCTTCTCTCACAGTGGTTCCCAAATGCACACAGACTCACAGTGTGATTCTAGACAAGCAACACTATCCCTAGCAGCTTACCAAAACTCATTCACTACTGTGCAAGGGGTAAGGAGACTACACACAATCTACATATTAAAGTACAGCAATTAGTGTCAAAGCATGACTCATGTTATCAATGCATAAGCAAAGACTGGCTTCTAATGCTACTAAAACTTGCCAACATGACAGGTTTTAAAACAGTTATCTGTCAGCAAATACATGATGTTACCAAATGCTTCTCTCACAGTGGTTCCCAAATGCACACAGACTCACTGTGTGATTCTAGACAAACAACACTATCCCTTGCACTATACCAGAACACATTTCTTCATCGAGAAGGAGTACTACATTTTAGTGTAGAAACATAACTCATTTCACAAATTCATAAACAATGACTGTTTTCTAATTCTACCAAAATATAAATACAGCACAGTTATCTGTCTGCAAACACATTAAAAACACAAATGCTTATCACAGAATGGTTTCTACATGCACACACACTGTCAACAAGATTGTAGAGAAAAAAGTACTCCCTACACTTTAGCAGGAGAAATACATTAGTCTGATCAAAATCAAAATAGTCTACATACATCCCCTCACAATTAAATAACTCATCTTTCAAGTTGTTTTGTAGATTAAGAAGTATATCAGTCACACACCAGATATCAGTCACACACCAGATTTTCTTATACAGAATCTCTGCACTGTACACTTGTCAGCAGAACCAAAGAATGGCAAAGTTTCCCTCTCATTTCCCACACATATACATGTAAACATCAAATCACATTCCTTCCCACATAAATTCAAAAGCAAACACACATTTCTATTGGTTAAACATTTCAACCCTTTCCAAATGACATACATTTGAACCCTTCCCCCAATCTGCCTTCTGCCCATTACCATAGAAACAGGTCATGGAACACTGTACTGAGCACACAGGTCACAAGTTCAGCACACAATGTTGCTAATCAAAACAGCAAGTGTGCTTGACTTTTCAACATATCAGCTTATCATATATAATGTTCCTTTCAATCACTTTTTGTTAACCAATCAGAATAATGCGTTTAAAAAACAGAAACATGCACCCTAGTTTTCAGTGTAGAAGGTTGTCAAACAACCAATGATTTCTTGTCTTTTTTCAAAACTGCATCTTAGCCATCATTTTAGAAACATCTTACTTTCCAAACTGCCATTTCATTTACAGAGACCATCTGAGTGCATCCAGACCTCCATTCAAGATGCTTAGAGTGTGGATTGTGGGAAACAGCTATATTTTCTGGAGCCAAAGGTATGCAGAAAACAAAGGCATTCACAAAGACCTAGGTTTGCCAAATGTAGACATTAAATGGATTGGACAGAGAGGGTTAAAGTGGCACCAATTGATGCCATTGGTGAAATCCTTCATGCATATCCAACACCCTGACCTCATAATAGTGCACTGTGGTGGCAATGACCTAGACACTTTGACTGGGGTAGGTCTGGAAATCTTTATGAAGGACACCTTTGCAGAACTGATTTCACTTTTCCCCAAAACTGCCTTTGTGTATTCTAACATATGCCAAAGGCAGAAATGGAACTGGTCCGATCATTTTTGTCCACAAATTGAGAAAGCTAGGAAACATGTGAATAAATCTGTTTCTTCTTTTCTCCGAGACTATAGAATGGGGTCCATTTACAATAACAATCTGCGCTTTCATATGCAAGAGATGTATAGGAGAGATGGAGTACACTTTACTGATGAAGGAAACAGAGTCTTCCTCAACAGCTTTAGACTCTGTATAGGTACTTACTTATAAGTACCAAAAACTCTCAATGAACACAACGGCTCTTTTTAGAGCCACTCAAGAACAAAACACTTAAGCTTGATCTTTATCTCCCAAAAATTTCAATTTTTTTTTCCTTGGATCCGCGCACCCAACGCGAGAGAATCCGTTCACCCAACGCGTTAGGATGCGCGCACCCTGCGCTCATTTCGCCGTTTCTTTTTTTTTTTTAAAGGGGGCCCCAGGGGATCCTTCTGGGACCCCCAAAGCACCTCTAGAGGGTCAGAATATTTCCACTCTGCCCCCTTTATATGGTTTACACACTTATTCCCCTTGCTTCTTTAGCCTCGCTTCTACCGAGGCAGAAAATGGCCGCCAACAGTTCCTGCTTTGGAATGTAGACAGACACACGACAGTCAATTAGCATTCAGCACGCGATCGGGAGGGTGCGCGCTCGGTTCAGGGAGGGTCCGCTTACGGTGCGGGTAGGGTGCGCGGATCCTCCCCGGCCATAGATATCACAAACTTTTTTACCCTAATTTTCTCAGGAACTACTGAACAGATTCACACCATTTATGCAAAAGGCACGAGTCTGAACGGAGGACTACCTCTTTGCCAAATTTGGTGTCATTCCGTTCAGCGGTTCAGGCTGTAGCTGCGACAACAGATCCTGTGGGAAATTGCATGGGGAAAATGCGTTTTGGGACCCCCCCTTTTTTCTCGGCCCCCGCTTGACGAATCACCACAGAACTTTCAGGTAAATATTTAATTACCGGTACTATTTTTTATGCGGTAAAGTCTTAGTGAGAATAACTCAGTAAAAATAAGAGGCAGAATCCGTGGTATTAGAGGGTTTAAAAGGCTTTATTCCTATACAAAGGAATACAATTCGAATTGTAGGCTTTCTATTCCATCACCACGAAAGTTCAGGAAGGAAGGGCATACATTATTGACAGATAAGCAGTTTTATAGAAAATGCATTACAGTGAAACAGATGCAAGAGGCGTAACAGCTGATAATACAGATAAACTGTGCATACGTAACTAATAGAGGCGTATACATGGGTGTAACTAAAATACGTCATTAAACATGATGTCACAAATGGGTGGATCCATAAAAGAATCCTGCAATGTCAGCAGAAATATTTGGCAGAGATGCGCGTGCAGCCGCATGACGTGTGATTGACGTGCAACTAGAGGGTGAAGGGGACTTGACATTTAGCTCTACATGTGGAGACAGAAGTCTGGGGGTCATGTCAACCTAATCCCAAATCATATCTAATATCCTATGTTTAAAGAACTGTGTTATCCAAAAGGAAAGGTCTCTTAGGATAGAATCTATTCTATACTGACTGTTAGTGCGTGTACAAGCGTCTAAGTGTCTACATGAGATGCGAGGGGGTAGGAATATTCCATGGTAACAGGGCTATGAATTACTTGCATGAGGGCAGCGAGGCCTGGCCCCTTTGCACGGTAGCTGAAGGAATGTTTACCTAAACTGCTAGACAGGAATGCATCGGATGAGGAACGGAGTAGATAATCTTGAAGGTGAAATACAGTTTTTGGCAGGCAATATGCTGGATCAGGCACCGTTAGCCGCGCAGGGAGTAGGACAAAGTTCATGGACACAGATGCAGGCTCAGACTGGAGCTTTTCAGAAGCAGAAGACAGAAAAAGGCTTGATGGCAGAATTCAGGGCCTACTCGCCTGAATCTGTAAAATGTGGAAAGTGAACCACATAAAGTCGGTGGCCTTTCATACTTAGGAATGGAATATCTGACCCATTCATGGCGGATCTGAAAGAGGACATGTTGACGGTGGACGCACATGTATTTGCGTCTTCAAAACTGGAACTGGAGGGAACATACATGTACTTATAGCATGCACATGGAGCCGTTGGGGTCTACGATAGGGGACATAACTGATCACAAAATTCATATTTCCTCATTCCCTCCTTGTCCCCTACGGACCCTCAGGAGATATCGATCTTCATCAATCCATCGATCTGTTCATATAGCATCATTTGTTCTTCTTTCTTCTTCCGGGATCTTGAACGAAAACTTGGATGTGGGATACACGATGTGGCACACAGACCACAAATCGCTGGCCCACATTGTAGACATAAACAGCAACTGAATAGTATGAGGAAGCCAATACCTAGGAAGGATAGGATTCTCCATCCCCAGGCTGACAACACGCCCCAGAACCAACCGGACCAAGTCCAGGTGCCTGGACTCTGGTGTATCTGGCTTATAATCTTATGAAGGCGGGTTATGGCTTTATATACTGACGGCGAATTTTCTGGTATGAAAATGCAGCAACTTGATCCGATGACCCTACAAGCTCCGCCCCTATCGGCCAGGATGACGTCAAGGACAAGACGATTTTGAAGCACAACAATCCGCATAGCAGACTGCTCTTCTGTTAAATTGCCTAAGGCGGAGATAGTCTCGTTCACTACTGCTTCAAGGGTTCTGGTTAATCTACGTATCAGTTTACTATTAGTGACTGTACCTATATAGGGAAAGAATCCTTTATTGAAATCTGTGTATTTTTCCCATGCTGTTTCAGTGTAATCGACAATCGGGAGATCTCTCTGTTGTCTATTGTGTACTAAATGGGTATTTCTATGATAATCAGGAGGAGCTAGAAAAACAGGTGGCAGAAGGAATGCTATGTAACAGGTACCATCCCAATCTAAAGGTAGACATATATATGCGGTCTGGCCACATATGAAGTAAGAATGATGGGAAGCTCTAAATGTAGACTTGCCTTGATCACTGAATTTTATTACAGTGTTGCATTTACTATGGCCCATGTGTATGGAACCATTCTTTCTTACACATAATTCCCCTTTTACTGGGAATACTGACATGGCGGGCAAGAGTGGTGTAGCTTCAGATTCAACGTTCAGGATCATGAGGTTAAGTGTAAAATTACCTAATCCATATACTTCATTTTCTAGATCAGTTCCTGTTCTTTTGGGTAGTCCCTCCTTGTTAGGGTAGCAGACTTTAAGCAAAACTAGGTTCAGGTTTCCCCATACCCAGTTGTCTTGGTAAACTGCGGAATTTGAATCTAGGGAATTAATCAAACTAAACCATGCTCCACAGGAGCCATTGTGTGTGAACGGATAAGGAAAGAGGGGCAAAACTCCCTTATAGTTTTGATAGGGAGGGAGTCGGCCACATATCCAACAATTCGTGGCATTGCTGGTCTGATGGGAATGATGTAACATACTAATGAATGTGTTGTTGCGCAGCGCAAATCTATAGGACAACTCATGCGGAGGTAATTCGCTAAAAGAATGTTCTGCAGTTACATGGTAAGCACGCTTAAGAATAGGGTAATACATATGCAATAGTATGCTGAAAATAATGATCAGAAGACTTAGAAAAAACAAAATTAATAATGTTACTGTGCAGTGACTACGAAGTGATTTACAATACGCATGTTTTTTCAGCTGCATCTGTTGATTTCTTTCTCTATTCCGGTCTAGAGGATACATGTCAGAGACAAATTCAACCGATTCACCTTGGAGAGGACTTAAACAATCAAATTGTCTGACTTACTAGACCTCAATTTTAGTTTGTAAAGTTCTGGTTTTGATTTCTCAACCAAGGGGAGCTTTGAGTCTGTCTGTGGGGGAATACAGGGTTGAGTATTCACACTGGATGGTAGTCCATAAAATTTCTTGATATGACTCGAGTGCAACCACCCTTTGCGACCCTCAATCTTCACGGCAGTCCTTGTAGTCAGTAGAACCAACTTAAGCGACTTCCACCTAGGATCCAGTTGGGTCTTCCGGTCGAAATTCCTGACCAAAACCAGGTCACCAGGAACCACGTCATGGGGCTTCCCCTCAGTATTATCGGGAAAAGCTGCGGCTACCTGTGAACGACAAGATTGTAGTGCAGACATCAAGGAAGCCAGGTAATCTGTCAGCATATTACAGTCAACATCAGTGATTTTGCGAGGTATAGGCGTCCCCCACATATTTGGTGGTCTACCGAAGATCACCTCGTACGGGGATAGCCCAGTTCGAGAATGTGCTACCATTCTCATGTAAAAGAGCGCAACTGGTAAGGCTACTATCCAATCAACACCTTTTTCTCTACTTATTTTGGATAATCTAATTTTCAGGGTTTGATTATGACGTTCCACGAGACCTGCTGCCTCGGGATGTCGGACACAGTGGAATTTCCATTGGTAGCCTAACAAAAGGGAAACGTGTTTCATTAATTCGGATGAGAACGGCTGGCCGTTATCTGAGTAGACAACACGTGGTAAACCGTACCGTGGGAAGAATTCTCGAACTAACTGTTTGGCAGTAGTCGGGGCAGTGTAATCTGAAACCGGGTATGCTTCTGTCCAACGGGAAAGAGCACAGACAACTACGAGAACATATTTGAATCCTCGACATCGTTCCATCTGGATATAATCCATCTGGAGGACTTCAAAAGCATGATCGGGAGGTTGAAATCCACCCTGCTCTACGGGGATGCTTTTACCTGGATTAAACTGACAACATATCATACAGGTACGAACTTTTTGTTTAGCTGCTGCTCGCAAGTGTTTGTTGAACCAAATGTGTTGAATGCTGTCTAGCATAGCTTTTTCTCCTAGGTGCGCTGGACTATGTATTGTGTTAATGATGACTTGAACCATAGAGTCGGGAAGAAACCATATAGATTTTTCCTTCGTCATCCATCCTTGATCCGTTTGGATCCCTCCTAATTCAGTCCATTTCTTTATTTCTTCTGGTGTAGCATGTGTCTGTATGTCAATTACATCAAGGGCGGGATCCTTAACTGTCATGCAATGTGTTAGTGTCGGAACTATTGTCTTTGTCGCGTCAATTGTGTGAGTCTGATTCTGAGCCGTCTGTTTAGCTGTTCTGTCAGCTAGGTCATTACCCTGAGAAATGATATCGGTAACTTTTGTATGGGCTTTGCATTTCATAATCGATATTGCAGTAGGTAGATGAATCGCGTCTAATAGGGCTTGAATCAGGGGTCCGTGCTGGATGTGGGCACCGTGAGAAGTTAAATAACCTCTCTCTCGCCACAGTACGCCGAAGTCATGAACGACTCCGAATGCATAACGTGAATCTGTGTATATGTTGACTTTCTTATTTTTGGCTTGAATACAGGCTTGTGTCAGAGCGATGAGCTCTGCTGCTTGGGCTGACAAAGTGTTAATACAATTTGTTTCAATGACTTCAGTGTCTGTTGTGACTGAGTAAGCGGCCACTAACTCTCCTGTACTTGTTCTCATACATGACCCATCTACATACAATGTCAAGTCTGGATCTGACAAAGGGATATCTGTCAAGTCTTGTCTGGGTTTCGTCGTGATAGTAATGACTTCGACACAATCATGTGCCAATGGATCTGTTCCGCCCACTGGTAACAGTGTGGCAGGATTTAACGTATTACAACGTCTGATTTCTATGTGTGGCTGAAATAATGTCAATTCATAACCGGTGAGTCTCGCTATAGTCAAGTGTTGTGTTTGTGTGCGGTTCAAAAGAACCTCTACTGCATGTGGTACTTGTACTGTCAATTGGTGTCCTAACACTATGGCATCGCTTTGTCTGATTGCTAAAGCTGTTGCTGCCACCGATTTCAGGCACGCAGGAAGAGCCTGAGCTACTGGATCTAATGTACTAGAGAAATAAGCACATGGTTTGTGTGATCCTGCTTGTTCCTGAGTGAGTACCGACAAGGCAGTACCTTCGCGTTCTGTAACAAAGAGTGTAAACTGTTTACTGTAACATGGTGTTGCTAAGACAGGTGCTTGGCATAAAGCTTTCTTTAAACTTTCAAAGGCGTGTGTATGTTCTTGAGTCCAAGGGAGGACAGTCGATGTGGCTGCCTCCTGTGTTGTCAACTGGATGAGTGGTTTTGCTAGAAATGCATATTGAGGGATCCACTGCCTACAGTATGAAGTGAGGCCTATAAAAGCCCGCACCTCCTTTTGTGTCTTGGGTGGTGGCATGTTAGCGATTAACTGGATGCGGTCGGGTGTAAGCTGCCTTCCCTCCTTGGACAGCGAGTGCCCAAGGTAAACAACTCGCTGGACACAGAATTGCAGCTTAGAAGGGGACACCTTGTGTCCCTTGTCAGCCAAAAATTTTAAAACCGTCAGTGACGCTGTTTCACATTCAGGTTCGCTTCGGGCGGTGATCAGCAGATCATCGACATATTGAAGCAAGGCAGTGTTAACTGGCATGTGGATACTATCAAGTTCTCGTTTCAGTGCTTGGCTATAGATGCTGGGGCTTTCTGTAAATCCTTGAGGTGCGCGTGTGAATTTAAAACTTCGTCCATTTAAACTGAATCCGAACAAATATTGACTTTCCGGATCTATTGGGACGCTAAAGAAAGCATTCTTGAGATCAATTACAGTGAAGAACGTTGCTTCTGAGTCAATAGCTGTTAGTAATGAAGAGATATCTGGGACCACAGGGTATTGTGGTACAATACATTTATTTAATTCGCGCAGATCAATAACTAATCGATATACTGGTGGTGCTTTTGGATCCGTTCTTTTAAGAATCGGAATTATCGGAGAATTACATACATTGGAGTCGGTTTCGACAACCACTCCTTGTGCAATGAGCTCGTCAATGATTTGCAGTAAAGCCACAACAGCATCGGGTGGTAACTTGTATTGTCGCATTCGTGGTAGTATTACTCCTGTTTTTAGTGTGACACGATATGGTGTAATATTCATGCAACCAACATCAGTGGGGCCTTGTGCCCATAAATGTGTAGGTAAATTCTGCAGTCGGTGATCCATGTCTCTGGACACATAGTGACCTTTGAAGTCACGTAGAAATAGTCGTACTCCTTCCGGAGAACAACATATTATAGCTCCTAGAGCTTTCAATGTTTTTATACCTAACAAGTTTTCTGGACATGATTTAGTAAGCAATAAATCTGTAGTACGTGTCAATGGACCTATCGTAAGTGGAAGAGGTTGTGTTACGTCATTAATTATGGGTTTTCCTGAAAATCCAAGGGAAATATTCTGTGAGCCTGAGAGGGGTGCCCCTGGAACTTCACTGCGTCTTATAGTTGTTCTGCTTGCCCCTGTATCAAGTAAAAACTTTCTGTCTTCCCCTAATAGTTCACTATGTACATAAGGTCCCTCTTGGTCTACAGGAACCTCAATAAGGGGTAAGCCAACTTCCCTCTCTAGGCTATGTCATGTGTATCGCTGATAATCGGGATAATCTGCTTGTGCATACTGATACATCTGTTGTGTTGTTGCTTGTGTTGCAGCAATAGGCTGCGTTTGTGGTGGCGCTACGGTCTGTTGTGGAGCTGCCTGTTGCGGAGCTAGTTGTTGCGGAGCTAACCTACGTTGTGCATGCTGAGGGATTTGTTGTTGATTCTGATCCTGTCTAGGTGGACGTGATCTCTCCTGGGTTCTACCTGTAGCAATATTATGTTTCAGGACTGGACAATCGTGTATATAATGACCTGGTTGTTTACAATAGTTGCATGTCCCTTTCGTAGGACCTGCGGAATCACCCTTATGATGACCATCAGCTGGAACTGACTGAGCAACAAGCATTTTCATTTTTGTATCTTTCATACGTCTTTGTTCGTGTTCTTGTTCTTCTCTAATTCTATTGTGGTGATATTGTAACATCTGTAACATCTGTGATGGGGTATTACCTTGCCAGGTACTTTCGAATTTCAATACTCTATTCTTGACTTGTAGCAGAGAATTTTCAACTAATTTTGTCACAAACAGATGTGGATATGACTCACTACTGGCTTTTATGCCACTATTTATACCAAAACATTTTTCAAATCGGGAATAGAAATCACTAGTGTCTTCATCTGGTTTTTGTTTACAGGCTGAGATTGCACCCCAGTCTTCCTTTTTCGTAGTTAATAAACGTGGCAGTACCTGCACTAGTAGTCCTGCTAGTGCTGTAGTCTTTTCCCCAAGTCCTGCTCCTGCAGCTCGGGCCCTTTCTTCGTTTTCTAATGCTGTCCAATCTATCTTTTGGTCTCCCACCTCCCATTCCTTTTCTTTAAGTTTCTCATAAACACCAGAGGGTAATAGGACTTTTAATATTTTCATAATGTCGGGGTAGGTATACTCTCCCATGAGTAACATGTCCTTTATTTCACGGTGGAAACCTGCTGGATCCTTGTCATGGCTGGGTACTACTTTCTTCATTTCTAATAATTCCAGTTTAGTTATAGGCGTGTACACAAACACGCGTGTAAAGTTATTACCGTCACCTCTGATTGGGTGTACTTCGCGTAACGGGTTCTGTCTATCTATGTGATACATTTTTCTTCCCATGATGGGAACTGGAACGTGTTCTGGGCATACGAAATTTAAATATTGGTTTCGGAATTCTAGAATTTCCCTAATCAAATCAGTACCTGACCCTCTCCATATGTTCGTGAGTAATTCTGTCAATATGTCAGGTAAGGGTCCTGGATCGGAGTGTTGGCTTTTATATAATATAAGGAGGTGTTGAATCATGTATATACTAGCTAAACGCTGTTCGTAGGGGTCAAGATTCAGAAACGTGTGTGCAAGTACATCATCATTGTAGTCGCTGGGACTGTCAGCCCATTGTACTGCCGACCTAGCTAATTCTTGTTCGTCCATGGAATCGAGCATATGGTACCCCCTTCGATCTCGGAGTAATTTATCAGCGGCTTGGAATAGGTGTTCGGGGGATTTTGTATTTAACATAGGATTTGGAAAATGTCTATTATATTCTGGACGTATTGGACGTATCTGATCATTAAAGCCTCTAGTATTATTATGGGGTCTTCCTCGACCTACATAAGCTATCGTTTCTAATTGTTCTGATTCTTGCTCCTCCTCCTCTTCTGATTCTACTCTGTCTGTTTCTCGTCTTTCTTTATGTATTCGTTCTACTTCCTTGCGGATCTTTCGACACATGGCGATTATACACGCCTGTCTATCATGTTTCTCTTCTGATATGTTCTGACCTCATTTGACAAGTTTTTGCATGGTATCGTGATCTGCCCCGGGCCTGTCTTGATTCCTAATTACACAATTTATGAAAAAACGTAGTAGTTGTCTTTGTACATCCACTTTCTGGTATTCCTTTACGCCATAATTCAATGGCATCTTTCTGTGACTGTCTGGCTTTCTTTTTCCATAATTCTTCTTCTACTCTCATGATGCAATCTGCATCCCAGGTCCCTGCTGTGGGCCATCTCTGATTTTCTGGCAAATCCTTGGTGTAGTTCACCCATAAATCAAGAAATAATACGGCATCTAGGCCATGCTTATGATACATAAAGTATCCTGGAGTGTCCCTAGGTGGAATGGGAACAGCTTCTTCGAGTACCCCTTTTCTGGTTTTGATCTGTCTTAGTTTCGAAAAGAGCGGCATTTTTAGACCTTATTACTAGAACACACTTTATAAAACACAATAATGAACAGTCATTCACACCACAATGTATAGAACGTTTTAAAACATTTAACGCTTAACATTTTTAACGAACGATGATAACTAATAGAAAACTAGTTACTGACATAATACTGACACTAGATAATACTTATTTATATGCAAGACATACTATATATACTGCTAAACAGTACAGATACACTGCTGAAACAGTGCAGACCGGATTTGTGTACCCAAACCCGTCTTGACCGGCACAGACTATGTGCACGTTAAATGCCTCCCCGGTAATGGTACTCACCGGGTAGTTCGGAACGGAAGGCCTCGGAACGGAACTGAAACTGGACCGGACTGGACTCGACTCGACTGGACTCGGAACTTCGGAACCTGGTGGGCCTCTGTATACCTCGGATCTTGCTCTCTCAGCTAGGCTCTGGTCGGGACACTTCGCACTTCTCACTGCCTCGTCTGGGTGTTGATCGCAGCCTCAGTCGCTCCCGTTTGGCCGGAGGGAGATACAGGAAATCCTGCAGGTACGCGTTTTTGTCCGTTCAGCTGTGGCAGGAGACCGGGCCTGCAACGCACCTCCGGCGCGTGAGATGAGAAAGTGTCCCTATTCGGGCGCCAATTTATGTGGTAAATATTTAATTACCGGTACTATTTTTTATGCGGTAAAGTCTTAGTGAGAATAACTCAGTAAAAATAAGAGGCAGAATCCGTGGTATTAGAGGGTTTAAAAGGCTTTATTCCTATACAAAGGAATACAATTCGAATTGTAGGCTTTCTATTCCATCACCACGAAAGTTCAGGAAGGAAGGGCATACATTATTGACAGATAAGCAGTTTTATAGAAAATGCATTACAGTGAAACAGATGCAAGAGGCGTAACAGCTGATAATACAGATAAACTGTGCATACGTAACTAATAGAGGCGTATACATGGGTGTAACTAAAATACGTCATTAAACATGATGTCACAAATGGGTGGATCCATAAAAGAATCCTGCAATGTCAGCAGAAATATTTGGCAGAGATGCGCGTGCAGCCGCATGACGTGTGATTGACGTGCAACTAGAGGGTGAAGGGGACTTGACATTTAGCTCTACATGTGGAGACAGAAGTCTGGGGGTCATGTCAACCTAATCCCAAATCATATCTAATATCCTATGTTTAAAGAACTGTGTTATCCAAAAGGAAAGGTCTCTTAGGATAGAATCTATTCTATACTGACTGTTAGTGCGTGTACAAGCGTCTAAGTGTCTACATGAGATGCGAGGGGGTAGGAATATTCCATGGTAACGGGGCTATGAATTACTTGCATGAGGGCAGCGAGGCCTGGCCCCTTTGCACGGTAGCTGAAGGAATGTTTACCTAAACTGCTAGACAGGAATGCATTGGATGAGGAACGGAGTAGATAATCTTGAAGGTGAAATACAGTTTTTGGCAGGCAATATGCTGGATCAGGCACCGTTAGCCGCGCAGGGGGTAGGACAAAGTTCATGGACACAGATGCAGGCTCAGACTGGAGCTTTTCAGAGGCAGAAGACAGAAAAAGGCTTGATGGCAGAATTCAGGGCCTACTCGCCTGAATCTGTAAAATGTGGAAAGTGAACCACATAAAGTCGGTGGCCTTTCATACTTAGGAATGGAATATCTGACCCATTCATGGCGGATCTGAAAGAGGACATGTTGACGGTGGACGCACATGTATTTGCGTCTTCAAAACTGGAACTGGAGGGAACATACATGTACTTATAGCATGCACATGGAGCCGTTGGGGTCTACGATAGGGGACATAACTGATCACAAAATTCATATTTCCTCAGTAGGAGCGGAGCGGAGCTGGCCGAAAGTTTGATGCACTGATGTGCTGTACTTAAATATGTAGATTGTGTGCAGTCCCCTTACCCCTTCCACAGTAGTGAATGAGTTTTGGTAAAGTCCTAGGATAGTGTTGATTGTCTAAAATCACACTGTGATCACAGGGGGGAAAGGATCACACTGTGAGTCTGTGTGCATTTGGGTAAGGATTGTGAGAGAAGCATTTGGTAACATCGTGTATTTACTGACAGATAACTGTTTTAAAACCTGTCATGTTGTCAAGTTTTAGTAGCATTAGAAGCCAGTCTTTGCTTATGCGTTGATTAAATTAGTCAGGCATTGACATTAAAGTGTAGTCGTGAAATATGTAGATTGTGTGCAGTTCCTTTACCACTTCCACTGTAGTGAATTAGTTTTGGTAAACTTCTAGGGATAGTGTTGTTTGTCTAGAATCACACTGTGAGTCTGTGTGCATTTGGGAACCACTGTGAGAGAAGTGTTTGGTAACATCGTGTATTTGCTGACAGATAAGTGTTGTAAAACATGTCATGTTGTCAAGTTTTAGTAGCATTAGAATACAGTTATGGCTTATGCTTTCATTATATGAGTCAGGCATTGAGAGTAAATTGCAGTTATGAAATATGTAGATTGTGTGCAGTTCCCTTACCACTTGCACTGTAGTGAATGAGTTTTGGTAAACTCATAGGGATAGTGGTGCTTGTCTAGAATCACACTGTGAGTTAGTGTGTATTTGGGATCACTGTGAGAGAAGCATTTGGTAACATCTTGCATTTTCTGACAGATAACTGTTTTAAAACCTGTCATGTTGTGAAGTTTCAGTAGGATTAGAATCCAGTCTTTGCTTATGCGTTGATTAAATGAGTCATGCTTTGACACTGATGTGGTGTACTTAAATATGTAGATTGTGTGCAGTACCATTAACTCTTCCAGAGTAGTGAATGAGTTTTGGTAAAGTCCTAGGATAGTGTTGATTGTCTAAAATCACACTGTGAGTCTGTGTGCATTTGGGTAAGGATTGTGAGAGAAGCATTTGGTAACATCGTGTATTTTCTGACAGATAACTGTTTTAAAACCTGTCATGTTGTCAAGTTTTAGTAGCATTAGAAGCCAGTCTTTGCTTATGCGTTGATTAAATTAGTCAGGCATTGACATTAAAGTGTAGTCGTGAAATATGTAGATTGTGTGCAGTTCGTTTACCACTTCCACTGTAGTGAATGAGTTTTGGTAAACTCCTAGGGATAGTGTTGTTTGTCTAGAATCACACTGTGAGTCTGTGTGCATTTGGGAACCACTGTGAGAGAAGGGTTTGGTAACATCGTGTATTTGCTGACAGATAAGTGTTGTAAAACATGTCATGTTGTCAAGTTTTAGTAGCATTAGAAGACAGTTATGGCTTATGCTTTCATTATATGAGTCAGGCATTCACAGTAAATTGCAGTTGTGAAATATGTAGATTGTGTGCAGTTCCCTTACCACTTGCACTGTAGTGAATGATTTTTTGTAAACTCATAGGGATAGTCGTGCTTGTCTAGAATCACACTGTGAGTCTGTGTGCATTTGGGTAAGGATTGTGAGAGAAGCATTTGGTAACATCGTGTATTTACTGACAGATAACTGTTTTAAAACCTGTCATGTTGTCAAGTTTTAGTAGCATTAGAAGCCAGTCTTTGCTTATGCGTTGATTAAATTAGTCAGGCATTGACATTAAAGTGTAGTCGTGAAATATGTAGATTGTGTGCAGTTCCTTTACCACTTCCACTGTAGTGAATTAGTTTTGGTAAACTTCTAGGGATAGTGTTGTTTGTCTAGAATCACACTGTGAGTCTGTGTGCATTTGGGAACCACTGTGAGAGAAGTGTTTGGTAACATCGTGTATTTGCTGACAGATAAGTGTTGTAAAACATGTCATGTTGTCAAGTTTTAGTAGCATTAGAATACAGTTATGGCTTATGCTTTCATTATATGAGTCAGGCATTGAGAGTAAATTGCAGTTATGAAATATGTAGATTGTGTGCAGTTCCCTTACCACTTGCACTGTAGTGAATGAGTTTTGGTAAACTCATAGGGATAGTGGTGCTTGTCTAGAATCACACTGTGAGTTAGTGTGTATTTGGGATCACTGTGAGAGAAGCATTTGGTAACATCTTGTATTTTCTGACAGATAACTGTTTTAAAACCTGTCATGGTGTGAAGTTTTAGTAGGATTAGAATCCAGTCTTTGCTTATGCGTTGATTAAATGAGTCATGCTTTGACACTGATGTGGTGTATTTAAATATGTAGATTGTGTGCAGTACCATTAACTCTTCCAGAGTAGTGAATGAGTTTTGGTAAAGTCCTAGGATAGTGTTGATTGTCTAAAATCACACTGTGAGTCTGTGTGCATTTGGGTAAGGATTGTGAGAGAAGCATTTGGTAACATCGTGTATTTACTGACAGATAACTGTTTTAAAACCTGTCATGTTGTCAAGTTTTAGTAGCATTAGAAGCCAGTCTTTGCTTATGCGTTGATTAAATTAGTCAGGCATTGACATTAAAGTGTAGTCGTGAAATATGTAGATTGTGTGCAGTTCGTTTACCACTTCCACTGTAGTGAATGCGTTTTGGTAAACTCCTAGGGATAGTGTTGTTTGTCTAGAATCACACTGTGAGTCTGTGTGCATTTGGGAACCACTGTGAGAGAAGGGTTTGGTAACATCGTGTATTTGCTGACAGATAAGTGTTGTAAAACATGTCATGTTGTCAAGTTTTAGTAGCATTAGAAGACAGTTATGGCTTATGCTTTCATTATATGAGTCAGGCATTGACAGTAAATTGCAGTTGTGAAATATGTAGATTGTGTGCAGTTCCCTTACCACTTGCACTGTAGTGAATGAGTTTTGGTAAACTCATAGGGATAGTGGTGCTTGTCTAGAATCACACTGTGAGTCTGTGTGCATTTGGGTAAGGATTGTGAGAGAAGCATTTGGTAACATCATGTATTTGCTGACATATACCTGTTTTAAAACCGGTCATGTTGTGAAGTTTTAGTAGCATTAGAAGCCAGTCTTTGCCTATGCTTTGATTATATGAGTCAGGCTTTGACATAAAAGTGCAGTCCTGAAATATGAAGATTGTGTGCAGTTCGCTTACCACTTCCACAGTAGTGAATGATTTTTGGTAAACTCCTAGGTATAGTGGTTCTTGTCTAGAATCACACTGTGAGTCTGTGTGCATTTGAGAACCACTGTGAGAGAAGCATTTGGTAACGTCGTGTATTTGCTGACAGATAACTAATTTAAAACCTCTCATGTTGTCAAGTTTTAGTAGCATTAGAAGCTAGTCTTTGCTTATGCATTGATAAAATGAGTCAGGGTTTGACACTAAGGTGCAGTACCATGTACTATTCTGTTCACTGTGGCAGAACTGAAAATTTAAAAGTTTTACCTAAGCACTGTCCTAGAAGTAGTCTGATTATTTAGTCAGTTTCTAAGTACCAAATAGACTGCTTCAAATATCTATGCAGTATGCATGTAGTGTTCTAACATACTATACACTTGTCTTTTACACCTTCAATTCCCTAGTCAGTATCCATACACTTCCAGGAAATATCCTGTAACTTCCTTTGCAGTCCTCTAGAGACCCATTCAACAGCATGTACTAATCCATTCACTGTGCCAAAACCCAAACACTTATAAATTCACCAAGACACTCTCTTTCCAGTACTCTAATGATCCAGTCACTGCCTAAGTATTCATGCACAGAGCCAGGTCTTAGCATATGGACTTCTTCAAACCCCTATCCACTATGCATGCAGTCCTCTAAGCACCTACACACTTGTCTTTCACACCTTCAATTCCCCAGTCAGTATCCGTTCACTTCCAGCAAACACCCTGTCACTCCATTTGCACTCCTCTAGTGACCCATTCAGCATCATGTACTAATCCATTTACTGCGCCAAACCCTAATAAATTCACCCAGGCACTCTCCTTGCAGTACTCTAATCATTCAGTCAGTACCCAAGTACTCATCCAGTGACCCAGGCCTTAGTATATGGACTGCTTCAAACCCTTATCCACTATGCATGCAGTCCTCTAACCACCTACACAATTGCCTTTCTCACCTTCAATTCCCTAGTCAGTATCCATACACTTCCAGGAAATACCCTGCCACTCCCTTTGCAGTCCTCTAGTGACCCATTCAGCACCATGTACTTATCCATTCACTGTGCTAAAACCCAAACACTTATAAATTCACCAAGATACTATCTTTGCAGTACTCTAATCATTCAGTCAGTGCCTAAGTATTCATACACTGAGCCAGGCCTTAGCACATGGACTGCTTCAAACCCCTATGCACTGTGCATGCAGTCTTCTAACCACCTAGACACTTGTCTTTCACACTTTCAATTTCCTAGTCAGTATCCATACAGTCCAGCACTTGTGACTGCCTTTGCACTCCTCTAGTGACTCATTCAGTACCAAGTACTAATCCATTCCCTGTGCGAAAAGCCTAGCACTTATAAATTCACCTGGGCACTCTCCTTGCTGTACTCTAATCATTCAGTCAGTACCCAAGTAGTCATGCAGTGAGCCAGGCCTTAGCACATGGACTGCTTTAAATGCCTATGCAGTATTGATGCAGTCCTCTAATCACCTACACAGTTGTGTTTCACACCTTAAATTCCCTAGTTAGGATTCATACTCTTCTAGCAAACACCCTGTCACTCACCCAGTGTGTCTCCTTATAGTACTGTAATCATTTAGGGCCATATGTATCAAAACATTTCCCCATAGACACAGAATAGGCAAAACCCTTTGATACATCTGGCCCCAAGTCAGTTAGCATGTAGTCTTTTAGTGAGGTAGGCTTTAGGGCATGAACTGCTTCAAAGTAGTATGCCCTATGCATGTAGTGTTTTAACGATCGTCACACTCGTGGTTCAGGGCTATAGTTTCTTAGTCAGTTATTATATAAAATGTGTTTGTACAGTAATGGAATAGTATAAATTTGAAAGTTATTAATATACATTTATTTGTGATTCTTTTTTACAGATACAGAACAGGAGTGTTTCTCATCTGTTTGCACTCTTCTCGTGCAAGATTGTTTGGATGAAGGGTCCTTAGGTGTTTCATCATACTTGCTGTGCCGCACGAGTATTTTTTGTTAGGATCCCCTCGTAACAGAACTCTTTGGCAAATCTTGCGAATGAAGAAGGTGGCATTGGTCTTTGTTTGCCCCTTGGAAAAAGTTAGTTGTACAAATAATGGGGTGACCCAGTATCCCTCAGAACCTGGGCAGTAAGTTATAAGGTAAACAGTGGTTCCGTTGGGTGAAAGAATTACTTTACACATTAAGCATAGTCAAGCGTTATTCAGATAATATGCGATATTCTGCTGTAAGCAACACACCAAACAGTTTGTATGCAAATCAAATTCTTTATATATAAATTGCGTCATTCATATATATATGCATCAATATTTTATGGAAGGCCGTCAAGCAACAGTGTAATAATAAAAAGTGATACAGTGAAAAGTAAGTGCTCAGTGACAATGTGCGTGATATGTACAATAGTTTAAAATCTAGAGAATTTGAAAATGGCCAGCGGATTAAATAGTTATAGTAAAGCTGCGTGATGGAAGAGTTCCTTTTGGCGCAGGTTCTATGTACTGGTCCACATAATAGTCGACGTTTCAACCCTTGTGCTGCGCTAATGTAAGGTCAGTACGGGTCTTCATCAGGACAAAACGCAAGCAGTGACGGCCTTGTTGCGATTGAGATTCAAAAAGTTAACAGGGCCCTTTGTGGAGATGCCGATCCGGTAAGATCTGGAAGGACTTCAAACGGATGATTACGTTGTGGGGGCCTCAGTGGTATATCCGATGAACCACAAGTCAGGTATAAGTCGGTGCTTGTCAATGATATCTCTTTCAGTATGGAATGCCGTCTCTATTCACGGTGCTTCTAATTTGATCACTCGGGCGGCAGGCAATGTTTTCTCTGCTCGTCTAGAGCGACGATAACTCACTGGGACGGCAGGCAAAGAGTCCGGGCTCGTCTGTGGTATGCGGAAGTTAAACATTTCTTCACCACTGAAGAAAAACGTTGTGGGCGTGGTGCCTTCTGCAAAAAAAAATCCTCAGATTCGGTAAATATTTTAAAGCGGCAACATTTACAGTTTTTGTAAGTTAAACTTATAAAATGTTGTTAGCTGTATACATTTTATATATCTGTGATTTGTTTCTTGTGGTATTTTGTTGAGAATACCATGCTGTTTTTTTTTTAACAATCTTTTTGATTTTCCAGGTCTGTCGTCGACATCCGTGGTTCCCACAGGAGTGTTCCGCTTTGTTGTTTTGTATTATTGTTGTTACATTTACATTATTAGTTTATTGTTTATATTTATATTAATAAAAGTTTGAAAATAGTTTATCGTTTATATATTTATTATTATAAAAAATAAAGTTTGAAAAAAAAATTTATAATGTTTTTGGTTGTTCTCTTAACTGCTGTGTGACTCTTTCTTGTTCTTATTACTGTTATTTGATGGAGTCCACAATGGTGTTAAATTTTGGGGCACTTATCGCTGGAATACTAGTGATATCTGCAGTTTGCACCAACTTCTGAATAGTGTGTTAGATTTATCTCAACTTTACTTCCGTTAAAGTGCTGATAATGAAATGGAGAGTATCCGTTCCCGTGCAAAAAGACATGAGGTGCACCTTTGCGATTTATTCTAAATGCTAAAATCCTGTATTGTATTGCACTGAGGTATTGGCTGTACTTACAGTGTACACATGAAATCTATTAAGAAATCTCATTGTATTTATATTGATTGGGAATAGTGCGTCAGGTGGTGGATCTTGACGAGATACACTGCTCAGTTCGTATATTGTTGTGCACACGAAAAAAAGTCACATCGCAACTTTCACACCAATTGCAATGCGAAACAAATTCCGGCGATAAGACACGTTAGCACCAGGGATTTTACACCTGCTTTCTGCTGGTGTTAAGCAGGACAACTACCTGCACCATGAAAGGGAACACAGCCAAGAGCCACACCAGAACACCCACAGGTGCCATAGAGTCAATGAGCATGATACAGGGATACCCATGAGGGCCAGAAGACTCATCTCAACAACTCCAGGACCGCCAATGACTCCCAAACCCACATCTTAGTAAGTGTGTCCCTGTGATCATTGTCTTAGCATGATAGGCACGAGCCCTGCAACATCATAGTGTGATGTCACCTCAGCGTTGGCAGTGAGCCTGGATGTGTAGCTACGTATGCATCCTCCTGCATGCACAACTGGTGTGTGCTGGTCTGGGGTTCACAGGTCAGTGCAGGGGTGTGCCTATCTGGCAAGGGGAACGGGGTATCTCGGACATGTCCGTGTACAGGAAGTGCGGTAAGTGTGTCTTTGTGTTCTGGTGTGGCCTGTTACAAGAGCCGCAGCAGTCGATGTTGTAAAGTGGCATGCACCACCTCCAAACGGCACTGTGATGTTGTTGTTGGATTATAGCAGGACATGCGCAAATAGGCATTACAATGGTGTGCCGTATGAGTGCACGAGATACAACAGCTCACCGTACAAAAGTGTGGGGGCTCGTGGGAGGGAGGAGCAGCCGTTTGGCAACATAACACACAGTGAACTCGACCATGTGCCACATGCTGGGCATCTCATCCATGATGACCATGGTCGCAGACATCCCAAAACACCAACGACTGGCCTTTGTACACATCCTGTATGAATGCAGCGTGGTTTTCACTTCTATGCTCGTTCAGTGGTGTGATGTTGGCAGGTTGTGTGACTTGTGCTCCTTGTTGGTGTGTTTCATTTTGGCCATTGTTAGTCTATATGTGTGTTGTACTTAATTGTGCATGTGTGCCATTCTGCCCATCTCCCCCCCTCCCCCCACTCCCTGCTTCTTCCTCTTCCTAGTGCTGTTGTGTCTATAGTTTTGTTGCTGCACACATAAATACATGTAAAAAATAAATTAGAATAGTTCCTTGATTCTTTTAGGTTTCAAAACTTCTCTATTGGTTTCTTTTTAATTTTCCATATTAATAATTTAATATTCAACAACACATAGAAGTCAGAAGTGCAACGTATTCTATCAACACACTTTCTAGAACATTCTAGAATACGTGCAGGTTAAAAGTTCATCAAGTTTTTTAAAACTTTATGATATTTTTTTGTAACATTTTCTTGAACATTTAACGACACATGCAGGTTAAAAGTTGAGGATTGTTTTAAGTTCGAACAGTGCCTTCCAAATGCAAGCAGCAGGTGTGGTTGAGCTGAGCAAATTATATCCTATGATATGTACTCCACGTTGAAACTGCTTTTTCTTAACCAATCACAAACATGCTTTTCCACAAAACTAATGTGCACCCTACTTTTAAAAAATAATGTTTTTCATGATATCTTAAGAGATAAGTTATAGATAGGAATTAGCATTTAAAAATCTTTGAAATTCACTGAAAAAACCATAGGTTTCATGCACGTTATAGTTTGGAATTGGCATTTAAAAAACCTTTGAAATTCACTGAAAAAACCAAAGGTTTCAGGGGCGTTATAGTTAGGAATTGGCATTTAAAAAACCTTAGAAATTCACTGAAAAAACCATAGGTTTCAGGGGTGTTATAGTTAGCTGGCCATTTCCCTCGTACAAAACCCTAGAAATTCCCCTGTTATAGTTAGTTCAGCTAACTATAACTCACGCCCCCGCAATGCACTGCTGATGACGTCACATATTACATCACTCATGACATGGTCAGTGACATCACTGATGACATCACTGATGACATCTCAAATGACATCACTGATGACATCACTGATGACGTCATCCATGTGATAAATTAGTGCATCTTCTCACACCCTAATATAACCTTTGATATACCGACTCAAAATTTCAGACGCCCATTTTGACAACCATAGATACTCCAATACCAATAACTACTCACCCACTCATTGACCTTTAGGTCTACATACATCTCCACTCACTCACCTGTACAGTCACTCATACTTACAGTCACTCTGTGCATTTATACACCTATATAGACACTCACACACCGCCAATCATCCATTGAGGTACTGATACATCTAGTCAGCCATGCAAATAATTAATCACAGTAAAATTTACTCACCTATACAGTTAAAAACACTCAAGTTCACTTACTCATAAAAATACTAACACATCATGGTGCCAATTACGATCCTGTAAAAATTTTCCCCGTCCGACTCGTATCCGGTCTTTTTACCGTACGAATCGTACAAGTGCCGTACAAACTGCCAAGTACGATTCGCATGGGAAAAAGTCCGTACGAATCGCATTGGGAATAATTCCCCACACGTCCTCGGGTCGGAAAAAGTGTCCGACACATCCCCGGACGATTTACCATACAAATGTGAAAAGTGAAGTCCGAGCGCGGAAGTACGATCCATCCCGTACGTCCGATGTTACAACTGTATGGAAAATGCACCGTACGGACCGAACTCCCATAGCAACCATGGAGACATGTGCCCGCATACGCGCCCAACACCCCCCAGCCCCCGTGTACGTAAGCGCTGACCCCCCCAGCCCCCGTATGTATGCGCCGACCCACCCGTGTATGTACGGTGCGTACCCCCCGTGTATGTATGGAGCGTACCCCCGTGTACGTACGAGTCGTACCCCCGTGTATGTACGGTGCGTACCCCTCGTGTATGTATGGAGCGTACCCCCCATGTACGTACGAGTCGTACCCCCGTGTATGTACGGTGCGTACCCCCCCGTGTATGTATGGAGCGTACCCCCCGTGTACGTACGAGTCGTACCCCGTGTATGTACGGCGCGTACCCCCAGCACTACGCGCTGGGGGTACGCACCGTACATACACGGGGGTACGACTTGTACGTACACGGGGGTACGCTCCATACATACACGGGGGGTACGCTCCATACCTACACGGGGGGTACGCTCCATACATACACGGGGGTACGCACCGTACATACACGGGGGTACGCACCGTACATACACGGGGGTACGCTCCATACATACACGGGGGTACAACTCATATGTACACTGGGGGGTCGGCGCATACTCACGGGGGCTGGGGGGGTCAGCGCGTACTCACGGGGGCTGGGGGGGGTACGGCACGTACCGGGCCCCCAATTCCACTCGCATCGCGGCGTACTTCGCTTTTCCGGCACTTTTTGGGTGCCATAAAAATATTGCCGTCCGGACCGCTGTCGGTTCGAATCGTACTTCCTGGTTCGTGAAATGCTGCCTGAGAGCGTCCCGACGTCACGTCGGCGCTTTCCCCGGATCACATTTGTATGTATCTTTTCGTCGGTCGGTGTTTTGTACGACTCGTACAGAAATGGTGTTTCCGTGCGAATCGTACTTGCATGTTTGTAAAGTTTTACAACCGGGTACGAGTCGGACGGAAAAAAGCCTCCGTCCGACGGTTCGTACCCGGTTTTTACAGGATCGTAATTGGCACCTCTGTGTCTTCCTGCAGAAAAACAAACAGCACATGACACAGATATCCTTGCACTATGGCGCATACAGCCTCTCCCAAAATCACCCACTCTCACATATAGATAGTTATATACTCTTACACACATATACACTGCGTTTCACATATGTAGTTACGGACACATGTACAACTGAGATATACATTCAATCACTAACACACCCATACATACACTCACCCAACCATACAGTCCATCACAGATGCACTCTTAAAAACATGCACCCACTGAATCACCCACTCACACATGTCACAGAGTCACACACACCCTACCCACACAAACACTCAGGCACCCATACAGATACTCAGACAACCAATCAATAACCCATATAGACACTCATATAGCTATTCACAAAACCATGCAGCCACTTATACACCAACACACAGACACATACAGACATTCACACAGTTTAGTCACTAGTCTGCAGTAAGATACATTTAATGACTCACTTATAGACTCAGTTACGCACCTAGAAAATCATCCATTCACACACTTGTACACCCACTTATTTTTCAACAGGCCTTTCCCTATATATATTAAACATAATAAAACTGTTCAGAAACACATACTCAATGGATGACGTCATCAGTGATGTCATCAGTGATGTCATTTGAGATGTCATCAGTGATGTCATCAGTAATGTCACTGACCATGTCATGAGTGATGTAATATGCCACGTCATCAGCAGTGCATTGCGGGCGTGCGAGTTATAGTTAGCTGAACTAACTATAACAGGGGAATTTCTAGGGTTTTGTACAAAGGAAATGTCCAGCTAACTATAACACCCCTGAAACCTATGGTTTTTTCAGTGAATATATATTTCGTTGGAGCGGCTGTGGGTTTGCCGGGTCTCTGGTGCATTTGCTCTGACATTGCCTAAGACTGGAGCACTTTTGGGAGGGGGTGCTGAATGACATAGCCGCTGCCTTTGATACAGAGATTCCATGCTTTCCGGTTTACGCACTACTAGGGCTTTCAAATGCTCTGATGTTCCTCCTGCGCTCCTTGCGGAGTAGGCAAATTGCATTGGCGCAACTGGCAGCACGACAGGCAATCCTGGCGCGCTGGGGTTCTTTGACAGTGCCGGATCACACGACTTGGCTACATAGAGTGTGGCTGACTCTTCCCATGGAACGCCTCTCGTTAGTGCAAGACCACAAGGGGGAGACCTACGCAGAATTATGGGCCCCTTTCATACAATTGCTATCACAAGAGTTTAGAGGAGTCACATGCCCCAAATATCTTCAAATACTGCATCTGATCTCGGGGGCTCAGGAACCGGCTTTGTCCCATATGTAATGGGGCAGGTCTAATGCGGGGTCTGCTTGGTGGGGGTGAGTGGTATCTAGTCAAACTTGTATACCACGGTACAGGATCCCTTATTTTATTTTATTTTCCATTTGAGGGAGAGTGGGAGGTTTATGTCCTGTTCCTCTTCTTTCGTATTGCTACTAGTTTTGTTTTCATTGTAGTTATGTATGCTCATGCAATCCGGACATCGCTGCCAGCCCCCGGGTTGTAGGCATTGAAGCTGTGTAAACTTGATTTGTGCATTCATCCCACGCTGCCGGCCAATGTGGTTGTAGGCATACAGCTGTGTATTGTCGCAGGACTGTCTCTGAAAACAAATAAAAGATTTGTTCCATAAAAAATATTCTATTATAAATTAAACATTACATTACACTATTTAAAAATCTTTAAACTTAAATTTCCCACTCCAGTGAGTGCAAAAGTAGGGAAAGTGTTGGATAGCGCAGGGATGAAATTTACTATTCCAACTCCAGTAAGAGCATCAATAGGGAAAGTGTTGGATAGCGGAGGGGTAGAAATTATTATTCCCACTCCAGTGAGTGCAAAAATAGGGTAAGTGTTGGATAGCATTGTTAAAAATTACTATTCCCACTCCAGTGAGTGCAACAGTAGGGAAAGTGTTGGATAGGGAAGGGGTAAAGATTACCATTCCCACCACAGTGAGTGCAACAGTAGGAAAAATAAAAATAATCTATTATAAATTAAACATTACATTACACTATTTAAAAATCTTTAAACTTAAATTTCCCACTCCAGTGAGTGCAAAAGTAGGGAAAGTGTTGGATTGCGGAGGGGTAAAAATTACTATTCCCACTCCAGTGAGTACAACAGTAGGAAAAGTGTTGGATAGCGGAGGGATGAAATGTACTATTCCAACTCCAGTAAGAGCATCAATAGGGAAAGTGTTGGATAGCGGAGGGGTAGAAATTATTATTCCCACTCCAGTGAGTGCAAAATAGGGTAAGTGTTGGATAGCATTGTTAAAAATTACTATTCCCACTCCAGTGAGTGCAACAGTAGGGAAAGTGTTGGATAGGGAAGGGGTAAAGATTACCATTCCCACTCCAGTGAGTGCAACAGTAGGAAAAGTGTTGGATAGCAGAGGGGCAAAAATTATTATTCCTTCTCCAATGAGTGCAACAGTAGGGAAAGTGTTGGATACCGGAGAGGTAAAAATGACTATTCCCACACCAGTAAGTGCAACAGTAGAGAAAGTGTTGGATTGCGGACAAGTAAGAATTAATATTCTCACTCCAGAGCATAAATGAAAAATATATAAATATGCTAAAAATAAAAATATATTCAATATTAAAAAAAATATATAATAACAATGTTAAATACATATGACAAATACCTACAAATATTATATTACATAAAATAAAAAAAGAATTTCAAACAAATAAATATTTATTTTCTATTCTATAACACCACACAATTCACAACCCACATCTAAATTTTCATAATTAACATAATTATTTAACAAATAATGAAATATTATTAATTAAAAAACACACAAAAATCTATCAACTTCCCACACTTTACCCCTATAATCTCCAGAACCCACAGCTGAACTTAAACTGTAAAAAAGTTAATTACACAATTAAAACTTATTTGAAATTACAAAACTAATAGTGTTTAACAACTAAATATAAAGTAAGTAAAATGAATTTACTCCCCACCCTTTGCCCCTATAAAAGTAAGACACACACATAAAATATAAACAATTACCCTATTTAAATATCAATTCATTAATTAATATTAATGATCAACTAATTATTAATTAATTAAACATAATTTACTTCCCACACTTTACCCCCATAAACTCAATTTCCATAATTAATTTATAATATATTAATTAATATAAATTAACAACTGATTAGTAATTAATAAACATAATTTACTTCCCACCCTTTACCCCATTAAACCCGACAACCACACCTAAAATTAATTACACAATTAATTTTCAATTAATTAATTAATATTAATTAACAACTAATTATTAATTTATCAAAAATAAATTCATTCCCGCCCTTTACCCCTATAGACCCCACAACCCGCACCTAATTTGTTTTACACAATTATCATTATTAATTACCAATTAATTAATTAAGACTAATTAGCAACCAATTAATAAGTATTTACAAATAAATTACTTCCCATAATTAACACTATGAAATCTTGAATAAATAAATATTAATAAATAAAAAAGAATAATTGATTTATTATATTTTATTTGCTTCCCACCCTATTCCCCTATAAACCCACAACCCGCTAAGGAACTAAAACAGGCAAAATTTTATTAAAATAAAATTGATAACTACTAAAAATGTAACACATATATTAAAAAACATAAACAATACATATACTAAAAGACATGCATCACATACATTTGAAATATAAACTAAAATACATAACACTAATAAAAAATCGATATTTTAAACACATATATTTTTGCAGAGGATATTAATGATGTCTATATTTTTTAAACTGATATTTCTTACCTTATTTTTCGATATTCTTGACCACGATATTCTTGCTGTTGATATTTCTGTGTCACGATATTTCCAGCTTGATATTTGCAACTCAATATTCTGTCTGCATACCAGTGGAGGGCAAAGGTTCATTGTCCTGGATGAGGTGTGTTTTATAGTGTGATTTGCATTCGTATCCACTTGTCCAATGGATATCAGTTATGTTGTTTTTGTATCCATCCAATGGGCACTGTTCTGGTACTTTGCCGAGAGCCTACTACGACAGCCTATTGTCGTCGAGGTATCGCTGCAAAGGGACTGCCAGCGCAACTGTGTTTTGTAATCGCTTGGCTGGAAGGCGCGGCCCAGATCGCAACGGAGTACACATTGCCAACATTGAATTCTGCAAAAGTCCAGGCGGGGTACACTCCATCAACGGCGGTCACCGGTTCAGGCTGCATGAACTATAATACAGCAGGCGGAAAGCCGCCGCTGTACAACGGTAAGACCACCAAAGTCGTAATCAGTCCCCATAATGTGCATCTGCACATCAGGAGTGTATCACAGGCCCCTGTGGTGCAAGGGTAGGCCCAATCTTTCAGGGAGCCCCAGTGGGCCCCAAACTTTTAAGGGGCCCCCACTCTGTCTCTGGCCAATGAATATCTGTTAGATTTGGGAGACTCAGGGAGCCCCTCATCACATTCTGCGAGGAGGTCTCACCATTTTTTTGTGGATTGAGCAACCAAAAGGATTCTGTAGCATCTGAACAATTAGATTACACACTACAATATACTCATGTTGCTGTATACTGCAATATATTGCATTCAGTGCCAACAACTGAATTACCTTGGGCATTAATACAAAGAGAGAAAAAGAAGGCTTAATATTTTAACTCTTCTGTAAAGAAGGCTAACTGGGAACATTGCAAACTTATTTACATTTTTATTGAGAAGCAAATAAAAAGAAGAGAATGATTTATTGATGGCATTAAAGACTAATACAAGAAGTAAATTATGCAATAGAAATCCATTAGTTCAGGTGAAACTATAAGGAGAGCAATCTAACCATCCATCATGAAAGTAGTTTAACACAAGTTACTGATTTGTGAAGTGTAGCGCTTCAACAAGTGATTACCCAGTGTTGCAGATAAAAATGGAAGAAATGGTAAAATGAGAGCAGTAAGTAAATAAAATGCAAGTTAAGTGCCTTACCTCAGTACGCCCACAGTGTTACAATAGAGTACGGCTGACAAGCTATAGTTAATGATAGCAGATGAAAGAAACTTAAAGCTGCATTCTAATGGCCTCCTCTAGATATGGGCGATTACAGGAGATCGCCCAAAAATTGGTGGTTGTGTCATATGCTTGACGCCATGTTTCTTTACCACATTTAAAGTACAGTGAAATTCAATTGTCACCAGCTCTACAATTGGAGACACCCTCTACACAGTCCTGGGGATTGAAATAGTGTCAAATGAGCCAACTAAATATTCGTGACCGCTCCGAAGTCATTCCCCTCAGCAGAATTTCTTCCTACCATTGAAACATTTGTCGCCCGCAGAGTAAAGTTCTTTAAATGTCTCCAATGCACCTGGGGGTAACACTCAGTACATCAGGTAATGTTAGTTATGAAAATCCTATGGATAAAGATCCATTTCGATGGTACATCTTGAGGGATGACCTGACAGATATTCCACCATGGAATTTCACAACATCTGATAATGCTTTTCCCCAGACAATTGTTCCCACAAGACATACTTGAGCAATGTCTGGGAAAATCCTTTGCTGAAGGCTGACATTGCAGGAACAGGGTTGAATTCTGATCGAGTTTGCTCAGGAATCAAAATTATGAGTTGTGTGGTAATTATCACACCCTTGTAATTTTCTCATTCTAAATTCCTACAGGTCAAACCTACCGAAATGTATTGTGTAAAAGTGTCTGTCGTTGTTCAGTACATGCAGACTTCCACATGTCGCACCCGATTCTGACTCTACAGAGTCGGTCTTTATTAGGTGTGATAAATATCAAAACCATTTACGGGCAATGCACACAACTCAAACTATACATCTTGAGGCCTATTAGGATGGCGGGCGGACTTTCATCCGCCCTCCACCCTAGCGGTGCTGGGACCGGCCACCAGTGGTGCGCGATCCCGCACCGGTGATTAGGATGCCACCACCACCGTGGCGTTGGTATCCTCTATTCCCAGCTTTGTGGTGGGCAGTGCTCACAACATATGTGTGTGTGTGTAGGAACACTTAAAAATTAAACTATTAATACTTACATAGACTTACCTTTAAAACTTTTACCACGAATTAGCCTTTACCATTCATGACTTTACAACAAAATTAATTGTAATGGCATGCGTGGGAAAGGCATTTTTGTTGTAAAATCCTGCATGGTAAAGCCTGGTGTGGTAGTGTTGCTTGGTGGGTAAGCCTGCGTGGTCAAGACATACGGGGATCCAACTTAGGGCCCAATTCTGATGTCATTCAGAAGACCTTTGAATTGGATTTGGCTTTCCCAGATCCGATTCGTAGCCCTTGTTTACGACCGAATCGTACACTGGTCCGAACAACCAAGTACGATGCGAAGATCGCTTACGTGCCGACTGAATCGTTTCCGGGACCCGAACCTGTCCGTACTACTCGTTTGAAGCGCATCATGCCACGCTATGGAGCCGAATTCCAACCGAGCGAGTATGATGAACGATTCGGACAGCCTCTTTGCCTCGGTCTCAGAAAGATGAAACGTCTGTTGGAAGCTTATTTTGGGGGGCTGTAGCAGGTCTCCCTTCACCCGGGGTACTCCGAATCTGTCAGGGGGGTGTGTCCATGGGTCCCCCTGATCCAGGCATGCATAGTGTGGCGGGCACCATGGAGTGAAAACCACAGGGTGTATGCTTTTCCCCACCCACCCCTTTTTGCTATGGGAGCCGGTGTACGCGTCTGTACACAGGCTCCCATAGAGTTCAATGAGAGTCTGAGCGAAATGAGTCCGTAAGCATACTGCTGCATCGTACTCACTTGTGTGGATTCCCGGAGCACGTTTCGCTCAGAAAGCCCTCCTGGATCTGAGTCGTACGAAGGGCTTTCCTAGCGAGTTCGGAATGGGTAAAGGTTGTTTCCCCTCTGGCAGTTGATATGAGAGCCCACTGCCCCTGATCTAATACAATGCTGGTAAACATAGCATCTTTGAAAGTAAGACAAAGTATTTCTAAAGAATCAGAAAGAGATGTCTGGTTCCTGATATACTGTACATCGTAGTAGGCCCCCACTAAAAATTATATATATCGGAATATTAGGTTTATTTTGATACATTTTTATGGACTAAAAGGCACCAATAATGTTCCTAAACAAATCTAGCCCCAATTTAAAGCAAAGTGATAGCTGCAAAATCTTCTAAGAGTTGCCTTGAGGACACTAAAATGTTATGTGTGGTTTCTGATAATTGCAGGCAACAAGGGAACTCACATTTCAGCTGTGATTCTCTTTCCCTCTTACTTCTCATAACTCCAGTGCTTTAAAGAGATTACATCCAGGGACAGATGAAGGGACCTCATGCTGAGTGTGAAGCCATGACTACTGGCCTATTCCATGTAACAACAAAAGGATATTCTATTGTCTAAGCACTCTGAAGTGGTCTAGAAAGGGAAGGTCCAATGTTTGATCTACTCTGAACGTTCCCATCAAGACTCATGTTAAATTCTGTTCTCCCATTTCACTGAATCCCATCTTAACCTCAGATAGATTATTGTGATTGTGATTATTATTAATATTGTTAGTAAGCAGTACAGCCTACACTCCAAAAGGATTCTTTTGACACTGGCAACTGGTCATTCTGAAAATCAAGCAGCCAAGATCACTAGTCATTAAATAGCCAGATTTTTTGGGTTTCCGATAACTCTGAAGGGTTCATCGGGTGGATCTCTAAAGGGATTTTTTCCAAAGGGCTGCACCTTGGATCACTAAAGGACTGTTTTGCCATTTGGAGTATCTGGTGGTGGGAAAACATAAGTGGCTTTGGTGCCTGAGCTTAGTGATCTAGTGGGCACATGACAGTTCTATGTGTTAGTCAGAAATTCAGGGTCAAGGCTGTGAAAGATACAGCATATTTTCAACTTGATTAACTTCTGGACAGGAAACCACTGTATTTGATACATGTGAAGTGAAGGAGAGTACATTTTTCAAAGATTGAAGATGGTTATTCCTAGTGAATGTTTGGACCTTTTATAATCACCCAATATATGATTTGGGTAGGCCAAAATATGCTGAATTGCCATGATCTACTCTAGACTACACAAAAACATTAGCAAAAGTGATTTTGTGGGTGTAAGGTAACAATGGCAATAACGCATTGAAAACTTCTGATTTGTACAAAATGGACCTTTATGATGCTTGAGATCTGGATATTCAGATTAACATCAGAATGCAGTTTAACTTCGAGGTCACATAATGTAGTCACTGGCTGATTGCATGCTCCTATATCTGAGGATCATAGAGAGTTATCCCAGAGATTGACTTTATTAAATATGGTGAAAATTTCTGCTTCGGTAGAATTGATTTTATATAGTTGAGTACCACCAGGCACATGATGGACCTCATGATAGTTTGGAAGCTGGTGGTAGGATGGAAGGGGTCCTTATGCAACTTAGGATTTGTTGTGTATCATTGGCAGAAAAATAAAACGTAATTCCCTAGGTTGTTAAGCAACTCAGCCATCAGCTGTTGAATAGCAGTAGGAAAAGGGCGGACCCACGAGGTATACCCCTAAGGGAAGGGCTGGAAGAAGAAGGAACATTTCCCAGTTGAACTGCCTGGTTTCCGCCTGACTGAAATGACTGAAGCCATAAATGCACCTTTCTATGATTGTGAACTGTTTAAGGTGACTGAGGAGCATAGAATTATAGTTTCTGTAGAGAGGCTGGGCCTTAATGACTACTGTCTCCAAGAGTTTGGACACAAAAGCGAGTACTGATATGGACCTGAAGATGGTTGGATCGCTGGGGTTGAGATTTAAGTTTTTTCCGAATGGGGCAAATTATTGCCTTTTAAAGGATGTCTGGGTCTGATCCGGCCATAAGTGATGCATTGATGGTAGATGAGATTGCTGGCGCTTTTGAGGAGTTATAGATTTTAGGAGTGCAGCCAGACAGATGTGTGGAGAAAAGCTGGATTGGTTTACTGGCTAGAATTAGTTTGAGGTCTTCCATCTGACACAGGGGAGTGATGCAGATAGTGGTGTGTAATTATTTGAATTTATGTCCCCGATTATATGGATCTCTGTCTCTATTTGTGGATCTTTATTAACATTTTCTCAAACCTTTCTGATTTTTTTACTGCAAAGTAATTGGATAGGATGTCCACCAGGTCTTGAGAGAGTTTGACTGTATCATTAAAAAAATGAGGGCTTAAGAAGCGGTTTGATAGTTCTGATGAAGTTTGGTAGGTTGCCATGAGCTTGAATGATTTTATGTGAATATAAATGTCATTCTGCTTTACAGACTAGGGTGCCGATTAGGATCCTGGAAAAAATTTCCCCGTACGACTCGTATCCGGTCTTTTTACCGTACGAATCGTACAAGTGCCGTACAAACTGCCAAGTACGATTCGCATGGGAAAAAGTCCATACGAATCGCATTGGGAATAATTCCCCACACGTCCTCGGGTCGGAAAATGTGTCCGACACGTCCCTGGACGATTTACCATACAAATGTGAAAAGTGAAGTCCGACCGCGCAAGTACGATCCATCCCGTGCGTCCGATGTCACAACCGTATGGAAAAAACACCGTCCGCACCGAACTCCCATAGCAACCATGGAGACATGTGCCCGCATACGCGCCGAACCCCCCCCCCAGCCCCCGTATGTACGCACCCAACAACCCCCCCAGCCCTTGTATGTACGCGCCGAACCCCTACCCGTGCATGTACACCCCCGTACGTACGGGCCGTACACCCACCCGTGTATATACACCCGTGTACGTACGGCCCGTACCCCCACCCGTGTATGTATGGAGCATACCCCCACCCCAACAGTGGATGTACGGACCGTACCCCCACCTGCATATGTATGGAGCGTACCCCCACCCCAACAGTGGATGTACGGACCGTACCCTAACCCGCGTATGTATGGAGCGTACCCCCACCCCAACCGTGTATGTACGGACCGTAATCTCACACGCGTATGTATGGAGCATACCCCCACCCCAACAGTGAATGTACGGACCGTACCCCCACCCGCGTATGTATGGAGCGTACCCCCATCCGCGTATGTATGGAGCGTACCCCCACCCCAACAGTGTATGTATGGACCATACCCCCACCCGCGTATGTATGGAGCGTACCCCCACCCCAACAGTGTATGTACGGACCGTACTCCCACCTGCGTATGTATGGAGCGTACCCCCACCCCAACCGTGTATGTACGGACCGTACCCCCACCCGCGTATGTATGGAGCATACCCCCACCCCAACAGTGGATGTACGGACCGTACCCCCACCCGCGTATGTATGGAGCGTACCCCCACCCCAACAGTGGATGTATGGACCGTACCCCCACCCGCGTATGTATGGAGCGTACCCCCACCCCAACAGTGTATGTACGGACCGTACCCCCACCCGCGTATGTATGGAGCATACCCCCACCCCAACTGTGTATGTACGGACCGTACCCCCACCCGCGTATGTATGGAGCGTACCCCCACCCCAACAGTGTATGTACGGACCGTACCCCCACCCGCGTATGTATGGAGCGTACCCCCACCCCAACAGTGGATGTACGGACCGTACCCTCACCCGCGTATGTATGGAGCGTACCCCCACCCCAACCGTGTATGTACAGACCGTACCCTCAGCCGCGTATGTATGGAGCGTACCCCCACCCCAACCGTGTATGTACGGACCGTACCCCCACCCGTGTATGTACGGAGCGAACACACACCCCACCAGTCTAAGTACGGAGCGCACCCCAGGCCCCAACACCAGCACCCTCACCCAACATCGCGCATTTACGAGTCGTACCAAGCCAGAGACAAGGACAGCACTGTACAACAAAATGGCCGATGTACGCACCGTACAGACACTAAAAACACACGTACACAACCAGGACAAAGCAAAACAACACAAGAAGACTCCATTCGAATCGCACAAAGCCACAAAACATGTCCAACAAGCACAAATACAACCTATTCACTGACCTGCAACTGCCAAACTCCCAAACAGAGGCCCAAAACACAACCACTCGTTATAACACACCCACCCAAATTTCAAACACAGCCACACCCACCAATGGACCAATAAAAAGGCCCAACACACACAAACCATGATCCTTTGCAACAAACCCACTGCTGCCAGACCACACAGAGAAACAACTGCACCATACTACAACCTCCACTACACCTTACACCTGCACACCTTCACACAACCACCTTCACAAACACCCCCTCATCACATTCACACACACACCTGCACAACCACACCCACACACCCACAACCATCCACACCCACACCCCCCACAACCATCCACACCCACACCCCCACAACCATCCACACCCACACCCCTCACCATGCCCACTAACAAGAATCCAAAGTTCACTAGCCAAGAGTTGGAGGTCCTTGTCGACGAAATCATCAGAGTCGAGCCACACCTCTTTGGAACATTGGTCAGACAGACCAGCATTTCCGAAAAAACAGCCATGTGGCAGAGGATTGTCGATGCTGTGAAAGCTGTTGCGTCCACCAGAAGGACCAGGCATGAATGCCAAGCCAGGTGGTACGATCTGCAGAGGACGGTCAAGAGAAAAATGACCGACGACCACAACCAGGCCAACATCACTGGAGGAGGGCCGCCCCGCAGACGCGTACAATACCATCCCTGGGAGGAGAAGGTGATGGCCATACTGCCGCTGGTGGGAGTGGAGGGAGTAGAAGGACTCCGAGAGCCTGGTGAGTACACAAACAACTCACCGCACATGGGGGGAATGTCATCCACAACCAAACTCACAATCATGCACGCAACCACCCCAAAGCTATCGCATGACTCAACCACACTCCATAAACATGCACATGCCACTAGCGCCACCATGCCCCATGCACCCAGCTAGACAATGCCAAGTCACAGGCCACAGAAAACACCAACACAAGACACGGTAACCCGGATGGCGGGAGTGTGGGCCTCAAAAATCACATAGTGCAACTCAGAAGCAGACAACAATGCCCTCTGCCCATATGGCCTAGGTCACAGCCAGACAAACAGTGTGTCCCCACACAGGAAAGACTTGCCTGCAAATGGCGGACGCCTTGCATGAAGACATGGGGGTGAAGGCACTTTTTGCACATGACAGCAGCTAATGAACAGCCAACACTGTGAAAGAGTGGCAGCACACACCACCACAGCAGCAGCGCAGACACAGACACTATGTCAAGACTTCCAGAACCATAGCCAGCATTAGATCAGTGCCAGGAAAAACTCAACGGTCATTAAAGCAGGGCTCCAAATATCCATGTTGGCGAAGGCAGCATAGAGTCACCACGTTGTTCCTGCGGCGCTGTGTACAGAACCTGAAGAAGCGAGTATCCCAACATGGCCGCCGAAGGGGATTACAAACAGCGAGGAGTGAGCGCTCTAGTCTTCGAGAGCGCGCGAGCAGCTGTGGAGATGAAGCGCACAGCCGCTCTGGAATCTGCGCACTTCAACTGACCTCTTCACCGGAGTCACAGCGTGGCTCTGAGTGAAGTTCTTGTTCTAGGGGATTCCTGTCAGCGCTTCTGTTTTGGTTGTTCTTATCGCATGCGCAACGTGGGATTCTGGCAAGTGACTTTAATTGAAGAATTCGTAGTATGTATTTAGTTGGTGCCACTTCACGAAATTCTAGTTAGTTATCGCTGGTATCAGAATTGGGGTCAGTAATCCTTCACAGTTCAGTCAGTTCAATAGGACAATATTAGTTACTCATAGCTAGGTTTTAAGTCATTTAGTGTCTACTTCAAAGTTCATTCCTTGAGTCGGGACTTACTCCATTACAATTCCTCAAGAGTGTTGTCAGACCATTCTCCATTATTCCTTCGCTTGACTCTTGTGAGGATAAACAGAACATTGCCTGTCATCAATCACCTCCAGGGGCTTGTACAGATTATACTGAGGGTAAGAGACTTCGTCTGGTATTTTCCAATTAATTCACAGCAATTGTCCAGAGTGTTTCTTGAATTCTTTTTCAGAGGTAGTGGGCATAGGAATCAGTGTCGACTCCAGTGTTACTTGAAGCTTCTGACACACTACACCCAATGGGTGCCTGGAGATCAGAAACAAACTCACATGAACAAGCCAAGGGCCATTCAAAGATCTGCAAAAAGTGTGTGCCTAGGAAGCTGGGCTGAGGTGACAGAGGGTGACACACAGAGGGAGGGAGAGGGGGAGAGAGAGGGAGGGAGACACAGGGAGACGGACAGAGGGAGGAGGCTGACACAGGGAGGGAGGGAGAGGGGGACAGAGAGGGAGTGAGAAAGGGAGACACAGGGAGACCAATTCAGCCTTGGGTGGTGTGGGAATGTCTGCTCGTCAGCAGGTGGACTGTGTGCATGTAGACAAGGGTGGCCAGTGCCTGAATCCCCCTCTCTTCTCCATGGCAAAACACTGGGCCATGTCTCAACCTGTGCACGAGCACAATACCAGATACCTGCATTATATAAGTGTGTGGAACAACTCCATGTGCCCACGTACAGTGCAACACGGAAGGCGCCAATGCATGGCTCGCCACACCTGCTCACTCCACTGCTGACTGCAGTCACAATTGATGCAGCAAGTAAGACTGTGTCACACATAGGTAAAGTCTCAAAAGCTGTGGTCAAGGGACATACCCATGCACAAGTGCACTGTGAGTGGAATGCAAGACATATCCAAATACCCAGAGGAAATGTGTCAACTTTGAAACTAATGAAACATGGATGTTGCATGGAACAAAAATAACATTGTCTCTCTCACACACAGGTCAACGTCGTGGATCACCCCCCAACACTGGGGGGGAAGACTCACAGGACCTGGCTCTGCGGGATGACGATCCCACCGGCAGCGACGACTCTCACCACTCTGTGGACGACCCCGACCAACCTGGCCCCTCTGGTGTCCAACCACCTGCAGCACCTGCGTCAGGTACTACTGGGCCAACCACCACCCCCACTCCTGCCACATCCCAGGAGACACCCAGGATCCCTGCCCCACCACCACAACGCAGCCAGGCTGACCAGGAGGAACACGGTGAACCGGGCACCCAGGAGGAGGCAGGCGACAACGCAAATGCCACCCCTCAGGGGTCCCGGAGACCCGATGTACCCACAAGGGCAGGCCAGGTGCAAGTGGGCAGGGGTGGTGGGAGTGGAGGACGGCGGAGGCGCGAGCCTGACCAGTTGGCTGCGGAACCGGTATATTCCCATGTAAGAAACATCCTGGACACATGCCGGCAGGACACCACGGGCATGAGCCAGGTTGTGTCCACCCTCAACGAGATAAAGGGGACCCTCGAGGAGATCAAGACCCAGCGGGCCCAGCAACATGCGGAGCAACATGCCTGTCAACAGCGACACCAAGGACGGATGGAGGACAGACAGGCTGAGCTCGTGACGGTGCTCACGGGAATTAACCGTTCACTCCGTCGGATAGCCGACAACATGGGCAACCCTCCCTGTGCCACCAGGCGAAGAACATCACCACCCACAGGGAGGGATCAGGAGGAGGAGGATAAATCCGACGGAGCATCCCAAACATCGTCACGGCCTGCTTCTGAGGGTTCCCGCAGGAGGGCGGGTTGTCCACGGAAAAGACCGTGAGGGTCGGCGCAACAGCACCATCTCCCAGGACACCTGGCCTGGCACCTGGCCCACTGGCCCAACAGCAGCACATCAGCAAATGACATTCTCTGCCACATGGACTTGCTGGTCACTGTCTGACCAATGTTGACAAAGACTGTGGCATGGACTCTGATGATTGCCAATGGCAAGGATACCAACTCCCCCAGTGAAGTTTGGATTCCACACACCCGGAAAGCCCCTCTTGTCATACCCCCCCAACACGTACCCCAACACAAATAAAAACTTACACGATCAAGAGATGATGCCTACATTTTGCATTATTACCTTACATGTGTCTTGTAAAGTCTAACCATGCCTGAGTTCTCATATGACTTCAACCATCCATACCCTGGGGCCTGAGTCTGGCACAGGACACACATGGGTCACAATGTATTAGGCAAGACAGACATGGAGCACCATACACACCCGTGATGGGCCCAACCAGCTGAGGGGGTGGTCGCACAACCGTGCCGTCAGACATATTGAGTACAGCAACAGTCATGCGCAGAGGTCAGGGATCATGTGGAGTGTCCTGGGGGGCACCCAGGTATGTGTAGACAGGTGGCAGAACCATGTCCTGCAAGCTTGAGTCAGGTGGATGCAGAGAATGGTGGCCTGGCCAACGTTGGATGCATGGGGATGGCACATGTCACAATACCCACACAGTCATGGACATCATGCACAATACAGAGTCTAATCCCAGACAAACAGCTTGCATCTTGCTACTCTACACATAGACACATAGCCACTATCACTGAAAACCATGCCAGACATGCCGTATGCACCGTGGCAACACACCAGCATTGACTGAGAAGAGGCACCTTGGAGGCATAGGGACACCTTTATTAGTCATGTATTCCAGAATGCAGAGGCAACTCGGAGTACACATACACAGGTCATGTGGAGCAACATGTGGGTCCAACACTGGCACCCCCCTTCTGCACCACAAATGCTTGATATCCATGGAACTGGCACACAAGTGTCGGGTAACAGCTAAACACCCCCTGCTGCTCACGGAGAGGCTGCCATACACCATTGATCCTCTGATGTGGAAGTCCCACACCATGTCAAGCCAATGCAAACCGTATGTGTCCGAGGGCAGTGTTACACACATTGATGCCATCATCACAATCCACTATCCCATTACAGATGACTGTCAACAAGTCTGACCATCTATTCAGGTGTATCCAGCTACATGTCATGTGTCCCATGGTGATGCGACATGTCTGCATAGGAACCAAACATCGACAGGGGCAGTGTGCACACATCGTAAACAACTGCCACACCCAATACACCCCTGATGCATCCCTTACCCTAAGGAGACTTCCAAACTTGTCCGTGCGTGTAACGCTGAGTCAGCACACGATGACGTGTCCATGAGGAATAGCAGTGCCACAACAATGCAACCAGCAGACGGCATGCGCAAGTACCTGGGGATGAGAGACACACAAGAAGTCAGCCACAAAAAGCACATCCACTTGCATGTGCATGTACTCGACACATGTAAGGATGACAACATGCTAGGTCACAATTATGACTGTGGAAATACACTCATCACTGGCACCATCACTCGAGTGACACATCCACACACACCTCTGACTCACGTGGCATACATGCAGATGGACACACACATTGCAACACATGCCACACAAGGACCAATGCGTGCACACTCAGACACTGGTACTCACCACTAAGCAAAGAAGTCGCGTATGAGCCGACTCCGGATGTCCTCTTGCAGAACCACATCCTCCACATCACTAGCCCCATTGCCAAGCCCTTCGTCCTCCACGGGTGGATGGTCCTGATCATCTTGATCCAGGATGAGTGGCACAGCTTTCTCAACTGCCATGTTGTGCAGCATGCAGCAGACCATGAAGATTTTGCAGACCGTCGCCGGGGCATATGGGAGGGCGCCGCCGGTCTTGTGTAGGCACCTGAATCGGCTCTTCAGGAGGCCAAATGTCCTCTCTATCACTCGCCTTATCCGGCCATGGGCGGTGTTGTAGCGGAGCTGGGCCGGCGTGCTGGGGTTGCGGAGAGGTGTGATCAGCCATGGCATGTTGGGATAGCCAGCGTCCCCTACATGGAAACCACATGGACATAAGGCTGGAAGTCTACGCAAAATACAGGACAGACAGAGTGTACCCACCAACAACACATGCTCGTTCGTTGCGCAGCTGCGTCATCATTTCAGGCACCCTGCTACGCCTCATGATGTAGGCATCGTGTGCTGATGCTGGAAAACGAGCACAGACATGTGAAATCACCATGTTGGACAGACACACCACAAGGGCATTGATGGAGTGGTAGTGCTTGCGATTCCTGTACGCTACCTCCTGTGCCTGTGGTGGTACCAAAGCCACATGTGTCCCATCTATGGACCCAATGACATGGGGCATCCCTCCCAGGGCATAGAATCCACGCTTGACACCTGTCAACTGTTCAGGAGTTGGGAAATGGATGAACTCATCCAGGTGAAGCAACATGGCCTCTAAAAAATCATGCAGCACACGGCTGAACATGCTCTGGGACATGCCACCAACATGAGCTATGGTATATTGAAAGGTACCCATGGCAAACAAATGTAGGGCTGCCATTACCTTCAGCTTGGGTGTCAGTGCCGTAGGATACCTGTGCAGCGGTTGCAGGTGTGGTGCCAGCCTTGCCGTCAACTCCTCAATCAACGGTTGGGGGAAGCGGTAGCAGCGTATACAGTCATTCTCCCGCATGTCAGCCAAGTCCGGAATTGGTCGGGGAAGAGGCGGCGCTCTGCAGTAATTTGGAAGTGACAAGGAAGAGTGAGTGCACTACAACAACAATTTATATGTACTGAGCACATGTTAATCTGTCAATACACATATGCTACATACGAAGTCAGGTATGTGCTACATGCCCTGGACACGTATGGCTGCCAGGTGACACTCCTACCAAGACCCAGCTACACACGGGGATTGTGAACCTCCACATCCCATGGCATGGGACTAGCTGTGTCCCAGTGTAAGTGAACAGCCAGACGCAATACAGGAGTGACATACATCAACATATCAGCAGAAGTAGGATGTTGATTGCAGAGACAGGTAGCGGAACACTAGAGCCACAGGTCACATGACATTACGCTAGGACAGCCCACACACCTTGCCATGAAGGTGTACATGTCATGACTGACCACACATACATTGAGAGGATGCAGACAGGTCCTTGTTATGCTACTCCGTGTCCCATGCATACATACACACCTTACATCCGATACCACATGTGGCCTGGTGTGCGTAACAGTGTGCCATGGCCATCTACACACAGACACATGTTGGCTGCAGCAACTGCAGATGCATTTGAGGGAACACCAACATCAAGCTAATGGGAACACACCACACATACATGACATAGTCACATCCTGCAACGTGGGTAGTCACATGTCAGGTGTGGTAACCCCTGTAGCGGGCATCAGGGGACACTTGCGTGTGTTGTTGACTGTGCCATGCCAGTGACGCTCATCTCAAGTGTTCTGTACGACATGCACACATGTCAAAGGAGTGAAGGGCATGTCTGGCACATAGTGCACCATCACACATAACATCTGTACACATCTCATCATACATCTATTGCCTTCACAACTCAGGAGTAATGTGCCACATCACAGCCTTTCACACCTGTGCCCCACACATGTAGTACTGCCCAGACAATGCCTCGATGTCCATCCATGGACAAGTATGTCAGCTCTATTCCTTTCTGTGTGCTGCCTGTCACCACTGTTATGTGTGAAAGGCAACGTACATTCGCTCTGAGGGCGTGTGTACGTTCCCTATCACTATGGGAGTGCTGCCGTAGGCCTACCCATAGTGATAGTGAGCGTACAGGCGTGTGTGCGGTCCGTATCACTATGGGTACGCATACGCGAGCACACCCATAGTGATAGTGAGCGTACAGGCGTGTGTACGGTCCGTATCACAATGGGTACGCATACGCGAGCACACCCATAGTGATAGTGAGCGTACACGCGTGTGTATGGTCCGTATCACAATGGGTACGCATACGCGAGCACACCCATAGTGATAGTGAGCGTACACGCGTGTGTACGGTCCGTATAACAATGGGTACGCATACGCGAGCACACCCATAGTGATAGTGAGCGTACACGCGTGTGTACGGTCCGTATCACTATGGGTACGCATACGCGAGCACACCCATAGTGATAGTGAGCGTACAGGCGTGTGTACGGTCCGTATCACAATGGGTACGCATACGCGAGCACACCCATAGTGATAGTGAGCGTACACGCGTGTGTACAGTCTGTATCACTATGGGTACGCATACGCGAGCACACCCATAGTGATAGTGAGCGTACACGCGTGTGTACGGTCCGTATCACTATGGGTTTGCTCGCGTATGCGTACTCATAGTGATACGGACCGTACACACGCCTGTACGGCCCGTTGCTATGCATTTAGGGTGCCCTAGGGCCCCGGAACGCACCGTACCTGTGTGTGAATCTCCAAATTACATAGGGGACACATGAGGGACAAGTGTAAAGCCCTACATGCATGCTGGTTGTCATGGAGACCAAGTTTAAAGTTTGAATTTTTTTCATCAGGTGCCCAGCAAAAGTCGGTTTGAAAGAATCTACTTTGTTGCAAAGTGGTTGTGGAGTTGACATCATGCTCAAGAAAAAAAAATGCAAAGCCACTGACTGTGATAAATTTAAAGGGATTGGAGGAAACATAGGATGCAAATGTGAGTGACCAATCACTCTGTACTCCTGTGCATGAACAGGCCAGCAAGGCAGATGTAAGGCAGCCAGGTCCCATGAGAGAGCACTTGCCTGCACATCTTTTGATTCTACAACACTGCTGCTGCTTGTGATTCCCTGGCACCATGTCAAGGTCTGTGGAGAGGGCCCAGCCTTTCACCCTGGAGGAGAATCTGGCATTGCTGGATGTGATCCTCCCACAGTACCCCATGCTGTATGGGCGACCAGGGTTTCAGGTGAGTGCAGAGTCCACTAGCACAGACTGTGTCCCTTTTTTGTGACTGGGACTTCTGGCATTGTGTCCAGGTGTGACACACATGCATTGTACTGTAGAGTGGGTCCCAGGGGGGGCGAATGCCTGATGTCTCCCAGCCAGAGCATGCTGTGGTGCATGTCTGCCGTCCTCACTTGCATCGTGTTTACTGTGACAATCACTGCATGGTGCATGCCACATTCTGCCTGTCTAATCCTCCTGGGAATGTTGCTTCTACAGTCCTCATGTGATTCTGTGGTCACCCCAGTGTGACAGGTGACTGTACCCACAGATGTGTGTTAGTTCAGTGTACCTGTGCTGAGAGTGTCCACATGATGTGTTTGTACCCTGGACATCGGTGTGTGTGTAAGTCCCCTGTCATGTGGGTGGGTGCATATGTGGAGTGTAGCACCCCAGCTGCATGAGGGATGGATATACCCTGCCCATCTGATGCGAGCAGGGAGCAGTGCTGTGTGTCTGACGTGCAGAGCCAGCCCCACACCTGTGAGCCCCCCCAGTCTAGTGGCACATGTGCAGAGTGAGGTTTGTAGCTGCATTTGGCAATGGCAGGTGAATGTCCTGTGCCTGTGTGTGTCTGTGTACTCTGCTGAGGTAGCGTCAGTGGCCTGTGGCATGTGAGTGCTTTGAGGTGCTGCACATAATCCTGGTGTACCTTCTGATGCACAGTGTGAGTCTGGATCATTTATTGTGTCGTACCCCTCATGCCACCTGTGTACTTTCAATGGCACGTGGTGCATTTGCCCTTACACAGAGAAAAATGTCCCTATGACAAAGGTGCAATGCTTTGGCTGCATACTATGCCTTGTTGAAACCAGCAAAATTGTTCTAATGTGTGTCTCTGTGACATGTGGCAGGTGTATTGATGTAGTCTCACTTTTTCAACCCCACAGGTAGGCGCCTCTGCCAAGGAGCAGATCTGGAGGGACGCCGTCAATGCCATGAGGAGGACGGAGGGTCGCAAGCGGCGCCTGGCCCAGGTGAGAAAACGCTGGCAGGATATCCGGTGCTGGACGCGGAGGATCGCACGGGTCCTGCTGGGGGACTCACCTGTGGGCCCTAAGAACCATGGGCGTTGCCGTCTGACCCACATCCACAAGCGTGTGCTGACGGTGGTCTTTCCAGATATGGACAGGTGCTTACGGGAGAAGCAGCAGCAGGAAGGGGGTAGGTACATGTGTGTTTGTTGTGTGTCACCAGCATTTGTAAGTGCGCAGTTGCATTGATACACTGCCAGTGTTTAAATGTGCTGTGCAGGTCATGTCACCCACAGTATAGCGGTGCTGTCCTTCCTCCCTTCCCCTCCTTGCCATGTGTTCCCTGGTCTGTGTGTAGTCACTCTTTCACAGGGTCATCTGGGCTGCCAGTTCCACGTGACCAATGCTTGCAGCATCATGTGTGGGGGTGGTGTGCAACAGGTTTTGGGACCTTGCCTGTGGCCTGTCCAGTTCAGTACTTGTGGGGTCCATGTCAATTGGCACTGATGCTGAGTCCAGACATAGGAGTATGTCTCTGAAGTGTAATGCCTTACAGCAAGCATGTCCTATGTTGTGGCCTGTGACATGATGTGCATGAGTGTGCGATACGCAGAGTGCAGGGATGGTGGCCTGTGTTGCAGTCATTACCATTCAGGACCATGGAATATTGCGGCCACTACTGTCCCCTGGGGCATATTTTGCTAGGTATCATGTGTGTCATCACAATGTGTGGACACTCTCAGTGTCTCAAGCATAGGATGTGCTCTGTGCCATTGTCCCCTGGCACCATGTATATTTCCGTAACGTGTTCTACAAGTGTCCACTGTACAGCCTGACCTAATTTTCCTCGTTAATACTCACGGTGGCCAGTGCCTGTGTGTCTTGTTACAATTATCTGATGATGGCCATTTGTAAATGAGATCGTTGTACAGGCGCACATGGGGTATTTTGGGTCCAATATGGGTTTCTGGCAGTCAATGTGTATTTCTCCCAGACTAAGAGATGCAAGTGCTTCCTGTGTCTCATCAAATTGTCGCATGTAGGGGGTGGTTGGTGCGGGCAAGGCCTACATGTCGACACCTGAAATCTCATTGCTCGGTCTGGCCAGTGTGTGATGTTTGTCTGGACATACACTCAAGGTGCAGTGTCCCATTCATGTTGGGCATGTTTTTAAGTATTACCTTTGCAGCATGTGCCTCAAGTTCACGGAGATGGTCCCTGCTCATCCCTAGTTACGGCAACGCTGTGTGGTGCAGATGCAGTGCTGGATTGTCCCCAGAGCCTGGCTCCTCTGTCCAAATCCATATCATGTCATTTGCAAATGTGTCATGCTCTCCATAGTTTCTCAGTGGCATGGTGGGTGAACCAACTGTGTGTTGCAGGGGCTATATATGTACCTTGTATTGTAGATGTTACTCATTTTTCATTTCAGGCTATGCACTGTAACCTATGTAGATTTGACTCATGTGACATATGTATACAGGTGTCTGATTAATTCCTGTTTATTCACCTTGCCCACAGCATCGTCGGGGGACACGGATGGAGATACCGGCACGGACCGTGCGGAGGGACCGGGCACCAGTGCCAGCAGTTACATCTTAGCTGGCACATCGAGTGGAACTGAGGCCGAGGGGAGTGAGCCGGAAGACCTGTCCACTGCCACCACAGAATATGAAGCTGACGGGTCCGAGGCTGAGCTCTCCGAGGGGGCGGAGGATGCTTCAACAGCTGACAGCAGCACAACATCTCTCCCCGCCCCCTCCATTGCCATCACCGGCTTCCCACTTGCTTGTGTCCCTTCCTGGCGTGCTAGGTCACCATGTGTCTCCTTCCTGCCAGGCACCGCACCCCCTGCCCCTGTCTCCACTGCTGCCGCCAATGCCGAGTCTGTGGACATCCTGCGGCAGTTGCAGGTTGGTCAGGCTGCGATGCTTAATGTCCTCCATGGCCACAGCCAAGTGCTCAACAACATGGAGGCATACTTGGAGGGCATTTCAGCATCGCAGGCTGACCAACGCAACTGGCTGAGGTCCATTGACTCGACACTGACTGCAGCAGTGGGTCTCCTGCAGCGCTTCGTCCAACTCCCTATCCCTGAACCATCCACACTTCCCACTCCCATGCCTGTCCCACGTACACCCAGACGTCAGCATGCACACACCCCACCAGACACAGGCACCACACCAGCAGGGAAGGCAAAGCGCACACCTCCTGGCACGCACACACAGGGTGAAGTAGGCACACCCACTGGGTCGGGGGGGAAACGGAAGACACGCAGCCAGAGTGGGAGTCCACATTCCTCACGACCACCACCCTCCAAATCCACTCCCCTCAGCTCTCCTGGCCAAGATTCGGACACAGGGTCAGACCTGCCCAGTCAGTCCATCAGCCCCAGTGTGGCACCACCCCGCAAGCGGTGGAGGCAGGACACCGGCAGGGGAGTTGAGTCCCCCCCCCCTGTCCACACCCCCCCCAGTAGCGCTGCGACCCATCCCTCCAACCCCCCCCCTCCTTGGGGCCTGTGGTTCTTTCGGGTGCAGGGGAGATGCTGGGCGACCTGGCAGTAGTGTGCAGCGCCGTGCTCGAATCCACCATTGGCGCTGCCCCACCCCCTGTGTTGGAGTCGTCCGTCCCTGCACCCACAACACCTCCCCTTGCCCCTCCTGTCCCTGCGGTGCCTGGTCCTTCCCCCCAACATGATGCCCCCCCCCGTGGAAGACAAAGGAGTCTGACTGTGCAGGCAAGCTAGGGGACACACGTACCACTGTGTCCCCCATCCGGATTTGAGTCATGGACTGCCCTATGGGCCTTGTATAGATTGACATTTATTATGATGACTACTTACATCCTGCTGAATAAAGCAATTTGTTTTTTCCTTGGAACACTACTGTTTATCTGGTATTGCTGTTGGTGGACCAGCTCCATGATTTTGGGTGGTGATAATGTGTTGGGTGTGTGGGAAATGTAGTCTTGTGCTGGTCATAGGGTGGACCCTGGTATCTGTGTGCCATCACAAGCTGTTGGCTAAATTACTTTGTTCATGTAAGCAGTTACTGCATGGTGACATCGTCCCAAGGTGTGTTCCTTCCTCTGTGTAACCTGACATCTTCCCTGCAGGGTGTTTCCACTATGTGGTGCTGAGCTGTGTCTACATCAGCTGGGTGTGTGACGGACTCCTTCAACTTTGCACATGCATGCTGAGCGATGTCTCCACCTGCATCATTCGTGGCATCCTTGGTTGTCACTGTACTTGTGTATGTAGACTGTTGACATGACTTCATGTGGACATGTTCTCTTTTAGGCGCTATGCATGTGTGTACTCCCAGCCTCGCACATATGTGGTACATGTAATGCAGGGTCTTTGTGCACCTCACTGACATTTGTGGGCATTGTATCTGTGGCTACTCCACCCTTTGCATTCCATGGGCACTGCTGGGAGGACTCTGCACCCACCCCTCCTGTGTCTGGGCACTGCTGGGAGTGATAGGCACCCACCCCTCCTGTGTCTGGGCACTGCTGGGAGGACTCTGCACCCACCCCTCCTGTGTCTGGGCACTGCTGGGAGGACTCTGCACCCACCCCTCCTGTGTCTGGGCACTGCTGGGGGGACTCTACACCCATCCCTCCTGCGTCTGGGCACTGCTGGGAGGACTCTGCACCCACCCCTCCTGTGTCTGGGCACTGCTGGGAGGACTCTACACCCACCCCTCCTGTGTCTGGGCACTGCTGGGAGTGATAGGCACCCACCCCTCCTGCGTCTGGGCACTGCTGGGTGGACTCTGCTCCCACCCCTCCTGTGTCTGGGCACTGCTGGGAGGACTCTGCACCCACCCCTCCTGCGTCTGGGCACTGCTGGGAGGACTCTATACCCAACCCTCCTGTGTCTGGGTACTGCTGGGAGGACTCTACACCCACCCCTCCTGTGTCTGGGCACTGCTGGGAGGACTCTACACCCACCCCTCCTGCGTCTGGGCACTGCTGGGAGGACTCTGCACCCACCCCTCCTGTGTCTGGGCACTGCTGGGAGTGTTAGGCACCCACCCCTCCTGCGTCTGGGCACTGCTGGGAGGACTCTGCACCCACCCCTCCTGTGTCTGGGCACTGCTGGGAGGACTCTGCACCCACCCCTCCTGCGTCTGGGCACTGCTGGGAGGACTCTGCACCCACCCCTCCTGTGTCTGGGCACTGCTGGGAGGACTCTACACCCACCCCTCCTGTGTCTGGGCACTGCTGGGAGGACTCTACACCCACCCCTCCTGGGTCTGGGCACTACTGGGAGGACTCGGCACCCACCCCTCCTGTGTCTGGGCACTGCTGGGAGGACTCTACACCCACCCCTCCTGCGTCTGGGCACTGCTGGGAGGACTCTGCACCCACCCCTCCTGTGTCTGGGCACTGCTGGGAGGACTCTACACCCACCCCTCCTGCGTCTGGGCACTACTGGGAGGACTCTGCACCCACCCCTCCTGCGTCTGGGCACTGCTGGGAGGACTCTGCACCCACCCCTCCTGTGTCTGGGCACTGCTGGGAGTGATAGGCACCCACCCCTCCTGCGTCTGGGCATGTTCGCTCCATACATACACTGTTGGGGTGGGGGTACGCTCCATACATACACGGGTGAGGGTACGGTCCGTACATACACTGTTGGGGTGGGGGTACGCTCCATACATACGCGGGTGTGGGTACAGTCCGTACATACACTGTTGGGGTGGGGGTACGCTCCATACATACGCGGGTGGGGGTACGGTCCGTACACTGGTGTACATACACGGGTGGGGGTACGGTCCGTACATACACTGTTGGGGTGGGGGTGCGCTCCATACATACGCGGGTGTGGGTACGGTCCGTACATACACTGTTGGGGTGGGGGTACGCTCCATACATACGCGGGTGGGGGTACGGTCCGTACATACACTGGTGTACATACACGGGTGGGGGTACGGTCCGTACATCCACTGTTGGGGTGGGGGTACGCTCCATACATACACGGGTGGGGGTACGGTCCGTACATACACTGGTGTACATACACGGGTGGGGGTACGGTCCGTACATACACTGTTGGGGTGGGGGTGCGCTCCATACATACGCGGGTGGGGGTACGGTCCGTACATCCACTGTTGGGGTGGGGGTACGCTCCATACATACGCGGGTGGGGGTACGGTCCGTACATACACTGGTGTACATACACGGGTGGGGGTACGGTCCGTACATCCACTGATGGGGTGGGGGTATGCTCCATACATACGCGGGTGTGGGTACGGTCCGTACATACACTGTTGGGGTGGGGGTACGCTCCATACATACGCGGGTGGGGGTACGGTCCATACATACACTGTTGGGGTGGGGGTACGCTCCATACATACGCGGGTGGGGGTACGCTCCATACATACGCGGGTGGGGGTACGGTCCGTACATACACTGTTGGGGTGGGGGTACGGTCCATACATACACTGTTGGGGTGGGGGTACGCTCCATACATACGCGGGTGGGGGTACGCTCCATACATACGCGGGTGGGGGTACGGTCTGTACATACACTGTTGGGGTGGGGGTACGGTCCATACATACACTGTTGGGGTGGGGGTATGCTCCATACATACGCAGGTGGGGGTACGCTCCATACATACGCGGGTGTGGGTACGGTCCGTACATACACTGTTGGGGTGGGGGTATGCTCCATACATACGCGGGTGAGGGTACGGTCTGTACGTACCCGTGCCCATGCTGTGGAATGCTTGTGCGGCCCGTACCCAGGCCTTTGGCACATGGGTACGGGCCGTACTGCCATTGTTGGGGTGACGTGGGTGTGGGCGTGGTACGACTCGTACCCACGCTCTTAAGGCGTGGGTACAGTACGTACCTGTATTGTTGTGTTGCCGGTTCGCGTCGTCGCCCACTTCCGTTGTGGCGGACGCTGGCGTTGCTGGACACGCCCCCACCCCCTCGAAGTGACCAGGGCCTGGAGGTCAGGTATGTCCAGGGCATGTGTGCTGTTTGACTTGGGTGGGGGTTTTGTGTCCGGCCCCTGCCCCCCCCCTTTGCCCCTGGGTGTTGTTCTGACCTTCTGCGGCATCTGCGTCGGTACCTGTAGAGGAGGTCGACTGCTATGAGGGCCGAGATGACACGTACGTTCGGGTCCATGTCTGTCCGTTGCGTACAGGTGATCCTTGTGCGCGTCGTCCTGATTTCCCGGCAGTTTTTGGCTGCCGGAAAATATTCTCTGTGCGGGATGACGTCGGTGCGAATCGTACTTCCTGGTTCGTGGAACGCAGGCTGCATACGTTCCGACGTCACGTCGGTGCTTTTCCGGATGTCATTTGTATGTTTATTTTCCTCGGTTGGTGTTTTGTACGAATCGTACGGAAATAGTGTTTCCGTGCGAATCGTACTTGCATGTTTGTAATGTTTTACAACCGGGTACGAGTCGGACGGAGAAACGCCTCCGTCCGACGGTTCGTACCCGGTTTCTCCAGGATCCTAATCGGCACCTAGGTTGTTATATTTACGCACAAGTATTTGTGTTTATAATCAGGATTATAGTTATTCCGCCAATGTCTTTCAAGTTTATTTAAGAGTTTCTTTTTCTTTCCTAAATTTATATGAAACTATGGGTTCTTCACAGATTTGGGTATAATCCTCTTTATTTTTACTAGTGCATGTATTTTTAGAGACTCAGTGTTGCTGAGCTTTTCTAGTAACAGAGAGGGATTGTTGTCCATTCTATTATGAAAAGATTTATGTAATATATCTTGGAGCAAAGTATGGAGATCCTCCTTGCAGAGGGCATTACAATGAAATTTAGTAATGGTAGTGGTTTGGCTCTCTTGTGGGGTTATAGCTTTGCCTTTATAAGAAAAGTACATATATGGTGGTCTGTTCAGGGAGGAAATTGAGAGGTTAGAGAGCTGTGTCCATGGAAGATGTTCAAATCAGGATGAGGGTGAGACCTGCTTTATGAGTAGCTCCCATTACCAGTTGTGATAACCTTAGGGAGATGCAGGCATCTAGGGTATTCTTATCAGGGCCCGTCAGGAGATTGCTATCTTCTGTCATATATGAAAGTCCCCTACTACTACTGTGTCTGTGGTCCGTGTACATAGTTTGGATAAGGATTATTGATTCCTCAAGCCACTGTAGGTGATTTGATTTGGTTTTAGGGGTGGGGTGTTAGATCATGATGAAGCCTGTAGTGATATCAAGGGCCAAATCTAACCCGAGTAGGAGGGTTTTGATCCCTTCGCAGCTAGGGCAGCATGAGGTCTGTCTCTATAAATAAGACATACTCAGCCCCCTCTTTTGTCTTGTTGTTTGCTTCTAATATTTTATATTAAGTGAGAATCAATCCATTCAGATTGATTACAATCGGAGCTAAGTGATTTTTCAGCAAAAAATAATAGATCCAGATTCTCATTGATAATAATGGGTTAAATAAAGATGCGATTCTTTAAAGCTGATCAAATATTTAAAGTAATGCATTTGTTGGTTTCAATGTACATTACCCATATCATATCAATATCATGAAGATAGATGCCAACAGCAGGGAATTATGGATTAGTCATTTAGTGCCATATGCACAATAGCGATTTCATGTGAATCACTATTTGGAAATCGCTCTTCCTTATGTATGAAACGTTTTGTTTCATACTTGTGATTCCTAGTGGGTTGCAAATCGATCTACCTCATGAATATTAAAGCGGTTGGTCGCAGTTTGCGACCCATTAGGAATCGCAGCCATCACACAGATGGTCGCCTGCTGAAGTCAGCAGACCACCCTGTCTATGGCTGCCTTTTAATAAAGATTTATTTTTTTTGCAATACAACCTATGTTCCACAAAGCAAAACAGGATACATTTCAACAATGAAACATTTAACGTTTTGTTTTACTTTGTTTAAGAGCAGGCAGTGGAGTCCATGGATCTGCTGCCTGCTCTTAAAAAATGTTTTCCCAACATTCACAAAGGGGAAAGGGTCCCATGGGGACGCCTTACAATTTGTGAATGCATTACCACCAACTTTGAGTCGGTGGTAAAGTGCAAATATTTTGCTACCGCATTTTTTTTTTTATTTCAAATCTTTTTTATTGAAGAAATAGAAAAATAACAAAACATACAATACATGACAATAAATAACAAAAAATGACATATGCAATCCCCGACAAACAGGCCCAAAGGTTCTAAAAACTGACAAATCTATAGGGGAACCGCCCCCAACACAGACATACATGCAGTCATATTCCTCAAGTACATAATAATAAGATCCGTAAGTCCGGGCTATAAATCTGATCATCACATCCGAATAACATGAATGAACTTAAAACAAATTAAATTAAAGGAAAATATGTCATGAAACCAAGTTCAGCCCTCAAACTCCGATTGCGCTATGGTGGATGAGTGCCATGGCTGCCAATGCCTTATTTCATCGTGTGTCACCTGTCCAACCCCACCTCGCCCTTTACACTATCGCCTATCAGCCATAACTCCGCCACTACCGTTCAGGGCGGATCAAATGAGAACCAAGATCTGTCCAGGGATTTCCAGAGCCTCCTATGGGAAGCGCGCCACGGGGATGAGTGCAGAGCTGGGTTGTCAGCTCCTCTTAGAAACGAGAGCCACTCCTGCCACACCCTGAATGAGACCTCAGAGGCGCTTTTCCATTTGCATAGTACCACCTTGCAAGCTAGAGTGAGCAAAATATCTATCAACTGACGGTCATTGTCATTATGGAGCTCCTGATCCAGCACCCCCAATATAACATAGACAAACTCTTGTTTAGAATTGACCTGGAAGATATGATCTATGCAATCAAACACCTTCCCCCAGAATAATCCCAGCACAGGACACCCAAAGAGCATATGAGCTAAGTCTCCCACCTCCAACGCACAATTCCAACATAAGGGGCTATCTCTCAGATGGAGTCTATGGAGTTTTTCTGGCGTTCAGTATGTCCTATTAATGAGCATATATTTGGTTTGGGCTAGAATCGGGGAAATCTTATTCGTTAGTGCAGCAGCGTGTATCAAATCCCAGTCAAATACTAAACTGGTAGAATTAGGCTCCGATTCCCACTTGGATTCATTTTTCCTGTACGCCTTCCGTGGGGCAGGGAGAAGCAACTTATAAATTTTAGAAACAAAGTGACCCGACCTCAAAAGTCGTGGAACCTGGGTCTTAAGCCAGGGGTCACTCGAATTGAGGGAGCGAGTAGACAGGATAACCTTGAGTTTCAAAAAGTCATAGAAATCCATTGGTGACAGGTTGTGGCTGGCTTGGAGCGAGGAGAATGGCAATGGATGTCCTCCTTCAAATAAATCGTTCACCAGGTTAATGCCCTTCTTAGACCAACCTCCCCACTGCAGTGGTTTCCCTTCCAGCTTAAGCGATGGATTATACCATAAAGATACCATAGTAGACTTCCTCCACAGCAAACCAACTTTATGAGCTTGGTCTAGTCTCAGAAGTGCTCTCCTAGTGTTTAGTAAGATGTATTTGGAGTGGGGGAGATGGGAGAGATCCATTGAGAGTAATGCCATTAGAGGGGCACCACCAATGAGTGATTTTTCAATTGCGATCCATAGCGGAATATAGTCCGCGTCCTCATTCAACCACTGTGCCCCTTGTTTACATAGAAAGGCCGTCTGGTAGTTCCTGAAGCTAGGGAGACCCAAGCCTCCCTTCCCTTTTGATAGCTGTAGCTTCTTCATAGATATCCTGGGCTTCTTCCCCTGCCACAAGAATCCACCAAATAGCCCATCCACCTTTTTCAAGAAGGCCTCCGAAAATGTCATTGGCAACATACTTGCCAGATAATTCACCAATAGGGGTCACCATCATTTTTAAGGTTTCCGCCCTTCCCCACCATGAAAGGAATTTCGGGGACCATCCCTCCAGTAATTTAGATATTTTCTTCAGAGTCAAACTTTCATTAACCCCCAAAGTAGTGATTAGATCTTTATCAAATTCCAGCCCCAAATATTTAAAGCAGCCTGGTTGCCACGTTAAGCCAGAGTCTCCCATAATCTCTTTGTTACCCAAATTATTCAACAGTTTAACCTCTGTTTTATCTTTATTTAACTTGTATCCCGACACCCTGGAGAAATCATCAATGGTAGACATGAGGGCCGTTATAGCTTCTTCCGCCCTTTCTGATACTATTAGGACATCATCCGCATATGCGGTCAACTTTATTACACACTCTTCAAATGGAATTCCAGCAATACCCTCGTTAGCTCTCAAGCGATAGAGAAATGGCTCAATGTCCAGCAGAAACAATGAGGGCGAGAGAGGGCATCCCTGTCTAGTGCCCTGGTGCAGTTGAAACGCCGAGGAGAATGAGCCGCCAGCTCTAACTCTCGCAGAGGGACAAGAATACAGAGACATCACCATCTTTGTGAAGAAGTGACCCAGGTTGAACTTATGCAGGACCGCATTCAAATAGTTCCAGTCGACTCTGTCAAACGCCTTTTCGGCGTCAAGTGTGATTGCCACAGTAGGGGTAGATAACAGTTTTGCTCTTTCAATTACATGCGCCAGTATTCTGGTGTTATCACTAGACAATCTATGCTTTAAAAAACCTGCCTGTGAAGCATGTATCAATTTGGGCAGGACCTTTTGAAGTCGGTTAGCCAAAATCATGGCTAGGAGCTTACAATCAAGATTAATGAGCGAGATAGGCCTATAGTTCTTTGGCAGCACCGGGTCTTTTCCTTCTTTTGGCAGGACCGCAATAATGGCTTCCGACAACGTACCTTTCACTTCCCCCGTAGCACTGACTTCCTGGAATAAGTGCAAGAGTGGTTGCGATAAGAGTGATGAAAAGCCCTTGTAAAATCTAGCAGTGAACCCGTCCGGTCCGGGAGCCTTACCACATTTCAATGACTTAATGACCATCTCGACTTCCTGAAGCGTGATCGGACCATTAAGGTCATCACGATCCACATTGGAGAGGGAGGGAAGATTGCATTCATCTAAATAACCGTCAATTTTGGAGTCAACTACCTCTGTATTCTTGGCATACAGTTGCTCATAAAATTGTTTGAATACCTCCGCTATCTTGACCGGGTCCGAGTGTGTTGTTCCCCCCTGGTCTTTGATGGAATTGATCGTACTCTTCTGTATTTTAAATTTGAGGTATGCCGCGAGGCTCTTCCCCGCCTTGTTGGATGCACAGAGTTTGAATTGTTTCCTCCTAGTTAACCGAATCCCCGCTCTTTCACTTACTATTTTGTTATATTCATACTTCTTATTTGCTAATTTATTCAGTGTTTCTTCCTTCCTGTCGGACAAGTGTTTCTTCTCTAGCGCGGCAATTTCTCCTTCTAAAATCTCCAGAGCTTTATTGTGGTTCTTGTTTATGGCAGATTTTATTTTAATAATGACCCCTCTTATCGTACTCTTTAGCGCCTCCCAACGAATCAAATCAGTAGTATCTCCCCTGCCGTTATGTTCTAAGTACTCTCTAATTGCGGTCTCAATCGCTACCCTATGTTGTTCTTTTTCAAGGACCTCCTCATTAAACCTCCAGATTGTTTGCTGAGTAGAAGATTTGACGTTGGAGATGGATAGGGAAATACATGAATGATCGGATAAAACCCTTGGTTCTATAGATGTTCCTTCCATGCGAGGGATGCCATTCTTTGTTATAAATAAATAGTCAATCCTGGAAAATGAATCATGTGGAGGAGAGTAAAAGGTATAGTCCCTCCCATCAGGGTTCTGAAGCCTCCATGTGTCTACCAAATGGAATCGAGTACATAGATTAGTGAAGGCCCTATGGGATCTATTACTACGAAAGGAGCACCTGGAATCCCTATCCAATACTGGATCCAAAGGTAGATTAAAGTCTCCTGCCAGAATGTGTATGGCTGACTCAGGGACAGTCTCTAGTTGCCTGGACAGATCGGACCAGAATGGTAGGTCACATGTATTAGGGGCATAGACATTTGTCACATAAAATTCAGTGTCGTCTTTAGTCAGCTTGGTCGTAACCCACCGCCCTTTGGAGTCAGAAACGGAGGAGAGCAAATCCACGTTAGATTTTTTTGCAATCAATGTCAGGACCCCATTTTTCTTTCCCAACGCCTCTGACCCTACAACCTCAACAAAGAATTTGTTCCTGAGAGTATGAAATTGTGAGGCCTCAAGTTTAAATTCTTGTAACAATACAATATCACCTTTCTGTCTACGTAAATACTCGAGGACCTTCTGACGCTTGACTGGCTGATTGAGACCCTTGACGTTGAGAGAGAGTATTTTCAAGTTATTCACTCTTGCCACACCTATAGGGGTGTCAATTGTGGACAACGACATAGCCATTCAAGAGCTAACATGGTGAACTGTTAATAAACGACACTTAAATGTAGTTACTTGGACCCCCTTCAGTCTCTCCCAGAGCACCCCATCACTCACAGCACTGGTATGTAGGTAAAGGTATACTCGGCATAGGCACGGACAGGAGAATGACGTTAGACCTGGTATACACCGGTACTTGACAGAAACACTATTAGGATCCTGACAGCACAATCGGCATAGGCATGGACAACTGAATAAATGTGTACCTGGTATGCATTGGAGCATGACATAAACACCAGCAGGTTCACGGCAGTGCAACCGGCATAGGCATTGGCAGTAAGATGATGATGGACCTGGCGTGCATTGGAACATGACAGAAACAGCGACAAAAAGAAAGAATAACACAGAGATCAAACACGTACCCAACCCTCTCTCCCTCTCCCATCCTCCCCCCTCCCCCTCTCCCTCCCGGACACCCTCCCCCACCCCTCCACCCCGAGATAAACTAGTAGGCATGGTGACACGGAAAAAATAGTGTCCCTCCCATGGCCTCAACTCGTATCCGTGATAGTAATTCGGGAATTAACCCAACACATAAAACAACATAACCTAGTACGCCCATAAGGCAGCAGAACCCGTCCAAGTAGAGATCAACATAACAGATAGAGCTGCCGCTGAGCTACCCCAGTGGGGTTATCAACAATATTAGCTACCCACCTTTACCGACCTAACCTGTTTTAACAAAATGCTCACCGGGTAGCCCTCCTATCTATCCATCTTTCCTTGACCAAATCAACACCACACGATGCAAGAACCCCTTATATACTTGCATTAGATGTATGCATTAAATGCGCCTCCCTACTTCTTTGACTGGTTGGGAACCGCTACTGCGGACCAATGAACGCATCGTAGTCAGTAACAGTTCATGACTAGTAAACAACACTCGGACAAGGCACAAGCCACCCAAGAGCACAGAAGATAAGACTTGTGCCCCCCTCTACTCCACAACAGGGTCCAACATTGCAACAACACAGCAATACATCAGGACCCAACATTGTATGGCCATAAATGACATATTGACATAACAGTCTGCTATGGAATCAAGGAATCCTGTTTAGTGGAGGAAGCAGAGGCCACCGATGAAGTATCCATGTGTAGTTCCTCGCCTCCGTCCAGACATTTCCTGAGTGTTAACGGATCAGCGAAGACCTGCGGTGCACCCTTAATAAAGAAGCGGAACTTTGCCGGACCCACAAAACCAAATTGGTAGCCCAGCGACTTCAGCTGTGGTCGCAGAGCAAGAAAAGCTTTCCTCGTGTCAACAGCTTCTTTACTGTAATCTTGTGAAATGTACACTTTACTAGATTTCCAGAGAACATGGTTATTTTTGCGCACAAATGACAGTATTTGTTCCACATGTTGGTAACGTAAAGGCTTACATACAATAGGCCGCGGCCCCTTTTGGCCCGGCACGATCCTGCCTGGGACCCTATGGGCTCTATCGAATTCCAGTGGGTGATGGAAGTTAAGGTTAGTTGCTTGTGAGAACCAAGCCTCCAGAAATTGAACACAGGAATCGTATGACTCTTCTGACCTCTCCGGTATACCAAAAATGCGCAGATTCCCTCTTCGATTTCTATCTTCCAACTCCGACAGCTTCCTTGACATCTGATCTGTGGAGATGTGTAAGCGCCTAAGAGAGCTACAAGTTTTGGTCTCTGAGTCTTCCAGTCGGCTGATTCTTGATTCTGACTCTGTAAGTCTGGCATTAGTGTCTCTGATGTCTTTACGGATAGCTACAATTTCTTCGTTTGTGGACCTTGCAATCTCCTTCACCTCCTCTAGTCTGTTCAGTATTGTGTCCATCGTATAGGTCACATCCTTTTTTCCTTTGATAGGTGAGATTGGAGCCAGAGGTTCAGCCTTAAGTCTTTTCAGGTTCTTCGTGTCCTTGTCCCCCATTTTGTACTCACTGTTGGAAGACACTTGATGCGGTCGTTAAGACTGGTGAGTCTAATCAGGCCCAAATAACTTTGGTTAGGGCACCAGGCACAATATGGCACACGGGCAAGATATTACTACCTCAAGAGAGATCCCACCTGAACTCCTCCCATCGGTGTAAGTAGCGTAATCAGTGACTTGAAATTGCAGAGTGCCCCTCAGAATTTCACACGTGTTTTCTTGTGTCACTTGTGAACACCTTTAGTCAGCATGTCAGTGGGCATATGCTGCATCGCTGTACAACTGCACCACTCCCACGTGTCACAAAACTCGGATATGGAACTGCAGCCACTCTCAGATCTCTCAGCCCTCTCCGATCCCTCAGCTCTCTCAGATTTCCCAGATTTCCAGATCCTCCAGCTCACTCAGAACCCCAGGACCCTCAGATCTCTCAGATCAGCAGCGTAGAGTAATTGCGGTGATCACACATATATGGGAAAAGTCATGGCATCCATGCCTCCATCCATCCCCTCCGCAGTATATCATGCCTTCAGATATAGACATACTATGCGCCCTTCATGTGTTGGCTCTGTGATTGTTAAACGATAATTAGCCGCCAATTGGCAAGGAACAGCCGCCAATTTGCAAGGAACAGGAGAGTGATCTTGTGCACCAAAGCCGTTTTCACTGCTTACACCACCTTGGCCTGTAAAACGCTTTACCTGTGATATGCTGTTGCACCAAGCTGCCTTTGCATTCATGCCGCTTTAATCGTGGAGTATGTCGTCCCTCTTACACTCCGGCGGTAGTCCTCGCGTCCCGATCACACACAGGAGCAGCGGAGATTCTTGTGACCGCCATTTTGCCTCACCATACCTTATTGCTTATTGGCCCCGCTCCACACGTTTGGGGAGATATAAAACATTATTCTCCGCTTTCCCTCTCAAGCGCCTAGCAATACTCCTGCGCTGGCCTCTCCTCGACTGTCCTCGTATCTTCGTCACCCTTCGAGACACACAGAGACTCTCAGCGAATTCCGACATCCGCCATCTTGCGCCATCTTGCACACTTCCCACATCGGCGGCCTCCAAGCGTATCGGGAATGATCTAAGTGCGCCCAGATCCACTCACTGTTCATGTGGTGATAACGTGCTTCCTCCGATCCCTCCAGCACTCCGGTGAGGCAGCGGCAGCATCAATGCCCGTCAGGGACCGGCAGGCTCCCACTGCTGCACCCCGCTCGCGCCCGGTCTCCCGAGCACCGCGCTCAAACTTGCTTCCAGGAGCGCCTCACTGACTCAAATTCAACCCAGAGGTGGGGCTCAACCTCTGATCGCTGAAAACTTCATTTTTGTCACTCATGTGCCAGGGATTAACTCCCAAAATCACCCGTATTTCCTTGCCACGGGAGGAGCGCCGCTCTAAGCCGCCATCTTCTCCGGCGTCCAAACCACGCCCCTTGCTACCGCATTTTGGTTACAAAACATTCGTACATGCTAATGAGATTCGGTATTTGGAAGGGAAGCCCTAAACACGCACCTTCCAAATACCAAGTAGCAAACCCCAAATTGTGATTCGTAACTAGTTACTGTATTGCATTTGAGGATGATATGCACACAGGATAAAGTTGTACTCTTTTGAAGCAAACACAAATGATGAGGGAGGTAGAAAGACCTCATGGCTCAGGAGAGTCCAAAAATTGAATGCAATACTGTAAAATGATTTACAGACTTTAGAGGAAGGTGATGGATTTTTGACAGTTAGAATTTCAGTATAATATGCCTGAGGAAATGCCTTTTTTTGCATGTCACCCCCACATTTTTGGACTGATGCTGATGACCAGACTTCAGTGACTGTGTTCTTAACCCTTAACAAAAATATGTTAAATTGGCTATACCCAATTGGCAAGTACTGACTTACTTATAAGTCCCTAGTATATGGTGCCCAGGGAATGTAAGGCAGAGTGTCCACAGAGCGCTGCAGCAGTGGTTGTGACACCCTGAGCACGACAAAGGACAAAATGGCTCCCAGCCTGCCTCAGCAGACTGGAAGGGAAGTGTGTACACTGCTAGATCGTCTTTGCCATTAAAACCCATGGCAAAGCCACCACTTCCTTAACCTTGTATGTAAGACTCCCCTCAGGAAGGCCTATGAAGTCTTATAACAGGGAGCTGTATATTGACAAATATCTTTTATATGTTTTAACAGCAGCACTTCGAAATTGTCAATGTGCTGGGGAAAAGTAAGTTGCCCCAATGACTAGCACCAGGTTACCAGCTGGCATCTCAGCCAACCTAACTTCTGAATGAAACTACCTAACTGGGTACTGTAAGGTATCAAATCAATTGTGGCATTAAATCCAACTTGATGCCCAGGTCGAGATATTTGTCACTTTCAAGATTCAGCAACTTTCAGAGATTTGCTGCTTTGTATCCAGCGAGTCCAGTGGCCTCACAAAGGCCTTACCACACAGACAACTTTCTGTCCACCTGGGGGATGTGCGAACTACTCCCAGGCTAAGGAACAAAGGTAGTTGACACAGAGCGAGATCTTTCCTCCTCACCCAGGAAGGCCACTTGGGTTGTTGGCCCAAAAGGCTAGCTTCAAAGGGAAAGCAGCCTTTGAAGGGTAACCTGCAATAACACTCCTGGGCAGGATGCCTTTTGTTCCTGCAGACAAGTTGGAGACAAGGACAGGGAGGGAAAACGCATCCCCAAACCAGTTTTTTCTATGGGCGTGTAGCCTACAGGTATCCACAACTCTAGGGTGGGCTGCTGAGCTCCTGGCAGTTGAAGAAGGGTCCTGACATTCTGAGTGTGGCTAGATCACTGGACTCTGGGATTGCCAGATGCCACACTTTGCAGGAAACATGTCACTATGCGGGAGGAGACCCAGCAGCCTATTGGCTAGTGACCGTGTGGTCCCCTCAGAGCACTTTCCTGCTCAACAGAACACTCTTGACTTGAAGAAAGGACTGAAGAAGGAGTGCCCTTCTGCCCTTAAAACTGCAAAGGGAGAGGCTGCAGTGTCAGAAGGATTGAACATTCTGTACTTTGGGCTAGGGTAGTTTGGACTCATCTCACTTCAGGGATTCCAAGGATCAGGTGGCTGATCCCCTGGAACCAGCTCCAGGGTCACAAGAGCTAAACGAGCCCAAACCAACCAGCTGGTAGCCACTGCAGACGTCTTGACACTACCATTCCCCAGGCGCACAAAAGGACAAATCTGAGAAAGTCTACATCCATGTCTGCCAGACCCAGGAGTACTATCGGAGACTAGATTTGTTGTACTCCAGGGACAGTAGCCCCACCTAAGGATTTTGCCCCAACTACGGTGCAACGAGACCAGAAGTCCAACATCAGCTGGCCTCCTACTGCAAGGTAGAGGACTTTGAGGAACTTCAATTGCTGTGGTGAGAGATGCCCTTTGTTACCCAAGGATGGAGGGACAACCACAAAGACACCCCTGTCGACCACACCCTTACTGGAGCATCCTTTGACAATCTTTAGCCTGCATCCCCAGCATCATCCTGCAGAACTTGGAACTTGCTCTAAAAATGCTCTTGTGACCAGATAACTGTTTAAAGTATCTTCTCTGGTACCCTAGACCTTCCTCCGGTCAGATTTGGTCACCCAAGCTAGTCCAGACTCTTTCAAAATTGCAAAGGTTTACATACTTTTTGTTGAGTAATGCTTGTTTACAGTTGCAACATTCAGGTTGATGAATATTTTTTTATTATCAAACACTACTTTGCCAAGTTTCTAACATCTCTCGTCTACTATATGAGTTGTTCAGGCAGTGTGAATAACTAAAGGTGTAAGTAAGCCTTTCTTATTGGGTAGATAGTTCCATCTTTGTACTGATTAAAAACCACTTGTAAGTGTACCAACAGGAGCAAGTAGTGAAATATGTCAGAAACGGTGTCAAAATTAGCATGGAAACTAAATGAGTATGTATGGTAAACTATGTACTAATGGGCCCAATATCTGTACTGATTACTAATCACTCATTACTAGTTATAAGTATGTGGTTAAGCAATTAGTAGATAAAGTTGCTGAGCAAGAATTGGACAGTACATTAAGGCATTATTGAGAAAACTGGTGTGAAACTAAACACAGTAACAATATTTAAAAGGAATTCAAAAGGCCCTTTCGGTGCACTTGATTAATTGAAAAAAAACTTTGATGATAAAACAGTTCTATCATATTGCATGATACATAAATAGTGATTTGTCACAAGAAAGTTAACTTAGACAAGAAAGTTGAAAGTTACTACTGGTGTCTTAGTATGGACGTAAATTTAGAGGTTTATGTATAAAATTGTCATGTCTTGAACAACTTACAGAACATTCAAAGTAAAGGTGTGTTCTATAGCACCAATGGAATTACCCAAAAAGACCAGGGCAGGAGCTTGGAACTTGTTTTATAAAACACTTAAGAGACACTACTGAAAACGGCAGCATATCATGCTACTAATTGATTACTTTAATAGGGAAATGGAATATTGTGTTTGTCAAGACCAAGGTGACAATGAGTGATTGAGCTCTTGAAGAAATGTTCACCTGGGATGATTTCCTGATCAAACTATAGAAGACAAAGGTGTAGCATGCTCAAACTAATAGACATTTGAATATGAATACTGAATGATACGATACAAATGGGAAGAGTGTCCATAAAATAACAGAGCCTGCTGGCTTGCATTCTTGTGTATCCACTACTCCACTCGGCATAACTGTTGGATGATGCGCAGACCAGAAAAATGTGGATGAAATATCATGCAATAAAATATGATGAACTGAATATCAACTGCCAACACATTGTGAAGGTAAGCATAGGTTTAATATGGTAACTCCATATAGATGAAACTTGGTCATATATATGTTTTCAAAATATGTAAATGTGGCGTTAAGAAGAGTAAATCTATACTTACTTATAAATACTGAACTTCACAGCCCTTTGGTTGTTGATATTTTATCTATGAAATTATTGTAGGATGACATGTATGTGCTCAATATTATGACATTCAATCATTGGATGCATATGTAGCATAGAGAGATGTACAAGCGACAAAAATGTTGATTATTTTATGACAAAGAAAGTGTAACGTGATGTCATGAGATAAGGAGACTGTGAGGATCTAGGTGTACTATATGATATGGCTGTGGAGCCTTATTGTTGAGTACATTCACAGACACCATCTTGGGTACAGTCAGTATCGTTTACTTAACATTAAGCTCAAACCTGGGCAGTTGTAGCTTCAAGCAGTAAGGCATAGCAAAGGAACTAAAGGGTATATTTACAAGAACTGCCGCTAACTAGCGTTAGCGTTAGTTAGCGGCAGTTTTCTTAACGCAGCCTATTTAAAATACACAGCCTATTTACAATACGTCACTACATGGCTATATTATCAGCCAGCCGCATGGAAAACTGGTGCTAATACTAGCGTCAAGGCAATAGATGTTTTGCCGATAGCGAGAGAAAAGTGACAAAAGGCCAGTTAGAGGAAAAAACATTCACTTTAACAACCCCCCCAACAGCCAGGATGACCCGCCAGACTCCCAGGGGAGGGGGAATGCAGATTCAGGGCTCCATTTATGTTAAGAGGCACATCGCTGGGGAAAACTAGTGATGCATCACTTTACATAGCGCTTTCCCCGCTACACCATGGCAGCTGAAGCCAGGAAGTGGGGACAGTTACCGGGGCCCGGAGGCCTCGCTGGGCCTGCGTCTGAGACCCAGAGTGGGAATCGGAGGTGCTGTGGAATTGCTGCAGCCTGATGGTGGAGGAGGGTATCATCGGGACCAAGCCCTTGGGCTATAGCGGTAGACATTGAGGCATCGGCGTTCACCCTACCTAGTGCTGAAGTCTGGCAGGTCACATGGAGACACGTTGCTGACCTGTGTGAGAAGACTGCCTGGCACCCCTTATAGCTGTGATCAGTAGAGGCACTCCTGTGCAACAACGTTGGGAGGTCTGCATCGCATAATACTCGCCACAACTATACCGGGGTGCATGCAGGAGATTGCCAATGGTGGGCCGCGCCTCTCTGCACCACACGCCGGAGGATATGGCACTGCCCGGACGCTGTTTAGGGTGAGGCCCCTGAGCTGTGCCAGACTTGTGTGACAGAACGCTGCAACTTCATGCCTAACAGGGCCCTGTTGCATCACCTGCATTGGGAGGTTCCCCAGCGGACTTGGCAGTGACTGCTGTACCCAGGCTTGAGAAATCCCAACTGGCTGAGGCTCCTGCTGACTGAGTCACGGATTCGGAGAGAGCACTGTGGATTGAGCCCCGGTGTTGATGTCCAGGTGAGTAGAAGGTGGGACAGGGAGCGGAGGAGGCCTGGGGGTTGTGTCGGGCCTAGCACCAGTGGGTGGCGCACCCTGTGCCCTAAGTAATCCCTGCTCTGCAGAGGATGCACATTGCCGAGAACACCGCACAAGACTGGTGAGGGACTCCACTAACTGGCTCAAGTTGCTGAGATCAGCTATTGTTGGCAGCGGGTGCCAGGGGCACGGTTGCCAGTTCGGGCCTAGGCACTTGGGTATGCAGCTTGATCTGCCATTACTCACTAGGGAACACTGAATCTGGTTGCCACTGTTAGATCAGAAGAGGCAACCGTGTGGTGCTGCCTTTCCTTGCACCCTGGTAGTATGCTTTTGGGTGTATGGGGACTATCCCTTAGTGGACTTGCTCTTCCCACAGCACAGCGCCGTCTGGTAGCTGCTGCTGCTGTTCCAAATAATCTGCTGCTGCTGGTTCCTCTGACCCAGAGGTCAGGTGTCCAAGGCCCTGCTTCCCCTGCAGGCTCCTGCCTGTGCCTCATCGTTGGTGGTCCAGTGGTAGAGAATCACTGCTCTGCTACTTGACTGCCTTTCTGTCCCTCTTTTCTGTTGTTCCTGTCCCTCTTTCTGTTCTTCTCCGTCTACCTTTGGCTATGTTCTTCTTTTTTTTTTTGCTTTGTTTGGCTTTGTCTTTCATGTGTTTTTGTACAGTTCCTTTTCCCCTATCCTCTCCCTCGTTGATGCTGCAATCCCCTGCAGCACGCCCCCTCCAGTGTCCTTTCCTGCATTTACTACCTCCCAGCTGTGCCGTCCCCCACAGCGCTATTTAATAGTGTCTGCTGTGTTGCCATGCGCAGCGGGTGTGCCACTGGTGTCCCGAATGCACGTTAAAGGCAAGGCCGTCTGCGCCATCCAATCATGGACCGTGTCCAGTGCCAGGGACCCTGCCTCCTGGACTACTACACCATTGTGATGCCAGCACCCTCCTCTCCGTCAACCCTGTATGCCATGCTGCCTGCCATCTAGCATCACCGAAGAATACCCTTGCACCCTTTACCTGCAAAAACTGAAAACACACCTTCTGCCAAATCAACACAACTGCGCCTCTCGCCGCCCAGCCGCCCAGCTGCGCACCCAAACGGTTCAACTGCATCCTCTTCAATGTGTGGTACCTCCACAAACATACCAGAGAAATCTGTGACCTCGTCGACGTCAACTCTTTAGACATCGACTTCTACACATAAACCTGGACCAACCTCTGCTCCAGACCAGACATCACCATCCCCGGCCGCTACAACATCACGCGCAAGGATCACCCCAACTTCCCAGGAGAAGGCATTGCCATCATCTACAAAAGCACACTCTGACTGACCATGCACTCTAATGACTCAACGGCGACCATAGCACACCTTCACTTCCAGATCCGGACCAAGCCCAACACCACCCTCAGCAGGCACCCTCATCTACAGACCCCGCGGCCCATGACCCCCCATTCACCGATGCTATTGTAGACCCCATTGTACCCCAGACTCACACATCCGCTGACTACACCCTCCTGGAGAACCTTGTTACATCAGACTCAAGCAGCTAGTCACCGCACCAACCCGCATAGCCATACACACGCTCAACCCCTTCTTCTCTGCCAGCAGGAACATTCAACTACAGCCACACCACCAAACTCACCTGGGCCATTCATCACTGTATACATCACGCCTTCACCATGCCCAACGTACACCACCGCCATCATTGCCCCCTCCCCGTCGCAAGTCCACAGAATAACTTTCCGTCAACTCCCTCAACACCCCCACTTCACCAACGCTTACAGACACCAATGCCGTAGCGCACAAGCTCCACCGATGGTTCTCTAACTCCGCAAACACCCTGGCACCCCTCAAGAAAATCCAGGCAAACAACACTTCAAGAAGGCCAACTGGTTCACTCCTGCCCTCCACTAGTCCAGATGCACCTGCAGATGTCTCGAGAAGAGATGTAGCCACAACATCAATGAACTCCTCAACACAGTCACCATTGCACCATGGGGCAAAGGTGCCTGTGTTTGCGCATGGCAGCCATTGTGTGCCAATGTAGGGGAAAAAGACAGGGGGGCTTATTCATGAGCCCCTTCTGACAGTTTAACCCCACTGGTGCGTCATTTTCTTTACGTACTTGCAGCGTGAATCTTGCACCACTTTGCGCTGTATTTACAAAGTGACACTTCTAGGCATATGTGTGACCTTGTGAAGCTCTGTGCCACAATATAACTGGGTCAGGTATGATGTATGCAGGGTGGGCGTTCCCACGCAACAAAGCCTTGTAGGAGTGACGCATTCAAATCTATCAGATTTCACTGCGACCATTCTAGGCTGCCACTGCTTCAGAACCTTACGTCTGCCTCATGGCAGGTGTAAGGGTGAGACGTGCCAAAGGGATAGGCTGGCCCCATGCATTGCTGGAGTTGCGTCATGCTTCTGACACAACTGCAACAATGCGTGACTTTAGCACTGACAGATACGTCAGGATTCCAATACGTATCTGTCCTTAATTGCGACATGGGGCACTGTACAGTGAAAACGGCGCATCCATGGTGTTGCAAGAAGGGCGCAGAGAAAAGTGTTGCAACGCTGTTTTGTTGCAGCGATGCAACACTTCTCAGTGTGAAGAGCCAAGTTTTTGAGGCCTTACGAAACAGTAGATGCGATTCTTGGCAAAAAAACGATAGAGGGAGAGTATTCCAGTCTTTAGAGGCAGGGACAGAAAACAATGACATCGCGACTTCTACCTTAATTTGACGATACTCGAGCCCTCTGAGCCGTTTCGTCCTTCATTTAACCGAGTGGCAGAAAGGTCTAATCAATGTGAATGGTTTGTAATGCTCCGGCAATAATATCCAGCTGAATAATGAAGCCATGACATTTCACGAAGACGTTACCACCCAGGCCAGTGCACATCACTAAATTTGCATCCGGGACTATGTTTCAGAATAATTGTATTCCCAGACCCCTAGGGGCTAACTGAACTGGAAGCTTCATAGGAAGCCTGTGACGATATAACAAATAAAGTCAACGAACCACTGCCGAGTATTTGCACATCAAACACCCCCACACCGATGTCTATTAAAATGGTCCTTTCGAGTCTGTCCCTTTATCTCAAATGTGCAATGGTCTCAGAATTGCGATTCGAACGTAAAAAAAGAGGAAAGTTAAAAATGCTCAATTTAAGGCTTTAAAAAGGAGTGAGTTTTTTCACGGCCTACAAAAGATATAACAGGGGCGAGATTCACTTTGATTGCTGTTGCTAAGCAACCAGTCTAATGGCCCTCAGACTGCGCAGTGCCCGGCCTTCTGATTGCAAGCTTTGACAGCGTTGGGGACTGTCAGCAGAAAGCGCTGGCTGCGGTTGAAGTAATTCTCCAGCTGACAAATGGAAATGTAGTTTAGTGCAGCCATGAGTTCAGCTTCAGTGTGATTTACACAAACTGAGACGAATAATGAATTATTGTAGGACAAGGAGTAATTCTGGCAACCGGCAACATCCATAGTGGCATAATAACTGCTCTGTATATCTGGGGAAAAACTGAAAATACCTAAAAGAATATGTTGCATGCTTGTTTACTCGAAAATTATTTATGTGACAACATATAAAAATTTGTTGCTGAAAAACACTTCATATTAATAAATTGCAGGTACAGCTGGCGGAGTTTTCATCTTTAACTTTCACTCATATGTGGCCTGTCAAATAAATTCTGAGTTCGACTTAATTGCAAATAATTTTGACAGCCCTTGGCATTACACAGTATTACACGCAAGTCTTTGAACGTAAGATGGGTTTGAAACACATTTGGGAAATTGTTTTTTTGTTCTGCATTTTTGTGTTCTTTGTACTATAATTAATTACACTTGGGTAGAGTGCAATGATCGGACTGACAATTATTTTACAACACCTCGACAGGAACTAGATCAAAGATAAAAATGGCATATTAATTCGAGAATGGTGAGAGTGCTAAAGAAATCCCAGTTACACATCAACAAATCATTAAACTCTGTGATCATTCACATGTTGTGTTTTACCATTATATCTATTTAGAAACACAAACGAGAGACATAGTCACACTGAACAAGACGCGTTTGAACAAGTTAAAATGATGACTCCAAATTGCAACAAGGACACTATTCTCACTTAACAAAAACTTTCATTTTTTTTTTTTTGCTAACAATGAAACATTGCTTATTAAGGGAAAAGCCTAAACATTTAAATGTAAATATGTCCCAGTAGGAAAAATGCCTCTTTTTCTAAAGTCAGCCCCATTTTTTCTGGACTGATGCTGCTGGATTTTTCACTGGACACCAGCACATGCTGAAATTGCTTACACTCCTGAATGGCATATTTAACTTACCTATAAGTCCCTAGTATTTGGTAGGCCCTACATGTCCATAGGGCAAGGTGCATGGTATTTAAAAAGTAGAACATGGGTACTTAATTTTTCTATCTCCTGACAGTGAAAAATCTCAAAGTGTTTTTTCACTGTAACAAGGCTGGCTCTCTCATAGAAAAACACTGGGTTACAATATAACACCTTATAATGCACAACTTCAGTTTGGGAATAGATAGAAAAATGATGCAAGGACTTATTTCAATGTAATTTAAAATTCACCTTAACGATCAAGTCAGATATAATATTACTGTTTTGAACATTACACTTTTATAGAGCTGTCGTTTTCCTACTTAAGTAAAATGAGCCTTTCTACCAGTGTCCAACGTCACCTGACTGTTAACGGCTCTCCTGTGGTGAGATGTATAATGCTTCCAGACTATATTCAAAGGGCTCTGACTGTGGGAGATGTTTTCCCCCTGATAGGATGCCATCGAGGTTGTGCCCAGGAACTTAATAACTTCAAAGGATGCCTATCTTGTCACAGGCAGATATAGCTCACACCTGTGCCTGACCCCCTCCATTGTCCTGCTAGTCAGTCAGGCACCAATACCAGTGGGAGAGGGGCTGCCCCAGAACTGGTTTTGAGTGAGCCCAAAGGAGGGATTGCCATTTGTTATAGCCACTTCTGTATAGGAGAAGAATGGTTCTGCCATGTTGGTTTTAGTTGGAGAGGGGCACTGTGAGATAATTTAAGTAAAAGACACAGGAAGTGCTGCAAAAGTGGGTAGGGTCAGCCATGGGAACATTTACCCCATTGGTTAGGGAGTGGCATGAGTTTCTTTCACCCACAGGCTGATACTCGGCATAAATGTGGCACCAGCAGTACTCTCTTCAGAACACTTCTGGACCTCTGAAAGACAGAAGAAAGACTGCACCGGTTTATGTGATCTTTGAGGAGACCCTCAAGAGCTACGCCTGCTCCCACTTTTACCCAGGACCGAAAAGTGGACTTCAAGGGTCAATTGGCTGACCTATTAGGCTACAGAGAGAAAAAAGCTGCAAGAAGCCCACCTTCCTGAAGAGTCCAGCTGATCAGTTCCAACTGGATATGCCTTGAACTCTTCTGGAGGTTTCCCCTGGAGTGAATATGGACCCCTAAGTAGTTTCCCTAAGGTCCTGTGGCCCATGGATAAGTGCCAGAGTGTATTGCTCTTGCCTAACCTTAAAAGCTGGGATTTATTTTTAAAAAAAAATATTCCTCCCTGGAGAACTGACAGAAGACTGGGACCTACTTGCAAGCCGATCTGCCCAGTGTACTTGGGCGGTTGAACTAACAACTCCCACTACATTCTTCTCCACAGTAGCAAATCTGATTCAGCTGGCCTAACATCAAGCAGCATCCGATGATGTTGAATCCACCCCAGCTAAAGCCTGCAGTCTTGCCCTGCTGAATGAATCCGACTACCAAAAAACAGACTAAGTCTGAAGGTAGAAATCTTCACTGGACCTGACGCCAGGTAGCGTCTTATTGACATTCACAGCTTCCTGGGCACAAAGTCTGGACTTTTTCTCCTCTGTGCTTTTCCTGTCTTCATCGATGGCTTCCTCACCCCCTTGTCCTTCACCAACTCTTCCTCGATGACCTCCTCTGAAGATCCAGCTTGCTGCCTTGCACCGCTGAGGTTTCTACCTTCTCAAAAAATGTCTAAGTCCAAAGGTAACACTTTGATCACGCATTAGACTATTAGTCAAATTGAAAATCCTGTTGGGCTTCTAAATCAAGAAAACTCAAGCAAACCACACACATAGATTTTCAGTCTCACTCAGTATATCATACTCAACCCTGATGACATCAAGGTTCAACACCTCACTATATGTTATTTTGTATAAAAAGAGATATTCCTTTATTCATATGTCCAATATCATTTAAAAAGATTTTTTTATATTTATATATAAAAACCAATTTAATATAAATGTCATAGGTCACAATAATTAAAATACATAAAACAATTACATATTCATCATTATCAATACCTTTCTAAGGAAGAGGAGGTGCTCTCTTCTACAACACAGTAGAATACAACCTGTTACACAAACATGTAAACATAGACAAGAAGAGGACAGTAGACCATTGCATGTGTCTTTTAAATCACCAACCTTTCTAGATCATTTGTTATATCACAGAGTACCATTCAATCGTTAATATCTATTGTGTTCTTCAAATGCACTCCAGATTTGGTGTTAATTATGCATCGATGGGATTGGGTGGATTACCCGTGTTCAAGGCCACCTTCTTCAAGATATATACATTTTCCCCATAGTCTAATTAAAAACACATTTACCTATATAAAACATAAAGAAAAATTAAGACTAATCTTCCTTCTTCCAAAAATATATATTGCTATTGTATATTACTATTTCTTTAAAGCATTTATTTCCTACATATTCAGTCTCAGCACCAGTGGTTTGATAATCTCATTCTTTTTTATAAATTCATAAGTTTATACTCCATTTTAGTATCTCTCTATATTATTAATAGGTGTTCCCATTTTCATGTATCGGGGTTTGTTAGACCCGGCTTCCTGGGAACCAGGGCACTCAGGGGTTACTGCGCTCCAATCGCATAAACTGGAGTGTTCCCCCACTGGTGTCCTGGGGCCTAAGTAATAGTGAACCCAAAACTGGATAACCAAGTACTCCTCTCGAGCACTTGACTCTCTCAGGGTAGTGAGACAGAGCAGTCCAAGGCTTACTCAAGGAGGTGGGGTGGGGTTAGACATCCAGAATACAGCGCACACTGTACTACCAGCTGATAATCTCAATGTCCAGTCAGTGCTTGAAAACACACAATTAGCATTGCATATTACAGACCATGTTTCACAGGGCTGCTCTCATTCGCTAGAACCTTGATACCACTCTTTGGATTGAAAGGATATAGTTTTGGCATATGATGGGAAGTCAAAGGTTCTTGATCAGCTCCATAACCCACACCCAAAGCAACATAAGTGTCCTCCCGTCCTGAGTGAGGACACTGCTCTAGTAGTGTCAGGGATTTGACAAACAGGTGCCTGATGTCTTGGCACAGTTTACTGGAGTTTCACTAGTCCAGTAGCCACTGCTAGCTGTAGGAGGGTAGTAGCTGGACAGAGTGCCAGTTCACCCTGATACCCCCAGAGATCACAAAAAGAAAGGTGGGGGGCCTGTTTCACTGGCCTCTATTCCCAGCTACTGCTTGTACAGGCTTCCATCGCACATGGGAGGAGCTTAGAGGGGATTTGATTACACCTTCAAGGACTGGAATCAAGCTTCCCTCTCTCTGGCTCCCTTGATGTGCTGCAAGCCTCCTTTCCACACCAGCTTCCTTGATGTGCCACAAGCTTCCTTTCCACACCAGCTTCCTTGATGTGCTGCAAGCTTCCTTTCAACACCAACTCCCTTGATGTGCTGTAAGCTTCCTTTCCACACCTTGGGCAGCTGTCTGCAATTTCCTTGTTCAAAAGCGCACGCTCCACAAGTCTCACAGAAATAGCTGTTGTTCTCCCATGCTGCTGATGCCCTGGATTCTCATTGAACTCTTGGCAGCAAACACCATCCATCATAGAGAAAACGTCCTTAAGTTCCAGACGCAGTGAACAGTGTCTTATCTCCTGCCTTCACACTGCAGGTCGCACCTGGCTATCTTCTTCGGACAGACCTGGTGTGGCCGCCTCTTCAGTCATAAACCAGTCTTGAACAACAGCTGACCACTCAGGCCAGACTTTTGTCACCTCTGATTGATAGGCTCATCCAATAAGAGAGTCTGTTACTTTTGCATACTGAATACACCTCCAATCAGGTATGTTCAATGCATGGCTAAAGCATGCACAGTTACCCTCCATGTTTCCTGGAACCAGCCTGTGCAAATCCCTCCAGACCAGGAGGCACTGACCAGTGGGGGAGGGTCCTGTTAGCAGAGTTAGTGCAGCTAAACCCAGATAAGAGCTGATCATCTACCCCAGCCCACCAGGCCTTTCCAAGGAAATGGGGAGGTGCACGGGGGAGCTGGGATATCCAGCAGAACAGCTCGCATTCCTCACACTGGCTCAGCTCGCCATTCTTTCCCAGTACACCCACGGGCTCCCAAACACAAGTCAGGTAGACAAAGGCATCAGGACCACAGGCATGGCAGACTGCACAGACTTGGTCAGGAGAGTGGCTAGGGACTCACCCCTCCTGACTATAGATTTATTGCTGCCACCACTGTCAGTCTACCACAGCCTGGATAGAGAGGGCAGTAGCCACTCTCTGAAAAATAGGGGTACACTAGGCATGCCCCCTTGACCTCAGAGCCAAGCTCTAGGGTCTCAATCCATGTAAACAGGCAGACACTCAATAAACATGTATGATTGTCATGCTCAATGAGGTAGGGGTCTAGAAACCATACAGTAGCTTTTGAGTGACTTGCCTGGAGATTAGCATAAGGCAGGGGAAGTACTTTCTCTAGAGACATGCAGGAGACTTCCTGTTCCAACAGGGTTGATAGCTAATTTGATATCCACAACCACACTTAACCATTTGCAACATAGTGCTTATGTTCTCTGTACAAATCACACATTCCTTCAACCTGAAAATGAAGGTATTGATAATCAGAGAGCTATTGGGGATATACTGAGGCTCATAAAGTCTCTCAGAGGGTATTAGACCTTACATTTTAATAAAGGTTCTAAACCCATGAAAAGAATAAAGAGCACTCACTGATTAATTTTAGGCTACACGAGCGATCTTCTCACGTTTCTATGTATTCGCGAGAGGTCTTGGTGCAGATCAGGGCATACAAATTCTCCCTACTTCCACGGATAGAGTAATTTCACAGATACACACACATACACGCATCATACGCTTGGGCCCATTTCACTAACATACGCTCGATTACTCTATCAGCATTGAACCTGCGGAGAGAAAACTCCTAAACACCCTGTATCTACACTGAGGTCGATAAGACCAGTTTGATATTATCCTGAGTCATGATCTAAACAACAATAATCAAAATAGAGTACTCAATAAACAACAAGAAATAACCACCAACACTGTATTTAAAATAATGGTATTTTATCTAAAATTAGTTCAAATGAAAGTCAATCAAAAGCAAAATCATTATTCTCATAATTACCTATTCTAGCTAAATGTCATGAATGGGTCAGGACAGGTCTCTCAGTAGAAGTCTCCCGAGTCGCCGTACTCACAGCATCGATCCTCACCAACGCAGGTTTGGGAAGAAGTGGCCTCAGACCCTCTCTAGGCTAACAATACTTATAGCAAATCTTACAAATTAAAGAAACATAAAATGTTCTGAAGATCCGCTGAACCGCTGAGCAGAGCGAGCAGGAAAGGATGTAGCATCGCTACATTTGGAAAATCTCCGCTCAGAAAAATCACAAAAATAAAAAGACGGAAGAAGGAAACTCGAGTTTTACAAATGTTTCTTTTGCGCTCACAGTTCCTCGGAACCACCACTGTAATCACAAAGTTCATTGTGGCTCCCTTGTCCTCCAAGGTTACTTGGGCGCTTGGACGCTTGCCTGGAGTCACTGTCATCACGGAAATTTTCAAAACTCCAGCAGAAGCCATGGTCAGGTGACTTTCAACCATGTTCAGCAAGGCCCTCTCATCAAAATCCGATCACTCGAGTACAGGCTGTAAACGGCAGCCATTTTATCATAGGCCAAAACAGACCATCTTAATTAAAAGAGACAAAAACAACGTTACCACAGCATAGTGATTAAACAGTGTTAACCCCACTAATACCCTTATGTGTATGTAATTAACTAGCCTTTTGCAACACAATAAAGCATTAGTACACGTTATTTCAGAAGCGTTTTTTGTGCTTTAAACAAACAGCACTCAGCAACATTCATTTAGTTAAACCTGCACATTTATTATTAAGCAACATATATGCGTCCCACGTGTAGTTTCTCTCATTAGTAAATGTTGATTAATTAAAACAAAACAAACTATTAATTAATTGTTTCAAATTAGTGTTTTTAAATTAAAACATATAAACGAAACTGGAGCTTAAAAACCCAATAGATTTTCAACAGAAAACTCTGCTCCAGCAGTCTCAGTTAGAACCAAACCTTTAGGGGTATCTGTAAATTAAGGGCGATATACAGTAATGACCGTTCATATTAGTTCACTATTTTTCATATACCTCCTTCTCCTATTAATGTTGAAGAACATGCGTCAGTTCCAAAATGTGGCAAGGATGTGGTGCGAGGTCTTATTGCGTCACCATAGAAGATTCTGTCAACAAGAGCTTGCGATGTGTTGTCCGGTGTTGGGGATGTGTCCCGCAGTTGAGGTGATGCTTCGGTTCCAAGGAGTTGCGAGGCTCTAATGCGGACTATGTCGTAGTCATCGAGGCTGTTGTCGATGAAAGATGCGAGGGCCTGCGATGAGGATGCATCGCGCAGCGTCGGTTCCAAAGGCGATGCGGGCTTTGGCAGAAATGTGAGTCTTTGCGACAGGCCCAATCCATGCAGCAGCGGAGACGCAACTGTTCTTCTTGGGCCTGCACCATGCAGCAGATGAGATGTGTTGGCTCCGCTGGCAAAGCACTTTAAGCCCACTTCCAAGGGTCCAGGACTGGGCTAGCAGCACTTGGCAGAGTAGACTCAAAGATGGCAGAGTCCAGGTGCAGACGCAAGGTTGTTGAAGCCTTCTGTCCTTGAGGCTCAAGCCCTTGGAGTCACTCTGGGGTTCTGGGTTCAAGCGATGTAGTTTCAGTCCTTCTTACCTAGGCAGGAGGGTAGCAGGCAGTAGGCCTTGCAATTGTGAAAAATTAGTTTAAGAGTTTTTCACTACCAACATTGGCCGTAGCAGGCACTGGGTGTTTCCCCAGTGGGACACCAGGGTGGGGGCTGGTTTTGGACCCCTGGGGTCTGTTTCTGTTACCGGGGGCAATTTAGTTTTGCAGCATAGCTGTAATCTCCGCCCCCTGTCACACAAACAGCAGTGTTTCAAGACGGAAGTGGTGCTTCCAACTAGCACCCCCCCGGGGGCTGGCCGAGCTGTTTGCCAAGACCGCTAAAACTTAAAACTACAGGCCTAACGTTTTAAATTCACTGCACCCTGCTCTGTGGATTGTTGAGGGCCTAACATAGGAATGACTAGGATAAAAAGGAAGGGTTAGTCCTGGGGAAAAAGTTTACTTTGACAGGTCGAAATGGCAGTTTAAAACTGTACACACACAGGCTGCAATGGCAGGCCTGAGACCTTTTTAAGTGCTACTTAAGTGGTTGGCACAATCAGTGCTGCAGGCCCATTGGTATCATTTAATTTACAGGCTTTGGATACAGGCGGTGCCCCTTTACCAAGGATTTACAGGTAAATATAATATGCCAATTGGTAATAGGTCAGTCTTACCATCATTTAAGGAGAGAGCACAAGCATGTTAGCACTGCTTATGTAACGCCAACAAAAATAAATTCAGCAACAAAAATAGTACGAGGAAGGCAACATTGTCTGGGGAAGACCCTGCAAAAAGGGCTAAGTCCATGATTTCTCATAGATGGGCAATCATTGTGTCAGTCAGATTTTCTTTATCCGCATTTGCAATAGCAATCAAAAAAGTACAATGTAAATAATTAAAAACTGTTGAAAATCGTTGGTCAATACGTAGGTAATAAAACATACGATCTGTATATATTTTTGTGTATTTTTATTCTCCGACCACCAACTACATCTCTCGCCAGCACTGCCAGGGTACAATAACAGTCTCCAACGAACCATTACCATGGAGACCACACTAACATTCCTGGCATGAGCTGACGGTCTTAAAGGTGTACGCAGATTATAACACATCCCATTTACATAACACAACAACACCTAAAAATATAATAAAAAAACAAGAAAGGAAACTTAGCAACATAATATACCCAAACAACAGTATGAAAACAGTATCTCATTGCATGATATAATCATCAAACCTTACAGTTACCCTTCTGCATCTCGATCAGAAGGGTTTCCACAACACATCAGGACAACTTTCATCTACATCATGAGCAGAGATGCTTGGGGCCCCTCCTGCGTACTTGACAAGCCTGGATATTCTCCACTTACCAACTGTGCTCACAGTCACAACATTCCTTTTTATAGCAATAATTGAGAAAGGGCCCAGGAAGCCAGATTTCCCCTTCCTCCCTTGCTTCATCTTCTTCACAGGGACGTGATACCTCACATTCCACTTCTTAGCTCTGACCGACTTCTTCACATCATATATCCATTTATACAGAAGTTGATAGGACCTAAGTCTGTCCCTCCTCAACTTAACATTATCTTTACTCATACTTCTGATAGGCAACCATACAGGATGCAACTTGGATTTAGCCATTCTGCCTCTTAAAACCTCAAAGGGAGACCCTTGTGTGACAAGATTGGGTGCACGGCCAATCAAGTCTCCGTTAACACGCTCTTAAAAGATACTCTAGTTTCTAGTGCTCTTCCTGCACAAATTGTGACCACAGTCTCCCAGACGATCCGGTAACCCTGTGGATACAAGGTAAAGAGGCTTCACTACACAACCAACATGGCAGTACGTCGCTATGCACATGACATCATCCCGTCATGTGCCTGTTGATAATGTGACGGCCGCTGTCGAGGCAGAAACCTCCCTGGTGAATTCCAAAAGTTGAAAGAGCCAAGCGCCAGCATACACCGCGTGAGCAGAGGCTCAAGCTATAAAACAGTGGAGGACCTCAGAGCCAAATGCGAGTATCCAGCGCTTGAGTTAAGGCTTGAGGCTCGAGCTGTAGGAAACAGCAAAAGATCCTTTGCTCCAACCCAAATTCCGAATTTGCTTCCCGGTAAGAGCGAAGGAGTATTGTTCACATTCCCATACTCACTGTTGCTGAATCCAATAGGCCATTTAAGTATAACTGTATCTTCCTTCTCTCTCTCTTTTTTATCTTTTCCGTGAGTCCAATAGGGGAATTGGTGGTGTGAGACGCCCGTCCCCATTCAGGCCCTTGTCGCCAGTAATAAAGTGTACCATCTGTGTATGTTTTTGTGGATTTTTATTCTCCAATTCAACACCACCAATTACATCTCTCTTTAGCACTGCCAGGGTACAATATCCGTCACCAACTAACCATTACCATGGAGACTGCCCTAACATTTCTGGCATTAGCTAACGTTCTAAAAGGTGTATGCAGATTATAACAGTAGGCTACAAATTCACCTATAAGAATAAAAAAGTCCCTTCTGAAAATCTAGATGGGCAACAACCTACATTACAATTATCTAAAAATAGCAAAATAAGAAACATCTGATAATAAGACACAGTTGGTTGTGAGTGAACTGTAAGGAGGCTCATCCTAATAGAACCTAACAAACAAATTCCTCAATTTTAGGGTCCACTATATTGGTAGAATAACATGAACGTTGTCAATAGTTTCACAATTTTTCAAGTATAGGTTGCTGTTGCACCATGGAGAAGCCACAATATCACTAACAAAGCCCTCAATTGATTAAGAAGAGGTAGGAGAAATTTCAGTGACACCAGAATTCTCACATGATGGTACAGCTAGAGCCCTTTTATAACAGTGATAGATAAAATGTCGGCAAAAATACCCCTTTATGTAAAGAATGGGCCAATGTTAGCCAGAATGTAACCAACAAAGCCCACAACATAAGATGGATGTCCACTTCGCTGCATGCCACAACCCATCTTAACCATTTGTCCAAGCACATACATATACCAAACAAGAGTGAGTAGCCTGTTTACCTAACAAGAGTTCCTATAAAGTCTCTAACATAAAGCAATAAGGGGTGAACTCTCAACCACCAACCTAATTCGTGACATGCTTTATCTTTGGGTTGCCACCCTGGAAGCTGAGTACCTCCAAGGTGTGCTTCGATGCCTGATTACAGCAGAGCTGGTTGTTTTTGAGTGAAGTGAAAAAAAGGTGCACGCGATTTAAAATTGACTCAAGGTCACCTACCAGAAAGGTATTTTAATATTGGGTACTTTGGGCAAGTATTTAAATCAGTGTTAGATACTTTTGAGATATCAAGTGTCTCATATACACCTTATTATGGTCAACAAGTTTCAGCCATTTATGCTAAGTCCCCTAGTGGCACAACATGGATTTTGTCAGGACCTTAGAAAAATATGCATGTGCACTACGACAAGCGCAAAGAGCCTGAATTCAACCTCACTGTTTTAAGAATCACCTTTTGTGATTAGTATCTGTAAGAAAATATCAATGAGAGAGACACTGTGGCTAGGTAAACACAACATTTGACACACAAGCATAACCCAAGCGGGGCGCATAATTGGTCATGCACTGTGTTCCAATCATGCTGGATCCTCCATCACAAATCACTATTTATCCACCGCATTCCAATCATGCCGAGGACACAACGTAGAAATCTTCCTACAGTGTTACAGTGGACATAAAATCTCTGCTTAGGAAGCCTTAAGCAACTATTGAAGAAGAAAATAATTAGTCAATGAAGGCAAAATGATAAGGAATCTTTCAAAATTAAGGCCCACAAGAAGCTAGCCATGAGAAGCTATGAATCTACAAACAGTCACCCTTATTTCGACCTTGCTCTTTCATGGGAGATAAAAATCCAGTTTATACACCTGTTCTTTGGCCTATTAGACGTAGGAGAGGTACGGATATAAAAGACAAAGGGCGTGCTGTACAAACACCAGCAATACTGATATTCTAATTGTGATTCTCTCCGAATCGCAGTTAGGAAATCAGTATTCCTAATGTATGAGTTTCATTAGCGATTCGCAGTGGGTTGCAAATAGACCTACCTCAGGCATATTAATGAGGTAGGTCACAATTTGCGACCAAATACGAATCGCAAACCATCACAGGGATCATTGCCTACTGAGGTCAGAAGGCCATCATGTCTGAGATTCCTTTTTAATAAAGCAATCTTTTTTTTTTTTAATTCAGACTGTTTTCTTTAAAGGAAAATAAGATGCGTTTAAAAAGAAAAAATGTAACTTTGCTGATTCATTATTAGGTCGAGCCTAGGCAGCGTTTGAACTTTGTGCTCGCACTATGATGTCAACAGAGGCACCCCGTGTAATAAGTGTGCTGTTGATGAAGCATTTCCATCCACCATTGTAGTGATGAAATCATGCATCTCGCTTTTTGTCTGCTGCTAACACAACTAAACAGAAAAAGGGTATGGCCCAGTACATTGAATTTTATGTCAAGACCGGAGGCTCCTATTATGCTTACTTATCTTGCATTTTATTCAACAGCAGCCAAGATAAGTGAGAAAACTACAGTTCCCAGGGGCACAGGTAAACAAACTGGCCAATGGGAACACAGAAAAAACGAGAGTTAGAAACCAATCATGAGCTAACTGTCCATAAAACGTCACATCTGACTGCGCAGCTTCCTCTTTTCTTGCTGCTCGCAGTCAGATAAGTGACTTCCTTGACTTCTTTAACACTTGTGCAAAAACGTTATCTTGGTTTATGTGGTAATGCTAATTTTATTCTGTATTTTATTGGTAGCGCACTCGCTTTCTTAAGCGCTGTTTCCCTTTGCCTACCGCGGTCCCGCTTTCAGCTCCCCCCCCCCGCGGGTTCTGTCCAGTGGTTTAGGCCGGCGCGCTCTTCCCGCTCCGTCTTCCCTGAGCGCTCGCGCCTACCGTTAACGGTCTCCTCACGCGCGTTGTTGGTTTCCTTGCCCCTTCAGCGCTCCTGACTCCAGCGCTACTCGCGTTTGGTTTTTTCTTGCCACTTCAGCGCTTCTGGCACCAGCGCTACCGCTCCTTCACTCTCGACTGCCTTTCTGAGCTTCGGTCACGCTCGAAGGCTGAGTCACGCCCCCAGGGAGTGTTCTTTTTTCCATTGTGTCTCTCCCACTGCCTGCCTGTTAACCCTTTATTGCCTTGCACATCTTGACTTCTGTATTATGGAGATAGACAGCTGCCCTGAGCATGTTCAGCTCAATGAGGAAGGCGAAGCCTTCAAACATGATTTAAATAAATGTATTAATTCCTCAGTGGAGAATGCTGTGGAGGCATCCATGAGGCGCATGTCGAAGGACATGGAGAATTCCATGTTAAGTCTCTTGTCCGAAGCTCTGGCCCAGTCTGCGGGGGATAGCAGATCTAAAAAGGTGGTTTCCTCTGTTTCTTCTCATGCTTCAAAAACTGCGTCATTGTCGACTGGCGGGGTTTCCTCGCGCTTGAATGAGGACCTAGTTCCTCCCAGGCCTCCTTCTAAGGAGGGGACTTTAGGTATCGATGGCAAACGTAAACATAAGTCTAAGCATGCAGAGTTACCCCAAAAATTGGTTATTTCCACCATTTTGGACACTGATGACGACATGGCTGACGCAGATGATCTCTTTGAACTTTTTGATGTTTCTGACCCTCCCTCTCCTCTCTTCAAAAAATCTAAATCTGATTCTTTTGCTTTGAGCCAGTGGTAGACTCCGAGGGCGTCCCTATGTTTGATCCCTCGTCTATACGTCATCCCAACCCCACTGAATGGTTGCCTGCCTTCCATGTGGGAGATTACATTTCCGCCAGACTGCGCCTCCCGTTGGATACTTCAGTCAGGTCGAGGTTGAAATCAGAATGAACCAAACCCTCCTTGCCCGAAAAGGTTACCATGGTCCCTGCTATCGACCAACCCTTACTTACCTTCTTCTCCAAGTTTGGTAAGGACCCCCGTAAAGGAGTGGACAAAGCCTGGCCCACTTGTCAGGATAAACTCCTCGACGTGGTGGGTCCTTTGGCGCGCATTTTTAATATGGCCGAGGCTGCTCGCTTAGAAAGCTCTGAATTGTCAGCAGAGGATGTCTCTTTGTGGGTCCAACGCACCTTTTGTCTGCTTGGGAACGCCAATGCCGCCATCACTCATGAACGCTGCAAAGGCCTTCTGATCAAGTTAGGCCACAAGTTGGCCAACTTAGCCCCTCAGGATCCGGGCAGTAAAGCAAATGGTCTTCTCTTCGGAGAATCTCTAATTAAAGATCTCAGCAGATTTGTGTCCAACTTCGTGTCTCTAGACAAGGTGCAGCAATCTATAAAAAAGGTTTTTTCGCCCCAGGTTCTTGGACTGGCCGGCAGAGGCAGGGGTCGCTCTTCCGGCCGTCCCTATCACAACCAAGGCTCCAGGGGATCCTCCTCTTCCACCCAAGACTACAAGCCTCAATTCTACCCTCAGCGGGGTAGGGGATTCTGAGGTCGAGGCCAGAAGAGTTATTGCAACAACAACTTCAACCAACAAGGTATGTCCTTTGCCCCTTCCCCCTGTGGGAGGCCGCTTAAAACTGTTTCTTCCAAAATGGCAAACAATCATCACAGATCCTTGGGTGCTAAATACCGTTCAAGGCTATCTTATAGAACTTTATTCACTGCCTTCCCAAACTATGTTCCCCCCTCCTCTAGTTTTTTCAGAAGACAAGGCTTTTCTCATTTCGTCGGAGATCCACGCCCTTCTCCAGAAACAAGCCATTCAAATCGCTCCTTTCGATCCTACAGGTTTCCTAAGTTCCATTTTTCTCGTTCGGAAAAAGAACAAAAAGCTGCGTCCAGTGATCAACCTGAAATGGTTCAACCAGTTTGTGGTATACCGCCGCTTCAAAATGGAGACCATTCTACATTTAAGGGATACCCTTCATTCAAACGATTGGATGGTGCAATTGGACTTACAAGACGCTTACCTCACTGTTCCCATTCATCCTTCTCATTCCAAATTCCTACAATTCCAGTGGTCTGGCGTGACCTATCGTTTCACCTCTCTTCCTTTCGGCCTCTCCTCAGCACCCTGGTGCTTCACAAAACTCTTAAAACTAGTGGTGGCGTTCCTACGATCCCTCGGGATCAGACTGATCATTTATTTGGACGACATTTTGATCATGAATTCAGACAAACAACTCGTTCTGTCTCAACTTGGCACCACTCAATCCTTACTTTTGGATCTGGGTTTCCTCCTCAATCTCGAGAAATCCATGCTTGTCCCGTCTCAGAACATCGAGTTCTTGGGTTTTCTAGTGGATTCCGCGGCTGCCTCTCTTCTTCTTCCTCAGTCAAAGGTCTCGACAATCAAGATGGAGATTTCTTCCGGCCTTCGGACATCTCTCATCTCTCTAAGATCGCTTGCGAGAATAGTCGATCTCCTTTCTGTGTCCATTCAAGCCATCTTTCCGGGCCCCCTGCATTATCGGGCTCTTCAACGCCTAAAAATCAGACACCTTCGCCAGGGCTTGGCTTACGCCGACCTTATCGTCTTGGATCAAGAATCACGAACTTCAATGGTAGATCGACCATTTAGATGCGTGGAACAGGCGCACTATCTTCGCTTCGGCCCCAGATCTTGTATTAGAATCAGATGCAAGCCTGTAGGGTTGGGGCCCGCTGTGGTCCAATATTGACTGGCGGTACATGGTCTCGAGAGGAGTCAAAATTGCACATCAATTGTTTAGAGATGTAGAGACAGTTAGCTCATGATTGATTTCTAACTCACGTTTTTTCTGTGTTCCCATTGGCCAGTTTGTTTACCTATGCCCCTGGGAACTATAGTTTTCTCACTTATCTTGGCTACTGTTGAATAAAATGCAAGATAAGTAAGCATAATACTCGCCTCCTTGTCTTTAATAAAATTAAGACTTTCTGTCATAACAACTAGGAAAATCTACATTAAGCATGACTCCTCCAGCGTACTACGCCCAATGTGCGTGATGATGTCACTTGTTGCGGCTTCATGGGATATGTAGTTCTGGGACTGCCGACACCATCCAGGGAGAGATTGTTTTGGATTCTCGAAAGGCTTCTTTCAAATACTCCATATCCTTCACTCACTGATTATATTCAAAGGACGCGCTCACTTGCAGTGCTTGTGCAAAATACAAATGTAACAATTTAGCAGTTTAACACCATCCATTGCATTATCTGCTAAGATGATCTAAATTTGCAATATCAAGAGCTTTCCAACAACATTATTATTATCAATCGTATCCTATTATTACACCGTTCGTAATCTTTCAGTTTTGACTTGCACCTCTCTGTTTCAGAGCATTCCATTTAACTTTGATTTGGCCTCTATGTGTTGCCTCCTTATTGCCTTTCATGTAGTGTCCTCGGTTATGGTAAGTTCAGCTTGCTGTGGCTTTTGCACAGTCATTTAATTACAGGGAAAATTAAAAAAAATGTGAATATTTGAAACCATCACTGATAAATGACAGCTTTTAAATTGTGAATCACCAATAAATGTTTTAGGGGCATATTTACAAGGCAGCGATAGAAAACTATCGCCACAATTGCGGCCGTTTTCGGCCGAAAAGAGGCGATAATTTTATCGCCCAATTAGCAAGGTCACGCTAACGCGTGAAACCTTGCATTAGTGCCCAAATTCTTAACGCCCAGATTTGCATCTCTAATAAGATGCAAAGTGGGCATTCCTGATCTGACATGATAGGAGAAATGTCGCTAAGCGACATTTCTCCTATCATCAAGCCCCACGCTATGAAGCATAGCGGCAGGAAAAGTAGCTATTACCCCTGTTATCGCTACTTTCCTTACGCCTGCTTCAGGACTAACTTAGCCATGATATCCTATGGAAGGTGGATATCATGGCTAAGTTTGTGGGGCCCTATCAACAAGCTAACGCCACATTTCGTGAGATTATGGCTGGGTTTCCAGCGATAATCTCACGTTAAGCAGTTAGCGCAAGGATTTTTATCGCTTTTGAGATAAGCGTTGCTAATAGCATGCTATCTCAGCAATAAAAATCCACGCTAGCCGGCGATAATTATCCTACCGCTAAGTGCGCTTAGCGACAATTATCGCCGGTTGTTGCTGATATGCCCCATTGTATTATATACATTTTAGTGTTTGGCAGGCCCCACGCCCAGATGGTTGGCCATGTATGTACAGCAAGGGCAGTGCTTAGCGGCACATACTGATGTGCAAGCAGTAGTATATTGGCATTTATGCTGCACTTTTGTACCTCTTCTAAGCCCTAAGCGCTTTCGGAATCGACAAGTAAAAAGCTCCTGTGTCTTGCATGATTAAAAGAATATTGAGTGAGATGAGGCCTATAAGTGGCCACAGTCGGGAGTCTGACTTTTGGATGAGTGCGCCATTCATGTTGCCACAGGCATGTTGCAGTGCTTTATGAATGACGTGAGGCTCAAAAGAGAGTGGTTGATTGGGTCACTGTCTGTATAAACAGACCATTGAAATGTTTGTTTCAGGGAACAGTCAGATCTTTATTTTCACCAAGGTTACATCAAATTGAAATTTTCGCTTGCCCAGAACATTGCTTTTGTACATATATTTCACGGCACAACTATGCCTGAATTAGAGGAGCTAGGCATCTACACAATTTGTGCAAGATGTTCTATTTCACTTTTCCAGTAGGTATCTTACCAAAAGTTATTTTGTTGGGATATATATCTGATACAGCTTTTACCACTTTGCATCCTGTCAATCAATAAACTCTTGCCTGCCTAAGTGCAGCAGTGGGCTCATGCTTCTTTCAACTTCTCATATTTGGGCTTTACCTTATTTGCGCCATATAGTTACTTCCTGAAATTTACCAAAAGGCTACATAGTATCACAAATCAGCACTAGCCAGTGTTTGGACAATTATCATCTATTTAGAACGCTGGTAAGCTATGACAGTGAGACTTTATCTCATCCGCTCACTCTCCTCACTGGTCCATTGCTTGTCAGTGCTTCCCAGTTCAGTCCAACTTGCTTCACTCTTTTTTTAATGTTTTTATTTAGTCTTTTAGATTGAGAATCAGACAGCTGCACAGTGCTACTGGGCCTCTTTTATCTCTTTCTGGCTCTCCCACACACTTTGGTGCATATTATCAAGCAGCAGTGATAATTATCGCTGACCGCTCTTAGTGCGCGTATTCCTATCGCCGGCCATCGCTGGAACTTATCGCCATGTTAGCGCTGTATTAACAACGCTCAGCGCTATGGCGATAAATATTCCAGTGATAGCGGGGATATCGCTGTTTTCCATGAAACATCGCTGGTTTTCCAGCGATGTTCCATGGAAAACGGCGATATACCTGATGATAGGCCTGTGGTCTTGGCCACGCAATCCACCCCCCATGTCAGGTATGCCTTAGTCTGGAATTTAACAGGCGTTAAATTCCAGTATTAAGGCCCAGTTAGCGCAGAAAAGAGCAGCGCTAAACCAGACGGGGCTTCGTTGTAAATACAGCAAAGCACCGTTAGTGATATTTTATAATGTAATTGTAAGGGGCACGACTACCTTGCATCTCATTAGCAATACGAGGCTAGGCGATAGGAAACCGTGCACTAAGGCAAGGAAACACGCGCTAGCGCGTCCTTGTTAATAAAGCGATAAAATTATCGCCGCTTTTCGCCCAAAAACGGACGCTAAAGCAGCGATAATGTTATCGCCAGCCCTTGATAATATGCCCCTTTAGTCTTTTATTTTACTTTATTGTTCTAAAATCCCAGCCAGCCTTGTCGGGACGCCCAAAAAGTCAAAATGGCTGCCAATGCATCACAGCACATGCAAACAAGGATTGGCTGAGCCGTTAGGTTGGTACACACCTTCAAAATGTGAAACCTCTTGGCTTTCGCAATGCTGATTATATTTGTGGTGCTAGAATAATGTATTTTTATTAATAAACTTGGAAGGCAAACCTTAGTAGTTCTCACATTGTTATGATTGGGCTGAACAAAACCTGTCATTACAAACACTCGTCTCCATGAACAGAATTCCATTGTAGAGCCAAAGTTAAACGGATAAAATTAACAAATTATTTTTGCAATTTAGCTCAAATTACAGCTTCGCTGTACAGATTTAGAAACGTCTGCCCACAGTCTGAAACTAATTTAATCCTGTTGCGTATAAACAAAATGAGGTGAATCACCTTGAATTCATATAACATATACAATTTACAGGATCAAAACCGTCAAATACGATTAAAAAAGAAATATGCGTCCCTGTGCAAACCGAAACTCTCTCAGATAGAATTGCAACAATTTGATTGTTATCCTGGTTTAATTACTATTCTGCCCACAAATCCCTATCCCTTGGACGTTTGCCTGGTAAAGAAACGAAAACATCAGAATGCTGAGGCAAGCATTTTCTGACTATGCAGACACACCTGAAGCAGTTCTGAATCGCATACGACTCAAGATCATTTTAAGATCCCTGCAAAAATGTTTTTAGCAGATATTAACGAGAAGAAATGACGACATTTCTCCTCGTTGCGCCTCTCCTGGGAATCTCTATCTTGTTGGCTCATTTCCCAGGTCTAGCAGGTCTGGTAAATCTGTGAATGCATCAAAAACTGTGGTAGTTGCGTTTGCAGTACAGAGTAAGGCAACACAGTGATTTGCTCAGTGTTGCCTTACTCCAGATTTATGGAGACACTTAGGGCCATGCAAAGTGTCCTTATGTGGCTTCATTAATCTTACTTAAGGTTTGCATCACGCATGCAAGCGTGATGCAAGCGGCTCATAAATAGGCTCCAAAGTGTGCCTATCGGATGGGCCAACAGTCCACAGTCAGACATGGATAGCTTGTTTTGCCTACAGAGCTGATCCAAAGCACTCTTAGAGATAGGGCCTATACGTGTTTCATGCAGCTCTCCAGCAAAGCACTGTACATCAGGCTCCTAAACTAATGGCAGTCCCTACATGACACTAATAGTGTGTTTGACAGTACAGGGCCCCTAATTCGTCTCTTAGTGTCCCTCCAACTCTGACAGCTTAAGGGGAGGGGCTGCCACTGACCCCGATGGGCTGGTGAACTGGGTCCTTGTAATGCATTAGTTGTTTATGGACATTTTCTGTAAGTCTGCAGAGAAAAAGAACACTATTAGGGAATACAATGAAGGTTTGTAGGCTGTGAGCTTTTATGTACAGTAAAAAAAAACAGAGAAATAGAACAATAAAAATAATGGACAAATACAGACAGAAACATATTGGAAAAGCAAACTATCATGGGAGCGAAATATTAAAAAGTAAGGATGAAAGAAAAATAATCACTAGACAGAAGAAAGAAAGAACAAGAGGAAAAGGGGAATGGTAAAAAGAAAGAAGGAGACATGAAAGGAAAGAAGAAAAAGTGAAAAATAGGCTGGAAGGGTGAATGGAAGCAGTGGCGGCTCGCATAGGGCGTGCTGCGGGGTGGTGAGGCGGGGCGGGGGGTAGTAAACTTGGACATATGACGGAACGGAGGAACGTAAAAATTACTTTCCTCCTGAAGAAATAAAAACCTTCTAAGGGGTTCACTGATACACCTGGTCCTTTAAACCAACAAAGAAGAGATTGGCACGGAAGCTGTAATATCAAAGGAACATATTTAATAACCTCACATGAGGGAGACTGCGTCATACAGTACCCTCAGGCCACTGTAGGAGACAGTCTAAGGAGTACAGAGAACAGGGGCCTTTTAAACCCACACAGGGGCTCAAAAGGAGGCGGTAAAGTACACATGAGAAGAGTTACACACATATATGGTCATACAGAAAATGCACAGTCAACAAGTAGGAGGAGTAATGAGTTGCTGACATCAGTTAGAACAGCCTGACAGTTACACACTAGGAGCAGGTGCATTCTGGCAGCTACAGGTCTTTCTGAGCATGTGCAAGGCTCTGGAAGAGGTAGACTGCACATGGTGAGCACATGGCTAACTTAAAATGGCTGCCAGGAACAAAATGGCTTTTAGCTCATGCTAACAACAATTCCTGCAATCTTTAACATACGGTCCTTTTAGCATGAGCTAAAGACATCCCTATGATCTAGAAGGAACATAGAAAATATTTTGCACATTTGGGTGCCAATTACGATCCGGCAAAAACCGGGTACGAACCGTCGGACGGAGGCTTTTTTCCGTCCGACTCGTACCCGGTCGTAAAACTTTACAAACATGCAAGTACGATTCGCACGGAAACACCATTTCCGTACGAGTCGTACAAAACACCGACCGACGAAAAGATACATACAAATGGGATCCGGGGTAAGAGCCGACGTGACGTCGGGACGCTCTCAGGCCGAGTTTCACGAACCAGGAAGTACGATTCGAACCGACAGCAGTCCGGACGGCAATATTTTTACGGCACCCAAAAAGTGCCGGAAAAGCGAAGTACGGCGCAAAACGACCAGAGTAGGTGGCCCGGTAAGCGCCGTACCCCCCCCAGCCCCCGCATGTACGCGCCGTACCCCCCCAGCCCCCGCATGTACGCGCCGTACCCCCCGTGTATGTACACCCGAGTACGTGTCGAACCCCCCGTGTATGTACACCCGAGTACGTGTCGAACCCCCCCGTGTATGTACACCCGAGTATGTGTCGAACTGTACGTGTCGAATCCCCCGTGTATGTACACCCGAGTACGTGTCGAACCCCCCCGTGTATGTACACCCGAGTACGTGTCGGACTGTACGTGTCGAACCCCCCCGTGTATGTACACCCGAATACGTGTCGAACCCCCCGTGTATGTACACCCGAGTACGTGTCGAACTGTACGTGTCGAACCCCCCGTGTATGTACACCCGAGTACTTGTCGAACTGTACGTGTCGAACCCCCCCGTGTATGTACACCCGAGTACGTGTCGAACTGTACGTGTCGAACCCCCCGTGTATGTACACCCGTGTACGTTCGAGTCGTACCCCCACCCGTGTATGTACGGTGCGTACATGCGGGGGCTGGGTACGGCGCGTACATGCGGGGGCCGGGGGGGGTACGGCGCGTACATGCGGGGGCTGGGGGGGTACGGCGCGTACATGCGGGGGCTGGGGGGGGTACGGCGTGTACATGCGGGGGCTGGGGGGGGTACGGCGCGTACCGGGCATCTGTTTGGACGTCTCCATGGTTGCTATTGGAGTTCGGTGCGGACGGTCTTTTAACCATACGGTTGTACAATCGGACGCCCGGGACGGATCGTGATTCCCCGGTCGGACTTCGCTTTTCACGTTTGTACGGTAAATCGTCCGAGGACGTGTCGGACACTTTTTCCGACCCGAGGACGTGTGGGGTATTATTCCCAATGCGACTCGTATGGGCTTTTTACCATGCGAATCGTGATTGCCAGTTTGTACGGCACTTGTACGATTCGTACGGTAAAAAGACCGGATACTAGTCGTACGGGAATTTTTTTTACCGGATCGTAATTGGCACCTTAGTAAGTATATATAAAAAAGTTTTTTGTTTCCTATTTTCATAGAAATATATAAAGTACTATTGCATATATTTTCATATACATTTTTACCAGATTTCTAACACATCACGATGACAGAAGAAGCCCAATTTATAACATCGCAGAAAGGAAAATTCCTATTGTGTTACATGGGTTACACATACACCCAAGAAAAGCAGACGGAACGAAAAGTGAACTGGAAGTGTTCTAAATATTATTCTAACAAATGCTACGGACGAGCAACAACAAGAGAAACAACTGTACTATATACAAGAGAGCATAACCATCCACCCAATCTCTCTGAAATAGAAGTCAGATCAACCCTTGAAAATATAAAAGAATTAAGCACTGGTTCACAAACTGCTACAAGTGTAATCCTAAAAGAACTATTACCTAGAGTGCCCAAAGAAGCAAGAGGCCAATTACCATCAATTGCTTCTATAAAAAGAACAATTGCTAGGACCAAAAAATCAACCACAACAACAATACCATCCCCTAAAACTTTTCAAGATATCATCATTCCACCAGAATTAACTATCACCCACAATAATGAACCTTTTATTTTTTTTGATAACAAAAGTACAGAAAAAAGAATCATAATGTTTGCTACTGCAAACAATATAACTAAACTCCAACAATGCCAAACATGGATGATGGATGGCACCTTTACAATATGCCCAAAACCATTCTACCAGCTTTACACAATACACGGTCAATATCACAACACTCCCATACCTTTAATCTATGCACTATTACCTAACAAACAAAACACAACATATATGAAATGCTAGGAAAACTAAAACAAGAATCAAATGATTTTTCCCCTGAAAGAATTATCATAGACTTTGAGCAAGCCATGATAAATTGCATTCTAAAACTGTACCCCCATACAGCTATCCAAGGATGTTACTTCCATCTAAACCAATGTATATGGAGACATTTACAAAAATCTTCACTAAGTGTAGAATATGCCACAAACATAACTTTTGCACATCAAATAATATATTTAATTAGAGTAGGTACTGGACACTGAACGGAAATAATTTACTATTCCCACTCCAGTCTATATTTAATTAAAATAAGTGCTGGACACTGAACTTAATTAATTTACTATTCTCACTCCAACCTATATTTAATTAGAGTATGTGCTGGACACTGAACTTAATTAATTTACTATTCCCACTCCAGTCTATATTTAATTAAGATAAGTGCTGGACACTGAACTTAATTAATTTACTATTCTCACTCAAATCTATATTTAATTAGGGTAGGTGCTGGACACTGAACTTAATTAATTTACTATTCCCACTCCAGTCTATATTTAATTAAGATAAGTGCTGGACACTGAACCTAATTAATTTACTATTCTCACTCCAACCTATATTTAATTAAGATAAGTAGGTGCTGGACACTGAACTGAAATAATTTACTATTCCCACTCCAGTCTATATTTAATTAAGATAAGTGCTGGACACTGGACTTAATTAATTAACTATTCTCACTCCAACCTATATTAAATTAGAGTAGGTGCTGGACACTGAACTTAATTAATTTACTATTCCCACTCCAGTCTATATTTAATTAAGATAAGTGCTGGACACTGAACTTAATTAATTTACTATTCTCACTCAAATCTATATTTAATTAGGGTAGGTGCTGGACACTGAACTTAATTAATTTACTATTCCCACTCCAGTCTATATTTAATTAAGATAAGTGCTGGACACTGAACCTAATTAATTTACTATTCTCACTCCAACCTATATTTAATTAAGATAAGTAGGTGCTGGACACTGAACTGAAATAATTTACTATTCCCACTCCAGTCTATATTTAATTAAGATAAGTGCTGGACACTGGACTTAATTAATTAACTATTCTCACTCCAACCTATATTAAATTAGAGTAGGTGCTGGACACTGAACTTAATTAATTTACTATTCCCACTCCAGTCTATATTTAATTAAGATAAGGGCTGGACACTGAACTTAATTAATTTACTATTCTCACTCCAATTTATATTTAAATAGAGTAGGTGCTGGGCACTGAACTGAATTAATTTACTATTCTCACTCCAATCTATATTTAATTAGAGTAGGTGCTGGACACTGAACTGAATTAATTTTCTATTCTCACTCCAGTCTATATTTAATTAACATAAGTGCTGGACACTGAACAGAATAAATGTACTATTCTCACTCCAATCTATATTTAATTATAGTAGGTGGTGGACACTGAACTTAATTAATTTACTATTCTCACTCCAGTCTACATTTAATTTAGATAAGTGCTGGACACAGAACTTAATAAATTTACTATTCTCACTCCAATCTATATTTAATTAGGGTATGTGCTCCACACTGAACTTAATTAATTTACTATTCCCACTACAGTCTATATTTAATTAAAATAAATGCTGGACACTGAACTGAATTAATTTACTATTCCCACTCCCAAATATATTTAATTAGGCTAGGTGCTGGACACTGAACTTAATAAATGTACTATTCTCACTCAAATCTCTATTTAATTATGGTAGGTGCAAAACAGTAAACTTCATTAATTTAGTATTCCCACTCATAAATATATTTAATTACACTAGATCATGTATACTGATCTTAATTAATTTTATATTCCCACTCCAATATGTATTTAATTACAGTAATTGCCATACAAATATATAAATATAAATATATATAAAAATAAAATATGTTTTAATCATTATTAAAAATTTTACATAAAACAATACCCACACTTATCCTCTACAAATCCAACTCCCCAATCTAAAATGTATCCCAAAATATTATATTATAATATATATATTTTTTTAATATAAATTACTCAATATTACTAATTTAAAATACATTTTTAAAACACTCCTCACCCTTATCCCCTATAAGCCAACATCCCAATCCCCCCCAAATTTTTAAATAGTACAATCTAAATCAAAATTTATACATACTTTTTATACAATATTACCAACATTTTACAAATTTTTATCAAACTCCACACCCTTATCCCCATAACACAACAACCCACTCCTAAAATTAAATATAACATTCTAAATTTTATTCTAATTTTCTAAATTTTTTATACAAATTATTCCTACATAAATCAAAATTTTTAAAATACTCCCCGCCCTCATCCCCTATAACCCAACATCCCACTCCTAAAATATAATATACAAAATATATTTTTATTCCAAATTTCAAATTAAATTTATTAAATATTCCAAATTAAAAATTATTTTTTACAACACTTCCCACCCTTATCCCCTGTAACTCAACATCCCACTCCGAAAATTTAAAATAAAATTCTAAATTACATTTAAATTATAATTTTTTTTAAAAAAACATTCTAAAATATATAACAAAATTTAAAACACTTCCCACCCTTATCCCCTATAACCCAACATCCCGCTCCTAAAATTAATTTTAAAATTCTAAATTAAATTTAAAATTTCTACATTAATTTTTTTAAACATTCTAAAATATATAAACATTTTTCAAACACTTCACACCCTTATCCCCTATAACCCAACATCCCGCTCCTAAAATTATTTGTAAAATTCTAAATTAATTTTAAAATTTCTAAATATTTTTTTTTTAAAATTCAAAAATATATAAATATTTTTAAAACACTTCCCACCCTTATCCCCTATAACCCAACATCCCACTCCTAAAATTAATTTTAAAATTCTAAATTTAATTTAAAATTTCAAAATATATTTTTTTTTAATTTCTAAAATATATAAACATTTTTAAAACACTTCCCACCCTTATCTCCTGTAACCCAACATCCCGCTCCTAAAATTAATTTAAAAATTCTAAATTTAATTTTAAATTTCTAAATAAATTTTTTTAAAAATTCAAAAATATATAAACATTTTTAAAACACTTCCCACCCTTATCCCCTGTAACCCAACATCCCGCTCCTAAAATTATTTGTAAAATTCTAAATTAAATTTAAAATTTCTAAATATTTTTTTTTTTAAATTCAAAAATATATAAACATTTTTAAAACACTTCCCACCCTTATCCCCTATAACCCAACATCCCACTCCTAAAAGTATTTTTAAAATTCTAAATTTAATTTAAAATTTCTAAATAATTTTTTTTTTTAATTCTAAAATATATAAACATTTTTAAAACACTTCCCACCCTTATCCCCTATAACCCAACATCCCGCTCCTAAGATTAATTTTAAAATTCTAAATTTAATTTAAAATTTCTAAATAAATTTTTGTAAAAATTCTAAAATATATCAACATTTTTAAAACACTTCCCACCCTTATCCCCTGTAACCCAACATCCCGCTCCTAAAATTAAATATACATTTCAAATTTGAAATAAAATTTACTAATTAAATTTTACAATATATTAAAAAAAAAAATTAACTTTTTTAAAACACTCCCCACCCTTATCCCCTATAACCCAACATCCCGCCCCTAAAAGAATATAAATATTTCTCATATTATATACATTTTAACTATTTATACAAACAACTTCAAAATATTTACTAAACATACAATAACGATATTTTAACATGTCGATATTATTACTAACGATATTACTTACATCGACATATAATTAAAAAAAAAAACGATATTTTTCACATCGATATTATCTATTTCGATATTTTGTACTTTAGATATTTTTGACTCGATATTTATGTCCCTCGATATTAAAAAGTCGATATATAGACTGCTCACCCTACAAAACATTAAAAACCAACCACCAATTCCTTTTGTACTAGTGTAACATGAGGGCGAATGAATGCCAACTAAATCCCAATGGCTCCTTATCTCAGCCCTTGCACAGTAATCTTTAAACTAAAAGCATTAGTGCTACATACATGGCAGAGCTATTCTCTAATCAGGGCCTACATATACCACTATATTTCCTTCTGTTCATATGACTGCACAAAAAACTTGTTTTTGGCAAAAATAGTAAGCAAAGCTTCTCTTTCTCTCCCTGCGCAGTCATCTCGTCTTTCAGAATTTTTCAGAGGCCGAAGTGTTAAAGCAAAACCCTGCTTTTAGCCCTGCCAGGTTGCTAAATGCAGAACTCGACCTTTAACCCTTACCAGGTGTCCTATTTTGTGCAAGGTTTTCCATGCAGCTTTTACAATTCAAAGCAACTTATGGAGACTCACAGCTGAAAATCAGTCCTATTCTGTTGCTGTTTGCCAGTAATTTAGAGGTAGGATAATAACTTCTACTTATTTTCATTTGTGTGCAGTGTGTGGTGTGCTGTCTAGCAGTTTAGAGGTCAGCTGCTTGTTCTATACTTGCATGTGTGCATTACTGAAGCCTGAGATCAGTTTGAAAACTGCCCTGAGTGGCAGAACTGCTTTTAAAAGGTATTCGACTTTGGTGCTAGGGGCACTTAAAAATTAATAACCTACAATGTTTTGGCATATTAGGTACCCCCAGAGTGTCCGCTAGATATGCCAGGAATGTGGGATCAGAAATGTATACGGTGGGGGCGTGGCTTAGGCGCCGACTAAAATGGTCGCCTGATACCGGAGCTCCGACACACCGGGACGGATTCCTGTCATTTGCGGTGAGGTTCTTACCTCTTTTTTGTCCTTTTTGGATGTTCCTGGCGGCGGAATGACTCGTGCATAGGGTGAGCCCAGAAAATGCTTCCGCTCTCCTTGAAATGCTTCGTTTTGCCGCATAGCGGGAACACCTCAGCGCGTCCGCCATTTTAAGCCCAGGACGTTGCTTGTCAGAAGCCTACGCGTGCGCAGCTTGTAGTCAGCGCCTTTGTAACTGCGCTATGAACATTTTTTGAGTGGACATTAACATGTGTTCCAAAGAACATCGTTTTTTATACATTGGGAATTCAGTAACATTGGAGTGAGAACCTGGTCATGGCATTCCTTTAATTATATATTTTTCTTTTTGTGGCACCTAACAACAACTGTCTCATTGGGGCTAGGGCAATAGGTCTATCGATTGCCTCCTGTATGTGTTCATGGAGTTGAGCTGCTGTTGCTGATTGGGAGTTCTACCTGGGTCTGGAACACCCTGCTGTTCTTTCTACTTTTCGTCATACTCCTTATTACTTCCTGTGGTTGTAACATGGCAGATGCTTGTTCGCACTAACTGGCATATACGTCATTTTTGGCTTCTTCACTAAGCTATTACGCCAGCCTTGTGCAATTCTACCTACTTCAGGAGCTTCTCCCCTTCGTACTCACTTTTATGCCCTTGGAGTTGGTTGGTCCTCTCTGGCACATTGACTTTTGTTTGCCTCACTATTTTGGCGTTCAGCTATCCATGGGCAAATTACGTAACCCAAAATTTGTTTTTGTGCCCTCGAAGAGTCCTCCTATGGCGTCTTCTTCTTCCCCCTCAACTGCGGATTCTTCTTCAGCCACTGACCACATGGCGGCAGCAGCTCCCAACCGTTCTCTTTTGCCACAATCTTCCTCAAACAAAACACCTCCTTCCTCCGCGTCCTCGAAGCGCTTGAAACAGGATTCTCCCCCCCTCCGGATAAGTCGTCACCTCCTATTTCTATGGAGCTTCTGCTGGAAGAGATTCGGGCTCTTCGTCCGTTCGTGGAGGAGACTAATACTAAAATGCAGCTTTTTGAAGCAAAATGGGTGTCTATGGATAACAGAATGTCTTCGGTGGAGCAGCAGGTTGTAGACATCCAAGTCAATTCTAAGCGTATTTCTTCTCTCGAAAAGTCTGTTCTAGCCCTTCAGCAGCATACTGAGGATTTAGAAAACAGAAATAGGAGGAACAATCTACGCATTTATGGTCTGCCGGAGTCTTTGGAAGGTGATGACCCTGTCGCGTTTTTCTCCTCCTTCCTCCTAAAACTTTTAGACATGCCTGCTACCACCTCTCTGAATATTCAAAGAGCCCACAGACTTGGGTGCCGATCACGATCCGGCAAAAACCGGGTACGAACCGTCGGACGGAGCACAATCTCCGCCCGACGCGTACCCGGTCGTCAATTTTTACAAACAAGGAATTACGATTCGCACGGGTACACCATTACCGTACGAATCGTAAAAAAGCCCGACCGAACAAAAAAACACCTACCAATGCGATCCGGGAAAGCGCCGACCTGACGTCGGGACGCTCGCAGCCAGCCATTCACGACCCAGGAATCACGATTCGCACCGACGTCACCCCGCACGGTGAATATTTTGCGGCAGCCAAAAACTGCCGGGAAATCAGGACGACGCGAACAAGGACCACCAGTACGCGACGGACAGACGACGACGCGAACAAGGAGGACCAGTACGTGACGGACACACAGGACGACGCCACCAAGGAGGACCCGTACGCGACAGGACGACGCGAGCAAGGAGGACCCGTACGCGACAGGACGACGCGAGCAAGGAGTACCAGTACGCGACGGACAGACATGGACCCGAACCTACGAGTCATCCCTGCCCTCATAGCAGTCCACCTCCTCTACAGGTTACGACGCAGACGCCGCAGAAGGTCAGAATAACTAAGGGAGGGGGGAAAGTGGGGTGGGGTGGGGGTGGCACGACCAGGGCAGGCCACAAAACAACCACATAAGTCACACACCACACATGGCCTGGACATACCTGACTCCCATGCCCTGGTCACCACGAGGGGGTGGGGGCGTGTCCTGATAAGCCAGCGACCGCCACAACGGAAGTCCGTCACCACGCGAACCGGCAACACAACCAGACAGGTACGTCCCGTACCCACGCCTGAAGAGCGTGGGTACGAGTCGGACCACGCCCACACACGTCACCCCAACAATGGCGGGACGGATCGCACCCACGTGGCAAAGGCCTGGGTACGGGCCGCACAAACATCACATAGCGTGGGGACGGATATGTACGGACCCTACCCCCACCCCGTATGCAAGGAGCGTACCCCCCACCCCAACAGTGAAAGTACGACCCGTACCCCCACCCGCGTATGCATGGAGCGCACCCCCCATGCCAACAGTGTAAGTACGACTCAAACCCTCACCCGCGTATGCAAGGAGCGTACCCCCCAGCCCAACAGTGTAAGTAGGACCCGTACCCCCACCCGCGTATGCATGGAGCGCACCCCCCATGCCAACAGTGTAAGTACGACTCGAACCCTCACCCGCGTATGCAAGGAGCGTACCCCCCAGCCCAACAGTGTAAGTACGACCCGTACCCCCACCCGCGTATGCATGGAGCGCACCCCCCATGCCAACAGTGTAAGTACGACCCGAACCCTCACCCGCGTATGCAAGGAGCGTACCCCCCAGCCCAACAGTGTAAGTACGACCCGTACCCCCACCCGCGTATGCAAGGAGCGTACCCCCCAGCCCAACAGTGTAAGTACGACCCGAACCCCCACCCGCGTATGCATGGAGCGTACCCCCCACCCCAACAGTGTAAGTACGACCCGTACCCCCACCCGCGTATGCATGGAGCGTACCCCCACCACACCAGTGTAAGTAGACTCGTACCCTCACCTCGAATGCATTGAGCGTACCCCCACCGTGTATGTTCCAAGCGTACATATCCTGAAATCGGAGGTGTGTGTGCAGAGTCCACCCAGCAGTGCCCTGAGACAGGAGGGGTGTGTGCAGAGTCCACCCAGCAGTGCCCTGAGACAGGAGGGGTGGGTGTGGAGTCCTCCCAGCAGTGCCCTGAGACAGGAGGGGTGGGTGCAGAGTCCTCCCAGCAGTGCCCTGAGACAGGAGGGGTGGGTGCAGAGTCCTCCCAGCAGTGCCCTGAGACAGGAGGGGTGTAACACATGTGTGTGAGGCCAGAATTATCCACATGCATACTGGCTACAAGGGAACATGTCCCCATGAACTCATGTCAACAGACTCCACACACAAGTACAGTGATCACCAAGGATGCCACGATTGTTGCAGGTGGACACATGGCCCTGCATGCATGGCCAAAGTAGAAGGGCTCCGTCACACACACAGCTCATGTAGACACAGCTCTGCGCTAAACATTGGGAACACCCTGCAGGGAAGAAAGCTGGGTACACAGAGGAAGGAATACACCCTGGGACAAGTGCACCATGCAGTAACTGCTCACCTGAACAAAGAAAGTTAGCCAACACCTTGTGATGGCACACAGATCCCAGGGTCCCACCAATGAGCAGTACACCACTACATATCCCACACACCCAAACCCATACACACCACCCAAAACCATGTAGCAGCCCCACCAACACCAATACCAGCATAGCAGTAGTGTGATAATGAAAACAAAATTAAGCTTTATTCAGCATGAGCACAATGTCCGTGGATCGCAGGCAGTACAATCTTCACAAAGCCCATAGGGCAGTCAATGATTCTCAGCTGGATGGGGGACACAGTGGGATGTGTGTCCCCTACCTTGCCTGCACAGTCAAATGGCATCGTCTTCCACACTGGTGAGGGCATCGGGGGGGGGGGGGGAGCAACAGGCACCGCAGGGACATCAGGGCAAAGGGGCGGCGTTGTGGGTGCAGGGATGGAGGACTCCACCACAGGGGGTGGGTCAGTGCCAAAGGCGGAGGCCAGGATGGCACTACACACCTTTGCAAGGTCCTCCAGGGAGTCCCCTGCACCCGAAGGGACCTCAGGCCCCAAGGAGGGGGGGGGTCAGAGGGATGGGTCGCAGCGCCACCGGGGGAGGGTGGAGACAGGGGGGGAGACTCAACCACCCTGACCGGGGACCTCCTTGACCGCTTGCGTGGTGGTGTAACTGTGGGGCTCAGGGACAGAGCGGCCATGAAGGAGTCCTTGGGGGAGATGTGGCCAGGAGAGCTGAGGGGAGGGGATTTGGAGGGAGTGGACTGGGTGGAATGCGGACTCCCACTATGGCTGCGTGTCACACGTTTGCCCCCCGACCCAGTGGGTGTGCCTACCTCACCCTGTGTGTGCGTGTCAGGAGGAGTGCGGTGGACCTTCCCTGCTGGTGTGGTGCCCGTGTCCGTTGATGTGGGTGCATGCCGACGTCTGGGTGTACGTGGGACAGGCTTGGGAGTGGGAAGTGTGGATGGGGCAGGGGTAGGTGGGGGGAGGTCGCGCTGCAGGAGACCCACTGCTGCAGTCAGTGTGGAGTCTATGGACCTCAGCAAGTTGCGTTGGTCAGCCTGCGATGAATGAATGCCCTCCAAGAAAGCCTCGATGTTGGTGAGGGTTTTGCCGTGGGCATGGAGGACATTAAGGATCGCAGCCTGACCAACCTGCAGTTGCCGCTGGATGTCCACAGACTCTGCATTGGCAGCAGCAGTGGAGACAGGGGCAGGGGGTGCGGTGCCTGGCAGGAAGGAGACTTGCTGTGACCGGGCACGCTGGGAAGGGACACGAGCAAGTGGGAGGCGGCTGGTGGAAACTGAGGGGGCGGTGCGAGGTGTTGTTCCGCTGTCAGCTGCTGGTGCAGCCTCCGCCCACTCGGAGACATCCTCCTCGGACCTGTCAGCTTCGTAGTCTGATGTGCCAGTCGACAGGTCCTCGGCCACACTCTCCTCCGCCTCTGTCCCACTCGATGTGCCAGACCCGATGTCACGGCTGGCACTGGTGCTCGGTCCCTCCGCCTGGTCTGTGTCCATGTCTCCCTCTGTGTCCCCCGACGATGCTGTGGGCAGGGTGGAGAGACAGAAATTAATCAGACACCTGTACACATCTGTCACATGAGTCCAATCTACATAGGTAACATTGCATGGCCTGAAAAGGAAGATCCCTAACATCTACTGAACAGGGTACCGATGTAGGGCATGAAACACACAGTTGGTTGAGCCACCATGCCACTGAAATACCATGGAGAGCATGAGACAATAGCTAAACACAGGAAACGGAGTCTGACATAGCACCCAGGCCCTGGGGACAATCCAGCACTGCATCTGCACCACACAGCGTTGGCAATAATACCGATGACCAGGGAGCATATCCATGAACTTGAGACACATGCTGCATAGGTAATGCTGAAAACATGCACAACATGACTCGGTCACTGCACCTTGCGTGTGTGTCCAGACACATCACACACTGCCCAGACCCAGCAAGTGGAAATCAGGAGTTAACACATAGGCATTGCCCGCCCCAACAAGACCCTACACGAGGCAAATTGTTGAGACACAGGTGGCACCAACATCTCATAGTCTGGGTGATACACACAGGGGCAGGCAAAAAGCAAGATTGGACGCCAAACAGCCAAGGTGCGCCTGTACAAATAATGAGGTACCAGTGCCCATCCTCAGATGAGTAGAAAAAGACACACAGGCACTGGCAACTGTGAGTATGAAGAAGGACAATCAGGTCAGGCTGCACAGTGGACACCTGTACATAATAGCACGTCTATATACATGGTGACAGGGGACAATGGCACAGAGCACAACCTACGCTGTAGACACTGAGATTGGCCACGTTTATGATGACACATACACCACTGAGGAAAAGGTGCCCCAGGGGACCGTAGTGGGTACGCAACTACATGCTACTGAATGGTAATGACTGCAACACACGTCACCATCCCTGCACTATGTGTATCGCACACTCATGCACATCATGTCACAGGCCACTACATAGGACATGCGCGCTGTAAGGCATGACACATGAGAGACCAACTCCCATGTCTGGAGTCAGCATCAGTGGCAACTGACATGGAACCCACATGCAGTGAACTTGACAGTGCACAGGCAAGGTCCCACAACCTGTTACACACCACCCCCACACATGATGCTACAGTCATTGTTCTCGTGGACAAAGCGCCAGCCTACATTACCTTGTGAAGGAGTGACTACACACAGACCAGGGAACACATTGCAAGGAGGGGAAGGGTGGCAGGGGCACAGCGCTATACTGGGGCAAACAGGATCTGCACAGCACCTTTAAACCCTGCCAGTGAAATCATGCTACTGTGCCCTTACAAATGCCGGTGACACACAACAAACACAAATGTACCTACCCCCTTCCGGCTGCTGCATCGCCTGTAAGCGCCTCTCCAGGTCTGGAAAGACCACCGGCAGCACACGCCTGTGGAGGTGGCTCAGACGGCGGCGGCCGCGGTTCTTGTGGCTCTCAGGTGAGTCCCCCAGCAGGAGCCGTGCAATCCTCCGCGTCCAGCACCGGATATCCTGCCAGCGTTTCCTCACCTGGGGCAGGCTCCGCCTCCGACCATCCACACCCCTCACGGCACTGACGGCGGTCAGCCAGATCTGCTCCTTGGCAGTGGCGCCTACCTGTGAGGAGGAACAAGTGACACCACATCAATACACCAGCCACATGTCACAGAGAGACATATGGGTACAAATTAGCTGGTTACAACAAGGCATGTCATGCAGCCAACGCATTGCACCTTTGTCATAGGGACATCATCCCCTGGTGAGGGCAAAAGCAGTACGTGCCACAGTGGGTACACAGGTGGAATGATGGCAATGTCACAATCAATGATCAAGGCTCACACTGTGCATCACACCCACCCCTCCTGTCTCAGGGCACTGCTGTGAGTGATAGGCCCCCACCCCTCCTGTCTCAGGGCACTGCTGGGAGGACTCTGCACACACCCCTCCTGTCTCAGGGCACTGCTGAGAGTGATAGGCCCCCACCCCTCCTGTCTCAGGGCACTGCTGTGAGTGATAGGCCCCCACCCCTCCTGTCTCAGGGCACTGCTGGGAGGACTCTGCACACACCCCTCCTGTCTCAGGGCACTGCTGGGAGTGATAGGCCCCCACCCCTCCTGTCTCAGGGCACTGCTGTGAGTGATAGGCCCCCACCCCTCCTGTCTCAGGGCACTGCTGGGAGGACTCTGCACACACCCTTCCTGTCTCAGGGCACTGCTGTGAGTGATAGGCCCCCACCCCTCCTGTCTCAGGGCACTGCTGTGAGTGATAGGCCCCCACCCCTCCTGTCTCAGGGCACTGCTGGGAGACATCAGGCACCCCCCCCCTGGGACCCCCCCGACAGTACATGGCATGTGTGTTACACCTGGACGCAATGGCAGAAGTCACAGTCACAACATAGGGACAGTCTGTGGCAGTGGCCTATGCACTCACCTGATACCCTGGTCGCCCATACAGCATGGAGTACTGTGGGAGGATCACATCCAGCAGAGCCATGTTCTCCTCCAGGGTGAATGGCTGTGTCCTCTCCACAGCCCTTGACATGGTTCCAGGGAATCAGTAGCAGCAGCTGGGTCGACGAATGCAAAGATGTGCAGGCAAGTGCTCCCTCATGGGACCTGGCTGCCTTATATGTGCCCTTCTGCCCAGTCTCATGCACAGGAGTACAGAGTGATTGGTCACTCACATTTGCATCCTATGTTTCCACCAATCCCTTCAAACCTAGCACTCTGTGGGTTCTCTATCGGTTTCATTCTCCTGCATGATGTCAGCCCCACAAACACATTGCAACAAAGTAGAATAATTCCAACTGACTTCTGCTGTGCACCTTCCAGAACAATTTCGAAATTTGAACTTGGTCTCCATGACAACCAGCATGCATGTAGGCCTTAATACTTGTCCCCTATGTAATTTGGAGCATCACACACAGGTACGGTGCGTTTCGGGGCCCTAGGGCACCCCAAATGCATGGCAACGGCCCGTACATGCATGCCTACGTTCACTATCACTATGGGTCTGCACGCGTATGCATACTCGTAGTGGTACGGACCGTACACACGCATGTACGCTCACTATCACTATGGGTCTGCACGCGTATGCGTACCCGTAGTGGTACGGACCGTACACTCGCATCTACGCTCACGATCACTATGGGTCTGCACGCGTATGCGTACCCGTAGTGGTACGGACCGTACACTCGCATCTACGCTCACTATCACTATGGGTCTGCACGCGTATGCGTACCCGTAGTGGTACGGACCGTACACTCGCATCTACGCTCACCATCACTTCGAGTACGCATACGCGTGCCGACCCATAGTGATAGTGAGCGTAGATGCGAGTGTACGGTCCGTACCACTACGGGTACGCATACACGTGCAGACCCATAGTGATAGTGAGCGTACATGCGTGTGTACGGCCCTATCACTATGGGTCTGCACGCGTATGCGTACTCGTAGTGCTACGGACCGTACAAATGCCTGTACGCTCGCCATCACGATGGGTACACATACGGCAGCACTCCCACAGTGATTTGGGAACATGCACAGGCCCTCTCAGCAGCAGTACGGCGGTTTTTACACATCACTGTGGTGATAGGCGACACACAGGTAGGAATAGGGCGGACATACTTGTCCATGGATGGACATACTTGTCCATGGATGGACATACTTGTCCATGGATGGACATACTTGTCCAGGAATGGACATCAAGGCATCGTCTGTGCATTACTACATGTGTGGGGCACAGGTGTCACAGGCTGTGATGTGGAACATGCCTCCTGAGTGGAGAAGGCACCAGATGTATGATGAGATGTGTACAGGTGTACTGTGTGATGGTGCAATGTGTGCCAGGCATGCCCTTGACTCCTTTGACATGTGTGCATGTGGGACTGCGCACTTGGGGTGAGCGTCACTGGCATGGCACGGACACCAACACACGGAAGTGTCCCATGATGCCCGGTACAGGGGTCATGACACATGACTTGTCACTACCCACAGTGCACAATGTGACTATGTCATATATGTGTCCGGGATTTACATCAGGTTGATGTTGTAGCACCCTCAAAAGCTGCAGCCGTTGCAGCAACCAATATGTGGCTGTGTGTAGATTGTCATTGCACACTGTTCCGCACACCATGCCACATGTGTTATCGGATGTGAGGTGCACATGTATGCATGGGACACGGAGTAGCGTGACAAGGCCATGTCAGCATCCTCACAAGGAATGTGTGGTGAGTCATGACATGTGCACCTTCATGGCAAGGTGTGTGGGCTGGACTAGTGTAATGTCATGTGACCTGTGGTTCCAGTGTTCCGCTACCAGTCTCTGCAATCGGCATCCCACTTCTGCTGATGTGTGGGTGTATGTCACTCCTGTCTTGCGTCGGGCTGTGCACTTGCACTGGGACACAGCTATTTCCATGGCGTGGCATGGGGAGGTTCTCAATCACCGTGTGTAGCTGGGTCTTGGAAGGAGTGTCACCTTGCATCCATACGTGTCCTGGGCATGTAGCACATACCTGACTCCCTATGTAGCATGTGTGTATTGCCAGATTTACATGTGCTCAGTAGACATGAGTTGTTCTCGTAGTGCACTCACTCTTCCTTGTCACTTCCAAATTACTGCAGAGCGCCGCCTCTTGCCCGAAGAATTCCAGACTTGGCTACCATGCAGGAGAATGACAGGATCCGGCTCTACCGCTTCACCCAACCGTTGATTCTGGAGCTGACGGCGAGACTGGCACCACACCTGCAACCGCAGCACAGGTATCCTACGGCACTGACACCCCAGCTGAAGGTAATGGCTGCCCTACATTTTCTTGCCACGGGTACCTTCCAAAATACCATAGCTCATGTTGGTGGCATGTCCCAGAGCATGTTCAGCGGTGTGCTGCATGATTTCTTGGAGGCCATGTTGATTCACCTGGATGACTTCATCAAGTTCCCAACCCCTGAACAGATGACTGAGGTCAAGCGTGGATTCTATGCCCTGGGAGGGATGCCCCATGTCATTGGGTCCATAGATGGGACACATGTAGGTTTGGTACCACCACACGCACGGGAGGTGGCGTACCGCAATCGGAGGCACTACCACTCCATCAATGCCCTTGTGGTGTGTCTGTCCAATATGGTGATTTCACATGTCTGTGCTCGTTTCCCAGGGTCAGCACACGATGCCTACATCATGAGGCGTAGCGGGATGCCTGATATGATGATGCAGCTGCGCAACGAACGGGCATGTGTTGTTGGTGGGTACAGTCTGTCTGTCCTGTATTCTGTATAGCCGACCAGCACGACCGCCTCACCAGTTCTAACGATGTCCATGTGCTTCCCATGTAGGGGACGCTGGCTATCCCAACATGCCTTGGCTGCTGACACCTCTCCGCAACCCCATCACGCCGGCCCAGCTCCGCTATAACACCGCCCATGGCCGGACAAGGCGAGTGATAGAGAGGACGTTTGGCATGCTGAAGAGCCGATTCCGGTGCCTCCACAAGACCGGCGGTGCACTCCCTTATGCCCCGGCGAAGGTCTGCAAGATCTTCATGGTCTGCTGCATGCTGCACAACATGGCAGTTGAAAGAGCTGTGCCACTCATCCTGAATCAACATGACGAGGACCATCCACCCGTGGAGGACGAAGGGCTTGGCAATGGGGCTAGTGATGTGGAGGATGTGGAGCCGCAAGAGGACATCCGGACTCGGCTCATACGCGACTTCTTTGCTTAGTGGTGAGTACCAGGGTCTGAGTGTGCACGCATTGGTCCCCGTGTGGCATGCGTTGTGATGTGTGTCTCCACCTGCATGTATGGCACGTGTGTCAGAGGTGTGTGTGGGTGTGTCACTGGAGTGATGGTGGCAGTGATGGTAGTATTTCCCCAGTCATAATTGTGACCTAGCATGTTGTCATCCATACATGTGTCGAGTAAATGCACATGCAAGTGGCTGTGCTTTTTGTGGCTGACTTCTTGTGTGTCTCTCTTCCCCAGGTACCTGCGCATGCCGTTTGCTGGTTGCATTGTTGTGGCACTGCCATTCCTCATGGACATGACATCGTGGGCTGACTCAGCGTTACAGGCACGGACACGTTTGGAAGTCTCCATGGGGTAAGGGATGCATCTGGGGTGTATTGGGTGTGGCTGTTGTTCACGATGTGTGCACACTTCCCCGATCGGGGTTTGGTTCCTCTGCAGTCATGTGGCATCCCCATGGGACACGACATGCAGCTGGGTACACCTGAATAGATGGGCTGCCTGGTTGTCAGTCATCAGTGATGGGATAGTGGATTGTGATGATGGCATCAATGTGTGTGACACTGCCCTCGGACACATACGGTTGACATTGTCTTGGCATGGCGTGGGACTTCCACATCAGCGGATCTATGGTGTATGTCAGGCTCTCCGTGTGCAGCTGTGGGTTTTAGCTGTTAGCCGACACTTGTGTGCCAGTTCCATGGCTATCACGCATTTGTGGTGCAGAAGGGGGGTGCCAGTGTTGGACCCACATGTTACTCCACATGATGTGTTCATGTGTACTTCAAGTTGCCTCTGCAATCCCAAAAACATGACTAATAAAGGTGTCCCTATGCCTCCAAGGTGCCTCTTCTCAGTCAATGCTGGTGTGTTGGCACGGTGCATCCTGCATGTCTGGCATGGTATTGCCTGATTGTGGCTATGTGTCAATGTGTCGTGTGGCAAGATGCAAGCTGTGTGTGTGTGCTGAGACTGTGTATTGGGCATGATGTCCATGACTGTGTGGGTATTGTGACATGTGCCATCCCCATGCATACAACGTTGTCCATGACCCCATTCTCTGCATCCACCGGACTCAAGCTTGCAGGACATGGTTCTGCCACCTGTCTACACATACCTGGGTGCCCCCAGGACACTGGCCAGGATCCCTGACCTCTGCGCATGACTGTTGCTGTACTCAATGTGTCTGTCAGCACGGTTGTTCGGCCACCCCCTCAGCTGGTTCTGCCCATCACGGGTGTGTATGGTGCTCCATGTCTGTCTTGCCTAATAAACTGTGCCAGACTCAGGCCCCAGGGTGTGGATGGTTGAAGTGAACAGATGACTCAGGCATGTTTAGACTGTACAAGACACATGTTAGGTAATAATGCTACCAGCAGGCATCTACTCTTAATAGTGTGATTTATTATTGGGGGGGGGGGACAAAGTGAGGGGCTTTCCGGGATTAGGGAATCCAAAGTTCAGTAGGGGAGTTGGTGTCCTTGCCATTGGAAATCCTCAGAGTCCATGCCACAGTCTTTGTCAACATTGGTCAGCCAGTGACCAGCAGGGCCATGTGGCAGAGAATGTCTCTTGATGCTGTGATGCTGTTGCTCCAGTGGGCCAGGTGCCAGGCCAGGTGTCCTGGGAGATGGTGATGTAGCAGCCACCCTCACGGTCCTTTCCGTGGACGACCCGGCTTCCTGCGGGGAACCTCAGCAGCAGGCCGTGACGACGTCTGGGATGCTCCGTCGGATGTTTCCTCCTCCTCCTCCTGATCCCTCCCTGTGGGTGGTGATGTTCTCCGCCTTCTGGCACAGGGAGGGTCGGCCATGGTGTCGGCCATCCGACGGAGTGTAGCGTGAATCCCCTGGAACGCCGTCACTTGCTCAGCCTGTCTGTCCTCCATCCTCCGTTGGTGTACCTGTAGACAGGCTATTAGCTCTGCATGTTGCTGGGCCTGCTGGACCTTGATCCCCTCGAGGACGGACACAACCTGGGCCATGCCCGTGGTGTCCTGCCGGTATGAGTCCAGGATGTTACGAACATGGGAAAATACCGGATCCCCAGCCAACTGGTCAGGCTCGCGCCTCCGCCGTCCTCCACTCCCACCACCCCTGCCCACTTGCGTCTGGCCTGCACTTGTGGGCACATCGGGTCTCCGGGACCCCTGAGGGGTGGCATTGGCGTTCTCGCCTGCCTCCTCCTGGGTGCCCGGGACACCGTGTCCCTCCTGGCGAGCCTGGCTGCATTGTGGTGTTGGGGCAGAGATCCTGGGTGTCTCCTGGGATGTGGCAGGAGTGGGGGTGGTGGTTGGCACGGTTGTACCTGACGCAGGTGCTGCAGGTGGTTGGACACCAGAGGGGCCAGGTCGGTCGGGGTCGTCCGCAGAGTGGTGAGAGTGGTCGCTGCCGGTGGGATCGGTCTCCTGAAGATCCGGGTCCTGTGAGTGTTCCCCCCCAGTGTTGGGGGGTGCAGCACGACGTTGACCTGTGTGTGAGAGAGAAAATGTTAATTTTGGTCCATGCAACATCCATGTTTCATCCGTTTCAAAGTTGGCACATTTCCTCTTGGAATTAGGATCTGTCTTGCATTCCACTCACAGTGCACTTGTGCATGGGTGTGTCCCTTGGGCACCAATTTGGCCCCTTTAACTATGTGTGGCACAGTCTTACTTGCTGCGTCAAGTGTGACTGCAGTCAGCAGTGGAGTGTGCAGGTGTGGCGAGCCATGCATTTGCGCCTTCCTTGTAGCACTGTACATGTGCACATGGAGTGGATCCACACACTTATATGATGCAGGTGGCTGTCCTTGTGCTCGTGTACAGGTTGTGACATGGCCCTGCGTTTTGCCATGATGAAGAGGGGGGGTTCTGGCACTGGCCACCCTTGTCTACATGCACGCAGTCCACCTGCTGACGAGCAGACATTCCCACACACCAAAGGACTGATTTGCTCTCCCTGTGTCTCCCTCCTTCTCTGTCCCCCTCTCCCTCCCTCTCTGTCCCTCTCTCCCTCCCTCTCTGTCCCCCTCTCCCTCCCTCTCTGTCCCCCTCTCCCTCCCTCTCTGTCCCCCTCTCCCTCCCTCTCTGTCCCCCTCTCCCTCCCTCTGTGTGTCAGCCTCCTCCCTCTGTCCGTCATCCTGTGTCTCCCTCCTTCTCTGTCCCCCTCTCCCTCCCTCTCTGTCCCCCTCTCCCTCCCTCTCTGTCCCCCTCTCCCTCCCTCTCTGTCCCCCTCTCCCTCCCTCCGTGTGTCACCCTCTGTCACCTTGGCCCAGCTTCCTGGGCACACACTGTTAGCAGATCTTTGAGTGGCCCTTGGCCTGTTGATGTGAGTTTGTTTCTGATCTCCAGGCACCCATTTTGTCTGCTGTGTGTCTGTGCGCTGCTGCTGTGGTGGTGTGTGCTGCCACTCTTTCACAATGTTGGCTGTTCATTAGCTGCTGTCATGTGCAAAACAGTGCCTTCACCCCCATGTGTTGATTCAAGGCGTCCGCCATTTGCTGGCAAGTCATTCCTGTGTTGGGACACAGTGTTTGTCTGGCTGTGACCTAGGCCATATGGGCAGAGGGCATTGTTGTCTGCTTTGGAGTCGCACTATGTGATTTTTTGTGCCCAGCCTCCCGCCATCCGGGTTACCGTGTCATGTGTTGTTGTCTTCTGTGGCCTGTGACTTGACATTGTCCAGCTGGGTGCATGGGGCATGGTGGCAGCAGTGGCATGTGCCTGCTCATGGAGTGTGGTTGAGTCATGCGATGGCTTGTGGTGGTTGCGTGCCTGTTAGTAATTTTGGTTGTGGTTGCAGTTCCCCCCATGTGAGGTGCGTTGTTTGTGTACTCACCCGGGTCTCGGAGTCCTTCTACTCCTTCAACTGCCTCCACCGGCAGTATGGCCATCACCCTCTCCTCCCAGGGATGGTACTGTACGGCTCTGCGGGAGGGCCCTCCTCCGGTGGCGTTGGCCTGGTCGTGTTCCTCCTGCCTCTTGGCTCTGACCCTCCTCCGCAGATCGTACCACCTGTTCTGGCAATCCTGCTTGGTCCTCCTGGTGTCCGCAACAGCATTCACAGCATCGACGATGGTCTGCCACATGGCTGTTTTGGCTGCCTGGCTGGTGCTTCTGACCAATGTTCCAAAGATCTGTGGCTCGACTCTGAGGATTTGATCAACAAGGACCTCCAACTCTCGGTGACTGATCTTTGGATTCTTGGTAGTGGGCATGGTGAGGGGTGTGGGTGGGGATGGTGTGGGTGTGGGGGGTGTGTGGATGTTGGGGGGGGTTTGGATGGTTGTGTGTGTGTGTGAATGTGATGAGAGGGTGTTTGTGAGGGTGGTCGTGTGAAGGTGTGCAAGTGTAAGGTGTGGTGTAGCTTGTAGTCTGGTTCTGTGGTGTCTGGCAGCAGTGAGTCTGTTGCAAAGGCTCATGGTTTGTGTGTGTGGGCCCTTTTTATTGGTCCATGGGTGGGTGTGGCAGTTTTTGAATTTTGGGTGGGTGTGTTATAAGGAGTGGTGGTGTATTGGGCCTCTGTTTGTTTTTGGCAGTTGCAGGTCAGTGATTGTGTTATTTTAGTGGTTGTTGGCCATGTTTAGTGGCTGTGTGCCTTTCGAATGGTGTATTCTTGTGTTGTTTTATTTTGTCCTTGTTGTGTACGTGCGTTTTGAGCGTGTGTACGGTGTGTACATGGGCCATTTGGTTGTACGATTATGTCCTTGTGTGTGGCTTTGTACGACTCGTACATGCGGTCGTGATGTTGGGGCATGGGGTGCGCTCCGTACTTAGGAGGTTGTGTTGGGGGTGCGCCAGGAACTACTGGGGTGTAGGTTCACGGTGGTACGACACGTACTGGGGTGGGGGTACGACTGGAACGTACTGGGGTGTAGGTACACGGGGGTATGACACGTACTGGGGTGGGGGTACGACTGGAACGTACTGGGGTGTACATGGACGGTGGTACGACACGTACTGGGGTGGGGGTACGACTGGAACGTACTGGGGTGTAGGTACACGGGGGTATGACACGTACTGGGGTGGGGGTGGGGCTCGAACGTACTGGGGTGTACATAGACGGTGGTACGACACGTACAGGGGTGGGGGGGTGTACATTGACGTTGGTACGACACGTACTGGGGTGGGGGTACGACTGGAACGTACTGTGGTGTAGGTACACGGGGGGTATGACACGTACTGGGGTGGGGGTGGGGCTCGAACGTACTGGGGTGTACATGGACGGTGGTACGACACGTACAGGGGTGGGGGGGTGTAAATTGACGGTGGTACGACACGTACAGGGGGGGGTGTACATTGACGGTGGTACGACACGTACTGGGGTGGGGCTACGACTGGAACGTACTGGGGTGTAGGTACACGGGGGGTATGACACGTACTGGGGTGGGGGTGGGGCTCGAACGTACTGGGGTGTACATGGACGGTGGTACGACACGTACAGGGGTGGGGGGGTGTACATTGACGGTGGTACGACACGTACAGGGGGGGGTGTACATTGACGGTGGTACGACACGTACAGGGGGGGTGTACATTGACGGTGGTACGACACGTACTGGGGTGGGGGTACGACTGGAACGTACTGGGGTGTAGGTACACGGGGGGTATGACACGTACTGGGGTGGGGGTGGGGCTCGAACTTACTGGGGTGTACATGGACGGTGGTACGACACGTACAGGGGTGGGTGGGTGTACATTGACGGTGGTACGACACGTACAGGGGGGGTGTACATTGACGGTGGTACGACACGTACAGGGGGGGTGTACATTGACGGTGGTACGACACGTACAGGGGGGGGGTGTACATTGACGGTGGTACGACACGTACAGGGGGGGGTGTACATTGACGGTGGTACGACACGTACTGGGGTGGGGGTACGACTGGAACGTACTGGGGTGTACCTAGACGGGTAGGGGTATACATATACGGGGGGTACGTGTCGGACGTACGGGGGCTGGGGGGAGTGTTGGGCGCGTATGCGGGCACATGTCTCCATGGTTGCTATAGGTGTTCGGTGCGGACGGTGTTTTTTCCATACGGGTGTAGGCTCGGACGCACGGGATGGATCGTGATTCCTCGGTCGGACTTGGATTTTTACGTTTGTACGGTAAATCGTCTGAGGACGTGTCGGACACATTTTCCGACCCGAGGACGTGTGGGGAATGATTCCCAGTGCGGTTCGTATGGACTTTTTACCATGCGAATCGTGATTGCCAGTTCGTACGGCACTTGTACGATTCGTACGGTAAAAAGACCCGATACGAGTCGCACGGGGACATTTTTTACCGGATCGTGATCGGCACCTTGGTCCTCGTTTATCCACCTCAACTAAACCTCGAGGAGTCATCATTCTTTTTTTGAAATTTACAGATTTACTTCTAGTCCTCTCTGCGGCTACAGCTAAGCGCCAAGTTTCCTGGTTGGGCCAGAGGGTTTTTCTTACTTAGGATGTTTTCAATGTTACTGCAGCAAGAAGGAAAGAATTTTTGAGTCTTCGTGCCCCATTACGCACTCTTGGTGCCAGATACGGCCTATTCCACCCTTGTACCTTCAAAGTTACTCACCAGAATCAAACTTGGACTTTTCAAGATCCTGCGGAACTTAAAAACTTTATTCATATCCATTCCAATTCTGGCATGGACACTTCTGCTTCTGCTTGTGGTTGAATGTTTAACTTTTCTTTTTCTTGCAGGTTTTCACTTATAATATTTTTATACTGCCGTTGTCTATTATATTAGTGATTCGCCTTTTTGATTCATTCTTACAAGTTTCTATTTGATGTTTTTCATTGTTTTTCACTAAGTTGCTGGTTCTCTTTCTTTTTACATCCCTTTTTTCTCTCCCATTCTTATTATCGCTTTTAACTTTTTAGCTGTTTCATGGTTTGCATTTCCATTTTTATGCATTTTTTTATGTCTTTTCCATTATCAGCGTGTTTTTCTATTTATTTTCTTTATCCAGATCGATTGTTATGTTCCCCTCTACCCTTTTGCGATTTGTGCTCATCATCTTCCGTCCTGGTGCGGTCCGGTTTGGTCTCCTGGTTCCGGGAGGTCATTCTTGTTGCGTCTCTCCATTGTCCCGATATCCTCTTCGTGTCCCCTTCAGGTATGTTATGTTCAGTCGTCCTTTTTGGATTTGTACTGTCACCTCTTGTACTTTTCTCTTTTTCCCCTCCTCCTTTTTTCCTTTTGCCTCCGCTCCTCTTTTTATCTGCTTTCAATCCTCCTCTGCTTCTATCATTGTCTTCTCTTTTTATTCTTTTTGTCTTAGTTTCGCACTTTTTATTTTTCTTTTCCTCTCCCTTAATTCAGCCTTCTTTTTTTCCTTCTATTCTCTTTCACTTTTTGCACTTTTCTTGCTTTTTATCTGTTGTTGTAGGTATTGTTTCTGTTAATGTTCTCCAGCTTTTAAATTCAGAGTAATTTCCTAGAATGTAAAAGGTTTTATCAGCCCTAACAAACGTCAGAGGATTCTTTCCCACCTTGCTTCTTATAATCCTGACATAGCTCTCTTACAAGAGACTCACCTCTCTGAGGCGGATTCTCTCAAGTTAAATCATGGATGGGTGGGTACGGTTTTATTCTCTTCTTCTACTAATAAGAAGAATGGTGTTGCTATTTTATGTCATAAAAAGTTACCATGTAAAGTGTTATTACAAGAAACAGATTCTGATGGTAGGTGGATATTAGCTAAGTTATCAATCAATTCTATTCCTCTGACTGTGTTTAATGTTTATGGTCCTACACAACCCGATTTACTTTTTTGGCCCTCAATTACGAGCAAATGTATTCAATATAAAGATGACTTCTTCATTCTAGGTGGTTACTGTAACCAGATTGTGGACCCCTTTCTTGATCGTAAGTCAATGGTTCGATTCATACCTCACAAACCTCACAAGCAATTTCTTGATACTATTTCTCAAGCACATCTCACTGATTCTTGGAGGCTTTCACACCCTGACACCCTTGACTACTCCTTTTTCTCTCCTCCTCACTCATCTTTTTCTCGCCTTGACTATATTTTTCTTTTTCTCTCCTTGTCGCAAAATTTAATTTCTTCTTCTATTGAACCTATACTCATCTCGGACCATGCTCCTATTGTAACGGATCTTGACTTCCTTCCTTCGCATCCCAAGCCTTCTCGTTGGCGATTTAACAATTCTCTTCTTACTGATCCTTTTTTCTCCTCTTCTTTTCGCTCTTTTGCTACTGATTTAAACAATGTTTCTAACATCTCCCCTATCTTCTCTGGGACTCCTTTAAAGCCACGGCTCGTGGGTTTGTTATTGACTTTGTTTCCAAGAAAAAGAAGCGTTTTCTTCAGAAGCAGAAAAATATAAAAATATAAAAATATACTAGCCCATATTAAATCTTTGGAGCGTAAGTTCTATTCTTCCCCTAAGAATTCCGTCTCTCCGGATCTTATTCGTGCCAAGCTAGAATTCAATAAATCTACTACCGATAATGCTTTGTCTATGCTTCTTCGTAGTAGCGCCCGATATTATGGTGGTCGCAATAAAGCAGGGAAGCTTTTAGCTAACTATCTTAAGTCGCGCAAGGAACGCTCCTTTATTGATTCTATTTACTCTTCTGATAATACTTTATTGCATAAAGCTCAAGACATTCTTGACCAGTTTCAGTTATTTTATCGTACTCTTTATAAACCTGAATCTTCTCCCTCTCCCTCTCTTATCCAAGTTTATTTTGACAAGCTTCCTAAGCCCTCGACGTCTCATCTTAATTTCCCAGACCTGGAAGTTGATCTTTCTTTGCATGAACTCTCTACGACTTTGAATACTCTCACCAAAGGTAAAACTCCAGGTCCTGATGGTTTTTCAGTTGAATTTTATTTGCACTTTTCTGACCTTTTGCTCCCCAAACTTCTTTCTCTCTTTCAATCGTTTTATCTGTCGGGTAAGGCAGAGGGTACATTTCAAGAAGCCACCATCTGTCTTATTCCTAAAGACGGTCGCGATCCCAAATTCTGTAAGAACTACCGCCCGATTTCTTTAGTAAATGTGGACTATAAATTGTTTGCTAAGGTACTGGCTTTACGCCTCGATCCCCTAATGCCCCTCCTCATTGGTAAGGAACAATGTGGTTTTGTTAAAGGTAGGCTTACCTCTGATAATTCTCGCCTTTTTCTTAATGTTTTAAATCAGGTTTCATCCCTTTCTATTCCTTTAGTGGCTATTTCTGTAGACGCGGAAAAAGCCTTTGATAGAGTTGACTGGTCTTTCCTATTTGCTTCTTTGCGTTGGCATGGCTTTGGCCCACATTTTATCTCTCTTATTTCTTTGTTGTGCTCTTCTCCTAAGTCTTCGGTTCTGGTCAATGGTCAAGTTTCTTCATATTTTCCTCTTCAGCGGGGTGTTCGTCAAGGTTGCCCCTTATCTCCTTTACTTTTTGTTCTTGCCCTTGAACCCTTTTTGTCTTCTATCCTTACCAATGATTCCATTTCAGGTTTTCCCTATGGGGATAATCAATTGAAATTATCTGCGTATGCAGATGATATACTCCTCTTCATTTCTGCTCCAGAAACCTCCATTCCCCCTTTACTGTCCGAGTTTGACTCTTTCTCTCAGGTCTCGGGATATAAAATCAATTCGGATAAAACCGAAATCCTTCCCCTTACAAAATTCTGCACCCCTCATGCCTTCTCCCCTACTGGATTTGCTTGGAATAGTTCCAAAATTAAATATTTAGGAGTATGGTTTTCCAATTCTATTTCCTCTTCAATTACCCTAAACATGTCTGTGGTTTTGTCTCGTATTGAACGATTACTTTCCTCCTGGAACCCCCTCTTTCTTTCTTGGTGGGGGCGATTGGACTCAATCAAGATGATGATAGCCCCCATTTTAATTTACGTTTTATCCATGTTACCCGTTCATATCCCCGCAATCCATTTTAAAAGTATTGATTCTTGTTTGTCCAGATTTCTTTGGAACAAAAAGAAATCTAGAATCTCTTTAGCGCGGCTTCGTAAATCCAAGTCCAATGGTGGTGTCAATTTCCCAGACTTTCGTCTCTACCATAAGTCATTTTCTTTTCGTCAGGCGTCCAGATGGTTTGCGTCCGTTCTTTCTCCTTTCGCTCCTCTTTGGCTTCGAGCAAATATTGTTGTTGCCCTTTTCTTTTGGAGAGGTCATGCGTTTTTCTGCCAAGGCTCCACACTCGTCATTTCCTTTGATTAAACATACCTCTTCTCTTTTAAAGCCTCTTTTCAATCCTATGCCTATTACTCGGGAATCTTTCCTGGATTCCACTGTTTGGTATAATTCGCTCATCCTTATAAATAATAGGCCCATCTTCTGGAAGTCCTGGAGGTCTCTGGGCATCATATGGGTGAACCAGTTTTTTGACGGAGCGTCTCCTTGTTCCTTTCCCCAATTTCAGATGTCTTTTCATTGTCCCCGTTCATTTTTACAAAAGTTTGTTACTCTGATGTCACTTACCCTTGATATTTTTTACTCTCTTCCTTCCTCTCCTTCCTCTGTTTCCCAAGTTCCTCTTCTTATAATTCTTTCAACCCTTCCCAAAGCCTCTCTCATTTATAAATTCTTTTCATCTCCTAATCCAGATCGTCTTAAATCTAAACTGGAACTTTCTTGGGATGCGGACTTGGGTTGTGTTTGGTCCATTGCCTTGTGGGATAAGCTTTGGTCCAGATCTTTGAAAATTTCTCGTTCTTCCTCCCTCACTCAAACTTTATTCTACCTATATCATAGACTATTTCTTTCCCCACTTTCTCTAGCTCATTTTTCTTGTTCTTCTGAGTCTAATTGTTGGACATGTTCTGCCCCTAACGCTAACCTCTTTCATCTTTTATTCTTATGTCCCTCTGTTTCTCAATTCTGGAATTCTGTTTGGCTATACATCTCTCGTATTTTCATACTCTCATCTCCATATTCAATATCTACCCTTTTTCTAGGCAGTTTATCTGATTCTTTAGATCTTCCTCTACATTCTCGTAGTCTTTTTGATGTCATGCTGGCTTTAGCCTTTCAACACATTTCCTCTTACTGGAAATCCCTTACAAAACTCTCCATCCGTCAATGTCATTTTCACAGGCTTGATACTGCTTTTGCCTCCTCCTGTACTCCTACACATAATAGAGATTTCTTCTGGTTACCTCTTACCTCATACTTAGATCAGATGGTTCGGAAGAATGTATCAACTGCCACTTTGGAAAATTTTAAGCCGCCTTGAGGGAATTACTCCTTCTTCTCCTATATTAATAGTACATGATTTATTTATTGTTCCACTTGTTCTTCTAAGTTGCTTTTTGATTGTTGTTTTGCCTACAGCACCCACTCTTTAAATGCATAATTTGATATTTTTATAATATGTTATCACCTTTTCCCTTTCTTCCCTTTTATTTTTTCATCTCCTTCCCTTCCCTTCCCTTTTTCCCATTTCTCCTTAAAAACTGTATAAAATGCTTTTGCTTGTTTTTATGATATTAGCTTTCTACTGTTATTTCATTTTTATTTGCTTATTGCTTCAACCTTCGCTGATATCTTTGTATTGACATTCTCTTAAATAAAGCTTTTCAAACTAAAAAAAAAGAAATGTATAAGGTACACCCTTATAAAATGAGTTTTGAAACGCCTGGGTAAAGTGAAATTTTCCATTTTAGGTGACCCCATTGCTGTAAAGCGCTGCTTAAATTTATCTTTGATGCTCGGAGTTCACAGTATGATTATTTAGACATTACAAAGAAAAACAGATTTAGTGCAATTTGTTTTAATACATTTTTTTATATAGTCAAATTTAAAAAAAAATAATTATCACCAACCCTTTTGATGTTTCCACATATGAAAAGCAAGCCTCATTCCTTTCCTTTTGCCTTTAAATGCATTCATTTACAACCCTAAGCACAGAGGCTTTACTTGAACCTAAAATAGCTGGCGCCACTTTTTAAAGAGCAGTTATTATTTTACCATCAGATCTACAGATGTACTTATGTACAAAGCAACAAGAAAGAAAATCCCTACTTTTAATCCTTTCACTGTTATCCAAAATAATGAAACTGTCTTTTCTGACTAAAACAAGCAGTCCTTAATGCACGCCTTTATACCATGTTTTCACTAACTTAAAATCTATTTGACTCAGCATTTTCCCTCTGTGGCCTGCGGTCAGGAATAGCCATGTGTTATTGACTCAGCTGTTGCTCTTGACCAGCAGGCGTCAATTTCTACGCCTTTCAAACCATCACAAATCTATTGTTCTGTAATGTGGTATTTATTTCAGCAACAACCAATTCACTCAGATGATGGTAAGAAGCTTAAAAGGGTGAAGGGTAGTCTTCTAAGGAGGCTAGGGTTGCTTGCTTCATATGCTCATTAGAGGTATGGTTCAAGTGGGAGGTATTTTAATTTTCTGACTACTCCTTTGGCTACATTAAACCTCTTGGAGGTTATGCAACTGCTAGGACAAAAGCATCTAGTCAGAGTCATCTAGTCTAGTCAGAGGCTCGACTCTTATTTAATACCACACACTTGGAATGGGTTTTTTTAATCAAGTCATTCCTAGTGATAATAAATAGCTATCTAATTGATTTGGCCAAATTGTGCCGGGATCAGGATGGCACTAAACCTTCCCGTCATAAAAATATAGAAGAAGTCTGATATAAAATAAGTCATAAAAATATTTCAGAATATCTGCTCCATCCTGTGTTTAAGGAAAATTCTTCCATAGGTGGAAGGAAACTTGTATGTTTTTCTATTCTCTGAAATGAGGAAGATGGGTTTGTGATAGACAGGCCCTAACCTTTTTAGCGGTCTTGAGAACATACCTATTCTACATTCCAGTTCTTCACAGAGCTTAAAGCCCTGAAGGTGGGTTGATATTTCTTTGAAGTCATGTGGTGGAAAGGTACAAGTTGAGACAGAAAGCCATGTAAGTGGCAAGCCTTACTACCTCATTCTCTTGTCTACCTCCTTTACCTCGCTTAGTCTCATTACCACTCAGTCCCATTTCTCTTGCTCAACAAAATCGGAGGTTCCTGTCTAGGCACTGAAGTATAAAGATAAAAAGAGGACAGGAGGAACCAGAGACAGAGAATGATGGAGAAACTACTCAGATTTCACCCACTGAATGGTGAAAATCCTCAGAGCAGTGCTTTAACTTTGTGTTTCAGCAAGATTGCCAGCGGCAAAGGGGGATTTATTTGTGACTGCAAATATTGTAAATTACAGTTGCCGTTAAATACTATGGGGTATATTCACAAAAACGTGTGATTACTACCGCACAAGTAGCGTAACGTAACTTTCAATATCGCAGCCTATCGCGGGAAAATAACCCTGGGTCAACGTGGAATTCACAACACGGCGGTACCATGCAATAGTCTGCCGAAAACACAGACAATGTCTGCGATACAACCACCCCGACGGAGATAAAAACACAAACCACAACAGCAGAAAACCTGCGATGAGCCCTTCCGCGATGAGGAAAGCAGGGATAAGGCAGCGAGGGCAGCAATACTCACGCGCAATGCATGAACAAGCATACGGAAAATGCCACTGAACAAAATACAGCACAGCGGAGTACCATGGATGCACCCTGGCCAACTGCAGAGGACAACATGCACACCAAAATATCCAAGCACCGTGGAAGGACAGAACCGACAGGCACACTGCATGAAAGAGACCAGTGGCAGACAAATCAGAGCCGCAGGAGCGACACACCCACTGTGCAGCATACGCACATAAGCAGAAGTGCACCTCGACATTGCCAACATCCCGGTACAAACAGCAACCCCTCCACAACTGAACACAGGACACAACTGGATCGGCAAATGTGCATAACCAGGCAAATCACATTTGTAACCCCAGAGATATGTATCATGACAATGCACAATTCCAACCTGTAACCTGCAAATATGTTTTATTCACACATGCAGTGCAATTGGACATCTACTACTGTCACATGATTGCCACGGACGGACACAATGCTCTTGAGAAGTAGGTGTCAATGATGTAGTTCCTACGGGCCATTCCTGCCGCAGCTGCAGTGGGATGTGGGCCACCAGCCCTATCACCATCATCATCATCCGGTACCTCTGGAACTGGGATCCATGGGGCCCTGGTGCGAACACAGATGTTGTGCAACACACAACATGCAACGATCATCTTGTACACGATGTCCGGGCTGTACAGGAGCTTTCCACCTGTGCCGTCCAGGCAACTGAAACATAACTTCAACACGCCAAATGTGCGTTCAACGATGCACCTGGTGTGTATGTGGGCCACATTGTACTGCCTCTGGGCGGGTGTGTTCGGGTCCCGGAGCTTTGACTCACAAGCTCTTTTACTCATATTGAGACGACCGGTCAGGACGATAAGACGCCGACAGAGCCGCCATCAATTGCAACAAGATTAGTAATCCTTGAAGATTATAAAGTCATCATACAATAACTTTATTTCGAATCCGTTAGTCCAAGAGAAACAAACAATCTGAAAAATAGGAACTACGTTCATTAGCATGAAGAACTTATAACAGAAATGTTACCTTATTTTCGTGGATCTATATCACGCTATCCACCGATTAAAGGTTCTTTTGTGAATGATGCACAATTAGATAAAGATTAATATATTGGACATAATATAAAAGATGCCAAAACACAACTGAAAGAACAGTTATATCCGCATATCGCTTCTTGCTATATTAAGTCATCGCGTGGCTCTGACGAAGACGCAGTTTGCGTCGAAACGCGCGTCGAAGATATTAATAAAAATGTTTTTGCCACAGCTTAGTTGTTATTGTATTAGTAACAGGTTTTAGTCTGTTGATGTATGATTGTTTTAATTCTTTGAATTAAGGTATAAATATAAGAACATGATTTGTAACAGAATATTTTTGTGTAATGTATTGTTTTTTAACATATTGTATTAAAATTGTAATTTTTTCAAACATTTTCTTAGTGTGTTATTTTTAATTTTTATTATATATTGGTTATTACACTCAGTTTTATATCGTCTGCATTTGAAAAGCATATAGATCAATTGATCTGAGACAAATATAATAAATTGCCTAGGGATATACAATACACTTGATTAGTGCCCTGCCCTAGGAATTTCTGTACCAATTCGACAGGGGGTCCTTGTTATTTTTCATTATACGGGCCCCGGAGGGGTGTCACCATCCAAGGGTAGAGTGCATATCCTTGATCACCTGTGACAGTGCAGGGAGAAAAGAGTCTGTGCGTGGTTCAGCAGGATGTGATGGCAGGCCCACCAATTCAGTGCTGGTTGTGTGTGGGGTGAGTGTAAGCCAGCCCTCAGGGAGTAGCTGGTGCTCGCAACTACACCAACAGTCATCAGGCACTCAGACATGCAATGTCAGAACCACAAGGGGGGATGATTCGAGTCGCACAGGCCAGTGGCCCCGGTTGCAAAGCAGCCGGCACGGGCCCACCACCACGGGACGCTGACCTGTGGGAGAATGGGGCAGGGTCATGAGAGCAGAGCAGTGTCTCACATGTGTCATGGCTGCATTCCGCATCTCTACACTTCCAGCCATTGTGTGGCTGTGGTGCCATGAAATGTCTCTATTGGGTGCAGGGGTAGCCCAGAATGACCATGGAGTGGTGTAGTCGTGTCTGGTAGGTGGTCGTGTAGTCTGACTTGTCGAATGTGGCTTGGTCACGTGTGCATCCCCACCGATGTGCTTTGTGCGTTGGTGGCTGTGGGATGGTGGGATGTGTGGTGTGTTGATTTGGTACTTACCAACGAGCAGTCCCGTTCCATATGTGCCATCCTGGAAGCGCTGGTTGATGATGGACTGTCGGAAGATGAAGGAATTGTGTACACTGCCTGGGTAGTTGGCGGTGGTCCACTATTGCCTGCACATTGATGGATGCGTGTGCTTTCTGTTGTGGTAGTGGTGTGCAGTATCCGCAGGGGGCGCAAGTGGAAGATGTGTGCAGTCAATTGCCCCCAACACGGCCGGGAATCCGGCTATGGCGTAGAAGCCTTGCTTTGTCTCCAGCTGTTCGTGCGCAGTGTTGGGGAAGTGAAGGTACTAAGGTATGAAGCTGAGGATGGCATCCAGGACAGGTGTGATGAACTTTGATAGGGCTGGCTCTGAGACTCCTCCGACTCTGGCAGTTGTTGGTTGGAATGTCCCAGAGGCCAACCGGTGCAGCACAACTAGCTGCTTTGTCTGAGGTGGGATGTTGGTTCTCCGCTGTGTTGGGACCGTCAGCCTGTGGGCGATGTGGGTCATGATGCGGAGAATGGTTGTCCTTTTGAGCCTGTAGTGCGCAATGACTTCCGCTGGCGTTAGGTCTGTGAGAGTGGTGCATTTTCGCTAGGTACGCTGCCTTACTCTATGCTACCTCTGTGGTGGTCCGGGGGGTGGGTCCGGGTCCTGGGGATGGTGGCGGTCCTGGGGCTGGTGGCGGGGGGTGTTTTGGCCCTGTTGGGGCTCCGAGCTGCATGATGAGTAGATCCATAGCGTTGTTTGTTCTCTGGGTGTGGCTGTGGGCGGGGCTCAGTTTCCTACTGCAGGGAGTCGTACGTCTGTACACCTCCTTGAGGCAGGTGTTAATTACCTGCAGCCACTGCGGCATATCGCCTGTTTTTGTTTCGCTTCGCAGTTCTGTCAGTTTGTTGTGAACGTGGTGTTGTTGTTTTTTCGCGTGTTTTTGCACGGGAATGCCTACTCTGCATCTCATTAGAGTTAGTTGGTGGTGTTTGCCGTGGTGTTAGATTTTGGGGCAGTTATCGCAGGAATACTGGCGTTGTCTGCAGTTTGCACCCTATTGTGAATGTGTTAAATCTATCTCCACTTTTGTTGCGTTAAGGTGGAGATAAATCGGAGTTGTCTCCTTGTGAATATGACCCTATGTGTAAATGCCTTATTTTCCATGTGCACAGAAGTCCACTATACATCCACCAGTCCAAACATAATATGTCCTTCTTACAGCAGGAGGAAAAATCTAGTTACTTACAATAATTCTACATAAAATATAGGCAAAATATAAAAAATCTAAACCCGAGCACAAATACAAAATGGCTTCATGAATGCTTGTCCAAGGTTTCTTTTGTTGCCAGTTGGCTACTAGAAGCCATGCAGCATGAACTTTCAGGTGTTTTCTTGTGCCCCCGTTTCTGAAAATTTTAAGTATGAATCAATATTTTCTGCCATCCCACTGTCTTATATTAACAAAAGTGGGTAATAAAAATGTAATTTGTTCTGAACAGGGGCCACTAAATATACAAATCTATCTTTTCCCGGGCCGTAATAATCCTTGAGATAACACTGTTGACACCTTGGGTTTGGGAAACTGAGAGTGAAATGTACATGACATTTACTTAACCCAGTCATAGGGGGATCAGTGATGTCTACAATTTACATTTCAGTAACATAAAAGCCCTTTTGACCTTAGTCAGCTGATAGTTCACACTCTCAATATCCTGTTTTGTGACTCTGAAACCTCAAACATATTTACACCTTAACATGGCTGTTAGTGATATATCCAGAAGACTGACAGATTCAGAAATGGGGATTGACCCATCAACTCATTTATTTGGCCTGGGTGGTTAAATAGAAGGCTGTGTAGTCGGTGTCAGGTCTTGAATTTATAAAGAAGGGCGTTCCAGGTGCCTGAGATGGAATACTTATGGAGGCCTTTTATTTTTTCCCTGTGCAGTAATGTGCTCTCGACTCGAGCCCATGCTAGCATGGAGAGTGTCCATGCAGATGCATCTGAGGGGTTCGCCGCTTTCATTTGTGGGTAATGAGTCGTTTTGCCAGGAAGAGGACCAAGTCAGCAAATTTCATCACTGCCCTGTATTTTTAGGTCGAGCATTCAAGACCTCTTGTTTATACTTAGTATATACTTATATGTGTATGTACTTTGTGGGCTCTGGAGATCAGCCCTAGGACTTGTCTGCTTCCGCTTAGGGACTTTTTTTTCTCTTCAACTTCCTCTATTGAACTGTCTTGATAGAAAATGACCAGTAGAGGTCAGTAATATACCAGAATTGCTTTCTGCTTGTTTAACTGCCTGTATTTAACTGACTTGATAGAAAACGACCAGTAGAGGTCGGTAAAATACCAAAATTGCTTTCTGCTGAGGGACTTTATTTTTTTTTATTTTTTTCTGGCAACTGCCTCTATTTAACTTTCTTGATAGAAAACGACGAGCAGAGGTCAGTAAAATACCAGAATCACTTTAGCATTCTCTAGATTCCAATCCATAGAAATTGTCTTCCACGAGCATCCGTAGACAATAATATTTTTTTTAAATCTTGTATTTTCAGTCATATGAACACCGAAGGCCCTGATTTTATATGAAAAACAGAGCTTTGGACTATACCATTTCCAGCTGAAAGGCAATATTTCTCTCCATTTGTTCCCATATCTGGCCTGTCACGAATATCATAGAAATTGATCCCTTGGGTTCAGGTCCACTATTGTGTATAAACCCACCTTAAGCCATGGCCCCAGTTATCGGAGAGTGGTGGTGTCACAGCCCCATGGCATGTCAAGAAGGGGTATGCCGAAGCATAAGGTGTAGTTGATCATGTGATAAATAATGTTCTACAAAAACACTAATACGCTACAAGTAGAAGGAGAGCGTGTGGTGGCGCACCTTAGCAAATGGGTGAAAAAAGGCAAGGATGCGTTCCCCATTCTATCGGGAAGAAATGTTTTGGTGTCCGCTAGTTGCTGTTTAGCAAACCAGTGTGATACCCATTGCAGTTGTGATGCCAGGTACTAATATGTACAGTCCTTCAGTTTCTTACCAATTCTGTTTTGATCCTACTAGATCTTTAATAGCAGTGTGATCCTCATAATGGATCGTAAGTTCTCATAAACTCGTGTCCATGTTCCTTCTCAGTCATCCTATGCCCTTTTTATCTGTTCATGCCCTTTAGTAGGAACTTCTTGTAATCCTGCAATAAGAGTGGTTGTTGAACTGAATTTCACCTTTTTATGGCCTGCATTGCTTTTCAGGGTCAGAAGAACTTTATTTGACTTGACCAAGTCCAAATCACGATTTAAATTTGTGTGAGTTATATTTTCCCTCTTAAACAGTTCTTATGTATTGGATTAATTAACAAAATTCTCTCACCAGCATTATTGCAAGATTTCTTCTATTGCTAGCTCCAGTTTATTAAATGGTCAATTCTTTTTGGTACTTTTTACCGGTATTGCTTGCCTACTGCCTAACTTCAAGAATTCTTCCTTGCGTTATGTTAGTGCATTGAATCCAACTCAAACTCAGTCTAGGCTATTGCCGGTAAGTTTGTATGTGTAGGACTGCGCATATGCCTGTGGGGACGAATTGCAGCTTATGCTCATGGCTGTGGGTTATCGTACGCACTGCCTTGAAACTTCCTGTTTTGTAGCAACTACCACCAGGATGCCGATTCTTCGCTCACCTTTGGGATATGCTCTCATATATATGTGTTTGGTGTCATTCTGTGTGGATATGGGCACTTTGCGTGCGACATGGCAAGGTTAGATTTAGACTTAGCATTGTTGATGATTGCTAATGGGGGCGTTCCACTTGTTCCTTGTGTGCGCACCTGGTTGGTTGGTGCGCGCCTGGCTTGCTCCAGTGTCTACCGGTTTGGATTATTTTCAGCTCTGTCGTGCTCACTTCACAGGTCTTGGTTTCCACCGGTTTATGCGCTTTTGAGCTACTGTTTAAACATGTTATTATGTTGCTATATTGTCGCAAAATAGTGAACGCAATTAGAGAGACTGTATTCAGATCATGTATAGTTATATTAATAATATAATTTTGGCATGGAGTGCCATTTATTAAGAATTTGGTCATTATGCTTCTTTACAGAAATTTGAAGTACTTGTGAAATACACGAGACTTCTTGGAAAATACAAGACTTGCTTTATTCACATGAAAATACATACTGATTCAAGGTATGTTTATCTTTTGGACTGGACTGCTCTTCTTTTTTACACATTCACGTCACTTTGCACATTTTTCTTTTTCTTTTTCACTTTTTTGTTTATACTGACGGATTTTTCTATTCACTTTATTCTAGATTTGTTTGTTTTTTGGATTGGACTGTTCTTTATAACATATCTATTTTACTTCATATATATTTCATTTCCTCTTTTCTTTTTTTCTGATTACACTCATGGATTTTTTCTAACCATACTATTCCAGTATATACTTTCTGACTTCTTTCTGGTGTTCAAAATATCTGTTGAGGTTTATTTAACATGTGTTTACCAATACTCAACAGGTTGACAATTTTCAAAAAAACTAAAAAAAACTATAAAAAATTGTCGTTACTCAAACATGTGTTTGTACATATGTTTATAATGTGATGCAAATGTCTTAGATGTCGATTTGTGTAATTTTATGGGCACTTTTAAATGTTGTCGAAAATTTGTTTCGTCTTTATAATTTACATATTATATGGTCATTTGTTCGTATTGTTAGTCCTGTGCTTTATGATTTATCTGTAATATCTATGTTGTTTTATCATGTTACAGCCCTGATGAAGTTCCCCTTGAGGGAATGAAACGTGTTGGCTGACCATTCTTTTTATCTACAACATTTAAATGAAAATTAAAGAGGACATTTAGTTAAAAGAATTTTTTTGGCTCATTGGACTATCTTATTCGTGCACCCCCATTTTCATTTATTCTTGACGTATTGATCTGGAGCACAGTAGCGCCATTCAGCGGCTGGCGTATGGGGTGGATTGCACGACAATCATCACATTTATCTCAAGAACTGGTGTGAGGTGCGGCAAGAAGGGCCCGCCGTTGTTGCAGTTGAAATGTTAACTGACACCTCAACAGGACCGTCTTTTGTACAACTATTCAGAAAGGCACCAATCCCAGTGGGAGAAAAGCTGTCCCCAGAATTAGTATAAAATGACACCGAATGAGGGATTGGGGTTCATACAGTGGTTAGAATCCCAACAAGAGGCCCTGGGACTTTGGAATATTTAGGCAGACAGAGGAAGTACCAAGAACAGCAGCCAGCCAGAAATGTTTGACCCTGATTTAACAACAAGACACATATTTATCCTGACTTAAGTAGAGCCACATAAATAAGGGAGCAGAAGCTTTAACTACTCCAGGGCCCAATGCCAAGGGCATGGAGTTCTTACTGTTGCATTCTACCAACCTGCAGGAGGCAATGACTGGTAATGTGTAATCCTTTATTCAACCAGATGCTGCTCGATGGTTCATGGAATCGACCAAGGGTCAGACTGAAGCTGAGGGGCAAGCCAACACTATGTGAACACACTACCGAGGCATCTCATCTTCCGGGTCCCAATCCAGTTCTGGAGGCTTGAACTTCATGATAATAGCTTCCTGTATAACTGGGGTGATCCTGGGACCATCTTTCCCCAAAATTGTGTAATGTTACAAAGTGTTGCATATGTGACTTTCTGATTTATGTCAGAGTCAATTCTTGCACCCTTCCCCCTTACTTACTTCTGTCCAAACCCTGAAAGGGTAAAGTTCAGAGTTGGCATGCAGAGCTTAATGGTGTTATCTCAAGTAATAATGGTGGATACATACCTCTTTCTTTTCTCTTCTGTGTACATTTACAATGAGGATGAAATCCATATGTTTGTAAGCTTTGTGTTTTTTACGAAATAAACATTTTGCCCAAAAGAATTATACACCAACTTCGCCAACAAAATATTGCACTAAAAATATGACCTCAGAGGACAAATGTGTTCACTGCCATAGTTATCTGCTGAAATAAAGCAGTTTCAAATGAGTACCTGTATAGCAAATGACATCAGGTCAAATATTTTGCTTGTAAATTTTAGAATAATCCATTAGCTGGTGAAGATTTCCTGTGCCAGTGCTGAGCCCTTTTTATATTTTTGTGAAACTCAGTGCTTTAGTCCCCATAACTTTTTTCCATCAAAGCTATGTAAGCCACATGCGGCACGTGCAGGCACTTAATTACACTTTTATACAAAGCTATGTGTTTGGACACAAAAGAAGCTCCTCAACGAGCTCTGACAGCCTGGAATCTTGATTAGAAGGCTTGATAGAAGAAATTGACTGGAAGCGAGCCTGTGAGTTAACACACAATGGGGCATATTCTCAAGTAGCTATCGCTGAGTTTACGGCACTTTATCACAGCCAAAGTTGAGATAAATTCATCGCCCCATTCACAAGCTGGTGTCAACAGCCCATAACACCAGTTTACCAGTGATATCAGCCGCAACATTCTTAATGACCAGCCAGATCGGTGATACGAACTCAAAACAGGCGATAAGGCGCGTTAGCAGCAGGAAATTAACACCAGCTCTGACCTGGTGTTAAGTCAGATGGCAGCCGGCACCAGAAAAGGGAGCACAGCCCACAGCCACACATGAAGAGCAACAGATGCCATGGAGCTACTCATCATGCAGCTCGGAGCCCCAACAGGGCTACAACACCGACCACCACCACCCCCAGGTCCGCCACCCTCCGCGGGAACCCCCTGCCCCAACCCGGATCACCACAGAGGCAGCCCAGACACAGGCCGTAGACCTTCAGAAAACGCACCAGCCTCATGGACATGACACCAGAGTATGTAATTGCCCACTACAGGCTCAAAAGGACAACCATCCTCCGCATCCTGAACATCATAGCCCACACGCTGATGGTACCAACACAGCGGATAACCAACATCCCTCCGCAGACAAAGTTGCTGGCTGTGCTGCATCTGTTGGCCTCTGGTACCTTCCAACCAACAACTGCCAGAGTTGGAGAAGTCTCACAGACAGCCCTATCAAAGTTCCTCAAACCTGTCCTGGATGCTATCATCAGCTTGGTACCCCAGTACCTATACTTCCCCCACACTGTGCAGGAACAGCTGGAGACCAAGCAAGGTTTCTACACCATAGCTGCATTTCCACACGTGTTGGAGGCAATTGACTGCACACATGTCCTACTTGTGCCCCCTGCCGACACTGCACACAATTACCGCAACAGAAAGCAAACACATTCTATCAATGAGCAGGCAATAGTGGACCACCGGGGACTCTTCACCAATGTTGTCGCCAACTACCCAGGCAGTGTGAATGATTCATACATCTTCCGACAGTCCATCATTAACCAGTGCTTCCAGGATGGCACCTACGGAAATGCACTGCTCGTTGGTAAGCACCAAATGCACACACCTCAACTCCACAATCATGCAACTCCCAACACAGGAAATGCACACGTCACAAGCTCACATACAACATGCATACCCACCAGACACGACAGCACAACTCACTGTGGGAACCAGGCCTAACCATGTACTTGAGCCATCAACGGCATGGCACCTCAGCTACACAATAGCAGAATGTCGGAAGAGGTGGGGACCAGGCATGTGCATAGGAGGCGATTTGACCAATGAATGAGACTGCACACAATGCCAAGTGTGGCTTGGTTTTGCTGGACAGACTGCAGGATACAGACCACACACATATCCATGTCGACACACACCGCTGGTGTCTGGAGTGTAGTGGACAGTGGACACAACCCAGTCACCCCAGCCAGTGTGGGAGATCAAGGAAATCTACCTTGTTACGTTGCCCCTGTAAGCGTGTGCGGAGTGGGCTGGCCCGTCGTACACCAGGTCAGCATAGGGATGTGAATAAAAAGCACGTAGCCCTGGGCGTGGTCCTCTTCCGGAATGCCCAACATCCCTGCCAGGCCGGCGCCTCTCACCCCACCACGAGGCCCACGCTGTGAGCGGGGTTGCCTGTGAGCATATGCGTCTGCTGCACCCAGGGACACAGGTCCCCAAAGCCGTCATGGCGGCCCCTGCGCATCTAGGCATCACTGCTCACCTGCCGACACTGGCGTGTGTCAAAGAGGGCCCACCTCATGCCAAGGCAAAGTCCAATCCTGAGACACCCGACCTTGGCAGATTCCTCGGACCATCACGGCCTCCGTGACACAGGCCCGCGGAACTCCTTACTCGTTGACGTACTCCACCGGCATACACAGCGGACAAGAAGGACACATTTAGAAATGAATCTTGATTACACCATGGCAGACTACATGATTTAAGGCTGAGTTCATGTCACTATTTTCCCTCCGATGTGGTGCCACCAAGCCTGTGCATAGGACTCTCACCAAACGTGTCTGTGTTCCCTTGCTGACTCCGGCCTTTGGTCTTCACTGCCATCCTGCAGGCCTCACACCAATCCAATGCAGTCCGTCACAGGCAGGACACGGCCTCCTCGCCAGCTGCACACCCACTCAGCTCTGGTGCCACTACCTACGTCAGCCACAAATCTAATACAAATGCCATTCCAACATCGTGTGTGAGAGATCCAGGAGGAGATGGCTGGACAGCGGTTGGCCCGCGCTGACCGCTGCGTCCAGCACACACTGCGGTGGAGTAGATCACACAATATAAACTGAGTCTTGCTCTCTACATGGCAGAGTCCATGTCATTGTACAGGCCTCAACGCAGACTGCATCCCCTTCCAGCTCTGGTGCCACTGAGTGTGTGCCCTGAAATACATGGGCAATCTCTGTTTGAACGTCGGTGGTGTCTGAGCCCATGGGCTGGAGGTTGTCCTCATCTATATGTAGCTGATACTGACAAGGTGGAAAAGTGGAGTCTGTAGCATTCAACTCCGCCATTGGCCTGTTACTGCTTGCTTCTGCCCTCTGCATCATGCCCTGGAAGGACACCTTCCACTGTTCCCCGCAACCCTCCGCAACTTTCCCATTGGACATCGATGAGTGCATGCTCAGCTCGCGTTGCCCTACCTCAGTGCACCGCAATTTACCGTACCATGGTGTTGTGCCTGTGCTGGCCGCTGTGCATCCAGGGCCACAAACTCTGTGCTGCTCAAGTCAGGGACCCATGATGTTCGTACCTTGTACTGCTGATTGTCTGCTCACTGTTGTGCTTTTTGACAGCATCCAACCAACCCCTGAGTGGTGGCTTACACTACCCAACACCCATCCAGCACAGGCGTCACTGGAGATGTGACCCTGGCAATGAAAGGGGCTGTGCGCACGTGCCCTTAGCCAGTCCCACAAACTCACTCAGTGTGTCTGTGTGGTTATTATGTATGCATGAGGGACCGGGGTCATTCCACATGACATTGGGCTGTGTACAGTGTGCGCCTCCATGTCACCGCAGGCAGTGGTGTTGAGCTGGGACATGAAACCGTGTCGTATCTCCCTGTGGGCATAAGCAGGGTGGACAAGCATACGAAAGTACTGCGTAGGGGTGTGGCTACTCCACACGTAGATCTGGGTGTGGTGCAGAGTAGGCCTTGCCTAGGATGTGGCTGATAGGATGTGGCTGATTCTTTGTGTCTCTGTTGTAGTGTCTGCGCCACCCGTCCCGCAATCGACAATGTTGCTATGTGGCATGCCCCCGGTGTGCTTGCTCGGCCGAAGGGGTACATGGAGGAGGGCATGCCCGCTCAGGGTCAGGGTTCACACATGCCAACTGTTGTGTGTGTCGCTATGATCGCAGCATGAGCCAAAAATTTACCCTCAACTGCATGTCGAGTTCAGCCAGGCCGGTGCTCTACATCTGTGTCAGCCCTGTCCATGCAATGGGCCTACACACACGTGGCCAGCAACATTCCGCGCAGCATCACCACTTTGTCGTAGTCCAGCTTGAGGACATTCGCAGACAGGCATGACAATAGTGTGCCGTAGGGGTGCATGTGATGCTATCTCGCTGCGCACACAGGTGAATGGGTGCGGGGGGAGGTGCAGAAGTGAGGCTACATAATACACAGTTATGCTGCCCATTTACAACACGCATGTCATACAGGAATTTAAGATTCACACGTCACACACCAAGGAACCAGTGAGACTGCCAACACATCATGCAGTGCGTTGTCTTGACTAATGTCTCTCTGCACTGTCACAGGTGACCAAGGATATGCACTCTGCACTTGGATGATGACACCCCTCCGAGCCCCGAACATACAGGCCCAGAGGCAGTACAATTTGGCCCACAAATGCACCAGGGGCATCGTGGCGCGCACATTTGGCGTGTTGAAGTCCCGTTTCAGGTGCCTGGACGTCAGAGGTGGAAGGCTCCTGTACGGCCCTGACCTCATGTGCAAGATGATCGTTGCATGTTGTGTGTTGCACAACGTATGTGTACACAGCAAAGCCCCATGGATACGAGTGCCAGATGCACCAGAAGATGATGATGAAGATGAGGCAGGTGGCCCACACCCCACTGCAGCCATAGCAGGAATTGCCCGTATGGGACTACATCATTGACAATTTCTTCTCTTGCTGAAGTCACATTGTGACGGTCCTTAGCAGTGATGGTGCGTTGAATGACCACAGGCACAGCGTGTGCTAATAAATGCATTCCAATACACATTCACTGTGTGCATGTCACTTATCTGTACAGCACTTCACTTAGACAAGTGTGGGTGCAACATGTTGTGCTGACAATTTGGGAATTTCTTGATGGATGGTGGATGTGTCACCTCTGGGCAGTGAGGCTGTTTGGGGTGTCACGTATTCGAACTGCCAGTTCTGTGTGTCACAGTTGTTACGGTGTCCCACTCTTCGGCATTTCACGTGTCCCAATTCATTCCATTTTGGCTGTGATTTGTGGCCTACTAGTGACAACAGGGATTCTTTTGGGCTCTAATATGTGCCGCCATGTTGCAGTGATGCACCCTGTGACTCAAGTCCCATGACATGGGCGACATGTACACAGGGGGAATCACTACCCCCACATTGGCCCATGCTTTCATTATTATTTGTTCATGGACAAGGCACGTCGGTGTGCAAGGGGTGTTGCTTGTCCCTCTGCAATGTGAAGAGGAGATGCGGTTTCACAGTGTGTTCCATGTTTGTTTCCGCATTGGCGCAGATTACATACTGGATGCATGTCCATGTACATTGCGGCTATTTGTGGGGAAATGCCTATCTGATTTGGACAATGGTCATTTGTTCTGCGTCACAGCTGTGGGGTTGTGCTCGTACGTTGTCATCTCACCCTTTTTTAACTCTGCTTTTATAGTGTATTTTCCCGCAAGATGCGTGGGATTTGCAGCCTGGTCACTGGTTTTCGCTGCTTTTTGTACCGCGATTGGCCTCATCGCAAGATTTTTAGCGTACGTGTTTCGCATTTTTGCGGCGTGGCGTTGATTTTATTGCGGTCATTTGATGCATTATCTGGTGACTATCGTATGGTACCGCCATGTTGTGACTACTTAGTTAACACGGAGTAATTTTCCCACGATTGGCTGCGATGTTGAGTGTTGCGTTAAGTTACTTTTGCGATGGTTATCACACGTTCTTGAGAATATACCCCACAGTCTCTAGAAATGCCCGTTTTTGGCTCATACATTACAATTTTTTACAGAGGACATATTTAACACCGGTGCATCTTCATAAAATAGATTCAGCTTACCCTGATACATGCCCACGGTGCAACTCTGGCACGGTGGACTTCCTACACCTGCCATGGTCTTGCAGCGCTGTGTACACCTTCTGGCAAATAGTAGTTGATGAACTAAAATGAGCCACTCTGTTACATATTGAATTAACCCCCCAATGCCTACTAGGATTGTTCAAATTCCCATGGAAATGGAAGATGACCTATAAATTTGGGCAGTTGACGATTGTTTTGGCCCAGCACAGGGTGGCCATTACATGGTACTCTCTGCGTTCTCCAACAACAGACATGTGGCACAAAGATGTGGCAGAGTGGGCCCTAGCGGAGGAAATACAAATTTGAAAGATGACAAACTCAAAGACGCAATAAGCAGTTAGAGGGCGTTGACAGACATTCTTCTAGTTCCTCCCTCTGACAAGGGCTCAGATACGGAATCAGACCCAGGGACGGGCAGGACCACCGAAAACGACACAGGAGGGTACAAGTGGGGAGCAATCCCAATAACTCAACCTAGAGATGGGCAGATTGTATTAAAAAATGGAAACAACTCAGGGATAATTGGGGGAGGAGAGTTCGCTTACAAGTCGGATTCTTAAGCCTATTGTGATATCATGTACCCACTATTGCCAACATTGTATGCTCCCTAATGACAATTGACATATGTAGTTTTATTTTCTCGACTGCCAGTTGTGATTTTCAATAAAATTTTCAATTAAGTTTAAAAAAAAAAGCTATGTAAGCGCATTAGTTTCTTTTTCCCCTCATGTGAGCGATTTTAAAGGGACAGGATTTGTGGATTTCGCTGAAGAGTACAGAGAAAATATCAAAAGTATGTCAAAAATAAATTCTGAAAAAATGGAAAGAGTGTTGTGCTAGAAACCATATTTTGTTAAAATATCATCATCTAAATGTTTACTGTGCTAAGATTACCATCATCCCAGCTACCAGGAACAAGCAGAGTTGTAAAATAAAACATTTTTTACCACAGTTGTTGCATTTTTCTGAATGATAGCCAATTTTTCTTATTTTTTGTGTGTTTTCAACTTACTTAAAGTTTGAGGTGGAGAAGGGTGTGAAATCCATGGCTGAACCCGAAAGGCTATATATTTCTTAAAAGTAGACAAAATTCCAAAATCAGCAAAAGATCATTTATGTAGCTCAATCATGGTCTAATCAGTAAAATCATAATAATGTAAAAAATATAACAAAATATAAAAATTGTTAGCATATTTAAAAAAGAAATTTAGCCTTGCAACTGCCAGACTTTTCTGATCACTGAGAATTCTCATTGTGGAGATTCCGCTCAGAGTGTGGAGACTCCCCTGCGACTGCAGGGCCTCTGCCGTGAGTGCAGCTGCCTTTTGTGAGTCAGGCCCATAGTGTTTGTTGGTTGTCCAAAAACACAAGATTCCCAGAGCCAACAACTTAGCTGCGGCTCATAATGATTTGTCATTGAGTATTGACTTTGCAGCAATTGATATAGAAAAAACAAATGAATGAAAAATGGGAAAGAAAGTTAAGCATTTTTATAATGTGGCCAAGAGTTTAAGTTTAGGAACAACTATTATTCTGATTTTACCCATACTACCATAGAATTCAGAGGGCATTTTGGAAAATGTGTTTTTTATGCACACTGGCTTACATTAGAAAGCCAAAAATAAAAAATGGCCCATTTCGCGAAGTAAACAGCTGAGGAATTTTGCGGCAGATTTATAATAACTGGCGCATCCCTGCATATCAGCAGGGATGCGCCAGTTATTATGCGCCACAGCTACGCCACCATGGATGCGCCGCATTTATAATGCGACGCACCATGGGGCAAAAATGGCACAGATGCGTGACGCATCTGTGCCGTAAAAGTGACGCATTGCTGGAGTTGAGTCGCAAGCGCGACGCAGCTCCAGCAATGCTCTGGGGGGCCCTATCTTTACAATGCTGCGTCAATCCTTACGCCTGCTTCAAGCAGGCGCAGGGTTTTGACGAAGCATGGGCCTAAAAGTGACTGAGTGAAATCTTGTAGACTTCACTCAGCCACTTTTAGGAGGCGTTCCTGCGCTGGAACGCCCCCACCTGCCCTGGAACGCCCACATGTGGCGCAGGGCTTTACAACGTGACGCATCTCCCAGATGCGTCACGTTGTAAATACCCCGCACCATGGCGCAGGATTTGCGCCGCTGCTGCGTCACAAAAGTGACGCAACGGCGGCGCAAAAGTGGCGCAAGTGCAACATAAATCTGCCCCTTTATCTTTTACTTCTAGCTGATTTGTCTCCCTGGCAAACTTACCAAGCCAAGATATTTCTGAAAACAAGACACCCATGGGAGTCCAGGGTGGTGTGCTTTGATTTGAACCCATTGTCTGTTTTGTTTTAAACAAAGAATGCCAAGCAAGCCTCATACTTTGGTAAAAATCAACATTTTTACTCCCATTTCTGTAGGGGAAAAAATCTGGAATCTGCAGAGATCAATTACATTTCGACCACCAAGCATTTATACTCTTTTCCCGAAACAAACGGTACCCCCCTTGTGTGGGAAGGCATATCGTCCACAAAAGGAAAGCCCCCAAAACACAAGAGACTTCAAATGTGTGCTTTAAAAAAACGTATCCATTTTGGCAATATGGATAGCTGTGGTATTTGGACCCAGGCTCGACTGCCAATGAGGGAGTCCAACCAAACCTATACATTCTAAAAACTAGACACTCAGGCGAGTCCAGAGTGTTCTTCCTTGTCGTAATCCACTAGCTGTTCTTACCCAGAATGCCCTGCAAACATGAAATTTTGGTCTAAACCATACATTTCTCTGACAAAAGTTCCAATATCTGTGGGGATCTAATAAATTCCATTTACTCTGTATTTCCTTACTCCTCCCAATAAAAAGAGCCCATAAATGACTGCTGCACTCGTTCAATTGTGGGGCACGGCTCAATGCCCTCTGCTCTTATAAAAAATGCTGATTCTCTGGTTTCTAGTGGGTTCTCTCCCTTCCTTATATGGCAGCAAGATTGAGGGGTAAAACAAAGTGCCCACAAGGGGGAAACAAGACCGATTGCCATGATAGTAACACATGGCGGTTATTGTCCCCTAAAAAGACTTACCCCTGGTGTCTAATACATTTTCTGCCCGCCCCCCAATACTCCCAGGAGACAGAAAGACTGCTGAGCATTTTCTGCCTTTCCCGGGAGAAGATTAGGGGTAAACTCACACTCTCTGTCCCACAGAGGGAAGAAATACTGTTATGCCCTAGGGGAGCACTTGCCCAGGCCCATGAAATAAAGGGGCAGATTTATGAGGTTTTGCCGTAGGGAAGCGCAGCAGGCCTTCCTGCTGCGCTTCCCTACGGCAAAAGAAAAGGGCAGGGATGCGCCGTATCTATAAAATGCGGCGCATTCCTGTCCTTTTCCCCTGCGCCGGCGCACAATGGGCTGCCTGCGCCAACGCAGGCACCTCTGCACCATGGTGCAAGGGTGCCTGCGTTGCGGAGATGAATATTTTTGTACAGGAATGGAAACCTTTCTGTACAAAAATAATCACAAGATGTTTTTCCTCTTTGTATGGGTGCTGCAGAATGCAGCACACATAGAAAAAGGAAAAACGAGGAGAAATAAAGATATTTCTCCCCGTTGCGCCTCCCTTATGCCTCCCCTGGGGAGGCGTAAGCTTTTGGCGCTGCCTCAGATTTACGATTTCTCGTAAATCTGGGGCAGTGTCAAAAGGCCATGGATGTTGCTGGGAACGCCCCCAGCAACACCCATTGCACACCCCTTTAACGCAGAACACTGCGTTAAAGGGACTGATATTTATGAGGCAGCATTAAGCCACAAAAAGTGGCTCAGTGCTGCCTGATAAATATCACGCAGGCTTCTGCGCCACGGAACGTCACAAAAAGTGACGTTCCGATGGCGCAACGGGCCTCATAAATCTGCCCCAGAGTATTTAGGCAACTAACAGATCCCTTATCTCGGGTAGATGAGCTGAACTTGGCTTGTCTCTTACCAACCCAGGAAACCATCTTGCCTTTAAAAAAACATGCTTATAAGTACAATACTTAGGCATTTATTATAACTTGTGTACACATAGTTCTTAATACTGCGTCGCTGCTGTTTGTAAGCACTGTATCTATATGTGGTACTATTTCCAAATGTAGTATTACTCAAAATTATAAAGATCGAAGTGCTTATGTGGCTTTGCCAGGTTTCAGATCTGTGATCTGTAGATTACTCAGATTTAAGCAATGACTGCTGAAGTTGCAGAAGTAGATTACCAGCTAATTGTGATCAATATATACTCCTTACTCTCTAACATGAATTTGTTATATGCTCTCTAACATGCATTTGTTATACATTTGGGAATGTATTGTCACCTAACACTTATGAAACACTTATTTCTAAGTTGCCTGATCAAAATTTAAACATTAGCAACAGTTTTCTGAGTTTTCACTAACTACACATCAGATTGAAGGCAAGCATCTGTTTCATTTTGTAAGCCCCAATAGTATGTATGGTGTGACAGCCACTTCATTTCTGACACGGTTTGTATAGCAGAGTGCTCGAGTTGTCCAAGTTCCAATAGAAGACCACTTAGGTTCTACTAACCAGCAGGTGAATGCCAATAAATAATTTTAATATTATGATAGTTTTAGGTGGGTCAGAGGGTCCATGAACTGAGGTATAATACCAACAGCGTAGTTGAAAATCTATTGAAATATCCTAAAATAACATAGCATACGTCATGTAACATATAAATCATTGAACTACACGTGATACGTGAAATTTAAATGATTGGACCTGTTGTGATGTCACAAAACACAATGAGTGATTTGACCATCTGTAATTGTGTTGGTTTCCTCTGAAGAAGACAAAATTCAGAATAAAGAACAATCTAAGAAAACCAGGTGGCGTTCATCTTTTTGTGCATATGCCACCTTTGACCATTCTGTGAAATATTCCTCCATCACTCTTCAATATTAAGAGGTAAAATGGCTACTCCCAGTGAGAGTGATATTTTTTTAAGAGGTGAGTTTTGTATCCGTCAGTTTAGAGAAATGTTTGAAATTACTTTCTTCTTTCACCTTCTCCTGTGCCCCAGGCAGAGTTTTGTTAGTTTAAAATGACAAAATGCCTGAAAACATTTGCATCAGGAAATAGTAGCTCTTGTTTTGTTAGAATTTTTTTTTTTCTGTTTTAGGGTCTAATTTTATGGCATGACACTGAGGCTAACATTATTCAAATCTCCTTTATTGCCCAGCTCACAGCTGCAACAATTGAATATGGAGCTTCAAGAACATTCTAACATAGTGTAAAGTCCATCAACGCGCAGCCATCTTCCTTCTTTGTTGCTGCTGCTCACAAGATAAGTACCCCTCATTTACTTCGTGCTTCTTATGTACCTTATAATTATTTTGTATGATAATTAGCATTATATATCATGTCTTGGGTCCTATTGACCCTACAATGTTATCCTAGGTTTGCCTGTACTGTGTGGCGTTATTTTCAATTGTTATTTCTTTTGTTTACTGCCTTTTGTCCCCCTTTCCCCTGGGACCTTGGTCCGCTTTACCCAGGCAAATGCCGATCCCCACCCCCAGAGGAACTCATGGCTTCTCTGTTAAGCTGGTTTTAACCATACCTGCTCCGCGTTGCTTTAACACGCACGAGTTGCTAGGAGCCTGAACTCATCAGCTCCCTCGATGGATGGCAGCTCTCCTTTAATAGACCCCTACATAGCTGACACTGTTCACCAGTCAGACTTCGGGAAAACTCTTCAGTGCTTCGCGAGATGACAGCGCGTCACTCGCCATTACCACGCCTACCATTTTTGGGCTAATTTAACAAGCCGCATTTCGACCGGTACCATTTGAGGAAAGTACCTTAGAGGAGTGGTGAGAGTTACAGTTGGCAGCTCCCTCACGGTCTCCAATCAGCTTTTGACCTCTCATCGCGGCATTTGCTCGACATTGACTCACGTTTACTCCAATTTAAGGTTATTAATTTCAAATAAATATAACCTTCTACAGGTTACTATTTAAATAAATCAAAAAATATAATACTAGTACTCTCTTGGGAATAAGTAACCTTCTGTTTCTAGTACCAACCCCTGTCTAAACATGTCAGTGACAACCCCTGAGTTAAACCTAGGGGGGAAGTTGGAATTATTAGTTAACAAAGCTCTAAATAAGGTAATTGGGTCTCTTGACGACACTATAAATAAAAAGTTGGAAAATCTATCTAAAGCATGGATTACTACAAGCTCTCACCACGGTGAGGGGTCAGATGGGGCAAGCAAGGCCCCAAGGAAAAGGACCACGGCTGTGCCCCCTCAGAAAGCAGCAAAAAAAGTCAAAAATAATGCAAGCAAGAATGATGCCTCGGGCATCATGGATGGGTAGGAAGTATGCCCTGAGCTCCCTATTCCCATCGATAGCAATGAGGCACTTGAAGCGGATGTTGACCTTTCATACTCCTCCGGCTTTGATACTGATTGAGGGCAAAAGATTGGGAAGCTCTGATGTTACGTTATGTTAAAAGTATTTGTAGAGCGCACTTACACCAAGCGGTTTCATGGTGCTGAGAATGGGAAGGCGACAGTGGTATGATGACAGAAGCTTTACCCATATGCATGAGAGAACAGAAGGGTCTTAAGGAGTGTTCTGAATTGGGCGTAAGAGTTTACTGACCTCAGTTCAAAAGGAATAGAGTTCCAGAACTGAGGGGCCAGGAAAGAGAAACTGAGGCCACTATGTTTTTTCCGTTTAAAGGAGGGGGTGGTAAGCAAGTTCAGATGGGAGGATCGAAGTTCGCGAGAGGCAGCTAAGGCCTCTGGATCTAAAATGAGCATTGTTGACACTTTTGTGGCAAATATGTTTGACCCCCTATTAATCAAACACCCCTTATCTCCGGAATGGGCACCCTCACCCCACCTGGCGGACCACCTTTCCTTCTGTTTGAGAAGGGAGATCCCTAATGAGGTTAGGTCCAGACTACATTCCGAATGCCCCCACCCATCCCTCCCTGACAAGGTAGCCATAACCCCTGAGCTGGACCCAAAGGTGGTAGCATTCATAGCAAAAGGCTCAAAAGATCCTAGGAAGGGAATTGATAAAAGTCTTAAATCCTGCCAGGACCGTCTTCTAGACATCATAGGCCTCTTGACTAAAATATTTGAACTGGCAGAGAATACCTATATTGGTGAATCACAAATTGACCCCAAAGATCTTCGCCAATGGGTCCAGGAAACGCTAACACTGCTATTTCCACTGAGCGAAGAAAGGGGGTGCCACTTAAGATAGATCCCAAACTCACGGACCTAGCAAGTAAAGATGGAGGACCTAGTTCACAAGGACTCCTCTTTGGAGAAGATTTTATTAGGGAGATGGCTAAATATGTCGGTGCATTTAGCTTCAGCCAGAAATCCCAAAGGGACATCAAAAAAGTGTACCAAGATAGGGGATTTGGCAGGGCCAGGAGAATGCGGGTCCGATTCCCCGGCCGTGGCCAAACCACATCAAGACTCTTCCTGGGCCGCAGTTCCAGATTTTATTTATGCAACCAAGTTTCCCAACCCACCAATCCTTTTTCCTGCAAAGACAGAGAAGCCACGGAAGACCCTTTAGGAGCGACTGAAGACAGAGATGTTTCTCCACAGTTAAGAATCTTGAAAGACCCTTCGGATACCCCTAAAAATGTGGGAGGGAGATTAGCCCTTTTCTCTGGGAATTGGAACCTAGTGACACAAGACCCTTGGGTCATAAGTACAGTCAGGGGACACAAGATAGAATTCATAGATACCCCCACTCAACTAAAGAGAGCCCAAGAGATGTCCTTTTCAGAAGAAGACAAGAAAATAGTTTACCAGAATGTAAAGGAAGTAATAGCCAAAGGGGCAATAAGTGAGAGCTTAGAACTGGGTTTCGTCACCAACATCTTCCTCGTAGAGAAGAAAGACAAGGGACAGAGACTAGTTATAAACCTAATCGAATGGGTAACATACCACCACTTCAAAATGGAGGGGATCTTCCTTCTAAGGGACGTTCTAAGAAAGGGGGACTGGCTTACAAGACTAGACTTAAAACATGCTTACCTCACCGTTCCGATTTGGCCCACCACACCAAAATATCTCCAGTTTACCTGGGAAGGAAAACTTTGGGAATTCTGTACCCTCCCCTTCAGACTGTCATCGACCCCTTGGTACTTCACCAAGGTGCTGCATCTGGTGGCAGCCTAGCTAAGGGAAAGAGGTGTGGAACTCATAATATATCTAGACGATATCCTTCTAATGGCCCAGTCAAAGATAGTATCACATTACACAGAACTCACAATTCGCTTACTAGAACATCTGGGTTTTGTAATAAACATAAAGAAACCTTGTAAAATACCAAGCCAGGAGACTCAGTTCCTGGGATTTATGGTAAACACTGTAACAGCAGAATTGAAACTTCCATGGGAGAAGTTAAAGAAGCTCCACAAGGAACTCAGAAAGATTCTGTCAAAAAAGGAATTCCCCTTAAGATTGCTAGCAAGGATCGTGGGTCTCCTATCTTCAACGATCCAAACAATTTTCCCAGGCCCCTTATACTACAGAGCTTTACAGAGACTCAAAGCCAAGACAATGAGAGTGACACAGTCCTATTCCCAAATGACATCTTTAGACCAAGACTCAAGGAAAGAACTCCTATGGTGGCTAAGGAATGTGGAAGCGTGGAATGACAGAGCCATCTTTGGGCAGACACCAGAGTTGATAATAGAATCAGATACAAGTTTCGAAGGATGGGGTGGGAGATGTGGCGACTTATCAACAGGGGGTCGCTGGACGGATCAAGAGAAGGAACTGCACATCAACTGCTTCGAATTACTAGCAGGTTCATTTGCAGTTAGGGGTTTCATCAGAGTTCGATGAAATGTTGTGTGATGCTGCGCATGGACAATGTTTTAGCAGTGAGATACGTCAAAAAGATGGGGGGACCCCACTCCAATGGCCTTACAGAAATAGCGAAAGGTTTCTGGTGTTATTGTTTGAACAGAGGGGTTTCTCAGTTATAGCAGAACACATTCCTTTGTCTAAGCAATGGTGTGGCGGACTGGTTCTCCAGGAATTTCAGGGTCTCCAGCAATTGGAGACTAGACAGAGGCATATTCATGACCATCCAAGACAAATGGGGCCCCATGAGGACAGACCTCTTTGCGGACAGGGTCAACACTCAGTTGAAGAACTTCTTCAGCTGGAGGCCAGACCCTCAAGAGCGGGGAGTAGACACTTTCCTGCAGGACTGGAAGGGTTTGAAGCCCTATGCTTTCCCTCCATTTGTCATGCTACCATGGCTCCTCTTACATGCACGTCGATACAGAGAGAGTCTGGTAGTAATAACTCCCCTTTGGAGTTCTCAGACCTGGTTCCCAGTCATCCTGGAGATGAGCATAGATTTTCCCATCCTAATACCATCTTTCAGACAAATACTCTTAGGCCCAGAAGGAGAGTCACACCTTCTGATAGATCAGGGGCTACTAGTTCTGACGGCCTGGAGGCTTTCAGGCGACAATGGCAAATCCCAGGGCTTTTGCCAGATGCTATCCGACTCATATCTGAGTCCTGGGCCCCCGGAACTAGGAAAGCATATCGACTGGCATGGAACAAATGGGTTCGCTGGTGTCTTCAACATCACTACGATCCCATTTCAACGGATCTAGTTCATGTCGTAAACTTCCTTTCCGAATTATTCACATCAGCCTAAGCTACAGAACTGTTAACGTTTATAAATCAGCCATTGCCGCAGGACACTCCTTGGTTGACGGTGTCTCGGTGGGCCAAAACGTATTGACTAGGAAAATTATGAGAAGTGTGCATGTCCTAAACCCACCAACTGTGAAATACACTGCATTATGGGATGTTAGAAAGATCTTACAAGTTATTTCTTACTGGGGCGACAATTTAGAACTGTCTCTTAAACGTATTTCTTATAAACTTACAGTTTTGTTATACCTGGTGTCCTTCAGACAGACCTCAGATGTCAAGGTGTTAGACGTCACTAGCAGGGCCTATCAACCGGAAGGAGTTTGTTTCTATCTCAAAAAGAGAACTAAATCTATGTCATCTTCTATCCTTTCTTTCCACTGAATGAAAGACTGTGTGTTGTGAAATGCTTAAAGGATTATGAAAAGAAAACTGAATGCTTAAGAAGAGATACAACTCAACTATTGATTTCTCACAGAAGGCCACATAAAGCAGTTTCCTCCCCCATACTTGTGAGATGGGTGAAAGACGTTATGAGCGAAAATGGCGTGGATGTTTCTATCTTCGGAGCGCACTCTCTTAGGGGCGCTTCAGCCTCCAAAGCTTTTATTTTAGGTGGAGGACTCCAAGATATTCTTAGAGCCGCAGACTGGTTGAATGAAAGTATGTTTAAAAACTGCTATTTCAGACTAATCACAAATGTGATTGACAATGTACTTAATACACTTTGAACTAGCATAATGTTAGCCTCCGTGTCATGCCATAATATTTAGATTTTGAACAGCCTAATGGGTAGAACATCTGGATTTTATTAAAGACACGAAGGCTAAGATTATCCCTCTGCATGTTGCCGTGACCCATCCTTAGGGTTATAATTGTATGACCTTTTACATTTTCTTTTGCAGACTAAGATGTCTCTTCCGGGTTGGCTTGACATAATTCAACTTTCCTTCATCGAAGTTTAAGATTTATATACTTGAAGTTACCTTGTTCGCAACTCCTGGAAAAGAAGGGAGACGGCTGCGCGTTTATGGACTTTATACTATGTTAGAATGTTCTTGAAGTTCCATATTCTCTTCAATTGTTGCTGCTGTGAGCTGGGCAATAAAGGTGATTTGCTTAATCTTAGCCTCCCTGTCTTTAATAAAATTCTGATTTTCTACCTAGCAGGCTGTGAAAAATCTAAATTATGTACGGTAATTGACTATGAAGGCTATTATGTTTGACAATAAGCTATTGTGTTTGACAACAAATGCTGTAAAATGCAGCATCACTTTTCCTATTGATCTTCCATGTTATAAAGGGATGTTGCAGCACCTTCCACAAACCTAGTTCCTATGCCACTGATGAAGGGCCAGATTTGCCTCTACAGCGCTGTGATGTGTGAACAGGAAAAAACAACATAGTGCTAAATTTACAAAGAGTTGGGTGCTGAAGGTATCATTGGACTCACTTCCGCAAAATACATTTTAGCACAATGCTAAGCATTGCTTCACTGAAAGTGCTGTATTTAAGTCAATACAGCGCATTCGTGCCTTTTCCAATGTGCTGGCAGCCTAGCGCCAATGCAGACACTCTTGCACTATGGTGCAAGGGTGCCTCCGTTGCATGCAAGATTGTTTCTGTGCAGGAAGGGGCACCTTCCTGCACTAACAAAATTCCCTGAGGCATATTCCACTTTATATGTGCTGCAGAATGCAGCACATGTAGAAAAAGGAAGTAACAAGGAGAAATAAAGATATTTCTCCTCGTAACGCTTCTCCTGGGTGGAGTATCTTTTGGCACATTCTCAGGTTTACAAAGGCTGGTAAATTTGAAAATGCATCAAAATCCATGGGAGTTGCATAAGAAAACCCACACAATGCCCATGGAACACCTTCCCAGGACAGAGCAAGGCAAAACAGCGATTTGCACAGCGTTGCTTTACTCCAGATTTATGGAGACACTCAGTTTCACGCAAAGTGGCCTTGCGTGGCTTAAAAAATCTCACTTAAGGTATGTGTTACGCTTGTACTACATTGTGTGGTGCAAACGTGATGCAAGTTGGGTTATAAATATATATGACTCTAAGATTCCACTGTAAGCCTGCTCACACTAGTTTAGTAGATCTGGTTCTGCGTGGAATTCTTGGGTTGTTTGTGCTGATTTTGCCCCTTTATTCCCCCCTTTGCATACATTAATGTGGCTTTGGAACTCCAGGGCCCAAATATCTTTTAACACCTATCTTTCAGCAACTGTTTTGGTGCAAAATAGATTTTAGACGCAAAAGATAATCAACTTTGCCATTTACATTACTTTGCATCGAAAACGCTGCTTAGGGTTGCGCAAGCACAGACCTAAAGCCATAGTAGATCAGATCAAAATATGAAGATTTTAAGAATAAAAGTGGAAAAAAAGTAATTCTCTTAAACAATTCTGTTGTGTCTTGTGTTTGTATATATGAGGCCTCTAGTGGTCCTTGACAGACTTCTTACCAGTATTACATAATCAGTTAGGTGTGACTGAGTGTGGTTAATAAAGTTGGTGACACACTGCGTTCAGTTGATGGATGCATGTCGAAGAATAAAGACGTGCGAACCAGAGCTCCATGTGTGGCGTGGTCTGTTACATGCTCCTGGGCAGGGGAGGAAGCAACAACTGAAAACAAGATAGGGGATCTGTAATCTGAAGAATCAAGAGTACTCTCCCAGAGAGATTACCATGGTCCAAGAGATTACCATGGTCCAGCAAACTCCTAGGGCGTGCCACATGAGCCCAAGAAGTGGTCTACAGTTGACGTATGTGGAGTCAAAGCACAACTCCAGCTTTTGAGAGGTCCTCAATGAAGGCAAAGGCCCTACGGAGGAGTGCAGTCAAAAGGCCTGATCCAGCGCGGACCCAATAACTTGGACAGGGATGAACATTCAATTACTTCATTTACTTTGGCACATACACCCAATGTCCCTGTTGCGCTGGTGTCAAGTTTGCACATTCCTTACCAATTCATACTCAGCTGTTCAATATTTAGACTGTTCACAATTTACACAATAAACCTTTTCGTTCAAATTTCCATCTTCTTGGTCGATGGACCAATTAGTTGAAAAATTGAAGGCACAGTTATTCAAATCATAGACAGACTGAAATAACCACAGACTCTTTGTTTGCAATTTGTTAAATTTTATCTAAATCAAATGCATTAATCTTAAAAATACCTCATGAGCGAAATTACACTCTAAAAACATTTAGCAAATAATCAATCTCAAGAAACATATGTTGCCTGTAGGGGATAGATGAAGAGAAAAAAGTAAAAAAATAAAAACTTGAGTTATCAAATTTACCAACCCAAGGAATATGAACGAGGAAAACCACCACCCAGGCCTAGGTAGCGGCAGGGGACCCCCAGACAGAGAGTCAGGGATCAAAGATTCTAAGTTCAGGACAAGGATAGGACTGGAACAGCTAGGCCTCTCTGCAACCGGATAATCAGCAGCGTACCCTCTCTCTCTTCATGCCTAAAGCAGCAGCCGCATCTGCCGCTCTCACATCTGACCCCACCCCTAAATCACCTATTCTTTATACCCTTCTCATACATGTCCATCCCACCAAAGTTGCGAAAGTCACCCATTCTAGCTACGGGATTGGTTCAAAACGAGGGGCGGATGGTCACCCTACCATTAGATCACACTTTTTTGACTACCCCATTGTTTAAATTTTCGTGCCCACATATTCAGTATACATCCCTGTTCTCTCATGAGGTTAATGTAACAAATTAAGGACAAATGTTTATACAATAAACATCTTAAAAAATGTCACACGAAGACACTGAAGTTGGTTGCACGTCAAGCATCATGTCCTTCACCGTGCTACGCTCTTTCAGCTTGTTCAGCATTCCAGCCACTCAGTCAGGTGGTTTGTGCGAGCTGCAAATTTCACTCATTGCAGTTCGGCTAATTTAACACAAAATGGAGACTCGTCCATTTACTAATAGAACAGAAAGCAGACATTTATTAATAATGTGATAGTGAAATTTTCACTGTTAACCACCCACCTTATCTCTAGTCCATGTTAACAGTTAACCTAGCATAGCATAAGCAGGAAAACAGCATTAATTATTATGACAAAGCAACACACATCATGCGTTTACTACATATACATGCAATTTGCCATGCAAAACATTCATAACACGTTCTATACACAATGTTATTACATTTTCTGGTTATTTACGTATTGTTAGGATTAATTTCATGCATATTGCAAAGCAAATCTCTCACGTGTGATGTGCGATTGCACGGTAATATACTTACTACTTGCTATTAGTACGTATTACAGGGGTACTTAATTCAAGCGGGTTTCTATTTGCGAAACCCCGCTCCATCAGGTCCACCAGAAGTCAACTGGTAAGGCCCAATGAAGAGTTACTACCCCACAGCATAACACAAAGCCAGAATTGATGCAAAGCAGAAAAGCTAAAAGCAGCGTCAGCCAGGTATAATGCATGAAGTTGAGAGTGATGTAGTGTACGTGCAACAGGCGAAACCATTATTCACCGTTAAGAAGGAAATTGGCACCTGATGGCCTCAGCTCGGTCATGACGACCTGTGTACCAGTGAGCTGTCTTATGCTTGCAGAGGTGTCACCAAAATACGATGCCGCTGCGTTCCTGAAACCACCACTTTCGGTCGATACCTCCAAAAACCAGATTGTTGGCGCCTAATGGACTGCCTAGATCGAAACGTTTTATGACTTAATAGTTGCTGCAGAAGGAGCAGATGACAAAAAGATCATCAAATACTTAATTGAGTAAAAGAAGTGATTAAAAAAAATCACAAATTGATCAAGACAACGTTGGAAGCCAAGTTCAATCCAATGCTGAATGTCAACTATGAGCGGTACACCTTCAACCAAGTAAGACAGCAACCTGGGGGAGACAATAGATGAGCCTGTTGAGAGACATGATACACTCATAAGGCACTGCAAGTTCAGTGAAATCAATGACGAAGAAGACATGTGTCTTAAAGTCATCAATCTTTGCCTCTCCAACTTGTTCCGACTTTGCATGCTGCGGGAAATGCTCAGTTTGGAGATAGTGCTCATGGCTGCAAGAGCAAAAAGAACATGCTGATCAACAGGCTGCTGCTATGGAAGCTGGAATAACCCAAAATGAATCATTATTGAGTATTTCAAAGTAAGCAGAAACACAAAGTGTGGACCACAGAGTGATGTCTCCGAAGAAAAATAAATTGTGTTTCCACTGTAGATTCTCCTTTCCACATGAAGGTAAATGTCCAGCCATTGGACAGGTATGCAAAGGTTGCAGGACAAAAAAAACACATTTCATAACGGTTTGCAAAGTTAAAGAGAAACTAAGTGCGTCATGTAGAGATGAGAAAATGGATGCCAGAAAGTTTCAGAAGCACTTTAGCCACTACCACAAGGCCAACATAAACATTGACTGAGGCAGTGGAAATGAAACAAAGTCATTTGTAGTCAAATGTATCTTGCAAAGGTTCAGTAGCATCATCATTGAGTGATAATGAGTAAGATGGATGTGTGATAATGGTGGCAGTCACAGACCGACATGTGCATGTAGGTTTGGCCCCTGGCAAAGAAGAATCACCACAATAAGCAACAAAGATCATTTGGACATTGTCCTAAAATCACGCTCAAGGTGAATGGCTGCCCTATGACTTTTATTACAGACAGTGGTGGATTGATAAACATCATGCCTTCAGGAAAGGACAATGAACTATCTCCGGTACAATGTCTCACACCATTGAAAACCAAGACTCCACACCTTTGCAGAGTCAAGGATCATTTGTAGCAACCATGCAAGCATCAATTCCTGTCCTCCAGGATACATCATCGAGTGCATGCTTATTAAGTTTCGATACTGCTGCTGACATGGGACTGATCTCTATTAGCTGTAACTTGAATGCTCATTCTGAAATAGTGAGTCAATTCCTGACATTGTTTCATGGGCTTGGGAAACTTAAAACATTAAGGTGCAGCTTCACATTAAAGAATACATTTGCTCTGTTGCCCAGCAACACAGTCAAATTGCTTTTTCCTTATAGGAAGCTGTTGAGAAAGAACCAGGTACACTTTTACAGCATGATATCATTGAGTGCTCAACTGGTTCAACCCAGTGGGTTTCAGCCATTGTGGTGGTGCCAAAAAAGAACAGTGGAGGTTCAGTGCACATTTGTGTTGATATGCAACAGGCCAACAAAGCAATCAAAAGACAAAGGCATGCAGGTCCACATATTGCGGACATGATCTTGGAGCTGATTTGCACCAAAGCTCTCTGTCTCCTTGATTTGAACAAAGGCTACCATCAACTGTAGGTACATTACTACTTTTTTGAACTCATTTTGTTTTGTTCCGATATAAAAGACTTAGGGGCATATTTCCAAAGAAGTGATGCAGCGTGGCGCTGCAAGCAATTTAGCAGTTCTGCGCTGCATCATTTAAAAAACACAGGTATGAGCCGTATTCACATGAATTTGGGGCACTCCTGTGTTTTCCCTTGCGCTGGTGTTAAAAAAGCGGCTTAGCGCCAACTCAGACCATGGCACAAGGGTGCCTGTGTTGCAGGGATGGCTGTTTATGTGCAGGAGGGAACACCTTTCTGCACCTTTTAAAGGTGATTTGCTCCTCTTATGTGTGCTGCAGAAAACAGCACACATAAAAAGAGCAAAAACCAATGAGAGATAAAGGTATTTCTCCTCATTGTGCCACTCTACTGCCTGCTTTTCAATGGCATTAGTTTTTGGTGCTGCCTCATATTTACAGATCCTTGTAAATCTGGGGCAGTGTAAAAAAGCAATGGGTGTTGCGGTGGGAAACTGTGTGAAACTGTGTGAAAGGGTATGATATTTACAATGCAGCAGTGAGCCATGCAAAGTTGTCTAGCGCCGCATTGTAAATATGGAGCAATATGGATCAGAGCATTGTGCCACCGGAGTGTCGTAAAAACTGACGCTCCAGGGGTGCAATGCCCTTGTAAATATGCCCTCAAGTTTTGGTGTGTCGTCAGTTGCAGAAATCTTTCAAGATGTCATTCGCCGAGTAATTAAGCCTGTCACACATGCATTTAACTACAGTGATGATGTATTGGTGTTTGGGGCTACCTGAAATGAGCATGATAAAGCACTCACACAAGTATGCCCTCTGCTTGCTGATGCAGGTCTCACATTAAATGCCGAGATGTTTGAGTTTCACAAAAACAAATTTAAATTCTTTGGGCATATTTTCTCTGAAAAGGGAATGACTCCTGATTAACCCTGGGCATAGTTCGTGTAGTAGAACTACGCGTAACTACGCGAAGTGCACTTCACACTACGCAAGCTACGCGAACTGCGTAGTGCACTGTGCAAAATGCTGTTTGCACTGATTGCACAGTGCCGGATGCTTGTCCGCACTGTGCAATCATTGCAAACAGCATCTTGCACAGTGCAAGCGGTCGTTTTCTGCCGCGCAAGTAGATTTGTACTCGAGCGTCAGCTTTCTCAACGCGGACTGGTAGTTTCTCATCGCAATGAGAAACCTGACCTCCCGCGTTGAGAATCTCGCCGGGAGGTTTATTTTCCATGCTCGCGATCGGCAGGGGAACAACCTTTACAACGCAACTTTTACAACGCACAACACTTACAACGCATTTTTTACAACGCACAATCCATTACAACGCATGACATTACAACGCATGACACTACAACGCATTTTTAAAAACTACCTTTACAACGCATTCCATTACAACGCATACTACCATTACAACGCATACCATTACAACGCATAATATTACACTACACTATCCAACACTTACCCTACTGTTGCACCCCCTGGAGTTAGAATAGTAATATTTACCCCTATACTATCCAACACTTACCCTACTGTTGCACCCCCTGGAGTTAGAATAGTAATTTTTACCCCTATACTATCCAACACTTTCCCTACTGTTGCACCCCCTGGAGTTAGAATAGTAATTTTTACCCCTATACTATCCAACACTTACCCTACTGTTGCACCCCCTGGAGTTAGAATAGTAATTTTTACCCCTATACTATCCAACACTTACCCTGCTGTTGCACCCCCTGGAGTTCGAATTGTAATTTTTACCCCTATACTATCCAACACTTACCCTACTGTTGCACCCCCTGGAGTTAGAATAGTAATTTTTACCCCTATACTATCCAACACTTACCCTACTGTTGCACCCCCTGGAGTTAGAATAGTAATTTGTACCCCTATGCTATCCAACACTTACCCTACTGTTGCACCCCCTGGAGTTAGAATAGTAATGTTTACCCCTATACTATCCAACACTTACCCTACTGTTGCACCCCCTGGAGTTAGAATAGTAATTTTTACCCCTATACTATCCAACACTTACCCTACTGTTGCACCCACTGGAGTTAGAATAGTAATTTTTAACCCTATACTATCCAACACTTACCCTGCTGTTGCACCCCCTGGAGTTAGAATAGTAATTTTTACCCCTATACTATCCAACACTTACCCTACTGTTGCACCCCCTGGAGTTAGAATAGTAATTTTTACCCTTATACTATCCAACACTTACCCTACTGTTGCACCCCCTGGAGTTAGAATAGTAATTTTAACCCCTATACTATCCAACACTTACCCTACTGTTGCACCCCCTGGAGTTTGAAAAGTAATTTTTACCCCTATACTATCTAATACTTACCTTAAATGCAATTTAATATTATGCGTTGTAATGGTATGCATTGTAATGGTAGTATGCGTTGTAATGGAATGCGTTGTAAAGGTAGTTTTTAAAAATGCATTGTACTGTCATGCGTTGTAATGTCATGCGTTGTAATGGATTGTGCGTTGTAAAAAATGCGTTGTAAGTGCATGCGTTGTAAAAGTGTGCGTTGTAACGACATACATCCCGATCGGCAACTTGATGTTGCTGATCACGAACGAGGAAAAAGTCTCGCCGGGTTGTATTTTGCTCGCTCGTTGTCGCCAACTTGACGTTGAGGGCCGCGAGCAAGCAAAAAATGCCCGCTACGCATTTTTGCACTGTGCTACGTGCAATTCACGTAGCTCGTAGTTGCGCAAACCATGCAAACTACGCAAGCGTAGCGTAGTCCTATGCCCAGGGTTACTCCTGACCCCAAAAAGGTACACGCATTGGAGTCTACTTGCCCTCCAGAAGATGTGATCATGCTGCAATCTTTCTTAGGCATACCCAGCTAGTAGTATTGACAGAGAAATGCTCAAACTTAATGAAATCATTGCGATGTAGCCATGTAGGAAAGAGACTCGACCTCTTACCAATGACGCAGAGTACCAGAAATTTAACAATGTTCAAGAAGAGCTCTCTGTTACCCATGATGGTGTCATCCTGAGAGTGGTAAGAATAGTTATCCTGGAAAGTTTGAGGCAACAAGTTATTGAACTTCACACGAAGTACATCGTGGCATTGCGGTCACTAAAAGAGTCCTCAGGGATCGAGTGTGCTTTCTGTGCCTTGATGAACAAGTTGAAAGGAACTGAAAGTTTGTCATCTATTCAACTGTCTGTCTCTCAAAATGACTCAGCACCGCTGAATTTGTCCGATCTTCCGAAACAGGCCTGGGAGAGAATTACAGTTGACTACTTCGGACACCTCAATGATGAACATCATCTCATGGTAGCTGTCGATGAGTACTCATGTTTTCCTCTAGTGGAAAATGTATCACCAACCACATATGACAAAGTCATTGAGAGGCTGGATGACTATTAAGATCTGGAAGACTGGTGGGAGCACCGCAATGACTCATCGTGGTGTTATGATGTATATTTTTGTATATGTGTTTGTGCAATATATTTAACAAAGGGAGATGTGTTGTGCATTGTGTTTGTATATATGAGGCCTCTAGTTGTCCTCAACGGAATGCTTACAAGTATTACGTAATAAGTTGAGTGTGACTGGATGTGGTTGATAAAGTTGGTGACGCAATGAGTTCAGTTAACAGTTGCATGCTGAAGAATAAAGATGTGCAAACCAAAGCTCCATGTGTGAAGTGGTCTGTTACATGCTTCTGGGATGGGGAGGATGCTACAAATTCCACTAGCCAGCACAGCAGGCCCTACAGTTTGAATTTTGGTGTAGGATAGGTGGACACCTGCCCACTGATTACAGAAGTGAGCACTCCATGTAGTTCCAAAAGCCAGCAACACAAACTATGGCAAGCACACGCTTGACCTTCATTAAATACGCACTTGACAGCCTTTACAAATCATGGCCTTTCTCATCCCAGGATCTGAATGCTTAACATTCCTGTGCACAGCTTCAATTATATCTGCATCCTCCAGTTTCAAAAACAACTTTAAAGCTCTTATGCACTGCACAAGGGAGTTAAAAATATATTCTGAGTTGCATTAGATTAGCATTTGTTAAAACATGACTTGTGTTGCTCCACTAAACAGCATAATTTCAGCCTTGCGGTGTAGCTTTTAGTTCCACATTTAATGTAATTCACAATGCAACCAACAACATGAAAACATAAGCTCTTATTTCAATTTCAAAACAAATTGAATAATATGTTGCTGTTTCCGCTGTGCTGGAGACAAGGAAAAGGAATTAGTTTCATGATAATCTCCAGTAATTTACAATTTAATTAAAAATATTTAGCAACTGTTTTGTCCCATAGCTATTCACATTAAAATATGGCCACTCCTTTTACTTTTTTTGGTAGTGGCAAAATAGTTAGTACCATGGTATTGTCCTAATGAGTAATGTTAACAATACTGTTGTCAGGATTCAACATATTTTTCTAAGGTTTTCTCAATTTCTTTCGCATAACATGGAAACAAAGAAAGCATCTCTAAATTGTGGTTGTAAGGAAACAGGCTTTTTACAGGTTTCTCCCCTCTTTTTGACCCCATTTGGACTATTAGCTGCTGTTTTTTTTACTCTAAGAATGCACTGAGGCCTGGTAACCAAATCCCAATGCCAGTGTTCTAACCCATTACAGGAGATATGTCAAACTGGATGTCCCCAATTGGCAAGCACTGACTTACTTGTACGTCCCTAGTATATGGTGCCAATGGTTCCAAGGGCATGTCAGGCAGAATGTCCACCCACAACTGCAGCACTGTTTGTGCCACCCTGAGCGTGACAAAGGACAAAATGGTTACCAGCCTGCCACTGCAGACTGCAAGGGCAGTGTTCACACTGCTAGTTCGACTTTGTCATTACCGTTAATGGCAAAGACACCACCTCCTTTAATAATATATGTAAGTATCCCATTAGGAAGGCCTATAGAGCCCTATGGCAGGGAGCTATATATTGTTAAGCAAGACATATAGGTTTGTACATGTCTTAGCAGCAAAATCCTTAATGTTGTAATTTTGCTGAGGAAAAATTAGTCGCCCCATTGGCTAACACATGGGGCATATTTACAAGAAATTAGCGTAGGGCAGCGCCGCAAGACATTTTGCTTCGCTACCCCATGCCAATTCGAAAGGGTAGGAATGCACCATATTTACAAGATACAGTGCATTCCTGTCCTTTCAGCCGGCTCACAATTAGCAGTCATGTGCCAATGCAGGCACCCTTGCACCATGGTGTAAGGGTGGCTGTGTTGTTGGCAGGATTGTTTTTGTGCAGGGAGGGACCTTCCTGCACAAAAACAATCATTGAAGGCGTTTTCCTCATTACATGTGTGATGGGGAATGGAACACACGTGGAAAGAGGAAAAAACGAGGTGAAATTTAAACATTTCTCCTCATTATGCCTGCTCTATGGAGGCAGAAGGTTTTACCGCTGTTCCAGGTTTATGAGATATTGTAAACCAGGGGCAGTGTCAAAGTCCTTGGGTGTTGCATGGGAACACCCACAGCAACACCCATGGAAGGTCTCTTTAACGTAGAGTAAGGCAAGGCAGCGACTTACGCTGCTTGGCCGTACTCCATATCTACAAGGCCATGAAAAGCCATGCAGGGTGGATTTTCATGGCCTTGTAGATATGGCTAAGCTCTTTGCGCCACCGGAACATCACAGAATTGATGTTTCGGTGGTGCACAGGGCTTGTAAATCTGCCCCAGGGTTACCAGCTGGCATCCCAGTCTGGCTAAATTCTGAATGGGACTACTTAACTGGGTATGTAAGGTATCAAATTAATCATGTAATTAAATCTGACTTGATGCCCAAGTGAAGATCTATTTCACTATTAAGTTAAGCAATTAAAAGAGTTGCCACTCTGTGCCCTACCTGATCCATTTGCTTTGTATAGGTCCTCGCCAATAGACAGCTCGTTGCAACCAAGAAATTGCTGAGAGAGAAAGTATGGTTCCCTGGGCTAGACCATCTAGTGGAAGACACCATCGCGACCTGTCACCTCTGTCAAGTGACAGGACAGCCAGCAAGGCGAGAACCACTGCACATGTCAGAACTGCCAAGAGCGGTATGGACAACATTAGCAGCTGATTTCTTTGGACCGCTGGATACAGGAAATTATCTACTGGTGGACATTGACGAGTACTCCAGGTTCCCCATCGTGAGGCCAGTCTCCTCAACATCAGCAACAGCAACTTTACCGATCTTGGATGACATCTTTGCAGCATGGGGCTCCCCAGAGACGTTGAAAATAGACAACGGTCCCCCATTCTCAGGGGATGAATTCAGAAGATTCATGACATACCTCGGAATACAACATAAGAAAATAACGCCGCTGTGGCCCCAGGCAAATGGCATGGTCGAAAGGTTCATGGGGAACATCAAGAAGGCGGTTCAGAGAGCGAAACTGATCTCGCTAGGCCAAGCACTCTGCCAGGTGCTACGCGACTACAGGAACACATCACACGGCTCCACAGGAAAATGCCCAGCAGAGCTAGTATTGGGGAGGACAAGCAGGACAAGACTCCCGCAAGTAGAGACAACAACAACATCAGGGCATGAGAGCATAGCAGACAGAGACAAGGAGGCCAAAGAAAGAATGAAAGAGTATGCGGACAGCAGACGAAATGCCACCACATCACACCTACAAGAGGGAGACGCCGTGATAGTGCGACAGCGACAGCACCGGATGTCTGACAGCACGTTTTCACATGATCCGCTGACAATAACCAAGGTGAAGGGAACAATGATCACGGCAGAGTCAGGACGCCAAAGGATCACGCGAAACAGCTCACACTTCAAAGGACTGAAAGAGGAGGTGAAAGAAGAGCAAATACCAAGCACAGAAGGAACGGCAGAGCGGGAACGACACGACGCAGAAACAGAAGGTGACCGGGAGACAGCAGGGGGCCAGGACATGGGGCAACGGCCAAGAAGAACAACAAATAGACCGAAAAGACTAATAGAAGAAATGTGATACACCTATTCGATGTATCTATCTATGTATCGATCTATGTTCCATCTATGTTATCAAACTTTATCTAACTAGAACTATCAGTCACCAAACTTGCGCATCTCTGATTTCCGACTGCTATTTCTCGTCATGTCTTTGTGACAAAGGGGGGAGATGTAGTGTCCTGGGAATGGACACTAGGTCCCTGAACTGGACGAAGGGCAGGGAGGTCACCGGACACCACATCCGGTCAGGCTGTGGGGAGGGGACAGAAGGCAGGAAGCAGAGGAGCAGGGCAGTCGTGGGCACGCGGAGAGAAGAAGAATTAAGTTTGTATACACCATACCGTGTACTGTGTCCTCCTTGTGGCGTTGCGACACGACAGGAACAAAGGCAGTTGCCGCAGAGTGAGGTGTGACCTCCGCTGCCTGGGAGGCTGCTCGGGGTATTCGAGCTTCAAAGGGGAAGCTGCCTTTGAAAAGCCACCTGTGACAACACTCCAGAGCAGGCAGCCTTTTGTCTAGGTGGAAAAGTTGAAGACAGGGAAATCCAGTGCCAAAACCAGTTTTCCAGTGGGTGTGTAGTCCTTAGGTAGCCAAACCTATGGGAGGGCTACCAAGCTCCTCAAAGTCTAGGGAAGGTTCAGACATCTTGAGAGTGGCAAGCATATTGCATTCTGGAATTGTTAAATGCCACACATCACTGAAACTTTGTCACCACAGAGGAGGGAAGCTACTAGCCCATTAGCTTGTGACAGTGTTGTCCCCTCAGGTCACTTTCCCATGATATAATTGGCACCTTTAGCAACCTGAACTTCAGTGCACGTTGGATCTGGAGGAAAACTGTCCTATTGCCTTCATAACTCAGAAGGACCGCACCTGCTGCACTTTGGGCTGGTGAATTTGGAATATGCCTGTGGCTCCTGGGTCGGGGATTATTTGACCCCCAGCCTCAGGTCAAACCATAGACTCCAAGGGTCCAGTTGGCCGGCACCCTGGAACAGCACCAGGGACATCAAAGTTGAGGAAGCCCATACCTGCAAAGCAGTAACCACTTCTGAGGAATCGCCGATGACTGCCGCTTTGTGCACCTATGATAGCCAAACGTTGCTCCTTAGTTTGCTGGATCCGGAGATGCTATCCAACTCTGGATTCATCACCCAAGAGGGACACTATCCCCCATCAAGCATATTGACTGAGACCGCCATGTTGCAAGACTGGTAGCCCAGCTACAGCTGGTCTTTTACTGTTACAAACAGGACTTCATGGGACCCCGAGTAAAGTGGTTGCCTCACCTCACCGGTGGACCGAGGAATCACCCGCAACGCACCCCGGTCGACCGCATGGCTCCAGGAGCATCTTTTCATCCTGCAAACCCAGCATCAGGACCACTCCAGTGTCCATGGCTATAATCTTCTAAAGGATGGAATTGAACTAGAAAAGGCTGTAGTTTTTATTTATTTGAATTGTTATATAGCGCTGGCTAGACCCGGAGGTATCAGAGCTCTTTACATGAGGAACGGTGAGTTAACGAGTTGCAAGTTAAATCTGTTACAAGAGCATAGATTAAACATAGGACAGAAAAGCAATGTTACGGTAGTTCGTAGGTGGTAGAGGAAGACATAAACAGGGAGACGGGAGAAACTGTGTAAAAAGACTGGCTGGGTAGGTGACGGCAGAGGGGGTGAACCAGGGCCAATCTCCTCTATAGCTGTCAAGGCAGCTCCACCGGGCATCAGCCAAATTGTTCGGACTCCGCTGTCTGGATAGTGATCAGGGTTTATCTGAAAAAGGTCAAGTTCATACGGGGAGTAGGAGAGATGAGAGCCGCAATCAGATCAGAACCCAGATGTGGATATGGGTTGATGTTATGATGGTATCAAGGCGCAGTCCAACCGGGGGCTCAACGTCTGGTAGTGGCAGCCACCAGAGAACCGGCGAGGCTGCATGCAGAACGGAGTTAAAAGGCGAAGGCACCCTCTTAAGGTCAGGAGTTGTCCAGGCCCATCCTTGCAGATGATACCCAGGCCACAAAAAGCCCACAGGATAGAGCGCCATCACAATGGGGTATCAGCTGGAGAACCCCTACCGCTAGGTTTGAGAGTACCCCAAAGCCTCCAGGGCCCTCCGCGGTGGTAATCAGGGCTGGCCCCAGCCGCCATCTTGAGGTCAGGCATTGCCTGAGAGGCTTTCTCGGTGAGAAAATAGGCCTCAAACAAAGTCCCCAGGCCAGATCACTAAGTCAGGGGGGATTAGCTATACAGCCTAGTGGCCCGGTAACTGTCCAAAGTAACCCTACTGGACTCCTAGAACTCTGCCCTGTTCGATTTGGTCGCCCAAGTTGGGCCGGAGTCACCAAACTAACTGTTTAAAACTTCTTAGAAGTTTGCAAAGTTTTTGTTGACCCAATGCTTGTTTGCGGTTAAATTAAAAGTTATTTAGGGTTAGATGTATCGCAGTTAGGAAATCGCTATTCCTAATGCTTGGAATTCAGAGAGTTTCATTTAGAGATTTCTATTGGGGTCGCAAATAGACCTACCTCATAAATATTAATGAGGTAGGTCGCAACTTGCAACCTATTAGGAATCGCTAAAATCACGGGGATAGTGGCTTGCTGTAGTCAGCAGACCACCATGTCTATGATTGCTTTCAAATAAAGCAATCATTTTTTTTAAATGCAGCCCATTTTCCTTAAAGGAAAACAGGATGCATTTAAAAAAGGAAAATTAAAAGTTTTTAGGAAAATCCGCAAATACAAAGGGGAACCTAGAGGACCCCTTCCTGGTGGTGAATGATCAACTCCTACTTGATGTAGGTGGTAATATGCGAATGTTTAGTGACCCAATTTCGGTTGCTAAAAATTCTTACATACCACTGCAATTCGGTATTAGGAAGGGATGCCCTAAACACACCCTTCCTAATACCAAATCAGTATGTATTCACAATCTCAAGCAACGATTCGGTAACATCTTGCCGAATCACAATTTGGGAATGATGCATTCAAAAATGCATTTTTCCAGTTACAAACAGCCTGACTCTGTGAATCTGGCTATTTGCGACCTGAAAACTGCTGGATACATCTGACCCTTAATGTTTTAAAAATTCATATCTCCGGAACCCTTCTATTAATTTTGATGATCAAGGACAATGAAGCAAAAAATATGCTCTATTTTTATGAAATGGTGTTGTGTATATTTCTTGTTGTGTGACTTTATTATTTTGTTGCTCGGTGCTGTAAAATGCTTTACACTGAGGTCCTATATCTAAGCCATGCTGCTTGAAGCAACAGCTACCCAGGGTTGGACTTAAGGTTTACAATAAGGGTGGTCGGAGTTTGCAGAGTGACACTATGCTGAATTCCTGGGAGTTGCCTAAGAACTCAGCGGAATTCCATTCCGCTCCACTCTGCCCTAACTTTGCACGCAGGTAGCAGACCTGGAGTGTTCCTGACCCCCAGACTGCCACTTGCTTTACAGCTTACCTGGATCTGGCGTTCTCAGTGCCCGGGCTGTCCTCCTCCTGTCTCCTAGGTCCTCGCAGTGGAAAACCCCTACACTGCACGACTTGGAAGGGTTGCGCATGCGAGCACTTGCGCGCATGAGCAGTCCTCATGAGTCCTGCAGCATAGGGGTTTTGCACCGCCGAGGATGAGGAGACAGCCAGAAGGAGGACAGCCTGGGCATGGAGAACGTCAGATCAAGGTAAGACTCCCTATTTTCACTTTCCAGGGGTGAGTAGAAGGGGCAAACTCCGTCACACTGCGAAATCTGAGTTTTTGCTGAACCCCGCGTTCCCAGTGGAACAAAACTCCGTAAACTCTGCCAGAGCAGCGGAGTTTGCCACCCACCCTTATTACACACAAGCCTGACCGGACCCAATAAAGGTTTCGTGATTATATTCCACCATAAGGCCCCACAACCCTATCAAATAATACACCTGAATCCTCATAGTGGTTGCAGGGCCATTGTAGGTGTAGGAACCCACTTGTTAGGCAAGCAAAAAACATCTCCCAGATCCCTGAAGGTTTGGGGATTTGCAATCAGGACAGAAGGGCACTGACCTTAACTGCTGCCAGCTATAAAACAGTAGTAGTACAAAATTGTATTGTATTAATCATAGAGATAGAATAAATAAAAAGTTGTTGTTCCACACTCGTCATGGTGAACTATTAAAACAAGACTAAAAAACTGCATTAGTTAAACATATTTATATATGATTATTTAACATTTTATAAGTTCAATCTATAAATATCATGAATTTAAAATGCAATCAAGATTTGTTAAATGAAAAACAGTATTTAACTGCCTCAGATATTAATCCTAAATTAGCGTCCTTAAAGACGGACCGCAGGTAAGATCTCCATACAGGCAGAAGTTTCGGGCAAGTGCATAATAAGTGACTAAAGGTTTCCTCTTTATAGCCACAGAGTCGAGGTACCTTCTTTCCTTGTAGAGTCTGCCACCACCACCTCTCAAATTCAATGATAGTAATATATAGCAGTCGAAATCTCAAATACTTCCTTTTTATCTCACCTTTTAAGTAAGATTTTATATAATCCTGTTGAAACAGTAAATCGAATTCGTTTACCAGTTCCATATACCTACATTTTTCTAACAAGACTAGGGGGCATATTTACTAGTACGGCGATAAATAAACGCAAAGCACGCTTAGCGCTTGTTTATTTATCGCCATCTATCGCAGGAATTTATCGCCCTGGTAACGCGTTATTAACAACGCGTTACTCCAGGGCGATAATATTCCAGGGAAATGGGCCAACATCACTAGAAATCCAGCGATGCTGCACCCAAAACGGAGATAGCCTTGGTGATACGACCCTGTGGTTGTATCACCATAATCCACCTTCCATGTTAGCTATGTCTTAGTCAGGAATTTAACAGACGTTAAATTCCTGCGTTAAGGCATAGTTAACGGGATTTAAAATATCGCTACCCCTCGTTGATGATATCATGAAGCTGGGGTAGCGATATTTTCCCATGGTGTTTTGTTAGGCACGCCTCCTTTGCATCTCATTAGAGATGCAAAGCGAGGCGTGAACAAAAGGGGAGCTGAATCAAGGAAACACGCGATAGCGTATATAATTATCGCCGCTTTTCGCCCGAAAACGGACGCTAAAGCAGCGATAATTATATCTTCAGCCCATGATGATATGCCCCTAGATCTTTTTCATTTTGAATGAGCGTTAAGGCATTCCTTATTACACTCTTCCTAACAGACCGACTCAGGTTTAGCTAAACTGTCAAAGTATCCTACATTGTGTACTTTTATCACCTTGTGTAAAGAAGAAATATTGAGTTACATGTCATTGTTTACATTTTTTCTGAGTTCCAGATTAATCCGAGATTTTACAGTGGTTGGATCTGCGTTTACACATTCATACAGATAATTCATAGTAGCACCAATGTGGAGTGATGAGAGTTATTTTAGATTCAACTTCAGCCTGATGATACAGTAAGGCGTAGCGGATAGCAAATGCGAAAGTTGATAAATACTCTGTATATAGGTTTTCTCAAGTTTGATGACCTTCTTCCCATTCAAAACAGGAGGAGCATAAAGTAGAAACACCATGAGTTTAATTCTTAAGGCTTGTAGACAGGAGTTTAAAGCTCTACCACCAAATGCACTGGTGAATCTCATGATTGATTAAGTGACCACAGTAGATTTGGACTTCCTGACTAAATGATGACGTGATCATGATAGCTAAACATTGATCGAGACCCGCGATAATTGTACTGATTAACCGTTTCAATGATGGCAGCACCAAGTTCCCAGGCTATCTTCCTTTTTTTCCAAACACCAATATGTGAGATCCTGCACTTTACAAGGTATAGGGGAGCAGCTTGATCTTGATTGAGAAACTCAGACCGATCAGCTATATATAAAGAAAATAGGGGCGGACCCAAAACACAGCCTTTTTTTAGTCCATTCTTGGGGTGTATTTTCGTGGACAGGATGTTCTCTGTAGTAAATCTTATTTGTAGCCGTGTATCCGAATGTAGCTCTATTAAAAGGTGCAAGAGTGTTAGGTCAATTTTCCATTTACTAAGCTTATTCCACAGAGGATGGTGATTCACCTTATCAAAAGCTGTGGAATAATCCACAAAACAAGCATAAAGAGCTGTATTATTCATAAACACCTATTGTGTAAGAAGTGGCAGTGTTATCTATCAATTATTGAACATCTTGGGCGAAAACCTGCTTGAGTTAAAGGTATTTGGCCCTAATCCTTCGCCCACTTGTCTAAATAGTTTAACAAATATTATGCAAAAAGTTTCCCACAGAATCCAGAAGAGCAATTAGTGGATACTTTTTTCAGATCTTGCTTTCAGCCCTTCTTCTGGTTGGCTGCACTACTGCTCCTTTCCATGCTGGATAAATCACACCGGTAGTGATTACCTTTAAAAATAGATGACAAAGAAGAGTGCTCCAGAACAGGACATACGATTAATTTGATCAATCAGAATACCATTTGGGCCTGCAGTTTTCGACGGGTGGGTATTATTAATTATTTAAAGTTGTTATTGCAGCCTGAGCTCTCTTTAAAGCTGATACATAAATTGCTCTACAAGCCTGAGGAGTTACAGTGTTTGATGTATACAGTTAATTAACATGTGACTCCGACTTGTCGCTTGAGATAGACAAACGGTTTGTTTGTTGATAAACCCCTGATCCATGTACGATTATAGTCCATTTTAGTTCCTCATTCCGGGTTTTGATTGCATGTGATGCAGCTGAAAAGCTGTGAGAATCTTTACGTGACACATAAGCTGATTTTGAGACATGTCAAGTAACACAGGAATAAACGTGCACCAGCTACATGTTAAAGAGACCTGAGAAATAAATGTGAGAGAACTTAGTTACTCATCGTTAAACATGCAGATGATGGTAAGAGAGATAAAATGATATTCATTTGAATAATATAGGTTTATATTTTATTAATCAGCCTTAGCATAATTATTTCAACTTAGAATGGTAAAGTGATGTACTCATGTGCTGTAACATTCTTAACCATTCTTATGGAAATATTTAATTGTGTGAAGAATTTATGAAATCAAATGTAGTTTAGATAACTTTACGTGTGATATTGAGGGTTTCCGTTGTGAATTTCATCTTTTGCATTTGTGAAATTGTGCACCAAATGAGAAAAGCAAAAGGTGGTGCTACACAGTCATATTGACTGTAAATATCATGTAACCCTCAGATAATAATCTTCATGCATGTGTTAATATAGAACACTTGAAACAAGATTAATATTTCACAATTTAAAATAATTTTATACGTTGGTACTTTGAAATTGTAGTAAAATGGTACAGTTACATGAAATCTTTGAAAACAGAATATATACATCTTTGAATGCTTATATGTTGAAATGGTCTATTAGAATATAGATTTACCTTTATGAAATGTATATTTCATTACTTATATCCCGTATATTCCTAAATTGACTTTATTCCGATGGAATTGGATTTCCCTTCAGAGCACCGGAGAGTTCTGTTCTTGCCTCCGCCTTTCCTAAAACCCACGTGGAGAAAATTGCTCTTGCCTTCTCACCCCCACAACGGAGAGACCGTCCCCGCCTTCACAAGACTCAGCCACGGAGAGACTGACATCAGGTTCTGTAGCAAAGCTCCGGACAACGTGTTCACGTAGAGTTTGTCTTTTAAGAAACAGGCTTTTGGAGTTGTCTTCGGAGAGAAGCAGAAAGTGTAACGGAGCCTTCAATTTCAGTTACATTTGCTTTGCCAGTGTACACGAACTCACGAACATTTTTACAAACATGTACCACCTTACAGACGGTTTGAATTTCGTTTTGTTTTTTGCTTCTTTTGGAGAGGAAGCGCTGACGAGCGCGAAGTAACTTTATTGAGAGATTTACACCTGAAAAGATGACATTAATCCTAGTAGGGAATTGAATCCTTTTGAACAAACTTTATTAATCCCCAGTGAGTGGCTTATCACTGGTCATCCCCTCCTTGTTCTCCACCAAATATTTGGACTCCCGTGTACCTTGAAAGGAATACATTAACTTCTTATAATTATTTGGACATCCGCTGTTACTTCATTGTGCCCCAGAATCCTCAATATAGCGGAGAGTCCTGGTGAAGAGTGGCTGCTGGACACTGCGAAGCTGCTGATTCCCTTTGCCCGGGATTGCTTGGACTGCTGTGCTCTACGGACTACGTACTCGGGGAGGCTGCCGCTTGACATCGCTAGCCCGGGACTGCGAGGACCAGGGTGCTCGTTGTTCTTTTGATCGAGCACACCTGTGAACTCTTCCCGGCTCCTCCCCCCTTCTAAATATTTCCACAGCATAAGAGCCCCGCCCCTACGCGCCAGCGGAACGCGCCCGGAGCGAAGACCGGGCAAAGAGCGGGCCGTTTGAGGCCAGGCGAGGCAGGGTCAGGGCCTACCCTCTTTCGCCTCTACTGTGACTGCATCAATGGCGACTGTGAGAGAAACTCGGAGCAAAACAACCCAGGCTGCTGCCAAGCCCACAGGTACATTGGACTTATATTTTGCAAAGGCTGGATCCCTGTTGATTGACGACATAACCACTTTAGAGAAGCGTATTTCCCTAGAAATAGACTGGATTAGAAGATCGTCTTTAGGCCCTCTCAAACATGCTACCTCCCCACCACAACTGCCAGAATTTGTTGACCATGTCAAGGGGGGACCGCCTGGACTGCCGGTGTCTTCGACATCATTGAATCCAAGCACTACGATATCATCTATCACAGACTGCGATATTTCTACTCCAATTGATTTTATTACACTATCCCTCCCGCCTCCAAGACTCTCTACTGCCCCTACAACTTGCAGTCTGGATATAGCCCCTGAGACAACTACAAAAACTAATGATATTCCTAGTGTAGATCCTACTCAAGGGAATCGCGAGGGAGCAATACCTAAGAGGAAGGGAAGGGCCCAAACAGTAGGAGGGCGCAGGCCAAAGAATCTGATGCCTGCCTCCAGGGGGAAAACAAACTCTCCATTAGTGGGACGAAAGGGAGTGCCCCTAACCAAAAGACCAGCGAGTCCAAAAATTGCTGCACGGGTGGAGGGCCCCTCACTTGCAGACATAAAATCTCTCTTGAGCGAGTTACTCACCCCCTTAATAGATCGCCTTGCTAAATTGGAATCATCTATAAATAATCTTCATCATGATATGGTTCAGTTAGGGGTTAATTCTAAACCTACTAAAACACCCATAAAGTCCACAGCTGTACCACTCTCTAGGGACAGTCCTGGTCTACAACAGCTCCCCGATTTACATCTGCCCAGACCGATCCCTTCTCTAAAACCTGGACCCACGATCCCTACACAGAATACCATCCCCACTCCCCGTGACACACCGTTTCCTTCCCCACCACGGGTGCAGGAACATAATAGTAGATACAGACCAGTTAACTTACCGCCTGAGTCAGCCCCGTACACAGTTATCCTAACGGGTATCCCTGAATTAAAACCATCTACCAGCGAACCAGTGGTGGCTTTGAAAAACAAAGTCATCCACTGGCTCTCGAAAAACAGGCCCTTACCAGAGGGCATTAACAGTGAGGTTCTCATGGTTAGGAGACTCCCGTGGCTGGGTAATACCAAAAAAACTACCCCGGGAGACTGTGTATTGATTAATTTTAGGGATCCCCGAACAGTTTCTCACATATGTAGTTGGCTATATCCAACTACGGGTTCTCTTATTCAATCGCTCCCACTCTCCTTCTTCTACCCTCCCACAACAACAACTACACAAGCTGAGGGCGGGTGGGATCTAGTACCCTGGAGAAATAGGTCAAGGGCTCCACAGGCGGATAGGGAACGCTGGCTGACAGGGTGCCCTAGACATGATCAAGTACCCACCCACAATCGTTTCTCTACTCTAGACATGGTGGATTGACCGTTTTCGTCTGTGGGTGGTGGCGCTTTGAACACAATTAAGAATAGACAACCAGTACCCCCTAAGGATGAGGAATACTTTCCGTACACTAAAATCACTGAAGAGGGTAGCTCAGAGGTGGTTTTCCCACCTTGGAACACCCCACCCGCGAGGGTTAAGCAGGGAATTGATTACGGCCCAACCTCTCCCCGGGGGTCGGAGTCGGAAGTGGTTTCACCCCCCAGCACACCTTGTACGGCACCAATTTCCTCACCACTTAAAATTCTATCCTGGAACATTGCGGGCCTCTCTAACAAACTTGATAACCCGTCCTGGTGTTCTTTTATCGAGCAGAAAGACATCTGTCTCTTACAAGAGACGTGGGCTAGAGAAAATATTGTTCATATGGGCTTTGCAACCTTTTCTAAGCATGCAACGTGGGGGGGTAGGGGGCGCCCTTCAGGTGGCCTCACAACATGGGTGGCCACTGACTTAGGTTGCAGGGCGGATATATTACCCACTAATTCAGCAGACATCCTTGCTGTGCTGCTGGAGTGGCCAAATGCCGCTAGTCTGTTGTTGATTAACATCTACTCACGCCCAACCAATATTTCCCAGGAGTCATCTACCATCACGGAGCTCGCTCTGGTCTTAAATGACATACCAGAGGGTACTGCCTATCTCGTAGGAGGGGACTTCAATTGCCATTACGAGCCCCTCCCTGGCTTCATGGAGGGTCTGGCCACGGAGGAGGATCTCCTTTGGCATATTCCTCCCACTCAGGCTCCGGCTCCTAAGACATGGTCCCCCCTGGCTCTGCAAATCAACTCCCTCTCGTTGAAATACGGCCTTCGCGCCTGCAATGGGAGGTCTAAATCTGATGGTATGGCAAGATGTACTTTTAATAGAATTGGCAGTGAATCCAGACTGGACTATGTTTTGGTTCCTGTGTGTTCATGGTCCTTTGTAACAGACTTTTGGGTTACAATTAGGAGTGATAGCGACCATAATGCCCTTGAACTAAATTATAGTCACCCCGGTTCCCCAGTTAGGGGAATTTATAGGGGTGAATCTGAAGAATGCCGGGTACTTGAGTCCAATAGACGCAGAATAAAGTGGGAGCATATATCTTCCCATCCGGAAAAAATTCATAACTTATATGCTCAAGCACTGCCTCTATTGGAGAAACTCCAGGTGATAGCAGAGAAAGGTACTAGTGAGGCTATCTATTCTGATCTGGGACAGCTGCATGCCGACTTCCTAATAATAGTTTCGGAATGCCTAACGAAACCAATAACCAGGACTAATAGAAAATCTTTTGGTCCATCATGGTACAACGGCGCTTGCCGAAAGGCGAAAGCCGACCTCCTGGGTGCAATCAAGGAAGGTAGGTGTGCCGTGGACATCAGGGCCAGACGAAGTGTCTACAAGTCCATGACCTCAAACGCTAAAAGAGAATGGGAATATGATAAATGGATTAATCTCACTAATTTCCTGGCCCGTGCAGACTCGCGCAAATTTTGGCGCTGTGTCAACACGGGTTCCGAGGAATTGACACCTGCCTCAGAACCTAATATCTCAGCCAAGGTATGGCAGGACCATTTTCAGTCTCTTTATAAACTGCCTGAGGATGTAGGGGAAAATTCTAACCATCCCCACTGCTCCCTTGAGACTGGTGAACCATTCACTTTTAAGGAGGTGCGAGCCGTTCTGACTAGCCTTGCCACAGGTAAGGCACCTGGCTTAGATGGGCTTCCGGGTGACTTGTTCAAGCAGGAGCCAGACGTTTGGACCCCCTATCTTGCGACCCTCTATAACGCTATCTTAGCAGGTATGGCTATTCCGGGTACTTGGCTGGGGGCGGAGATTGTACCAATTTATAAAAAGGGTTCCCCTCTGCTCCCAGCCAATTACAGACCCATTAGCCTAATAGATGTACCGCAGAAGATTTTTGGTAGGCTCATTTTAAATCGCCTCCAGGACTGGATCGAAGAAATGGCGATTATGAGCCCTTACCAAGCGGGTTTCCAGCGTGGCATCTCCACCACCGACCAAATCTTCCGTTTAAACCTTTTGTATTGGAAGACGGTGCTGATTGAGGGCGGCAGTCTTTACACAGTCTTTGTAGGCCTTCGTGCCGCCTTCGATCTGGTACCCAGAGATAAGTTATGGTCGGTGTTAACAAAGATGGGGGTCCCCGGGGATATTCTCTCAATTTTGAGAAGGTTGCATCAGGGGAATTATGCAAGAGTAAGATGTGGAAGGGATGGAACACTGTCTGATGCTTTCCCGGTCGATAGGGGGGTTAGGCAGGGTTGTGTCCTCGCCCCGACTCTCTTTTGTCTTTTCGTTAACGGGGTCGTAGATCACCTTTGCACCCTGAACGATATTGATGCCCCTAAGTTGGACGGCAGCAGGGTTCCCGCAATTATGTTTGCGGATGATACCCTGCTGCTCTCCAAATCCCCCATGGGACTCCAACGGGTTTTGAATGGCTTTGTAGGCTTCTGCGAGGAGCGTGGGTTGGAGATCAATGCTGCTAAAACTAAATTTATGATCTTCAACCCACCCCCGACTACACGATCGTCGCCCAGTATAGGATCCTCTAGGCTGGAGAGGGTTTTTACCTTTGAATATCTGGGTATAGTTATTAACGAACGCATGACCTGGGAGCCACACAAACTAAGAGCGAATATGAAACTGACCCAGTCTGTGGGTGGCATTGCCAGGATGACAAAGGGCCTTACATACAGACCCATAGGCCCACGTATACAAATATATAAGGTCCAGGCCCGGGGGGCCATTACTTATGGTGCAGAAATCTGGGGACATACGCCTGTGCAGAAGCTTCAGGTAACAGAGAACACTTTTCTCAGGCAGCTGACAGCTTTACCGGCCAGTACTCCTCTTCTGCCACTCAGATTAGATCTGGGCTTAAGACCGCTTTCAGAGGAGTTGGCCTTAAAACCCCTAACCCTATGGTGTAAAATATGGTCGTCCCCAGAACTTTCCAAATATAGAGCAGAGCTGCAAGAGATTTTGCGCCTCCGTAACAACATACAAATACCATGGTTAAGTTACATAAAGCTTACCTGTGAGACACTGGGTAGACCTGACTTGTGGTATGATCCAGAGGTTACATGCACCAGGGATTCCCGCAAACTTATCACGAAGGTATTTCGTGAACACCACTTACAAGGTGCTATAAGGACAGCGAGGGAGGGCTCCCATATTGCCCACTTCTTGGCTTTTAAAGATTTTTACCACTTAGAGTCAACTTATAATGATATGGGTCCCACTCTCACAAGAAAGCTTTACATGCAATGGCGCTATAACACTCTCCCTCTGAGGGCATACACTGCCCTGTGGTCTCACTCAGCACACACGGCCCTTTGCCCCCTTTGCAAGCAGACACAAGAGACAGACCTGCATGTTTTATTCTTCTGTCCGGTGTACAGCAGAGCAAGGAAGTATTGGCTCTGCCCATTACTTAGAAACATGGGTTTCAAACAACACCTCCCAGCTTTTAGAATACTTAAATCTGACATCTCGCCCCCAATTGCCTTTGCTGTTGCCAAGTTTTTAACGTCTATGTGGTTTACACGCTCACGTCTTCTTAAAACCATATCAAGCAATGACGTTGGACTGAGTTAATATTTTTATCACAACTGTGTAATGTTTTAATACTGCTATGTTTTTATTGTACTATGATGCTTTCTTTTATGGTCTTAACGACCGAAATAAAGATATTTGATGACTTTATTCTAGGCCTGCATTTTACTATTCTGCGTAGTCTTATACACATTAGGAGCTTTCTCAAATTGTGAACCGAAACTGTTGTTTCCTCGAAGGAGGTCTCACTCGCTCAGAATGACTGTTTGCAACAAAATCGATACTTTGGGAACATTTGCTATTGGAAATTGACCTCTTGAACTCACTCTTGCGTCTGCAGCTAAAGCATCATTGTTTGGAGTTTATGTATACTGGATGAACCTACAAATGACATGATTGGTACAACCTCTTCCTATAATTTGTTTCATCCTTTATGCCGCATGACAATCACCATATATAAACTCACCAATGAACTGAGTGGTCTGACATGATGAGGTGACCACGGAGGTGTCACCCCTGAACTAGAAGACTATATTATGCATTGATCTGATGGATGAGGTGCGTGTGGTCGTCATCATCGTTGTCGTTGTTCAGTTCAGAGTTGGTCAGACAAACGGATTTAAGAGAGACTGATTTTGGTTTTCCTGCAACTCTTTCCATTCATGCTCATTCTTCTGCGGACTCTGCTTATTCCCTCCTTTTGGACTGACGCATATGCTGTGTGTGCCAGACTTGGACTGCTTCCCGATGGGACACTGCACATGAGCTGTCATTGTTCATGTCCTTGCTGACCGCTCTGAATCATTTATCACTTTATGACAAACCCAAACTAACCAGACCATCCTGTACACTTTAGGCAAAGAAATGTTTACTTATCATGATGTCCTTTAATTGAAATCTTTGATAAACTAAAAATTACCTAGAAACCTGAGCCTATGGTTTATCATGCCATTTCCTTTTAAATTTTATTGCGCATTTTGAGTTTGTTTATTAATGCTAAGGAAAGGCCACCTTAGAGAAATTTCTACTAATGTTATTGTTTTGTATGGCCCTAACAGAATTATTGGTTTGCATGATTTTCGTCTGGCTAAATTTCTTCTGAAGATTCAGACTAACAGTGATAGTCCTTTACTTGTATAGTCTGCTAGTGAGAGTCATATACATTAACTAAATTGTTAGCTTGTGAAACGGATATCCAATTCCTGATCCTCATTGGATATCTTGATATTGGATCCCTTATATTCAACTCCTCATTGGCACAAAACAAGATTCATCAGAGGATCAAGTGAGTGGTGAAAGGCTAAATCAAATAAAGAAATCAAAAATGAAAAGGGGCCCAGTTTCCGCTGGAACGGATGCGATAGCTTAGCCCAAGCTAGCTCATGATTATTTTGCTTTATTTCCATAATTCTGTTCCTGGGGGATATCTTTAAATTCCTGATTTTTGTGTTGTGAGCTTCAGAACTTGGTAGTTTCGTAGCAAATCTTAAGCTTTTGCAGTACAGCCTTGTGGCATTCTGGTGGCAGATTGTACCACTTTGTTGTGATTGTGATATAGAAGACAGGTTTTTTAACAGATCAGCCCCATTTATCTTCAACAAAGTTATTTCAAATGACATCTGGATCTTGTGTGGAAATTCAGGTTCCAGATTTAGGTGAGCTCAAGCTGAACTCCATCTGGCCTTTTACCTTTATAGAGAGGGGTGGTCCCAGTGGCTCTATGATGACATTGCAATGCTTCCTTGCTTTCTGGGTTTTTCTTGTATTCATCCATATTAGTTTTTTTCTTTATGCCTGGGTGTTCAACACTTGGTTCCACCCACCTCCATGCGACTTAGGTCGAATGTCACCTAGGAGTTCAGGTTTGGCTCTCAGGATTTGTGGGGGTCCAGCATTTGTGAAAAAAGCCTCTAAATACTTTGCTTTGGCTATTCAGCGCTTTGAAAATGGTGTAAAGAATGTTTACATTTCTCTATGCCACCAATAGCTGTTGAAGGGTGTTGAAAACTAGTGATGCAAGTTGATTTTTTTAGAGTAGGACATCATTTTAAGATCCTTCTTGTTTGTTACTGCAACATAACCTATTTTGCAATATTCTAGTATCAACATCACAAAGGACATGATCAGATCAATATGGTACAGTGTATCAAGGATTTTGAGGATTCTTCGCAGGAGTATCAAATAGAAATTGGAATTTCTAAGTAAAGGCAAATGAAAAGTTAAGAATTGAACCACGCTCCGATTTGCCACAACTTCAACTGGGATTGGGAGGACTCCTAGTCTCTCTGGCTACATGAAGAGTAAGTTGTCAACTGAGGTTTGATAATTATGAGGATTTCAGTTTTCAGGACAGCCAGGCAAAGATAGTCTTACCTCATCCACTGCTGATTCTGCTTCATCTTTGTGATGATCTTCATGGCCGGCCGGCTGGAACTTTAGAAGTATGTTATTAGCAAATATTTGGATCCGAATGTAATACTTAAAAATCTAGGCTAATGGGCGTATGTATATGTTGAAGAGATGGGATGACAGAATGCATTCCCATGGGACCACACACAAGAAGCTTCATTTTCAATCACTGTAGATTTTGATTTGCTGACAACAAATTCAGATGACTGGTTAGCACAACTGAAGAGACATTCCAGTGATCCTGTTTACGCACATAGGTTGCTCTAGAAGTGTTTTATGGTCTACATTATCATATGCCACAGACATATTAAGTAAGATTAGGGTTTCAGTTTAACAAGTATAACTGAGGAAGGAGCTTCCTTGACATTGATTATACCTGGTTCTGGGCCTCTCTTCGGTCTTTAATATGAGTGTCTATTATTTAGATTGTTGTGTGAGTCTACAACTAATAATAATAATATAAAGTTGGTAAGTTACCTTTCTGCATGGTGAAGTATGTGCATCCCTGGCCTGACTGACCAGCTGTACTGATTTCTCTATCCTTAATGCTAAATTTTGTTGTTTCTAGGCAAGCACGGATCCTGTGTGTGCGCCATGACACAGGCCTATCTCACGGATTGTGGTCTTGTTGTTCCTGGAGGGATGCCCAAAGATGTTAATTCAGCAAAATACCTGCAATAGAAGAAGTGACATCATACAAATGGTCAACCACTGATGACATCATACAAAAGAGACATCACATCCTCTTTTGACCCTGATAATGTTAGAGAAAGTGTTGTCACTTGACCTTTTCGATAATGGCATTAAGGTAATGACTACTGAAACTACGGGCAATAGATGAAGGCGTAAACATTAAATGAAAGTTCAATAAAATAATGGAAAAGGTTTCTAAAACGGTTACAAATCTATTTTTGTATAAAATATATATAACTATACATGTAATCCCATAATATTCTATGAGTGCATCCATTATATGCCAGGTGTGTTGCCTTGATACGTCCGGTTTGTGGTTGTTATCTACAGAGATATATCCAGCATGGACGCATCCCCACATGCATATGCACAGACACACATACCAAGACAGCTCAATATGCCCAGGCTCAGTCAAGGGCCAAACACATAGCCCAGTGCCCAGATGCAGCCTGCAGTTTTTCTACATATCCTTAAATGAAAGGCTTAATCATTATTTCAAGTGTTCATCACACATCAAGGCCCAGATTTACAGAAGATTCGAGCAGCACAGTGGCAGTGCACCAACTATAGTTTCTGCACTGTGCCACGTGAACGAGATAGAGTAGAACAGTGCCATATCTACTGAGATTTAGAGTGGTTTCCTCTCTCCCTCTGCTGGTGCACTTTAGGCAGCCATGGGCCAAAACACACACCCTTGAGCAATAGTGCAAGTTTGTGTGAGTTCTGTAAGAAATTGTGTTTGTACTTGAAGGGTACCCTTTCAGTCCAAAAACTATCCTTTAAAACTTTCCCTGCTTTGCATTTGTCCTGTACAATGCAGCACGGATGCAAAGCAGGAACAACAAGTAGAAATTAAAAAATTTCTCCTTGTAATGCCTTTCCCAATTAGGCGTAAGATTTTTATGCAAATTCCTGTCTACAAATGTTTGTAGATAGAGAATTGCTTAAAAACTCATGGGTGGTTGCATAGGAACAGCACATAGTGCAACTTCGTGTTACTTTGGGAAAACAATCTAGTGCAACTTCAGATGTGCGTTGATAGTAAATCCCAGCACCTATCTTTGTGTCAGGTTTGTATTACAAAAGTAAGGTAACCCCTGCACAATGCCTTAGTAGATCTGGGTCCAAATATAAATGTCATGGGTAGGCCTGGGTGGAGTTCACGGAGTTCTGCGTAGTGACAAAAAAACGCTGCTGCACTCTGCAGAGTTCCACAAGCAGCGGAGTGAGGTAAGTTGCACTGCTCCTGCCTATTTTTAGCACCAGTCATTTGTCCCGCATTGTATAATCAGCACAAATGGCCCCCTGCACAGTGCAAGAGGGAGCAGCTTCTTTCTGCCGCTTGAGTAAATGTTCTACTCGAGCAGCAGCTTCCTCAAAGCGAGCTACAATTTTCTCAGCGTGAGCGGTAGCAACCCACTGTGATCACCCGCGTTGAGAAATCTCTTCTCAAGGTGGTATAGCATTGGATTTTCGTCACGCGTGCTTGCCAAATTAATGTTGGCAAACCGTGAGAGAGGAAAAACTATGTTATGCTCCACTCTCTGGAGTTTTGGGGAAATCCGTGCACTATGCGGAGCGCAGAGTGGGAAAAACTCTGCAAACTCCACGAGCAGAGCAGGGTTTCCCGGCCAGGCCTAGTCATGGCGAATAGCAGAACAGAGGCAGTGAGGCACATGGCTGACTCCGGGTAACCCTGGAGGCCCATATTTATGAAGCCTTTGCGTTGTCATTGTGTCATGCAAGGTGATGCAAGGACAGTGCAAAGGCTTCAGTAATATGTACAAAGCCATGCAAGACCTAATTTGCGTGTTCTTGTGAAGAAATGTAGGCAGCAGCTTGTGCTGCATTATGTTACATTTCACCTTGAGAAGTGTTCCATGGGCGAAGCACGGGTATTCCCATGCACCCACCCATGGATTTTGGTACATTTTTAGATTTACAAAGACTTGTAAATCTGGGAATGCACCAAAATGCTACGATTTCCCAAATGAGACGTAACAAGGTGAAATATCTTTATTTCCCCTTGTTATTTTCTCTTTCCATGGGTGCTGCATCCTGCAGCACTTGTGGAAAGAGAAGTATGTTTCTATGGATAGTTTTTGTGCAGGAAGGTGTCCCTTCTGGCACAAAAACAATCATGCCTGTAATGAAAACACCCTTACACTATGGTGCAAGGTTGCCTGTGTTGGTGCCAGGCTGCATACAGTACACCAGTGGAAGGAGAGAGTAGAAATGCTCCATATCTTTGTAAATATTGAGATTTTCTGCTCTCTTCCTTTCTCGCAGTGTGGTGCAGCAAATTTGCTGCTCCCATGTTTTGCCTAAAAGTTTTGTAAATGCACCCCACAGTTTAGGTTTTCTTCTCTCCTTTACTGGAGGGAGAAGTCCTGAAAGGGCACATGCAAAGTTCAGTAGCTGCAGTTGGCAGCCCTGAAATTAAATTGTACCTGTACAACCCCAGTGATTAGAACACTGTGTCCCTTCTGGAGAACCTCACCAACATCAGACTCAAGCAGCTAGTCACCTCTCTGACCCAAGCAGCAGGACACATACTCGACCCCGTCTTCTCTGCCAGTGAAAACATCACCTACAGTCACACCACCGAACTCCTCTGGACCGACCACCACTGCATGCACTTCGCCTTCACCACAGCCAACGTACGCCACCGCCCTCACTGCCCCCCTTTGTAGCTGGGACAATACCACCGAAGAACATCTCATTGCCTTTCTCAGCACTACCACACCACCGACATCAACAGACGCCAACACCTCAGCACGCAACCTCCACCAATGGACCTCCAACTGCACCTACACTCTGGCACCCCTCAAGGAAGCTCCCAGCAAATAACACTCCAACCACTACACCCAAGCACGCCACACCCCAACAGATCCTGCTCAACTGGACCCCACTCACCATAGATGACATGCTCATCCACTTCGGAGCCCCCTTGGTCCCTTTCCCATACCACATCTTCTCTAGAGCTGCCACCTCAATCGTGTCCAAGCTACACCGCACCATTAACTGCTCCATCAAAACTGCCACCTTCCCCAATGACTGGAAACATGCCAAGATCAACTCCCTGCTAAAGAAGCCATCCGCCGACCTGACAAACCTCAAGAGCAATTCAACATGAACGGGGGCGTCATTTACGCCCCCACCAATCGCACAGCTAAAGCGCCAATCTGGCAAAATTTAGTTTCAAGTTCATCTCAGTACTCCAAGTTATCCAATTTTTAAACATCTCTTATGAATTAACTTTCTTTGCTGTTAAATCATCCACTCACGAAATGGTATGCCAATTTTCAGGTTTCTAATATTCAAGCTGTGCCCTCCGGGCCTCTTTTTCAAGAATACGAATGACGCAATTTCATCGAAGACAGTGTTTAATTAAAAGCCCAATGCATTTCGGGCATCTGGTGCCCTTCCTCAGGGGTCACTACAAATGACAGACATAAAAAAGAATTTTTTTTAAAAAACCATTGCTATTTACGTCATGATTTGTTGTCTTACATTATAAATACTTACAAGAACATCTTTTTATCAAAGTGTAACGTTACCATGCAATTTACATATATACTCCCACTTCTCCCCCTCCAACCAACAATACTCATGATAACCAACCGTTAATCCATCAACTCAATCCCTACCCTAAGTATCTCCTCATCTTCCTTCTCATGCGTTAAAACAATCACCCCTCCATGCTTACTATCGCATATCAAACCTATCGCATAGTCTTATCCCTTTCTCGAGTTATTCAAGTCGATTTCCGTGCGCTCTCACTTGCTTTCATTCCCTGCTGCATTTCTAAATTGCTCGCTTCTTTTCATACTATGGGCCTTGCTAACAACGTCCCACTCCTCACCTCTACCCTTTTCAGGTCGCATGTGTGCATTTAAACCTCTCGTTTTCTTCTATAGCCTTCACCTTAAATTGACAACCAAATGCGTTTTAAATGCCAGCATCTACAAACTTTCTTCATACCTGTCTCTCACGTTTGCAAGCTTCAGAACTCATCTCCCATTTAAAAAATGATTGTTTCCTCGCTTTCTCCCACCCCTATATCCGTTATATCCTCCCTCCCTACATCCTCCCGATTGGTTAATTATTCAAAAACATTCCCGCTCTTTTGAGCTAGTATGCAAATTGCTAACTCGTTCTCCGTACTACATTTCCCATCGTGCGTTTTGTTTGTGAAATATGTTCGAACATCCAAATCACTTTACTGTTGTAAGCAGTTATTATCAATGAACGGCAATTTGTCATTAAATAACAATGAAGGTTGAAGTCCATTTCACTTTCATCTCAACACTGGCTTGTGTGACGAACCACGATCTCTCATCGTAAGTGTGGATCCTGCTACGTTGTAGCCGTTTTCGTCTTTCTCCTTTGATTTTTAAACTGCGGGTGCTATCTATTTGGATAGCACCCGCAGTAGCACACAACCGATCTGCACGCACTCTGAAATTACAAATGAATACATTTGGATGAAGCATTAAAGAAACAGGTGTGCATCCTACCCTCAATGAAACCTCAAGAGCAGACACAACTCCCTGCTCCCCTTCCCTGCCAAGGCCATTTAGAAGGTCAGCAATGCCCAGCTTGCTGAATTCATTGAAGAAAATCACATCTGGGACAACTCCTAAACCAGATTCCAAAGCAACCACAGCACCGAGACAGCACTCCTGGCCGCCACGGACGATATCCGCTCCCTCCTTGACTGGGGCAATACCGCAGCCCTCATACTTCTGGACCTTTCGGCCACCTTCGATGCCATCTCCCACTGCACCTTAATCACGAGACTCTACGACGCCGGCATCCTCAACAAGGCCCTGGACTAGATCCACTCCTTCAACCCCAATCATACACAGTGAGTCAGACTAACTCTGTTCCTCTCACAACCCACAGAGATCAGTTGCGGAGTGCCCCAGGGCTCCTCCCTGAGTCCCACCCTCTTCAACATCTTCATGGCCCACCTCGCCATCATTATCAGGAGCCACAGACTCAACATGGTCTTCTACACCGATGACACCAAGCTGATCCTCTACCTCACCAAGGAACCCACAGTCGCCATAACCAATTTCCACTGTGGGATGAAGGTAGTTGCCACCTTATGAAAGACAGTTGCCTCAAGCTCAACTCAGACAAGACCGAAGTACTCATCTTCAGATATACTCCATCAGCTTGGGGCGTCTCCTGGTGGCCTGCCGCTTTGGGACCCCCCAACCACATGGACCACGCACAAAACCTCAGCATCATACTGGACTCCTCGCTCACAATGAACCACCAGATCAATGCAATATCCTCATCATGCGACTAGAATGAAGCCTACAGACTCACTCATGTTCCAGTGCTGTGTGCTTAACCCACTATTGGCTACATCAGAATAGTGTGAAGTGCTGTGCTGAAGTGGTGTATCTGTGCTGGGTGTATAGTTTCTTGGGAGGATGTCATACAGGGACAATGCAGTCCTGAGTAATGCGTTCATTGGGGTATGCAAGTGCTGGAGGTGCATGTGCCTTAAAGTGGTATGGTACCTTAAGGATGTATTGCTGTTTTTGTGTTTATGATAAGAGCTTGTGCTTGGTATATGTGTACCTATGAGTTGCACAATACATAAAGTCTGCTGTGCGTTGAGGATAAGTGCATGTGCTGGGTATATGTGTAACTGGAGAGTGATAGAATACATGAAGAGTGCAGTGCGTGCAGTATGCATGTATGTGCTGGGTATATGTGTTCCTGTGAGTGGTACAGTACGGTGCTGTGAAGTGTCCGCATGCAAAATACAAGTGGTGGTTGTAGTTGTGCCTCTGAATGGTGCAGTATATGGAGGACAAAGAACTGTGCAGAGTGTGTATGCTGTATACATACACTGGGTGCATGGGTGCCTATGGAGCGTACAGTACTTGGAGGGCCCTGGGTTCCATTTTGAGGGACCCAGGACTGCACGATGAAACTTGGAGTGGAGTTAGACAGATCCCCCAGACAGCTTTGTTCATTGCATCACACAATGGGGAGGAGAGGCCCAGGCCTCCCCTCTACACTTCAAAGACCCTAAATCACTTTTGGTGTCTGGAAATGGGCAATAAGAAGGGGAGGTTGAGGCCCCAAAACTAGTCTTCTCCCAAGCAGCCAGATGGCTGTGTTAGGAGGGGAAGCTCTGCAAGACTTCTGCCTGTGACCACAGCTGGGGGCCAAGACCTGCTAGTCTCACTGCTGTGTGAGGGGACATCACCCAGGGACCATCTGCCCTGGTGTCTGGAGCATTAGTGCCTGCCTGCTTGCCATGGCCAGTGTGCCCTGTGACGAAGAGGAGAGCATTGGATAGAGATCGATGTTCAGTGAGGAGCCCTGTCGTGTGGACTCCCTGTGCAAAGTGAGAAGAGATGGCTGCTCCACTGACCGGGTTGCTACCCATGTGCAGGGCTGAGTCGGTGACCCCTGTGTGCCAGGAGAGGGCCGCCCTGAAGATAGCCATGGTAAACATGCTGTGCGGAAAGGGTGAAGCATTGTGCGGCAGTGGTGCAGCAGCCCTGTATGCCATGAGGGGCTGTCATGAATAACTTTGCTGTGTTGATCGGGCCAGAGCATATGAACAGGAAGCAGTGGTGACCCATACGTCAACAGAAGCAACATGGATTGCAACTAGTTCAACCCCATTGGATGAGTGAGGATGCCGTGGGAGTACTGTCACACAAGTGGGACCAAAATCAGGATTGTCATTGCCTTCCCTCCCATCAGGAGAATGTGAACACTTAACCCTGCAGGAGAAAGCAGCAGGAAACCTTTGATCACTGTGAAAGCCCGTTCACAAGGGAGAGTGCCTGTGCCCGCTGAATGCAGCCACGGAGTCTGCATGGAGTACTTACCTGACTGGGACTGGCTCGCTTGATTTCCTCTGGAGTCGAAGGGTACTCGTATCTATTTTATTGGGGATATTTATATATGTAGTTCTCTTTAATAGGATAGTTGAACACATTTCATAGCACAAGAGATGCATATTTTAGGTGTTGAATACAAAAGAACAGCTGTTTACCAAATATCATTGAATGAGATGACTAAAGGTAGAAGATGCACACATTTACACATAGAAGGTACAGAAAGACTAATGAAAGTAAGGTCTGGACTCAGGTGAAGTATGTAAGGAGAGGTGTCTCAAAAGGTTGCAAAATGCTAAAGGCCTAATTTCTGGCATGGCAGAATGAGAGGACTATTGTAAAGCAGCAGTCTTCCTACGCTGCTAAATTTTAGCTTCTACCCCTCCATTTAAAGGTGAAGATATGGATAGGTTAAAGTTGGCAAAACCTCAGCAGGATGTGCTAGCAGTAACTCTGGGTCCAGTGGTCCATTCACCAGGTCATAGTTGTGGTTGCCCCACCCTATTTTTTGGCCAGTGACCATCACTGATTATCTCTGCTTGGTTCCCCATGCTTTGCATGGCAGGCACTGGCAGGGAAAATGCAGAATTGCCCCGACTTCATACATATGGAGACCATTTGGTTTCTGTTCAGAGAAAACAAATGTCCGCTTTGGGGGTCTGATTTCTCTACACAAAAAGTTTTCTGAGTATACACTTCAAATATTGTACCTGCATGCCAAGCCTGCAGTGCTAAGAGGATAGAAATGGAGGCAATGGCTGCCTTTACAAGCCAGCAATCCCCACCTAGCATGGGTGGATCTTTAAATAGGGCCGAGAGTCCTCTGCCTGGGTTTAAATAACCCCCCTCCGTTTATGTGTCCCGATGAATGCCATATGACTCCTTTATGTAACTTTGTTTGAGCAAATGTACTCACATGCCTTATTCCTGGGTGTGATCTGGTGTTTCAATATAGGTGCAGGATCAGGATACAAACTTTTCAGTATGACATGCAGTGCTGTTCATTGTTTCAAACTGCTCATGTTTTTTTTTTACCTTGTCATGAACAGGGTGAGAGCATAAGAGCTAGTTATAATTGCATTTGCATGTGGTGCATATTCTTTCAGGTAACGTTATTCTCACTAGACCCCATTAAATTTTTTGTTCACATTTCTGTTGTAATGAACTGGTAGTTGAAAGGCAGAGTGAAATACACTGTGGGTCTTTTACAGAAGGTAGTAGACAGGAAGGGGAGTTTGAGAGCATAGGAATCAAGGGGCCGATTACGAAGCCCGTCAGATGAGCGTCCAATCGGATCGTTGAGGTAAAGGGAACGGCCGGCGGTAGTCAATGGTCCCGACCGCCAAATTAGGATCCAACCGCCATTGAGGCAATCGTAAACATGCCTCTTTGCATTGAGGCTTGTGCTGCGGCCCGGAACAGGCCCTCAGCACAAGCTCCAATGGAAAGAGCCATGTTTTCACCATCTCTGCACCCTGTGGCAGGCACCATGCGGTGCTGCCACATGATACAGGGATGTTTAGGGGGGAACCACGGATACCCCGCAGGGCCCATAACAGAGGGCCACGGGGACAGGGGCCCTGCTAGGGGCTCCAGTAAATCCTTTTTACCGGAAGTACTGAAGTGAAATGGCCGGTGGAAAGGTGGATCGTAATGCCCACGGTGGTGTCTGAGAAGGCACTGCCATCATTGTGAGGAATGCGATCCGACTGCCCGCCTGACGGGCTCCTTCAGTCTGTCGGAAGGTTTCGTTCAGTCCCTGGGGCACGTGATGTGGCGGTCTGACCGCAGATAGAGATGTCGGTGGGACTAACCCAGATTGTATGTCGTTGTCGGTCCCACCGACATCTTAATAGGCCCCCAAGTATCACTGGTGAGGGTTAGCAGTGAAGAAATAAATGGTACTGTGGTGAGACCTAGAGGAAGGGCTGGAAAGTGAATGGAGTGGCAAACATAGCTGTGGGCATGAGAGTTGGGTAGAGAAATAATTTTTTTGCCTTATAGATCGGCAATATATTTCTGTCTTTTTGTGTGGATACTGACGTTTATGAATGAGTGTATTCTGCACAAGGCATAATAAACATATTTACATCAGTGTTTAAGTGTTTCAGTTGTTTATACAGGTGTGTCTTTTTTATTTGCTAGAATGAAACGATCTCCTTTGGAAGTGGGATTGTCAAATAAATGTGGAATTCATCTCCTGACTTCACACTAAATTGTGGTTAATAATTAGTGTGTAATCTCCCCCTCTTTAACAGTTTGCTGAATTTGTTCTTCAACAGGGGTGCAACAAATCTTTTCATTTACATGTAATTAAACAGTTTTTCCTCATTGTACCCTTGCTCAATCAATCCCATACATAATATTCAATATCCAAAAACAAACACCCTGCATCTGGATCACATCTAGAACTTTTGAAACTGGTAAACTTGAATTTCCACTATAGACTACTACCTCCCTGGGAAGTCTGCGGTGCTCAAGGGGCTTTCTAAAACAATTTGAACTGACTGCACCTACAACATGCACCCTGCCTCTACTGAGGTTCTTGGTTCTTGCTCAGGTTTTGTCTGTATTGATTCTTAAATCTGGGTTGCCCTTAGGTAATCCTTTCACATCACATGTTGTAGTTCTTGAACCTAGTCTCATGCAGTTCCAATTTATGGGTTTGGTGTAACTCATGAAATTTACGGCGTTTTCTATGCCAGGCCCTCATGAAGTTTTATTTCACAAGTATTGGTTATTGCTCGTAACTAGCTAGTGTTTTCATGCAAGTCATACCTTGCTTAGCTTGGTCTTGTGATTGGTTTTGAGGTAATCTTTGGTGGCTTTTGCATGAAACTCAAAGGGGCATATTTATAGGCCCCTATCGCCACATGAACGTCACTTTTAGTGAGGTTCTTGGGGCAATATGGCCTCCCCTTATTTATAAGTCAGTGTTAAGCCACATTACGTGGCTTAACGCTGCCTTGTAAATAAGGATCCATTCACGCTATACTTAGCGTGAAAGGGGCGGGTAATGGGTGTTGCGGTGGGTGTTCCCCCGCAACACCCATTGATTTTGACGCTACCCTATATTTAGAAGGGTTGCATAAATATGGGACAGCGCCAAACTTAAGACCAGGAAAAACCTGGTCTTACCCTGGCACAACTAGGAAACATGTTTAATTTATCCTAATTTTTGCTGTTTCTATGTGTGCTGCATTGTGCAGAACACATAGAAACTGCAAAACGCCATGCATGATTGTTTATGCGCAGGAAGGTGTCCCTTTCTGCACATCAACAATTATTTTAAAAAAGATGACGATTTGCAACTTCTATGTGTGCTGCACAAAGCAGCATACATAGAAGTTTCAAAACGCCATTTCAGGTTGTTTATGAGCAGGAAGGGACACCTTCCTGCACATAAACAAACAATCATTCCCCTCAACGCAGGCACCCTTGCACTATGGTGCAAGGGTGCCTGCTTTGGCGCTAGGCAGCTAAATTAGTGCAAGTGCACGGGGAAATGCAGGGCTGCACTGTATTGTTGTAAATACGGTGCAGCACTGCATTTCACTACTTTGTAAACATGCCCCAATGTTTTCTATATTGAGTCACACTACCCTTGTTTCAAACCTGGTGTGATTACTCAGTCAGGAATATTTAGTCAGTCGACACTTAAAATATATGGGCTCGATTCACAGAACTAACTTAAGACAAAATCCTAAACTTACTATGATTTTGGCATTCACAGAAGGCACTTACTCATCAGTGAGTAAGTGCCTTCTGTGAATACCAAAATAAGTAATTATCTTCTGTGCATGGCAAAATGAGTAAATAGTAGTAAGTTTAGGATTTTGTATTGTATTGTATTTATTTCTTATTAAGCGCATCTGTCACCCAAAGGGTATCCTGGCGCTGAGACCCTATTAAACCATCGGAAGAGTGTTTACATTGCCCTTGGGAACAGATAGGTCTTAAGGTCCCTTTTAAAGGAGAGCAGATCTTGATTGCCCCTCAGCGCCAGAGGAAGGGAGTTCCATAGTGAGGCGGCCGTATAGCTGAAAGCGCGGCCACCTATCCTTGCTCTAGTGATCCTTGGAATCCGCACCAGAAACGCCGATGAGGATCTCAGAGGTCGGGCAGCTTGGTACCATGAAAACAGGCCCTGGAGTGGAATTGGTCCGAGTCCATGCAACGCCCTAAATACAAGACACAACGCCTTGAACGCGATCCTCTGTTGTTTCGGCAACCAATGTAGATCAGCTAAAGCTGTGGAAGAAGAAGCAGAGCATGGGCGCGATAAAGCCAGTTTCGCAGCCATGTTCTGGATCCTCTGCAACTTAAGGATCAGTTTTTTAGGAGCTCCTAGAAGCAGTGCGTTGCAGTAGTCTAATCTACTGAGTATAATACTACGCACCACCTCTGCTCTGACACCTGGGGGGAGTATTGGCAAAATTTTGCGCAGGGCACGAAGCAGGCCCATACAGGTCGCTGCGGTCTTGTTTACTGAACCATCCAGCTGTAGGTCAGGTTCAAATACCACTCCTAAATTACAAGCCGATTTAGCTCCTGCCACAGAACCCGGAATAGAAGGTGGCCAGAAATCATCAGGCAGCGCACGAGGGAGGCGATCAGGAGAGCAATGGAGAACCTCCGTTTTAGACCCGTTGAACTGGAGTGAGTTAGTTCGCAGCCATTCGGCTGTGGCCGACATACAGCGATGAAAAGTATCTTTCGAAACCGACTCACTACCCTCAAATGAAAAAATCAGTTGAGTATCATCGGCATAATTGATGACTGATATGCCGAATGATTTAATCAGTTCTATAAGGGGTCGAAGATATAAATTAAACAGGATCGGACTAATCGCCGACCCTTGAGGGACACCCTGGTTCACCTGTCGAGTGGCTGATCGAAATGGTGGTAAAGCCACAGCTTGCTGTCTGTCACTGAGATAAGACGTTAACCAACTTAGGCCTAAATTGGTTACTCCCACACTTTGGAGACGCTCCAGGAGAACCGCATGGTCAACCGTGTCGAACGCGGCCGACATGTCCAGCAGCACCAGAAAAACTGATCCGCCCCTGTCGACACGCGTTCGTAGATCATCCAACACGGTGACCAATGCGGTCTCAGTACCATGGGCCGGTCTGAAGCCATACTGAGCTGTATCCAGGCAAGAGTTTAATTCCAGATAGTTGGACAAGGCTCTTGTGACCCATCTCTCAAGGACCTTTATTACAAAAGGTAGGAGCGAGATGGGCCTATAGTTGGCTGGGCATGATGGATCTAAAGAAGCCTTCTTTAATAGTGGAGTTACTATTGCCACTTTCCAGCTAACTGGAACTGTCGCCGTCATCAGTGACTGACAGCAGATGGAGTAGAGTGGAGGGAACAGCTCCTCCTGAAATGCCTTCCAGATCTTATGAGGCATTGGATCCAATGGTGAGCCCGAAGACACTCCGTTGGCCAATGCACCGAATTCCTCCGATGAAGGAATGGGAAAACAAGGCAGACAAAAAGTATCTACCCTGTTGTTATCCCGGAGCGGCCCCGAGTGGCAGAGGGATTCCGGTGAAGGAGGTAGCGGTGACACCAACTGTCTGGGCACTGAGAGTCCATTCAGGATAGTCCTAATTTTCTCCTCAAATGCAACGGCCAGAGAGTCACACAAATCTTGAGAGGTCGGGATAGCTGGAGCTGTACAAGATGGATTAGATAAGTTGTTAACCAGCTTGAATAGGGTTTGCGATTTATTTGTGGCCTTATCCAAGGTATCTTCTAAGAACTTTGCCTTAGCGCTTCTTAGTTGAGTCTTATATACCTGTAGAGCCACTCTATACGCTGCCCTATGCGACTCCTTGTATCCTCTCCTTTGCAGCGGATCTTATGCTGTCTGAGATCGTCATTAAACCAGGCGTTAGTCACTCTGGATCTCTCCCTCACCCTCTGCAGAGGGACCAATTTGTCTAGGGATGTCGAAATTTGCTGACAAAGTGCAGTATAGCTCTTATCTACACTATCCTCCACCTGGAAACCCCTAGGCAGTAGAGTAGGACGAGCTGGCTCTCTAAGAAGGCGAGCCCATTGACGATTACATTTAAAGCCACTTATGTTGGTTGATTTTAACGGCCCAGATAAAACAATGGACATATTAATCAAAGAATGATCTGTCCAGTCCTGCTCCAGGATCTCTTTCACTACAACCACCTCCTTTTCAGCGAAGATCAGATCTAGCACGTGTCCCTTAACATGCGTGGCTGATGAAACCAACTGTGTGAGTTGAATGTTACCACACGATTGGCAGAGCTCTCTATAGGCCAGATCTTGAGGGCCGGAAGGCCAAAGGTTAAAGTCTCCCAATATTAGAATTTTAGCGTGGGAATTTGAAAGATCATAAATTAAATCAACCAATGACTGAAGAGAGGTTGTGGTCGAGGAGGGAGGTCTATAACATAACAACCCTGTAATCAAGGAGCCACTCTGGGACATGATAGAGAAGCCCATGAGCTCAAACCCTACTACTTCCCTTACTGCTAATTCCACCAGGGAGATCGAATCTTTAAAAATGTAGCCTACTCCACCTCCCCTGCCAGAGGCTCGAGGTGCGTGTCTAATAAGATAGCCCGGTGGGCAAGCCCAACCGAGTTCCAGCCCACAGTCCGCCGTGGTCCATGTTTCCGTTACAAATAGTATATCCAGATGTAAGGATTCCAGTAACAGGGCTATCTCGGCATGATGTTTCACGAGAGAGTGAACGTTCAGTAGGCCGCAGGAAAGATTTTTGCACGATGAAGGGCATGATCGATGTTGAGCAGCGTCCACCGTACGGTATGGTGAGTTGTTACCATCCTCATAGTTATCGACCAGGTAAGTGGCCAGAGGCGCCCCTGACGCGCCCGGGACGCGAACGGGCGCAAACGGGCTTACCTCTGGCGCACCTCCGGCGCAACTACGGCGCGACCGCTGCGCGCATCCGCTGCGCGCCTGGTTTCCCATACCTATTAATAGTATTACGCCGCGCGGACTTCCGGCTGCTAGAGCCTCTAGCCCCAACCAAAATGGCGCTACGAATGTCCGAAGCTTCAGCCCTACCCAAGATGGCGGACGAAGCACCCCGACCCCACTGACTAGATCCCGCAAAGTGCGGGTGAGGGTACGATTTATGGTGCAGGTAAGCCTGATCTAAAGCCCCCACTTACTGTCCCCACAGATGGCAGGTGAAATGGTAAATACCGCAAAAGCAGCAGCAGCGCGATACAATACAGCGCAGTTTAAAAAATATACACAGCGTATGCCAATCTTAAAATGCTATCCGGCAGATACGCGATGGTAGAAGTCTTGTCTTAAGTTAGTTCTGTGAATCGGGCCCACTGTTAGCAAATCTTTTCACCAGTTTGTTTATCTCCAAGATTATTTGAAACATGCCACACCTATTCCTTTCAGGTCAATCGAGCGGTTTATCTACCATGGTGTTTCGCAAGTTTAACATCTGCTCATGGATACACTTTGGCAAAAAACATACGGAGCTGTTCAAAACACATTGCATCTGTTAAGAAAGCTTTAATACACCCCTGCATCGCAATAAATTGACAAAGTATCATTTTCATTCTTCTTTGCCAGCATCAAACTTTTCTCTCTTAGCACAAAAATACAGGAACAATGATGCACTTATTTTCACAAACCCCAAATTACTGCCATTCCAGAAACATACTGTGCTTCCTCAGAAATAAAATTCCAATCTTAGCTTTCTTTACAAATGTAAAATACTCGAAATTAATTAGCTTAACTTAGGTTTCAGCTCCTACATGAATTAACATTTTGACAATCAGCAAGTCAAAACCGAAGATTATGTGCTTTTGAAATTGCAGTCAATTGTACCCGAGCCTGCTTTACAGAAACAATTTCACACAATGCAATGTGCACATTATTCTTCTAATCTCCGGCGTGAAATCAAAGCTGGTCAAAGGGTTTCTGCTTCTCTATAATTAGTAAAATGTTTGTCTGTGTGCTTGACTGTACAAGCCATGGTTGCATTACACAACATTTCACACATACATTTAAGTAGGAGTTCTGCCCCAGAACAGTACTTGCTCAGTATAGTAGATAGTAGATTACATGTACTGTGCAAGTGGCCTAGGCAAAGTGCCACTTCAATAGAATGTGCCTAAGTGTAATGAGCGTTAGTGGAGGGGGCTCCTATGTAAAGGTGTAGCCTAAGTACAGTTCCATTTTAGTGGCCCATGCTATACGTTCAGACTAATATGAAATCTCTTTGCGGTTGAACTTACATGGATCTTGTTGGATCTGGCCCTTTTTGCAGGGTTATCCCCAAACGTTTTGCCTTCTTCCTCCTCTTTTTTGACCATCTTTTTTGTTGGCTTTAGGACTCTTGGCACTTTACCACTGCTATCCAGTGCTAAGGTGCATATGCTCTATCTCTGAAAGTAATGGCATTTGGTTTCTCCATGATTGGCCTATTTGATTTACTAGTAAGTCCCTAGTACAGTGCACCAGGTGTGTCCAGTGTCTGTAAGTCAAATGCTACTAGTGGGCCTGCAGCACTGATTGTACCAGCCACATGAGTAACCCTGCAAACATGATCCAGACGGCCTCTGCAGTGTCAGTGTGCACACCTTAAACTGCAATGTCGACCTGACAAGTACACTCACTTGCCAGGCCCAAACCTTCCCTTTTAATACATGTAAGACACCCCTAAGGTAGGTCAAAAGTAGCCCTATGGGCAGGGTACAGTGTATTTAAAAGGTAGGACATGCACTGTTGTGTTTTACATGTCCTGGTAGTGAAACACTGCTAACTACAGCAAAGCCTATCTCTCCCACAGGTTATCATTGGAGCTGCCTTGTAACATCTTACAAGTGTATCTGTCAATTGGGAGCCGATAAAAAATTGGAGTTTGGTGTCTCTGGACTCACAATTTAAAAACACATCTTTTAGTGAAGTTGTTTTTTAAATTGCAAGTCTGAAAATGCCACTTTTAGAAAGGTGGCATTGTCCTATTTTACCACTCTGTGTCTCTGCCTGTCTCTGAATACATGCCTAGGGGACAGTTGGGCTGTTTGTGCATTTACTCTAGACAATTACACAGAGGGAGTTTAGGTTTGCCCTGCATATCCTGATGGCACATCACCCGGCTGATGGGTCTTCCTGAGCTTGAGTAGTCGGAGGAATTGACACTGATGCCTGAATAGGGCTGTACCTGTCCTCACACAAATACGTCTCTACACCTGTAGTGTGTCTGGAGCCAGGGCAGAGAAAGGTAGGGTCATGTGACTGGAAAACCTTTTTTGAAGTTTGCCTATTTCAAAGGCAGAAAAGGGTATAAGCACTAGACCTGTGACTCTATATACTCAGAACACGTCTGGATTGAGGACATTCTGCAAGGAAGAAGAACTGGATAGCTGTCAGGAGAGACTGCCCCTTTGGTGTTTGCTTTGCTGCTTCTGTCCTAAGAGTGAAAGGACTGGACTTTGCTTTCTATGTCCTGCTTTCAAGGTTCTCCAAGGGCTTGAGCTGAGCTTGTCTCCTGTTAAGAAGTCTCAGGTCCATCAACTACTTCACCTGCAACCCCTGGTCCCCTCTGTTGAGGAGTTATACTTGCAAAGGGGTGCCAATTCCAGTTCCTGGGCCCTTAGAAGTGAGTTTAGGGTACTACTAAGCAGAAATCAAGGCATCAATGCCGATCGACTTCGGAATCAGCGCCCATCTGCAACTCTGATGCTGAGCCGCTGCCTGCACGGGAGCTGTGGTCTCACTCAACGCACCCACCCGCGACTTGCACCGGAGACTCTCCAAAGATCCGCCACTACACGTATCTCGAGCACCGCACCGCCAAAGTCTGTGGCACACTTCTCCATCTCCAATGCTTGTGGCCTGGTCTTACATTGATGCCCTGGAAACCAAAGCCTCGTGGCTTGACTCTCAACACCTCATTGACGCCGCTCCACAGTAAGGAACCGAAGTACCACACTGGCAACCGCAGCATCCCCTCTCCTGCAGCAGTAAGGAACCTATGCATCACCTTCCCTGCCTGGCAGTAAGGAACCTATGCATCACCTCCCCTGCAACTGTAAGGAGCCGACGTCTCAACAGCCTCCGAAACACCTCACCTCCTCTGTGTTTTGCAACAGCTCCATTTTTCACAACGCAGTCAAGGTACTGTACTGGATTCTGTATGACTCTGTAACCGGCCCTCACTCCATCAAGGTCGAACTGACTTTGTGGAATTATTGATGCTGACCACAGTCATATAGCCCCGGTTAGTGCTATTTTTGACTTCTGAGAGCTATACTTGATTTAATCTTTAGAAGGTGATATCTTGATTTGTGTATGTTGGATTTTTGTTGTTTTGTTCAGATAAATATTGGCTATTTTTCTTAGGTGTGTAACTTACTTACGCTGAATAGGGTGGTAGGTTCTGCCTGGCTTAGGTACTTACCCATGCCAACCAGAAACCACATTTCTAACAGATTTCAACCGGTTCTGCACAAATCCGTTTAAAATACTTCCTTAAATACATATCAATCCTGAAGCAGAAATGCTGGGTACAGTAGATTATTTGTACCAAAAAAGTACAAAGTTACTGGTAGCCAAAGTGACACATCAAATTAATGTAACAAATTACATTTTTGAGATTTCTTTTTCAGTTGCATAACAAAATAGCCTTAAAGATAAGGTACAATAGCCAATTTGCATATCTATTTACGTGTCCAAAAATGTTAATAAAACTTTGCAGAAGTCCATCTGTCCCATTTTAAAAGTAATCAGCTGGATCACAATCACAGTGGGAAAGGGTGCACATGTGGTGTTTAACAACATTACTTCACAAGCTACTTTGAACATTGTGATGCTTGTCATATGGCTCACATGGATCTGCTTGGTAAATACTGAAGGCAAACCTATGCCATAGTACCAGAAATTTACATAGCCTTCCTGTTACTTCATTCTGGCACCACTTTGTACAAGAGATCTAGGGAACACATTCAGAAAAGGGTGTGCAAAACCTACTCAGTGGGTTGGCCGAATGTTATGATGGGGTGTGCTGGAGGGGCCAGATCAGTGAGGCCAGGCCAATTAAGTGTAGACACGTAGAAGCGGATGCGTGGTTAATGTTTCACTCATATGGTTTTAGACTTTTAATTTCATTTTCAGATGTTGATTTAGATAATAATGTAGTTCCAACCCTCACAAACCACACAGGATTGGTATTTGCCTGTTGAAGGATTTATTTGCCTTTTATTATGGAATTTCAAACCAATTCCTTGGTGTCATCAACAGTGTGGCACAGTTCTTGCCATCTTCAGATCCACCAGTTTCGCAATTGAAAAGAAGATAGGTTTCTGTTTAAAGGTTATAAATATCTTTTCTAAGGTGTCCTTGTTGATTTGTAGCTCCTCTGTTTTTTCACAATTTAATCCTCTTGTGTTTTAGGTGTCTAATTTTTCTTTTAAAACTTGGCTTCTGTTGCAGCGGACAGGGAGCCCTTCTCTCTCTTCTTTATCTCAAGTATAGTTTATCTATTTTATTTGGCTAACTGGCATTCTGCACTGAGGGGTTGGATATGGGAGATTTAGCATCCAGTATATCCAATGAGGATCAGGAATTGGATATCGGACTCAGAAATTTGTAATTACATTCATGTATATGACTTTCAATACCAGACTATATTAACAAAGAATTATAACTGCTAGCCTGAATCTTTTAAAGACATTTAGCCAGACTAAATTCAAACATACCAATAGTTCAGTTTAACCAATACAAAACAACAGAATTAATACCTGATAATTAGACATCTCCCTATATTTCTCTGTCCCTGTCATGAATCAATATATTGGAATGTGCAATCAACTTTAGGAGACAAATCATGACCAAACCAGAGTCTTTAATTTAGTTATAGGTAACATTTATTAAAGATAATCAAAGGTAGTAAATCATTAATGAATATTTAAGATTTAAATAGTGCTAGTCAATTTAGTTAGTTTAGGGTTGCCATAGGGTGGCAAGAGCTCTAGGAAGTTCCTCAAGGATATGAGCCATAACAGCTCATAGCAAGTGTTCCATCAAGAAGGAGCCCGCAAATAGGACACACAGGGCCATATTCACAAGGACTTATCTCTGATATATCTCCACCTTAACGCAACAAAAGTGGAGATAGATTTAACACCCCATTCACAAGCAAGTGCAAACTGCAGACATCACCAGTATTCCCGCGATAACTGACCCAAAATCTAACACCACCAACTAACTCTAATGAGATGCAGAGTAGGCGTTCCCATGCAAAAACACACGAAAAAAACAACAACACAACTTTCACAACGAACTGACAGAACTGCGAAGCGAACCAAAAACAGGCGATAAGCCTCGCTGGCCGCAGGTATTTAACACCTTCCTCAAGCAGCTGTAAAGACGGACGCCTACCTGCAGTAGGCAATGGAGCCCCGCACACAGCCATACACGAAGAACAAACGAGGCCATGGAGCTACTCATCATGCAGCTCGGAGCCCCAACAGGGCCACAACACCCACCGCCACCACCCCCAGGACCACCACCCCCCCTCCACCCACCGGACCACCACAGAGGCAGCGTAGAATAAGTCAGCGGACCTACCAAAAACGCGCCACCCTCACAGACCTAACGCCCACTGAAGTCATTGCCCACTACAGGCTCAAAAGTACAACCATACTCCGCATCATGACACACATCAACCACAGGCTGACGGTCCCAACACAGCGGAGAACCAACATCCCACCTCAGACAAAGCTGCTGGCTGTGCTGCACATGTTGGCCTCTGGGACATTCCAACCAACAACTGCCAGAGTCTCACAGCTAGCCCTATCAAAGTTCATCACACCTGTCCTGGATGCCATCCTCAGCTTCATACCTCAGTACCTTCACTTCCCCAACACTGCGCAGGAACAGCTGGAGACAAAGCAAGGCTTCTACACCATAGTGTCACGAACTCGTTGGTGGTCATGGTGTCATTATCATGTGTAATGTGTAAAGTGGACAAATGTTTATTTGATTTTTTTGCATATGATTGATTATGTCTTTTAATTGTGGCAATAGTTGTTTTGTAGTTTGTCTTGGTTGTGACTATGCTTGTTTGTTCCTTTTTCCTTTGCAGGTGCTGTTCAGGAAGGAGGTTTCAGGCCAGAGACTTCATTTCCCATGTTACCCTGGGAGGATGTACAGACGTTCCGACGTTAACAACCGGGGACACGCCCTTCCTACTGTGCTCACTATTCTGAAGCCGAGCTCACGAGAGGATCGGTGATTCTGTAGCGCTCTGGGAAGGTTGGTCTAAACAAGTCTTCTGGGTGAGTCTTTTGCTAATTTCAGCTAGCGATCTTCTACCAGCCATAGTAGAAGTGGATCGCTCGAGTTTCGTACCTTAGGAAGTTCTCTCGGTGATTTTGTTCGTGCGGCCACGCCCCTTTTTATTCCGCCTTGATTTTCGTGAACCACACAGTATTGCTGAAGCCGTTTTCGGCGTTTGGAGAGTGTTTAAGTATTCTGGGATAGTGTTAATTGTGGAAAGACCTTTGACAAATTGTTGAGAAAACGTTTGAACTGCATATTTTGTACTCGCTCGTTATTTGGCTGAAACGAAGTATTCTTTGAGACGATGTTTTGAATGGTAATGCAAGGAACGATTTCAGAGGGTGTTTATTCCTCAAAGAGATTACCATAACAGGTCAAGAATAACAAGGAACATTGTGAGTGCGAAATTGAGAAAACTGAATGAGTGATTTCTTTATTTCTTTATTTCTTTATTTATTTATTTGATTGTGTTCTTTTTTAGAAGCTGGTACGATAATTTGTTGGACAAAAATCATGTGTTTGATTTTCATAGCTGATCATTGACAATCATTGGTGCATTTGAAAAGTAACGCAGAAGTTCAGGTATAGGAATGTTGTTTCCTTTTAACTTTTGCTTTACAGGTCTCCCTCCCAGCAGTCCCCTTCCTAATTTCCTTACCCCCGCTTGATCACATCAATCCTCCAGTGTTTTACAATTGGAGTTGGTGGTATCGAGAGGTGGGCCTTTTGTTCGTCGTGTGCAGATCCTGAGGAAAACCGTTGGTCCTGACACATAGCCAGATTCCCGGTGGTGTTGGGGGCATTTGACTGCACACATGTTCCAATTGTTCCCCATGCAGATACTGCACACCACTACCGCAACAGAAAGCACACACATTCCATCAATGTGCAGGCAATAGTGGACCACCGGAGACTCTTCACCAATGTCGACAGTCCATCATCAACCAGCGCTTCCAGGATGGCACATATGGAACGGGACTGCTCGTTGGTAAGTACCAAATCAACACACCACACATCCCACAGCCACCAACGCACAAGGCACATCTGTGGGGATGCACACGTGACCAAACCACATTCGACATGTCCGACTACACGACCACCTACCAGACACGACTACACCACTCCATGGTCATCCTGGGCTACCCCTTGCACCCAATAGACATTTCATGGCACCACAGCCACACGACGGCTTGACGTGTGGAGAAGCAGAATGCAGCCATGACACATGTGAGGCACTGCTCTGCCCTCATGACCCTGCCCCATTTACCCGCAGGTCAGCGTCCCGTGGCGGTGGGCCTGTGTCGGCCGCTGTGTATCCGGGGCCACTGGCCCTGTGCGACTCGAGTCATCCCCCCTTGTGGTTCTGACATTGCATGTCTGAGTGCCTGATGACTGTTGGAGTTGTTGCCAGCACCAGCTACTCCCTGAGGGCTGGCTTACACTCACCCGGCCCACAGCCAGCACAGGCGTCACTGAATTGGTGGGCCTGCCATCATATTCTGTCGAACCAAGTATTGACTATTTTCTCCCTGCACTGTCACAGGTGATCAAGGATATGCACTCTACTCTTGGATGATGACACCCCTCCGGGTCCCGAACACACCTGCCCAAAGGCAGTACAATGCGGCCCACATACGCACCAGGGGCATTGTTGAACGCACATTTGGTGTATTGAAGTCACGTTTCAGGTGCCTAGACTGCACAGGTGGGAAGCTCCTGCACAGCCCGGACCTCGTGTGCAAGATGATCGTTGCGTGTTGTGTGTTGCACAACATCTGTGTTTGCACCAGGGCCCCATGGATCCCAGTTCCAGAGGTACCATACGATGATGATGGTGATGGGGCTGGTGGCCCACATCCCACTGCAGCTGTGTCAGGAATGGCCCGTAGGAACTAAATCATTGACACCTACTTCTCATGAGCACATCACATTGTGTCTGTCCTTGGCAATCATGGGACAGTAGTAGATGTCCAATTGCACTGCATGTGTGAATAAAACATATTTGCAGGTTACAGGTTGGAATTGTGCATTGTTATGTTACATATCCCTGGGGTTACAGATGTGATTTGCCTAGTTGTGCACATTTGCCGATCCAGTTGTGTCCTGTGTTCAGTTGTGGAGGGGTTGCTGTTTGTACCGGGATGTTGCCAATGTCGAGGTGCACTTCTGCTTATGTGCGTATGCTGCACAGTGTTTGTGTCGCTCCTGCGGCTCTGATTTTTCTGCCACTGGTCTCTTTCATGCGGTGTGCCTGTTGGTTCTGTCCTTCCACGGTGCTTGGATGTTGTGGTGTGCATGTTGTCCCTTGCAGTTGGCCATGGTGCATCCGTGGTACTCCGCTGTAGCTGTATTTTGTTCAGTGGCATTTTCCGTATGCTGTTCTTGTGCTTGTTCCCGCACTGCGTGTGAGTTTTCTGCCCTCGTGCTGCTTATCTCTGCTTTCCTCATCGCAGAAGGACTCATCCGTGTTGTGGTTTGTGTTTTTATCTCCATCGGGGTGGTTGCATCACGGACATTTTCCGCGGTGGCAGCGGACTATCACATGGTACTGCCGTGTTGTGAATTCCACTTTGACACAGGGTTATTTTCGCGCGATGGGCTGCGATATTGAAATTGGCATTACGCTACTCTTGCAGTAGTTATCACACGTTCTTGTGAATATGCCCCAAAGTGTATACCAGTCTTTTAGGAAAGCACTATGGGCATCATTAGGATGGCGGGCGGACTTTGTTCGCCCGCCATCCTGACGTAAAAAGAGACCGCCTGCCATAAGTGTGGCGGTCCCGTTGGGGAGATTAGGATGCGCCCGCCACACTGGCAGGCGTATCCTGCATTTTTGACATTGCGGCAGGCGGTGCTTCCATCACCATCCACCGCAATGCCAAAAATGCATGTTGTGCATTTGCATGCACAACGTGCCAGGCACTGCGCGGTGCCTGCCATGTTGTGCATGCAAATGCAGGGGGGTACCATAGGTTCCCCCCATGTGCACCCCCACCCCCCAGAATTCCTGGGGGCCCGCTCCATGCCCCCAATGGCAAGGACTGCATGCCTTTCCATGGCAGCGTTGGCAAATCCCTGCATGTATCGTAATATGGATGGCGGTGTCTAACAGACACCGCCACCATATTAAACCGTTTCCGCCCGGTCAACTCATCGACCGGGCGGAAAACCGGCGGACGGTCTTTCCGCCCCATAGTAATATGGCGGGGGAAATGGCATGCGGATGGCAGAGAATGTTGGGCGGATCGCCACCATCATGCAGGCGATGGCGATCCGCCCGACATTCTAATTGACCCCCTAGAGTCTGAAAAGATCCCAAAGTCTGTGTCTCATCGGGAAAGTAAATGAATTCACCCAAATCCACAAAATCATCATCTGCTTAAAATCTCTGCCAAAAATCTCTGCTGCTTCTCCTTCAGATCAATGTATGTTATATTCTTCTATTTCCGATGGTGACACCTCCTTGGTCACCTAATTTTGCCAGACCATTCAGTCCATTGGTCAGTTCATGTAGGATGATTGTCGTGAGACATAATGAAGACACATATTATAGAAAGAAGTGGCTCAAGGCACATACTGTGTCAGATCATTCGGCACAAGTGAACATCCAAGCAATGATCCTGTAGCAATAGGCACATTAGTGAGTTCAAGAGGACAGTTTCTCATAGCAAATGTTCACAAAGTATCAACGTTATTGCAGATGGTCCTTGTAAGGGAGTGAGAACTCTTCTTGTAAGATACAATTTCTCTTCACATGGTAAGTTTATGAAACTTTCTCACAAGTGTAAGGCAGCACATAATAGGGAATAAAGAAGGCCTACAATAAAGTCAAGTTAGAATGTGCAGAATATAAAGTATTAGAGGCTACATTTCATAAGAGAAAATCAATATTTCTAAATCGTTTTCATTTTAAAAGTACTCAGATTATTATTTGTTGGATTGCATGGATCACATGTAAGTATGACATATTACTGCTTTTTCAAAGTATCAACGGATATAATAATTTCAAATCATAAAATATTAATATTGTTTCAAATGATTTACATTAGTTCATATATAAAGATCATAACCTAGAGGTTCCAGAGCAATTACACTATAAATAACTATGCACCACCACTTTTTCTCTTTTCACTTTGGTGCACATTTTCACATAAGCAATGATGAAATTCAGAATGAGAGCCTTCTAGATCCTACAGAAAATTATCTAAATTGTGTTAGATTTCATAAATTCTTCACACATACTATTATTTCTGTAAGGATGATTAGGAATCTTCTAACTCATGATTACATCACATTAACGTTTTAATACACGTGAAATAGCAACTAAACTGAATGAAAACATGATCCTATATTATTTAATATATATGATTCCATCGATCCTACAATTTGTCTACATGCTTTTACGATGCAGTCACTAAGTTTTCTCAAGTATACTTTCATGACCCTTTACTTTGCAATTAGTGCACATTTATTTGTGTTATCTAAGATGTCTCATTATCGATGTACATGTGTATCAAAGGATCTGGCTGCTTATCAACTGCATCACTTCCTTAGAACTTTCCTTAACCCCTTCAGTGCCCATGACGAGATGGTCTCGTCATGGAGCGCGGTTGCGCTGTGCCCATGACGAGACTATCTCGTCATGAACCCCGCCCGCTAATGCAACGCCCGGCACAGGGCGGGGAAAGGGCGGGGCACTGAAGAGGTTAAGGTTTTATAGGATCTCATGCTAGGGTCTGTCCCATTTCATCACATACCTCACTTTCAGAGTTTTGCCCTTCCCTTTCTATGGGTTCTTCAGAACAATTGGGTAGAATTAGGCTATTAAGTCTCTGAGATTCACTACTGTTAGAAATGGCATCTCTATTTGGCAGTGATGTGTGCCCTGTCCAAATAGGAACCCTCACTTTAGTCAAGGTACGGGAGTCACACAGGTAATATAACACCTGCTCAGCCCCTTGGTAGCTTGGCACAGAGCAGTCAGGCTTATCCCAGAGGAAATGTGTAAGTATTTGTATACACACACACACACACCACACACACACACACACACACACACAGTAAAACAGTGAACACCCTACAAAAAGACTCCACACCAGTTTAGAGAAATAGCCAATGTGTATCTGAATACAACAAGACCAAAATGACAAAAATCTAACATACACAAATCAAGATATACATTTTTAAAGGTTGAACAACGTTCAGTTCTTCAGAATCAATGGTTGCACTTGATCAGGACAAAGTAACTTAGATGCGTCAAAAATCAAAGACAATGTGAGGTGCAGGGGAGGTAAGACGCTGAAAAGGTGATGTGTCCATTCCTTACTATCGCTGGGGAGAAGAGGCACAGTTTTTGGACACGCTGCTGCAGGTCCTTACTGTGATGCGGTGTAGATGAAGAAAAATGGCATCCAGGGACAAGACATCGATGGTGTGTCGAAAGGCAAGTCCTGCTGTTTCAATTCCACAGCGTTGATGCAGGTGCTACGTCTGAGTCGGGTGATGCCGCACAGACTTCGGTGATGTGGTGCTCGAGACTCATGCAGGGGCAGCTCTTCGGAGGCACTGCAATGACAAGCTGGGGCCTGCATTGTAAGCTGCGGCATTCAGTGGGAACCACGCTCCAGTGCAGGCAGCGGCGGTTCATTCAGTTTTGGTGGTGCTGTGCCGATTCCGAACGATGATTCAAGTTGATATGTGGATTTTCTCCTTGAAATCACCAGATTTCATTTCCAAGGGCCCAAGAACGGAATGTGGCACTGCTTGGAAAGTCAGGACTTTCAGCAGAAGATCCCAGGTACTGACAGGTGAAGTCTTTGATGTCTCTGAGACTTCTTAACAGGAGGCAAGCTCAACTCAAGCCCTTAGAGAACCTTGGAAGTAGGATACAGAAAGCAAAGGTCAGTCCTTTCACTCCCAGGACAGAAGCAGCAAGCAGAAGGCCAACACAACAAAACAAACAGCAGTCACTCCTGACAGCTTATCCAGCTCTACTTCCTGGCAGAATGTCCTCAGTTCAGAAGTGTTCTAAAGATATTGGGTCACAGGTCCAGTACTTATAACCATTTTAGGGGCATATTAACAAGGAACTATCGCAGAGTCAACGGCACTTTATCGCGGCCAAAGTTGCAATAAAGTTATCACCCCATTCACAAGCTGGTGTTAACAGCCCACAGCACCAGTTTACCCGCAATAGCAGCCGCAAAAAAACATCACCACAGAGGCCCCCGCTAACTATCGCTAATGAGATGCAGAGTGGGCGTTCCCGTGCCAAAAGCTATGACAACATCAAACCTCAACATTCTCAACGACCAGACAGAACTGCGATAAAAACACAAAACAGGCGATAAGGCACGTTGAAACCGGGAAATCTACACCTGCTCTGACCTGGTGTAAAGTCGGACGGCAGCCTGCACAACAAAAGGGAGCACAGACATGGGCCACATCCGAAGGGCAACAGATGCCATGGAGCCACCCATTATGCGGCCCGGACACCCAAGAGGGCCACAACACCCAACGACACCACCCCAGGACCACAACCCACACCCGGACCACCACAGACGCAGTGCAGACAAAGACAGCGGACCCCCAGGAAGCGTACCAGCCACACAGACCCAACCTCTGACAATGTTACTGTCCACCACAGACTGAAAGGGAAAACCATCCTGCGCATCCTGACCAACAATGCCCAACAGGCCGACGGCACCAACACAGCGAACAACCAATATCCCACCCCACACAAAGCTGCTGGCATTACTGCACCTGTTGGCCCCAGGTACCCCGCAACCAACACCCGCCACAGTCGGAGGAGTCACACAGCCAGCCACATCCAAGTCCCTCACACCTGACCTGGACAACATCATCAGCCTGTCACCCCAGACCCATACGTCCAACACAATGCGCAGGATCCGCTGGACACAAAGCAAGGACCATACACCACAGCTGGATGCATGCATGTGTTGTGAGCAATCCACAGCACACATGTCATACCCGTGCCCCCTGCCGACACAGCACACAATCACCGCAACTGAAAGCACACGTCCCACAGCAATGTGCAAACAACAACCGAACACCGTGGAACTATCACCAATCTCGCCTCCAAATACCCAGCCAGTGTGCATGAGTCCATCATCCTCTGACAGTCCATCAGCAACCTGCATCCCCAGGACGGCACCAAGGGAAATGCACAGCCCCTGGCAAGTTCAAAAGTAACACCCCACTCACATCAACTCCACAACCATGCAACTCACAACTTCAGCAATGCACACGTCACAAAATCAAAATCAACATGCCAAACAACATGCCCATCCACCAGACATGACAGAACAACTCAAAATGGGAACCTGGGCAAGCCCTGCACATGAGCCATCAATGGCATCGCATCTCAGCCACACACTAGCCCAATGTGGGGAGAGGTTGCAACCAGGCATGTGTCAAGGAGGCAGAAGAACCATGATTGGGAAAGCACATTATGCCAAGAGTGGAGGAGATGTGCTGGACAGACCGCAGTCTGCAGAACACACCCATATCCATGGTGACACACACCACTGGTGTATGGAGTGTGGTGGACAGTGGACGCAACCATGTCCCCCTACCCAGTGGTGGAGTCAGCACAAATGTTTCCTGTCACGTCCCCCCGTAAGTGTGAGCGGAGTGGGATTGCCTGGCGTACGCCAGGCCAGCATAGGGGTGTGAATAAAAAGCACATAACCCTGAGCGTGGTCCACTTCCGGAAAGCCCAACGTCTCTGCCAGGGCTGCGCCTCTCACCATGCCACGAGGCAGACGCCATCCTCATGAGCGGCATAGTGAGGCATAGTTCCATATGGGCTTCTTGTGACACGTGGTGCCACTTACCCTGTTCAACGCCAGCCGGCCACACATGGATGAGGGACCAGAACTACCCTGCGGACCAGTAGGTCCCACATCCAGCACCTAGTCGTGAATCACGAATGGCAGAGTCCACACCAGTGAACGCATGGAGAGGATTAAGATGAAGATGTGGCTCAGTCCGGACGAAACCCGGATCCCAGTCACCGAGGTGATCGCACTTTATCAACAACTGACCTGGTGCCATCAACCCTGTTCACCGCAAGTCCGCGAGCCGTAGAGTCACCGAACCTGAACTACGCAGGCCGGTGGGGCCATCCAACCTAAGCTGGCATCAATCGGTGAATGGCCAGTGCTGACGGCTGCCTCAGGCCTACACTGCAGTCCAGTATGTCACACATGTGGTACTGTGTCCTGGCCAAGATGTGGAGGAGCCAACACCATTGGACACGCCTCATCACAGGCGGCATCCCCTAACAGGACTGGTGCCACTCACTCTGTGCGCAATGAGTCATGGGCACTATCCGGTTGGACCTTGGTGGCGACTGAGTCCAGAGGCTGGTGGTTTCCTACATTTTCATCTGGCTGGACCGGACTTGCTGTCTGACATGTGTCTGTTCCCTTCTTCTCCGCCATAGTGACTGTTTCTGCGTGGTCCTGCCCGCTGCATCGCACACCTTCCACTGTCCACAGAGACGCTCCGCAACAAGCCCCCTGTCATCTACAAGAACCTGCTCTGCACTCGTGACCCTACCCCAGTGCACCGCAAGTCAGCGGTTCGTGGCGGCAGGCCCGTGTAGGACGTAGTGCAGCCAAGCCACTAACTCTGTCCAGCTCAAATCATGGGGCCCTTATGGTTGTATGGTTGTGTCCTTTGTGATGTACACTCTTGTCGATTTCTGACTGCACCAGGCAGCCCTTGCTGGCTGATGTGCACATACCCAACACACATCCAACATAGGTGTCACTCGGTAAGGGTGCCTGATAATAAATGTGGCCGTGCGCACGTGCCCGTAGCCATTCACACCATCTGAGCAAATGTGTCAGTGTGTTCATTGTGTCAGCTTGATGTGCACAGGTCCTGCAACATCACAGTGTACTGTCTTCTGCGGACGTTGCCTGTCAACTCAGCATTGGCAGTGACCCTGGACATGTAGCCCCGCACCTGCCCCCTGGCATGCACAGACTGCATGTTCTGTTTCGGCGGGGGGGCAGGGCAGGGCATGGTCCGGATGTGGGCCGGTGTAGGAAGTGCGGTAAGTGTGTTTCTGTGTTGGGGTGTTGTCACCACCAGGGCCACAGTACACAATGTTGCAATGTGGCATTTACAAGGAGGGCAGGCCCGCAGGTACGGGGACATGTAGGAGCACTAGAACTCTCGGGTCTTGGCACATGCATGCCAGGTGTGATGTGTATCAGTCTTGCAGATGCATGAGTCTGTTGCTTGTCCTCTTTCGCTGCACGGTCCCGGCCAGCCATTGGCTGGACACCTGTGTCCGCCCTGTCTGGACCATTGGCCTATACCCAAGTGGGCGCACACCTTCGAAGGCCAGCATCGGAGTGTTGTTGGCATGGCGCTGGACATGCGTGGACAGGCATTGGAATGGTGTCCCGTAGGAGTGCACATGATGCAACTGTGCAGCGCACACAAGTGTGGGTGCCCGTGGCAGGGCGGAGCAGCTGTGTGGCAATGTGACACACAGCGAGTCCGCTCATGTGCATCGTGCTGGGCAAATCATCCATGATTCCCAGGGTCGCAGATGTCCCACCACACCCACGACTGGCCTCTGTACATCTCCTGTATGCATGCAGCTTCCGAAGTTAACGTAGGGATGAAAGGTATTTTGTCTGTACTATCAGGCGGTAGCACATCTGCAGCTCTGAGCAGGAACGTGCATGTGCCCAACACCCCCTGACAGGTACGTGGGCATTTGCTTGCGAATCCCACACTATGCACTGCCCGGCGTGAGACCGACGTGTACACATCCCACACGCAGTGGTCCTTGGTCGTAGTTGGCGTGTGTGATATGGCCTTTGCACGTACTCCCATCCCACCCAAGGCCTGCACCCGTTGCACACAGACACTGCTCATTACTACGAGCTGTGCCATTTCACCCTCCGGACTGTCTCAGGGCAAGCCAGTGCCGTTTCAAGCAGAGCCACTGATGCAATGGCAGACCATCCCGAACACATGGTCTACTCCAGTCACATGGAGCTGTACCATGCACGTCGGCTGCATGTACTGGGGGGCACTGCCGTTGACAGTGCTGCGGATCAGTTACCGGCTGAGCTTCCGCCTTGCGCACGTCACCTCCGTGCAGCCTGTGTTGCATTGTCGCTCGTGCACATTCGAGTGGTCCATGGATGTCTGCCTCTCCAACGTAACGGTAGCTGACCTTGATTTTGACGTGTGTGTGCGCCCCCTGACTGACCACGACCAGGGGTGTCACCAGGATGACCGCTTATGGCATGCATCGATCTTCGGCATGCAGGCTGGAAACTGGACCTGGGAGATTGCACGAATCATCGCGTGCAGTGAGCATATGGAGCCCCTACCCGATTGGGCTTTGGTGCACATTGGGTCCACTGGTTGGAGTCAGCACATCTGTCCTGTTCAGCTGATGGATTACGTCGACGACATGTCAGATGTGGAGGCCGACGATCGCTCATTGGAGATGTTGGCCTACGCAGCTGCACTCGCGTTCATGGACGAGTGACAAGGTACTTGCTGCCACAACTGGATGTGAGTCATTGCACTTGTTACGACACATGGTTGCATGTTGTGGATGTGGTCACCAGTCCAGAGACTCATGTTCCAGGCGCGGACAACCAACAATGGTTGGCACTGACTTGTGTTGGTGAGGGACTCCCCCGAGATAGACATGGGCGCTTTCCTACGTTCCTCATTCGGACATGCTTCTGCATTGGTCTGCATGTCATGGCACTTCTCTTGTCCGTACTGACTCGCACTTGTTGATAAAGTTTCTGGACTTTCACTTGTCTCCAACTTTATTGTGTCTTGATTTGCATACCAATGTGTGTCACAGGCTTTCTGGCTCCCTGCCATCCATGCATTGCTACCCCATCTGGACTGTGTGTTTGTACATGTGCATTATCATGTCCCTGTTTCGTGCTTTTCTAGATGTGTATGGCCTTATACCGGACACAGGCGGGTGCACTTGTGTCCTGTGTTTGGTTGAGCACAAGTTGGTGTTTGTACCACATTGTGTTGGGTGTTGGGGTGCTCTGCTTCCTGTGTGTGTGTGCTGCATTGTGTGTGAGATGTCCCTTCAGCTCTGATTTGGCTCACCCTTCTCCCTTTCCATATGGACTTTACCAAAAATCGCACTTTCCCAACTATTCCTTTATTTGTTATACTAAGTGTACTAAGTGTATTGTCTGTATTTACTTCTACATGTCACCCCTCTTTCACAATTCTTTCAATTGTACCATTGTAGCCCAATTTATTTGTTACTTCTTAAAATATTGATTGAAACTTTCGCTTGGGTGTTGTTCTTTTCTCATCCTAAATCATGGATACATGTTACATGTGATGTATTTATATTGTGAACATCCCAAAGCAATTGTATTTCCCCGACAGAACCATTGTAGCCATATAATACAAATACCCAGGTTCTGAGGGACACAGGGTCACCCCATTATTTTTCATAATTGTAACAGAGTCCTAAAGCCAGCAAAAAATGAAATGCAGAACACAGTCAGAAACAGGAGGTCAGAAGCAAAAAGACAGGGTAACAACTATCAAGAGTCTTAACTCATTAATCTTTTTTTTAAGACTTTGCCCACTGTTTTTCCTTCTCCCTTTACCTAATTGGAGCAGTCACATAGAGAGAATGTCACTGGCTCACATGGAGGTTGGTCTCTTTGCTCGGACAAGAATTTCTATTCGGCTCATCTGCCTCTGACCCCTGCCAGTACAGCTCAGTGCTGTTCTCACTACTATTTCTGGCCTCTCTTCGATGGCTTCCTGAAGCAGTTCCACATTTTTGTGGTAACTCCATCCTCTTCCTGCTTGTCCACTTTGTGATCCATGGTGGATTCTTTATGCAGGTCAGGAATTCTTCTTTTATGGTTGTGAGGTCAGAGTTTTGTGTCCTGTTTCCTCTTCTGATTTCCTCAACTCTACTTTCTATGTACATTTGAGGATTCAATTGGATACTTGACTGGCACAGGTATGTATATGGCCACACTGTCACAGTTATACATAGCAGGGTCACAACAAGACTGCCAAACTTAATGAACAATGTATTACATGAATCAATGTACTGAGCAAGACCGGGTTACAGTATTTCCGATGGGAATAAAATGACCTTTGTGGATCAAAACTAAGGGGCTATTCACAGATGGCCTAAGCACTTGTGCTAGTGGCCCCGCAGTTGTGGTGCAGGTGCCCGCAGTCATAGTTGGGGGGCCTGCAATGAGTACCTGCAGTACAGAGGTCCCCCCATGACTGCAGGGACTCCGCCACAAGAGTGGAGGGAGGCCCTTTGTGAATTGGGCCCTGAGATTCTTGAAATAAAATGTTGTGTCTGTGCCTTATGTTAATTAAATTAATCGAGGGTGTTTCTAAAATGCATTGTAGCATATGAGGTGTGAACAGCAGTGCCCCCACCAACTAAACCTAAAAAGTTACACCACAGGCACAGCTCAAGGTCTTTTTAGGTCTCGTCTAGCGACGCAGCGCATGCGTTGCTCGCCTTGACGAGATCTATTGTTGCTGCTTTCTGTGCCGAAGGGGAACAGGACATGTGCCCGCGTAGGGCTGACGGCTTTAACATAAGAAACAGCAGATGTGTGCGTACGGAGGACAGGAGATGTGCACGAGTACGGCTCGGCTCCATCAACACGCGCATGGCGTTTTTCGCTTTCCCTCCCTCCCTCTGGCATTATAACACAGCACGCGCATGGTGCGCTTTCAGTTTCCCTCCCTCCCCCCCACAGACACACACACACACAAAATGAGGCACGCGCACCCTCGCTCTCGCTCTGACCTAATAAATGGAGCAATTGACCGCTGGCGGTAATCGGATGCTGTGTAGAGACCCCCCTCCCTCTGGAGGGCTTCTCGCAGCTGTCTTTCCATGCCTCAGATAGGCCATGTTTCGGCACCCCTGATTGGTCGAGAGCCCTCGGTTGTACTAGGCTGTCCCTGCTCCCATCAGTGGGAGTTGCCAGGGCAGTGAGCGGAGTGCGGCGGGTGGGGTGGGGCCGGAACCCCATCACAGCAGGTAAGAGCGAAGCCAGTCCAGGGACTCCTGTCACGGAAGTCTGTCCCTGCCCCCCAGGTGCCTGACAGGCTTCAGGGCGCCCAGGGGGGTCGCTACATTAGAGCTGCCACACCTGCCTTCACATAGTCAGCCATTAACTGGGCTAACTGTTGAATTCCAAATGCACTGCTCTCGGATATCCATTCCAAATGTACTGCTCTCTGGTATCCGTTCCAATCTGTAAAATACTTTTAAATGAATATACAAATCTGAGTGCACATTTGTCCTAACCATTTTCGTCTTTGGTGGCATTCATACTTCTATCAAAACTTCCATATTTGTATTTATTGGTGGCACATATGTCATTGATGGGGATATTTTGCAATTTATGTATGAACTTTATTGTTAAGCAATAGCAATAAGTACTAGCAGTTGCTGCAAAGGTATTGGGGAACGTAGTTCTAACCCTAGGCAAGGTGGATTCCTTTCACCTTTCAGCACCACCAAACATGATGTTGTGCTTCACTGGGTTCAGTTTTTTAAAAATGTATTGCATTTGAACAATTGCAACATTATACACAATCATACATTATTGTTTGCCATGTATGTATGTATGTATTTATGGCATATATGGACCCTTTTTCTGTCCCCGCAACCCATCCCATGTGGCCCATAATTTCAGAAAGAATGACAATCGACTTCTGCTTTGTTGTAGGCTTTATTCCATTAATAACAGGTTGTCAGAGGAAGGGCACTCTTCCGTTGTACCACGCGGATGCTTTGTAAATGTGCAGAAAAACTAAGAAACTCCTGGGGGAACATATCTTTCAGTCATCCCAGTATGGCACCTAGTCCCACAGTCAATTAGTTGTCCCTATTGGTTCTTCATTGCTGTGAGGGGCGCCGTGTTTGCACTCATTTAGGGGCATATCAACAACAACCGGCGATAATTATCGCTCAGCGCTCTTAGCGTGAGGATAATTATCGCCGGCTAGCGTGAATTTTTATCGCTGAGATAGCGTGCTATTAGCAACGCTTATCTCAATAGCGATAAAAATCTACACGCTAACAGGCTATCGTGAGATTATCGCTGGAAACCCAGCGATAATCACACGTTACCTTGTTGATAGGGACAGGCAAACTTAGCCATGATATCCTCCTTCCATAGGATATCATGGCTAAGTCTGAAAATTAGCAGACGTAAAAAAGCAGCGTTAACCGCGGTTAGCGCTGCTTTTTTTGTCTCTAACAGGGTTAGCGACATTCTTGATAGGAGAAATGTCGCTTAGCGACATTTCTCCTATTATTTTACTCTGGAACGCCCCCTTTGCATCTCATTAGAGATGCAAGGGGAAGCGTAGAGTAAAAGGGTGCTAACATGCAAATTTGCGTGTTAGCACCCTGTTGTTGATAGGGCGCTAGTTTTATCTCTGCTTTTTTGGCTTTTAAAGCCAAAAAAGCAGAGATAAAGCCCTTGTTGATATGCCCCTTAGTTCTGTATGTGCGTCCGTGCTATTTTGTGTTATTTGTCTTCCACCAAACTGGTTGTGTTCAGGTTTCAGTCACAGGGTGTCTGACGTGTGTTTTTGATGGTGTGATGTGATCATGTGTGCAGGGTGGTGTGGCGTCGTTAAGCACGGAATCCTACACTCCATTTACACGCTCATGTTCAATTAGGGCCACTAAAATCATGGGGCAGGGGACGACCAAATTATGTGGCAGGGATGACTAATTTGTGTGTCAAGTAAAGGTAAATGATGTGGCTTATATCTTATTTAGTGTGTAAGCACTATTTTCTTTAATTAGTTTCTCCAACTGCAAGATTCAGAGCGCCATTTGCGCTTTCACTTTCCAAACAGCCCGGGACATTTAAAATGAAATAGGTCTCGCATTTACAAGAGTTTGAGCTATTGCCATTCTAAATGACACTGCCTTTTATCTATGTGTTAATAATCAAAACAGATAAATAAAAGACATTGTCATTTACAATGCCAATAGCTTTAACTCTCGCAAATGCGAGACCTATTGCATTGCAAATGCTTGTTTATTGTAGGCAATTGTACACATCAATACTATTGTGGTTGGATGACACAAGCAGCCATTTTGTGTGACCTTGCTTAAAATGTATATTCGAAGACTCAATGAAGAAAATGCCCTCCTAAGCACCAGGGCCGGAAACCTTTTTGCTCACATTTGTGTTCGAAGTCCAGAGGCTTTAGACCACGGAGCCTGCTCTGAATCTACTCTGAATTCAGGTTACAGTGCCTCCATTGAGCTGATGCTGGCAGACTTGCATGGCGCCCCTGTGGGATGGCAGTGAAAAATTAGCTGTTCCATATAACAAATGGCCCTGGGCTCTGCTCCAGCAGGTAATGCCGTTTCAAGGTGCACTTGCAGCAATGGGGGCCATAACAGAAACCCAGAGAGAAAGTCTCGCTATCTAATTATTTTAACATCAAGACTGAATAACAACATTTTACAAGAAGCTTTGCTTTACTTTACGTTTTAAAAGCAAGTCATTGATGCTATATTTGGCAAGCGCTGTAGCCAGTGATACTGTTTATGAGCTGCAAGAGTGAGGTGCAAATGTATGTATTCTTTCTGTATATAATTTAGATTTTAATGGCAATAATTCAGTTAATAAAATGCGATACTATTAACAGACAATTTTCAACGGCCAGCCAAAAATACAGGAGGCAGCGCACTAAGGGGCATATCAGCAAGGCGATGCGATAAAATTATCACCGCTTTAGCGTCCATTTTCGGACGAAAAGCGGCGATAATTTTGTCGCCCTATCAGCATGGACACGCTAACGCGTGAATTCATGCCTTAGCGCCTGTTTCCTGAACGCCCAGCTTTGCATCTCTAATGAGATGCAAAGTGGGCGTTCCTCCCCAAAATAACTGGAGAAATGTTGCTAACCGACATTTCTCCAATTATCAAGGTGTACGCTAACATGCAGAGCGATAAGAGAAGTAGCGCTAACCGCGGTTATCGCTACTTTCGTTACGCCTGCTTTTATTCTAATTTAGCCATGTAATCCAATGGGAGGTGGATTACATGGCAAAATCCACCCTGCCCTATCAGCAAGGTATCGCCGGTCGCAGTGCGATTATCGATGGATTTCCAGCGATAATCGCACTGTTTTGTGGCTAACGCATGGATTTCTATCGCTTGGGAGATAAGCGTTGCTGATAGCACACTATCTCCGCGATAGAATCCAGCGTTAGCCTGTGATAATTATCCTCGCGCTAAGAGCGCTGAGCGTTGCTGATAAGCCCCAAGGTCATATCTTTAAAATTACGCACAATCCATCATAGCCTAAGCATTCGTTGCCCAGAAGGGGGATCAGTTACTATTGAAATTGCACACAGGGACCTTGTTTTTAAAAGCCAATATCTCTCGTGCTGCCTGCTCGTCAAGCTCTCCCAAACCACGATCAATGTTTATTTTATCAAGAGGCTTTCAATTTTTCAACATAATCAGTTAGATAATCACAGTTTCTCTCAAAATAAAAGTGAAAAGGCTTTAAAAAAGTGGGCCACACTCAGTCAATCCGCATGATGAGGCGAAGTCTGAGATATGTTCTGTCTCGTCAATAATGTTATTTTCTCGATGACAAATGAATAGAATCAGTGGATTGACTTGCACAGTTGTGTGAAGTTGCAAAGGCTCGAAGATCACAACTCTGAGTTTTTCTGTTTTTTAAATCCAGAGATAGGAAAGCGACATGCATATCTATGGGTAGTTGAAAAGAAAAACAAGCATTGAAAAGTTAATAGGTGTGGCTTCGACTGTGTCTTTAATATGGCATTGTTGACTGTGTTGAAAATGTAATAAAAGAATTTGAATGTATGTATGTTTTAGGTTTGCTTGTCTGCATGTCAGCCTTCTGCCACTCTTGACTTGAAACATTATTAAACACATCTTGGAACATTCACCAGTATCATTTTATTCACGTGTCTTTCTATTGGCCTAGATGTGCTCTCTTGATTTTTGTGGAATGCAGGAGGAACACTTTTATATTGGAAAAGCAGACTGTCATCACATATTTTAATTCTGTACTTCATTCATAGGAAGTATATACAAGACACTGTTGTGTTTTGCACTACTGCAGGAATTCTTTATTTGCTTCTGCCATCAGCGGACTAGGAGACTTGGGTTTTTACACAACCAAAGATGTAATAGACCAGTCCTAGCTTTATTTGGAGCGCCAGAAGGCTTGTACTGGCAGCAAATCTAGAATCAGGAAAACTGCAGTTTTACTATACGGCAGACAGATGTCCTCAAAGGAGAATACAAGTGCCTGAAAGCTGAAGTTGCATTACATAGTAAAAAGATGTCCTCACAGAATAATAAAATGGAGATGGAAAGCTGCAGTTGTGCTACGTACCAACAGATGTCCTCATAGAAGATGGTGGACTGCAGTTGTACAAAAGGGAGGACAGGTATGCTCACATAAAATTTTAATGTGGGAGAGAGAGAATTGGAGCTGCTCTTAATTGTCTCTTACAAAATGTTTATGCTTAAGGAGGGAACGAGGGGGCAAAAATTCAGATGATTGGAGCATTTTCCGATTATCACATTTCTTCTTGAGTGAACACTTAATGGTTCAACGAGGGCAACATTTTACCTGCATTCTGTTATTTGCAATCTTTTATTAATAACTGTACACACAAATAACAGTATCAGACCAGAAGAAAAATGAATCTGGCCATCTCGCACTATTCATACATCAGCTTTGGAAGAGTGAGTTGGCCAACCGCCATATTAATTCTGCTTAAATGTGAAACAATACTTGCACCATACAAAACAAAGGCATGAGTGGACAATGACAAAGTTGACGTCTTGAGAAAACACAAAGAAAACACTGCCCTACATATAGGTCCAAGTTCTCCACAGCCTCAGACAAGTGCAGGAAAATTGAAGAGTTGCTACGCAGCCGACAGATGTCCTCAAAGTAAATGGAAAGCCTGCTGCACTGTACTACAAACAGTTTTCGTTGGAGGAGAATTCCGTTTCATCATATCTGTTCCTGGGTGTAGGCCTGGGCAAAAATTTCGTTCCGTTCGCGGAAATTGCGATAATTTGACATTTTTGCGTTCCGCGGAGAGTGCGAAAATGTCAAAAATTCCGGTTTCCGCAGCTTGGCGATAATTTGTTTCTTGCTCGCGCTGTAAAATGATACATTCTCGCGCGCGCGCGATCGCCTTACCTGAATCCCTGCGTTCGCCGACAAGTTTTCTTGATCCGGTCGCGTTCTCCATGAGATGTTGTATTGTTTTTAGCCATTTGCGCTGTCTCGCGACAGTTCGCGCCCGCAGTGACGTCATGCGTCGCGCGATCACGTCTTTCTTCTCGCGATCATGCACCGCGAGAACAACTCAAAACAAGATGGCCGCGCCCGCAAGCAACCACATGGGTAAGTTGGCGACCCGCAACCATGCAGAAAATCTCGCGAACATGCCGGAAAAAAACTTCCGCATCTTCGCGATATTTCTGCTTGTTTGCGATAATTTTAAACATTCTCGCGATAATTTGCGAAGGTTAATTCCGCAAATTCCGCCCACCCCTACCTGGGTGTACACTTACTCTTTGGAAAAGCAAGTTATGGAAAAGGCACACACAGTTCACATCTTGAACAAATGCATGCAACACTGCTTTCCACTTAGGTCCATGTTTTCCTCAAACAAGGGCAATAAACAAACATATTAACTGCCATGAACTGATTTCCAACAATAAACTTTTCCTTTCCGTTAAGAAATTAGGAGCCAGCTGGACTAAGAACTAGTTGCAAAATACTGGTCACAATTCACAATAATGTCCTACTTGGTCGGTTCCCAAAATATCAAATTATAGTAAGTTGCTGTTCGATCTACCTCATGAATATTAATGAGATAGGTTTTAAATTGTGAACCATTACAATTCATAGCCATCACAGAGATTGTGATCCCCTGGGGCAGAAGACCACTATGTCTGTGATTGCTACAAAAAAAAATATATTTTTAAAATGCATACTCTTTCTCTTAAAGAAAAACAGGAAGCATTTTAAAAAAACACAATGAAATGTTTATTTTGTAAGAGTAGGCAGTGCACCATACTCTTAAAAAATGTCTATGTTAACATTCAGAAAAGGGATGTGGTCCATTGGGGACCCCTTCCCATTTCCACTTGGGTGCCCACTGCCTTTGTGTAGTCAGTAATAGATTAACGTTTTGAGACCAGATTTTGGTCACAAAAAAGTATTACTTTTAATTCTGAAAATGGATTTGGATCGGACATCCTATACACGCATCTTCCAAACACCAATTCACTATGTACATGAAAAGAAAAATTGTGATTTGGGTAACGTGTTACCACATCACAATTTGTGTTTGTTACTGCACAGAATTGAGTTGTTAGTTGAATGGGGCATGCTCCCTGGTCAAACAGCAACCACAATCCTTATCAGGGTGAGGCACAAGCCAACCCTAACTGAACCTGCGCTAAACACTCTGGCAGCTTGGCACTGAGCAGTCAGACTTATCTTAGAGGCAATGTGTGAAGTATTTGTGCAACACTTCAATCAATAATAAAGTGACAACACCATACAAAAACGATCCCACACCACGTTATGAAAATAGTACTTCCTTTAATAAATACAAGAAGACCAAAACAACAAAAATCCAATAAGTAGAACTGAGGATATTACATTTTAAAGATTTTAGCGAAAATAGTACCAAAAAGCACAAACTGTGGATATCTGGTCACGCTGGACCAGGACAAAGTCACAAGTTTAGGCCGACCGTGATGGAGTGCAGGTTTGCTACAGGAACCCAGTTAGGCTCACTGAACTAAATACCCTAAATCCTGGTGTGCATCACTCAGCCGAAGCGATGAGCCAGTTCCAAGATGCAGCAGGGCTCTATGTAAATTACTGCATCGTCATCGAGGGTCCTGTTGGGGGGAGCAACAGTGCCTGTGCTCAGTCTCCAATTTAGTTTCATGGTTTAACTTAACATTGTTTTCTAATGGTGACTTTTTGCATGCTTTGTGCTTACACGATAATGCATTTCATTTTTTAGCAAACATTATTATCATGTTATTATTCATGCACTCTGTACACGGCTAGAAACATGCCCTTTTATTTGGAAGTCCGGTTGGAGACAGCTGAATGACTCTAGTCAATAGGGCTTGTGATGTGAAGACTAGTGTAGGAGATGCAGCACATAGTCTCAGTGATACCCCAGTTATGAGGAGCTGCAAGGCTGCAATGTGATGTCCAGCATCGTTATCGAGACTGCCATCGATGAGGGACGTGAGGGCCTGTGTTGAGGATATACCGCACAGTCGGGAGAATGTGGCTGCGGTTCTTTGCAACAGGTCCAATCGTCACTGCAGCAGACTTAGGTGGCACCACTTGGCAGAGTAGACTCACAGATGGCAAAGTCCAGGTGCAGATGCAAATTGGTTAGAAACCTGTTATGTCCCTGAGGCGTCAGATCAGGAGGCCAGCGAATTAGGTCTTGTAGTCACTCTGGGCTCAAAAGATGCAGGTCAAGTCCTTCTCACCCATGCAAGAGTGCAGCATAAAGCAGTTCTGCAGATTAGGGTAGCATTTCCTTCAGAGCAGAAGTCCAGCAGTGTGGCAGTCCTTGTAGCAACACAGCAGTTCTTCTTCCTGGCAGACTATCCGCCACAGTTCCAGAGGTGTACTGAAGGGGTGGTGCCTGAGGTCCATTATTTATACCCAGTTGTGCCATTCAAATGGGAAGATGTTTCTAGAGGCATGCCTTTGAAGTGCAGAGGTGCCCTGATTTTTTGGCTCTGGCTCGAGACTAGCTACAGGGGCTATGCAACCCTTTGTATGCAGACAGGGCACTGCCTATTATTCAAGTGCAAGTGTGGCTGGGTCCAACACCTCCCTCCCAGCCTGCCAGTGATGGCCCATAAAGCCACACCTATGCTTCACATTGTGTGTGGCTGTCTAGGAGGAGTGCGCAAAGTCCCAACTGCCAGCTACACCAAGTCAGGTAACCCAAAGACAAGCTGCAGACGCCAAATGGCTAAGGCAAGAAAATGCCAACTTTCCAAGAGGGTCGTTTTTAGAATTGTGTTTTAAAATCCAACTTCACCATAAATTAAGATTTTAAATTGTGATTTCAGAGACACCAAACATGAAGGGGTAACCTGTTCCCATTTGGAACTTACACTTATGGAAAGTAATGAGGTAATGCCAATGTTATCCTATGGGATAGGTAGGCTGTGCAGTAGTGAAAAACAAATGTATAAGTATTTCAATATCAGGATATGTAAAATTTAAAAGTACATGTCTGCATTTTTAAATACACTGCACCCTGCCCTTATGGGTGACATATGCATTAAAAAGGATGGTTTGGGCCTACTAAAAGGTTTATTTGAAAGGGAATGTTAAAATGCACACACATTTTTCAAACACCTACAATCAATCATCAAGGGAACAATAATAACAATTCTAATCCCCAAAAAGTAGAAATTGCAGTGTGCAGCGTTGGTGCGAGTTCTGCCCAGTGCGCGTAAGATAATTTGTAGATAGCTGGTCAACAAAGGTAAGCTCGACCCAAAGTGCACTACTGGATTTTCTGCACAGAATGGATACATGTGACTGCAATGCCAGTGTTTTGAAAAGAAGGGGAAGGGCAAAAAGCTGCTGCAGTTCCTCAAGGTGTTATTACAAGTTCCTCCCTAAATGTCAAGTAAGCCTCAGATACCAGCTGCAATGGTAGCACCAAACACTGTCCAGTGGAGACAACAAGGTCTGCATTCCCCGAGACCTGGTGCCTATCTATGTAGTGGGGGATGATATTAACAAATGGCTTCAAACCTATGAGGTAGCCCTGATGATGCACAGGCTCTCAGAGGAGGATTGAGGGGCAAGTCTCTGAAAACATGTGCTTACAGTGCAGAGGAATACCCTGCTCACACTACATGTAGGTGATCTGATGAGGTATGCCCGCATTAAAGTCGTTCTCCACACTAAGTTTGGGCTTACCACATGAGATTTAGTAACAACCAGAAACTTCCAAACCAGTCTTGGGTGGATTTCCTTGATTACTCCAGTAAGGCTCAGAGGGGCTTCTTTATAAGCCCCTTGCGCCACCGGTGTGTCATCTTTTGTGACGCTCTTGTAGGGAAGGAACCTGCTCCATATTTACCAGGCAGCACTAAGCCACTTTTTTTTGCTTAATGATGCCTTGTAAATATCGTTCTCTTTAACACAGTTTTCTGCATTAATGGGGCATGCAATGGGTGTTGCTGGGGGCGTTTCCAGCAACATCCATGGCTTTTTGACACTGCCCCAGATTTATGAGAAATCATAACTCGGAGGCAGCGCCAAAAAATTATGCCTCCCAGGGGAAGTCTTTATTTTTCCTCGTTTTTCCTTTTTCTATGTGTGTCCCATTCTGCAACACACGTAGAAAGAAGACAAATCCTCTCATGATTATGTTTGTGCAAGAAGGTTTTCCTTCCTGCACAAAAATATCATCCCTGCAATGCATGCATCCTTGCACCAAAGTGCCTGCGTTGGCACACAGCAGTCCATTGTGCACCAGGCAGGGGAAAAGAACAGGAATGCACCGTATCTGATTGATACAGCACATTCCTGCCCTTTTCTTTTGCCATAGGGCAGTGCAGCAGGAAGGCCTGCGACGCTGCCCTACAGCAAAAACTCATAAATGAGGCCCTGATTGGTTGTGTAAGGGGCATTAAGGTGAGTGATTTTAAAGGGCTGTATGAGCTGAATTTAAGGGAGCACATCCCTAGTACTTTACGAAATTGCACCAATACCTAATTGACAGCAAGCTTACTTCATCTATGAAGATTGCCCAGGAGGCACACCTTTTGATCAGCACCAGAGTGTCCAAAAAGGTACCTGGGAGTAACCCCAAGAAGAGTGGCTCAGGTTCACCCCAGCAGAGTGAGTGGGAGGTCTAGGGAGATACAGACAGGTCCCACACAAAGCCTCTTCTGAAAAACCTGGGGATGTTCATTTCAAACACCAATGCTTTCCCAGTTAGGACACAAGCAGGGGCTTGCCAGTGCTAAGAAATCGCCAACTGGTGGGAATTCTACAAGGGGCAGCCAATGTGTCCTTAGGGAGGAAGTAGTCCCCAGGGGCAGGTGCTAGAACAAGCCGTTGTCTCCCTTTTTTGGGAGATAAGCTCAGAGGGTGAACTTGTGATTCCTAAGGCTTGAGTCGTCACTTCCACCAGGTGACAGTAAATGCAATCCCAGTCAATGCGCTAAGCCAGACCATGGTGGTAAGATGGCTGGTCCCCCATGTCCACCGGATAGGTTTGTAGGGTAACTCAGGCCCATGAATAGGACTCCTTCTGCTCTATGGCTCTGGAGTCCGTGAAATTATTTGGGGAGGTGACTCTTGGGAAGGTCATAGCATGTCTCCAGATGCCCATTGACTGAATTCTGTGAAATTAATTACCACAAGCGTTAGCACAGCTGGCAGGTGTCGCTGCCCAGGGGATCCTTAAGCTGTGGTTTCTGGGGGTACTACTCCCAAACAAGAATTGTATTGTTGCTTGGAGAAGGTTTTCACCCCCTCAACCAATAACCTGATTCCTTACACTCTGATTACAAACGGACCACAGTTTCTCAACCCTGAGGCAAACCTGTCTGTGCATGGACCAGAATTCTAAGTTGTGCAGAGTTTACCACAACTGCTAATTAGCAGGTGGGATAAAGTCTGCACCCTTCCTAAATTTTCAGCAGATCAAACTTGCCTAAATTTAACATGGGAAAAGAGTGCACTATTACCATAACATGCAGATTTTGTCACGGTAAGCACCGGAATCTGTGTCACTGCACACAAACTAGGTTCAATATAGCACACCTGACAAATTCCAAACACTGAGGAGTCAGATTCTATGAGGTGAAATAAATAGCATCTGCCCCTCTAGGGCACTTGCAATCAACGCCGTGGCAGAAAGGAGAGCAAGGGTAGATTGCGAGCTCCCAAGGACAGTATGGACACAAAGCGGTGTGGCTTGACCACACTCGGGACCCAAGAGGGGTGACAACACCTTCCTCCTACTGACATCCTCCACGAAATGGAAGGGAAGAAAAGTAGCATAGCACTGCCACATGGAGGGGAAAAAGAGCAAGGGTACCTCACAATCGTGATGTATGAGTTGTTGAACCTGACTACTCTCTATTAAAGGTAACCCACAAAACCTTCCTCTCTTGCCTTTAATACAATGCTCACTGTCCCATATACCGGACATATAGTGGGGTAAGGAGTGCAATAATAGGCAACTGCTGAAATAGACCCAATGGCTTGTGCCTGGGGCTTCCCAAACATCCTGTGATCATGCAGGTGAAGAAGTAGCATGTCTGCAGGTCTTGACACTGGAGCTCCCCTATCAGCCACAATCTCAATCAGAGAGGAAAGTGTAATGGCAAATGTACACATCTTAATAGTATTCTATGTTAGTCATACATCGCGCGGGTAGCGCGCGATGTATTGTTCGTATTCCACTGTACTCGTGCATCGGATGATGCTTTGTTTGTATTCTAGTTTATCTTTGAATATATGGCTCATGCATGGGGCGTCCGTTGATGGAGACTCGAACGTTACTCCACAGTTGTCGTTCGGCTCTCTATTGAAGGGGATGCTCCGTGTGCTGGGTGGAGTTGTATTACAATAAACCTGCTACTTCAACATACTCCTGATTCGCTTGGATATCTCTTTACATTTGGCGATGACCGGGGATAAACTCCACCCACACCCACGCCGAAGATTCAAATTTATATTTTAATTTCGCCAAAGACTCGATGACTCACCGCTCATCCGATTCCTTTGACTCCTTCGACGATCACATCGGATTCCCTATATTGCCGTACATCAGGGTTTGACCCGGAAGAGGTACGTGTAAAATTTTTGTTTCACGGAGCTCCCATTGGCCCGCATGCTTTCCTCCATAAGCGCCATTAGAGGCACCTTCTAATTGGTCAGCATTGCCCCAATTTGACACTGTGGTCCCAGCGGTGACTGGTTAACTCTAACAAATCTAAACCAATCACTGCATCTCGCATTGGTTGCGAACGGATACATTGTGTCCATTTGATCACCTTAGACTGACACCGCGTTGATTTGCTCCCCAGCAACGTGCATGATTTGAGGTGTTATACTTAATTGTTGGAACCACACCATATTTACAATATCACCGCGAACCAAATTCATCTTGCCAGCGCGTTGTTTCGTCCTCCAGCGACGCGCATGCTTTGATGTTGTATCTCATGTTAAGAAACAGAGCAACAGGAATATTACATCGCGCTTAGGATCAAAGCTTCTCATTAAAGGATTGTTTTGCCATTTCAGCGCGCCTATTCAGCGGCACGCACGCTTGCCAACCCTTTACTTCAATTTTAAAAAATACCAAAAGCATACGCAGTGATCTTAACTTTTTTTTCACATTCCAACATTCTGTGGCTTTATTGACAGTGTATCTCAGGCATCAACAGTGACACACTCACTTATGACTTTTCTGAATTACTTGAATACACCAACAGTGTGTCAATTCCTCAAACTGTTAACGCCTAGAAGTGACAACTTTTGTTACCCCTTTCGGGGCTTACAAATTTTTGCGCCTTCCTTTCGGTCTAGCATCGGCTGGGAGCGTTTTCCAAAAGCTCATGGACACTCTGTTTAATGGGATCAGTGGGGTACAGGCTTACTTAGATGACATTTTGATCTTCGCAAAATCATATAAGGAACACAACATGATTTTAAAAAGAGTCCTGTCAATTCTTTTGTCTAAGAACCTGACGGTGCGCTCGGACAAATGCAAGTTAGCAGTCCAAGAGCTGGAATATTTGGGTCATACAATTTCCGAAAACGGCATCAAACCTAAATTTTCAGTTATTAGGGCTATTGAAGACGCCAAGCACCCCACCGATAAAGATTCTTTGCGGTCATTCTTGGGCTTAGCCGAGTATTACGCTAGGTTTTCCCAGCATATTCTCAATTGGTCGAACCTTTACGCTTACTCCTAAGGAAAGGGGTTCGTTTTAACTGGTCGGCGGACCTAGAAAAAGTGTTTAACGAGGTGAAAAAGATGATTGTATCAGCACAGGCCTTACATGTTTTTAGAGACGATTGTATTTCAGTTATAACCGTTGACGCTAGCATCTCTGGTCTTGGTGCAGTACTCACCCAAAGAGTAAATGGTCATGAACAAACGGTAGCCTTTGCATCCAGGTCTCTCAAACCGTTTAAACAACAATACAGTACAATCGAAAGAGAGGCTCTGGCATGCGTGTGGGCAGTACAGAAATTTAAAATGTACATTTGGGGCCAGAAATTCGAACTAGTGACAGACCACAAACCACTCATTTACATCTTTGATAAAGTAAATTCCTCTTCTATGTCCGCCAGATTAATGAGGTTGGTCTCGAGATTACAAGAATTCCATTTTGTTGTTAAACATATACAAGTGGAAAAGAATTTTCATGCAGACTGTCTCTCTAGATTGTCTATGAACAAAGATGATGACGATGATATTCTACCTGAGGACATAGAATGTGTCACAGTAGTAGACACAGTGTCCGAGCTTGGTCCTATTTTGTCAGAGAACGATTGGAATTCAGCCTGCGAGAAGGATGTAGGTCTCCAGAAAGTAATTGAGTATTCCACTCAAACTTGGTCCGAACCCAGGTGTCTCGAAGGTGACTTATGGGTATTTGCCCAAGTGGCCGAAGAACTTTCGGTCGAGAATGGTATTGTTCGTAGGGGGACAAGTTTGTTCCTCCAATGAATTTGCGCCCCTTAATTGTAAACAAAGCCCACCAAGGACACCTAGGATTCACTAAGACCATTATGAGAATAAAACAAGACTACTGGTGGCCTTCCTTAGATAACCAGGTGAGAAAGACAATCAACGATTGTCCTGAATGTCTTTTGTCAGACAAACACTGGCAGACACTTAGGTACCCTTACATCCCACTGATTTTCCTCGTTCTTCTTGGGAAAAAGTAGGCCTTGATTTTTCTGGACCTTATTCCATTTTGAACCAAGACAAAAAATATATAATTTTACTGATTGACTATTTCTCAAAGTGGATGTACTATGATTTTGTTAATACCCCTGACACAGACTCAACAATTTCATTTTTAAATAAGATTCTTCTTGTAGAGGGTTGTCCTAAGATCATCATTACCGATAATGGTACCCATTTTGTATCAGAAAAGATGTGCACATTTTTGAAAGACATAGGGGCATATTATCAAGCCAGGCGATAAAATTATCGCCGCTTTAGCGGCAGAAAACTGCCGCTAAAACGGCGATAATGGGCTTGATAATATGCTCTATGGAATTCCAATTGAAGCCCATGTTAGATGTGAAGGACATCTAACATGGGCTTCAATTGGAATTCCATAGAGCATATTATCAAGCCCATTATCGCTGTTTAGCGGCAGTTTTCTGCCGCTAAAGCAGCGATAATTTTATCGCCTGACTTGATAATATGCCCCTTAGACATTAAAAAATTGAAAGTAGCCTTATATTCCCCTTCTTCAAATGGATTAGTGGAGAGGGGTAATAAAGTGATTAAAGAAGGGACACAGACTGCTTTGTCTTCTAGTCTTAACGTTGAGGATTTTATCAGACAAAAAGTTTGGAGCTATAACACTTCTCCTCATTGCACCACCGGGGTCTCACCTTTCAATTTGTTAAGAGGCAGGGAGGCACATTCTACTCTATTTCCAACATGGCTTCAAAATATTGCTGGTAAGAAAAAGATTAACCTGGAGGAAGTTTATAAGAGAGTGAATGTGAAACAAACTCAAATGAAGGCCAAAAAATGTTTCTGTTAATGAGGAGGATGTCCTCGTTGGTGACTGGGTTTTAATTAAGAAGCCGAACAGAGTAAGGAAGGGCGAGTGCTGGGTGGAGTTGTATTACAATAAACCTGCTACTTCAACATACTCCTGATTCGCTTGGATATCTCTTCACAGAAAGTTTTGTCTCTTTGCCCCTTGCCTAAAGAAAAAGGATTATGGTACGGCCTTCTGGACCTGTCAACGTATGATTATAAGAATGGATGGCATCACTAAAGTATTCCTTGTCCAAGACGAGCAGCAGCATTACCTAGAAAACCCCTCAGACGCTAGTATGAAGCCTGAACCCTTGTAGTCAGACTCTGTGTAACCTCACTCTCCGGCATACACTGACGTGGTGCTCCCGCATAATGATACCACATCTCTGCTTCAAGGCCGAGTAAGAGACATAGGAAGGGCAAAAGAAAAAGGTCAAGGGCCAGGGAAAGAGTACACGCTGAAGGAAAAGGTTCCATACATGAGAACAATTAAACATATGTGGTCAGATTCATTGCAATATATAAAAAAGAATACTTGGGCAACAGTGCTTTTGGAGATCTTCAATTTTTTGTACACATAGAAGTTAAGGCATGATTAGGAAACCTCATGAGGACTACAAGGGATTTGCATTGTTAAGATGTGATGAATGATTTCAGTCATGTGTCAAACCTGCTGAGATTTAATGGGGGGAAAAGCCTGGTATTTACCTGGACATGCATATTTTGGTGTGGTGAACACCAAAATCTGCAAGTTATTCTCTAAAAATACTTATTGAACTCATTAAGGGCCATATCAGTGACGGCCAGCGATAATTATCGCTGGCCGTGCTTAGCGATAATTTTCTTATCACTGGCTATCTCTGCTCTTTATCGCCCTGGTAGTGCGTTATCATCAACGTGCTGCTCCATTGCGATAAAAATTCCAGAGATAGCGATGATATCGCCGTTTTGCAGGGAACATCGCTGGTTTCCCAGCGATGTTCCCTGCAAAAGGGCGATAATCTTGCTGATACGACCCTGAGGTCGTATCAGCATAATCCACCCCCAATGTTAGGGGTGGCTAAGGGCCATATCAGCAACGGCCAGCGATAATTATCGCTGGCCGTGCTTAGCGATAATTTTCTTATCGTTGGCTATCTCTGCTTTTTATCTCCCTGGTAGCGCATTATCATCAACGCGCTGCTCCAGGGCGATAAAAATTCCAGAGATAGCGATGTTATCGCTGTTTTTTTCCCAGCGATGTTCCCTGCAAAATAGCGATAATCTAGCTGATACGACCCTGTGGTCGTATCAGCATAATTCTCCCCCAATGTTAGGGGTGGCTTAGTCAGGATTTTAGCAGACGTTAGTTTTTGGAGAAAACAGCAGTTTTCTCCAAAATCTAACGTCTGCTAAAATGCAAGGGCATCCTTGCTGATAGCGCAAAGACTCGTTATTGATCTCCTGACATGTAGTGTATGTCAGGAACGCCCACTTTGCATCTCATTAGAGATACAAAGGTAGGCGTAGTGTAAAAGGGTGCTAACATGCGAATACGCATGTTAGCACCCTCTTGTTGATAGGGCGTTGGTTTTATCTCCGCTTTTCTGGCTTTTAAAGCCAGAGAAGCAGAGATAAAACCCTTGATGATATGCCCCAAAATTCCTAAAATCTTGCTGTTTGATTCCAGCACTTAATAATTATAGAATCCGACATGGGTCACTCGTAATCAGACCTTAATTTACCTAGGAAAAAGCATCTGTTTGCATTTCAGTTTTTTTTTCTTAAATAACACCCCCAAATGTGGATTCCTTGTAACGATGAACAAATGAAAGTTTTCTTGAAATATTCTGGAGGTGCTAGCTTATTCAGGTCTTTCACGTTTCCCAGGTCCATGTGTGAGTAGCTAATACATTCTCTGTTTTTACTTTGCATTCTGGGGCTTGTAGTCGTGTCTACATTTCCAGATTGCAAAGCAAAACCTGGACTTTTTGATTTACTCACAACCCGGGAAACGTTGGAGTTCTGGCTTGTCATAAAAGTCATACTGGTTTGGTGACACTGTAAAGCGAATGATGTAAAATTCTGATACAAGTGAATCAAAGTAGCCTGGATAAATAACCTTGCAAAAGCATTATTGCATAACAAGTGTCTTCACAGCTTAAAATATGTTGGTTCCTTCTGCACTGAATCATGTGGTTTCATAAACTAAATATGTCTTTTTGATGAAAGAGATGGGAGGCATCTATGAAAACTCGCTCCAAGCTCAAAAAAAGAATTGAGAAAACAAATAACTAACAACAGATACTCAACTTGGACCAAAGAAATGCTGCCTGTGGTTATTTTACTGTCTGTTTTTTTGCCTTGGTGGTCACCGTGAGTCACCAGCTGTGGAGTAGTAAACAAGCATATTGAGGTCACCATCTCAAAGCAAACCCGGGGCATATTCACAAGGACTTATTGCTGCGTTAGCTGCACTTTTCTGCCGCTAATGCAGCGATAATTTTATCGCCCTATTACCAAGCTGTCGCTAACAGCCGTTAGCCACAGTTTTTAGGCAAAAATGTCCATTATGAAGATCGCTACTTCTGTTAGCGATCATTATATGCAGGAGAGGCGTTCCTGTGCAAAAACCCCCTGCAAATAACACTACTCCATATTCACAAGGGGATCCTTGAACTTCTGAAGACCAAAAAAACTGTCTCTAACTTAAGTTAGAGCCAGTTACTTAAGATCAGAAAATAACTGGTCTTAAAAATGGTGATAACGCTTGTGGCCACATCTCAGCAGGTTGTGGTGCTGGACAGCGCTGCAAGCAATGTTGCAGCGCTGCCCTGCGACAAAACAACAGTGCAGGAATGCACACCAGCAATAAGTGCGTATTCCTGAGCCCCAGTAATGAAAAGTGTTGCAGCGCTGCAACAAGACAGCATTGCAACACTTCTCCCTTCTTGCAACAGCATGGATGCACTGTATTAATTGGACAGTGCTCTTTGACGCAAGTAATGGCAGATACGTCAGGAATCCTGACTCATCTGTCTGCGCTAAAGTCACACATTGCTGCAGTCGTGTCACAACCATGACGCAACTCCGGCAATGCATGGGGCCAGCCTATCCCTGTGGCACTGCGCCACCCTCACGCCTGCCATCATGCAGGCAGAAGGTACTGACGCAGTGCTGTTCATCAGGGGTGCCCAAATGTATGCGTTGTTGAGATCCATCAGTGGTGGTTGCGCGCTGAAGTGTCATCGTTTGGAAGCATTGGTGGAGTGTTGTTGCGGAGGGAGTGGACGAAACATTTTTCGGTGGCCTTTATCCTACTGTGAGGGGGTGCGATGATGGCCGTGGCGTCCAGTGGGCAAGGTGAAGACATGATGTTACCAATGATGGTCCGACCAGGAGAGTTCGGTGTTGTAGCTGTAGTTGAAGTTCCTGCTGGCGGAGGTGAGGTGCTTGACCGTGTGTTCTTCTATGTGGCTTGTTGAGTTGACTTTCTGCTTGCGTCTGATGTAGGGGACCTTACCCAGGAGGGGGTGGCCCTGGTCACTGGGGTTGTCCAGGTGGAACTTGAGTTCACAGAGTAGGATGTCCTCGGTGGATAGGATACCCTGGGGTACAATGAGGTCTACAATGGTATTGGAGAATGGGGGGCCATGGCGCACATGAGGGTGCCGCAGAGGATGTGCTTGGGCTTGGTCCAGATCTTGGAGGTGAGGTGGTCCATGGTCCCTCTTGGGTCATTAGAGTGCGTGGTTAGTTGGAGTGTGCTTCTGTAGGTGATGGCAATTCCTCCTCCTTGATGGTCGGGGTGCTCCTTGTGGGTGATACTGCAGCCATCAGTGATGGCGATGTCCGGTCCGGAGCAAAGGTTGGTCCTGGCAGGCGAGGTGGCATCCAGGGTTGATGGCGAGGAGGGTGCTGGCATTGTAACGGTGGAGTGTACAGGAGGAAGGCTCCTTGGTGCAGGGCGCAGTCCGGGGGGAGACGGACGCAAACAGCATAGTCTATGGGTTGCCTTTGACATGGAAGATGACCATTACAATGCAGGCAGTACATGGTCAACAACCCCTTTATATCGCATTTGATTACAACGCATTGTGAGGTCAGTAATGGGGTAATTAAAAGTTTTTCGGGTGGGTATGGGTTTCGGATGTAAAATATGAAAATTGGGGGGGTGTTGGGGTAAAATATGGAATTTGGGGGGTGTTTTGGGGTAAAAGAAGGAATTTGGGGTGTGTACTGGGGTAAAATATGGAATTTGGAGCTGTTTTGGGGTATAATATGGAAATGGGGGTGTGCGTTTGGGTCAAATTTGATTTTTGGGTGTGTTCTGGTGGCTCAAAAAGGAATTTCAGGGTTCACTGTTGGGTTTGGCAGGCAAAGGTAAGTTTTGGGTTGCACTCACTGATGTGGGAATAGTGATGTCTCCGCTATGCAACACCTACTCTACTGTTGCAATGTGCCTAGTATTAGTATGCATGGGAATGCAATGCGATGTTATGGCATGCTTCGCAACCACGTATGTGCCCTTGGCACACAGGTGGTACGCCCGCTGTGCATGGGCACACAGCGGCCACCGTTGAGAAGTGCTGGGGGCTGGACAGCTGTGAGGTGGTAAACGCTGGAAAGAACACTGGATGGGGCGTGGACGCAGGGATGTGTTTGTGAGCGGGAGTTGTAAAAATTAAAATAAGGGAAGTCTTACCTCGAAGCAGGGTCCTGTGCCTTCTTTGCTCCTGCTCTCCTGCGTCTGCTTCCAGAAACAGGAAGTAGGCAGCCAGGCTCCCTCCCCTGAGCCAATCACAACGCTGCTATGAGGCGGTGGGATTGGTAATTGGCAACGGGACAAGGCATGCAGTCAGGGGCTGGAGGGGAGGGCATGTTCATAATACACAAAATAACCTCCGGTCTGGACAAGAAAGAGTATGACTGTAGAGAGACATGTGCAGATTAGAGAAGGAGTCCTATATTAAGGACATAATCCCATCACCCACCAAGGTGGCATGCTTCATCATCTGGGATTCTCTTCTTGACGGGGACCCATAGCCCAGTCAAGGGCTACAACCCCCTCACTGTGAGGGAGGAGCTCAGGGATGTTTTAATCCTAATGGGGATGTGCTAAATCCTGATGATAACTAGAACTTTCTATTCAAGTGATGGGCGCAGCGCAAAAACAAAAATAGTGATAATGTGAAGGGAATTAAAACTAGCTATCAGGAGCAACAAGACCTTTATTACTTCACTACTGGTGCCAGGATTAAAACAGATCATATTGCAGTTTGAAAAAATAAGTACATATGGTAGACGCACTCTGGTCAACCTGTTTCAGCAAAAAAGACCCAGAACGGTGTCATGGCTTTCGTCAGGACCGTGAAGGAATGCTGCTGCGTTGTAAAACAATGTGCTAAGGAAAAGAGAATAAATATTCACAATACAAAACCAGTAATCTCCCAGTGGTTGTGGTCGATATAATGGGTGTACCTGCAATGACAGAAAACACAAACAAAGATCATGAAATACAACACTAACCTACTACATACACTTAAAAACAGTAACAGATAACGTGTGCAGCCAAATTCACGTCACAAGACCATTATAGTGTCCAAAAGAAAAAGAAGAATTAATAAATTCCTTACCCGTAGTTAACGGATACGCTACCTCACCTCAACCTGGCAACGGCTCAGGGCAGAGGCACCGCTCCGAAAAAAGGAGGTATCAGGTGTAAAAAGAGTGAAAAATGAGCCTGTCATACCATCCCTTAAGGGAGACAGATCAGCTTTCTCAAACCCAACGTCAGTGTCCACACAAACACACACAGCCAAAATGGCAAAAAAACCTGTCCTCTATGAGTTTGCTCATTCCGAGCCATCTCAGATTCCAGGCAAACAAGTATATAGGCCTAATGGGAGCCCTATGTCAAGTGAGATGGTCAATATTTTATTCGAGCATCACCTGACTTGAGGTGGAGCCTCAGCATAAATAAGGTTAGTGAAAGATGTCTATAGTACAAGCTCTGTTGGCACCAACCCACGAGTGTGTGGGTCTCGTAACTAAGTGTAGCTGCACGTCTGAGGTGGCGCCGATGTATCTGAAATAAAAGCACACCTACGCTTTAGCGCTGGACCATCGAATGCAGCGATGCCTCGTGTATTGAGGCATACTCTGCAATTCAAGTTAAGTATAAGTCAAAATGCAGGGAGCTCGGCTAGACAGAAAGCCCTGTAAAACAAAAGGGCTTAGGGGCCATATGTAGAAAGGCAAATTGCGATCGCAAATGCTGAAATTCGCAGTATGCAATGTAGGGAACAACAACCCACATGCAAAATAAGGAATCGAAAAATTTGCGATTCCTTATTTTGCAAATGCATTTAAGGAATCCCAAATTGCGATTCCTTAAATGCAATGTAGAAAGCACCAAGTTGTGCTATTTTGGCTTAAGGAATCGCAAATTACCACCAACTTTAGGTTGGTGGTAATTTGCGATTTCTTTGACAAATGCAGTTTTTTGCATTATTCAACGTGCCATGTGGGCGCACATACATGCCCTTAGGGCATGTATGTGCGCCACATGTGCACCCATGCTCATTTCAGGGGTGCAACAGGGTGTCCTATTGACACCCTTGCAACCTTGAAATTGCATTCTCAATTTGCGATTCTCTAATTGAGAATCGCAAATTGAGAATGTCTTCCTATTCATTCCTATGGGCCTTTTAGCCCATAGGAATGAATGGCAAGGTATTCCTTATTTGCGAATCTCTATTAGAGAATCGCAAATAAGGAATAGGTGGGATTCGCAAAATATTTTGCTAATCCTACCTAAATTGCGTTTTGCTATTCTCTAATTGCGATTCCCTAAAAATTGCAATTAGAGAATCGCAAAACACAGCCTACCTACATATGGCCCTTAGTTGTTAAAAACACCCGCAGGTTGAAGTAACTAGTCAACATGCATCATCTCACTAGGACCGAACTATGCTGAAAAACAGCCGCTTACCTATTCATCGGCACCCCGGGCTGCAAATGAGTCGTGACCGGAGGTAACCGACGACATGGCTGAGCCGGTTTAAATAGTGAGAGCCTTAATTGATGCAACTAAGCGTCATGACTAATTAAAACTTTAAAGCAGCGCACCTGTATGTCAAAACATATATGAACTACAGGTCGCTCAGTGCGTGCTGGGAGAGAAAGTCTCTCTGAGCAATGTGCGAAATTGCGCACAGAGAACTACTCAGCAATTCAAGTGTGATGGGAAATATAGTTCTAAGATACGGAAAAGGTTACTCATGTGTCCTAAAGATTAATGGTATATCTAAATCTACGTGGATAGCAAAGAGGACTAGAAAGTGTTGGATTCAAAAGACCTCATCATTAGAATTGATTGCAATAAATGTAGTGATAACAGTAATCACAGCGAGATATCCCTGCTGCAGTCTCAGAAAGAAGTCCAAGGAATGTCGTCATTTAGGCCCGACACATCCGTCGCGAGTTTATATACCCAGCGTTGTTCTTCAATGAACAGATATCTGGCCGTATCTGTGACGTGCGGTGGGATGTAAGGTTGCTCCAAGAGAGTCCAGAATAGTTCATCCACTAAGTGATTCTCCAACAGGAAGTGATTAGTAAGCTTAGTTGCTTGTTTCCTGCATCAAATGGTGCTCTTGTGTTCCATGATTCTCGTTTTTACCTTCCTGGTGGTCATCCCCATATATCGAAGTTTGCAAGGGCATGTCGCTAAGTAGATTAACTTCTCGCTGTTGCAATTGGTATGTCGATTAAGTATCCACAGTCTGTCCATCAATATGTCGATACTTGTTGTGTGGGTAGTCTGAGGACATGCTGCGCATGTACCACAGGGGAAGTGTTCCTGTATAACCGGTAGACCCCATAATGTATCCTGGATAGGCGCCTTCGTAGTTCTTGGTCTGGTATGGACAAGTTTGTCTTTCAGGTTGGTACTTCTCTTGAAGGCAAACATCAGTGGAGGAATTGATGCATTTCCGATGTTCAAAATCTTCCAGTAACGCTTGATGCTCTTTTGGATTTGATTAGTTTGGGTGCAAAAAGTATGTACACACGTGATCTTCGAAGCTTGGGCATGTTCTCCATGCAGGCTGTAATGCAGCCTGCACTACGAACAGGGAAGTGTGCATGACGGCTTTGAGCGGCCTGAGTGGAAATGCCAATCTGCCCATGCCTTGTCCCGTGCTTGGAGCAGTCCTACCCACCCTCCCACCCACAAGGAAAACATTGCACAGTTACATCAGTGAGTTATCATCATGTGATGATTGTTCCTCCTCTGCACTGCTTGAAAGCAGTGGGGGTGATGCTCTTCCGCCATAGTGGATGAGCCAACACTAGGGGTTTGTCATCTACGTGTGCTAGACCTGGGGGACTCCACCCCCAAGCGTCCTGTGCTACGTGTCCCACCTTCTCCTTACCTGGACATTTACACTGTGGTGCAATCCACAGCACTCTCTCCAAATTTGTGACTCTGCCAGCAGGAGCCTCAGCCAGGAGAGATTTCACAAGCCTGGGTACAGCAGTCGCCGCCAAGTCCGCTGGTGAACCTCCTGTTGCAGTTGATGCAGCAGGGCCCCCTTAGGCGTGAAGTTGCAGCGCTCACATCACACAAGTTCGGCGCAGGTCAGGGGCCTCACCCTCCACAGCGTCCGGCCAGCCCAACATCATCTGGCCTGTGATGCAGAGAGGCAGCACCCACTATTGGTAACCCCCACTGTGCACGTCGGTGTAGTGGTGGATCGTAGTATGCGATGCAAACCTCCCTACGTTGGGGCGCAGGAGCGCCTCTACTATTGACAGCTCCAAGGTGCACAAAGCGGTCTTCTCACACAGGTCAGCAGCGTGTCTCCATGCGACCTGCCAGACTTCACCACCAGGTACGGGTAATCGTCGCGCCTCAAAATCTCCCGCCACAGCTCATCGACTCCACAGCTCCTCCGCATCCCACTCTAGGCTCCAAACACAGGTCCAGTGAGGCATCCAGGCTCCAGACGGCGGTCCAGCGAGGCATCCAGGCTCCAGATGCAGGTCCAGCCAGGCATCCAGGCTCCAGACACAGGTCCAGCGAGGCATCCAGGCTCCAAGATACAGGTCCAGCCAGGCATCCAGGCATCCAGGATCCAGGCACAGGTCCAGCCAGGCATCCAGGCTCCAGGTGCAGGTCCAGCAATGCGTCAAGGCTCTCATCCTGGTCATCCTGGATGTTGGCTGGCTTGCAGCGGTTGTTGATGTGTGCTGCACTTGGCCCTGGCTGCTCCATTCTGCAGTTTGTTGTTTTTTATGCCTATTTTATAAAGGAGGTTGACTGATAGGCTATTTTTTGCATTAGAGACAAAAAAAACTCACGTTGGGCAGACTAGCGTGAGTTTTTTTGCTGCTAATGGGCCTATTGGTAGTTATCACCCGCTAACGCCCGATTTTCTATCGCCATCGCGCTGCAGTTTTCACCGCCGTTACCTGATACTATCACCATGTATTTACGGCTTGGTAATACATCGCTAACATGGCAATAGTTTTCAGGGTTAGGCAGCTATAAAAAACTGCTGCTAACTGGTGTTTGCGGTAGGTATCACCGGTCCTTGAGAATATTCCCCCCCCTGACTTTTTCCACCATTTTCATTCCAGAATCTCAGGGTTAAATATAAGCATCTGTGGGCATGTAATGAGATTAGGTGTATTACCTTAACTTAATTTTTGCAGAAGCATTAACGCCCCTCCCTGCCTTTTTTCATGATGGCTGGATTGTGCTATTGTGGGTACGCCTAGAGGAATAATGCCAATCTTCCCCCTTGAAAGTGGATATGTAAGTATTTGCCAAATACAAGGCCGGACACAGTCATGTTAGAGGATCGCAAATATTTTCCATTTGAAATCCAGCGATGACGCAACACAATGAAAGCTCCAAACCGTTACTAAGTTTCAGATGCTGCATTTCCTCACGTAAAGAAACATATAAAACTTACACATATCCAATGTTCTTACAGCACATGCTATCAAAAACTAGAACCCACGAAAAGGTTGGCAAATTGAATTAAATTGAATTTAAATTTGTGAAGCTCAAATAAATACCCAAGCTAGGGTATCCGGTCGCTATGGGAGAAGGCCAAAGTAGAGAATGTTAGTTGAATAACCGTGTTTTGATTTTTTTCCTCAAAGTCAAATAGTTGGATTCGGATCTAATGTTCAGTGGACATTCATTACAAAGCTTTGCAGAATGGGAGAAAAAGGATCTTCCACCAATTTCGGGGCATATTATCAAGAAACGGCGTTAAAATTATCCCCGCTTTGTGGTAAATAATTTAATTACCGGAACTTAATTTGATGCGGAAAATCTATAACAATAGCTCAGTAAAATAAGAGGCAGAATCCGTGGTATTAGAGGTTCGGAACGGGCTTTATTCCAAAACAATTTAAATTGATGAGCTTCATATTCCATCACCACGAAGGTTCAGGAAGTGAAGACCGTACTTTATTGATAAGTAATCATTTTTATACAATAGGCATTACAGTGAAATAAATGCAGGAGGCGTAACAATTGATAGTAAAGATAAAACATACATGCGTAGCAAAAGTGGGTGTAACTGGGCGTAACTAGAGAACGTCATCAAGTATGATGTCATAATAGGGTGGTTCCATGAAAGAATTTCGCAATGTCAGCAGAAATACTTGGCAGAAATGCGCGCGCAGCAGCATGACGTGTGATTGACGTGCAACTAGGGGGTGAAGGGGACTTGACATTTAGCTCTACATGTGGCGACAGAAGTCTGGAGGGTCAAGTCAACCTAATCCCAAATCATATCTAACATCCTATGTTTAAAGAACTATGTTATCCAAAAGAGAGGTCTCTTAGAGTAGAATCTTATTCTATACTGACTATACTGACTGTTAGTGCGTGTACAAGCGTCTAAGTGTCTACACAATATGCGGGGGCAGAAATCGTCCATAGTAATAGGGCTATGAATTACTTGCATAGAGACAGAGAAGCCGGGCCTTTTGCTCGGTAGCTGGAAAAATGTTTACTTAAACTACTAGACAGGAATGCATTGGGTAGGGAGCGGAGCAGATAATTTCGAAGGTGAAATACAGTTTTTGGCAGGCAACAGGCTGATGTCAGGCACCGTTAGCTGCGCAGAGAATAAGGACAAAGTTCATGGATACAGATGCGAGCTCGGACTGGAGCTTTCAGAGGCAGAAGGCAGGAAAAGCTTGATGGCAGAATCAGGGCCTACTTGCCTGGACTGGGAAATGGCATAAGTGAACCATATAAAGCCGGTGGCCTTTCATACTTAGGAATGGAATATCCGGCCCATTCATGGCGGATCTGAAAGAGGACATGTTGGCGGTGGACGCACATGTGTTTGCGTCTTCATAACTGGAACTGGAGGGAACATACATGTACTTGTGATTTATACATGAAACCGTTGGGGTCCAAGATAGGGGACATAACTGATCAAATCCATATTTCCACATTCCCTCCTTGTCCCCTACTTGCCCGTCCAGAGATATCAATCTTCATCAATCCATCGATCTGTTCATATAGCATCATTTGTTCTTCTTTTTTCTTCCGTGATGAATGAAATCTTGGTGGTGGAATACACGATGTGGCACACAGACCACAGATCGCTGGTCCACATTGTAGGCATAAGCAGCAACTGAATAGTATGAGAAAGCCAATACCTAGGAAGGATAGGACCTTCCATCCAAAGGTAGATAATACACTCCAAAACCAACCGGACCAAGTCCAGGTGCCTGGATTCTGGTGTATCTGGCTTACAATCTTGTGAAGGCGAGTTATAGCTTTATATACAGATGGCGAATTTTCTGGTATGAAAATGCAACAACTTGATCCGATGACCCTACAAGCTCCGCCCCTATCGGCCAGGATGACGTCAAGGACAAGACGATTTTGAAGCACAACAATCCGCATAGCAGACTGCTCTTCCGTTAAATTGCCTAAGGCGGAAATAGTTTCGTTCACTACTGCTTCAAGGGTTCTGGTTAATCTACGTATCAACTTACTATTGGTAACTGTACCTATATAGGGAAAGAGACCTTTATTGAAATCTGTGTATTTTTCCCATGCGGTCTCAGTGTAATCGACTATTGGGAGATCTCTCCTTTCTCTATTGTGTACTAAATGAGTATTTCTATGATAATCAGGAGGAGCTAGGAAAACAGGTGGCAAAAGGAATCCGATGTAGCAGGTACCATCCCAATCTAGAGGCAGACGTATATATGCCGTCTGACCACATATGAAGTAGGAATGGCGGGAAGCTCTAAATGTAGACTTGCCTTGATCACTAAATTCTATTACAGTGGTGCATCTACTATGGCCCATATGTATGGAACCATTCTTTCTTACACATAATTCACCTTTAACTGGAAATACTGACATGGCGGGCAAAATTGGAGTAGCTTCGGATTCGACATTCAGGATCATGAGATTAAGCGTAAAATTACCTAATCCATATACTTCATTTTCTAGATCAGTTCCTGTTCTTTTGGGAAGTCCCTCCTTGTTAGGGTAGCAGACTTTAAGTAAACCTAAGTTCAGATTTCCCCATACCCAGTTGTCTTGATAAACTGCAGAATTTGAATCTAGGGAATTAATGAAACTAAACCATGCTCCACAGGATCCATTGTGTGTGAACGGGTATGGAAAGAGAGGTAGTATTCCTTTATAGTTCTGATAGGGAGGGAGTCGACCACATATCCAACAATTTGTAGCATTGCTAACCTGATGGGAATGATGTAACATACTAATAAACGTGTTATTGCGCAGCGCAAATCTATAAGACAACTCATGCGGAGGTAATTCACTAAAAGAATGTTCAGCAGTAACATTATAAACATGTCTAGAAATAGGATAATATATGTGCAACAATATACTTGCAGTAATTATTAAAAGACTTAAGAAAAACAAAATTAATAACGTCACTGTGCAATGACTACGCAGTGATTTACAGTACGCATGTCGTTTCAGTTTTATCCTTTTGTTTCTTTCTCTACACAGGTCTAAGGAGTACATGTCAGAGACAAATTCGACCGATTCACCTTGGAGAGGACTTAAACAATCAAATTGCCTGACTTGTTAGACCTAAGTTTTAGTTTATATTGTTCGTGGTTAGTCAGTTCAACCAAAGGAAGTTTTGAGTCAATCGGGGAAGACACGCAAGGTGTGTCGTTTACGTCTGACGGTAGTCCATGAAATTTCTTGATATGACTTGAATGTATCCAGCCTTTTCGACCTTCGATCTTCACGGCGGTCCTTGTGGTGAGTAAAACTAACTTCGGTGACTTCCACCTAGGATCCAGTTGGGTCTTCCGGTCAAAGTTCCTGACCAGCACCAGATCCCCAGGAACCACGTCATGGGGTTTCACCTCAGTATTGTCGGGAAAGGCTGCAGCTACCTGTGAACGACAAGATTGTAGTGCAGACATCAAGGAAGCCAAGTAATCTGTCAGCATATTACAGTCAATATCAGTTATTTTGCGTGGTATAGGCGTCCCCCACATATTTGGTGGTCTACCGAAGATCACCTCATAAGGGGATAGCCCTGTTCGAGAGTGTGCTACCACTCTCATGTAAAAGAGTGCAACGGGTAAGGCTACTACCCAGTCGACACCTTTCTCTCTGCATATTTTGGACAATCTAATTTTCAGGGTCTGATTATGTCTTTCCACGAGACCTGCTGCCTCGGGGTGTCGGACACAGTGAAATTTCCACTGATAGCCTAACAAAAGTGAAACGTGTTTCATTAGTTCGGATGAGAACGGCTGACCGTTATCTGAGTAGACAGCACGTGGTAAACCGTACCGTGGGAAGAATTCTCGAACTAACTGTTTGGCAGTAGTCGGGGCAGTGTAATCTGAAACCGGGTATGCCTCTGTCCAACGGGAAAGAGCACAGACGACTACGAGAACATATTTGAATCCTCGACATCGTTCCATCTGGATATAATCCATCTGGAGGACTTCAAAAGGGTGATCAGGAGGCTGAAATCCACCCTGTTCTACGGGAATGCTTTTACCCGGGTTAAACTGACAACAGATCATACAGGTACGAACTTTTTGTTTAGCTGCTGCTCGTAAATGTTTGTTGAACCAAATGTGTTGGATGCTGTCTAGCATAGCTTTTTCTCCTAGATGCGCTGGACTATGTACAGTGTTAATAACGACTTGGACCATTGAATCAGGAAGGAACCACACAGATTTTTCCTTCGTCATCCATCCTTGATCCGTTTGGATCCCTCCTAATTCAGTCCATTTCTTTATTTCGTCTGGTGTAGCATGTGTCTGTATGTCGATTACGTCAAGAGCGGGATCCTTAACCGTCATGCAATATGTTGGTGTCGGGACTATTGTCTTTGTCATGTCGGATGTTCGAGTTTGAGCAGTCTGTTTAGCTGTTTTGTCAGCTAGATCATTGCCTTGAGAAATGATATCAGTAACTTTCGTATGAGCTTTACATTTCATAATTGATATTGCAGTGGGTAGATGTATTGCATCTAATAAGGCATGAATGAGGGGTCCGTGCTGAATGTGGGCACCGTGAGAAGTTAAATAACCTCTCTCTCGCCACAGCACGCCGAAGTCATGTACAACTCCGAATGCATAACGTGAATCAGTGTATATGTTGACTTTTTTATTTGTGGCTTGAATACAGGCTTGTGTCAGAGCGATGAGCTCTGCTGCTTGAGCTGACAAGGTATTTATGCAATTTGTTTCAACGATTTCAGTGTCTGTTGTGACTGCGTAAGCGGCCACTAGCTCTCCTGTACCTGTTCTCATACATGAACCATCTACATACAACGTCAGGTCTGGGTCTGACAATGGGACGTCTGTCAAATCTTGTCTGGGTTTCGTCGTGATAGTGATAACTTCAATACAATCATGTGCTAGTGGGTCTGTTCCATCTATAGGTAACAGTGTGGCAGGATTCAATGTACTACAACGTCTGATTTCTATATGTGGCTGAAACAATGTTAATTCGTAACCAGTAAGTCGTGCTATAGTCAAGTGTTGTGTTTGTGTGCGGTTCAAGAGAACCTCTACTGCATGTGGTACTTGTACTGTCAATGGATGTCCTAATACTATGGCATCGCTTTGTCTGATTGCTAAAGCTGTTGCTGCCACTGATTTCAGGCACGCAGGCAAAGCCTGAGCTACGGGATCTAATGTACTAGAAAAATAAGCACATGGTTTGTGTGATCCTGCTTGTTCCTGTGTGAGTACTGACAAGGCAGTACCTTCGCGTTCTGTAACGAAGAGTGTAAACTGTTTATTGTAACATGGTGTTGCTAAAACAGGTGCTTGGCATAAGGCTTTCTTTAGGCTTTCAAAAGCCTGTGTATGTTCCTGAGTCTAAGGGAGAACAGTCGATGTGGCTGCCTCCTGTGTTGTCAATTGAATGAGTGGTTTTGCTAGAAATGCATACTGAGGGATCCACTGCCTACAATATGAAGTGAGGCCTATGAAAGCCCGCACCTCCTTTTGTGTCTTGGGTACTGGCATATTAGCAATTAGCTGGATGCGATCTGGTGTAAGCTGCCTTCCCTCCTTGGACAGCGAGTGACCAAGGTAAACAACTCGCTGGACACAGAATTGCAGCTTAGAAGGGGACACCTTGTGCCCCTTTTCGGCCAAAAATTGTAAAACCGTCAGTGAGGCTTTTTCACATTCAGGTTCGCTTCTAGCGGTGATCAGCAGATCATCGACATATTGAAGCAGGGCAGTGTTGACTGGCATGCGGATACTGTCAAGTTCTCGTTTCAGTGCTTGGCTATAGATGCTGGGGCTTTCGGTAAATCCTTGAGGTGCGCGTGTGAATTTAAAGCTACGTCCATTTAAACTAAATCCGAACAAGTATTGGCTTTCCGGATCTATTGGGACGCTGAAAAAGGCATTTTTGAGATCAATTACAGTAAAGAATGTTGCTTCGGAATCAATGGCTGTCAGTAATGAAGAAATGTCTGGGACTACGGGGTATTGTGGTACTATGCATTTATTTAATTCGCGCAGATCAATAACCAATCGATATACTGGCGGGGCTGTTGGATCGGTTCGTTTAAGAATCGGAATTATCGGTGAATTGCATACATTGGAGTCAGTTTCCACAACCACTCCTTGGGTAATAAGCTCGTCAATGATTTGTAGTAAAGCCACTACAGCATCTGGGGGTAACTTGTATTGTCGCATTCGTGGAAGTACCACTCCTGCCTTTAGTGTGGCTCGATATGGTGTAATGTTCATGCAACCAACATCTGTAGGGCCTTGTGCCCATAAATGTGTCGGTAAAGTCTGCAGTCGGTGATCCATGTCTCGGGACACGTAGTGCCCTTTGAAATCACGTAAAAACAATCTTACTCCTTCCGGAGAACAACATATTATAGCTCCTAGAGCTTTCAAAGTTTTTATACCTAACAAGTTTTCTGGACATGATTTAGTAAGTAATAAATCTGTAGTTCGTGTCAAGGGACCGATCGTAAGTGGAAGAGGCTGTGTTACTTCGTTAATGATAGGTTTTCCTGAAAAGCCAAGGGAAATATTCTGTGTGCCTGAGAGGGGTGCCCCTGGAACTTCACTACGTTTTATTGTTGTTCGACTTGCCCCTGTATCAAGTAAGAATTTTCTATCTTGACCTAACAATTCACTGTGTACATAAGGTCCTTCTTGATCTACAGGGACCTCAATAAGGGGTAAGCCAACTTCCCTCTCTAGGCTGTTTCATGAGTATCGTTGATAATCGGGATAGTCATACTGTGCGGTCTGATACATCTGTCGGGTCGTTGTTTGTGTGGCAGCAATAGGCTGCGGTGGTGGAGCTGGCATAGACTGTTGCGGAGCTGGCATGGACTGTGCATGCTGCGGTGTTCCTTGTTGATTCTGATCCTGTCTAAGTGGTCTTGGTCTTTCTTTTGTGTTACCTATGGCGATATTATGTTTTAAAACGGTACAATCGTGTACATAATGACCTGGCTGTTTGCAATAGTTGCATGTCCCTTTAACAGGACCTGCTGAAACACCGGACTGTGTTATACCCTTCTTATGACCGTCAGCTGGAACTGTCTGGGAAACTAGCATTTTCATTTTTGTGTCTTTCATGCGTCTATGTTCATGTTCTTGTTCTTCTCTGATTCTATTGTGATGGTACTGTAGCATTTGTAACATTTGTGACGGAGTGTTACCTTGCCAGGTACTCTCGAATTTCAATACTCTATTCTTAACTTGGGGCAAGGCATTTTCAACCAATTTTGTCACGAACAGATGTGGATACGACTCGCTACTTGCTTTTATTCCACTATTTATACCAAAACATTTCTCAAATCGGGAATAGAAATCACTAGTGTCTTCATCTGATTTTTGTTTACAGGCTGAGATTGCACCCCAGTCTTCCTTTTTCGTAGTTAATAATCGTGGCAGTACCTGTACTAGTAAACCTGGTAGTGCTTTGGTCTTGTCCCCGAGCCCTGAACCTGGACCTCGAGCTTTTTCTTCGTTTTCTAATGCTGTCCAATCTATCTTCTGATCTCCCACCTCCCAATCCTTTTCCTTGAGTTTTTCGTAAATGCCCGCAGGCATTAATACCTTCAATATTGTCATAATGTCGGGGTAGGTATATTCTCCCATGAGTAACATATCTTTAATTTCACGGTGGAAACCCGCTGGGTCTTTGTCATGACTGGGTACCACTTTCTTCATTTCTAATAGTTCTATTTTGGATATGGGTATGTATACAAACACACGTTTAAACTCATTGTCATCACCCTTTATCGGGTGCACTTCTCGTAAGGGATTTTGTCTATCCATGTAATACGTCGTTCTTTCCTTGATGGGCAGCGAGACATGTTCAGGACATACAAAAAGAATGTACTGCCTTCTAGATTCTAGTATTTCTCTAATTAACTTAGTACCGGAACCTCTCCATTTATTCGTGAGTAATTCAGTCAATATATCAGGTAAGGGGCCAGGATCGGAGTGTTGGCTTTTATATAATATAAGGAGTTGTTGAATCATATAGATACCAGCTAAACACTGTTCATCTGGGGCGAGGTTCAAAAACGTATGTGCTAGTGTATCATCACCATATTTTCCAGGACTATCAACCCAGTGAACGGCTGACCTGGCTAATTCTTGTTCGTCCATAGAATCGAGTATATGATAACCCCTTCGTTCTCGGAGTAATTTGTCAGCGGCTTGGAATGAATGTTCGGGGGACCTTGTATTTATTATAGGAGTTTGGAATTTTCTGTTATTATCTGGACGTATCGGACATATCGGATCAGTAAAGCATCTAGTATTATTGCAAGATCTTCCTCTACCTACATAGGCCATAGTTTCTAACTGTCCTGTGGGCAGTTCTAATTCTTCCTCGTCCTCGGTTTGTTCAGGTTCGTCTACTGCTAATCTTTCTTCGTGTATTCGTTCTATTTCTTTGCGGATCTTTCGGCTCATAGCTACTATACATGATCGTTTATCGTGTCTCCCCTCTGATATATTCTTACCCCATGTGGTAAGAATTTGCATTTCTTCCGGACTTACCCCTGGTTGATCTTGATTTCTGATCACACAGTTTATGAGGAAACGTAACAGTTCCCCCTGTATTTCCACCTTTTGGTACTCCATGGCTCTGTTAATACTCTCAGGGTCTCGCCCTGACTGAACAAAATGATATATATTTTCTAAATGTGCAGTCATTCCTGGTAGCTTTCCTAAGTATATTGCAGCTCGTCGGATACGTAATGATGCCAGCATCATTTCGTCCCCTTTTCCGGGCACTGGGTCATATCTACAATCTATTAGAAGTTCCTTGAGCGTGTTGGGAGTTACTAGTTTGGGCGTACGTTGGTGGGCTAATTCTTGAAAGGAAAGTTTATTTGTTCTAGGCGGCGTAGAAAAAATGCTTGATGTACCTCCGGTAGCACCACCTGGGGTGCTGGATGTGAAAGGATTCGTTGAACGGGATATAGCAACCATAGGTGTGGATGCGGATGTAGAAACAGATGTGCTTGCCGGAACTTGTGTCGGGGTTTGCTGTTGCAGAGGTACAGACGGAGGAGGGTCTTGGCGTTGAACCCCCTCGGCAGACGGTCTATGTGGCGCAGCATTAGCATACTCGGGAGCTGCGTCATCTAAATAAGAGGAAAGAAAAACATCTTCTGCGGATCTGGGATGCCCTTTGGGATGTACTTTTATCGGAAACAATGGGGGTGGCAAGTCTTTTGGTATTTCCGGAGTAGCCTTAGGTAATCCTTCGGCCAGAAGAGGATACATACCGTTCACAAGGGCATTTCTTTGTCTGTCTGTTTGTTCTGACTTTACTCGAGTACCTTCTTCAATTAATACACTTCCTCGAACTTTATTTGAATTCTCCTTACTTTTCTCTTCCTGTCTGAGCGCTTTCTCTGTGCGTCTATATGATTCTTTACGCCATAATTCAATGGCATCTTTCTGGGACTGTCTAGCTTTCTTTTTCAATAATTCTTCTTCTACTTTCACGATGCAATCTGCATCCCAGGTCCCCGCTACGGGCCACCTCTGACTTTCTGGTAATCCCTTGGTGTAGTCTACCCATAGATCAAGAAATAATATGGCGTCTAGGCCATGTTTATGATACATGAAGTACCCTGGAGTGTCCCTAGGAGGAATGGGAACAGCTTCTTCGAGAACCCCTTTTCTAGTTGCAATCTGTCTTAATTTCGAAAAGAGCGGCATATTGAGAACTGATCTGATACCTAATTTTGAACACGTTTAATACCATAAAACACAATAATGAACAGTCATTCACACCACAATATACAGAACATATTTAAAACATTTTAACATTTAACATTTAGTGAATAAACAATGATGGTCATTTAGGGAAACTAGTCACTAAGCATAATACTCGATACTAACTAGATAATTCTGAATTATATTTTAGACATACTTGATATACTGCTAAACAGTACAGATACACTGCTGAAACAGTGCAGACCGGATTTGTGTACCCAAACCCGTCTTGACCGGCACAACCTATGTGCACGTCAGAACGCCTCCCCGATAATGGTACTCACCGGGTAGCTCGGAACGGAAGGCCTCGGAACTGAACTGAACTTGAACCGGACTGGACTCGACTCGGAACTTCGGAAACTTCGGAAACTGGTGGGCCTCTGTATACCTCGGATCTTGCTCTCTCAGCTAGGCTCTGGTCGGGATACTTCGCACTTCTCACCGCCTCGTCTGGGTGTTGATCGCAGCCTCAGTTACCCCCGCTCGGCAGGAGGGAGATACAGGAAATCCTGTGGGTACGCGTTGTTGTCCGTCCAGCTGTGACAGGAGACCGGGCCTGCAACGCACCGCCGGCGCGTGAGATGAGAAAGTGTCCCTGTTCGGGCGCCATTTATGTGGTAAATAATTTAATTACCGGAACTTAATTTGATGCGGAAAATCTATAACAATAGCTCAGTAAAATAAGAGGCAGAATCCGTGGTATTAGAGGTTCGGAACGGGCTTTATTCCAAAACAATTTAAATTGATGAGCTCCATATTCCATCACCACGAAGGTTCAGGAAGTGAAGACCGTACTTTATTGATAAGTAATCATTTTTATACAATAGGCATTACAGTGAAATAAATGCAGGAGGCGTAACAATTGATAGTAAAGATAAAACATACATGCGTAGCAAAAGTGGGTGTAACTGGGCGTAACTAGAGAACGTCATCAAGTATGATGTCATAATAGGGTGGTTCCATGAAAGAATTTCGCAATGTCAGCAGAAATACTTGGCAGAAATGCGCGCGCAGCAGCATGACGTGTGATTGACGTGCAACTAGGGGGTGAAGGGGACTTGACATTTAGCTCTACATGTGGCGACAGAAGTCTGGAGGGTCAAGTCAACCTAATCCCAAATCATATCTAACATCCTATGTTTAAAGAACTATGTTATCCAAAAGAGAGGTCTCTTAGAGTAGAATCTTATTCTATACTGACTATACTGACTGTTAGTGCGTGTACAAGCGTCTAAGTGTCTACACAATATGCGGGGGCAGAAATCGTCCATAGTAATAGGGCTATGAATTACTTGCATAGAGACAGAGAAGCCGGGCCTTTTGCTCGGTAGCTGGAAAAATGTTTACTTAAACTACTAGACAGGAATGCATTGGGTAGGGAGCGGAGCAGATAATTTCGAAGGTGAAATACAGTTTTTGGCAGGCAACAGGCTGATGTCAGGCACCGTTAGCTGCGCAGAGAATGAGGACAAAGTTCATGGATACAGATGCGAGCTCGGACTGGAGCTTTCAGAGGCAGAAGGCAGGAAAAGCTTGATGGCAGAATCAGGGCCTACTTGCCTGGACTGGGAAATGGCATAAGTGAACCATATAAAGCCGGTGGCCTTTCATACTTAGGAATGGAATATCCGGCCCATTCATGGCGGATCTGAAAGAGGACATGTTGGCGGTGGACGCACATGTGTTTGCGTCTTCATAACTGGAACTGGAGGGAACATACATGTACTTGTGATTTATACATGAAACCGTTGGGGTCCAAGATAGGGGACATAACTGATCATAAAAAATCCATATTTCCACAGCTTTAGCGGCAGAAAACTGCCGATAAAGTGGCGATAATGGGCTTGATAATATGCCCTTGAGAATTCCATAGAAGCCCATTTTGACACCAGAACATGGGCTTCTATGGGAATTCTCACAGGCATATTATCAAGCCCATTATTGTCGCTATTGCGATAATTTTAACGCCGTGCTTGATAATATGCCCCTAGGTCTTTTTAACTTTGAAACAGAAAGGAGGGAGCCTGATGAAGAACTGGGAGTTCGAGACAGGTGGTAAGGAGAGATAAGAGCCCTGAAGCCCTCATGGCCTGTCCCAATGAAGGCCTTAAGTGATTCGAGATAGATTTGCGTGAATGAATACCTAAAAGCAGTGTTGCCTCACGGTTCTGGGTCTGTTAAGTAAAGTTATAGGAATTCCAGTGTATAGTGAATTAGTAAATTACAGTTGTCCAATCAGGACATAACTACTGCCTGGCCTCCCATCTTGAGTTGTTCAAGTGGAAGCAAGGATAGTTTTTTTCTGCTGTAATCTTATGTAATAAAAAAGAATAAGCTAATTTGTTTTAATTTGAGTCAGGAATGACAGACTACTCCTGAAACTGCTAGTCTTCCTGCTGAATCTGCTTGTGCTGGAAGCTGACCATGCTCCGAGGGCCACCAGCTAGAGGAGAAAATAGATTGAGGTCATAAGAAAGACTTTGAGGAGTTAACAATCATCTCTCGGGCCACCTCAGACATTCACTGTCGGAAGTTGTCCACTGTAGAATGAAATTCATTGAGTTATTAATCCGCGCATCGTCGTGGTATGAAATCAGCTGTAGCCAGTTGGCGACACTTACAGATTGAACAATGTATGGTCAAAGATGAGCCCTGAGGAAAACCTATGTAGGAGAACATTATTTCGATTGAAAAGCAGAGAAGTGAACTCCTAGAGTTCTGGAGGAAAGTAAAGGGGTAAGCCAATCCAGAGCTTTACTCCAAATGCTTCAGGAGAATATATCACCAAAAAGTGTGTAATGTGAGGCTGTATCGAAAGCAGCGCTAAGATCAAGTAGAATTAAAGCAACTCTACTTCTCTTGTCTAAAATGGTTGGTAATGATACAGAGGGGTCGATTCCGATCCGGGTCGGACAGCTCTCCGAGAGCTGGCTGTAGCCTTACCGTGCGACCGACATGTACCCGTAGCCGGTCCATCCTGTAGATGAAGTACGATGTGCATAACTGCCAAAAACACGACCGACACATAGGCTGTGATCCAAGCTTCATTCCCCGTCCGAGCCGTAACCCCGAACGCCAAACCGAGTCTCCCGGAAGCAGTATCCATTGCAGTTTCCGTCCTGACAAGTACGATGCGTACTTCCTACGCACCGGACGGGTCGTCACGTACGGCACGTCACAGCATCTGGAAAACAAGCATATCAGCTACAATTCGCACCACAACTAAATCCACGGCTTCGAGATGGACCAACTTGCGACGGGTACGAGACAGAGCAACAAGCAGCGTGTACGACGCAAACACATCATGAAACCCATCGCGCAGGTCATACCAGTACTCTACATCTATGACCGGATCAGAAACCGACTGCGCAGACGGTAAGTCAGACACCTACCACACAAACGACTCATACATGTTGCCCATCACCCCTGCCACCTCCACTCATAGGGCTTATGTTGCCCATCACTCCTGCCACCCCCACTCATAGGGGACCTGTTGCCCATCACTACTGCCACCCCCAACCCTAGGGGACCTGTTGCCCATCACTACTGCCACCCCACCCCTAGGGCTTATATTGCCCATCACCCCTGCCACCTCCACTCATAGGGGACCTGTTGCCCAGCACTACTGCCACCCCCACCCTTAGGGCTTATGTTTCCCATCAACCCTGCCACCCCCACTCATAAGGGACCTGTTGCCCAGCACTACTGCCACCCCCACGCCTAGGGCTTATGTTGCCCATCACCCCTGCCACCCCCACTCATAGGGAACCTGTTGCCCAGCACTACTGCCACCCCCACCCATAGGATGGGTGATGCGCCACACATCCATCACACTCCAACATTATGTATGTCAGCAAAATACATCCCCCTAACATCATGACAACAGTGTGTAGTCTGTGACAAAGGCCCACAACAGTGATTATGACTTCGAACATACAATGTAACTAACAGCACATGTGTGACCAACAAATGAGTGTGACCTACACAAGGCAAACATCACTATAGCACTGTGTCAATGTAAAACTAACACCCCTCACTGTGTAGAACAAAAGTTAAGTGTGGGGTTCAAACTGCAGCAGATGTTGAGCATTGTGGTGATGGGGTCTAAACCTCCCTCATCACAGTGACCAAAAGGAAAGTGTCATCATGGTCAAAGCTTCAAATAACAAACAGCATCTATGATCCCTGCTCCCAACACATTAAACACTTCTGGGGCAAACTAGTGGTTGTGTCCCATACCCACAGAGATGTGGTGAGGCTAACAGTGCTGTGAAAACAAAACATACTCGCGGCCATGTGCAGACAAGCACCACACATGGGGGCTGACAATGCATACAGTGTACAATTACACAAGAGCAGAAGTGACCATCACAAAGCATACACACATCTCAAAAATAGCCACACCAATCAAAACAACCTGTGTAGACTGTAGGTGTCAGCTCACAAATTCCCATTCCATGTCAGCAATGGCACCTAACAACCAGGATGAATGTGCACAATGATGTGCTATGACTCACAGGGACTGCAGGGAAAATCACAGAAACAACATCCAGACAATGGCCCACAACATCAATAACAATGCACTGATGCAGATGCACAAACACAAACAGGCAACCTCAAACTGCAAATCTGACACAACATGTGTGTGTGTGTGTGTGTGTGTGTCTCAGTATCCCCTAGGCAAGTACATAACACATGAGGGGGGCTGAACCACAGTGACACAGATGTGGACACAGTGCCATACAAAAGTAAACCATCATTGGGACACCCTTAGTGGGCAATCAGGCATTGTGTGATGGGAGGGAGCACAACAGACACATGTGACACAAGCTGGAATGAACACCAACTAGTCACAACAGCCTGGGTATGTGAGTCTCCCCTAAGTCATCTGCACATACTCAACACATATGTACAGCAAGTTGCACAGAGGACCCAGTTGCTCCTATACCAATGATGCCCACACCTGTGGGTCCAGTGGAGATGCGCCCAAAGTCAGGGAAATAGACAAATTGGACAATGGGAAGCACATCATATGTGCATGGGTGCAAGCCACAGATGTGACCATGCAAATGAAATGTTCACAGAGATGTTTTCAAATTGTTAATCATGACACACCCAGTTAGCTGCAAATTATGACATGGATACCCACCAGAATCGGATACATATCTCATGGATCACATGGAGTACCTCACATCAACACCTCAGTATTCAACATTGGAAACTAAGCATTACAGGTGCAAGGGCATGCTAAACATCATCAACCTAATGTACAGCTAAATCAAGTTAACAAGGATAAAGAAAAAAGCTTTATTCAGCAGATGAAAATTGAAACGTCCGTTCAAACAAAAGGCCAATGGCCAGCCCATCATCAAATTACAAGGAGTGAACTTGAGTGACAACTGTCACACGTTGCTTGCCTTCACTGCTTAGGACAGGGGACATCCCCTCGGAGGGGCATACATAGGGGGCAGGCCAGGCACCGCAGGGACAGGATCAGGGCGCAGCAGAAGGAGGCAGTGAAGGGGTGTTGGATGCAGGAGAGTCACTTGCAACTGCAGTGGAGCTGACTGAAGTGGTGGGTGCAGTCACAACTGTGGGGCACAAGTCAGATGGGGTGGGTGCCGGCACAACTGCAGTGGGCAGGTCAGAAGGAGTGGATTGGGTCCCCACTGCAGTGCCCAAGTCAGACAGGGTGGTTGTGGACTTCACTGCAGTGCCTAAATCCATGTCAGCGGAATGGGGTGCAGGTGAGGTCAGCAGGACAGAGGGGGGGACACGGTCCCCACATCAGTGGCACTAACCGTCTGACCGGGTGTGGAGGAGCAAGTGGTAGGGGGGAGGGCCTCAGCATTTTGGGGATGGTGTATCTGTGGGTGGGGGAACCCAGGGTAGGGTGTGGCGGGGGAACCTCTGGAGTGGTGGCCTGGGAGATGGAGGACGGAGACTTTGCCATGGAGCTGTGAGGCGGCGGTGGGGTCTTGCTCTTCCGGCTCCGGGGGGACTTGCGGGTGGGGGTCTCAGTCTGACTGCGCCTAGGGGAGGGTGTCTGGGTGTGAGGGGCACTCCCCTCTGTGTGTGGGGACTTCCTCTTCCCTTTGTTATCTGGATCTGCTGGGTCGGTGGGGAAGAGGCCAAGGTCACAGAGGAAGAGCTTCTGGGGAGATGGGGTTGCAGGTGAGGCAAGGGAAGGGGGCTGGGAGGAAGAGGTTTCGGAGGACTGCGGAGTGGTTGTGGCTGACTGTGTGTGTGTCTGCAAACCAGCCCCTGTGAGTGTGGTATCAGTCCCCTGCACTTGCTTGTGTGCATGTCTAGCCCTTGGTTTGGGTGTTTGTGTGCTGCCCGTGTCTGTGGCTTTATGAGAATGTGCAGGTGTGTTTGTGCTTGGGATAGGTAGGCTGCTAGGAATCGTGGGTGGTGCAGGGGTAGGAGGGGTGTGGGACTGTTGGAGGAGGGACACTGCTGATGTCAGGGAGAAGGCCATGGACTGATTGGTCCTCTGTAGGGCAGACATGCCCGATGAAATGCCCTCCATGAACGACACCAGTTGCGTCAACAGAGTGGTTTGTGCATGGAGGACACTCAGCATCGATGTCTGCCCTACATGGATCTGTCTACGTAATTCTACAGACTCCTCACTCAGGGCAGCAGGGGAGACAGGGGCAGGGGGTGCCGTGCCTGGCACAAAGGAGACAGGCTCCCGAACACGGGAGCTTCCACGGAACTCTGGGATGGGAGCCGATGGGAGGGTGGTGATAGTGGTGGTGGGGGCAGTGGTGGGGACAGCCTCACTAGCTGGGGTTTGATGGCTTCTGACACCCACCTCCACAAGGGAGTCATCCTCAGAGTTGCTGTGGCCCTCAGCTGGGGGGGATGGTGCTGACGACTCCTCGGTGTGGCTCCACTCGCCCTCCGTGCCACTGGGTCCCCCGACTCCTCTCCTTCTCTCCCTGTCAGGCTCTTTGGCTCCTCCTGGTCCGTGGAGCTGTCCCCTCCTTTGGCCGTGGATGTATCTTGATAGGAATAGGACAAAAGAGAACAACATCAGTCACCTGCACTGTTTGCACACACCACAGTGAGTACATCACATCACAGGGCAAGCCCTGGCATCATCAGCTGAACACTGCTCAAAGTGCTAACACTGTTTAGAATAAGCCAATTGTCATTCTCAACATCAACCATGGCACACATATCCCTCCTTGACGTGCACCCATATGTCTGTTGCATGTTGGATGCTAATACCCCAATGTCCCGACATGCACCACCCACACATCAGTTGGACATGCAAGTGACCATGTAGGAGTATGTCACTATACACACAGCACATCTCTTGCCACTTACTCAGTACAGGTGTCCGGATGAAGGGATGGGCAGAGACTCATTTCACATGCTTGTGATGCATGCCAGCAACACACACTATGATGTTCTCATGTCCTGATAGTCAATGCCACAATGGGGTGCATGGTGCACACTTGAACACAATGCAGGATCACTCATAGCAAATTAAATGCCATGTCACTGGCATGCCTGGAAAGTCAGTCAACACTGTCTCCTGTCACAGGGGCAGGGCATCCAGACAACAAGAGTATGCACTGTGTCACAATCATAGCTCAGGGGTAAGGCAAACTCTGCAGCTGACAAGTGCACTTGCCCATCCCCTGCAAACAACATATCCAGGACCCAGAAGACCCCACATCATGCAAATCAGACATATGAGTCTCTGCAAACACAACTCCATGTACATTAGCACATCACAGTCTTCCGTGCAAGTAACCCAGCTGCCTGAAGTACACAGTTGCATACACCATCATGTGGTGTCAGATGATCACACACCTATATGTCACATAGGTCTTGTCTCACACAGTCACATCTCAGATGTCCTGCTGACCCTCAAAATCATGGACACCCCAGTTGTTCGTAACAGGAAGCCACACCATAATGACACAGAGGCAGACACCTGAAGGCACATGTCACTAACCACAACCTGTAAGTTGATACACAAGAGTGGGATTACAGAGTGTTTCTAAATGCCCTTGAGGAGGCATGACTGCCCAGGTCTACGTGAAACAGTGTTTGGCCCTGGACAGTAGTCAGGTGGCTAAGCAAGTGTGACATACTTGATATACATACTCCTGAGGCCCACAAATTGGAGTCCCCTGCTGCATGGTTTTGTTTGAAATACCCCAGCCACATGTGGTAAGTCAGACCAGCAATTGGAACACATATCAAGGGCACACACAGATCACATGTCAGATAACAGGCATTGGGCAAACAATTGAACCACCCATGAAACACAACAGAGTCACGGGTACAGATGCTGTCCGTTAGCTGAAGCATAGCTCTCTGCAGGGACACAGTGCCCTAATGACACAAGCAACAGACTGTAGGGCCACACCTGTGGAACAGATGAGGAGGGTGCATCACACAATTGAGGGACCTGAGTATTGGACTACAAGACCTACGTAATGTGGAAGTGTGACCGGGCCTAAAAGACTACAATTCTCATGTCAGACATAGTACACAGATTAGGCATGGACTTACCCCCTTCTTGCTGCTGTCTGGCCTTCAGCTGCCTATCCAGGTCCGGGAAGACCACCGCCAGGATCCGGAGCATGTGGGGGGTCAGGGTCCGGTGTCCGTCCCTCCTGCGTGGAGGTGACAGCTTCAGCTGGACTCTAGCTATCCTTAGGGTCCAGCCCCGAAGGTCCTGCCACCTCTTCTGGCAGTTGCGGATCCGGCGTTTGTAGACCCCAACCGAACGAACTGCCCGGGTGATGGTCAGCCATATCTCCTGCTTCTGGTGGGCATCAACCTGTGAGGATGACAAAGTTAAAAGTACATTAACACACATGCCCCATATTTGTGATACACACATTTGGATATACATGTCATCATCACAAAGGGAAATGAGGTACACAGGTAGTTCAACCATGGGAAAGGACAAATCACCTGCTTGTCTGACATGTTAACAATGCCTGGGAAGTTTAAGCTTACACTAATGCATTTTAGCAGCAGAACACCTGTTCTTTACATGTCCCTACACACTTTGGGGGATGAAAGTAGTCAGTGAGAATGCTTGCCACTGGTGTACACACTGCTAGTACTGCTAGTCGGACAACATGCACAATTAGGAAGGCAGTGGACTGCACACTCACCTGCTCCCCTGGTTTCCCATACAGCTTGCTGTACTGTGGAAGGAGCCTGTCCAGCAGGGCCTGGTTCTCCTCCTCAGTGAAGGCTAGAGCTCTCTCCAGAGTACATGCCATTGCAGGAGCCAGAAGATGCAGAGACAGCAGCAGTGGTAGCAGGGATGTGGTCCAGAAGCATGTAGTGCAGGCAAGTGAGCTCCCTGGGGGACAGCCAGCCTTCTATCCGTGCTGCAGAGGCAGAATCTGTGCCATGTGTCCCAAGTGATAGGTCCAACACCGTTGCATTCTATGAATCTGGCCAATCCATGGAAATGTATGACTCGTACACGCCTTCCGCATCGTTCAAATCTTCACCTTCATGACACACTAGTAATTGCAACATTGTTGTAGGCATCCAACTGAATTTCCAGCGCACAACTCATACAAGTTTTGAATCCCCATCTGTCTCCATGACAGTCCGGAGCCAATGGGTGTGCCCGGCTCGGTCAACTGACAGCACAACGCGTATTTTGAAAATACACATGCACCCGTCTCCATACTATTCAATGGCCAAGGCGTACGCCTGTCTCGGACCATGCCTGCCCGACGCGTATGCATGATAGCCACCCGCGTCGGAGCTCATTGCAGTCAATGGCAAAGCGTACGCACGGCTCGGTCAAGAACCGTGCAATGCGTACGCATTGTCACCCGCGTCGGAGCTCATTGCAGTCAATGGCAAAGCGTACGCACGGCTCGGTCATGAACCGTGCAATGCGTACACATTGTCACCCGCGTCGGAGCTCATTGCAGTCAATGGCAAAGCGTACGCAGGGCTCGGACATGAACCGTGCAATGCGTATGCATTGTCACCCGCGTCAGAGCTCATTGGTGTGACTATTCGACAGATTCAACACACAATTACTTGCCAGGGACACCTGTGCACACCTACACACTACAGTATTGCCCACACAGTGTCCCATGGCATGTAAGGCTGCCTTCCCTGTGTGTTGGGGGGACACATTTGGTTTGTTGGGTGGCACTTTTGTTCAGCCACTCCCAGGCTGTGCACGTGTACATGGGGGCAGAATCCTTTGTGTGTCGTGCACATTACCACTGTGATGTGCAAATTTACAGTAATGGGCATGAGTCACGGACACAGTTTCATGTTGGATCTGTTTAGGTCACGTACACCATGAGTCCTGGGGGTGATGGCATGACCATCACAGTGAGACCTGTAGCCACAATTCTGATGTGCACCCACAGTCTGTGTGCATGTTGTGTCTCAGATGTGGCGGATCAAATGTGCCCAATGGGAGACTGTCTCCACATCCATGTGGTATATGCATCTACCTTGATGGTGTGTGTGTGTGTCTAAGAGACGTACCTGTAGGGCCTGTAGGGACAACAGTGGCCACTACCTGTGGGACTCACGCTTGCCTTGTGGTGTTTACGTGATACGCCATGTCCATGGCATTGTCAATGTGGCAATAGAGGGACCCTGGGTATCTGCATGGCAAAGATATGTGATGTCTGGGAGACATCAGGCCTCACTTGTCACTGTGGTGTGTGTTTGTAACGTCACAGCAGTACATAGGTCAGGTGACACAGCCAGATGATTGGCCATTGCACTACATGGGACTCATGTGGACATGTGGAATTGAGATGCTAGGTGTTGGTCATGTAGGTGACATATGTGTCCATGCACAACAGCACACACCTCAGTACATTGTGTAATATCATGATCTATCATGTGATATTGAGCCTGGTCATGGCCACATGGGTGGATGAACCGACAATCTTCCTTTGTTCATCTCTGTTCTGCAGGGCACCAGCTGTCCATCGACCGTTCCCAGACCTTGCAACCATGCAGGAACGCAACTGCATCCAACGGTACCGCTTCACCAGACCACTGATTGAGGAGTTGGCGGAGCAGTTGGCGCCCCATCTGCTACCTGGCCAGACATACCCTACAGCACTGACCCCAGAGGTGAAGGTGATGGCAGCCCTGCACTTCTATGCTACTGGTACCTTCCAGTACACTGTGGCTACTGCTGGTGGTATGTCACAAACTATGTTTAGTCGGGTGCTACGCGATGTCTTGGAGGGAATGTTGCATTTCCTAGACCTGTACATCAAGTTCCCGAGCCCAGCTGAACTCCCTGAAATAAAGGATGCCTTTTATACACTGGGGATGATGCCGAACGTCATCAGATATATTGATGGGACACATGTTGCCCTGATACCACCACAGGCACATGAGCAGGCATACTGGAACAGGAAACATTTCCACTTGATCAATGCTCTGGTGGTATGTCTTGCAGACATGTCTATCACACATGTGTGTGCACGGTTCCCTGGTTCTGCGCATGATGCCTACATAATGAGGAGTAGTCGCATTGCAACGCTGATGTCACAGATGCCAGCTCAGCATGCCTGGCTTGTCGGTGTGTACTGACTGTTTATCATTGAGTGTTTTGTCAATGTTGTATTCTGCACTCCTATAAAACTCAGCTACTTGTTCATTTGTGTGTGTGTAGGTGACTCTGGATACTCCAACATGCCGTGGTTGCTTACACCCCTCAGGAACCTTGTGACATCAGCCTAAATGCGCTACAATGAGGCACCTGGTCGGAGCAGGAGGGTGATTGATCAGACATTCGGCCTCCTGAAAATCCGCCTTTGCTGCCTGGACAAGACCGGAGGGGACCTCCCATATGAACCTGCAAAGGTATGCAAAATAATCCTTGTATGTTGCATGCTACACAACATGGCAGTGCGGAAAAAGGTGCCTCTCATCCAGGATGACGATGACCAACCTCCGGCACCTGTGGAGGATCCCGGCCTGGGCCAAGATGCCAGTGATGATGAGGATGAGGGTGACGTCCGCTCAAAGCTCATCAACAACTTCTTCACCTCAATGTGAGTTTCCAGGGTTGTTATGTCAATGTATGGAGTTAGCCTGGAATGTGTTGTGGCTGCTCTGTTGCTGTCTGAGTGTGTCTGTGTGCCACTTGACTGAATACGTGCAGTGATGTGTCCATTCATGTGGTGTGTACTCCACAATAGGGTAGTACTGCTATCTTGTTTTTGTGTAGGTTTATTGTGACATGTTTGGTGCATGTGTATTGCATTTCGCTCCTGTTTTTCTGTGCTTTTGACTGTGTCTTGTGTCTGTCCTTCCCAGGGTAATTTGCCTGTTGTTTGTTCAACACTGACCCCCAACACCCAGAATCCAACACCAGTGTGGGAGTAGTCAATTGACATCAATTGATGTGCCACACACCACTGGACTACAATTCTCAGACACTCTGTGACCGTGTGTCCACCGTAACGTACAATTGCCTCGTAACTATTGTGGAATAAACATGTTGCTGATGTGTAATGAACCTGTGCTATGCTTTGTTAGGTGTGTTGTCTGTCTTCCCACATCTGAGTGACATTTGCTTACCTCACCTGTGGACTTGTTACCACTGACTGTGGATAGGTGTTGTGATTGTGCTTACCTATGTGTTTCAGGTCACCATCTTTGTGTGTGATGAGTAACATGGTCATGGTGAGTATGTGTTGTGTGTGCCATTGTGGTGTGTCTCCCTCGCATGTGTCACGTCACCATGACTCACCTGACGTTGGTCACATTGTTGCAGTATTTGGCATGCACTGTGTTGTGTAGCAGATCGACATCTCCATGACACATGACAATTTGGAATCACAACAGAGGCAAGTATGATGTACTGGTGAGTTTATTTTGGAACATGTGTGAGGAAATTGCACAGGATGGTGGGTGCTATACATTGGGTTTGGAATCCAAAGTTCACATTATAGTTGGAAGTGCAGGTAGATGAAATGTCCGGAGTGAAGTCCACAGTCATCTGCTACATTGGCCCAACATGAACCCTCCATGTCATGTGGGTGAGTTGTGTGCGATTGGACATGGTGAACGGGTTGCGCACAAAGAACATTGTCCAGAACAGGTTTAGAGGCCCTGGGGGATGTGCTGGGACATCTGCCTCTCACATGTCCTTCTTCGGATGACCCCTCTTCTTCCTGGGGGGGGATCCTCAGGTGCAGGCCTCTGCAGTGCAGGGGACTCTCCGCCAGAGTCCTCCTCCCTCCCTGTGGCGCTGGCAGATGATGTTGCAACATATGTTGTGGCCACACAGGGAGGTGTGGACAGGTTTGTGTTGATCTGGTGGAGGCATTGGAGTATGTCACGATGCACCGCAGTAAGGGCATCCCACTTGGCCTCCATGCGGGCATAGTGGGCAGCCTGCTCCTGTTGCATATGCTTGAGGATCCCCACTACCTGGCCAAATCCTCCGGTGCTATCCTGGTACTCATCTATGATGCGTGCCAGTTGGGGGTCATCATGCAGTCCAGACCCCTCTGCAAGGTGCGCCCTCTGCCTCCCACCCCTCCCAACACCCCTATCCACACGGGCAGTACCAGCAGCGGGACGCACAGGTGACACTGTGACCCCGTGGGTGGTGTTGCTGGTGGTGTTTCCTGTAGCTTCCGGGGGGTCCTGTGTCCCTGTGCTGTGGGTGTTCAGTGGCCTTGGTCTGTCCATGTTGGCGGAGATGCCCTGTCGGTGTCCAGATGCTGGAGGCGTGGGTACAGGGGATGCAGATGTTGATGCTGCTGGTGCTGCATGATGACTCAACCAGGTTGGTCGTCGTCATCCGAAGAGGACAGAGACAGAGTCAAACCAGAGAGCTCAGTGTCCACCAGAGTCTGGGCCTGGAAATCATTTGGTGCTGGGTCCCCAGCACCACCTGTGTTTGGAAGAGACACACAATGTTAGTTATGTTTCTACGGGCATCAATGGTTCACAAACATGAAATGTTCTACTGTACGAACAGATACCTGCCTGTACACTGCTTTTTTCCAGCTTGTCACAGACAGAGTTTGAGATTGTTGTTGCCCATTTCCCAGCAGGGCCTTGTGCTCTCGACAACAGAGTCCAGTGTCAGACATCGTGTCAGTCCCTTCCCACTCCCTGTGAGGTCAATGCATTCTACACGGTGAGTTGTGTGGAGTTTGTGTTGAGGGGGGGTGTCTCCACATGCTGGTAAGTATGGTGAGAGCTGTCAGTCCTCCTTCCCACCCGGCCAGACTTCCCATCATGAAAAGTGCTCCCATTGGAGGGCGTGCAAGTTGTCTTTCAGGATGTCAGTCAGTGGTGTCCTGCCTTGTGCTCCCCACAGCAGGACCCAGTGTCAGCCATCTTGTCAGTCATTTTCCACTCCCTGTGATGTGGGCATGTTTCAGAGAGGTGTTGATGGGCCAATCAGGAGGGGGAGCATTATCTGTGACTGCAGAGCCCATCATGTTTTTGGATACACTCACTTCACCTGCATCCCCATTATTCCTTCCTGTCAGTCAGCTGCACTGTGAGGTAGTGTGTTTGTGGTGGCAAACTGTCTGGCAGTGTCTATTTAGCTTTGTGCCACTGCCTTGCACTATTTGTTTGTAGGTTTGTGCATGTCATGACACAGTTCCAAGTCACTATGAAATGGCAGGTATTGTGTTTGTCTAACTGGCATACACATCTTGGGATGATTATCTATTGGTTACTGTGGCTTTTCTTGCGGTGCATGGTTTCACTGTCCCCTTGCCACACAATCTTGGGTATGTTGTTTGTGTACTCACCAGGCTCTGGTATGTCTGTTAGCCCATGGACATTCTCTGGTGGTGGCGCACGGAAAAGGGGTAGGACAGATCTGTGCCTGTCAGTGGTTTTGTTGTGGTGTGCTGAATTTAAAGAAGATTTTAGAACGCACATCGGGGTTAATAAAATCTATGGTAATGATAAAATAGTTGCGCAGTTTAGTGAAATAAAGTACTAAATTAACTGATTTGAATGTTTAAAATATTAGGGTTACATAACCTGAGAGCATGTATTTTCGTTTCTAACTTTAGATACTGGCCTGAGCTTGAATTTAATTGAAAGCCAAGAACCATAGTGATTGCGACATACAAAAAGGAAAAAACGCAACACACTGAGTTTTAAAGAAGAATGAATAATTATATGAAACTCAACTAAAGTTCAAATGGTGAGTTCCATTAAGAGTCTTGGTTTTAAAATATTGCTAAAATCAACATACAGAGTGGATTAATACCTACAATTTCTGTATTTTAACATAGCCTTTTGAACAAAGAATTAAATAGCACAAGCACAAGTACTGAAGAGTCGTCTTACTTAATCGCTTGAGCAACAACCTGGGTAAGCGTACTCCCCATTAATACAAAAAGAAACTAAATGACCACAGCTTAATACCTGGACAGTTATTTAACTATGACCAGAATTCAGACTATACGTTTGTCTTGCTGTATAGGCATGCAGTGAATTGATACACTCTCCTATGGTCGTCCTTGTTATTGGAGTTGAAGTCCCATTTCAGTGTAAGTACAATCACTGAATTGATCCCAACATGGGCCTTTCTATTCAAAAATACTTTAAAATTCTTCATTTATGAGCAGAGAGTGTAATATCAAATGAAGGAGTATACACTGTTCATTAGACCCCCGTATATCATGACGGCGTGATTGAAACACCCCCTTTTTACTCTGTGGGTGGACAATTATTCTTTCCCTCCAATGAGAGTTACGTCATAACATAGGTCCCTTCTCCTTATTTAAAAAATGGTCCATAATAGAAATTACTGTATGGGCCATATGAGATACCTATGAATATAATATAATATTGTGAACGAAAGAGAATGAGACAGTACCATGAACACTAATTGTATCTATCCTCCTTTTTTATAGATTGTTTTTAATCGGTATTGTGAGCTGTTTAATGTGTTGGTCCTGAAGAAGGTGTTACATATTAGATATTGCACCGAAACGCGTCGACAAGAGGACACAAATTATATTTGTTGTTGTTTTCTATTACTGTAATTTTGTTATGCTTAGTTAATTCAAATGATCTATTGAGTGTTCATTTTAATTGTACGTAACTGTGATTATTTTTGTTGAATATGTGTTTTTATGATTGATAATTATATGAATTCTATGAATTAATGTTGATTGCTAAACTTATAGTGACATTGACTGTAATAATTTTAAATAAATTTGAGGAAAAAAATTTTTAAAAATAATTTTTTTTTTAATAAATACTATCATACTAGATACTTGAAGTGTAATGGTCTGTAGATTCTAGGTCTCGGGTTCACAATATATAATATCTAAACTGACTATCGGCATATATTAAGTAAATACAAAAGGGAAGCTTCTTTTGTTTAAAGGTAGGCTGTCCCGCACCTTCTCCTCCCAGGTCCTGAATTAGACTGGTTTGGCAGGAGGGCCACCGCCGGTGCACTGACTCAGGGCGTGATCTTTTCCGATGAGTTTCTTGACCCTCCTGCGCACATCATACCACCTGTTCTGGATATCGTCCTTTGTGCGCCTTGCTGGTGCTTGAGCGTTCACCTTGTCCACTATCCTCGCCCACATCTTTGTTTTCTGTGACATGGGGGTCCTTTGGACCAATGTACCAAACAAATGTGCCTCTTCTCTGATGATCCCATCTACCAGCACTTCTAACTCACTATCTGTGAACTTTGGATTTTTCTTTGGGGGCATGGTGATGGGTGGTGGTGGTGGGGGATGTGTGTGTGAGGGTGCAAGTGAGGGTGGGTTGGTGTTGGTTTTGCTGGCTGTATGTGTGTGTGCTTTTGGATGAGGTGCTGATGGTGTGTGGGTTGTGTGATGGGTGAGTTGTGAGTGTGTCTGTGGTTGCTGTGTAATGGTGTTTGCTGCTGGCTGTGTCTCCTGTTTGCAAGGGATCATGGTAGTGATTGTAGTCCTTTATATATTTGGAGTTGTGGGTGTGTCTTTGGCCCAGGTTTTTTTTATTTGATATTTATTGGCTTTGTCATTGCTTGTTTGGTCCTTTTTCCGTCTTTTTTCCTTTGGGTTTTGTAGGCATGAAGGAGACGTTCATCTGACGGAAACGGACATTGATGTTGTCTCGTGTGGGCTTCTCCGCCTCGTTCACGCTGCCAATCTTCTGTGTTTAATACGCGTCGGTCGCGGTGCTCTCTATTACTTGTGGGCTCGGTTTTCTGTGCGTGTCGGTCGTGCGGCTTGTTCTCCGTGCCAGTCGGTCTGGTGTTACACACATTGCATCGTACTGCGCGGGTCGGACATCGCGGGTACGGGTCAGTCGGGTTCATTCCGGGTTCGTGTCGGTCGGTGAAAATCGCGTTGGTTTTCCGGCCAGATCACTATTTTCCCTACGGCTCGGTCGTACGGCTTGTTTTCCGTACGTGTCGGTTGTAATTCACATGCGTTGCATCGTACTACACGGGTCGTACGGCGCCGGACCGTGTCGGTCGGTCTCCGGTCCGGGTCCGGAATCGGCCCCAGAGAGTCAATATAAAGCTGAATCTGTGATACGAAGAGATAAAACCCTGAATTGGAAGGGTCCAATAGAGTATTTGGTTCAATTTACTGAATCAGTTGTCTGCCTACCTCATAATATCTCAGAAGAAAGGAGCAATAGAGATATCAGTTGTAAAGTGCTTAGCACTGCAGGGTATGTGGATGGCTTTTTCAAATGGAGGGATTAATGACAAGTGTTTCCAACTTGCACGAATGGTGTCCAGACACAATATCGAGTTGGAAATGGTGAATTACAGGAATATCGAGTCCTAAATATCATCAGTGAGAAATATCGACAGCAAGAATATTGTGGTCAAGAATATCAAATTTAAGGTAAGAAAAATTATTTAAAATATAGAAGTCAATAATATTGCTTGCAAAAATTTTGGTGTCGATTCCGATCCTGGAGAAACCGGGTACGAACCGTCGGACGGAGCATTTTCTCCGTCTGACTCGTACCCGGTCGTAACACTTTACAAACATGCAAGTACGATTTGCACGGAAACACTATTTCCGTACGAATCGTACAAAACATCGACCGACGGAAATAAACATACAAATGTGATCCGGGAAAGCGCCGACGTGACGTCGGGACGCATGCAGCCTGCACTTCACGAACCAGGAAGTACGATTCGTACCCACAGCAGTCCGGACGGCAATATTTCTACGGCACCCAAAAAGTGCCGGGAAAGCGAAGTACGCCGCGAAATGACCAGATCAGGGGGCCCGGTACGTGCCGAACACCCCCCCCAGCCCCCGTAAGTACGTGCCGAACCCCCCCAGCCCCCCGTATGTACGCGCCGAACCCCCCCCAGCCCCCGTATGTACGCGCCGAACCCCCCCAGCCCCCGTATGTACGTGCCGAACCCCCCCCAGCCCCTGTATGTACGCGCCGAACCCCCCCAGCCCCCGTATGTACGCGCCAAACCCCCCCCAGCCCCTGTATGTACGCGCCGAACCCCCCCCTGCCCCCGTATGTACGCGCCAATGCGATTCGTATGGACTTTTTCCCATACGAATCGTACTTGGCAGTTTGTACGGTACTTGTACGATTCGTACGGAAAAAAATCCGGATACGATTCGTACAGGGAAATTTTTTCCAGGATCGGAATCGGCCCCTTTGTTGTTTAAAATATCGATTTTTCAATTAGTGGTATGTATTTTAGTATATGTTTTAAATGTATATGATGTATTTTTTTGTATATGTATTGTTTATGTTTTTTAATATATGTGTTACATTTTTTGTAGTTATCAATTTTATTTTAATTAAATTTTGCATGTTGCAGGTTGTGGGTTTGTAGGGGAATAGAGTGGGAAGTAATTCAATTATAAAAAATGATGGCTATTTTTTATGTATTAATATTTATTTAATTGATATTTTATAGCCTTAATTGTGGGAAGTAATATATTTTTAATTAATTAATAATTTGTCGTTAATCAATATTTAATATTTAAATGAAAAATTAATATTGAAATTGTGTAATTAATTTTAGGTGCAGGTTGTGGGTTTTATAGGGTTAAAGGGTGGGAAGTAATTTATTTGTAATAACTAATGATTAGTTGTTAATTATTATCAATTAATTATTGAAAATGAAATATGAAAATTGTTTAATTAATTTTAGGTGGGCGTTGTGGTATTTATAGGGGTTTATTAGTTGCTAATCAATATTAATTATTTAATTGGAAATTAAATACGGGAATTGTGCAATTATTTCAGGTGCAGGTTGTGGGGTTTATAGGGGTAAAGGGTCAGAAGTAATTTATTTTTATGTGTTTTAATTTGTTTTTTAATGAATAATACTTTTTAATTGATAAATAATTATGTTAATTATGGAAGTACATTTTATTTTTTAATTTATATACGTGTAGTGAAATGTGTTATAGGGTAAGATGGAAATAAAATGAATGTTTTTGTTTATAATTTGTAACTAAAAATATTTCTTTATTTGAAAAAATATTTTTATATTTTATTTAAAATAATATTTTTAGGTAATAGTGATACGTATTGAACATTATACTGCTTTCTTTTAATTGATAATATTAAATATATTTTTATTTTTATTTTTAAAATAGTTATGTATATTTATTTAATTTGTTGTTTTTTAAAAATATTTTTTATTGTTTTTGATATTTTGTTTATTTTTTATTTTCAATTGACTGTAGTGGGAAAAGTAATTTGTTTCCCTCCGCGATCAAACACTTTCCCTAGTGTTACACTCACTGGAGTGGGAATAGTAACTTTTACCCCTCCACTGTCCAACACTTTTCCTTTTGTTGAACTTATTGGAGTGAGAATTGTAATTTTTCCCCCTCCGCTATCCAACACTTTGATTAGAGTGTGAAATTTAAGTTTAAATATCTTTAAATAGTTTAATGTTTTAATTAATAATAGCATGTTTTTTTAACATACATTTTATGTTATTGGAATATGTATATATATATTTATTTGTTACATTTTTATATATTTTTTAAATGATAAAATAGATGTTTTGGGTGTTGATGTTTTGTCATGAACCGCTGGAACCACAGCTGTAGATAAGAATAGGGTGCAAATCGCAGCAAGAGCCGAGGCCACTTTTTTGAAGCCAAATGTAAGATATGGACGGTGTGCAGGGGTCTAAGAGAGAGCTCCAGTTTGCAAAAGGGTATGTTCAGTCAATTCAGCAGACTTTCAGTAAAAGTATCGTTATTTATACTTATTGCAAATTCCTGCCTGGAGATAGGAATTTTGTAACAGGCTGGACAACTTTAGAAAGTTAGCAGGGAGCTTTGTTATCTTTTTCTCAGAAATATTAAGAGACGTTATTACAGGAGGAATGGGGGGTAATGTCAGTGGCTCATTGTGCAGGATGGCAATATTTGTGTTTTAAATACTGAAATCTTTGCATCTGGAATGTTTTGAAGCATCACACCTATTAGTAAAGTATACAAACTGGGCCTGTTTTAACTTTTCGATATTGTTTTAAGCTATCAAAATATGTGATTTAAGTTACTGCAATGTAATTTTGGCACTGGACTTTTTTCAAGACCTTTATAGCTTTGTTTGATGCACTCTAGCTCTTATTATCCATGAACTATATTTTCTACAGTTTCTTCACTATGATGCCCATGGTAAATAACAAGCTCCATCTCAGAGGTAAAAAATACCTCCTAAGTATGTCCCACTATGGGCCTGATTAAGAGGGGCTGGTAATATTCTGATACATGCTTAAAATCCTGTTTACTAGGAATTACGAGTTTGAAGGTATTTAACCCTTTTGATAATTATTGAGTGTGTTAAATACATCAACCTTCGTTGAGGGCAAACCTACTGAACTTTAATAGGGGAAACTTACGGTATTTACTGTAACATGTGGATTTAAAAGACTCATGTTATGAAATCATAATAGGTGTTATTTATCACACCTGATAATAATCAAGCAATCAAGATGTATATCAGTAATGTACCCTGTGATATCATTATTTATCAGAAGTAATAAATAACACATTCACTTGTCATTTGGCCGTGTATGGGTTGCTTGGTTGACTCTTTGGGGGTCATTAGTATGGCGGGCGGACTTTGTCTGTCCGCCATACCCCCGGGAAACGGGGCTGCTTTCAGCACCGCGCGCCGCAATGCCACAAAAGCAAGTTGTGCCTTTCAATGCACAACGTGACAGGCACCGCGCGGTGCCTGCCATGTTGTACATTGAAATGCAGGGGGGTACCATAGGTACCCCTCATGTGCAACCACCACCCCCCAGAATCCCTGGGGGCCCGCTACGGGCCCCCAATGTCGAAGACCGCATGCCTTTCCGTGGCGGCAACGGGCATGTCCCCGCCTGCATATTAATATGGATGGCAGTGTCTACCAGACACCGCCACGATGTTAACAGCTTTTCCGCCCGGTAGGCAATCGGGCGGATTGCCTACCGGCAGAAAACTGGCAGACGGTCTTTCTGTCTGCTGGGGTCCCCCCCGCCATAATAATATGGCGGGGGAATTGGCATGCGGGCGGGAAAGAATGTCGGGCGTATCGTCGCAGCCATGCGACGGTGGCGATCCGCCCGACATTCTAATGGGCCTCTTTGTGTGAGACCCAGATTGCACATTAAATTCAAAGAAGTAGTAGCTGGCATCAGATTAATATGGCCTAATACAATGAAGTTGGAAAATGTCATCAGGAGTGGTGCAATCAAATTGGCTAAATCCTGGCTAAAGACTGTACTAGGCCCTGGCAGGTGGTAAAATAACAATCCAGCAAAGAGAAGGAGACATTTAGAGAAATATTTAAATAAAAGTGTTTCCTCTAAGGGAAAACAGTTAACTATGAAGATAGAAATCTTTATAGAAGCTTTATAGATAATGGACAAACTGCTGCATATTTTATGTGACAGATTTAGTTGAATAGTAGCACAATCAGAGGGAATGTCTATGCTTACATCAGATATTCTTAGTTTAACAGGTCTTCTAATTTATAGTATGTTCTTGTTACAGCTCACATGAACTCTTGCTACCCTTGCTTAAAAATGTAGTAAAGTGATTATTGTGTACTTATTACCCACTCCTTTAAACCAAAGGCAGTGCCACTGGAGTTATGCGATTTTATGGTATCTGCGTTTTCTGATCATTATGGATTTGCCACATTTGCAACATAATCCATCATCTGCTTCATAATTTGCAGATTTATCTTGAAAATAAATATTGCCTTTTGCTCAAGGGGATGAAAAGTTACTAAAAACATGGCTTCGCTTGTTACCACATAATGGGAAAGCTTGTTGCAAATGCTGACTGGTCACCTTTCAGTTGATTAGTGGTGGAATCTTTGCCCAGACTTTGTTCATAAAATAATACTATCACAAAATGTGCTGCATTATCCTACACAAGTTTCCTTTCCTTCATGCATAATTTAGATATGCAAACTGCATAATTTGGTCTTTGCTTGTCACATAATTCCAGTGTCCCTTATCAAGGGTTACTTCAGTGCACAAACTATGAGGTTTTAGTGACTGACAAGAAGATAGTCAAAGGGCTCAGTTGACAAGTTGTATAAGCCATGTACCTTGTTGTCTGACATCAAAAAGAAAGCTGAAATAGTAGAATATTGTTTCTTTAAAATTAAAGGGCTTGATTACAAGTTAGGCAAACCAATGCATGTTTTATACGTTAATTTTGCACCACTTAATTATGATTGGTTAGGCTTTTCCACATCTGGGTTTACCAGGTGTGGGAGAACCTAACCGATTCTTCTAGCCTTGAAACTCTCTCAAGGCTTTGGCAGCCAAGCAGTATTACAGCTTTTGTTATTGCAAGTGGGAGCATACAATGTTCCCGCCTGCCAAACAAGAGCTTCTCCTTCCCTCACCTACTCCATCCACTCCACCCACAGCCCTGAGCATACATTTACCACTTACTCAGAGCAGGTGGTAAATGTATGTGGTAAAAAATCCCATGGAATGGCAAATCCCGGGTGGTTTTACAACCAGAAAAATAACTCCCACACTGTAATTGTTGAATCCATGGGGGATCTAATATTAATTGCACAGTACTGAGGCGATTTTACCATCTACCTGATACCATGCACCTCGAAATCAGGGCCAAAGTAACTTATTCCTGCCAGAAGGTATTTGTTTATTTAATTTATAGAGGGGTAACACGCTGGTAGGACGAGCAGAGTGCGGACAATTAGATTTTTGTTAATATTCAGGCTCCCTCGAGCCGGTGGAGCTGACGAGCTCATGGATACGCACCTGCGCGCCACGAGGGGTACTTTACCTGAGCAAACTTTTTTTGGCAGCCTACGCAGCAACCCTATACACTTACATACTCCCTGCTGACGAATGGCAACTACCTCGAAACACGTGTCCAGGGATGGCTAACGCAACACTTACTTTCACTCAAGACTTGGGCAGAGGCGTACCCGCCGACGCTGACTTCATGGACCACAATGCTTTGGGGTAACACGCTGGTAGGACGAGCAGAGTGCGGCCAATTAGATTTTTGTTAATATTCAGGCTCCCTCGAGCCGGTGGAGCTGACGAGGTCATGGATATGCACCTGCGCGCCACGAGGGGTACTTTACCTGAGCAAACTTTTTTTGGCAGCCTACGCAGCAACCCTTTACACTTACCTACTCCCTGATGATGAGAAGCAACTACCTCGAAACACGTGTCCAGGGATGGCTAACGCAACACTTACTTTCACTCAAGACTTGGGCAGAGGCGTACCCGCCGACGCTGACTTCATGGACCACAATGCTTTGGGGTAACACGCTGGTAGGACGAGCAAAGTGCGGCCAATTAGATTTTTGTTAATATTCAGGCTCCCTCGAGCCGGTGGAGCTGAAGAGCTCATGGATACGCACCTGCGCGCCACGAGGGGTACTTTACCTGAGCAAACTTTTTTTGGCAGCCTACGCAGCAACCCTATACACTTACCTACTCCCTGCTGACGAGAGGCAACTACCTCGAAACACGTGTCCAGGGATGGCTAACGCAACATTTACTTTCACTCAAGACTTGGGCAGAGGCGTACCCGCCGACGCTGACTTCATGGACCACAATGCTTTGAGGTAACACGCTGGTAGGACGAGCAGAGTGCGGCCAATTAGATTTATGTTTAAAATCCTGTTTACTAGGAATTACGAGTTTGAAGGTATTTAACCCTTTTGATAATTATTGAGTGTGTTAAATACATCAACCTTCGTTGAGGGCAAACCTACTGAACTTTAATATGGGAAACTTACGGTATTTACTGTAACATGTGGATTTAAAAGCCTCATGTTATGAAATCATAATAGGTGTTATTCATCACACCTGATAATAATCAAGCAATCAAGATGTATATCAGTAATGTACCCTGTGATATCATTATTTATCAGAAGTAATAAATAACACATTCACTTGTCATTTGGCCGTGTATGGGTTGCTTGGTTGACTCTTTGGGGGTCATTAGTATGGCGGGCGGACTTTGTCTTGTTACAGCTCACGTGAACTCTTGCTACCCTTGCTTAAAAATGTAGTAAAGTGATTATTGTGTACTTATTACCCACTCCTTTAAACCAAAGGCAGTGCCACTGGAGTTATGCGATTGTATGGTATCTGCGTTTTCTGATCATTATGGATTTGCCACATTTGCAACATAATCCATCATCTGCTTCATAATTTGCAGATTTATCTTGAAAATAAATATTGCCTTTTGCTCAAGGGGATGAAAAGTTACTAAAAACATGGCTTCGCTTGTTACCACATAATGGGAAAGCTTGTTGCAAATGCTGACTGGTCACCTTTCAGTTGATTAGTGGTGTTACTTGGTCTTCAACTGGTACTAATAAGATGAAATCTTTGCCCAGGCTTTGTTCATAAAATAATACTATCACAAAATGTGCTGCATTATCCTACACAAGTTTCCTTTCCTTCATGCATAATTTAGATATGCAAACGGCATAATTTGGTCTTCGCTTGTCACATAATTCCAGTGTCCCTTACTTCAGTGCACAAACTATGAGGCTGTAGTGACTGACAAGAAGATAGTCAAAGGGCTCAGTTGACAAGGTATATAAGCCATGTACCTTGTTGTCTGACATTAAAAAGAAAGCTGAAATAGTAGAATATTGTTTCTTTAAAATTAAAGGGCTTGATTACAAGTTAGGCAAACCAATGCATGTTTTATACGTTAATTTTGCACCACCTAATTATGATTGGTTAGGCTTTTCCACATCTGGGTTTACCAGGTATGGGAGAACCTAACCGATTCTTCTAGCCTTGAAACTCTCTCAAGGCTTTGGCAGCCAAGCAGTATTACAGCTTTTGTTATTGCAAGTGGGAGCATACAATGTTCCCGCCTGCCAAACAAGAGCTTCTCCTTCCCTCACCTACTCCATCCACTCCACCCACAGCCCTGAGCATACATTTACCATTCACTCAGAGCAGGTGGTAAATGTATGTGGTAAAAAATCCCATGGAATGGCAAATCCCGGGTGGTTTTACAACCAGAAAAATAACTCCCACACTATAATTGTTGAATCCATGGGGGATCTACGATTAATTGCACAGTACTGAGGCGATGTTACCATCTACCTGATACCATACACCTAGAAGTCAGGGCCAAAGTAACTTATTCCTGCCAGAAGGTATTTGTTTATTTAATTTATAGAGTATGGCTATTATCCAGTGAAATGGAGCGATGGCGCTAGAAAGAAACCATCAAGGAAGATGGGAGTTTGTAGTTGGTCATGTTGAAAGAGCCAGGATTAAGGCTTTTCTTAAAAATAAAGAAATATGATTGACAGTAATGTGAGTTAAATACATTGTTAGGCTCTGGGCTGCAAGGTAGGAATAATAGACCTGGGCAAAATGTTAATTACACCGGAGTAATCAGAGTAAATTCGCGTAAAATGACCTGAAAATTATGTGATTACTCTTGTTTGCTTATCAGTAACTTGGCATAAAATCCTACCTCATGAACAGGTAATTGGGCGAGCATGAGTGGCTGCTGTGGTTTGTGCTCTTTTACTTTTAGTACTATTTTCTTAGTGCAAAATGAACCCGCGGGTCCATTTTGTATGCAAGGGTGCATTTTACACGAATAAAATAGCACCAAATGCTGGGTTATCTCCTCACATAATTCAGCATAATCTGATGTAATTTAACTGTAATTTTACACAATTATGCTCCAGCAGATTACGTGAGTTACACCCACCCCTGAAGAAAAAGAGCATCCACTGCATTTGGACTGTTTAATGCATGGGATAGCAACTATAAGAAGATGAGATGTTTGCAATGTTCAGGGGTGGCAGTCCGAATGCATTTTTTCTCATGAGCTAGGAAGGACCATAAATGTGAAGAGCATTAAATGCAAAGCAAAGGTTTATTAGAAGTGTACATTTGCCTACGGGCAACCTGTTAAGGTTGCTCAGATGGTGAGGCAAATGGGTGCCGATGGGGAGGCTGAAGATGAGCCAAATAGTGGTGCTCTTTATAGTCTTTGTAAAGGATTGTCTGCAATGCTGTGATTTAGGGTGTTGCAGTAGTCCAGTCTGGAGGTGATCATGCCATGGACCAAAGTTTTTCTGACAGAGAGGAAGTCAGGAGAAGGTCTTGCAAAGCATTCTCAAAACAGGATGCTGAGCTCTTTATGGTAAAGTATAGGTAGACTTTCCAGTGTTAAGTTTCTATTTGTTGTGACTTCTGGTTGGGGGGGTTTCAGTATTTTCAAATATTTTTTAAAAATCGTACAAATCTGTGGCTTTCATTGTTTACGCTTCTTTGCTCTGTACAAATCATTGGGATTGTGTTTTTCCAGTGCTCATAAAGGACTTGACTATTATATCCCTAATTCATTCATTCATTCCTATTGTCATTTTTTCCTTCTTTCTTTCCTGCTCCTAATTCCCTTCTCTGTGCCGTTACCTTCAATTTGCTCTTAAGTATTTTTTTATTATTCCCTTCACCTGCCTGTTTGTTTTCCCAGCACTCAAACTCCTCTTTTCAACAGTTTAGTTCCACTCCATGTTCAGGATATGCATGTATTGGGATGTCACAAACATAAGGAAGGTGCACTCAGTACAAGAGTCATTCAGATCCACAAATGTTATCCGTTGATATTTCAAGTTTATTCCAAATATAATCGGCAAACAGCCAACGCGTTTCGTCCCTTTTGCCAGGGGACTTCTTCAGGGCTGCAGAAGTGACATAAGAACATAAAAGCACAAATATAATGCGACAACCAACAGAAACACATGACAAAATACAAATATATAAATACAATTTGATCAATGACAAACATAAACGTTGTGTACAACATCATATGTATAAAAACAACACAATACACACACATTACATATAACGTGTTTTGCTGGGCATATAATGCAAATCTATATATCTAACCATAAGGCTACATACATTTTTTGGTGATTTTGGGAAAGAACTTTTAAATAGAATGAAGACGAGAAAAAGAAGAGGAAAAAAGGTTTTTATAATAATAGAAACTGAAGATATATAAGACCAGCATAAGTATATGCAAGTATAAAAATAGATAAAATCAGTACAAAAACATACTCCATAACAGTAAGAATATATGTATATAGTCTCACCTAAAGATCAAACGAGATACGGCTAATTCCGCAATTAGTAATTGTAATTTCGGGATATCTGATGAAGCAAACAATGGCAATGATTTGAAAATTGTAAATCTGTCAAATAAAAAATTGGATGCAGATGAGATCGCAGTCTTAAGTAAAGGCTTAAACTTCTGTCCCACTCAGAGTGGAGATATAATTGATGCACATATAGACCTTTACAAATTTGTTCGAGTTCTTAAACTCAAGGATTACTTTTCCCAATCATATACCAGGAACATAGAACCAACAATGCCTGATGATCATATAACGCACACCATTGCTGACATTCGGGGGATACACTGTTTGGTAACTCTTGATGATGAAGATAATCAGGATATGACTTCAATTATGAATGAACTTGATATTCCACAAAATTACATGTCCAATAGTGGTCTAAAACCAAAATCGAAATTTGTGCCAGCTGCAAACTACCACCGCAATATTGATATTTTCTATGACAAAGTGAGTGAGGAATTACATAACTTGGAGGGATCAAACAAGCTTTTTCCCATAAAATATCACAACATTACCGCCCAAGAGAGAAAAGCACTAAATAGGCTAAAACAAGATAACAGCATTGTTATACGTGAGGTAGACAAGGGCGGTAATGTTGTGATTATGAATCATTGTGATTACATGGGCGAAATAAATCGTCAACTAAGTAACGATCTGTGTTACAAACAAATAGCACACAATCCCATTGTGAACTTAACAACTCTAATAAATATGAGACTTTCCGAATGGAGGGATATTGCCTTGTTTACAGAAAATTAATTCAGGTATTTAAGGGTGGATAGTCCTAACTATCCATGTATTTACATCTTGCCCAAAATACACAAACCAGCCCCCTTTCCCCCTGGTCGCCCAATCATCTCTGGGGTGGGTTCACCCACAGAAAAACTCTCAGAGTTTGTTGACCTAAAGCTTCAGAAGTATGTGGTAAATCTCCCATCATATGTCCGTGACAGCAAGGACATTTTGGTCAAATTTAAGGACTATGAATGGTCGGATGATCTAATGTTCGTCACTTTTGACGTAGAAAGCCTATACACCTGCATACGTAGAGATCTAGGGTCATTAGCGGTGCAGTCTTTTCTGGATAAGGACAGGGCGGATCTGTACATGTTCAATGAGATGATCATGGAAATGATTGACATCATCCTTGGTAATAACTTTTTTCTTTTTGATAGATGTTGGTTTCAACAGCTCCTTGGGACTGCCATGGGCTCCAGGTTTGCTCCCTCTTACGCCTGCCTCTTCATGGGGTGGTTTGAGAGGGAGCATGCCTGGGGAAGATGTGCCTCCTCCTGGACGAATAACATCGTGTTCTGGGGGAGGTACATAGATGATATCATCTGCCTGTGGTCAGGATCCTTGGACTCACTGACGGAATACTTTACGTATTTAAATACTAACGACTACAATGTAAAATTTACCATGGCTCATGACAAAGAAAAAATTTACTTTCTGGATATAAGTTTTTATATCAAGTATGGCACCATACAGAGCACTCTGTATAGGAAATATACAGCTTGCAACAGTGTCTTGCACGCAGAAAGTGCTCATGCAAGATCCGTTGTTCAAAACATTCCCTTCGGGGAATTAACTAGAATAAGAAGAAATTGTAGTGAGGAAACTACCTATCTTCATAACATTGCAGAGTCTAAAAAAAGATTCTTACAGAGAGGCTACAAAAGTGAACTCCTTGACAAAGCAATAGAGAAAACTAAACGTTTAAAGAGGGAGGATACACTACGAGAGAAACAAAAGAATCCCATGGATTTGGTGCCTAATAATGCTGTAAGATTCATCCCGCAATACAACACCAACAGTGGAAAAATTTACAACATGCGTAAGAAAAACTGGAGCATCTTAAAGGAGATCCCGGGATTAAAGAACTGTATTAACAATGCACCCTCTGTGGCTTATAGAAGGGGCAAATCGTTACGTAATTCCCTATGCCCTAGTTATGTGACTGGCAACAATGCAACATGGTTACCGCAGAAACCTATGGGCTTCTTTACATGTGGAATGTGGAATGTTTGTCCAAATGGCAAAAATAAAACCTGTAAGTTCACTTACAACACCTCTAGAACATTTGACATACTACACTTCATAAATTGTAACACCACACATGTCATTTATGTAATGGGATGTCCCTGTGGAATCATCTATGTGGGGAGCACAGTTCGCCAATTAAAAGTTAGGATACAGGAACATCGTAGGGCGATACTAAATGGCGACAATAGATACCCCTTGAGCGAACACTACAAAGAAATAAATCCAAATGACAGTACTTTCTGGTTTCATGGTATTGACCATGTTCCAATCGGTTACAGAGGTGGCAATAGGGAGCTCCTGGTTAGACGAAAGGAGGATAAATGGATATGTCGTCTGAGGGCCACAGAGAAGGGCCACAATACAGACAAAGAGCTCCATTACTTCCTGGGATGAGCCCTGGGACTAGTATAAAACTCAAGATCTTTTCCTTTAAACTAAATAGCTGTGTTCTTTCAAATACGCTCTGGTTCAAATCTTATTTTTTAGAACTTGGGAGTGCTAAGATAATTAACATGCTGTTCAAATATACTTTGGTTCAAATCTCATGTTTTAGAACTTGGGAGTATTTAGAAAATTAACATACTGTTCACAAGTAATAAGACGGGGCCTCTATGGTGTCCCTTAGTAATATCTACCATCCAGCCGATTGACATGTGACGATAATGCAGTGAATATGTATATTATATTTGCGTCAGTACTTTTTATTCATTTTTTCGATGAAGGATCTCATTATTTTTCTTCTTTACTGTATACATATTCCATCTTTCCCTTTTTTCCTTTGCCTTCCTTAAATCCTGATCTTAATCATGGGGTTTATTTGATGCCTCTTATTCTGTCGAGATGTGACGCAGTATACAGCTCAAGATCGTCATGCAGATTGAATTATGGGTCAACTAATGGCTCTCTACAATGTGTCCTTCTCGGCTATTTATCATAGTATATATTATAGGATATGCAATGATTCACTGTCATGCTTTGACATGGCGCTCTTGCTAGATCGTTCTATTATGGTCTTCTCTAATACGCGCGTCAATTTATGGCCATTTGAGGCATGTGGTTGCCACTATTGCTTGTTCTCTTAGTTTGAGTCTGGTTATTATAACAAGCTCACATTGCGCGTTGGCATAGCATATATCCTTTCTTTTGCCACTTGACATAACTCTGGCAATTTTTGATAAAATGTTCATATATATTTATATCATTTGTGTGTCTTTGTCCAATGTGTCTTTTTTAGACGATCTACATTTAGATCATTATGATAAGCTTACTTGCAATTCGTATTGTGCCTTAAACAAATAAATATATATAGAGCGTTTGGCACAGTATATGTTCTTTTTTCGTTTTGGCCCTCGATATGGTCTTGGCAATCTATGTTTATAAATACTGATATCACTGATATGACTCAATGCGCTTTCTTTGAAAGGATCTATATTTGGGTCTTAACGTTAAACCGACTTATAATTCGCATTGTGCCCAAATATCGGTTGTTTACGGCCCATTGAAAGATGGCGACCGTTTTTTATAAAAAAATACCTTCGTACGCAGGCCCTTCTTTATGTTGGTTTGTTTTGAGGGCGCGTCACTACGCAGACCACGCCATTTACGTTGCACCCGAGACGCTGTTAAAACCTGCCGCGTCTTGCGGGAAAGGTTTGATTGTCAGTTATCATGCTGCTCTTTATGTGACTACAAGTAAGTACACATGGCCAAACTAGATATAAGTTTGTTTTAACTTGCAGTTGCGCTCTATATGCAGCACCTGGGGTTTTTCCTAAAGTTGCGGCGTATTGCGATTTACTACTTGCGGGTAAGACTTGATCGTCAGTTACCATACTGCCTCTTCATGTGACTATAAGTAAATACGCATGGATAAACTAGATAATAGTTTGCTTTAATCTGCGGTGAAATACGTTTCAATCTGGTTGCCTTTTATTATGTTTTATCTTATGATTACACATTTGCTGCCATATAGAGATAGAAGTTACATGACTAAGTTGCGCTTTATATGCAGCGCCTGGGGTTTTGCCTAAACTTGCGGCGTAATGCGATTTACTCTGGGTGTCTTCAATTAGGCTATCAGCTATGACTACATATTTGCCGCCAAATGCAATACGTTATATGTGGATAACAATTTTTTGCAAGTCAACAGGCAAGGCATATGATTATTATAAGTCCATGATGATTATTGATATATATAGTGAGAGTGCAACAGAGTGACCCATGGGGAATCCATAATAGGGTTTTAGCGTTTATTAGCCAGTCAATATACTGTATTTTTATATGAGTCAATGTTAGTGATTGCTTTGCTTATCACTGCTTCATATGTTAGGGACTTATGTTGGTGCTTTTCGCGTCTTTGCGTCTATGTATTTACAATGGAGAGATTTGATGGGCTATTATTAATAGTCCTTTTCATTTCATTTTATTTTATTTGTCCTTTGTTTATAGATTGAGAGTGCAATTACCATGAAGCTTCTAGCAATCTAGAATTCACCTATGATGATATTCACTATGCCGCCATGTACTTTTGACGAATACGTAAGTTACCTTTGAAACCATATCTGTTGAGACATAATGATTTCTTTTGTTACTATTCTAAGTCCCTTCCTAATTCACTTAGAATATGGGAGTGATAAGGAATATGATTGAGGGTTTATTGCTTTCAGTGGCGTGAGTAATGTGATGACTTGATTTCTGAACGTGTTTTGGATTTTACTTCGTTTGGCTTATACCGTGAATGCAAAAAGAGGCGACGTTTTGGATTTTAGAACATACTCTATACTTGAGTATCACACTAAAGATTAGATATATTATGTATCTACTTGCCTTTTGTCATTTTGACTTTTAGATTGGGATACACATGTGATGAACTTTGCGCGGTTAATGGACATTTTGGCTATTATGAAGTTGCTGTTGCGGAATTAGCCGTATCTCGTTTGATCTTTAGGTTAGACTATATACATATATTCTTACTGTTATGGAGTATGTTTTTGTACTGATTTTATCTATTTTTATACTTGCATATACTTATGCTGGTCTAATATATCTTCAGTTTCTATTATTATAAAAACCTTTTTTCCTCTTCTTCTTTCTCGTCTTCGTTCTATTTAAAAGTTCTTTCCCAAAATCACCAAAAAATGTATGTAGCCTTATGGTTAGATATATAGATTTGTATTATATGCCCAGCAAAACACGTTATATGTAATGTGTTTGTATTGTGTTGTTTTTATACATATGATGTTGTACACAACGTTTATGTTTGTCATTGATCAAATTGTATTTATATCTTTGTATTTTGTCATGTGTTTCTGTTGGTTGTCGCATTATATTTGTGCTTTTATGTTCTTATGTCACTTCTGCAGCCCTGAAGAAGTCCCCTGGCAAAAGGGACGAAACGCGTTGGCTGTTTGCCGATTATATTTGGAATAAACTTGAAATATCAACGGATAACATTTGTTGATCTGAATGACTCTTGTACTGAGTGCACCTTCCTTATGTTTGTGAAATCTCTGGATCATTATAGCATCTTCCAACGACGGATGCTGGAAGTGGATGCACCATTTTTGGATATAGCTATATTTGGGAATTTAAGTGCTTAACCTTTGTCTGTTGTCGGTGGCTCTTCTTATTTGTGTAAATCATGTTTTGGGATGTGTTTGCTCCTCATTAGATTTCATTGAAGCAGATATAATCTTAATGACAAATATGTAAAATACTTTTCTGCTGCTCTAGTCATCATACAAATCAAAAAGTTAGACTGAATGAAGATTTTCTATGTAGGATGTGAGCAATATTTTGTAGGTACTCAGTGTACTTTTATGGTAAGCCAGTATTTCACTGTCCTATTCTTTCTCTTGAGGTAACAAGAACAGTTTGAGCTAATACATTTGATATTACAGCAAGTCTGACCTATTTCTTTTCTACCTAGACACAGAAGAGAAGACTCCTAAGGAATGATTATGCACACTGTGAGCTATAAACTATTTACGGACAGTAAATTCTGCAGTTGTTTAAAGAAATAGCTGTGGTAATAATGAAACTTTATAACCTGCAGCATGCCTGGAGACATGTGTTTGTTTTCTATTATTTGGCCATGCTTATGGGATTGTGGGCCTTTGTTTATTTAAATGCAATGAGGTGCTGGGCTTCTGCTGTGCGTATGTGAGAGTTACCTATTGTACATTAAGTTTTTGTGCTGTGCAGCGTTCACTATTCTAGTGCAAGGGCAGAACTATCACAGTTCAATTTGTTTCCATTAAATATGATCACTGTGGTGATTTTGGCAAGTGTCAGGCCTTGGTTCTGCCCCACAAGTTCCAAGCTTCATTTGCCAAGTGGGAGGCCTTGTTTAAGCACCATCAATTCTAACCTTCAAGTTAACATGTAGGCAGTGGGAATGAAAGTTGAATATGTGATACTGGGGCTGTATCAAGAACATGTTCTACTTCAGTATGAAGACTGTAAATGGATCCATCCACCTGTTGTTGCTTGAATTGTGTTGCCTGTAGCACGTTGGAAAATGCAGAGCAGTGGTTGCCTCTTCATGTTTTGCAGCTTCACTCTCTGTAGCTCATACATGAACTTACAGATTTACTGAGTTCATTTATGCAGTGTAGGGAGTACATCTGTGACAAAACCTGTGCTTAGACATCTTCTGAGCCTGTGAACGGTTGCTGCAGGTGTTCATTAGAGGGGTGTATGTAGCTTCTACAAGCATGCTTTTCAGTTCCTTGCACTGTAAAACTAATAACATGAGTATTGAGTAAAGAGTTTTAAAGGAGGACATTAACTCTCAAGACATCCACATGCATAGTGCTTTGTTACTTGGGGTATCAGAAAGGAAATCTCTGTCACACTCCAAATAAAGGAGGATGACATTATGGTAGTGCCTTATGTACTGGAATGAGACCCTCCTGCTTAATCAGCTGCAAATTTGCTGGTCACTACATAGCAATGTGAAGTGAACAGGGAGTTGAAGTCATATGAGCTGTGTCATTCTCCCAAAATAAGAGTGGAAGTAATCAATTAATTTCAGGGAGTCCAGAGACCTTGCGGCAGGTTAAAAAAGGACACATTAAGGGGTCGATTACGATAGCGGGCGGATCGCCACCGCCCGTATGGTGATGGCGATCCGCCCACTAAAATCCACCACCCGCATGACTTTCCCCCCGCCACATTACGATGGCGGGGGGGACCCCGGCGGACGGGAAGATCGTCCGCCGGTTTTCCGCCGTAGGCAATCCGCCCAATTGCCTACCGGGCGGAAAAGCCCAGGAATATGGTGGCGGTGCCTTGCAGGGACCGCCATCCATATTATCATTGTGGCGGTGAACTGCCTTTCCATGGCAGAGACTCCGCCATGGAAACTCAGGTGGTTTTGTCTTTCGTGGCCCATTGAGGGCCCCCAGGGTGTTCGGGGGTGGGGGGTGCACAGGGGGGGTACCTATGGTACCCCCCTACATTGTCATGGACATGGTACCTGTCACCTTGTGCATGACAATGCACACAGTGCATTCCCAGCATTCTGGCGGGTGGTGCTGTGAGCACCAACCGCCACAATGCTGGGAATGGAGGATGCCACAGCCACGGTGGCATCCTAATATGCCCCTAAATCTATTGTGCTCCTTCTGATGCTACCCATAAAAGTTAGGAGTTCGCTTTTCTCTATACCAACCATATCAATTGCTAAACTAAGATCATACTTTAAAATGAGAGGAGAATATCATCAACAACCGGCGATAATTATCGCTAAGCGCACTTAGCGCTAGGATAATTATCGCCGGCTATGGCTTGTTTTTATTGCGGAGATAGCACGCTATCAGCGACGTTTATCTCCAGAGCGATAAAAATACCCGAGTTAGCTGCCAAATGTGTAATTATCGCTGGGATTCCAGTGATAATTGCACAACGTTTGGCGCTACGTTGTTGATAGGGCATGGCATACTTAACCATGATATCCACCTTCCATTGGATATCATGGCTAAGTCAAACTAAAAGCAGGTGTAAGGAAAAAAAACGCGGTTAGCTCTACTTTTCTTATCGCTATGCTTGTTAGCGTGCCGCTTGATAATTGGAGAAATGTCGGTTAGCGACATTTCTCCAGTTATTTTCGGAAGAATGCCCACTTTGCATCTCATTAGAGATGCAAAGGGAGGTGTAGGAGAAAAGGGTGCTAACATGCGAGTTTGCATGTTAGCACCCTCTTGTTGATAGGGCGATAGTTTTATCTCCGCTTTTTTGGCTTTTAAAGCTAAAAAAGCGGAGATAAAGCCCTTGCTGATATGCCCCAGAGTGTTTAAAGCCTAACCATATGGCATATGCTTTATGTGGGTGAGATTTTCCTTGCTTTGGTTTGTGAAACCACATAACCTTTTCCCACTATGACAACATAATGAGATATTAAAATCAAACACCCAGATTAAAACTGTTTTACGTTAGGCTACCATAGTGAAAGAGAAAACAAAAATCATCAAATTGCTCTATAATAGCAGTGGAATGCTGCTTAAAATTGTTATAATAGAAATTTACCAATAAGATATCATGCTCAGTTGGGAAGGCTAACAGAGTTATCAGAAAAAAGGAAGAGGACCAAACTTTAGTGGTCTTAGATGCTGGGATTTGGACTGATATAAAAGTTGCAATACCAACCACCCGTAGCCCTTCCCGCTGGTGAAACAAGGAATGTCTCATAGAAGGCAAAATACCCATCAATGTTAAAGTCCTCAGTCATTCATGTTTCTTGGCAACAGAAAAAGTCAGCGGAACATAAAACGTCAATCAGAGCGGGGTTTTAAGTATTTTAGCATGCATCTGTAATGTTCCAGAAAATAAGACTCCAGCCATCATTTGTTAAGGCGGTTCTGGGCCTTTTCATCCTGAGGCCAATATTAGGGGAGCAACGCTGGCTGGTAGAGGGAGCGTGGGCAGGAATACAAATGATCCAACTGCAAGATAGGTTAAAATCTATTAAAAAAGGACACGCAGTGGAAGGGGATCATTGAGGCTTGGACTACTCTGCCCAATGGTCTGTAGAAAAAGCCCAGTGTAAGTTCTTAAATTGACTTGGGAAATAGCCCGGGGAAGTTGAGCTTGGACCAAATGTCTTTTCCCACCATTTTGTCTTTAAAGTTAAGAATGATACAATTGTTATTGTCTCATTTCGGAGTGTGGCCTGACCATGATACTCTCCTGACATGATTAATCTGACAATGCAACAGCCCAGGGTGCCCTGGCCTCCCATTGCCCAACCCCCCAGTTCATTAGTTAGTCGTGATCCTCCCTCATATCCTGTTTCAGATTTGAAATACCTCTCAACACCACCACAGAGGGGCTGCTTGGGGGTGGGGGAGTTTCAGAATTAGAAGCTTCAAGGGGTCTTGGGGACTATTTGAAATTGGATTTTTGGTCGGCTAAGGCATGTGCCAAAGTCGGGCAGAAACCACCACTCTAGTCAGGATAAGGGAGTTACACTCTAAAAAATAACCCCTGCTCACCCCCTTTGTAGCTTGGCACGAGCAGTCAGGCTTATCTTAAATGCAGTGTGTAAAGCATTTGCACATAACCAACAGTAATACAGTGTAAGCACTACAAAACGACACCGCACCACAAAAAATATTCAACATTTTTATATATTTAAGACAAAACCAAAAATGATAAAAAAAATACAGTACTTAAAAATCTTCAATTATCAAAATATGCTTGAAAAATAGTTCCTTGATGTCGATAGCTCCATCCCGGGCTATCACGGCGTCGTAAGCAAACAAATCCAAACAGTTCTGGCTGACCGTGGCGTTGCCGGGCAGTTACGGTGTCGGGAAGACCCGCAAACAGTACCTTTTAGAAATGCAGGGCGTAGGCAACCTCTCATTGAACTTCCGAAAGCACGGCGTCTGCAGGCGTCGGATTCCGGAGGTCGGTGCAGGAGTTGTTGGGCCCTTAAAGTCACACGCGTTGCAGGTTAAACTCCCCTCTGTTGAAGTCAGGAGTGCTGGCTTCAGCAGGCGTTGGGTACTGCAGTGTGAAGTGCAGTGGTGCGGCGTGCGGTGCCCTCAGGTCACGATGCGAGCAGTGGCTTGGTGGCAGCGACAAATGGCTTTGTCGGTGAGACCAGGGTCGCGGTGCGAGGTGAAGGCGGTACTCATCACGGTGCTGGCAGGTCACGGTGCAAGCAGCGGTGTCGTCGTGGCTGAAGCGCTGTCGTCAGCTGACAAACTGGAGTCGATGGTGCCGGTGTCGGTAGGCCAAGACTGCAGTGCATGATGAGGGCGGTGCGTCATGTAACTTAACGAGCGGTGTCCTCGAACCACGGTGTAAGCAGTGGCATAGATTTTGGCGTGGAGCGGAGGCATCGGGGATACCAAGGCATCGTCGTGAAGCGAGGCGGTGTGGAGTGTGGTGCCCACAGGTCGATGTGCGGACAGCGGCTCGGTGGCAGCATCAGCAGGCGTCGTCGGTGAGACCAGGGTCACAGTGCGGCATTGCGGCGGTGCTCTCTTCTGTACCTTCAGGACACGGGGTCAGCAGCAGCGTCGGGTTGCTTTTTCCTCTGTTGCAGCACAAAACACACCGTCCCCGTTGCTGAGAGCAGAAGAGCTTGAAGTCTTTGCTGTTCCTGAGACTTCTTGAACAGGGGGCAAGCTCTACCTCAAGCCCTTGGAGAAACTCACAAAAGTAGATTGCAGAAAGTTCAGTCCAGTCCTTTCACTGCCCAAGACAGAAGCAGCCACTGCAGGCCAACACAGCAAAGCACACAGCAAAGTGGTAGTCCCTTCTCACAGTTTCTCCAGCTCTTCTTCTTGGCAGTCTTCTTGATCCAAAAGATTCTAAAGTTCAGGGGTCTGGGCTCCAGTATTTATATCCCAAAATCCTTTGATCTCTTAGGCAGAGAGTGTCTGTGCCCAGCCAGAACCAGTTCTGCCTTCTCTGGTGTGACTTCCTGGCAGGAGGTGGAGACGGCATGGTCAGAGGCATACCAGACCCTTTGAGGTGCAAGGAAATCTCCTCCCCCTTCCCCAATTGTAGCCCAGGTCTATTCAGCCCTTTCCTGACCCACCTAGACTATCTGGAGCCACTCCTGCTCCCCAGTCTTCTGTCATCAAAAACCCAGACAGGCAATCCACATTCCAGCAGAGGCACACGGGATGACTGAGCAAAAAAATACCTACTTTCTAAAAGTGGTATTTTCAAACACCGAATGTAAAAATCACTTTCACTAAAATATGTATCTTTAGATTCTGAGTTCAGGCATACTAAACTTTATTTTCCTACCTTATTCCCCGGGCCAATTATGTTTATAAGATGTTATAAACAAACTCCCCATTCTGTCCAATGGGGAACAGGTAGCCTTGCAATAGCGATGCCACACACACCAGGGCATGTCCTACCTTTCACATACACTGCACCCTGCCCACAGGGGAACCTTGGGCCTACCTTAGGGGTGGCTGACATGTAAGAAAGTGGAAGGTGAGGGACTGGCAAGTGTGCGCACTGGCCAAGTCGACATGGCAGTTACAAACTGTGCGCAGACTCCGCAATGGCGGGTCTGAGTTACCTTTTCAGGGCTACTCACGTGGAAGGCAGAATCAGTGCTGCAGGCCCACTAGTAGTATTTGATTCACAGGCCATGGCACACTCAGTGCACTTTACTAGAGACTAACAAGTAAATCAAATATCCAATCATGGAAACACCAATACATAACACCATTAACCACAGGAACACTTTCACTTTACCACTGATCAGCAGTGAGAAAAGTGCTCAGAAACACTACGCCAGCAAAAACAGAGTCATAACCGGAAGGTCAGAAAGCAAAAACTCAAGGGAAACACGCCAAAAGATGTCAAGTCTAACAGGAACAATCAGGACTATTACTTGCCTAATAATGGGGGTGTGGAGGTGTAGCCTCTTCATCAAGTACACGAAGATCAGAAGTAGTTCATTGAGGTTTTATTAGGTACAAGCAAATGAAGAAACCTCATCCAACAGCATCAAGAGTAACAGCTTCTCTCCTATTTGAATATCCTCTGCTCATCATTCAGTGTTCTAAACATCTCTAGGCAACCTTACCATATTCTAAGTTCTATATTCTAGGCTTACTAAGAACACACTAATACTAAGAATACCACATCATCTCCCCCCGAATAAACACATTAAAGAATACAAAGTAATAAAAGATATAGAAAAACTAAGGCACACAATCATGTAGACGAAGAGGAATCTTTTTTTCACGTTTTGGTCTATTACAAACAACATCTTTCGGTAAAACAGAGTTAGACACAATTTCTTCATCAAATTTACTTGTGATATGTCCTTCTTTAGAGATGTTGGAAGGCAAAACAGCAATCCTGCTAAGATTCCAGATTTTGTGATCACTGGTTTTAATGGCGTAATCAAATAATTTAACAATTTGAAAAGGTTTACTAAATTTAGAATTACAACTAGATTTCCTTGGAGATTTTACCTTTACCCAATCACCTACATGTAAAATAGTTGTCTTAACAGCTTTTCTCACATCATAGTGAGATTTACGTTCAAGCATTTTCTTCTTTTCCTTTTCTTTCCAGTCAGGTATGGGATCAGTGTTGTTACCTGCCAAAAATCTTTTGTCACTAACCTAACAAGGAAGCAAAGAAACATTTTCTATTCTCCCTTTAAACAAGCGAAAGGGACTGACACCTGTGGAAGAGTGAGGTGAAAACCTATATTCCCTTACTTTTTTTTTATTGCAAATTCCCAAGAGTCACCACAAGACCGAGCTTGCTGAATTGTTTCTTTAATTACTTTTATGAGCCTCTCCACAACACCATTACATTGTGGATGATAGAGCGCAGCTCTCTTGTGTGTAATTCCACTCTCCTTTAGGAAAGATTGCATGCTATTAGATATGAATTGTACTCCATTATCTGACAGGATTGTCTTTGGATACCCTTCATGTTCAAATAGTTCACTTAAAAATTTAATTACAATACCAGATTCAATAGAATTAACAATTTTGAATTCTGGCCATCTAGAATACAAGTCAATGCAAACTATAATGTATTGATCTTGTGATTTTAATTTTATTGGTCCTAAGATATCAATGGAGATGTCAGACCAAGGTCCAGCAGCCTGCTGCCTAATAACCATAGGTTGAGCCCTGCATTTAAATGATTTGTCAGAGTTGCAACAATCAACACAATCACGTACTGCCCTTTCTACATGCGTGTCCATAGCAGACCACCAGTATGCTTCTCTTAGCCTTTCCTTTGTTTTTGCAATTCCCATGTGTGAAGAGTGTGCATTACTCACCAGTTTATCTCTTAAAGAGTTAGGAGGTACTAGTTTACTGCCACGTAGGAGAAGGTTATCCAAAACAGCCATTTCATCTTTTACATGAAAGAAACCTCTCACGGATTCATCACACACATTTTTGTGACACCAACCATTGTTGACCATATGAATTACTTTTTGTAAAATGGAATCTTTAGTAAGATTTTCTCTCCATTCATCTTCTGTGATCATTCCCTCACTAACTAAACATACATTGATTTCTTCATCAAAACTCTCTCCACCAAACAGGTCAGTATCATTGACCTCTTCATCGTTCTTATCTCCCAGTCTCGAAAGACAGTCTGCAAGGATATTGTTTGAGCCTGGAACATGGAAAATTTCAAACTCAAACTCTTGTAGAGCCACAACCCATTTTCTAATTCTGTGTGAAACAAAATCTATACCCTTATTGGAGGAAACTTCCTTAAGGGGTTTATGATCTGTGAATACCTTAAACTCCTTCCTGTACTGTAATTCTGCCCCTCTTAATGGTCTGGAAATGAAAAGTATAGTGTTATCTTTTCCATCTACCTTTTGTTTCAATACAGCTCCAATGCCAGTTGCACTGGCATCAGTTAAGAGAAATGACATTTTAGAAGGATCAAAACTGTCTAAACTATGAGCATTATGTAAATCATTTTTTATACAATTGAATTCTTCTTCACATTTTTCACACCATAAGAATTCATTACCTTTCTTCATAAGGTTACGGAGTGAGACAGTTTTTTCAGCAAAATTTGGTACAAATTTATGGTAAAATTCAGCCATGCCAAAGAATTTTACAAGCTCGTCTTTGTTAGAAGGGGATCTTAGATTTAAGATGGGGTTCACTAGAGAAGGTTTTGGTTTGATACCATCTTGTGAGACCAAATGTCCTAGATATTCTATTTCTTTTACATTAAAGTTACATTTGTCTCCACGAAGTGTTAAACCAGCTGATTGCAATTTCTGTAAAACATCTGTTACCCTAGTATCATGTTCCAAGACATCTTTACTAAATATTAATATGTCATCTTGATATATTTTTACACCTTTGACATTATGCAAAACACTTTCCATCCCCCTTTGGAACACAGAAGCTGCAGATATCAATCCAAAGGGCATCCTTACAAACTTGAATGTGCCAAAGGGTGTGACAAACGCTGTAAGATCTTGAGAAAGTTTATGGAGTTTGACTTGGTGATATGCAGACGTTAGGTCCAGCGAAGTAAAATGCTTAGCTTCATTGAGAGAACACAGCATTTCACTAATATTGGGTAAGGGATAGTGATCGACAACAACAGCTTTGTTTAGTTCTCATGGATCAATGCAGAGACGGGCCTCTCCATTGGCCTTGCGGGCCATCACCACCGGAGAAACCCATTCAGTTGCTTCTACCTCCTGTATGATTCCCTTCACAATCAGTTTGTCTAGTTCATTTTTCATTTGTTCTCTAACGAGCAAAGGAACATTTCTGACTTTTGCTATTTTCGGAATAGCATCCCTTTTCAGAACAATTTGATGAACATATTTTTTTAAACAACCTAAATCATTTCCAAAAAGAATAGGGAATTTTTTGATCCATTCACTTGATTTGTTTTTAACTAAGGATACCTGAGGAATTTCTTTCAAACACACAGAGGGATTTTCATTTGGATCAAGAAAAACATTTAATTCCTTTTGATGTATCCAGCTGATAAGAGAGTCTCCTTTCATAGAAACATAAATTTTCCCAGGAATAATTCTTCCTTTCAAGTCTATGGTCCCTACGAAATATCCTAGAAGATCAATGGTAGTCCCTCCATAACCTTTGGGTCTCACATCCGGTTTATACAGAGTGACTTTATCTTTGAGTTTGTTTTCATAAAATGACTTTGGAATCAGTGTAATCTTTGCTCCTGAATCAAATAGCATCTTTACTGGGGCATCATTTACTAAAACTTCTTCATACGGCCCCTCGGAGTAATTTTCATGTACTTGTGAAACAACAATTTCATCTAGATCTTCTGCAAATAGATCTACCTCTACTTCTCTTATTTTCTTTTTAGGTTTACTGGTTTTACAACATTTAGAAAGATGTCCTCTTTTCCCACAAACTTTACAAATTGTTTTCCAACCCGGACAATCCTTATAATTAGCCAAATGTCCGTTGTCGCCGCATCTATAACATTTTCCTTCAAATTTTTTTTCATTGACCGATTTTTGGGGTACAGATGTTTGAGAAGTTTTGTATTTGACTACTTTCTCATCATGTTTTACAATCTTTACATCAGTATAGTTTGATTTTTCACTTGAGTCATTTTTTTTTAGAACGTCAACACAAGCTTTACTGTGTTCATTGCTCTTTGCAATGACAATGGCTTCATCCAAGGAAGGATTGTCTTTTTGCCACAACGCATCTCTTGTTTTTTCTTGTACACAACCTAACATGAATTGATCCCTTAGACGTTCATCCAGTGTGTTACCGTAATTGCATGTAGATGCTAGTTTCCGAAGAACAGTAATGTATTGTTGTACCGACTCTTCTTGTCTTTGCATGCGCCTACCAAAATGGTATCTCTCCAGTACAGTGCTTATTTTAGGAAGATAGTGAAGATCTAATTTCTTTATACATATCTCAGATTCATTTAAAGAATTACTTTCTTGGTCTGACAGTTCTGGAAGATGTTCGAAAACCTCCTGTCCTTCCAAACCTAGACAATGTATGAGTAAGGAAGTTTTCCTTTCTGCACTTAAGGAAGCGCCACAAACTCTAGCATAGTGACTGAAAACCTTCTTCCACTTCTGCCATGGAATTGGAGGATCTTCTGGTGACGTCAAGAAAAATGGAGGAGTTGTGACGTTTTGCATGTTGCATGCGATGGATTTAAAAATTATATATTTTTTAAATAATCTTGTGGTCTTCTATATCTTAAATACAAAAACTCTGTAATTTAGATACATTTTATATTGTGTTGATGATTTTCCCAAAATACATGAATAAATAAATATATATATATATCCACAGTCACCATTGTTATAATGCGGAGTTTCCTTGTCAATGTAAATTTTGTTGCGCGATGAGGTTACACTTATCTCTAACAAAAAGTAGCGAGAATAATTATGTAGGCCCAAAGATCAGGCAATGCATGTGAGTCAACTCTTCCAGGAATATAATTACATCATAATGGTGAGTCGACTCTTCCTGGAACGTGATTACATCATAATGGTTTCAGGCCTTTTCCTTGTGCGTGGTAGTAACTAGGCCAAAGGAGTCAGGCACAGGCCTTTAAGGTCAGGCAAGACGCGTATGCAGAGTCTCATTAAATAGAGGCCTTGAATTACCTATGCCGCTAGCAGCTGACGGTCTTAAAAGGTAACATGGAAGATCCTACCGTTGTTTGTAGCATCAAGCTCTCTTGTTACAGGAACATTTCAGAAGAGTCAAAGCTTTCAAGATGTGCTCTGTTGAGATTTCTTCTAGATCTGCGTAGGTAATCGTCGCCAAAATGTGGAGGTGTAGCCTCTTCATCAAGTACACGAAGATCGGAAGTAGTTCATTGAGGTTTTTGTAATATCCCTGTTAGTATTTCTTCTTTAAAACTTATCTTTGGGGTTGTCCATTTTCTCTGTATACTGACCACAAACCCTTGGTCTACCTTTTACAAGGTGATGGTCTTGGCAAAGCCTCTGCTCGTCTTGTACGTATCCTCTCTAAATTGCAGGAATATAACTTTACCATAAAGTACATACAGGGCGGAAAGAATTTCAGAGCAGATTGTCTTTCTCGTCTCCCTTTGCCTTCAATGGATGATTTTGTTGATGATTTTGACTGTGTAGTAGCATCTATTGATGTGTCTTCCACTTCAAATGGAACTATTTCGGAAAAAGATTGGATTGAGGCTTCTTCCACTGACCAGACTCTTAAAAAAATTGCTAATTTTATCATTAAAGGGTGGCCTCCTATTCGCAATGTCTCCAAGGATTTAATATCTTATGCTCAGGTTGCTTCTGAGTTGTCTTTGGAAAATGACATTTGCACTAGGAATGGTTGTTTTATTCCTCCAATTTCGCTTAGAAATAAGATTATTTCTATTGCGCATGCAGGTCACCTTGGGGTAACTGCCACCTGTAAGAAACTCAGAGAAAATTATTGGTGGCCTTCTCTTAATGCTCAGGTGTCCTCGTTTATAGATGTGTGTCCTCAGTGTGTGATTTCGGACAAACATTGGAAGACTACACAAAACCCTCTTCGTCCGGTACCTCTACCGGAAAATCCTTGGTCCAAAATAGCTTTGGATTTTGCTGGTCCTTTTAACCTTTTACCAAGCACTTCAAGGTTCTTGTTGGTGTTGATTGATTATTTTTCTAAATGGATATATTTTTCCTTTGTGGAGTCTGCTTCAACTCATTCTGTTTCAAAATTTCTCAAAGCTGTTTTTTCACTTGAAGGCCCTTTGTCTACCGCCACAGTTTTATTAGGTACAAGCAAATGAAGAAACCTCATCCAACAGCATCAAGAGTAACAGCTTCTCTCCTATTTGAATATCCTCTGCTCATCATTCAGTGTTCTAAACATCTCTAGGCAACCATACCATATTCTAAGTTCTATATTCTAGGCTTACTAAGAACACACTAATACTAAGAATACCACAGGGGGCTTTTAGCTTGATCATAAGTCCCACCTCTCCCAATTAAATTTCTTTGTAATCTGCGATCTTTTTCCATAAGGTTCACTCCTTGCCCCTCTTAAAAGACGATTTCCTCACCCAGTAGAAGAGTTGACGGACGACACTGGCACTTGTAGCATGCTAGATGCTAATGGGTTCAAAACTGGGCCAACCGGATTGGAGAAGAAAGGGCCAACTGACTGCCCCTCTGCAAAGACAAGGTTCAAATTAGTTGATTCTTCCTCAATTCTTGCTAAGTGGGTCAAAACAGGGCTCATGGCATCCATGAGTGATGTTAGGGCGTATTTACAAATCACCTCCACCAAAGAAGCTCTTTTATCCCCTCCATTCAACACAATGTTATTATCTGTAACTTAACCTGGACTTTGCGGACACATTGAGGGCCTGAGTCACTGTCTTTTAGATTTTGTTCCCCCTATGCTTTCTTTCTCTTCCCTCCTTAGCTCTCTGCTTTTCCTCCTTTCCCGGAATTTGGTCAAGGACCTCTGTACTTTAAGAGAGCTCAGTACACTCTATACCAGAAGTCATGTTGGTGGAAATTGTAATCACTGCAGCATCATGATTCTTATCTATCATAGACTGAGTTGGACCTGCATTGTCCGTGATGACATCATGTGCTTCCTGCAGGGTGTATAGGGAAGGTGGGGAGGACAACGATAGGAGCCACTCGGCCAGTTTGATCTCCTTGCTGATCACCCTCACTGGCTGCTGAATGAAACCATCTAAAGTGGTCACAGGGGTAGGAGCCAAGAGAGTTGCTTTATGTTTCTCCATGATAGAACAGCTGGGAAATCCCACAGAGCAAAGATATGATAAATGAATACTTTAAAATGAAATCGAAAGAGGGTGCACCGGCTAAGCCTCTTCCGGGCAATGATGGGCAAAGACAGGCGAGCGCTGTGGGATGTGGGGTGTGCTTAAGCGCACTGTGCAGTGTCCCCGTGGCCCCTCCTTTGGACTTGGAGCAAGCTGGGGGATATAGACCAACCCCAGTGCCAGCAGAGGGAGCAGCCGGTAATGCAAGTTGGTTCGGGCAGGTAACTGCTGCAAATTAGGTTCGTGCTACGGGATGTGGTGAGCGCTTAAGAACATTGTGCAGTGTACTTGTGGCCCCTCCTTTGGACTTGGTGCAGGCTGGGGGAGGCAGTCCAACCTCAGCCCCTGCAGCGGAAGCAGCCAGTAATATGAGATGGTAGGGGCAGGGAACTGTTACAAATGAGGCCCACGCTGTAGGATCTGGTGTGTGCTTAAGAGCGTTGTGCAGTGTCCTCTTTGCCCCTCCTTTGGGCTTGGTGCAGGCTAGGGGACTTAGTCCCACCCCAGCGTCAGCAGCGGGAGCAGCTGGTAATGAGAGTTAGTGCGGGCACGGATTGCTGCAAATGAGGCCCCCAATGCCAAGTTCCAAAAAATGCTCAGTCAAAGAAGAACCTTGCTGCTTGTAGTTCTACAAGCAGATGCACATCAGGGACAAGTAAGAATCCTCCTATGTAATGGGAAAAGTCCGTAGTTGAGGTCATCCATCAGGAGAGTTTTCTAAAGAAGGTTTTAAAGGCCACAATCAGGTCTAGAATATCCATAGCCAAGCTTACATCAAATGAGAAACCTCAATGAAGAAGGAATCTGAATTCTTTGAACAGTGGCTACTATTAGCTTAAATAGTAGGTACAGTGGCCCAGATGTACGAAGCCATTTAGCATTTCTTAACGGTCCGCATCACTATTTCGGCCCATTAAGAAATTCTAAATGACCTTTCCAAATGTACAAAGGGCCAAAAACTGTTGCAATTTGCGATTTCTACCTGGTAGAAATCGCAAATTGCGACCTAGGCAATAGGGATTACCTATTTGCGATTTCTAAAGCACATGTACGTAGCATTCCCTAAATGCAAATCGGGCATGTAGGGAATGCTATTACAATGTGCAAAATTTAAAAATGCATTTAGAAATGCATTTTTTTAATGAGATATGAAACACATATGCCCCTCGGGCACATGTGCATGCACATGTACACTAGCAAATTCAGGGTGCCTCCAGGGGGACCTTAAGCCCAGAGGCACCCTTGGCTTTGCATTTCGTAAATTGTGATTTTCGATTAGGAAATTGCAATTTAGGAAATGCAAAACATTTCCTATGTTGCACATAAGTGGGAATGCAATGGCATTTCCTATTTGCGAATCCTAATAGCGATTCCTACTTTGCAGGAATCCTATTAGGGAATCACAAATTTAGTACATAACCTTTTGATCTTCTTAAATAGCGATTCCTAAGGAGTCGCTATTTAAGAAATGACAACGGGAAGATCTGTACATGTGGGCCAGTATGACAAAGGCTTCTGCTAGAATCAGCCAGTCGGAGTTACTGTTGCTTCCCACTCCTTTCTTGATCGCTTTTCTTTCTGGGCTGTTTTATGGCGTAGGGTGTTAACTGCTTAATAATATATGAATATGAATTTGGCATTGATCCAGAAATATATCTGGATTAGAATATAGCACGTTTAGCCTTCACTATCTTAAAGACGTAGGGCCCGATTCACAAAAGTAATCTGAGACAAAATCCTAACTTTATGACTTTCGGTATTCACAAAAGGCATTTAGGAGTATTAAAGTTAGGATTCCCAACTTTACTACTCCTAAATGCCTTTTGTGAATACCGAAAGTCGTAAAGTTATGATTTTGTCTCAGATTACTTTTGTGAATCGGGACCATACTAGTTTAGTTTGCAGCAGAGTATCCATTCAATAGACCCAATTTAAGTCCAGTGAAAGGTAGTTGTGTTTTGAACAGTGGACCTGACTAACCTAACTCATACTCATTAATCAGCACCTTGATCACCCAATGATTGTGGTTCAGGTAGTCAACCCTGGAAATTGTGGCATTGACCATTATGCCATATATTTAGTTATGTTTTCTTGTGCTCTTTGATAACTGAGTCCATGGATAAGATGACCGAGTGACAGAACCGAAATAGTGAGATAACTTTTTAAAAGGAGGGTTTGTAGCATTTCTTGCAGAAGTTCTGTTTTGAAACTGGCACACAAAGGTGCACTGTTGTAAGTATACTGAGTGATATAATTTAGAGAAAATAAGAATTGAGTTGAAAAAAGTATGACAGTCTCAAGTGCATGAGGACTATTGTTAAGGAGTCTTTGTGATACCTACGAAGAGTGGCTAACTCAGAAAGCATTGCCACCTAATGCAGAAGGGAGAAAATTCAGTGTATTAGATGATAACATTACAAGTACAGACCTCCTGGCTTACTTGATACAGTGTAGATGTGAAACCAGCAAAATATGTGACTGAACAACCTTGGGTGTCTCATTTCCAATCCATTTCCAATCCATATCCACCATGTAACCCAAAATGTCTCTCACATCTCAGGCTAAACCTTCTCTTTTCCCTTAAAGTGTCTCTCCTGTTACACTAATGTCAATCATATTCCTTCAAACTTTGGGTATCGCATTTTCTCCATTGTGTTGTGTCCTCTGCAGTATCTCGCTTTTCCCAAACTTTGGGGCATATCAGCAAGGCGAGGCGATAATTATCGCTAAGCGCACTTAGCGCTAGGATAATTATCGCCGGCTATCGCTGGATTCTATCGTGGAGATAGCGTGCTATCAGCAACGCTTATCTCCAAAGTAATAGAAATCCATGCGTTAGCTAGAAAACAGTGCTATTATAATCGCACTGCGACCGGCGATACCTTGCTGATAGGGCAAGAAGAATTTAGCCATGTAATCCACCTCCCATTGGATTACATGGCTAAGTCAGAAGAAACTGGTATATAGCACCAAGATAAAGTACTTAGCGTCCCTCAGATGCACTCCGTCAGTGGTCCGCGAAGGACCTAACAAATGTTAAATCAGTCCTAGTACAGCACGCTCTTCACTTTTCTGTCTTTATTCATAGATTCAACGCCGTGTCGAACTCCGATTACTTTCATGTATTCGCAGTACCTTGCCTGACTTTCAATAAGGTCATTTCACCGTCTTTTCAACCGCAGAGTGGTTTGTACTCTCTGATATGATTCACTATTATCTGCTCTGTTTCTTAGAACTCCAATGTTGTTTGCACGTCTATCATTTCGTATCTAGTTCATTTTCTCACCATGAGCTATCGGTGTGCACTACTTTCTCCGTTTCACCTTTTCGCCACGAACTCCGCGCACCCTCCACCACTCTCCTTATTCTCGCAATGGTATACAATTGTCTACAACGTTTATACTTGTATCTTGTGCACCCTTTCTATCACGCAACGTTTCACTACCCTCCTAACTCTTTCAATGGTATCCAGTTGCCTATTTGATATGTTTTCCATTTGTTTTCCATGAGCTTAATATTATGTTATTCATGACATTGTGAAGTATGGTATTATTTTTAAATTGTTCTTACCCTTAGGTCCTGTGTCTTGAAAGTGACCGTAATTCATTTATTCATTTATAGGATTACTATCCCCTGATGAAGAGTCCCTCGACTCGAAATGCATTGGGATTATCCAAAGGATATTTACATATAACCTTGTTATTCAAGATAAATTGAATCCAATTTATCTTTACACATGAAGAGTATCATGAGTTTGAATTACAATGACTAATTAAAAAGAGTTTTTGGAAATCAAACATTATACAAAGACTTTTTGTGGAACTGAATTAACATTTGTTAGGTCCTTCCAGGACCACTGACGGAGTGCATCTGAGGGACGCTAAGTACTTTATCTTGGTGATATATACCAGTTTGGATTTACTCCCCTCAGGTCAGAGGGAGATACCTCACGTGCACCCAAGCTACATTATTGTTTGAAAATGTGTGACTTACCTCATTTGCCAGTGTGCCTCACTATTGATTTCTTTTGTAAGTCAGAAGAAAAGCAGGCGTAAGGAAAGTAGCGATAACCACGGTTAGTGCTGCTTTTCTTATCGCTCTGCATGTTAGCATGAAGCTTGATAATTGGAGAAATGTCGGTTAGCGACATTTCTCCAGTTATTTTGGGGAGGAACGCCCACTTTGCATCTCATTAGAGATGCGAAGCTGGGCGTTCCGGAAACAGGCGCTAAGGAATGGATTCACACGTTAACGTGTCCATGCTGATAGGGCGATAAAATTATTGCCGCTTTTCATCTGAAAACGGACGCTAAAGCAGTGATAATTCTATCGCCTCGCCTTGCTGATATGCTCCTTTCTTTCATTTTTTTCCTCGGGTCCTCTTATCGTCATCTTTTCCACCATTGTCTCTCATCATTCCCAATGTGTGTCCCATCTTCACCAGACAAGTCTCTTGACATTGTAATGTATTTCTGCTGTACCGATTGATATGTCTCATTCTCTCAGCGACATTAATGTTTATTCATCTACAATTATAAGCAACTTTTAATGTTGGTGTAGATCATTTAAAAAAATGAATTAATAGTAAATGTTTTCGATGTGTCTCTCAGCTCCTTTAATGTAGCTGCAGATGATTCTTACAACAAAGCTAATAGATTAGGCTCTGTAACTTGCAATCACACACATGCAATATCTCTGCACCCATAGATCACAGATGTGGGAACACACAGCATTCATACAAACAAACATGCATGAAAACGCAGTGCAATGCACAAAGTCCAGCATCCAATGATCACAAATCCACAGGCACTCATGCACAAAGAAATTCAGACACATGGGGGTATATTTACTAACATTTCAGGCAAAGCAGGGCAGCAAGCAAAGTTGCTGCATTGTGTTAAATGGAGAGCGCAGATAGGGGGCACTTCTGCTGCCTTCTTGATCTACCGCACTTGAGGTTGCCTAGCGCAACACAGGCACCCTTGCGCCTTGATGCAAGGGTGCCTGTGTTACAAGCAGGATTGTGCAGGAAGGCCTACTTTTCTGCACACAAACAATCCTTAAAGGCATTTTCCTTTTTCTATGTGTCATGGAGAATGCATCATGCATAGTAAAGTGAAGTAACAAGAATAAATAAAGGCATTCTCCTCGTTATGCCTGTGTCTGTCAGGTGCACCATTTTGGTGCAATCCCAGGTTAAGTGACCTTAGTGAATATGGAATTGCTTCAAACCCATGGGTGGATGCATGGAAACGACCATGCTCCAACCATGCCACAGCTCCCTGGCACAAAGTAACGCAAGAGAGTGATATGCACTGTGATACTTTGAGCTTACTAAACCACGCAAAGCCACTCATCAGTGCCTCTTTCTACGACTAACAATTGCCAGATTACACCTTGAACCCACTCTTCACCATTTTCAATATAAATAATGTTTTGCCAGGTGTATGATTTTTAAAACAAATAAAAACTACAAATTCCTAATTACAATGAAAGAATCCGATTCCATATTATAAGTGTGCAATGGGAAAACAACATGGCTGAATCATAACAAATGCATGTTTCTCTCCCTCACCAAATTACAAGCCAGTAATCCCACTCTCTGCACCTTTGTTCCTTTTTTCTGTATCTCCAGAATGTTTGTCATGGATGAATGCGGCAAGCACCATTCATGAACTACTCTTAAAAGGAAGCAATGGGATTTTATTATAGATTGTTGTTAATTTACCCCCATTTACCCTCTTCTGTTCAAAGTCCTCATGGTGAGCTCTTCCGAATCCTGCACTTGAGTTCACAAGGCCAACACAGTTCCTCATTCATTTTTCAACAAGCCACCTTTGTGCTACCCAACCACTTGGTTTTTCCCACACTCATCACCCATCACTTACTCTCCCCCTCACATTCTGCTTCAACACCGAGTCTGTAGCGCCTCACCCAATTTGCACATCTCCTACCATCTTTTTGCTACCTCGCCACTCTATGCTGTCATCCAGGGAGCCAGACCCACATAGTTACCTCAATACCCACTATTCTAAAGAGGATCTTCTGATATCTCCATGTTGGTCCAGCCCGAATCTTTAATTCAAAAAGCAGAAGCGTATTATTATAATAAATTTAAGTCAGTGAGGATTTAGACACCTGAATGATGACAACTTGAGAAATTTTTTTTTTTAACCTTTATTTATAATTTTCAATTGAAAACAGCTCAGTCAATGAGCAGACAGATCAGCATGCACAGAGATCATATGGGCAAACATACAGCAAATCATGCCTGTGGTTTCGGGTCTCTTTCCCCAAGTGTTCAATGGTATTCATAGGCACGTCCTGGGGGGTCACAGTATCCATCCCATCTAGATTCATATCAAGTACAACATAGGTCAGTATGAAGTCCACGGCCATGTAGAGGTCTCAGATGCGCGAGTGTGTTATCTGGAGATGCACATTACAGTTCATATTGTTTAGATCAGCCCATGGCACAGAACTTGAGAATTTTTCCTTCCTAAATTGACCCATCTCCTTCTCGTCTCTATTAGTTTTTCCCAACTGGCAATTATAGAATGACCTAGTCAGCTCTTGTGGTTAGTAATCTCCTTTTTTTCTTGCAGCATACCACTGTTTCCATTTCAGTTTCAGTTCTAGGAAGCAAAGCCAACATCACCGACCTATTTCACCAGATTAACATAGTGGGCCTGATTCACAAAGGGCCTCCGCAAACGTGTTGGAAGCCCTGCAGTCGTGGGTGATTCTCTGCACTTGGAGCGGAATCCGCATAACGGGAATTGTAGAAATGACACCAAGTCCGGAGACTTGCCCACGACTGCGGGAATCAGGCCCAAAAATGTTGTGACCTGTGGGTGATTTGGAGATCAGTGGAGCAGGAACTGCACTTCAGGTGGCTCCCCACTCAGAAATACGTGAGCCCGTGTCCTGTTAGTTAGAGGGCTGCCTGTTTCCCAGGAGCGCCTCCTCCGCTATGGCAGATGAGCGCCACCCCACTGCTTAAAGGAAGTAAATGAAAAATAAAATCATAATAAAGCACTTTTATTGTCATTTTACTTTTCATTGACTCCTGAGTTTGCAGAGTCTGCAAGTGTGGGGCGGGGGCCAGGTCTCAGTCACCAGTAGGGGGAGGAGGAGTAGAGGGCACTGAAAGTGCGCATGTTGGTTTGGCCAGCCGTCCACGTCCAGCCAATCCGACATGCGCACTTGGATGTCTCCAGGCTAATCCTCGAGATGTCTGCAAGGCTCAGGAGCACTGGTTTCCAGTCCCTGCTGGATTGTGAATCAGTCCCGCTCCTCCCAATCCCAGTTCTTCTCTCATGCTGGGAGTAATAGCATGAGAGAAGTGCTGGGATTCCGTGGGGAGCTGGGAGCCTGTGCTCATGGGAACAACTGCAGTTCTGGGAGCAGAGGAGTGGCACGGCGCGGGAGCAAAAGGTATTTTTCCCCGCACTGCCCCTGCACTGCATTTAGAATGGGCAGCAGCCGCCACTGATGATTCCGTTGGCAGAAGCCCTGTCTTATTTATGGCATAGTCACTGCCACTGAACTGGAAATGTGTTTGATAAAAACAGATGAGAATGTAGAGGCAAAAAATATGCCACTTGTCCTGCGTTCAGCTGTTGCTTTAGTGCATCTGACACTTTGGCAAATGTACTGCAGGCACAGAAATCCCTCCCAAGCAAGTGGGGATGTCTAAATATGGCAGTTGGCCCTCCAGCAAGGTGATGGGCAACCCATGAAACCATTAATCAGCCACTTTCACCTTTGCCAGTTCACAGAGCCAGGCAGACACACCCGTTTAAAGCTAATTTTTAGGTCTCGTCTGAGACAGCGCTTTAGCGCTGCTCTGGCGAGACTTATAGTAAGCGAGTTTTGGAAGTGCAAACGAGTGCTTTCAGGCCTCCAAATACAGTGCATGTGTGCCGGGCGCGCGCACCATTTGGAGGCCTGAAAGCACTCGTTTTCTTTCACTTTCGCCTGCCACACGGCCGCGCTTTGAAGTGTGATCGCGATTGCGATCACTTACATTTCGCGGGCGCTTTGATGTTCTCAGTGAGCCGCGCGGCCACTGAGGACATCAAAGCGCCCGTGAACACCATTTGCCACCCCCTTTTACTAGTGTCCTAAATTGGGTGCTTTCATTAGCAATCCCAAGAATTATTTACTTACAAGACGCCAGCTACAAAGGCAGCAGCCTTGGATGGTAAGCCACATCCTCGGTTACAGGCATTAAGCTTTTTTACAAGGTTTATCTTGGTTTCCCGGCCTCACAGAGCCACCCTTCCATCATGCACCCACCCTTAACCCCTTCCTCCCTTTTGCTTCACTGGGCTCCCTTCATTACACAAACGTGTACAACAAGTGCTCTTTAATCGTTATAAAGCTGCTAACCAATGTAGACACAATTGTGCAGAGGGAATACTGGATACAGTTAAGCGTTGGTAATGCCTGCATGTTTAGTCGTGGATGTGGGGTACTGCTCCCCGTAATAAACTCGGTATTTCTCGATGAAGCACTGCTGCTCCCAGGACTGTACCCCCTGTGTCTCAGTGAAGCACTGTTGCTCCCTACAGTGCGCGCACCTACCCTGCAGGTGTGTGTGTGTGTGTGTGTGTGTATGGGTGTGTTTATGCGTCAGAATAGTTTGCACTTGAACTTCTGCTGGCCGTCCTACAACTGTTCTGTGAATGAGACAAGCTCGTCTTGCTCTGCATTGTGTCCACAAACCCATTCACCAAATCATTTTCCATAAGCAAGGTCAGGAACGTACAGGAGGGGGCCACACTCCATACCCATTCAAATATTGGTCTCTTTGCTGAGTCTAATTCCTGTAGTAGCTATACTCAGAAGTTCTGATACTTTCCCCATTACATGCACAGCATTCTTTTTGAAAAGTGACAGTTTTGTCCCATTCAAATTATTACAGCAGTTCTGCTGATTGGTTATGCCCCACTGAAAGCACAGCTGTCCTGGTCAATCTCTCTGAAACTGTTCCATAAGAACACGCGAAGATGTGGCAGAACTGCTGTGACATGCAGGAACTATCGGCCCCTTAACTGCACGGCACTCTGCTGTCAAGTATCCACACCATTCCACTTACAATACATCAGCCCTCTCTAGTGGCCGATGTATATTATGACAGCCCTACTGTCCTAGTTAAGGCATGACACAGCAATTCTTACAAGTGCAACTGCTTCCGTATTAAACCCGAAGACTGAGAGCCTCTTTCTGTAAATGCTACGCCGTCGGGTTTACAGCATGGCTTGACAAATATAATCCAAAAATAACAAGTATTTGCAATGCAATAGGTCTCGCATTTATACGAGTTTGAGCTATTGGCATTGTAAATGACAATGCTTTTTATTTAATTTTTTTTTTTTTTAAACATAAATAAAAGGCACTGTCATTTACAATGCCAATAGGTCAAACTCGTATAAATGCGAGACCTATTGCATTGCAAATGCTTGTTCCTTTTTTCCATCTAGTGAAGCTCGGGGTGCAAATGTGTTTTTTACGAAGTTTGTTTATTCAGCCAAGTCAGTAAAACCATTTGGGTCCCATGTGTAAAGAAGACATAACTCCTTGGAGGTCTAAAGCGGGCTTATGCCTAGCTAAGAGTTACAACTTCTATGCCGATCACAGAACCAATAGTCAAATGCCAGGGAAATCTGACTGTGGAAAGTTAATTTACAAAAGTTCGTTTTCCCTAAGTCTCAGTAGATAGAATGACTTCAATGCAGTAGACCCTCAGCACAAATGTGGAATTTCACTACTAACATTTTCTTTTTTGCACATTGCATTATGTCTGAAGGGGCATAATGCAAAAGTTAAGAGTAAAGTGCCCACGGTCTAGGTAAACATGTAAAAAGAAGTGTAATTTAGGGCTATAGTAAATACTTTGTGAAAGAAAACTGAGAAACATCCATAGCCCAGAAATCAAATGTTCAATAAAAAAAAGTGGTGGGTGGAAGAGGAAAAGTCTATTCCAAACTGCCAGGCCAGGTCCACTCTGTCACACTTAAGGTGTGTCGCACTGAACAGTACAAAAAAGTGATGGTTGAAATTCTTAAATTAATCCTAGCCGCTGTTAATAACTTAGGGTGGCATCCCAGTCCATTTTTTTGCCCACCAAAGCAATATCAGAAAGAACTGAGCCATATGCAAATCTGCTTTGTTCTTGCTCTAATGAGAACAGTCAGGGGTGGTGCGTCCATTAGGGCCCTGGGGCGTTTCTCCACAAGCCGCCCGCGCCAGCAGCTCCCTCGGCGTCTCTGAACTTAAGTAAACTCTCAGTTTACTTAAGTTCAGAGACGCTGAGGGAGAACTGACAATTATGTCAGTCAGCATGACGTCAGACCGCCCACCCCCTTTAGAGTCTGAAGGGGGTGGGCAGTCCGGCGTCATGTTGACTGACATGATTGTCAGACCAGGGGCAGCAGGCAGCAGCACAAGTGCGCATGAGTGGGCAAGGTCTGCAAATTTTTCAGCCGTGCCGAGTCATTCGCACTTGTGTTTGCACTGGCTTGCGCATGCCCATTAGGAGAGCGAGGGTTGAGCAAAGGCTCAAACCTCGGTCTCCTAATGGGCAGGCGGGTGGAGAGTAACCATGCCCTAAGTCAATCCTGGTGCTGCCGGAGAGCGAGGATTGGCTGAGAGGGTTTGGAACTTGCCAGCAGTGATGCGGCTGTTGTCATGTAGGTGCCAACGGACCAGAGGCGGCGCGGACCTGGTCAGGTAGGGATTTTAATTTTATTTGAAAACTGCCCCCACCCCCCATGACATCCCCCCGCGACATCCCCCCCCCCTGCAACACCCCCCCCCCACCCCGCAAGCCGCGACTGCATATGTGTTGATGTGATGACACTGATATGAAGCCTGGATAGTATCGGGTGGCATAGTTGATACTTTAGGTTACTTTCATTATCATTCTACAAGGACAGGTGTGCTAATGGAAAAATGTATGTCACCTGCAAAGGAGTAAATACTTTGTTTTGAGAAAATCAGGGAGATTATTTTATGAGTTTTGACTCATGTGCCGACCCGAGCGTTTTATCGAGGACCCGACATAATTTGGAAAGGGTTAAATGGGATTTCAAAGAAGTGTTCTGGGAGGAATTTGGAGAAATTACTCGTACTGTCTAAACACACGCTTAAACATGGTGCAGTGCCGGCCACCATAAATGAATAAGGGGTTGTGGGCATGGATTACAAGAAACGAGAGAACAAAGTATGCCACTGTGGTAGTCTCAGGGTTGCAGTCTTTTGTGGCAAGAGGAAACAGCCATTTTATATTTCCAGCAACCTATCAGTAGAAAGTTCAGTCACCAGATAGGATCCCCCGGTAAAATATGTCCCCTATCGACGAAAAAGAGCAAGAGTCCTGAGAAGCTTGGACAAATCAGATGAAGCTGGCCTTCCACGTCTGGCGAGGCAGTCCAGAGTGAAAGGGGTTGTAAAGGCTTGATTATTTAAATACAAAGATGAAGCGTTGGGACGTGAAGTATCTTCTGAATTTGAGATTTACCTTTTCCGGTCTCAGCCGCAGGATGAGCAATTTCCGCAGGGAGGAGTATATTAAAGCAAACCCAGTTTTCCCTCTTTCTCTCACTGTTGTCTCCAAGAATAAATAAATACGGCGAGTTTATGCTATGCATAGAACTGCATATTTTACAACGCTTTACCCAAGATTCAAGCAATACTGGCAACTTGAGGTGTAAGAACTTTGGGGCATATTTACAACGAGGCGTTAAAAAATTATCGCCGCGTTAGCGGCCGTTTTCGGCCATAAAGCGGCGATAATTTTATCGCTATATTAGCAAGGTCACGCTAACACGTGAAACCTTGCTTTAGCGTGGGGATTTCTAACGACCAGCTTTGCATCTCTAATGAGATGCAAAGTGGGCGTTCCTGACCTGACATGATAGGAGAAATGTCGCTAAGCGACATTTCTCCCATCATCAAGCCCCACACTATGAAGCATAGCGTCAGGAAAAGTAGCGATAACACCTGTTATCGCTACTTTCCTAACACCTGCTTCAGGTCTGACGTAGCCATGATATCCTATGGAAGGTGGATATCATGGCGAAGTTTGTGAGTCCCTATCAGCAAGCTAACGTGAGATTATCGCTGGGTTTTCAGCGATAATCTCACGTTAGCCAGTTAGCGCTAGGATTTTTATCGCCGATGAGATAATCGTTGCTAATAGCACGCTATCTCAGCGATAAAAATCGGCGCTAGCCGGCGATAATTATCCGAACGCTAAGTGCGCTCAGCGATAATTATCGCCGGTTGTTGTTGATATGCCCCTTTTCTTCTCTGCATCAAGCACAGGGGATCATCAAGGAAAGCTACATTAAGGATCGCATGCCAACTTGCGCTATTACTGGGGGAGCATTCCTATTTATCTATCTGCTGCCACATCTGTTTTAGATATATTATTGTGTGCATTGTTCAAAGACAAACAAGCTGTAGATGTATCGTAGGATTACAATTTTAATTAGTTAGGAGGCATACAAAAAGGCACAATAGCATTATAAGAAATATACGGAAAAATGTTATGAAGTGGGTAAACCTGGAAGGCAAAAAATGTTGTTGCATGTCGTTGATCAACTGAGGTGTGCCATATCTAATAAAACAAATTATAGCATTGGTAATGATTTATTGCAACAGCTCCAGGGTTAATACATTGTTTGTGCCTTTAATGGTGATGAGTGAAATGTCATTGAGGATTTTGCAGGTTTAGGGGAATGTGTGAAAAACATTAAGGAAGTGAGTACACCACCGTGGTGTTAAGCATTAACCAATAATCATGGTGGACATATTTTGGGTGCAAATTAGCACATGGTATAAGTAGCCATAGCGTACGGTTCATATTTATTACATAGAACTTTAAAAAAAGCTATGTATTGGAGTAGCAAATAGAGAGTGTGGCTCGGCCCAGATGCTAGAATGGCATGGGTCACTGAACCTTTTGCAGTAACAACCTATTGGCAGGCTTGGACAGCCTCCCCTCTGTGGGTGCCCATTCTAAAAAGGCCAACACCAGCACTAGAGGTGGGCGAGCCACTGAAAGCATGAGCCAGGCTTGCGCTGAAGCCTGGCTCTTACCCAGCTTGAGGTCCTGTTGGAAACTTGAGCCTATAATCAGCCAAGCTTTCATGTGGCTTGTTACAGCCAAAGTTGCCACCTTTGGAACTGGGGAACCAGGTTCGAGTCTCAGCGCCAGCAGAATTCTGGACAAACCACCTAGTCTCCCTGGTCTTATAGAAAAAAATGAGCGTAACTTTGTGTAATGTAACTGATGCTCATATAAAGCGCTCCAATAGCTTCGGGACGAGTTCACGCTCTATAAAAACTGTGGAAAAAATGTCACACTGAGATAAAAAAACATAGCCTAAACATAAGATAAGACAAACAGTTCTCCATTCAGTGGCTGATTTGTACGAAGGGAAACCTGAAAACCTAGCTAAATTGAGGTGTCTCAGCTTAAATTGTGTGACCTTGGTCAAATATTTTATTTCACCAAAACTCCTTTTTTTCTTCATTACCATGTATGAAAGCTCTTTCAAATATGTCAGTTCAGAATACCAGTTGAACAAAAACCTATTGTGTTTGATTTAATAGACTATAATGTTGCTCAATATTAATCCGGGCCATGTACAGGGTTTATATGACAACTGTCTTGCCTCTCAGTTCATGGTTCATGTTTCAAAAATGTTATCAAGGGGCATATCAACAACAACCGGTGATAATTATCGCTAAGCGCACTTAGCGCTAGGATAATTATCGCTGGCTAATGTGGATTTTTATCACTGAGATAGCGTGCTATTAGCAACGCTTATCTCAAAAGCGATAAAAATCCTAGCGCTATCTACCAAACGTGAGATGATCGCTGGAAACCCAGCGATAATCTCACGAAATGTGGCGTTAGCTTGTTGATAGGGCCTCACAAGCTTAGCCATGATATCCACCTTCCATAGGCTATCATGGCTAAGTCAGTCCTGAAGCACGCGTAAGAAAAGTATCGATAACAGGGGTTATCGCTACTTTTCTTGCTGCTATGTTTCATAGCGTGGGGCTTGATGATGGGCGTTAGGAATTTGTGCGCTAATGCAAGGTTTCACGAGTTAGCGGGACCCTGCTAATTAGGTGATAAAATTATCGCCGCTTTTCGGCCGAAAACGGCCGCAAAAGCGGCGATAGAAAATTATCGTTGTAGATATGCCCCTAAGTACTTCTCAGTGCAGTGCTATAATGTGACCTATTAATGTCAAAGCTTCAACATGTTAAAGAAACACACTTTTGCATTTTGAGGAATTTATATTTTTTTACGTGATGTCTGTTGTACATTTTACATAGCAAACATTTTCGAAGTTCGGCTTAGCCTGTGCACGCTTGGCTCAGCTCTCCCTGTTAATTTGCTGGCTCGCAAACCTCTAACCAGCACTGACAAAGTGTCAGCTGTCAGCAAGGCCACAAACACTAGCTCTTACTGTGGCCAATCAGCAGCAACAGACTGCTTTCTCGCCCTCAGTGTCTGTCCAAAAAGGCTATCTGCAAGTGCACAGGTTCCAGCACAAGGGTAGTGTGAGCTCGAGCAAGCTTATCCATGGCACTATCTGCCTTCCAGTCCCAAGTGCCCACGCAAAAGGTCTCTCTCAGCCTAGAGAAAAATTATCACACATCCCAGACACCAGTACGTCAAGAGTCACAGGAACACACCGCAGCCAATCAGAGGCCCTGGACTGCCTTCACCTTTTACTCCCAGAGGTGTGTCGCATTCACTGTCACAGACGATCCAAAGCACATAGACATAATCTTGCATGTGAATTACTACCATGCTTTAATCTGCAATGGTTGCAGAAATATGCCGTAGTAAACCATTTACACCTGTCAGGATTCCATGTATGAATTCCTAGTAGGTGTAAGTGAAGTGCCATACAATGCGTGTATGGCTGAAAATGCCCTCTTGACGTGCTCCCATTGTGCTGCTGGTGTGGTGTAGTACATGCCAGTGTCACAGTGCGTTGTTCTTTTTAAATGTGTATTAATGTGTTTTGTGACACACACATGTAATAATCGATTAGATGTTTGAATATATATTCACCTGGGCATGGCTATCAGCTGTGATAAACCTAAACCTGTCTATTTTAAAGAGGTCAAAGTTAAAAATGTTACTCTGTGTATGTATGCATGCCAGCCCCATATTTTTGCTTATTAAAGTAATTTCATTGCAAAGCCAGTACATTTTGCGAGGTGCGTGTCCCTTTATGTTTAGCCTGCATCTCGGTTGCTACAGTTTAAATGAATTATCCTTGGTTTATTTTCTACCCACAATTGTCTTATAGTTTGGTTTTCCCTTGCAGTGCAGTAGGGCAGTGAAGAAGCAGTGTACCATGGGCTCTAGTGCAGTAATTATTAGGGTTTACTGTGCCCCATAGACCTGCCGGCCCGGTGACACTGCACCTGCTGCACCAATGGAAGCCACGCTCCTGCAGTAGGGCTGAAGGCAGATTAAAGAGCTAACTTGTCTGTTCAAATAGTATTGATAAATTACACTGATATGGGAAGCTTGGGTATCACTACTGTAATATATCGAGAGATATTAACTAATTTTTAAAAAGCAACATTTTTGTTTTTAAAGACAGCCCAGTCCGTCTTCTCTTGATTAACAGTTGCTTTCAGTGAATAGCCCGAAATCCTAGATCCTAGTTTAAACCGGAATATTTGCACAAAAGGGTCTAGTTTAAAATTTAACAGAGAATATGTTTCTGGTGAGTTAGGACGGGTCGGATGATGGCCTTTTGTCCCGTGTACATGACTTTGAGATGGGCCCTATGCTGTGTTATAATGTTTTCTCCAAGGGAAGGAAACACGCCTATGAAGGACATAGCTGTGCATCGCTGGGTATCGATGTGGAGGAGGGACTAACAAAGCAACTGATATGCAGTGTTTGGACTCGATCAGATTGTTAAAATGACATATTTGTGATATATTTATTTTATTAGATCATTACCATGATGACAGGCTGGTTTCTGGGGATGTGTCAGTGTGTACAACACTGTCTCCGGTTATGGTGGAAACAGTAAAGGTTATCGGCTCTGAGGATTGGCACATCTGGTTTTGGTCGACGCGACCTCTCTAGTCTATCATGGGTAGTATTTACTCAATCTTTTTTCATTGCTGAGGATGGGGTTCAGTGCTTCCCTAAATAGATGAAGCTTATGTGCTTCTTTGGAAGGTAGTTGGCTAGACGTATTCCTCGGGCGCCATAATGGTGTTTTTGAGATGTTGCAGGAGCCCTTTGGTGGCTTTCTCCGTTGTTTTTAGGGGTAGAACTTGGTCTGGGCAACCAGATGTGCATTGTGCAGTCCTAAATTCGAGCTTGAGGTGTAGCTTAGGGTCACTTGCGAGTTTTACAGTCCATCCTCCCGCCAAAGACTTTCAGGGCAAAGTACCAAATGTTATTATTTGCTCTACTGGGTGTCAGTGAGTGTCTTTCAAGAGAAATTATAGTCTGGCTGCCTGATTTTGGAACCTTTGAACCTTCTGCATGTCTTCCTTTGGTCTTTGGTGCTTAATATACTCTATGTTGTAAGAGTTCAAGTGCGATAGGGCAGCGGCTTTGTGAGATCCATGAAGTGTTTACTCTGGAGTAGAAGGAAAGACCTCCCCAGCTACATGAGCTGAATGTGGGAGCACATTCATATGGTTGTGATCAGCTGTGAGTAAAACAGGTCAAGAGCAGTACATAATCCATGTTCTTTCACTTTGTATGCTGAGTTGAGAGTTGTGCACGGTGTGTGAGGCCGTTGGAATGGGAGTGAAATTTCAGATAGGCCATCTATCTGCATCAATTTTGGTGCCATGGAGGCAGAGCTGGTAGTCCTTGATCCAACAATATTTGTGGCTTCATTTTATCCCAGTGTTGTGGGCTGTCCACAGCCAGAAAAGGGCATGCGTATTACCTGTGTACATCTTTAATTGTGGTGAATATTGTGAGATGAACTCTGGTAAGTGCTGGGAGTAGATACTGATGAGCTGAAGTGATAGGAAACACCCTAGGGAAACCCTGAGGATGGAGCCTCTCGGTAACTAGGTAGTGTTGCCAGTTCTCATTTGTTGCCTCGGAACTGAAAGGAATGCACGGGGCCATTGTAATGCCGAGCCCCTGATATTTTTCCTGGTAGTCAAAAAGATCATGATCCAATGTATCATTCGCTGTGGACATGTCTAGAAAGATCACGTCAGTGTGTGGTCTAGCCTGAGTTCACTGATGCTCAGAGGTCATCTAGAACTTTTTACATGTAGAGATTGATGAAAAATGTGAATCAAGGAGTTACCTTCTAAAAGTATCCTATTTTTCATACTCTCACACAATTTTTGTGGCATGCTTCGTCTTAGGGCATGTTGCCAACAGCTAACGGTACATTCATGCGTTTGAGTTGAATGGTCAATATTTATGTGTCACTTTCATAGTTATTTAGACTGTGTTTCTGTTTTATACTGTTTCTGCCAATATGTAACCTTGAGCCACAGTTTTGGTTGATTTTGATTGCAGTGGCTCAGTTTATTTGGTGATTCACAATTCCAATCATGGGTAAAACATGGCTTGTTGAACATAGATGAAATGTATTTGAAAATTGTTGGATTGCGTATTGCATTTCAGGTTTTCAATTTGACCAATCTTTTGACTTCTTGCCAATGAAATATGAGTGTCTTCCTGGTCGAGGACCACACTGCTTTTTCTCTTATCTGTCTTGTATCAAGAACCTGCTGGACTATGGAGTGAAAGAAAGCTTGAATAAGTAGCTACCTATGTCATATGACATCTCTTTATTAATGTAATAACTGCACTTTCACAAATGCTTTATTAACCTTCCTGCTTTCTCAAATTTGTTTGAAAATGCACCATTTGTCCACTCTTTTTTTTAAAACATTTAGGGGGGGAGATCCCCCCCGAACCCCACTTATGTTGTTTGGGCTCGCTCGCTACGCTCGCACGCTGCGGTGCAGTATGACAATCATTTTACAACAACCACTTTCAAATGTCACCTGCCGCCCCTGAGAACAGTCCCACCTGTGAATTTCTGGGGTGTTTGTTCATGCACCACATCTAGCAGTTGTGCACCTAATCCACAACAGGCAGACAGCCCTGCTGGCCAAGACCTTCTCCCCTGTGCTGTGTGGAAGTGCGAAATGGGGGATGGCTGTAAGGCCTTCCTGTAAGGACTGAGGGGCTAATTTATGAGAGCCCTGCATCACTTTTGCACCACGTAAAGTGGTACATGCGGGACGCAGGGCTCTCTTTTCGATTTATGAAGCCACGCAAAGCCTCCCTGCATGGCTTTGAGTGGACTCATAAATGATGAGTAAGGCGATGCAGCGCATATCACTGCAGCACCTTACTCTGCTCCAGGAAGGTGTTCCATGGGCATTGAGGTGGGTTTTCACACACAACACCCATTGAATTTGACTCTACCCCAGATTTACAAAGTTATATAAACCTGGAGAAACGCCAAATCCGTATGCCTCCCGAGGTGGGGTGTAGCGAGGAGAACCATGTTCATTTCTCCTCTTTAGTTCCTATTTCTGTGTGCGCTGTGTTCTGCAGCACGCATAGAAAGAAGAAAATGCCTCTTAGGATTTTTCTCTTGTGCAGAAAGGTGCTACTTCCTGCACAAGAGCAATCCTGCATGCGACGGTGGCCCCCTTGCACCACGGTGCAAAGGTGCCAACATTGGTGCTAGGCTGCCGAAATGGCACCAGCGCAGGGAGTAAGGACACGGATGTACCATATTGCTCCAATACGGTGCCTTTCTGCCCTTTCACTTTGGCGTAGGGAAGCGCAGCTAAGTGCCTTGCAGCACTGCCCTATGCCACAATCCCATAAATAAGCCCCTGAGTGCTGTTATGTTCATTATGTTATCGTCCCTCACCGTATTGCAGGCACAAAATAAAAACTCACCCACAAGGCCTAGCTACAGGGGAAGAGGTGACATCTAGAGACAGTAAGTAATGGGAAAACGCAAGCGAAACACAATTAGTCTCTTCTTGACGCAGCCTGTCGAGCCGGTGCCAGGTGAAGAGATGGGCAATATCTCATCAGAGAAGAGAACAAGATTCACTATCACAAAAAAGTTTCATTCAGTGTGGAAATAAAGAGGTTACGTATTGGTTGTAGTAACCAGTGGTTAATTTGAGCTGGTGTTTGCCGGCATTCATTTTTGGGGCCCGGCACTTATTTTTGTGCATCAGACATTTATGAAAGCAAGTGTAGGAGTGGATTAAAGAGGCATCAGGTGGATTGAAGGCTTGGCAGTCTTGGATTTGGCATCCGGAAATTCTATTGCACCGGCCGCAGGCTTCTGAGCAAAAGCTCTGGGCACCGGCACTCTTGCATTCACAAAATAAGCACTGGTGGTAATTCATATTGTTCCAAATACGGATCTGCCTGAGGAATCTGCACATAAGCCTATTAATTCTCTTTCATTTATTATTCCTCATAACGACCACAGAGCGGAAAAGCCTTATCTTCTGTGGTAAGTAATCGCAGCACCATAGGTCATTCCGTTTTTATTGTGTTTTCCCAAGACCTTTTTAGCAGCAATGCCAGGGGATCACATCTTGCTTATTTTGTGCTGGAAAGTCAATATGAGCGAGTATTTACTCAGAGGATTTTTTTTTAAACCAGTTAAAATGAAAACGTACGGGTTTTCATTTATATCTTGTGAAAATGAGTATCAAGGCAAACAAGGCTGTTCTCAAAAACAACCTCTGATATTAGTTTTTACTTAACTATCATACAACACGCCTTGAACATGAAAGTGGATCTGCAGTTAAAGCATGCTCTGTTTGTAAATAGAGATGAAGGGCTTTTGGTGCCCTTGAGTGATTTATCAAAGTCAGAGCTATATTAGTAGGTGGACAATAGGCTGGGGTCACCTTTGAGGACACCCAGGGAGCATCTGCCGTGATATTTATCATCCAGAAGGTGAAAACCCCTGCCTGTCTTCTCAGTGACCCCACCTTATTACACTGCCTCTGTATGGGCGTTGTGTCTCTGTGGAGATCCGAGGAGGCAGTGTTGCACAGCTATTTGCAAACCCAAACTGATGTAATTCATTCATTTGCGGTTTCGATTCTGTAAAGAGCTACAAGCAGTCGGGTCCCTTCTCAAGTGTCAGGATTTGCAGATCTAAATAAAGCTAAACATTGCAAATAGGTGCTAGGAAGTGTGAGGCTGGGTTAGTCCCAGTAAAGAGAGAAGGGGTTTTCTGTAGAACAACCTGGTGGTACTTGGGAAAAGGAAATTGTCCAGCAATTGGGAGACTGTCAATTGCTTTCCTTTTTGAAGCATTACAAACAAGTCCAGATATTACTAGCAGGATTCATAATAACATCTAATACATCCTGAAATTTTCTCTTATAGATTTCCAGAAATGTACCTGACATTTTGTGGCAGCCTCTTGCTGCTAGAGGAGGCAATAATACAGTTTTTCTTTTTTTTCCGGAGCTTTATATAGAGCAAACTTGACCCGAAGTCATCAGAGCGCTTTACATGAGAACCAGTTGCGTTACACAACGATACATTCATTTTATCTTTGCTAGGCACAGGGAGATATGGGGGCATATTATCAAGCAATGGCGTTAAAATTATCGCCGCTTTAGCTAAAGCGGCGATAATGGGCTTGATAATATGCCGAGACTCGAGCCTGGTTCCCCAGATTTGAGGTCGACTGCCCTAGCCGTTAGGCCACATCCTCTCCCCAACAGTAGAACCGTAAAACTAGATGGAAATAATGCTCCCAACTTTTATTCCTCAAAAACTCTAGACATCGTTGCAATGTAAAAAAATGGCTGTCGCTCATATTAAAACTGGACCTACCTTTTCTACTAGGTCTGTGTGTAACTCATGTGAATAGTTTTAATGTAATTACGTGAAATTCGGCAAAGTTACTTGAAATTACGCATAATTATGCAAAATGCAAATCTGTCATTTCGTGCTATATTTTAGCATGAAATGTGTGCTTGCGTCAATTTTTGGGGCAGGAGGACATTTAACAAGAGCACAGTGAAAAACAGTCACTCGCGTTCTGTTGGTTTGTTTGTTTGAGTAAAATTTTTATTGTGAATCGCAAATAATCATGCAAAGTGGTGTCATTTCTGGAATTTTGAACGACAAGCCCAATTTCACCAACACTTAAGGGCAGATTTACAAGCCCCTTGTGCCGCGGGTGCATCACATTGCGTGACGCAGCCTGCTAAGTGATATTTACAAGAACAGGTAAAGTCACACTGCGTGACTTAACCTGTGCTTGTAAATATCACCGCTGTTCACGCAACACTCTGCGTGTTAGTGGCGTGACATGGGTGTTGCTGTGGTTGTTCCCACGCAACACCCATGTCCACTGATGCATTTCCAGATTTACGAGAAATCGTAAATCTGGAAATACGTCAGAATGCAGCGTGGCGCAGCAAAATGACTTGCGGTACCGCGCTGCGTTGGTTTCTTGTAGATCTGCTCCTTAATTTTTGCCAATCTTGTTTTACCAGTTAGTCTAGGTTGGGATGTTCTACAATGATGTGATAATGGCGCATTAATGAGTTGAAGCAGGTTGCATAGTCTTAGACATCTTAATAACGTGCGTAACTGCAAGTGGAAGAATGTAACACCTCAGAAAGTTACACTAGTTTGTGTCACTTTTCAAGGCAGTGCAAAGTATTGTTTTGTTATTTATTTTTCAGTGCAAAATGTGCTTTGCTCTAGAAAGTTGCCTAAAAGTGACATAGGGTAGTGCTATGTGCTGCTTTGCATTGCTTTTCATCAAGGTGGTGTTGTATGGTTGCGACATGGACGTTCCCATGCTACCACCCATGGTTTTTGGCACAAAGCCCTACTAACATTATAAGACAGGGTTTTGCACCAATTTTATTTTTGCCTATTTGAGGCACAAAGCAGAATAAATGTTTTTGTCTCTCTAAACTTTCAGAACTTTGTGTGTGTACTGTATAGCACACTACATTTGAAAAGTGGGAACAGTTTTAAACTCTGCATAAGCATTGTATTTTGTACTGAAAGGATATCCTTCTAGTTCAAAACCTTTGCTTGACATCACACAGACTATTGCAACACACACTGTTGAACTTTAGTGGAAACTGGTGTGTGTGTGTAGTGCTAGGCAGTCTGATTGTGCGCCAGCACTTGGGGGAAAAGAGAAGCAGCACCATATGATTGTATTTATGGCGTTGTCCTACTCTCTCCCTTTCAGGCAATGAAGCGCAGTAACTTTGGTTGCTGCCCTGGAGTTGAGTGAAATTATAGTAAATTAGCCCCCAAGTGACTTAAAATGAACAAGTTAGCAATTTCCGTTTTGCATTTTTTGTATACCACAAACTGCATTGTGAATTGGTGAGGTTTACACAGCAAATAGAAGAAATATCAGTCAGTGAGTCACATTGGAAATTTTAACTAGCGAATCAGCAATCAGTTTTGGCATCACACAGACAAGAAGCTCTATATTATTGATAAACAAAGAGCAAAGCACATTACGGGCCTTATTAAGAGTTTGGCAGACTGTGAACCGCAATACTCAGGGTCACGGTCCAGACGCCGTGAGCTCGGTGGTCCGACCACCGTATTAGGAGGTGTGCGGATTGTGTTTGAAAAGACTGCGGCTGATCAGCCAACATGGCCAGTACACTGCAGACGGTCGCAGTTGGGGAAAAGCAGCTGCCATAGGACGGTGCAGAGGAGTTTTAGCTCCGTCCATATAAGGAGTTGGCTTTTCCATGAGCTGACCGCGGCGGTGAGACCGCCAGCTTCAAGTCAGCGGAAACTAAGGATTTGGGGTGCGTACTGACCCCTTTCCTGTTCTTTCAGTCAGAGTTAGACATGGATCTCTTTCTTCAGATCCACCCTTCACACCAGAATTTTCACCCCGAAGATTATGACCGGTTTGTGGAGATGTACAGTTGAGTCCTTTTTGTACCATATACCCATTGCCTGGACTGCCCACATATGGGTCCAACTCCGACAATGGGTAGGTGGTATTTTTCCCCATGTATCGTGCATATGTGTGCATCGGCACATATGCAGTCAAAATGCTCACACAGGCTTCGATACATATGGAAAAGTAATCACCACTGCTGCAAAATCACTGCAGCCACACCACAGGCACCGCTGTGAACTCGTAATACGGCAGTTTTAAGACCGCAGGCACTGCAGGCTCCTGGTGGCACGGTTTTCAGGCGGTCGGACCGCCAAACTCATAAGGCCCTCAATTACCTCTACGTGCTACATCTTGAAGTCTGACAACTGCTCCTTAAGGAGTTAGGTAAGACCAACCAAACATGTTTTTGTGGGTGACTCTTGCACAGCATAGCTGTTTTACTTGATGTATCTGTTATGACAGTGAGACTGTCCTTGCTGGTATCAAGCATTATCAGTGCAAGAGAAAAGCTTGAATTTCTTCTTCTGATGCTTTTGTGAGGGATATCTATATAGTCTTAACTTATATTTTTCAAGTGTTTACAAACCTCCAACTCAGTCTTTATGTTCATAGACCCACGCTTTGAAGACCATTGTTCTAAATCTTCTTGTTTGCAGTTATTCGCACTGCAAAATCGTGAATAAAGATAAAAAAAATGTAATGAGCTATATTCTCATAAACACTAGAGAAAGAATTGTGTTATTGATTGAGGTGAGTCGGGGCTCTAAAACATAAAGCTGCATGGACAGGTTTCTTGGGTGAGCGGTGGGTGGGATGACGGCAGTGGCCTTAATATGCAATGCTATGAATGTTGGTAACACCAGTGGTTGAAAAACAAAGGTTCCTTGGTTGAGTGGAAATTCTTTATTGGGTCTTTTTACAAATCATCACTACCATATGTGTTTGTTCAATTGGAGCAAACAACGACTACAAGTCCCAGAATGCACCCAATTGGTAAAGAGAGCACGGACCTGGGTCCATTGTGTTCTCCTGACATAGAGAGAATTAGCAACCGTAAACAATCTCATAGATAATTAATTAATCATTTACTGTTTATAAAAATAGCATTTTGGATATGTGCATGGATGTCGATTCACCAAAATGCCAGAGGTTGCGGAAGTGACATCATATATCCTTTGACCATAATGATGTCTCAGGAAGTTTACATTATATGACCTTTGACCCTGTATTGTCCCAAGAAGTGATGTCGCATAACTTTAGTCCTGATGCTATCACAATAATTAACATTGCTGAAGTTGCATAATTGCATAATTAATATTATATATTTTTCTAAGGGAGAACAAAGAGTGGGAGTTCTTTGAGAACATTTTGAAATAAATGGGCTTTACTAGTGCATTTTAATTCACGCTTTTCACATAAATTTGCTAAAAACCCATAGGCTCTAAAGAAACATTCACTAAATATTCAAGTCTTTACATGGTGTGCCAAGCTACTGAAATTTGACAGTTCCCATGAGTTCACCCAATTATGTTTCTTAAATGTCCTATGGGTACCCTTTGATGTAAAAACATTAGGTCCATTGCTAGGACCAGCATTTTTCCATTGGGGCCCTTTTGCCCAAACATTACATACAATATGCAAGTGCCAGAATTTCCTTAATAGTGCTTCTCTTGCACTATTGCATCCCCTTATGTCAAAGGTTATGTCTTATATGCCAAGGACCAAATTTTGTCATGCATGGTCCCATGACCTTCTCACAGTTGTCTTCTCTTCCCATATGCCAAGATTTTCCTCCAACATGCCATCACAAGCAATTTGCCACAGGAGCCAACAATGCCAAGAATTTCCTCCAGGAAGCCAGCGCTGGAATTTTTTCAGGGATGCTCCATGTCAAAATTTACCTACAAAGTGTTAGCAGTAGCATTTTGCTGAGGGTATCCCGTATGCAAGTATTGCCTCCAGTATGCCAGTGCCAACATTTTGTCAAGGGTGCTTCTTGAAATCAAAAAGCATGCCAGGTCCAACAGCAGATCTACTAGCATAACAACACATGCTCACTTACATTCACTCATTCACACTCATGGCAGCATTAGCACTGACTTGCACTCATTCATTTTCACCTACTCTTGTGCACATATTCTCACCATGAATCACTTATTTGCACTCTCTCACTCACTCTTACTCTGACTCACTTATACGTACTCACTCATTTTGACACACATACACACACGTTAACAGTCCCATATGCAAACATACAGGCTCACACATATACATGCTCTCTCTCCCAAACTCACTCTCACCCACATGCAACCACACAAAAAACATTAAAAACATTTATTTGTCTTATCTATGATGCCTGTGAAGGTCCAGATGTTGCTGCTCTGCTTTTTATCGCACTAATATTGAATAATATTGTTAACTATTATTCACTATTAATATGATAAAAATTATCAGAAAATGAGGTTAGAGCCTTACTCTGATAATATGAGACACCCCTGTGTTCTTGGCACTGATTTTGCCACCACTGAGGCCAGGAATCGCAAAGGCAGTGCCAGGGGAAGCAAGGGGCACGCAAGGGTTCGCAACTGCGACTTATGGCAACCCCTAAATGACGTCCATGTGTGTATGAGGAATAATGTCTAACAAAGTGCACCATTTTTTTCAAAACATTTCAGGTGAGTTGAATCCCCTTCAAGACCCATATGCAGTGGTCTCTGGAATTGCTTGCTCCATGCAGGTATCTGCCCAGGCTCCTTTTGAATCCCAGTCTGTACTTGATGAAAGCAGCTGAAATCTCTGTGTGAAGCACCACAATGTATACTCCTACTGGCCAGGTAACTCCTGTCATAGCCTGTCTCCAGGTCATGGTAATTACCCTTAAACTTTTGAGTAAGCATCTGAAATTTCGCTTCAAATCTCAAACAATCCACCTCATCACTCATCTCACATATTTATGCTGAATTTCATTTGTGATCATTAGACATGAGCTGTTTGCCTGGGATCTCATTATCCTTGGTTGGAGGAGATACATACTATATGTCTGTATGTATCTATGTGTTAGTCTTATAACGCAAACCCAGCCCAAAGGCTGCAGAGCATAGTAAAGAGTCAAAGGCAACGGCACCATGCGATAGTAGATGTAGCTGGTTTGTGGCCGGTTACTGTTTCCTGATCAGTGGCAGCTAGTAGTGAATGGGATAGCGAGGCAGGGGGACGACGACGATGGATGGGTTGAAATCATTTTTAAAAAGCACACTTACCTTTCCCGCCGGCCGCATCGCTCCTTTGCTTCTCAGCTCTTTCTGACTCCAGTCCAGAAGAAACTGCTGGAAGCACCAGGGCACCCAGGCTCCCCCGAGCCAACCACATTGCTGCAATGCAGCATTGCGATTTGTCTCAGCACCGTGGATCGGCACTCCGATCAGGTCAGGGAGCCTGTGCATATTCCCACCAGGCTGTCCATTACAGCCTGGTGGGGAATATGCAAAGTGCATAGTCCACTCCTCCTCCCTGAGCCGCAAGCCACGTCCCACCCTAATCCAGCCCGCAACAACCACAAATAAAATGATAATAACGTTCAGTTATTATCATTTTATTTTTTCCCCTTTCACTGCTCTAAAAGCAGTGGGCGACGCTCCTCCACCTTAGAGGAGGAGCCGTCACTTTTCCTGATGTACCATTTCATACATTATGTACTCTACAGATGCAAGAGGGACATATACAAATATTTCTTCATTTCCCTCCACAGGCGATGCTGCACATACACTCTCCCCTCATCTTCTCACACCATACAGACGTGCAATCACTGTACTTCAGCGTAGGTACAATAGGGCACATATAAGTACACAAGACATCATAAAGCATACTTTTGGTCTCCTAAAAACGTGTTTCTAATGTCTTGACCGTATAGGTGGGATGCTGATGCACTTCCCTGAAGTTGTGTGCAAGATAATAGCAGCCTGTTCTGTCTTGCAAAACACTGCAGAAAATCATGGATTACACATACCTCTGAACCCATACCTAGGTCTGAATCCAGGGAACTAGGCCATTGTACATAACAGAGGGCAGGGTATGCAGGTGTGTGACCAGCTGGTTGCCACTTTTTTCTCTTGAGCAAGAATTTATGTTACACACTTTATGTGGTTTCACAGTCTGTTGTCAATGATGATTGGTGGACATTTAACATTCGGTCCATAAATTCCATCCTGAGATTACTCTGTAAGCCATACATACTGTATGTAAAAAAACACTGTTGTCAAGAGTGAAAGGATAGGCCATGCAACACATTTCATGCACATGTTAGTAATTAGTGTGGACAACGTCTCAAAGGACTCCATTGTTTTAAATGTGACTGCCTGTGTGAGACCTCCCTGGACAGCGGACATCTGACAACTGTGTCTGCACCAAGTGTCACAATGATTCATGTCTACGCATAGAGTCAATGAGGATTGGGATTGTGTACAAAATGGAACTCTACAAGTACATGTGAAACAGCAGAGCTTACAATTAGGCATTGCCTTTAGAAATCTGGGTTACCCATTCTACAAACAATCAAGCCTTTCCTATTGTTCAAATGTGGCTTGCAGGGTGGCACACTGTACTTTGGACATTGGCCCTTACAAACATATGTGACATATGGGTGACAAGCAGTGTTGGAAACCTATTGGTTCAATCACTGGTCATGTTTAAAAAAAATAATAATACAAATTTAACAAATAATATAATGTTGGGTATCATTAGAATTTAATATTTGTGCTTGAGACACAATAATTGTGGTGCTGACAGTGAGGCTAGGAAATTACAACACTTTGTTGGCCATGATCTACAGTTTACCCATGTTGCATCATGATGGCGTGCAAGATGCCCTAGGAACATACTACACACTCTTTCTATCCCCATGTTGCATATGTGGCATATGTGATGTACTCAGACATTACTGAATGCACAGTGGTAAGTATCTGCGTGGAGTAGTGTTTAGGATTTGTAACATGAAACATATGAATGTACAGGTATTGAAAATATCTTGTATTTGTGGGTGCAGCTACTCACACGGCATTGTGGCCATATGTCTGTCATACATACGCCATGGTTCAAGTGCACCTGTGCAATGACCTGGATTGTCCATGCTCAGAAACAGACTCCTTCATGCATCCAACTAATAACTAAGGGCCCAATTCAAAAAGGCTAGTCATTTTGTATCACTTTCAGGTACCATGTGAGATATGTGACAATGAGTGGCTGGGTTGGGCTAAAACATCCTCCCAGTGCTGACGGCACATCTTGCCCCCCCACTGGTACGCATCCACTGCACTCTAGCAAGCAGCAATATTGTGCCAGATTTGGGTGTGCACTACATTACTCAGCTGGTTATCAAGGCCAAATTAAGCTTAAGGTATTTATCAAACACCCCCTCCATTAGAACATTCAATTCAATCTCACTGAAAGGGTGCCTTGTTCTCAAGTCCCTCAGCCATGTTGAGGGCAGGTTTGAAAAAGAGAGCAGCAAGATGGAAGAGAATGTTGCTCTAATGTGAGGATGTCCTACAACAGAGTAACCAATTGACAATGATAAACTATGAATCAACTCAGTATTGAAATATTTAATTGTGAAAAAAACCTTTGTTTACAAATATTGTGATCATTTATATTTAGCAGTGATCATGGAGGATCTCCCTTGCGACTTCGCAATTGTGGTGGTGATGTTCTCTGAGAGTAAGTGCATTTAGTGTGTTGGTGCCGACATGTGGGTGGGTGTGGGTGGGTGTGGTGCCTCTCCCTGTAAAGTTGGAGGGGTGCCTGTGCAGGGGTAAGGGTGCCTGTAGAGTTAGTGCTTGTGCTTTTACAGGGGGTGAGGGTGTCTTAACAGTTGTTGCTTGTGCTTGTACAGGGGCCAGGGGTGCCTACACAGTTGTTTCTTGTGGACAGAGTGTGCTGGCACTGTTGTTTCTTGTGCCTATACAGGGGTAGAGGGTGCCTATGCAGGTAGAGGATGTGCATGTACAGGTGGGGGACATGCCTGTGCAGTGGGGGGAATGTGCACTGGTGGTATGTGCCTGGAGGGTGCCTGTGTAAGTAGGGGGGGTGCCAGTGCAGATTATGGTACAGGTGGCTGGGTGGGGTGGGATGAAAGAAGGTGTGTTGGGTCCCCTCCATGTGTTGACTGTTAAAGAAGATTTTGAAACAGTTTCACCATTCCCTCCATCATCTTACTGGCCAAGTCATGGTGTCTTGCACGCTCTTCCCTCTAGATTGATATCATGTCATTTTGCCTCCTTGACGTGTTTGGCAAGACATCTCAACCCTGCCCAAGTTCTGCCTGTCAATCATCTGAGAGATTTCCTGTAGTGAGTTTGAAATACCAGACAGAGTAGCCACTATGGCACGAATGTCCTGCCTCACATCAGCCTGTTGTTGGAAACAATCATCCTCCCACTGGCCACTGGGACCATCAGCCAGCTCCCTTTGCATGGGATGACCTCCGATATGTCCGTCGGGTCAACCAGCACTGGGAGGTGTGGCCCTTGGGAGGCTGTGTGAAGGAGATTCCTGCTCTTCACCAGGGATGTTAGGTCCCTCAGATGCTTCAGAGAAGGCCTGAGATGCACTGTCATGGGAGGAGTGTGTAGGAGAAGGATCACCTCTACCTTGGACTTCAGGGCTGTGAGGAGGTGATGGTTGTGTTGGGGTAGGTGAATGTTATGGTGTGTTGGGTGGCTGCTGGGAATGGGCAATCCTTAGAGGTGAAGTGGGAGGTACAATGCTGGCAGAACCTGATGTAGGCTTTAGTGTTTTCCTAGTGGGCCAACAATGCACTCCTTGTAATCCTGGTTCTCATCTGTGGCCAGCACCTGCACATCTCCTTCCTCCTCATTCCCCTCTTGAGCAGTGCTGGCAGCTGACATTGTTGCTTGGAGGACGATTGGGTTCTCTCATCTGACTGCCCACCGCCCTCCACTGGTGGATGGTTCAGCTTCATCAAGCAACTCATTGTCCTCAGCACCTGAAAGACAGAGATTACAATATGATAAGTATTCGCCATAGTATATCATGCAAAGATACAAGGTTTGGAACCATTTTTATTTGAATCTATCTGAAGTACCACATGTGATCTGGTTTGTATAAAACTACACGTGACAGCTCTGACTGTAGCATTGAGAAGTTCAATGAAGATGTGCAATGCAAAATCACACTCATCAGCTACAGCTACAGCTCTGTGTGGTATTTAGATCCCTCGCGATGTCAGCTGCTGAACCTGGCTCCTTGATTGTGTAACAGAAGACATGATCCTCCAGCCAGCAGCTTCAGAAGGAAGTAACACCTTAATTAATGTTCAGCATGATTCACAACTGAACATGCAATATGAATACAGACATCACCGATTATGTTGGTAACATATCACACACCAACATCAGATGATTTGACAAAGTGGCAATATCTGCTAATTTCCTTTCACAATGATGTGGTTATTGCAAATTATTTGGGAATTTATAGTTTACAACACTCAATGACACACTTACCTGACGGACGGATGGTAGTAAGTCTGACTGCTGCAGCCAGAATGACTTCCAAATCCCTAAATGAGGTTCTTCGTATGACTGAGGCACTCCTGATAGCAGCTGAAATGAAGCATACGTATCCATATTTCAATACAAAGGATGATGTGAATAATTTAACATGTATACATCATAGGTATAAACTTTCAACATATTTGGGACTACTTCTCTTTAGATAAGACAATATTAGGAATTTGGTCAATTCCATATTATTTCAATTTAAATGTTGAGTCATCCATTCATTTGTCAACATGTTATGAAGTAGTATACCCTTATGAGCCTATCTGAGCATATGGAGATGAGTGACAAAATGGATAGTACATACACACACCACATACTGCTAACATATCATGCAATATAAACCACTATGGGCCTCATGTAGGAAGCCCAATACCGGTCGGTAACGGCCGATTTTCGGTAAATATACCGTTACCGACCGGTATTTGGGCTTTTGAGATGTAGGGGGCTCATTTCATGAATCGGTATTTACCGAATCGGTAAAATTACAGAATCGGTAACTTTACCGATTCGGTAAATACCGAATCATGAAATGAGATGTAGGGGGAGTGTGTCGTGGGTGTGGGGATTCGTTATTTACCACCAACTAAAGGTTGGTGATAAATGACGAATAGGTGAAAAAAAGCATTTTTGTGCACGTTTTAGTGTGCAATGTGGCAGACATACATGCCCTTAGGGCATGTATGTGTGCCACATGTGCACACATGCAGGAATCAGGGGTGCAACAGGGTGTCAATGTGACACCCTGCCACCCTTGAATGTGCTCCCCCCATTACCGAATCGGTATTTACCGATTCGGTAATGAGGCATACCATCCCATTGAGAAATCAATGGGAAGGTATGCCTCATTACCGAATCGGTAAATACCGATTCGGTAATTACCGAATTTTTCCGATTCGGTAATATTTACCGACTTTTTACCTACATTGCATTTACCACTTCATAAATACCGATTCAGTATGATTCGGTATTTATGAAGTGGTAAATGTAATTTACCTACATGAGGCCCTCTGTGCCTTCAATGAAGATATTTGTAAGTGTGTTTTCCAGGGTCTACCATCTGCATAGTGTGTGGTGTCTGACCATATATCACACCCATACATGGAGCAGAGATCACGATAGTAGGTGTTTTCCTGGCCAATCTGTGCTACAGGTTGCCTATCCAGGCCAAATAAAAATATGTTCCGGGGGCATTAAAAAGGTGCATATACTTTTCAATTCTGATCTCTTCTCTATAAAAAGCAAAAATCTCTTTAACCCTTCCTTTTGTCTGGGGGCCTTTGCATTCTGGAGAACTGAAGAGGACACTCAGACCTAAGTTATAAACCTTTAAATAAGCTAGCCATCGAATTTCAATCATATTATCTAGATTTAAACAGTCCTTCAAAATTTCCCTAAAGAAGCCGTCCCGCTGTGTGCTTCATAATTGTACCCATAATAATAATGGGGCTATCAAATCCCATCCCTAATTCTGCATGTGTGATAAAACTTGGGGTAGATATGGGTAATGCTAAAAGTCTATATAAAAAAGTTATTTTCTACTGTCTATAACTTTCTTAGAACTGTATAAACCCACACTCTTGCCCCATAGGAGTCAGGATATATGCACTTACCTTTATACAGTTGAATCATCTCTCTGACCGGTTTGCGCCACAGTTTTTTCGCAAACCTTAAGATCGCTTCACCAGCTACCCTCATCTTTTGTGATCTCTGGCTAATTAAACTTTCCCAGGACCTGTTGTTGTCAATCAAGAGGCCTAAATAGTTCAAAGAGGACACCTTTTCTATTGGAATCCCTCCAATATTAAAACACTCTTGGCTTATTTACAAGCCCCCTTCGCCACCGGTGAGTCACTTTTTGTGATGCACCAGCAGCGCAATTTGCTGCCCCATATTTACAAGGACAGGAAATGCAACCCTGCATGACTTTTCCTTGCCTTGTAAATATGGCCCCTTTACACGCAGAACTTTGCATGAAAGGGACGTTCCATGGGTATTGCTGTGGGTGTTCCCATGCAACACCCATGAGACCTGACACAACTTCCAGATTTAGGAGAAATCGTAAACCTGGAAATGTGTCTGAATGCTACGCCTCCCAAGGGGGGGGGTGTAGGGAGGCGCAACAAGGAAAAATGTATTCACTTCTCGTTTTTCCCCCTCTTTCTATGCGTACTGGCATTCTGCAAGGACGAATGATACATAACGGAGAACTGGACTGGCAGGTATCGGCTGTGAATAAAGAAGCCCATTGATTTTATTTAAAGTATGGGGAACATGCCAGTGTTCATCCTCTAAAATGTCCTCCCCGCCTGGTTCTGGGTCGCGTTCTTTGTGACACCTTGACATACTTCCCCTAAATAATATTTAAATTGAGGGCCTGAGCTACCATCCCTAAACTAGGGCAAAAACCATATTGAAAAGGTGAGAAAGAGGAATTGGACTCTGTCCAATCCTCCAGTTTTTCAAATACAACCTGCCTAAAATCTTAGCTGTGCTATCTATTAATGAAATTGGGTGGTAGCAAGCACGCGAATTCCGGTCAGCCTGTTTAAAAAAATTAAATACCTATAGCCTCACTCCAAAACTCAATTAAATTGTCTCTCACTGCTGTCCTCAAGACATTCATTAAAAGAGGGGCCCAAAAGTCAATGTTGTGTTTAAAAAGATATATTGGGACCCCATCAGGGGGGCTTGGAGCCTTACGACTCGCTGTAGTCTGGATGGCTTCAGCAACAGAGGGATGACTTACAAGATCGGCTAGCCAGTCCTCCTCTATAAGCAGAGGATAAGGCCTCATAACGTTATCGTGGGCAATCCTCTCTTGATCCAGGTTAAAAACTGTAGAAAAATAATTTTAAAAAGTCCTTTTGAAGCAAGTGACTTTCAATATTATTAATGGGATTATCTGTAAAAAAGGGCCGGTTAACAACCTCCCAGCATAACCTGTTGTTTCTCAAATTGGCAGTTTGTTCTAAGTCCTCCCAAGGCTTGGTTCTAATCTCCTGCCTCTTCTTTTCTAGGATTAGCCTATAATTTTTCCTGGCTGCCCTAATGTCCTCTAAATTTCGAAGAACTTTATTAGTAGTTTGTTTTAATATTTTAAGAGCTGCTGTACAATTAGGACTAAACTAAGAGGTAGCTGGGTGTTCTTTCGGTGGCTTGGTTATATACAGAGCAAACACTTTTGCAGTTTGGGATGGGCTTTTCCCACGAGGTGAAGCCTGATATGCATATAGCTGGGTCTGAACTGGGGTGGCGAAGTTAGCTAAAGAACGATGATCGATTCAACCCAGATCTGTTACTGGGGGTGAGTGTCTGAAAAGTTTCAGCGCTCCGTTCATCATCTCTTTGTGTTTGCTTGGTTATATACAGTTCAGAGGCCAAAAATTTAGAACTTTTTGTAAAACACTCCAAAATCTTCTCTGGGGCCATATTCAATGAGAGAAAACTAGTGATCTCATTAAAAGTCTTACTAGTCAGGTTGTTAAAAAAATTAATCTGAATTAATATTCCTCCAGTTAATTTGAACCCCTTTATTTACTGAATAATTGGCAGGAATCTTGTTAATTGCCAGCATCCCTACAGAAAAACTGAACACAAAACATAAAGAAATGGGATTGTGATCACTGAATGGAAGCAGGCATACCTCATACAGCAAAAGTTGATCTGCCAGGACAACCATTAAAAGCACAAACTCTATAGTGCTCCCCGTGCCTCTACCTGTGAACGTAGGGTGGTTTATATCTCCCTGAAGGCAGCAGTCCGAGGCAAAAATCAAATTGACTGATTTAGAGATTCGCTTTAAGCTGAATGTTTAAAATGATTAATAGCATCCCCCTGTAAGTTTGAAAATCCACAGATGTACTTCCCGCTATAGGGGCATTTAGTAATATTAAATTTTCCTGCCCATATAATTGAACTATCACTGTTCCAGTGTCTTTCCACAGAGTGTGACAGTAGCCTCCCCAATTCTTGTAAAATCTCTACTGGTTGTGTAATAAAATAATTAAAATATAAATTTGCTACAACCACATTTAACAGATGTCTCATTTGTAGTTTCAGAATTTGATAGCATGGTCTTAATGCTATAACTTTCACCGAGAAATGTTTAATGCCGCATGAAACAAAAATAGCCAAACCACCTTTACCCCTCCCTGCATATGAGCTTAGGATCAATATGATTTATATCCATTTATAGTAAATAAGATCTACCATCAAAGTTTCCTGACAGCACACAACTTCATATTTATGAAGGTATTTCAGCCAGTCTTCATTATTAGATGTATTCCGAAACTCTGCGATGTTCCATGAAAAGAAACCTCACCCACTCACAAAATCAGTCTTTACTTTATTTGGAGTACACTTAGATGGAGCACGAAAGGGCATTATAATAGCATGCTCCCGTTGGTTAGAAACCTCTAATTGACTACTCTGGTTTGGGCGTCAATCATTTTCCGTGAGTTCTGATATTGGTTCAAATTGTTTGGGATGGGCAAAGTTCACCATGGGGGCAAATTTAGTGGAGGTCTATTCCTTTGGTCAGACTGAATGTTAAAAGAATAGACAGGAGGAGGTGGATAAGCAAACCCCAATGGGTAAACCCTTATCTTGCTAAAAATTGGTAGCAGTATTCAAGGGGGATAGCAAGATACATACACATTCTGGGTCCTTAAAGCTTAAAACTATACAGTCTCCCTCAGTATTTTTCCCAGAGGGGCCGACCCAATTTACTCTATGGGCCATGATAATTTTTTAGACAGTGCCTAATCCACAATCTGTGTTCCTCCTACACCAATACGTGGCTTTAATAATACAACTTTGGCAAGATTCCTGTGTGCCTTCTATTAGGGGAGGGGCTTCCACTGAAACCATTGTGTATGGAGTACACTCCGGTGGTAAATGCAGGCTGTCAGGGGCACCTAGAAATTGGGGCATAAGAGTAGTGTGGTGTCAGTGTAGTGCTTTTTATATTCCCAGGATAGATCTATCTCTACCAATCTGAGAAAAACCTGGCTTAACATTAACCCCATCATTTAGTGTCCTTTGTTTACTGGCACACCTTACAGTGCCAGGCCTCCTACATAGACTTGGGAAACGTATCCAACAACTGTGGAAGGCCAACCTAGCACTCAAAGTTTAGTTACATGTTGGGGAACTAAATCCTCTCGCGTGGAGTCTATTTGTCACCATTCTTTAGTGATATCCACTAGGGATGAGAGGTGTTCTTCTATTTTCCCCCAGTGACCCAATATAGGCTTTATGGCATCTAATAGGAGATTTGTAGGGTAGAACTCCTCTAAGAGGGATTGAATCCTATCTTCTCCCTGCCAATTTGTTGAAATATTCTCATCCTGAACTGGACTGGGCATGTGCTTTTGATTAACCAGGTATTGTTTCTTGGTGGTTATTCCCAATTCTACCCCTTTCTCCCCCTTTAAGTTTTGTACTTTCACTCTGTACATCACTCTACGTTCCAGTTCCAGTTTGAAGGAGGCTGACAGGATGGTAACAGCCAACTATGAGGGATAGGGGAACTGCTGGTTAACACACCTAATGGACCTCAAACCCTCCTTTGTCATTTTTTGGACTGCATCCATTGGGGGGAGTGGGGCGAGACAAGAAACTATTCTACTTTCAGCCAGTTCTATTTATGTGTTTAAAACTCCAACAGCCTGCTGTAGAAACCTATCAAGAGTGGTGCTGGAGACTGCAGGTGCAGGGTTTGCCTTGTGTTTCCCCATCCCAGTGCTATTAGTGGCCAGCTCAGAATTTAATCCAGTATGATGATAATAAAACAGGTAAGAACAGGTAGAGATAGTTTATGTTGTTAGAACAAATCCATGAAAATACAGGACCTTACGGAATCCCTTGACTTCAAATGACCCTCTTGCAGTGAAACCACGAGGAGGAGCCCAGCCCAGCCTCGAACGGCTACCAACGGAGAATAAAATTACAGAGGTACTTTTAGTCCAATAGCGTTTTAAGTAGAGTCAGTCGCAAATCACTTCTCAGAACTCTTAGAAAACACTCACAATCACTGGATGATGTCATCAGTGAAGTCATTTGAGATGTCATGAATGATGTCATCAGTGATGTCATTGACCATGTCATGAGTGATGTAATATGTGAGGTCAAAAGCACTGCATTGCGCGGCGTAAGCTATAGTTAGCTCAGGTAATTATAACTGCTGATTTTCACTGGTTTCATATGAGTAAAATCTGAGCCTACGTATAATGTTCCTGTAACCTTTGTTTTTTTCAGTGAATTTCTAAGGTTTTTTAAAATGTATTTACTTACTATAAAGTCCCTCTAACCTTTGGATCTTTCAGTGAATTTCTAAGGTTTTTCCTAATTCTATTTCCTAACTGTAATCTGTAACCTTTGACAGTGTGTGTGAGTGTGTGAGTGGCTGTATGGGTGTGTGTGGTTTTGTGGGTGTGAGTGGCTATATGGGTCTTTACGTGGGTGTGTAAGTAAGTGTGTGGGTCTGTGAGTGGGTGTTTGAGTGGGTGTGTGAGTAAGTGTATGGGTCTGGGAGTGGGTGGATGGATGTGTGAGTGGGTATGTGAGGGATTTTGTGGGTGTGTGAGTAGATGGGATGGAGCCCAGTGGGCAATGCCTTCAGGTCATTCTGCACTTTTGCATGTATGCAGTCATTGAAAGGGAGAACCATGGACTCTGCTCTCACCAGAAGAGGCCAAGAAAGAACGCATTTGTCACAGTCAGTACAGATTGTGGTGTGATAGATCAACAATGCATTCACCTTTACCAAGGATTACAAACTATTTTTCAATGTGGAATTGCAGAGAAAACCCACTTGCTTTGCCTATCGTGAAGGCCAGGCAGTTAGAATCTTTTGTCCTTTACAAAAGTGGAGATTCAACTGGGGCTCCTGCTATATTTAGATTAGGAAGTGCTTCCTGTTGAGGTTTAATTTTTTAGAAATGAACATCAGGGCCAGAAAGGTATATCACCTGCCTGTTTATTCAACAGGTGTCCACACTTTTGCACAAAATGTCTACCCAGCTGGAGGAGTTTATACTGTTTAATATGAAAGTGCGATCTCATTTGATAAATGCCAGGTGCATATTCTATACTATAACTGCATAATCGATAATGGGGAAATGTCTCCAGCGTCCTTCTGTGAGTTTTCACAATGGGATTGTTCTTTATGTGTCTTCATCCAGAAATCTGTGATTACATAAATTCTCCTACAGAGAGGACAACGACACCACAAAGAGGTAAATCTCTACCAAACATGGGTACTTTCTCCTAACTATATGAAGCTAGGACTTCTTTGTTTGGTGGAGAGGTGCTCATTTTCTTGGACAGCAAGAACACAGCATTATTTTCTTCTGCATCAAGAAACAGATGTGTCCAGAAGAAGGTTCTTAATTTTTTTTATATTCCCAGATTTGTTGTGAAAAGTTGCAGTACTTATATTCCTCTACAGCAGATAGTCACAAAATCGGTGTGATTTTTTGAAAGTCTAAAAAACATATATGCACATATTGTAATTCATGTTTGTTATTAGTAGTTTGAAAATATAACATAAAAAGTTAGATTGTATGGTTCAACACTGTTTTGTGCTATTTCCCGTATTCACGAATCCGTTGGCATTAGTGAATATCCCATGACTATGGAAGAAAGGGATTTCATTGCACAGGACAATTTTCATCATTCTAGAAAGGAAGTCACCACCCAGTTTTCTTTTCTTCACACTTCCAGTGCTCAGATTTGAGGTTCTTCTTGTAGAAATTAGAAATTCATTTTGCAGTTTTTCAGATTTTTGATTTAGAATTAAAATGGCATCTGGTGACAGTGGAGAACAAAAGCCTCAACCCCAGGAGCAGAATTCATCAGAGGAGGAACCTCTGCAAAGCACCAGTCCATTGCATGGTAATTTTTTACGATCACCTCTGGTGAAAATACTACCTGCGGCAGAACAAGTAGGCTGGCCCACCTAAAGACCTACCACAAGAATCACTTCACCAGAGCCCATAGGGAACACCGTGCAGCAGACGCGTCAACTTCAGGTGCACCACCTAATGCGCCACGGGACCCTATGCCTACTGAGGTTGTGTTATGTCTCCCTAAGAAGTCCCCGGAGCGCCTAAGAATCTGGACATTTTGTTTAGACTGTAAAAAAGTCCACACTGGGGGTAAACAATCAGTTGCTGCTGCTCTGGATTTAGAAAAGTGCCTCAAGGGTTCACCTTTCTTGGGGTTTTATGTTCAATGGCACTTGTATCCCCAGTTTTGAGTTTTTCCAGGTATTTTATTTTTCCAGTTGCCAATTTATTTCTAAAAAAAACAATAAAATACAAAATGGTAAAAAACTAATAAAGAAAAAAGGTTTGAAAATCACAAAGAAAGGATCACCTTTCTTGTTTTAAAAAAAGTGAAACTGTAAGTGTGTGTATGTTTAACAAAGAGTTTGAATGAGTGAGTTTCTGTGCTAGTGATTGAGTGGGTGCATAAGTGAGTAACTGGATTAGTACGAGTTTGAGTGAGTGCATGTGTGGTGAGTGAGTGGGTTTGACAGTGGCTTTAGGAGTAAGTGAGTACAGATATATTTCTTCTTGTATTTGACTCCTCGTCCAAAACCCTCTCTTTATTGAATGGCTTTGGAGGTTCCACCTGGCCAGATATAACAGTCTTTAATCTCATAATTTCTTTAGGTTGACCTTTGAGTTGATCGCTCCTTAACTCTTTTAGAATTACATATAGACAGCAGTGTTGAATTTGTAGCTATTGCCCCTGTGCATGGATCTTGGCACTCTACTGATGAGTTAGAAGCTGACATCTTAATCCCAAATAGCCTCTTAAATTTGCTTTTGCGTTTCTGCTCAGTTGTTTCCACATTAAGGATTTCCTTACTTCCTGTACAGGGTGATATATCCCTTCCGGCTATCTTTCTCAAATCCGTAGAACTATCTTGATTATCACTATTGTCACAAGTGTGCTGTAAAGTTTGCCTTTAACCAGCAAAGTTGCTAAATCAATACTTTTAGTCACATATCCTGGTTGTTCCTCCAAATGTAATAACTCTTCATAACACTTCTTTTTCATTCCTGTTAACATTGCCACCCTGACTCTCAAGAGTAGCTAACATTCTATGTAACATTGATGCACTGGCCAGATGCCGCCAGGCTTTTGCTGCTGAAGCCCTGTCTAGCACTATCTTTGCTTCTTCACATCATAGACCAGATCCGGGAAAGTGTCGGGTGCCCCCCTTGACAAATCTTCTCGGTCCTTCCTACTCGAGAAGCTTCAACAGCTGCTGGCATAGAATGCTTTTTCATACTGTTACTATTTCTCTGGGTGATCACTTCTCTGGCAGCGGCAAGAAGGCCAGGCTGGCAAGGTTGCAAAGATGGATCGAGGTTCACCTGCAGTTTGATCTCTGCTGATGCACAGTAGCAGCTGCTTCCGGGTGGGGTGGTGGTCAGGGGGGAGAGGAATGTAATAAAAGAAAAGGACGTACCTTTAATGGCCAGCCACAGCCTTTTCCTCCTTCCTCCGTCCTCGTCCTCTTCACCTTCCTGTCCCGGCCACCTGCTGGAAGCACCCTGGCACACAGGCTCCCCTGAGCCAGTCACAGCACTGCAATGCAACAATGGGATTGGTCTAAATGCCGCGGATCGACGCTCAGACTGGAACAGGGAGCCTGTGCATGTTCCTCACCAGACTGTGTAATGCAGCCTGGTAAGAACATGCAAAGTGTGCAGGAACTGTTTGGTCAGCCTAAGTGAGCCGGTCAAACAGATCATGCACACTTAGGGAGTGAATACCACTCCTCCCCTGTGCTGGCCAGCCCTGCCCGTACCACTACTGACTGCAATTAGGGAAAATAAAATGATAATAACGATACATTATCATCATTTTATTTTTCCTTGTGAGCAGTGGGGCGGCACTCCTCCGCCTTAGTTGAGGAGCCACCACTGCTGATACAATGCTCCCTTAAGCTACTTTGTGCCTGCTGACATCAGACTACACTTGCCCCCCTCCCCCCATCAAGCCAACAGCCACCTTTACTCAGTGATGCTCCTCTGCCTCATGCAGGTAACACGGAGCAAAGATAAGTACAGTAACAAGAGGTAAGAATCCAAGCTGCGCTACTCTGATTCACACAAACATATTCTTTTTGGGGGAGAATATTTCGAATAGCGCTTTCAATTCAATATACGTACTTCCAGCATGTAGCACAGAGGCAGTGGGAGCTGAGATCGGGAGGTCGTAATCAATAGAATACAGTACACATGGAAAGAGCAAAAAACGAGGAGAAATTAATAATTTCTCCTTGATGCGTCACTCTAATGCCTGGTATTTCATGAGCCCCTTTGCAGCAGAGGACTGCAGTGGAAAGGGGCATGTTTACAAGCTGGAGTTAAGCCATGCAAAGTGGCTTAGCGCCATCTTGTAAATAAGGAAAATGGCGCAGCACCTACTGGACCGGCAAAAAAGTGACGCTCCGGTGGTGCTGAGGTTTTGTAAAAATGCCCCTAACAGTTACTGTAACTGTAGTACCACATAACTACACACACACTTTTTCCTTAAATAAATATAGTATCATTCAAACGCTAGTTTAATTTGAATAAGTTATTTAATTTTAAATGTATTCTTGCTCTGTTAAATCTATCAAAAACATGCACGTATTTATATTTGCATAAAACAGTAGAAAACAGGTGGTAACTAAATCAGAGCTGAAATATTGATGGTGACTAATGAATACATTCTATCACATTAAAATAAATACTAAGGGTTGCTGTCAGTAATTAATATTAAGTGGGTTTGTAAACAACCCCCCATGTAATTTATACAATCTGAAGAGATTATTTAAACACGTTAAACATGAGAAGAATTCCTATTTTGCTTCCACGATCCACGATCGCTGGTCTACAAAAGTGTTCCTGCTAAAAAAGAAGTATTGCAGTGTTTGACTCAGCTGGTCCAATATATAAATTAAATCAGTCATGTATTTTTGTAAAATTCTATTTCTAGGTTATACATTTGTCCACATGAAAAATATAACTTGTTGCATCGCTTTTGTTTTAGCTCACTGACTTTTAGATCGGGACATTATTTAGCTTTTATTTCCTTGTTATATGAATGTTTAACTGGGCCGCCTCAAGGGTAAATTCTGTGTGGCTGTCTGAAATATTTCAATATTTGTGTGCCAATGTATGATGTAACTATCGTATGCTTTCCTCTGTTCGGCTTCTGAAACCCTATTGTCAGTCTTCAGTGTGCTTCATTCTCCACAGGGCCTCAATCAGTCTAGCTGTGCCACTGACAAGTGCAGGTATTTTAACATCTTTAATTTGAAATGATTGAATTCTAAACATCTCACTGATTTCTGTTAAGAGGATGGTTCTGCAAAGCTTTGCTCCAGAGACCTTTCTGTCTCTGACTAGGAATTTCTTCAGCTGCCCTCTCAATGTCAGATGTGGAGTTGTGACCACCATAGAAATGCTTTGAAATTCTTCCCACGAAATGCAACCTGTCAACTTCACTGCATCATAAAACTGTAGTCCCATTCACTAAATGATAAAAGCTTTCACTCTACATTTCCCTATTTTGGCATATATTCCAAAATACAAGTTTTGAAGCATTATATTTCGTACAAAAGCATTATTTTGCTCTGCAATTGAACAGTTTAATATAATTTCTATAATTGAAATATGTTTTAATAATGTATGTTCGACTTGATGTATGTTTGACTGTACAGAACACATAGATAACCTCATCTATCATATCACCATTACCACGGCGTAGGGAGAGGATGTAGCCTTACAGATAGAGCGGTCGACCTCGAAGCTGGAGAACTTGGTTCGCGTCTCGGCAACGACGCTCAACATCCTGTGATTCTGGGCAAATCTCCCTGTGCCAACCAAAAAATGAATGTGTCCATCTGTATAGAAACTGGTGCTCATGTAAAGCGCTCTAATTCACGCAATATAAAACTCTACAAAAAAAGGCGTCATAACTATTGTGAAGAAATGTGCAGAACACAAGTGTACAAGAGAACTTCTTCAGTTGCAAAAATGTTATTCTCCAGCTCTGAGCTTTTCTAGCCAAGGTCAACACCTTCAGCTAGACTTCATCTAATGGCTATCTGACATTGAGAGGGCTTTGACGGATAAAGCTAGCAACCTTGCCACGATGGAAGATTTCGACTTCTATTTCAGAGACTAAGGGCGTGAATTTGAGTTTGGCAGATGCGACCAGGGGTGGTATGATAGTACAATGCATGCCTGTATTACACGGTTTCTACCAGGACCGCGTCTTTACCATGCATGCCTTTACCACACATGCTTTTACTATGCAATTTTGTGGTAAAGACATGATGGGCAAAGGGAGATGTATGCTAAAGATCAAACCCCTGCCCTCTAAACTGTCCCTTTTCCCCTGCCTCACCCTTAGCCCTAAAAACTGTCACCTACACCTGCTGAATACCCCGACCCAGCACCCCCTGCTCTAAGCCCTAAAACTGCTCCATGCCCTACAAGCAGCCCCGGCCCCTTTCTGAGTCCTAAAACCTACCCCAACCACAAAAAACGACCCCACCCTCCAAGACCTGGCCCCAGCCCCACTTAACCCAGAGCGTCCTCTTCGTGTCTTCCTCTCCCGACCATCCGCTCGGGATCTAGACCGCGCATTGCCTTAACCACGCATATGCTTTGTTAAGGCAGATGGGTGGTTGGGGCAAGCGTGGTTCAGCTTGGGGGGAAATGACACGTGTGGCTGAACCCATGTTGTTAAGGCCGTTTCCCATGACCAGGCCATCAAAAAACAGCTTGTCAACCATCTTCTGCCGCGGAGGTCTTTTGCCCTATTTTGAGTTTTGCTCTTTGACAGACAAATGTCTGTCATCCATCCTTCACTGCATTTTTCTTACTATGTTGATGACAGTGTACCCTAAACAAAGCAGACGGACTTATGGATAGTCAATACTCCGTCCGCCGTATTTAGAGCACAAGTTCTATCAACAGAAATATGGCGGTTCATTCCTCACCACCTGTGTCAAAGGGAAAACACTATAAATAACAAATTCCCACCCACAACAGCCACACAAACAACTCAGTCACCAAGTCCCTGCTACTGCAAAGCCTTGTACACTATCTGGCCATGGTGGATAAACAGCACAATGCACAGTTATATCGACAGTAAATACAACTTTTTAAACTTTTTTAAATGCATTATGGTAAATACCAATTTTGTTACATTGAATTTTATATACATCAAAGCATATCTAACAACAATTTAATGTATCTCTCTGTAGGTCCACAAACACTCCTATCACTTCAGAGACCAAGTCAGAAGGTAAAATATTTGACTGGGATGACCCACTTGGTGCATCTGTCCTCTGCTCCATCACCTGAAATTGTGCATAGGTCACAGTCGACTGTGAACAGAGACTTCTGATTGGTGCTTTACTTTTCATGGTGCTTTTTACTGTAAAATGTCTTACCTCCGGTTTCACTTGTTGAAATAAATAATTTGTGTTATTTTCCTAATTAACAATTTCCATACTTTTAGAAATTGTTTGTGGGGTTTGCTTGTGTTTTATTTTTGCTTTTTGTTTATTTTGGTAATGCTAAATACTTTACACACTTTTCTTTAATTTAAATAAGGTGGGGTGAATCTTCAAATTATGCCGGAATAATTCATGCAATTTTGGGGATATCACTTTACACTTGGGGGGATATTCACAAGGAACTATCGCTGAGTTAACTGCACTTTATCGCAGCTAAAGTTGCGATAAATCTATCGCCCCATTCACAAGCTGGTGTTAACAGCCCACAGCACCAGTTTACCTGTGATAGCAGCCGCAAAAAACATCGCCACAGAAGACCCCTGCAACTATCGCTAATGAGATACAGAGCAGGCGTTCCCGTGCTAAAAGCCGCGACAACACCACTCCACAACATTCACAATGACCAGACAGAACTGCGATAAGAACACGAAACAGGCGATAAGTAAGGGTGGGCACAGTGCTCCGCTCCGCCCACGGAGTGTGCGTAGTACTGCCCACTTCGCGCTTAGCAAAGTAGGCGTAGAAGGGGCAGACTACGCACACCCCGCGGCAGAGCAGAGTTGCCCGCCACCCGCCTCCCTCCCGCCCTCAATTTACAATTACTCAGAAACATTACATAAAGAAAATTACTTACCTGAGCTGCCGCGTCCCGGGGCTCCATCTTGCTGGTTCCTGGATAGCTTCTTCCTCACGAACGCGCATGTAATGTTTCTGAGTAATTTTAAAATGAGGGCAGAAGGGAGGCAGGCGGTGCGTAGTGGGGCTACGGGAAGTGTGCGGGTGGGCGTAGATTTGCCCCCACTCCATAACGCTTCACGTAGCCTCACTACGCCCACTACGCCCAGAGCTGGAGATAAGGTGCGTTAGCAGCAGGAAAATAACACCTGCTCTGACCTGGTGCTAAGTCGGACCACAGCCTGCACCACAAAAGGGAGACCAGCCCACAGCCATGCCTGAAGAACAACAGATGCACCCGGGCAACTGAACATGCAGCCCGGAGGGCCAAAAGGGAAACAACACCCACGGCAACCACCCCCAGGACCACCCCTCCCCGGCCCCCGACCAAAGATCAGCTACACCCAATCACGTACAAAATTATCCGCATGCTGTCGCAGAATCACAACTGGTGAGCATCGCACATTCATTTCCGAAGCAACAAATCAAACTTTATTAAAATGAACACAGAAATGAAATGAAGACACATTGCGGCTCCCCTCAGGGCAATCCGTAGGTCACAGCCTGCAAGACAAAAATCATGATAAGAAGGTGTGTCCTGCGCTCATCAAAGGACACAGAGAGAGCGAAGGCGAGAGAGAGGGAGAGAGAGAGAGAGAAGAAGAAGAGAGGGGGGAGAGAGAGAAAAAGAGAGTGGGAGAGAGAGAGGAAGAGGGGGAGAGAGAGAAGAAGAGAGGGGTAAAGAGATAGGAAGACGGGAGAGAGAGAGAGAAGAAGAAGAGAGTGGGAGAGAGAGAGAGAGAAGACGAGGAGAGGGGGAGAGCGAGAGAGAGGAAGAGGGGGAGAGAGAGAGAAAGAAGAAGAAGAGAGTGGGAGAGAGAGAGGAAGAGGAGGAGAGAGAGAGAGAAGAAGAAGAGAGGGAGAGAGAGAGAGAGAGAGAGAGAGGAAGAGGAGGAGAGAGAGAGAGAAGAAGAAAAGAGTGGGAGAGAGAGAGAGAGAGAAGAAGAGAGTGGGAGAGAGAGAGCGAGGAAGATTGGGAGAGAGAGAGAGAAGAAGAAGAGAGGGGGAGAGAGAGAGAGAGCGCTGCCCCTGCGCTCCCAGGCCACACTGCGCACCTTCTGCCATCGGTGTGTTTCCAACCACTTGCCGGCATGTAGTGCAGTCCATTAGGTCCCACATCTGAGACAGACCCGTCATCTGAAACAGAGTCCAGATACATGTTTGGCACAGTACACGCAATCGCACAAGACAACATCGCCTGCCCGCCCATGCACACCCAGACAGAGGCACCCCATCCCCGCCCATGCACACCCAGGCCGCACTGTTCACCTTCCGCCACAGGCGTGCAGACAGGAGGTCCCACCACGTGCTGCTGCAGGCCACAAGCCCGGGGCCCGCGGACATGGCACACTCCACACCATGCCGCCCCACTCCGCAGGCCACCAGGTCTCACGTTTGGTGCTGGGTCTTGATTACTCCATGGCAGAGGACATACCAGGGCACCCAGCCTCATCACAGGCTGCACACCCACTCAGCCCAATAGGTGTCACCAACTCTGTGATCCCAGAAGCGACGCCACGTGGCGGTAGGCCCGCGCTGATTGCAGGCTTTGGCCTACACGGGACGGGGCATCATCGCACACCCGCTCAGCAGCTTAAGGTGCCACTGACACAATGCACCCAAAGTCACCATCCAGTGGCGGGGTGCCTGTGCTGGCCTCAATGTTCCAGATACCACTAACCCTGTGCAAGCCCAGTCAGCGCCACGTGGTGGCAGGCCCGTAACGGACGCAACGCCTCGGGTGCCACTAACCCTGTGCGCAACAACTCATGGGCCCTTTATGATTGAAAACCGTGGAGCGTCCATCATCCGGTCACCACTGGCAGAGGGGAATGTAACGTCGTCGGCCCCATATGTTGGCGGAGTCACATGGCCTGTGACACCTGTGCCGGATGGGTGTGGTGTGTGTGCAAACCTGCCCACAGGGAGTGGCTGTGACATGCTGACAACTAGACCTGTGACCTGCACATCACCAGCGAGTACGCCTGTGACGGGAAGCAATGAGGGCCCCCCTCGGAGCATAAGAGGAGTGGTCTGGCCTGCGAGATGCCGGACCATAGCAGGGCTTGCAACAATGACACGTGGGATCTGGGCATGGTTCAGTCCATGTCTGGACATGGAAGTGACTGATGCGTGTGTCCCCATTGTAGTGTTCACAGAACCCGGTACACAATATGCTATGTAGCACCCTCTGAATGGCATCCCACAGGATGAGTGTTAGACCTGGCATCTTTTGGCGTGGTTACCCCTGACTTTTTGCCTCTACCTCCTGTATTTTTGATGCTATGCTGGATGTCGTTTTTACTGGTATAGATGCTTTGGGCACTTTGCCACTGCTGATCAGTGTCAAGGTGCAAGTGCTCCCTAGGGAAATTGTGATGTAATTGGCTATACATGTTTGGCATATTTGTTCTACCTGCAGGGCCCTAGTAAAGTGCACTGAGAGTGCCAGGGCTGGTAGTACAAATGCTACTAGTGGGCTGCAGCACTGATTGTGCCACCCACAGGAGTAGCGCTAAAATGATGTCAGGCCTGCTTGCAGTGCCTATGTGCAGTCCAGGACTGCCATGTCGACCTGGCCAGTGCAACCACTGACCAGCCCTTATCCTTCCCTTTCTGTACATGTCAGGCATCCCTATGGTGGCCCTTGGTACCCCCTGGGCTGGGTGCACTGTATCTGAAAGGTAGGGCATGTACTGAGGTGTGTAACATGCCCTGGTAGTGAATTACAGCCATTTTCGTTTTTCACTGCTGAGAGGTTATCTTGCCCATAGGACAGAATGGGGGAGGCTGTTTACATGCCTATCTTCCCCTAAAGGCATGATAGAAAATCCAAGTTTGGTATCTTTGTGTTCAGAATTTCATTCTACATCTTTTTAGCAAGATGGTTTTTAAATTCTTTTTTTTTTTTGATTTTATTGATTTAATGCAAGCCAGTTACAATGCAAGCAGAAAAACATATAAGTCAGAAAACAAGTATAAGCAACAGCAAAGTAATAAGAGTGAGAATACATACAGTTTATATTTAGCAGCCAATCTTAACCCATAAATAAAAGAAACGGCAGACCAGATAGAAACATATATTATAAAAAAAGAGAAGAGTGGCCAAAAATTATACTACTTTGCCCTCAATCCATTGCAAGATTGGCGCCAAAATTTTCATTCCCATAGTCTTTTTTTTAGACCCTTTTGTTCTATAGATAGCATATTCCAGATTATATATTGCTAGTAACCGTGCACGCCAAGTATGAAACGATGGTGGTTCACGACTAATCCACTCTTGAGTAATACATCCTCGAAGAATTGCCATAAAAATAAATACCAGGTTTCTGTTATACTCATTCGATATCAGAAGAGACTCCTAACAATACTAATTCTGGTGTTATTGTTCTTACAGATCCAAGTATTGCAGTGAGAAAAGATTGAATTTCATGTAGCAAAGATGTTAAAAGTGGACAACTAAAAAACATGTGAACTGCGTCAGCAGCAAATAACCCACATCTACCGCATGTAGCGCCAGTTGTTGATCCCCATTTGGAGATTTTTGCAGGGGTATATTATAGATCAAAGATGGCCATGAAATGCTGAGCACGCATTCTACCCGTCAACAACACAGAATTAGCAAGCAAAATAGATGTCTGAATCGAATTGCTATCGCAGTTCATCTTCTCCGCCCATCGCTGTTGGACATCCAACATATCATCAGAGCAAGAAGATAATAAAAAATTATAGTATACGCCTATCCTTTTTTTAGTATATAAAGCGTCGATAATAGGGATTTCAACAAATCCAGAGCGATCCAAAGAGATCATATTCTTAAGAAAGCTATGGATCTGGAGGTACTTAAAATAATCCACATTTGTAAGATTAAATTTAGATTGAAGTTCCACAAATGTTATAATACGGTTATTATACCATAAATCGCCTAAAGAATGAATGCCACTATTCCCCCATCTCGTCATTGTATAATCTCTAAAGATAGGAGGAAAAATATGTGTTGACGTCAAAGGGGTATATCTACTAATATTGTGAAACCCTACGTGGCGGCGGATTAACTTCCAAACAAAAAAAGCGGCTTTCAATATCTTAAATTTTGTTTTTTTATAGTAACTAGGTTCTATATTAGTTAACAAACATCCACGTGCCTCAGCTCCCAAAGCGAATTCATAAATTGAAGGTGCATGAGATTCTTGTATTTGCGCATTCGCACCAATTATCAAAGGAGAAATAAACTGTAAAACAGATGCTAAATAATAAAATAAGAAGTATGGTGTACTCCACCCCCCCTATCCTTAGGAAGAATCATCTTCTTATAGGCTCTGCGTTGACGTTTATAACCCCACAAGAATCTGGTCGCCATTCTCTCAAGTTCTTTAAAAAAAAAATAAGAGGAAATTCTAAAGGGGCAGAACGAAATAAATATAAGATTTTGGGGAGAATTAACATTTTCAGCACATTGTTCCTCCCATGTAAAGACAAATGCAAATGATTAATGCGCTCCAGCATAGAATTAGCCTTTTTTAGAATTAGTTTATAATTAAGTTCCGGAATAGCAGAGACTGGGGTAGTAATCTGAATACCCAAATATGTTGCCACCGTGACAATATTGAAGTGAGCCGGAAGACGAGCCAGAGAAATCTGGCCCACTAAAAGAATTTGCGTTTTAGCCATATTGAGTTTGTACCCAGAAAATAAACCAAACTTAATTGCCAACGCTTCCACCTTTGGGATAGCTTTGACAATATCTGTTGGGATCACAACCACGTCATCGGCATAGGCTAGTGCTCTATAATTCACTCCCGCGACTGAAACTGGAGAAATATCCTCCGTTTGATTCAGTTCTTTAAGAAAAAGATCAATATAGATAGCGAAAAGTAATGGTGAAGCTGGACAGCCCTGTCTGGTCCCCCGATTGATAGAGAACAGGGCAGATGATTTTGTCCCAATTCTAACACAAGACAAAGGGGATTTATAAAGGGCTTTCAAAGCCGAGTTCATAATAGGTCCAAACCCCTTCAAAAAAAGCATATCCCAGAGATAGGACCAAGCCACCCTGTCGAATGCTTTTTCAGCATCCAACAGGGTGATTGCCATAGATGTTTTAGTACCCTGAGCCCAATCCATGAGGGCAATAACCCTGCGGACATGGTTCGTAGTGTCCCGCCCAGGTATAAACCCATGTTGCCACCTAGAGACTATAGTAGCAATTATCCCTGATATTCTAGAGGCTAAAATTTTAGAAAATACTTTACTGTCTGCATTAATTAGTGATATTGGCCTGTATGAGGCCGGGTTGGTGGCAGGTTTATCTTTTTTCAAGAAAGCCATTATTGTTGATTGTCTCCAAGAAACAGGCGCTGTCCCTTTCTGTGCTTCTAAAAACGTGGACAACATGTCTTGTTTCAATAAGTTCCTAAACAGCCTATAGAACTCCAGAGGGATGCCATCAGGTCCCACAGCTTTGCCTGAGGCAAGTGAAAATAAAGCCAGCTCGATTTCATCCCATGTAATTTCAGTGTCCAAAGCCTGAACTTGAGTGGTAGTTAATTTTGTAATATTATCCAATGAGGAGAAATTCAGGAAAAGCTCATTAGAATATGATAGAGCATCCTGCTCGTAAAGCTTTGAATAAAACTGTTGGAATACCTCAAGGATTTCATTGGGATTATTATGAGTCAGTCCATTAGCATCCTCAATTGCAGTGACAGCATTGATGGTCTCTTTTTTGTCTTATTGTTTTTGCCAGAATCCTACCAGAGTTTTCCCCCATTTCATAAATCTGTGATCTAAATATTGCCGTCTGCTCAGCCACTTTAGTTGCTAACACCTCATACAATCTAGCTTCATGTATATCTAGAATGGTTTTAATGTAGTCTGTGTCTTGTGATAAACTAATAGAAATGATTAGTTTAGCCTCCCATTCCTGGATCGCTTTATAATAACAATCAAGCTTATTCCGGGTATTCTTTTGCTTTCTAATCGAATATGATAAGGTCTCCCCGCGTACTCCTGCTTTAAAAGCATCCCAGACATTTTGGGTCGAAGCACTCCCTCTGTTAAGCTAAAAAAATTCACTAATCCATTTCCCTATAGATTCTATATATGCTGAGTCCGCCAGTAACTTCCGGTCAAAAGACCAAGGGGCATATCAACAAGGGCTTTATCTCTGCTTTTTTGGCTTTAAAAGCCAAAAAAGGAGAGATAAAACTAGTGCCCTATCAACAACAGGGTGCTAACATGCAAATTTGCATGTTAGCACCCTTTTACTCTACGCTTCCCCTTGCATCTCTAATGAGATGCAAAGGGGGCGTTCCAGAGTAAAATAATAGGAGAAATGTCGCTAAGCGACATTTCTCCTATTATCAAGAATGTCGCTAACCCTGTTAGAGACAAAAAAAGCAGCGCTAACCGCGGTTAACGCTGCTTTTTTACGTCTGGTATTTTTCAGACTTAGCCATGATATCCTATGGAAGGAGGATATCATGGCTAAGTTTTTCTGTCCCTATCAACAAGGTAACGTGAGATTATCGCTGGGTTTCCAGCGATAATCTCACGTTAGCCTGTTAGCGTGAGAATTTTTATCGCTATTGAGATAAGCGTTGCTAATAGCACGCTATCTCAGCGATAAAAATTCACGCTAGCCGGCGATAATTATCCTAGCGCTAAGTGCGCTTAGAGATAATTATCGCCGGTTGTTGTTGATATGCCCCCAAGTTCTCACCGGGGGTTATCTGGTCTGTCAATTTTAACCTCTATCAGAACCGGGTTTATGGTTGGAAATTTGAAAGCCAGTGTTATGATTAAGTCCTAAAATAGCAAAAAAATAATCCAGTCGACAGAGTTTCTGATGTGGTGCAGAGAAGAAAGTATACCCCGGTGACAAGGTATTTTTCTCAAACCCGACATCAAACAGACCAAAATCCAACACTAGAGCTCTTAATGCCTTAAATGTCTTTTTTTTCAAGCCTGAATATATTGAAGTGCCCCGTATGTCCAAACCAGCTTCCATATGAATATTTAAATCTCCGCAAAAAATTAGAGGGGATGGCCAGGTGGCTAATTCTAGATTTAAAAAATGTAGTATGTCAGGATCATCTGTATTGGAGGCGTATATTGAGCATATAGTCCATAGTTTATTATCAAAGCAGATTTCAATAATCATCCATCTGCCATACTCGTCTACTTTAGATCGTTTCAGACTGGCCAGTCCTTCCCTCATAAGAATAGCAACACCTCTAGTGGTAGTACCTTGACGGGTACAGCCCAATAACTGCATACCCAAATCATTAAATAAATGTCTATCATTCCAAACCAGGTGCGTTTCCTGAAGACACAATAGGTCAAGGTTCATATTCTGTATTAATTGAGCACACATACCCCTTTTTCCCCTATTATTTAGACCACAGATATTCCAAGAGCAAATCCTCAATATACCCATCTTGTTAAAATGAATCCTAGCATACTACCTCTACATGAATCTAAATTAGCACAAGTCTCCCAAGAAAAAAAAAAAAAAAAAGCAAAGCCCAGAAAGAGTACCCTTTTATTTTAGAACTCCGAATGATTATAACATTAGACTGTATGTATATCTGCAAGAAGATATAGCTAATCAGATTCATAATCATCTTATAGCATATGTCTTTCTCTGAACATTCTTTTGTAACCAGGCTTGCCCCCTCCACACCCCGAACCCACCACCTCACATAGGTGCCCACCCCCTCCCCTGTCCCTGCCCTGACCCCTACCCATAATGGGCCAAGGGACTGAAAAGTCCCTACCATGTGATGTTGTGAGAAGTATCCTGTGCCTCGTGGCTCGCTCTACAGCGTATAATATGTCAGGCATAATAAATGAAAGAACCAACCAAAATAGAATTCACTACAAATTAATTTAAATGAAGTCAAGTAGACCACGAGAACACTGAAAACTAATGTCTCAGCAGCATAGAAAAACAAGCATTTGCAATGCAATAGGTATCGCATTTGCAAGAGTTTGAGCTATTGGCATTGTAAATGACGATGCCTTTTATTTATGTGATATGAAAACCTGCAAGCGGTGCGTAAACACGCACTTTGTACAGATAATCCTTGCTTACGAGAAGCACGGCTGGCAGTAAAAGAGGCACAGTTATTGCCAGCCATGCACCTCGTAAGCAAAGACTATAAGTACAGAGTGCATGTTTACGCACCTCTTGCAAGTTTTCCAAACACATAAATAAAAGGCATTGTCATTTACAAAGCGAATAGCTCAAACTCTCGCAGAAGCGAGACCTATTGCATTGCAAATGTTTGTTTCCTTTGCTAGTATGTAATGGGTGTTTTGCTTTGTGTTTTCTGCATGGTGGGCACACTATAAAAATAAATACGTTACCTTATACTGGCCAGAGTGCTACCCCTACTGTTTTTTGAAGGAAGTCTGCTTGGAAATAAACACACACACACACGAAAATATCTGACTCTATCTCTCTCGAAAAATGCATTCTGACATGGCTAGTCATGTTTACACTTCGTGAGCTACTGTTTTTGATGTGTATGGGTGCATGTATATTGCAAGCATCAGTACTATATTTTACAATGTAAATATTTTTTTAATTATCAATAGTGTACTAACGTATTCTATTTTCTGTGTGATCAGTTTGGTTTACTGAAATATTCTCGCCCTAACGATGTCATGATGACTGTGTCTGTGGACAATGCATGTGAAGCGAAAGACATCCAAAATATCGTGTTATTTGTGAGATTTTGCGTGGGAAATGAAGTCAAAGCTATTTAGATGTACAAGGCACAAAACAAGCAATGCGTGGAGGGCAAAGCATGCAGAGCAGGGTTCTATTTCGGGTGCCTGGGAATTATATTTTACACAGAAATGATGGCACTAAAGAGATTGTATGTATTACTAAAAGTCATGCATGCATACAACGACGCTGGTTATTGTATTGGAGGAGGAGGGAAACTATGTATGGAACATACACAGTCACCGACCTCGACGCACCCCGCCAACCCACGTAGATGATGATATACCACAAGTTGCCAATGAATCCTGGGGCTGTTGGTCAATATACAGAGACTGGTTTCAAAAGAGATTTCTCTTACATGTCAATCAAGGGAATGTGTGGAATAGACACACTCTAGGTGTGTTTAAAAGACCCATTAAATTGGAATTTACAGATACGTGAGATTTTGTCTGGGAAAACAAATTAAAGACCACATGCTACCGAGATTTTCATTTGGGTATAAGCGAGGCACGTATTTCTGAACAATGAACAGTGCGTTTTTATTTTAAAGTTAACAAGACTTCTACATGATGAACCCTGTGTTGATCATTTAACAGGTTATGCTGCTACAGAGTTTGAAAAGATTTTCACCAAATTTGGTATGAATGTATCACTTCGCTGAATAAATCGTTATTTTTGTTGGTTGTAAATCTGCTCAGTAGTTTTCGTGAAATTCGTAGAAAAAAGATGTCACGCAGCCCTCAATTAGTTCGTTTTAAAGTTCATGAACTGTGGTCTGTGAAAGGTGCATTTAAATTAAAAATCTATCTGACAAGCTAAGAAGCTGTTTCTTCCATTGGGCAGTTCACTGTTAGCAAAACACAGATATCGGTTTGTGAGCAGCTAAATTCTGATTGGCTAACAGAAATTGAAAGGATTTTCGAAAGAAAACCATTACATGATGCAGCGGCGAGTTATGACCCAAGGCTAATGGAAACAAGCGTTGGCCGCACGCGAGCGGCCGGAGACGCAAAATGTGGTGGGGGAGGGGGAGAAGCGGGAGTTGTGTGTGCGTGTGCGTCATCGCGATCGCTCTGAAAGCGAAAGTGATCGCGATGACGCACACAAGTTTTCAAAGTGCTGCTGGCGGCCGGCTGCGCGTGTGCACGATCGCGTGAACGCAAGTGTTAGGCCAGCCAGCAGCGCTTTGAAAATCCCACATACAAAATGTCTCTTCGAGCCAGCGCAAGCGCTGGAGCTCAGCGAGACCTAAAGAACAGGGGACATGCTCATAATGTGGCTAACAACTCCTTAGCTGCCCCTTCAGATACAAGAAAATAGGTTCTTGATTTATGAATTACTTTCAGTTTGGAGGGGTTGAGGAGGAATGCTTGGGCCCCCTTAGCCTGAAAAGACGGAATCAGCTGGCGAAACTGCCAGCGTTGTTGGGCAGTCGCATGACAATAGTCAGGCCGAACAAAAAATTCCAGGCCCTTCCCCCCTGCGCTTACGATCTGGTCTGGCTAAATCGTACAGAGCTTCTCTGGCCAAAAAGTTATTCAGGCTGATCAGTATGGCTCTTGGCCTAGCAGTATTACTAGATCTAGTATTCATTTATAATGGAAATCTATGGGCCCTTTGGAGTTCCACGTCCCACTTCCAATGCGATAATTCTGGAAAAGCTTCAACAAAAAGTTCACTAACAAATTGCCTAACATTCCCCCCCTCGCTCCCCTCAGGAATACCCAAGATACGTAAGTTATTACGCCGTGATCTATACCCCCCTGGGCTGGGTGCAGTGTATCTGAAAGGTAGGGAATGTACTGAGGTGTGTAACATGCCCTGGTAGTGAATTACAGCCATTTTCGTTTTTCACTGCTGAGAGGCTATCTTGCCCATAGGACAGAATGGGGGAGGCTGTTTACATTCCTATCCACCCCTAAAGGCAAGATAGAAAATCCAAGTTTGGTATCTTTGTGTTCAGAATTTAATTATACATCTTTTTAGCAAGATGGTTTTTAAATTCACTGTGTGAGAATAGCACTTTTTAGAAAGTAGCTAGTCTCCTGTTTAACCTTCCTGTGTGCCTGTGTGCAGATTGGCTGACTGGTGTCATGTGATGGGCTAGGTGGCTCCAGGAGTCTGGATGAGTCAGCAGCAGGGTGAATAGGGAGATCTGCTCTAAATGGGTGGGAGGAGTAGCCCCTGGGTTTGAGTAGGGCTGCCTCTGCCAGCACAATGCCGGCTCCACCCCCTGCTGGCCAGGCTGAGGACTCTGCCTCTGCCAGCACAAAGAAGGCTCCACCTCCTGCTGAGCGTCTAACGACCCTGCCCCTCACTCTGAAAGGAACCAGGTGCTCCAGGGCAGAGCACACCCAGGAACCGGTTTGAGGAGGGGAATCGCCCCACTGAAACAAAGAGAGACAAAGACTTGGAGGGGTATAAGAAGAGGACCCCAGACACCTAAACTTTAGATTACTGTGGAACTAAGAAGGAACCTCTTCCAAGGAGAAAGCTGGAAGGAACTGAAGAGGAGAAGACTACCTGCTTGCTGTTTTGCTTTGCTGCCAAGGAGAAGGGAAGGACTTTGCTGTGTCCCCTTCTTTTGATTCTGATCTCCAAGGGCCTGAGGAGAGCTGGCTCCCTGTTAAGAAGACCCAGAAACAAAAGGACTTCACCACCAGCTCCCCTGGAACTCTGCTGAGGGAGTTCTGACCTGCCTTGGAGTGCTTGCCTAGTCTTGGGGCTTCAGGAGGTCATTTTGCTGTGTTTGGGAGCTGGAAAGCAGAAGCGTGAACAAGAGTAACTGGTACCCATCGCATCATCCATTTGAGGGACGCATCATCTGGTTGCGAGTCGCAAGAGCGGGAGTGCGAGGAAAATTTCATCGTGGCGTCATCGCAGCACCCGGAGTCCCCGCAAAGCCGAGTGCGTCGAGCATCGTCCCGGTGCGTGAAGATTCCTGACGCTGCGAGGGTCGTCGCAGAACCAGTTTGCGGGCCGCACCACTGCCGGTGCGTGAAAGTATCCACTCGCTGCGTGTGTCGATGCAGAGCCCCGTCCAGTGATGCATCGAGGGTTGCGGCGCCAGAAGTCAGCACTGCGCCGCGCATCGCGCTGCACCGAAGATCGTCGCATCGTACCTGTGCGTGAAGCTTCCCTCTAAGAAACCTAGGCAACGAAAGCCAAAGTCATCGCATCCTCCTCCTACAGATGGGAGCCGGCGCATCCACCTCTGCTGCGTGAAGCAGGGCTGCTGCAAAGCCTCCCCAAGGACTCAGGAGTATTGCATCGCCTTTGCCATCTTCATTGTTATAGCCTTTGGGAACCTTAGCGCAACACAGGTACTTTTGGGCACGAGAGTGTCGCATTTTGTGCATTGAGAGTCGCATTGTGCAGGACACTGATTTTTACATCCTGGAGTACTTTCTACAAACTCTTGAACTATCTTTAAAGTAACCTTTTTAATTGTATGTTGGTTTTTCTGTATTATTTGGTCTTGTGAAGTTTTTAGTAAAGATACCTTATTTTTCTAAAACTGGTGTGGAGTAAATCTGTGGTGTTTTCACTGTGTTACTGTGAGTGTTGGTACAAATACTTTACACATTGCCCTCTGATAGCCTTGACTGCTCAGGCCAAGCTACCTAGGGGGTGAGCAGGGGTTATCTTAACAGTGTATCCCCCTTTCCCTGACTAGAAGCAAGGGTCCCTACTTGGACAGTGGTACCTACCCTGCCAACTAGAGACCCCCAGATCTAACAATGAGCATCATTGACGCAAGAGACATCACTGTCCCAACATTCACCCACACATTCATACATGGATGATGAACGACATAACACAGCAGTGCGTCACTGGATGTTTATTGCACATCCAGTGCAGTCCTGCAGCTGGAGTGGTACAGGGCAATGCCGAGCACACTTTTCACAATATGGGCCCATGGAGGTCCAGCCAGAGTCCATCCGGGGATGACAAGTCCTGCGGAAGAGGTAGGGTATAGTCCGCAGTGTGATCGCCGTGTAATTGGTCATCAAACAGGATATGGCAGTCCATGTCGCTGTCCAAGGTGAGTGCATCGGAGTGTATCGGGGGTCAGTGGTAGGTCATGGGGCCATCTGCGGCACCAAACAGGAACAGGCCAGGTGGCGGAAATTAATGCTTGTGCCTCCTAATCACAAACCCATCCACGTCCTCATCCCCGGATGTGTGCTCTGCCCCACCTGTGGGTGTTGCAGTACCGGCTGGGGCGCTGTGTGCCACTGACACATCAGGGGCCGGAGGAGGGTTGTCGGCCGCACTGTGTGGCAGTGACACATCAGGTGCTGGAGTGGATACGCCTGCTGCACTGTGGGGCACTGACACACCAGGGGGCGGAGATGTGGATGGTGTGGGGTCAGCAGCATTCATCAGCGCCGCACTTTGTGGCAGCAATGCTATGATGATGGTCTGCAGGGCATGGTAGATCCCAGCTACATTTCGCTGATGTACAGCGGTGGCTGCCATCCTTTCCGCATCCATCTGCACCATGTCCTCCATGACCCTCCGCATGTGTGCCAGCTCACGGCTGCTATCGCTGGAGCCCCTCTGAGCAGACAGGTGTTCTTCTCTCCACATCAGGACTCCAGCAATATCAGTCAGGACTCGTTGGAGGCCATGGAGCGGACCTAGACACCCATGGATGGCGTCTAGTTTGGTAGCCATGAGGTCGAACCCCACCCGCACCTGCTCAGCCGTCTCCCTCTGGGCTTCCAGCACACGGCGTTGGAAGGCCATGTGTTGTTCCTGGGGGTCTTGGAAGACTGGTGGGGCTGTGGGTGCCTCCTGCTGGGTGGTTTGGGTGGTGGGTGGGGTCTACTCGATGCAGCTGGGCAGCCCTGATCCTGGAGGTGAGTCACGGATTATGTCAATGTTGTCTAGGAGGGCTTGGGTGTCGATGCTGGGGTTGTCCTCCTCGTCATCAGTGAAGAGTGGCTGGGACTGCTCTGCAGGGGGTGTTGATGGTGGTCCTGCAATGTGGAGGGGAGATGGTGTATTGCAATGTTTCCACATGTATGTAGCCGCAGGGTACATGTTGACATTCAGACAGCATGGCATTGTACATTGTTACAGTCTGTGGATCTGGGCGATGACCCAGAGTCATTGAGGGTGTGCACTGTGCTGTGCTTGATTGTGCATGTGTGCCATCGTGGTCATCTCCACCCGTCCCCCCAGTAACTGGTGGTCACTCACCCTGTTGCGGTTGTGTTGTGTCCTGTCGAGCAGTGCCTGGTCCCCCGACTCCGGTCACAGTATCCACACTGATGACTGTCGACACCAGCACCTCCATGTCATCCAGCTCGAGCTGGGGCGCTGGGCCCCCACCTCCTGTCTGCATTGCTGCCTTCTGGTTGGCTGCGAGTTTCTTCTTGGTCTTCCGCTTGATGTCGTTCCATCGCCTCTTGACCTCGTCCATTGTCCTCATGTGCTCTCTGACGGCATTCACCTTGTCCACGATGTCCCGCCATATTCCAGTTTTGGTGCCCAATGACACGTTGGAGGTGACGAACAGTTGTTGATGGTGTTCCATCACCTCCGTGACTATGATTCTGTTCGCCTGCGGACTGAACTTAGTCTTCCTCTTCTTCTTGTCCTTGCCCTTCCCTGTCCCTGAGGTCCCGGGCTGGTTGTCCGGGGTGCTTGTGGGTTTGCGCTCGTCCTCTGCGCCTGCTCCGGCTGCCTCCATGGTGCTTGGGTGTTGGTTAGTTTGTGTTTGGGTGTTTTTACCTACTTTTATGGAGATTTTTCCCGCCGGCCAAGTGTGCGTTGTAGTCCTGGCGCTGCTTATCACTGATATCGCATGGTACCGCCTTGTTGTGAATTCCATGTTGACACAGGGTTATTTTCCTGCGATGTTGAGAGTTGCGTTAAGCTACTCTTGCGGTAGTTATCACACGTTCTTGTGAATATACCCCTTGGTGTTTCAAATTAAGCTATTATGCCAAATCACATAATTGCCAATCGTTTGTGGCAAACTATAAAGGTGGGAGCAAGTGAACAATGTGAATAAACAGAAGGTGAGAGGCTGTTGTTCATGGCACTTTTTTGCATTGAATATAGTGCTAAGTGAGGGATTTGCATTTCACTTACTAACACCTAATTTTGCTTCATTTTCTTGAAACTAGCGCAGTTTTGTCAAACAAAGCACAAAGTTCACACAACCCTAATTTAAGCCTGTCTGCTCTGTGCCAAAGCTACAAGGGGTTGATCTGAGGTCCATTTATTGAACTTGTGTGTTAATTCTGACATGAATTTGGACTAATGTTTTAAGAAGGACCTACACCCTCCTAACTAATAACCTATTTTCTTACAATTGCTAACTCAGAATGGTGAAACTATACCACAATGCAAACCCAACCATCAGGTCAATGGAATCAATCTTCAATCAAAGATTTATCACTGAGAACTTTCAAATCAGTGCAGCCCTTCTTCTGTTTATGAGAATGGCCCTAACAGTGCCAGAGTGCCGAACAATATGCTGAAGAAAAGGAAGCAAAGGAGTCTATAGAAATAATGTTCAATCAAATGAATATTACTTTGTTTTCTGGAGTCAGTGCACCCCCACTGCTATTAGTGAAGGTAAATCCCTTTGCAAAGCTTATCGGTACCTAAATTCCATCTTGCTTAATCCGTGACTTGCATTAAGAACTGTGTCCCTTGATCAGCGTGACATCAGGCTTAAACACCCTTGCTTTTGGTATCATGCTGTGTCTCTTGAACTAGACCGCCAAATATTTGTGTTATAAACTTAGGCTTCATCTTGGGTTGGTCACTAATGTTGCATCATACTCTTTTATCATGTTAAAGAATGCATTAGAAAGCGCCGTGTTTAAAGTGCAATCTGGATTGAGCCATAGTTTTAAACGAGATCTATGTTTTTGTAAAAGTGCATGTGTTTTGAAGTAAACTGGATCTTTATCTGAAACTCAAGATATTGAGGTAGATAAAATACTTATTGGCCGTACTGTATAATTAGACACCACGTTGAATAGGTTGGGGCCCTATTTTAGGGAAAAAAGTTACATTTTGAGGAAAATTGCCTTTATAAATATGTCACCACATTTGTAAAAGAATTGGCAGGATTTCGAGGGTTCTAAAAATGCACAGATCCCTTTCCATGTTTGCAAACACACCCACCCACACACATGCACACACAACAAGGAAACTCAGGTTGAGGTATTGGAGGTTATGGTATATTGGAACACGACAATTAGCCCCTTATTATAGCATGTTAGTGCATCATAATGCAACTGATTTTACTTTCTGTTTTATTCTCCCCAGCCGCGGCCCTTGCAGGTAAGAGTGGTAGGGCAGTGGGGCGGTGGGGCCAGGTGTTGGCGCCGGGTGGGGGGGTTCGACGGACGCGGCTGATTCACTCTACTTCTGGGTCAATTTGGGTTTGGAAGTACAAGAGAGTGTAATGATCACTTGTTGGGTGTCGGGCAATTGTGAGATTGCTGTGATTTTCTGCTACTGCCGCAATTGTATTGTGTTGTATTTATATAGTGCTTACTACCTCTGACGAGGCATCTTCCACAACTAGCCTTTGCGTTACTCCATATTTGTTTTGATTTCCCCCTCTGGTTCACTTTTGTGTCCTGTAACCCTCAGCTACTTTAGGGGTATTTGTCTGGAGCTGTACATCTCACATCCTTTGCATTTCCTTTGTAGACCTCCTTTTCCGGGTCTCCTACCTGGTTTCAATGATTGGTTCCTGGTCTTTCTTAGCAATTACTGCAGCCTCGTCGTTGGTTGCATCAGTAAGCAAAAGCATCTTGTGGTTCCTATTAAAATTACATTGTTTCATTCTTCTCTTAACATTATGAACACATTGAACATCTGGGGCCGTATTAAAGAAGGTGCTGCAGGGGCGCAATGGGAGTTTGCGCCCACTTTGCGTACCCCCGGGGCACTTTGGTATTATATAAAGTGGCGCAGACTGCTTGTGCGTCCTCTTCTATAATACCAATAGCACTGGGGCACTTAAAGCGCCAACGCTACCTTGAGAGGGCGTTCCCTCATTTGCATAGAGGCATGCCCTATGCAAATGAGGGAATTCCTTTGCCTCTGCGCCCACGCCATATTACAGACACAGGCGCAGAGTCAAAGAGGCCCTCAGGAGGCGCACTGACAGTGTACCATTTAAAATGTGGGGCACTGCCAGTGCACCCCCTGAGAGCAACCCTCTGAAGGGGGTAAAGTGGCCCCATGGACCCCTCAGGAATCCCCTTTGAAAGTGCAGGCGGGTGCCACCTGCACTGTGAAAACACGGAGCAGCTGCTTCCTGTTTTCACATGAATGAGCTGCCCCCAGGGCAGCGAGAATTCGTGGCTGCCCTGGGGACAGCGCATACACCATAATGTGGCACATTATCATTGTTTGCGCCCAGTGCACCTTCTAAAAGGTATGCTGGGCGCAAACAATGATAATGTGTAATATGGCCCATGTTGTTTTAAGAATAATGGATTTGGATTAGAAATCCTAAATGCGCCTGTTGAACACCAGTACCCCAGCAGGATCCTAACATTCATAATCAATGCCATATGGGACCTAAAGAACCTCCTGAGCCACTAACTCTGTTGTCTCTTTCATCCCATTCACAATTTCACTCTCAGTGCTCACAGTGTATAACTGTATATGAGTATCACTCACTCTGGTGAAGATTGGGTTTCTGTTGGATTTAACCTACAATTGGACCCTGACAATTTGCCGGTCACAAAAATCATGAATCCTAGTACAAATCTGTTACAAGCTATGTTGCAAGACATTTTAATGATTTTAGAAGTACCTGCAATACCAGTTACTAGCTATTCAATTAGCACACCTACCAATTTAAGACCCAGCGTTGGGACGAGTAACATCATATGTGCAATATCTTCAAGCAGCGACCATTTCTCCAACGAATGTTGGGGCATATCATCAACGACGCGATAAAAAATTATCGCCGCTTTTGCGTCCGTTTTCAGACAAAAAGCGGCGATAATTTTATCGCCTAATCAGCAAGGTCACGCTATCGCGTAAAACCTTGCATTAGCGCCTGTATTCTAAACGCCCAGCTTTGCATCTCTAATGAGATGCAAAGTGGGCGTTCCTGCCCTGACATAACTGGAGAAATGTCGCTAAGCAACATTTCTCCAATTATCAATGGGCACGCTAACCTGCAGAGCGACAAGCAAAGTAGCGATAACCCGTGTTATTGCTACTTTCCTTACGCCTGCTTCAAGACTAATTTAGCCATGATATCCTTTGTAAGGTGGATATCAGGGCTAAGTATGCCTGGCCCTATCATCAAGCTATCGCCAAACTTTGTGAGATTATCGCTGGATTTTCAGCGATAATCTCAATTTGGCAGTTAGCTCTTGGAATTTTATCGCTTTTGAGATAAGCGTTGCTAATAGCACGCTATCGCAGCGATAAAATTCCACGTTACCCGGCGATAATTATCCTAGCGCTAAGTGCGCTTAGCGATAATTTTCGCCGGTCCTTGATGATATGCCCCGTTGTTATTTCCTGCAGAAAAGTTTGTGAGTAATCCTCACACATTTCAGTCATTCTTATCCCAGTGCAATTTGCATTTCTGTGCATGCTAAAAATATTTTCAGATTGATTGGGCAACTGTAGCTTTTAACTCTTCGGGGCATATTTACAATAACTGGCGCGTCCCTGCATATCAGCAGGGTTTCGCCAGTTATTGTGCACCACAGCTCCGCCACCATGGATGCGCCACATTTACAATGCGGCGCACCATGGGGCAAAAATGGCACAGATGCGTGACGCATCTGTGCCGTAAAAGTGGCGCATTGCTGGAGTTGAGTCGCAAGCGCGACGCAGCTCCAGCAATGCTCTGGGGGGCCCTATCTTGTTAATGCTGTGTCAATCCTTACGCCTGCTTCAGGCAGGTGCAGGGTTTTGACGCAGCATGGGCCTAAAAGTGACTGAGTGAAATCTTGTGGATTTCACTCAGCTACTTTTAGGAGGCGTTTCTGCGCCGGAACGCCCCCCCCTGCGCAGGAACGCCTACATGTGGCGCAGGGCTTTACAACGTGACGCATCTCCCAGATGCGTCACGTTGTAAGTACCCCGCGCCATGGCGCAGGATTTGCGCCGCCGCTGCGTCACAAAAGTGACGCAACGGCGGCGTAAATGAGGCGCAAGGGGCTTGTAAATCTGCCCCTTCATATCTGAATAAGGACGCACTGTTGTGGGCTAGTCCTCTGATGTTGAACAAGAGTCCTTGATGAGAAAAGTACGATACGTTCCTCAACAGGTGTGCTCCATTTTTGAGAAATGAAAAACAGTACATACTCTACACTCCAGTCCACAGACGCTAAGTGAAGGACATGTACCTTAGTGAAGTAGGTAACACATTTCCATAGGCTTCTGGTATAAACCACTTGGACTGACAAAGCTGCAGCCTGGCCTTTTACCAAAAGCTTGCGTGAATACTTTAAGCTTTATCTTCCATTAGTGGTAAATCCATGTTCTTAGTAGATCTATCCTAGCAGATAGATGCTCAGCAGAAGAAGAGATGCAGCAAGTGGTGGAGGCTTGTAAAGACATTCATAGTTGTATCTATGTGTGAGGCTAAGACAATGGAAGTGTCTAACAAAGAGCCAATGCAGATAAAACATGTGCAAAAATCGCTAACTTCAACAGAGAAAGAGAAGAGAAGGCAAGATGTCGCTGCACTGTGGAAACTAATGACATTTTGTAAGGAATTAACACTACTTTGGAGGGAAACAGGTCAGCTGAGCCCTGAGATACAAACCAAAACAGAACTTTTCTTCATGTCTGTTAGAAGACACACTCTTATTTCTCACGTTATATTGTTCTCTTTCTTTTCCCCATTGTTTTCCCCATTCGGCATGGCCTGCTACCTATGTTGGCCTTGGTGGAATCTGGTGCATCCATCACATTTTTGTACCATATTTTCTAACAACAAAATAATGTATTTATACAGCAAAAGAAACACCCTGGAACTATATGAAGTTCACGTCGAAAGACATGATATGGGAAACAAAAACCATTGATTATTGTTATCTCGTCAGGACATTTCAGATGTTTGTAGTGTAATATCATTGATGCTCCAAGATTTGCCCTATTTCTAGGAACTACATGATTAAGAGATCATGACATCAAAATGAAATGGGCAGCAGGTGAAATTATCCTGGATTCTCTTTTCTTCAGCCATTTTATCCTTGCTGGATGAAACATTGTGGAAACCTGAAGTATACTATAGCATCCTGCCCAGCCCTGTAGCATGCAAATGACCACGCCACACAAGGAGCTCTGTAGTGCCTTTCTTTATTCTTCCAAGAAGGGTCCAGCTATACATATTCACAAGACACTACATAACAATAAGCAATGAATGACATTAGTCAAAAGGATTATGACACTCTTTTTCCGCATTGCGAATATCAATAGATTTGATTCCAAATGTAGCATTTACCCACTCACTGTCAAGGAGGATGAGATTGTGAGAAACTATTTTTTTTAAAACGTCGCCACCTAGGCAATTATTTTTTATTCCACTCCCTCAATAGGTGCATCCATTTTCTTTTCCGCAAAGCCTGAAGGAGGATAGCCACCACATTGTGTAGACTACAGAGAAGTGAACAAAAATAACATCACCTTATACACATATCCTTGCTTTAGTTTTCATTTTGTTGGACCAAATTTAAACCTACAAAATATTTACAAAATTGGATTTATTAGTTACCTGCAACCTGGTAGAGATAAAGGATGAGCGGAAGACTGCCTTTAATACCAGCTTTTGGACTTTCTAGTTGTTGGTCCTGCCTTTTGGCTTGTGCAATGCCCTAGTGTCCTTATAAAACTTGATCAATGACATCTTTCATGATATATTTGATTTATACATCATCATTTACCACGATGAAATCTTGATGCTTACAGAAAATATAGATGAGTATCAACAACATATGAGAGAATTCTTAAGACAATTACGGAAGCAATGTAGCCAAGCATGAAAAATGCAAATTTTAGTCTATTAAGGTCGCCTTCTTAGGGTTCGTTATTTCAGCCAAGGAACGAGGATGGATCTTGCAAAAGTGAAACTGGTGCATGATTTACCTCAATCAAAGACTATGAAAGAGATTTATAGGTGCAGTGACTTCACAAGTTTTTACTGTCATTTCATTTCAAACATCTTTACACCAATCGTAAAACTCACTCAGAAAGATTATGAGATAGTGAGCAAGGCAGTTCTTTCTGCCATTTAAAGAATGTGTTTACTTTAGACTTGATCCTAAGACACAGGAACACAAGTATGCAGTTCATTGTCTTAACTGATGTGTCATCTACAGCCATTAGTACAATGTTGTCACAAATACATCCTAAGACAAAAGCAGTACCCCAGCTACCTTTTTCTACTCAACACTGGAGAAGGACGCAGCAACAAGATCACCTTCAGCAACCTCACCCCACTCATGTGGATGGAGCACTCCATCATAAACTTCCATGTAAACTGGCCCCACTCTAGAAAACTGAAGACAGCCATCACCATCAGGCGAAACTAGAACAAAATAGCAGAGGAAAAATGAACCCACACCCATAGATCCAACCAGCCTATTTTCACTTGTTACCTACAGAATGGCCTAACCACATTCAACAACTGGATTTCATCCATGGCATCACATTGTCTCTCTGAAGAAAATTAGGCAAACAAGAACAAGGACGAAGATCTAAGAGACTCTAAGCGCTACTGTAAATAACTAGAAAGAAGATGGAAGAATAGCTGAAATTACCTCTCTAGAGATACCTACATATCCTCACTCTGAAGGCACCATTCCCAGATCAAAGAAGCCAGGAAAACAGCCCTCATAGAATCCTGATTCAACTCTGGTAAAGAGCTTTGCTACATCGTCAGAGATTTCACCAATCCAACGACAGCCACCAACACAATTGCACATCCACAAGACCTCTTTGATAACCTGTGTGACTTCTTACGCAACAAAATACTCAAGATCTCCACTAACTTCGCACCTCATCCCACCGTAGAGGACATCATCACGCACCCATCCACCACAACCAAGAACAGCCATCATCTAACAAACTGGTGCTCCTTCACCACAGAAGACATCGCTAGAAATATGAAGCGCATTCACTCAGGGTCCCCCACAGACCTGTTCCCTCACCCCATTTACAACTTGGGAAGAACCAACCTCACTACCATCATCAATGCCTCCATCCTCAGCGGAACCTTCCTGTCAGTTGAAACATGCAAAACAGAATTGACAGCTCTCCTGAAGAAACCCTTAGCAAGCCCAAAACAACTCAGTAGCTACAGGCCATGTTGCTCCTACCATTCCCGTGCAAGGTCTTGGAGAAAGAAATCAACAGGCAACTCTATGCCAATTTAGAACAGCACCACCTACTCAACTTCACTCAGTCAGGGTTCTGCTGCAACAACAGCATGGAAACCGCCCTCTCAGGAGCAATAGACGACACCTGGATCATTATGGCAGAGGTCAAACTGCTGCTCTTATCCTCCTCGACCTTTCAGCGGCCTTCAACACTGCATCGATTGGTACCCTCATCACTAGACTCAGCGACACAGGAATTCAAGGGCCTGCCCTGAGATGGATCGCCTCTTTCCTGGACAACAGAACTCAATGAGTTAGACTCCTCTCATACACCTCCAAACCAAAGACGTTCATCTGTGGATTTTCCCAGGAATCCTCACTCAGTCCAACCCTTTTCAACGTGTACATGGCACCACTCACCTGTATAGTAAGAGCCCACAACATCAACATTGCCTTCTACACCGAAGACACAATGATCATCCTCTGCCTCACCGACGAGAACAATATCACCAGGACTAACTTCACCACCTGCATGATCTACATGGCAAGCTGGTTGAGGGAGAACTGCCTAAAACTCAACATGGACAAAATGGAGATCCTGAACTTTGGAAACATGAGCTCCCCAGGGGACCCCTCCTCGAGACTATGTGAACTAGAAGCCATGCCAACCCCCACAGACCATGCCAGAAACCTCAGTATCACCCTAGATGACAAACCCACGCAGAATAAACAGGTTAACGCAGTGACCTCATCCTGCTGCCTTAGCCTCAGAATATTTCACAAGATTTTCAAATGGCTGCCCATGCACATAAGATGCACGGTCACCCAGGCTCTCATAACTAGTAGACTTGACTACTGCAACACAGTCAAAATCGGCATCTCCAACCAGCTCACACAAAGACTCCAGACCATCCAAAACACTGCCTCCAGACTTATCCTAGGCGTCGCCAGGGGCACTCACTTTACTCCCTAACACACTAAACTACACTGGATACCCATCCAGAAACGTTGGCAATTCAAACTGCTCATCCATGCATACAAGGCCCTCCACAAAGCTGGACCAGCTTACATCAATGATCAACTTCAACTCTACCTTCCATCCAGACAGCAATGCTCATCTTCTCTGTTTTCTAACTGTGAGCGCCCATCTATAGCCCTTAGAATGCTCTGGTATTTGTTTCTGCTGGACCTGTCTCATCCTTTACACATCACAATGGCCTCCTACTGTGATCTTTTATCTAGTTGCAATGATTGGCTCCTGGTCTTTCTTAGTGTCCTCAGTGAGATTAAGTCCAAGAAGAATCTTCTTAAGGTTCCTATAACAGTAACACCGTTTTGCTCTTCCCCTATGTGCATCACCATATTAAATGCATGTGTTTTAGGAGTATGGGATATACATTAGTAAGCATAAACAAAGCTCTTGAAGTTCAGTTCCCTCGCATGGTCCTAACTATGATAATCACTAGAATTTGGGACCCAAAGAACCTCTTGGGCCGCTGTGTTTTCTCTCTTTTGCGCCTCCATATTTTCCCTCACAGTCCACAGTGTTTTGGTTGGAACATTTAAAGTTTTTAAAAAAATTCCCAAAAGGATTTGTATTGTAGCAGGATGTTTTGGTTATTTTTGCTCGCTATTTTGGTATCTTGTTCCACTAAGTACTATTTAAGCTAGCAAGTGTTGTGTCCTTATTCATTGAAGTATCAGTCTACAGTCAATGAAATTATGTTACAAATATTGCTTTTCGTTCTGTTTTCCTGATATTTATTTACCTGCACAGCATTTTAAAAGCTAAACATAGCTGGCATACTGAAGAAGTAACAGCTTTTGGTTTTATATTACTTCCTTCTGTAGATGTCGTTGAGCATGCTGCCACTGGTGATTGCATTGCAGTGTCCTTAATGTGGCATGGTTGCGTGATTTTGACTTGATTTTGCTCTTTGTAGCCTCTTTTTTATGTTTCATGCTCAAGGTTTCTTTGAAGTAATGTGTTCTTTGGTAAGCAAATAATGGTTTGGCTGCAAAATGACTGTTGAAGTAGGGTTCCTATTGGTAGACAAGCCAATGCCTCAAGATGAATTGATACAATTGATAACTTTGTTTGGAGTATCTTTTTACCAAACCTGTTGGTTGTCAACGTTGTATATTTTGGTGTTTTCAACACCTCATAACTTGTTTCAGTCTTGATCATAATTTATACCTTCCTAACTCTGTTTCCAAATAGTCTTGTTGACCGAACTTGAGACACATCGGGCCAAATTTACGATTTTGTTTTTATCTCAATGCATCACCGCAACCAAAGTTACTGTGCTGCATTGTGTGAAGGGGAGAGAGCAGGATAGGGCCGTAGTTACTACATTATAGCTATGTATGGCTCTTCCCCGCCGCTGGCACACTTTAAGCTGGCTTGCATTATGCACACATGATTGCACCATAGTTCAAGGTTTTGTTCGTATGCCCTGTTGACATAATGTAAGACAAAGAAACATATAGGGCTACTTTGTGTCACTTTAGGACTAGTTTCCAGAACAAATCAAGATATGTGCTCTAAAGTGAATCACAATTCAAGAGTTTGCACCAGTTCCCGTCACATTTTGTGACATTGCACTGGTGCATTCATAATAAATTTGGCCCATCTTTTCTTTCTTCTCTTCACAGATCCTGATTATGACTTTCGGTGTTTTTGATCGTACATAATAAATAATGATACCACGGAGTATGTTATTAATCATGTGCAATAAATAACACCTATCACGAGTTTGTGGAGAATCACATGCAGATTTTGGTGGTTAATGCACCACAATCCTCGTGGTACGGTAAAAACCGTACAATTTCCCCAGCGAAATTTAGGCAGGTGTAACCTGCCAAAATGTAATGACAGCTGAGGTATTTAACATATTTGATCATTACTGGATACATTAAATACAGCCAAAGTCATAATTCCGACCCATGCGTAAACAGGGGTTTAAACACGGGTTGACTTTATCGGCCCACACGTAACCAGGACCATAGTGTTTAGGATTGCATATGACATTTTTAACAAACATTAACTATGAAACTGGATAGTTACTCTTAAAAGACCATGCATGGAAACTAGAATAATGCAAAAGGTTCAGTGTGGTCAATGGGTTCGGAAGACAAGGATATCTTTAAAAATGTGTTCACTAATGTCACACACACATCACGAAATGGTAACTATAGGTTTGGATGTTGGCCGTAAATGTTTTCCTAGGGTGTTTATATTGCAAAGTGATTATCGATTCCAGTAGTTGTAGCTCTGCTCCTTGCCAGGTAATGTATGATTCAGTTTTTGTTTTCAGACAAAGGTTCAAGGGTTTTCTTCCTGAAGGTAATTGCCTTTAATTCTAAATTTAGGGGAGGCTATTGTTGAGGTATTGAACCTTTTTTACCTCAGTTAAGTTACAGTTAGGGGTATGTGAATAGCATCAGGTTTTTCGAAGTCAGCTCAGGGTAAGTAAATCTTGAGGCACAAAAGTCATTCAGCATATATTTTCAAAGTCAGCTTAGGGTAAGTAGCTGGGGGTTGTGTAATTAGTTAGTGTGAAGGAGCGGAATCGGAATTCCAATTTACTTACCCTGAGCTGACTTTGCTAAACCTGATGTTATTACTGTGAAAGCCTTGAGGAAGCCCTGGTCTGATTGACCCTAAAGGTCAAAACACGTGCCAGCTGTTGAAGATCTTTTTCTGTACCTCACTTTGCAACAAATACTGGACATCTAAATAAATAAATACATTTAAAATCACCCCCTGGAACTGTGAATTATATCTGCTAATGGAGGAGCACTGAGAAATGGAGGAGGAGGTATTCACATACCCCTAAATGTATGATTCAGTAGTTGAATAAAGCATGTTTGGTTGATACCCGATGCTTCGTTGCTGAGGGGGAACCATTCTACATAACCTAGATGAGTTCAGTGCTTGTCAATCCAAGGCACAGAATAACATTTGATCTTCCTATGTCAGATTATTTTGTATATTTTCAAGAGTAAATTAGTGGTATCTTTGAGCTAGGATTTCTGTAGTGGCTCAAGAGGTTATAAAAGTGGTCAGCATATTTGCCTAAATTCTCATGTTGCGATCCAAATATAAAGTCAAATGCTTGGAAGGTTTGATGATTTTTACTTATTTTAGTTGAGAGCAGTGCCACTGGAATTATGCTGCAGGAGAGGGCCAAATTATAAGGCAGGGTTAAGTAAATAATGCAGCAAGAAAAGGTAAATTATACAACATAATGCAGCACATTTTGTAATATTATTATTACTTCATTATTTCGTCATTTAAACCTGGGAAACACTGTCTAGGGATTGGTTGCTCCTCCTTCGTAGAATTTTAATACCCAAATATAGCAATAAGCAACAAAAAGGTGACAAGTACAGCTTTGCAAAGGGTCTTTCACTGCGTGGTAACATGTGTTGAACCGTTTAAGCTAGAAACAAAAATATTTGGGTTAAAATCTTCAGATCATGCGGCAGATGATAGATTACGTATCAAATGCGGCAAATCTATATTTATGCAAAAATAGCCGCACAATCGTATAATTTCAGTGGCCCTAGTAAAGAGGTATATTTGTGTGCTTTGTGGATGTTTTTGATACAAGTAGCCAATTGCTTCATCATTGATCCAGTCCATGTGAAGTTCGTGTTCTAAAAAGATTTTGAGGGTAGAAGAAAATTATTTTATAGAGTCCCCTGAGAGTTTAATGTTGGAATCTTTGACATGTTCCTACAATTGATCACTCTAGTACGCAGTGTCCATGGCTACCAAAATGCCACGCTTAGCTGCTATTGTGTAAGTTAGTGATGTACTGTGAGCCGATTTCATGAGTACACTTGTCTGCTGATTGAAATCATTGGTTCTCTTTTTTTGTAGCAAATTTAAATAGTTCCCTCTGTAAATTATGTTCCTAAGTAGCAATAACTGTACAAATTATACTTGGCAAATATGTAGAAGATTGTTTACCAGTGTTGTTTTCCTCTTGTTGTTTAGTTTTAGTCTGATTTATATTTGTAAACTAATGACTTAGTCTAATTCTCATTGAGAACTTTCAAAAGTAAATTTCGATTTCGAGGCCATCAGAATTGAAGTCAACCACATACAAGGAACCAGATTGTAGAGCTTTTTGTTGAAAGATTTACTTGCAGTATTAATGCTTCTTCTGGTCTTTGCAGTGTTAGTCTATTAGTAGCCCAATTGGGGATTTCTTTGGTCATTGTTCTTGAAGGAAAAAAGGTTTGGTCACTAGAAGATGTGGATTGCCGTTCCCCTGATTAGGGTCGGACTGGAAACGAAAATAGGCCCAGGCACCAAAATAAAAGTGGCCCCATTAGTGAAATAGGTAGCTAAACATGTGCCAAGCATTACACATGTGAGCAGTTTTTCACTTGCAAAGACAAGCAATATAATGATTTTGCAGGGAATGGAAGACTGCATGAATTTGATCATGCTACAAGCAATGTTTCTTTTAACCCCTTCGGTGCTCATGACGGAACGGTTCCGTCATGAGCCACGGTTGAGCTGTGCTCATGACGGAACCGTTCCGTCATGACCACGCCCGCGCAGGAAAAGATCAGCACAGCAGGGGAATCCGTCCAGCATGGAAGGGGTTAACATGAGGGACACCAACAACAAAACATGGCACAGCAGACCATAACACATGTGTTGCAAATTGATTCATTTAGTGGCTATGGATACAGTAGTGGTAGTGGATGGTTTATTCCCTCAATCAATGAGTAGATTTCCACTGCTTCATCATTGGGGTATGCTAACCTTTTAGCTGTATTGTCTATAGAAAGCAGAGGTGTAGCTAGCGCTTGTGGTGCCTGGGCTATCCCTCAGATTGCCGCCCCTGGAGAGGGGGGTGCTGGGGAAAAAGGACCGAGAGACACGTAGTATTGCCGCTAATAGTTACCTCGATCATGCAAGTTACATGCACATACCTGACACGGTCCAAGGCTACACAGTTAAATACACCGGTGACCGGCCGTACACAGGAAAACACACAGACTGCCACCCTGCAGGATTTCAGGAAGGGCCTACAAACATGGTTATTCGATTAACATCCCTAATCAGCAGCACCGCCCCCACCTTCCAGCGCCTAGATAACCTCACAGGTGATAAGTAGCACTATGCAAATCCTGTATGTTTGATCGATTGACACCCGATTTCCACACATCGTTTGTGCGCTACATTCGTTTTATCTGTAAAATTGTATGTCTTTGCAAGTTAAGTGACCACTCAATGGAGATTGTGCTGATATATGTTCAACATTGTGAGTTCAGTGATGAAGCATTGATGGCAGCGACGCCACTCTGAAAATTGTTCGAACACCACTGGGTGTTCGTTTCTCTTGGTTATTACCTTCTCTGACTCAACGAAATTCTAGTCCCCCTCCCATATGAATGTGTCACAAGCCCTCTGGACATTATTAAGGCAGGTATTGGCCTGATAATGTGGTAACCAGATATTTTACTCATTTGCATTTTTAAAGAAGGGCGCATGTTGTGTGTGTTTATAGTGTCTCACCAGAGAGGCCCTTTATAGTTTTCAGAGCTCGATACAGTCTCTGACAATTCTATGTTTATTTGTAAATTGCTGGCCTCTGTGCTAAGGCTGGGTGTTAAGCAGCCTGGATTTCTCCTTGCACAATTATTGGCTCAATTACTGTAACTGTCACTCTAAACCTAGAACACAAACCCTAACCACAAACCCTTCGGTAAGACCCAATCGAAACACTTGTGTTCATCCAAACCTTAAAACCAACCCGCAATCCAAGCATAATCATTTATTTATCTCTAAACCTATTGTTAATCCAAGCAATGCTAATAATTCCAGTCCTCGTTCCACCCCTATCCCATTCATCTAACCATCACCCTCATCCTAGTTGTAACCTAATTCTTTCTAACACTAATATTGACTGTCACTCCAACTCAAACACTGATACCAGCTTTAAGGCAACCCCTATCTCGTGCTCTAACTCGAGAATAGCAGATCTTGTTTCTGTGCAAGATTTGTACATGCTGTGGTGCCTTATGTTAAAAACAAGATCTGCAAACCTTAGTCCATTCTCTAGATGTCACCAGGTAGGTATAAGAAACTGCCCTACTCACTGGCCTATCGAGCCTGGCTTCCCCAACATTATTATTAATCTCAGCAGCAAGGCTTACTGCAAACATGGAAAGGGCAGACCACAGCTCATCAGTTAGAGAAGGTCTGAGCTTGCTCCCGGTAGAGAAACACTGCATACTCAGGACAGTGTCCATAACCTTCAAAGGCCTTCACCAACCTACCTTGCATCAGCAATTACATGTCACTGGGCAAAACAGAAACCCCAGAAACAAAGAAGCACTGATGCTTGTAGCTCTGAAAATCAACATACAAAAATCGTATGGCCTTATTTAGAGATTGGTTAATGGAATACTCTGCCAAACAGTGGCACATATCCTGTGCTCTGTATACAAAGGCTATAGACTACAATGCACCTGTAATACATTTGTGTCTGAGTATCCCATCGGCCAAACTCCAAAGTAGGCCCTTACTTCATCTCAATAACAGCACCCAGATTATGGATTTTTTATTTATCCAATAAAATTCCATATTCATGCATCATAACACCTAACACTAATACTTACATTTGTGACATTTAATTGCAGCTCTCTCCAGCACCTGCACCGCCACATATGCAGTGTAGGCCTGGGCAAAGCACTACGCTACGCTGGCGAAGTTTGCGAAGTTCGCGCTACTTCGCACTACGCGAATTGCACGTAGCACAGGGCGAACACGCGTAGCGTAGTCTTGCGTAGTGCTGCGGTCATTTTTTGCTTGCTCGCGGTCCTCAACATCAAGTTGGCGATCGCGAACAAGGAAAATAAACCTACCGGCGAGATTCCCAACGCGAGGAGGTCAGGTTTCTCATTGCGAGGGGTCGCGTATGCTTGCGACCGCTCGCGATGAGAAACTACCAGTTCGCGTTGAGAAAGCTGCCGCTCGAGTAAAAATCTCCTCGAGCAGCAGAAAACTACAGCTCGCACTGTGCAAGATGCCATTTTCAATGATTGCACAGTGCCGGTTGCTTGTCCGCACTGTGCAATCATTGAAAACAACATCTTGCACAGTGCGAACATGTTACTACGCAGTTCGCGTAGTGCTACGCGAAGCTCACGTAGTGCGAACTGCACTTTGCGTAGCTTCGCGAAGTGCTACTTCGCAAACTACGCCCACCCTTAATTGCAGTGTCATTCTTAAATCAAATATTGTAGCTTGAAGAACAAACTGACGACTTAACATTCACTATAAGACAACACGTCTTTGCTAACATGGATTTATATGACTTGGATGCATTTCTCAAAATATGTATCTACAAATTGCAAAATGCTCTGACGTCATCCTGAACATTTCTTTGTAAATATGTATGTTTATTATTTGGAATCATTTCTCACATTTTTTTGTAAAAAAACAAAAACTGTAGAGTACTTTAACGTCGTCTGCGTGTGGTATAAAATTTCAAATAAAGAAATAAAAACGTAGAAATTACCATCATTCGCAGGGTTCTATACTTTATGGAATGTTCTCCGACACCCCACTGATTGATTGATTGATTGATAGGCTTTATTTCGATACATAAATATCATAAAAGCTTTACAACAAGTAAACATAGTCACAGTTATTACAATATATACAAAAGAGAAAATAAAAACAGTGACATGATCCAATAAAATACAGTTAAAAATAGAATTAAATTGAGACTGACAGCCTTTTTACACGAATCAACCAAGACCACTTTAGAAATTTTGACACCCCACAAACCACCAAGGTGGATGTGTCGGACAATAAGATGCGTAGGGCCACAATATGCTGGCGAGTACCTAAAAGTCTACACAGTGGTTTGAGCCAGCGCCTCTTAGGTGTACAATAATCTGGGCATTCAAAAAGAATATGTGCCACCGTCTCGACCCGCGTGGGACAAAGGGCGCAGAAGGGGGAGGACTGGAGGGATGATTTCCCCTGGGCTGTTAGGTCGCCTACAGGTAAAGTCCCCACTCTAAACTTGAAGTACAAGGCCCGGTCAAAGGGAATGCGAATCATGTCGAGATATGGTTCATAGGCCACCACGTCTTTAATCCTCAAAAAGGCTGCGGTGGAATTGCAATGACGTGGATCGACAGTGAGCTTATAGGAGACCCATTCCCAATACAATTTCTTTATCGTGGCTTTAGGTGGGGCAGATCGAGTGGCCCAAGCTTCACCAAGACCCAGCTCCCCTAAGAGGCATTTAACGTCCCTTAATCATTTGATCCTATGCCAGCCCCCCATTGCCATAACCTCGAACAGTGCCTCAGAGTAAGAGGATAATTCGGGCACCCTCCACAACCGGGCCCACAGGAGCAAGGGACGAAGTCGTGCTTGGTCTGCAATCGTTCTGCAGCCTAGATCCAGCAGCACAGGAACTGTGGGCGTGCTCAAAGGGAGAGCCATCAGGTCTTTCAGAAATTTGCTCTCAGATTTTTCTAGTACTTCCAGGTTACATGTACCCCACAACTCCGCCCCGTATAAAGCAGCGCTAGCCCCTCTGACTTTATAAATCTCCACAACTGGGGCGATAGGTTTAATTGTGGAAGAACGTTGTTTCCTAAGCAAAACACCACCCACCCTTTTGTGGGTGAGGAGCATCTAATTGATGTGCGGGGTCCAGTTCAGTGAATCGCTAAGGCGGATTCCCAGGTGGTCAAACTCTGATACCCTTTCTAAAGGAACAGAGTTCAAGGCCGGGGGACACACTAGTTTCTTAGGAGGATTCATGATCAAGAATTTGGTCTTGTCGACATTGATCACCAACCCCCTAAGGGAACAAAACTCCTGGAAGCGGTTTAAAAGTTTTTGAAGGCCCTGGGGGGTCTTTGAAATGAGGAGGGTATCATCTGCAAAGAGCAGTGTTGGAATCCGTTTGCCCGCCAGGGAAGGTGCGTCTGCGGGTTCTTTTAGCAGATACTCAACCACCCCATTCACATAAAGAGAGAATAGGGTGGGAGCTAGCACACATCCCTGGCGGACACCCCTCCTCACTGGAATCCTGTCAGTTTTCTCCCCATTCATACCCCATCGCACCTGCGCATAGTTGCCTGCGTCTAATTTCATCAGTAGCGATAGGATATAAGGGGGCAACCCCAGGCCCTGCAAGACTCTCCACAGTTCCTCCCTAGGTACCAGGTCAAAGGCAGTCTTAAGGTCAATAAAGGCCAAATAAAGATTGCCCTTGCCCAGCACGACCACCTTCCAGTACAGGAGGGCCAATCTGAAGGCCTGCTCAGTGGTCCCAGTTCCAGAGCGGAATCCAGCCTGGTGATCTGACAGAATGTTGTTGTCATCCAGACATTGGAGCACCCTCCCCAGAATCAACTTCCCTACCACCTTTTGGGATGAGTCAATAAGGCTTATGGGCCGATAGTTGGCGGGGTTGTCTCGACATCCCTTCTTAAATATAGGGACAACCTCCGCCCCCTTCCATGATTCAGGTACAGGGGCCCCCCCCAAAATAGCGTTAAGTAGGGTAGAAACCAGCTTCCCCCATTCCTTAGACTTGGCACGTAGCAAATCACCGGGTATCCCATCAGGCCCAGCAGCTTTTAGGGGTACCAGGGACTTGATTACGACCTCCGCTTCTCTGGCGGTAAAAGCATCACCCTCACTGACCCTTGTGTAGTCGGCCAGAGGAAAGGAGTCGATAAAAAACCCCTCAGGAGGAGTATAGAGGGACAGGAAATGGTTGAACCAGTTCTGGGCTGGGATGTTGCACGTCAGTAAAGTGCCGACAGGCCTGTCACTAGATCTTACCAGACTCCAAAATCCCCTAGCATCCCTGCCCAAACTTGCCTCCAGAAGGTCCGCCCAGAACTTTTCCTCCCACTCTCTTTTTGCTACTTTTATAGTCTGGGAGTAGTCTTTCCTTGCGAGCCTAATTGCAGCTTGAGATTTAGCTTTAACAGCACCTACCAATACTTTTTTCTTATCCCTGCATTTTTTGGTAAACCATCCCTGCACTTTAGGCGGCTTCTTCCTATTACCAGCGCGGGGAGCCATGCTTGGGACAATGAATAGATTGCTCAGGGCCCTGGTTAAGTTGCAAAAAGTCATAGTGACTTCCTCAGGGAAATGGGTCAACAAGTCCAGCTTACTCTGTGCTGCAGCTAGGAGCACCCCTATAGCTGCCATTTTCTCTTCTGCCATAGTGACCTTAGCCCACTTCAATCGTCTGCCGCAATTAGATGGGTAAACTTCGTGGGTGTTTGGTGCTATGCGAGATAGAGTTCCCCCCTGATCATTAAGCTACTGGGGAGAGAGGGCAAGTGAGAGGAGATTGTGATCACTCTCAGTTGTCGGTACAACCTCCATATCCCTCAGGATACTCCATGAACTGGCGTCAAGAAGAATATAATCTATTCTTGACGTGTGGTTCGGCCTCTTATAGGTATGGGCTCCTGCTGAGTCAGACTTTGTCCTCCCATTGACAGCCCTAAGGTCAAATTCCAAGTTTAGGGAATTAATCTGTACCACCACTTGGGTCCACCTCCTAATGGGGGGCAAGGCTAGGGCAGGAATCCCTCTCCTGGAGTCCTCCTCATCAATACCCAATATATCGTCCAGGCCCAAGGGCTCAAACGTACAATTCAGGTCTCCCGCCACCAGGACGCGAGATTTGTTGGTACGCTGCCTAAGCGAGCCTTCTAATAGAGCTATTATGGGAGATTGTAAACCTCCCTTCGTGCCTCTAGCATAGATATTAAAGATGTCCAAAATCAGGCCACCCCGTGCACCCTTTATTGAGATGTTAAGAAGATCGGGTGAGTTGATGCGATGCTGAACCACCTGACAATCAAGTGAGACAGCAACCCATATGAGAAGACCTCCCGAGGGGCGTCCCTTCCCTGAAGAGGGGGCTACAGCGGGAACAAAATAAGATGAATAACCTACCTTGTGGCAGGGCTCCCTACACCATGTTTCTTGGAAAATGCAAATAGAGTAACCCTCCACAAGGGCATTCCAGTCAGGTAGACCCAGCTTCCTCGAGATGCCCGCAATGTTCCAGCTCAAAATCCTAAGGTCTGGATCCGCCACAGCCGGCTCCCTGCGGGGCTCGGGGCTAGGTGTCCCCTCCGTCTGATCTATTAGCCCTAGTCCACTGCCCCACATTGGCCCCCTACAGGCAGGTCAATAACCTGCGTTAGGTGGGTGGCTTCATCTGGTGGTGAAGGAGGGATGGTATTACTTTTACCCAACTCGTATGACTCAGGGGCGTAACCTAGACTTAGGAACCCGGTGGCCACCCCAGGACAGGTATCGGTTCAATATCCAGGCAACCTCCCATGATATCCAGGCCAGGCTACTGGTTGGTAGAATGGGGGGGAGAAAGGGTTCTCAAAGTAAGAAAAATTGTTACTCCAGCCCCCACTTAAATGAGTACCAATATAGTTTGCTACAGGCCTTGGGTAGAAATAGGTTAAATCTACCACACCGATGCCAGCTCCCCCAGTACCATGCTTCTGGTTGCAGATCGTTTGGGCGACCCTACTGTCTTTGAAATTTACCACCACACAGTCTCCATCTAGGTGCTTATGTCCATAACCTACCCACCCTACCCTTCTCACTCCTAGGATCAGCCCATCTAGATCCCTAGGTAGAGGTCTGTTAATCTTTAACCAGTGCAGGGTTTTGTTTTTTAGTGCCTGATGGGATTCATAGTGATCATCCTTCGGACAGGGTATGTTTGTGAGTATAACGACATACGGGTGGCACTCTGGGGGCAAATTCACAGGTGGAATTTTTAGAGCCACTTTGGGGGCGGTGCTTCTAGCTGGGTCGCTTTTGGGAGATTAATACTATTTCTACTCAGATGGGCTTGTTCAGCGCCATTGCCATTCGCAGTTCCCTTCGGTTTTACAGGACCCTTCCTACCGGGTAACTCAGCCCGAGTAGGCTTCTTGACCGGGGCAGTACGAGGCTTGGGTACATTCAGTTGTGCTAAGACAACTGGAGCAGCCAGCCCTGCTTGACTAGCACTACCTAAAGGAACCGCAACATGGACAGCAGGGGCATTTGCCACTTCCATCACATTTACAGTACGTGCCGTATTAGAAGCAGTAGTGTGGTAAATTTAAATTACCTAGACTTAATTTATGCGGTAAAATACAATACGAATAACTCAGTAAAAATAAGAGGCAGAATCCGTGGTATTCGAGGGTATAATAGGGAATTTATTCCTTACAAAGGAATGATGATGATGGTTCGAACCAGGCAATCGAGTTCCGTCACCACGAAGGTTCAGGAAGGGATCAGCAATACATTATTGACAGGTTATAATATATATAGTAAATGCATTACAGTAAAGACAGATGCAGGAGGCGTAACAGCTGATAAGAATACACATACGTAATAAAAAGGCGTTACAATAGGCGTGCATAGGGGCGTATACTAAAAACGTCATTATGATGATGACACAAGTGGGTGGATCCATAAGAGAATCCTGCAAAGTCAGCAAAAAAATACATGGCAGAGATGCGCGCGCAGCCGCATGACGTGTGATTGACGTGTAACTAGAGGGTGAAGGGAACTTGACATTTAGCCCTACATGAGGAGACAAAAGTCTGGGATGTCAGGACAACCTAATCCTAAATCATATCTAATATCTTGTGTTTTAGGAACTATATTATCTAGAAGGAAAGGTCTTTTCGGACAGAGTCTATTCTATACTGACTGCTAGTGCGTGTACAAGCGTCTAAGTGTCTACATGAGATGCGAGGGGGCATGGGCCTACCATGGTAACGAGAGTCATGAATTACTTGCACGGAGACAGTAAGGCCGGGCCCTTTGCTCTGCAGCTGGAGGGATGTTTACCTAAGCTACTAGACAGGAATGCATTTCTTGAGGAGCGGAGCAGATAACTTGAAGGCTGAATACAGTTTTTGGCAGGCAACAGGCCGGGCTAGGCACCGTTAGCCGCGCAGGAAGTAAGACAAAGTTCATGGATACAGATGCCGGTCCAGGCTGGAGCGTTCAGAGGCAGAAGCAGGAAAAGCTCGATGGCAGAATTCAGGGCCTACCTTGCCAGAGCTGGAAAACGCGAAAAGTATACCATATAAAGACGGTGGCAAGGCATACTTAGGAACGGAATATCTGACCCATTCATGGCAGATCTGAAAGAGGACATATTAACGTTGGACACAATTGTATTTGCGTCTTCATAGCTTGAAGTGGAGGGAACATACATGTACTTGTAGCCTGTACATGGAGCCGTTGGGGTCTAGATAGGGGACACAATTGACCATAAAAATTCATATTTCCTCATTCCCTCCTTGTCCCCTACGGACCCTTCATGAAATATCGATCTTCAGGAATCCATCAATCTGTTCATGTAACATCATTTGCTCTTCTTTCTTCTTCCGGGATCTTGAATGAAAACTTGAACGTGGAATACACGATGTGGCACACAGGCCGCAAATCGCTGGTCCACATTGTAGACACAGGCAACAACTGAATATTATTAGAAGGCCAATACCTAGGAAGGATAGGACTTTCCATCCCCAGGCTGACAACACGCTCCAGAACCAACCGGACCATGTCCAGGTGCCTGGATTCTGATGTATCTGGTTTGCAATCTTGTGAAGACGAGTTATGGCTTTATATACGGATGGCGCGTTTTCTGGGATGAAAACACAGCAACTTGATCCGATGACCCTACAAGCTCCGCCCCTATCGGCTAGGATGACGTCAAGGACAAGACGATTTTGGAGAACAACAATCCGCATCGCAGACTGCTCCTCTGTTAAGTTGCCTAGGGCAGAGGTAGTTTCATTCACTACTGCTTCAAGGGTTCTGGTTAATCTACGTATCAGTTTACTATTTGAGACAACACCTATGTAAGGAAAGAGACCTTTATTGAAGTCTGTATATTGTTCCCATGCTGTTTCGGTGTAGTCAACAATCGGGATATCTCTCTGGGGTCTATGGTGTACTAGATTGGTATTTCTATGATAATCAGGAGGGGCTAGGAAAACAGGTGGCAAAAGGAATGCAATGTAACAGGTACCATCCCAATCTAGAGGTAGACGTATATATGCGGTATGACCACATATGAAGTAGGAATGACGGGAAGCTCTAAATGTAGACTTGCCTTTATCACTGAATTCGATCACAGTAGTACATTTACTATGACCCAAGTGTACTGAACCATTCTTTCTTACACATAATTCACCTTTGACTGGTAATACGGACATAGCAGGCAAGACTAGTGCAGCTTCAGATTCAACATTCAGAATCATGAGGTTAAGTGTAAAATTACCTAATCCATATACTTCATTTTCTAGGTCAGTTCCTGTTCTTTTGGGAAGTCCCTCCTTGTTAGGATAACAGGCTTTAAGCAAAACTAAGTTCAGGTTTCCCCATACCCAGTTGCTCTGGTAAACTACAGTGTTTGAATCTAAAGAGTTAATCAAACTAAACCATGCTCCACAGGAACCATTGTGTGTGAACGGGTACGGAAAGAGAGGCAGAACTCCTTTGTATTTCTGATAGGGAGGAAGTCGGCCACATATCCAACAATTTGTAGCATTGCTGGTCTGATGGGAATGATGTAACATACTAATGAATGTGTTGTTGCGCAGCGCAAATCTATAGGACAACTCATGTGGAGGTAGTTCACTAAAAGAATGTTCGGCAGTAACATTGTAAGCACGCTTGAAGATAGGATAGTACATGTGCAACAATATACTTGCAGCAATAATAAAAAGACTTAGAAAAAACATAATCAACAATGTCACTATACAGTGACTATGAAGTGATTTACAGTATGCATGTTTCTTGAGCTGTTTCTGTCTATTTCTCTCTCTAATTCGGTCTAGAGGATACATGTCAAAGACTTAATTCAACCGATTCACCTTGGAGAGGACTTAAACAATCGAATTGTCTGACTTGCTAGACCTTAGTTTCAGTTTGTATTCTTGTGATTCGGTCTTTTCAACCAGGGGGAGTTTTGAATCAGTCTCTGGAAGGGGGCAGGGCTGAGAGTTCAGATCAGACGGTAGTCCATGAAATTTCTTGATATGACTCGAGTGTAACCAACCCTTGCGACCCTCGACCTTCACTGCTGTCCTTGTCGTTAGAAGTACCAGTTTTGGTTGTTGCCAGCGAGGCTCCAACGGGCTCCTCCTGTCGAAGTTTCGTATAAAAACAAGGTCTCCAGGAACCACTTCATGGGGCTTTACCTCGGTGTTGTCGGGAAAGGCTGCAGCTACCTGTGAACGGCAAGATTGTAGTGCAGACATCAAGGAAGCAAGGTAATCTGTCAGCATATTACAATCAACATCAGTGATTTTACGAGGTATAGGCGTCCCCCACATATTTGGTGGCCTACCGAAGACCACCTCGTACGGGGATAGCCCTGTGCGAGAATGTGCTACCATTCTCATGTAAAATAGTGCAACTGGTAAGGCTACTATCCAGTCGACACCTTTCTCTCTACAGATTTTAGAAAGTCGTATTTTCAGGGTCTGATTATGACGTTCCACGAGACCTGCTGCCTCGGGATGTCGGACACAGTGGAATTTCCATTGATAGCCTAACAAGAGTGAAATGTGTTTCATTAGCTCGGATGAGAACGGCTGGCCATTATCTGAGTACACGATACGGGGCAAACCATACCGTAGGAAGAATTCACGAACTAATTGTTTGGCAGTAGTCGGGGCAGTGTAATCTGAGACGGGATACGCCTCTGTCCAACGGGAAAGAGCGCATACAACTACGAGGACATATTTGAATCCTCGACATCGTTCCATCTGGATATAATCCATCTGGAGGACTTCAAAAGGGTGATCGGGAGGTTGAAATCCACCCTGCTCTACAGGTACGCCTTTACCTGGATTGAACTGACAACAAATCATACAAGTTCGGACTTTCTGTTTGGCTGCAGCTCGTAAGTGTTTATTGAACCAAATGTGTTGAATACTGTCTAACATAGCTTTTTCTCCTAGATGTGCTGGACTATGTATTGTGTTAATGATAACTTGAACCATTGAGTCGGGGAGAAACCATATAGATTTTCCCTTCGTCATCCATCCCTGATCTGTTTGGATCCCTCCTAATTCAGTCCATTTCTTTATTTCCTCTGATGTAGCATGTGTCTGTATGTCAATTACATCAAGGGCGGGATCCCTAACTGTCATGCAGTGTGTCAGCGTCGGAACTATTGTCTTTGTCAAGTCAGTTGCATGAGTCCTATTCTGTGCTGTTTGCTTAGCTGTTCGGTCTGCTAGGTCGTTACCCTGGGAAATAATATCGGTGACTTTTGTATGGGCTTTACACTTCATGATAGATATTAAAGTAGGTAGATGTATTGCATCTAACAGAGCTTGAATGAGGGGACCGTGTTGAATGTTGGCACCGTGAGAAGTCAAATAACCTCTCTCTCGCCAAAGGACTCCGAAGTCGTGTACAACTCCGAAAGCATAACGTGAATCTGTGTATATGTTAACTTTTCTATTCTTGGCTTGAATACAGGCTTGTGTCAGAGCAATAAGCTCTGCTGCTTGAGCTGATAATGTGTCAATACAATTTGTTTCAATGACTTCGGTGTCTGTCGTGACTGCATAAGCGGCCACTAACTCTCCTGTACTTGTTCTCATACATGAACCATCTACATAAAGTGTCAGGTCTGGGTCTGGTAATGGGACATCTGTCAAGTCTTGTCTGGGTTTTGTCGTAATAGTAATGACTTCAATACAATCATGTGCCAGTGGGTCTGTTCCACTTAATGGCAAAAGTGTGGCAGGATTTAATGTACTACAACGTCTGATTTCTATGTGTGGCTGAAACAATGTGAGTTCGTAACCTGTCAGTCGTGCTATAGTCAAGTGTTGTGTCTGTGTCCGGTTCAAGAGAACCTCTACTGCGTGTGGTACTTGTACTGTCAATTGATGTCCCAAAACTATGGAATCGCTTTGTCTAATCGCTAGAGCTGTCGCTGCAACTGATTTCAGACACGCAGGAAGAGCTTGAGCTATGGGATCTAATGTGCTAGAAAAGTAAGCACATGGCTTGTGTGATCCTGCTTGTTCCTGAGTGAGTACTGACAAAGCAGTACCTTCACGTTCTGTAACAAAGAGTGTAAAAGGCTTACTGTAACATGGTGTCGCTAAAACAGGTGCTTGGCATAAAGCTTTCTTTAAGTCTTCAAATGCTTGTGTATGTTCTGGAGTCCAAGGGAGGACAGTCGATGTCGCTGCCTCCTGGGTTGTCAACTGAATGAGTGGTTTTGCTAAAAATGCATATTGGGGGATCCACTGCCTACAGTACGAAGTGAGGCCTATGAAGGCCCGTACCTCCTTTTGTGTCTTGGGTGGTGGCATGTTTACAATTAACTGGATGCGGTCAGGTGTGAGCTGTCTCCCCCATTTGGACAGCAAGTGCCCTAGGTACACAACTTGCTGGGCACAGAATTGCAGCTTCGAAGGGGACACCTTGTGTCCCTTGTCGGCCAGAAAATGTAAAACCGTCAGTGATGCTTTTTCACATTCGGGTTCGCTTCGGGCGGTGATCAGCAGATCATCGACATACTGAAGCAGTGCAGTGTTGACTGGCATGTGGATACTGTCAAGTTGTCTTTTCAGTGCTTGGCTGTAGATGCTAGGACTTTCTGTAAATCCTTGAGGTGCGCGTGCGAATTTAAAACTTCGTCCATTTAAACTAAATCCGAACAAATATTGACTTTCCGGATCGATTGGGACGCTAAAGAAGGCGTTCTTGAGGTCAATTACAGTAAAGAACGTTGCCTCTGAATCAATAGCTGTCAGTAATGAAGAGATATCTGGGACCACGGGATATTGTGGTACAATGCATTTGTTCAATTCGCGCAGATCAATAACTAATCGATATACTGGGGGTGCTTTTGGATCAGTTCGTTTAAGAATCGGAATGATCGGAGAATTACATACATTGGAGTCCGTTTCTACAACCACTCCTTGTGCAATGAGCTCGTCAATGATTTGCAGTAAAGCCACTACAGCATCTGGAGGTAATTTGTATTGTCGCATTCGTGGTAATACCACTCCTGCTTTGAGTGTGACTCGATATGGTGTAATGTGCATACAACCTACATCAGTGGGGCCTTGTGCCCATAAATGCGCAGGTAGATTCTGTAACCGGTGATCCATGTCTCTTGACACGTAGTGACCTTTAAAGTCACGCAAAAAAAGTCGTACTCCGTCCGGAGAACAACATATTATAGCTCCTAGAGCTTTCAATGTTTTTATACCTAACAAGTTTTCTGGGCATGATTTTGTAAGCAATAGATCTGTAGTCCGTGTCAATGGACCAACTGTAAATGCAAGTGGTTGCGATACTTCGTTAATAGTAGGCTTTCCTGAAAAACCAAGGGAAATATTTTGTGAGCCTGAGAGGGGTGCCCCTGGGACTTCGTCGTGACTTATAGTTGTTCTGCTTGCCCCTGTATCAAGTAGAAACTTTCTGTCTTTCCCTAATACTTGACTCTGTACATAAGGACCCTCTTGATCTACCGGAACCTCAATAAGGGGTAAGCCAACTTCCCTCTCTAGGCTATTTCATGTGTAGCGCTGGTAATCTGGATAGTCATTTTGTGCATACTGGTACATCTGTTGTGTCGTGTTTTGTGTTGCGGCAATAGGTTGTGGCTGTGGTTGTGGCTGTGGTACCACTACGGTCTGTTGTGGAACCGGCATAGGCTGTACATGTTGAGGTGCTTGTTGTTGGATCTGATCCTGTCTAGGCGGACGTGGTCTCTCCTTGGTTTTACCCGTAGAGATATTATGTTTCAGAACTGCACAATCGTTTATATAATGACCTGGCTGTTTACAATAGTTGCATGTCCCTTTAACGGGAACCGCTGAATTACTGGACTGTGTCGCACTCTTTTTATGACTGTCAGCTGGAACTGACTGAGCGACGAGCATTTTCATTTTCGTGTCTTTCATACGTCTTTGTTCGTGTTCTTCTCTAATTCTATTCTGGTGATACTGTAACATTTGTAACATTTGTGAAGGAGTGTTAGCTTGCCAAGTGCTCTCAACTTTCAATACTCTGTTCTTAACCTGTGGTAGGGAATTCTCGACTAGTTTTGTTACAAAAAGATGTGGATATGACTCGCTATTTGCTTTCAGGCCGCTATTAATACCAAAACATTTTTCAAAACGGGAATAAAAATCACTAGTGTCTTCATCGGGTTTCTGTTTACAAGCTGAGATTGCTCCCCAATCTTCCTTTTTCGTAGTTAATAAACGTGGCAATACTTGTATTAATAATCCTGGCAATGCTTTAGTTTTGTCCCCAAGCCCTACGCCTGCAGTTCGGGCAGTTTCTTCGTTTTCTAATGCTGTCCAATCAATCTTTTGGTCTCCCACTTCCCATTCTTTTTCTTTGAGTTTCTCATAAATACCGGCAGGCAATAATACTTTCAATATTTTCATAATGTCAGGATAGGTATAATCACCCATGAGTAACATGTCCTTTAGTTCACGGTGAAAACCTGCTGGATCTTTGTCATGGCTGGGCACTAATTTTTTCATTTCCAATAGTTCTATTTTAGTTATGGGCGTGTACACAAACACGCGTCTAAACGTATTATCATCATTCCTGACTGGGTGTACTTCACGTAAGGGATTCTGTCTGTCTATGTAATACGTTTTTCTCTCCATGGAAGGAGCTGGATCATGTTCCGGACACAAAAAGGCACTATATCTATGTCGGTATTCTAGAATTACTTTAATTAGATCGGTACCTAGACCTCTCCATTTATTCATGAGTAGTTCTATCAATATATCAGGTAGGGGACCAGGATCGGAGTGTTGGCCTTTATATAATATAAGGAGATGTTGTATCATGTATATACTAGTTAAACGCTGTTCATCTGGGGCGAGATTCAGAAACGTATGTGCTAGCGCATCATCACTGTATTTTTCAGAGCTGTCAGCCCATTGTACTGCTGACCTGGCTAATTCTTGTTCATCCATAGAATCGAGCACATGGTACCCCCTTCGTTCTCGAAGTAATTTATCAGTAGCCTGGAATAAGTGTTCAGGGGTCCTTGGATTTGAGATAACTGTTTGAAATCTGTTACATTCATTCTGGACGTATCGGACGTATTGTTTTATTAAAAGATCTTCCTTTTCCTACATAAGCTATCGTTGGTCTAGCTGGTAATTCTAATTGTCCTGTGTTCATTTCTGACTGTTCCTCCTCCTCTTCCTCTGATTCAGTTTTATCTGCTTCTACTCTTCTTTCATGTATTCGTTCTACTTCTTTTCTGATCCTTCGGCACATGACTTCTATACACTTCTGTTTATCATGTTCCCCGTCTGTTATATTCTGACCCCATCTGGTAAGTACTTGCATTTCCTCCGAATCTACCTCAGGCCTATCTCTGTTTCTGATCAAGCAGTTTATGAAAAAGCGTAACAATAATTTTTGCATGTCTACTTTCTGGTATTCCATAGCCTCGCTAATACTTTCAGGACCTTGCCCTGTTTGGACAAAGCGATATATTTTGTCTAGATGTTCAACCATTCCTGGTAACGTCATTAAATAGTTTGCAGCTCGTCGTAAACGTACTGAAGATAGCAACATTCTGTCGTGTTTACCTGGCACTGGATCATATCTACAATCTGTAAGAGGCTCATTCAATATATTGTCATTAGCTCTTTGGGGTGTACGTTGGTATGCTAAATCCCTATAAGTCAATCTAGTTGTTGGCGGTGGCGTGGAAAAACCTCCTGTCGCACCTCCTGAGGTGCCAAGTCCAAAAGGATTTGTTGGGTGTAGGGTAGAGAGTGTGGGTGCAGGAAGGACTGTAGAAACAGATGGAATGTTTAGAACGTGAGGAGGACTTTGTTGCTGCGGAGGTGGGTGCAGCTGATTTTGGGGTTGAGCGTCGTTAACAGGTGGTGTGCGTTGCTGCGCACCATTAGCATATTCGGGGGCTGCATCATCTAAATAGGAAGAAAGGAAAATGTATTTTGCGGTCTTGGGATGTACTTTAATCGGGAGTAATGGAGGTGGCAGATCCTTTGGTACCTCCAAGGTGGCCTTAGGCAAACCCTCGGCCAGAAGAGGATACATACCATTCATAAGAGTGTTTCGTTGTCTGTCTACTTGTTCTGTTTTTACTCGGATACCTTCGTCAATTAATATGTTTTCTCGGGCTCTTTCTGAATCTTCTCTACTTTTCTCTTCCTTTCTGAGCGCTTTCTCTGTGCGTCTATGCGATTCTTTACGCCATAGTTCAATGGCATCTTTCTGTGACTGTCTGGCTTTCTTTTTCCATAATGCTTCTTCTACTCTCATGATGCAATCTGCATCCCATGTTCCAGCAGCGGGCCATCTCTGACTCTCTGCTAAATCCTTGGTGTAGTCCACCCATAGATCAAGATATAATACGGCATCTAGGCCATGTTTATGGTACATAAAGTACCCTGGAGTGTCCCTAGGTGGAATGGGAACAGCTTCCTCGAGTATCCCTTTTCTAGTTTTTATCTGTCTTAATTTTGAAAATAACGGCATCTTGAACCTTGCTACTTAATTCTTACTCGGTCTTGAACACAATAATTACAATAAACACAATAATGAAGATCGAACAATCACTCATACCACGACATTTAAAACATATCAAAACATTTTAGAATGAACAATAATAATTAGAATAAAACTAGTTAACTGCATAATACTAAATATACTGTATGTACTGCTAAACAGCACAGATACACTGCTAAAACAGTGCAGACCAGGTCTGTGTACCCCGACCCGTCTTGACCGGCACAAACTAATGTGCACGTCTAGATGCGTCCCCAGCAACGGTACTCACCGGGAAGCACGGAACGGAAGGCCTCGGAAGTCTGGACTGGACTAGACCAAACTGGACTGGACTCGACTCGTGACTTAGATACTTCGGAACTTCGGAATCTGGTGGGCCTCTGTATACCTCGGATCTTGCTCTCTCAGCTAGGCTCTGGTCGGGATTCTCCGCACTCCTCACCGCCTCGTCTGGGTGTTGATCGCAGCCTCAGTCGCCCCCGTTGGCCTGAGGGAGATACAGGAAATCCTGCGGGTACGCGTAATTGTCCGTCCGGCTGTGGCAGGAGACCGGGTCTGCAACGCACCTCCGGCGCGTGGGGTGTGAGAGGTGTCCCTGTTCGGGCGCCAATTATGTGGTAAATTTAAATTACCTAGACTTAATTTATGCGGTAAAATACAATACGAATAACTCAGTAAAAATAAGAGGCAGAATCCGTGGTATTCGAGGGTATAATAGGGAATTTATTCCTTACAAAGGAATGATGATGATGGTTCGAACCAGGCAATCGAGTTCCGTCACCACGAAGGTTCAGGAAGGGATCAGCAATACATTATTGACAGGTTATAATATATATAGTAAATGCATTACAGTAAAGACAGATGCAGGAGGCGTAACAGCTGATAAGAATACACATACGTAATAAAAAGGCGTTACAATAGGCGTGCATAGGGGCGTATACTAAAAACGTCATTATGATGATGACACAAGTGGGTGGATCCATAAGAGAATCCTGCAAAGTCAGCAAAAAAATACATGGCAGAGATGCACGCGCAGCCGCATGACGTGTGATTGACGTGTAACTAGAGGGTGAAGGGAACTTGACATTTAGCCCTACATGAGGAGACAAAAGTCTGGGATGTCAGGACAACCTAATCCTAAATCATATCTAATATCTTGTGTTTTAGGAACTATATTATCTAGAAGGAAAGGTCTTTTCGGACAGAGTCTATTCTATACTGACTGCTAGTGCGTGTACAAGCGTCTAAGTGTCTACATGAGATGCGAGGGGGCATGGGCCTACCATGGTAACGAGAGTCATGAATTACTTGCACGGAGACAGTAAGGCCGGGCCCTTTGCTCTGCAGCTGGAGGGATGTTTACCTAAGCTACTAGACAGGAATGCATTTCTTGAGGAGCGGAGCAGATAACTTGAAGGCTGAATACAGTTTTTGGCAGGCAACAGGCCGGGCTAGGCACCGTTAGCCGCGCAGGAAGTAAGACAAAGTTCATGGATACAGATGCCGGTCCAGGCTGGAGCGTTCAGAGGCAGAAGCAGGAAAAGCTCGATGGCAGAATTCAGGGCCTACCTTGCCAGAGCTGGAAAACGCGAAAAGTATACCATATAAAGACGGTGGCAAGGCATACTTAGGAACGGAATATCTGACCCATTCATGGCAGATCTGAAAGAGGACATATTAACGTTGGACACAATTGTATTTGCGTCTTCATAGCTTGAAGTGGAGGGAACATACATGTACTTGTAGCCTGTACATGGAGCCGTTGGGGTCTAGATAGGGGACACAATTGACCATAAAAATTCATATTTCCTCAGTAGGGCTGGCCTGTGGGGATGCGGGAATCACCCGAGCGCCAGTTTCCCCTCCCTGTTCATCCTCCCTAATTCTGGAATGCAATTTAATGAGGGATTTTAGAGAAAAAAAATTGTCCAGAGTTGCCTGCTCAAATCTATCCAACCTTTCTCCCAACCCTTTAACTCTCTCTACAACCGGGGACAGCAGTGATATCATTAGTTCCTCTATTTGTACAATTGTAAGAGGATCATTAGATGGAGCTACATGGCAGTCTGATGTTAGATCGACACATATTTTCTCCACTATATTGCCAGAATGCTCTCCCCCCTTACCCCTACCGGGGTTTTTCGTGCCCAGCCCCTCACCCGCACCCGCACCCGCTTTAGTTCCACCTGCCCTGATACCCTGCTTCCTCGGTCTCTTATAGAGTTTTGGAAAGCTGCCTTTCCTCGGGCTAGCAATCCTTTTCCTTTTGGTATGAGCTGAACTCTTAGAGGCCGACGGAGGCAAGTCAGGTGGCTCGGAGATACTGTTTCGAGTAATAAGAGTAATAGGGCAGGGTGTAGGGACAATAAACTCGCAGGGCCGTAAGTCGGAACTGATGCCATCAGTAGGAGTAGATATGGATATGGCAGCCAGGCTCTCCAGCCTATCTACACTAGCCCTCAGAGATGCAACCCGTGAATGCTCAAGTGGGGGGGAGATAGTTAACAGGGGGCCGGGGTTGCATACAGGCGAGGGAACAAGCGCCAAGGAGCCCAGTGAGGACCTTTTGGACGGAGGGTGTTCATGGGAAAGGCGCCGCTCTGTCTTTTGAATTTCCTTCTCTATGACAGTAGCTACCCGTGTTATGAACTGGTCCATAGTGCCAATGATACGACAGGTTTCCCCGCCCCCCCCCTCAGGCTCCTCCCTGAACGGGTAGACATTAACACGAGCTACACAAGAGGCCAGATGTTAACAATAATAATATGCCCCTCTGTACCTACAAAAGCAAACAATGATGTCAGGGGGGAGGCCCAGCCCAGCCTTGGCCAGCCCCGGACGGCCACAGACGGTCCCGCCCTTGTCCCGGGCTTCTCCCGGGACGCTCCCGCGCGCTCCCGCGCAGCGGCTGAGTGGTACTGCTAAACACACGCGGGGGGTGTCGCAATCAGGGAGAGCGGGCCAGGTGTAGCAGGTTGGCCAGGCAGGGACTCCTGGGAAACGGAGTCCCTGCAGCTCTGCTCGCAGCCCTGCTACTGTCCCTCAGCAAGGCCCAGCAGACCTCCAGATGACAGCACAAAGTCCGGGACCCCCACTTGCAGCTTTCCTCAATGAAGCGGGACCCGCGCAGCGGGTCCGGCGAGGTGTGGCGTGGCGTGCAGAGCTGCAGAAGGGTCCAGGAAAAACAACCACCAGGCGAGGTCAGTTCACAAAGGTTCCCGCCGGGCAGAGGAAAAGAGGAGCTTAAATCCCACTGATTGCGCGGGGGGGCGTGGCAAGCAGGGAGAGTGGGCCAGGTGTAGCAGGTTGGCCAGGCAGGGACTCCTGGGAAACGGAGTCCCTGCAGCTCCGCTCACAGCCCTGCTACTGTCCCTCAGCAAGCCCCAGCAGACCTCCAGATGACAGCACAAAGTCCGGAACCCCCACTTACAGGTTTCCTCAACAAAGCGGGACCCGCGCAGCGGGTCCGGCGAGGTGTGGCGTGGCGTGCAGAGCTGCAGAAGGGTCCAGGAAAAAACAACCACCAGGCGAGGTCAGTTCACAAAGGTTCCCGCCGGGCAGAGGAAAAGAGGAGCTTAAATCCCACTGAGTGCGCGGGGACGTGGCAAGCAGGGAGAGCGGGCCAGGTGTAGCAGGTTGGCCAGGCAGGGACTCCTGGGAAACGGAGTCCAAGCAGCTCCGCTCGCAGCCCTGCTACTGTCCCTCAGCAAGCCTCAGCAGACCTCCAGATGACAGCACAAAGTCCGGGACCCCCACTTGCAGGTTTCCTCAACGAAGCGGGACCCGCGCAGCGGGTCCGGCGAGGTGTGGCAACCAGTGCCGCGTGGCCGCCGCCGCCGGCGCGGTGTGGCAACCAGTGCCGCGTGGCCGCCGCCGCCCCCAAAACAGTACCGCCTGGGGCGGTCCGCCCCCCCGGCCACCCCCTAGCTACGCCACTGAGTTGCAAGCAGGTCACGTGAGCTTGCTTGCACTTCAAACAGGGCCGCGCGCGCGCGGCACTGGTGGCCAGTTGCGGCGGCCTTTATAATTTATTTGGGGACTGGGGACACTGACTGACAATGTGTCAGACAGTGAGTGTCCCCAAATAAATTATAAAGGCCGACGCAACAGGCCACCAGTGCCGCGTGGCCGCCGCCGCCCCCAAAACAGTGACTCCTGGAGTGGTCAGCCCACCCACCCCCCCAGCTATGCCACTGATAGAAAGTGGAATGTCTTCAAAAGATATCGTTCATATTTTGCAGATACTGGAAGTAAAGAAAGCTGGAATGGCAAGACTTTTTCAAAGATAGTTAACTCCTCATGGAAAGAACACCAATAAAGTTATTTGAACTTGTTATCGATCTAACCTGCAAAACTCTCCTCTCGTGAATGTCTTCTGTTTTCCACTGGGGCCCTGTACTAATGCCACACAGACCTCTCCAGAACTTTCTAAATTGTGACATGATGCACTGCTTTATTGTCCCTAAGCCTTAATTTCTTTGTAAATTTCGGGTAATGCCTGGAAGTGTTTTGGCAAGCACACATAAATAGAATAAATGGTCTACAAGATCAAATTTTATTCGTGTGCTTTTCATGAAGAGTTAAATATTTGATTTATGAAGCACTCGGGTCTAATAAAGAGAGACTGGAAAGACAGGAATTCACTAAAAGCTGTTCAATTTCTAAAAATGACGTGAATAATTTTGGCAAACCGAAAATTTGACCGACATCGGTAGGGGCTGAGGGCCTCATTTATGAGAAGTGTTGGATTGCTGCGTGAAAGCAGCAATGCAACACTTCTCAGTGCACCCTCCTTGCGACACCAATGATGCGTCATATTTACTGTATGACACATCATGTCACAAGGAATGACAGATACGTCAGTATTGCTGAAGGATCTGTCGGCGCAAAAGTGGCACATTGCTGGGGTGTGTCTGAAAACAGATGCAATGCCAGCAATGTGTCCTTTCACACGAGGCAAGCCCCATGTGAAAGGGCCTGCGTCACCCTTACTCCTGCCATGAGGCAGGCGTAAGGGTTTGAAGCATTGGCGTCCTAGAAGTGGCGCAGTGAAATCTTATAAATTTCACTGCGCCACTCCTCCGCCCCTTTCTTGCAGGGCAACGCCCACCCTGCATACTTTATACCTGATGGGGGTATAATGTAGCGCAGGGGTTTACGAAGTGACGCATCTGCCCAGATGCGTCATTTTGTAAATATGATGCAACTTGGCATATTATTCACGCCGCTGCTGCATCACAAAATGTGATGCAACGGCAGCGAAAAAGTGACGCTGGGGCTCATAAATAAGGCCCTGACAGTTTGCTTTCTGAGCAAGTATATCGGGTGTGGGACCTTCTTCACGCATTTACTTGTAGATGTTGCATAAAGTTTTGATTTCATCAACTGGACCTCTTGGCCATCACTTGGCACTGGAAAAATTGTATCCATGTAATGGAACTCTGTCCACTGTTCTCACTAGAAATCAAGTCTTTGAGCCATTTAATAACCTGCCATGACATAAACCTTGTGCGAATCTGCCTTCTGCATGGTCTTTTTAAAGAATATGATAAAAAAGTTTGTAAATAATCTTTTTTTAACTTTTGACTGTGTATGACCAGACATTTTAAGAAGATTCTTTACTAAGTACTGTTTTTCAGAAACACTGAAAGTACAAACATAATCTGTGTGAATAAAGCCTTACCTGTTTAGAATTTGAGAAAAGATGATCCTAAATAGTGTTTGAGCCACCAATCTAACAAGAATTCTCATCAAGCGCATTAGGGGGCATATTATCAAGCACAGCGTTAAAATTATCGCCGCTTTAGCGGCAGAAAACTGCCACTAAAGCGGCGATAATGGGCTTGATAATATGCGGCAGAGAATTCCCATAGAAGCCCAGGTTGACACCAGAACATGGGCTGCTATGGGAATTCTCAAGGGCATATTATCAAGCCCATTATCGCCGCTTTAGCGGCAGTTTTCTGTCGCTAAAGTGGCGATAATTTTAACACCGTTTCTTGATAATATGCCCCCTGGTCTTCTTTCTTTGAAACAATGTACATACTGAAAAAAAGTTTTAGCTCTGTTTTTTTTCATAGCTGTTTAGATTTCAGCTTTATGTGGCAACAGTGATTAATTAACATGGTTTTAGATGCTGTATGAAGGTCCTGCTTTGGGTATTTGAGAATAATTGTTTTATCTCATTCAAGGTAAAATGTGCTTTAAGGTTTTAGGTACTGTTACAATGAAGTATGGTGTATTATTATAGGTGGTTATAAGAAAGCATTCGGCTTGTATACCCAAAATGCTAAACAAATTTCGATTTCAATTGCTATTTCTAACACGAGAGAGTGATGACAATTCATCCCTACCACTGAAACAACATTTTGCAAAAGATTCAGGGGCAGATTTATGTGGCAGTGCCGCAGCGCGGCAGTGCAAGCCCTTTGGCTGCGCCACGCTGCAGCACTTCCAAAGCACAGGAATGCGATATATTTAAAATATGGCGCATTCCTGTGCTCTCCTCTGTGCTGGCACACAAACAGCTGCCATGTGCAGGCACCCTTGCACCATGGTGCAAGGAGGCCTGCGTCATGGGGAAATTGTTTTTGTGCAGGAAGGGACACCTTCCTGCACAGAAACAATCACTACAAGCATTTTCCTCTTACAATGTGTGCTGTAGAATGCAGCACGCATTGAAAGAGGAAAAACTAGGAGAAATTAAAACATTTCTCCTCGTTGCGCCTCACTACGCCTCCATTCAGACGCATTTCCAGATTTACGATTTCTTGTAAATCTGGAAATGTGTCTGGTTCCATGGGTGTTGCGTGGGAACACCCACAGCAACACCCATGGAACGCAAAGTGCTGCGTGTAAAGGGGCCATATTTACGAGGACAGGAAAAGCCACGCAGGGTGGCTTGTCCTGTCCTTGTAAATATGGAGCAGAAAAATACGCCACAAGTACGTCACAAAAAGTGACGTGCTGGTGGCGCAGGGGGCTTGTAAATCTGCCCCTTAGGCTTTACCACGACAGTCGGCAGGATTTTTCTAGTTGGCTCACACGGTAAGACATTTTCCCTCTGCTCACCCAATGCGCAGGAATACTCCAGTCTTGAAAAAGTCTTGGTGATAAAACTAAATTAATTCCTTCCTAACTATGATGCAGAGAAAAGCAAATTAAAAAATAGGAGCAGCAACTCATCTTTTCATAAAGGAAGGGAAAACAATCTGAACTCGCATGTAATCAAGAACAGCTCTTGGCCTCTCCAAGCAAATGCAGAGCTAAACAGAATCTAATCACAACTCACACAGAGCCGGATGCCCATTTTACCCTCTTGTGAAAGAGATTGCCCTATGCTAAACGCAAATTCACATACAAAGAAGAGGCATACTATGAAATGACAGTCATTTTGTTCAGTCCTAAATTGAATCACTTCAGGCACTCCTACTACTCTGGAATTATTGAGGGGCATATTTACAAGGCCCCTGCGCCACTGGAGTGTCACTATTTTTGATGCTCCGGTGGCGCACAATGCTGAGCCATATTTACAAAGCCAGGCAAAGCCATCCTGCTGGCTTTCATTGGCCTTGTAAATATGGGCCCCTTACTCTGCATGAACGGGACGTTCCATGGGTGTTGCTGCGGGTGTTCGCACACAACACCATGGATTCTGATGCATTCACAGAGTTACAAGGTTTCGTAAAATTTAGGAATACGTCTGAATTTAACGCCTCCCTAGGCGAGGCATTAAAGTGGTGCAAAGAGGAGAAATAGCTTTATTTCTCCTTGTTTTTTGCTTGTTCTATGTGTGCTGTATTCTGCAGCACACAAAGAAGGAGGAAAGGCTTTCAATGATTGTTTTTGTGCAGGAAGCTGTCCCTTTCTACACAAAAACAATCATCTCTCGCAGGCCCCCCGACACCATGCTGCAAGGGTGCCTGTGTTATGGCTAGGCAGCCAATTGTGTGCCAGGGCAGAGGAAAGCACAGGGATGCGTCTTATTGCTGTAAATGCGATGCATCCCTGAACTTTCCTAATGATGCAGCTCAATGCAGCAAGAGGACTTGCAGCGCCGCACCATTTACAAGTAAATATGCCTCTGGGTGTCTTACAGACCCTGTCAATTTACATTTGTGTACATTTGTGTACATCACAGCAGTAGATGGCATCACACTTTGACTCATTTCACATAAGCCATATATACTTTCTGCACATCCATTTCACAAATCACCATAGAGAACCCACAGGCCATATTGTCAATGAGCATTGACAAATATTGCCATTACCGTGCCCTTATTTAAAAAAAAAGACAACATTTGTATTGGTTGAAACCCAAAATGAATCATCCATTGTTAATGTGAGGTAACAAACAATAAAAATAGAACTCCAAAATCAATGACTCCTAGATTAATCATATATGATTAATCTCGAAGTAATCAATGGATTTAAAATAATCTCAGAAGCCAATGAATGTGGCATCCTGATGACTGTGGCCATTAGTGGAGCGTGTTTGCGAAGGTTCAGAGTTTTATACAAAAAGCAGACCCAATACCTACACCACAAAGTGGCTCTTCGCTTTACAATTTTGCATTAAGTTACAACCAGCCTCTCCCTTTGTTGTAAAGGGAAGTCTAAAGCCATTACATTGCAAAATGACTTTTTACTAAGATTTGCAAACCACCAGCCTCATAATCATTCTCTGGTTCTCTTTGCGACCTCTAGTAAAAAGTTGGGAATGCTGGGACTGAGTCTTGCAGAGGACAGCTGACCTCCATTACAAAATTCGAAATTACAATGTGGTACCAAGTGGCACATTGTGGTTCTGACTTGGAGGGGGAGCATGTAGCAGACCTTGGAACCCCTGTACCAACCCGCTCAAGCAGAATGTATGCTGTCACATTTCGACAGTTTACACTGTGCAAATTCTTAGCATCACTACAAACTTTGCATCCGCAAAAGTGGTTGCAAATTACAAAAAGTTGCTAGGTCATGTTAGGTTAAGCTTTTGTTAAACAGAGCAAATTCCTAGTGTCCTGGCAGTGGGTAAATCTCCTTTGCCACCTTTTTCCCTTGTGATACGCATGAGATGAGGTGTGTGGTTTGAAATTTGTATGTCTAGTTACGAATTGCAAAGCACATTTGTGCATTTTCTATTTCTGAATTTTCATTTGGAAAGTTTTTTTACAATCAGGCCCCCAAGTCTCTTGCAAGCTGTTACAAACTAAGGATTCCGGTTGGCAGGAGTATGCACACTGTCCAAGCAGGAACCACAATCCTAGTCAGGGTAATTCAGATACACCCTAAAGTAACCTGTGCTCACTCTTTGGTAGCTTGGTACAGAGAAGTCAGGCTTAACTTATAAGGCAATGTGTAAAGTATTTGTGCAACACTTAAAAAAGTAAAACTGTGTGTGAAAACACCACAAAAAAATACCACACCAGGTTAGACAAATAGAGCTTAATGTATTGAACAAAACAAGATCAAAACGACAATAATCCAATAAGTAGAACCAGAGTTATGAATTTCTAAAGAAAATCTTGGAATATAGTGTTTAAAAGCATAAAACGCCAACCGAGGCGATCTGGTCGCGCTAGACCGGATCAAATCCAAATGTTTTCGGCTGACAGCAATGGAGTGCGGATCGGATACAGGGACCAGCGTTGGCCCGCTGAAAACAGTACCTTGGTTCAGGGTTGAGTAGACATTGATGGCAAGATGAGAGGAGCAGTCGGAGGTGATGCGTCAGCGTTGATTCTTAGGATATTGGTGATGCGTTGGTTCCGAGTTGTGCAAGTCAGAGATGCATCGTCATCAAACACCTCTAATGTAAGCGATGTGTAGTCGGCTAGCCACGCAGCCGGAGATGCACTGTCCTTGATCCTGGCAGCAGCAGCTATGCTTGGGAGATGTGCCATTTCAGAGTCGCGTAATTACATTGAAGCATGGGTTTTTGCAGTTGCAGCACTTTAAACCCATCTTTGATGTCCCTGAGACTTCCAATAGGAGGAAAGCAGGCAAGCCCTTTGAGCAACTCTGGGTTGAAGTGGTGTAGGTCCAATCCTTCGCACCCAGGCAAGGAGGGCAGCAGGCGGGTCAGCACAGCAGAAAAGCAGTTCTTCCAGAGCAGCAGTCCAGCAGAGCAGCAGTCCTTAAGCAGCAGAACAGTCCTTCAGCAGCACTTCTTTATGGCAGGAAATCCACAGGTCCAGAAGTGTCCTGAGTTGGTAAGGTCAGAAGTACAGTTCTTATACCCAGTGGTGCATATGAAGTGGGAGAGACTTCAAAGAGTGGCTTTGAACTGCGGAAACGTCCTCCCTTTCCTGCGCTGGCTCCAGACTCACTTCAGGGGGATAAGCAGTCCTGTGTGTGGGAACAGGGCACAGTCCATTCAGGTGCATGTGTGAGGTTGTGTCCAGCCCCTCCCTCCCATCCTGTCCAGGATGGCCCATCAGGATGTGGATGGCAGATCAGTGATGCCCAAGATCCCTTTGTGTGTGGCTTTCTAGAGGGAATGCAAAAGGCCCATCTGTCACCTACCCCAGCCATGTATTAGAGACAGGCAGCAGGCAAACAGGGCTTTCTAAAAGTCCTATTTTAAAGTTGCAATCATAAATCCAACTTTGCCATTAAAGAGGATGTATTATTATCTCAATCAGGAATTATAACTCAATAGATGTAATAAATCCCCAATGTTAACCTATGAGAGGCATAGGCCTCACAGTGGTGGGAAACGAATTTTTAAGTTTTTCCAGGCCTAGACATGTAAAACTTAAAAGTAGATGCCTTACCTTTTAGTTACACAGCACCCTGCCCTATGGGATACCTAGGGTCAACTTTAGGGGTGACTTATATGTAATAAAAGGGAAGTTTAAGGCGTGGCAAGGGGTTTAAATTCCAAGTCGATATGGTAGTAAAACTGCATACACAGGCTCTGTTGTAGCAGGCCTGAGACATGTTTAAAGGACTACTTAAGTGGGTGGCACAAGCTGTGCTGCAAGCACACTATTAGCATTTAATTTACAGGCCCTCTGCACATATAGTACATGTAGGAAGCTGGCTCTGTATATATTATACCAAAGTAAGGTATAGTGTGCAGTCTAGTGGATCCCCAAAGGCTTACAGAGGTTAAAGTAGATAATACATTACTCTCTATTTGTGGTAGTGTGGGCAAGCAGTAAGGCTTTATCAGAAGGTAGTGTAAAGCATTTATTGTATACACTCAGGCAAGAAATGATTACACACACTCAAAGACTGAACTCTGACCAATTGTTTTGTATAAAAAGATGTCTTTGTGGTATTTTATTTTTAGAACCAAGCCATACTTGGTGCAGGTAAGTAAAGTAATACTTTTCTCATGTAATACCGTTGATTGCAGTTGAATGCAGTTACAGGTGGGTCAAATGTTCAGAAACAGTTGAAATTACTTTTTAGTTACTGTGTAATTACCTTGTGATTACTTTTTGAGTTACTTTTCAGACTCTACTCAGTGTGATATGCCTAGATATCACACTGGGACATTTCCTGAATAAAAGGTGAGTAAAACTGTTTTTATCACAACACAGTTCCTTAGGTTTCCTTACAAAACACCCTCAACACAGGTTTTTCAGAGGAAAACAGTCACTGCAATCCTATAGAGAAAAATTGGGTTATTGTTTTGTTGGTAAGTAACGGTCTTGAGGGTTGAGATTCTGGGGTTAGAGCAAAGGTTAACCCAGGATCAAGGATGTACTCCAAGAGTACCCTCAGCGGCACTAGGGTGGCCGGGTGCAGAGTGCTGTGTCCCAATGTTATCCAAAAGGGGATTGGGCACTTCTGGTTGGTGGCTGCTCACGAGCAGGCTACAAGGTTGAGAGACCAAACTCCTGCAATTAGGCACAGGGCAGAGGGGGGTTCATGTTAGCACACAAAGTGCACACACAGCGGCACAGGGGCGGCCGGGTGCAGGGTGCTGTTTTGGCATCGGGTGCCCTGTTGTTTTCAATGGGAGTTCCCAGTTTGGGATTTTGGCTGCTGTCTCGGTCCAGGATGTCTTCCGGGAGGAACCAACAGCTGGGCAGGTAAGTTGGAGGGCTCTGGGATGAAGGGGCACCTCAGGTCCTGTTCTCCAGGGCGCAAGGCGCAGGGCGCAGGGCGGCCAGATGCAGGTGTGCCTTTTGAGGTTAGATTTCACCTTACCGGGTCACTCGTGGTTGGGGGGGTTTCCGTGCAGAGGATACAGGCGACGTCGGGGAGTTCTGGAGGGGTCAACCCATGGTGGGCTTGGACTCTGGAGTGCTAGGGGGTCTCTCTGGGACCAGTGGGCGACTCGGAAACAGGCAGTAGGCGTCGGTGCAGTGGTGATTCCGGGCGTCGGATTTCTTTGTCCTCAGCAGGCTCGGAGTCTTTCTTTGGTGTTTCTTTTGAACAGAGCTGCTGTTGACTGGAGATCCGGTCTTTGTTGAAGGAAGTCAGTCCTCCCAGGGGTTCTGGAGGTCACTGGCTGCAGGACAGGGCAATTTTTGGCACAGGATCCCCGGAAACTGCAGACGGGCCGGTAGGGCTGGAGCCAAGTCAGTTCTGCTCTGCAGTCTACTCTGTTGGGCATCTTCTTTCGTCCTTCTTCTTCATAGGTTGTGGGAATTTGACTTCTTGGTTCAGGGCTGCCCGCTAAATACTGTATTTAGGGGGCATTTTTAGGGGTCTTTAGGTCAGTAGCCAAGATGGCGGGCACTGAAGAGTGGGCTTCATCTCGCCTCCCCCACCTGAGGGGTGGGGTTGGCAGAGGTGGGCACACCTTCTGGGATGTTCTAATTTTTCCTGCCTGTCTTCCTGCTGAAAAGGAGGGGAGACAGGAAGGGGGGCTGCACCTGATAGAAGGAGAGGCTGGGGGTCGCGTTACAAAGGTGGCAAGGCCTTTGAAGCTCCCCTGCCACAGATGGCTCTTCCTGACCTTTGGGAAGTGCAACCACTTCCGCACAGGAAAGACTTTGCTTCTGGGCCCAGGGAGTGAAGGCTCTCACCCCAGGAGTCCAGAAACATGTCTTGGGGTGGCAGGCTGGTGTTTACCAGTCAGGGAACCCACCAGAGTCTGGTTGTTTTTCAGGGGGTATCTCTAAGATGTCCTCTGTGTGCATGGTATGTTAATTCCCACACTGGCATCAGTGTGGGTTTAATATGCTGAGCATTTTGCTACCAAACTTCCCAGGATTCAGTAAAGTCATTATTATGCTGTGGAGCTTGTAATGACATACTCCCAGTCCATATAATCTTTATGGCTTTACTGCCCTTACAATGTCTAAGAATGGACTTAGACACTGTAGGTGTACAGTACTCATGCAATTGTACCCTCACCAGTGATTTAGTGTACCCAACTAGAGGGGTAGTCTTACCTAAACCATAGGCAGTGGTTGCAGGCATGGTACACAGGTATGTGTGCCATGTTGACTCTTTACTTTTCTCTGCACCAAAACACGCAGTTGCAATGGCAGTGTGTGTGTGTTAAAGTACAGGACCTGTAAGGTTGGCACAATATGTGCTGCAGCCTTTAGAGGCCTTCCCTAGTAACTGTGCCCTTGGTACCTATGGTACATTTTACAAGGGACCTACATGTGGCCAGAGAGGTGCCGATTGGAGGTACAAAAGTACAGTTTTGGGAAAGAACACAGGCCCTGGGAACCTAATTTGTAGGGACCCAGAACACATCAAGTCAAAGTGCATCAGAAATCTGGCAAAAAGTGAGGGGTTAATGCAACAGAAACCCACTTTCCTACAGTGCACTTTACTTAGCCCTGCCAAGTACCGCACATCAGGCGTTAGACTACAGCATTTTAATTGTAGTGGTCCACATCACCGCATTAAAATGCATTGTCACACATTTTCAGCTTCTGTTGTCCACCTGTGCAGACTGTAAGCCTGGTACACTATTCGACTCTGTATATTCCAATATGTAACACCATATGGTAATATTCTGAGTCGAATAGTTCAATTCGCGTGCCGCTGCAGCACCGTTTTCTATTTCTAGGGTGGTTGAGTCTGCGTCACGTCCTCTTTCAAATTAGGTTTCCGACTGAGGCAGCTGAAGCTGCGCGTGCCGTGGCATAACTTGATTAGCGTCACAGGAGGGGACCCAATGGCTACTACTGGGATAGGCAGGAGCGTGTACACTCTGCGTATTAAGTTGACTGCTTGCAGCAATCATGGCAGCACAGATCAGGGTACACCTGGAGCCCATCAGAACACCAGCCCTCAGGATCATTTTTAGTCGACTTATGCCCAGGTGTTCCGTTGCCATGGGGCTGGAGCAGGGGCAGGGGCTAGTGCCGTACTAGCAGACATACACGTGTCACTAGCTGCCAACTCTGCAGATGGCAGGGTTTGGCAACACCCGTTGGGACTTCACGGACACAAGGCACCGCTGGTATAAAGGTGATTTAATTATATGCATCTTAATTTGCAAAGCTGTCGTGTTATAATTATTATTTTTTATAGCCGGTTGACATGAAATTTGAAAGTGCTATGTGGTGAACCAAGGCGCTGTGTTAGAATGAAATGCATATTTTATTTTCTGCTACTGGGTTGAACTATAACTAGTGGCTAATGCCCTTAATCTATAGACTTGTTTTTTAAAATTCAGCACTTGGAGCGAACATTTTCTGTGTAGAAACGCACATATCCTGACTGAACCAGCTTCTTTCAGCTCCTGCCTCCGGTAAAGTTTTATATTTTCTAGTCTTGGCTTTTTCCTCCAGGCACTGTTCCCCTTTTCCAGTCTGTTATTCCTGAAGGTCGCCTTCAGCACCGTATCTAAATATCCATTTATTTATGAGACTGTTTCTCCTATTGTTTAGGTAGTTTGAGCTCTGGAAGGGAACTGTGGATGGCAGCACTTTGTCAATGGAACTCGATTACAATCAATAAGGAGCCAAAACGTTATTAATGACTACAAGTAGAAGGGTTGTGCATTAATAATACGTGGTAGATATATATCAGGGCAGGCACTAGGGCATAGGGCAGTGCGACCCGTGCCACTTCACCGGGTGCTGACTTCAGGGTTGGAGGTGGGGGTGTGTTTGCAAGTATATTTTAGTTTTAGAAGCTCCTGCTGCCGCTTTCCTTACCTCCAGCAATTTGCACACAACAATAAAAATGTCATGATAGCTCTGTGAATAATATTCCTCCTGGAGAGAGATCAGAGTTTTGTCTAGTGGAAGTTTTGACTAATTATGAAGTAGAGAAGAGGGATAATATGCCTGCTGCAAAGTGTGTGTTCCATGCAGATCACAGAGTGTATTTAATGTAAATAGGTCAGTGCTTTTGTTAGAGAGATCCTTTTTTAGATCGAGCCTAGCGCAGCGCGCATGCGCTGTTCTAGGAGAGGGCCTCTTGGAGCTGACCAGCACTTTTCACAAGCTCGTGCTTGTGGCTATTTTTCCTGCAATATTTTAATTAGCGTTTGCGTGCGTCTTTGTAAAAAGACAGCACGCAATTGGGTAAAGGCAGGTGCATGTCCCGCCTTTCCCAGCCAATGTAACCACCCACGGCCTAAGGCTTGCGGTTTCGCGCACGGGCACCATCTGTTTTAAATTATCATACCCAGACGCGAGCACGATAATTGAAAACAGATTGACTGGTGCTCGCTCTCGCGTGCACCACTTGCGGGTTTATTCTTGCATGCCTTCCCTCCCTTTTTGTGCCTTTCACCTACTCCTCCCGTTTACCAGTTGTGCCTTTTTGCCCCACTCGCGGGCTTGTTTTGAGAATCTGGTCACCCTACTTGATTGCTGCAACAACTTTAACTTTGTTGATTTTGACTCCCGAGTCATGCCTCATTCATTCCTCTTATATTTGTTGCTATGGGATACCAGAATGCGCACACTATCCTTTCTTCTGCCAAAGCTTTCTGGTTTTCATAGTTTTTCCTGAACAGCTGTAATGTTATATCCTGACAAGAATAAATAAGTAAAGGCAGGATTCTATCCACCCTTTGTATAATACATGGAAACAAATATTTTCAAGGAAGATGTTTTTGTGCACATGGCGAAGTATGAATAAAGTCATTAAAAGGTTACTAAGTGTGATGATTCCTGTCAGAATAGGTGTTTCGTTGATGCCAGGACACCGAGCTTCTGATTGGAAAACGTGAATATAAAAGGCAGTGAAATGGTGCATGGCTGCAGCTTCTGTTTGCAGGCTGAACCGGCCAGGGACAATATCCCGGGTGCAGATGGGCTGAGGGAGGAGTAGGGAAGGCGCGAGCATACGTAACTCTCAATATTTGTTTACGGAAGCCCAGCCACTCATTGAGAGTTTGGCAGGATTTCATTAAAGCCACCACCGGCGACGCCTAACACTTCTTAAAAAATTAGCCTTGAAATCTCAGTGACAAAGCGTGTTTCTCTGTTTTTTCTATTTTTGAAAATGGAAATGAAGAAAAAAACTTAGTGAGAGCCGATGAGGATATGCTCAGGCATGCCTGGGCTTTTTCGGTTCACCCTAGCGTCAGCAGGTGACGGGCGTGCAAGAATGCACACAGCTGAGCCCGTGCAGGGTCTGCCGTCACTCTCCTCAGAGGCAGGCAGCTCGGAGCAGGCAGCCCGGACATGCCCGGCCAAGTCTGTGCTCAATCTGTGCGGTGACCCTACTGAGGCGTGATGCAAGCCCGGTCTTGTGCCAGGGTAGCCTACTCTCTGCCCCCCCCCCCCTTGTCCTACGCAGGATGCCTGTCTCCTGTACAGAATAGGGCTCTATGTTTTTACCCCAGTCTTTCATTATTATAATGTTGCAAAAAGGGTTCATTTCGGTAACTACAAAAAAATAAATCAGCTCCCATTATTAAAGATCACCCCCAACCACAGTGCAATGTTTTACATTTTGGATTTGTGCTTCTCCAGACCAAGCATTCTTAAACTTTACTGTCTATCAGTATTGATGACTTGTCACTCCCACACCTTGTAGTCCTCTTTCTTATGTAACATTCCTATACACTGATTTACACAATTTCATTGACTGTCTCTGTGTGATGTAAAGTGCTTTGACACCCTACACTGGTATGAGTGGTGCTATAAACCTAATTAAATGCATCTGAGCGAGAGAGTGGTCATGGAGACTTGAGGGGCACTGTTAAAAGTTGGTAGTGAGTCATTCTGTAGCGAAGGCGGTGATTGGGGGGCACTAACAAACATTGTTGCATGGGAAGCCACCAGCTCTACAGCTGGCCCTGGATGTTATTACATATGTACAGCTGACAACAAGCGGAGTGCTCTTCTGCAATGGCCAAAGTCATATAACTAAATTGAATTACCTCCTGTCTTAGTGACTACTCTGTTGATTGAGCGTTCGTCCAGTATTAACAGGCTTGAGAGCAGCAATGAGCGTCCTGGCTGGCTGTAACCTATGTCTGCCTCAGCCTCACTCTCCTGATGCTTGCGCAATGTGGAGTGTCTTTGGCCGCTGACCGATCAGGTTACAAGGGCACTAGGTTAATGCCCTTCCATTTCTGGTGCTTTGGAGATATGTTTTAAGATGTTCTTAAGAGTTTCTCGTTGCTCAAATGGGTGTAATTGCTGACAATTGTATGTTTCCCTCGTCTTCATTGCTTGATTTTGCTCATGAGTAAGTGTCACTCATAGGAGGATATTCACAAGGATCTATCGCCGAGTTATCTCAGACAAAGTTGCGATAAACTTATCGCCCCAATCAAAAGCTGTTGCTAAAAGCCCACAGCACCAGTTTACCCGCGATAGCGGCCGCTAAAAACATCACCACAGATGACCCTCGCAACTATCGCTAATGAGATGTAGAGTAGGCGTTCCCGTGCCAAAAGCCGCAACAACACCACTCCACAACATTCACAACGACCAGCCAGAACTGCGATAAGAACACAAAACAGGTGATAAGGCGCGTTAGCAGCAGGAAAATAACACCTGCTCTGACCTGGTACAAAGTCGGACCACAGCCTGCACCACAAAAGGGAGCCCAGCCCAGAGCCACACTTGAAGAACAACAGATGCACCCGGGCAACTGAACATGCAGCCCAGAGGGCTGAAAGGGCAACAACACCCGCCACCACCACCCCCAGGACCCCCCCCCCGGCACCCCCCCGACCAAAGACATGGCACATTAGCTACACCTAACCATTTACAAAATATTCTGCTTGATTGTCGCACAATCACAACTGGTGACATGCATGTGTCGTCCCAAAAATGATCATCACACATTCACATTCGAAGCAACAAATGAAAATTTATTAAAATGAACACTGAAATGAAATGAAGACACATGGTGGCTCCCCTCGTGACAATCCGTAGGTCACAGCCTGCAAGACAAAAATCATGATTAGAAGGTGGGTCCTGTGCACATCAAAGGACAGAGAGAGAGCGAAGGAGAGGGAGAGGAAGAGGAAGAGAGGGGGAGAGAGAGATAAGAAGAGAGGAGGGAAAGAGAGAGAGAGAGAAGAGAGGGGGCGAGAGAGAGAAGAGAGGGGGAGAGAGAGAGAGAAGAAGAGAGGGGGAGAGAGAGAGAGAGAGAGAGAAGAAGAGAGGGGGAGAGAGAGAGAGAAGAAGAGAGGGGGAGCGAGCGAGAGAGAGAGAGAGAGAGAGGAAGAGAGGGGGAGAGAGAGAGAGAGAGAGAAGAAGAGAGGGGAGGAGAGAGAGAGAAGAACTGAGGGGGGAGAGAGAGAGAAGAATAGAGGGGCCACACTGCTCACCTGCTGCCACCGGTGTGTCTCCAACCACTTGCCGGTATGTATAGCAGTACACTAGGTCTGGCCGCTACAAGCCACAAGCCCAGGCCCACGGACATGGCACCCTCCACACCATGCAGCCCCGCTCCGCAGGCCACCAGCTCTCACGTTTGGTGCTGGGTCTTGATTGCTCCATGGCATAGGACATACCAGTGCAACCGGCATCATCGCAGGCTGAACAGCCGCTCAGCCCAATGGGTGCCACTAACTCTGGGATCCCGGAAGCGACGCCACGTGGCGGTAGGCCCGCGCTGCCCGCTGGCTCTGGCCTACACTGCAGTCCAGCAGGGCTCACAAAACCTGAGCTGTCCGGACCGCCGGGGCGGGGCATCATCGTAGACTGCACACCCGCTCAGCAGCTTAAGGTGCCACTAACTCAGTGCACCCAAAGTCACCGTCCTGTGGTGGGGGGCCTGTGATGGCCTCAATGCTTCGGGTGCCACTAACCCTGTGCAACCTCAGTCAGCGCCACGTGGTGGTAGGCCCGTGATGGCCGCAAGGCCTCCGGTGCCACTAACCCTGTGCGCAACAACTCATGGGCCCTTTATGATTGACAACGTGGAGCCTCCGTTATCCAGTCACCACCGGCAGAGGGGAATGTGATGACGTCGGCCCCTTATGTTGGTGGAGTCACATGGCCTGTGATGTCTGTGCTAGATGGGTGTGGTGTGCATGCAATCCTGCCCTCAGGGAGTGGCTGTGATATGCTGACAACTAGACCAGTGACCTGCACACCACCAGCGAGTACGCCTGCGACGGGTAGCAATGAGGGCTCCCCCTCGGAGCGTATGCGGAGTGGTCTGGCCTGCCGTATGCCGGACCAGAGCAGGGCTTGCAACAATGACTCGTGGGCTCTGGGCGTGGTTCAGTCCATGTCCGGACATGGAAGTGACTGATGCTTGTGTCCCTGTTGTAGTGTTCACGGGACCCGGTGCACAATATGCAATATAGCACCCTCTGACTGGCATCTCACAAGATGAGCATCATTGACACAAGGGAAATCACGGTCCCTACATTCATCCACACATTCATACATGAATGATGAAAGACATGACACAGCAGTGCGTCACTGGATGTTTATTGCACATCCAGTGCAGTTCTGCAGCTGGAGCGGTGCAGGGCAATGCCAAGCACACTACACAACATGGGCCCGTGTAGGGCCAGCCAGAGTCCATCCAGGGGTTGACAAGTACTGCGGAAGAGGAAGGGTACAGTTCGCAGTCTGGTCGCCGTGTCATTGGTCATCAAACAGGATATGGCAGTCCATGTCGCTGTCCAAGGTGAGTGTATTTAGGGTCAGTGGAAGGCATGAAGCCATGTGCGACACCAAGCAGAAACAGGCCAAGTGGCGGAAATGAATGCTAGTGCCTCCTGATCACAATCCCATCCACCTCCTCATCCACAGATGTGTGTTGTGCCCCACCTGTGGGTGTTGCAGTACCGGCTGAGGCACTGTGTGCCACTGACACATCAGGTGCCGGAGTGGATACATCTGCCGCACTGGGAGGCAATGGCACACCAGGGGACGGAGATGTGGATGGTGTGGGGGCAGCAGCATTGATCTGCACTACGCCTTGTGGCAGCAATGCCATGATGATGATTTACAGGGCATGGTAGATCCCAGCTACATTTCGCTGATGTACAGCGGTGGCTGCCATCCTTTCCGCCTCCATCCACACCATGTCCTCCATGAGCCTCCGCATGTGTGCCAGCTCATGGCTGGTATCGCTGGTGCCCCACTGAGTGGACAGGTGTTCTTCTCTCCGCGTCAGGACTCCAGCGATGTCAGTCAGGGCACGTTAGAGACCATGGAGCGGGCCTAGACACCCATGGATGGTGTCCAGTTTGGTGGCCATGAGGTCCAACCCCACCGCACCTGCTCAGCAGTCTCCCTCTGGGCCTCCAGCACACGGCGTTGGAAGGCCGTGTGTTGTTCCTGGGGGTCTTGGGAGACTGCTGGGGCCGGGGGTGCCTCCTCCTGGGTGGTTTGGGTGGTGGGTGGGGTCTCCTCTATGCAGCTGGCCAGCCCTGATCCTGGAGGTGAGTCGCGGATGATGTCAATGATGTCTAGGAGGCCTTGTGCATCGATGCTGGGGTTGTCCTCCTCATCATCAGTGAAGAGTGGCTGGCACTGCTCTGCAGGGGGTGTTGACGGTGGCCCTGCAATGTGAAGGGGAGATGGTGTATTGCAATGTGTCCACATGTATGTAGCCGCATGGTACATGTTGACATTCAGACAGCATGGCATTGTACATTGTGACAGTCTATAGATCTGGGCGATGACCCAGAGTCATTGAGGGTGTGCACTGTGCTCTGCTTGATTGTGCATGTGTGTCATCGTGGCCATCTTCACCCGTCACTCCAGTACCTGGTGGTCACTCACCCTGTTGCGGTTGTGTTGTGTCCTGTCAAGCAGTGTCCTGTCCCCCGACTCCGGCCACAGTATCCACACTGATGACTGTCGACACCAGCTCTTCCATGTCATCCAGCACGAGCTGTGGTGCTGGGCCCCCACCGCCAGTCTGCATTGCTGCCTTCTGGTTGGCTGCGAGTTTCTCCTTGATCTTTCTCTTGATGTCATTCTATCGCCTCTTGACCTTGTCCATTGTCCTCTTGTGCTCTCGACGGCATTCAACTGGTCCACGATGTCCCGCCATATTCCATTTTTGATGCCCAATGACACTTTGGAGGTGACGAACAGTTGTTGATGGTGTTCCATCACCTCCGTGACTATGATCCTGTTCGCCTGTAGACTGAATTTCATCTTCCTCTTTTTCTTGTGCTTGCCCTTCCCTGTCCCCGGGGTCCCGGGCTGGTTGTCCGGGGTGCTTGTGGGTTTGCGTTCGTCCTCTGCGCCTGCCCCGGCTGTCTCCATGGTGCTTGGGTGTTGGTCAGTTTGTGTTTGGGTGTTTTTTCTACTTTTATGGTGATTTTTCCCGCCTGCCAGGCGTGTGTTTTTCAGGCCTGGTGCTGCTTATCGCTGATTTCCTCATCGCGCTTTGGCCCATCGCAGGTTTTTTTGTGTTGTGGTTTGTGTTTTTATCTCCATCAAGGTGGTTGTATTGCGGACATTGTGTGCGGTTTAGGCAGACTATCGCATGGTACCGCCTTGTTGTGAATTCTACGTTGACACAGGGTTATTTTCCCGCAATGGGCTGCGATGTTGAGAGTAGCGTTAAGCTACTCTTGCGGTAGTTATCACACGTTATTGTGACTATACCCCATAGTTGTTTAAATGTCACTCATAATTACACTGAAATTATGAAAATGTCACACATAGCAATCTGAAACCTTGGCAGTTATGTCAGCTATTGATTTCATGTTTGCGAGCTCTAACATTGTATCTTGGTTCTCCAAAAGGAAGGTTTTATTGACTGAGTTGGGGGATCGTAACACCCTCCATGCCTTAGTCCAACTGCCATTACTCAACTTTTCCCAGATGACCTAAGGCTTATATAGCATCTTAAAAAATCCAGTTGAAATCCTGACATTGTTAGTAAAATAGCATCAGGGACTGTTTTTTAGTTGTCTAGCTGACAGTGGAATGAAGCAATGGTTTCTCATAATAATAGATTAACACAATGTGTCAAAGAGTCCCTGCTTAAGCCTATTCACCATGACAATGAGGCAGCCAATAGTTTGATGGGCATTGTTCAGTGGCCAACCACAGATTGAGTAAGACACTGATTGCCACCTCAAGTGTATGGCCCAAGGTTCAGCAAGCACATAAAGAATATAAATCTACCCTCACATCTAGAAAAGTGGAGCTATACAAAAGGGATTGGGAATTATTGGAAACTGCGACTTTGGGGAAGGACAGTAAGTCATTCTGGGACTTAATAAAGAAAATTAGATCCAGGAGCACCAGAGTAAATCCCCTCCTGCAGTACAATATCCTAGGAACTGATTGGGTCTCACATTTTACTGCCATACATCATATTGGGGAAGACCAGGACATGGCACTTGGCCTGCATAGCAGGCTGCAGCACTCCCTGCCATTTCTCATTTCTCTTCAGGAAGTAGAATGGACTATTTGGCAGAGTATGGGCAGATAAGCACCAGGCCCTGATGGGGTCCCAATTAACCTGATAAAAAGTAGGGGGGCGTGGCTAACCACCGATCATGGCGGACGCAGCATAGAAGAGCTCCGGGGCCCGGGCACACAGATCCTGCCAATATCGCCATATGCCAAGCCCATTGTGCTTCATTTGCAGAACGGAAGCCGTGCGATGACCAACTGCTGCCACCCAGGAACTGTGAGACTGCACTGGATCTCGTATCCAGCGATCGCCATGCCGAGGCCTGCGTGATGGCGGACTGCGGCAGAACGAAGATAGCGGAGAACTGCGTGGCGTAGAGGTAGGCCGATGTAACCTGCGTGGCGTTCTCCCGGCTGGCAGCTGCGGAGGGTGTCTACCTCACCCAGAAGTCCTGCTGTCCCCTGGATCTACAGAAAGGAGAGCTGGAGAAACACACAATGGCAGGGAGCCCCGACAATCCCTCTCTCACACGGAGGTGATCAGATGCACCCGCACGATCCGCCCCGGGCACTGGGTCACGAGCGGAGTGGCTTGCTCTCTCCCCTTGGCAGGCCGCTGCAACTCAGCCCAGACTGAAGATTGGGGACGACACTGGTGACGATGACCGACGGCGGGCAGCCTGATTGGTGCGGCAGTGCTCGCGGCCCTGCTGGACGACCCGGGGGTGCACAAGCTCGTACTGGATGGCAGGGTGGAGCCGGTCCTGCCGAGGCACACGCCGGATGAGGAATCGGCTAGAATGATAAGTGTTTTGGGGCCCCCTGCAACTCTATACACCTCCCCAGTCCTACACCCCCACTTCTCCTTGCTTGGAGAACACAGAGCAGTCTCTGTGAGTGTAACCAGCCATAGAGGTGAGGCTGGCAGCACTGGACAGACTGAGATGACATACGTTCCCCAGGGAGGTAATAATACTGGCCCCTACTGAATTCCCCTGGCCCTGAACACGTTCACGCGGAACACCCAAAGCGCAAGCGCAAGTACAGCGGGATTTGTCACCGGGTGAGATGTAGCCTCACAGAACCTCGCCGCAGTAAGCCAGGACTACAGGGTGTGGCCCGTGGGACATCAGCTGGCTGAACAATGGCTGCGCAAACAATGTGAACACGAAGAGCCTAGACAGTGCTCTACTATGGTGGTATGGGTGAAAAGGCATAGCTGAACTCATCGCGGTGTGGGCATATAACATTAGGGGTCTTGGCAAACAGCAGCTAATAAGTCCTATATTGCGTTTACTATCCCTTGTCCTAGTCACGAGCATCACGGTTGTTGCGCACTGCACAAGCTCGACACATATAACTTGATTACATGGAATGTTCATGGTTTAGGCTCAGTGCAGAAGCGGCATACGGTACATGCGCAATTGGTCAAGGGTAAGGCGCAGATAGTCTTCCTACAGGAATCTCACTTGACGGAATCAGAAGCCGCAAAAATGCGGAAGAAATGGAAGGGCCAAATATTCTCTACTAATTACTCAGCATTCGCTAGGCATGTAACGATCTGGATCCGATATGAAGTCCCATTTGAGGTATTAGATAAGAGGGTAGATGCACAGGGTAGGTACATCTTTTTACTAGAAACGCTAGATGGCATACATGTTATACTTGGGAACCTATACGCTCCATATTTTGAACAGGATAAATAGTTTCTGGGCCTAAACATCATACTGGCAGGTTGGGAGGCATATGTGTGGCTCATGGGGGAGACTGCAATGCGGTGATGGATGTAGGGCTTGATCGCTCACGCCTACCCCTCCGCGGAGTGGGAGCAGCCAAACAGGCAGAGGCACTGTGCAGCTGGGTGGATGGTTGGTCACTATATGATGTGTGGAGACTAAAGAATCCATTAAACAAAGAATACTCCTTTTACTCCCCGGTACACCAACTACACACCAGGATAGATAGAATCATGTGCTCCCTTTCAATAGCTGACCAAGTGACGCACACTACGTACTTAGCAAACCATAATCCCTTAGAAATCTCCCTTACCTGGAGTAGAATACCCACCTCGGTACCTACAGGGAAGCTCTGACCCCAATTATTAGAAGACACCGTGTTTCGTGCCACATTCTCCACTACACTCACACACTATTTCTCGGAAAACAGCAACACAGCGTCTTCAATACTAGTAGAATGGGACGCACACAAGGCAGTGATCAGAGGAACTGCGATCGGTGCCACAGTGGGAGCAAGACAGGAGGTGCCTAAGAATCTGAAGGAAATAGAGGATAACATGACAGGGCTGGAGCAAGAAACGGCAAACGACCCCGCTAAACAGGCATCACTGCAAGAGGCACGTATCCAACATGCAGAGTTATTAGAAACCCTTAGAATAATTAATTATAGGGCCTTTACTCAGATGAAACACACTGAGGTAGATAAGTCAGGGACACTACTAGCAAAGACATTCCGAGTGGACCCGCCCACTACCGTCCTTAGCCAAATTGCAACGCCTGTGGGGAGTATGGTGTATACGCAGCATGATATTAATGAGGCCTTCACCACATATTGTGACACACTGTATAGTGCACCACCCCCAATGGACGCCGATGCAATAGACACATTCCTAGCAGATTTACCCTACCCACAGATCCCAGAAGACCTGCAGGACACTGTGACAGGCCCCATCACTAGAGCAGAGATAAAAGCTGCTATTATTGAGCTTCCTCGTAATAAAACACCTGGCTTGGACAGCTTACCGGTGGAATTTTATAATACTTACTCGGAGGCTTTACTTCCTCAACTGGTGGAGCTATACAACAAGTCGCTCGACTTGGGCCACCTCCCTTGCACTACTACGCAAGCATTGGTAGTATCACTTCCAAAGCCAGGGAAGGATGCAACTGACATGTCGGGATATCGTCCGTTGTCATTACTTGCAACGGAATACAAAATATTGAGCAAAATCTTGGAAAACAGACTGCATCCCTACTTAAACAGGCTAATACACATAGACCAATGTGGGTTTATACCAGCGCGCAGCACGTCATTGAATATCAGGAGGTTACACCATGTAATGGCAACCAAACTAGAACAATACAAAAATGCCGGATGTATTGCACTTGACCTACGACAGGCGTTCGACACGCTGTCATGGGAATATATGTTCAGGGCTATTGATGGATACATCTATTAAACGACGCCCCAACAGTGAGAGTCAGGTCCGATAAAAACATTTTACGAGAATACCAGGTGCATAGGGGCATACGACAGGGCTGCCCCCTGTCCCCACTATTGTTTGTATTGACACTAGAGCCACTGGCGCACCCATTGAGGCAGCAGCTGCCCAGTGTGGGATACCGATGGACACACACATGCATTTGATATCTGCTTATGCGGATGACATAATCATCTACACACAGGATCTATTGAGAGGGCTATACCCAATTTTGGGAATATTTGCAAGTTCGAAAAAATATCCGGCTTAGCCATAAATGAAACAAAGTCGAACGCCTTCTTCTTCTAAGGCAGTTCACGCCCAAGAGGATCACGCTTGGGATACTCTCCCTGCCGGTAGCGCAACATACGTTTAAATATCTAGGCATTAACATATACCGATCGCACACGGATATGCTAGAAGGTAACCTCAATAGAGCCATCAGGGTAATACGTTCAAAGGTCGCTTTCTGGACTATGCTGTCCCTCTCAGCGATGGGCCGAGCGGAGGTGTCCAAGATGGTGGTGCTCCCCCGACTTCTCTATTACTTCACTAATTTACCGATTACGATATCCTCAATTATCTTTAATACACTTGACACTGTATTGTCGGAATGAATTTGGGGGACAGGCCGCTGAAGTGTAAGTCTTAGGAAGCTACAAATAGAAACAAATAGAGGAGGTCTAGGGGTACCGGATTTCCGAGCTTACTAATATGCGAGCCAACTGCAATGGCTCTCCTATTGGACTGCAGGCCGCAACCTGCAGGAGATTGGATCCACCAAACAAAACGTCGACGAGGGACTGCTATGCACATTATTACTACCGCAGTGCAATATTCCCCCAAATGTGCAGCCTTCATTACACACAGCCCTGACATGCTGGAGGACAGCATTGCAATATACAGCTGGTTGTACCCCCTATGCAGACAATATTCCTTTGATAGGAATTCCACTGTTCAGTGGCAGACTCACGAAACACAAAATTGCGGCATGGTTAGATGCAGGTGTGGAGACGGTGGGGACGCTATTCAATGGAGCGATCTTAATGGACCACGGGAACTTTTTATGTGAAACCGGGGCACCAAACTACTTATATATGCTACAAGCTGCACTAATGCAATATGTCAAAAAACACTGGTCCCCTCAGCGGGAGGAACCCTGAACGCATGAGCTAGTCAAATCCCTATACTACATGGGACAGGGACATCACCTTATCAAATGGGTATATCTGAGCATCCGGGCACATGCTACAATACCCCTTGACGCCCTCTGAGCCCACTGGGTGGCAGATGCGGGCGGAAGTTGTTAGACAGGGAATGGGCTGACATTCTGAAACATCCAAAGAAGGTATCAGGTAATATGAAGTTTAAGTTTATACAATGCATGGTCCTTCATAAAGCTTACTTCACACCACATCGCCTACAGCGGATGTTTCCAAACACACACCATCAATGTCCTAGGTGCCACTTAGAAGAGGCTGATTTACTTCATATGTTATAGTCATGCCCGCACCTGACAGAATTCTGGGGGAACGTCAGACGAATACTAGAGGAGACAACGCACCTCCAAATAGAGGACTCAGTGGTGGGATGCCTGTTGGGCCTTTCTTTAGCGTAAGACACTGCAGAAGGTCCAGCTTCGATTCATGGATTTGGCACTTCTAATTGCCAAGAGATCCATTACCATGCGATGGAAATCAGAAAACCCCCTGCACTATACACACGGCACAACGAAACCATAAGATGAGTGGACTTCAGAAACTTCCAATATCTATGGCATGGGATGTAATGTTGGAAGCCTTTAAAAACACTAACCCTGATAATCTACCTAATACCCCGAACACGCAGTAGATTGTGATGTAATGGTGGTGTATGTGGCCTTGGTGCGGTGGACAGAGTTAAGGGAAACACCTATGATTGTTTAAGGACACATGCAAATAGTAATGAGATGGAACAGAAATCATGTTGTGGAAAAATGGTGGGAGGGGCGTTGGGGGACGAACAGTTGTTATCAATTAAAATGTACGCTATATTGATGTTTGCATAAGTATACAAGTATGCAAGTATTTACAGTACGAATAGTTATGACTACGATCCGCACTTGGATAAGATACTGTCTGCGACTAAGTTTTATGCAGTAATAAGCGGATTGACAATAATGTATAGATACCAAACCTTGCCTGAATGCAACCAGCATAAATGGAAAATCAATAAAGTATGTTTTAAAAAAAAATGATAAAAAGTATGCCTGAATTGTAGGGACCTGTGATTACTAATGTCTTCAATTGCAGCCTAACGTCCAATATTCCCCATTCTTGGACCTCATCCTCTATTCTCATATTTAAAAAGGGAGATTGATTGCCTCCCAAATGCTACCGACCTATCTCACCTATCAATAGCATGATTGAAATCATTGGGAGAGTGGTCTATGATCGTTAGTTATATGGGCTCGATATAACAATGTTCTTTCCCTCTTTCAATGTGGGTTATGCCCAAGCATGGGTACAACAGAGCAGTGCCTGAATTTGGGTTTGTTAGTAAGCAAATATATTTACGGCAGGTGCTCGCAGTCTATCTGGCTTTTATGGAACTTTCCACTGCTTTTGATTCAGTAAATATGACCAAACTGTATTGACATTGCTGGACCAATGACTGGATCTCCCTTTAGGGAACTTCTTGCAATCCTTATACGTAGATCTAACAGCTAGAGTACATTTACGTTTTAATGGTGAAATGTCCCACAAATTCTCTTTAATGCAGGGGGTGCGACAAGGGTGCATATTTTAAATTAATGGACTATACACTCATTTGACTTCTAACCCAGTAGACACCCTGACAATCGCAGGCACGCAGGTGCCTGCGTTACTTTATGCTGACTATGCAATTCTCCTAGCCTGTACTCCCAATGCCTGAGGCTACCGGTGGATTGTTTTGCTTACTTTATGAGCAATCTTGATTTAACAACCAACTATGTAAAATTACACATCATGGCGTGTGGGCCTGGCAAATCTAGGATATCTAGACTTACAATTAATGGACAGCCACTTACTAACATCAGCAAGTTTAGGGTATATTTACAAGCTGGCGATAAACAATTATCGCCACTTTTGCGGCCGTTATCGCCTAATTAGCAAGGCCACGCTAACGCGTGAAACATTGCTTTAGCGTCGGGATTCCTAAAGCCCAGCTTTGCATCTCTAATGAGATGCAAAGTGGGCGTTCCTGATCTAACATGACAGGAGAAATGTCGCTAAGCGACATTTCTCCTATCATCAAGCCCCATGCTATGAAGCATAGCGTCTGGAAAAGTAGCGATAACCCCTGTTATTGCTACTTTCCTTACGTCTGCTTCAGGACTGACTTAGCCATGATATCCTATGGAAGGTGGATATCATGGCTAAGATTGTGAGTCCCTATCAGCAAGCTAACGCCTCACTACGTCAGATTATCGCTGGGGTCCAAGTGATATTCTCACGTTAGGCAGTTAGCGTGAGGATTTTTATCGCTGAGGAGATAAGCGTTGCTAATAGCACGCTATCTCAGCGATAAAAATCCACGTTACCTGGCGATAATTATCCTCACGCTAAGAGCGCTGAGCGATAATTATCGCCGGTTGTTGCTGATATGCCCCTGAGTTATTTCGGCGTAACCTATAGTTCACTGGGGTCATGGCACTCTCAACCTAACAGTTCTGGGCTGAAACTTAGTAGATCCACAGGTGCAGTATGCGATATCATTAGACCTGGAAGTAAAGGGACTATCTTCCCCGTATTGAAAGTTTATAACATCCAGTGTGTAATAGCTCCTATTCATGGGGCAGGTATATTGGGCTTCCACAATACTTGGGGGCATATTATCAAGGACGGCGTTAACATTATCGCCGGTTTAGCGGCAGAAAACTGCAGCTAAACCGGCGATAATGGGCTTGATAATATGCTCTAAAGAATTCTCATAGAAGCCCATGTTCACACTAGAACTTCTATGGGAATTCCATAGAGCATATTATCAAGCCCATTATCGCCGGTTTAGCGGCAGTTTTCTGCCACTAAACCAGCGATACTTTTTAACGCCGTCCTTGATAATATGCCCCTTCTTCTCTTCAAGTGGAGGAAAATCGAATCCTCCGTAGGTTATTGTACTTACTGCCGTCTACTACTAGTTTTATCATCCACTCAGAGCTCAACCAGGGTTATATCGCAGATAAGGTGCATTTGGCTCCCCTACTGTTGTGGGAGAGTGTTTGGAATAATCCGGCGGCATTATTATGCAGGGACATTATTTCAGATTGTCTCAGACTGTAGAGGGTTTCCTCTATTCCATGGCTGAGTTACATCCGTTAAACACTGGACACTTTGGGGTTGTCCTCTCTATTTGCAGGTCCCAGAAACATTAATAACGCATATAAGTTAAAGATGAAAGTTGCCTTTTTGGAGTACTGCAAGGAAGCAAGAATGTACATTGAGTCATCTAAACATACAGGGGCAGATTTACAAGCCCCTTGCGCCACTTTTGTGGCACTTTTAACATGGGAAAAGTGACGCAAAAGTGGCGCAAGAGGCTTGTAAATCTGCCCCACAGTGTTGAACTGTTTTAGATCGTTAGTATCAGTGGAATCTGATATTTATTTAACACTAGATCCTACACACTGAGAGCTATCGCTTCTTTTTTGTTTCAGACAGAGCCTAATCTGTTTGCTCATGTGTTTTAAAAATGTGCCCGATTCGGAGGGGAGTGCGCCATCGTCCTGCCCTTGTGATAACACATTTGAAGAGTTATTATTGCGCTTTATCTTTTTTTGCTGTTTGTACGATTTTTCACATACGCACTTTCTGAAGCCCATGTTAAAAAAGTTAGGGCATCGTCAGTGCAGAGTAGCTCTGTTCCATCTATAAGTATTGAGCTTGCCCTAAATATGTTTCAGTGGGGCATATCAACAAGGGCTTTATCTCTGCTTTGTTGGCTTTAAAAGCCAAGAAAGCAGATATAAAACTAGCGCCCTATCAACAACAGGGTGCTAACACGCAAATTTGCATGTTAGCACCCTTTTACTCTACGCTTCCCCGTGCATCTCTAATGAGATGCAAAGGGGGCGTTCCAGAGTAAAATAATAGGAGAAATGTCGCTAAGTGACATTTCTCCTATTATCAAGGATATCGCTAACCCTGTTAGAGATAAAAAAAAAGCAGCGCTAACAGCGGTTAATTATGCTTTTTTACGTCTGGTATTTTTCTGACTTAGCCATGATATCCTATGTAAGGTGGATATCATGGCTAAGTATGTCTATCCCTATCGGCAAGCTATCGCCAAACCTTGTGGGATTATCGCTGTATTTCCAGCGATAATCTCACAATTGGCAGCTTGCGCTCTGAATTTTATCTCTTTGGAGATAAGAGTTGCTGATAGCACGCTATCTCCGCAATAAAATTCAGAGTTGGCCAGCGATAATTATCCTCATGCTAAGAGCGCTGAGCGATAATTACCACTGGCCCTTGCTGATATGCCCCAGTGTGAGTTATGTTTTTTAAACTCTTCTATAAAAGCTAGAAAAACAATGGATGGGTGATTATAATGACTTTTTCTCTCATTGCCCAGCGCCTATGACAACTAATGGAGTATAACTGTGATATGACATATTAATTGTTTTAATTAAGTGTGGTTTTATCCCATTTCTGAAGAACTTTTTAAGATTTATTGTAATTTTTTCTCTTTTTAGCACACATTCTGTTATTCACCTATTCTATGTATTGCTAATCCATTGGTTCCATTTGTCTTGTGTATTTATTCTGTGACTTATTTTATGACCTAAATAGGTTGAATAAAGATGTGTTTGATTGATTGATTTCAGTAGAATCCTGGGAGTAGGTAGACTCTCCAGTTTATCACGTCTTCACAATGGGATACAGACACAAGTCTTTGAAAAGATACTTCATCCACATTTTGCAGTTCACACAGTTCTTCCCATGAATCATTCTTCCTGTTGTCTTCTGTACCCCCGGTGAGAATCTCACTATCAGTTGTCTAATATATAACAAATGCCTATTCACTAACTCAAAGAAGGCTTCTAGAAAGTTACAGCATCTGCAGTTAAGAGAAAAACATCTCATGCAAAAAAACAACTCAGGGTGAAAAACAAGCCTTTCAATGCTGTACATAAATTGCAGTTAATATGACAACGACAGTTAGGCTAACTTAGTTCAGCACATTATGTCACTTTTTGTTAAAAGTATTATTTTTTTTTGTCAATTGTCATTGTAACACTTCACGGTGGTGTATTGTATAATAAAGATACATTGCTTAGCCAAGTTATCAGCATTTATCTTTCTAGGTCGGCCATTCAGGATGTCACCTTCATTGTACACCGTTATTAATCTTGTGAAAGAAACCCTTGCTTTTACAAGGGGGGGCGAATACACACCACAGCTGTGCAAAGAATCAGCATTCAAGAGAAATTGGAGTGCCAAATACATAACAGGAAACCAAAGGAGTATATAACCAACAACCCAAAGAAATATAAAGAAACAGGGTGACCTTGCACATGAAAATGAGACTATCAGCTTCATATCACCAGCCCTTAACATGAGTGGGCAATGGCTTTCAATTGTCAGGGGTGTAGGTGCGAGGGGTAGGGTCTGGGAGGTCACCCCCACCCAGTGTTAGGTTCGATACCCCTTGTGGCCTAGGGCATGCACTTTAACCAGTGAACAATGTAATGAGGCTTAGTCATTTACCGCCTCCTCCTCCGGGTCGTTTGAGAAATCCGGGGTCTAGTGGATCCTCTCAAGTCATCCCAAAGCCACTCTCTCACTCTGTTCTTCCGACAACCCAACCATCTCCCCCTCCAGTGAGTCATCGTCTTCCCTCAGTTTCCCCAGAGGGCCAACCTCCAGGTGGTCCCATGATGCCATCACCTCGGTCCACAGATCTGCAATAGGGCGAGCTCTTACCCCTCTGGCCTCTTCTCTGGCCAATGCCCTCACCTCAGCTCTAGCCCACTGGGTGGCATCCTCCCTCAAAATCTGGACCCTGGGACCCCCAGCTGATTTCCAGGAAATAGCTATTTGCCTTTTAGCCATTACTCATACTAAGTCTATAAACCGTGTGCCAACGTTTTGTGAAGTCAGCCTCTTTAACAACCCCAGAATACACACCTCCAGGGAATAAGGGGGAGAGCGACCGAGTGCGGTCTACAGGGTCGTGAGTATTTCCTCCCAATAGGGTCGTATATTGGCGCAGTACCATACCATATGTATAAAGCCGGCATCCAGGTGGCCACATCTGGGGCAGGGGCGAGGCTCGTCCCAATACACCACCTGGATTTTATGCGATGTCATATCATGTTTATATAATTGAACTGGAGGTTTTTCAACTTCGTATTCCTAGAGATCTTTTTCGGGGAGACCAAAATTCTCCGCCACTCCGAGTCTGACAGGTCTCACTCCAGAATCTTTTCCCATTTGCCCCGCAAGACAACTACGGGACTACATACCATTGTTGCAAGGGATTAATAAAACCAGATCACCAGGTGTCTAGCAGATCCCATGGTAACCATTCCTGATCCCCTGCCCCAAGTCCCGTTGCGTACGTGTCAATGCCCCGTACGTAAGGAATTGGCCTGGTGGCAAATCATATTGCTCCATCATTTCATCTAGTGGCACCAGGGTACCCTGTTGATAGCAGTCACCAACAGTGACCAGCCCAGCATCCATCCAGGCCGACATTTGCCCGGCCGTAAAATAAGAGAGGGGTTCCCCATGAGGGAGGCCCACTAAAAGGCAGTGCTGGTGCATACCACGGCGTCCCCGCAGTCCTCAAGGTGCATCTGCACTAGCACTTCATTGCCACAGAGAGTAGCATCCCAGGCATTGGAGCACTGCCGATGGGCAGAGCAACTTGGCCAGCAGGGTCTCCATATGTGTTGAGAGCCCAATCACCCTCAGCCCGCCCCATTTAGGTCCTAGGTCATTCTAGCCACAACGCAAGCCACTGCAGTTGTGAAAGCAAGAAATGTAATTCGAAGTCGGGTACACACACACACCTCTCTCCTCCAAGGGGCACCGAAGAACAGCCAAGGACGCTCTATGTCCACAGCTGTCCCAAATTAGGGCACGCACCAGGGTGTCCAATTGTTTAAACCATGGGATCAGTACTCCCACCGGTAGATTTACAAAACGGTAGAGGAGTCTTGGGAGCATTACCTTTTTGTGAGCGAAATCCTGGCCATTATGAGCATCTTAAGGGATCACAAGAAGGTAACGCAGGTCTTCAAAGAACAAAGGGTCTTCCCAAAATTGGCCTCTCGTAAATGTTCCAATTTATGAAAAATTTGATACCCCAAGGAGGCAGGAGACCACATCAAATCGCAAGGGAGGTCTTGCGGCTGCGCCACCTCTGGGGAAACTGGGAAAATGTGTGTCTTGGTCTCATTGACCCGCAGCCCAGACACCACCTCAAAACTTTGTAAGTGTTACAGGGCATGCGTAATGCCCTACGCCCCATTCCTCAGGTAAAGGTGTACATCAGCCACATAGAGGGAGATGGTGTATTCTCGCCCTTCAACTATGAAGCCAGAGCCCCGATCTTCCAGCCGGAAGAGTTGTGAAAGGTGTTCAACGGCTAAGGCAAACAATAGCGAGTATATCGGACATCCCTGTCTCGTGCCTCTATATACCGAATATTGCAGGGAAAGTGTGGAGCCTGTTCAGACCCGAGCCGTCAGGGCGGTGTACAGTAACCTGACCCATTTAGCCCAATTCTCTCCCAAGCCCATTTTTGTCCTCACCTCAAAAAGGAAGTCCCACTGTACAGTGTTAAACGCTTTTTAAAGGTCCACCGATATCAGCATTGCGCTCCAGTTTGCCAGGGCCTCAGGGTGATACATCACATAATAAAGTGGCCTAAGGTTCTGGGAGGTGTTGCGAATTTGGGTAAAGCCATTTTGATGAGAGTTCACAAATGGGGTAGCAAGCGGATCACCAATACTTTACTAAAGATTTCAAAATCTAAGTTCAACATAGACAGAGGGCAGAGGTCCGTGACCAGGGCAACCTGCGTCTTAGGTTTAGGTAGTGGAATGACCACGGCATCATTGTTGAACCTCGGGAGTGCATGGAGTCACCACAAGTCAGCGTATAGCTGTACCAACCGTGGGGTCAGTGTCCCAGCATAGGTCACACATTATGTCACTTTACTATATGCCTGTTATTCTACATTGTAGTGTAGTTCCTATTTCCCTTATAGGCTCTGTGCATTGGAATAATATACACTATAGTTGTGGCATAGGACTGAGGTCAGTATGCCTCTATCGAGTACATTAAACTTAAATTACTTTGTGCGCCAGCTAACTCAGAGGCCACTAGAAACTCCTTGAATAAACAAGAAGGGAGTAGTTTCTGGCAACCGCATAAACATGACAACTTTGTTTCCCTTAGAATCGGAACATGTCTCAGAGTCGTGGAAACAACAGATAACAGTTTCACTCGGTCAATCGTGCATGATTAGTTTCTTCAGAGTTACACAGAAATAGATAGACGGGCATTTCAATAAAAGTATTTATTGAACAGTCTTGTTTCTCGTGTAAGAGATATGAGCTGTTACAATCGCAAGACAGTATGCGAGATATAATACGTACAGCGTAAGCAGTAAGAAGAAATAATACTGCAACAGCATTGTCTTCTAGCTATGACATATATTCATATACATATACATAAATAACATAGGCTAAAAAGTGGATACTCATTTGATACTTTGTAAATCATTCTACCCCAGTGTACCTAACCTAAGTGTAGTACAAGGTAAGAAGTAGGTGCTGTATTCTATAGTATGGTATGCTATAGTTTTGCATATGACGGAGAATGTCCTGAAGAACACCTTGTATATTTCACATTACTGTAAGAATATCCTCTTTTTTCAATTTTGCGTGCAGCACCCGTGAATGGTGCGCCGTTCCTTTCATACCAGGACATAATGTTCTAAGAGGTGGTGGCCCGCTGTGTTAGCAGGTCACGCGCGGGTTGCACAGCGTATGCACATTGGTATTTCCAAATTAATACTCATCCACCATAGTAGTCCAATTTTTATCATATTTATTTCCTTCCTTTTAAACATGTTTTATCCATTTTGTAGAAACATCACGTCAAAAGATGAAATTTGTGGCGTTTTTGGTTTTTAAATTCAGTGTATTGTCCATCCAGGCCTATACATGAATATATATCGAATTTCCAAACATCCACCAGATTCGGTACATTTCCTTTACTCAATGCATTTCGGTTTTAGCAAAACCTTCCTCAGGAGTATCTATAAATTCTAAAGATGTATATATTACCATCACATAACATGTAAACCCCATGAAAAAAATATTTGTTTGAATTATCTACTCCATAACAAACAAATTACTAAACATTCCGATTGAATCACCAATTCATAATCACCCAACATAACTTCCAACTTCAACTAAAAAAGTGCAATACATTGCGTGTGACCTGCTGTGTGAATCCCCGAATTCTCTCCATAATCGTGACCTTGAAAACCAAGTGCTTTTTAACCCACACCCCCTTAATCAACCGCCCGTCAAAAACAATTCCTCATCAACTTAGAACCTCCCGTGCCCGATTAACCAAACTTCCCTTCCTCTTCATTCCTTCCCTGTATCTGGTTTAAACACCTTTACCATCCCCCTTAGCGTACCTGGTGTAAAGTTTCACAGCGCGTCAACCTCCTCCTTCGTGATCGTGGTTTAATTAAGCGCCACCGTACTGCACCTCCCAAATTTGAACTGCTGTTACCCGCCCCTCCTTGGATCACAGGTGTAAACCAACCACGTGTTCTTCCACATCCCGCCCATCGCATTTCCTCAAGTACCTATCAGTGTTAACAGTGCTCGCAAAGTGTTGCAAACCCACAAAAACACCCTTATGTCACGTATAATTTTATCATAAAAAATCATAACAAATCATAGGTGAGATATCCAACTGTAAACAAATATACAATGAAGAGTCCGTGTTAGTGACTTCTTAACCCCTTCAGTGCCACGCCCTTTCCCCCTCCTGTGCCGGGCGTTGCACTAGTGGGTGGGGTTCATGACGAGATAGTCTCGTCATGGGCACAGCGCAACCGTGCTCCATGACGAGACTATCTCGTCATGGGCACTGAAGAGGTTAATGATCCGAATGTGATGCATCTCTTTTGACATGAAGCATAATTTTCTCTTTTGTTCTCAGTTTATAACTTCCTCTTGACAGGGTGCTAGCAGGTGGTGAAACGGTTAATATTACAACATGACAGAGAATGTCCTGAAGCACACCTTGTATATTTCACATTACTGTAAGAATATCCTCTTTTTTCAATTTTGTGTGCAGCACCCGTGAATGGTGCGCCGTTCCTTTCACACCAGGACATAATGTTCTAAGAGGTGGTGGCCTGCTGTGTTAGCAGGTCACGCGCGGGTTAGGGAGGAGCAGTACGGTGGCGCTTAATTAAACCACGATCACGAAGGAGGAGGTTGACGCGCTGTGAAACTTTACACCAGGTACGCTAAGGGGGATGGTAAAGGTGTTTAAACCAGATACAGGGAATGAATGAAGAGAAAGGGAAGTTTGGTTAATCGGGCACGGAAGGTTCTAAGTTGATGAGGGATTGTTTTTGACGGGCGGTTGATTAAGGGGGTGTGGGTTAAAAAGCACTTGGTTTTCAAGGTCATGATTATGGAGAGAATTCTGGGATTCACACAGCAGGTCACACGCAATGTACTGCACTTTTTTAGTTGAAGTTGGAAGTTATGTTGGGTGATTATGAATTGGTGATTCAATCGGAATGTTTAGTAATTTGCAAGTTATGGAGTAGATAATTCAAACGAATATTTATTTCATGGAGTTTACATGTTATGTGATTGTAATATATACATCTTTATAATTTATAGATACTCCTGAGGAAGGTTTTGCTAAAACCGAAATGCATTGAGTAAAGGAAATGTACCGAATCTGATGGATGTTTGGAAATTCGATATATATTCATGTATAGGCCTGGATGGGAAATACACGGAGTTTAAAAACCAAAAACGCCACGAATTTCAACTTTTGACGTGATGTTTCTACAAAATGGATAAAACATGCTTAAAAGGAAGGAAATAAATATGATAAAAATTGGACTACTATGGTGGATGAGTATTAATTTGGAAATACCAATGTGCATACGCTGTGCAACCCGCGCGTGACCTGCTAACACAGCGGGCCACCACCTACAGTTTTGCATATGCCAAGTTTGTATGCCAAGAGTCCCTCTACATTCTACTCAGCTCCACACCTTAGAAGGAGAGAGGTGGGAATCTCTTTCCAGGTCACAAACTCTAATGCCCCGCGAAAGGAGTCAGAACACTGGAAGCTGGATTCTCTGCGAGCAAGGGATGACAGCATCTGGTCAGTGCGTCAGATGGGGACTCAAATTCTTCCGAACGTGCTGTGGCAAGCCGTATCGAGCTGTGCAGCCGAACCGTGGTTTGCCATGATAAGGGAAGGTATATTTATACCTGGAAGGTGCTTAGGAATGATAGCATTGACGTAAAGTCGGGCAGAGGAAGACATCATGAATGAACCCCCAAGGAATAGTAGTTCATGCATAATAGATGAGTTCTCGGAGAAATCAATAATCCTAGCTAGGGAAAGTCCCAAAGGCTTAAGGGTCTGGTTTCTAAGAACTCGTTGTGACGTTGGGATGGACGGATGTAGGTGACCATGCCTGTATTTGGATAGCATGGCTAATGCCTAAATAAGGGCTGGGATTCTATGCCTAAATAAGGGCAATGCAAATTGTGCCTATATAAGGACATGATTCAGGAAAACCTATGTACGGACATCTAAATCGAAACACAACAACATAGACTTGCACTTTTATTTCAATACATTTTCATTTGCAATTGAAGAAATTTGCTGTAGAAGGATTAAGTGTATCTTGCTCAAATGTAAGTTCCATTTCCTAAAAGTAAGCAAGCCATTACAATCTAGACATTCAGGTTTCATGGTGATGATAGGTGTTCGAAAAAATCCCATGTTTAGTGGATTCAGCTTAAGCTCTCCTTCTGGTTTCAGTACTCTTCTTCCAGAGTAGGCCAGGGAGAGTAGGGTTGGGCATTCAGCATATCTCCTTTGTTCAGGGAGTGCGGTGGACTTTAGTTCTGCTGCAGTCTTTAAAATGATTATGTTTTGGGGCGTGGCCAAGATGGTGACCCGATAGGACGTCTCCTTGGGTCTCCCCGCTCCCACCTGGCATGGTCCCGTGTATTCAGTGGTAAAGGGGGGCTTCGGTGCCTGGCGATCATCCCACGGGACTACGTAGAAGCCGAGGAGCTCCCGGTGCTGGAATCCATTGATCCGGTGTAGCGGTGTGGCGATAATCTGCTGCGGCCAAAGGCGGAGAGGGACCACCCTGAGGCAACCCCTCGCATGCTGGGGGACTAGAAGCAGAGGCAGCTGGCGCTATTCGGACCCCTCCCTGGGGCAAAATTCAAACATCGCCGGGAGCAGAGCCCTGCCAATTGAGCCCCGTGGCAAGTGTGGGCGCATTCGAAAATCTGCACGAGGCCCTGGTTGTGAGAGGGCCCACGGGTCTGGTGGGCACGCAGCCTCTGCTTGATGCCACACTGGGGGACGAGGACCCAGGGAGCCGGGGTCTGAGTCGAAGGAGACAGTAGAGGACGACTGCCTGGTGAAGACAGGAGGCCTGTAGCGGCGGTGGACCTTGCCTCCATCACCCCGGTGGGTGCGAGGCGCCCTCATAGCTTCATATTGCGCCTGGGGTGGAGAGTACTCACTGGGGACTCGAGGAAATCCCCCCCTCTCCCACTGTCTGTGACCTGCTATTGCACCCTCACCCACCTTTCTCCAGAGTGCGAGCAGGAGATGAAGCGCTGGGAGAGCAGCCTGCTGAAATCTTCGCCGGCCCAAGGACCCTGTTGACTGCTATCACACTGCGGGGTAGGAACCTAAAAGAGCCAGGAGCCGACACTGCAGACACCAAGGCCCATAACACCCAACAACCCAACAGCCGCGAGGGTGGCCCGAGCGGCCTTCACGAGGCCGAGCCCTGAGTGGAGGGGCGGGGGCGCGCGGACTACAGCCCTGGTCTGCATGGAACTGAGCCCTGACATGGCCTATGGGAGCTGGCCTCTTATTCTGAGGCCAGATTGGTGGTCCCATCTTTCACAAGCCAGTGCAGTGGTCGAGATCAAAGGAGAGATGGCCCCAACATCACTACCCCTCCCAGTGGCCATTTGGAAGTCGGGAATGGGATTGACACGCCGCAGCGATAAACTAGGCTTAGGCCTAATGATGGACAAATCCAGAAAGGAGAGCTCGGCGGGGCCTGGGGACCCCCAGGGGGGAATTCTTCACCTACCATGAGGGGGGACAGGAGGGTAGCCTGCTGTCCTCCTGAGCAGCACCCTCCTGCCTCTGGGACTTCAAATCAAAGCTTGCTCCACTTATACAAGACCGAGGGCAGCAGAATATGACAATGGAGGCCCCCAAGGGCAGAAAGGACAGAACAGTTAAAGAAATGCTGCTCAAATCGACCAACTCGCAGCCTGAGGGTGACCCCACCATGAAGGCAGCAGAGGTGGCTGAGGGAGGAGATGGAGTGGATGCCCCAGTCAGTCATTCTTTCTTGGAGTCTCTTTTCTCCTCCCTATGCGAAGACCTGGCCGCCATGAAAGGTGAGCTCTTGGCGGATCTCCGAGAGTTGCGCCGAGACGTGGACTCTCTCGAGAAAGGGTCAATACACTGGAGGAACATGAAACTGGGTGTGATGAAGATATAGAGAACCTCCAACAAGAAGTCCTCCGGTTACGAGAACAGAATCTCAACCTCCAGGCCCACACAGAAGACTAGGAGAACAGGTCCAGGTGGAAAATCATCCGCATCATAGGCATTGCATACGGAGAGGTGGATAGCAACATCGAAGCGCTGGTTGTAGACCTGTTATGCGGCCCGGCTCCCCCTGATGATATCCTGACCTGTGTGCATGACTATCACCTCAAGGAACGCATATTTCGAGCAGCCAGGGGCAACCCCTCATTCCAATAGAAAGGCCAACAACCTACATTGTACCAAGACCCGGCAGCCTCTTCTTTAGTCAAATGCAAGGCATTCCGCCCCATTACTGTGAACCTTTGACAAAGTGGCATCAGGTACTCCTGGGGACACCCCTTTCGGCTGATATTCAACTTCCAAGGGGAGCTTAGGCAAATCCGCTCCCTCTCAGCAGCCTACAAACTCCTGAACATTGAGGAACCCTCGCCGAGAAGCGGCAGCAGAGCAACTACAGCCTCAGGTGCCGCAGTGGCCACAGATGGACCACTATCAAGCCGCCAAGCTCTTCAACGCGTCCAGACTCAGACAATATGGCCAAGGAGCGGCATGCATCATTGACCGGAGCTTCCTTGGAACAAGCTTTAAGGAACTGAGGAGAAAACCAGCGGGCACTCGCTTTACCCCTTGTTCGCCATTGGAACCACCTCAATTCTAAGCATGGGGCTGTGACCTGGGGGTGGGGAGATGCCAGTTATTGGTACCCCAAATTTCCTTCCCAGGAGTCGTGAGCTTTGGCCATTGGACAGTTAAATGTTGTTTCCTTATGTTAACACAGTTGTTTTGTTGGGGTTTTCTTTTCTTCTTCGAGGGATCTCCTCCCCCACCCCCTTGCACTCTAGGTTGCACTCCAACGCGCACAGACCTTATTGGCTCCGGTTCCTAAAGAGACCCCAGACACATATCGATGCCTTATCCTACCTAGTAGCATATCCCGATCCCGGCCCACATACTGGCAAACATTAAAATCCTAGCCCTGAATGTAAAGGGGCTTAACAATCCCACCAAGAGAAGGGCCATTTTGTCCTATTTGGAGAATTCAAACGCGCATATATGCCTACTTCAGGAGACCCATCTCCTTCACAGCGACACCCACAGATTACGCTCCAAGACCTTCCCACAGCAATACTTCTTTTCTCTTTCCACTAACGCAGCCGGAGTAGCCATCCTTATTTCTCGCAATTTCAACAGGGTGGTGGGGCGAAGATATCCGAGATCAAAGAGCAGCTCCTGGCCTTCTCTGTGTCTATAGGCATGAACACGTTCACACTAGCCGCTATTTTCCCACCCAACGAGGGTCAGGAGGCGTTCCTCTGCAGAGCGGTTGCGGACCTCGCGGCCTCCACAGACCACCAGATACTTATAGGAGGCGACTGAAACACTGTGTTTAACAGCCAGATGGACCGATCTGCCCAGAGACAGGGGCAGTCAGGGGCTCTGTCTGAAGGTGGGAAAAAATGACTACAAGAATTGGGCCTGGTTGACGTCTGGTGCTTCTTTCATCCCCACACAGCTGACTAAACATTCTATTCCCACGTCCATAAGACCTATGCTAGGTTCGATTACTTTATAGTCTCTCAATCCCTTCTCTCGCAAGCCAGTGACTCAAACATCGAACCACATGCACTCTGACCACACAGCACTGATTATAACGCTGACAATCCCCCCACTCCCAGGCCATCATATTCCTGGCGGCTGTGGGATACACTCCTCCACCGCCCAGAGGTTGTATCACGCTTGACCAAGACACTAGCGGACTTCTTAGTTTTCAACGACACTCCGGATACTGCTATTGTGTCCCTATGGGAATCGCTCAAACTAGTGGCTAGGGGTGACTTTATCGCCACGTCATCGGTGGAAAATAAGATCCGCAGGGGGAAGAGGGATGAGCACTCGAGGCAGGCACTAGAATTGGAAGGAATACGCAAGATGGACCGGGGCACCTCGGGTGTGGAGACATCTAGAGGCAGTGCAATCCCAGCTAGCTAGCCTCGATCTCGATAGAGCCGAGTATGCTGCCCTACGTTTGAAGCATCTGTTCTATAAGGGGGATAGATGCGGACGCCAGCCAGCCCACAAATTGCATGCCCAGTGGCAGGCGGCTACGGTCCAAAAGATATACGATGCACAGTGCTTCGAGCATACCCAGGAAGCAGATATCTCTTGCCAGTTTAGAGATTTTTAAGCTGAGCTGTACGTGGCTCAGCAGTTCCCAAAGCAAAATCCCCTAATTTATCTTCAGGGACTAACTCTCTCCCGACTGACCCCAGACCAGGCCTCCACCCTAGACAGCCCAATCCATATCAAGGAGGTCGTCTCAGCCATAGCTAGGCTCAAACTCCTTAAATCCCCAGGCCCGGATGGGTTCACTGCCATTTTTTTATAAGACCTTTTGCACCATATGAGCCCCGATACAAACACTACTCTTTAACGCAATCAGGGATACCTCTGAGATCCCACCCACAATGCTCTCGGCATCGGTCGTCGTCCTCCCAAAACCTGGTAAGGATAACCGGTATTGCGCCTCCTTTCGACCCATATCCCTGCTGAACATAGATCTAAAGCTATTCACAGGGATCCTGGTGGCCCGATTAGGACCGCTGTTGTCGGGCTTGATAGACCCAGACCAAGTGGGGTTCGTGGCAACTAGACAATGCAGCGACAAAAGGGGGACTGCTCCACCTTTTGGACAAAGCACACCACCAGTTAGTGGAGCGGATGATGCTGTCTGTCGATGCTGAAAAGGCGTTCGACAGGGTACACAGGCCATTCCTGGAGGCCACCTTGGAGCGGTTTGGGGTGGGGGGTCGCTTCTGGGGTAGGGGATCGCTTTCGTAACTGGGTGTTCAGCAGCTATAGCCGTCCCTCCGCTACTGTCCGGTAGAACGGATATACCTCGGAACCCTTTCTGATAGCGCAAGGAACAAGACAGAGCTGCCCGCTCTTGTTGCAAAATATATATGAATATCCATATGAATTCATATGTATGCACTCACACTAACATGAGGCCCAGAGCTCCAAAGGGTTTCCTATCTGACTTTGCCTGGACAAGCCCCCAGCAGCTATTCTGAATCAGCCTTAGAGGTCACTTTCCTTCTCCTGACATCATCATAAGTTTCCTTATCTGGTTGTGTAAGTTGCTTACACAGTGCTGAGCCAGCCTTTCTGGTCTGCCCATATCTGGCTGTTTATTATTTACATGGTGCAGACATTGCACCTCCATGTTAGCCATATTTGGTGCCTTATTCTAGTTCCGCTGACGTGGCATTACTGAACTATTTAGCACCCAGAAACCAGCCACTCTGGGAAGAAGCAGTCTGAGAGCCCATAAGGTGGCAGATCTGACTTCTTCCTTGCTAATTAGCAATGATGCATGCTTTTGGTACCAATAAATAAATGTCACTCTGTTTCTGAGCAAACCTGCTATGCCTGGTGAGTTTAATTAATTTGCTCCTGGGAGGGTGCCAGTATTTCCCCATGAGAATGGTGTCAGAAAGTGGGACATTGGAGGACTGTGATGTCACCAGCCGGTAAGTGAGCTGTAAGCAAAACAACTAACTTGCCTTGCTGCAAGTGACCTTTCAGTCTTTCAAATGCGTATTTAACACATAGTATTACTGAAAGGGGCATTGACTGGCATTTAAAATAGACAGGTGACTGTAGAGAATGTTTTTAAAATATTCTCTGTATCAATACACTAATTGATATGTGGCATACAGTGCAGGAGAGCATGGGTTAGAGAATAATTTGTGAACCTACACATATAAGAAGTAGTGAAACAAGTGACTGATAAGTAACTAAGTTACTTTATGTCAATAAATATTGAAAAATGGCTAAACCCTTCGGGGGTTTTATAAAAATCCATTGCAGAAGACCCTATGCTAGGATGGGGTATTGATTTTACCCACAGAAAGAAACCCTCCCAGAATATAGTGAGTGGAGCTTCTGATTGGCGGGTTGCACCGGAACACAGGGAAATGATTTTGAAATATGCGTAGTTATATCATGGATGAATGACTGCATTTGAATAGGGTATTGATCTTCAGTACTGGACCTCTATGTTTCCTTGATATGCTTCTTTTGATTTATATAAAAAATGGAGCGCATTAGTGCATGAGAGAAGGAAATTGGTTTTATATGTGATGTTGATTTTCCTCTTTTTAACTCACTCTATCCACTACCTAACAACTTTTCCCTTGTAGGAGACCTTTTGAATTTATCTTTCAGGGTGTAAGCACACATTGTGAGTAAAAAGCAAATTTCACAAGACCGGATCTCCGATGAAAAGCATGGTAAGCTCACTAGAAAGCTGTTTAAAAAACCGTCAGGAGAGAAAAATTAAAATGAAGGTAAGAATATGAATTATATCAAATATGTTAAGTGGCTGCATGCTACTATGGACAGTGAAGCAGTAACAAAGTATAGATGTGTGACGCTTCAAGTATTACATTCCCACAATGGTAAAAAAAAAATGAAAAAAATTGACTTAAAACTCCAGGTAGAATTGCCTAGCATTCCATATAAAAAGAGAATGGACTTTGCATACATTGTCCTGTATTTCATAGAAGATATTTTGTGTTTGTTTCTGTATATAATTGATGTATTAACAGGGGTGTGGAATTTAATAAAACGATGGGGCAGGTTGCTTCATATAGTTACTTGTCCTGTAACAAAATCCAATTGTCCCTTTTGTGCCATGCAATGCTGCGACAAATTATGGCAGCAATCTCATTATATAAGAGTTCTGATATAGCATCTCTGATTATGCAAGGGCTCGTATCATAGTAGGGTTTGAATACTAGCAATTCCCTTATGTTGCGATGTTTGTGCAGGTCTACATACTGGGGCTGAAGTTAGTGGTAAGCAATAGTTCCAGGTTTGGAAGGCCCTTTTGAGTCTGTGCAAACCTACTAACTTGCATGTTTAAGGGTTTTCACCAATTCTTCTCTAATCTTTCTCATAATGAGAAAGGTTGGAAATTAACTCTTGACAGTGGCAGTCATAAAACTTCTTCCAGGGTTAGGAAAAAAGTGGTTGGAGGAAAAGTGTATTTGGAAACATTCAGATTTTAACATGAGCAAATCTACACATGCAAATTTGCTCATGGAAAAATGCAGTTCACAAATTTTCTAAGAGTACTATTTATTGGCCTACTACTGTAAATTCTTGTGAATTCAAAGAACACCGTATATATATGCAAGGATATATACCATGCATGCTCTTTTGAGACTTTCCTTAATAATTGGGCTTCTAATAAGGCCTGCCGTTAGCCATGACCTTTTGTGTATATTAAAATTCTGCCTGTCACTCTCTCTCTCTATCAGCTGGCATCACTGTGAGTGACAGTATTCTGCTCTTTCACAAGGAGCATATTGACACACAAAGTAGTTTTGTACAGTGCCCTGAACTCCAGTAGTAATTTGTTCTTTTTGAGACCAAAAAACCAAACAATTTTTGCTTTTGCAATGCTTGTTAGAATGGTGAGGGCCCAGCAGCTCCAACACTGATATGGTTTTACAAAAACCATGCCTAAAAAAGTCATGCATTGAACAAATTAAAAAAGACTGACCTCCAATTTCAGACCTACTGGCTTTGCCAATGCTTGTTTATTTTTGTTTTCTATAATTGTATTTAAACTGGTTAAACTGATTTTCCATTATGAATATTTTTGGGAAATACTAGCACACATAAACATGTTACTAAATAATGCTGCAAAGATATGGGGGCCGATTCTAAGTCTGTCTTAAGTCTGTCCTACTACTTTTGGTATTCACAGAAGGCATTTAGTAGTAGTAAAGTTAGGATTTTGTCTTAAGACAGACTTAAGACAGACTTAAGACAGACTTTAGACAGACTTTAGACAGACTTTAGACAGAATCCTAACTTTACTACTACTAAATGCCTTCTGTGAATACCAAAAGTAGTAAGTTTAGGATTTTGTCTTAAGTTAGTTCTGTGAATCGAGCGCATGGTACCTAAAATATTACAGTAGTTTAGCTAATTGTTTTTTTCCTATTTGCATTTTTGTGAACGTTTTATTTTGAAAGCAAAGAATGATCAGACTTGCTTTCAAGCGTCTGCAAATATTAGCATATAATCAGAGAGCATTCTGGGAGCATTATACATAGCGTCATATTACTAAACTTTGAAAACGGGTGTACGAATTTATACTGGAACCACTGTCAGTAGTGCAGTCAGAGCTTACAACATTTACTTTCAGTGCTCATCCTAATAATAAAGTATTTGCACTCTCCTTAGATACATGATATTAAATATTAAAAGCATTCACATTGTGTGAGTAATTGGTGGCTACTGTATGGGTAAAATGTTAAAATAAAAGCAATAGATTTTGACTGGCTTGGAATGCCTGGGTTTTAATAGAATGAACAGAGCTGACTACCAGCACCAGCTGCTGCCTTCTCTCCTGAGAAGTGTAGAAGCTGACACCTGCCGGTCATAAAACACAGCTACATAAATAAGACAGGGCCAAGCAAAGATCGTGGCAACTAGGTTTTACATTTGAATAAAATAGCACATACAAGCCCGTGCCTTAAAGACAAATAGTCTTGAAAGTTTGAAATAAGTTGATTATTTTGGATAAAAGAAAAAGGATGAAAGTCACGACTTTTGCACCAAATTAAAAGAGTGAATATTAAGTTTCTCTAGCAATGACAATATTACTGAATCTTAGGGACAACCTTAAAATATGATTCCTAATATGGCCTACTGGCTGCAGTCTGAAATGCACTTGCAAAGTTATGCAAAGAGTAGCTGTACAGACATGAGAATTACATTGCGCGCCTTAATGCACGATAGTTCTGAGCGAATTATGGCATTCTGAAAACTGACATTTTGAGCCAATATTTTAGGTGCTAGCACATACAGTTCATATTAAATAAATAAATAATAAAAGAATAACAAAGCATCCTACCTTTAAAAAATATCGGCACGCAGGCATGGAGCAGGGATGCCCCTTCAGTCAATAGGAGAGTTACTTTGAGCTGTGATGCTCGCGTGGAAATAGCCTTGCCTCAGACAGGGGACAACAGGTTTAAGGGTCAAAGGCCAAGTTCTCTATTTAGAACTGACCAGCCCTAATGAACGTAAAATGTCCATGCAGGGAGTCTTGGACATTTTTTTTTTATCTAAGGTTAGCCACTGTGACTGTGCAGCATTTCCTAATGTGTACATGTACATTTATAATTGCGTAAATGCAAGTTGTACATTTAATCTATATCCCTTGTCGTAATAATACAAAAAAATGACACGTGTTAAGCAAACGCACACTCCAGTGCCACTTGTTCTAAATAGGACAAAACATAGCTATATAATACCTGCTTGTAATGTTGAAGAGTAGTTTAACAACTTAATTCCTTTGTATTAATTACATTTCCTGATTCTAACATTGTAGGATAAACTAAATTAGGGCCTTGATTAAGCCTTCCTGGAACTAGATTGGACACCACAGATCTGTTTTAGGTACCATTAGCTAAAGGAATTATTGCATATTATGTTAGGAGCAGATGGGGATATCACTATTTTCTTGAGAAATAATACCTTTGTAGGAGATATGCAGGGTGGGGTTTATCTTAATGAATAACATTTACAAGGGGCACAACGTAGATACCAGAGAGTACATAAGAGTAGGGTATCAGTGTTATTGTTGCACTGTGTTTCAGGATGTAGGTATCAGACACGCCCAAGGAGAACATGTTTCCACTAAGGTAGGAGATGTTTCCACTAAGGTGGGAAATAAATAGGGATACATTTCACAATTTTCATATAAATAAATATTATTTTTGCAGCGATATATATATATATATTTATATATATACATATATTTATATATAAATATATATATATATGTTTTTAATAAATGGAATTTACTCACAAATACGTAAGGATAGGTTAGAACAGGGCACTTACTGCTTGCAGCTTCAGTAAGGATTCTCTGTTGAACGCACCGCCTGTAGAGCACGTGTGGATGTGTTGAGAGATGATGAATGATGCTGTTAGACTGCAGTTTGTTAGCTATGAAAAGGAAATGGATGGATATACACACAACTAACAATAAGGTTATAGAACTAGGGAACGGAGAGGTTTGGAAAAATGCCCTCACCATAAAGTGATATTTAAAATAAATAAAATGAAAAAAGAGAGGGTGGTGAAAACATGCTGTCCCCACAAAGTGATTACCTTATGAACCTGAGGTTCCGTTACAGCCTGTTGTGCCTGACACCAGCACTATAGTATTATTTATATCTGTAGAGGCAGAGTATTTTTCTCTCCTCAGTGGGTTTTAGCATTGAAGTCCATCTACAGAGTGAAAGCCTCTTTGCCGTCATGCTGGGATACCCAGTACACTTCCTTCACTGTGAGCACCAATATCAATGCGCAGGCAGTAAGGAGAGACTTGGTAGGTGGTAGCATCGTCTTGCAGTAGGCTGATGACCTCCTTGTGACATCTCCATCACTTGAGGCCTGTGAAAGCCTGTGAAAAGACACTGTAGCTCTGCTAAACTACCTCCAGGAGAGAAGACACAAAGCCTCATTGTCAAAATGCCAGAGCTGCAAAAAAAAAAAAAAGAGGTGACTTACCTGGGTTATGAGATATTCCAAGGTACACGCCGCATGCTACCTGACAGAATAAAATTGTTTCAGGGCATTCAGCTCCTGCTCTCCAAGAAAGGAATGATGTCCTTCCTGGGGCTAATGAACTCCTACCACCAATGGGTCCATGAATGCAGATGCTATCACTAATGAACTTGCAAACTGTTTCAAGAAATTGAAAGAGACATTGTGTACTGTGCCATCATGGGTACTGCCTTACTACAAACTGCCTTTCCATCTCTGTTTCAGAGCAAAATAACATTGCAAATGAAGTGGTGCTGCCAATGGTGTGCTAACACAGCTGGAAAAGAAAGGCCTGTGGGACACAACTATGTGACGTTGCTTTCTGAAGTGATTAAGGGTCAGCAGCTGTGATGGTGGAGAGGACAACTCTCATTGTGTTAGACTATACTTGTATTGTCTAGGTGCCACATTTGGTGCGGATGTATTTGGTACGGTTGTTGTTATCTGGATCGACACAACATTTTCTGGTGACAGGCACACAGGTTATAATGGCACCATGTTGTCCAATTGTAATGTCATAATAAGATGCCCCCCTGTTAATTTGGCAAAAGTATTACCCTGATGAGATCCATTCTCTTAGAAACAAATGAGACCCCTAAGTAAGTTGGTGTTGAGATTGTAGAAATCAGCACCACGCCAAGATTAGACACCATTAGAAAAGGCAGACTATAAGAGTGGTTCACTGATGGTTCCTCCAGCAGACTGATAGACACTGATTACAGAGCAGGGTATGCTATAGCAATAGCTGAAGTGCAGCTCTGCCACTTGAAACATCTACCCAGTAAGATAAGCTGTATGCATGAATATTAGTCAAGTGTAAAACTGTTAACATTTACACTAACTCACATTATGCTTTGAAGTTCTTATTTGTGGCCAGCTGTTGAAGTATCACGGATTCATAAGAGAAACAGGGTGCCTTATTAAAAATGGTCCTTTAGTAAGGATCTTGTTAAAAGCAATACTATTATACACCAGGATAGTGGTAATAAAATGTGAAGCCTACACAGGAGCTAATACTAAGTTAGCCAAAGGTGGTGCCATCGCTGACACAGCATTAAATGAAATCATGTTACAGCCAGTGCAGATGGGACTAATGAACAAAGCATTCCAAAAATACAGCTCATTCAGAGATAATTGTTGCAAGCTAATGTAAAGGAAGCACAGTGGTCTGCATCACCAGATGAACATAGAGGGAGGATTGATGATGGATGTGAGCCGAATAATGAAGAGAGTATGGGCCTACCAGGATGAGATGCCTGTGTTCCCACGCAGTATGTTCCTTTCCCTTACCAGACTGGAGCAGGGACCCTCTGATATTGCACAAGGGAGGATGAATGCGCAGATGCATGTTGCTTCCTAGTGAATGGATTTAAATATTTACTGGTGTGGGTAAATACGTTTTCAAAATGAATGGAGGTGTGTCCAAGAGGGAAGAATGATGCAGCAACTGGGGCGCAGTGTTTCAGGAAAGCCAGCTCTCCAAGGTTAGGGTCCACCAGGGCAGAAATAGCGATAGAAGGAGATCACTTAGTGACTACATTTATGCTAAAGACGTTGTTTTTGGGAATAAAGTATAACATGCATACCCCATACCACCCTCCAACTTGAGGCCAGGAGGAGTAAATGAACGCCAAAATAAAAAACAAAATAGATTTTTAGTAAAGGCAACAGATGGAACAGGCCTGAAATAGCCTGATGCTCTGACTTTAGTACTGCCTGCAATGTGGCAAAGACTTCTAAAGCGAGTATGGAGACATGGTCATAGTGAGAAAAATAAAAGCTGTTTCTTTTAGTTCTAGGCAGACTGAACCACAGACGGTGAACCAACGCCATGAATGGATTGAGGAGACAAGATGCAGGGCAGCACCCCAACGCCTCAGAGCACGCTAAAAGAAATTGATGACCATCTGTCACCAGAGGACCTGAGCAACACAGCAGTCAAGAAGAGGACAGACCAGACCATTTCTACGATCCATGGGGGCCCATCATAAAGTGAAGTGTCAGAGGGACGCAACATCTACTGATGCTATTGAGTGAAGTACACGACGCAGTCTCGAAGAAAGGTGATGTTCTGCACCTGCACAGAAAATAGACTGAAGAGGCCAACGCAGGGCAGGTCCGTGAAACAGCCCCTGAACAAGATGACTGCGGACCAGGAGGAGAAGCAGATGACCGCTCACTGCGTGCCTTTAAATTACTGACACTTGCAGAAGGTGCACGGGAACTGAGTGACTAAGTGACAATGTAGCCTGATGCATTGCATAGAGCAAACAATATTTGTTGGACACCTAATTAGGAGCATGCTGCCGGTATCACAACAGCCTGCTGATCTAATAACGATCTCATCAGGATGTATCAATGTGACAATACATACATTTTATGCTAACACTGTGTAATGCCATCCAAAGATATGTAACTGATGTAACTGATGTTTCCTTCATATATACATTTTGGTTTTACACTAATGTTGGATAGGTCTATCCAAAAGGGAGGATTGTTGCAAAATATATATGAATATCCATATAAATTCATATGTATGCACTCAATGGGCCCGTTGTCCATTCCAGGGGCCACTTGGCCGGTGTTGGCCGGATTTACGCCTTATCCTCGCTATTTACATGCCATGGTAGATGAGTTACGTCAACTCCATACAGCCCTGATTACTGTTCATCGGGTTTTGGTACAATATGTTTCACGCAATTTGCAGGCAGGGGCACCTGTTGTTGCGGGGCAACCAGCTGGCCCGGCCGGGATTGTTATTAGTCCCGTCATGGTTAATTCGGTAATGGGCAAGCGCCCCCAGAATAACGACGATTTGCCTTATTGGCTTGCTCAGAAATTTGACCAGCTGGAAGCAGTATTTCCGAACTCTACTCCTGCGGAGAAGCACAGGATACTCACCATCAGTTTGCAGAAAGACTTAGTCCCAGAGGTGGCCAATTGTGAGAACTGGGGTAAGGTTTTTGCAGCGGTCTACTCGAAGTGCTTCTGCACCCCATCTATGGCCGTACTGCCCTCGGTGATCAAACGTGTTCAAGATCAACACGGTCCGGAGGCGGCGGTCGAGTTGGGAATGAGGCTTGTCGGTGTGTTCGACGTGGTTGCCACTCTCATCCTTGGTAACCTCAAGGGAGATGCGGTCCACTTTCAAGTGTCGAATGGTCTAGCCCTCGTAGACGATATCGATAAACCCCGAGAGTTACCCAAAATTATTGCGGAGGCATATAGGATAATAGGCCGCAGTAGTTTAGGGGTTAAGCCTTCTGTTCAGACCACAGTTTTGCAACAGCAAACTAAGATGGGTTCGTCTTTCAAAGATGATCGTCCAGCTTTTCCTAAACAAAATTGGAGAGCTAAGAAACAAGGTAAGCAGCAACAGAAACGGGGGTCTCGTCCAGCGTCGCCTGTACTGCCGACTGGTGAGGGCACATATGACTTGCGCGATCGCATTAGGATTAGATCTCCTGATAGATTTCAGGTTACTGAACAACGTTCTCCTCGTTCTTCACAGGAAACATCGGTCTCACAGTCCGGTGGAGGAGAACGTGGCAAAGGTCGGGGTGCCCAACAAGGATGTGAGCAACCCTGTCAGCCTGACGGTAAAGGCAAGCAGGATGAGTTTGCACGTCAACGTCCCCCGTTTCAGAAGAAGAAAGTTGCTGCACGAACAGCGAGGTATGCCACAGATAGTGAGAACGCAGCTTCGGAACCTGACATGGGCACTAACGCTGCTCGACAGCGCAGCGGAGGTTACAGTAGTGCTGCAAGCACTGCGTCCATATCTGAAGGCGACAGCAACTGACACATTCATTACTGTTGAAACTGCGGATACTAGAGTGGCTCCCCCTGACAGACTATATGACATAGTCCTTTTAATAGAAGGTGACATACAACGTACCATAAAAGGGTTTTTTGGGGAAAATGTGACCTCTGCATATGACATTCTGTTAGCAGAGGCAGACTGGCTCCCAGCTTTCGTTTTGGCCGCTCCTAGAGGGGAGGAGGTCATTCTCCCATCTGTCGCGCACACTGTGCCCAAGGATCAGGCACAGAACATTGCAGAAGAGTGGGCTCAGGTACTTGCTCCGGTGTTGTATCATACTCAGGTTGGGTGGGATAAGTTGTCGCCCAGCCATGAGATTCCATTACGGTCTATACCCCAGCCGCAACCCCAATATCCCATGCGTCGCGAAGCTAGATCTCACGTCGCAGAAATCCTTGAACAATTGGAATATCAAGGTGTTAATGAAACATGTGTGTCACCCATGAATAATCCTTTATTCATTGTAACTAAACCTGATGGGTCGTACCGCCAAGTTCTGGATTACCAGCATTTCAACTCTCATTGTCGGACCTGTGCCGTACAGAATATCCACAGTTCTGCCCTCGTTGATAGTCTCGTGAGAAAAAGGTTTAAGACCACACTTGACATCTCCTATGGCTTTTATAGCCATAATCTGTCCTCAATTAGTAGTCAGTGGACAGCCTTTACTTCGGGCGGCAAACAAAAACAGTTTAAAAGATTAGCCATGGGCTATAAAAACAGTCCAGGCATCTTTGCCGCACGTGTAGTCTCTCTGTTGAGGAGCATTGACCTTGATGCGTACTCGTATGTTGATGATATCTATCTCACAGACGACAAATTATGGCCGCATCTGTGTCGCGTTGACCACATCATTGTTAAAAAATTCAACTTTGCAAAATCACACATTGCAGAGTATAGAGTGTTGTTTTTGGGCTATGAACTCAACAATGAAGGTCGAGGTTTGGCCCCTCATTTCCTGGAGAAGTGCGCATGTTTGCATGCTCCGACAACACTGAAGAAACTACAATCTTTGCTGTTTTTAAAAAAAATTTAGGGCGTACTTACATTCCCGATTATGCCCAGCGCATCAAGCCGCTATATGCCTTGGTACAACCTACTTTTTCCAAATCGAGGTGGCTGCCAGAGCATTCAGCTATCTTGCAATCTTTGCAGGCTGATCTTCTTGCTTCAAAGTACTTACTTACACATGATAACCACACTAACTTGGTGATAAGAATTGTGCCTGGTGCAGTGGGTTTCACGTACCTAACGTTCAATGAGGACGACACAGTCCCCATTGCATACAAATCACACTTGTACACTTCGGCTGAAATGCGTTTTTCCACTGTCGAGAAAGTTTTGACTGCAGTGCAGATGGTAATTCTGAAAGAAAGAGCGCTGTCACAAGGGAAATGCATGTTGATGTCAAACCGTATCCTGCTCTAGAGGCAGTGACGAAAGCCAGTGTATTTAATCCTAAAGCTTTGTATCCACGTTGGATACAATGGGCCACTTCATCGACATCACCGGATGTCACCTACATCTTTGATGACCCATTGCAGACTCAGGAGTATTTGCTTGAGGATTACCATTGTGTCATTTACACAGACGGGTCGGCGCAACCGGCGACGGAATCAAAGTATGCATATTCAGCAGCCTGAGCAATTGTGGCTGGTACTTTTGTGAATGGTGAATTCAAGTCTGATGTCATGCATACGCAGTCATTGGGTCATTGTACCGCCCAGTTTGCAGAGCTACGTGCTCTGGTGCTTGCACTGGAGTTTGCTGATCCTCGAGTTACAACTCTTATAGTGAGTGACTCATTTTACTGTGTTCAGTCTTTTAATGACAATTTATTCTTTTGGTATCAGAATGAATATCGTGATTTCAAGGTAAGCACAATCAAGCATAAAATACTTTGGTTTCGAGTGGCAGAAATTAAACAGAATCTGCATCTCGTGAATGTAATTCATACTCTTGGGCACCAGCGAGTTGGTGTCCACGCTGTCGGAAATAGCTTAGCTGACGAAGCAGCGAAAACAGCAGTGGCAACATATCTAGTAGCAGCAGTTACAAGATCCAAAAGTAAGATTGATGATGACATCTTGGCAGCTATTGCTGCGACCGAGAAGGGAAGTAATTACCCGAGAGGTTTCCCTTCTAAATACTCTTATCATTTAAGTCCTGATAAAGTTCCTTATGTGAGAATTAACGACATTGGTGACAGATTGATTCCCAACACGGACTGCAGACTTTCCTTGATAACAGAGGCTCATGAAGGCATGGCTTCTGAGCATGCCGGCGTTTCAGCGACTGTTATTCTCTTACAAGAACGTTAATGGTGGCGCGGGTTGTATAAACAGACTAGAGCTTATGTTCTTAATTGTGACATATGCCAGCAGATTAAACCTTCGACTGCTGCGCGCCCACCACAAACACAGTTGTACATATCTAATAAACCACTAGGGTGTGTTTATTTGAATCACTGCGGTCCTTTCTCCTCTGATACTGCGTATAAGTACATCTTAGTTGCAGTGGATTCGTGCACACGTTTTCTTCGGGTATGGCCACAATGTAGTGCTGATGCTCGAACTGTCATCAGGGATTTGCATGTCTTTGAGGGAATTTTCGCATGTGGTACCTTTCATTCGGACCAAGGTCCTGCATTCGCCTCTAAGGCGTACAAAGAAGCCATGAGATCTTTGGGGGTCCAAGTCAAATTTTCGTCTCCATACCGGCCTGAGGGCAATAGTGTTGTGGAGCGAATGAACCATAACTTAAAGCAATCCCTGACAGCTAGGGTTTTAGGCACTGGCAGGAACTGGTTAGCCCATCTGTATAACGTTCAACATGCACTTACTAATCTCCCTAGAAGGTCTCTGGGTGTGCGGACCCCATACGAAATGCTCTTTGGCAAAAAGATGTTTGTTCCAGACCTTGATGGTCTAGACATGGCGGCGACGGCCGCACCTTTTGACGTAGATGATCACTGTGCTGTATTACAGAATCTACAAGAGACCAGAGACGGTCTTGCAAAGGAACACTTGCCCTCCACGACTGATGCTGCGCTTCAGATTCCGGTAGTCGGTTGACTACCTCGAGTTGGTGACCTGGTCCGTGAGAAGGTGGAGAACAAGAAGGAGTTTGGCCCCTCTTATCATGCTCCAGTACCAGTGCTTGGCATGCAGGGTACAAGAACAGTAATTTTACCTCCACTTCCTGGTCGCAAGGATAACAGGTACATCTCCATTGACAATGTCAAACTACAGCGAGTGGCCGATTCTTCTTAGTATGACTCCAGCGGTCTCTTGTCCAGAGATGCTGAGAAATTCTGTTTTGGCTCCGGCGTCTACCACCAGGCTTGACATTGCCATCGAGATGCATACAGTTACTAATCCTTTGTTGCCGCCACCGGCTGGTGGTCCACCTGAAGATACTGAGTATACTTATCCCACAGATGTGTCGTTGCCTGGTTTACAATCAACTGCAGTTGACCAGTCACGTTTTTCATTTGACACTAACTCTATGACTTCCAATCCCCCATCGAAAAATTTTATTTTTGCTGCTTGGTTTAAAAGACATTTTTTAATTCCCCCCTGGACTTACATTTGGCTGCTGCTCATAAGTATTTTTTTGTTTATGTGCATTGGATTTGTAGTGGTATTTTTTCGTCTTGTAAATGGACACTATCTCACCGAAAGGTCGACAATTAGATTAATTGATGGAACTTTGGCCCCCCACTCCACATCGCACATCATGAAAAGGGGCCAGACTTTTGTGAATATTACTACCTGGCCTGTGTTGGATGGGATTGTGTGGGATGCTGTGAAATTTCAAATTCATGGTCCCACAGAGGTGATTAATGTCCTCAATGTACTTCGTGTTTCTATGGGGGACGTTGTGAAACAAAACTTCCGCTGTGATGATTGGGACGTCCAGGCCATTAAGGCACTTTTTTCTGATTTGAATTGGCTATAGTGGGCTATGAGCTGTGGAAAGATACCATTGATCTTAAATCACTTTGGAGTTCTAAAACATGGCAGGTACAAGGTACAGAGGCTCTGCATCGTGCTTGCCTTATCCCAAACCACATTTTGTTTTTGAATACTACCATTTTTCAAACCACTTGCTTTGGATTGGCTACTTCAAAAAAGATGAATTCACCCTCTATTCCTGATCTGGGTACTTATCCAAAATGGAATAATCACACAGATCTGTCCCTTGATGCGTTGCAGTCATATATTACTAATACATCCTTCAACATTTCCGAATTAGATCCTGAAGGATGGTTGATATGGCAGAAGAGCTCAGATTCCTGTCAACATCGTTTTCTGGGTCTATACCATGGATACACACAGGTTAGAGTGGACCCCGCTTTGAATCTTCCCATTCAGTTACTACCTATTCTGTGGGGAAGTTATGTCAGAACTGGCTGTAACACTCCACTTTAGCATCTGTTAAACTTCATTTATCAAAATTACATGACAAAGTAGATTTGAATGATTTTGTTAAGGGTCCTGTGGGTGGCAGGTCCAAAAGATGGGTGTATGCTATTTATAACGAAGTTTGGAAATTGTCTCAAATTGAAGCTGCATCCAGATTAAGAGCTATTGATCAACCAAATTTGGAAAAAGTGCTAGCTGTCATCGATAATAGCATTAACACCCTTTCTTCCAGAATTTACATATTAGATAATATTGTTTCATCTGTTGTAGATATTGTACAAGATGATATGTCTGTTTTATACCATGGTCAAAATCAATTGCGTTCTGTTATGCAGTTTGCATGGACTTTGCAAACATTGAAGGCTGGGAAAGATCCTTAGGATTACATGAATACATCTTATTTATTCCTGCCGTTTCATCTAACTACAAAACAACAATTCATGTCCATGAAAGATGCAACATACTCATTACTGCATATTGAGAAGTTAGAACCTTTACCTTTCTCTGTGGCCAAATCGAACTCAGCTGTGTGGTTTATCCACGGTTTGATCACCTTGCTGTTTCCATTGTTTAAGTTCAGTTTATGTATGAAACATTATACCCTAGGCAGATTTGAACCATTGGGTACTGCTTTCCTGCCTGAAGTTTGGTCACTCCCATTCACATACAGGTGCATGAGAGAGGGCAAAGAAGTTTATTTGAAAGGGAAGGAATGCACTTCCACACCTGATCACTCAGTAGTCTGTAGGCATATCCAATTGGATGGCGCATGCAGCGTTCAGGCACCGTTTGGCTTGCGTTCTAAAGGGAAATCCTGTGCCAGCGATTACGACCACTTTTACATTATTAGCTAATGCTAGTTATTTGCTTTTAAATAATGAGGCATGCTGTGGGATGCTAATAGGATTCCCGTACATAGTGACTGATTCACAACGCGTAGTATGTTTTAAAAATGTCCTTTTCCCACCCCCCCATGGGAGACTGGATGTATCCATCTGGCCTTCCATCCCAACCTTGAAAGCAGAGTTCAACAAGATGAGCAGAATAAGGGCTCTATTTTCTCAAAAAGAAGTCGCACTGACTTCCTCCCATGAAACATTCATCCTTCGCGTAGCTAACACCCGCACCGAGGTGCATGCGCTTTTAAATACTGATCTCCCCCTTCATTTCGGTGCTCTGATTCATACTATATTCAATGCCTCGTCCACAACCACAACTGGCTTAGCGCATTTTTTCAAAGTTGTGGGCTTCGGCCTCGTGACCTCCTTCCAGACAATCTTTGGTGTGATACCGGCATTTTTTCATTCTATTTTTTCCAGCATCTTCAGCGGGCTCCCTCACGGCTGGTGTGCTCCTGTTGGTCTGCTTGCTGCGCAATGGCTGCACAATTTGTATCACGAGACAGCCTGCCCCGGCTGCTCCAACTTCATAACCGGATGCTTGAATGTTATGGAACGTTACCACTGGCCACTTTAAGCGTAGCCTATGGATTGTCCTTCCGGTTTTCCTACTTTACTTGCGTGAAACCTGTTTTTCATTGCCTAGATTGTCCTTTCGAATGGGCTCTGGATTTGTACCTGTCGAACTCTGTGTCTCCTGCCCCGGATTATGATCAACTGATGAGTCCCTTAGTGGCTCATGAGTTGGACTGTTCTGGTATCGGGATTATGGCCTGTGGAGCGGCGCATGGAGTCCTAGGGAATTGGGATATCTATACGGCAGCGTATGACTTCTTGGCGAGAAGTTATCTTGAAGAACACGCAAGTTGTCCTCTGATTGTGCTAGAGGCTCCAGTTATCGAAGAACATATATGTTCATATGCTTTGCTAGACTGGATGGCGGAATCTTTTGCAGAACATTATAATGACTTCCTCTTGGAGGCTGTTGCTACTTATTGTACTTAAACGTTGATGGATTAATTTGAAGGTTGTCCATCTTCCAGTAGCCATACCACAAATGTTTGAGTTTTTTTCCATTTTTTTAACTCCACCTCTTTGCAAGATGTTATATATTTTTTTTCTTTTTTTTCCCTTTTTCTACAGAGTTTTTCGAACTTTCCCTACCAATTATTTGGATGGACAATACATGAACTTGGTTCTGTCTCTGTCGAACTTGAACTCTGCATTCATAATTAGCATCCCTATTTGTTTGTGGTCTGATCAAGGGAGGGTGTAGTGGAGACGGAGCTCCAGGTACACACATTGCTATGTTAGCATAAGCATCTTAGAATTAAAACGCCAACTTGCCACTTTTGCTGCTTTTGCACACGACACTGCAGGTAGCTGTTATTATACGAAAAACTGCTTGCTTGCTTTTTCTTCACATGAGAATGGTCTGTTGTTCACATCCCTAGACGTGCACCGCGACCTTGGTCTGAACACTGTGTGCAGAAGCAGTCAGGGCCAAAAAACAATGTATGCTTTTGAATTCATGCTGATCGGCCCACGCTCTAGCCATAACACGCACACAGCTGCAAATATCCGAAACTCGAGTGCCTTTAATATTGCATTTTGCATGCATGATTCAGACACTTTGGAGATGGGGTTCCCCATTCAAACCTAGAGACCTTCTATTAGTTTAATAATACTAGCTTTCTTATGAAGGGAGGGTGACTATAATCCACTATCATTTATAACATGATTTCTCCCTTCATTTTATATGGTATTGTAACAATGCTGATGGTTTTATTTTTAATCATTTGTCTGCTTATGTTAGCCAAAGTACTGCATCTTAGGGCACGTAGTTAAAAATAAACATTTAATACTATAATGTGTCTCTAATTACTCTTGTTGTGGACTGATATGAGAATAATAGCGAAAAGGTGTTTCTGATTACCACCATTCCTGAGGGTACTCTAAGTCATTTGTTCTGGGTTGTCTAATCATTGGTAGCTTCGAGATGATACGGAGAACGAATGAGACATTGATGCTGGTCGGATAGGGGTTCTGGGTACTGAGGTGAGTTTTTTGGTACACCACAATTCACTGAGGTCCTGGTTTCCTGCGCATAGTTCTGTGCATGAGCAGAATCCCTGCAACACCCTGTCTCAGGCCTCCCTCTGCAGGCCCTGCGTGCACAGTTTACTGCCACTGCAACTTGGCATTTAAACCTACTTGCCTAGCCTTAAACTCGCCTTTCATTACTCTTAGGTCACCCCTAAGGTAGGCCCTAGGTAGCCCTATGGGCAGGGTGCAGTGTAAGTTAATTGTAGGACATGTGCCTTTATGTGTGGCATGTCCTGGAAGTGAAAAACAACCCATTTTGTATCCCACTACTGGGAGGTCTACTCCTCTCATAGGCTAGCATTGGGAATCCCCTTATATACATTTTAGTGGTAATTCCTGACCACAAAGGAGTGGTGTTGCCATGTTTGGTATGTTTAGAATAGTAGTCATAAATCCTACTCACTGTTGTAGTTGGATTTTACATTACTATTTTAGAAATGCGACTTTTAGAAAGTTGGCATTTCTCTGTGTTTGTGATTCTGTGCTTTGCAGCCTGACTCCAATATGAATCTAGGGCTGGGTGACAGCTACACATTGTGCATACTTTCTAAACAGCCACAATACAGGAAGGGCTTGGTGGGACAGGAGTTAGATCTGCATTCATCTGAATACTGATGGTCTTCCTGGGCGGGCAGAGAGAGAGGTGGTGCACACTTTACAATTGTATAGGTTGTGTCCTGCCCTCACACAAAGGGCTGATTCACCCCCTACTGATCGTCTGGAGCCAGGGCTGGGTTGAAATTGATTGTTACACACTTCTAAAGGTTCTCTTTGAAGTCACCCCTTGAACAAAGACAATTTTAAGTATAAGTTCAGGGGCTCTGACCCTAGGATTTTATTTTTAGTACACTACTATACCTGAAAGAAACTTTACTGGAGTAATGGCTACTGAACTGGAAGGACTGCCACTTTGCTGTGTCTGACTGTTTCCAAGAACTGCTGCTCTGCTTTGCTGAGTTGTCATGCTGCCTGCTGACCTCGGCCCTGCCAAATGGGACTAAGTACTACACCCAAGAGACTCCAAGGGCCTTCTGGCTTGCCTCCTGTTTTGCCCTGAGGTCTCAGGGATATCAAAGACCTTGTAATACCAAGAACTGCATACTCCTTGTGGAATTACAGTGCTGCCCTAGTGTCGCGGTTTTCCGACTCTACTGCAGGGGCTGTTTATGGGTGGTGAGATCTGAATGACTGGAGCTTTAATCTGGTACCTGTAATTGGGCATGCTCCAGGAACTTGCGCCCTTAACACCAAGAGTGTTGTGCACTCTGACTTCCTGGGGCCTGAACCAGCACCTTATTGGGGAGGGACTTTTGAGGATTCGCCCTGGCTGCCAAAGCAGCGCTATGAGCCCTTATCCAACCTCCCTGTAACTGGTATGATCTGGGCGTGCCCTTTCAGGAGGTCGAACAGAACAGACTGCGTGCCGCAGCCCCAGCCCAAGGAGCATGCATATGGTGTTAGTGACAGCTCCACTTGCAGAGAGGAGATTACCAGCAATGCTGGCCCTGAGTCTGAGATCTGCCGACACTCGCAATGAACCCTCACAAGGTATTTGAAACCTTCATCGGACACGGGCGGGCCCTCACTTTGCAGAGGCTTGCCCCTGCCCCCCAGTTGCATATACATTTACTAGGGGATTACGTGTGTTCGGACCTGAGTGGTCTCCGTGTTGGTGCTACAGAGCTCCCCGTCGTCGCTGTATCAACCCCGTACAGCTTGTGAATCTCCTAGTGTGACCCTATACCTAGTAAAAGAAGCGCACCGTCTTTATGTGAAGTCAGACCTGAGTGGTCTTGAGGAGTTTGCTGTGCTCCTCACAGCTAAGTATAATTTTGCTTTACTTTGGCTGATAACTGGACCAGAGCTGTCCCGGAATTACTGTGCTGCACTCCACGCAGCTCAATGCACATACCTTGCTTAATTACTGGGATCAGGACCCGAGGGGTCCTGACATTTCTGTACTGCGCTCCTCGCAGTTAGAAGATACACACTTTTCGGTGCCTACAACCCAGCCCCAGTGGAACCTTAATTTCCCTTAGAGAAGCACATCAGCTTTTAGGGCCGCAGTATTTAACATGCTCTCCAAAATACAGTAAAGGCTCTAAAAGGACCCCAGTTTTAAAGCACTGCTTTTGATGTATTGAAAAGTCAATAACTCTTAAGTCACCTATCAGATTTTTGTCGTTTTGGTCTCATTTCAGTAATATAAATATTTCCTATATAACCTGTTTGGAGTCTTTTTGTGGCATATTCATTGTTTACTCTGTGTGTGTTTTGCACAAATACTTTGCGCATTGCCTCTGATGAAAAGTCTGCTTGCTCTGCGCCAAGCTACCAGAGGGTGAGCCCAGGTTATTCTAAGTATGTATCTAGCTTACCCTGACTAGAGTGGTGGGTTTTGCCTGGCTTAGGTACATCCCTAGCCAACCAGAAGCCACATTTCTAAAACACACACACTTTCTTGAGGAGGAAATAAGGGTTTCAAGGCATTACCAACTACACAGATGTACCAGATGGAGAGATCCTTAACCCATGACAATATCATTAACAGCTGCCACCCTTAGTCATGTCATGATCTGAGGATGGGACAGTAGTTAGCCATACAGAAAAGATTAACAATTTGGGAGGACCCACATCTTCAACAAAGTCATGAAGTGCGCTGGTGAGCTACTCACTTTGTTAAGGTCATATAGACAATATGCTGGGGAACTGAGAAATTAGTCTCCTAAATTTAGGAAACAGACTGATCATTTCACAAAATAAAGAAATCAGGAGAATGTGGGAAAGTTTTGACTGCACCAGGGTGTTTCAACCCTACAGGAAAAAAACAGTAGTTCAAATATGCTCTGAGAAGCCTAATTGACTGTGAATATGCTGTAGAAGTGACGTACCTCTGTTAGATTTGGGGGTCTCTAGTTGGCACAGGTAGGTACTCGTGACAAATAGGGACCCTTGCCTCTAGTCAGGGTCAGGGGGTACACTCCTAAAATAACCCCTGCTCACACACTTGGTAGCTTGGCACAAGCAGACAGGCTTATCTCAGAGGCAGCGTGTAAAGCATTTGTGAACACATACAGTAATCAAGTGACAACACTACAGATGGACACCACACAAGTTTTATATAAAAAATAAGTATTCTTTATATAGATTTAACACAAGACAATAAACGACTATAATCCACAATACTGTTACTTAAAATGGTAGCTTTAGCTTAGTTCTCTTATGTGACACTTTTAGTTCAATGTACCTTTAGATGCGACACGCAGGGCAGCAAAAGTGTTGCAAGGACGGTGATGCATTGAAGATTTTGGTGCAAAGAAATAAAGACGTGAAGATCTTGCTGATGTGGCACGCTTCTCCGATGTTGCGAGAGATCTCGGTTCGATGCGTCAGCTGCAGCGGCGACACCCTTGTCCAGTGATGTGACGACAGCGGCTTTGGCGGCGACACTCTTCTCCAGCATTGCGAGACGCTTCCGCTCGATGCAACAGTTACAGCAGCGACACCCTTGTTCAGAGATGCGTCGGCAGCAGCTCCGATGGCGGCACCCTTCTCCGTGGATGTGAGGCGCTTTTCTTGATGCGGTGCAATGCAACAGCGTCGACAGCCTTGTTCAGAAATGCGACGGCAGTGGCTGCGACGGCGACGCGCTTCTTTGTTGTTGTTAGACTCTTCTCGTGATGCGGTGCAATGCGACAGCTCCAGCGGCGGCACCCTTGTTCAGAGATGCGACGGCAGCGGCTGCGACAGCGACATGCTTCTTCGGTGTTGCGGGACGCTTCTCGTGATGTGGTGCAATGCGACAGCTCCAGCGGCAGTACCCTTGTTCAGAGATGCGACAGCAGCGGCTGCGACGGCTACACACTTCTTCTCCGTGAGTCGCGCTTCCAGCTCCTTGCGACACGCAGTCCCTCAGAAGGCCCAAAACAGCAGCAGGCACTTCCAAAGAACTCTGGGGAGCTGAGGGGTGAGGTCTGTTGTCCCTGAGACTTCAGCAGGAGGCAAGCTCTTTTCCAAGCCCCTGGAGATCCTTACACAAGTTGAATGAAAATGCACACAAAGTCATTTCTCCTTTCTTTGGCAGTCAGGCAACCACTGCAGGCCAACCCCCCAAGCAGCGCTTCAGCTTAGGGATAGTCTCTCCTCAGTTTCTTCTGGTTCCACTCCTCAGCAAAGGTTTCTTTTTGTTTCCCAAAGTGATCTAAAGTTCTGAGGTCTGGGTCCCCCTTTTTATACACAGTTTCTCTTTGTTCTCTGAAGGCAGAGAGGCCTTTGCCTAGTCCAAACCAGTTCTGATCAGTCCTGGAGCACTTTGTTGACATGACTTCTTCTTTCCTTTCACAGTGCAGGGCAGAGACATCAGATGCACCACAGGAGGTGGAGCCAGCATTGTGGAGGGAAAGCACAGCCCTATTCAGGTCCCAGGTGCAACTCCTCCCACCCATCTTCATGGAGATCTCTCTATTCAGCCCTGTGCTGACTCACCCTGTCTCCGGGAATTTCCCAGCCCCCTGGAATTCCCCAGCCCCTGTCACTCAAACTCCAGACAAGGAATACACAGTCTAGCAGAGGCAGGTTTGGATGGTGAGACAAGAAAATACCTACTTTCTAAAAGTGGTATTTTCAAACACAGAATGTTAAAACCAACTTCACTAAAAGATGCATTTTATCATTCTGAGTTCAGGCATACTAAACTCGAATTTCTACCATGTTCCCTGAGTCAGTTAAGATTATAGGATGTAATAATCAAACTGCCCATTCTGGCCTATGAAGAACAGGTAGCCTTGCAATAGTGAAACACGAAAATGGCTGTAATTCACTATTAGAACATGCCACACACACCAGGGCATGTCCTACCTTATACTTACAATGCACTCTGCCCTTGGGCCTACCATAGTGGTGTCTGATATGAGGAAAAGGGAAGGTTTAGGGACTGGCAAGTGGGTGCAATTGCCCAGTCAGCATGACAGTACCAGACTGCACGCAGGCTCTGCAATGGCAAGCCTTAGACACACTTTTACAGGATGCTTCTGTGGGTGGCACAACCAGTGCTGCAAGCACACCAGCAGCATTTGGATTACCAGCCCTGGGCACTCCTGGTGCACTGTACTAGGGTCTGACAGGTAAACCAAACAAGCCAATCATGGAGTCACTAATCCATACATCAATTTACAATAGGGAGAGCATATGCACTCTAGCACTGACCAGCAGTGGTAAAGTGCCCAGAGTCATAAAACAGCCAACAACAGGTCAGAAAAAATACAGGAGGAAGGCAAAAAGTTTAGGGATGACCCTGCAAAAAGGGCCAAGTCCAACAACCTCAATGAGTGCATCTTGGAGAAGGGGGTATATAGCTACGTCAATTAACATATTGGGATAAATAATGTGGTGAAAAGCATTACAAATGCCTGATACCATGCATTAATACATCAGCTTCCATTTTGTGAGCTCACAGTTACCTCCAACCACAAACTGACAGTAACCTCAAGCTCTAAAAGCAAATCTGTGCCAAACGTTCTCAGGTCTTAACCGGTGGCTGTTCAATACGCACCCTAACAAATACTGTTTGAGTCTGTCCTTCACTGCAGAAGGCGAGTTAGACTACACTTCTATTATGGAAGAACAAAGGGCCATATTTATGACCCAGTTTGGATCGCTCCTGCATCAAGCAACGTGGTGAAGAGTGACGCAAACCTTAAGTCAGATTTTTGAAGCCAAGGCAAATCCAATTTTAAGTGGCTTTGAGTGACTTCAAAAATCTGGAGTAATGCAACGCAGAACAAATCACTGTGTTGCTATTCTATGCCCTGGGTAAGCATTACATGGGCATTGAATGGGTGTTTACAAGACTTTGTAAACCTGGAAATGCATCAAAAAGATACATCTCCCCAGTAGAAGCATAACAAAGAGAACTTTGTTTATTCTCATTACTTCCTCTTTCTATGTATGCTGCAGACACATATAAAGTGGAAAAAGCCTATCAGGGTTGTTTTTCTGCTCAGGAAGGTGCCCTTTCCTGCATGAAACTAATCCTGCCTACAACACAGGCACCTTTGCACCATGGTGTAAGGGTGTCTGCATTGGTGCTAGGTTGCCAGCACGGCACCAACACAAGGGAAAAAAACAGGAACGTGCCATATTAGATAAATACGGCACATTCCTGCCCTTTCCCGTGACACAGGGCAGAAAAGCAAGGTGACTTGCTGTGCTGCCCTGCACCACGAAATTCATAAATATGCCCCAAAGAGACATATTTACGATGAAGTGGCAGAGTGAGCTGTTAACTGTCATGGCTTAACGCCTCACTCCGACATTTCAGAAACGCAGGGCTGCACCATATTTACAAGGATATGGTTCAGCCTTGCGTTCCCGCCTGCGCTTGCACTACACTTAGCAGTGTAGCGCCAATGCAGGAACGCTTGCACTGCGTGCAGCGGAGGATTGTTTATGTGTAGAAAGGTGTCTCTTCCTGCACTTAAACAATCCAGAAAAGCCATTTTGTCACTTCGATGTGTGCTGCTTAATGCAGTACACATGGAAGTTACAAAATGTCATTTTTTCTTTAATGATTGTTTATGTGCAGGAAGAGACACCTTCCTACACATAAACAATTCATGGCATTTTGCTTTTTCCATGTGTGCTGCACAAGGCAGCAAACATGGAAAAAAGCAAAAACAAGGAGAAATAAAGCATTTCTCCTTGTTTCGCCAACTCAAGACCAAGTTTGTCCTGGTTTTAATTTTGGCGTTGCCTCCTATTTACACTGCCCTTGTAAACAGGGGGAAGCGTCAAAACCAATGGGTGTTGGGGTGGAACGCCCATCGCAACACCCACTGCCCACCCCTTTCACGCTAAGCATAGCGTGAAAGGGACCTTATTCACAAGGCAGCGTTAAGCCACGTTAAGTGGCTTAACGCTGCCTTGTAAATGAGGCGAGGCCCCTATCGCCACCACAACGTCACTTTCAGTGACGTTGTGGTGGTGATAGGGGCTTGTAAATATGACGCTAAGTTACATGGGCGGAATGTGATTTCTAGATATTATTAAGGACACGAGTGAATATTGTTTACCATGAAAACACATATATGTGGTTTGCCAGTTAGGAGCACCATAATGTCAAACGTTGGATTCCCCATTAAAAATGTGCTAAATGGGCAATTACACTCATAACACCCAACACCCACAGCATAACTGTTTAGCCATATGCATGCCATCCCTAAAAAACATGCTGGAAACTTGCAAGGATTGTCAGCACTTCAATTGCCTGTTGGTGTTTTCCCAAATATACGTAATGGCATTTTGCAATAATTTGATGACGCGACTAGGTCATTCCCCAAGGGTGCTTTTTTTCTCTTACCTCATCTTCTAGAAGCACTGGCGTTGGTTTTAATAGGAGTCAGTGCTTAGTTTGTAAAAGAATAAGGGCAGGGCCCAAAGAATGAGGGCAGGGCCTAAAGAATAAGGGCAGGGCCCAAAGTTTTCCTCTGAAGCCCGCGACAGGTGATCCTGAATGTTATTGTGCCCGATACCAAGGCTGCATAGTCTTGATTTCCCCATGATGCCTCCTTAATCCACCCCCAAATACTGCCTGCCCAATTTTCACCCTATCGCTTGGTACTGCTTGTCACTCTTTCTTGGCTCTTTCTCTTCATCCCTCTTTCCCCTTGTGTTCTGTTCCCTCTCTTGCTCTGGGTCAAATTCTGAAATTCTGAAGAGGAAAAATAAATACAGGATCCCAAAAATTCGGATCCCACCTGAAACCACCGTCTCAAATTAAGCACTGCTGCCAGCATGGTGTTAGCTTGAAAGTAGTGTGTGTGCCTAACATTTTAATGACAGTGAGATCCTGATCTGCTACTCGCGTCTGTGCTCCGGTTTCGTCATTCATGCCCCCCCGTTGCCCACCATTACCTACTTGCTGTCCAGATGCCAACCACTAAGACCAGATGTGGACGTAGGGGAGATTCACAAACATTTTGCGCTGGGTTTGAGTCACAAAAGTGGAGCTAACCAGCCCAAAGTTTTATTTTGCTATTTACTTCCCGGCGCAAAACAAGTTTTGCACTGGAAAGCACCCTCAAAGTAGCGCAAAGCAGTGCAAGGCACTGCTTTGCATTAGGGCCGAGGGATGTTACATGGGTGGAACATGGGCGTTCCTATGCAACCACCCATGCCTTTTGACGCAAAATCATTTTTACAAACATTTGTAGACATGGTTTTGCGCCAAAAGTTAACGCCCCTTCAAAGGCGGCACTAACAGGAGAAATGCTTTCATTTCTCTGTGCCTTTCTGACTTGCCAAGCATGCTGCACTGTGCAGCACGCATACAAAATGCGAAAGCTTTCTGTTGTGTCTAGGCATAGTAGTTTTTTACAAGAAGGGTACCCTTCCTGTTCAAAACCTATGCTAGACTAATGCACACACCCTACCGCTATGGCGCTAAAGTGCAGGCATTGCGGACAGCGACTAAAATCAGTGCTGGCGCAATGGAAAGGGGAGGAGAGAGCCATATCTCGGAAGATATAGCGCTTTCCTTCTCCCTCCCTGTCGCACAACGAAGCGCAGCCTCGTGGGGGCTGCGCTGCGTTGCTTGACTTTTTTGTAAATCTCCCCATAGTATGCCAACGTGCCACCATTTATAGTATTCTACCTAAATAATAGAGCCGTCTGAGAGTTTTATTCACATTCTGTGTTTTTATGAAATTTGACGTTTTTCTTGCATATTACTTCCCCAGTAGTGCAGGAGCCAGCTCTGTCCCTAAGGTGAAAAGGGACCAGTCCTGTCCCCCATGTCATTAGCCCTCAGGCTGCCATTGTCCGCTCAGCATTATGTGAAAGAGGGCCAAGCCACCTGCAGAAATAAATCAGCCTGCATCTTGACATCTAGCATTTGTTATCATTTAGCAGTCACTTATTTTTAGCTCTTTTGCTGACATAGAAATATAGCACCAGTTCAGGACTGAAATATATATTGAAATCTCAAGTGACCTGTTTTTATGCTTTGCTGAAGTGAGATTGTATTTCTCAACGAAGAGAGGCTAGAATATAGAAACTTTAAAGTTATGCACCAAATTCATTTTAGGAGGACTGGGGCATATCTCGCTTACTAACTTTGTTTAATTACTTACTAATCATAGGCTGCCTGTTTCATACACTTAGCAGATTCATAGGAAACGTGTCATTATACTGCTGCCCCCCACTCCGAGTGGTAAGGCCAATGCTATGGTCAGGTCACAGACGTGGGTGTTATTATGGGCAGATGAGTGGTCTGTGTCCAAGCTAACTGGAGAGAGAGAGAGCTATGGGATTCCCTCAGAAAATAGAGAGGGTACTGATGGGCAGATCAGGTAGGGTCTGGTGGATGGATGAGCGTATTGGAAGTCTGCCTGGGACATTGTTCTGGGATGAGTTAAATGAAGAGTCTGTTAGAAGAAGGAGTAAGCCTCTAGGGAGGGTGATTCTGAAGTCCTCTCCAGTATGCTTCTGTGGCGGCCAGTAGACTAGCTTGCATGCCTCGGGCCCCGTAGCAAGCAAGGAAATTGCCCCTATAACTGCTGCTGTGGTAGTAAAATACAACAACTGTAAAGGTCCATTGAGCCCCTCAGGGCTGTTGGTTCCAGTGCCACTGCACCTGCTGCACCGATGGTAGCTACACCTCTGGTGGCATCTCTACTTGGAACTCTGCTTTCAGGCCTGAGACAAGATGCAGTGGGTAGGTAAAAAACCATAGGGTATACATTATAAATTCAGTAGTGATAAAGCATACTTCAGCCTGGATGTAGGGCTGTAGATGGACAGACAGAGAGGTTCACCACTGCAAGGGCATAGATCCTGTGTTTGATTCAGGACACCAGGAAGTCCCTTCCTTATAGTAGATGTGGGTGACCATAAGTTTGGTAGTAGGCCAACTCCTGCTCAGTTCTGGTTGTTTCCTGATGTACGGATGAGGAAGAGCTGGCATAGGATCTATGCCAGCTCTTCCTTGCACTTGCACTACTTGCCTTGCACTAACCAGCCGACAGTGCCCTCTATGCCTAGACACTAGAGTCTCCTAGACTAGCACAATCTATTGCCTGCATTCCTGGGGCTTTTGAGATGCACTAGAGATTTAGGTGGAAGAGGATGGAAGCAGTACTGGCTTTGGCAATAGAACCGTGACCTTTCAGCCGTGGTCTGCCTGGGTGTATCTTCCTGATCACTCCCATTAGTTTAGATGGAGGGTGTGGCAAAGTTTTGACAGCAGTGCAGAGGGAACGGTTCTGTCAGGTCCCGCCTTTTGTCTCTCCTCAGAGGTGCTGCTCCCCAGAAGGCAAATGGTTTGCAGCTCGAAGGTCTCCAAGCCTGATTTTGCTCTTGATTTGTGTGCTTAACTTGCAGACACCATTCATTACTGACCGCTGTGGACGTAGGACAGTGAGTGTCTCCTTTCTGTAGAAGAGGGATATACTATGAGATCGACATCTTGAATCGTTTCCAAAACAGTGACAGTGGAATCAGCATTCCCCGACTGGAAAATGACTATCACAAAGGTTACTAAAACCTTCCAGACATTCTGACGGATTGCAGAGGTTGCACTCGGCACAAAGTGAGGGAATACTTGTGATCTAGGGCTCGTGTCAGTGGTAGCCAATCTCCCAGTGGGGCGGGACACCGCCCGGAAGTCTCCATTTACCACTGGAGGAGAGCTTTGGGTCATGGTGCCTCTCTGGTTTGCTGAGGGAGGGGAGCAGAAGGCACCTCGCAGGAAGAGGTCTGCCTAGAGGAGAAGACCTGCTGCAGTGCCCAGGGAGCGGGAACTGACCAGGAGTCACGTGATCTGGGAAATAGTACGTAATTGTAATATCCTGCTTTCCCCGTTTGATTATCAAACCCAGTTTAACTAGTCTTTCTCCCTGCATTTCTCTTACTACCTGCTGTTCTCTCTCGCTATCCCTTTTTTCAGAATTCGACACCGATATTGTTAAAGTGAAGATAGTAGAAGTTTTTAATGATGATTTTACGAACCATACTGCGTTACTAATGACCAAAGAAGGTATAAAAAAAGTTTGTCTATGAAATCATGTAGTAATTGAAGCAAAATAGCCACGTTAAGCTTAAAATGTGGGTACTTAGGTGCACAATGAAATGTTTTCATGTAACTAATATGCATGTGGAATGCACTTCTCACCAAAACTTGACGTTATGCTGAACTGCCAGTATGAACTGACAGTATGAACTATGATTAAAAAAAAATAACGGTTTTAAAAATATTTTTGTTTTAACGAATGCTTAGCCAGCACCAGGAATAAGGTTTCTACCTTTAAACCTCACTCCAATCTCACCTAACCTCCTCCTAACACCGAATGAGCTGTGGACGTAGCCTAACTAAATAGTACTTGTCCTATATAATGAGAAGATGGCTAAATGCCTGTTGCAACCTCCTTTATTGCTGGCACATCAAGACACTCCAAGATCACTAATCTCCAATCCGCAAAAAGTACATTCCAAGCGACCTCCTTTATTTATTTGGTGACTGTTCCATCTTACCTTTTCTATTCCTTCCGTTCTCTTACCTTCTTTCTGATTTCCCTTGTTTTCTAGTCTTCATTTCTCTATTCTTCCCTCTTATCTCATTTCTGCTTGTCCTCCTCTCACTCACTGTTCTTGCTCTCCTCACTGTAGTTCACAACTTAAGTGCACAAAACCTCACGTTGGATTTTCCAATACCCACATCCTTTACGTTCCTCACTGTGTTTTCGGTTACAGTTTGCCTTGCTTACAACCTCGACTGAAACTGCCAAATTAACATCTATTTCAGCCTTGAGAAAGCTCAGGTCTGATTGACTGCTGAGGGCGAAACACGTGTCGGCTAGTGCAGTTTTAGCAATGTGCTATTAAGAAATCTTTGAAAAACAAGGATGTTATCCCTGTACTGAACTTCACAAAGCACTCACAAACCAAGCACAAAAAAAGAAGAAGAAAAAATAGTTCTTTATATGAACTGAGATCTCATCTTTTTTATTTAAATACAAACAAGAAGGAGGGGGTCATGCTCAAAATCATTATTCACAGTTACAATTTAGAGACTAGAAAGGTCCAGTGCTTTGAGCGAAGCCCCTCTAAATCCCACTCAAACCTATACTGGGCAGTATCATCCGGGACTGGAATCCCTGGACCTTGCAAAACTAGGATTGGAACTTACCAGGAGTGCGGACTGACAAAGTGGGATATACAGGAGCAAACCCAAGTATTGGAATGGATCTCCCTGCACACGCGTAATCACATCTGGCACGCTTCACTGACAATAAGCCAGAAAGTGAAATTGTTTCCCCTGGTCACACCCAACCAGTGGGACTTAGATGGAACCAACCCAAGTGCATGAGTGGGTCTTCTTGTGCCATGTCATAGACTGACAAACTAATCAAACAAACATGAACTTGACTGTAGGTCAGGATCCTCCTGCATTGCATTTGAGAATTGCCAACTGGTGCTGACACTGCCATTGACCTCCAATTGCCTAGAATCAACATCCTCATTAACAACTCAAGGATGGACTCTTCACCGTTTGTCAGAGGTTTTACTCTGGGCCTAATTGCTCCTGTAGAGCTCCATGCTGCTCTCACAGACTAGCCACGACTTTGGAGTTTTCCCGGTGCCATTGGAAGAGAGGTGCTGGGGGTTGCTTGTCCACAGCATACCATGAATTAGGCCTTGCACTCAAATCCCACAGATGCAAGGCCATGTGAACCTTAACTTAATTTTGACATCGATACCACAAGAACCTAGAACTGAATACTTTTGCTGTGCAGTGTTTATTTGTATTTAAATGGCAAAGTGCATGGCTTGGCTGCAGTAGCGGCTGGTGTCAGGATAGAGTAGCGGGGGGCAGACGACGAGAAGATTTAAAAAATGTAAAAAAATTAAATTAACTTACCAGCTGCCCGCCACATTGCCACTCTTCTGCTCTGCCCTGGCTCCACTGCAGCGCAGGCTCCCAGAATACCCTGCAGCCAATCCAGACGCTACACTCAGCCTGCTGACAGCATGAGAGCAGCTTCAGAATTGGCCTGAGCACCCTGGATTTGTGCTCCCTGAGAGACTGTGCCTTCTGTCTCCAAACTGACAACGCAGCTCGGGTTAAAGACATCTCAGTGCGCATGTTGGATTGGCTCTCCTAAGATGGCTGGCCAAACCCACATGCGCATTGATAGCAGTGCCCACTATTCCCCCTTCATGGTGGCCCCCGTGATGGCCCCACCCCCAAGACTTGGCCCTTAAATCTTGAAAAATAAAACGATAATAAACCTGTTTTATTATCGTTTTATTTTTCAAGTTTTGAGGATGCTAGCAAGGGGGGAGGCGATGCTCCGCCACCATTGCGGAGGAGCTGCCGCTGCTTGGCTGTTGCCTCTGAACAAGGTTGTGTGAGGGTATGATGTGTATTTTTCTTCTTTTTTCTCCCACCATGTGACAATGATAAAGATTGCAGTCACCATTTTTATTACAGATCAGGTTCCCAATTAACATAGGGATTTATGACTCGTAATGTTATGGCGCAGAGTTCATATACCTAGCAATTTCCGGGGTGTACTAACCATAGGATCTCTTTAGTGGTCAATGTACTTGATCTTAAAATCTGTTTACGGTCTAAGCACAAGTTTTGTTCATAAAACAGTATACAAAGTTAATTTGCTTGCTGCAAAGCACAATAAGGAACATGCAGGTCACAGATTAGTATTTTATGTATTCAGCTCAGTTCATTATCGATTTTGCTGTAGAGAGCCTTGGGTTACCTGATGTTCACAAGCTATAATCCTTGTAATATAGCTCAATGAATTGTGACCCAGCACGAAGGAGTTAAATACAATCTATCAGGAATAAGTTCAGAACTTTACTGTTTTCTCAATATTTCATTATTCCAAGGATGCTACATATGACTTCTTTGGGAAGTAATAGAGACACATTAGTGCTTATAAATATCAAGTTGTGTAATTACTCATATAGACAGATACACCTTAATTTCTTATTGTCCATGCATAGCTCTTACATACAGGGCTTGGAAGATTAAAACAACTGCCTTCATATAATTACTTGTAAGACGACCAGCTAAACCTCTTTGTTTCCTCATTGGCATTGCTATCAGGGTGTTAAACTGCAGTTACCCCCATTCACAGTGTGACTTGAACAAAAGGGGTACCGATTGCCCTCTAGGTAAGACATTTGTGTTGGGCCTAGCTGGAAATGAATGTCAGACACCTTCTTCAATCAATCAATCAATCAATCAATCAATCAGGGACATTTTAAGCACGCTACTCATCCGTGAGGGTCTCAAGGTGCTGGGGGAGGGCAGCTCCGGACAGTTGAAGAATCAGGCCTTGAGGGTCTTCCTGAAGATCTGCAGGGTGAGGGCACAACTGATGTTAATCGGGTGCATGTTCCAGGTCTTGGCCGCGATGTAGGAGAAGGTTCTTCCACCTGTTCTAGCTCTGTAGATGCACGGGGGTTCGGCACGGGCGAGGTCAGTGGATCGGAGGTTCCTCTTGGGTACGTGGAAGACGATTCTGTCATTGAGATATTGGGGTCTGGTGTTGTGGAGGCATTTGTAGGCGTGGGTGAGTATCTTGAAAATTACTCTTTTCTCGACGGGGAGCCAGTGGAGGTTACGCAGGTGCTGGGTGATGTGTTTGTGTTGGGATGCCGAGGATGAGTCTGGCTGCAGTGTTCTGTATGGTCTGGAGTTTGTGGAGCAGGGACTTGTTGATCCCGGCTTAGAGGGTGTTTCAGTAGTCCAGTCTTCTGGTTATCAGTGTGTGGGTTAAGGTCTTCCTTGATTCGGGAGGTATCAATTTGAAGGTCTTTTGGAGGATGCAGAGGGTGTTGAAGCAGGTGGAGGCGACAACGTTGACCTTTCGGGTCATGAAGACCAGGATACAGAGGTTTTGGATGTGGTCCCTCGGGGTGGGGGGCTGCAGAGGGCGGTGAAGGACCAGGTGTTGTCCCATGCAGAGGGGGAGGTTCTGAGGATGAGAACCTCTGTCTTCTCCGAGTTGAGCTTCAGGCAGCTGCTGCTCATACAGGATGGGACGTCCTTCATTCCTTCCTGGAAGTTGAGTCTGGTGGTGATGGGGTCCCTGGTGAGGGAGAGGATGAGCTAGGTGTTGTCGGCGTAGGATGCTATGCTGAGTCTGTGCTGTCTGACGATGGCAGTGAAGGGGGCCATGTAGATGTTGAAGAGAGAGGGACTGAGTGACGATCCTTGGATTTCTGTGGGTTCGGACGGGAATGGTGGAGGTCTGATTCTTTGGGTTCTGCTGGTGAGGAAGGAGCGGAACCAGTTGAGAGCGGTTCCCTGTATGCCTTCTTCATGGAGTCTGGCAGTAAGTGGGCGGTGGGAGACAGTGTCAAAGGCTGCAGAGAGATTGAGTAGGATCAGGGCTGCAGTGTTTCCTTGGTCGAGAAGGGTGTGGATGCCGTCTGTGGCGGCGAGTAGAGCAGTCTCTGGGCTGTGGTTGCTGAGGAATCCGGATTGGGAGGTGTCGAGGATGAAGTTTTCTTCAAGGAATTTCATCAGTTTGATGTTGACAGTCTTCTCTGTGTGATTTTTGCCGCAAAGGGGAGGAGGGAGATGGGTCAGTAGTTCTTGAGGTCCGTGGGATCTGACGAGGGCTTCTTGAGTAGTGGTCTGACTTCTCCGTGTTTCCAGTCGTAGGTAAAGCCGCCGGTTTTGAAGGTGGCATTGATGGTGCGTCGTAGTTCCTGAGCGATGGCGGCGGTGGCTCTGTGAAAAATGTGCGGGGTAAGGGATCCATTGGGGCTCCAGAGTGGATGCCTTTCATGGTCGATGCGGTTTCTTCAGTGGTGACTGGGGTCCAGGAGGAGATGGTGGACTGGCTGGCATTGCTGGAGGAGGCAGTGGTTTCGGAGTCAGGCTTCTGTTCATTGAAGTCGTTGTATAGGCCCTTGATTTTCAGACGGAAGTAGAACCCAAGCTTGTTGCGGAGGTCCAGGGAGGGGGTGATGTCCGTGGTTTCGCTGGGGGGGTTTTGGTGAATTTCTTGATGATGCTGAAGAGTTCCTTGGAGTTGCTGGAGTTGGTGAGGATCTTGTTCTGGATGAAGGCCCTTTTGGCGGAACTGATGCGTTGGTGGTATTCTGTCATGGCGTTCTTGTAGGTGGTGCGGTCTTCCGAGGATTTGCTGATTCTCCAGTTCTTCTCGAGCTGTCTGCAGGTGCGTCTGGATTCTTTGAGGTTGGAGGTGAACCAGGTGACCTTCCTGGGGCGCTGTCTGTCGGGGTTACGTAGGGGTGTGAGCTTGTCTGTGCAGTTGAAGATCCATCTGTGGAGTTATCTGGCTGCGAGGTTAGCATTCTCGGCACCGTTTTGGGTTTAGATGCCATTTTAGATGTGTGAGTGAAACTAACCTTTGCTTGTTTCTAAGAAAAGGCCCCCGTTATGTTTCATTTCCCAGAATGATGAAACTTTCCTCGTTAATAAATGCACTGTTTATATGCTGCATACCTTCCCACTAGATTAAGGTCCTCTCCCACTTGTCCAGTGGCGGTTGCAGGGAGAAACAACCTTGAGCTTTTGAGGTAATGTACCATATGAGGATCGAAACGTAACTCTTTTTGTATGGCACTGTCTAGCTGCATCTGCTTGGAAAATTCCATTATGGGAGTGTTTTAATCCAGTTATGAATAGTATAATATGTATCTCTATGATTTTGATTTTCAGTACCTCTGCAGCACTCCTAAGAGACTGGGCAGACCAGGCTCCGCTCGAGTGTATCTGAATAAACATATATATTGGTTTGTTTTCTCTACTGTATGAATGACTCTTCATTTGGTAGGGAAGGCTGAGAGGTGGTCGTGAGTAACCTGAGTGGCCCTAATCAGGGCACTTCCTTCAGAAGTGTACACAGTGGTGCTCCGTCCAAGGGGGTTGCGTGGTGTGTCTGAAGTGGATGTAGTTACCTTCTGCGAAGATGGGGTTGAGGTGTGTCCTGCCTTGTGGGTGATGAGAGTTGTTTCAGTCCGAGGTTGTCGAGGTTGTCCAGGAGGGTGATGGAGATGGGGTCGGTGAGGTTGTCGAGGTGGAAGTTGAAATCTCCGATGAGTATGAAGTCCATAGAGGCGATGGCCTGGGGCGCAATGAGGTCGGCGATGGTGGTTCTGAACGCAGTTCGAGGTCCAGGAGGTCTGTAGGTGAGGGTACCGCCTAGGGTTGTTCTGGGGCTGGTCTGGATCTGGAAATGGAACTGTTCGGTGGTGGATGGGCTGTCGCTCGAGCTGGGGGTCATGAGACGGACAGAGCTCTTGTGCACAAAGGCAAGTCCTCCTCCGGGCAGTTGGGGCAGTCCTTCCTCTGGATCTTGAATCCATCGGTGATGGCGGTGGGGATGTCATGGGCGGAGGTGGAGTTGGTCCAAGTTTCTGTGATGAAGGCGACGTCTGTCGAGGAGGTCCCAGATCTCTACAGCATGTCGGTGCAGGGAGCGCACGTTGAGGAGGATGCACTTCAGGGTTACAGTGGTGTTGGCGTCCAGCGTGGGTGTGCCTGCCATGACAGTGCGGAGGGTGGTGAAAGTTCAGCAGCAGTGGTGGCAGGAGAACTGACTGTGGGCGGTATTCGGCCTGGACAGCTGGCAGTTGTTGTTCCTTCCGGGGTTGAGTGCTTTGAGGGCAGCTGAACCATAGCAGTGGGAGGTCGGAGATCCAGGGTCCCTGGCATTGGTCGTGGTTGGGTTGCGAACGGGCGCAGACAGGCACGCCTTTGACGCAGCCGCACAGCTGCCGCCGTTAAATAGGGAAGGGGGAGAGAAGCGCAGCTGTGAGGCAGGAGCTGGAACCGACAGGGGGAGGGGCTGCGCGGCTGCAGTGGTGGGAGAGGGCAGCAAGCGGCACAGAGATAGGGACAACCAGGACTTGAACCTACGAGCGGAGGTGAGGCAGGGTCAGTGGCAGTGGCACAACAGTGGAGCTGCGGGGGAAAGAGCAGGTCCCTGACCAGGAGGTCAAAGGTCTTGCTTGCACTTCCTCGCAGCGTCCGCCATTAAATAGGGAAGGGGGAGGGAAGCGCAGCTGGGAGGCAGGAGCAGGAACTGGCAGGGGGGAGGGGCTGCGTGGGCATCAGCAGCAGGAAAAGGCGGCAAGCAGGCATGGAGGACACAACAATAGTGACAACCAGGCACAAAAAGCAATTAACAGGTGACCACCTGTAGTTAGCTGCTCCGAATACAATGCAGGTATAGTGTTCTGGTGTCAGCAAATTGTACCGGAACAAGGTCAGCACATCTCAGTAGGGGTGGCCCCCATCCATCTAAAAAATAGCTGTTTGACCATCGTTGCAGATTCAGCCCTGTGGAGGCTTCTGTATATCCTCCAAGCAGATGTGAAAACAGTGATCCAAAAAATGCAGGTATGTCTTCAAGTATACGTTTGAGGACAGTTAAGGGAGAACAATGAGCTCTTGCTATGTTTCTACCTGTGCTGCAACCAGAGACGTAATACCTGAGAGAGCAGTGGAAATGAAGATCCGGGCATGCTGTGTCTCCCTATCTTTCTCTCTCGTTCTTATACATACTTCTGGGGCTGGATGGAGTCACATTCTGGGGAGTAAGGTAAATTGTTATCAAAACTCATAGGATAACAATTGTAAAATCTTGCACATACCAACATGAATGTACAGCATGAACCTGACCAGAACCAAGATATACTTGTAATGGTTGACTATTGATAACAGGCCCACAAGGTCAAAAGTGTTATTAAACAGCAACTGGAGCACAGGAGTTTGCTTTGCAGCAGTATATGTCTTCATTTGTTAGCAAATAGCACACCTAAATGGCCTCTAATATTGTTTCTGTGGCACTAATATGTGTGTGCAAATGCAATACCCTCATGTGAGTCTTTTATAAGGTTTAACCTAACTGCTTCATGGTGAAATATATATCACCCATTCCTAGTATAATCACTATAAGAACATTATCTTCAGGAAAAACTATAGAAGTATTTAACAGGGAATCTTTCAGGGAATTTAGCACATTTTACTGATACCTGCATTGCTAACGTGACCTCTTAGTTTGAAATCATGTTCAGAAGCAATATTACAGGTTTGAACAGCTGTCTTCGCAGCCAGATCACCCACTCAGTTCCCACTAGCCTGGATCCCATCATTTTCATGGACCTCTTTATGCTGTACATGGACCAAAGGAAGCTTATCCTGCAAGACAAGCACCTTTCCCCAAAGCTGTTTAGTCTTTATCAATTTAACCTTTGAATCTCTAAATCCATTTAAGCATCAATGAGCAAGCTCAAAATGGTAACCTTGTATACAGAAAGTCTGACACTATAAGTTTGGGGGGCAACAGATCTTGTAGGAGGGCAGGAATTTGAAAAGTCTGTGCAGTGAAATCTCCTAAAATTTTGACGTGAGTCTATAGCAGATGTAAGTCACAATCTTAAAACTCCCTTCACTGCAGGACAAGCCACAGGCCGAAGGCTGCACTGAGCTGTCCTTATAAAAAAACTCTTACACTAATGTATAGGTAATATGTAAGGAGTCTGTGACATTGACTGCGGGTATTGCAGAAATTATTTTTCTCTAAGTGTAGGATTGTACTCAAATTTTAACTCACTTGGGGGCATATTATCAAGGACGGCGTTGGCGATAATGGGCTTGATAATATGCCGCAGCGAATTCCAATAGAAGCCCATGTTCTGGTGTGCACATGGGCTTCTATTGGAAATCTCAAGGGCATATTATCAAACCCATTATCGCTGCTTTAGCGGCAGTTTTCTGCCGCTAAACCAGCGATAATTTTAACGCTGTCCTTGATAATATGCCCATTGAATTCTAATTTGAGGCCCTCTGCACACAGCACAAGTGTAATGCCCACACATTTGATATGCTAGCTTTAATGGCAGCCTCTAAGATAGGTATAGGACAAACTACTATGATTTGTTTTCCCTGTGCTCCTATAAAATGGCTATCTGCACTGCCATGAGAATTTTCTCACCTGGAGTGATTTATTTCTCACCTGATGAATATAAATATGATTTGAAAGCTACGGGAGCATATTGTCCACCATTGAATAAAACGTAGGTTAACCTAATGTGCTTGGAAAAACCCAGATGTCTAGGTTTTTTTTGTTGTCATATGTTTGCATTACTTCATCTTTAACAAATCTGCTTGTAGCTCATTCAAGATTCCCATATATGCGTCTGTCTAATTCCTCTCAGAAAAGGTGGTCAACAAACTATACAAAGGATTCATCTGTTCAGCGTAATGTGGCAGATAACCCTTTCCAAAATTGAAAAACCTCATTAGGGCTTGCCTTCCCTAGATAGTTCATATCCTAAAAAGATTATATTAGGTGTTAGAACTGTCAGCTTTAGCGGGCTTCCCCAAAGGTTTTGCCTTACTCCTGCATATTTTTCTGACCTTGTTTCTGTTGGCCTTAGGACTCTGTGCATTTTACCATTGCTAATCTATGCTAAAGTGTGTGTGCTCAAGCCTTAAAACATGGTACCATTGGCTTATCCCCAACTGGCATATTTAATTTAATTATAAAATCCTAGTTAAGTGGGGGGCGTAGCTAAGCCGCGAAACGCGATGGCCGCGGATTAGCGGAGCTCCGTGACCTCCTTTCTCCCCTACCTATCCGACACAATCATCCATGTGCCCAACAGGGAATTAATTAACCGGAACACTTCTGGGACCCCATCCTGATGCAGCAGACAACGTAGCTGAATTGTGGCGCCAGAATCGGGAGCGAGACCGATCGAGGCCTATGTTGGGAGGAGACGCCCGGGACTTGCGCAGTGGGAAAGGCATAGCGCTGGCCCAGCGGTCCCTGCGCCTCAAACTTTCGGCACCACCTCGGATAGGCCGGCAACCTGACGCAGAGAGCGGTAACCATCAGAGGCCCCCTCAGGGTCCATTGTTGACGTCTGTGGGGGGTGCGCCTCACGCTAACTGCACACATCCCAAACAAGCAGCCCGCCGAGAAGGAGGAGGGGGAGTCCTGGTGAAAGCGCGGAGACAGTGATCGGCCCGAGGACTCAGCGGTGGATTGGATCAGGCCAACAGTCAAGGATACAGCACCAGGCCTGATCGCAACCTGAAGTGAAGGTCCCCCTGACTCGGAGGCAGTGATTTCTGGGAGTGACCCGACCTTCGTGGATGGACAACGAGCCTTTGCCCTGCTGAGCGGTAAGCACTGGGACTGGATGAAGAAGCAGTGGTAACAGGAAATGCCCACACGTAGCCCAGCCACTGATACAGCAGACTAACACTGTGGGAATACGTACTCAACATTGTCCGGCCCTGAGTCACTTAATTGGGGATAGAAGAAGCATAACTCAATTGAGAAGGGGGAGACTCATACACCACCCATTGCCATACACTAGCCGCAGCGGACTTCAAGCGGGGGCCCACGGGATAAGGTCCCCATTGGTAAGCCAAAGAAATCGGCTAGAGACCCCAGTAATAGCGCGCCCCCTGATTGAACTGCGCTATAAGTAGAAGTGGCTATAAAGTTGAAAGAAATATTGACCGTCTTGTCCCACGAGTTATTGACACTGGAGGAGAATAGCTTCTGCTGTCCTTCTTACAGACACCAACCTGTATTGCCAATGCACGCTGGGCCTCGGTGAACAATAGCGTCAGCGTCCCATAGCGAAGAACGAATCATTGTACACTAAGAAAAAGATCCCCGCCTTATATATCAACCCCACTTTCCCCTGAGAGTGGGTCCAACCCTACGGCACTTCCTGTGACTCCACACGGGGTGGGGGTCCTCCCCCATCACCCAGAATATCTCCTACCTGTTGATTTGGCATTTCATTCTCCCTTTTCACGCGACAAGGATTGGAGGACGTGCTATAATTTCGTCGTCACAGGGCAGCAAATCAGTGCAGCAGAATAGACTGGACCGCTACACTCTCCCTAAAACTTCACTGTCTGAACCTTCACCCACAAGCAAGAATAGCGGAACGCAGCTAGAGACGACACCGGAGCCTGCACTCAAAGATGTCCTGGAGGCCATTGCAGGGATTAAGACATCACAAGAGCACAAAATGGAGGCACTTACAGTAGAAGTCAACTTAATCCGGGCCAACCAGAGTAAACATAGCGAGAGAGTCAAGCAGGTGGAGCTCACAACTACGAGCCTTGTGGAAGATACCTCCCAGTTACAAACTAAGGTCAAAGAACTGCAAACCTTTTGAAAATATGCGTAGACCAAGCTAGATAACTACGAAGAACGGCTGCGGCGCAATAACGTGCGCATTTTAGAGGTCCTGGAAAAATCAGAAGGACAGGTCACCGACCTCTTTGTGGAAGACCTCATCCTCAAACATCTGCAACCCAAGGGTCTTGGAAAAAAAATTGTAATTGAAAGAGCCCATAGAATCCCGGGAGGTCGGCCGAAGCCGGGAGCTCCTCCACGTCCTATCCTGGCCAGAGTCCTAAATTTTCGAGACGAGATGTGATACTTCAATACGCCAGGAGGGGAACCCCACTCCGGTACGACAACGCAGAAATAACTTTCTTTCCAGACTTTACCCAGATGGTACAGAGACAAAGGCGCTCCTTCCTAGGGATAAAGAAAACGTTAAGTGACAAAGGGTTCAAGTATGCCATGCTCTTTCCGGCTAGGCTCCGTGTAGAAGCCGACGGCAGGGCCTGGGTCTTTGAGCAGCCGGAATCCGCAGCAGACTGGTTAGAGAGCCGCTGAACGATGTGTAACTTCTTCATGGGGGTAATGTACGGAGCTGTAGTGGCCTTGGGTCAACGGACTCAAGTGATAATAATGTTAGTTGGTGATTTTGTTAGACTTTGATGGGAATTGGGGCTTAAGTTGGGACGCCTTCAGTCACTTAAAATCAAAGTGAATTCCTTTTTACCTCGGGTCCCAGACAGACCTGCAATTGAGGGCATTCATTATAGTAATATCAGTGATGGGGAGGGGGGGAAACGCCGCACTCCCCACTTTTCCACATTTAGTTACTGTGTGTGGGCGACAGGCACTCTGCAAGTTGTATCATGGGCAGTTTGAGGCCCGGAGGGCAGGGGTCCAGGGAGGGGGGAGGTTGGGAAGAGTTGTTCTGGGTGAGGGGTTGTTGGGAGGGGACATTTTGTTTGTTTTTTGTTGTAGTTCTTAAATCAGCAGCCTATACGACAGTACACACGGAGGGCATGGCTACCTGTCCTAACCTATCATGGCTACACAGTGGGGCAAAGGTGTTAAGATGCTGAGCTGGAATGTCAACGGGCTGGGGGATAAGCTCAAATGCAGTGTGGTCCTCCAGTGCATTAAGCGTCAGGCCCCTGATATTGTATTACTTCAAGAAACCCACCTGATTGGTAATGTATGTTAGGCCATGCACAGATGGGGATACACCATGTTAGCACACGCAGGGTTCACCTCCAGTTCGCGCGGGGTTGGTATCATGATGAGGAAATCTTTCCCGCTTGCAGTTCATGCCACCTGGACAGATGATAAGGGTAGGTACATTGGGGTCTCCGGCACGTGGGAGGGACATCCCATCACACTCTTGTTGATCTACGTACCACCCGGCTTACAAGCCACCACCTTCAGAGACCTTGGAAATATCCTACTCACTCTTCCAGAGGGCCTGTTAATACTTGGAGGGGACATTAACACGGTAGTCTTGGGCGATCTAGACAGACAGCCCCCCCCCCGGGGGTGGGAGCAACGCCATGCTAGCTTCCTGAGTTCCTTGAAACCATGGGGTTGGTAGATGGGTGGCGGACCTATCACTCAAATACAGTCCAACACACCTTTCACTCGGGGCGCATGGGAGTCTCTCTCGCATAGACTACTTCTTAGTCCCTGCATCTCAGGCCACACACATATATGAGATTAAGCATCTGGCCAGAGGAATTTAAGATCACTCTCCGGTTTGGCTTCACTTAGTCCTTAGTTACAAGCAGGTGGGAAGAGTGGCCCCTATTAACCCATGGTACCTACAAGATCCGAAAATTCATGAGGAACTTATTAAAGCCATAGATGACTACTTTATAGACAATGACGAATCTGTGACCTCCTCTCAGACGTTATGGGAGGCTTTTAAGACGGTGATCCGAGGTCAAGCCTTGTCGCTTATCTCCATAGTGAAGAAAGAAAAAGAGATCGCTAGCATAGAGACTGAGCTTGGTCGCTTGCAGACTGACTTAGAATTGGGAGTCACTCCAGACAAACTCCATCATTTGAAGCTCCGGCAGCAGGAATACAGAGCATTAGCGACGGAACAGGCCAAAACCATGGGAAGAAATAAGCAAGGACGGATATACGACCTGGGGGATAAGGCAGGTAAATTATTAGCCTGGCTTTACAAGAAAGAATGGGCGAGCAGGCTGGTGCCTGAACTCCGTGATAAAAGTGGCAACCTTCTCACAGATCCACAACGCATTGTGGACATATTTGCTGACCACTTTAGCACGGTCTACACTGCTATCACTCCCTATTCGGTAGATGACTCCCGTAAGCTGTTAGCGGACATTGCACTTCCCAAGCTTTCAGTAGAGGACTGCGACTTACTGGAGAGCGCATTAACACCGGATGAAATAGCGAAGGCGATTAGATACTTAAACGTTGGGAAGGCCTCTTGTCTCGATCGTCTTCCTATCGAATTATATAAACTTCAGCCGGACAAACCCCGTATCTGCGTTCCATGTTTGAAGAATCCAGAAACAAAGGGACACTCCCTAAAGACCAGATAACGGCTACCATAGTCACTATTTAGAAGGAAGGGAAACCCAAAACTGACTGTGCGTCCTATAGGCCGATCTCTCTCTTGAATGCTGAGTCCAAGATTCTGGCTAAGCTTTTGGCCAATCGTCTGGTCACTGTGATCGAGGAGCTAGTCCATCCAGACCAATCTGGTTTTATCCCTCATCGCAAAACAGCTCTTAATTTGGGGTGCTGGGCAGAGTATCCACTATTCAAGAACCAGCCATAATAGTCTCTCTGGACGCTTCCATGGCCTTCGATACCATAGAATGGCCATACCTCTAGGCGGTGCTGGAGAAAGTGGGGTTTGGCCCGAAATATAGCCATTGGGTACAACTCCTGTACGCTAGACCTTTGGCGCAAGTGGTGGTAAACAATAAAAACTCATCCTCTTTTGAACTTAGTCGTGGGACACGTCAGGGGTGGCCGCTATCCCCCCTCTTGTTCGCCTTGGCGATGGAGCCATTGGCGGCATGAATACGTAGGGACCCAGTTGTGCGTGGACTGCGCTGGTCCCTGGAGTGGGGGGACCGCATTTCACTCTATGTGGATGACATCCTATTATATTTGGCCTCCCCGAGACAGTCCCTGATAGCGGTTTTAGACATCTTGGCGATTTTTGGCATATTTTCCGGATACTCTGTTAATTGGGGTAAGTCCCTGCTGTTCGTTCTAGCGGGAGAGCCGCCCATTCCACCGAAGGGTTGCCCTATACAGATTAAAACAGAGGGCTTCAAGTATCTTGGGGTTATTCTTTCCTTAGACCCGTCGCTTCGGTACTCTCGGAACCTACTCCCAGCCCTGGTTAGACTGCGGAAGGATATAAATAACTGGAAGTCTCTCCCTCTTTCCTTACTGGGTAAGGCGGCTCTTTTTAAAATGATGTCTTTGCCCCGGTTTTTGAATGCTCTGCAAAACTCCTTGGATCCTGTTCCGATGTCTTATTTCAAGGAGTTAGAGGGCCTCCAACGTGATTTGCTGTGGGACGGGAAGCCGTGCATTGCCCTAACCAAGCTCACCTTGAATTGGTATGATGGCGGCATTAGCTTTCCGACATCCAAAAATATTATAGGGCGGACCATCTAGCTGCCATCAATCATGGCACCGATACCCGACCGGGTGATCCAAGCTATGCCATGGACAGGTGGCCTCTCCCTGGGGGGAACTATAATGGAGCTCTCTATTCCAAACCTCGACGCTTTAAACTAACTGGGCCCACCAAACATTCGGTTCATGTCTGGCATGCCGCCACTAAATGCCTCGGCTGGGATCGCCGACTGACATTAGCGACCCCACTGTGGGACTCAGAACAACTGGGTAGTTTATGGAAATCAAAAGGGTTTGACAGGTGGGACCTTATTGGAATTTCGCGCATCGGGGACCTCTGGGAGAAGTCAGATATCAAATTGTTTACCACCATGCAACAGCAATTTGACCTTGCTGGTACAGAACACTTTCGCTACACGCAGATTCGGCATGCCCTGAGATCCCTTCTGTCGCAAGGCACCACCCTTCCCGAATCTTCCCTGCTGGAGGATAGGGTATTAGATGGACACCTCCCCGACAGCACCATTTCCCTGATTTACAAAAAACTAATAAATAACATGCTAGATCCTCTTTACTCGTTGCGGGAAAAATGGACCAGGGACGGTATAGAGATGGATGGCGTAGAAAGGCAGGAGGGAGTATCCTCGCCAAGAGTCGTGGCTATCCCAGCGCGACTTCGATTGGTCCAGCTTAAAATCCTTCATAGCTACTAACCAACACTGGGTCCTGGCTCAAAAAAACTCAGTTGGACTGAGCCCAATTAACTGAAAAAACAGAACAAATTGTCCAGACTGAGACTGACTGCATATTTCACTTTGTAACTCCTATCATGAAAGATAAAACATGAGAGGAGGGCTTTAAGAATTTCCTTATTAATCAGGAGAATATTTAATATTTATTTCACATTTCTCTGATATTGTGCGCTTTAACAATACTTCATTGCGCATTTATCTTTTATACAAAACAGCACAATACAATACATTTCACATCAAAACATAATAATCTTGATCCCCTAAATGAGAAATACAAACAACATTCACTCTTCAGGCATTCATGGCCAATATACTCTTACATACAAACAATACACATGCACTGAACAAAAGAGGTCCTAATGACACCTTTCCTTTTTTGGTAGATTGACTCCTGAACAACATATAAATCAAAGTACTTTATCTCTTTTTGGTACAATAAAGGTACAGAAGAACGTTGTAAATAGGAAAAACACAGATAGGTGCAATAAAGGACCAAACTGGTCGACGCGTTTCGAACCCCTATCTTTTTAGGTTCTCTTCAGGACCAACCAATCTCTGTAACAAAAAGACAACAAATCCATTTTAGGTATTTTAACACAACTCAGAATTTTAAAAGAACCGCCAGCGACTAAGAACACCCACCTTCAAAAAGTGCCTCAAAAAATGGAGTCTTAACTGTCTGTAATCGATCCAACTTGCCCCAGGGCTGTGGAACACAAATGGAAACCACTTATATTATCGTTTCTCCTCCAAAGAACAGACGAGACACACATACTGGACAAACACACAAGGCTGTTGAACATGTCCGTTTGACTCACCATTCGTGATCGAACTGTTATCTCTACGGGGCGGCCCAAACACTGAAATGAAAGTTGATTAAAATCAATCGGAGGATGGATGGGTGCTAACAACCACTCAAGTCCAAAATGGATCCCATATTAGCTTACCGGATTCGGGGAAGGCTGCCTTCTTCGCCGGCTAACCATCAAATGCTTAATTTTTCTTTCTAAGAGCGAAAGGAAACACTGGTCGGTGACCTCTTGATACTCTCCTAGGGCTACAGTGAAAAACTGATACGTCCCGGGGAAAGGTGCTTACCTAGGTGAGTTCGCTTGCTCGTCTCACGTAGGAAACCCGTGCCGGCATCTGAAAACAAAGGGCGGTAGAAGTCGTCGTTAAAACTGCTCCGCTAGCCAAAAACAAAGTTACCAAAGACTTCGTGAAACTTCCTAAAGAGGGAGACGGCTTACCGAGATTCCTCCTCCAGCTTCTCGTAGCTGCATCAGTCCATTGGTGATACTCCTAGGGAGTCTGGGAGTGAGTGACGACTAAATGTGCACGGGTCACGGAATCCCGTTGGCTGCTGGGAGATGTAGTTTTTCGTGCCGATATTTGAACGCATGGTGGGATATTGAGTTTTTTGGATGGAATGCTAGTCAATCGCCTTGTCGGTGTCTCTAAGCTTTGTCTACATGAAAGTACGAAAGACATAGAAAAAGGGGGGCACCCTAGATGGAACATCTTCCAATTGGTATGATCTAATCAAACTGAAATAACAACACGAGGTCTTATGCTGTGGCCATCGCCGTTTAGACCAATGGTCTGAAGATCTCCGCTATTTCATTTAGACCATTAATTGCCGTGTTAAATTTCATGATGAGTAATGCTTCGCGTTGACTTAAATGGCCTTCCAAATTACCCCCGCGGTGACTGCATAAACAACATTCCTCGTTTTACAGTTAGTGAACGTATTATGTCTCCAATGAATATTGTTAAACGTGAAGACATCTCCTTCTGTAGTTTGCTCACAGCATGTGCAGGTTCCGCATTTGTGGTGTCCTACAATTGGTGGCATATCAAACATACTTCTCAAAGTCGGAGGTTGCTGTTTTGGTAAGGCCGCTCGCACGATGTAGTTGGCTATACTTTTCTCTTTTTTGTATGCAAACAAAGGAGGGATTGAAAATTCCTCAAAACAGCAAACTACAGAAGGAGATTCATTGGAGACATAATACGTTCACTAACTGTAAAACGAGGAATGTTGTTTATGCAGTTACCTGCCCATGTCCAAAGCTTTACATCGGGAAGACTACCCAGGAGGTGCGGCAACGCATTTCCCAGCATAAGTCGAGGATTAGACGACGAGTGGAAAATGCCCCACTAGTCAGCCACTGGGTCACAATGACACATAGTGAGGAAGACTTTAAATGGACAGTACTGTCCAAAATTGAGAGAGACCCCCGCGGGGGTGATTTGGAAGGCCATTTAAGTCAACGCGAAGCATTACTCATCATGAAATTTAACACGGCAATTAATGGTCTAAATGAAATAGCGGAGATCTTCAGACCATTGGTCTAAACGGCGATGGCCACAGCATAAGACCTCGTGTTGTTATTTCAGTTTGATTAGATCATACCAATTGGAAGATGTTCCATCTAGGGTGCCCCCCTTTTTCTATGTCTTTCGTACTTTCATGTAGACAAAGCTTAGAGACACCGACAAGGCGATTGACTAGCATTCCATCCAAAAAACTCAATATCCCACCATGCGTTCAACTATCGGCACGAAAAACTACATCTCCCAGCAGCCAACGGGATTCCGTGACCCGTGCACATTTAGTCGTCACTCACTCCCAGACTCCCTAGGAGTATCACCAATGGACTGATGCAGCTACGAGAAGCTGGAGGAGGAATCTCGGTAAGCCGTCTCCCTCTTTAGGAAGTTTCACGAAGTCTTTGGTAACTTTGTTTTTGGCTAGCGGAGCAGTTTTAACGACGACTTCTACCGCCCTTTGTTTTCAGATACCGGGACGGGTTTCCTATGTGAGACGAGCAAGCGAACTCACCTAGGTAAGCACCTTTCCCCGGGACGTATCAGTTTTTCACTGTAGCCCTAGGAGAGTATCAAGAGGTCACCGACCAGTGTTTCCTTTCGCTCTTAGAAAGAAAAATTAAGCATTTGATGGTTAGCCGGCGAAGAAGGCAGCCTTCCCCGAATCCGGTAAGCTAATATGGGATCCATTTTGGACTTGAGTGGTTGTTAGCACCCATCCATCCTCCGATTGATTTTAATCAACTTTCATTTCAGTGTTTGGGCCGCCCCGTAGAGATAACAGTTCGATCACGAATGGTGAGTCAAACGGACATGTTCAACAGCCTTGTGTGTTTGTCCAGTATGTGTGTCTCGTCTGTTCTGTGGAGGAGAAACGATAATATAAGTGGTTTCCATTTGTGTTCCACAGCCCTGGGGCAAGTTGGATCGATTACAGACAGTTAAGACTCCATTTTTTGAGGCACTTTTTGAAGGTGGGTGTTCTTAGTCGCTGGCGGTTCTTTTAAAATTCTGAGTTGTGTTAAAATACCTAAAATGGATTTGTTGTCTTTTTGTTACAGAGATTGGTTGGTCCTGAAGAGAACCTAAAAAGATAGGGGTTCGAAACGCGTCGACCAGTTTGGTCCTTTATTGCACCTATCTGTGTTTTTCCTATTTACAACGTTCTTCTGTACCTTTATTGTACCAAAAAGAGATAAAGTACTTTGATTTATATGTTGTTCGGGAGTCAATCTACCAAAAAAGGAAAGGTGTCATTAGGACCTCTTTTGTTCAGTGCATGTGTATTGTTTGTATGTAAGAGTATATTGGCCATGAATGCCTGAAGAGTGAATGTTGTTTGTATTTCTCATTTAGGGGATCAAGATTATTATGTTTTGATGTGAAATGTATTGTATTGTGCTGTTTTGTATAAAAGATAAATGCGCAATGAAGTATTGTTAAAGCGCACAATATCAGAGAAATGTGAAATAAATAATAAATATTCTCCTGATTAATAAGGAAATTCTTAAAGCCCTCCTCTCATGTTTTATTTTTCATGATAGGAGTTACAAAGTGAAATATGCAGTCAGTCTCAGTCTGGACAATTTGTTCTGTTTTTTCATAAAATCCTTCATAGGGCATACATGACAGGACCCCGGCTGGTGCAGATGGGAAGAGCTGACGGGAGGGGAATGTAGACGAGGGTGCGGTCAAATCGGTACTTTTATGCACATCATTTGGGAATGTGACCTTATTAGATCCTACTGGCGAAAGATACACGACACTATCAGTGCTGTACTATCCACACATCTTTATCTTGAAGCCCGTAGATGTCTTTTGAATATATGGGAGCCGACTGATTTGAATGTTTCCTTGACACAGTGGGTCACCCTGGGACTTACACTCGCCAAGAGGAACATCGCTTAGTTATGGGGAGCATCCCATCCTCCCAAGGTAGAGGCCTGGGAGAAGGACATTGACTGGTCCATGTACAGAGAAAAGACAGTGTATGTGGCTCGAGGCTGGCGCAGAAAGTGGACCCGCGTGTGGGGTTTTTGGAAATCCTATCGGGGGGATATATGCCAGCCGCCTCGCACTGTTCACTATGATGATCCCACCTCCCCATAGACTTTCCATGTGATATACTGCTATGTCTGGTTTCATCTATTGTATCCATGATGCCAGATCTTATTGTTTGCTCTGTATTGCGACTAATAAGCTGATGCATGTTCAATAAAAAGATTTACACAAAAAAAAATCCTAGTTAAGTGATACTACAGGTTCCCAGGGCCTGTAAAATAAATGCTACTAGTGGGCCTGCAGCACTTATTGTGCCACTTATTTAAGTAGTCTTACAAATTTGTTGCAGGCTTGCCATTGCAGCCTGTGTGTGTGTGTGCAGCAAAACCGCAATCTCAACCTGGCAAAATAAACCTTTTGCAAGGCCTAAACCTTCCATTTTAATACATATAAGTCATCCTTATTGAAGGCCCTACCTAGCCCAGACGACAGAGTAAAATGTAATTAAAAGGTTGGAAATTTACCTCTAAGTTTTACATGTCCTGGTAGTGACACACTCTGAAATGTATATTTCACTATTGCAAGGCCTACCTCATCCATAGGACAAAATTGGGGTTACTTTATTACATGTAATTTGTGATAACTACCTATGAGAACAGGTAATCAGTTTGTGTTAGGAGTCTTTGGAATTGTAATGAAAAACCTTCTTTAACAGTAAAGTCGGAATTTAAATCACAATTTTTAAAGTTCATTTTTTAGAAAGTTGACTTTTTACTGTCTTTGTCATTTAGCCACACATAATGGAAAGTTTACGTGTGCCTGGATTGGCAATCACTGACAGGTTGGGAGGGTGGAGCTAGACACAGCCCCACTTGCATCTGAATAGGCTGTATCTTGTCTTTACACAAAGCTCTGCATACCACCTGTCAGTCTGCAGCCAGGACAGGAGAGGCAGGACGCCTTTGCATTTCAAAGGGAATCCTTTAGAAGATTCTCCCACTTCAAAGAAAGCACCAGGTATACATTTTGGAGGGGAACAACCTTTACAACGCAACTGTTACAACGCACTACACTTACAATGCATTTTTTACAACGCATAATCAATTACAACGCACTACACTTACAACGCATGACACTACAACGCATTTTTAAAAAATACCTTTACAACGCATACCATTACAACGCCTACCATTACAACGCATAATATTACACTACACTATCCAACACTTACCCTACTGTTGCACCCCCTGGAGTTAGAATAGTAATTTTTACCCCTATACTATCCAACACTTACCCTACTGTTGCACCCCCTGGAGTTAGAATAGCAATTTTTACCCATATACTATCCAACACTTACCCTACTGTTGCACCCCCTGGAGTTAGAATAGAAATTTTTACCCATATACTATCCAACACTTACCCTACTGTTGCACCCCCTGGAGTTAGAATAGCAATTTTTACCCCTATACTATCCAACACTTACCCTACTGTTGCACCCCCTGGAGTTAGAATAGCAATTTTTACCCCTATACTATCCAACACTTACCCTATTGTTGCACCCCCTGGAGTTAGAATAGCAATTTTTACCCCTATACTATCCAACACTTACCCTACTGTTGCACCCCCTGGAGTTAGAATAGTAATTTTTACCCCTATACTATCCAACACTTACCCTACTGTTGCACCCCCTGGAGTTAGAATAGTAATTTTTACCCCTATACTATCCAACACTTACCCTACTGTTGCACCCCCTGGAGTTAGAATAGTAATTTTTACCCCTATACTATCCAACACTTACCCTACTGTTGCACCCCCTGGAGTTAGAATTGTAATTTTTACCCCTATACTATCCAACACTTACCCTACTATTGCACCCCCTGGAGTTAGAATAGTAATTTTTACCCATATACTATCCAACACTTACCCTACTGTTGCACCCCCTGGAGTTAGAATAGTAATTTTTACCCCTATACTATCCAACACTTACCCTACTGTTGCACCCCCTGGAGTTAGAAAAGTAATTTTTACCCCTATACTATCTAATACTTACCTTAAATGCAATTAAATATTATGCGTTGTAATGGTATGCGTTGTAATGGTAGTTTTTAAAAATGCGTTGTAGTGTCATGCGTTGTAAGTGTAGTGTGTTGTAATGGATTATGCGTTGTAAAAAATGCGTTGTAAGTGCATGTGTTGTAAAAGTGTGCGTTGTAACGTCATACATCCCATTTTGGACCTCAGGCACCAACTCTTCAGATCACTTCTGGACCTGTGGATTCTGTCAGGAAGGACTGCCCAGCAGTGAAGTGTGCCCTGCTGACCTGTTTTCAAGCCAAAGGTCTCCCATGCTGTCCAAGGACTGCTGTTGCTGCACAAGGATTATTTTGCTTGAAATTGCCCTGCGGAAACCATCCTGCCTGTGTGTCTCAGGACTCCAATGGTCAGTCGGCTGACCTTCTATTTTCAAGCCACAGGGACACAACAGGCTTCTCTGCACCACACATCATTGACACAGGACCATGCATCTCCTCAACAGCTCCACAAGCCTGATCTATTGCAACGCACCTCAACACCTACAACCGACCCAACTCGACGCAGCGCGACACATCCCAATGCAAGTCCTCTCATGTCCCAGTGGCTTCACCACCATCGGCCCAGTGCGATGCACCTTAACCTCAGTGCCATTGCATCACTATCCAAGTTTCAGGAAGTCACAGTGCTTCCTCAACGATGACACAGGACCTCACATCACAAGCTTCCATTGACGGTCAGTGACTTCTCTACGTGATGCATCTTTATGCAGGTCCTCGCATTGCAAGTTTGACATTGATGGTTTCTCGAAGCCAGGTTGCACAACTCAACGCAAGGACTTCGCATCCCTCCACAACCAGGATTTAAATTACTCCTGTTGAGCAGGCCTAATTAAGTCCCTCTATCCAGCCCGTGCTCCATCGTGGGTGGGCTGAACTTGTGATTTTTTCCCGCTCTGATGCAACCAGATAACCACAGTTGGGGCTCTGTGCTTTTTCGCGCTATTTTTACTTAACTCTTTAAACTTGTGTATCTCCGGTTCTATTGATTGGATATTTGTCATTTCGGTCTTGTTTCTCTCTATTTTACTAATTCGGGGGCATATTAGCAAGACCGGCAATAAAATTATCGCCGTTTTAGCAGCAGGAAACTGCCGCTAAAACGGCGATACTGGGCTTGCTAATATGTGTTATAGAATTCCAATAGAAGCCCAGGTTAAATGTGCAGGACATCTAACCTGGGCTTCTATTGGAATTCTATAACGCATATTAGCAAGCCCATTATTGCCGTTTTAGCGGCGGTTTCCTGCCGCTAAAACGGCGATAATTTTATCGCCGGTCTTGCTAATATGCCCCGTGGTCTGGGATTCTTCCTGTGTTGTATTTTCACTTTATTACTGTTTGAGGTGTTGCACAAATACTTCACACATTGCCTCTACGTTAAGCCTGACTGCTCAGTGGCAAGCTACCAGAGGGTTGAGCACAGGTTAATTTGGGGTTTGCTTGTGACTTCACCCTGAAAAGGATTGTGGTTGGTGTCTGAGTTGGGTTTGACCCCTTCTACCAATAACCCAATTTTTAACATTAAGGAATGCAATTTTTGATTAACAGAAATGTTACTCTACTAAGTAATTGAAACATATGTCTTGAATGTACTGCAACACATTGGGATCTTCTTAGAGAATTTCCATTATTCTTATTGCAAATAAACCTAGATACTACCAAAAGCGCAAGCTGTTAGGTATTGTGAATGAGACACTGTGTTCTGACTAAAGAACCCATTAGCAATGTTGAGTCGTTTTATATTTTTTGCATGATTAATTTGTGATCAGTCTAGTACAGTGACCATTTTGCAAGGAATGTGTACATCCGTAAGATTTAGCATTTCTTTAATCCAATACAATGTGGTAGGTAATGTCTGATTTAACCACTAGAAAGAGAGGAGTGTTCATGGTTGAGTGACAATCCACTGCCATTTCTTGCATCTGCAACTGTATTATGATCATTGTTATTATCACGTTTGGGCTATGGGTACGATGGATGCTGAACCAGTACCTGCGGCTAACTCTGAAGAGGAATCACGGGGCATATCAGGAAGGGCCGGTGATAATTATCGCTCAGCGCTCTTAGCGTGAGGATAATTATCGCCGGCCAACTCTGAATTTTATCGCGGAGATAGCGTGCTATTAGCAACACTTATCTCCAAGCTGCCAAATGTGCGATTATCGCTGGAAATCCAGCGATAATCACACAACTATTGGCAATAGCTTGCTGATAGGGCCTCACATACTTAGCCATGATATCCACCTTCCATAGGATATCATGGCTAAGTCAGTTCCAAAGCAGACGTAAGGAAAGTAGTGATAACATAGGTTATCACTACTTTTCTTGTCGCTATGCTGATTTGCGTGAGGCTTGATAATAGGAGAAATGTCGCTTAGCGACATTTCTCCCATTATCCTGGGGAGAAACGCCCACTTTGCATCTTGGGCGTTAAGGGAAATGGCGATAAGGCAAGGTTTCACACAATAGCGTGACCTTGCTGATAAGGCGATAAAATTATCGCCGCTTTTCATCCGAAAACGGACGCAAAAGCGGCAATAATGTTTTATCGCCTGCTTGCTGATATGCCCCCACGTGTGGCAGGGAGCCCTTATTCTACCCTGTTGGATTTCTATGCAACGTTGGACCTTGCTTTAAGGCTCACCCGAGTCTGCTTATTTGGATGTTATTAGGGGATTCCAGGGCAAGCACCGACCTATTTTGCTGCAAAGACCTATGTACTAAGATTGTTAGACCAGGATAAGCAGAAAAAATAAAGCTCCTGGAGACAGGTGCCGAGCTGAAGAAATACATGTATCTCTCCAAACTGTTAACACTTTGCATGTGTGCTGAACTGTACAGCAAACCTCCAATGTCTGAAATGTTCAAAAAATTGTCTATGCATTGGATTTTTTACTGGAAGGGCATTCTCCCAGTACAACACCTATGCCAGACATTATGCACACACCTTTGCACCATTGTGCAAAGGTGTGTGCGTGGCACTTGGCAAGTTGTTTGTGTGCCAGTGAATGGGGAAGAAAGCAGCAGCAGGCCATATTTATTAAATACATCTCTGCGTTGCTTTCTCTCCCTTGTGCAAAACTGAGCAGAAAATTGTTTGCTGTGCTGGGTCACTCTTAAACTTAGCAAATATGCCTCTATGTTCTGGGGCAAGTTACACTAGTTTTTAGTCTTTTTTATGACTCATAATATGGAGCTGTTTGCTTCAGGCTCTACTCTCTCCATTCACCCAATTTGCACCATATTTCGAGGTGCATCGGTGGGCACACACAATGCTACCTTTTGCAGTGTGTAGAATTTGACACTCTTATCTGCATTCAGTCCACTAAATGAGTCCTGATTGGCAGCGACGTTTCGAGGCATGGGAAAAGTGGGCTCTAAACCAGGGCCCCACCTTTCAAAATGACCTCTTGTTATTTGGTCAGGTCAGGACCCCTCATTAATTTATCTGAATAGTCATGCTGTAATACTTGCCTATAGCTCGTTTGGTCATAGAATGTTTGCAAACATACCACAGCCTCATACAGGACTGCCCCTTGGTTCACTTCCATGACAGTCTGTGGGCTGCATGTGCATCAAGGCAGTTCCAGGGCTACTCAAGAAAGGAGAGATGTTAAAGGGTATGGGTGCTGATTTTAAATGAGCAGTTGCCTATCACTTGTCTATGATGAATGGGCGTGTTTTCCCTGAATATGGATCATAAATCCAAACTTGCTGGGAACAGGACCCCCAAAATCGGTTTGCCACAGGGCTTCGAAAATCTTAAAGATGCCCCTGATGGTAGGAGGTTGAATGTATAATGTAAAGGGTTTGTGGTAGCCCAGTTGCACCGACAGGTGAATGATAACTTAAGTAGAGATTAGTTTATTATTTATGATCTGCACAGCCATAAGCAATTGTACAACCTCAGGGTGTATTACTTTACTGCACTTTATACAAAAGACAAATGCATTGTCACATAAAATGTATTCTGCTTAAAACTGTGACACATTCTGAGTCTTGGCTTCTTCAATATAGCTGTCAAATCATTGTATGTGGAACCCTACATCAAACATATCTCAGAGGAGATACATTGATCTTCTATGCTCTATTTAGATATTGGTGGCACCTTTGGGAGCTCTAGCTATGGCAGGCAACATCATTTACTCAGCGTATTTTCATCAGGCAAAAACATCCTGCTAGGCATGTCTGCTTTCGAATTCTGTCTCTATATGAAGGTTGTGTGCTTGATTCTGGTATGTCCTCAGATTTTTCATGTACGTTGAACTACATCTGATGAGGTAATAATGACGCAGTCTGACACATATTACACACATTGGCAGTATATATGGAGATGTGCAGCTTAATATACTATTTATTACCATCGTTGACTAAGGGGCTCATTACGATAGCGGACGGACTAGAGTCCGTCCGCCATCAGCACGGGAATTGGGACCATCCGCCTATATGACGGTGGTCCCGACCATGGAATTACAATGCGACTGCCACGGTGGCAGTCGCATTGGGCATGTTTACCATTGAGCGGGTGCTGCAGGCTGCAGAACACACTGCAATGGTAAACATGAAGGTCTGGCATTTCCCTGCACTACTTTGCAGGCACCATGCGGTGCCTGCCACATGGTGCAGGGAAATGAAGGGGGGTACAATGGGTACCCCCCAGTGCACCCACACCTCCCCCCAATACAAGGGGGGCCTGCAACGGGCCCCCAAAGTCAATCTCTGCCAGCCTTTGAATGGGGGGTGAACCGACATTCTAGGCTTGCGGAGATGAAGCATCCTAATATGGCCTGTTAGGCACTGCCACCATTCTAGGTATGCTTTGCGGGTCGGCCAGGCAATCTGAACGATTGCCTGAGGCGGACCCGTGGCAGATGGAATTCCCGTCTGCCAGAAAACTGCCTGCCATCATAATTTGGCAGGCGGAGAATGGCCGCAATTTGGCGGTGAATCCACCACCAGCAGGCTGCTGATGGCGGAATCACCATGATCGTAATGAGCCTCATAAGTCATGATTCCTCTACCGTCCCCAATCTCTCAGTTGTAAGAAATAGCATTTTTTTTTCTGAACACCTGCATATATGGTTTATGCAACTGAATGTTCTACATGTGTAATTGTTTCGAAAAAAGATTATCAACCTAAACCAAGATTCAAGGGGGTTACATTTGGGCAAGTGTAGTACGGTAAAATCACATTAAACCGGCCTCTTGTCATTAGGCGAGTAGGCTCCCTGTGCCCACTATATTTATGTGTATCTATAAATATGTTACACAGTGGTGGTCATCACTGTGTAGTTATAGTCAGGTCAGAGTTTCTGTAGAATGAGCACTTTTGTTTTGCTAATAACTTTGGCACTATTTGATGAATCTTCACAAAACTATCCACAAACAAAGCCATAGACATGGGGGACTTTTGAGAGCCGGGCCAGTCCTAACAATATTTGCCCCCACAATGACAGACGCACCTGGTACAATACAGATGTGCAGGAGTGCAGAAGGGGAATTTGCAATAATAATGTGTTTCAATTTTGGTTTCATCCTGTTACATTTGCTGCGCGTTGCAAGACAGGTGAAATAAATGTCAGGCTGTCTTCTAGCAAATGGATTCTTATCTTTTTATTATGAAAATGTTGTTTACTTTTCTTCCTTTTACTGCAAAGTGAGAGGATTTTGTAAAGTGAACTATGTGACAATCTCTCTGTGGTACAGACAGGGCCACTGGAACTATGCAGCAGTGGAGGGCAAAAACCGATAGATTTAGACCCAGATCTCTGTACTGGGGTGAATATATGATATTGTTCTGAATTCTGTCCATCAATTGTTCATTTTGTATTTGTCACCCTGAGTGAGACTGGTATGCCCAGACGTAGGTCTCGTGCTCTCCATGCCACTGGAGTCAAGCTAGCCTGGCTGATGAGAGGTAAAACCCAAAACTGGTTCTAGGATGCTTGTTTCCAGTCCAGGGTGAACTTGGCTTGGCAGTTCGAGTTGGACTGTTCGCATAGGGAGCAGGGTCAAGACTGATTTGCATGTGGCTGGGTTCAAACAGGAAAGGCATGGGGAGCAACATAACGATGGATTTAGGCCTAGATCTCTGTACTGGGGTGAATGTATGACATTGTTCTGCATTCCGTCAATCAATTGTTGTTTTGGCCCAAATTATGCAGCAATATTGACTAAATTATGTGGCAAGAAAGCATAAATCACTCCATTTGATGCAGCCCATTTTTTAATAGCATCACTTCATTATTTTGTCATTTTTGCACATGTTAGCACTATTATGTTTTTCTTACCAGTTCCACATCAAAATACTGCCCACTGCAAGTAACTGAAAGGTGACCAATCAACCTTTGCAAAGGACCTTCCGCTGCATGGCAGCACATGTGCAGTATTTTTTGTAACTTTTGATCTGAATGAGCTAGAAACAAAATGAGCCCGATTCACAGAACTAACTTAAGACAAAATCCTAAACTTACTACCATTTTGGTATTCACAGAAGGCACTTACTCATTTTGGTATTCACAGAAGGCACTTACTCATTTCGGTATTCACAGAAGTTAGGAGTCCTAACTTTAGGACTCCTAAATGCCTTCTGTGAATACCGAAAGTCTTAAAATTAGGATTTTTCTCAGTTTAGTAGTAGTATAGTTAGGACTCCTAACTTTAGGACTCCTAAATGCCTTCTGTGAATACCGAAAGTCTTAAAATTAGGATTTTTCTCAATTTAGTAGTCCTAAGTCTAAACTTAGGACTACTAAATTGAGAAAAATGCTAATTTTAAGACTTTTGGTATTCACAGAAGGCATTTAGGAGTCCTAAAGTTAGGAGTCCTAACTATACTACTACTAAACTGAGAAAAATCCTAATTTTAAGACTGTCGGTATTCACAGAAGGCATTTAGGAGTCCTAAACTTAGGAGTCCTAAATTTAGGACTACTAAATTGAGAAAAATTCTAATTTTAAGACTTTCGGTATTCACAGAAGGCATTTAGGAGTCCTAAAGTTCGGAGTCATAACTATACTACTACTAAACTGAGAAAAATCCTAATTTTAAGACTTTCGGGATTCACAGAAGGCATTTAGGAGTCCTAAAGTTAGGACTCCTAACTTCTGTGAATACCGAAATGAGTAAGTGCCTTCTGTGAATACCAAAATGAGTAAGTGCCTTCTGTGAATACCAAAATGGTAGTAAGTTTAGGATTTTGTCTTAAGTTAGTTCTGTGAATCGGGCCCAAAGATTTTAATACGACCAAAACAAATCTTTGTGATGCACAAGTGAGAAATATGTTATTGTATTGAGCATTTGTATAGCACTTACTACCCATATGTGTGGCACTGAAGCGCTTATCTATATGTGCAGCATGCTAAGCCAGATACGGTGGCATGTGGTTAAAAGAGTGCTATTTTTGTTTTGTGATCCAATATGAGAAGTGGTTCCATGTAGTGCGTGATGACCACCGAGGTGCGGTTATCATGTCATGAGACGCAGTGCATAGCTGTGTGGCTTATGATGAGATGTGGGAAAGACAGGCTCACAATTTATGATTTTTCAGTACACTGGCAACTTTGAACAGCTCTCTGGGTCACATTATGGTATTTCTTATGATTATTGTCTGCTTAGCTGATTACTGCACTTGGTTGTCCAATCAGAAATAGTGGGGCAGATTTATCTACATTTCACATAACGCAATGCAGAAAACAACTTGCTGCCCTCCGCTGCATGAAAGGCAGTTAGAAGACATTTGCCATTTTTACAAAGATATAGTACGTTTCTGCAGTCTCCTTGCTTTGGTGTACTGTGTGCTGCCTAGCGCCAATGCCTGCACCCTTGCACAAAAACAATCCATAGAGGTACATTGCTCTTTCTTTGTGTGCTGCACAATGCAGCACACATAGAATGAGAAAGTAACTGGAAGAAATAAACACATTTATCCTTGTTACGCCTCACTGGGGAGGCACAGCATTGGGATGCATTCCCAAGTTTACTAGCTTTAGTAAATCTTGGACTGCACCAAATTCCATAAGAGGGTGTTTGCGAACACCCATGCTCTACTCATGGAACTCCTTCCCAACATAAGGTAACTCAGGCAGGAATATGTGCTGCCGTGCGTTACTTTATAATTACTAAACTACAGAAAGCCAAGCAAGGTGGCTTTGCATTGCTTAGTAAATACCAAAAATGATTTTTCATCGGCCTGCACCACAAAAGTGACGCAAACCAGACGCAGAGTCTTAGTAAATCTCCCCCCTAGTGTATAGTTCTGGGCCAGAGCTGGCATTGTTGGAGGATAGAGAAACGGCGAGATCTGTTGGGATGTACATTGTTACCTTCATCTCATATCTGAAAGTCATTGTGAGATGTAAATAAGCGACTATAGTGTATAGATATTTGGAACCTGCAGTCATGAACTAGATTAAAGTCCTTCAATTGACCTGCAGTGTATGAAAGATCTCTTCAATTATTCCATGCCTGTTCATTTAGTGATAGATTGTTTATTGGCTGCACAGTACTGGTTATGGACAACCCTCATAGCAGATATGTCTTATGCGGCTGTAAGAGGTGTAAGTTCTAGTTTGATGCTGAACGCTGAGTGTTATGGTATTAGTATTTGTGTGGGTCAGATATGTTATGTATGTACTTACATAACTATATAGTACTCAGACGAAGCATAGGTCAGCTCTCCATGACTTACCTGCTGACCAAAAGTAGTTTGCTGGTTGGTTTATTTTCAATCTATGGATTGTAAACTGATGAGTGAGACAACAGAGAAACCGCGGCCCTCACCCTCCTGGACCTGTCAGCCGCCTTCGACACGGTCTGCCACCACACACTATGCACACACCTCCACGACGCCGGGATCCAAGAGAAGGCCCTGGACTGGACCACCTCCTTCCTCTCCGGCAGAACACAGAGCGTCTGCCTCCCCCCCTTCTGCTCCGAAGCCACCGAGATCATCTGCGGCGTACCCCAGGGCTCACCCCTCAGCCCAACGTTGTTTAACCTCTACATGGCACCGCTCACCCACGTCGCCCGACTGCACAACCTCAACATCATCTCTTACGCCGATGACACCCAGCTGATCCTCTCCCTCACCAAGGACCCCCACACCGCCAAAACCAACCTCCACGAAGGAATGAAAGCCGTCGCCGAGTGGATGGCGAACAGCCGACTGAAGCTGAACTCAGACAAGACGGAAGTCCTCATCCTCGGATCCACCCCCTCGGCCTGGGATGACTCCTGGTGGCCGACCACACTGGAAACAGCTTCTAAACCCACCGACCACGCACGCAACCTAGGGGTCATCCTCGACTCCACCCTCTCCATGACAAAGCAGGTCAACGCCATCTCCTCCTCCTGCTTCAACACCCTCCGCAAGATCTAGAAGTGGATCCCCACCAAAATGAGAAGAACGGTCACCCAGGCCCTCGTCAGCAGCAGGTTGGACTACGGAAACGCCCTCTATGCAGGAACCTTGGCCAAACTCCTGAAACGACTTCAACGCATTCAGAACGCCTCTGCATGCCTGATCCTCGACATCCCACCTGAGAGACCTGCACTGGCTCCCCGTCAACAAGAGGATGACCTTCAAGCTCCTCACCCACGCACACAAGGCACTCCACAATACCGGACCAGCGTACCTCAACAGACGACTCAGCTTCTACAACCCCACCCGCCAGCTTCGCTCTGCCGACCTCGCCCTCGCCACTGTCCCCCGCATCCGAAGAGCGACCTCTGGTGGCAGATCGTTCTCCCACCTCGCCGCCAAGACCTGGGACACCCTCCCCATCCACCTACGGCAGACCCAAAACATGCTGACCTTCAGAAGACTACTTAAGACCTGGCTTTTTGAGCAGTAGCAGCATCCACCCCCCCCCCAGCACCTTGAGACCTTCACGGGTAAGTAGTGCACTTTACAAATGCTATGATTGAACTGTCTTTCCAGATTCTGTTGCAGGAATGTGTGGTGGTGTAGTTGTCTTGGAAATAGCCATGTTTTTAACTGTTTTCTGAAGTGTATAGAGTCTTCGATGCTTCGAATGTTGGCTGGTAGGGTGTTCCAGAGCTTGGCGGCTTGTACTGAGAAAGCAGCGCCTCCTATGGACTTCTTATGGTAAGGTTAAATGATGAGTGGTGCAAGCCTGGAGTGAAGTGTCCTGATTTATTTGTATTGCTTGAATTTAGCTTGAAAGTATAGTGTTTTTTGTTTCTTGGAGGCTCTGTGAGTAGTGCAAAGTCCCTTGAATATTTCACTTCTTGCTATAGATAGCCAGTGGAGTGTGTGCAAGACTGCAGGCATATGTTCTCTTGGGTGGCAGATAAGAAATATTTCAGCAGTTTTTTGGATGAGTTGTCTTTTGCTTGTCATGAATGTCGGCGTGCCATGGTATATGCTATTGGCATAGTCAAGCTTGGAATTTATGAGTGTGAGGATGTCTTGAATTTTGTGTTAGAATCCAGTGTATGGGAGGATGCAACATAGTGTTTTCATTGTGTAGAAGGCACTCGTTTCTACGTCGTTAAACCATCAAAAATCTGTCTGAATCCATGGTTACCCCAAGGTTTTTGACTTCTCTTGATATAGTTTGAGGGACCACATGTTCCTTAAGCCATATGGTGGTAGGCTTGTATTTTTGTCATTGTCCACAGGTAATAAGATCTGTCTTCATGATATTTAGCTTTAGATGTTTATTTATCATCCATGTGTTTATGGCCTGAAGGCAGTCATCAAGGTTTAAATTGTAGAGGTCTTTCAGACCATTCATTTTTTAAATCATTTGGGTGTCATTCACATAGTTGTAACAGGTGAAGTTGAATGATTTAACCAGGTTGGATAAGGAGGTTGAGTTGGAGAGGGGATATGATGGACCTCTATAGGACACCACATTGTTGTATGTGAGGAGCAGATAAGAAACCCAAACCTTCCAATCATTAAGAAGCAACGTTCAGTCGGGAAACTCCAGATTCCAATATATCATGGTCCTTTGATTAGCCTATTGTTCTGGGGGTGATTTATCATGACAAGTATGACTTATATTTGACTGGCATTAATCCTATCTACACTGACCTGTTGTGAACTATAGCCTGGTGAAACTGGGTATCTGCTCAACTGATTGTTATTTTGTTTGCAGGAGCCGCATATTTTGCTAGTTAATGTACCTGCTGCAGAGGCGTTCAAATACTGTAACTAGCAGTAGTGTGAATCTGAAATGACCCAATATAGCCTGCCCTGACACAAAGAACTGCTATAACAGCCTATCTTTCAAAAATGGTTTAATATCTAGATAACCCTGCCAGAGTCAACACATTGAGGATTCATCTCCTAGAACAAAATAATGTGGAAACCATAATAAGGGCATCTGAGACTAAAAACATTTGTATCATAATTGCCCTCTCTAGACATTTCTTCAGAACATCAACTAATATTTTGTGATTTTTGCATAATGTTAATATACTTTCTGACCTGTTTATTTTGAATCTGCGCTTTCAATTTTATTGACTCCTATGCAGTTCTGCTATATCCTCAACTAATGTATAGTTATAGCAGATAAACTGCTGTTATGAAGGCCAATGTAATTAATTTATAAATGCAAAATATTCGGTAAACATTTGGGGCAGTGTTTTTATTGGGAGAAGTGTGGGAATGCTGGGATGTAAGAATGTTCCTTCATAGAAATATGAGGAAAACAAAATAAAATAGCCAAAGTTTGGAGTTTGCAGGCCATTCTGTTTAAGAAAAATCAGAATCCATGCAAACTGCACTACCCCAGACTTCCATTGGTTCCTTTTTTTCAAAAATGTTTGGGCCTGGAAGGTTTCTCTGGGTGCTGACTAAGTCCTGGCCTAAATACCGTAGCTGCCCATATTGCCAGAATTGGTCAACTTTCAGGGCAAAATCTTAATCTTACCTTTTGTCTTAGGGGTCTTAGGGAGCCTTTCATTTCACAGGCCATAGCTCAGTCAAACAAGTGGGGTACTACTATTATCGGGAGAAGTGTAGGAATTCTGGGAGATCGGACACTTGTGGATACCCGCATATTCTATAAGCGTGATCTGCTTTCACTTTCATTTTGCTTTATAACGTCAGTACGCACAGCATATTGCATAATATAGCAAACAAAATTAAACTTGGGTCTCGTGGGAAGCATTTTACTCACATACCGACTATGATTTTGGAAAAGAAAATGTTTCTGGTGTTTTTAATAGAAGCATTTTCCTTTTCCAGTACTGTCGACAGCCCATTGAAGTCTACCTCACTGTGAAAGTAGTGTGTTGGATGTCAATGGGTCATCTGCCCTAAAGCAGTTAAAATATACTGAATCCCTGCAGCCTGATGTCCTGTCCAACAATAATTGACGACAAGTTGTGGGTATATGAAGGCCACAGATATTGACATCTTTGTTCCATGATCGTAGGGGACTTCTCCAGTTCCTGGAGGCCCACAGGATGGTCGGCTTCTGGGAGTGGGGAACAGCGAAAAGCACATTGGTTAAAGAAAGGAGCATGGTGCTGCTAATAGCCATGCAAAGTCAGAAGAAAGTCTCAGTTGCCACACATGTAAGAGGGCTAGAGAGTGAATAAAAATATTGAGAAGTACAAAGAAGATAGCAGAGAAGCTAGAGAGAAGATGGTCTAAAAAAGGAGAGAAGATTCAAGAAAAAGAAAGGAGAGTAAATAGAAAAAGCAAGCTCGAGCTCGAGTGGAGAGACATGAATGGAAATATAGATGCACCAGCAAAGAGAAAGGGATAACAGGGAAAGGTTGAGAGAGGCAGCAGGGCACAGATTGTGAGTGAATATAGAAAGTAAGAGGGAGCCTAATGAAGGGAAAAGATAGTGAGGTACATGTAGACAAATGGTGATTGGCAATTTTAAGTAAAATTTCTATCTTATCATGTTTTGGCAAATACACCTGGGCCAATGTGCACTTTATTTTCTAAAAATCACCTTGCATAGTGGTCTTTAAAATGTCAATAAGCTCTAACCATTGTTACTTGATCCCCACAGTGTTTTGCAAAGTGTGTAACAATGACATCTCCTTCTTATTTATGACAACACACTCTTTATGAGCAGTGTTGACACCTTCTCTTTTAATGCATAACAGCCATGTCTACACTTATTGGTATAGTCACTGAAAAGTGCAACCTACTGGTTGAGAAGTTAAAGTTCTGTAAGCAGGTTATTTCACATTCTAGTGTACATTTAAATATGCTAGTCTCTTAACTGTTTCATAACATGAATCTTAACTTTTATATGGACCTTTAGTAATAACAAACAATTCCTTTGAAGGCTTCCATGCTTTCTACATTCACTACTCAGAAAAGTGCATTCTCATCCAAGTAATGCTAGTCGCATATTGGGGGCCACCTTGAGGTTTCTATGCAAGCAGTCTATTGCATGTGAAAGAGTAGAGAAGGTCCATAATTCTGGGAGTGGAAAATGCTATAGCTTCCAAACGAGAGGTACCATGGCAGCACCATCAAAGAGAGAAGTTATTACAGAGCAGGATACTAGATGTACACTGGGAACATCACCACTCAGATCCTTAGAAGCAGTGCTGCAGCTGGTGACCTCAGCCAGGCTACAGACCACAAGTGGATCCATCACAGGCTCACACAATCACCTATCCTTTACAATGCCTACATGTTTTGCTGGTCGATGTCTAACAAAGGTCTTTTTTGTACCACAGCTTTGGCACAATCTGCCTGTGACTATTAGGGGTATGTGCCAATGTCAGAGCCTGTTTCAAGTCCATGCAGTTTTTAATTGTGCTTTGATGAAATGAAATTGAAGTATCCATCTTTTGTCACCACCTTACAGTGAAATTAATTGTGGGGCTTCCCAACTTCCCATGTAAAGTGACATATAAATTCTGTTTAGTTTTCACCATTGTTGCATCCCTAAAATGTTTAAAACACACTGTTTGCTACTAATTTCCAAATATGTTCTTGATGGATATATTCCAAGGTCTTTGTAATTCTATTTTAAATAGTGGCAAGTTAAATCAAAACTTCACTTACAAAGTTGATCGTAATAAGGAGATTCCACACTTTATGAAGCAGATTAAATTTCCAAACTTTACATGATGTGAGGTTTAATCGTTTAGGCCTTCCAGGTGTGATGATTTTCTGATGCGGAATGTCCTAGGTAAGGCAACCTCCAGCAAAAACATTTTGAGTGCTGAGGTTGTACATACAGCACTTCAGGTAAGAGTGGAGGAGGGAGGGTTCTAACTTTAGGTCAACTTATTTTTCTCAAAAACATAATGTGAGATGCTTGACATTACACAAAGCTTGAACAGTTTAGAAAATACACTAAGCTGCCAGTCATCCTACTTTACATCTTTGTACTTTAAATCCCATCTAATTGATAGGATTTAATGTTGGATTGTAAAATACTAATTGAGATAAAACCAGAATATCGATGACAGAATATTGAATCAAAATCATTGTCAGGTAAGTAAGTATAGTTTTCTATAACTTACGCCACCTATATGTATTGACGCAATATATATATATATATTCACTTAAAAAACCATAGGTTTCACACACGTTATAGTTAGGAATTAGCATTTAAAAAACCTTGCAGATTCACTTAAAAAACCATAGGTTTCACACATGTTATAGTTAGCTGGACATTTCACTCGTAAAAAACCATTGAAATTCCCCCGTTATAGTTAGTTCAGATAACTATAACTCGCGCGCCCGCAACCCACTGCTCATGACGTCACATATTACATCACTCATGACATGGTCAGTGGCATCACTCATGACATCACTGATGACATCATCCTTGTGATAGAGTGGCGGCCGCGCGAGTTATAGGCTAGGGGGTCAGGAACTCTCTACCCTGCCTCCTTTTCACGTTCTCCACCTTTCTTTTTCACTGTCACACAAAAAACACACAAAATGGCGGCCGATACTTCCTGATTTCGACCGATTCGAATGTTGACTGACATGTAACCACCAATCAGAATTACGCTCGCGCACGTTATGGTCCGCGCACCGTGCGCGCACCGTGCGCGCACGGTGCGTGCTTATAGATATTTATGTACTTTTAACTGCAATTTTCTCACGAACTACTGAACAGATTGACACCATATATGCAAAAGGCACATGCCTGACCTGAGGACTACCTCTTTGCCAAATTTCAAGTAATTCTGTTCAGCCATGCATGGGGAAAACGCGTTTTGGGACCCCCCTTTTTTCTCAGCCCCCGCATGATGAATTACCCTGAGACTTTCACGGTAGGAGCTGAGCGGAGCGCCCCATTAGTTTTGAAAATTTCGCGAGGATTCGTCAACCGGCGCCAAAGTTATTCAAAATAAAATTTTCAGATTTCCTATGGAAACTCGGTCCTAACTATAACTATCTACTGGCGACCGCCCGTAGATAATATATATATATATATATATATGTATATATTTCATGCTTGTCACTCGGATACTCTGCCGCACACCTAATCAGAGGGCGCTTCGTTCGAGTGGACCACCCAAGTCAGGTTCAATTTAATCAGACATTTCCTCCCAAAGAAAGGTAACGAAGCCGTGTCTCAAGCCAAAACTTTTATTCGTCGGCTGTGGTCGAAAACGTTTCGCCTGCGCAGCATGCTTGCTCACCAACATTTGAATAAAGTTTTCAACCTGTATTTAAACACCTCAATGTGCCGCCTCACAGTAGTGTGATGGAAAACAGACTAGTAGTTTCACAATTATTTTTTACGCTTGGTGAGGAACAGTCCAAGGTTCTTATTTGATTTTCAAAACCTTATTACACAAGCAGTCTATTACACATAAAATTGAATTCTATTATTGATTAAAACAGAATGCATTGTGTACATCCATAAATCATCCAGCATTTAGGCAATCATGTCGCATACTAGCCGACATTTTTCTGCCATGTTTAGATACCATCCAACCCCAGTGGGCATACCTTACACTTTACTCACTGTCAGCTCAACTACAATTCAGCCCTAGTGGGCAAAATTCTTCCCTATGCATATTATAATCAAAACTGTTTTCCATGTTACCATCACCCTTAAAACCAGTTAAAAACAAAGAGAATTTTTAAGAGAATTTTAAGCAGCCAATAATGATTCATTCAATTCATAAGTGTGTGTGGAAGTCTTCTTCCATATTAAGTCCTGAAGGGGTCTTTGTATCAAGTTTGATTATGTAGCTAAGCTCTAGCCTTCTTAGCTTCTTTTCACGATTACCTCCACAAATACTATGTGGGATTGCATCAATTACAAAATAGGTTAAACCTACTATGTTTCTTTTGTGGAACTGGTCAAAGTGGCGTGCCACTGGGTAAGTTTTGTCCCCATTTTTTATAGCGCAAAGATGCTGTCGCACGCGCTTGTGGACTGGCAAGATCGTGCTGCCTACGTACCTCAGGCCACATGGGCACTGGAGCAAGTAGACAGCAAAATCTGTCTTGCATGTAAATTGCCCCTTCATTTTCATTTCTCTCACTGTGAACCCGGTTTTGTATGCATTAGTGTTCTTTCCATGTACACAGGCTTTAAATTTTGCACATTTGATAAAGCTTATCTACTGAGCCATGTTGTTGCTGATTTTGCAGGTTTCACTATAGGCAACATGTTTTTAACAAATTATTACTTCAGTGATTTTGCCCGCCTAAAAGTGATTTGAGGTCTGCGTTGTACTAGTTCTCCTAGTATTGGATCATTTCGAATGATATGCCAGTGTTTACATAAAATTGACCTTAAATTGTTTTCTTGGTTATTAAATGTAGTAACCATTCTACACTGGTTTCCACTCGTTAACTCTGCCCTGGCCTTGGTTTTACTTTTCTCAAATAAAATGGATTCTCTTGTTCTCTTCTTGGCGTTAGACATAGCAAAATGTATACAATCATCTGTGTAACCCCTCGTCTTGAAGTGAGTCCTCAGACATGCCAATTCCTTATCTTGGTCCTCTTGGTTGCTACAGTTTTTTATAGTTCTTAAGCATTCCCGATAGGGGATGCTCTTTGCCAAGTTATGCGGATGGAAACTTGTTGTGTGGAGCAACGTATTGCCTGCTGTAGGCAATACGAATACGAATACGAAAAAGTTTTGTTTCGAGTTTCCCATCCTTAATGTATACTGTAAAGTCAAAAAAATTCACACTCACTGCACTAATAGCACTAGTGAACTTCAAATTAAGATTGTTTACCTGCAAGTTGTTTATGAAGGTCTTAGCTTCCCTTTCTGAGCCATTCCAAACGACGAATAAGTCGTCAGTAAAACGACACCAATACATAATGTGCTTCTGCCATTCCATTGGGTACTGCATCCGGACCACCTGCTCCTCCCACCAGCCCATATGCAGATTCACATAGCTGGGGGTGAATCATGTGCCCATAGCCGTTCCGCATGTCTGATGGAAAAGTTCTCCATTGAGTAGGAAATAGTTGTTATTGAGACATGCTGCCACCATGGCCAATGACATCTGTGTGTGCGCCCATAATTCGATTGGTCTTGTGCCCAGAAAGAGTTTGATTGCATACAATCCGTCACTGTGTTTAATACTCGTGTATAAGGTGGACACGTCTGTCGTTAACAATAAATTACCCTGTTCCCATGGTAGATCATATATACTTCTCAGAAAATCACCTCTGTCTTGTATGAAAGACGGCAGTGTTCTTACTAGTGGACAAAGAAATGAGTCTACATATTTGGAAGTATTCTCAAGGGCACTACCTATAGCTAATATAATTGGTTGCCCTGGGGGACACACAGGATCTTTATGTATCTTCGGTATCATATAGAATACCGGGGTAACTGGATTGCTGATTTATTAAAACATTAGTTCCTCATGATTAATCAAACACTGGTTATACCATTCTTGCAATTGGATATTATATGCACAATGGCTTGTTAACATTACATCGTCAAAACTCTGATATAATTAGATTGAAATATTAAGTTGTGTATATGCCTCAAGGAGGTATTGTTGCTTGCCCCACTAAACAGCATTCCCACCCTTATCAGCAGTTCTCACAATACACTCATCATTGTTAGTGAAGGCTACATAATCTCTTTGCTTTTGTGTAACTTTATTTTGTTTTCCTTCAATTTTTTTGTGCAGATTTTTCAGTTCGTTGACTACCAGTTCACTGTAGATATCCACTGAATCTCTTGCAGTCAATGGTGTGAATTTAGAGGAAGATCGGAAGTTTGTTGGTGCACCACTTGTTACATTAACCTGTTCGTCTCCAGCCAACTCAGAAACTCTTTCATCAGTACTCGCTATGTCCAATAGTGTGTTACCGGTCCTAAATGCCACAGCTTTGGTTGACGTCGCAGCAGGGTTGCAAACTGCAGCGGAGCACCTCTCAAACATTTAAACGTTTAGCAGAAGCATGGAGACTCACTCAGTAAGAATGAAATCCTACGATGACCAACAGGCCACGCGGTGGCCACGCCCATTGGGGTGGGAAATACTCATTAAAAGGATGTTTCAAGAAACTGCCATGACTTCTGTTAAGGAAGTGCAGTATGCACGAAACGCGTTGGGCAGGACTGTGACTAAAACGAGGCATTCCCACTGCCGTGATACTGCTGATCCTTCATTAAATAATTTTGGCTGAGTTTACTTACCGGTGTGGACCCTCTCTCAGCAGGCAACTTTTGTTGGTAGATATATAATATATATATATATATATATATATATATATATATATATATATATATATATTACCTACTGGCGGTCGCCAGTAGGTAGATATAGTTAGGACCCTGTTTCCATAGGAAATCCGCAACATTCTATTTGGAATAACTTTGGCGCCGGTCGACGAATCCTCGCGAAATTTTCAAAATAGGTGGGGCGCTATGCTCCGCTCCTACCCTGAAAGTCTCGGGGGGATTCGTCAAGCAGGGGCCGAGAAAAAAGGGGGGTCCCAAAACGCGTTTTCCCCATGCATTTTTCCATAGGACCTTTAGACACAGCTACAGCCCGAACGGCTGAACAGAATTACTTGAAATTTAGCAAAGAGGTAGCCATAAGGTCAAGGAAGTGCCTTTTGCAGGTCTGGTGTAAATCTGTTCAGTATTTCCTGAGAAAATAGCATTTAAAAGCATATATATATGTGGGCGGAGCCTAACCACACATCTCATCCTGAGATCTGATTGGCTGTCAGCACTTCATCCAAGAAGTGTTGGCAGCCATCTTGGGACCAATATACATGATAGCACCTCATTAAAAAGCATTGCAGTTAATAGAAGGTTTTAAGACTTTAGTTACATTATAAATCATTTGTTGATGGTACCATACTCATTTTAGGAATTGTGGTATGTTCTAAGGTGATTTCACCATGTAAAAAAGCCTTCTGCTGGGATATCATGATTGAGAGAAAAATATTTTCTCATGCTTTTACCACAGAGGTTTGGAAGGTGATCTATAGGCTAAACTGAGAGCTTATTTTCTGTAAATTCACATTATCTTTCTCAGTCATGTGAGAATGAAGTCTGACATTCTCAGTAAAACATGTACATCCAACAAGGGCAGAGACTGTCAGTTGATTCCTTTGTGTTCTACTGCAGCTTCCCAGAGTGTTCCAAAGAACTACTAGAGCGCTAACAGTCCTACTTATGATAAACGTATGGCACACCTGAAGCCATCTTGCTTGGATTAAAGTGGTAACTCTTAAAACATTTAATTTAAAAAGGAACAAAATGAGGGGGTTCATTTTTCCATAAAAAGTATGATTAGTGCTGCAGAAAGAAAAATTAGGGCACATTTTGAGTGACTTCTCAAATCCTCTTCTATTTCATTAAAAAATTCTGACATGCAGACTGAAACATGCACTTTCAATACCAGCAGCAGTTTTCCCTGGTGAGCAGTAGCTTTACTACAGTGATCTAATGAGCAAAAAGAGTGCTAACATTCTGAATTTATGGCAAATGTGTGACACATCTGAATGCCTTCTTGATGGAATCAAAGTAAAAAACTGAAAGTATTTCCTACTGAGGAGACTGCAGTAAATGAGGAAATTAGGAAACTTCATAACAAATAAGTCTCCCAAGATGGCCACCAGAGACAAAAGAGCCCAAATGTAGCCCAAACATCACCCAGATGTAGCCCAAGTATAGCCCAATGACAGAATGTCCCAGAATGTTCTTAAAAACAACTAGAGCGCTTACTGTCTTCATTATGACAAAAGTAAGGCACACCTGAAGCCATCTTGATTGGAATAAACTGGTAACACTTAAAACATTTAATTTAAAAAGGAACACAATGAGGAGGTTCATTTTGCCATAGAAATTATGATTAATGCTGAAGAAAGAAAATGAGGGCACATTTTGAGTGACTTCTCAAATCCTCTTCTATTTCATTAAAAAATTCTGACATGCAGACTGAAACATGCACTTTTAATACAAGGAGCAGACTTCCATGGTGCAGTAGTTTTACTACAGTGATCTAATGAGCAACTAGAGTGCTAACATTCAGAATTTATGGCAAATGTGTGACATATCTGAATACCTTCATGATGGAATCAAAGTAAAAAACTGAAAGCATTTCCTACTGAGGAGACTGCAGTACATGAGGAAATTAGGAAACTTCATAACAAATAAATCTCCCAAGATGGCCACCGGAGACAAAAGAGCCCAAATGTAGCCCAAAATCACCCAGATGTAGCCCAAATATAGCCCAATGACAGAAGTGTGCAAAACACTTATTATTTTGTGTTTTTGCAGTGTTATATAGTGCAGACTTGTCAGGTATTGGAGTGCTTTACATGAGCATTGGTTACATCACACAAGAACAAATTCATTTTGGTTGTAGACATGGGGAGACTAAGTGATTTGACCAGAATCACAGAATGTCGAGCTGAAGCAGAAACTTCAACCTGGTTCCCCAGTTGCAAAGTCTGCAGTTCTGGAAGTAACACCACATCCTCTCCCCTAAGTGCAACATTTAATCAAGTGGTCAACTGGATAAAAAAACATAAAGATAACAAATAATTTAAAAGTGCTTTGTCGCTATTTGAAAACTCAGAAAATATGTCCTTATTTTAGTCTTTTAGAGCACTAACCATAATTTTGATGCCAATAAGACCCTCTCATATATGTAATTTCTAAAGGAAATGCTCTAGGTATTACAGTTTTGATTACATCAAGATGATGTCAGGCGTTCCACACTTTTGTAATAAATATAGAATGTTAGCAATCTAGTTGTTCATTAGGATACTGTTGAGAGGCAGAGGCCAGGGGCACGGACTCTGAAAATTGAAGGCAGGTAGGAGGGTGCAAAGGCAACAATTTAACCACACTGAGCAGGCAGGAAGGGCTGTGGAAGCACAACAGACTATGGAGGGCAGTGGAAAGGGGGGCAGGGGCAACAAACCAACAATACAGGACTTGCAAGAGAGGCTGTTGGAGGGAAGATCTATTACGGGTCAAGGAAGCTAGGGGCGGTCCCCAGATCCCCGGGAGCCACCACAGAACTGAGCAGGAGAGTGAGTCAGGGACAAAAGGGGCACCTTAATTTGAGCCGGGGTGCCTAGGAACGCTTGCTCCAAAAATGAAGAAAACAGACATATGAGACATGGAATTGGAGGCAGAATACAATGGCAGTTTAATGAGAAGATGCAACTTCAAAGAAACCGCAGAATAGAGACATAAAGTACAAAATACAGAATCCAGATAATCATACAGCTGTCATAATATTCTCTGTATCTCAATTAATGTACTGACAGAGAGAGAGAGAAAACACATCTATAAATGCATCATGAGAAACAAGTTACACCAAGGAAAATGTTACCTAGGAACACTCACGTTTACTCTTAGAGCAAGCATTCCTGCAATTACAATACAAAATCTTTTAAATGCAAAAGTAAAGAGAACAATGGTTAAACATAACATGACATTTCATATAGGTAAAATAGAATAAGATACTTCAAGCAAAGCAGAGCAAGACATTTTAAGCAAAGGAAGACAAGAGCTCCCAGCTCTTGGGGAAAACCTGCACTGCCTGTTAACCTACATACAGACGGCGAGGTAGTCCGTCGATATCTGTGGGTGCTCCCTTTTTATATAATTTTGTGGGCTCCTTTGCACGCTACATCTACCTACGTATGCTACCCAAAAGCTTCGTATGCAGATTTTACCAGACATTTCGTCATTTACCCACTTAATGCTGACAATGGACTGGGTGAAAAGGTCAGTCTCTCAGGCCAATCGCTTATCGTAAGTTCCATAGAGCAAGCAGAAAATAATGGGTATTGTACGGGAATTCAATATATTCATGTATAAAATCTCCTCAGTTCTCCTAACTTGACGCTCTGCGGTTGCCACTTCCTTAAAAGCGGGAAACCTGCCCAGGAAGCAAGTACCAGTCCAGGATGCAGCCTACTGTATGTCGACAGCTTCAGGGGGATGTTGAACTTTGATACCGAGCACGGAGCACTCGGGTAGGGTGGGGGCTACTAGTTTGGATCAGAAGGCCTCGCAGACCTGCCTTCAGACTGCTATACACTAAAATTGCAGAGCTATGGTCAATTTAACAAAGAGGCCTACATATTGAACAGAAGGGCCTACACAGGGGTTTTATGCTGGCTGAGTGGTAAGGATGTCTCAGGATAATTATATAGCAACACAGGACCCGCTGGTCAATTTAATACGGCCTACAAATGCAGCTGGCAGGGCAAGGACAAGGGTCTCATACTTCAGGTGTGGACAGAACGGGCCAGGGGCCCCCTGTGATACAAAATCTACCCTCCTTCAAGGCTGTGGCAATGTAATAGACCATTGTGGGCAGAAGGAAGAGGCAATGGTAGTACAACCATACATGCCAACAGACCCGATTCAGCCAGGAAACGTCCAATGTTTTTAAGCTCAAATGGGCTTTATTTGATCTGTCTCCTGTCTACAATATCCTCTTTTTCAATGTAACTCAAAGGGGAAAATCAATACCCCAGTTTTTTTTCAAAATCTCCCTCTTACCAAGTTCAAAATGTTCGCAAGTATGGTACATTGGATCATGGAAGGAAATGGGATAGGGACATGGACTTGGATAACAGAGGACAGGAGGGACATGGAGAGGTGCACCAAACTGACCCTGCAGGGCAGGCATCAGGGTTTGCAGCAGCACAATACACCACACAGGGCATGCAGGACGAGAGTGCAGCACAACAATCCATAGAAAGCAAGAGGGAGGGAACAGGACCATGCACATGGACAACAGAGAACAGAGGGGCAAGAGGCAATGGTAGCTAGCTGACCATAATGGACAGACAGGAGAGAAAGCTGCAATATAACAGACCATAAAGGGCAGGAGGGACAGATCAGGGGCATTACAATGGAACAGACAAGCCAGGAGGGAGGGAGTAGGGCTGGGGGCAAGGGGGCAGGGCAGGAGCAGCAAGATAGCCATGGAGGTCAGGCAGGATGGGCACTAGAAGCAAGACACACCATGAAGAGCAACAGTGAGACTGTGATGGCATACACACAGACCATGGAGGGAAGGTGGGAGGGGGTCAGGGGCAGCTAACTGACCACACAGGGAAGGTGGGAGGGGCCATGGCAGCACAGAAGACCATGCATGGCAAGTGGGAGGGTTAGTGGCAGCACAATGGCTATGATGGGCAAGAAGGAGGGTGGAGGGGCATGCACAAAGGACGATGGAGGATAGAAGGAAGGGTCAGGACCTGTGCACAGACAAGAAAGTTCAGGGGAAGGGACCTCACAACAGACCACACGGGGCAGGCAGGAGGAGCAGTTGCAGCACAACAGACCAGGGAGGGCAGAAGGGTGTGGCAGTACAATGGACCATGTAGTACAGGAGGAAGAGGATAGGGGCATGGCATGTGGACAGGCAGGGTGGAGGTGGCAGGGACAGGTTACAGTCATCTGACAATGCTAGGCAGGTGGGAGGGGAGTGGCAGCTCAACAGAACACTCAGAGTAGATAGGAGTGGCAGGTCCATGGGACATGGTGGGCAAAAAGGATGGAGCAGGGGCATGCACAAAGACATCGGAGGGCAGGGGGAAGGAGAATAGGGGCAGCAAGCTAAGCACAGAGTTTAAGCAGGAGGTCAATGATGGGGCATAGAATTGGGCAATGGAGGGCAGGAGGAGTGGACTGGTACATCATACTAAATTGAGGGCAGTGGCAGCACATCAGACCATGCATGGCAGGAGGGAGGAGGCTAGTCCATGGATTCACACAACAGAGGATAGGGAGGAAGGGGATGGGGCAGCAAGCTAACTGTGCAGAGAAGGCGGGTATTAGGAACTTTATTGTTTTTAAAACATTGTGTCTGTGCGAACTACTTAAAATATGAACAAGTATGCAGCATAATCTCACTTTTATTCAGGAAGAAGAGGACGTTTGTGACTGTGACTCCGGGCTCACTTGGCAGAAACACCCCCTGACCCTCCACCCCCTATCGCAAAATGTAATGCCCGTGAAAAGGGTAGGTGAACACAGTGTTATATAGAACATAGTCCTGAGAGCACGATTGAAAATGAAAACTAGATATAGTGTATGGTATAAACTATGCACCAAAAAGTGTGATATAAGATGAACCGGGCGTGAAATATAATATGCAATACATTGTGCGCAATGACAGATTCATGGGAGAGCGCGAGATAGCACAGGCACTAGCGCGTGCTATGCGATATGCGCCTTGGAGTGTAATATGCACAGGGCAGTGTTGTGTAACCTAACTAGTCTCTAAAGTTGTAATATAAAATATGTGCTGGGGAGTGTAACGTTGCATATGCACTGTGACAAAGATATGGATCCCAGATTGTAATATGTATGGCATAGCACTGTGCGTTATAACATAGGCATCGAGAAAGGCACGTTAGATGGGGCAATATAACCCGTGCGAAGACAAGTGTGGCATGACATATTCACGGGGTGGTGTTACAGTGCACATGGGCTAGAGAGTGTCATAGCATATGCACTAGCTAGTGGAATACAACACAGAGGTGTGTGGCACTCGGCAGGCAATGGTGGGTGTAACACAGCATTGGGCTCTGTCAGGAGCACGCTGTGACTCTCAAGTGATGTTCGTCCCCTTTCCAGAGAGTAAAATAAAAAGTATTACACATCCGGCAGTGGATGTGTGTTTTATTAACCGTGAGGGGGGTTTCTTGCATAGTTTTGGTCGAATTTTTGTCGAATCCCCTTTGAATGGCTTGGTGTGCATGTGTATTAAATGTGCCCGTCAATAGCTACCCATGTTTGTATAAATAAACGACAAGGGTGTCTACCAGGATTAGGCACGGTAGGGCATCAGACATGTCAGAGCTTCACTAGTGGTGTAAATACATTCCACGTGGATTCATTGCATGCATAGTCGCCTTTTAATGAATATCACGCAAATCGTCATGGTGATAGGTACGTACGGTTTGTCCAGCATGTCCTAGGTGTGTCTATAAATATATATTTTTTAAAAATAATAAAAAACAGTGGCCGGCCCTGGGGATTGGGGTCAAAAAAATATAATTAGGAGACTGGCCCTGGGGGATGGGGTCATCAGGGCCAATAAATTAGAATAAGAAGGGGAACCAAACAGCCCCCCTTCTTAAAAAACTAAAATAAATAAAAGACTGGCATCGTGCCGGAGGCCATGCCCCCTCCGTGCAGCACTCTGCAAACGCGCCCCCAACAGGCATCTCCAGTATGCGCCAGGGAGCTGCGCTGCAGCCAGGTGTTCTGAGGCCGAGCCCCGTTTTACACCTCTCTGCAACGCAGCTCTGTGGCGCTTACTGGAGGTACCTAGTGGTCTAGTTTGACCCTAGGGACCCTTAGGATTCAGGGGGACTTAATCTCTCAACTTAGAACAGCCACAGGGCGCGTTTACACAGTGGTGAAGGGAGGGGACGGGGCCTGAGGTGACGTGTGCAAACACGCACTATGGCACGTTTTAAATTGGGGATATAATTTCCCTTCAATACTGAGGGCCCCTGGGGGCTAACTAGCCCACCAAGTGCTTCCAGTAAGCGCCACTGAGCTGCATTGCAGAGAGGTGGTCCAGGCCGTGCCACTTTTTACACCTCTCTGCAACGCAGCTCTGTGGCACTTACTGGAGGTACCTAGTGGGCTAGTTGGACCCTAGGGACCCTCAGGATTCAAATGAACTTAATCTCCCAACTAAAAATGGACACAGGGCGTGTTTACACAGTGGTGAAGGGAGGGGACGGGGCCTGAGTTAACGTGTGCAAAAACGCCCTGTGGCCTGTTTTAAGAGGTAGTTTTAATCCCCATGCCCTATTATACACTAGGGGCTTACAGAGGAGGTCATGCTAATCACAGGGGGACCCCAACGCATAATGTTCCCTAGTGTATGTAGGTGTTTTCACTGTATTCTAAGTGTCTTTTAACATAGCACTGGCTCTAGGACTGGTTAGTCAGACTCAGTTACCACCAGTATCCGTCTGAAAAAGTTGAGGGTACAGGATGATTTTGCAACAAGGCTTCTTTCTGCTCTTCTTTTTGTTCTTTCTGCACGTTATCCTTCTTCCTGCACTTATCTTCGTATTTGAGGACTTCTGTTGCTTCTTTCTGCACTTCTTTTGTTTCTTTCTGTGCATTTTTTCTTCTTTCTTCACATGTCCTATCTCTGTAGGCATAGTTAGAAATTAGCATTTAAAAAACCTTTGAAATTCACAGAAAAAACCATAGGTTTCAGGCACGTTATAGTTAGGAATTAGCATTTAAAAAACCTCAGAAATTCACTGAAAAAACCATAGGTTTCAGGGGTGTTATAGTTAGCTGGACTTTTCACTTGTACAAAACCATTGAAATTCCCCCGTTATAGTTAGTTCAGCTAACTATAACTCGCGCGCCCGCAATGCACTGCTGATGACGTCACATATTACATCACTCATGACATGGTCAGTGACATCACTCATGACATCACTGATGACATCTCAAATGACATCACTGATGACATCACTGATGACATCATCCTTGTGATAGAGTGGCAGACCTCCTCTCACCCTAATATAACCTTTGATACACACATTCAAAAATGGAGACTAAAATTTTCAAAACAATGGACATACCAATACCAGTTACAACAACCTCTTCAGTAATTCTAAGATCCACATACACATCCACTCATTCACCAACAGTCCTATACAGTCACTCATACATGTACTCACTCATCATATGTACTCATACACCTATACATCCTGTTACACAATGCCACTCATCCATAGAGTTACTCACACACATAGTCACTCATGCTAATAAAGAATCAAACATACATTTACTTGCATATACAGTTATACACACACCACCATACTTACTTCTACGGAAACTTACACATACTTAGTCTTTTAAACAATCACTTATAGAAACACATACTTATTCATACAGGAACTCTTTCAATCTCTCACTCTCACATATACTCACATATATACACCAATAGTCACATATACTAGTTTAAAACATATGTAGTTACTCATAAAGACACTATTGAGACAGTCATTCACTCACTAACACACCCATACACACACTCATCCACCCATACAGTCCTGCACACATGCTGTGTTCAACACATACAAACAGTGAGTCACTCATTCATGCACCTATGCACTACGTAATACCCCCCACCGAACCATACAGACACTCAGACACTCATACTGATACTCAAAAAAACAACTAATAACCTATATAGACACTTATGTAGCTACTCACCAACCCATGCAGCCACTTATACACAAAGTGAGAGACTGATACAGATATTTAGATATTTAAGAATTACTCACTAAGCCATGTATTCACTAAGATACACTTAATCAGTCAGTTATACAATCAAGAGTCTCCTCTTGATAAGACACGATCACAAAGAGTGCAGGTGACTTTTGGAGCATTCACCTTCTTCTGCCCCTCTGGAAAAGTGAAAAATTGACATATAAAAGAGTTTTTCTGTTTCCTCTGTCTCTCTGGCACAAGGGTCTCCTGCTCACTCCCAGAAGATGACTGCTGCTCTGCCATTCTCAAGTACTGGAGTACTGGAAAATCTGCTCAGCTCCTTCTCCCAGGGAATCAGAAGAATAATGAGGGGAGTGGGTGTGGCGTTGGAAGTTTCTGGAACTGAAAGTACTATAAACCAATGAAAAGTGTTGTTTCTTAATCACATGACCTGAAACTACTATAAACCAATGAAAAGTGTTGTTTCTAAATCACATGACTTGCCGTGCGTGCACGGTGCGCGCACGGTGCGTGCACGAAGCGCACACGCAGGTGCGTACGGACCACGCGCGCATGCGTGTATGCGCACGGAGCATGCACGCATGCGCATACGGAGCACGCGCGCATGCGCGTACGGAGCACGCGCGTACGGAGCACGCACGCATGCGCGTACCAAGCACACACGCATGCGCGTACGGAGCACGCGCGTACGGAGCACAAACGACGTATGCATGTGCACGTGGAGCACGTACGCATGCGCACACGGAGCACGTACGCATGCGTGCACCATGCGTGCACGGACAAAAACCCTTAAAAAAATATATATATATTTTTAAAGTGCTAAAGTGCTTATAAGTTTATAGAAGATATTAACTATGCTGTTCAACTCTATCCAAATAAAAAAAAACTGAGCCATTCCATATTACAGGATAAAGTTAATCTATAAATATATATAGGTAGCTTATTGTAAAATACATATTTAAACAATATAATAATACATTCATAAACTAGCATTTAAAAAACCTTGCAAATTCACTTAAAAACCATAGGTTTCACACACGTTATAGTTAGGAATTAGCATTTAAAAAACATTTGAAATTCACTGAAAAAACCTAGGTTTCACACATGTTATAGTTAGGAATTAGCATTTAAAAAACCTTGCAAATTCACTGAAAAAAACATACGTTTCACACATGTTATAGTTAGCTGGACTTTTCACTTGTACAAAACCATTGAAATTCCCCCGTTATAGTTAGTTCAGCTAACTATAACTCGCGCGCCCGCAATCCACTGCTGATGACGTCACATATTACATCACTCATGACATGGTCAGTGACATCACTCATGACATCACTGATGACATCTCAAATGACATCACTGATGACATCACTGATGGCGTCATCCATGTGATAAATTACCACATCTTTTCACACCCTAATATAACCTTTGATACACTGACTCAAAATTTAAGAGTTCCATTCTCAAAACCATACATACTGCAATACCAATAACTACATATCCAATTATTAACTCTTAGGTCTACATACACCTCCACTCATTCACCTGTACAGTCACTCATACTTATAGTCACTCCATACAAAACTATCATATGCATTTATACACCTATATAGACACTCACACATAAAAATCATCCATAGAGGTACTCTCACACCTACTCAGTCATGCAAATAATCACACTCCCATTTACTCACCTATGCGGTTATACACACTCAAGTTCACTTACTCATAAAAATAGTATCACATTCTTACACTCTTATAGAATTATTGATACAAGCACACACTCATCCATACAGTCACTCTCACAATCACACACTCTCACATCTACCCACTTATATACTCTTACACGCATATATACTGCCTTTCACATATGTTGTTAGTCACAAATGTACCACTGAGATATACATTCAATCCCTAACACACCCATACATACACTCACTCAACCATACAGTCCATCACAGATGCACTCTTAAAACCATGCACCCATAGAATCACCCACTCACACATCTATGCATAGTCACACACATCATACCCACACAAACACTCAGGAACCCATACAGATACTGAGACAAGCAATCAATAACTCATAAAGACACTTATATAGGTATTCACAAAACCATGCCGCCACTTATACACCAATATACAGACACATAAAAACATTTACACAGTTTAGTCACTAGTCTGCAGTAAGATACATTTAATGACTCACTTATAGAGTCAGTTACGCACCACAGAAAATCATCCATTTACACACTTGTACACCCACTCATTCTTCAACAGGCCTTTCCCTATATATTTTAAACATATTAAAATTGTTCAGAAACACATACTCAATGGATGATGTCATCAGTGATGTCATCAGTGATGTCATTTGAGATGTCATCAGTGATGTCATGAGTGATGTCACTGACCATGTCATGAGTGATGTAATATGTGACGTCATCAGCAGTGGATTGCGGGCGCGCGAGTTATAGTTAGCTGAACTAACTTTAACAGGGGAATTTCATAGGTTTGTCACGAGTGAAATGTCCAGCTAACTATAACATGTGTGAAACCTATGACTTTTTCTGTGAATATATATATATATATACACAGTCCTTACTCCAACAGGAAAAGGTACGTACACGAGGGTTGTATGTTTACAGCTTCTTTTAATTATAAGGGCCCCTCACGACCCAGCATGTGAAGGAGAGACGCGATTCGGCTTTGACAGCCTTTATCAATCTCTCAGCAGGCAACTTTTGTTGGAATATATATGTATATATATATATATATATATACATATACATATATACACACACACACATATATTACCTACTGGCGGTCGCCAGTAGGTAGATATAGTTAGGACCCTGTTTCCATAGGAAATCCGCAACATTCTATTTGGAATAACTTTGGCGCCGGTCGACGAATCCTCGCGAAATTTTCAAAATAGGTGGGGCGCTATGCTCCGCTCCTACCCTGAAAGTCTCGGGGGGATTCGTCAAGCAGGGGCCGAGAAAAAAGGGGGGTCCCAAAACGCGTTTTCCCCATGCATTTTTCCATAGGACCTTTAGACACAGCTACAGCCCGAACGGCTGAACAGAATTACTTGAAATTTAGCAAAGAGGTAGCCATAAGGTCAAGGAAGTGCCTTTTGCAGGTCTGGTGTAAATCTGTTCAGTATTTCCTGAGAAAATAGCATTTAAAAGCATATATATATGTGGGCGGAGCCTAACCACACATCTCATCCTGAGATCTGATTGGCTGTCAGCACTTCATCCAAGAAGTGTTGGCAGCCATCTTGGGACCAATATACATGATAGCACCTCATTAAAAAGCATTGCAGTTAATAGAAGGTTTTAAGACTTTAGTTACATTATAAATCATTTGTTGATGGTACCATACTCATTTTAGGAATTGTGGTATGTTCTAAGGTGATTTCACCATGTAAAAAAGCCTTCTGCTGGGATATCATGATTGAGAGAAAAATATTTTCTCATGCTTTTACCACAGAGGTTTGGAAGGTGATCTATAGGCTAAACTGAGAGCTTATTTTCTGTAAATTCACATTATCTTTCTCAGTCATGTGAGAATGAAGTCTGACATTCTCAGTAAAACATGTACATCCAACAAGGGCAGAGACTGTCAGTTGATTCCTTTGTGTTCTACTGCAGCTTCCCAGAGTGTTCCAAAGAACTACTAGAGCGCTAACAGTCCTACTTATGATAAACGTATGGCACACCTGAAGCCATCTTGCTTGGATTAAAGTGGTAACTCTTAAAACATTTAATTTAAAAAGGAACAAAATGAGGGGGTTCATTTTTCCATAAAAAGTATGATTAGTGCTGCAGAAAGAAAAATTAGGGCACATTTTGAGTGACTTCTCAAATCCTCTTCTATTTCATTAAAAAATTCTGACATGCAGACTGAAACATGCACTTTCAATACCAGCAGCAGTTTTCCCTGGTGAGCAGTAGCTTTACTACAGTGATCTAATGAGCAAAAAGAGTGCTAACATTCTGAATTTATGGCAAATGTGTGACACATCTGAATGCCTTCTTGATGGAATCAAAGTAAAAAACTGAAAGTATTTCCTACTGAGGAGACTGCAGTAAATGAGGAAATTAGGAAACTTCATAACAAATAAGTCTCCCAAGATGGCCACCAGAGACAAAAGAGCCCAAATGTAGCCCAAACATCACCCAGATGTAGCCCAAGTATAGCCCAATGACAGAATGTCCCAGAATGTTCTTAAAAACAACTAGAGCGCTTACTGTCTTCATTATGACAAAAGTAAGGCACACCTGAAGCCATCTTGATTGGAATAAACTGGTAACACTTAAAACATTTAATTTAAAAAGGAACACAATGAGGAGGTTCATTTTGCCATAGAAATTATGATTAATGCTGAAGAAAGAAAATGAGGGCACATTTTGAGTGACTTCTCAAATCCTCTTCTATTTCATTAAAAAATTCTGACATGCAGACTGAAACATGCACTTTTAATACAAGGAGCAGACTTCCATGGTGCAGTAGTTTTACTACAGTGATCTAATGAGCAACTAGAGTGCTAACATTCAGAATTTATGGCAAATGTGTGACATATCTGAATACCTTCATGATGGAATCAAAGTAAAAAACTGAAAGCATTTCCTACTGAGGAGACTGCAGTACATGAGGAAATTAGGAAACTTCATAACAAATAAATCTCCCAAGATGGCCACCGGAGACAAAAGAGCCCAAATGTAGCCCAAAATCACCCAGATGTAGCCCAAATATAGCCCAATGACAGAAGTGTGCAAAACACTTATTATTTTGTGTTTTTGCAGTGTTATATAGTGCAGACTTGTCAGGTATTGGAGTGCTTTACATGAGCATTGGTTACATCACACAAGAACAAATTCATTTTGGTTGTAGACATGGGGAGACTAAGTGATTTGACCAGAATCACAGAATGTCGAGCTGAAGCAGAAACTTCAACCTGGTTCCCCAGTTGCAAAGTCTGCAGTTCTGGAAGTAACACCACATCCTCTCCCCTAAGTGCAACATTTAATCAAGTGGTCAACTGGATAAAAAAACATAAAGATAACAAATAATTTAAAAGTGCTTTGTCGCTATTTGAAAACTCAGAAAATATGTCCTTATTTTAGTCTTTTAGAGCACTAACCATAATTTTGATGCCAATAAGACCCTCTCATATATGTAATTTCTAAAGGAAATGCTCTAGGTATTACAGTTTTGATTACATCAAGATGATGTCAGGCGTTCCACACTTTTGTAATAAATATAGAATGTTAGCAATCTAGTTGTTCATTAGGATACTGTTGAGAGGCAGAGGCCAGGGGCACGGACTCTGAAAATTGAAGGCAGGTAGGAGGGTGCAAAGGCAACAATTTAACCACACTGAGCAGGCAGGAAGGGCTGTGGAAGCACAACAGACTATGGAGGGCAGTGGAAAGGGGGGCAGGGGCAACAAACCAACAATACAGGACTTGCAAGAGAGGCTGTTGGAGGGAAGATCTATTACGGGTCAAGGAAGCTAGGGGCGGTCCCCAGATCCCCGGGAGCCACCACAGAACTGAGCAGGAGAGTGAGTCAGGGACAAAAGGGGCACCTTAATTTGAGCCGGGGTGCCTAGGAACGCTTGCTCCAAAAATGAAGAAAACAGACATATGAGACATGGAATTGGAGGCAGAATACAATGGCAGTTTAATGAGAAGATGCAACTTCAAAGAAACCGCAGAATAGAGACATAAAGTACAAAATACAGAATCCAGATAATCATACAGCTGTCATAATATTCTCTGTATCTCAATTAATGTACTGACAGAGAGAGAGAGAAAACACATCTATAAATGCATCATGAGAAACAAGTTACACCAAGGAAAATGTTACCTAGGAACACTCACGTTTACTCTTAGAGCAAGCATTCCTGCAATTACAATACAAAATCTTTTAAATGCAAAAGTAAAGAGAACAATGGTTAAACATAACATGACATTTCATATAGGTAAAATAGAATAAGATACTTCAAGCAAAGCAGAGCAAGACATTTTAAGCAAAGGAAGACAAGAGCTCCCAGCTCTTGGGGAAAACCTGCACTGCCTGTTAACCTACATACAGACGGCGAGGTAGTCCGTCGATATCTGTGGGTGCTCCCTTTTTATATAATTTTGTGGGCTCCTTTGCACGCTACATCTACCTACGTATGCTACCCAAAAGCTTCGTATGCAGATTTTACCAGACATTTCGTCATTTACCCACTTAATGCTGACAATGGACTGGGTGAAAAGGTCAGTCTCTCAGGCCAATCGCTTATCGTAAGTTCCATAGAGCAAGCAGAAAATAATGGGTATTGTACGGGAATTCAATATATTCATGTATAAAATCTCCTCAGTTCTCCTAACTTGACGCTCTGCGGTTGCCACTTCCTTAAAAGCGGGAAACCTGCCCAGGAAGCAAGTACCAGTCCAGGATGCAGCCTACTGTATGTCGACAGCTTCAGGGGGATGTTGAACTTTGATACCGAGCACGGAGCACTCGGGTAGGGTGGGGGCTACTAGTTTGGATCAGAAGGCCTCGCAGACCTGCCTTCAGACTGCTATACACTAAAATTGCAGAGCTATGGTCAATTTAACAAAGAGGCCTACATATTGAACAGAAGGGCCTACACAGGGGTTTTATGCTGGCTGAGTGGTAAGGATGTCTCAGGATAATTATATAGCAACACAGGACCCGCTGGTCAATTTAATACGGCCTACAAATGCAGCTGGCAGGGCAAGGACAAGGGTCTCATACTTCAGGTGTGGACAGAACGGGCCAGGGGCCCCCTGTGATACAAAATCTACCCTCCTTCAAGGCTGTGGCAATGTAATAGACCATTGTGGGCAGAAGGAAGAGGCAATGGTAGTACAACCATACATGCCAACAGACCCGATTCAGCCAGGAAACGTCCAATGTTTTTAAGCTCAAATGGGCTTTATTTGATCTGTCTCCTGTCTACAATATCCTCTTTTTCAATGTAACTCAAAGGGGAAAATCAATACCCCAGTTTTTTTTCAAAATCTCCCTCTTACCAAGTTCAAAATGTTCGCAAGTATGGTACATTGGATCATGGAAGGAAATGGGATAGGGACATGGACTTGGATAACAGAGGACAGGAGGGACATGGAGAGGTGCACCAAACTGACCCTGCAGGGCAGGCATCAGGGTTTGCAGCAGCACAATACACCACACAGGGCATGCAGGACGAGAGTGCAGCACAACAATCCATAGAAAGCAAGAGGGAGGGAACAGGACCATGCACATGGACAACAGAGAACAGAGGGGCAAGAGGCAATGGTAGCTAGCTGACCATAATGGACAGACAGGAGAGAAAGCTGCAATATAACAGACCATAAAGGGCAGGAGGGACAGATCAGGGGCATTACAATGGAACAGACAAGCCAGGAGGGAGGGAGTAGGGCTGGGGGCAAGGGGGCAGGGCAGGAGCAGCAAGATAGCCATGGAGGTCAGGCAGGATGGGCACTAGAAGCAAGACACACCATGAAGAGCAACAGTGAGACTGTGATGGCATACACACAGACCATGGAGGGAAGGTGGGAGGGGGTCAGGGGCAGCTAACTGACCACACAGGGAAGGTGGGAGGGGCCATGGCAGCACAGAAGACCATGCATGGCAAGTGGGAGGGTTAGTGGCAGCACAATGGCTATGATGGGCAAGAAGGAGGGTGGAGGGGCATGCACAAAGGACGATGGAGGATAGAAGGAAGGGTCAGGACCTGTGCACAGACAAGAAAGTTCAGGGGAAGGGACCTCACAACAGACCACACGGGGCAGGCAGGAGGAGCAGTTGCAGCACAACAGACCAGGGAGGGCAGAAGGGTGTGGCAGTACAATGGACCATGTAGTACAGGAGGAAGAGGATAGGGGCATGGCATGTGGACAGGCAGGGTGGAGGTGGCAGGGACAGGTTACAGTCATCTGACAATGCTAGGCAGGTGGGAGGGGAGTGGCAGCTCAACAGAACACTCAGAGTAGATAGGAGTGGCAGGTCCATGGGACATGGTGGGCAAAAAGGATGGAGCAGGGGCATGCACAAAGACATCGGAGGGCAGGGGGAAGGAGAATAGGGGCAGCAAGCTAAGCACAGAGTTTAAGCAGGAGGTCAATGATGGGGCATAGAATTGGGCAATGGAGGGCAGGAGGAGTGGACTGGTACATCATACTAAATTGAGGGCAGTGGCAGCACATCAGACCATGCATGGCAGGAGGGAGGAGGCTAGTCCATGGATTCACACAACAGAGGATAGGGAGGAAGGGGATGGGGCAGCAAGCTAACTGTGCAGAGAAGGCGGGTATTAGGAACTTTATTGTTTTTAAAACATTGTGTCTGTGCGAACTACTTAAAATATGAACAAGTATGCAGCATAATCTCACTTTTATTCAGGAAGAAGAGGACGTTTGTGACTGTGACTCCGGGCTCACTTGGCAGAAACACCCCCTGACCCTCCACCCCCTATCGCAAAATGTAATGCCCGTGAAAAGGGTAGGTGAACACAGTGTTATATAGAACATAGTCCTGAGAGCACGATTGAAAATGAAAACTAGATATAGTGTATGGTATAAACTATGCACCAAAAAGTGTGATATAAGATGAACCGGGCGTGAAATATAATATGCAATACATTGTGCGCAATGACAGATTCATGGGAGAGCGCGAGATAGCACAGGCACTAGCGCGTGCTATGCGATATGCGCCTTGGAGTGTAATATGCACAGGGCAGTGTTGTGTAACCTAACTAGTCTCTAAAGTTGTAATATAAAATATGTGCTGGGGAGTGTAACGTTGCATATGCACTGTGACAAAGATATGGATCCCAGATTGTAATATGTATGGCATAGCACTGTGCGTTATAACATAGGCATCGAGAAAGGCACGTTAGATGGGGCAATATAACCCGTGCGAAGACAAGTGTGGCATGACATATTCACGGGGTGGTGTTACAGTGCACATGGGCTAGAGAGTGTCATAGCATATGCACTAGCTAGTGGAATACAACACAGAGGTGTGTGGCACTCGGCAGGCAATGGTGGGTGTAACACAGCATTGGGCTCTGTCAGGAGCACGCTGTGACTCTCAAGTGATGTTCGTCCCCTTTCCAGAGAGTAAAATAAAAAGTATTACACATCCGGCAGTGGATGTGTGTTTTATTAACCGTGAGGGGGGTTTCTTGCATAGTTTTGGTCGAATTTTTGTCGAATCCCCTTTGAATGGCTTGGTGTGCATGTGTATTAAATGTGCCCGTCAATAGCTACCCATGTTTGTATAAATAAACGACAAGGGTGTCTACCAGGATTAGGCACGGTAGGGCATCAGACATGTCAGAGCTTCACTAGTGGTGTAAATACATTCCACGTGGATTCATTGCATGCATAGTCGCCTTTTAATGAATATCACGCAAATCGTCATGGTGATAGGTACGTACGGTTTGTCCAGCATGTCCTAGGTGTGTCTATAAATATATATTTTTTAAAAATAATAAAAAACAGTGGCCGGCCCTGGGGATTGGGGTCAAAAAAATATAATTAGGAGACTGGCCCTGGGGGATGGGGTCATCAGGGCCAATAAATTAGAATAAGAAGGGGAACCAAACAGCCCCCCTTCTTAAAAAACTAAAATAAATAAAAGACTGGCATCGTGCCGGAGGCCATGCCCCCTCCGTGCAGCACTCTGCAAACGCGCCCCCAACAGGCATCTCCAGTATGCGCCAGGGAGCTGCGCTGCAGCCAGGTGTTCTGAGGCCGAGCCCCTTTTTACACCTCTCTGCAACGCAGCTCTGTGGCGCTTACTGGAGGTACCTAGTGGTCTAGTTTGACCCTAGGGACCCTTAGGATTCAGGGGGACTTAATCTCTCAACTTAGAACAGCCACAGGGCGCGTTTACACAGTGGTGAAGGGAGGGGACGGGGCCTGAGGTGACGTGTGCAAACACGCACTATGGCACGTTTTAAATTGGGGATATAATTTCCCTTCAATACTGAGGGCCCCTGGGGGCTAACTAGCCCACCAAGTGCTTCCAGTAAGCGCCACTGAGCTGCATTGCAGAGAGGTGGTCCAGGCCGTGCCACTTTTTACACCTCTCTGCAACGCAGCTCTGTGGCACTTACTGGAGGTACCTAGTGGGCTAGTTGGACCCTAGGGACCCTCAGGATTCAAATGAACTTAATCTCCCAACTAAAAATGGACACAGGGCGTGTTTACACAGTGGTGAAGGGAGGGGACGGGGCCTGAGTTAACGTGTGCAAAAACGCCCTGTGGCCTGTTTTAAGAGGTAGTTTTAATCCCCATGCCCTATTATACACTAGGGGCTTACAGAGGAGGTCATGCTAATCACAGGGGGACCCCAACGCATAATGTTCCCTAGTGTATGTAGGTGTTTTCACTGTATTCTAAGTGTCTTTTAACATAGCACTGGCTCTAGGACTGGTTAGTCAGACTCAGTTACCACCAGTATCCGTCTGAAAAAGTTGAGGGTACAGGATGATTTTGCAACAAGGCTTCTTTCTGCTCTTCTTTTTGTTCTTTCTGCACGTTATCCTTCTTCCTGCACTTATCTTCGTATTTGAGGACTTCTGTTGCTTCTTTCTGCACTTCTTTTGTTTCTTTCTGTGCATTTTTTCTTCTTTCTTCACATGTCCTATCTCTGTAGGCATAGTTAGAAATTAGCATTTAAAAAACCTTTGAAATTCACAGAAAAAACCATAGGTTTCAGGCACGTTATAGTTAGGAATTAGCATTTAAAAAACCTCAGAAATTCACTGAAAAAACCATAGGTTTCAGGGGTGTTATAGTTAGCTGGACTTTTCACTTGTACAAAACCATTGAAATTCCCCCGTTATAGTTAGTTCAGCTAACTATAACTCGCGCGCCCGCAATGCACTGCTGATGACGTCACATATTACATCACTCATGACATGGTCAGTGACATCACTCATGACATCACTGATGACATCTCAAATGACATCACTGATGACATCACTGATGACATCATCCTTGTGATAGAGTGGCAGACCTCCTCTCACCCTAATATAACCTTTGATACACACATTCAAAAATGGAGACTAAAATTTTCAAAACAATGGACATACCAATACCAGTTACAACAACCTCTTCAGTAATTCTAAGATCCACATACACATCCACTCATTCACCAACAGTCCTATACAGTCACTCATACATGTACTCACTCATCATATGTACTCATACACCTATACATCCTGTTACACAATGCCACTCATCCATAGAGTTACTCACACACATAGTCACTCATGCTAATAAAGAATCAAACATACATTTACTTGCATATACAGTTATACACACACCACCATACTTACTTCTACGGAAACTTACACATACTTAGTCTTTTAAACAATCACTTATAGAAACACATACTTATTCATACAGGAACTCTTTCAATCTCTCACTCTCACATATACTCACATATATACACCAATAGTCACATATACTAGTTTAAAACATATGTAGTTACTCATAAAGACACTATTGAGACAGTCATTCACTCACTAACACACCCATACACACACTCATCCACCCATACAGTCCTGCACACATGCTGTGTTCAACACATACAAACAGTGAGTCACTCATTCATGCACCTATGCACTACGTAATACCCCCCACCGAACCATACAGACACTCAGACACTCATACTGATACTCAAAAAAACAACTAATAACCTATATAGACACTTATGTAGCTACTCACCAACCCATGCAGCCACTTATACACAAAGTGAGAGACTGATACAGATATTTAGATATTTAAGAATTACTCACTAAGCCATGTATTCACTAAGATACACTTAATCAGTCAGTTATACAATCAAGAGTCTCCTCTTGATAAGACACGATCACAAAGAGTGCAGGTGACTTTTGGAGCATTCACCTTCTTCTGCCCCTCTGGAAAAGTGAAAAATTGACATATAAAAGAGTTTTTCTGTTTCCTCTGTCTCTCTGGCACAAGGGTCTCCTGCTCACTCCCAGAAGATGACTGCTGCTCTGCCATTCTCAAGTACTGGAGTACTGGAAAATCTGCTCAGCTCCTTCTCCCAGGGAATCAGAAGAATAATGAGGGGAGTGGGTGTGGCGTTGGAAGTTTCTGGAACTGAAAGTACTATAAACCAATGAAAAGTGTTGTTTCTTAATCACATGACCTGAAACTACTATAAACCAATGAAAAGTGTTGTTTCTAAATCACATGACTTGCCGTGCGTGCACGGTGCGCGCACGGTGCGTGCACGAAGCGCACACGCAGGTGCGTACGGACCACGCGCGCATGCGTGTATGCGCACGGAGCATGCACGCATGCGCATACGGAGCACGCGCGCATGCGCGTACGGAGCACGCGCGTACGGAGCACGCACGCATGCGCGTACCAAGCACACACGCATGCGCGTACGGAGCACGCGCGTACGGAGCACAAACGACGTATGCATGTGCACGTGGAGCACGTACGCATGCGCACACGGAGCACGTACGCATGCGTGCACCATGCGTGCACGGACAAAAACCCTTAAAAAAATATATATATATTTTTAAAGTGCTAAAGTGCTTATAAGTTTATAGAAGATATTAACTATGCTGTTCAACTCTATCCAAATAAAAAAAAACTGAGCCATTCCATATTACAGGATAAAGTTAATCTATAAATATATATAGGTAGCTTATTGTAAAATACATATTTAAACAATATAATAATACATTCATAAACTAGCATTTAAAAAACCTTGCAAATTCACTTAAAAACCATAGGTTTCACACACGTTATAGTTAGGAATTAGCATTTAAAAAACATTTGAAATTCACTGAAAAAACCTAGGTTTCACACATGTTATAGTTAGGAATTAGCATTTAAAAAACCTTGCAAATTCACTGAAAAAAACATACGTTTCACACATGTTATAGTTAGCTGGACTTTTCACTTGTACAAAACCATTGAAATTCCCCCGTTATAGTTAGTTCAGCTAACTATAACTCGCGCGCCCGCAATCCACTGCTGATGACGTCACATATTACATCACTCATGACATGGTCAGTGACATCACTCATGACATCACTGATGACATCTCAAATGACATCACTGATGACATCACTGATGGCGTCATCCATGTGATAAATTACCACATCTTTTCACACCCTAATATAACCTTTGATACACTGACTCAAAATTTAAGAGTTCCATTCTCAAAACCATACATACTGCAATACCAATAACTACATATCCAATTATTAACTCTTAGGTCTACATACACCTCCACTCATTCACCTGTACAGTCACTCATACTTATAGTCACTCCATACAAAACTATCATATGCATTTATACACCTATATAGACACTCACACATAAAAATCATCCATAGAGGTACTCTCACACCTACTCAGTCATGCAAATAATCACACTCCCATTTACTCACCTATGCGGTTATACACACTCAAGTTCACTTACTCATAAAAATAGTATCACATTCTTACACTCTTATAGAATTATTGATACAAGCACACACTCATCCATACAGTCACTCTCACAATCACACACTCTCACATCTACCCACTTATATACTCTTACACGCATATATACTGCCTTTCACATATGTTGTTAGTCACAAATGTACCACTGAGATATACATTCAATCCCTAACACACCCATACATACACTCACTCAACCATACAGTCCATCACAGATGCACTCTTAAAACCATGCACCCATAGAATCACCCACTCACACATCTATGCATAGTCACACACATCATACCCACACAAACACTCAGGAACCCATACAGATACTGAGACAAGCAATCAATAACTCATATAGACACTTATATAGGTATTCACAAAACCATGCCGCCACTTATACACCAATATACAGACACATAAAAACATTTACACAGTTTAGTCACTAGTCTGCAGTAAGATACATTTAATGACTCACTTATAGAGTCAGTTACGCACCACAGAAAATCATCCATTTACACACTTGTACACCCACTCATTCTTCAACAGGCCTTTCCCTATATATTTTAAACATATTAAAATTGTTCAGAAACACATACTCAATGGATGATGTCATCAGTGATGTCATCAGTGATGTCATTTGAGATGTCATCAGTGATGTCATGAGTGATGTCACTGACCATGTCATGAGTGATGTAATATGTGACGTCATCAGCAGTGGATTGCGGGCGCGCGAGTTATAGTTAGCTGAACTAACTTTAACAGGGGAATTTCATAGGTTTGTCACGAGTGAAATGTCCAGCTAACTATAACATGTGTGAAACCTATGACTTTTTCTGTGAATATATATATATATATACACAGTCCTTACTCCAACAGGAAAAGGTACGTACACGAGGGTTGTATGTTTACAGCTTCTTTTAATTATAAGGGCCCCTCACGACCCAGCATGTGAAGGAGAGACGCGATTCGGCTTTGACAGCCTTTATCAATCTCTCAGCAGGCAACTTTTGTTGGAATATATATGTATATATATATATATATATATACATATACATATATACACACACACACATATATTACCTACTGGCGGTCGCCAGTAGGTAGATATAGTTAGGACCCTGTTTCCATAGGAAATCCGCAACATTCTATTTGGAATAACTTTGGCGCCGGTCGACGAATCCTCGCGAAATTTTCAAAATAGGTGGGGCGCTATGCTCCGCTCCTACCCTGAAAGTCTCGGGGGGATTCGTCAAGCAGGGGCCGAGAAAAAAGGGGGGTCCCAAAACGCGTTTTCCCCATGCATTTTTCCATAGGACCTTTAGACACAGCTACAGCCCGAACGGCTGAACAGAATTACTTGAAATTTAGCAAAGAGGTAGCCATAAGGTCAAGGAAGTGCCTTTTGCAGGTCTGGTGTAAATCTGTTCAGTATTTCCTGAGAAAATAGCATTTAAAAGCATATATATATGTGGGCGGAGCCTAACCACACATCTCATCCTGAGATCTGATTGGCTGTCAGCACTTCATCCAAGAAGTGTTGGCAGCCATCTTGGGACCAATATACATGATAGCACCTCATTAAAAAGCATTGCAGTTAATAGAAGGTTTTAAGACTTTAGTTACATTATAAATCATTTGTTGATGGTACCATACTCATTTTAGGAATTGTGGTATGTTCTAAGGTGATTTCACCATGTAAAAAAGCCTTCTGCTGGGATATCATGATTGAGAGAAAAATATTTTCTCATGCTTTTACCACAGAGGTTTGGAAGGTGATCTATAGGCTAAACTGAGAGCTTATTTTCTGTAAATTCACATTATCTTTCTCAGTCATGTGAGAATGAAGTCTGACATTCTCAGTAAAACATGTACATCCAACAAGGGCAGAGACTGTCAGTTGATTCCTTTGTGTTCTACTGCAGCTTCCCAGAGTGTTCCAAAGAACTACTAGAGCGCTAACAGTCCTACTTATGATAAACGTATGGCACACCTGAAGCCATCTTGCTTGGATTAAAGTGGTAACTCTTAAAACATTTAATTTAAAAAGGAACAAAATGAGGGGGTTCATTTTTCCATAAAAAGTATGATTAGTGCTGCAGAAAGAAAAATTAGGGCACATTTTGAGTGACTTCTCAAATCCTCTTCTATTTCATTAAAAAATTCTGACATGCAGACTGAAACATGCACTTTCAATACCAGCAGCAGTTTTCCCTGGTGAGCAGTAGCTTTACTACAGTGATCTAATGAGCAAAAAGAGTGCTAACATTCTGAATTTATGGCAAATGTGTGACACATCTGAATGCCTTCTTGATGGAATCAAAGTAAAAAACTGAAAGTATTTCCTACTGAGGAGACTACAGTAAATGAGGAAATTAGGAAACTTCATAACAAATAAGTCTCCCAAGATGGCCACCAGAGACAAAAGAGCCCAAATGTAGCCCAAATATCACCCAGATGTAGCCCAAGTATAGCCCAATGACAGAATGTCCCAGAATGTTCTTAAAAACAACTAGAGCGCTTACTGTCTTCATTATGACAAAAGTATGGCACACCTGAAGCCATTTTGATTGGAATAAACTGGTAACACTTAAAACATTTAATTTAAAAAGGAACACAATGAGGAGGTTCATTTTGCCATAGAAATTATGATTAATGCTGAAGAAAGAAAATGAGGGCACATTTTGAGTGACTTCTCAAATCCTCTTCTATTTCATTAAAAAATTCTGACATGCAGACTGAAACATGCACTTTTAATACCAGGAGCAGACTTCCATGGTGCAGTAGTTTTACTACAGTGATCTAATGAGCAACTAGAGTGCTAACATTCAGAATTTATGGCAAATGTGTGACATATCTGAATACCTTCATGATGGAATCAAAGTAAAAAACTGAAAGCATTTCCTACTGAGGAGACTGCAGTACATGAGGAAATTAGGAAACTTTATAACAAATAAATCTCCCAAGATGGCCACCGGAGACAAAAGAGCCCAAATGTAGCCCAAATATCACCCAGATGTAGCCCAAGTATAGCCCAATGACAGAATGTCCCAGAATGTTCTTAAAAACAACTAGAGCGCTTACTGTCTTCATTATGACAAAAGTAAGGCACACCTGAAGCCATCTTGATTGGAATAAACTGGTAACACTTAAAACATTTAATTTAAAAAGGAACACAATGAGGAGGTTCATTTTGCCATAGAAATTATGATTAATGCTGAAGAAAGAAAATGAGGGCACATTTTGAGTGACTTCTCAAATCCTCTTCTATTTCATTAAAAAATTCTGACATGCAGACTGAAACATGCACTTTTAATACCAGGAGCAGACTTCCATGGTGCAGTAGTTTTACTACAGTGATCTAATGAGCAACTAGAGTGCTAACATTCAGAATTTATGGCAAATGTGTGACATATCTGAATACCTTCATGATGGAATCAAAGTAAAAAACTGAAAGCATTTCCTACTGAGGAGACTGCAGTACATGAGGAAATTAGGAAACTTCATAACAAATAAATCTCCCAAGATGGCCACCGGAGACAAAAGAGCCCAATGTAGCCCAAAATCACCCAGATGTAGCCCAAATATAGCCCAATGACAGAAGTGTGCAAAACACTTATTATTTTGTGTTTTTGCAGTGTTATATAGTGCAGACTTGTCAGGTATTGGAGTGCTTTACATGAGCATTGGTTACATCACACAAGAACAAATTCATTTTGGTTGTAGACATGGGGAGACTAAGTGATTTGACCAGAATCACAGAATGTCGAGCTGAAGCAGAAACTTCAACCTGGTTCCCCAGTTGCAAAGTCTGCAGTTCTGGAAGTAACACCACATCCTCTCCCCTAAGTGCAACATTTAATCAAGTGGTCAACTGGATAAAAAAACATAAAGATAACAAATAATTTAAAAGTGCTTTGTCGCTATTTGAAAACTCAGAAAATATGTCCTTATTTTAGTCTTTTAGAGCACTAACCATAATTTTGATGCCAATAAGACCCTCTCATATATGTAATTTCTAAAGGAAATGCTCTAGGTATTACAGTTTTGATTACATCAAGATGATGTCAGGCGTTCCACACTTTTGTAATAAATATAGAATGTTAGCAATCTAGTTGTTCATTAGGATACTGTTGAGAGGCAGAGGCCAGGGGCACGGACTCTGAAAATTGAAGGCAGGTAGGAGGGTGCAAAGGCAACAATTTAACCACACTGAGCAGGCAGGAAGGGCCGTGGAAGCACAACAGACTATGGAGGGCAGTGGAAAGGGGGGCAGGGGCAACAAACCAACAATACAGGACTTGCAAGAGAGGCTGTTGGAGGGAAGATCTATTACGGGTCAAGGAAGCTAGGGGCGGTCCCCAGATCCCCGGGAGCCACCACAGAACTGAGCAGGAGAGTGAGTCAGGGACAAAAGGGGCACCTTAATTTGAGCCGGGGTGCCTAGGAACGCTTGCTCCAAAAATGAAGAAAACAGACATATGAGACATGGAATTGGAGGCAGAATACAATGGCAGTTTAATGAGAAGATGCAACTTCAAAGAAACCGCAGAATAGAGACATAAAGTACAAAATACAGAATCCAGATAATCATACAGCTGTCATAATATTCTCTGTATCTCAATTAATGTACTGACAGAGAGAGAGAGAAAACACATCTATAAATGCATCATGAGAAACAAGTTACACCAAGGAAAATGTTACCTAGGAACACTCACGTTTACTCTTAGAGCAAGCATTCCTGCAATTACAATACAAAATCTTTTAAATGCAAAAGTAAAGAGAACAATGGTTAAACATAACATGACATTTCATATAGGTAAAATAGAATAAGATACTTCAAGCAAAGCAGAGCAAGACATTTTAAGCAAAGGAAGACAAGAGCTCCCAGCTCTTGGGGAAAACCTGCACTGCCTGTTAACCTACATACAGACGGCGAGGTAGTCCGTCGATATCTGTGGGTGCTCCCTTTTTATATAATTTTGTGGGCTCCTTTGCACGCTACATCTACCTACGTATGCTACCCAAAAGCTTCGTATGCAGATTTTACCAGACATTTCGTCATTTACCCACTTAATGCTGACAATGGACTGGGTGAAAAGGTCAGTCTCTCAGGCCAATCGCTTATCGTAAGTTCCATAGAGCAAGCAGAAAATAATGGGTATTGTACGGGAATTCAATATATTCATGTATAAAATCTCCTCAGTTCTCCTAACTTGACGCTCTGCGGTTGCCACTTCCTTAAAAGCGGGAAACCTGCCCAGGAAGCAAGTACCAGTCCAGGATGCAGCCTACTGTATGTCGACAGCTTCAGGGGGATGTTGAACTTTGATACCGAGCACGGAGCACTCGGGTAGGGTGGGGGCTACTAGTTTGGATCAGAAGGCCTCGCAGACCTGCCTTCAGACTGCTATACACTAAAATTGCAGAGCTATGGTCAATTTAACAAAGAGGCCTACATATTGAACAGAAGGGCCTACACAGGGGTTTTATGCTGGCTGAGTGGTAAGGATGTCTCAGGATAATTATATAGCAACACAGGACCCGCTGGTCAATTTAATACGGCCTACAAATGCAGCTGGCAGGGCAAGGACAAGGGTCTCATACTTCCGGTGTGGACAGAACGGGCCAGGGGCCCCCTGTGATACAAAATCTACCCTCCTTCAAGGCTGTGGCAATGTAATAGACCATTGTGGGCAGAAGGAAGAGGCAATGGTAGTACAACCATACATGCCAACAGACCCGATTCAGCCAGGAAACGTCCAATGTTTTTAAGCTCAAATGGGCTTTATTTGATCTGTCTCCTGTCTACAATATCCTCTTTTTCAATGTAACTCAAAGGGGAAAATCAATACCCCAGTTTTTTTTCAAAATCTCCCTCTTACCAAGTTCAAAATGTTCGCAAGTATGGTACATTGGATCATGGAAGGAAATGGGATAGGGACATGGACTTGGATAACAGAGGACAGGAGGGACATGGAGAGGTGCACCAAACTGACCCTGCAGGGCAGGCATCAGGGTTTGCAGCAGCACAATACACCACACAGGGCATGCAGGACGGGAGTGCAGCACAACAATCCATAGAAAGCAAGAGGGAGGGAACAGGACCATGCACATGGACAACAGAGAACAGAGGGGCAAGAGGCAATGGTAGCTAGCTGACCATAATGGACAGACAGGAGAGAAAGCTGCAATATAACAGACCATAAAGGGCAGGAGGGACAGATCAGGGGCATTACAATGGAACAGACAAGCCAGGAGGGAGGGAGTAGGGCTGGGGGCAAGGGGGCAGGGCAGGAGCAGCAAGATAGCCATGGAGGTCAGGCAGGATGGGCACTAGAAGCAAGACACACCATGAAGAGCAACAGTGACACTGTGATGGCATACACACAGACCATGGAGGGAAGGTGGGAGGGGGTCAGGGGCAGCTAACTGACCACACAGGGAAGGTGGGAGGGGCCATGGCAGCACAGAAGACCATGCATGGCAAGTGGGAGGGTTAGTGGCAGCACAATGGCTATGATGGGCAAGAAGGAGGGTGGAGGGGCATGCACAAAGGACGATGGAGGATAGAAGGAAGGGTCAGGACCTGTGCACAGACAAGAAAGTTCAGGGGAAGGGACCTCACAACAGACCACACGGGGCAGGCAGGAGGAGCAGTTGCAGCACAACAGACCAGGGAGGGCAGAAGGGTGTGGCAGTACAATGGACCATGTAGTACAGGAGGAAGAGGATAGGGGCATGGCATGTGGACAGGCAGGGTGGAGGTGGCAGGGACAGGTTACAGTCATCTGACAATGCTAGGCAGGTGGGAGGGGAGTGGCAGCTCAACAGAACACTCAGAGTAGATAGGAGTGGCAGGTCCATGGGACATGGTGGGCAAAAAGGATGGAGCAGGGGCATGCACAAAGACATCGGAGGGCAGGGGGAAGGAGAATAGGGGCAGCAAGCTAAGCACAGAGTTTAAGCAGGAGGTCAATGATGGGGCATAGAATTGGGCAATGGAGGGCAGGAGGAGTGGACTGGTACATCATACTAAATTGAGGGCAGTGGCAGCACATCAGACCATGCATGGCAGGAGGGAGGAGGCTAGTCCATGGATTCACACAACAGAGGATAGGGAGGAAGGGGATGGGGCAGCAAGCTAACTGTGCAGAGAAGGCGGGTATTAGGAACTTTATTGTTTTTAAAACATTGTGTCTGTGCGAACTACTTAAAATATGAACAAGTATGCAGCATAATCTCACTTTTATTCAGGAAGAAGAGGACGTTTGTGACTGTGACTCCGGGCTCACTTGGCAGAAACACCCCCTGACCCTCCACCCCCTATCGCAAAATGTAATGCCCGTGAAAAGGGTAGGTGAACACAGTGTTATATAGAACATAGTCCTGAGAGCACGATTGAAAATGAAAACTAGATATAGTGTATGGTATAAACTATGCACCAAAAAGTGTGATATAAGATGAACCGGGCGTGAAATATAATATGCAATACATTGTGCGCAATGACAGATTCATGGGAGAGCGCGAGATAGCACAGGCACTAGCGCGTGCTATGCGATATGCGCCTTGGAGTGTAATATGCACAGGGCAGTGTTGTGTAACCTAACTAGTCTCTAAAGTTGTAATATAAAATATGTGCTGGGGAGTGTAACGTTGCATATGCACTGTGACAAAGATATGGATCCCAGATTGTAATATGTATGGCATAGCACTGTGCGTTATAACATAGGCATCGAGAAAGGCACGTTAGATGGGGCAATATAACCCGTGCGAAGACAAGTGTGGCATGACATATTCACGGGGTGGTGTTACAGTGCACATGGGCTAGAGAGTGTCATAGCATATGCACTAGCTAGTGGAATACAACACAGAGGTGTGTGGCACTCGGCAGGCAATGGTGGGTGTAACACAGCATTGGGCTCTGTCAGGAGCACGCTGTGACTCTCAAGTGATGTTCGTCCCCTTTCCAGAGAGTAAAATAAAAAGTATTACACATCCGGCAGTGGATGTGTGTTTTATTAACCGTGAGGGGGGTTTCTTGCATAGTTGTGGTCGAATTTGTGTCGAATCCCCTTTGAATGGCTTGGTGTGCATGTGTATTAAATGTGCCCGTCAATAGCTACCCATGTTTGTATAAATAAACGACAAGGGTGTCTACCAGGATTAGGCACGGTAGGGCATCAGACATGTCAGAGCTTCACTAGTGGTGTAAATACATTCCACGTGGATTCATTGCATGCATAGTCGCCTTTTAATGAATATCACGCAAATCGTCATGGTGATAGGTACGTACGGTTTGTCCAGCATGTCCTAGGTGTGTCTATAAATATATATTTTTTAAAAATAATAAAAAACAGTGGCCGGCCCTGGGGATTGGGGTCAAAAAAATATAATTAGGAGACTGGCCCTGGGGGATGGGGTCATCAGGGCCAATAAATTAGAATAAGAAGGGGAACCAAACAGCCCCCCTTCTTAAAAAACTAAAATAAATAAAAGACTGGCATCGTGCCGGAGGCCATGCCCCCTCCGTGCAGCACTCTGCAAACGCGCCCCCAACAGGCATCTCCAGTATGCGCCAGGGAGCTGCGCTGCAGCCAGGTGTTCTGAGGCCGAGCCCCTTTTTACACCTCTCTGCAACGCAGCTCTGTGGCGCTTACTGGAGGTACCTAGTGGTCTAGTTTGACCCTAGGGACCCTTAGGATTCAGGGGGACTTAATCTCTCAACTTAGAACAGCCACAGGGCGCGTTTACACAGTGGTGAAGGGAGGGGACGGGGCCTGAGGTGACGTGTGCAAACACGCACTATGGCACGTTTTAAATTGGGGATATAATTTCCCTTCAATACTGAGGGCCCCTGGGGGCTAACTAGCCCACCAAGTGCTTCCAGTAAGCGCCACTGAGCTGCATTGCAGAGAGGTGGTCCAGGCCGTGCCACTTTTTACACCTCTCTGCAACGCAGCTCTGTGGCACTTACTGGAGGTACCTAGTGGGCTAGTTGGACCCTAGGGACCCTCAGGATTCAAATGAACTTAATCTCCCAACTAAAAATGGACACAGGGCGTGTTTACACAGTGGTGAAGGGAGGGGACGGGGCCTGAGTTAACGTGTGCAAAAACGCCCTGTGGCCTGTTTTAAGAGGTAGTTTTAATCCCCATGCCCTATTATACACTAGGGGCTTACAGAGGAGGTCATGCTAATCACAGGGGGACCCCAACGCATAATGTTCCCTAGTGTATGTAGGTGTTTTCACTGTATTCTAAGTGTCTTTTAACATAGCACTGGCTCTAGGACTGGTTAGTCAGACTCAGTTACCACCAGTATCCGTCTGAAAAAGTTGAGGGTACAGGATGATTTTGCAACAAGGCTTCTTTCTGCTCTTCTTTTTGTTCTTTCTGCACGTTATCCTTCTTCCTGCACTTATCTTCGTATTTGAGGACTTCTGTTGCTTCTTTCTGCACTTCTTTTGTTTCTTTCTGTGCATTTTTTCTTCTTTCTTCACATGTCCTATCTCTGTAGGCATAGTTAGAAATTAGCATTTAAAAAACCTTTGAAATTCACAGAAAAAACCATAGGTTTCAGGCACGTTATAGTTAGGAATTAGCATTTAAAAAACCTCAGAAATTCACTGAAAAAACCATAGGTTTCAGGGGTGTTATAGTTAGCTGGACTTTTCACTTGTACAAAACCATTGAAATTCCCCCGTTATAGTTAGTTCAGCTAACTATAACTCGCGCGCCCGCAATGCACTGCTGATGACGTCACATATTACATCACTCATGACATGGTCAGTGACATCACTCATGACATCACTGATGACATCTCAAATGACATCACTGATGACATCACTGATGACATCATCCTTGTGATAGAGTGGCAGACCTCCTCTCACCCTAATATAACCTTTGATACACACATTCAAAAATGGAGACTAAAATTTTCAAAACAATGGACATACCAATACCAGTTACAACAACCTCTTCAGTAATTCTAAGATCCACATACACATCCACTCATTCACCAACAGTCCTATACAGTCACTCATACATGTACTCACTCATCATATGTACTCATACACCTATACATCCTGTTACACAATGCCACTCATCCATAGAGTTACTCACACACATAGTCACTCATGCTAATAAAGAATCAAACATACATTTACTTGCATATACAGTTATACACACACCACCATACTTACTTCTACGGAAACTTACACATACTTAGTCTTTTAAACAATCACTTATAGAAACACATACTTATTCATACAGGAACTCTTTCAATCTCTCACTCTCACATATACTCACATATATACACCAATAGTCACATATACTAGTTTAAAACATATGTAGTTACTCATAAAGACACTATTGAGACAGTCATTCACTCACTAACACACCCATACACACACTCATCCACCCATACAGTCCTGCACACATGCTGTGTTCAACACATACAAACAGTGAGTCACTCATTCATGCACCTATGCACTACGTAATACCCCCCACCGAACCATACAGACACTCAGACACTCATACTGATACTCAAAAAAACAACTAATAACCTATATAGACACTTATGTAGCTACTCACCAACCCATGCAGCCACTTATACACAAAGTGAGAGACTGATACAGATATTTAGATATTTAAGAATTACTCACTAAGCCATGTATTCACTAAGATACACTTAATCAGTCAGTTATACAATCAAGAGTCTCCTCTTGATAAGACACGATCACAAAGAGTGCAGGTGACTTTTGGAGCATTCACCTTCTTCTGCCCCTCTGGAAAAGTGAAAAATTGACATATAAAAGAGTTTTTCTGTTTCCTCTGTCTCTCTGGCACAAGGGTCTCCTGCTCACTCCCAGAAGATGACTGCTGCTCTGCCATTCTCAAGTACTGGAGTACTGGAAAATCTGCTCAGCTCCTTCTCCCAGGGAATCAGAAGAATAATGAGGGGAGTGGGTGTGGCGTTGGAAGTTTCTGGAACTGAAAGTACTATAAACCAATGAAAAGTGTTGTTTCTTAATCACATGACCTGAAACTACTATAAACCAATGAAAAGTGTTGTTTCTAAATCACATGACTTGCCGTGCGTGCACGGTGCGCGCACGGTGCGTGCACGAAGCGCACACGCAGGTGCGTACGGACCACGCGTGCATGCGTGTATGCGCACGGAGCATGCACGCATGCGCATACGGAGCACGCGCGCATGCGCGTACGGAGCACGCGCGTACGGAGCACGCACGCATGCGCGTACCAAGCACACACGCATGCGCGTACGGAGCACGCGCGTACGGAGCACAAACGACGTATGCATGTGCACGTGGAGCACGTACGCATGCGCACACGGAGCACGTACGCATGCGTGCACCATGCGTGCACGGACAAAAACCCTTAAAAAAATATATATATATTTTTAAAGTGCTAAAGTGCTTATAAGTTTATAGAAGATATTAACTATGCTGTTCAACTCTATCCAAATAAAAAAAAACTGAGCCATTCCATATTACAGGATAAAGTTAATCTATAACTATATATATAGGTAGCTTATTGTAAAATACATATTTAAACAATATAATAATACATTCATAAACTAGCATTTAAAAAACCTTGCAAATTCACTTAAAAACCATAGGTTTCACACACGTTATAGTTAGGAATTAGCATTTAAAAAACATTTGAAATTCACTGAAAAAACCTAGGTTTCACACATGTTATAGTTAGGAATTAGCATTTAAAAAACCTTGCAAATTCACTGAAAAAAACATACGTTTCACACATGTTATAGTTAGCTGGACTTTTCACTTGTACAAAACCATTGAAATTCCCCCGTTATAGTTAGTTCAGCTAACTATAACTCGCGCGCCCGCAATCCACTGCTGATGACGTCACATATTACATCACTCATGACATGGTCAGTGACATCACTCATGACATCACTGATGACATCTCAAATGACATCACTGATGACATCACTGATGGCGTCATCCATGTGATAAATTACCACATCTTTTCACACCCTAATATAACCTTTGATACACTGACTCAAAATTTAAGAGTTCCATTCTCAAAACCATACATACTGCAATACCAATAACTACATATCCAATTATTAACTCTTAGGTCTACATACACCTCCACTCATTCACCTGTACAGTCACTCATACTTATAGTCACTCCATACAAAACTATCATATGCATTTATACACCTATATAGACACTCACACATAAAAATCATCCATAGAGGTACTCTCACACCTACTCAGTCATGCAAATAATCACACTCCCATTTACTCACCTATGCGGTTATACACACTCAAGTTCACTTACTCATAAAAATAGTATCACATTCTTACACTCTTATAGAATTATTGATACAAGCACACACTCATCCATACAGTCACTCTCACAATCACACACTCTCACATCTACCCACTTATATACTCTTACACGCATATATACTGCCTTTCACATATGTTGTTAGTCACAAATGTACCACTGAGATATACATTCAATCCCTAACACACCCATACATACACTCACTCAACCATACAGTCCATCACAGATGCACTCTTAAAACCATGCACCCATAGAATCACCCACTCACACATCTATGCATAGTCACACACATCATACCCACACAAACACTCAGGAACCCATACAGATACTGAGACAAGCAATCAATAACTCATATAGACACTTATATAGGTATTCACAAAACCATGCCGCCACTTATACACCAATATACAGACACATAAAAACATTTACACAGTTTAGTCACTAGTCTGCAGTAAGATACATTTAATGACTCACTTATAGAGTCAGTTACGCACCACAGAAAATCATCCATTTACACACTTGTACACCCACTCATTCTTCAACAGGCCTTTCCCTATATATTTTAAACATATTAAAATTGTTCAGAAACACATACTCAATGGATGATGTCATCAGTGATGTCATCAGTGATGTCATTTGAGATGTCATCAGTGATGTCATGAGTGATGTCACTGACCATGTCATGAGTGATGTAATATGTGACGTCATCAGCAGTGGATTGCGGGCGCGCGAGTTATAGTTAGCTGAACTAACTTTAACAGGGGAATTTCATAGGTTTGTCACGAGTGAAATGTCCAGCTAACTATAACATGTGTGAAACCTATGACTTTTTCTGTGAATATATATATATATATACACAGTCCTTACTCCAACAGGAAAAGGTACGTACACGAGGGTTGTATGTTTACAGCTTCTTTTAATTATAAGGGCCCCTCACGACCCAGCATGTGAAGGAGAGACGCGATTCGGCTTTGACAGCCTTTATCAATCTCTCAGCAGGCAACTTTTGTTGGAATATATATGTATATATATATATATATATATACATATACATATATACACACACACACATATATTACCTACTGGCGGTCGCCAGTAGGTAGATATAGTTAGGACCCTGTTTCCATAGGAAATCCGCAACATTCTATTTGGAATAACTTTGGCGCCGGTCGACGAATCCTCGCGAAATTTTCAAAATAGGTGGGGCGCTATGCTCCGCTCCTACCCTGAAAGTCTCGGGGGGATTCGTCAAGCAGGGGCCGAGAAAAAAGGGGGGTCCCAAAACGCGTTTTCCCCATGCATTTTTCCATAGGACCTTTAGACACAGCTACAGCCCGAACGGCTGAACAGAATTACTTGAAATTTAGCAAAGAGGTAGCCATAAGGTCAAGGAAGTGCCTTTTGCAGGTCTGGTGTAAATCTGTTCAGTATTTCCTGAGAAAATAGCATTTAAAAGCATATATATATGTGGGCGGAGCCTAACCACACATCTCATCCTGAGATCTGATTGGCTGTCAGCACTTCATCCAAGAAGTGTTGGCAGCCATCTTGGGACCAATATACATGATAGCACCTCATTAAAAAGCATTGCAGTTAATAGAAGGTTTTAAGACTTTAGTTACATTATAAATCATTTGTTGATGGTACCATACTCATTTTAGGAATTGTGGTATGTTCTAAGGTGATTTCACCATGTAAAAAAGCCTTCTGCTGGGATATCATGATTGAGAGAAAAATATTTTCTCATGCTTTTACCACAGAGGTTTGGAAGGTGATCTATAGGCTAAACTGAGAGCTTATTTTCTGTAAATTCACATTATCTTTCTCAGTCATGTGAGAATGAAGTCTGACATTCTCAGTAAAACATGTACATCCAACAAGGGCAGAGACTGTCAGTTGATTCCTTTGTGTTCTACTGCAGCTTCCCAGAGTGTTCCAAAGAACTACTAGAGCGCTAACAGTCCTACTTATGATAAACGTATGGCACACCTGAAGCCATCTTGCTTGGATTAAAGTGGTAACTCTTAAAACATTTAATTTAAAAAGGAACAAAATGAGGGGGTTCATTTTTCCATAAAAAGTATGATTAGTGCTGCAGAAAGAAAAATTAGGGCACATTTTGAGTGACTTCTCAAATCCTCTTCTATTTCATTAAAAAATTCTGACATGCAGACTGAAACATGCACTTTCAATACCAGCAGCAGTTTTCCCTGGTGAGCAGTAGCTTTACTACAGTGATCTAATGAGCAAAAAGAGTGCTAACATTCTGAATTTATGGCAAATGTGTGACACATCTGAATGCCTTCTTGATGGAATCAAAGTAAAAAACTGAAAGTATTTCCTACTGAGGAGACTACAGTAAATGAGGAAATTAGGAAACTTCATAACAAATAAGTCTCCCAAGATGGCCACCAGAGACAAAAGAGCCCAAATGTAGCCCAAATATCACCCAGATGTAGCCCAAGTATAGCCCAATGACAGAATGTCCCAGAATGTTCTTAAAAACAACTAGAGCGCTTACTGTCTTCATTATGACAAAAGTATGGCACACCTGAAGCCATTTTGATTGGAATAAACTGGTAACACTTAAAACATTTAATTTAAAAAGGAACACAATGAGGAGGTTCATTTTGCCATAGAAATTATGATTAATGCTGAAGAAAGAAAATGAGGGCACATTTTGAGTGACTTCTCAAATCCTCTTCTATTTCATTAAAAAATTCTGACATGCAGACTGAAACATGCACTTTTAATACCAGGAGCAGACTTCCATGGTGCAGTAGTTTTACTACAGTGATCTAATGAGCAACTAGAGTGCTAACATTCAGAATTTATGGCAAATGTGTGACATATCTGAATACCTTCATGATGGAATCAAAGTAAAAAACTGAAAGCATTTCCTACTGAGGAGACTGCAGTACATGAGGAAATTAGGAAACTTTATAACAAATAAATCTCCCAAGATGGCCACCGGAGACAAAAGAGCCCAAATGTAGCCCAAATATCACCCAGATGTAGCCCAAGTATAGCCCAATGACAGAATGTCCCAGAATGTTCTTAAAAACAACTAGAGCGCTTACTGTCTTCATTATGACAAAAGTAAGGCACACCTGAAGCCATCTTGATTGGAATAAACTGGTAACACTTAAAACATTTAATTTAAAAAGGAACACAATGAGGAGGTTCATTTTGCCATAGAAATTATGATTAATGCTGAAGAAAGAAAATGAGGGCACATTTTGAGTGACTTCTCAAATCCTCTTCTATTTCATTAAAAAATTCTGACATGCAGACTGAAACATGCACTTTTAATACCAGGAGCAGACTTCCATGGTGCAGTAGTTTTACTACAGTGATCTAATGAGCAACTAGAGTGCTAACATTCAGAATTTATGGCAAATGTGTGACATATCTGAATACCTTCATGATGGAATCAAAGTAAAAAACTGAAAGCATTTCCTACTGAGGAGACTGCAGTACATGAGGAAATTAGGAAACTTCATAACAAATAAATCTCCCAAGATGGCCACCGGAGACAAAAGAGCCCAATGTAGCCCAAAATCACCCAGATGTAGCCCAAATATAGCCCAATGACAGAAGTGTGCAAAACACTTATTATTTTGTGTTTTTGCAGTGTTATATAGTGCAGACTTGTCAGGTATTGGAGTGCTTTACATGAGCATTGGTTACATCACACAAGAACAAATTCATTTTGGTTGTAGACATGGGGAGACTAAGTGATTTGACCAGAATCACAGAATGTCGAGCTGAAGCAGAAACTTCAACCTGGTTCCCCAGTTGCAAAGTCTGCAGTTCTGGAAGTAACACCACATCCTCTCCCCTAAGTGCAACATTTAATCAAGTGGTCAACTGGATAAAAAAACATAAAGATAACAAATAATTTAAAAGTGCTTTGTCGCTATTTGAAAACTCAGAAAATATGTCCTTATTTTAGTCTTTTAGAGCACTAACCATAATTTTGATGCCAATAAGACCCTCTCATATATGTAATTTCTAAAGGAAATGCTCTAGGTATTACAGTTTTGATTACATCAAGATGATGTCAGGCGTTCCACACTTTTGTAATAAATATAGAATGTTAGCAATCTAGTTGTTCATTAGGATACTGTTGAGAGGCAGAGGCCAGGGGCACGGACTCTGAAAATTGAAGGCAGGTAGGAGGGTGCAAAGGCAACAATTTAACCACACTGAGCAGGCAGGAAGGGCCGTGGAAGCACAACAGACTATGGAGGGCAGTGGAAAGGGGGGCAGGGGCAACAAACCAACAATACAGGACTTGCAAGAGAGGCTGTTGGAGGGAAGATCTATTACGGGTCAAGGAAGCTAGGGGCGGTCCCCAGATCCCCGGGAGCCACCACAGAACTGAGCAGGAGAGTGAGTCAGGGACAAAAGGGGCACCTTAATTTGAGCCGGGGTGCCTAGGAACGCTTGCTCCAAAAATGAAGAAAACAGACATATGAGACATGGAATTGGAGGCAGAATACAATGGCAGTTTAATGAGAAGATGCAACTTCAAAGAAACCGCAGAATAGAGACATAAAGTACAAAATACAGAATCCAGATAATCATACAGCTGTCATAATATTCTCTGTATCTCAATTAATGTACTGACAGAGAGAGAGAGAAAACACATCTATAAATGCATCATGAGAAACAAGTTACACCAAGGAAAATGTTACCTAGGAACACTCACGTTTACTCTTAGAGCAAGCATTCCTGCAATTACAATACAAAATCTTTTAAATGCAAAAGTAAAGAGAACAATGGTTAAACATAACATGACATTTCATATAGGTAAAATAGAATAAGATACTTCAAGCAAAGCAGAGCAAGACATTTTAAGCAAAGGAAGACAAGAGCTCCCAGCTCTTGGGGAAAACCTGCACTGCCTGTTAACCTACATACAGACGGCGAGGTAGTCCGTCGATATCTGTGGGTGCTCCCTTTTTATATAATTTTGTGGGCTCCTTTGCACGCTACATCTACCTACGTATGCTACCCAAAAGCTTCGTATGCAGATTTTACCAGACATTTCGTCATTTACCCACTTAATGCTGACAATGGACTGGGTGAAAAGGTCAGTCTCTCAGGCCAATCGCTTATCGTAAGTTCCATAGAGCAAGCAGAAAATAATGGGTATTGTACGGGAATTCAATATATTCATGTATAAAATCTCCTCAGTTCTCCTAACTTGACGCTCTGCGGTTGCCACTTCCTTAAAAGCGGGAAACCTGCCCAGGAAGCAAGTACCAGTCCAGGATGCAGCCTACTGTATGTCGACAGCTTCAGGGGGATGTTGAACTTTGATACCGAGCACGGAGCACTCGGGTAGGGTGGGGGCTACTAGTTTGGATCAGAAGGCCTCGCAGACCTGCCTTCAGACTGCTATACACTAAAATTGCAGAGCTATGGTCAATTTAACAAAGAGGCCTACATATTGAACAGAAGGGCCTACACAGGGGTTTTATGCTGGCTGAGTGGTAAGGATGTCTCAGGATAATTATATAGCAACACAGGACCCGCTGGTCAATTTAATACGGCCTACAAATGCAGCTGGCAGGGCAAGGACAAGGGTCTCATACTTCAGGTGTGGACAGAACGGGCCAGGGGCCCCCTGTGATACAAAATCTACCCTCCTTCAAGGCTGTGGCAATGTAATAGACCATTGTGGGCAGAAGGAAGAGGCAATGGTAGTACAACCATACATGCCAACAGACCCGATTCAGCCAGGAAACGTCCAATGTTTTTAAGCTCAAATGGGCTTTATTTGATCTGTCTCCTGTCTACAATATCCTCTTTTTCAATGTAACTCAAAGGGGAAAATCAATACCCCAGTTTTTTTTCAAAATCTCCCTCTTACCAAGTTCAAAATGTTCGCAAGTATGGTACATTGGATCATGGAAGGAAATGGGATAGGGACATGGACTTGGATAACAGAGGACAGGAGGGACATGGAGAGGTGCACCAAACTGACCCTGCAGGGCAGGCATCAGGGTTTGCAGCAGCACAATACACCACACAGGGCATGCAGGACGGGAGTGCAGCACAACAATCCATAGAAAGCAAGAGGGAGGGAACAGGACCATGCACATGGACAACAGAGAACAGAGGGGCAAGAGGCAATGGTAGCTAGCTGACCATAATGGACAGACAGGAGAGAAAGCTGCAATATAACAGACCATAAAGGGCAGGAGGGACAGATCAGGGGCATTACAATGGAACAGACAAGCCAGGAGGGAGGGAGTAGGGCTGGGGGCAAGGGGGCAGGGCAGGAGCAGCAAGATAGCCATGGAGGTCAGGCAGGATGGGCACTAGAAGCAAGACACACCATGAAGAGCAACAGTGACACTGTGATGGCATACACACAGACCATGGAGGGAAGGTGGGAGGGGGTCAGGGGCAGCTAACTGACCACACAGGGAAGGTGGGAGGGGCCATGGCAGCACAGAAGACCATGCATGGCAAGTGGGAGGGTTAGTGGCAGCACAATGGCTATGATGGGCAAGAAGGAGGGTGGAGGGGCATGCATAAAGGACGATGGAGGATAGAAGGAAGGGTCAGGACCTGTGCACAGACAAGAAAGTTCAGGGGAAGGGACCTCACAACAGACCACACGGGGCAGGCAGGAGGAGCAGTTGCAGCACAACAGACCAGGGAGGGCAGAAGGGTGTGGCAGTACAATGGACCATGTAGTACAGGAGGAAGAGGATAGGGGCATGGCATGTGGACAGGCAGGGTGGAGGTGGCAGGGACAGGTTACAGTCATCTGACAATGCTAGGCAGGTGGGAGGGGAGTGGCAGCTCAACAGAACACTCAGAGTAGATAGGAGTGGCAGGTCCATGGGACATGGTGGGCAAAAAGGATGGAGCAGGGGCATGCACAAAGACATCGGAGGGCAGGGGGAAGGAGAATAGGGGCAGCAAGCTAAGCACAGAGTTTAAGCAGGAGGTCAATGATGGGGCATAGAATTGGGCAATGGAGGGCAGGAGGAGTGGACTGGTACATCATACTAAATTGAGGGCAGTGGCAGCACATCAGACCATGCATGGCAGGAGGGAGGAGGCTAGTCCATGGATTCACACAACAGAGGATAGGGAGGAAGGGGATGGGGCAGCAAGCTAACTGTGCAGAGAAGGCGGGTATTAGGAACTTTATTGTTTTTAAAACATTGTGTCTGTGCGAACTACTTAAAATATGAACAAGTATGCAGCATAATCTCACTTTTATTCAGGAAGAAGAGGACGTTTGTGACTGTGACTCCGGGCTCACTTGGCAGAAACACCCCCTGACCCTCCACCCCCTATCGCAAAATGTAATGCCCGTGAAAAGGGTAGGTGAACACAGTGTTATATAGAACATAGTCCTGAGAGCACGATTGAAAATGAAAACTAGATATAGTGTATGGTATAAACTATGCACCAAAAAGTGTGATATAAGATGAACCGGGCGTGAAATATAATATGCAATACATTGTGCGCAATGACAGATTCATGGGAGAGCGCGAGATAGCACAGGCACTAGCGCGTGCTATGCGATATGCGCCTTGGAGTGTAATATGCACAGGGCAGTGTTGTGTAACCTAACTAGTCTCTAAAGTTGTAATATAAAATATGTGCTGGGGAGTGTAACGTTGCATATGCACTGTGACAAAGATATGGATCCCAGATTGTAATATGTATGGCATAGCACTGTGCGTTATAACATAGGCATCGAGAAAGGCACGTTAGATGGGGCAATATAACCCGTGCGAAGACAAGTGTGGCATGACATATTCACGGGGTGGTGTTACAGTGCACATGGGCTAGAGAGTGTCATAGCATATGCACTAGCTAGTGGAATACAACACAGAGGTGTGTGGCACTCGGCAGGCAATGGTGGGTGTAACACAGCATTGGGCTCTGTCAGGAGCACGCTGTGACTCTCAAGTGATGTTCGTCCCCTTTCCAGAGAGTAAAATAAAAAGTATTACACATCCGGCAGTGGATGTGTGTTTTATTAACCGTGAGGGGGGTTTCTTGCATAGTTGTGGTCGAATTTGTGTCGAATCCCCTTTGAATGGCTTGGTGTGCATGTGTATTAAATGTGCCCGTCAATAGCTACCCATGTTTGTATAAATAAACGACAAGGGTGTCTACCAGGATTAGGCACGGTAGGGCATCAGACATGTCAGAGCTTCACTAGTGGTGTAAATACATTCCACGTGGATTCATTGCATGCATAGTCGCCTTTTAATGAATATCACGCAAATCGTCATGGTGATAGGTACGTACGGTTTGTCCAGCATGTCCTAGGTGTGTCTATAAATATATATTTTTTAAAAATAATAAAAAACAGTGGCCGGCCCTGGGGATTGGGGTCAAAAAAATATAATTAGGAGACTGGCCCTGGGGGATGGGGTCATCAGGGCCAATAAATTAGAATAAGAAGGGGAACCAAACAGCCCCCCTTCTTAAAAAACTAAAATAAATAAAAGACTGGCATCGTGCCGGAGGCCATGCCCCCTCCGTGCAGCACTCTGCAAACGCGCCCCCAACAGGCATCTCCAGTATGCGCCAGGGAGCTGCGCTGCAGCCAGGTGTTCTGAGGCCGAGCCCCTTTTTACACCTCTCTGCAACGCAGCTCTGTGGCGCTTACTGGAGGTACCTAGTGGTCTAGTTTGACCCTAGGGACCCTTAGGATTCAGGGGGACTTAATCTCTCAACTTAGAACAGCCACAGGGCGCGTTTACACAGTGGTGAAGGGAGGGGACGGGGCCTGAGGTGACGTGTGCAAACACGCACTATGGCACGTTTTAAATTGGGGATATAATTTCCCTTCAATACTGAGGGCCCCTGGGGGCTAACTAGCCCACCAAGTGCTTCCAGTAAGCGCCACTGAGCTGCATTGCAGAGAGGTGGTCCAGGCCGTGCCACTTTTTACACCTCTCTGCAACGCAGCTCTGTGGCACTTACTGGAGGTACCTAGTGGGCTAGTTGGACCCTAGGGACCCTCAGGATTCAAATGAACTTAATCTCCCAACTAAAAATGGACACAGGGCGTGTTTACACAGTGGTGAAGGGAGGGGACGGGGCCTGAGTTAACGTGTGCAAAAACGCCCTGTGGCCTGTTTTAAGAGGTAGTTTTAATCCCCATGCCCTATTATACACTAGGGGCTTACAGAGGAGGTCATGCTAATCACAGGGGGACCCCAACGCATAATGTTCCCTAGTGTATGTAGGTGTTTTCACTGTATTCTAAGTGTCTTTTAACATAGCACTGGCTCTAGGACTGGTTAGTCAGACTCAGTTACCACCAGTATCCGTCTGAAAAAGTTGAGGGTACAGGATGATTTTGCAACAAGGCTTCTTTCTGCTCTTCTTTTTGTTCTTTCTGCACGTTATCCTTCTTCCTGCACTTATCTTCGTATTTGAGGACTTCTGTTGCTTCTTTCTGCACTTCTTTTGTTTCTTTCTGTGCATTTTTTCTTCTTTCTTCACATGTCCTATCTCTGTAGGCATAGTTAGAAATTAGTTATTCTATTTGGAATAACTTTGGCGCCGGTCGACGAATCCTCGCGAAATTTTCAAAATAGGTGGGGCGCTATGCTCCGCTCCTACCCTGAAAGTCTCGGGGGGATTCGTCAAGCAGGGGCCGAGAAAAAAGGGGGGTCCCAAAACGCGTTTTCCCCATGCATTTTTCCATAGGACCTTTAGACACAGCTACAGCCCGAACGGCTGAACAGAATTACTTGAAATTTAGCAAAGAGGTAGCCATAAGGTCAAGGAAGTGCCTTTTGCAGGTCTGGTGTAAATCTGTTCAGTATTTCCTGAGAAAATAGCATTTAAAAGCATATATATATGTGGGCGGAGCCTAACCACACATCTCATCCTGAGATCTGATTGGCTGTCAGCACTTCATCCAAGAAGTGTTGGCAGCCATCTTGGGACCAATATACATGATAGCACCTCATTAAAAAGCATTGCAGTTAATAGAAGGTTTTAAGACTTTAGTTACATTATAAATCATTTGTTGATGGTACCATACTCATTTTAGGAATTGTGGTATGTTCTAAGGTGATTTCACCATGTAAAAAAGCCTTCTGCTGGGATATCATGATTGAGAGAAAAATATTTTCTCATGCTTTTACCACAGAGGTTTGGAAGGTGATCTATAGGCTAAACTGAGAGCTTATTTTCTGTAAATTCACATTATCTTTCTCAGTCATGTGAGAATGAAGTCTGACATTCTCAGTAAAACATGTACATCCAACAAGGGCAGAGACTGTCAGTTGATTCCTTTGTGTTCTACTGCAGCTTCCCAGAGTGTTCCAAAGAACTACTAGAGCGCTAACAGTCCTACTTATGATAAACGTATGGCACACCTGAAGCCATCTTGCTTGGATTAAAGTGGTAACTCTTAAAACATTTAATTTAAAAAGGAACAAAATGAGGGGGTTCATTTTTCCATAAAAAGTATGATTAGTGCTGCAGAAAGAAAAATTAGGGCACATTTTGAGTGACTTCTCAAATCCTCTTCTATTTCATTAAAAAATTCTGACATGCAGACTGAAACATGCACTTTCAATACCAGCAGCAGTTTTCCCTGGTGAGCAGTAGCTTTACTACAGTGATCTAATGAGCAAAAAGAGTGCTAACATTCTGAATTTATGGCAAATGTGTGACACATCTGAATGCCTTCTTGATGGAATCAAAGTAAAAAACTGAAAGTATTTCCTACTGAGGAGACTACAGTAAATGAGGAAATTAGGAAACTTCATAACAAATAAGTCTCCCAAGATGGCCACCAGAGACAAAAGAGCCCAAATGTAGCCCAAATATCACCCAGATGTAGCCCAAGTATAGCCCAATGACAGAATGTCCCAGAATGTTCTTAAAAACAACTAGAGCGCTTACTGTCTTCATTATGACAAAAGTATGGCACACCTGAAGCCATTTTGATTGGAATAAACTGGTAACACTTAAAACATTTAATTTAAAAAGGAACACAATGAGGAGGTTCATTTTGCCATAGAAATTATGATTAATGCTGAAGAAAGAAAATGAGGGCACATTTTGAGTGACTTCTCAAATCCTCTTCTATTTCATTAAAAAATTCTGACATGCAGACTGAAACATGCACTTTTAATACCAGGAGCAGACTTCCATGGTGCAGTAGTTTTACTACAGTGATCTAATGAGCAACTAGAGTGCTAACATTCAGAATTTATGGCAAATGTGTGACATATCTGAATACCTTCATGATGGAATCAAAGTAAAAAACTGAAAGCATTTCCTACTGAGGAGACTGCAGTACATGAGGAAATTAGGAAACTTTATAACAAATAAATCTCCCAAGATGGCCACCGGAGACAAAAGAGCCCAAATGTAGCCCAAATATCACCCAGATGTAGCCCAAGTATAGCCCAATGACAGAATGTCCCAGAATGTTCTTAAAAACAACTAGAGCGCTTACTGTCTTCATTATGACAAAAGTAAGGCACACCTGAAGCCATCTTGATTGGAATAAACTGGTAACACTTAAAACATTTAATTTAAAAAGGAACACAATGAGGAGGTTCATTTTGCCATAGAAATTATGATTAATGCTGAAGAAAGAAAATGAGGGCACATTTTGAGTGACTTCTCAAATCCTCTTCTATTTCATTAAAAAATTCTGACATGCAGACTGAAACATGCACTTTTAATACCAGGAGCAGACTTCCATGGTGCAGTAGTTTTACTACAGTGATCTAATGAGCAACTAGAGTGCTAACATTCAGAATTTATGGCAAATGTGTGACATATCTGAATACCTTCATGATGGAATCAAAGTAAAAAACTGAAAGCATTTCCTACTGAGGAGACTGCAGTACATGAGGAAATTAGGAAACTTCATAACAAATAAATCTCCCAAGATGGCCACCGGAGACAAAAGAGCCCAATGTAGCCCAAAATCACCCAGATGTAGCCCAAATATAGCCCAATGACAGAAGTGTGCAAAACACTTATTATTTTGTGTTTTTGCAGTGTTATATAGTGCAGACTTGTCAGGTATTGGAGTGCTTTACATGAGCATTGGTTACATCACACAAGAACAAATTCATTTTGGTTGTAGACATGGGGAGACTAAGTGATTTGACCAGAATCACAGAATGTCGAGCTGAAGCAGAAACTTCAACCTGGTTCCCCAGTTGCAAAGTCTGCAGTTCTGGAAGTAACACCACATCCTCTCCCCTAAGTGCAACATTTAATCAAGTGGTCAACTGGATAAAAAAACATAAAGATAACAAATAATTTAAAAGTGCTTTGTCGCTATTTGAAAACTCAGAAAATATGTCCTTATTTTAGTCTTTTAGAGCACTAACCATAATTTTGATGCCAATAAGACCCTCTCATATATGTAATTTCTAAAGGAAATGCTCTAGGTATTACAGTTTTGATTACATCAAGATGATGTCAGGCGTTCCACACTTTTGTAATAAATATAGAATGTTAGCAATCTAGTTGTTCATTAGGATACTGTTGAGAGGCAGAGGCCAGGGGCACGGACTCTGAAAATTGAAGGCAGGTAGGAGGGTGCAAAGGCAACAATTTAACCACACTGAGCAGGCAGGAAGGGCCGTGGAAGCACAACAGACTATGGAGGGCAGTGGAAAGGGGGGCAGGGGCAACAAACCAACAATACAGGACTTGCAAGAGAGGCTGTTGGAGGGAAGATCTATTACGGGTCAAGGAAGCTAGGGGCGGTCCCCAGATCCCCGGGAGCCACCACAGAACTGAGCAGGAGAGTGAGTCAGGGACAAAAGGGGCACCTTAATTTGAGCCGGGGTGCCTAGGAACGCTTGCTCCAAAAATGAAGAAAACAGACATATGAGACATGGAATTGGAGGCAGAATACAATGGCAGTTTAATGAGAAGATGCAACTTCAAAGAAACCGCAGAATAGAGACATAAAGTACAAAATACAGAATCCAGATAATCATACAGCTGTCATAATATTCTCTGTATCTCAATTAATGTACTGACAGAGAGAGAGAGAAAACACATCTATAAATGCATCATGAGAAACAAGTTACACCAAGGAAAATGTTACCTAGGAACACTCACGTTTACTCTTAGAGCAAGCATTCCTGCAATTACAATACAAAATCTTTTAAATGCAAAAGTAAAGAGAACAATGGTTAAACATAACATGACATTTCATATAGGTAAAATAGAATAAGATACTTCAAGCAAAGCAGAGCAAGACATTTTAAGCAAAGGAAGACAAGAGCTCCCAGCTCTTGGGGAAAACCTGCACTGCCTGTTAACCTACATACAGACGGCGAGGTAGTCCGTCGATATCTGTGGGTGCTCCCTTTTTATATAATTTTGTGGGCTCCTTTGCACGCTACATCTACCTACGTATGCTACCCAAAAGCTTCGTATGCAGATTTTACCAGACATTTCGTCATTTACCCACTTAATGCTGACAATGGACTGGGTGAAAAGGTCAGTCTCTCAGGCCAATCGCTTATCGTAAGTTCCATAGAGCAAGCAGAAAATAATGGGTATTGTACGGGAATTCAATATATTCATGTATAAAATCTCCTCAGTTCTCCTAACTTGACGCTCTGCGGTTGCCACTTCCTTAAAAGCGGGAAACCTGCCCAGGAAGCAAGTACCAGTCCAGGATGCAGCCTACTGTATGTCGACAGCTTCAGGGGGATGTTGAACTTTGATACCGAGCACGGAGCACTCGGGTAGGGTGGGGGCTACTAGTTTGGATCAGAAGGCCTCGCAGACCTGCCTTCAGACTGCTATACACTAAAATTGCAGAGCTATGGTCAATTTAACAAAGAGGCCTACATATTGAACAGAAGGGCCTACACAGGGGTTTTATGCTGGCTGAGTGGTAAGGATGTCTCAGGATAATTATATAGCAACACAGGACCCGCTGGTCAATTTAATACGGCCTACAAATGCAGCTGGCAGGGCAAGGACAAGGGTCTCATACTTCCGGTGTGGACAGAACGGGCCAGGGGCCCCCTGTGATACAAAATCTACCCTCCTTCAAGGCTGTGGCAATGTAATAGACCATTGTGGGCAGAAGGAAGAGGCAATGGTAGTACAACCATACATGCCAACAGACCCGATTCAGCCAGGAAACGTCCAATGTTTTTAAGCTCAAATGGGCTTTATTTGATCTGTCTCCTGTCTACAATATCCTCTTTTTCAATGTAACTCAAAGGGGAAAATCAATACCCCAGTTTTTTTTCAAAATCTCCCTCTTACCAAGTTCAAAATGTTCGCAAGTATGGTACATTGGATCATGGAAGGAAATGGGATAGGGACATGGACTTGGATAACAGAGGACAGGAGGGACATGGAGAGGTGCACCAAACTGACCCTGCAGGGCAGGCATCAGGGTTTGCAGCAGCACAATACACCACACAGGGCATGCAGGACGGGAGTGCAGCACAACAATCCATAGAAAGCAAGAGGGAGGGAACAGGACCATGCACATGGACAACAGAGAACAGAGGGGCAAGAGGCAATGGTAGCTAGCTGACCATAATGGACAGACAGGAGAGAAAGCTGCAATATAACAGACCATAAAGGGCAGGAGGGACAGATCAGGGGCATTACAATGGAACAGACAAGCCAGGAGGGAGGGAGTAGGGCTGGGGGCAAGGGGGCAGGGCAGGAGCAGCAAGATAGCCATGGAGGTCAGGCAGGATGGGCACTAGAAGCAAGACACACCATGAAGAGCAACAGTGACACTGTGATGGCATACACACAGACCATGGAGGGAAGGTGGGAGGGGGTCAGGGGCAGCTAACTGACCACACAGGGAAGGTGGGAGGGGCCATGGCAGCACAGAAGACCATGCATGGCAAGTGGGAGGGTTAGTGGCAGCACAATGGCTATGATGGGCAAGAAGGAGGGTGGAGGGGCATGCACAAAGGACGATGGAGGATAGAAGGAAGGGTCAGGACCTGTGCACAGACAAGAAAGTTCAGGGGAAGGGACCTCACAACAGACCACACGGGGCAGGCAGGAGGAGCAGTTGCAGCACAACAGACCAGGGAGGGCAGAAGGGTGTGGCAGTACAATGGACCATGTAGTACAGGAGGAAGAGGATAGGGGCATGGCATGTGGACAGGCAGGGTGGAGGTGGCAGGGACAGGTTACAGTCATCTGACAATGCTAGGCAGGTGGGAGGGGAGTGGCAGCTCAACAGAACACTCAGAGTAGATAGGAGTGGCAGGTCCATGGGACATGGTGGGCAAAAAGGATGGAGCAGGGGCATGCACAAAGACATCGGAGGGCAGGGGGAAGGAGAATAGGGGCAGCAAGCTAAGCACAGAGTTTAAGCAGGAGGTCAATGATGGGGCATAGAATTGGGCAATGGAGGGCAGGAGGAGTGGACTGGTACATCATACTAAATTGAGGGCAGTGGCAGCACATCAGACCATGCATGGCAGGAGGGAGGAGGCTAGTCCATGGATTCACACAACAGAGGATAGGGAGGAAGGGGATGGGGCAGCAAGCTAACTGTGCAGAGAAGGCGGGTATTAGGAACTTTATTGTTTTTAAAACATTGTGTCTGTGCGAACTACTTAAAATATGAACAAGTATGCAGCATAATCTCACTTTTATTCAGGAAGAAGAGGACGTTTGTGACTGTGACTCCGGGCTCACTTGGCAGAAACACCCCCTGACCCTCCACCCCCTATCGCAAAATGTAATGCCCGTGAAAAGGGTAGGTGAACACAGTGTTATATAGAACATAGTCCTGAGAGCACGATTGAAAATGAAAACTAGATATAGTGTATGGTATAAACTATGCACCAAAAAGTGTGATATAAGATGAACCGGGCGTGAAATATAATATGCAATACATTGTGCGCAATGACAGATTCATGGGAGAGCGCGAGATAGCACAGGCACTAGCGCGTGCTATGCGATATGCGCCTTGGAGTGTAATATGCACAGGGCAGTGTTGTGTAACCTAACTAGTCTCTAAAGTTGTAATATAAAATATGTGCTGGGGAGTGTAACGTTGCATATGCACTGTGACAAAGATATGGATCCCAGATTGTAATATGTATGGCATAGCACTGTGCGTTATAACATAGGCATCGAGAAAGGCACGTTAGATGGGGCAATATAACCCGTGCGAAGACAAGTGTGGCATGACATATTCACGGGGTGGTGTTACAGTGCACATGGGCTAGAGAGTGTCATAGCATATGCACTAGCTAGTGGAATACAACACAGAGGTGTGTGGCACTCGGCAGGCAATGGTGGGTGTAACACAGCATTGGGCTCTGTCAGGAGCACGCTGTGACTCTCAAGTGATGTTCGTCCCCTTTCCAGAGAGTAAAATAAAAAGTATTACACATCCGGCAGTGGATGTGTGTTTTATTAACCGTGAGGGGGGTTTCTTGCATAGTTGTGGTCGAATTTGTGTCGAATCCCCTTTGAATGGCTTGGTGTGCATGTGTATTAAATGTGCCCGTCAATAGCTACCCATGTTTGTATAAATAAACGACAAGGGTGTCTACCAGGATTAGGCACGGTAGGGCATCAGACATGTCAGAGCTTCACTAGTGGTGTAAATACATTCCACGTGGATTCATTGCATGCATAGTCGCCTTTTAATGAATATCACGCAAATCGTCATGGTGATAGGTACGTACGGTTTGTCCAGCATGTCCTAGGTGTGTCTATAAATATATATTTTTTAAAAATAATAAAAAACAGTGGCCGGCCCTGGGGATTGGGGTCAAAAAAATATAATTAGGAGACTGGCCCTGGGGGATGGGGTCATCAGGGCCAATAAATTAGAATAAGAAGGGGAACCAAACAGCCCCCCTTCTTAAAAAACTAAAATAAATAAAAGACTGGCATCGTGCCGGAGGCCATGCCCCCTCCGTGCAGCACTCTGCAAACGCGCCCCCAACAGGCATCTCCAGTATGCGCCAGGGAGCTGCGCTGCAGCCAGGTGTTCTGAGGCCGAGCCCCTTTTTACACCTCTCTGCAACGCAGCTCTGTGGCGCTTACTGGAGGTACCTAGTGGTCTAGTTTGACCCTAGGGACCCTTAGGATTCAGGGGGACTTAATCTCTCAACTTAGAACAGCCACAGGGCGCGTTTACACAGTGGTGAAGGGAGGGGACGGGGCCTGAGGTGACGTGTGCAAACACGCACTATGGCACGTTTTAAATTGGGGATATAATTTCCCTTCAATACTGAGGGCCCCTGGGGGCTAACTAGCCCACCAAGTGCTTCCAGTAAGCGCCACTGAGCTGCATTGCAGAGAGGTGGTCCAGGCCGTGCCACTTTTTACACCTCTCTGCAACGCAGCTCTGTGGCACTTACTGGAGGTACCTAGTGGGCTAGTTGGACCCTAGGGACCCTCAGGATTCAAATGAACTTAATCTCCCAACTAAAAATGGACACAGGGCGTGTTTACACAGTGGTGAAGGGAGGGGACGGGGCCTGAGTTAACGTGTGCAAAAACGCCCTGTGGCCTGTTTTAAGAGGTAGTTTTAATCCCCATGCCCTATTATACACTAGGGGCTTACAGAGGAGGTCATGCTAATCACAGGGGGACCCCAACGCATAATGTTCCCTAGTGTATGTAGGTGTTTTCACTGTATTCTAAGTGTCTTTTAACATAGCACTGGCTCTAGGACTGGTTAGTCAGACTCAGTTACCACCAGTATCCGTCTGAAAAAGTTGAGGGTACAGGATGATTTTGCAACAAGGCTTCTTTCTGCTCTTCTTTTTGTTCTTTCTGCACGTTATCCTTCTTCCTGCACTTATCTTCGTATTTGAGGACTTCTGTTGCTTCTTTCTGCACTTCTTTTGTTTCTTTCTGTGCATTTTTTCTTCTTTCTTCACATGTCCTATCTCTGTAGGCATAGTTAGAAATTAGCATTTAAAAAACCTTTGAAATTCACAGAAAAAACCATAGGTTTCAGGCACGTTATAGTTAGGAATTAGCATTTAAAAAACCTCAGAAATTCACTGAAAAAACCATAGGTTTCAGGGGTGTTATAGTTAGCTGGACTTTTCACTTGTACAAAACCATTGAAATTCCCCCGTTATAGTTAGTTCAGCTAACTATAACTCGCGCGCCCGCAATGCACTGCTGATGACGTCACATATTACATCACTCATGACATGGTCAGTGACATCACTCATGACATCACTGATGACATCTCAAATGACATCACTGATGACATCACTGATGACATCATCCTTGTGATAGAGTGGCAGACCTCCTCTCACCCTAATATAACCTTTGATACACACATTCAAAAATGGAGACTAAAATTTTCAAAACAATGGACATACCAATACCAGTTACAACAACCTCTTCAGTAATTCTAAGATCCACATACACATCCACTCATTCACCAACAGTCCTATACAGTCACTCATACATGTACTCACTCATCATATGTACTCATACACCTATACATCCTGTTACACAATGCCACTCATCCATAGAGTTACTCACACACATAGTCACTCATGCTAATAAAGAATCAAACATACATTTACTTGCATATACAGTTATACACACACCACCATACTTACTTCTACGGAAACTTACACATACTTAGTCTTTTAAACAATCACTTATAGAAACACATACTTATTCATACAGGAACTCTTTCAATCTCTCACTCTCACATATACTCACATATATACACCAATAGTCACATATACTAGTTTAAAACATATGTAGTTACTCATAAAGACACTATTGAGACAGTCATTCACTCACTAACACACCCATACACACACTCATCCACCCATACAGTCCTGCACACATGCTGTGTTCAACACATACAAACAGTGAGTCACTCATTCATGCACCTATGCACTACGTAATACCCCCCACCGAACCATACAGACACTCAGACACTCATACTGATACTCAAAAAAACAACTAATAACCTATATAGACACTTATGTAGCTACTCACCAACCCATGCAGCCACTTATACACAAAGTGAGAGACTGATACAGATATTTAGATATTTAAGAATTACTCACTAAGCCATGTATTCACTAAGATACACTTAATCAGTCAGTTATACAATCAAGAGTCTCCTCTTGATAAGACACGATCACAAAGAGTGCAGGTGACTTTTGGAGCATTCACCTTCTTCTGCCCCTCTGGAAAAGTGAAAAATTGACATATAAAAGAGTTTTTCTGTTTCCTCTGTCTCTCTGGCACAAGGGTCTCCTGCTCACTCCCAGAAGATGACTGCTGCTCTGCCATTCTCAAGTACTGGAGTACTGGAAAATCTGCTCAGCTCCTTCTCCCAGGGAATCAGAAGAATAATGAGGGGAGTGGGTGTGGCGTTGGAAGTTTCTGGAACTGAAAGTACTATAAACCAATGAAAAGTGTTGTTTCTTAATCACATGACCTGAAACTACTATAAACCAATGAAAAGTGTTGTTTCTAAATCACATGACTTGCCGTGCGTGCACGGTGCGCGCACGGTGCGTGCACGAAGCGCACACGCAGGTGCGTACGGACCACGCGTGCATGCGTGTATGCGCACGGAGCATGCACGCATGCGCATACGGAGCACGCGCGCATGCGCGTACGGAGCACGCGCGTACGGAGCACGCACGCATGCGCGTACCAAGCACACACGCATGCGCGTACGGAGCACGCGCGTACGGAGCACAAACGACGTATGCATGTGCACGTGGAGCACGTACGCATGCGCACACGGAGCACGTACGCATGCGTGCACCATGCGTGCACGGACAAAAACCCTTAAAAAAATATATATATATTTTTAAAGTGCTAAAGTGCTTATAAGTTTATAGAAGATATTAACTATGCTGTTCAACTCTATCCAAATAAAAAAAAACTGAGCCATTCCATATTACAGGATAAAGTTAATCTATAACTATATATATAGGTAGCTTATTGTAAAATACATATTTAAACAATATAATAATACATTCATAAACTAGCATTTAAAAAACCTTGCAAATTCACTTAAAAACCATAGGTTTCACACACGTTATAGTTAGGAATTAGCATTTAAAAAACATTTGAAATTCACTGAAAAAACCTAGGTTTCACACATGTTATAGTTAGGAATTAGCATTTAAAAAACCTTGCAAATTCACTGAAAAAAACATACGTTTCACACATGTTATAGTTAGCTGGACTTTTCACTTGTACAAAACCATTGAAATTCCCCCGTTATAGTTAGTTCAGCTAACTATAACTCGCGCGCCCGCAATCCACTGCTGATGACGTCACATATTACATCACTCATGACATGGTCAGTGACATCACTCATGACATCACTGATGACATCTCAAATGACATCACTGATGACATCACTGATGGCGTCATCCATGTGATAAATTACCACATCTTTTCACACCCTAATATAACCTTTGATACACTGACTCAAAATTTAAGAGTTCCATTCTCAAAACCATACATACTGCAATACCAATAACTACATATCCAATTATTAACTCTTAGGTCTACATACACCTCCACTCATTCACCTGTACAGTCACTCATACTTATAGTCACTCCATACAAAACTATCATATGCATTTATACACCTATATAGACACTCACACATAAAAATCATCCATAGAGGTACTCTCACACCTACTCAGTCATGCAAATAATCACACTCCCATTTACTCACCTATGCGGTTATACACACTCAAGTTCACTTACTCATAAAAATAGTATCACATTCTTACACTCTTATAGAATTATTGATACAAGCACACACTCATCCATACAGTCACTCTCACAATCACACACTCTCACATCTACCCACTTATATACTCTTACACGCATATATACTGCCTTTCACATATGTTGTTAGTCACAAATGTACCACTGAGATATACATTCAATCCCTAACACACCCATACATACACTCACTCAACCATACAGTCCATCACAGATGCACTCTTAAAACCATGCACCCATAGAATCACCCACTCACACATCTATGCATAGTCACACACATCATACCCACACAAACACTCAGGAACCCATACAGATACTGAGACAAGCAATCAATAACTCATATAGACACTTATATAGGTATTCACAAAACCATGCCGCCACTTATACACCAATATACAGACACATAAAAACATTTACACAGTTTAGTCACTAGTCTGCAGTAAGATACATTTAATGACTCACTTATAGAGTCAGTTACGCACCACAGAAAATCATCCATTTACACACTTGTACACCCACTCATTCTTCAACAGGCCTTTCCCTATATATTTTAAACATATTAAAATTGTTCAGAAACACATACTCAATGGATGATGTCATCAGTGATGTCATCAGTGATGTCATTTGAGATGTCATCAGTGATGTCATGAGTGATGTCACTGACCATGTCATGAGTGATGTAATATGTGACGTCATCAGCAGTGGATTGCGGGCGCGCGAGTTATAGTTAGCTGAACTAACTTTAACAGGGGAATTTCATAGGTTTGTCACGAGTGAAATGTCCAGCTAACTATAACATGTGTGAAACCTATGACTTTTTCTGTGAATATATATATATATATACACAGTCCTTACTCCAACAGGAAAAGGTACGTACACGAGGGTTGTATGTTTACAGCTTCTTTTAATTATAAGGGCCCCTCACGACCCAGCATGTGAAGGAGAGACGCGATTCGGCTTTGACAGCCTTTATCAATCTCTCAGCAGGCAACTTTTGTTGGAATATATATGTATATATATATATATATATATACATATACATATATACACACACACACATATATTACCTACTGGCGGTCGCCAGTAGGTAGATATAGTTAGGACCCTGTTTCCATAGGAAATCCGCAACATTCTATTTGGAATAACTTTGGCGCCGGTCGACGAATCCTCGCGAAATTTTCAAAATAGGTGGGGCGCTATGCTCCGCTCCTACCCTGAAAGTCTCGGGGGGATTCGTCAAGCAGGGGCCGAGAAAAAAGGGGGGTCCCAAAACGCGTTTTCCCCATGCATTTTTCCATAGGACCTTTAGACACAGCTACAGCCCGAACGGCTGAACAGAATTACTTGAAATTTAGCAAAGAGGTAGCCATAAGGTCAAGGAAGTGCCTTTTGCAGGTCTGGTGTAAATCTGTTCAGTATTTCCTGAGAAAATAGCATTTAAAAGCATATATATATGTGGGCGGAGCCTAACCACACATCTCATCCTGAGATCTGATTGGCTGTCAGCACTTCATCCAAGAAGTGTTGGCAGCCATCTTGGGACCAATATACATGATAGCACCTCATTAAAAAGCATTGCAGTTAATAGAAGGTTTTAAGACTTTAGTTACATTATAAATCATTTGTTGATGGTACCATACTCATTTTAGGAATTGTGGTATGTTCTAAGGTGATTTCACCATGTAAAAAAGCCTTCTGCTGGGATATCATGATTGAGAGAAAAATATTTTCTCATGCTTTTACCACAGAGGTTTGGAAGGTGATCTATAGGCTAAACTGAGAGCTTATTTTCTGTAAATTCACATTATCTTTCTCAGTCATGTGAGAATGAAGTCTGACATTCTCAGTAAAACATGTACATCCAACAAGGGCAGAGACTGTCAGTTGATTCCTTTGTGTTCTACTGCAGCTTCCCAGAGTGTTCCAAAGAACTACTAGAGCGCTAACAGTCCTACTTATGATAAACGTATGGCACACCTGAAGCCATCTTGCTTGGATTAAAGTGGTAACTCTTAAAACATTTAATTTAAAAAGGAACAAAATGAGGGGGTTCATTTTTCCATAAAAAGTATGATTAGTGCTGCAGAAAGAAAAATTAGGGCACATTTTGAGTGACTTCTCAAATCCTCTTCTATTTCATTAAAAAATTCTGACATGCAGACTGAAACATGCACTTTCAATACCAGCAGCAGTTTTCCCTGGTGAGCAGTAGCTTTACTACAGTGATCTAATGAGCAAAAAGAGTGCTAACATTCTGAATTTATGGCAAATGTGTGACACATCTGAATGCCTTCTTGATGGAATCAAAGTAAAAAACTGAAAGTATTTCCTACTGAGGAGACTACAGTAAATGAGGAAATTAGGAAACTTCATAACAAATAAGTCTCCCAAGATGGCCACCAGAGACAAAAGAGCCCAAATGTAGCCCAAATATCACCCAGATGTAGCCCAAGTATAGCCCAATGACAGAATGTCCCAGAATGTTCTTAAAAACAACTAGAGCGCTTACTGTCTTCATTATGACAAAAGTATGGCACACCTGAAGCCATTTTGATTGGAATAAACTGGTAACACTTAAAACATTTAATTTAAAAAGGAACACAATGAGGAGGTTCATTTTGCCATAGAAATTATGATTAATGCTGAAGAAAGAAAATGAGGGCACATTTTGAGTGACTTCTCAAATCCTCTTCTATTTCATTAAAAAATTCTGACATGCAGACTGAAACATGCACTTTTAATACCAGGAGCAGACTTCCATGGTGCAGTAGTTTTACTACAGTGATCTAATGAGCAACTAGAGTGCTAACATTCAGAATTTATGGCAAATGTGTGACATATCTGAATACCTTCATGATGGAATCAAAGTAAAAAACTGAAAGCATTTCCTACTGAGGAGACTGCAGTACATGAGGAAATTAGGAAACTTTATAACAAATAAATCTCCCAAGATGGCCACCGGAGACAAAAGAGCCCAAATGTAGCCCAAATATCACCCAGATGTAGCCCAAGTATAGCCCAATGACAGAATGTCCCAGAATGTTCTTAAAAACAACTAGAGCGCTTACTGTCTTCATTATGACAAAAGTAAGGCACACCTGAAGCCATCTTGATTGGAATAAACTGGTAACACTTAAAACATTTAATTTAAAAAGGAACACAATGAGGAGGTTCATTTTGCCATAGAAATTATGATTAATGCTGAAGAAAGAAAATGAGGGCACATTTTGAGTGACTTCTCAAATCCTCTTCTATTTCATTAAAAAATTCTGACATGCAGACTGAAACATGCACTTTTAATACCAGGAGCAGACTTCCATGGTGCAGTAGTTTTACTACAGTGATCTAATGAGCAACTAGAGTGCTAACATTCAGAATTTATGGCAAATGTGTGACATATCTGAATACCTTCATGATGGAATCAAAGTAAAAAACTGAAAGCATTTCCTACTGAGGAGACTGCAGTACATGAGGAAATTAGGAAACTTCATAACAAATAAATCTCCCAAGATGGCCACCGGAGACAAAAGAGCCCAATGTAGCCCAAAATCACCCAGATGTAGCCCAAATATAGCCCAATGACAGAAGTGTGCAAAACACTTATTATTTTGTGTTTTTGCAGTGTTATATAGTGCAGACTTGTCAGGTATTGGAGTGCTTTACATGAGCATTGGTTACATCACACAAGAACAAATTCATTTTGGTTGTAGACATGGGGAGACTAAGTGATTTGACCAGAATCACAGAATGTCGAGCTGAAGCAGAAACTTCAACCTGGTTCCCCAGTTGCAAAGTCTGCAGTTCTGGAAGTAACACCACATCCTCTCCCCTAAGTGCAACATTTAATCAAGTGGTCAACTGGATAAAAAAACATAAAGATAACAAATAATTTAAAAGTGCTTTGTCGCTATTTGAAAACTCAGAAAATATGTCCTTATTTTAGTCTTTTAGAGCACTAACCATAATTTTGATGCCAATAAGACCCTCTCATATATGTAATTTCTAAAGGAAATGCTCTAGGTATTACAGTTTTGATTACATCAAGATGATGTCAGGCGTTCCACACTTTTGTAATAAATATAGAATGTTAGCAATCTAGTTGTTCATTAGGATACTGTTGAGAGGCAGAGGCCAGGGGCACGGACTCTGAAAATTGAAGGCAGGTAGGAGGGTGCAAAGGCAACAATTTAACCACACTGAGCAGGCAGGAAGGGCCGTGGAAGCACAACAGACTATGGAGGGCAGTGGAAAGGGGGGCAGGGGCAACAAACCAACAATACAGGACTTGCAAGAGAGGCTGTTGGAGGGAAGATCTATTACGGGTCAAGGAAGCTAGGGGCGGTCCCCAGATCCCCGGGAGCCACCACAGAACTGAGCAGGAGAGTGAGTCAGGGACAAAAGGGGCACCTTAATTTGAGCCGGGGTGCCTAGGAACGCTTGCTCCAAAAATGAAGAAAACAGACATATGAGACATGGAATTGGAGGCAGAATACAATGGCAGTTTAATGAGAAGATGCAACTTCAAAGAAACCGCAGAATAGAGACATAAAGTACAAAATACAGAATCCAGATAATCATACAGCTGTCATAATATTCTCTGTATCTCAATTAATGTACTGACAGAGAGAGAGAGAAAACACATCTATAAATGCATCATGAGAAACAAGTTACACCAAGGAAAATGTTACCTAGGAACACTCACGTTTACTCTTAGAGCAAGCATTCCTGCAATTACAATACAAAATCTTTTAAATGCAAAAGTAAAGAGAACAATGGTTAAACATAACATGACATTTCATATAGGTAAAATAGAATAAGATACTTCAAGCAAAGCAGAGCAAGACATTTTAAGCAAAGGAAGACAAGAGCTCCCAGCTCTTGGGGAAAACCTGCACTGCCTGTTAACCTACATACAGACGGCGAGGTAGTCCGTCGATATCTGTGGGTGCTCCCTTTTTATATAATTTTGTGGGCTCCTTTGCACGCTACATCTACCTACGTATGCTACCCAAAAGCTTCGTATGCAGATTTTACCAGACATTTCGTCATTTACCCACTTAATGCTGACAATGGACTGGGTGAAAAGGTCAGTCTCTCAGGCCAATCGCTTATCGTAAGTTCCATAGAGCAAGCAGAAAATAATGGGTATTGTACGGGAATTCAATATATTCATGTATAAAATCTCCTCAGTTCTCCTAACTTGACGCTCTGCGGTTGCCACTTCCTTAAAAGCGGGAAACCTGCCCAGGAAGCAAGTACCAGTCCAGGATGCAGCCTACTGTATGTCGACAGCTTCAGGGGGATGTTGAACTTTGATACCGAGCACGGAGCACTCGGGTAGGGTGGGGGCTACTAGTTTGGATCAGAAGGCCTCGCAGACCTGCCTTCAGACTGCTATACACTAAAATTGCAGAGCTATGGTCAATTTAACAAAGAGGCCTACATATTGAACAGAAGGGCCTACACAGGGGTTTTATGCTGGCTGAGTGGTAAGGATGTCTCAGGATAATTATATAGCAACACAGGACCCGCTGGTCAATTTAATACGGCCTACAAATGCAGCTGGCAGGGCAAGGACAAGGGTCTCATACTTCAGGTGTGGACAGAACGGGCCAGGGGCCCCCTGTGATACAAAATCTACCCTCCTTCAAGGCTGTGGCAATGTAATAGACCATTGTGGGCAGAAGGAAGAGGCAATGGTAGTACAACCATACATGCCAACAGACCCGATTCAGCCAGGAAACGTCCAATGTTTTTAAGCTCAAATGGGCTTTATTTGATCTGTCTCCTGTCTACAATATCCTCTTTTTCAATGTAACTCAAAGGGGAAAATCAATACCCCAGTTTTTTTTCAAAATCTCCCTCTTACCAAGTTCAAAATGTTCGCAAGTATGGTACATTGGATCATGGAAGGAAATGGGATAGGGACATGGACTTGGATAACAGAGGACAGGAGGGACATGGAGAGGTGCACCAAACTGACCCTGCAGGGCAGGCATCAGGGTTTGCAGCAGCACAATACACCACACAGGGCATGCAGGACGGGAGTGCAGCACAACAATCCATAGAAAGCAAGAGGGAGGGAACAGGACCATGCACATGGACAACAGAGAACAGAGGGGCAAGAGGCAATGGTAGCTAGCTGACCATAATGGACAGACAGGAGAGAAAGCTGCAATATAACAGACCATAAAGGGCAGGAGGGACAGATCAGGGGCATTACAATGGAACAGACAAGCCAGGAGGGAGGGAGTAGGGCTGGGGGCAAGGGGGCAGGGCAGGAGCAGCAAGATAGCCATGGAGGTCAGGCAGGATGGGCACTAGAAGCAAGACACACCATGAAGAGCAACAGTGACACTGTGATGGCATACACACAGACCATGGAGGGAAGGTGGGAGGGGGTCAGGGGCAGCTAACTGACCACACAGGGAAGGTGGGAGGGGCCATGGCAGCACAGAAGACCATGCATGGCAAGTGGGAGGGTTAGTGGCAGCACAATGGCTATGATGGGCAAGAAGGAGGGTGGAGGGGCATGCACAAAGGACGATGGAGGATAGAAGGAAGGGTCAGGACCTGTGCACAGACAAGAAAGTTCAGGGGAAGGGACCTCACAACAGACCACACGGGGCAGGCAGGAGGAGCAGTTGCAGCACAACAGACCAGGGAGGGCAGAAGGGTGTGGCAGTACAATGGACCATGTAGTACAGGAGGAAGAGGATAGGGGCATGGCATGTGGACAGGCAGGGTGGAGGTGGCAGGGACAGGTTACAGTCATCTGACAATGCTAGGCAGGTGGGAGGGGAGTGGCAGCTCAACAGAACACTCAGAGTAGATAGGAGTGGCAGGTCCATGGGACATGGTGGGCAAAAAGGATGGAGCAGGGGCATGCACAAAGACATCGGAGGGCAGGGGGAAGGAGAATAGGGGCAGCAAGCTAAGCACAGAGTTTAAGCAGGAGGTCAATGATGGGGCATAGAATTGGGCAATGGAGGGCAGGAGGAGTGGACTGGTACATCATACTAAATTGAGGGCAGTGGCAGCACATCAGACCATGCATGGCAGGAGGGAGGAGGCTAGTCCATGGATTCACACAACAGAGGATAGGGAGGAAGGGGATGGGGCAGCAAGCTAACTGTGCAGAGAAGGCGGGTATTAGGAACTTTATTGTTTTTAAAACATTGTGTCTGTGCGAACTACTTAAAATATGAACAAGTATGCAGCATAATCTCACTTTTATTCAGGAAGAAGAGGACGTTTGTGACTGTGACTCCGGGCTCACTTGGCAGAAACACCCCCTGACCCTCCACCCCCTATCGCAAAATGTAATGCCCGTGAAAAGGGTAGGTGAACACAGTGTTATATAGAACATAGTCCTGAGAGCACGATTGAAAATGAAAACTAGATATAGTGTATGGTATAAACTATGCACCAAAAAGTGTGATATAAGATGAACCGGGCGTGAAATATAATATGCAATACATTGTGCGCAATGACAGATTCATGGGAGAGCGCGAGATAGCACAGGCACTAGCGCGTGCTATGCGATATGCGCCTTGGAGTGTAATATGCACAGGGCAGTGTTGTGTAACCTAACTAGTCTCTAAAGTTGTAATATAAAATATGTGCTGGGGAGTGTAACGTTGCATATGCACTGTGACAAAGATATGGATCCCAGATTGTAATATGTATGGCATAGCACTGTGCGTTATAACATAGGCATCGAGAAAGGCACGTTAGATGGGGCAATATAACCCGTGCGAAGACAAGTGTGGCATGACATATTCACGGGGTGGTGTTACAGTGCACATGGGCTAGAGAGTGTCATAGCATATGCACTAGCTAGTGGAATACAACACAGAGGTGTGTGGCACTCGGCAGGCAATGGTGGGTGTAACACAGCATTGGGCTCTGTCAGGAGCACGCTGTGACTCTCAAGTGATGTTCGTCCCCTTTCCAGAGAGTAAAATAAAAAGTATTACACATCCGGCAGTGGATGTGTGTTTTATTAACCGTGAGGGGGGTTTCTTGCATAGTTGTGGTCGAATTTGTGTCGAATCCCCTTTGAATGGCTTGGTGTGCATGTGTATTAAATGTGCCCGTCAATAGCTACCCATGTTTGTATAAATAAACGACAAGGGTGTCTACCAGGATTAGGCACGGTAGGGCATCAGACATGTCAGAGCTTCACTAGTGGTGTAAATACATTCCACGTGGATTCATTGCATGCATAGTCGCCTTTTAATGAATATCACGCAAATCGTCATGGTGATAGGTACGTACGGTTTGTCCAGCATGTCCTAGGTGTGTCTATAAATATATATTTTTTAAAAATAATAAAAAACAGTGGCCGGCCCTGGGGATTGGGGTCAAAAAAATATAATTAGGAGACTGGCCCTGGGGGATGGGGTCATCAGGGCCAATAAATTAGAATAAGAAGGGGAACCAAACAGCCCCCCTTCTTAAAAAACTAAAATAAATAAAAGACTGGCATCGTGCCGGAGGCCATGCCCCCTCCGTGCAGCACTCTGCAAACGCGCCCCCAACAGGCATCTCCAGTATGCGCCAGGGAGCTGCGCTGCAGCCAGGTGTTCTGAGGCCGAGCCCCTTTTTACACCTCTCTGCAACGCAGCTCTGTGGCGCTTACTGGAGGTACCTAGTGGTCTAGTTTGACCCTAGGGACCCTTAGGATTCAGGGGGACTTAATCTCTCAACTTAGAACAGCCACAGGGCGCGTTTACACAGTGGTGAAGGGAGGGGACGGGGCCTGAGGTGACGTGTGCAAACACGCACTATGGCACGTTTTAAATTGGGGATATAATTTCCCTTCAATACTGAGGGCCCCTGGGGGCTAACTAGCCCACCAAGTGCTTCCAGTAAGCGCCACTGAGCTGCATTGCAGAGAGGTGGTCCAGGCCGTGCCACTTTTTACACCTCTCTGCAACGCAGCTCTGTGGCACTTACTGGAGGTACCTAGTGGGCTAGTTGGACCCTAGGGACCCTCAGGATTCAAATGAACTTAATCTCCCAACTAAAAATGGACACAGGGCGTGTTTACACAGTGGTGAAGGGAGGGGACGGGGCCTGAGTTAACGTGTGCAAAAACGCCCTGTGGCCTGTTTTAAGAGGTAGTTTTAATCCCCATGCCCTATTATACACTAGGGGCTTACAGAGGAGGTCATGCTAATCACAGGGGGACCCCAACGCATAATGTTCCCTAGTGTATGTAGGTGTTTTCACTGTATTCTAAGTGTCTTTTAACATAGCACTGGCTCTAGGACTGGTTAGTCAGACTCAGTTACCACCAGTATCCGTCTGAAAAAGTTGAGGGTACAGGATGATTTTGCAACAAGGCTTCTTTCTGCTCTTCTTTTTGTTCTTTCTGCACGTTATCCTTCTTCCTGCACTTATCTTCGTATTTGAGGACTTCTGTTGCTTCTTTCTGCACTTCTTTTGTTTCTTTCTGTGCATTTTTTCTTCTTTCTTCACATGTCCTATCTCTGTAGGCATAGTTAGAAATTAGCATTTAAAAAACCTTTGAAATTCACAGAAAAAACCATAGGTTTCAGGCACGTTATAGTTAGGAATTAGCATTTAAAAAACCTCAGAAATTCACTGAAAAAACCATAGGTTTCAGGGGTGTTATAGTTAGCTGGACTTTTCACTTGTACAAAACCATTGAAATTCCCCCGTTATAGTTAGTTCAGCTAACTATAACTCGCGCGCCCGCAATGCACTGCTGATGACGTCACATATTACATCACTCATGACATGGTCAGTGACATCACTCATGACATCACTGATGACATCTCAAATGACATCACTGATGACATCACTGATGACATCATCCTTGTGATAGAGTGGCAGACCTCCTCTCACCCTAATATAACCTTTGATACACACATTCAAAAATGGAGACTAAAATTTTCAAAACAATGGACATACCAATACCAGTTACAACAACCTCTTCAGTAATTCTAAGATCCACATACACATCCACTCATTCACCAACAGTCCTATACAGTCACTCATACATGTACTCACTCATCATATGTACTCATACACCTATACATCCTGTTACACAATGCCACTCATCCATAGAGTTACTCACACACATAGTCACTCATGCTAATAAAGAATCAAACATACATTTACTTGCATATACAGTTATACACACACCACCATACTTACTTCTACGGAAACTTACACATACTTAGTCTTTTAAACAATCACTTATAGAAACACATACTTATTCATACAGGAACTCTTTCAATCTCTCACTCTCACATATACTCACATATATACACCAATAGTCACATATACTAGTTTAAAACATATGTAGTTACTCATAAAGACACTATTGAGACAGTCATTCACTCACTAACACACCCATACACACACTCATCCACCCATACAGTCCTGCACACATGCTGTGTTCAACACATACAAACAGTGAGTCACTCATTCATGCACCTATGCACTACGTAATACCCCCCACCGAACCATGCAGACACTCAGACTGATACTCAAAAAACCAACTAATAACCTATATAGACACCCATGTAGCTACTCACCAACCCATGCAGCCACTTATACACAAAGTGAGAGACTGATACAGATATTTACATATTTAAACATTACTCACTAAGCCATGTATTCACTATGATACACTTAATCAGTCAGTTACACAATCAATTTTTCAAAAACAAATCATCCATTTAGACACTTATATACCCATTTATTCTTCCATCGACCTTGAGATATACATATATAAAACATATTTAATTTTCAGAAAAACACACATTCACTGGATGATGTCATCAGTGATGTCATCAGTGATGTCATTTGAGATGTCATCAGTGATGTCATGAGTGATGTCACTGACCATGTCATGAGTGATGTAATATGTGACGTCATCAGCAGTGCATTGCGGGCGCGCGAGTTATAGTTAGCTGAACTAACTATAACGGGGGAATTTCAATGGTTTTGTACAAGTGAAAAGTCCAGCTAACTATAACACCCCTGAAACCTATGGTTTTTTCAGTGAATATATATATACTTGAAGTTCCTTGCAGACACAGACGTGCCGCGCCACAAGAAAAGTGCCCGCACTCCAGGTAAGTCCAAAAACGTTTATTGGGGTAGCTGACGCATTTTGACCAGGAGGTCTTTGTCAAAGCTAGGGAACATACATTGTAGCATTTTATTTATGGCATACAGTGAGACACAGTGGAGGGAAAATTAAACATGGGAGAACGACTTTGGGCATAAACAGAAAAATGCCAACTCATCAGTCACAAAGAAAAAAGACTATGCCCGTCAAAACTTTTTCAAGGAAATTAAAAACTTGTTCTGTCTCAAAATTAAATAATGGGTGCCTCACCCAAACAATAAAATATATAAATATATAGGCATCTATATACAAGGTGAAAAAAAATGGACACATTACCGTAGGAAGGGAGTTGCAAGTGCAAGTGAATTAGATCACAACATAATTCCTTCTATTGCCCAGAAAGAAAATCTCCCCAAAAGATTCATGATTTTACATTTCAGTACAGTTCATTGGTCCAGTAACCTTGGGAATCAGGTGGCATCAGGTGAGAGAGAGAGAGAGAAAAATAGAGGGAAATTAGAGGAGACAGGAGAAGATTTTGCAGTGTGGTGGGTCAGATACCACTGAAGGAAGTAACAACAAAGCCCTAGAAGTGGAATGAATGGCAGTTGCAGACAGGCTACCTGGGGGACAGATGGCATTATCCTAAATGAACATGAAGCTCCTCGTCCTGGTTCAAACCTCCCAGGTGTTTGGTGTTGAGACTGATTATGTATTTAGATTCAAGTCTTCTTAGTGCTCGTTCCCTATCTCCACCCTGATTTTTCACGGGAATCCTATCAATGCCAAAATATGATATTTTTAGGTTCTCCGTTTTGGTGGAGCTATGTACAGTGTTGCAGTGTCTAGCCATGGGATGTGTTAAATCATTATTTCTAATGTCCCTTAAGTGCTTTAAGCCACGTTTTTTCACTGGAAAGATCGTGCTCCCAACATACCTCAAACAGCAAACACACAACAGAACATAAACAACAAATTCCGTGTTGCAATTAATGAAGGGTTGTATCTTATGTTGCTTGCCATTTGGTAAGGGTACTGTCTTGACATTTGTACTGTTGGTGCAGGCCTTGCATTTTCCACATTTGTGAAATCCTGGGAGTTCCCTCAACCAAATGCTGCTATGTTTCTGGCTGGGTTCCATTAAGCTGTGGGCCAACATACCCCTCAGTGAGTTACTTCTGCGGTACGTGATATTGGTGCTTGGGGTGACCAATTTCGCAATAATAGGGTCCAGTTTGACTAAGTGCCAATGTCTTCTGATAATCGCCTGGACCTTGGCACATTTCGAATTGAAAGTGGTGATGAGTCTAATCACTGGCTGGGTGTCCTTCCTAGGCTTGGGTTTGAGTAGGGTTTCTCTCCTTACTCTACTCACCTTCCTCCTTGCCTCGTCCACTACTTTACCTTTACATGTGTACCCCCTCTGTACGAATCTTTCTACCATTATGCCTTCCTCCGCATGTAAGTTTCTGGTGTGCTGCAATTATGTATAGCTCTGAGAAGTTCCCCGTAGGGGATACTATTCTTCAGCTTGGGAGGATGGTGGCTTTTGGCATGGAGGATGCTATTTCCGGCTGTTGCTCTCCTGTGTAGGCTTGTCTGTATAGTATCATTCAGTACCTCCACACTGACATCAAGGAAGTCCAATCTATTCTTGCTGGTGGTGCTCGTAAACTTCAAGTTTAGCTCATTGTTGGAGATTTCCAGAAGAAATGTATCAAGGGCATTCTGAGAACCATCCCAAATAAGAAAGATGTCATCAATGTATCTGGTCCAAAGGACCAGATACTTGGTGTATTCAGCAGTTATTCGCCCAGACAAATTCACACTCCCACCACCCCATAAAGATACAGGTGTAGCTCGGCACAAAGCAACTGCCCATGGCAGTCCCGGACAGTTGCCTGTACCACGTCCATGTAAGAAAAAGTTATTTTCTAGACAGAAATGGAGCATCTCAAGCAGCATATTGGTGTGATCATATGTGGCTATTGGTCTGTCCCTAAAATAGTGTTTGCAAGCTGTGATGCCTGGGTCATGGTTGATAGAGGTGTATAAAGACACCACATCCACAGTGGCCATGATGTAACTTGATTGCCATGGGATGCCCGTGACCTTGGATATGAAATCCATACTGTCATGGCAGTCTGAGGGCAGGCTACACACATAGGGAAATAAAAAATGATCTAAAAAGATTTAGGTGTTCTCGAGGAGGCTGTCATTGGCAGAAATAATCGGCCTGCCTGAAGGATTGGTAGGGTGTTTATGGACTTTCTGTAACATGTAAAAGCATGGAGAAACAGGTTTTTTAACAGTTAAAAACAGTAATTCATCATATATATATATATATATATTTTCACTGAAAAAACCATAGGTTTCAGCGACGTTATAGTTAGCTGGACTTTTCACTCGTACAAAACCATTGAAATTCCCCCATTATAGTAAGTTCAGCTAACTATAACTCGCGCGCCCGCAATGCACTGCTGATGACGTCACACATTACATCACTCATGACATGGTCAGTGACATCACTCATGACATCACTGATGACATCTCAAATGACATCACTGATGACATCCTCCAGTGAATGTGTGTTTTTCAGAAAATTACATATGTTTTATATATGTATATCTCAAGGTCGATGGAAGAATAAATGGGTATACAAGTGTCTAAATGGATGATTTGTTTTTGAAAAATTGATTGTATAACTGACTGATTAAGTGTATCTTAGTGAATACATGGCTTAGTGAGTAATTCTTAAATATCTAAATATCTGTATCAGTCTCTCACTTTGTGTATAAGTGGCTGCATGGGTTGGTGAGTAGCTACATAAGTGTCTATATAGGTTATTAGTTGTTTTTTTGAGTATCAGTATGAGTGTCTGAGTGTCTGTATGGTTCGGTGGGGGGTATTACGTAGTGCATAGGTGCATGAATGAGTGACTCACTGTTTGTATGTGTTGAAGACAGCATGTGTGCAGGACTGTATGGGTGGATGAGTGTGTGCATGGGTGTGTTAGTGAGTGAATGACTGTCTCAATAGTGTCTCTATGAGCCACTACATATGTTTTAAACTAGTATATGTGACTATTGGTGTATATAAGTGAGTATATGTGAGAGTGAGAGATTGGAAGAGTTCCTGTATGAATACGTATGTGTTTCTATAAGTGATTTTTTAACAGATTAAGTATGTGTAAGTTTCTGTAGAAGTAAGTGTGGTGGTGTGTGTATAACTGTATATGCAAGTAAATGGATGTTTTATTCTTTATTAGCATGAGTGACTATGTGTGTGAGTAACTCTATGGATGAGTGGCGTTGTGTAACAGGATGTATAGGTGTATGAGTACATGTATGAGTGACTGTATAGGACTGTTGGTGAATGAGTGGATGTGAATGTGGATCTTAGAATTACTGAATAGGTTGTTGTAACTGGTATTGGTATGTCCATTGTTTTGAAAATTTTAGTTTCTATTTTTGAATGTGTGTATCAAAGGTTATATTAGGGGGAGAGGAGGTCTGCCACTTTATCACACGGATGATGTCATCAGTGATGTCATTTGAGATGTCATGAGTGATGTCATGAGTGATGTCACTGATCATGTGTTGAGTGTATGTAATATGTGACGTCATCAGCAGTGCATTGCGGGCGCACGAGTTATAGTTAGCTGAACTAACTATAACGGGGGAATTTCAATGGTTTTGTACGAGTGAAAAGTCCAGCTAACTATAACGCCCCTGAAACCTATGGTTTTTTCAGTGAATTTTTAAGGTTTTTTAAATGCTAATTCCTAACTATAACGTGCCTGAAACCTATGGTTTTTTCAGTGAATTTCGAAGGTTTTTTAAATGCTAATTTCTAACTATGCCTACAGAGATAGGACATGTGAAGAAAGAAGAAAAAATCCACAGAAAGAAAAAAACAGAAATGCAGAAAGAAGCAACAGAAGTCCTCAAAGATGAAGAAAAGTGCAGGAAGAAGGATAACGTGCAGAAAGAACAAACAGAAGAGCAGAAAGAAGCTTTGTTGCAAAATCATCCTGTACCCTCAACTTTTTCAGACGGATACTGGTGGTAACTGAGTCTGACTAACCAGTCCTAGAGCCAGTGCTATGTTAAAAGACACTCAGAATACAGTGAAAACACCTACATACACTATGGAACACTATGCGTTGGGGTCCCCCTGTGATTAGCATGACCTCCTCTGTAAGTCGCTAGTATATAATAGGGCAGGGGATTAAAACTACCTCTTTAAATGCGCCACAGGGCGTGTTTGCACATGTCACCTCAGGCCCCGTCCCCTCCCTTCCCCACTGTGTAAACACGCCCTGTGGCCGTTTTAAGTTGGGAGATTAAGTCCCCTTGAATCCTGAGGGTCCCTCGGGTCCAATTAGATCACTAGGTACCTCCAGTAAGCGCCACAGAGCTGCGTTGAAGAGAGATGTAAAAAGGGGCACGGCCTAGACCACCTCTCTGCAACGAGGCGCAGTGGCGCTTACTGGAAGCACCTGGTGGGCTAGTTGGCCCCCAGGGTCCCTCAGGATTGAAGGGGAATTATTTCCCCAACTAAAAACGCGCCACAGGGCGTGTTTGCACACGTTAACTCAGGCCCCGTCCCCTCCCTTCACCACTGTGTAAACACGCCCTGTGGCCATTTTTAGTTGGGAGATTAAGTTCATTTGAATCCTGAGGGTCCCTAGGGTCCAACTAGCCCACTAGGTACCTCCAGTAAGCGCCACAGAGCTGCGTTGCAGAGAGGATTAAAAAGTGCCACGGCCTAGACCACCTCTATGCAACGCAGCTCAGTGGCGCTTACTGGAAGCACCTGGTGGGCTAGTTAGCCCCCAGGGGCCCTCAGGATTGAAAGGGAATTATTTCCCCAACTTAAAATGCGCCATATGGCGTGTTTGCACACGTCACCTCAGGCCCCGTCCCCTCCCTTCCCCATTGTGTAAACACGCCCTGTGGCCGTTTTAAGTTGGGAGATTAATTCCCCTTGAATCCTGAGGGTCCCTAGGGGCAAAAAAGCCCACTAGGTACGTCCAGTAAGCGCCATTGCAGAGAGGTGTTAAAAGGGGCACGCCTGCACCACCTCTCTGCAACGCAGAGCAGTGGCGCTTACTGGAAGCACCTGGTGGGCTAGTTGGCCCCCAGGGTCCCTCAGGATTGAAAGGGAATTATTTCCCCAACTTAAAACGCGCCACAGGGCGTGTTTGCACACATCACCTCAGGCCCCGTCCCCTCCCTTCACCACTGTGTAAACGCGCCCTGTGGTCGTTCTAAGTTGAGAGATTAAGTCCCCTTGAATCCTAAGGGTCCCTAGGGTCAAACTAGCCCACTTGGTACCTCCAGTAAGCGCAACAGAGCTGTGTTGCATAGAGGTGTAAAAAGGGGCGTGGCCTCAGAACACCTGTCTGCAACGCAGCTCCCTGGCACATACTGTAGATACCTGTTGGGCTAGTTGCCCTCAGGGACCCTCAGTAATGAAGGGGAATTAATTCCCCAACTTACAATTGGCCAGGGGGCGCATTTGCAGAGTGCTGCAAGGAGGGGGCGTGGCCTCCGGCACGATGCCGGTCTTTTATTTATTTAGTTTTTTTAAGAAGGAGGGCTGTGTGGCCCCCCTTCTTTTTCTAATTTATTGGCCCAGGGGACCCCATCGCCCAGGGCCTGCACCCTAATTTTTTTTGTTGAAAAAAATTTATTTGGAAGGGGGCCGCATGGCCCCCCTCCCAAGGCCTTAATCGGCCCCGGGGACCCCAACCCCAGGGTCATGGCCTTTTTAAAACAAACTCTTTAGGAGGGGGGCTGCGTTGCCCCCCTCCTCAGGCCACTTATGGCCCCAGGGACCCCATTCCCCAAGGCCGGCCTTTGTTTTTTATTATTTTTTTGGTAAATATATTTATAGAAACACCTATGACATGCTGGACAAACCGTATGTACCTATCACCATGACGATTTGCGTGATATTCATTAAAAGGCGACTATGCATACAATGAATCCACGTGGAATGTATTTACACCGCTAGTGAAGCTCTGACATGTCTGACGCCCTACCGTGCCTAATCCCGGCGCCCCTGCCGGTGGGTACTCTCCAAGTAGACACCCTTGTCGTTTATTTATACAAACATGGGTAGCTATTGACGGGCACATTTAATACACACACACACCAAGCCATTCAAAGGGTATTCGACAAAAATTCGACCAAACTATGCAAGAAACCCCCCTCACGGTTAATAAAACACACATCCACCGCCGGATGTGTAATACTTTTTATTTTACTCTCTGGAAAGGAGATAAACCTCACTTGAGAGTCACATCGTGCTCCTGGCTGAGCCCAATGCTGTGTTACACCCACCAGTGCCCGCCGAGTGCCACACACCTCTGTGTTGTTTTCCACCAGCTAGTGCCATTGCTATGACGCTCTAGCCCATGTGCACTGTAACACCACCCCGTGAATATGTCATGCCACACTTGCCTTCGCACGGGTTATATTGCCCCATCTAACGTGCCTTCCTCGATGCCTATGTTATAACGCACAGTGCTATGCAATACATATTACAATCTGGGATCCATATCTTTGTCACAGTGCATATGCAACATTACACTCCCCAGCACATATTTTATATTACAACTTTAGAGACTAGTTAGGTTACACAACACTTCCCTGTGCATATTACACTCCAAGGCGCATATCGCAAAGCACGCGCTAGTGCCTATGCTATCTCGCGCTCTCCAATGAATCTGTCACTGCGCACAATGTATTGCATATTATATTTTATGCCCCGGTTCATCTTATATTACACTTTTTGGTGCATAGTTTATACCATATACTATATCTAGTTTTCATTTTCAATCGTGCTCTCAGGACTATGTTCTATATAACACTGCGTTCACCTACCCTTTTCACGGGCATTACATTTTGCGATGGGGGTGGAGGGTCCGGGGGTGTTTATGCCAAGTGAGCCTGGAGTCACAGTCACAAACGTCCTCTTCTTCCTGAATAAAAGTGAGATTATGCTGCATACTTGTTCATATTTTAAGTAGTTCGCACAGACACACATTTTAAAAACAATAAAGTTCCTAATACCCACCTTCTCCGAACAGTTAGCTTGCTGCCCCATCCACCTCCTCCCTATCCTCTGTTGTCTGAATCCATGGACTAGCCTCCTCCCTCCTGCCATGCATGGTCTGATGTGCTGCCACTGCCCTCCATTTAGCATGATGTACCAGTCCACTCCTCCTGCCCTCCATTGCCCAATTCTATGGCCCATCATTGACCTCCTGCTTAGCCGCTGTGCTTAGCTTGCTGCCGCTATTCTCCTTCCCCCTGCTCTCCGATGTCTTTGTGCGTGCCCCTGCTCCATCCTTTTTGCCCACCATGTTCCATGGACCTGCCACTCCTATCTACTCTGAGTGTTCTGTTGAGCTGCCACTCCCCTCCCACCTGCCTAGCATTGTCAGATGACTGTAACCTGTCCCTGCCACCTCCACCCTGCCTGTCCACATGCCATGCCCCTATCCCCTCCCTTCTATCCTCCATGGTCCTTTGTGAATACCCCTGCACCCTCCTTCTTGCCCATCATAGCCATTGTGCTGCCACTAACCCTCCTGCTTGCCCTGCATGGTCTTCTGTGCTGCAATGGCCCCTCCCACCTTCCCTGTGTGGTCAGCTAGCTGACCCTGATCCCCTCCCACCTTCCCTCCATGGTCTGTGTGTATGCCATCATAGTCGCACTGTTGCTCTCCATGGTGTGTCTTGTTTCTAGTGCCCATCCTGTCTGACCTCCATGGTCATCTTGCTGCTCCTGCCCTGCCCCCTTGCCCCCAGCCCTCTGTTTCCATGTGCAGATCCCTATTCCCTCCCTCCTGGCTTGTCTGTTCCATTGTAATGCCTCTGATCCGTCCCTCCTGCCCTTTATGGTCTGTTATGCTGCAGCTTTCTCTCCCGTCTGTCCATTATGGTCAGCTAGCTACCATAGCCTCTTTCCCCTCTGTTCTCTGTTGTCCATGTGCATGGTCCTGTCCCCTCCCTATTGCTTTCTATGGATTGTTGTGCTGCACTCCCGTCCCGCATGCCCTCTGTGGCGTATTTTGCTGCTGCAAACCCTGATGCCTGCCCTGTAGGGTCAGTTTGGTGCACCTCTCCATGTCCCTCATTTCCTCTGTTATCCGAGTCCATGTCCCTACCCCAATTCCTCCTGCCTACCACGATCCAATGTACCATACTTGCGAACATTTTGAACTTGGTAAGAGGGACTTTTGGGAAACAAAATGGGGTATTGATTTTCCCCTTTGAGTTACATCGAAAAAGAGGAGATTGTAGACAAGAGACAGATCAAATAAAGCCCATTTGAGCTTAAAAACATTGGACGTTTCCTGGCTGAAACGGGTCTGTTGGCATGTATCGTTGCACTACCAATGCCTCTTCCTTCTGCCCACAATGGTCTATTATATTTCCACAGCCTCTCTTGCCAGTCCTGTATTGTTGGTTTGTTGCCCCTGCCCCCCTTTCCACTGCCCTCCATAGTCTGATGTGCTGCCACTGCCCTTCCTGCCTGCCCAGTGTGGTCAAATTGTTGCCTCTGCACTCTCCTACCTGCCTTCAATTTTCAGAGTCCTTTTCCCTGGCCTCTGCCTCTCAACAGTATCCCAATGAACAACTAGATTGATAACATTCTATATTTATTACAAAAGTGTGGAACGCCTGACGTCATCTTGATCTAATTAAAAACTGTCATACCTAGAGCATTTCCTTTAGAAATTACATATATGAGAGGGTCTTATTTGCATTAAAATTATGGTTAGTGCTGTAAAAAACTAAAATGAGGACATATTTTCTGAGTTTTCAAATAGCGACAAAGAACTTTTAAATTATTTGTAATCTTTATGTTTTTTTATCCAGTTGACCACTTGATTAAATGTTGCACTTAGGGGAGAGGATGTGGTGTTACTTCCAGAGCTGCAGACTTTGCAACTGGGGAACCAGGTTGTAGTTTCTGCTTCAGCTCAACATTCTGTGATTCTGGTCAAATCATTTAATCTCCCCATGTCTACAACCAAAATGAATTTGATCTTGTGTGATGGAACCAATGCTCATGTAAAGCACTCCAATACCTGACAAGTCTGCACTATATAAAGCTGCAAATACACAAAAAAACGTGTGTTGCACACTTCTGTCATTGGGCTACATGTGGGCTACATCTGGGTGATATTTGTGCTGCATTTGGGCTCTTTTGTCTCTGGTGGCCATCTTGGGAGACTTATTTGTTATGAAGTTTCCTAATTTCCTCATTTACTGCAGTCTCCTCAGAAGGAAATGCTTTCAGTTTTTTACTTTGATTCCATCAAGAAGGTATTCAGATATGTCACACATTTGCCATAAATTCTGAATGTTAGCACTCTAGTTGCTCATTAGATCACTGTAGTATAGCTACTGCTCACCACGGAAGTCTGCTGCTGGTATTAAAATTGCATGTTTCAGTCTGCATATCAGAATTTTTTAATGAAATAGAAGAGGATATGAGAAGTCACTCAAAATGTGTCCTAATTGTTCTTTCTTCAGCACTAATCATAATTTCTATGGCAAAATGAACCCCCTCATTGTGTTCCTTTTTAAATGAAATGTTTTAAGTGTTACCAGTTTATTCCAATCAAGATGGGTTCAGGTGCGCCATACTTTTGTGATAAGTAAGACAGTAAGCGCTCTAGTTGTTCTAAAGATCCCTCTGGGACATTCTGTCATTGGGCTATACTTGGGCTACATCTGGGTGATATTTGGGCTACATTTGGGCTCTTTTGTCTCTGGTGGCCATCTTGGGAGATTTATTTATTATGAAGTTTCCTAATTTCCTCATTTACTGCAGTCTCCTCAGTAGGAAATACTTTCAGTTTTTTACTTTGGTTCCATCAAGAAGACATTCAGATGTGTCACACATTTGCCATCAATTCTGAATGTTAGCACTCTATTTGCTCATTAGATCACTGTAGTAAAGCTACTGCTCACCAGGGAAGTCTGCTGCTGGTGTTCAAAGTGCATGTTTCAGTCTGCATGTCAGAATTTTTTATGAAATAGAAGAGGATTTGAGAAGTCAAAATGTGCCCTAATTTTTCTTTCTGCAGCACTAACCATAATTTCTATGGCAAAATGAACCCCCTCATTTTGTTCCTTTGTAAATTAAATGTTTTAAGTGTTACCACTTTATTCCAATCAAGATGGCTTCAGGTGTGCCATACTTTTGTCATAAGTAAGACTGGTAGCGCTCTAGTTGTTCGTTAGAACACTCTGGGACATTCTGTCATTGGGCTATACTTGGGCTACATCTGGGTGATATTTGTGCTACATTTGGGCTCTTTTGTCTCTGGTGGCCATTTTGGGATACTTATTTGTTATGAAGTTTCCTAATTTCCTCATTTACTACAGTCTCCTCAGTAGGAAATATGTTCAGTTTTTTACTTTGATTCCATCAAGAAGGCATGAAGATGTATCACACATTTGCCATACAGTCAGAGTGTTAGCACTCTAATTGCTTATTAGATCACTGTAGTAAAGCTACTGCTCACCAGGGAAGTCTGCTGCTGGTATTGAAAGTTCATGTTTCAGTCTGCATGTCAGAGTTTTTTAATGAAATAGAAGAGGATTTGAGAAGTCACTCAAAATGTGCCCTAATTTTTCTTTCTGCAGCACTAATCATACTTTCTATGGCAAAATGAACCCCCTCATTTTGTTCCTTTTTAAATTAAATGTTTTAAGAGTTACCACTTTATTCCAATCAAAGATGGCTTCAGGTGTGCAATACGTTTGTCATAAGTAGGACTGTTAGCGCTCTAGTTGTTCTTTAGAATACTATGGGAAGCTGCAGTAGAACACAAAGGAATCAACTGACAGTACCAACAAAAGAGAGGTGCACCACACGAGGAACTTGAAATCGCAGAATTCATACACAATTATCGTAGAGGCATATGAACTGAATGTTATGTCTCTTTGAATAATCTTAGAAATCAAAATAAAAGGAATATAAGGAATGATTTTTGATGAAAGTTTATAATTGTGTATGAATTCTGCGATTTCAAGTTCCTCGTGTGGTGCACCTCTCTTTTGTTGGTATGTACTTTGATTCCTAAGGGAATAGGCATTATTACAGTGGGTGCCACTGAGTGTGCACACGATTTTTCCCCGAAATAGAGGGCTAGTACAGGGAGAGTTATATTAGGTTAGGTGCTGGTCAATTGAAGGCTCCACTGTTTTTGTTGTTATGAATCAACTGACAGTCTCTGCCCTTGTTGGATGAACATGTTTTACTGAGAATTTCAGACTTCATTCTCACATGACTGAGAAAGATAATGTGAATTTACAGAAAATATGCTCTCAGTTAAGCTTATAGATCACCTTCTAGACCTCTGTGGGAAAAGCATGAGAAAATACTTTTCTCTCAAACATGATTCATGATATCACAGCAGAAGGCTTTTTCACATGGTAAAATCACCTTAGAACACACCACAATTCCTAAAATGAGTATGGTAGCATCAACAAATGATTTATAATGTAACTAAACTCTTAAAACCTTCTATTAACTGCAATGCTTTTTAATGAGGTGCTATCATGTATATTGGTCCCAAGATGGCTGCCAACACTTCTTGGGCGAACCTTGACCTGTTCTCAGGCCAGGTCCGCTCACCCACTGCGCCAGCGTTCCCTGCTGGTGCTCTGCCTGCTGCCCTCGCCGCTGCTGCTGTTGCTGGAAGTTCGAAGCCCTCCTCCACCCGCAGGCTCCCGCCTGCGCCTCATCCCTGGTGGCCCAGTGGTGGGCGGTAAGTATCAAGTCTGACCTCTTCCTCTGTCCGTCTTTCTCTCTCCCGATTTCCCTCCTCCTGCTTGTCTGCTGCCCTTAATTGTATTCTGCCTTTAGCCTCTGCTCGTTTTATTTTTCATAAGCCTCTCTGCCTTTAGCCTGCTTGTTTTTCCTCTTAATTGTATTCTGCCTTTAGCCTCTGCGCGTTTTATTTTTCATAAGCCTTTCTGCCTTTAGCCTGCCTGTTTTTCCTCTCACTCTCTGTTGTTTCGGTGCTGTTGGTTATTTTCAGTGCACTTCTCCCCCCGCCCGCCCCCCGCTCTCCTTTCCCACCGCTGCCTTCCCTGCGGCCCCGCCCCATCCTCTCCCATTTGACACCAGCCTCCCAGCTGCTCCTCCCTCCCTCCACCCTTCTTAATGCAGGCCGCTGCGCGGCCGCGCCGCTGGCGTGCCGGAGGCGCGCCAGAGGCAAGCCCGTCTGCGCCCGTCCGCGCCTGGACCGCGCCCAGCGCCAGAACCCTTGGACCCCGCACACCCCACCGCGCCGGCCATAGACTCAGCTACGACGCCGACTCCCTCCACGCTCTCAACTCCGGCCGAGACCAACACTGCATCCAGGCAGCCCCGAAACGCACCCACAGACCCTTCTCCTGCTGCAACTGCAGCTCCACCTACAACAGAACCACCAAACCTTCAAGGACCAGACCCAACCACCTCCGCTGCATACTCCTCAACACCCGCTCCGCTCGAAAACACGCCATCGAACTCTGGGACCTACTCGACACCACCACCCCGGACGTAGCCTTCCTGACCGAGACGTGGTGGAACGACTCCTCGGCTCCAGACATCGCCATCCCAGACGGTTACAAGATCACCCGCAGGGACCGCGCCAAAGGCACCGGAGGAGGACTAGCCATTGTCCACAGATCCACCATCGAGGTCACCACCCACGCAGACTACACCCTCTTCACCGCTGAACACCTGCACTTCCAGATCCACACCGACCCCAACACCACCCTCAGGGGAACGCTCGTCTACAGACCCCCCGGGCCCAGTTCAGCGACGCCATCGCCGACCTCGCCAGCACCCACGCTCTCGCCTCCACGGACTACATCCTCCTCGGGGATCTGAACTTCCACCTCGAGAACAACAACGACACCAACTCCGCCACACTGATCGACAACCTCGCCAACCTCGGCCTCAGACAACTCGTCACCGCACCCACCCACGCCGCCGGCCACACGCTAGACGCCGTCTTCTCCACAAGTACCCACATCTCATTCAACCACACCACCGAACCCCACTGGACAGACCACCGCTGCATTCACTTCACCTACAGGAAACCTACCACGCACCACCGCACCCAACAGCTACCCCGCCGCTGCTGGAGCAAAATCACCGAAGACCAGCTGACCACCACCCTCTCCCTGAACCCACCCACCGAACCCACCAACCCAGACGCCGCAGCCCACAACCTCAGACAGTGGATCGACGACTGTGCCAACACCCTCGCCCCACTGAAGAAACCCTCCAACAACCACACCAGCAAGAGAGCCTCCTGGTTCTCCGACGAGCTCCTGGCCTCCAAGCGCACATGCAGGAAATTGGAGAAGATATGGCTCCACGCCCGCACACCGGAAAACCACGCAGCCCACAAGGACACCACCCGCAGACACCACCACCTCATCAGATTAGCCAAGAGATCCTCCTTCAAAGACCGCCTGGACAACAACGCACATGACAGCAAAGAACTCTTCCGCATCGTAAAAGAAATCTCCAACCCCAGCGCCAACGCCAACGACATCCCTCCCTCACAGGAGCTGTGCGACTCCCTCGCCAACTTCTTCCACCGCAAGATCGCCGACATCCACGACAGCTTCGACACCACGACCGACCCGACCGCACCAGACCCCACCCCTCCTGCGAACACCATCAGCGCCAACCACCTGACCTCCTGGTCCAACGTCTGCGACAACGAGACCGCAAGGTCATGAACTCCATCCACTCAGGATCGCCGACAGACCCGTGCCCACACCACATATTCAACAAGGCAGGCGCAGCCATCGCACCCCAACTACGGAAGGTCATCAACATCTCCTTCGAAACTGCGACCTTTCCGGACAGCTGGAAGCACGCCGAAATCAACGCCCTCCTCAAGAAGCCCAAGGCAGACCCCAAGGACCTCAAGAACTTCCGGCCCATCTCCTGAGGAACTTTGATTTTCGATTGTGATCGTATCGACCCGCCATTTTGTGCTCCGCCGCCATCTTGTGTTGCTCTCACTCAGGCAGCATGACGATCGAAGTCCTTTTCTGCTTTTTCTGCAGCTTCGTGTCAAAATTAGCCTTCTGCCTCTATTTGCAAAGCTGGTGTTAGGTTTGGCCGAGTACACTAATCCCTGTCTGGTTTTTCTAATCCCCGTCTCAACTATCTGTTGGTTCACACTATTCTCCTCTGACTTTATCTTATTGCTTGGCCTTCGCTGTCCTCTGCTAGCAATCTCTCGTTTCACAACTGTCCTCCAATACACACAAATGTATCTCGCCACCTGCAAGTTAGTTGTGGATCTGTTAATGAATTAGTTTGAAGGAGGGGTGACAAACACAGTTGAAGGAAAGGCTTCTTCGAGTTATCTGATACTTTGTTTTCAAACCTTTCCTATTGGTTCTGTCCTGTTTTCCAACTTTCCTTATTGGCTCTTTCTTATGTGTTCTGGGTGTGTATTTGGTTAATGTATATTTTTCATATATGCTATAAAAGATTGTGCGCCACGGAGTGAAGTGGCAGTCTCCTGAGAACCTACCTCGTGTACTTCTGGGACAACTGTACTAGCTGCAGCAAATAAATCTGATCTTTTACGCCGACAGAGTGTCCCCGTGTCTCTGTGCAGCTAAGCAGGAGAACCCAGGAGATTAAGGCGTACCCTGCGCCGCCAGGTCCAAAAGGTTCTGGTTCTTCAACTGGCACCCAACGTGGGGCGGCTTCAGTGGTACCGGTTCTGCCCGAAGGTTGTGAGGAACCCCGCAAGAAAATTCTGGAGGAATCGCGAGCCACATCAAGCGACCCCTGTATGTCGAAAGTTGTCAGAAGGTCTTTTGCAGCGCTGTTACTCCTTCCTGACGGCTACTAACGACTGCTGACCTGACTGCCGCCCTGCCTTGGCCCTTCCTTTGATGATGTATGGTAAGGCGAGACGATAGACGGGCCTCTGTTGGTGTAAGAAGACGTCCTTAGTCAAGTATTTCGTGGGTCGCGCCTACAATTTTTGTCCTTTGCTTCTTAGTACCTCTGGTCCTTAGATTCGACTATTGCAATAGCCGAAGCTGAGGGTAAGTGCATTTGTGCTGCGTAAACTGAGTTTTACCCCCTTGAAGTTTGTGAACAGTCAGGTGAAATCACGAGATGCCTGGCCTGACTAAGTTTGGAAAACTTTGTTGCTTTGGTTGTAATAGGGATTCCCAACTTGAGGACTCTTGTCCGATTCCTTCGGTTGGAACTCCCACATATGAGCTCTATTCAAAACATGGTGTTGGCCCCATTGCCTTTAACGAGGCATGGACCCGATACACGAAGAAAGATGGTGTTTTAAAATGGCCAGAAAATGGTAGTTTCGATTCTGACGTGCTTGATAATTTGGAAGCAGTTCTATTCAAAAGAAAAGCCCGGCCAGCAATGTTTGACTCTTTCCACCTTTGGCATAAGGAAGCCAAACAGAGAGAAATTAAGCAAGCAAAATGAGATAGGAAAGCACAGGGTATGACAATTATACAGGCTGCCCAACAATTCAAAGATGATGAAATTAATAATGCGATGGAAATTTCAGAAAGACAGCATCGTATGGCGATAGATAAATGTTATCCGGTATTGCCTGTTTCCCCTTCCGATAACAAGAAATATTTAGAAGAAGATCCCCTAATGTCCCATTTATTGAGGTTGCCTCCGCCCTATGTACAAGGTACTAATGCACCCCAGTTGTTACAGCCTGTTCAGCTGCCAGTGGTACCTCCGCCTGTTCCGGCTCTTCCGCATTTGCCTCCTCCAGTATTACCGCCTCTGCCAGCTTTGCCTTTAACTTCAACTTCTTTGCCCTCATCTTCTGATCTTCGATCTCCTTTGCCTTCTGCTCCTCCTGCAATTATCGGTTCTCCTTCCACTAGTTCGCCTAATACCTTGTCCCCTATTCTTATGTCTAATTCTCCGTCTGTGCGTAAGCGTCTAATGGACACCGTCACTGGTATTCTATCTCCTTTCTTTGAAGCTTTAAATGTGTCTCCGGCTTTTGCTCGAAGACAATCTCGCAGTCAGTTCCCAGATTTCGAAGAACGAGAAAGGTTGGACTCTCTTGCACGTAAATGGATCAAGAAGGGTCCTCAGTATAGTATGCCTGATATTATGCCTACTTTCTCACAATGGAATGCGCCTACGCAAATATATGTTTTTAATGCAATGTGTGATACTCTCATTAAAGAATGGGAAGATGTGAATTCGAGTCCAATCCCACAAGATCTGTTAGATGTTCAGGCTGATTTTGATAAAGGACTTGTTGTGGGTTCTAAGGTTGAGAAAGCTGTAAGGAAACTTATTTCTTATAGATCCTTATTGTCCTCTCAGGTTTTCCTTGATTCTGATCCATCGGTTAGACTGACATTGAAAAACTATCCCATGAGAGAGGTCCCTCCAGTATGGAAGGAGGAAGTTGCAGCAGTAGGTAATATTCCAGTTATTCCTGCTCACTTTCAACGTATATGGGTACATGTTCCATGGAAACGATCTGAAGTTTTGGCTCTTAAGCAGACTCTACCGGATCCTCGTAAGAACCCTGCAGGTTATTATAAAGAATTATCACAGACAATTGATGCTTGCATCGTGAATCTAGCTGATATCGATATGTTGATGGGAAATGTAGTCCCACAGACAATATGGGCTAAGATTCGTAAAGAGAATCACGCACAGGAATTAGGTGCTAATTGGGATGTTATAACTGCCACAGATAGAGACCAAGTGGGTGGTGCAAAGCCTGACGCTTTGATGTCGGAACTCCCTGGTAGGATTATTACATTAATGAAAACGATGATGCCTGCATTGAGAGATAACTGGGATAAATTAGCAGCATGCAAACAGAAGAAAGATGAGAGTGTCTCTGATTTCTTCACTAGTTTCGAGGAGCCATTTATTGATCACAGTGGTCAAGATATGGCTACAGAGGGTGGTCAGCGATTATTTGTGGACAAATTTGTATTTAATTTGCTTCCCGAGTTGTCACACAAATTGAAAGATTCTGAAAGTTCATGGGCTGTTTCTTCTTCTGCCCAGATATTGGCTACTGCACAATATTATGAAAACAGAGATAAAGAAGAAAAAGAAAAGCAAGAGAAAAAGACGAAAGAACTGAAAACAAAGGTTCTTTTGCAACAAGCTTATCCTCCTCGCTATGTTCAGCCTTAGTTTCAACAGCCTCCGCAGTTTCAGAGGTTGTATCAAAAACCTGAACCATATACTTCCCGACCTTTGTTAGGTCCTAGTCAATGTGCCTATTGTAGGGAAGAAGGTCATTTTAAAAGTAGTTGTCCGGTTTTATTGCAATGCAATGGAGCATCATTTGCTCCACGAGGTCGTGCTGGCCTCCAGTCAGCAAACAGAGGTAGAGGTCGAGGTATGTCAACTCAAGAACAACGTTCCCTTCTTCCTCCCAATTCTGTGAACTATTTTGATCAGCAAAATGTTAGGTCTACGCAGTATTATAATGAGGATTGTTATGTTGAAAGTGAGAATGAAAATCTTCACACTAACTAGGACAGCCATGGACAAAGTAAGGGAGTTGTGTCGATTCCAGTAGATCAGAATGGACCCTATGTTAATGTCACTACAATGGGTGTTTTAGAGCCATTTCTCCTAGATACTGGTGCGATGAGAAGTATTATCATTCATTCCAAACTCCCTGGGGCACCTTTATCTGGCTTAACGAATGTATCTGTAGGATTTTCTGGCGCCCCTGTTCGTAACCCAGTTTCTTGCCCTTTGCGTATTTCAATTGGCCCTTATGATGTGGAAGCTCCACTTCTCTTGACGAATGGTTGCGGTGAGAATCTGTTGGGTCTGGACTTATTGAAAAGAATGCATGCTACGATATATTGTTCTCCTTCTGGTGTACATCTTACTTTAGGACAGAAACTGATATCTCCAATGTATTTGTCCAAAGATCAGTTTCCACCTGAATTGCTTTCTCTTCCAGCAACGCTTTGGGCCACGGGTCCGAACGATGTGGGTTGTCTTGAGATTCCGCCTTATGTTGTCACTCTTAAGCCTAATGTTGAATTGCCACGTATTCCGCAGTATAGAATTTCTACTGAAGGTGAAAAAGCGCTTTTGGAAATCATTCATGATTTGATTCAGAAGGGTGTGGTTGAGGAAACGAGAGGTAACATATGCAATAGTCCTATTCTTCCTGTTCTTAAACCTACTGATCCTTCTCAGCCTCCTGTATATCGTTTCGTGATTGATCTCCGGGAGGTAAACAACATTGTTGTACCACAATTTCCCGTAGTCCTAGATATCACTGCTTTGTTGACAATGATACCTTCCACAGCGACTTGGTTTTCTGTTATCGACCTAAAGAATGCCTTCTTTAGTATTCCCATTGCTGAAGAGAGTAGGGATATTTTTGGCTTTTCTCTTGGAGGCCGAAGCTTCCGGTTTAAGCGCGCACCTCAGGGCTATTGTGAAAGTCCCTCTATTTACAGTCAAGCTTTAAAAAGTCATCTTGATGCTTTTCATTTACCGTCGGGTGCTGCTCTTATCCAATATATGGATGACTTGTTGATTGCTGCTGATTCAGAAGATATTTGCAAAGATGTGACTGTTGCATTGTTACGCCATCTGTTTGATCTAAATCATAAGGTTTCACCTTCAAAATTACAATACGTTCGTAGAGAGGTTACCTATTTGGGTCATCCCCTATCAAAGGAGGGACGACGATTAACCCCAGAACGAATTCAGGCAATTGCGCAAATGTCTGTGCCATCCACACAAAGGGAGGTACGTGCATTTCTGGGTATTACTTCTTATTGTAGGCAGTGGATCCCTAACTTCTCTCTGTTGGCCAAGCCTTTGTTGGCACTCACTTTGAAAGATAAGCCTCAGCCCCTTCCATGGACTGACGAATGTCAGAGGAGTTTTACTGACTTACGTACTGCTCTATGTTCCGCTCCTGTATTGGGTACTCCCGATTACAGTAAGCCCTTCACGCTCTACGTTTATGAAAAAGAAGGTTGTGCGTTGTCAGTTTTAACGCAGCGATTTGGAGACAAACAACGACCATGTGCATATTTTTCGGCTACGTTAGACCCAGTAGCTAAAGCATTGCCTAGTTGTCTCAAAGCAACAGCAGCAGCAGCGATTTCTATTTGACAGTCTGCTGGAATAGTGTTAGATAACACACTTATTTTTATGGTGCCGCATGCAGTGGACACCTTACTAAACCGAACAAAAACACAGCATCTTACGAGTGCTCGTTTGTCTGGATATGAGTTGACGCTTTTGGCTAGTCACGTGCACATCAAACGATGTAATACTTTAAATCCAGCTACTTTGTTGCCTCTTCCAGTAGACAAAGATGACCAAGAACAACATGACTGTTTCCTCCGTACCAAGGAAGAGACAAAAGGAAGAATTGATCTGAAAGATACGCCGCTAGAGAATCCGGATGGAATTCTATGGGTGGATGGTTCTTGTTTTAAGCTTCCCAATGGAGATACAGTTTCAGCCTATGCTGTTACTACTTTATGTACAGTTGTGGAAACCGCACGTATCAGACACAATTCAGCTCAAGCAGCAGAATTGATAGCTTTAACGAGAGCATGTGTGTTGTCAAAAGCAAAGAGAGTAAACGTGTACACCGACAGTCAGTATGCCTTTGGTGTAGCGTTTAATTTTGGGCGTCTTTGGAAAGAAAGGGGTTTCTTTACTTCTCATGGCACTAAAATACAACATGGTCAATTAGTGACTGATCTTCTTGAGTCACTTTCTTTGCCTGCCCAAATAGCAATTGTGAAGTGTAGTGCACACAAAAAGATTACAGATGATGTTGGTCGAGGAAATGCATTTGCAGATGGAGTAGCGAAAGAGACAGCGAGAGACGCTACAAGTCGAATGTATGTGGCGGGACCTGCAAATTGGGTTAGAGAGAGAGGAATGTACGAGGATACAGTGGAAAGTGTAAGAGCAATTCAGAAAGAGGCTACAGAGAAAGAGTTGAGCAAGTGGAAAGAAAGTACAGGAATGTTGGATGAGATGGGATGTTGGGTGGAATTATCTGAGCACCAACGTTGGCTGTTACCAGATGCCTATGTGCTCCCAGTAGTCACTATGGCGCATGGTCCAGCTCACCTAAGTGCAAAAGGTATATGCAAGCTTCTAGCTCCAGTGTGGCAAAATGAAGGAATCCCGAAGTGTGCAGACAATGTAGTGAAACATTGTATTGTTTGTTTGATGTACAATCCGGGAAAGGGAACCCCAACTCCAGCAGGTCACTTTGCTCCTCCGACATATCCGTTTGAGGTGTTGCAGATCGATTATATTCATATGGAGCGATGCAACAACCTCAAATATGTTCTGGTGGTAGTATGCGCCTTTTCAAGATGGATAGAAGCATACCCTCTAAAAGACAACACAGCCTTATCCACAGTTAAAGTTCTACTAAAAGAATTTTTTCCCTAGGGTTGGTTTGCCGCGCATTGTCTGGAGTGACAATGGGAGCGAATTTGTGGGCCAAGTCATGCAAAAAGTTTGTGCGGGTCTTGGTATCAAGCAAAAGTTCCATGCGGCAAATCATCCACAGTCAGCGGGTTTAGTAGAATGCTACAACGGAACCTTAAAGTTAAAACTAGCAAAAGTTCAGGCTAGTACAGGACTCAATTGGCCCGATGCTTTACCATTAGCTCTTCTGTCCACCAGAACTGCAGTACACTCTCGTTTCGGACTTAGCCCTTACGAAGTGGTTTTTGGACGCCCGGCTAACGTATGGGGAGTCCCTCGCCCTAAGAAATACTCAGACTTGCCATATCCAATGTTGATTGACTACTTGCATGACCTTACGACTGAATTGCGTGTTCTCCATCAACGGGTTCAGAGTGCTTTGCCGGAGGTTTCCACAGACCCAGGTCATTCCATCCGACCAGGTGACTGGGTCTGTACAAAGAATTTCCAAAGGACGAAAAATTTGGAGCCCAGGTGGAAGGAGCCTCGGTTGGTACTTTTAACCACGAGAACAGCGGTCAAAGTCGAAGGAAAGAAAAATTGGATTCACGGTGTGCATTGTAAGAAAGTGCCTTTGCCTCTACCCTTCGATCAGTGGGTTCGTAGGGGTTTTGGTGACTCAGAAAGTGAAAATGTTCCACAATTCGTACCTTTTAGTGATGCACACCTGAATGGAACATTGTCTGAGAAAGAGGACGACGACATTCTTCAGGAAGCAATACCATCACATCGTCGCTTGATTACGACCAATCCACGAACATTGTTCCAAGACCAAACTACACCTGATAAAGAACATTATAATTTGAGACCTAGACCAAAGAACTCTTAAGCTTTCTCTCTCCTATGTAGTATTCTGTCCCGGTTGCAAGGTCACGGTAGGAGTCTTAGTTGCGACCTGAGTAGTGGCAATAGGCCTGCAGGACTTGCAGTGTCATAGGACGGCAGACAATCGTGACTAAGTGATTGAGGAAGATTGCCGTGAGCATCCACTTAGAAAGATGGAGACTACATTAGGCAAAAGAGAAAGTAAAGATAAAAAGAGTCATTGCAAAGAAATGTATAGTCGTTGTGGTATTGCTTTATGTATTATTATATTATTGTGTATTCTTTTGGCATGTATAAATTGGATTGTTATTACTCTGCAGCAAAAAGCTGTCTCTCCTTCTACCTCTTCGTCTTCTTCTACTGTCTCTCCACATCTATTTCGTACCCTTCCTCAACATGAACTCATTAGAAGAACTGAATATTACAACAATTCCTTTGTCCAGTTGTTACATCAACATCAATTAGTGATCAATACAACTGACTGTTGGGTGTGTGGACTCATGCCACATACCATAGAAAAAGGAATGCCGTATTTAGTTCTCCCGTTTTCTTATGAGGGTTCTGCTTGGGCTTATTTTGTTATCTTCTCCAATGCCTATCAAAGCAAATTTAGACGATCCGTTAGTTCACGTATTAGTGATCCGGATTTTAGTCATAGTTCTTTGATAAAGGGAATGGTAGCTATGGGTAAAATCATGGAAAATAGTAAGATCTCCATTGACGAAAGAAAAGCGTACACTAACTGGAACGTCACCCATTATGTCACTAGCCTTAGTGATAAAGTTAAAAAAGGAAAGTCTTCACAGATTTGGACTATACCACATCAGGGCAATTTCTGTTTACAGATAAATGGTCAGTCTGCTGACACTATACAAAGAAATAGCTGTTCCCACACATATGTCTACTCCTCTCAAAACTCGCCTCCTCTAGTGCTGTCTCAAGGCACATATTTATTTGTTATAATAGGGCTTACACGTGGTTGCCAACGGGTTTCTCCAGTACTTGCTATATAGCTTTCCTTCTTCCCCCTACATACACCGCTTTTGCAAATCATCATCGAAACAGATATGGCAGAGGGATTATTAATTCCAAGGACACAGCAGGACAAGAGGGAGGAGATTTCCTCAAAGGATTTCTTCCTTTTTGGGGTCCAATGGCCAACTGCAGAAATATAAGGCAATTGGTTTGTGTCGTAGAAACCACCATAGACATCACTGTAGGAGCCTTAAGTAATATCACGGCAGAACTACAGGCAGATCGTCTCATGACTTTACAAAACCGAGTTGCCTTAGACTTTGTTCTTGCAGACCGTGGTGGAGTATGCAAATTGATAGGGTCAAGTTGCTGTATTTTCATACCAAATGACACTCCGACAGTATACCAAGTTATCTCTAAGTTACACATGATCTCTGAGTCGATTCATCAAGACGAAGAAGATTGGTCATTATTGGAGTGGTTTTGTGGACTACTGTCCAAATGGGGTTGGAAAATATTGAGGTTCCTTGGAGTAGTTTTAGCCATCATATTCTCTTGTTGCCTTTGTATGCACTGCGGCCCCGCCATCTGCGACCTCTGTGCTGCTATGTGCATCCCTAAAACCAAGTCACAAAGAACAGAGAATATCAGAATGATGCTACAGCAACAGCTCGATGACCTTATGGCCATCGACATTGACTCAGATTACTATAAGCCTGAGTATCTTGCCTGAGTTCTGGCAAAAGGAGGGTCTGAGGAACTTCGATTTTCGATTGTGATCGTATCGACCCGCCATTTTGTGCTCCGCCGCCATCTTGTGTTGCCCTCACTCAGGCAGCACGACGATCGAAGTCCTTTTCTGCTTTTTCTGCAGCTTCGTGTCAAAATTAGCCTTCTGCATCTATTTGCAAAGCTGGTGTTAGGTTTGGCCGAGTACACTAATCCCTGTCTGGTTTTTTTTTACGGTACCGTACGCGCACCCCGCGATTTTTTAAAAAAATTATTAAATTTATTTTTCATACTTTTTGGTCCTTCGTGAACCCCCTGACGAACGCTAGGGGGTCTGCAACTCTCTTCATTGCCCCCTTTTCATGTTATCAACCTTTTTTTTTCAGTGCGACAGACAAAAAATGGAGGCCGATACTTCCTGGTTTCGACCGATTCGAATGTTTACTTTGATCTAACAACCAATCAGAATCGCGCTCGCGCACGGCACCGTACGCGTACGGTAAGCTTACCATAAGCGCACGGTAAGCGCACGGAGCGCTGGCACAGATATATATATTGATTTAAATGCTATTTTCTCAGGAACTACTGAACAGATTTACACCAGACCTACAAAAGGCACTTCCTTGACCTGAGGACTACCTATCTGCCAAATTTCAAGTAATTCTGTTCAGCCGTTTGGGCTGTAGCTGTGTCTAAAGGTCCTATGGAAAAATGCATGGGGAAAACGTGTTTTGGGACCCCCCTTTTTTCTCAGCCCCCGCTTGACGAATCCCCCCGAGACTTTCAGGGTAGGAGCGGAGCGTAGCGCCCCATTAGTTTTGAAAATTTTGCGAGGATTCGTCGACCGGCGCCAAAGTTATTCCAAATAGAATGTTGCAGATTTCCTATGGAAACACGGTCCTAACTATAACTATCTACTGGCGACTGCCAGTAGATAATATATATATATATATATGTATGTATATATATATATATATATATATATATATATATATATATATATAACTTCCACCTCTACCTCGATACACACTGATCCATCAAGCAGGGCCTAGGAAAAACATTAGGGCACATTTACAAAGAAGTGATGGAGCGTGGCGTTAGCCTTCTTGGCTTAAGGCCACGCTCCGCCACTTCTGCAATGCAGGGCTGCACCATATTCACAATAATACGCTGAAGCCCTTCGTTTCTCTCTGCGCTGGTGCTAAATTTAGCTGCCTAGCGCAAATGCAGGCACCCTTGCACAATAGTGCAAGGGTGCCTGCATTGTGGGGAATGATTGTTTATGTGCAGAAAGGTGTCCCTTCCTATTCATAAACAATCTTAAATGGTGATTTGTAACTTCTATGTGTGCTGCTTTGTAAGTTGCAACTCGTCATTTTTAAAATGATTGTTTATGTGCAGGAAGAGACACCTTCCTGCACATAAACAATCATGCATGGCGTTTTGCTGTTTTTATGTGTGCTGCAGAATGCAGCACACATAAAAATAGCAAAAGAAAGGAGAAATAAAACATTTCTCCTCATTGCGCCCTGTTAGACCAGGTTTAACCTGGTCTTAATTTTGGCACATCCCCATATTTACCCCACTATCGTAAATATGAGGAAGGCGTCAAAATCAATGGGTGTTGCGGTGGAATGCTCACCGCAACACCCATTGTCCACCCCTTTCATGCTAAATATTGAATGAAAGGGTGCCTTATTTACAAGCCAGCGTTCAGCCATTTAAAGTGACTTAATGCTGCCTTGTAAATAAGGCGAACCCAGTATCGCCACCACAATATCAACAAAGTGATGTTCTGGTGGTGATAGGGGCTCGTAAATATGCTCCATTGATTTCTCATGTTAATTCCCATGGGAGACTTTGGATCCATATGTAGGTGTCCCTTCCTGCACATAAACAATCCTAAATGCCATTGTGTAACTTTCATGTGTGCTGCTTCATGTGGCACACATGAAAGTTACAAAATGGCATTTTAAAAAAGGTTTGTTTATGTACAGGAAGGGACACCTTCCTGTACATAAACAAACCATGGCATTTTTCTTTTCCCATGTGTGCTGCACAAGGCAGCATACATTGACAAAGCAAAAACAAGGAGAAATAATGCGTTTCTCCTCGTTTCGCCACCTTAGTACCAGGGTTTTCTTGGTCTTAATTTTGGCGCTGCCTCCTTTGTATGCCACCCTTGCACATAGGGGGCAGTGTCAAATACAATGGGAGTTGTGGTGGAACGCCAACCACAACACCAACTGCATGCCCCTTTCATGCTAAACATAGCGTGAAAGGGTGCCTTATGTACAAGGCAGTGTTTAGCCAAGTTAAGTGGCTTAACGCTGCCTTGTACATAAGGCAATGCCCCTATTGCCACGGGAGCGGCACAAAAAGTGACATTCCCGTGGCGATAGGGGCTTGTACATATGCCCCTTTGTTCACCGATACAGAAACAAGCATTGGCAATGCCAATTGGTCTCTGTATATTAATGAGTTTAATGATGTAGTTGCTATTATAAATATATTAATATACTGTGTTTAGTATCAGATGAATAAGTTAGCAGGTTAGCAATGACTTCAGAAGTAGCAGAATAGCAATGCAGCAGTTTTAGTAGTAAAGCAGTTCCAGCATGAGCAATAGAGTAGTGATTGCAGTTAACATTAGTGCAATGCTTGTAGTTTTAGCAGAACAGCAGTATGAGCAAAGTAAGTATGATGGCAGTGTCAGTAGATTGAGCAGTTTAGCAATAACAGTAATATAAGGAGAACAAATGCAATTTCACCAGGAGAATAGTAATAGGAGTAAGATCACAGAAGTAACAATGAGACAGTATTGTGAGCAGCAATATTAGAGTAGAACTGCACTAACAGGAGAACAACAATAAAATCATTTGGGGGCATATTATCAACACATTATCTATGTGAAGGACATCTAACATGGGCTTCAATTGGAATTCCATAGAGCATATTATCAAGCCCATTATCGCCGTTTTAGCGGCAGTTTTCTCCTGCTAAAGCAGCGATAGTTTTATCGCCTGTCTTGATAATATGCCCCTAGGAGAGTAGGAACAGCAGTGGTATTTGTAGAGCTTTAATACCAGAGGTATTGTGAGAGTTGTGACAGAAGTTCTAGGTAAGCAGTAACTGCATTATTAGCAATAGACAGCTACAGCGGTATCAGCAGTTAACAGGATAGCAGTAACAGTAGTAAAGGAGAAGAACACAATAGCAGCAGGAGAGCAGTATTAGGGGCCTGAGTAGATTTGTGACAGCATATATAAGAGGAATGCCTACCAATGACCAGCCTTAACTTCCTGACAGAGGAATTATCTGTAGGAAGGAGTATCCTTAAAAAACGAGAATATGTAGCACCTTTTCCAATACCCCAAGAGAGAGGCTGCTAAAGAACGTCATGACAAAAACGGTTTTCTAGCGCTCTGAGGCTTGATCCGACAGTGGTCCCTACAAAGTGTTTCCCCACAAACACATCAGAAAGTGCTTGGCTTACGCCAAGAATAGCAAATCCTGAGTAAAGCTTCCAGAAGCGCAAGCACAAAAGGCTAATGGCAGAGCAGCTCTTGTGAGGGAATTGGTGCTCTTACTGCGATAATAGAAAAAGCCTCGAGCTTTGAGCGGGTTTAGTAACAGAAAGCCGACTTTTAACACGGACCTTCAATGCATGTTCAAGAGTTCTAAATCGACCGCGCTCGAGAGGAGCCATGAGTCACCTCAACACTTTCCTGCTGTTCCTGTTTCCTCTGAGAGAACACATGTCTCTTAACAACAGCAACACTTACAGGAGGAGTGATATTTTCTTCTAAATCCAAAAAGGCATGTTTGCATACACCACTAAATACACTTTCCTTCAATTTTGTGCATTTGACCATAAATACGAAGACCTTCAAGACCCAAACAGTGCATAAGGATACATTTCTTTCAGGTGAGTACACTATTATTCCTTTACAGTGGCAATATAGTTCATAAAATACTCCTTACATTCTATCTGCTTGCTTCACCAGAAATAGGCAAAAACTCCTTTGGAGTCCTCAAAATATTTTTAACAGGAGTGGAAGTAGTGATCGTGAAGTAAAATGAAAATTGGTGTTACAAATTAAATCGTACCTTCAAATGTCTAAAGAAAGTGAAAACATCCCTCTCAACCATATTTTACTTGAAGAGATTGTTAAAAATTCTAGAGACTTCTAAGTGCCAGACAAGAAAATGACTGCACGTGTATCACATCACTTGACCTTGGTGAAAGTAAAACACTAGAATACTGCGTATCCTTGCAGTAGAATACTTTAACGATGACGGCATGTTGGCGACTCAGCGCAACCTTGTCATAAATGCTATGACATAACACACATCAAATAAAACAGCAGACTTGTGTTTGCGTGTGAAGGTGTATGCGGCTCGCTTTTGAATGTACACAGAGACCGCGTTAGCCTGCGCCAGCCGCCAATGAGCAAACCCCCACAATGCCAAATCGGCTATGCGAGTAACCCTTAAATAATGTTGACTACCTTTGTATGGTGCCAGATAGTTCTTTTGGTCAAAAACCACAGAGTCACTCACATACGTTAAAGTTAAAATAAACTTCGGCTGGAGAGTCATTTTCTCTGACGATTCCGGGAGACTGTGGAATTTGGGGTTGATTGGTGCCTATCCTCGCTGCCAAATTCTAGACTAATGATTCTGTGAGACAACATGGTAGAGGTAAGATCTACTTTAGTCCAATTAACCCTGAACATGCACAAGGAAACCGCTCCTGTGCCTCCTCCCAAGCTCGCTGCCCGCAACATTCCGAAGCCTACTATAAATACCCTTGAATATAGAATACAGAATGTGAGAACGTACAATCATTCTGTCAGCTCCATCAGAGGTTGAGCACAGTGCCTGGTCAGAGGCCAGGTCCTGTGGGAAACACCCCACTGTACCTGGCAAAGGCCATGCGCAGCGGTGGTGTTGGCTAAGTATAATTAAAAAAGACAGAAGTTCACTGAACAAACAATGGTTAAAGTGTTAACATGGAATTAACAAATTACAGTATACTGAGCTAACCATAGCTTGTGCCCTTGCCATGCATTGCTTATGACATCACATATTACATCACTTATGGCATGTTAAATGACATTATTGATGACGTCGCTGATGGCATCTCAAATGACTATTCGTTTAGTATATGTTGTTATGTATTGATGTAGTGCTTTTATTTGTTGCTATTTATTGGTTTTATGTTTGTGAGGTAATGAGCAATCCATCAAGTGTGCAACTTATTGTTTGCATCTCTGTTTTACAAGTTATGCATTGTATTGGTGACTATAGCAAATTTCAGTGGCGTTCGCTTTTACTTCATACCTATAGCTGTACTTTGTGTTTTTTAAAGTGAATGTAATTTGTTTTAATCATACTTTAAGGTTTTATAATCAAAGATACTCGTAACCTCAGTTTAACTTTTTTCACTATTTTTTTTGTTTTGTTTTATATATCACATACTACTTCTGGGTGCACAGACCTAGCCTATGGCTCCTCATTACTACCTCCTCTCCACAGGCTTCCATCCCCCACTAGCAAGGCTTTTAGTTGACCAAAGAAGAGCTGGCTCGTTTTATTTATTTTTTAAGTGTTATTATGATAATTATAATTGTCTTTATTGTTATTATTATTATTATTATTTTATGTTGAAGAATGCACCAATCTTGCTGTGGAGTTTGCAAACTCTTGCAGGCTCATGGACCCTTGTGGGGAACCCCTCAAAACCCCCGCAGGGCTTTTAGACCCATCATTGGGTACGCAAACCCTTCCGGATGCCCAACAAGGGACAAAGACCCCTTTCTTTTTTTGGAAACCTTGTGGATTCTCTGGGGTCTGTTAACCATTCCCTGGAGTCTTCAAACCCAGTGGAAAATTATTTTAATTTTATTTTCACATGTTTTTTTATTCTCTCCTCTGACCTAAGCCAGAGGGTCAAGGGATACTCCCCCTGCTCTCTTATGGCTTTTTTCCAGAATGTTTAAGTAAGTCCTGCACCCTGTAGGGGCGCCCATAACAAAACCTTCTGATTTGTGACAGCAGATCCAGTATTAGATCTGTGGACCCAAAATTAATGGTGAGAGAAAAAAACCCTCTCATCCAATCAGATGCAATTACTTTTTAAAACAGTCTTAGAATGGTGCATGAAACTAGGTTTTTGGACCATCCATTGACTAACCATCTGGATATCTTTAACTTTCTAACCCTTTCAAGATCACCTGAAATATTTTTAAACACTAGGGGCCTGCTGTACGATAATGACATTTTACATACTTTTCTTGTAGGAAAATAGTGATTAGTAAACATTTGCAATTTTTCATATACTGCTCAGAAAATTGTGAATAGGTATGAGTCGCAAATAGCGACTCTCGCACCAGCAGTGATGACCTCACTCATTTCAGAAAGTACATTTTCTTTCAGCAACACAGCAGAAATAAATCTTTTCTCCCATTACAGGAGGAAATCAAACCACCATGACCAGCCAGAAGCAAAAATATAAGGTTGGCAACAATAGGAAGCTCTAATTTAGCGACAGAGAGCATGAAATTCTGGTGGAGGAGTGTGTCTGTGAAAATGAGAAGCTCTTTGAAAAGTCTTCCATGTCTGTTCCAATGCATACAAAAGCTCATTTGGACCGCAAGATGTCTGTTGAAGGAATCAGAAAGAGGTGGTACAACCTGCATTCTAGCACCAAGGAGAAGCTAGCAATAACAAGACTTAAGGTTGCTGTTACAGGTGGTGGGACTAAGTACAGAGCCATCTTCTAAACCTTTGTAAGATTTACTTGAGACCACCTTCCAGTCGGAATTCATCTCTAATGAACCTACTATTGGCACACCTGCATCGGATGCTTCAGGCCAGTTAATTACAATGTACTAATATCAATATAGCTATATTAAAAATAGGTATAACAACTGTTTATAAATAAAATAGCTAAAAGGATGTGGTAGTTATGTTCTTTATTTAGCAAGTAGTCAAAATAGTAGTAAAAGAAAATCTAAATTGAAAGGTGTTCAATAATCCATTTCAGGACAACAATGAATTATGCCTAATATTAGCCATGTATGTGGCACCAAAGCCTACATTCAAAAGTGTTATTTTTTAATTATTAGGTTGAGGGCCTATATAAAGTATCATGATAATGCTATATATACATTTATTTGCATATAGTTCTTACTTTATAAAGAAACAAATGCTGAAATTGATTTACAAGAGCAAAATCAAAAAAATTATAAACACATAGTAAAACTTCAATTCAATATAAGCTTTATTTCGACAGGGATGTCATAAAAGCTGTGGTTACAATAAAAACACATTGCAGTTCTTTGGAAGAGCAGAATACAGATTTCCAACGTCACTAGTTTTGCATGGATGTTACTACAACAAAAATGATCAATTAAGCTTGTGAAGCAATGATACGAATGTCATATTCAAAGAGTTAAGAAATTAAAACTTTAAAACAGGAAAACAATTAATATATACACGATTTAGTTTGAATTATTTAGTACATATCAACATTAAAACTAGGATAAAATCATGTAATATTTCCTTGTTACAATGGAATATTAAAAAAGTTCAAAGAGACATTCAGTTTTCCTTGGCTAATAGCAAATATTAATAAAGTGCTTGTGAAAAGAGGGTCTAGCAGCTTATATAATAGGGCTTTGAGGTCCCCGCTAATCTGCTTTAGATTGAGGCTATGTGTTTCTTGCGAGCACCTTACCTTGTGAGCCATGCTTGTCCTAAAAACTTTGCTACACAGCATGCGTAAAACGGCCTAGGATCAGATCAGATCTAAGAATACGTATTGCTGAGTAGTAGTCTTGTGTGCCCAGTTATCAACAGAGTGGTTTCATCCATTTTGCCCGCGATGATTTGTACGCCGGGCAAGCAAACATTAAATGGGCAGTGCTTTCAATCGGGGCCTTGCAACATGGGCAGTTTTTCTCCTTGCTTGGGCTCCACTTTGCTGTCGCCTCATGGACAGGGAGAGTTCCGAGTCTAAAGTGGATGTAGAGTGTTCTATCTCTTGGAACTTTAATTGTGTCGAGACAGGGCTCAAAATATCTAGTCTGCTTGTGGGAATGGAATTCTAGTGTTAGTTTGCCCACGTTGAGATAACAGTTCTTTCGTAGGTCCACCCATTTTCAGTATAAGCGTTTGAGTTCCTCTCTCCTCGGGAGTACCTGGCCGGCCCAGCAGCCCTGCAGACCCATAGCTGACAGCGTTTTTTAAATATGAGCAATCCAGCCTATTTTCCCGCCGGTGTCTAGGCTAATAATCTCAGTCATGACTTCTACATAGGAAGAGAGTTCAGGGGTACGCCTAATATGGCCCAAAAGAGTAGGGGGCACAGCCTAGCTATGTCACCCAATGACCGCCTACGCATATCTAACAATAGGGGAGCAAGGGGGACGTGTTTGGATACCATGACCAGGTCTCTCAGAAATTTGTATTCTGACCTGCAGAGCTCATCAAGTTTGTCGAATTCCCAGACTTCTGCTCCATAAAGGGCAGAGCTGAATGCTTTTAGGTCATAGATTTGGAGTGCTGGGCTACGGGTCTAGTATGCGAAAGGGGATGTTCTTTCCCAATTACTCCAGTTATTCTTTTACGTCCCAGCAACATCTTTGCTGTTTGGGGTTAACAGGACATCTTGTCAGAAAATCTTACACCCAGATAATCAAAACCATAAAAAAAAAAAAAAATGAATACGTAGTTTATTGTAAAATAAATATCTAAAAAATATAATAATAAATACATAACTTAGCATTTAAAAAAACGTACAAATTCACTGAAAAAACCATAGGTTTCACACACGTTATAGTTAGGAATTAGCATTTAAAAAACCTTGCAAATTCACTTAAAAAACCATAGGTTTCACACATGTTATAGTTAGGTGGACATTTCACTCGTAAAAAACCAATGAAATTCCCCCGTTATAGTTAGTTCAGATAACTATAACTCGCGCGACCGCCACTCTATCAAAAGGATGATGTCATCAGTGATGTCATGAGTGATGCCACTGACCATGTCATGAGTGATGTAATATGTGACGTCTTGAGCAGTGGATTGCGGGCGTGCGAGTTATAGTTATCTGAACTAACTATAACGGGGGAATTTCATTGGTTTTTTACGAGTGAAATGTCCACCTAACTATAACATGTGTGAAACCTATGGTTTTTTAAGTGAATTTATATATATATATATATATATAAAGTCACAAGAAGCTCCTTCCGGGATACTGGGACCCAAGAAGGGTGGCGCACACTCCAGCGGAGCGTGCTGGCACTTTAATCACCACAACAAAATCCAATAAGGTGCGCTTTCCGGAAGAAAGCAGGCAAAACACAAAGTAGTTGTCCAGGTTTATTCCACACAATGCGTTACAGCGAGAGCCTTGATCACGTGTAGAAGTGCACAAAAAGCAGACACTGAGAAAGTTTTTCACGACCCAGCACTGCATAGACATAAACATAGGACTATGTCCCCACTCTGTCTACCTGGCTATGGCAGCCATCATGGAATGGTGAAACAGTGAAAAAGTATCGGCATGAAATATACTTTCAAAACAAATGTATGCCAAAGTGTTGTGCGTCTAATGCGCGTATACAGTTTTAACCCATATTTCTGTGTTAAATGAACACTGTAAAAACAAGGCAATGTGTTATAATGTGCAATGTATAGAAAAAATATATATATTCAAGTCTCCAAATGTTGCGATCAGAGAAACTCCCAAATACCTGGTAAGCGCGAATGCGCATACCTAAGAGACAGTTTCAAGCTAGGCATAATAATGAAACAGTTAAATCAACACTGTACTGACATGTCAATATGTCATAATGTGAAATGTACAGAAATAATATTCAAGTCTCCAACTATTATAGAAACTCCAAAATGCCTGGTGAGCGCGAGTGCGCATACCTATGAGACTGTTTCAAACTGGGCATGTTATGTAGACAATGAAGTCAACGGAAGACTGGGTTAACATAAGTGTCTGTGCCTAGTACTATCTAGTCGAACACTGGGCAGAAATGCATGCAGTGAAAACAATAATGCCACAACAACATGAAACCAGATGAGCGCTAGTGCGCATGCTTGGTACATCAAATGGGAAACTAGGCATGCTCGACATTAGATCAACACAAAATTGCATCATCCTGGAGCCCAATGATCGTGAGTTCTCGTGACTGATACATCAATGTCCCGTAAATTATACAGACGATGATGACGGGCAAGTGCCATCTTCACAGCGATGGTAGAGTGACAACAGAAACTGTAGTAGATCCTGCACCTACCAGTGAACTGCTGGTGATAGATATAACAGATTGGGACAGATGTGATATCAAATTGGAGGAAAAGGGTAGGTATGCCCGTGCAGGTGAGTACGTGTGAAAGGGCCCTCTCCTGTAGGGTGACATAAATAGAAAAACAGAATGGTTAAAAACATTAAACGGCATAGAAATATTATTTCTATATGTCCACATAGGACACACTAAGGAACTGATGATGTCTGCCACACATCAAAATCATGGAAGAGATCAGAGAAACATATTCTTCAATTAAAGTTATGTACAACAACAACAAAAACACTGAGAAACCAACACATACGCACTAAAAAAAGCAGGCATGTCAGGTGTGCAGGATGCAGGGTTATGACCCCTCCCTGAGGTGGATGGATAATTCCTCATCGATGTTCAATCCACCCGGACTCTTAGTTTGGAACTCTATTATGTAACGGGAAGTACCCTATCGCCCCCCTGAGATGTCTGAGAATGTGTTCAAGGATCAAAAATCTGAGATCAGAAACATTCGAGAAATGTTTCTCCTCGAAATGGCGTGCTACTGGGTATTTGGAGTCATGATTGGTAATGGCTCTGAGATGTTCCAGGACCCTCTTTTTGGCTGTACAGGTGGTGCTGTCAATGTACCATAGCTTGCATGTGCACTCGATGGCGTAGATGACAGAACAATATATATATAGCTTGGGCAGAGCTTGTGGAGTCTCACTCAGTGGAATTCCGCAGAGCTGGCGAAAAACTCAGCTAAATTCCGTGGAGTTTCGTGAGCAAGCAGAGTATTCCATTTTAGGTGATCGATCATGATGAAGCCGCTCCATTAACAAATACAGCATGCCTGCATTCAAATCTGTAACTAAGTTGCAGCACAAACATGATGAGGACTCAAGGAGCCTCAACACAGTCAACACGTCCCCAACCCTGCTTCTGATGGGCTTGTGCGTGAGTGCCTGAGAGACAATTGCACACAACACAGAAGATTCCAACACAAAATACTAGTACCTCTACCGCTCTCAGCAGCCAAGCACAGGGACAAATTACACTTCCAGCAACAATAGCTACCCGGCCTGATTATGTGTCAGAATTCAGGAACACGCCACTTCTACAGGCTCAGAGTAGGCTCCGATGAGTGCATCTTCCCGCAGCCCCATCCCTCCTCATGCACTATCCAGAAGGCTCAGCTGAGAGCTGGCCACATTACCGCTGCCTGCCTGACAGATCGGGACATGTGTAGAACAGCTGGGCTCCTGTGTGCTGCTGTCTGACAGCAATAACAAAGAGAGGACTAGGCCTAGAGAGGAACAGCCTGCCTGAGCCTTGGACCGTCCTGCTGGGGCACTGCCTGCTCCTGCTTCTCACCTCTGCCTCCCTCCCATCCTCTGCATACCGGAGACAGTCCCTGGAAATCCCAGGCAGATGTGCTCGTCCTTGCTCCCGAGGTCCTCATACTCTCACAAGTGGGTTTCTACTATGGATCCATCATAAATAATTATTTGACAGTGCGGGCAGTATTCTGGGCATTGAAATGCCCCTAGGACAGTGGCTGGGATCGAGAGCATTGGGTCCTATGTTCGGGTGGGTGCTGTTAAACTCCGCTAAGCGACAGGTGATGGATTTTTGCCAAAGTGCACGCTCAAAACAGAGCATGGAGTAGCAAAACTCTGCAAACTCTGCCGGCGGAGCGGAGATCACTGCCCACCCCAATATATATACACATATATATATATATTACCTGCTGGAGGTCGCAGTTATAGTTAGGGCCTTCTTTCCGAACAAAAAGCATTTTTTGACATGCTTATATCTTTGGCGTCATTTGACGAATCTTCACAAAATGTTTAAAAAAAAGTGTTCCGGTGATTTTTGTTGCACATAGAAAGTTTCAGATGACCTGTTAGCGAGGGCTGCGAAATAGGGGTGTTAAAAAAATGTATGTTTTCACATGTTAATTCCCACAGGACATTTGAACACATCTACAGCCCAAACTGTGAGATGGAAATCTACCAAATTTGGCAGAAAGGTAGGTTTGGATACGCAGACTGTGCCATTTTGTGTAAATCCGTTCAGTAGTTGTTGAGAAATGAAATAAATAAAGCTAGTGATATGTGTGGCCGCGATTGCTTTGCAAAAATAATGAGCTTGTGCAGAGAAATGCAGAGCTCTGATTGGCTGCCAAGACTTCAACCAAGAAATGTTAGCAGCCATCTTGGGACTCAGCTTCAGCCGAATCCACCCCCAAAAAATAAAAAAAATAAAAGGGGGCACGGTAGGAATACCCTGACCCCATAAAGTTGATGCTGGAGTCAAAAAAGCATGAGAAAGAAATATACAGTGAAACTGCGATATTCGTGATTTGCAGTAAAATGTTTAAAAAGCAAGTATGGGCTCTTGCGCTTATTTTTAATTAACCCTCAGGTGGGCCAGGTCCTGGGGCATGCCAGTGAAATAAGAAGGGGCACATTGGGCCTCCCTCCTAAAGCTTATGAAAGTCCTGTGGACTGCCACCTTGCCGGGCATTGGTTATTATGTATGTTGGGGACGCGGCACCCCCTGCATCCTGGGGACCACCCCCTCCCTGGAACAAATGTTTAGAAACTATTGTGGGAGCTGCAAGGCCCTTGCAGCCTCAGGGAATGCCACCACCCCAATGCTGGTAAAGAATTAAATGTGGGCGGTCCCGCTGGGCCCACCCACACCCTGGAGACCCCCACTTCCTTGGGGCAAATTAACCCCACAGCCGCATGGGCTACCACCTCCCTGGGCAATATATTCAAAATAAAGGGGGGCTGTGCGACTGACCCACAGCCCTGGGGCCAGCTCCTGTTACCTCCAGAGGTGCCCACCCTCAGGAAGAAGCTGTTTGCTTTTGCTGGATGGTAGCTGACAGCTCCCACCAAGCAAAAGCAAACATAAATCTGCTTTCTGTAAGCCAGGGCTGTCAAACAGCAGCATGCATGCACGGAAACAGATGAGAACATTTGTTGTGACAGATAGGGAGCTGCCTTTCAGCAGCCCTCTGTCTTTTAAAGCAATGCCGGCTCCCCTAGGAAGTGGATAGACAGCAGGGACTGTTGGGGCTTGAGTCTTCCTCCATGTTCCCCAACAGAGGTCCATGGCTGCCCTGGGGGCACCCAACTAAAGAGGCCGGGCCCTGGTGTATGGGGTCCCTGGGGCCAAAATAAGCCCATGGAGAGGTGCCGCTTGAAGCCGAGTCCAACACAAATAGTAAAAAATAAAGAGAGGGGGCAGGGTAGTAATACCCGACCTCCCAGATATGGTGGGGGAGTTAAAAGTACTGTTTTTTTTAATTGACTTTTGCAGCGAATTCATGGTCTCCCAAGTGTCTTTTTTCATGAAGCCCCAGGGTGGGCCATATCCTGGGGGCAGTATTTCTTAATTATACGGGGTGTCCACGCAACGCACCCCAAGGACTGCCACCACCCTGGGGCAAACAATAGAATGATGCAGGGCTATTTGTAAAATTAGTGTGGGGGAGGCTGTCCCCTGGGGATTCTTCACAATTTATGTGGGGGTTGCTCTGGGGACGCCAACTCCCCAGGGCAAATGTAGTATTAATACGTAGGGCCGGTGAGGCTCCTGTGCAGCCCCGGGGACCACCACCTCCCTGGGGTGAAATTTGACATAAATGCAGGAGCGTTGCTGCATCCCCGCAGTCCCAGGGACCGCCACCCACCAGGGTTTAAATTTAATATTAATGTGGGGAGACTCTGGCCCCCAGGCAGCCCTGGGGACCACCACTTTCCCCGGCAGATGGTAATAATGAAAGTGGGGGGCTGTGCGACCCCCTGCAACCCCAGGGACCACCTCCTCCCTAGGGATGAGCCTGCAATGAAGGGGGCTGCATGGTCCTCTCCTGAAGACCTAGATGGCCCTGGGGACCGCCCCCCCCATCAAGGGTGGAGCCTGCTATGTCCCGGGGTGCCCAACCGCGGGACATAGCTGTTTGTTATGGCTTGGTGGGAGCTTTACCGCTTCCGCCAAGCCATAGCAAACTGTGCTCTCTTTCCGCAAACTAGAGCATTTTCAATGCTCTCGCTTGCTGAAAGTGGAGCACAATTGCTTTCAACAGAGAGGGAGCTACATGTTAGCAGCTCCCTCTCTGTAAAAGCAATGCCGGCTCCAGAAAGAGGCGGGGAGCCGGCAGGGACCGCAGAGGCCATGAGGCTTTCCAGCTGTCCCCAACAATAGAAAGTGGGTGCCCTGCGTGGGACCAGGGCACCCACACTAGAGGCCGGTGCCCTGGGGATGGGGTCCCTGTGGCCAAAATCGGCCCGGGAGGAGGGACGTGCAGCCCTTCTCCCATTATTTTTTATTTTTTTAATTAAAAAGAGGCCAGGCCCCAAGGGATGGGGTCTCTGGGGCCGAAATTGGCCAGGAAAGGGGGGCTATGCGGCCCCTCTCCCCTATTGAAATTAGGCTTGGCCCTGGGAGATGGCGTGCCCGGGCATAAATTGCTGGAAGGGGTTCCATGCAGCACCGCCCAGAATAAATTAAAAATTGACTGGCAAATCGACAGGGGCCTGCCCCCTTTCTTTACCACTCTGCAAACTCACCTCTTGGCACACTGTTGGTGCAGCCCCCTTCCCCGAACTTATTTATCCAGGGCTCTACATATATGTGAATAAGTCAAGGGAGCCTACAAGGCCACCCTCCTTGATCCTTTAGACCCTGGGGACCCCATCCCCGAGGGCCTTTGTTAAAAGGAGAGGAGGGATGCGTGCCCCCTACCTGCAGTGTTATCAGCCCCGGGGGCACCATCCCCTGTGGCCTCCATTTCTAAAACATGGGTGCCCTTGTGCCCACCTACGTCACCCACCATACTCTTGATGGGGGCCACGAGGTGAGACTCAGGACACCCGCAGCCCAATATGGTTGCCTCATAATGTGGGAGCCGACACTGCTCCTGTCCCAAGTGATCAGGTATAATGCTGCTCCCTGCGGATGGGAGCAATATTTTGATCTGTTTCCCAGCCAACATCAACATAGGCAGGTAAACAGATCAAAAGTCCAACCCAAGCAGGCGGGAGCATTAGTAAAGATCCGGGCCACTGGGAGCTTACTTGGTGTTTGCTCCCGCTTGGTGAGAGATTTGAACATTTTCCTGCCAAGTGGGAGCAAACACAGGTTTCCCTGCCCATCCCGGTGCAGGCAGGGAAACCGCAAGTTCCAGGGTTGGGCTCCCGAGGACATAGCATGTGAGCTGGCCCCAGGGGTGTGCTCCCTGGGGCCTTTAATGGCTCGGGAGGGGGGCTGCGAGGCCCCTTCCCCATCTTAAGGAATTTCAGCATCAGGGGGAGCCCCACAGACCTTTAGAGGCTTCATAGGGGGGGCCATACGGGCCGACTCCCCATTCTGTAAACTTTAGGTCATGGTGATGGGCTCACCGGGGCCTGACACGAGTTAGGGAGGGGGCTGTGTGGACCCCCTCCCCTGTTATTTTAAGATTTTGGACCTGAGGTGGGGTCCATGAGACCTCAGATGACTCGAGGAGAGGGACCACCGGTCCTCATACCTATACACTGGGGCCTCTGATGACTTAAATAGGGGCCTGTGTGTTCCCCTTCTCCATACATAATGTTTCCAGCCCTGGAGGAGGGCGCCTAGGGCTTCTGATGGCTCGGGGAGAGGGTACATGTGTCCCCCTTCCCATATATATATATGTTATTTTCAGTCTCTGAGTGGGCTTCCTGGGGCCTTCTAAATGCTAGGAGAGGAGGTGCTACGTGCCCCCTCCTATTATTAAAATTAAGCGGACGTGGCCGCCATTTTGGTTTCATTAATTTTTTTATCATCCTGCAGGAGTCCCACAGGATAGTAGCAATTATTGCTGGTTTTTCTTTTGTTTTTGGCCCCCTGGGTTCCCTCTGGGTCCCCTCCACGAGGCCTAGGGGGTTAGGGTATCTTATCCTGCCTCCTTATAGTTTTTTTAAACATGTTGTGGACAGTGGATTAAGGGCCATATGTATGAAAAGGTTTTATCCATTCTGTGTCAATGGGAAAATGTGTTCGTACAGATGGGCCTAAGTCCCAGAGTCCTGTAATGGCTCACGTGAGAAGGAGATTGCCCAGAAGAAATAAAGCTCCTGGGGTCAATCAGAATGCTCTATTTTTAAATTGGCGCTCTTGCAAGAGTCTTTTGAGACTCTCGCAGACTGGGCCCAACGGTCCGGATATACAATTATTTGTAACCTCCATTTCTCAAAAATTACTGAGTGGGCTTACACCAAATCACCGAAGTGCAATCTGCATATTAAGATCTATCTTCCTGACAAATTTGGTGTACTCTTTTTCAGCAGTTTTTGCTGTAGCCTGTCTTACAAAATGCTATTAAAACTGCATGGGGATTTGACATTTTGGGACCTGTCTTTTTCCCCACTCCCTGTTTGGCCAATCACCTATAAAGCTTCCATACACAAACTAGCCAAAACGTGGCACCTTTTTGGAAAGTTTTGTGGAGATTCGTCAACCAGTGCCAAATGTATTAACAGCACAAAAAATGCTTTTTTTGTGTTGCGAATAATTTGGCCACCATTTGACGAATCTCCCCGAAAATTAACTTTGTGGCCTCCCTCTGAAATCCTAATTTGGCCCTGGACCCCATCCCTCAGGAACTTTCTTTTTATTAAATGGGAGGGGGCACGTGGCACCCCTACCCGAGCACTATTGGGCTCAGAGGATTCCATGACCCAGAGCCATTTTTTTAAGTTAAAGGGGAGGTGTGGGCCACGTGTTCCCCCTCCACGAGCCTTGTTAGACCATGGGGATCCCAGGCCCCAGAGCCATTTTTTAAAATGAAAGGGGAGAGGGTGAAGTGGCTCCCTTCCTGAGCCATGTTAGTCCCTAGGGCCACTGCTGGCTGCCAATCAGAGAAATCAGACTCCCATGGAAGTGAATTTGACCAAGGAAATAAAAGCTCACTGGGCCAATCAGAATGCTCTTCTAGTAGTTTCCAGAATTGTCCATCCCCTCAAATGGTTGAGGTTACTTCCTCTCTGTCCTGGCCCCAGCTCATCTGGGGTTACAAAAGACTGGTAACAAACCTTTTATGAGTATGCTGGGCAGAGCCTTTGTGGTTTGAAGTATGGTGGGTGACAACACCACCCACTCTTTAAGTCAGAGTGGCCCATACTGCCAACACCTATCTTCCCTTTCTCTCACTGTCTGGGAGCAATGCACAAAGCCAACTGGAAGTTACACCTAGTCATGTGACCCAGGATACAGGCTGCAGAAACCAAATGTCTAGAACAGAAAAATAAAAAATTTCTAAAAGTGGCATTTTCAGAATTGTAAAATCTGCCTTTACCGTTTAGGAGTGCTTTATTTAAATTGCAATTCTTTAGACACCAAACTCGACATTCCAACCTGTTCCCAATTGAAAGTTACCACTTATTAAATGTAATAACGGAGCCCAATGTTATCCAATTGGAGAGGTAGGCCTTGCAGTAATGAAACATGATTTTAAGAGTTTTCCACTACCAGGACATCAAAAAGTTAAAAATACATGTCCAACTTTTAAAATACACTGCTCTCTGCCCAATGAGCCATGTACAACCTGCCCTAGGAATGGCATTTGTATTAAAAAGCAAGGCTTAGACCTGAAAAAAGGTTTATTTTGCCAGATCAAAATGGCAGTTTAAAACTGCACAAACATACTGTAATGGCATACCTCAGACATGTTTGAAATGGCTGCTTAAGTGGGTGGCAAATGAGTGCTGCAGGCCCACTAGTAGCGTTTAATTTACAGGGTCTGAATACATGGCATACCACTTTACTAGGGATTTACAGAAAAATAAAGGTGCCAATTGGGAATAACCCAATTTTTCCTTGTTTAAATGAAAGAGCAGAAACACTTTAGTGCTCGTTAGCAGTGGTAAAGTGTGAAGAGTCCTAACAGCCATCAAAAACTGGTTCAGAAAACTGGAAGGTGAAGGCAAAAAGTTTGGGGTTTGAGGATGACCCTGCAGATAAGAGCAGGTCCAACATCAGAACCTTAAGATTATGTTTCAAAGTAATCTTTGGGAATCTTCTGTAAAAATATTTCAGTTGGGGCAGCACAGTCTTCAGGTCACAGGGAGCAACTCTATTGAACAAATTCATACCTAAGATCCGCTTAATAGCCCAACTGCTAAAGTTCCGTAAATCAATTTAAAGATGGCTGTTCAGAAAGTACTATTTTCTGCCACCTCCATTAGCACTTGCTTTTTCAGGTGCCATTGCCAAAACACTCCAGTGAAGTGATAGTGCGCTGTCAACAAATTCCCATAAACTAATCAGTGAATGAATTAAATAATCAATGTATTAAGTAGAATGATTCTATTAGGGCAGAAGGGACCACAGAATGTGTCACTCCTCTTCTGTTTCGTCTTCATCCATGCTTCTTCTTTTTAAATCTGTTGTAGAGATCAGATCTGCTTTGCCTAACTTAGGGTGCTGGCTGGGTGTATAGCAGGCTTTCAGATTCTGAAGGTAGCCCTAATAGTAGGCTGCTCCCATCTGAGTGCTGCTATTCGTACAGTTGCTTAATATTTACTCTTGTTTTGCTCTGCAATTTGTTTTTAATTACTGTGCCTGGGAAGTAAACTCCGCTCCATTCGTGGAGGTTGCGGAGTTTTCCGTGGGGCACGTAAAGTTCTGAAAAAACTCAGTTCCACAAAGCGGAGTGTTTTTTTTGCTAACGCTAAGTTGGTGTGCGCGAGCAAGGAAAATCCAATGCTAGATCACTTTCAAGAGACATTTCCCAACGTGGGTAGTCACGGATGGTCGCGACCGTTCACATTGAGAAACCATCCATTCACATTGAGGAAGTTACATTGAGGAAGATGCATTGAGGAAGTTGCCGCTCAAGTAGAAAACCTACTCGAGCAGCAGAAATAAGCAGTGCCCTCTTGCGCTGCACCTGGTGCCATTTCCACAGATTTTCCAGGATGGGACAAACGCCCAGTGCAAAACAATCTGCTTGAACGGGGCAGCCCAATGCACTCCGCCGCAGTTTTCTGGTCTCTTTGCAGAGTTCCACCTAGCGGAACTCTACGAAGTCCGCCCAGGCCTATTAATTACTTACACCTCTGGAGAATTCTCTCACTCTTTCTCTGGTCCGCCACGGCTTTCCCATTAGCCGATTGAGTTGGAGGGAAACAAGCTTTTTACTCACTTCCCGGGACTATTAGCAGGCTTGTTTGCGCTCTCCTTATGGGGAACGCCCATAAATTGGGATGTGCATACAGATGTGCAGTGGTTAGCTCTGATGGTAGGCTACTCCAATCTGAGTCCCGCTATTCTTTTTTTTTTGTTGTTGTTGCTTTTGTGCTGTATGGTAATTTGTTTTTAATTACTTACACCTCTCTCACTCTTTACCTTGTCAGCCAAAGCTTTCCCATTAGGCTACTGAGTGGAGGGAAACAAGCTTTTTACTCTCTTCCGGGGACTGTTTTGCACTCTCCTCATCGAGAATGGCAATAAATTGGAATGTTCATACGGATGTGCAGCATATGTGTGCAGCAGACACGCCGTTGGTGCCACAAATGCAAGCCCTTCTGCACCCGTTTTTCGCAGGAAAAGGCCCCCATCCTAACCTACTCAAGAGTGCAGCTTTTCAGCTGGCAAAACCATGTTAATTTACTTGGAATGTCTCTCTGGAATTAATATCACTCCCCATCACTACCTTCCAGCACAGGCTTTGCCTTTCTCAGTAATCCTACGTTCCCTCCTCTGGGGGAAATGATTGCATCTAGGAAGACCAATTATCTGGGATCCCTCATTAATGCTAGGTCCCTGGTCAAAAATAAAGTGGAGTTTGCGGAATTCATTGTGACTCATAAGCCTGATTGGGTCTTTGTAACAGAAACTTGGGCCATAGAGTCATCCAGTCCTGACTTGGTAGATGCCGTCCCACCACCCAGCTTAAACAATCATCAAACATGACAGGACAGGCAGAGCAGGGGGAGTGCTGGCAGTAATACACAAAACCAAGTATACATGCCTTATGGAACCTTTTCATACCTCGACCCCCTGTAAAGCACTGCATTCCTCTATAGAAATACTGCCTAGCAGCTAATTTGCTGGAGTTCTAGTCTACAGACCGCCTGGATCTAGGTGTGCCTTCATATCAGAGTTTGCACACCTAATGGAACCGTACATAGCTAAACACAACATCATGCTCCTGGGTGACTTTAATTTACATTTGGAAAATTATATTTGCAAGGACTCACTGGCTTTTAGGGACATGATGACATGCTGTGGACTTTCACAATTAGTAATGACACCAACACAAGGAGGCAGTCATACATTGGATGCTGTTCCCTTCTCTCTCGTCTGATACACAGGAGATCCCTCATTGAGGGAGCAACAGAACATTTAAAAGAATTTGGAAAGGGCTCAGTAAAGAATCCTTATCCCATGCCTTAATTAATTGCAACTGGACCGATTATGAGGACACGGAATTAGAAGCCGCTGAGTTCTCCTCTTAGCGTGCCTCAGCCATTAAAATTGTGGCTCACATTAAGGAAACCTATGCGCGTTGGAAAATGCCAACTTCCCGGTGTTTTTAGGAGGGAATTAGGTCCTGATTACGATCTTGACGGACAGGGTTACTCCATCATAAATGTAACGGATATCCTGTAGGCCAAATTTAAATTCCATTATATCCTATGGAACTTGTAGTACGGCCGACGTGGTATCCATTGCGTTTGTGACGGATTGACCAGTCTGCCAAGATTGTAATAGGACCTAAAACATTTAAGACAGGCCTGTTGTTGCCAAGAACGGGCCTGTCGAAAATGCTATGACCCAAAGGAAAGAGCCAGATATAAGTATATGCTATCTGAATATAAAGCCGCTATCAAGATAGAGAAATTTTTCTACTGTACCAACAACCTGGTGACAGCCAAATCTTCTAGAGGTCTCTTTAAGCAAGTCAATCTGCTATCCACACTCCTAGCCTTTTCCAGCATAGCGGGATCTCAGGATTTCTGTAATCGAATGGCAAGCTTCTTCCATACTAAAATCCTTAATATTTATAAAGAACTTGATCGCCTTAATTCAGAGTCTCCTACTCCTTCCCAAAGGGACATCCATGCTGAGTCTAGTCTTTCATAGACTATGATAACCAGATAGAGACCCCCAGCATTCCTCTTCGGCTTCACACTCCTCACACATGAACAGACAGAGCTTTATCTACTTAGCATGAAATCAAGTTCTCCTTTAGAACCTTTGCCTCCTAAAATTCTGCGGTTGGGAGCTAATACCATTGTCTCACATCTCAGAGCAACCTTGAACTAAGCTATTATTTCAGGTTTTTATCCACAATTGTAGAAAAAAGCGGCTGTTAATATGATAAAATGAACTATTGCCCTTACTAATAGAATCAGCCATGCAAACTCCATATCTACCTCGACAAGCAAGTATATAGTCAGGAAGGCCCTGCTACCTAGGCCCAGGATTACTGATTGATGGGTCACATGTGGGAGGGTGCATTTTTGGCAGGCAAACACATGAGCAGGAAACTCTTGATCAATCCCACAGATAGGCACAGCGACATCACAATGCTCAGGGGAGATTACCTCTAATAAAGCACACATGGCTTTAAGGGGGTATGCGTGCTTCGAAAAACACCATTAAGTCAGATGCCACATGAGTTAGGAACACATAGCCAAGCCAATCAGGATCTAGCACATATAGTGATCACATGCTCCCCATGCCGGACATCTGGACACATTCATCACTTGCCACATTTTGTCCATGCAACGTCGAGACCCACCTGTACTAACCATTAATTTATGACTCTAAGCCAACAACCAACATTCCTCACCATATATGGTATGCCAGAAACTTTTACTGCTTGTTGTAATATTGTATATAAGATGCACGCGATCCCAATGTAAATTGAGCCCGTTCTCAGACCTCGTGCCAGTAACTGTTCTCCTGGCTACACTGTTTAGTTAAATTAACTGTTCTTGTTTTGCCAAACGCCTCTTGTCTTCTGTTTTTACAAAGGAATGCGAACCAGAGCAACATTTTAGCAAGCCTGCCAGGAGGGATTGGTACCTCGTGCCTGATTGCAGCCAAAGGAAGGTGACCCCTTTCTGGACGGATTCACATTGTGAAACGACAAAGGGCAGACACTGCAATTGATTGGAAGTTCTGCTGAATCTGCGGGGCGTAGGTCCGACCTGAAGCAGTTGTCACAGAGGCTAAGAGACTACATCCGAACCTTAAACATTGTCTTTTAAAGCATTTGGCATATGGCAAACTAGGGAGAAGCAGGAAAAGATAAGCTCAGCACGCTGGCACTGACAGGGTCTGGCATATTACCTATTTTATATGTTCCAACTGTATCAGTAGTAAGGTGGCCTTAGAGGTGATCCTGCGGAAGTCACCTTTTTTTGATAGTCAGCATGCTAGGAAAGGTGAACATTTATTGTATAGCCATTTATGGCTCCCAGGATGCTATTTTTGTGATACAGCTATCCTTAATCGGTGGAGCTGCACCTCAGTCTCATAGTTGTTTAGTTATAAAGGATTCTCAGTGCTAAACAGGTTTCTTAACACCGTTAGTATCTAAAAGGAGTGAGAGGTATTGGTCTTTTGGACCTCTGGGCGTGACACAGAGTATACACTTGACTCCAAGGTGTGACACAGGGTGTCATATGGAATTTAGGGAAAACTTGAACCCAGGAAACTGGGCGTAACTTGTGGGTGGCCTAGAGGGGCGGCTGATTCCCAAGTTCGAGTTACTTCTTTTTCACTATCACCTTTGTCTAGGAGTGGAAAGGGGCAGACTATCCAGCTCACCTAGGAACGGGTTGCATGCTAGTCTTCTCTTGCTAAAGGATCAATTGCAATGAGCAACTAAGTTTTTTTGATGAAGTAATTGTTTTTCTGTTGACAGTTATTGAAATGTGTAATGGAAATGTGCTATTGCGTGTGATAATAATGCATTGATTGTCATTGAAAACTGCATTGTGTGAAAATTGAGTTCAAGCAGGTATTGTGTTAACCCATTGTATATTCACCCTGTGTTATAATACTACGTATGCAGTCTTATCTTGTTTCATTTAAATGTTAGTTTGAACTGTTTTATGTAAGAAAATTGCAAGCGCTGAGCTCATAATACTTAAAATTGTAAGAATGCACCACGTACGAATTGCCCCTTATGATGCAAAAAAATAAACTAGGAAAATGTCATTTGAATTTTATTAGCCAAATTACTAAATTACCATGGATTCCCCACTAAAGCACATGGAAACTAGGTTTCCCTAGCAAATAATATGACTAAGGGCCTTATTACGAGTTTACAGTGGTAGTCTGAGCGTGGAGAGCTTGGTGGTCCGACCTCCGTATTCCGAGTTAAGCAGATTGGCTTAGGGAAGACCTCTGAGACCACCAGCATACCGCCGGGTTCATGATCGGGGAAAGGCAGCTGCCATAAGGTGGTATGGGGGAGCTGCACCGCCGTGCATGTTATGAGTTGTCTGATCCACAAGCAGACCACGGCGGTCTGACCTCTTGCTTCAAGGTGGCGATGTTGAAGGATTTGGGGTGCATACTCACCCTTTTCTTCTTCTTCCAGGCAGAGGCCAGGTCCCCCTTCACAGCAGGGTCTTCACATCAAGGATTATGACCCTGCATTGAGAGATCTACAAGTAAGGCATTTTCATACCATATACCCATTGCCAGGACTGCCCACATATGGGCTGAACCCCGGTAATGGGTATATGGTACTTTTTCCACATATATTATGTATATGTGTGCATACAACACATATGCAATCGAAATGCACACACAGGTTTCGATATATTTGGAAAAGGTACTCACCATCGCCGCAAGTTCCCGCCTCCATACCCCTCTGGCCCTGTGGTCAACTCATAAAACTGCGGTCTTTGGACCACCAGTGCTGTGGGCTGCTTGCTGGGGTGGATGCGGTTCTACGGCCGTCAGATTGCCAAACTCATAATAAGATATCAGCTAATATACTAATCCGACTGCAGACTGCTGAATTTTCGCTGCGCTACAAAACTTAACAGAATAAACTCCTTCAATTGAGAAGTTGCTGGGGACTGGAAATTTAATTACACCGTCCAAAAAGCACCAGAGATCACTTACCTGTATCTTTTGATGACTATTCACCTTAAACAAAAGCTACAGAACGACGATCGTTTTGACATATACGTATAAATTGTATTCTATAATTCTTGAATCTTTGGAAACATCATTCAGGGGTCAACTGTTAAATTTATGATAGTCCTGAAGATGGTCTCATGGAGAAATGCATAGAGACCGAAACGTCGACACTCACACTCTCTACTGGAAAATAATGTACAATGAGAAGAAGTGTTTACAATAGTGACATTGAAGGATTATACAATTGTATTTATTTTCCTCTTGTTACATTGTTTGTATAACTGTGTAGTACCCTTGATAAATTTCAAAAGATAAAACCTTTTTCTATATATACCCGTGTTTTGAATATTTATTGTTTTGTGATTGGTTCATTGGTTCTTATGTCCTTACAAGGAACAAAAATATTTCTTAGATCAAAGACATTTGAATAATATCTCTCTGGCGAGTTTATCAATAATTCTTGCAGTTAAAAATATATATCAAAAGCAATAGAACAGAGTATTCCAAATAAATCCCTTGAAGGCGCCTTTTACCCGTTCATCAAACTCATAATAAGGAACTAAATACGTTTTTGCCAATAGTGGCATTCATGCACGAAGGCACACACATTTTCCTGGCCTAAGTAGGAAACATTTCGCAAGAGCACACTAAAACACATATAAAGACCAAATAATGAGGTCAAAAGAGAGAGGCATTATTATAATTATGGGCCAGGTGAGCGTAAATGGGTGGCAAGGACGTTTGTGGCAGCTCTCAACAGTGATTCAGTGATCTAGGGAGAGAAATGGATCTCTAGTGCCCCTGGAACCGATGGCGAGGGTGGAGCTACAGGATATGCCCAGGTAGATGAGGAGGAAATGAGGGTGAACGTATAAGCAAGGCAAGGTCAACTAAAGAAGCAGGTTCAGAGCAAAAGAAAAAGTCTAGATGGCATGAGGAAGAGAGGCATGAGCTCATGCTCATAGAGAGAGGGCACACAACCAGGAATTAGACCAAGAGCACAGGACATCACACTCCTCACATGAGGGAAGTAGAGATAGGTACAGGGGGCAGTGCTGGAATGAAATGGATGTAGACGAAAGACTACCAGCAGGGCTCAGAGTTACAACGTTCGGTTGCCAAAAGAGAATGGCTGACCATGAAATCAGGGACCAAGGCAGGCTGGTGCTCACCCACTCACCCACGAAAACAAAGATGGCACCTTTACGTGCACATGAGGAGAGCAGCTACGAGGACACGCACTACTCCACATAGGTGCACGGCAAAGCTAGACCAACCCCCAGGGAGATATTAGCAAGAGACGAATGCAAGAGTTTTGTTTATTCATTTTATGAACTGTTAGCAGACTAGACTGAGGAGAGGGACCAATATGTTCGGCCTATGGATAGATCATTTGATTGCAAGGACATGGCAGTAGCAGAGGATTGCCTCAGACATGAAGAAGGAAATCCCAACTGGAACTTTCCTTCATCCAGCAATGCCTCACAAGGTGGAGACGCTATTTTGAGGATAAACCTGTAGGGCCATCCAGGTCGAGAATGTGCCTACTGCTGCAGAAGGGTGTCGCGGGTTACATACGTGCCATGACTCCAGATGGACAAAGAGGGACTAAGAGCAAAGTTACCGTAATTGCTGGATGGGGCAGGGAAATTGATTACGTACTTCGAGAGGAACACTGCAGGTATTAGCCTATCGATTGGCAAATTTAAGAGTCTGTTAAGCAGCTGTGGTCACCTGGTCAGCTAGACAAGAGTGGGGTTTGGTGGGGTTTTTAATGGTCGAACAGAAAATATACAAAGGAGGGTTAAGAGTCGGGGACGGGGTCAAGCTGAGACCAAAAACAAAAGAGCTGGAGGGCTTTGTTTCTGTCAGTTCAGTTACTGTATGCTGAAGTGGCTCTCTCCCTTTCTCTGGGTTCTCGGACCACTGTGGGCATTGTCTTTGGTTCTTTGCTTCGTCTTTGCCAGGACGCAGGAAGAGGGAAGTATGGATGTAACCCTCGGAGTAAAACAAAACAGTAATCAGGTTGGTATGCCTACCGTCATCTTCACCCAAGACCGGGACTGTGAAGGTTAACGGGGGGGGGGGGCTGAAAGGAAAAGGTGCCTCAGCGTCAACAATCAGTGTGTGCTGTTACCGCTCCTACCGCTACCACCCCGTGGTGAAATATCTACGAAATGGCAAGAGCCGGAGGCCATGGCCCTCCTGGGTCGTGGCAGGGGGAGTCTCAGCGCCCTCCTCCTCTCCGGCTCGGCTAGACTTTCTGGCATTGCCTCTGGGCGGTTCCTCGCATTGCATCACTATTTCTTCGTCCTCTTTTCCCTGCAGCACTGGGACTCATAGCTGACTTTGGGGCTATGGGTCTTCCTCAGTAGGTTTGACGATCGCACCTTTGTGCTCCTTCACGTTCTTTTCGTCCTCTTCTCGCCCCTCCTTTTGATGGGCCAACGTTCGTTCCACGCAGGGTCTGGACTGCTAACTTCTTCATCCTGGCATCTGATCTCGGGTGCCTTGTGCGAAATCCCGCCCGAGAAAGGTGCAGGATTACACTGCCTTCCCTCTAAGCATAGACATTCAGGCCATGTAGTCATTGGGTATCATGACAAATAGTCCACGTTTCCTTGTGCTCGGTCAGGTGCATGGGTGGCCTGGAAAGAAAAAGGCTGTAAGGACAAAAAACAATGGAGTATCTTGGGGTTTGTATCTTTGTGAGTGGCAAGCCAGGTGAGGGGTGCATGGTCAGTAACCAAAAAGAATGTACGTCCCAATAAATAGTACTGTAGGGCCTTCATGGCCCACTTGATAGCCAGACATTCCTTCTCCATTGTTGCGTAGTGGGTTTCTCGTGGGAACAGTTTACGGCTGAGGTAAAGGAAAAGCCGAAGGTCTGCCTGCTGGTCGGGTTGCGACAAGACGGCCCCTAAGCCACGGTTAGAAACATCTGTTTGCAGGACAAACAGTTTATTGAAATCTGGACACATCAGTATAGGGGCCTGACATAACTTGGTCTGATTCAATTATGGTCCCCATCTATAAAAAAGGAGATAGGCAGGATCTAGCCTGCTACAGACCCATCTCCCTACTGGACTCGCTGGGGAAGGTAGCATGCAGGATACTGCTTAATCGCCTACAACAATGGGCTGAGGAGAAGAATATACTCTCAGATCTGCAGTTTGGATTTAGGGAAGGGTTGAGCACAATAGACCAAGGGCCTAACTTGCCTATACTCATGGGTAAATATACGAAGGCAAGGAGGGGGAAAATGCATCTGGCGTTTGTCGATCTTTCCGCCGCCTTCAATTGTGTTTCCCATGAGAATTTGTGGAGCATTCTAGCACCAATGGGGGTAGAGGCCCCCTTAATTATCTTTTTGAACGCCCTATATACTAATGCAAAAGCCCGCGTCCGCTACGGGTTTAATGGGGAATGCACCACATCATTCCAGGTGAAGAGAGGTGTAAGACAGGGGTGTGTCCTGGAACCTTTCCTCTTTACATTATACACAAATGGCCTAGAAAAGGCAATGTTAGAGGAGTGCCAGGACCTACCCCGATTGGAAAGACAACCAATACCCGTATTATTATATGCGGACGATGCCGTCATTATGGCCAGGACCCCATTGGCGTTGCAACGAGCACTAGAATCTTATAATGTTTTTATGAAGAAACTAGGTGTACAAATAAACATCTCAAAAACCTATGTAATGAATTGTGGTAGGGGTAGTAAGAAGCAGAAGGATATTTTTTTAATGGGAGGAAGCTGCCGACTACTTCTACTTATCCCTATTTAGGGATATTAATTGACGATAAGGGTTCTTGGGGCCAAGCTATTAATATTAGGAAGCTTTTGTTTGCAAGAACCACGAAAGCGCTTGTAAATTTCTCGCAAAAATTGGGTAAGAGGCCCCCAACTGAACTAATTAGGATCTACAAAGCTAAATGTATAACTGTCCCCACATACGGGGCAGGGCTGTGGGGCCACCAAAGCGTATCAGAAATACAGAAAGTGGAAAATGCGTTTCTTAGATACTTATTGGCAGTGCCTAGAACTACATCTACTTCATACACCGAACTAGGCTTGCCACACATTACAGATATTATAAAGGTGCAACCGGTTGTCTTATGGCACCGGATTTGGAAATCACAGAACAATACATTTAATCAGCTGACATTGCAAGATAGCCTAAAGCTAGAACATACCCTAGAGATAGGATGGATGAGATATGAAAGGGATTTTATGAGCGATCTTGGAAAACCGGAATATTATTATAACCCCCAGACAATCTGTGCCATCCCTGGAAAAGAATTTAAAAAAACAGTGTATGCAGCACATGGAGAGCATTAGATTTGCGAATGAGGCGTCAAAATCTACAGTCCAATCAAATTTTTTGATAACTGTTTTCTTTAACATCCAACCTTTCCTTCAATACACCTTAAAAGGGTATGACAGATTCGTTCTTACCCGCTTCAGATTAAATGTTTTCCATAGGCTGGTTAGTTTTCCAACTGTCAATGATTGGTCTAAAAATCTATTGAACTGTCCGTGTGACAATATGTCTACTCAATCGACGATACATGTGTTGTTTTGCATATTTTACCAAGTTCTAAGAAAAAAGCGGATAAAACCCATTTTAAAAATATGGGGCTTGCGACAATGCCGCCCAGCTTTTATTGCACTTCAATCTTTAGATAATGAATGTCTAACAAGCAATGTCGCCTTATTTTTAAAGAAAACAATCAAGTGTATGAAACAATTTGACTTAGACACCTCTGATTGTAATAGTAGGGTGGCATTGTAATCTTCTTTATGAAGACTATTAAGAATAGAAAACACTTTGATTTAGACACCTCTGACTGTAACAGTGGGGTGGTATTGTAACCTCTTTTTTGAAGATTGCTAAGAATCTAGAATGTAAATATGAGGGTTCAATCTCCTTTTATCTTTTGTATGAATAATTGTAAACCTATGGGAAATTTTTTAGAAAGCTTTTTTCACATTCCTGGCTTATTCACCTTTAAAAACAATGAAATGTGAGAGATATTTTACAAGTGTATTAATATTTTAACAGAAATTCTGAAAACGTTTTTAAAATTGGATTTGAATAAGTGAAATACAAAAATCAATTGGCAACTTTTATAAATGTACATGTATGCTTTTATGATTTTTTATGAGACAAAAATCGAATAAAGTATTTTGAATTGAATTGAATTGCAGTGTGTGTGTATCCGTACACATAATAGCATGTACTGCAATACTACATATGTATGGCTTTTTCTAGCAGGCTGACACGTCAGTTAACCACAGGGCTCTCACTGGCAGCTCTGGCCGGCTCCATGATATTGCTAACCCCTTCTAAAATGTGAAGAACAAATAAGTAAAATTAATGGTGACCATCCTTTCATAATTGTGAGAGTGCCCCTCTCAAACCATAATCCAACCCTCAAGCTATGAACCACTGGTAAATCTGCGCTTCTGCACGAATTTCCTGCAACTGCATAACGCCTAATGATTCTCATTGTGTTTTTCTGCATTTCTGCATATAGTACCTCTTTGAATTGTTGTGTATTATAAATCAGCTATAGGGCAACAGACACCTAGGGTCATGAGCACGTGAATTACAGGTCCACAGACACAATTGGGCGTGTTGGACTATGGGGCAACAGACTCCTAGGGATATGAGCACGTGGATTACAGGGCCACAGACACACGGGCGAGTTGGATAGACTTGTAAGAATAGTGGTAAATGCAAAGGGTAATCTGAGACTTCTACTGACCTTGGTGTGATCTGTGAGAAGCTGCTGGAAGCTCTCCACCGCTTTACTCTCATCACTTGCACATCACCATGTGCCACGCATGACAGCCGTGTGACGTCACCATGCGAAATGCTGGCGTGTGACATCAAGAAAATATGGCTGTGTATTTATAAAAAAATTGGAAAATACGTCTCTGTATTTCTAAAACAATTTAGAAAAATCATTATGCGGCAATTCGTCACTGCTGTGTATTTACGTCCCGCCAGGTGTCAAAATTGACAGCAGGTGTCACTTGCACGACAGCCGTGTTATGTCACCATGCCAAACGCTGGCATGTGACGTCAAGTAAATACGTCACTGTATTTCTAAAACAGTGTGTAAAAATTGACAGCAGGTGTCACTTGCACGACAGACGTGTGAAAATACGTCACTGTATTTCTAAAACAATGTGTAAAAATTGACAGCAGGTGTCACTTGCATGACAGACGTGTGACGTGACCATACGACACGTCTCTGTATTTTAAAAAAAAAGCAACTCATCACACGCGGCAATACGTCACTGCCTTGCGTTTTAAGGGTTCCTGCGAAATAACCGTTTATTTCTTTATGTACGGTGATATAGAAAATGCAATTGACAACTTGCAGTTGCCTTGTGTTGTAACGGTTCCTGCGCAATAAACGGTTGCGTTGCTGTGCCTTACGATGTTAATGTTTATGCAATGTTATAATTGCGTTGTGATGTCCCCGCGAAGTAAGCAGATCGTTGTGATGGGTGTTTGCCATTCGCAGTGTCCCTGCTTGAATGGAGTATCCTTAGTGCTCTATGCGTTCAGTGCCCAGAGTGGTCTTTTTGGGGTTTAGGTTCAGTCCTGACTGGTGAAGAGAGGAGAAGATATGCTGCATGTGTTGTAGGTGTGTCTCCCAATCTGGACTGTATACCAAGATATCGTAAAGATAGGCCACAGCGTATCTTTGATGAGCTCGTAATATGACATCCATTAGCCTTTGGAAGGTAGCGGGGGCCCCGTGTAGACCAAAGTGTGTGACCTTAAAATGATACAGGCCTGAGGGGGTAGAAAAGGCTGTTTTCTCTCTGGCAGCTGAACTGAGGGGTATTTGCTAATATCCTTTTGTTAAGGTGATGTTGGGCATTACTAGAGCTCCTCCTACTCTTTCTATGAGCTCATCCACTCTTGGCATGGGATAGCTGTCGAATTTGAAGTGGGCATTCCCCTGGCGGAAGTCGATGCAGAATCTGAGACTTCCATCCGGTTTGGGACCTAACACCACCGGTGAACACCAGTTGCTCTTAGAGGATTAACATGGTGTCTGCCTGTAGCATTGCTTCCACTTCCTGTTCTACAGCCCGGCGCCTGGCAGCTGGGATGCTAAAAGGCCTTAGTTTTAAGACTTTCCCTGTCTCTGTCTTGATGTTGTGTGTTACTAGGGAGGTCCTCCCCAGGTTGCTTGAACTTAGCCCTGGGAAGTGGTCTAACAGGTTGTATAGCTGATGTCTTTGAACAGCGCTAAGTGTCTCCCCTGTTATGGGCCGCTCTAGGGACGCCATGCAAGAGGATTGGATGGGTATCTCCATAGGCTTAGTGTGTGTGTTGTGATTAATAAAAACAACAGCGTTTTTGTGCGGAGGGAATGGGTCTTCCCATTTGTTTAACAGATTGATGAGATATACCTGTCCACTGGGCCCAGTTCGGGGAACCGATACTCTATAGGTGACAGGGATCACTTGTCCTAAAACTGAGTAAGGTCCTTGCCAGGTTGCTCGAAGCTTCTTGTCTGACAAGGGTAAGAGTATTAGTACCTTGTCTCCCACTGTTAACTCTCTTAAATGTGTGCCTTTTTCATAATACAATTTCTGTTTTTGCTGTGCCCTCTCCAAGTTCTGGTATACCTCCTCCCACAGAGTTGCTAGAGTCGACTTTAAAGCAGTTGAGTATCTTAACAATGGTTTCCCCTCATCCTCCTTCTCAGTCCATTGTTCGTCTATCATATCCAGAAGGGTGCGAGGTCTTCGCCCAAACAATAGCTCAAATGGACTAAACCCCGTGGACTTCAGCTCATGGGTTCGAACTGAGAACAACTCTAAAGGGAGCTTGTGGTCCCAGTCTTTCCCTGTATCGGTAATATACTTCCTCAATATTGTTTTTATAGTCCAGTTGTAGCGTCCCACCAAACCATCCGTCTGGGGGTGATACATGGCCGTTCGGATTTGGCGAACCCCTGGAAGACTGCAGATTTCCTTCATCAACCGGGACATAAAGGGCGTCCCCTGGTCGGTTAAGATTTCTGACGGAAACCCAACCCTTGAAAAAAAAGAGATCATGGCTTGAGCAACCGACAGGGTGGTCATGCTCGTCAGCGGTATCGCCTCGGGATAGCTCATGGCATAGTCCATCAAACCAATATGTATTGGTGGCACCGAGCTGAGGGTAAAGGGGTCCTACAAGATCCATTCCCACCTGTTGGAAAGGAACATCAATTATAGGTAAGGGACGATAAGTTGCTTTTTTGTCTGTAGAAGGCTTGACCATTTGACACCTGGGGCATAAGGCACAGAACCTGGTGACTTCCTTGTATACACCGGGCCAATAGAACTTCTCCAGCTTGTGTTCCTGTCCATAGTGTTCACCCCCTGCCTGACTATGGGTTATGTGCTAGCCTGTTCTCTGAATGCCAGGGGTATGAGCAGTTGCTCTTTCTTATGCTTGGGATCCCCACTGATCCTATAAAGGAGCCCTTTCTTAAAACAAATATACAGGCCTATTTTATGGGGTCTTCTTCGTGTGCCTGGTTCCATGCATGTATCAGGGTGCTGTCATCCCATTGAGCTGTCCTAAAACTTCAGACCGGCCACTCTCTGTCTTCTGGGGAGGAAAAAAGACAGTGACAGGGGAAAACAAGGCTGATGTGTATGCTGCGTGCGCTTTTCTCTTTCCTGACCTCGTCTTTGGGACTTTGGTCTCGGTCCATAGTATCTCAGAGGCAGAGAAGGCTGCCTCCTGTAGCCATTTGGTCTCATGGCTTTTCTTGGTTATGCTCGCTAGGTACTCATAAAAGCGGGGTAGATCTGTTCAGAGGAGAACCTTTTCTAGGAGAGCCAGTACCACCCCCACCTTACGTACTTGCGGGGTCTCCTCCTTTGTCAATCAGCACATCAGCTACTGGATTTAGGCGAACATCTCCGTGGACACTGGACACCTGTGTTTGGGCCTCATCTGTGATTTGGATGTGAGCAACCAACTCCATGGATACCACAGTGTAGTGACACCCTGTGGACAACAGTGCATCAGTGGACCGGCTGTTAAGACTAATGATCTTCCTATAGCGAGGCTCAGTACCCCCTTGTGGCAAGCACCCTACCCCGGGTCAACCCAACCTCCATGGGTTCTACCCCTTCACTCATCAGTGGGCAATTTCTGGCAATATGACACCACTCTCAACACTTAAAACACTGCGGATCTGTCGGTGTAGGGAAGGGGTACATAAGTGGTCTCGTCAACCCTTTTCCCAATCCGGGATTTTTGTTCTCGCTCTGCCTGAGATGCATCTTCTAGAGCATCGGGGAAGCTCGTACAGACTGTGCCCAAAAATCTGGAGACCTATGGTAGGCACATGCCAATTCTACTGCCGTCTGTACTGTCAAATGGGGGTGTTGCTTTACCCAGGTACATGTGTTGGTGGGGAGAGCCTCCAAGTACTTCTCAGTGACTTCCTCCATAGGGGATAGGTTGGGCTGTATCCACCTTTCCCCTAGGTGTCTGATGCAGTAATAGAGTGCTCTGGGATTATCTCCCGTAACCCACCTCTCCTTACGGATCTTTGCCCTGTAGTACTCGGTGTCATACCCTAATCTTTCGAGGAGGGTCTTCTTGATTTCAAGGTATGGGGTAAGGCTGGTGGGGTTAGCGGCCTGATAAGCGGCCTGCAACTCACCAGATAGTAGAGGAGCTATGTACTGGCCCCATCGCTCAGGAAGCCAAGCGGCAGTTGTTGCTACCCTCTTGAAATTAACAAAAAAATTATGTGGGTCGTCCTCTTCCTGGAACTTCTGCAGCACTGAGCTGGGGATGATTGGGTGGACTCACACTGTGAATATGGCGGCAGTGAGATGTAGGATGGTGGTGTCTTGGATTTTCTGGCTAGTGGTTGGAAGGGCTGCTTGTTCTTTTAGGGCGGTTTGGAATGCTTCCCTTTCTTTCTAAGCAGTTTGGTTTTGGCATTCTATAACCAGCTGTAGGTGCCTCTGACCTTCGGTTAACTGGGTGACCATTGCCTCCATGGTGAAGGGTTGGGTCATGACAGTCTTAAATGACCATATCCCACTTTTGACACCACTGTGGTCACCTGGTCATATAAGACACCTAGACAAGAGTGGGGTTTGGTGGGATTTTTAATGGTCGAACAGAAAATATACAAAGGAGGGCTAAAAGTCGAGGTCAAGCTGAGGCAAGAAATTAACAAAAGAGCTGGAGGGCTTCGTTTCTGTCAGTTCAGTCACTGTAGGCTGGGGTGGCTCTCTCTCTTTCTCTGGGTTCTCGGACTGCTGTGGGCGTCTTCTTTGGTTCTTTCCTTCGTCTTTGCCAGGCCACAGGAAGAGGGGATTATGGATGTAACCCTCAGAGTAAAACAAAACAGTAATCAGGTTGGTATGCCCCTTCTATGACAGGATGCCTACTGTCACCTTCACCCAGGACCGGGACCGGGAAGTTTAAAGGAGGGGGGCTGAAAGGAAAAGGTGCCTCAGTGCCAACAAGCAGGTGTGTGCTATTACCGCCCCAGCCGCCACCACCCGGTGGTGAAATAACTACGAAATGGTTATTGCCGGAGGCCACGGCCCTCCTGGGACGTGGCAGAGGGAGTCTCACCACCCTCCTCCTCTCCGGGTCGGCTAGACTTTCTGGTGTTGCCTCTGGGCGGTTCCTCGCGTCACCGTTTCCTCGCCCTCTTCTCCATGCAGCACCGGGACTCGTAGCTGACTTCAGGGCTATGGGTCTTCCTCAGCAGGTTCGATGATCGTGCCTTCGTACTCCTTCGCGTTCTTTTCGTCCTCTTCTTGCCCTTCTCCTCGTTGGACCGAAGTTCCGTCCCACGCAGGGTCTTGACTGCTGACTTCTTTAACCTGGCGTCCGATCTCGGGCGCCATGTTGGAAATCCCGCCCAAGAGAAGTGCTGGATTACAACAGCCTAACTGAGAAACAAGCAAACATGGTGTTGGACCAAGTCTGAATTCCAGCAATAACGCTAATAGAGACCCAGCATGACCGGCCGCATTTAATTTGTAACGGCACTGGATATGGACCGCCCTGAGAGAAATATTCCCCAATCCCCCAGATGTGGAGGGGCTAATGGCAGAGACAATTAAGTCAGAGGAAAACATAAGCGAGTTCCTGAATAGAATGAGGGAATGATAGGGACAAGAGACAGGACAGCCATAGACCGATTTGATAATCTTAAAAAGAAGTTACCCGCTGAGATACAGAGTGGGCTGGACAGTGTAGTTGGTTTAGATTTCAAACCATGGCAGGAGATACACACTCATGTACTCCACTACCACAAAAAGAAGCAAGAAAAGGATAGAGAAAATCAGGATCAGGTCTAAAGAGACTATGAAACTTATTCAACACAAGTTGAAAAAGATTGCCCTCGAGGTGGCAGCGATGGCTGCAACCGTGCGGATGGCACAAGTCTCAATGGGGGGGCTCCACTGCAAAATTCCAAAGCATTCCAAACAGGCTATGTAGGGAGAAGGCCAGGGGGGTTGGCAGCAACTAGACCCTTTTGTCTGACTTTTGTGCCTGTATTTTTTCTAGTCAGTTTCAGCCCTTTGCGTTCTCCTGCCTGTCTGCCCGCCTACCTCGCCGCCCTCCGCCTTCCCTCCCCGCTCCCCGCTTCCCGCCACCACCGCTGACCACGCCCCTTTTTCCTTTCTGTTCCCTCCCCGCTCCCGCCTCCCAGCTGCCCCGCCCACCCGCGCACTTCGCCTTATATGGCGACCGTGCGAACGCGCAGCGGTCACGCGCAGCGGGCGCGCCGATTGTGCGCCGAAGGCGCGCCAAAGGTAAGCCCGTCTGCGCCCGTCCGCGACCGGACCGCGCCCAGCGCCAGGACCCCTGGCCAACGAAGATCCAGACCGACCCGCCTGACGTACTCCGCCGCCACCCTCACCGCACTCAACACCGGCCGACTCCCAGAATGCCATCAAGCCACTCCACGACGTACCCACGGACCTTTCAGCTGCCACGCCTGCAAGTTCACCTGCATCCGGACCAGCCTCGCACCAGCACCCACCAAGTCGAATACCAGCAGCACCCACCTCAAGTGCATCCTGCTCAACACCCGCTCCGTCCACAGACACGCCATCGAACTCTGGAACCTTCTAGACGCCACAGCCCCTGACGTCGCCTTCCTCACGGAGACCTGGATGAACGCCTCTTCAGCTCCCGACATCGCCATCGCTATCCCAGAGGGCTACAAGGTCGTCCGGAGGGACCGAAACGCCAACCAGATGGGAGGAGGCATCGCCATCATCCACAGGAACACCATCCGTCTCACGACCAGCACCGACAACACCCTGACCAGCGCCGAACACCTGCATTTCCAGATCCACACCAACCCGAACACCACCCTCAGAGGCACCCTGATCTACCGACCCCCTGGACCACGCACACAATTCAGCGAGGACATCGCCGACTTCGTCAGCCCGCATGCCCTCCCCTCCGCCGACTACATCCTCCTGGGAGACCTCAACTTCCATCTGGAGAACAACAACGACCGCAACACCAGCACCCTACTCGACAACCTCGCCAACCTGGGACTCAAGCAACTGGTGTCCACCCCCACCCACCTCGCCGGACACACACTCGACGCAGTCTTCTCATCCAGCACAGACATAGACTTCAGCCACGCCACAGAGCTTCAATGGACGGACCACAGCTGCGTCCACTTCACCTTCAAGAGAACGACGACCCACCAACACCAGCAACAGGCAGCCCACAGAAGCTGGAACAAGATCACAGCAGACCAGCTCGCCACCTCCCTGAACCAGCACCCTCCTGCCAGCTCAGCGAACCCCAGCCAAGCCGCCGACAACCTCACGAAGTGGATCAGCAACTGCGCGGACGAACTCGCCCCACTGAGGACCCCGCCTAGCAGACCCGGCAGCAAGAAGGCCCCATGGTTCACCGACGAACTCAAGAGCTCCAAGAAGAACTGCCGAGCCCTCGAGAAAGTCTGGAGAAGGGAACCGACACCAGACAACAGGACCTCCTTCAAACTTGCCACCCGGAAACACCACCAGCTGATCCGCGCCGCCAAGAAAACAGCATTCAAAGACCGGTTGGACAACAACGCACACAACTGCAAGGAACTCTTCAACATCGTGAAAGAGCTTTCCAACCCCAGCGCAGGAAACAACGACATCACCCCATCGCAAGACCTCTGCAACTCCCTCGCTTCATACTTCCACAACAAGATCGCGGACATACATAACAGCTTCAACAACCAACCAACGCACACCATGAACGAACAACCACCCCCCACCACCACCCTCCACGCCTGGACCCCGATCAGCACCGAAGACACCATCCGCACGATGAACTCCATCCACTCCGGATCACCGACCGACCCCTGCCCTCACCACGTCTTCAACAAGGCCGACGCTGTCATCGCACCCCACCTGCGAGACATCATCAACACTTCCTTCGACACCACCATCTTCCCTGAGAGCTGGAAGCACGCCGAACTCAGCGCCCTACTAAAGAAACCTACAGCGGACCCCACCGACCTCAAGAATTACCGCCCCATCTCGCTCCTCCCGTTTCCAGCCAAAGTCATCGAGAAGACCGTCAACAAGCAGATGGCCGCCTTCCTCGAGACAAACGGATCCCTCGACCCCTCACAGTCCGGCTTCCGAGCCAATCACAGCACCGAGACCGCCCTCATCGCCGCCACCGATGACATCCGAGCCCTGATGGACAATGGAGAAACAGCGGCCCTCATCCTCCTAGACCTCTCTGCGGCATTCGACACGGTCTGCCACCGCACCCTAGTACGGCGCCTCAGCAACATCGGAATCCAGGACAAGGCGCTGGACTGGATCATCTCCTTCCTCGACGGAAGAACACAGAGAGTCCGCCTACCACCGTACAAGTCAGAGGCCTCCGAAGTCACCTGCGGCGTCCCTCAAGGATCATCTCTGAGCCCCACCCTCTTCAACGTCTACATGAGCCCCCTCGCGGCCATCGTACGCAAACACAACCTCAGCATAATCTCCTACGCCGACGACACCCAACTGATCCTCTCCCTGACCAACGACCCCGCCGCCGCCAGATCCAACCTGCACGAAGGGATGAAAGAGGTAGCCGAGTGGATGACGACCAGCCGCCTGAAACTGAACTCGGACAAGACGGAGGTCCTCATCCTGGGCTCCTCACCCTCCGCCTGGGACGACTCCTGGTGGCCTCCCGCCCTGGGCACCGCACCCAAACCGACAGACCATGCACGCAACCTGGGCTTCCTCCTGGACTCCTCCCTCTCCATGACCAGGCAAGTCAACAACGTCTCCTCGGCGTGCTTCAACATCCTACGCATGCTACGGAAGATCTTCTGGTGGATCCCCACCGAGACCAGGAAGACCGTCACCCAGGCCCTCGTCACCAGCCGACTGGACTACGGCAACGCCCTCTACGCCGGTACCACCGCCAAGCTCCAGAAGAGACTCCAGCGGATCCAGAACGCCTCAGCCAGACTCATCCTCGACATCCCACGAACCAGCCACATCTCCGGACATCTGAGAGACCTTCACTGGCTCCCCGTCAACAAAAGAATCACCTTCCGCCTCCTCACCCACGCACACAAAGCCCTACACGACCAAGGCCCGAGCTACCTCAACAGCCGAGTCAACTTCCACGCTCCCAAACGCCACCTCCGATCAGCCAACCACGCCCTCGCCGCCGTCCCCCGCATCCGAAGAGCGACTACAGGAGGAAGGTCCTTCTCCTACCTGGCCGCCAAGACCTGGAACTCCCTCCCTACCGACCTGCGCCTGACCCAAGACCACCTCTCCTTCAGGAAGAAGCTGAAGACCTGGCTGTTCGAGCAGTAGCGGCACCCCCCCCTCCCCCCCCCCCCAGCGCCTTGAGACCCTACGGGTATGTAGCGCGCTTTACAAGTGTCACTGATTGATTGATTGATTGAGAGTGTGCTACTATTGCCATAGGCTGGGTCATCTGGCAGAGAGATGCCGGTTAAAGGCATACCATGAGCAGCAAAGGTAGCCGGGATCGATGAGCCAGGCCCAACCACCACAAAACCCCACAAATCTCCCTCCTCAGCAACAATCACAGGGGAATTAAAAGTACCCTACATCCAGTCACAGGGAGGTCTGTTGGTCGCTACATAACTACAGCAGGGATCCAGCAATTGGGTGAGCATGTGGCAGCAGCAGCCACAGACAGTGAACTGAACTGAACGTAACAGGGACTGGGACCACAACACCCTCAGGGGGAGGTGACAGTGTGGGGAGGTAGCAGCTTCGCACAATCATAGAGCCAAAATGTGGGGTAAAATAAAACCCCCAGCATAAGTAGAAATTACTCCAACAACTTAATACCCAGTGCTCAATAACTAGCACCCACTTACCCTTCTTCCCCAAACTATTACCAGATCAAAAAAGGACTAAAAGACAGGAGTGGGAATAAAAATGTTTTTACTTGCGTCCATAAATTCAGAGCTGCTGAGAACTGTGTTGATCGGGAACCCCCACCAAGTTTGTCATCAAGGGGTGAGCTCATGGGGCCCCAATCTGCTGCTGATCCCCCAGGGCGGGGTTGGTTGGCCACACCCCAGGGGTAGGGCAGTCTGATGAGGAGTGTGACTGAGAATGGTTTAAAAAGAGCCACCCAGGTCCCGTGTCCAAAGTCAAATGGGATGCGTTCCGATCACCAAGTCAAAGGGTCCCCATTCTCGGGCACCATGTCGGGGAAATCTAATCTGGACCCCTCTGCTTCTAAAAACTATTGACCTATTTCCCTCAAGCCTAAACTCACCAACATTCTGGAAAAGCACCTCAGCTCCCAGTTAATGGCTTACCTGGAAGAACATGAATTGCTGGATGCCTCACAGTTTAAGTTCAGGAGTATCCATTGGACCAAAACTGCATTGGTATCAGCAGTTAACAACATTTGAGCCATGGTTGGCGCAGTGCAGGCTGCTGCCTTGGTCCTTGTGGATGTGTCTGCAGCCTTTGATACCATCTCCTCAAACCTACATGTGGGTCAGTTGCAGGAATTGGGGGTCACAGTCTCAACACTGAAGCTCCTAACATCCTTTCTTAGTGACAGGTCACAGACGGTAATTGAAGATTAATTCCATTCTGAGTCCATTCCTTTGCCATATCGGGTTCCTCAGGGCTCCTCCCTGACCTCTACATTATTCAACCTGTATGTTTTCCCACTGACTAAGCTTATAAGGTCTTTTGGGCTACAGGATCTTTCATATGCCGATGACGCACAAATAATTGTGTCAATCGCCAAATATTCAGAGGGTATCTCCACCAACTTTAAAAACTGCATGCAGGCAGTAGCCATCTGGATGGGCAAAAACCATCTCAGGCTCAATGGAGGTAAGACAGAGGTCTTGATCTTTGGTAGTCAACTATCCAGATGGACCAATTAGTGGTGGCCAGAATTGCTGGGTACCTTACCCACTCCCACAGATTCCGCAAATGGCCTTGGAGTACTGGTAGACACAAACCTGTCATTTGACCTTCTGGTCAATCGGACGGTCTTGACCTGTTTTTGCATGATCAGAACTCTCAGGAAGGTGTTCCCATACATCCCTTCTCTGCGCACAAGCAATTGGCTTTGGCATTGATCACATCCAGGTAGGATTATTGCAATGATCTCTACCTGGATTTCAACAAGGCCGCAATAGCCAAGTTACAGCTTGTTTCCAAATGTGGCAGCAAGACTGATCCGTGATGTTCCTAAATTTCAGTTAGTCTCGGCAGGAATATCTAAATTCCATTGGCTACCTGTGAACAAATGAATGATCTTTTAAGCTTTATGCATTGTTCACAAGGCATTGCATAAAACAAGGGGCCTGGAGGAAATAAAGCCATGTTCCAGTGGTATATTCCATCCAGACAGCTCAGATCTTAAAGCCATAATCGTGTAATTGTCCCTAAACACCGAAAGGCAAGGTGGGGAGGCAGAGCCTTTTCATTGGCTGCGTCCAAGCTATGGAACTCCTTTCCTTGTTCCATCTCCAGCCTCCAGTCTCATACTCCATTACATAAGGCTTTAAAAATCTTGCTTTTCACTCTTTGACGGATGGTTCAGGTTCTTTGAAATCATGGAATTTCTATTTATGCTTTTGCTTTCTTTCTTCAGGACCAACCATCACTAGCGCCTTGACGCCTTTGGGCATGTGCTTGCCCTTTACTAAATCTTTCTCATGGTGTACGCAATGGCCCCAAGTGCAAAGTATTCTGAATATCTTTCTCTGGACCCTCGGGTCTAGGTAAGGTATTGCAAGGAGTCAAGTGGTTCCATTCTGAATTAAAGAATGACGTTTCCTTAAAGACACAGAAGCAATATATCATACAGGGGTTATTGTAGAAAATATTTAGAAATAATTTCACATGGAAACCACGTTTGGAGACTGAGGGGCATCATCAAGGGCTGGTGGCATAATTATCGCTGCTTTTGCTGCCGTTTTCGTCCGAAAAGCGGCGATAATTATATCGCATTATTTGCAAGGACACGCTAGCGCGTGTTTCCTTGTTTCAGCTCCCGTTTTGTTCACGCCTCGCTTTGCATCTCTAATGAGATGCAAAGGAGGCGTGTGTGCCTGACAAAACACCATGGGAAAATATCGCTACCCCAGCTTTGTGATATCATCAAGGAGGGGTAGCGATATTTTAAATCCCATTAACTATGCCTTAACGCAGGAATTTAACGTCTGTTAAATTCCTGACTAAGCCATAGCTAACACGGGAGGTGGATTATGGTGACAAGGCTATCTCCGTTTTGAGTGCAACATCGCTGGTTTTCCAGCGATGTTGGCCCATTTCCCTGGAATATTATCGCCCTGGAGTAACGCGTTGTTAATAACGCGTTACCTGGGCGATAAATTCCTGGGATAAATAAACAAGCGCTAAGAGCGCTTTGCGTTCATTTATCACGTCCTAGAAAATATGCCCCTAAGAGACATGTTTGAAAAGCTCCGGAATATGTGTTTAGAGCATTATAATGAGTTGTAACTGGCATATGCGAGTTACCTATTTATGTTTTTTACTAGATCCCTTTTCTTATCCCCTTTCTGTATTTGAGCGATTGCGTTTGTCTTGTAGTTTGCATTTATTTTCATTTAATGATTAAAGTGTAAAGTCAAGTTCTTATTTATTGTAAAATACTATCTACAGCCTCTCAACTGTGTTGTAGAATGGCTCACCATCACAACCATTACATAAAAAGACCTGCCACTATACACACACTCGCTTGCACATGGAGTTAAAAAATTGGCGTTTTTACGGAAATGTTAAAGCGTGGCTGAGGTTACCTTTGTAGTGTTTTATCGTCTGAACCGAATTATTTCTGACACCATCGATTACATTTTTCAAATGGTGTTAATTTTCATGATTGACATAAAAGGGTAGTATTCCTGAAAAGCACTTTCATCATAGAATGCATTCAACAATTATTAATAAGATTGAAGAGAATCTTCTGGGCATTAATGACGTTCTAATGAAACTAAAGTGAATTTTAGTTATTCTCAGGTTTGTGTGTGACATAATCAGAAAGGTTTCTGAAAACAATGAATATGAGATTAACATTGCCCATTACTGGGGTAACTGCTTGCCTATCGTGTTGGTGGTGAGATCCCTGAAAAAGTATTGGCATTTGAAGTGGTGGAGAAAAAAAATTTACCCAGTGCCTAGCAATCACCAAACATAGGCAGTCAAGAACTGCCTTTGTTTGATGCCTTGCTGGGTTTCAACACCAGTTGTAAAGGCAGGGCTTATGAATGTGATGTACATCCTCCATCTTTGCTATGACACGTGATGCCATGTATTTACACTGTACCGTAGTTAATAGCAATTAAACAGATGCAATGCTTTGCATCACTTTACGCCATGTAAGTGCCTGTGCAAAATGTTAGTAAAGCTACATACTAAGGGGCAGATTTATGAGGCCCGTTGCGCCATCGGAACGTCACTTTTTGTGACGTTCCGTGGCGCAGAAGCCTGCGTGATATTTATCAGGCAGCACTGAGCCACTTTTTTTGGCTTAATGCTGCCTCATAAATATCAGTCCCTTTAACGCAGTGTTCTGCGTTAAAGGGGCGTGCAATGGGTGTTGCTGGGGGCGTTCCCAGCAACACCCATGGCCTTTTGACACTGCCTTTTGACACTGCCCCAGATTTACGAGAAATCGTAAATCTGAGGCAGCCCCAAAAGCTTCCGCCTCCCCAGGGGAGGCGTAAGGGAGGCGCAACGGGAGAAATATCTTTATTTATCCTGGTTTTTCCTTTTTCTATGTGTGCTGCATTCTGCAGCACCCATACAAAGAGGAAAAACCTCTTGTGATTATTTTTGTACAGAAAGGTTTCCCTTCCTGTACAAAAATATTCATCTCCGCAACGCAGGCACCCTTGCACCATGGTGCAGAGGTGCCTGCGTTGGCGCAGGCAGCCCATTGTTCGCCGGCGCAGGGGAAAAGGACAGGAATGCGCCGCATTTTATAGATACGGCGCATCCCTGCTCTTTTCTTTTGCCGTAGGGAAGCGCAGCAGGAAGGCCTGCTGCGCTTCCCTACGGCAAAACCTCATAAATCTGCCCCACAGAAGCTAGTTAGGCAAGATGTCACCTTAAAAGGTGGGATCCTTCTGCATGGCAGGGCAGCAGGGTTCAATGTTACACCTCGAATCCCATTTACAAAAATTATAGTCAGGACTTGTTTATTTCCTGTGATGATCCTATTTGAGAGAGCACTCTACCCGCCATTGTTCCCCTACTGAAAGGTGGTTGAAATGAAGTTGCAACAGAAATATTCCCTCAGAGCAACAATATAGAGATCCCCTGGCCTTGTTGAACTTATGAAGGGCCACGTGTCCAAACTTTTTTCTGCTTGCAAACGGCAAAAGCATTTTCTGATATACCAAACCCTATTTTTGCGATTGGGTAACCTATTACTGAATCGCACATAGGGTTTGCTGGTAAGTATGAGGAAGAGGGGTGTTAAGGGCGTCCCTTCCTAATAGTCGCACTGATATATAGGAATGTTTTCCGACAGGGAATGCGGTCACAAAACATTCGCTGTTACCACCAACTTCAAGCTGGTGGTCACCCATTCGCAAATGGGAAGGGGTCCCTTGACTCTTCCTCCTTTGTGAATGTGGGCACCAACATTTTTAAGAGCAGGCAGTGGTCCGCTACCTTCTCTTAAAGGTAGCTTTTCATTTTTATTTTTGAAATGCATCCCGTTTTTCTTGTGATGCAATACAAAAAAATTGCTTTATTAAAAAAGCAATCATGGTGGTCAGCTGGCCCCAGCTGTTTACTATCCCTGTGAGTGCAGGTTATTCCCAATGGGTCGCAATGGGTCGCAAAGCAAGACCTACCACATGAATATTAATGAGTTAGGGCTAATTGTGACCCACTGAGAATCGCAAAATGTGTCTAAGACACATTTGTACATGGGTGTTTGCAATTTCCTAATTGTGCATTGCTAAAATTCGCAAATAGGAAATCGCAAACTGACTTTAATGTACATCCGGCCCCTTTAATTGCCGCGTACAACCTGTACCACACTCTTCATATTCAGCAGAAGTGTGATTGTGGCACTTGCTGTAGTCTTTTGATAAATGCCAACCACTTCGAATGGGAGTGACCCGCCCCCTCTTATCACATAAGATGTCTTTGACAAAACACTTTTTCTTGGTAATTAACTCAAGTTTTTTGAGAACGCTTAGCAAGAGCATCTAGCAGCTGACTGCAATGTCACTTAATTGTATTTAATTTCCGACACCACCTGAAAACCTGCAACAAACCCCACTGCCAAACCGCCCAACCCAGGAACTAAAAAAATCATCAGAAAGACTGAGGAGAGCTCCAGCTGACCTCTTCCCAAGTGGAAAAGAACAAAAAGGTTTTGATTCCGGAACCCCCGCTGGTGCTTATGAACAGATAAAAGGTGCTGTGCTTCAAAGACTAGACCGTTATTTTGAGACTCGAGACACTGTTGAAGCCGTAATTGCAAGTGAATGCGTTTAATAGATTCATAGAAAGTGACAGATATAAAAAAAATACCAGCCCTAGAAAATCCATGCAGGTCATGCCACACACACTCACACAAACACACACATTTCTGCACTTTTGTGTAAAAGTGCTTCTTTCTTTAAATGACAGAAAAAATAGTATTCTAAAGTCATCCAGTCTGTAATTCTTTCAAGTCTGGCAACAGACAGTATTCACTGAAAAAAAATGATGCTTTCAGCCTGATGCTCTATTGCTTAATGTCCTTGACATGCATTTAAATGTGTTCTCTAGCTACCAACCTTTACACACAGGAAAAAAAGAGAAAGAGAAGACATCGCAAAAATTCGAAGCCTCATACAGGTCATAGAGGAACAGAGGGGCATATTATCAAGACAGGCGATAAAGGGCTCAGGTTGGGCTTCAATTGGAATTCCATAGAGCATTTATCAAGCCCATTATCGCCGGTTTAGCGGCAGTTTTCTGCCGCTAAAGCGGCGATAATTGTATCGCCTGTCTTGATAATATGCCCCAAAATTTAATGTGAGTTTTTGAGATTTTGAGTTAGATTCACCACATTCTTCGAGTGGCAATGCAAAATCAAATGCACCTAGAGCTTTCTGCTGGAGTTGCAGGAGATTTTCCACCAAATGGATGTTTCCACCCTAGTAGAAGGCACTTAGGAACGGATGTATCAATAATAGGAATAGTGATTTGCTAATTGCGATTTTCTGTGAATCACAGTTTGGTATTCACTATTCATAATCTCTGAAACTCTAGAGTTTTGTGGGTCGCAAATTGACCTACCTCATGAATATTAATGAGTTAGGTCATGATTTGCGATCCATTAGGAATCGCTAAAATCACATTGATGGTGGTGTCCTGGAGTCAGCAGACCACCATGTCTGTGATTGCTTTTAAATAAAGCAATCATTTTTTAAAAATGAGCCGATTTTCCTTAAAGGAAAACAAGTTGTGTTTTAAGAACACGAAAACAAGTTGTGTTTTAGGAACACTGCCTGTTCTTGAAAAACGTTATTATGAACATTCACAAAGGGGCGAGGTCCCTTAGGGAATACTTGCCTTTTGCGAATAATGGGTTAAAACCTACTTGAAGTAGGTGCCTAAATGTGAATGTTTAGTGACTGTATTTTAGCCACTAAACATTCTTACATTCCACTGCGATTCTGTATTAGGAAGGGACACCCTGAACATGCCCCTTCCTAATACCAAATTGGTATGTATTTGCAATTCCAAACTGCAATTCAGTAACATGTTACCAAATCACACTTTGGGTATCATACATACCAAAATGCATTTTTCCGGACCCAAACAGCCCGACTCTGTGAATCGGGCCATTTGCAACAGGAAAAATGCTTCATATATCCAGCCCTCAGTGGTGGCTGGTAGAGAACAGGGGTGGTGAGAGGAGGGAGCCGTGGGGTTTAAAAATTATATTTTCTCAAACACTTATCTTTTCTGCCGTCTTTCATCGTCATCTCCACTTCTCTTCTCTTCCTGACTCCAGTCCAGAAGAAGAAGAAAGCACATAGGCTCCCCTAAGCCAATAACAATGCTGCAATGCAGCGTTGTTATTGGTCTGAGAGCCGTGGATCAGCTCTCAGATGGGGAGAGGGAGCCTGTGCATGTTCCCCACCAGGCTGTGCATTACAACCTGGTTGGGAATATACAAAGTGCACATGACTGTTTGGCTGAACCAAGACAGCAGGCCAAGCAGTCATGCACTCTAAGGGGGCCCCGCCCGCCTGCCAGTTTACGGCTTACAAGTAGTATGGGAGGTGGGCAGCGTGGCGGTCCCATGGCAGTGCCTCAGTTAAAGGCAGCAGTGGCTTTGAAAAAGGCCCCACAATGGGACCGCACTATAAGGTTCCTGCTAGACATGGACTCAAAAGTCCATGCCATGCAGGAACCTATGTGCATGCACACAGGGGGCATATGTTATGCCCCCCTGTGTGCATCCACATGCAATGGAGGCACAGGGGGCCTTGTAGGGCCCTCTTTGTTTCTTCTTTGCCAGGGTTTTCATGGTGGTCGAAACGCCATGAAAACCCTGACAGAGAGGAAACTTGTAATATGCTTGGCGGGACCGTGGCAGTCTTGCCAAGAATATTGTGGCGTCTGACTGCTGCTTCAACACAAGGGAACAGCGGTTCCCTGGCGGAGCCTGTGGTCGCAGAGCTGTCCGACTGCCCAGGTTGTAAGTGGGTAGTCAGACCGCAGGTGCGGCAGTGGCTGGATCCGACACCACCGCACCACGACGAGTCTTGCGGTCCTCGGACCTCCAGACTCATAATAAGTCCCTTAGTGTGCACAAACCACTCCTCCTCCCTGAGCCACAAAGCCACGCCTAACCTAGCCCTGCAGCAAAGAAAAATGAAATGATAAAGTTATTAGCATTTTATTTTCCCTTTTTCACTGCTCTAAGAGAAGTGGGTTGATAGTCCTCTGCTTTAGCGGAGGAGCCGACCCTGCCGGTCCTTAGGGAATTAATGCACAGCAGAAATGCTGTGATGATATTTCCCAGCATGTTTACTCACACTTTTGATGCCCCTCTTTCATTGTGCTAACTCCCCCAAATGTGTTGCTGTTAGTTGAAGATCCAACTTGCCATGCATGAACCTTTAAATTAGGCACAGAAATTCTCAAAACAAAAAAGGCAGTATACCGTAGGGATACAAAATAGAAAAGTATTCATGCCATAATGAAATAATTATTTCCACTGTGATTTAGATCCAATCAATTGTCTTTTCTTTTATCAATTAATTGCATTAGTCTGTGCATCTGTTATTATTCCATCATGTTTGTGTGTCTCTGGTACACAAATCAGATCACAAAACAGAACAATTTGCAACATACAACACCAAGTCAGCATCATACCTACATTAGTGCAAATATCCTTAAACTAGGAGAAAGTCCATTGTCCATTTACTTATATCTTCTTGCTTCCTTGTTAAAGTAACCTCAAAGTGGCTGCATATTCAGTCCAAAATTTCACTAGGAATTTTCCTGGTGACCATGCTTTTTAAGGCACATTCTATTTTGTTAGCCTCCTCCAATTATAAGGTCAACTCTTTTCCGCCATACTTTATTAAAACCTCTTCAGGACTACGAAGACCTGAGAACCTGACTGTAAAATTAAACATTTCACATTTGAACTGAATATAAAAGATGTGTACATCAAGGACACAAAAAATGGCTTTAAATGTTTTAAATCTAACAAAGAGAGGGACTGTAGGGCTTTTTATAGAGGTCCAGCATATATGCCCTGTCAAGTACTATTACGTAAAGATATGCAGTTCCTCGAATCTTAGTGCTAATGAGACCTAGGTCAGGGAGCCCCTGCTTGTGTGTGCAAGCAGGGTGGCTTAGAGAAGGAGAGGGAAGGAAACCCTGTCAGAACTAGGGTCCTCACACATCCAGCCAGCTAGGTGTCATGCTTCATCATATGGACCTGCTCCTCGTCGGGTCGGTGCTGCAATACCCGAAGGGCACCGATAAAGGGGCTCTTTAACGGAGATCTTTTGTTCCTCGCTGTATGGTGCAGTGGGTGTGAGGTCTCTAGACTATAGAAGGTGTAGGTCTTAATGAAAAAGTGACTAAAATAGGTAGGATAGTCCAAATAAGACTTTTATTCAGGCTGGCTATCCACCTCATTAAAAACAAGAAGAGTGACAGCTTTCTGACGTGATGGTTCAGTTAAGCTATGCTCGACTCTAAACGGTCAACATGTTTCATGCCTGCTGGTCGGTATGATCCATGGCAATTCTTCAGGACCTAGTAAGTGAATCTATCTACACACAAGTGGTGGGGGTGGGTTCTACCTACCACATGTTAGCACTACGAGTAATTTACCCGCAGTGTTATGAAGTGACCTAAGCGAAGGGGATACAGAATGGGATTACAACTGTATCAATGATATCACGGTCACAGTATATCCACAACTCCCTCTACTTGTCTTACCTTGCTCGTGCGTAGTCATGTCAGTGGCACGTACAATTCAGTAAGTGCTAATTAATCACCCACCCAAAAAAAACGGTAGGTAAATGTGATAGATTTCAATATGCGGGGGGGTTGGTAGTAAGTAATACAGTGTTTTTGGTTTGAGATGAGTTATTCTTTTATTGCTGATAAACTTTCCAGTACAGATGTGTATATATATAGTCTCTTCTTTTGCCTCCTTTTTCTCTTCAGGGTCTTCGGCGTCAGTCCCTTGAGCAGAGTCCTCCTGGCCAGCGTTCTCCCTCGGAGAAAGGAAAAGCTCAGGTAAGTATTTCTTTTGTCGGTGTCTAAATAATTCAGGGAAGGGAGTGGGGATTTCACCAGCCCAAAAGGAAAAGAACCCGGGGAAAGTGATGATAAACTACAGGAAGTGAGGAAGAAAGTATGTCCCCAAGTGAAAGGGAAATCCGGAGGGAGCGACCATACATTAAAGGCATTCAGAAGGAGAAAAGAACATAAAATCAAACAAACGTTCTTTCCTTCTTGCCCTTCCCCCAGCGCCCCTCTCCTTTGTTTTCCGCTTCCCTCGAGATCCCCTTCTGCCTTCCCCCTAGAATGTTCTTCTGTCTACCACACACCTGGCAGAGCCACGACCCTCCAGGGCCGTGGCGGGACATGTCCGCTTTATCTGGAATCGGTGGGGCACCATCGTCTGGTTCGCCTTGCAGAGCACTGGCTCTCTCCTCCTCTGCGCTCTCCTTCCTTGAAACAGGAGCAGCCTCCTCTGCTGAATCCACTCTTCCTCCTTGACTCTCCCGGTCCAACGTCTTCCGTCCTTCTTCTTTCCCGTCCGACCCGCGGCTCCTCCTCTCTCGTACCAAGTGACTCCCCACGTGGGTCGGCTCGGCGCTGTCCTTAAAGGGACCAGACTCGCTTTTTCTGTCATCTGCTGTGAACGAAGGAAATTCCGTCATCAGACTCCGCGCAGGCTGCAAATAGAGATGGAGAGAGATATGAGCCGAGATGGGGTCATGGCAGACCGTCTCATACATACCCACATCTCTGTCAGGGGTTTCCTGACAGTAAACTAGTTAAAAACAGAAGACTGTAATCAATTGGTGTCATATCAGAGTATAGATGGATTAATTCTAAAAGATTGTCTAAAAAGAGATCATACAATGGTATTAGAGAATCACTCATTCAAGCCACACCTATAGTGTGGGTGGATATGGCTGTCAAACTCCTCACCTATCCGTAGTGACAGTATCACTTCATTGGTGTCCGGCTGAGTATCAAGACACCTGGATCATGGTGGCCTAAAGGAGTGGAAGGCAAACCAGTGAAAAAACAGGAAAGCAAGGGCAATATTGTCATTTTCACCCCCTTGCAAATCGCATGGCTTAGTATCAGCTGACGGAGAGCAAGCTCATTAGTCAAAAGCCCCTCATTTCATCTCACAGTGGCACTGGGTAGGTGAATCTCAGTGGTAAATTGCTCCAAAAAACAACCACCCATACAACGGAAGGCCCCCACCCTCGGGTAGTCCGCCTCCCTGTTGTCAGAATGTGTCTCAACAACCAAGAACTCCAAGTTCGCCCGTTAGCTAGCTGTTAGGTACAAGGGTGTAGCGGTTTGTCATGTGGCGAGTTCCACCTGTCAGCACCCCACCTCGTAAGGACGTTCTGTCACAGGATTCAGACTTAGCCCGCAATCTGTTTGTACTCATCCATCCGCTGAGGGAGTTGGTCGAGTCACCTACCCCTCTCTGCCGGCACCGGAAAAGTGGCAAGCTGCCTAGTGCTGGCGCTAAAGTACTTTCCGGCATCTCATGTGGGGAGGGGGCAGTTTCCGGGTCGCGTTAGGACCACGTGACCGGAACTGGGTAGGATAGTTCATTAATTTGTGGTAAAACCAGCGGCCCTCTTGCAGTGTAGTTCGAGGCATGCACCAGTTCCAAGTGATCACCCACTCTTAATACAGGACTGTTTATGAGCCTTCTTGCATCAGAAAAACGGGCTAGTTTCTTGTGTATATGGATGTAGAAGCCCTGGTTACTGGTGTTGATGTAAAGGACAATGGGTCCGCATTGTAATATAGCCCAAACCCCCGTTCCAATGTGGGAGTTGGTGTCATGTGATCAATAGTCTTACACGGTTCAGATCATACATCTCGGATTGTGCGCAATGTGGTGTCTAACGTACAAATTGCCACACGACAAACTGCTACACCCTTGCACCTAACGGCGAGCTAACAGGCAAACTTGTAGTTCTTGGTTGTTAAGACACATTCTGACAATGAGGTGGCGGACTACCCAAGAGTGGGGGCCTTCCGTTGTACGGGTGGTTGTTTTTGGAGCCATTTACCACTGAAATTCACCTACCCAGTGCCACTGTGAGATGAAATGGGGGGCTTTTGACTAATGAGCTTGATCTCCGTCAGCTGGCACTAAGCAATAAGATTTGCGCGGTTTTGTCAAATAATGGTCACTTGCCCCAACACTTAAAGCTCAAACAAGAAGATGTGAACTCCATGCACGGCAACACCAAAATGAGCTCACTAATGGAAATAAAATAGGATTCTTCCAGTTCTCACAAAATAGAGATTCTCAAAAGCATGCATTAATTTTAGAACCGCTTATCCCAAAAGTGCTTACTTATTTTCGGAAACAAGGGTAATTTGCCCCACCACATAGTCATGCAAAGTGAGGCATAGTGATGCAAATTGTTGATAACGTATTTACTTTGCAATGAAAAACATTATTTTGTGCTTGAAAATAACCCTTCCACATCAAAGGGGGGAAACAGCCTTTAGATCAAAGCTCGAATCACTCGGTTTGAACCACAGCTGCATCTTTTCTTTACAACGCATTCCTTTACCACACAAGTTGTTACAACGACTTGCCTTAAGGAAATCTTTGTAAGACTGATGTTGGACTTCAAGTCCAACACTTTCCCTACTGTTGAGCAGACTGGAGTTAGAATAGTAATTGATTCTATTCCAAAGCCCATCGCTCTCCCTAAGGCAAGTCATTGTAAAATCTTGTGTGGTAAAGGAATGTATTGTAAAGACGCATTCTTGGTTTGAACAGTGTTGTTAAAGCAGGCATGGTAAATGCCTGCACGGTTCTGACATACAGCTGTCACAGGGGTATTTCTTGGGTGGTGCATAGGTGTTCGCAAACTACAACCTAGGGCTTTTGATTCAAAGCTCTTACTACTAAAATGTGCTAGACAGAGCTTCGCATTAAAAAATAATGCATCTTTGGTGCAGGCTCTAATTAGGCGAAATCTTTTGATTTCACAATTTGGATATGTGTTTCACTGTAAAGCACACATCCAATGTGCCGGACGTTGAAATGGTGTCTAAGCTAGGCATACAATTTTGTATTGTAAAGATACCTTTTCAGTGCAAAACATGTGCTAGACAACGTACAAGACATCATGCAAAGTCCTTTACGCTATGGCTCCGTCTGTATGTGTGCCCAGTGTTATGTATCTTAGTAAATATAGCTATGTGCTGCTCTCTTTCTCTAGCACAAAACAGCAATTTTGGTAGCTACACTGAATTGTGCTATCTTGTAATAAAACTGCCCCACAAGGTAATTCTTAAGCATGCACTGAAAATACTATCTTTGAATTTGCAAGCAGGTCTGAGAACTAATTATCTTGGTTCTGCTTGGGCATCCACATCCACAAATACCTTATATGGTCTGGAACATGAATTCAGATTATACAAATGTGATTCTCAAAGTGTTCTGTGTGCTTAAAATGTCAGTTGAAACAATGTTATGGTAACAAAGCAAAAGTTAAAAAATCATTAATTCTCTGGTTATGGTGAACAAAGCCTCAAGGCAGTCCTCATGACCTTACACATAATGTCCCAGATGACATCACAAAAGAAATAATAGAAGACATTACTGTTAACATTCAAATTAACATCTTTGAAATGTTCAAAATGCTCAAAATGACAAAAACTCACATGTACTGGGGACATAATGAAATCTAAATAGATTGCGGTATGGAGACACAAAAGAAAATAGTCAGGGGCACACAACATGTGAAACACACAAGGAAATACAGACACAGGGACAGTGAGGCATAGACACACATACACACATGCATATATATGTCAAAGCTATGGAACAATTTGGTGGTTTTAGGGCTACCTTTTCCCCCGGTCAACTTTTTAGGAGCTTTACATGTGAACGTGAATTATTGTGTTAGACATGTCGTGGGTAGGTAATGCACAAAACCTCTTGGCCTCCATCGTGGGGTTAGACAGGGCTGTGTGATGACACCTATTCTTTTCATGTTGTACATTAACGGTCAGAACAGCAATTTGGAAGCCAAACAGAAAGATCATACCAAGATAAAGAGAGTTTTCGTGCCTTCCCTGCTCTACGCTGATGACGCAGCATTGCTGTCCTGAACGGCAAATAGCCTAAATTCAAGTCCTTGTTGACCTTTTTGCTAGTTACATCGATGAGCTGCAACTGGATACAAATGTCACTAAAACATATTACATGGTGTGCAGGAGGAAATCTTCCCCAACGTGAATAACTGGGCACCCTGGGTGGGACAAAGGCTCTCTATATTGTGGCCAAGCCTGGCGGATGGGTTCACAGAGCCAAAATTGGCCCAGAAGGGGGCCGTGCGGCCCCCCTTCCTTTAATTAAAAAAAGATTGTTTTAAAAAAAAGAAGTGTCGGGAACTGGGGATTGGGGTCCCCAGGGCCATAATCAGCCTGAGGAGGGGGGCCCCTCTCCATTCTAAAAATGCCTGGCCCGGGGTGGGTGGGGTCACACAGCTCCTCTTCCCTTATAATTAAAAATGAATAATACTGAAAAGCTACCGTTATGGTGCCAAAGGCCTCGCCCCATTTCTGCAGCACTCTGCAATCATGCCTCCTGGCACCCTTGCTGTTAGGGGATGAAGTCCCCTTGGCTGCTGAAGCTCCTTGGGGGCCAACAAGACCTTCTGTTACCTCCAGTAAATCCCACACAGCGGGGTTGCTGAAAGATTTTTGGAGGCCACGCCCCCTTTCTCCACTACTCTGCTAAGTGTCTCCTGGTGCACTGTTGGTTGAGAGATGATGTCTCCTTGCCTCGTGAGGGCCTCAGGATCAAAGTGGACTTCTTCCACCAAGGACATGGACGTTATAGTTAGGCTCAGGTTTCAATCGTACAAAACCAGTCAAATTAAGCAGTTATAGTTAGCTGAGCTAACTATAACTCATGCCCCCGCAATGCACTGCTTATGACCTCACATATTACATCACTCATTACATGGTCAGTTTGCAGTGTACATATTATGTTCAAGAATTACATTTCTTTGGTGTTAACCCAGTACAGCAGCAATCAAATCAGTATCTACATAAGCCCTGCCTACAATCATGCTCTGTGCCTGGTTTATGAACTATGTGGTAGCTAGGAGCACATGTCACTTTATTTGTATTCTGTCACTTTAATAGTTAAGTATGCACTGTCACTTTAATGTCTGAAAAGACCCAGAAACATGTATTTAAGTAACTAAAATGGCAACCACAATAGGTTTGACAAAGGCATCTGCGGCTGCTGAAGCGTGTTACCAGTTGTTTGTGCCAATAAACCGTCTTTGAGAGATCCTGATCGTGCTGGAGTCTGTCTTGATAGAATGGCAGGCGTGTGGAGTTGATAAATATATTAACAATTATTTATAACAACTTCAGCAATTCTTTAAAAAGAGTACAATTAAAGTGACGCAAGGTTGCAATTAAAAACGTAAAACTAAACCTCTTCAATAATGGTAAGCTGCACAATACCATGACTGCAAACTATTGACCTCATACATGGCATCAGTGATGACATTTAAGATGACATCATTGATGACATTACCAACATAAATCAAGACATTAGTGATCATTATTTTTATTCTTTTTGGTATACTTGTTCTGTTTTACATTACTGTGCCGTGAAACTGGTATTCTTTAATTTGTGCATATTATACATAAAGAAATTAAGGTGAATTACAACTATTACATCATTAATGGCAAATGAGCAATAGCAAAAGTATGAGAGGAAAGGAGCTGGAAGTGGGATGACGCTGAGGCTACATCCATTGCACAATCTTCACTTCATACAGCCAAAGGCCATGTGCTGGTGTCTCTGGGTGCAGGGCCTGGCCTTTAGCCGAGACATTATTTCCTTTCCAAAACTGTGGATTTGACATAGAAATCATGACTCTCCAACAATGCCATTTTATATACCAAACTTGCTGTTTTTCAATATGAGAGTCTCCCCCATTCTTTTTATACTCAACCCCTATTTTTCATGCTCCCCTCTCACTGTACTGATTCTTTTTTGAATGCTGAAATCAATATGCTAGAATTTTTGGATTTGAAGATATTCTTAAAATTGTGGGCTTAGTTTAGTGGGTTACTGCTTTTGTCACTTTTGTTACTTGCAGTTTATTGGTTAAAATCCTAAAATAGAACAGTGAGCTATTAACTGTCATCAAAGAGCTTCTTCCAGAAATGAACGTGAGAGGTTGGTCTGGAGACTTTAGGGGCACTGTTAAAGGGTGGTAGAGAGGGAATCCATTGAGAAGAAGGTCATTGGGGGGTGGCACCAACAAACATTGTCACACCAGACAACACCAGCACTAAAGCAGGCCCTGTGTCGGAGGATTGCTATAGAAGTACTAAAAGATTGACGGCATTCCGCTCCAGCTGATCGCATGTCGCCCGGTGTTCCCAAATCCATGATTATTGGGTGTTAGAATCCTGCCCTGATTTTACTGGTTGTGTTTCTGCATTCAACGTGGGGTTGGACAGGGGTTGAGGGCTCAATTACAACCTGGCTGCTGCCTGCCCCTATCCTGTGCCAGGCGGTGAATGGAAACATCCCTTTATGGCAGTACCCGCCCTTCCTCCCGCCCTTGGCCCTTGCTCCCATCCCCCACAGAGATGCCCCTGTGCTCATTTACCACCAGCTCAAAGTAAATAAATGGGAACAGAAAAAGCCAATTATTCAGCCCAGAAGATAGATTAGCATACAGTTTTCATCCAGTAAAACTGGATCAACATGTTATTCCCCAGTCCAGGGTAAATAGCTCATAATTCTCAGATTTAGGTGCGCCAATACCATCCAGAAATATTAGTCCCAGCTACACAGTATTGTAGTAACTAAATATGTCTGAACAGTAAGAGACTCTTAAGTGTAAGACCTAACACAACTTACTATTGCTTTCTAGTAGTGTCTTCTTTCCTATGGTGAGGGATTGCCTCATACCCTTCTATACAGGACTTTGATCTGCTTGCATATGTACCTTACGATTATATGACAGAGACACTCATGGCTAAACCATGCATGCCTCTACAACATAGCCCAAACCACTAATGAATCATAACCATGCATTCCTGTACCACACATGCCTTTACCACCCAACTTCGTTGTAAAAGCATGTTTTGTAAGGGGGATATGCTTGGTTTAGATTGCCATTACTCCGGCCCCCCTTCCCACTCTAAACCCAAAGATTCTATCCCCCTAACTTGCCCTCCCTCCCTGAAGTTTAAAACCTACCTCTTCCTGCCCTTAAAACTTCCCCTTCCCCTCCCTGAGACCTAAAACCCTGCCCCATTTAAAAAAACGTCCCCAACCCCCCACCCTGAGCCCTAAACTTACCCCGCGCTGCCCTTAAAACTACCCCTACCCCTTCCCCTGCACTGAGGCCTATAACCTTGCCCCTTTAAAAAAGCCACTCCTGACTCAGCCGCCCTGAGACCTAAATCCTACCCCACCCCTAAAAAGTTCCCCCCAAACCCAGCCCCAGCTCTTCAAACGACTCCAACCCCCTGTCTCCACCCTGAGCCCTAAAAGCCTGCCCCCTCTTAACAAGACTGTCCCACCCCCCGCCCTGAAACCTAAATCCAACCCTAACCTTTAAAAACTACGCCCCCCAAACCCGGCCCAAGCCCCACTTAGCTGTCCATATCCGGAGCTTCCTTTTCTGATGCTTTCTCTCCCTCTCCCCACCCATCCAGACACTAGACTGTGCGATCTACCTTAACTACACATATGCGTGGGTAAGGCAGATGCGTGGTTCCGACAAGCGTGGTTGTGCTTGCATTGGACCGTCGCGAGTGGCTCTGCCCTTGTTGTTCTGGCTGTTTCCCAAGCCTTTAACCTTTCCTGGATTCCACATTGTGGTGTATGTTAGATGTATTATTGGTAGATTAAGCAGATAAGGCAGCACAACTGCCTTGCCTGTGCTTGTTCTATACATCATGCAACAGGGTCTCCCAAAAAATTAAAAGATGAAGAAGAAAGAAAGTAAAACAAATTCTGTCTAACCCCCTTGCCCAGCCCAAAAATATAACTGCATTAGGAAAGAGGGCCCATGTCTAGGGTTTAACAGACTCACAAAGTACAACAATCATGAACAGGCAAAGAGGACTTAGAAGGGAGCGACAACTGTTCCAGCTCTCCGCAGCTACGACCAGACGTATGAAGCTTTTTTCAACTTGCAAATGGCTGTTTGGCCGTTTGCGACCTGAAAAAAAGCATTTTTAAATATACAAAGCCCTATTTGCGATTCGGTAGGCTATTACCGAATCGCAATTTGGGTTTGCGATTCGCTATTAGGAAGGGGCGTGCCAAGAGCATACCGTCCCAATAGCGAGTCGCAAGGGTATGTAGGAATGCTTTGCGACTGGGAATGCGGTCGCAAAACATTTGCAACTTTAAGTTGGTGGTAACCCATTTGCAAACTGGAAGGGGTCCCGAAGAGACCCCTTCCCTTTTGTGAATGTGGGCGGTAATATTTTTTAAGAAGAGGCAGTGGTCCCACGGACCACTGCCTAGTCTTAAAAAATGAAAATGAAACTTTTAATTTTTCTTTTTTACATGCATTCAGGAAAACAGGCTGAATTTGAAAAATAAAACTGCTTTATTTAAAAAGCAGTCACAGACATGATGGTCTATTGACAACAGCAAGTAACCCTCCCTTTGAGTACTAGCCATTCCCATTGTGTCTCAAATTGTGACCTACCTCATGAATATTCATAAGGTAGGTCATTTGCGACTCACTGGGAATCACAAAAAGTGTTCAACATACTTTTGTCCAAGGTGTTTTGCGATTTCCTAATTGCAAATTGCAAGGATTCGCAATTAGGGGATCGCAAAATGGTTCCTTAGTACATCTGGCCCCTAATGCAAAAGAAGGTGGTTCAGTCATACGAGATTGATTTGTGCGTAAATGAAACCCTGCCTGCATCATACGTTTCCTGAATTTATTCTCCATGAAACTATATTTTGCAGGAATGTGTTTACAAATCCCCTACGCCTTTTCCTCTGTATTATTAGCACAATTAATAGGAAAAGGCAATTTAAGAAGAAAATGAGTGCTGTTTTGCATTCTGATTTATTGATGCACTAGGTTAATTGATCTATTGCAAAATAAACCTTTAAAGAATTCAGTGATAGTGATTAGACAACAGAAAAAGATAGAGTAAAATGTCGACCAAACTTAAAAACGAAACTAATTTTACAATTTCTCGAATAGATCAGACACTCACATTCTAATAGTTTATTTCTTGACATAAAATGCACTCACTGCCTTTGTATTCTAACAGCGGGATAGTCTTTTCGGTGTTTTTCTTGCTGTGGTTTATTGTTCAATACTTTTCTTTCTTTTTCTTCAATTGCCTCCTGTGTTGGCTTGACCTTCTTTTCACTTGCTCTAGCTTTCTCTTCACCTTTTGTTCCCTTTTTGTTGGTTTCCTTCTTTAGTTGTTCTTTTTCTCATTTAACCTCTTCTTTGGGGTCCTCTTGTTCCTCCAAGATGTATCCGATTTCTGATCGCTGATACCTTGTTTTGATAATGCTGCAATTATTTGGTTGCGCTTCTTTCCCATTACCTCACCACTGGTGTGTCCTCTGATAGCGCGCTCCTTTCATCTGAACTACAAAAGCTTTGCAGGAGTTTTAATGAGTGTTTTTGCTGTCATCTTTTGCTTCCTGCCCAATTCATCAGTAAATGCTGAAGAATACTGGGCGTCCCAAAAAGTCCAGAAGTGTCATGAGGTTCTGCCCTGAAGAAGCAAACTAAACAGTAACAGGGGATCTTTATTTTAAGCCATCTAATGTAGTCCTTTTTAAAAAAGAAAAAAAAGGAAAAGAAAAGAAAAAAGAAAACACTTAAGGGGCTTATTTGCAATCCCATTGCGCCGCTAGTGGGTCACTTTTTTGGATGCACCTGGGGCCCTGTTTAATATATTTTGACTCACTGCAGCATAGCAAGCCCTCCTGCTGCACTGCCGTGCGCCAAATAAAAGGGCAGAAATGCACAGTTTCTACAAGATATGGCACATTACTGGCCTCCCCTAAACCAACGCACAAACAGCAGCCGTACGCCAACCCAGACACCCTTGCGCCATGGTGCAAGGGTGCCTGCATTGCAGGGATGATTGTTTATGTGCAAGAACGTACATCTTCCTGCACATAAACAAACATTAAAGGCGATTTGCTCCTTCTTTGTGTTCTGCAGAATCAGCACACGCAGAAAGAGCAAAAAACGAGGAGAAATAAAAGTATTTCTCCTTGTTGTGTCACTCTAACGCCTGCTTTAAATGTGTTAGTTTTTGGCACTGCCTCAGATTCACTGATCCGGCACAGAGGCAAAGAGATTCCCTCATTTTCATGGGGCTACTCCCCCATGCAAATGAGGGAACACTCTCTAAAGATAGCGCTGGTGCTTTATGTTCGCCAGCACTATCGTTATTACAGAAGGGGACACACAAGTGTCTGCGTCCCGGGCTAGAATACCAAAGTATCCCGGAGGCAAACGCTCGCTGCACCCCCAGGGCACACTGGTAATACTGCCCCAGATGTGCAAATGGTTTTCAGTTTGACAGTTAAGCAAATCAAACAAATAGAGGGGCCTTCTTTTACTTTCAAAATGAGTTCCTTTGGCTTGTACTTAGAGGAAATACATTTCAACTAGAGCCGCCTGATGAAATACACAATCAAGGCCCTCACAATTTATCAATGTTTGACACTATAACCTTTAAAATGACTTAGGGTGCACTCAAATGAGTTAGAGAATCTCACAAGTTTCAATGTAAGGTTATTCATTTTTTTAATATCAATAATTTTTTAAAAACAAATTGATATTGTTTAATTGATTTTGGTTTTAAATCTTTCTTTGTTATTCCTAGGTTTGACAATTTTAATCAATGAAATGAAGCATTCTAATATCTCAATACATTTTGAGACACTTATGGCCCTTCCTTAGACGGGTTTGATTCATTGTTGCTACAAAAAATAATAACAGAAGCATCCGGGCACATGGTTTATATAAACTTCATTGTTAAACTTAGTAAACATCTATTCTTAAATAGCATTGAGCTGAAAGTCATATGCATGTCTTTTGGAAGCTGTGGTGCCCTGTCTTTTCTTTGGGTGGACCACCCTATACCGACAGCAGACTCTGCACTTGTCTGAAGGCACGCTCCCTTGCTCACTACAAGAGTATAAGTACTAGCTCCTTTGTTCAACATTGCCATTTGATACTGAGGATACATGTGCACCAGCCCAGGAGTTATACTGACAAGAGGCTGGGGTAGAACTGTAAGAACAAGGGTTACTCATTGAGGGAGATAAAACCATAAGCAAACAATAATTACAATCCATGTCACAAGCAACCCCCAAATTAACCTGTGCTCAACCCTGTGGTAGCTTAGGGGGTCATTATGATGGCGGAAGGACCGCCACTGCCGTGCCTGCAGTGGCAGTCCTTCTGCCATCACCAAGCGTATTACCCACCGCCCAATTAGGATGGCGGTGGGTACCGCGGCGGATGCAAAGTCCATCCGCCGCTTCACCGCCAAAGGCAATTACACCGACTGCCGGGCGGACAGTGCAGGGCCCCTAAAATGGTGGCGGTGCCTAGCAGGCACCGTCCACCAAATTAGGATGTGGCCTTAGGAAAGGCCTTTCCATGGCGGTGATGCCGCCATTTAAAGGCTGGCGGGGATTGGGTTTGGGGGCCTGTTGCGGGCCCCCCTTGTTTGGGGGAGGTGTTCCCTGCACTGCGTGGCAGGCACCACATGGTGCCTGCTACGCAGTGCAGGGAAATGCAGTGCATGCCAATTTGACATTGCAAACGGTGCTGCATCCAGCAACACCGTCCGCAATGTTAAGGGCACGGGATGCGCCTGCCAGTATGGCGGGTGCATCCTAATATGTTTGGTGAGACCGCCGCACGCCTAGCGGGCGGTCCCAGCACCGCAACGATCAATCTGCCCACCATCGTAATGAGCCCCTTAGTGTTTGGACAAAATATCGGATTTGAAATGTCGAGTAGCAGAAATATCGGGAAAAAATATTGTGGTATAAAAATATTTTGAATAACTAAAATGATACCTCTCTTCCGACCTATTTTATTTTAGATTGACCAGAAAGATTCTAACTATCCAATACCCCACACATAGATTCCAAGAAACTCATTTTATTTATCACTTTATTTTATTTGTAGAAAAATATTTTCCTTCAAGCATCAAAAACTTTTTTATCTTATTATCATTTTCATATCTTTTTTCATTTCAATACATGTCAATAAAACTTTATACAAAAATTCAAAACTCATTGACAAAATCACAAAAAATACAGACTTGTCCACAATCCATTGATATAAATGCAGAAATACAAATATATAATCATCCCACAACATCATCTCATTCAATCCAAAACGTTCATACTCATTCACTCCACAATAGCATACTGTTCAAAAACAAGAGATTCAATCTTATGAGGGGCCCCAGGTAGTGTAAAAGAGAGCAGTGCAAATAGTTTCCAACCGAAACAGTAGGAGGAAAATGGCTCTCCTGGGCCACTCCTCAAGGGAAATGTTGGTCTGATCTACGCGCGTTTCAGTGGCTGAACCACCTTCTTCAGGACCAAGGATTAATGAATCTCTAGATGAGCAGAGGATGGCTTAAAAAATATTGATTAAACTTTTTTTTCTCTATGTCATAGACCCAATTGGTATCTTGCCAGCAGTCATCAATTTTATTTACTGAGTATCCTGTATGGAGCAAGCAGTATCACTTTCCATGTGGTCCAAATAGCTAATATTCGGCTCCAATAGCTCTCATAATGTTACAGCAAAATGGTCCACACGATCAAGTATTCCTTTTTCCGCTCCGATATTTCTTTATTGAAAGTTTACATTAAATTCCTTAATCAGCACCATCTCCACTTCCCCTTTGGGAATCTATGTGTGGGGTATTGGATAGTTAATACCTTTCTGGTTAATCTAAAATAAAATAGGTCGGAACAGAAGTATAATTTTATTTGTTTTTGATCCCCTCCCCCTCCTCTCGGACCTAAAAGTATCTCAGGGGGGGCCTTTCTCTTCAATAGTTATAAAAATATTGTGATGCAGAAATATTGTTGTCAACAATGTCGATTTTTCAGGTAAGTAATATTGTTTTCAATAATATAGTTGTTAATATCTTTTTCAATAATAGAGCTGTAAAAATATCTTTTTTTAATTATCTTTTTGTGTGCTAGTTCATATATTACTTTATTGTGTTATTATTGTTGGCATAGTTGTTAATAACATTTTGAAATATAGTTTGTAATTTTAAGTGATTTATAAGTATTTAATTCAATTGCTAATAGAAATTTATATTCTCATAGCGGGTTGCTCGGTTTGTAGGGGTGTAGGGTAGTAATTTAATTCACTATAATTAATTATTAATTAGCAGCATATTTATTGTTAATAATTTTATTGATTAAGAAATATGTAAATTGTGCAATAATGAGAAATTTCTTAGCTAACGTAACAAAAAGTTTAAATTCTATTAAGGACTCGGAGGCGAGGATTATGCTGTACTTTCAATGCTTTATTCCAACAGCAGCCATTTTAAAACTTGAACTGAGACCCCATTTCCCAAACACCCTCGGAAAAAAAGTGGTCAACAAAAAAACAAAGAAGGGACACCATATCCCTCAGTCCAAATAGCCAATTAGGATCCATAGCTCAGTCCGTCGTCATCCCCTTGCTCATCCTCTTTCTTTGCGCGAGTGAGCCATTAATCCTTCTAAAGTTGTCCTGTTTCCCGGTGTCTGCTCCTAGAAACCAAAGAACAACATCAGGACTCGAATTGTCGGAGGTGAAAGAAAAACTTGCAAACAAGGGTATCGACAAGAGAAAACCAAAGGAGTCAGAACAATGTTGAAGGCAAATGAAACATCAAATCAGGCAATGACCAGAATACCTAAGCAAAATTATACACAAGCAAAATGCACAGTAAAAACCATAAAGAAACTACTTACTCCCAACAGGCAGGATATCTCGCAAAGACCTGTGGGTAGGATAATCCTCACCTCTGAGTCCTTAATAGAATTCAAACTTTCCGATATATTAGCTAGGTAATTTCTCATTCTATGTCAGGACCGGAGGCTTCGGATTATGCTAGTTCAAAGCTTACTTACCACCAAATGCGCCATATCGATAATAGGCTTAAAATAGAACCGCTAAAAGTTTGAATCTGAGGACCAATCCACTGCATTCATAATGTCCTCCAGACGAGCTCCCAGAGAGAATGCCTTGGAGCCCATCGAGCCTTGTGCGGAATGAGCTCCAAATTGACAATGCCTAATGCCTGCCTTCTGCATAACCCACCACACCCAGGGTGTGATAGTGGGCGATGACACCACCTTGTGTGGCTTCTGGAGAGCAATCAATAGCTGTCTCTCCCCAGGAGGTCTGAGCTCTGAAGACATCTCCTCATAAGCTTTCAAACAGCACACCACACACAGCTTGGGAGAGTATGGACACGCTGGGTACTCAATGACACGCGTATGACTCTTGGTCCTGCGACTGATAGTAAACGACACCCCGAAGGGGGAAAAACTCTGCCCGTGATGTCTAAGGCCTGTACGTCCAACACTCTGCCGCACGAAATCAAACAAAGAAGCATCGCCAATTTCGCAGATAGCTCTTTGCGAGATAAAATCTCATCAGGCTGCCATGAGAGAAACAAATGAAGCACCTGTTAACATCCCACAGCTCCGAGTACCGAGGTTCCGGAGGAAGTGACAAGCGGAGGACTCTCAAGAGTCTGCATACGAAAGAATGTTCTCCCACCGGCTTGCCGTCCAGCGGGACATGCCCTGCTGAGATCGCCGAGCGGAAAGTGTGGACCGACCGGTAAGCCAAAACCTGCGAGGCCAGATTCACCAAGAAATTCAAAACGTGGACTAAATCTGCGCCCACGGGATCGCAACCCCATCACACACACCAACGACACCATCATCCCCAGGCTGAGCGATAACGCTTGACGGTACTGTCCGACCAAGCCTTGGACAAGAGGCTCTCAGCGAACTCCGAAAGGCCTGGGAGCGACCATATACCCCTGTAATCATCCACGCCATGAGGCCAAGAGAGCTGTCAAGGACCATCTGATGAAGATGGTTGTCGGGATGTGGAAGAAGCTCTGGAAAGTGGGGGAGTGGGATTGGAAAATCCCAAGAAAGTTCCAGAAGAACTGGGAACCAAACTTGCGACCTCCATATGGGAGTAATGAGAACCATGCTGGCATGTTGCCCCCTGATCAGAGCTGATACTCTGGTGATCATGGCAAAGGGCGGGAACACATAAGGCCATTCCGGCATCCAATCCTGCAGGAACGCATCCGTGGCTAGAGCCAGGGGATCAGGCCTCCAGCTGAAAAAGCAAGGTAGCTGATGATCCAACTCGGAACCAAAAAGATCCACGGAAAAAGGACCCCAAAGGTCCTGCACCTGAGAAAAAACATCCAGATGCAACTTCCACAGACTAGAATCTTTGAAGTATTGCGACTGCCAGTCTGCCACCAGATTCTCTCGACCTGGGAGATATTCCGCCGTCATTGAGATATGATGGTCAAGGCAAAACTGCCAAAGATTTGTTGCCAGGTTTGAAAGCACCTTCGAGCGAGTGCCCCCAAGGTGATTGATGTATCAGATCGCCAATACGTTCTCCATTTTTAGAAGGACACTGGACTGGACTTTGTCCTTGGTCAAACAACGTACGGCGAAGGAACCCGCCAGAAGCTCCAGGCAATTGATGTGAAGTTCCTGCTCCAGCGGGGACCATAAACCGCCTGTGGAGAATTCTCCACACCTTGCGCCCCAGCCTGATCTGCTGGCGTCTGACTCTATTACTAGGTCTGGGGCGGAGCCGAAAATTGCTCTCCAGTTCCAGACCTCCATGTGAGAGAGCCACCAGCGAAGTTATTCTAGCGCCTCGTCCGACAGGGAGACCGGATGGGAGTATGGGAGCCCTTTGCGCAGATGTTTTGCCTTCAGGCGCTGCAAGGCCCGATAGTGTAGCGGTCCCGGGAATATTGCCTTGATCGAGGCTGAGAGCAACACCACAATGCGGGCGATCTGCCGAATGGGAACGGTGCCTTTGGCCAGGGTGCGTCTGAGCTCGCGGCGGATCTTCCCCAACTTTCGTGCTGGGAGACTGAGTGTCGCGTCTGTGGAATCGATCACAAAACCCAAAAAGGTGACTCGCCGGGCCAGCACCAACAGGGACTTCTTGGAGTTTATGACAAACCCCAAACTCTCCAGCAGACTGACTGCTAATTGCAGCTGATTGTGAAGCACCCCGGGAGCCTGGGCCAGCAACAACATATCGTCTAGGTAAACAATGAAACGCGTCCCTCTCGCCCTCAGGTATTCCACCATCAGCTTGAGAACCTTCGTGAAGCATCACGGGGCGGATAAAAGACCAAAGGGAAGAGTCATGAAGTGATAAGCTTGTCTGCACCAGAGAAACTGCAGGAACCTTCTGTGGGGGGAAAAAATAGGACTGGCCAAGTAGGCATCCTTTAAATCCAAGCGGACCATCTAATCTGCCGGCCTGAGCACGTCTCGCAGGAGGTGAATACCCTCCATCATGAAATGGCGGTACACCAGCCATTTGTTGAAATCGCGCAGGTTGAGAACTGCCCGCTTGCTCCCATCCATCTTATCCACCACAAACATATTGCTTAGAAATCCCTGTGGATGCAAGATGGTGGGACAAATAGCGCCTTTGTCTAGGAGGGCGGAGACCTCCGCGTCGATTAACGCCTCCTTGTGTTGGGAAAACCTAATAGGGTGGGGCCAAAACGTTTGCTTGGGATCGCCACAGAACTCTATTTGAAAACCTTGCACCGTCTGCAGAACCCAAGCATCGGACGTGAATGTCCTCCACACATTCAGAAATTCAGCCAGACAGCCACCCACTCACACCAGGGAAGTTGTGGAAACACTTACTGGAGTTAGAGGTGTTGTTGTCTCCACCATGGAAACCTCGGCCTCTGGGACGGCGCCCTCGGGATGGATAAAATTTGGAATACCGTGCCTGGTTCTGGTATGACCCCTGCCTGGAGTCTTGCCCCCTGAAGTTGTTGTTGTTGTTGGGGGCCAGGCCGGTCGAGCGGCCCCTTCCTTGACCGGCCCTGTGGAAAACCCAGGAGGGAAAAACTTTCTTAATGGAAGTCTGGGCCCTATCCAAAGATGTGAACGTGTTCACAAACTTACCCAGCTCCTTTATAAATGGTTCTCCAAACAAACCTCCCTGGGCAACCGCCCTGGCATCAGAGTCGGACAAGTCTCCTAGTTTGGGATCCACTTTTATCAAAAAAGACCTCCTATGCACAGTTGAGAGCGCACAATTGGCGTTCCCCAGAAACACTACCACCCTTTGCGCCCACTTGGAGAGAGCGTCTGGAGAGATTACGGCTCCTGTAGACTTAGCGTCCTCCGCCATGTCCAATATCATGGTGATGGGGACCAGGGTCTCCAGAAGCTTAACCTGGCATATCCTCCAGGACCGATCTATCCCTTTCTTAGGATCTTTGATGAATTTCGCGAGAAAGATCGCACTACTAGGATCGAGCTCTGGTGTTTGCGTGACTTTCCCGTCCAGAGAGGGGTGAGGGCATTCTGAGCGAAGGCGGCTGCGAGCCTCCTTGCCCATCGGCATGCAGCTCCTGCTTGCTACATAACCAGTCACCTTGGTTGAAGGTGTCCATTCAGAGGACTTTGGGTGCATTAACAACTCAGGATCCAGCATATCAGACACTGGTACCCTGCGGATCCGTAGGGCGGGGGGATGGAGCCGGATGCCACGGCCTAGAGGGACCGGGTTCCTCGTCAGTATCCCCGTGAACGTCATCCTCAAACCCCTGGGAGGGACTGGGTGGATCCATAGGTGCCGAGGAAGGAGAGGTGGCTAAGGGTGGGGGTTGCTGAGGGTTGTGTGCTAGAAAGGCTTCTCTCAAACGCTCAAAAGCATCTTGGTCTACGGCATCCACCTTAGGACGCTTAGTGGGCACAGGGTCACTGTTGGAAACCGCTTGCCGTGTAGCAGGAGCCGTCCCCGCAGGTTGGGCCCATTTATAATAAAACTGCTCCAACTTTTGGCATAAATGCTAGCCCATGGGAGCCATGACCTCTACTACAGCGTGGTAGATGGATGCATCCACCGCGTCGTAGAAATCGTCATCCCAGGGTAGCTGATCAAGAGGATCCTCCTCTCAGTGCATGTCTCCCTGCTTTGACATGATGAGTACTAAGACTTCACCCACAGGCTCCGTAGCTTAAGCCTAGTGGCACCCCCGCCATCAACCGACTGCGTAATCACTTGCTGGGGAGCAGTCAATTTAACAGCGCACAAGCCCAATCAGATAAAAGGCACTGTAAGGAGCCTGGGACATCCTGCGCCATTTGTAAGAAAGCGGATGCTCAACTCACTATTATGAGCCCTGGGAATGTGTCCCTGCAGGCCCCAATTCAGCCTGAACCAAATGGCAAGAAAAAATACACCCAGTGGGCGTCCAAGAATTAACCTATACACAAGCACACCTACTCGATGGAAATCGAGCGTCAAGGTGGCCTGAGTAATCTCTACAGATCCTCAGTGAGGGCCTAAGTCGCCAGGGGTGCGAGGCAGCCAGGCAACGGCGGGCAGAATGCAGGATATTGACACGGCGGTCAAATTACACACGCCATTGCCAGTGAGAGGAGCTGACGCTTTTGACACGTGCTACAGTGCACCTAGCGGTCGGGGGTCAAGACCGCGCCCAGCTGCAGGAAGGTAGACGGTCCCGCGTAGGTCCAAGAGTGGGCCCACGGGCGGTGGCGGTGACCGAACAGTGAGTTTCCAATGCTGCACCAAAGCACCGTAAAGACGCTGGAACTGGGCTGCACACAGCCCCGGGGCAGACGGTAGTGTGCTGATGCGGCCCCTCAGAGGCCAACTCTCCCCACTGAGGCAGGCCACAACAGCGCCCTAGCGCCGCAATTAAAACAACTTGTGACACAATAAACATATGCAGATGGCATCAATGAATAGCGAAACATCTGTAAGAAACAGCAGGCGCAGGATGCGAAACGCTGTCCCGCGGCTGCTGGTACAATCAATAACAGTTTAATAATATAAAGAGAAAACGAAGAACACTCATTTTATGGCTGCGAGCAGCAAATAAAGAGGATGAGCAAGGGGATGATGGACTGGGCTATGGATCCTGGATCATGATCGGCTATTTGGACTGAGGGATATGGTGTCCCTTCTTTGTTTTTTTGTTTACCACTTTTTCCCGAGGGTGTTTGGGAAATGTGATCTCAGTTCAAGTTTTAAAATGGCTGCTCTTGGAATAAAGCATTGAAAGTACAGCATAATCCGAAGCCTCCGGTCCTGGCATAGAATTGCATTTTTGAGTTGTATTAGGTGAAGGCTCCTGGGTTTGTAGGAATATAGGGTGGGAAGTTAATTAAACATAAATTGATTAACAATTTATTATTATACATTTAATTGATTATTAATTATGTAACTTGTGTTAAAAGTGAATACCAGGTGCAGGCTTCTGGATTTGTAGGAGTATATGGTGGGAAGTTAATTATTAATTAATTATTTAATGAATAATTAAATTTTAAATTACGAATTAATATTTAGTTGATTATTGTGTTACATGCATTAATTTTAGTTATATTTAAAATATGGGCTGGTAGGTTTGTGGGGGTATTGTGTGATAAGTACAGTAATGAATAAATTACAATTAGTTCAAACATTCAACTAATTATTGATGTTTTTAATAATTATGTTAATTGTTTAATTGTTTTGAATATATATATTTATTTCTGGTTGATTAATAACGTTCATATATAAAATACTAGGGTTATGTATCACTGTTACATGCCCAGCACAGACGCCATTTCTGAAGTCAGACAAAGCTCTCGCATGTGTGTACTTGGACCACTGCGGCCCCTTACAAATGGACGGGGCTTACAGGTATATCATGGTGGCAGTGGATTCATGCTTGAGTTTCCTATGGGTTTGTCCTCAGCATTCTGCTGACACTCGAACTGTTATAAAAGATTTGCGAGTCTTTATCGGTACATGCACAGTTAGCATGTTACACTCTGACTGCGACCCTGTGTTTAGCTCTCGGGCTTACAAAGAGACCATGGAAGGAATGAGCGTAGCATTGCGGTTCCCATCTCCGTATCACACTGAGGGATATTCTGTTGTGGAGATAAAAAAACAGGTCTTAAAATAATCTTTAACAGCTAGGTTATTGGGCAAGGGCGGTGGTTGGGTCACACACCGGTATGGGGTACAGTGGGCATTAAATAACCAGCCAAGAAGCTCTCTAGGGGTGTCACTCCATATGAGGTCCTCTTTGGGAAACGAATGTTGGTACCTGATCTTGATTGTGAAGGCGCAGTGGCGGATGAAAAACCATTTGATATCCATGATCGTTTGGCTGTTTTACAGGATCTAAAAGAATCCAGGACAAAACAAAGCAATGTCCATCTAAAGCAGATCGCCACAGAAGAAGTCAAGGTAGTCACGGCAAGACCTGTCTTGATCCCAAAATTTGGGGATCTGGTTAGAGAGAAAATTGCGTAGAAAAAGGAATTTGAACCTTCTTACAGAAAACCTGTACCAGTCCTTGCAGTACACGGAACAAGAACTGTGTTACTCCACCTCTTGCTGTGAAAAAAGGAGAAAAGATTTGTCTCAATCGACTTAATCAAACCACACTATGTGGCCGATACTAAACAGAAAGCCTAGTGGACTCCGATGTGGCAGACGTCCTCCTCTAGCTACAATCCAGGAAGTTGAAACAGAACTGCTCATCACGTTTGCAGAGCCACCTGTAAGGAATGAAGGACTAAGCAACAATGCTAAGGAACTTGTTCCACTTGAACCAAACATTCAAATTCAAAATGAAAATCAGACTAATTCACAAGTCACAATTAGACCTAATACAGACGTCTATATCAACATGCCACGTCAAGAGGATAAAGACATTTCAACATATCCCAATGTGATTCAAAAAATTGATCGAACTGCTTCTGGCTATTTCATTAACTTTGATACGTTTTCTCTGGATCCAAGCGAGCCGGAAACGACACCAGTCAAGACACTGTTCAAGCAAGAATTAAAGAACTTTCTTCTGTTTCTTCAAAAGACATATCTGGTATCACCTTGGATTGAACTCTGGGTAATTTCAGGGATAATGTTTTTTCTTTTATGGCTAGGTTTAGTATTGGCTTTTAGTATGATTATTAATGGACATTATCTGCAACAAGATTCCACTGCCCAAAAGGTCAATATCCTGTTGAAGCCACACACATCGTCACATCGTGAACAAAGAGACTTGTCATCAGTGAACATCACAGCTGTTCCTGTACCTGATGGTATAGTATGGGGCAAGGTTGATTTCAACATATGCGGACCGACTGAACTTTTGAAAATTAATCATGTATTTAAAATCTCATTAAGTGATTTCATTACCTCCAGTATATTTTCTGATGATTGGGACACTGAAACAGTTAATAACATGTTTACTGATTTAGAGAAAACTGCTGCATTTTCTAATAATGAAATGTTGGATGGTTCATCATATTATGACAAATTGTACTGCTATCAACATTTTGGTCATCATTTCCTGCACAAATCCATTTCACCCAGGAATGTATTTGAATACAATCAGTGGGAACATTGCCCAACACCACCAAAAACTAGTTTACAAGCGTTTACACAGAAATTTGCATACTTTTCAGGATTTAACAAAACAGATCCAGCCTCATTTTACTATAAAGTTGTACCAAGATCAGCTCTGAAAATTATGTTGACAAACACCATACAGATTTACTCAGCTTCCTTTTTGGCCCAAATGTCTGAACAGTGTTTCAACCTAAGACGAAATTGACACAAAATCATTCTGGGGTTCGAGAGACTGGCAAGTCCAGGGTACAGAGGCACTAGTTAGAGCATGCCTCATTCCACAGCAGGTGATCTTTTTAAATGATACTGTGCAATAGACATCCTGTCTTGGAATAGCCAAGATAAAGGAACTGAACTCTCCAATGTTTCCAACACCAACCCATGGGTGGTAGAATTCTTCTATAGGAAGGAAGGGGCAACCGTTGATGACATACTAAAGTACAATAGAACAGACCCAAATTGGAATGAGTGGGCTATTTGGCCCTTAGACAGAAACACATGTAATAAAAGGTTCCTACACATCACTGTGGGACTTAACATGCACAAGCCTCACCCACGTTATGTACAGAGAGAACATCCAGGGGTAGTGACATCCTATAGTGTTGGGAAGTGTACCTACAATGGTTAGAAACCTCAACACTTGCAGAAGTGAAACAACACTTATCTTTACTCTCACAAGACATGGATCTTAGGGACTTTTTACTAGGACCTAGGATACAACGTCAAAAACGTTTCATATATGGAGGCATTTATGCTGCCTATAATGAAATTTGGAAGATTTCCCAACAAGAAGCCTCAGAGAGAATACGGGAAATCTTTAACATGTCTGATACGAATGGCATTATTCACCTATTTAAGACCATAGGGTTCGGATTCCTTAGCACTTTCCAGACTGTCCTCCAAGTTATTCCTAACTTCATACACTCCGTGTTTGGAAGCATTTTCGGGGGTCTACCTCTGATTCTGCTCGCTGTAGCGGGAATCCTGATTATCATCTACCTGCTGTGCAATGGAAGAACCATCCGCAAGTGAGATTGCGAAAGCTTTCCTGGAAAGACATTAACGTGAGCGCATGGTACAGCATCTCGGTGCACCTCGGCTACGAGAACTAAGTGCTTCTTGGTTCTTATCCTTCAGACCAGTCTTTGAGGACTGCATCGTACCTGTCTTCCGATGCCTGTTCTGCGGAGGCGAATGCGAGTTGGACATCTGTCTGTCACCTCTGACGGAGATGCCAGCAGACGTAGATTCCAGGCTGGAACCTTTGTCCCATGCACTGCTCTGTCCCTAGCATATTACCATCTTGATGCATGCCTTCCTTGAGGAGCCGCAGGTGCCTTTAACGACTGAATTAAATTTCAGCTCCAGCATTGACACAGAGGTTTTGAATCCGGTACCGGAAGCCTACACAAGAGCTACTGGTAAAGAGGAGTTACATCTATGCACACTTGACGTGCTATGCAAGGTATTGCAATGTTTGTCCCCTACTGTAGCAGGCAGCGATAATGTTATGTCTCCCAGCCAGGACATTTAATCTGAATCTGGTTCACCGTGAGCTGGGAACGAATATGGAACTTTTTCCTTCCCTTTCCTTTTCAAAATAATAAGGTGGAGTGGGTGTTATATTTCATATCCGTACCCTTATATAGGTCCAGGGAACATTGTACACTTTCATTAAATCAGCTCCCGTTATTTCATATGAACGAGCCTTATAAGGACATAACTCCAAATAAGGACAGAAAGCCTTATATGGACAACACACCTTATAAGGGCTGCAGCCTTTTATGGACTAAACCTTTCACCTAGTTCCATGCCGAGGGTGGGTTTTTCCCAATCGATATTGTTAAGACGTCATCCTTAGCGCACATGAATAATTGATGAGTACACTCTCCAGGGGGTACACTTCACCTCTCCCATTGATGCACAAGGTTTAATTCCCAACGTCATCCTCATACTGAACAATGGGTAACACACGTACATAGATTGTATAAATACAGCACCTCTTGCTATCAGAAGGCAGGAGGGGACCGAGACTTCGAGGCCGACACACTTACCAGAGACGCTGCGGCTCCGGCTTACCATTGCTCCAGCTGACAGTGGTCTGATGATCCCTTACGGGATGTCCAGTTCAAGTCCAGGACGAAGTCCCACACTCTCACTATTCAGGTATGGGGTTCCGACTAAAGCCTAGTGGGATTCTTGGCTCTTAGGCTCTTAGGCTTAGGCTCTATAGCACCTGCTTACCTGGTAGGTACACTTAGGTACATCTAGTCAGGCAGCTTAGGAGTATGCACTTTATTTTATAAATTCATTTCTTATTCCTGTATATGTTCATGACTAATTGAAAAATGGTAGAACAAAACTATTTATTTTTATTCACTGTACTGCTGGTTCTATATCTCTGCTACTGTGTTACAGTCGTAACAGCGCACTTATTTTACATGAGAGGAGCAACGGTACAATAAATTCTTATTGTAAAAATGCTCAACTGTTTCTTCTCTGTATCTCTCTGAGAAGAAAACAAGCATGCAAGAGTGACTGGGTGAAAAGTAGTATATCGTTTCCACGAGTCTGAGGTTATTGTGTTCTGAGGTTGCCAAAAACTAATCTCTCTGATAACAGGAGAGTCTAGTGGCACTGCAAGCTACTAATGCAAACCATAGGCTAACATATGCGGCGGGGTGCAAGGAGTCAGTCTGCCACCAGACCCACAGTATATGTTATCCATAAACAGCGTAGGTCCTGCATGACAGGGTACCATTAGGACTACACTACAGTTTGAAGTTAAGTACTTTCCCTACTGTTGCACCTACAGGAGTGGAAATGGTAAGTGTTACACCTCCGAAGTCCAACACTCTCCCTGCTGTTGCACAGATTGGAGTGGGAATAAAAATTGCTACCCCTCCGGAGTCCAATGCTTTACCTACTGTTGCACTGACTGGAGTGTTAATAGTAAATTTAACCCCTACGAAGTCCAACGCTTTCCCTACTGTTGCACAGACTGGTGTGGGAATAGCAAATTTCCCCGCTCCGTGTCCATCACTTTCCCTACTGTTGCACAGACTGGAATTGGAATAGAAAGTTTTAGCCCACTGAAGTTCAATGTGTTCCCTACTGTTGCACAGACTGGAGTGGGAATAGTAAATGTTAACCCTCTAGAGTCCATCACTTTCCCTAAAGTTGCACAGACTGGAGTGGGAACAGTAAATTTTACCCCTCCGGAGTCCAACGATTTCCCTACTGTTGCACAGACTGGAGTGAGAATTGTAAATTGTATCCCTCAGGAGTCCAACACTTTCCCTACTGTTCGAAAGTCTGGAGTGGGAATAGTAAATTTTACCCCTTTGGAGTCCAACACTTTCCCGACTGTAACAAACACTGGAGGGGAACTAGTAAATTATTTTCCCATCCAGAGTATAACGCTTTCCCTGTTGTTGAACAGACTGGAATGGGAATAGTAAATTTAACCCCTCTGAAGTACAACCCTTTACTTACTGTTGCACAGACTGGAGTGGGAACAGTAAAAGTAATCTTTCTAAAGTCTAGTGTTTTCCCTACTGTTGCACACACTGGAGTGGGAATAGTTAATTGTACTTTACAGGAGTGCAACACTTTCCCTACTGTTGCACTAACCGGACTGGGAAAAGTATATCTATTATTCCCAGACTTTAATACTTATTTTATTATTGTTTAAATATATTTAATATTATTTATTTGTTTAATTTTAAACTATGTGTGTGTGTGTGTGTGTATATATATATATGTATATTTTTTGTATATAATTAAAAAAATATTTTAGTGAATGTCCTTTTTATATTTATCTAATTTGGTGATTTATTTAATATTTTGCATTTGATTTGTTTAATTTTTTTATGTTTTATACATAATATATATATATATATATATATATATAGATATTATCTACTGGCGGTCGCCAGTAGATAGTTATAGTTAGGACCGTGTTTCCATAGGAAATCTGAAAATTCTATTTTGAATAACTTTGGCGCCGGTTGACGGATCCTCGCGAAATTTTCAAAACTAATGGGGCGCTCCGCTCAGCTCCTACCCTGGAAGTCTCGGGGTGATTCATCAAGCGGGGGCTGAGAAAAAAGGGGGTCCCAAAACATGTTTTCCCCATGCATTTTCCTATAGGACCTTTAGTCGAAGGTACAGCCCGAACGGCTGAACAGAATTACTTGAAATTTGGCAAAGAGGTAGTCCTCAGGTCAGGGATGTGCCTTTTGCATGTATGGTGTCAATCCGTTCAGTAGTTCCTGAGAAAATTGCAGTTAAAAGTACATAAATATCCGTGCGCGAGCGTAATTCTGATTGGTGGTTACATGTCAGTCAACATTCGAATCGGTCGAAATCAGGAAGTGTTGTCCGCCATTTTGTGTGTGACAGTGAAAAAGAAAGGTGGAGAACGTGAAAAGGGGGCAGGGTACAGAGTTCCTGACCCCCTAGCTTTTGTCAGGGGGTCCCTGAAGGACCATGAAGGGTGAAAAAAACATTTTATTTTTTATTAAAAAATCGCGGGGTGCGCGCACGGTGCGCGCACGGTGCGCCCACCGTCGCGAGGTGCACGCACGGTGCGCGCACGGCGGAAAACAAATCATAAAAAAAATAGAATTAAAAATCAAATTTAAGTGTTTAGATGTTAGGTGGCTCTAAAAAAGAGCCGTTGTGTTAATTGAGGGACAGAGGTACAAAAAAATGGCAAAAATTATAGGGTGCCGCACGTGTGCTGCTGTATCTTGCTCTCTATTAGGGGAATGCAGGTGTCCCCATAAGAGAGAAGAGCATTGCACGTATTGCACCGTATATGCACCCTCTTAAACAGAGGGTGTATATCCAGAGGAACAGAAGCAGGTGAAGCTGCTGCCGCAGATGAAGTGCTTGGCTGAGCTGCCGATGATGTGCTCGGCTGAGCTGCTGCAGATGTGCTCGGCTGAGCTACTGGAGGGTTTTCTCTAGCAGCTCGAGCATAAGCCACAGGATGTACGTGCCTGATCATAGTGAAGATACTAAAAGAGTATTTCTTTTTAGGATCTCCTCTTGATAAGACACGATCACAAAGAGTGCAGGTGACTTTTGAAGCATTCACCTTCTTCTGCCCCTCTGGAAAAGTGAAAAATTGCCATATAAAAGAGTTTTTCTGTTTCCTCTGTCTCTGTGGCACAAGGGTTCCTGCTCACTCCCAGAAGATGACTGCTGCTCTGCCATTCTCAAGTACTGGAGTACTGGAAAAGCTGCTCAGCTCCTTCTCCCAGGGAATCAGAAGTAATAATGAGGGGAGTGGGTGTGGTGTTGGATGTTTCTGAAACTGAAACTACTATAAACCAATGAAAAGTGTTGTTTCTTAATCACATGACCTGAAACTACTATAAACCAATGAAAAGTGTTGTTTCTAAATCACATGACTTGCCGTGCGCGCACGGAGCACACACGCATGCACGTACGGAGCAGGCGCGCATGCGCGTACGCACACGGAGCACGCACGCATGCTCGTACGCATGCGCGTACGGAGCACGTACGCATGCGCGTATGGAGCACGCGCGTACAGAGCACGCGCGCATGCGCGTACGGAGCACGCACGACGTATGCATGCACATGTGGAGCACGTATGCATGCGCACACGGAGCACATACGCATGCGTGCACCGCGCACGGACAAAAACCCTTAAAAAAAAAAAATAATTTTAAAGTGTTTATAAGTTTATAGAAGATATTAACTTTGCTGTTCAACTCTATCCAAATAAAAAAAAAAACTGAGCCATTCCATATTACAGGATAAAGTTAATCTATAACTATATATATAGGTAGCTTATTGTAAAATAAATATTTAAAAAATATAATAATACATTCATAAATTAGCATTTAAAAGACCTTGCAAATTCACTTAAAAACCCATAGGTTTCACACACATTATAGTTAGGAATTAGCATTTAAAAAACATTTGAAATTCACTAAAAAAACCATAGGTTTCACACGCGTTATAGTTAGGAATTAGCATTTAAAAAACCTTGGAAATTCACTGAAAAAACCATAGGTTTCACACACGTTATAGTTAGGAATTAGCATTTAAAAAACCTTGCAAATTCACTGAAAAAACCATAGGTTTCACACATGTTATAGTTAGCTGGACATTTCACTCGTAAAAAACCAATGAAATTCCCCCGTTATAGTTAGTTCAGCTAACTATAACTCGCGCGCCCGCAATCCACTGCTGATGACGTCACATATTACATCACTCATGACATGGTCAGTGACATCACTCATGACATCACTCATGACATCTCAAATGACATCACTGATGACATCATCCATTGAGTATGTGTTTCTGAACAATTTTAATATGTTTAACCTCTTCTATGCCCATGACGAGATAGTCTCGTCATGGAGCACGGTCGCGCTGTGCCCATGACGAGACTATCTCGTCATGAACCCCACCCACTAATTAAACGCCCGGCACAGGAGGGGGAAAGGGCGTGGCACAGAAGGGGTTAATATATATAGGGAAAGGCCTGTTGAAGAATGAGTGGGTGTACAAGTGTGTAAATGTATGATTTTCTTTGGTGCGTAACTGACTCTATAAGTGAGTCATTAAATGTATCTTACTGCAGACTAGTGACTAAACTGTGTAAATGTTTGTATGTGTCTGTATGTTATTGCCGCTTTAGCGGCAGAAAATTGCCGCTAAAGCGGCAATAATGTTAACGCCGTGCTTGATAATATGCCCCACAGTGTCTTAAATCAATAAACTTTCAACTATTGTTCTTGTTGTGCTGGAGAGATTAGTTACTGGTTGATATTTAGGTCCCCTGCCACTCCAGCTGGCCTAGTGGATAGTGGTCACTAGTCCTACCATAACTTCCAGCCGATGCCCCCAGTCTCGCCAAGTGCCCTTCTACCAGACAACAAAGGGGCATATTTTCAACAAAATGTTGGAGCTGAGCCATATTAGGCAGCGCCACCATCTGACATTTTCAAAACACAGTAATGTGCTGTATTTTACAACAATATAGTGCACCCCTGTGTTTTTCCCAAGGCTGGAGCTAAAAATAGCTGCCTAGCATCAACGCAGGCACCCTTGCACCAGAGTGCAAGGGTACCTACATTGTCGGTAATTGTTTTTTTTATGTGCAGGAAGGTGTCTCTTTCTGCACTTAAACAAACAATAATGGTGCTTTGTTACTTCTATGTGTGCTGCATTCTGCAGCACACATAGAAGTAGCAAATCATATTCATTATTTAATTATTGTTTATGTTCAGGAAGGGACACCTTCCTGCACATAAACAATCATTAATGGCATTTTGCTCTTTCAATAAAGAGAAATAAAAGTATTTCTCCCCGTTCCGCCATTCTTACGCCTGCTATTGCATGGCATTAGTTTGGTGCTGCACCAGATTTACATATCCTTGTAAATCTGGTGGAGCATCAAGAAGCAATGGGTGTTGTGGTGGCTGCTTTGTAAATATGGAGGAGGGCCCAGTGCCACCAAAGTTTTGAGAGATAACTACAAAAACTGAACATCTATTTCTGCAATAGCGATTTCATGTTATGTAGAACAAAGTGCATATCGAATAATTTTTCAAACTAAAATTTTGAAAGTAAAAGATGGCAAAATGTAAATGAAGGCAAGTGCTATGTAGAAGAAATACATGTGGAAATCAATGCACAAAACTCTACACCCTCCAGTATTGGTATTTACCAGTTCACCACGAAAACATTGACAACTCGTAATTGGGTCCTTAGAGTTCAGTGGGACTCACCACTGCAGGGAATGGGAACCCTTGTGTTCGCTATTAGTCAGACATCTGGCCCCCTGACAAAGCAAGGAAGTAGCAAGGATTCCAGAGGGTGAAAATCCTGTTGCTTGAATAGTTTTTCGGACAGCCCTTTTTAAAGTTTTATATGTTTGATTAAGTTCTAGTCATGCCTCCTTTCATACGGCAATCTTTCAGCAAATATAGGGTGGGACACATATAAACATTGTAAGTCAAAAGATTTATTTTACAATACTTGAAAACATATACATTTGGTGCTCACAAGTAAGTGAAGAAAGGGCGTGCTGTGGTGAGTAAAAGAAGAAATTGTAAAAGCATACATCACATTGACAACATAATAACTGTATACAGACACTCATCGAATTACACCACTGGATTGGCATATATTAAGTTTGCAATGTACTTCACAATATGCCTCCCATATGCCTTATGTTTTTCCTCGTTTGAGGGTGAATGTATTTTTTCTGTGATTTCATTTTCTCTCTCCTCTTCCTATATTCATGATTAGTTTAGTATTCTGTTTCCCTAATTTAAACAATCTTGAATTACAAGCTGACATTCAGATTGATCTATTCTGAATTATTTCTATTGCTTTTCCCGTACATAATCACATAAACCACATTGTTATAAGCACTGATTCACTCTAATTGATAATAAAAATGCCACTCGAGCGAACTGCATGCACACACTTGCATGCACATGCGCACCCGTGCTTCTGGGCCGGCGGTCTAGTCGCTAGCCCCACTCTCTACTTCCTGTTTTAAGCAGCTCCGCTCATGCCCCAAAAGCAGTCAATTCTTCAAACGTCGACGGAGCGTCCGCCCATCCCATCATCTACCGACTCACGTGGTACTCTAAATAAAGTAATTTCACCCTATGAACCCTTTCCCTATCTCACGGCAAATAATTGACATTGGGCCCTGTTCACCCTGACCCGTACTTGTTGTTTTCTCTTAGAAAAATCCCGGCCGCCCACCGACTACGCAGTGGCTGTATTCGTAATCAAATGCAATGGGGCTTCTCTCCCCTTGGTCCACTTGCTAAACTTCCCATCCCCGGTGCCTAATACCCCTGATCAGTATTGGATACCTTTGAGTAAGTGATTATACGTTTTTACCTCTTCTATGGAAATTACACCCGCACCACGTACATTTATTAATTTCACCCATTGGTCTAATAGGAAACGCTTCTTCAGGGCATCAGAGCCCACCAACCCACTTGCAACCAACCAGTTTGTCAATCCATATACGAGTAAGTACACTTCACGTTATAGGCATGACTTTGTAGGTGCCTCGGCATAATTCACCCACAACTAGTCGCTTCACTATTAATTCACTGTAGGTGCCTCACTTCATCAGGCACTCTACATTTGATATATTCCTGTCTGCTGATTGATTCCTCAATAGATAATATTCTCCTCCTTTTTAAAAAAAAAACACTTCCTTACCTGTCGATTCTCGGACCTCTGAAACATTCAATTCTTCCTTTATTCTTTAGCTATTATGGTTTGCCTCCTACAAGTCTATACTACTATTGGCCCGATTCTGATGCGGTTAGGAAATCTTCCCGATCAAATCGGTTTGGAAATGGTTTCCAACCAACTCGGATCGGGGGAGTCTGACCGACCGAGTATGTTGCATCCGGATGCTTCCAGATACGATTTGGTTGGACTCCCATTGACTTCTATGGGAGCCTATGTTCCTAACCGCATCATAATCTGGCCCTCGGCCGGGAAGACACGGTCTCGACCAGATTCTGAAAGAGCAAATGCCGTTAGGAGGCCTTACTAACCGCATTGTAATCGGGCCCTAGGTGGGAATGCTTTCCTAGCCGCATCAGAATCAGGCCCTAGATTGTATAAATTATTATGTCACTAACCTCAAATGGCAACTTTTTTCGGGAGAGTTTTTTCTAAATCTTTATTATCTACTTTTTAGATATCAGGTGCTCATATACCAGTCCTGATGATGATCTTGAATAATTGCGATCAAAACGTTGTCGACCCCTTTACAACAAAACTCCTAACCAATGTAAATCTTATATAAGGAGTTGTTATTATGCTGTGAATGCGATGTATGCTTTTACAATTTCTTCTTTTACTCACCACAGCACGCCCTTTCTTCACTTACTTGTGAGCACTGAATCTATATATTTTAGAGTATTGTAAAAAAAATCTTTTGACTTACAATGTTTATATGTATCCCGCCCTATATTTGCTAAAAGATTGCCATATGAAATTAGAAACTGAATTAATGTTCATTTGAAATTAATGTAATATCTCTTAGACCGATTGGCCTATTTTGAACCCTTGTTTCTCGTAATCATATAGTACCCCTGGTTCTAGTATTGGGCTCCCCTTGTTACATATTACACATCCTTTCAATCTAGAGCATCCGTGAATTACAAGGATGCTCCCTATGCCAAAAAAAGCCTGGGTCCTTACCTGAATCCCTTCACTCAGATTAACAGTTTTAGAAAGGAGTCAGTGGCCTTACAGCCCACCGTAGCAGGCTATACCAGTCATTAAAGGCCCACTGCAGCGTTTAAGGCCTACACGAAGTTGAGGGTCTTTAACAAGGGAACAGGTTAGCCCACCTACGGAGGACTTTAAGGCTATTAGAACACTCCACCACTAGAGAGCAGAATGTTCTAATAAATAAAACAAAGGCCTCACGGACTCCAAGAGGGCTCCATGAGGCCTTTGTTCACAGCAACAGCAGTGAAGGACAACATTGGAATGTTGGACCTAAGGGCTTGTACTGGCTATTAGAAGCCAGAGGCACTATATTGTTTTCAATAGAGCTCTCAACGTTCCAATGTTCTAATAGAACAAATGAACTTTACTGAGCTGACCGGAAACAGCCTCCATATGATAAAAATGAGCATCTGGCTTAATGATAAACAGTTGTCTAGCTATAAAAATGTTTGAGGTTGGTTAGGTAGCCAAGAAGGTGCCATGTAACTCTAGTTTCATGTTTTGATCATAGTTTTAAGTGTACTCTTTACTTACCAACTGTCCTTGTCCTCTTTTAAATGTGGAGTGCTGACTGGATATTAATGTTATTAACTGTTATCTATCGTGCTACTCTGCTGTCTGTGTTTCCCAGCCCCTCTACCTCTGTGAGTAAGCTTGGATTGCTCTTCTCGACTCTATCCTGAGAGTAAACTGCTAAAAGTTTTTTTGGGGCCATATTGATATAGAGTCCAACACTACTGTGGTCTTGGAAAGCAGTACAATACAAAGAATAGGCAGAAATGAACGTATGCCACGTCACTGTCACACACAGGGGATTCTTTATCAAATCATTTGGGTTTAGTGAATGATGCAAACCTACTGCAAGAAAGGCATTTGGATAGGTTTTAATAATTAAATACTAGATGTCTGGGGGCGTGGCCAATCCGCGGGCTGAGATGGCCGCGCGGTGTTGAAGCTCCGTAGCCGACTCAGCGCTAATCCTGTCTTTCCCGACCTCCTGATGCGGGCGGTGGCTGCCCGGACCCGGCGCTGACTCTCCTGTGGCCCTGAAGCGACCCGGAGTGGCGATCTGGCCCCGACTGCGCCCGGAGCGACCGACGAACGCCAGGACCGAGCGGACCTGATGCCCAAGATGGCGGCCTGACTCGGCGGCCGGGGAGGATAGTGCGGCGGCGGCTGCCGATCGTGATGTGGGTGGCCGGGGGGGAACCGGGGGGGGGGTGTTGAGCGCTGGGGCGCGGTCTGGTGTGGGTCTGCTTCGCCCCCCTCGCCGCCGCTGGCCAGGAGCGGTCCGGGCGTTTGGCCGTTGCTCGGCGCCGCGGTCGCGGCCTCTCTCGCTGACTCCTCTCGGGTTCCCCGGGCTGTTTAGGTCTGGGGATCTGGGGGGGGCGACGGAATGGCTGGTTGGCGGTGGGGGTGGGCTGGGGGGGATCCGCGCTGACCCTAGCGCCCGGGCCGCCTCTGCCCCCCTTCCCTGGGACCTTGCTCGGCGGCTCCTGGGATTCGCAGCCTGCGCCGTCCGGTCTCCCTCTCCCCGGCCCTGGGTCGCCTGGTCGCATCTGCTGACGCCCCACTGGCCGCCCGCTCTACTTGGTCCGGGGCTCAGGCCCCCAAGGAGGCGCTCCCTGATCTTGGGCGTGGAGAAGTCGCCTTGAAACGGTGCGGCCGGTGTTGGTGCCCGGGCCTGGTGTGCCGCGTGGTTGGGGCTGACCGGAGTCTGCGGGGGACCGCTGCATCGCCCACGCTACGGGCCAAAGAAGTGGCAGATCCGTTCCTCCTCCTGGGCCGTCGTCGCAGCGCCTTGAAGCCGCCTTGTGGCCACCTACCCGCGATTCGCTGTCTGGCCGTGTGGGGGCATGGGACGGAGGGACCCAAAGCAGAAGACTCTGCCCTTTGAAAGGCTACACGATCAACCGGCGGACCGTCGCCCGGACATGCCGGATCCTGCTGGGGCCCAGTCCTCTGGCCCGGCGGCTGTTGCTCCATCCCCTGACTGGCTTTAAGAGATGCGTGCTGGATTCAGGGCCCTCGACGGACGCTTTGATGTCCTGAACAAAACGCTAGAAACGATGGGGGCGAAGATCCAGGCCCATGATCAGCGTTTGGTGGAGGCTGAGGCTCGAATATCGGCGGTGGAAGATGGCGCAGTGCAGGACACCAAGCGCTTAGATCGACTGGAGCGCATACTAAAGGACGTGGCCATCAAGAACGAGGACTTGGAATCGCGCAGTCGCCGCAATAACGTCCAAATCACTGGGGTTCCGGAATCCACGGCTACCGGCAGCCTGGATGTTTTTGTAGAGCAATTGTTATCAGACATTTTTGGGAGAGACTCCTTTACACCAGGCTTTGTGGTCGAGAGGGCGCACCGCTCCCTGGGGCCGCGACCCAACCCGGGGCTCCCGCCTCGCCCTCTGATCGCCCGGATTATGAACTTCCGAGACCGGGACACAGCCCTGCGGCTGGCCAGAGAGAAGGGCGAGATCACCTGGCAGGGCTCGAGACTCTCGTTCTACCCAGATTTTACCGCCATGGTACAGGAGGCCAGGCGTAAATATGTTGGGGCGAAAGCGGCGCTCCGCAACCTGGGCCTCAAGTATGGTATGCTGTATCCTGCCCGGCTGAGGGTTGACATCGATGGCCGAATGCGGATATTTGACAATCCTACTGCGGTACAGGAGTTCTGCCGAACATATAAACCACACAGGGGCCCTTCGGGGGGCGATGAGGATGGACGCTCTCCTCCGTGCAGTGGTTCTGCGACTAGCCAGGACCTGTTTTCCGGCTCTGGGCCTGGCTGAGTCCGTGCCCGCATCCCAGCTTTAGACTTCTTTTTCTGACTGTTTGCAATGGGGAAGTTTGGGACACTTTGTTATGTCATTGCTTTTTCTGTGGTGCTGGGTCGGCGGCGGGTCGTTGCCATTCCCCTTTGGTTGACACCGCCGGGAGCACTTTTTGGCTTAAAATGCTTATTTCTTGTCTAACTGTACACCATTGGTATTGCTATTTGGAGCTTCGTTTTTTTTCCACAGGTTGGGGTTTGCCTCACGTCTGCGTGATGTGGCTGGGTGGGGGGAGGGGGGATGGGATGGGGAGTTTTGATATTCTTGACATGGCTGGTCAGATTGTAACTTTGCGGATACACGGAGACGCTTCTGCTTTCCTGCTCTCATTGCTAGTGGTATGGCATCGACGGTACACATAGGCTTACATGAAACCCCCCTTGGCCTATCACTCATGTCTTGGAACGTCAGAGGCCTGAACAACCAACGAAAATGCAAGCAGGTACTACACTATCTGAATCGGCACAGGGTGGACATTGCCTTTCTTCAAGAAACGCATTTACACACCTCGGTTCCCGCGCGCTTTGCAGCTTCCTGGGGCGCCCATAGATACTTCTCCAATTTTAGCAATTATGCCAGAGGCACCGCGGTGCTGATTCACAAGAGAGTCCCGTTTCACTGCCAGCTGTTCCGGGGGGATCCGGAGGGACGCTACTGCATAGTACGAGGGGTGTTAATGGGTCATGCGGTCATTCTGGTATGTGTGTACGCCCCTAACACTGATTCCCCGGAATTTTTTCATGCGCTGGCTGCCCAGCTTGCGAGTCTTGAACCAGCGGGCCTCATTCTTGGCGGCGACTTTAACTTATTGCTGGATGCCAGTTTGGACAGCACGTCTGGGGCTGCTCCTTCCAAGCCTCGGGCGCGGCGCACACTTTTGGACCTTTGTCACCAGTTCTCCCTAGTTGATATTTGGCGCAGGCGCAACCCGAACACCACTGACTACACGCATTTCTCGGGGCAACACAACACTTGGACCAGAATTGATTACTGGCTGCTGTCCCCGGGCCTGTCCCCATGGTTTCGTGGGCTACTTACTCTCCCTAGAACGTACTCAGACCACTCTCCTGTGTCGCTCTGCTTGGATGTTCCGCGCCCCGAGGGTTTTGAGCGACAGTGGCGATTCCCTGGGAGAGCGCTGCTGGACGACTTATTTGTCCACGAGATTTCCGAGGCGAGAGAGGACTATTTCACGATTAATACAGGATCTGTAGACTCTCAGGCCATGCTTTGGGAGGGGTTTAAGGCATACATCAGGGGGATTTGCATAGCTAAGCACGCTGGGGTCCTGAAGGCGCTGCGCGCGACCATTAAGCAACTGGAGACACAGCTAGAGTCGATTGATGCGGAAGCGCAGCGTGAGCAGGCTGGTGACGTGTCCGCTAGGCGGCTTTGCCTCCTGACTGACTTCCGGGAGGCAGCAGACAGAGAGATTCTGTATCTGGGGAAGTACCAGACGGCGCGTAGATATGGTGAGGGGGACAGGCCGGGACGCACGCTGGCTCAAGCTTTGAGGCCTCCGTATGGTAAGTCCTTAATAGTTGAGGTGCGGGGCGTAGATGGTTCGCTCCGCACAACACCCGCCGAGATCAGAGACGAATTCCTGACCTACTTCTCCGAACTATACAAGACCAAGCTGGAGGAACCCCCAGCCTCTCGTGCGGCCTACTTGTCGGAGATCGCGCTTGTGTTCCTGGAGAAGGGCATGCAGGAGTTCATGGCGGAGCCTATAACTGTGGCGGAGGTGCGCAGGGCGATTAAGGTGCTTCGCGGGTCCACAGCCCCCGGCCTCGATGGCTTCTCCGGGGATTTTTATAAGGCCTTTTCTGATCTGCTGGCACCACAGCTGATAGAGGTGTATGCGGAGGCGCTTGAGCGCGGCTCCCTTCCGACGACCCTCAGCGAAGCGGTAATAGTTCTGCTTCCAAAACCAAACAAGGACCCGACGTTGTGTAGCTCGTATCGGCCCCTCTCCCTTTTAAACTTTGATTACAAGATCCTGGCAAAGATAGTGGCCAACAGGCTCTCTCAATTGATGGAATTCATCATTTCGCCCGTCCAATCGGGCTTCGTCCCGCGCCGCTCTACGTCTTTAAATCTGCGGACGCTTTTCACGGTTCTGCATAGAATTAATCCGGCCACGCCAGCTGCGGCGGTCCTCCTGGATACGGAGAAGGCCTTCGACACCCTAGAATGGCCTTTCTTCCTTTCCGTCATGCAACGTATGGGAATGCCGGAGAACTTCCTTGCTACCACGCGGCTTTTGTATAGCCGCCCCACGGCCCGATTGCCTATCAATGGCACGCTGTCTTCTCCCTTCTCTCTAACGCGTGGTACGCGGCAGGGCTGTCCACTCTCACCGTTACTGTTCATTTTGGCCATGGACCCCTTGATCCGGCATTTCCAAGTGCGCCATCTCCACAGGGGTCTCCAGTTCCGGACGGGTCCCTTGCTTGCTTCCCTCTACGCAGATGACACTATACTGTATGTAAGAGAACCACAGGTCAACCTAGCCCCCCTGATACGGGAGATCCTTCGTTTCGGCGCACACTCCGGACTGGGCATCAACTGGCACAAGTCCGTAATTTTCCCATTAACCAGCAGCACCTCCCCATGGCAGTGCGAGTTCCCATTGGAGTGGTGCTCTGACTCGGTTCGGTACCTGGGCATACAGATCCATCTAAACACGGACGAACTCATCCGCCTCAACTATGGCCGCGCTTTGGACAGGCTGGAGGCACAGGTGGAGGGATGGTTGAGGCTCCCGCTGTCCATGTCGGCCAGAATTGCAATCATAAAAATGATAGTTCTCCCTAGATTTTTATACCTCTTCAATAATATCCGTGTCCCTCTCACCCGGGCCTTTTTCTCCACGCTGCGATCCCAGCTGATCAGGCTGGTATGGGGCGGGAAGCACCCCCGGATCGGTTGGAAGACTCTCACGCTCCCCAATGATAGGGGCGGCCTCGGAGTACCGGATCTGTATTTATACTATCTGGTTGCTCAGTGTGCGCACGCCTATGCCTGGTACCACCCTGACGCGCGTATTCCGTTCCTTCGTCCCGAGGCGGATTTCGTTCTCCCGGGCCGTTTGGCGGCTGTGTTGCCCAAGGGGGTTGCCCGGGACCCAGTAGATATTCAAACGGTGTCCACCACCAGCTGGGCGTGGCATCGCCTTACTCGCTATCTAGCCCAGCCTCTCCTCTACTCCTCTTCTCTTCCACTTCCCAACCCCGGGTTGCTGTCTGGCACGGGGGAGGCACTGGTGCAGCGTACTTTGACTAAGTTTCATCTCACTAAGATCGGAGACCTCTACCCTGGGGGCCACATATTTTCTGTCTCGGAGGAGGAGCGCTTCAGTGAGGCCACGTTCATGGACAAATTTGTCCTGCGCCGGCTTTATTGTGCGGCTCGTTCGGACATTGCGGGATTCCCTCTCGAGCCTGCATCCTTCGAGCCCCTAACTCTCCTCATTGACAAAGACACTGGTGCCCATATGGTTTCTAAGCTTTATAAGGCATGTGCAGCGCTGGTTCCATGTGAGGATGGCCGATTGAGAGCGGCTTGGGAGGCAGACTTGGGTAGGCCGATTACAGATGAACAATGGACCGCTTGTTGCAAAGTCACTAACGCGATATCACTCAATAGTCGACATAAGCTCCTCCATTATAAATTTCTTCGCCGCTGCTACATGACCCCTGATAGGCTCCACGCCATTGACCCCGCGCGCCCACACACATGCTGGAAATGCGCTGCACCACACGCTGACTTTGCGCACCTGTCCTGGACATGCCCCAGACTGCAATCATACTGGACGCAGATACATGAGATCCTTGGCGTTATGTTGGGGCTCACGCTGGTTCCCACTCCGGAGGTGGCTTTATTGGGCTACACAGTAAATTTCCCTAAGAATGTTCGCAGGCTTGCCTCCCTGGGCCTGCTACTCGCCAAGCGGGAGGTGGCAAAACATTGGGGCGGTAGAACGGCCCCCACAGCCGTGACATGGCTCACGTCTATGGCTTATTGCAGCACAAATAGCGAGATCTACGCCAGTCTCCTCCCTGCAGTGGCGCGTCCCAAAGATATCTGGGGCCCCTACAAGTCCTATATCGCTACCCTCCCGAGCTCTTCCCCACCGCGAGCCAGTTCCGGAATAGTGCCTACGGGAGTGGGGTAGTTCTGGTCTTCCTCCCTGTTGGGTGTTGGGGGGCTGTATTCTCTCGGTGTGGGCTGAATTGGGGGATGTGGGCCGAAGATGGGGGTGAACGCTGAGCATGCTTGGTGGGTCCTGACTGCGTCCTTTTCCTTTACTGGGCACAGGCGGATGAGAATGGTGGGCTCTAGATTGGGGTCTTTCTATGGTCCGATGCCTTGATAATGTGCTGCTTTTTGTATACGAGGGGGGAGTGTAATGTTGTATCTCCGTACTTGCTATTAACTGTCTGCACAGCCGATATTTTCATATTGTTATGTTTTTCAAAACTAAATAAAGCTTTAAAAAAAAAAAAAAAAAAATACTAGATGTCTAGTAAGTTTGATAATGATGTCTCTATAAACCTTACACTAAGATTTTTCGATTATTCTTTTTTTAGGAACAACCTATTGAACTCTGATAATTAAACAAGAACATTCCCATGCACTGAGGCAACGATAACTGTAGTTTTATTGATTTAAACTGGCTAATCTACAAATAAAACATAAAACACTCATTATTAACCAACACTACGTTTCGCTTTCTTATATAATTATCAATACAAAAATAAAAACGATCTTATTTTGAAACCAATGAGATTCTATAACTCACTGCATTACAGCCAGAGTCCATTGCAGGGTTACAGCACTAGACATTTATCGATTGTTCTCTTCAAAGGAAAATTGTAACAAGATGGATGTTTGCTGCATTACATTTAAGGCATTCTGGCTTTCCCGACTTTAAGAACAGCACCAGGGAATGTCTCTTTAGAGATCCCATACTGAAAGAGGCCCCATGCTGGTTTTACCTATGCCTAATTTTCCAATCCTGAAGTGCCACTGACACTGGAAAACTTGACCGTGATTGACCAGTTCCTAAATATGGCACCTAAAGTTTTCGAACTCCTATGATGACAAATTCAATTTGTAATTCCATTTTCTGGTACCACTTAACGCCCTGAACCTGGTCAACACCAGTTTGAGTTCTTGGTGCTGTCCTGAGGTATGGCCGCCATTTTGTGTTAAATTCAGGAAGATGTTTGGTCCCAGTATATCAGGCAACTCTTTAACAAGAGAGGGTGTCCAGTGGCGTAACAAAACGTGAGCCCCCTCCCTGCAAGATATGCTGAAGGGGCCCCTCATTCTCACATCAGTAGGGGTTGAGAGGGCCCCCTGCAGTGCAGGGAAGACAAGGGGTGGGCCCCCCACACTCCTGCAGGGTCCTTTGTTATACCCCTGAAGGTATCCAGTTAACACTTGTCAACAAGCAACCCACTTTATGTTTCATTAAGTGTGGTAAACTTGATTGGTTTGACTTAGGTGCTCAATTATTAAGTCAGACCCACTAGCCTACCATACTTACACTTTAGACTGTGGGATAACTAAACCAATTGCCAATAAGAAACACGCTTTCACTACCCTCAGTTCTCTGATTCTCCCTGAGGTGGAGAATTTAGTGATAAAGTTAGAGTCCACTACCGGCTCCATCGCCCTGGTGCTACTATATCGACCTCCTCTTGCCATGCCCAACTTTCCTGTAGCTCTCAGTGAACAAATGGCCAATTTATTCACCAACTACGCTAGTACTATGCTAATAGGTGATCTGAATTATTGGTTCAATGATGCTCGAGGTGGGCCTCATGCTTCAGAATTAACAGAACTGCTTGTCAGTTTAAACTTTATTCAAAACGTTTCTTCTCCTACCCATGCTAAAGGACACATCTTGGACCAAATATGGTCTTCAAATCTTACTCTTTCAACGCCTATTGTCTCACCCTGCATCTGGTCCGATCACCACCTTATTGATTTCACGCTCACTGTGATCATCAATCCTAAGACTGCCTCCAAAGGCGGTGGCATTGCAAGGAAATGGAGCTCTATGGATAAATCGCCTTTCTCGATGCTCTAGCCAGGTCCAGCCCTCCCTTCAACACAGATGTTGATGTCTTGAATACTACTATTTCCAACTGGCTACTTAAAGCCAGCGATTCTCATGCCCCTTTCACAAAATGTACTCGTTCCCGCCACTCTGACGCTCATAAGTGGGTTTCCACTGAGCTCAGAAAACAGAAGCTGGAGCTAAGACAGAAAGAAAGAAAATGGAGATCTCACTACACTTTGGAGGAGAAACTTCTGTTTTCCTCTGCTCGCAATGACTATAAAAAGAATGTTCGCAAAGCTAAGGCCGCATACTTCTCAGCCAGAATCCTTAACGCCCAAAACAAATCGAAAGAGATTTTTGCCATTGTCAATGACTTATGTAACTCCGACAGGATATACCCTGACCAGCCACCCACTCAGGCGCTTTGCAACTCCTTGAATTCATTCTTTTTAGACAAGATCTCCATGATTAAGGCCAGCATCCCCACTGCGGCACAGACCACACTGATCTGATCATGATTAACCCTGTCACCCTGGATCACTTCCCAGTCTTATGCCCCCAGCTCTTTTCTGAGCTATTGGTCCGAGTTAAATCTGGATCACCTAACGACTGTTGTCCCCCTCATATCCTGAAAAAGGTCTTATCTGTTCTCTCTCATGTTGTACTTCCTCTTTTAAATGAATCCCTAGCCCAGGGTAAGGTTCCCTCTGCCTTTAAGAATGCAATAGTGGTCCCACTATTAAAAAAACCTGGAGCCGATCCTCTGACTCACTCCAACTATCGCCCCATTTCTTTGGTTCCCTCTTTGGCAAAGATCCTCGAGGCCCACGTTACCAAGTCCCTTTCAAATTTTATCGAACAAACCGACTACCTTGAACCCAACCAAGCCGGGTTCCGTCCTGCACATTCCACTGAGACGGTTATTCTCAATGTACTAGACACGCTGCGAGTTAATGCGGATAAGGGCAATCATCAGGCCCTCATCCTCTTGGATCTGTCAGCCGCGTTCGACGCGGTGAATCATCACATCCCACTATCCCGTGTCGAACAAGCAGGTATACAAGGTTCCGCCTACAACTGGATTAAATCTTTTCTTCAAGACAGAACGCAGGCAGTCCGTCTACGAACTTTCACCGCCCCCAGGATGGTCCTCCCCTGTGGAGTCCCCCAGGGTTCTTCACTCTCTCCCCTACTATTTAATCTTTATCTTAGACCCCTTATCAGCTCTTTAAAAACCATGAAGGTCACAACGTTTAATTACGCAGATGACCTTCAACTTATTTTCACATTAGATGGGCCTAACTCAGCCTTTGAATTCCAAGCCACCATGCTACACATTCAGCGCTGGATGAATCTCAACTATCTAAAACTCAATCCTGGCAAGACTGAGCTAATCTTGCCAGGTACCAGCGCTGCCATGTGGGGCCCTCATTTTTGGCCTGCTGACCTTGGCCCACCTCCCTCCCCTTCTCCCTCTGTAAAAAGCCTAGGAGTGGTTTTGAATGCCGACCTTTCACTTAGGGGACAAGTGGGGTCGGTAGTCTCCTCCTGTGTTTTTCAGCTGAGGAAACTTAATAAAATCGCCCACCTACTTACCACTTCAGCTCTTACTCAGGCAGTGATCGCCCTTGTACTATCGCGTCTCGACTTTAGTAACTCCATCTACCTCGGCTTGCCCGTGTCCCTGCTCAAACGTCTCCAAATGGTACAGAACCAGGCAGCCAGACTAATACTTAAGCAACCCAAATGGCATTCTGCCAGCCCCCTTTTGGCGAAACTACATTGGCTCCCTGTTGCTCAATGCACAGCTTTTAAGATTGGCTGCCTCCTTTTTAAAGCCTTGCATTGCAAGTGCCCTAAGTTTCTTAGCAACCTAATCGCGAAATACATACCTCGTCGCCCCCTTCGGTCTGGTCACCTCATGCTATTAGCTACCCCGGCCATCAAAAGGAAACACCAGGGAGGGCGTAGCTTCTCGTTTCTCGCACCTGGCCTCTGGAACTCGCTGCCCCTGGACATCCGAGTGCAGGACAATTTATTGAGCTTCAGAAAGGCTCTGAAAACACAGCTGTTTGCACTTTCATACAATTAGTTTGCCCGCCGCGTCCACCTGAGACATTCAGCGCCATGAAACCTCCGGGTGTGCGTGCGCTTTACAAATTTCTCCTAACATAACATAACTTAACAGATGCAGCACGGTTCTTAGCAATATGTTAGAAACCCTTGATTGGCACCTATTTTTGATTAACTTGAATGTCAGAACGAAACCCTATAGTGAATTGCAAAAAACTGAGGGGATACCAAGCCTTCATGATCTGTCCCTAGAGTATAGGATTGCTATTAGAATCTAATGTCAATTGTGCCTACTCACAGAAGGCTTAACATTATGCTTGGAGGCATATCCTAGCTGTAGATGTTGCGTGAAACTTCTGGTTTCCTTTCTGGTAGCTGATTTTAACTGGCTTACCATTTCATACTGTAAAAAAAAAAGAACTTTCATGCAACTGTCTGCTAGACCTCTTGCCAGTGGTTAATTTGCAAAAGAATAAATGCTGGTGCCCAAAGTCCTCCTTAGAAGCCCTCGGCCGGTGCTATTAAATGTCAGCACACCGAATACCAAGGATTTGTAGTCTTGATGCCACCTCCTGTCTCTTTAATCCACTACTAGACACTTCCTGTCCCTGTATCTCACATTTGTAGGTCCCTGCATTCTTGATCTCTGACGGTTTTTGACTCTTTCTCTTCCTCCGTCTTTTTGTTTTATGTGTTTTCCCTCTTTTGTTCTAGGTTAAGGACAGTGCTTGAAATGGAAAAATAGTAGTTCATGTACTCTGTAGCAGAGTACCTGCTTTTTCTGAGAAGTGCCAGTACTCTCCAATCAAAAGTATTTCATCACTATTTAGAAGTGCCTGTACTCTCCCTCCCAAAATAAAAAAGGGCTGGTACCAGACAGAACCGGCCCATTTAAAGCACTGGTAAAGGTGAGGAGGAAACATAAGTGCCAGTTCCCAAAAAATGAGTGCCAGTGGCCCCCACCCGCAGCCACCAGCTCAAATTAAGCACTGACCTCTTGCAAAAATATACACAGAGAGTGAACTTTGTAATATGGATCTCTCTTGTAAAGTCAGTTTGGTGGACCATTATGTCTTCTAAGGAGTTATTCCATGACAATGCACTCGGGACAATTTTACATCTGAAAACTATAGCGAATCATCTCAATTTTTGCACATTCAATCCTTTATCTCATACATGCATTTTGAACACAAAGATTTTTTTTTCACAGCAGCAGATTAAATTGCTACTTTTGCATGCATTTGTCAGGACTCTAGTACAAGCCTGAAAGTCCGATGACAGTCTTATTGTTTTTTAGGTCTCGCCTGCGTTGCTGCGCATGCGCTGCGTCGCCTTGGCGAGATCTATAGTTGTTGCTTTTCTGTCCGGCTTATTTGGAAGCAGGGTTGGTGTCCGCCCTGTCTCCCTTAGGCCCCACCAACCCGTCGTCTGTTGCTCGTCATGCGTGTGCGCGGCGACTGCTTCAGGGACGCCGCGCTCGTTTTAATTATTTATTTTTGGGCTCCCGTGAATAATCTTTTTCAGCCACTCTTGGCGTCTTGAAAAGGTAGACTGTGCAACAACACAACTTATTTTATTGTGGCCTGTTCAGGCTAAAGGAACCTCGCAGATTGAAAATGAACAGCCTGGTAAGTTAGATTTTTAATGCTGTGTAATATGTCACATCAAAAATGAATATCCATGTGCCTGGCACTAGAAGCTAAGAGGACAGAATCCAAAACGCAGGGGAACCCACTGCCCCATTGGTAAGCTTGGCTGAAGCTAGAGTATTAAAAAATAATTATGCGAACAACTCTTGCAACAGTTTTAAAAGATATCCTAACACAGTTTGCCTGTCTCTGAAAGGACCCACGTACTGGAGAAATGCACGGGTCGCAGCTAGATAGAATAGGCTAAAACCAAGCTCTGGCCTTCGCTCACATTGAAAGAAAGAAAGGTTGGCAGTCCTGACGCATTTAATTGAGTGGTTTCTAAGATTAGGCGAGCTACATTATTTTATAATAGCATTCTCGCTGAAGTCTCCACCCACATTCCTGATGTCCTGCTAAGATAACCTGTAAATAGGCCTATAATTAGGTGATCAAACCTTAGGACATCCCCTTCCAGGCTGCAATGTCGGTTTACATTCAACGTGATCTGTGTGGCCTGTTTTAAGCTATGGGTCCAGCCACTCAGGCAGCACACAGACAAGCAGGCTCAGCACCATACAGGCTATTTATCTTTAACACCACAACAGACAGCATTACCATTGGTGACTCTAAAGTGCTATTGGATCTCTTAAAGTCCGGATCCAACATAATCAGACGGGGCAAAAATTGAGGCTGTACACCAATAACCTAAAACCATTCTTAAATACTATTAGCTTCTTTCAAAGAACTAAACATTGCCAAAGCAAGCAACAGAAGTCCAGTCCGATAACTAAGAACACGGATCACAACTGAGCTAAAAAAAAGATAACCAGATCAAGCGCACAACTTCCAGGCACATGTCTCAGATCCTTTGATAAAATCAGCTATTTAAAACAAGCATTTGCAATGCAATAGGTCTCACAGTGGTTAGAGTTTGAGCTACTGGCGTTGCAAATAATGATGCAACACTAATAGCTCAAACTTTCAGTAATGCAAGACCTATTGCATTGCAAATGCTTGTTCTTTTTGCACGTGTGCACTGCAAGACCCAAGATTGACGCCAAAGCATCACAAGGCCAAAAATAGCAGCAATCGTGCGAGACTTGGGAGCGGCCATCTTGGGGTCAAATCATTCTGAACGCAAATAAAAACACCCACCTGCATAGCTGCTCCTTTACACTTTGAGCGCCTAGAGGCTCCCCTGCTGCTGCTGCCGGGTCACCCACATTACATTTTGAGCACCCAGAGTTCCCCAGCCATGTTTCCTGGGTTCAGAAGTGTTTGCTGTTAAATTTAGAAGCACACTTTTTTAAATTCTCCACTAGCCTATCTCACAAAAGATTCAACCAAGGTTAGGTTGGTGGATAAAAGCAATATATTTGCCTAGGCAGCAGCAATATGCACGTGAGGTCTTCTTAATCAGGATTCCGAAAAATATGTTTTTTGTTTTTTTCACTTTCTGTTTCAAATGTCTTTGGTATGCCTTCTAGGTAATAATGACATTTCTGGATTACATATATTTTAATATGCATAAGTACATGCATTCCGGAAGAATAATTCAGTTTGCAACTTGCAGTCAGAAGACCTATATGGATAACTGAATTTGTAAACTTTCAGTGGGTAGGTAGCATGTTATAATTTCGAGATGGGAAATGACTGATTACTACTGTTACCGAATAACATATGCAGGAATATAAATCAAACACTGTCAAAGCCAAACGGGCTAGCTTTACCGTGCTAACACTTGCATACAGCATTGTTTTCATGCCTATTTTAGCATGTTTGTCTTTGCAAGTGTGAGCAAATGAAAGCCAGACCTACTTGCTTTACCAATGCTCTTTACAATACGCAGCTGTGACCACATACATAATTATTGGAGGGATAACTGTTATACTGCACATGAATGCAGACCTACTACCCACCTTACAGTAAATCTTGACTGCTTACCAAATCTACCTTCAGATAATCAAGATCAATAAATGTATCTAATCTAGCCAAATGGAGTGCACTATAGGCCAGGAATCTGAAAAGGGTTGACTACATGAACCTCACTTAATGAAAGTTATTACTACCAAGCACTGGTGACTGCAGAACTTTATCTACATTCAAGGGCTTTGTCATGAGACTCGTGGTGGCAGGCAGGCTACATAGGAATGATCTATCTATCTATCTATCTATCTATCTATCTATCTATCTATCTATCTATCTATCTATCTATCTATCTATCTATCTATCTATCTATCTATCTATCTATCTATCTATCTATCTATCTATCTATCTATCTATCTGTCTGTCTGTCTGTCTGTCTGTCTGTCTGTCTGTCTGTCTGTCTGTCTGTCTGTCTGTCTGTCTGTCTGTCTGTCTATCTGTCTGTCTGTCTATCTGACTGTCTGTCTACCTACCTATATTTTATAGATATATCAACACATATATATACACACACACACACACATATATACGCACACAAAATGTGAAATGTAGTCAGGTTCTCATGTTAGGCGCACTAATATCCCTGGTCCATATACACGCTATAAATGCAAAAAAAATAACTAAAACCCACAATCTGATATTGAAACAAAGCGTTGTGCTCTGACGACGAGAAAGCAATCTGCAATGGCAGCGCACGCTGGGGAATCACTAAAAACGATGAAGAGATACAGAGTACTGAAAGAGTGAATTCCTGTAAACATGAAATTCCTGCTCTGCTGCAGCTTGCAGTTATTTACATTTTTTTCATTATAGAGTTCGAATAAAGTATCATCTGCGTGTTGGGAGGCAATAGCGACACCCAGTGGTCCAATAATTCACAGATTCCTTTGGCTGCAGTGGCAGGACAATAGTCGAGGCGAGCCTACCTGATGGCTATATGCGCATGACATAAGTGAAATAAAGCGCCCATTTTTTTCCTCTTCACTACAGCTATCCCTTCCAGTTCAAGACACGTCTTAAATGCTGCAACAACAACAAAAGCAGAAATATTTTTATCTTCAAAGAAATGCCCTTGCAATTTAGAACGGTTGAAACAAAAAACTCCAATTCCATTGATATATATGAATGACCTCCCCTCTTATTTTTCATATCTGATTTATTTGCTTGCATCTATGGATTGCTGTAATATGAAAACATTAGGCCTTATTTACTAATGGTTGCATGGGCGCTCACACGTCGCTTATCAAGTTTTTATAATGAGAGGCAAATGCGCACAAAGCATTGTGCGTATTTGCTGCACTCTATCACCGGCCCACTCCCTTGGAAAATAACTCAGAGCCAGAACTTAAGACAGATGTTTTCATCATATGTCACAGGTACAGCAGCAAAAAAACACAGAATAGGCACCAGCCAGCACAAATGTTGGCTTATCATGATGGTCCAAGCGTTTCTTTAGCATGTGAGGCCCCAGGTTTACTGTAATTTTATGAAATGTTGCATCAAACAGTGAGAGAATAGATGCACAATTTCTACTAAGATGTGGTGATTTTTTCTTCCCTTCCCACTGCTGGCATACGTTTGGCTGCTATGCATTAAATCACACACCTTTGAGACATGATGCCCTTTTTGCAGGTTATCCCTAAACATTTTGCCTTCTTCCTGTTTTTTTTCTGACCTGTTTAGGTCTCGCCTGGCGACGCAGCGCATGCGCACTGCTCGCCTTGGCGAGGTCTATTGTTGCCGGTTTCTCTAGCGAAGGGAGACAAGAGGTGGCACGTGCGGACAGAAGATGTGCACGCGTACAGACAGGAGATGTGCACTCAGTACACGTGCACATCTCCTGTCCCCGGAGGCTAGAGTTACACAGCGCGCGCATCTCGGCTTTCACTTTCCCTCCCCCGTCGGCTCCACGGAGCCAGCTTGTTTAGTTAGCGGGAATTTGGGCCACAGGCTTTAGGGGAACACCAGATTACATTTCAATCGTTAATTTTTTATTGGGGGATGGTTAAAGGATTTGTCTAGATTCATGGGACACTGAGCCTATGTGGGACTCTGCCAGATCCCCTAGTCCCAAAATCCGCAGCGGTGTCCCCTCAGGCAACATCTCCTTGCCTTTCACCGAAACACGAAAAGTACTATTATGTTATTTTACAGTTTAATCCAAGGTGCAGGTTCTCATGACCTCTTCCGTATGTAGGTTCTCAGTCACAACTAGTTCTTCTTTAACGCTGGACCTCTAAAAATTGTGCTAAATCCTTTTATTGAGTAACTTTAGCATTAAAGTACAGTTTCTTCTTAACAGGAATGCTGCGATCCGCAGATAATTTTAAATCGTCAAGCACCACCATTTGTCTAATGTATTCATCTCTGCATGAACCGAGGGAGGTGGCACGATGTGTGCAGATCACATTTTAAATCTCACCCTGTGTAAATTCACAGTTGAAGACTATTATCAAATGCTACGAACCCTGGAGCTACAAAGCTGTCAGTAGGCGCTTCTCAGGGAGTCCGCACCCCAGAGTCACGTCACTGCAAGTGGCAACAAACCACCATCTCAGGCCAACACTTCACCTCCTGAGCACTCTGTTCTCCAGTCAGCTCACCAAGCCCGTCCCCATCACATGCCTTCATAGCCACTGTTAGAAAAAACCTGAGTTTTCTTTAACCAGGATTGAATCGGTAGCAGGGCCTCCGTGGACATGGTGCAATGATGTTTCATGCAGTCACTTTGTGCTGTGCCTTACCTCTTTATAGGCAGCTCCTGTCAAATACTCAGAGTCCTGGAACCTATAAATCACCTGGCAGTCTAGCTGGGCTACCAGCGACACTGAATGGCATGTTAGAAAGTGGTATGAATCCACCCTTTCACTTCATTGACTTTACTCCACCCTGACATCTCTTATGTAACCTCTCCATTAGGTCATTTTATTTAGTTCACGCTGTAACACGACCGCAACATGAATAGGGGAGACATTATGGGAGTGCAGCAAAGGAGGGGTTTAGGTCAAGAGAGCCCACAATAAACTGAGGTACAAGTAATGAAATTGACGAATCCTCGCGAAATTTTCAAAACTAATGGGGCGCTCCGTTCAGCTCCTACCCTGAAAGTCTCGGGGTGATTCGTCAAGCGGGGGCCGAGAAAAAGGAGGGGTCCCAAAACGCGTTTTCCCCATGCATTTTTCCATAGGACCTTTAGTCGCAGCTACAGCCCGAACGGCTGAACAGAATTATTTGAAATTTGGCAGAGAGGTAGCCATAAGGTCAAGGAAGTGCCTTTTGCAGGTCTGGTGTAAATCTGTTCAGTATTTCCTGAGAAAATAGCATTTAAAAGCATATCAATATCTATACGCGTGCAGCGTGCGCGCACTGTGCAAGCCCTGTGCGCGCACCATGCCGTGCGCGAGCGTAATTCGGATTGGTTGTTAGATGTCAGTAAACATTCGAATCGGTCGAAATCAGGAAGTGTCGGCCGCCATTTTGTCTGTCGCACTGAAAAGGAAAGGTGGAGAACGTGAATAGGGGGCAGAGTAGGGAGTTCTTGACCCCGTAGCCATTGTCAGGGGGTCACAGTAGGACCACGAAGGGCCAAAAAAAAGATTAACATTTTTTTTTAAAAACATCGCGAGGTGCTAATGTTTCTCCCTCAGGGAGGAGCAAATCGTGACAACAGCACGGCAATGTCTAAAGTCTGGAGCCAGAACCACTGCCCTGTGGGCTACCTCACATCTGCAATGAATAAACAAAGGGGATTCGCCATTATATTGACCGCAAACTGGAGATTAAAAGAAGGACACAAATAACCTCCGTAATAAAGCCCTCATTCAAAAACTGCAGTTTTTAGGGAGCAATAATATTTTAACACGCTACTGTACCTAAGTTTTTTTCACGGAGCTGCGGTTTGCTGCACTTGGTTTGAGTCCCCTCCTCAATTCCGCACGAGTTCCTATTATATATCTTCTAAAGTATTACCTTGCAAAATATGCGAGGGGGATAGTCACAACGTGCAATATGTTGGAAAACTCAGTGTACCAGGATCAGGTGCAAACAAACACATGCATATCTGCACTGGGGCTACACCCTTAAAACACGAGCTGCACCTAACATATTTCAGACAGAATGTAACGTTTTGGACTGCCCTTTTATGGGTGGACAATGTAAAGGCTAAATGATTTGCATTTGGCTGGTTCTGAATGTGCCCAGAATAATGTGTGCGTTGATGGCCCTGTGTCATAATGAAATGTTATAAAGTATCGAACCTGATGTTTCCTCCCATTTAGTGTTCATTTTAGAACCAGTTATGTCATGCAAGGGACCTTTATTTGAACTACAAGATTTGATTAAGTTAAAGCCATTTGCTTTGCTAATGGTATTGTATAGCAAAGCAAATTGCTTTAACTTAATAATAGGTCTCGCCTTTGCGAAAGTTTGAGCTATTGGCATGGTAAATGACAATGCCTTTTATTTATGTGTTGTGAAAACCTGCAAGCGGTGCGTAAACATGCACTTTGTACTTATAGTCGTTGCTTACGAGAAGCAAGGCTGGCAGTAACTGTGCCTCTTTTACTACCAGCCTTGTTTCTCGTAAGCAAAGACTATAAGTGCAAAGTGTGTGTTTATGCACCGCTTACAGGTTTTCAAAACACATAAATGAAAGGCACTGTCATTTACAATGCCAATAGCTCAAACTCTCACAAAGGCGAGACCTATTGCATTGCAAATGCTTGTTTTGTTGGTTTTATGACTTTGGGTACTTTACCACTGCGGATTAGTGCTAAAGTGCATGTGCTCTCTCTTGTAAACTTGGTAAGGTTGTTCTACACCTGTTTGTCATTTTTACTTTATCTGTAAGTCCCTTGTACAGCGGTATCTCATATACCCTGGGCCTGTAAATTAAATGCTACTAGTGGGCCTGCAGCGCTGCTTGCGCCACCCACCAAAGTAGTCTTTCAAACCTGCCTCAGGCCTCTGCAGGGCCTGCCTGTGCAGTTTACTGCCGCAGTAACTTGGCACTTAAAGTGTTTGCCACGTCCAAAACTCCCCTTTTACTACATATAAGTCACTCCTAAGGTAGGCCCTAGCTAGCCCTACGGGCATGGGATGAGTAGGTGAAAGCTAGGACATGTGCCTTTGTTGTGTGGCATGTCCTGGTAGTGACAAACAGCCTATCTGGTTTTTCACTACTGTGAGGCCGCTCCTCTCATAGGTGTACATCAGGGATTCCCTCGTATATGTTTCAGTGCCAATTTCTGATATGAAAGGGGTAGCATGGCCATGTTTGGTACGTTTGGAATAGTAGCGATAATTCCTGCTTGTTGGTGAAAGCGGATTTGTTACTACTGTTTTAGAAATGCCACTTTTAGAAGTGTACAACAAGAAAGGGTTTGGCCCTTAATCAGCAAGGCTAGGCCTATTTTACAATCAGGGCGTTGTTCTTTTTCCTGTTTCATAAATGAGAATTTGGATCAATAACTACAGAACTAGAGCTTATTGTATTTGTTTGTTGTAAGTAGGAGTCTTATCTATGTATTGTTAATGTTTTGTCTGATGATGTATTTAGTGTTTTCAAAACCTGCAATTACATTTTTTATATTTGTCTTGTGTGTTCTTCTGTGGGTTTTTTGTACGACTAACGTATTATTATCATTGTTGAGAAGAGAAATTGATGGTTTATGAGAAGAAAGAATTCATGAAAAATGCGAAAAGAAAAAATTATATGTGAAAAATAAACAAAAATGATAACAAATGGTCACAATATGTGTTCTGTGTGATCATGCAGAGTGATGAGTAACGATTATCAGCATTGGAATGTGTGTTGTTGTAAGACTTTTAGAAGTGGGCATTTCTGTGTGCTTATGACTCTTTGTGCCCTGCCTGGTTGTGTATTCAATGTCTGATTTAGACTGACAGGGGCAGGGGATGTGCATTCACTCTTGGCAGTCACATGGGGGGTTGAGGTGTGTCCTCCCTTTCCTTGGTGACTCAGTGCTGGGCTGAATAGACCTTGGCTGCATTTACAATGGTAATAGGTATTTTCCTTGCACCTGAATAGGCCTGGTCTGCATTTAGAATCATGGAAGGAGTTGCACCTGCACCCTGGGCTTTGCCTGCCTTTCACAATTCTGTCTCCGCCCCCTGTAGTGTCTGGAGCCTGTGCTTGGGATTGAATGGGGTGTTGTGCACTTCTAAAAAGTGGTTGAGGTGCCCCCAGAACAAAGACTTTTGGAATATAAGCACAGAGGTTGTGACCCCATAATTTTAGACACTGCGTGGAGCTGTAACCAGACGCTTATGGCTCTACAGACCGCACCTGGCCAGAAGGAACTGTGATGCTGCCAGGAGGAACCGCCATTGGACTCCCTTGCTTGTGCTGACCTGTGGCCTATGAGGCTATTAGAAGGATTGCCACTTTGTTTCCAAGGGTCCTGGTGAGCTGGCCTGCCTGCCTGCTTGCCTGTGCCTTGTAATCACCGTGTTCTCCAAGGAGTGCTGGTTAGGCTCTTTAATTCGTCAATCAGCGTGTGGGAGCTTGTTTTCCCTGCCACTGGGCATGTTGAGAGTGCATTATGAGCACTCTCTTTGCCACAAAGGAATATCCAAAGGTCAATGTGTGGTGAGCATGCCGGTTTTACTAGCCATCCACCACCAAGTAGCGTGTGGTAGGCAGTGGGGAGAGATCGGCACAGGCTGGGTGCTTTTGCCCAGCGAAGCCTCCTTGTGGTGTGACAACACAGGTTCAGCTGGCCGAACCTGTGGGTCACAAAGAAGCTGCAGTGCTGGTAGAATGCTGAGAGCAAGGCCCTTCTCCCCGCGTTGCCGTGGTAACCTTCCGGCTTCCCCGCAGCATTCTATCCCAGGCACTGGGGCAGATACCAAGCCAACACCAGTTGCAGGGGATACGAGGCTGCCCACAGCCTGAAGGGCTGAAGTTCTCTCTTTACGTGCAGCTGTTCTGCATGCCCGCGTGCTGCCTCGGAGGGTCCTAGCCCCTTCCCTACCAGTTGTGAGGGATACAAGGCTGCCTCTGGTCTGAAGTAGTCTGTTGCATGCAGCTGCCTCTGCTGTGGTACGCGGGGGCGGCAAGGTCTCTCTGCAGCGCTGTGCAGTAAGTGTGCCCCCTCACCTGGGGTGTGCACATACCTTGGGGCATTTACTTGCTGGATGCCCATCCCGGGGGAATCCTCAATGGAGGCCCCTTCTTCGTGGAGTTGGGAACTTTCCGTGGATTACCGAATGTCTCTTATAAGAGGGCAGGATTACCTTATCCGAACTAGTAGGTGCAGAGATGCTCCTGAAGCCCACATGCATGCTACTCTTACATCCAGGCTTTCTCTGTGTACAGTATTATATATAAAAGGAGCACAGAGGTTCCTGTGACTTGTTTTTGATGGGTCTACGGCAGATGGTCGGTTTCTAATGAGGTATGGTGATTTATGTACCATGATGTTTGGCAACCCAAGCGTTTTCTCTTCCTGACCTACCTGCAGCCTTTTGTGCCCTGATTTATGATGCATGCCGTTTGATGCCTTACCATAACGGGATAACAAGTATTATTTCAGAGGGTACATTATATGCATAGTGATGTTGTGGTTTTATAACGTGTGCAACCTATAGGTATTTACCAGATTGCACTAACTTGAGATGTTATGACAATTGCCTGGTTGGCAAAGTGATTTTATGATCTATCTAATGTCATAACAATTGCCTAGGTGGCAAAGGGATTTATGTAATTACGGTCTAAAGTGTTTTATGTACAATACAAAGGATATTTGTATATAACCTTGTGTGGAGTCTCTTTTTGTGGTGTGCCTAGTGTGTTACTGGTGTGTGTATCTGTTGCGCAAACGCTTTACACATTGCCTCTGGGATAAGCCTGTCTGCTCTGTCAAGCTACCAAGGGTGTGAACAGGCGTTATCTTGTGTGTGTAACTCCCTTATCCTGACTAGAGTGGTGAATTCTGCCTGGGTTAGGTGCCACCCTAGCCAACCAGAAACCCCATTGCTGACAGTGTGCATTCTCTAAAGCATAGGTTTTGTGTGATAAGGGGCAAAAACTATGCTTTAAGACATTTCCCACTTTGTATGTTTTCTGTACAATACAGCACACGTGCAAAGTCAGCATAATAGGGCTACAAATTGAAAGTTTCTCCTTGGTATGCCCTCCTTTAGGATGCATAAGGTTTCGGCGCAAATCCCTGTCTACTAATGTTCATTGATAGGGAATTAGGTCAAATCCCATGAGTGGTTGCGTGGGAATGCCCCTATGCCACTCATGAAATGCCTCCCTTGGTGCAAAATAGTGCGATGTAGCTTTGGATCGAGTTGCATTAAATATAAAAACTGCAACAAAAAAACACAAATCCTGATTTGCATTGCATAGTAAATCCCACGCCAACACTTTGCACCAGGCTTACATCTCAAAAGTGACTCAAATCGAGTGCAAAACACTGGTAAATCTGAGCCGAGGTGCCTAAAGTTCAAACACAGAAACTATCTGAGTTAATGCATGCACTTTAGACTGAACAAGTCAGAAAGAGAGAGAGAGACCATGCATTAATTTTGAGAAATTCAGATTTATGTTTGAACTTAAGACTCCCAGTAGGAAAAAAAAACAGGCACTCAGCCCATCATGACATTGTCCATGTTCTATCACTTCATGCAGCATTAGCTTCTCTAAGATTGCTTTATAGTTCTGCCCATGTACGACCACAGGCTTCTGGTGTGTATGTCGACAAGAAGTGCTCCCTGAAAGTGTGACTCCCAGGCACACAGGGATGAAGGCACACAGAAACACCCCAAGTAGGCTGAGAGGGCTGCTTTTATGTGTGAATGAACAATTAGACAAGAGGGAAAACACACAATATTCTTGTAGATGCGTATATAATCCACCCCCACCAAATCTTTCTGAAAACTCAAGTTTTCCCTCCCTACACTGGCTCAGTACAGTATGGTGCAGGTATGAACACTATTTCCATGGTTGAGTTTAGCTCCCTCCTCTCCACTACTGGCATGTCGGAAGATGTTTGCACACCAGGTTATTACACTACAGCCAGCATGGGACACTTATGTAAAAATTCCCTCCATAAAATTTTGTTTTGGACCAGCATCTCACCCAGCTGAGCAGTGCTGACACATTTGTCCTGACTGACAGGTGCCAACACAGCATTATATATGTTTTATTGAAGCACGATTTGATAATATTGATTTTGACTGGCCGGTGGATGGAAATGACGTGGTATATTTCCCCACATTTTAACCTGGGTTTGCACCACAAACGTAATGCAAATTGTTACAAAATGTTTATATGTAATTAAGTTAACAACGCAAAACTTGTATTGCACTGGCAGGTCATTCAGAGGTGTTGCAAAGCAGTGCCTAGAGCTGCTTTGCATTACTTACATCAAGTGGCCATTCATAGGGTGTTACATGCAATCATGTAACCACCCATGGTTTTTAATGCAAAACACTTTCTGCTAAAAAGGTAGACAGGGCTTTGCATTAAATATATTGCTATTTTGACATTGTCATTATTGAGAAGAAAAGCTTCTATTTCTCTCATCTTCTCTGGCTTTGCATGTGTGCTGCACTGTGCAGTACACATGCAAAGCAGGAAAAGCTCAAAAGTTAGTATAAGCATAGTATTTTGCATTGGGATGCAAAGGTGTGTGCGTGGTGCTAGCAGCCTAATTGTGCATTGGTGAGAGAGCAGGACAGCCCCATCTCTCTGTAGATATGAAGCTACCCTGCTCTCTTCCGCCCACGCAATGCAACGTAGCAACATTGGCTGTAAAACATTTTCAAAATTATACCCTGTTCTTTTTTATAATCACGTGTCACTGCATATGCTGATAAAAAACAGCTCTCCACCGCCTTATACATAAGCACAATGGAATTAGCCAATGAACTCTAAAACTGTCATGTTCCATTATGTTATTTACCCTTATGCACTTAAAGAAAACCCCTGATTGGCACCTATTTGGCTGGCGTTCAAGTTTTTTGCAATTGAAAAACGATGTGACACCTTGCATCATTATTTTTTTTAGTTTAAAGAGCTTTATTGAAGCAAATAAGAACATGGGTACAACATTACAGCAATAATTATAGAAAAATGGCAAAACCTAACAAGCAAAATGCATAATAACGAGAAATGATAGCTTACGATAACTACCATTGTCAAATGAATAAAACCAGAGAGTGAAGGTATTAGTGGTAGATTGTACCTTAAAACAAAGTAGTGTTTTATATTTTTCAGAGTAAAAAGTAAGCTAGAAAAAGAGAAAGGAAGGTAGGAAAGAAAAGAAATGAAAACAAAGGAAAAGGAAAGAAAACAAAAGAAAAGAAAAGAAAGCAATATCCTTATCAGAGATCTTACGTAAGACAACCAAGTTACAATCAGTATATTATATCCTGAAAAACAGAGTGGGAACCATTCATTGACTTATAAAAACTATTTAAGAAAAGCAAAACAAAATACTCATGGTGGTTGATAAACGAAGGAATTGTCCTTGTTGCGCAATGCAGATGCGGATAGATAATTGGTGAGAGGAGACCAGAAGGCTTCCTTTCGAATAAGCTGCTGAGATGTGATAGCAGAAGCTCTATCCAATCTATGATAGCAAAGAAGGTTCCACCAAGCATAAAAAGAGACCTTAGTGGCATCCTTCCAATTAGATGTAATTACTAACCCTGGGCGTAGTTCGCGAAGTCGCGCTACGCGTAGCTACGCCAAGTGCACTTCGCACTACGCTAGCTACGCATAGCACTTCGCGAACCGCGTAGTACCCTGTTCGCACTGTGCAAGATGCCGTTTTCAGTGATTGCACAGTGCGGACAAGCATCCGGCACTGTGCAATCATTGAAAACGGCATCTTGCACAGTGCGAGCTGTAGTTTTCTGCCGCTCAAGTAGATTTTTACTCGAGCGGCAGCTTTCCTAACGCAAACTGGTAGTTTCTCATCGCGAAAGGTCACGAGCATATGCGACCACTCGCAATGAGAAACCTGACCTCCCCGCGTTGAGAATCTCACCGGGAGGTTTATTTTCCACGCTCGCGATCGGCAACTTGGAAACGAGGAAAAAGTCTCGCCGGGATGTCATTTTGCTTGCTCGCGGTCGCCAACTTGACGTTGAGGACCGCGAGCAAGCAATAAATGACCGCTGCACTACGCTACGCGTGTTTGCACTGTGCTACGTGCAATTCGCGTAGTGCGAAGTAGCGCAAACTTCGCAAACTACGCGAGCGTAGCGTAGTGCTTTGCCCAGGCTTAGTAATTACCTGAAAGGCAATAGCAATTAACAAATCCACAAAAATACCCACCTTGCGAGATCCAAAGTAATTTACAGAATTACTTCCCAAGAATATGGAGTAAATGTCAAAAGAAAAATTAACAGAGCAAATGGAGAAGATTGATTCACACACTTTGGTTCAAAACAAAGTAATGCTGGGGCAAAGAAAAAAGGGATGTATAAATGAGCCCAGGGTGTTTTACAGGACCAACAGTTCGGGGATAGACCTGAACTATACTTGGAAAGAGATAATGGTGTTAAAAATAACCTTTGATAGAAATAATAAAGGGTCTGAGTAGTGCTTGCAGTGCAGGAGGTGTGGTGTATGCACGCCCAAATAGAGTTCCATGTGTGAATAGAGAGGGTACGCTGCAAATTGGATTCCCATAAGAGTTCAACCTTACTCTTGGGATTGTTAGGGGAGGAGAAATTAAGATATTTATAAATATGAGAGGCCCGAAGGGAAGGAGAGGTGGACAAAGGCTATAAGACGGGATCTGAAGCGGAGTGGGGAGATCCAGAGAGGAGAGAAAATTGATTTGTTAAAAGCAATCTAAGGAGTGAGGAGACAGGTACGCCAAACTTAGATTGAACCTCCTGGGGAGAAAGAAAAAGCGAACCATGTATTAGGTGTTTAATCAAGAAGTCCCCCATAGGCGCCCAGTTTTTCCAGAAAATAGTACGATTGGACAATTTTTAATGAATTTGTTATGCCAAAGAGGTGAATCTAGAAATATTTGTAGAGGAGTATGGGATTTGCGCTTGACCGGATGGAAGGTTGAAATAAATTTTGAAATGGTTGGATAGTTAAAAGAAGGAGGAGGATGGGTAAAATTAACTAGCGAGAAAAAAGGGAATGGATAATCAGGGACTCCTCCAGTTTATGGCAAACTGATGAGAGAATGTCTTCCGAAGGGGACAAATATGGTAACGCTTGACGGATTAAAAAGGAGTAATGATATTGGCAAAAATTGGGAAAATTAACATCTCCCCTATCCTTAGGAGCAGACAGGAAAAATAGAGAAATACAAGCTTCACGACCATTCCAAAGGAATTTTCTCAAAACACCGTTAAGGGTCTAAAAAAAAAATTGTGGAAGTTTCACTGGTAGCATTAACAGATAAACATTGATAACAGGGGTCATCATCATTTTGATTGTGTCCAGTCTACCCCACCATGACAAAAAAAGGGGGGACCATCTTCCTGCCATGCTATAAACATCGTCCTAATTAATCTGAACCGTTCTCACAATTGAAGAAGAATACTTAATGCCTAGGCAAGTGATACTATTGATATTCCATTTAAAATCAGTCCCATCGAACATGCTCTTTAAACAATATTGTTTAATGGAAGCACTTCTAATTTGGAAAAATGTATCTTGTAACCAGACAAAGCGGCGGAAGAGGAGAGGAGATCCGTGAAGGCGGGAAGAGAGGTAGAGGGATCAGAAATGTATAGCATGATGTCACCCTCATGACCGGTGAATTTAACTTCAATTGCCTTGTGTTTGAAACCTCGAAAAGTAGATGAATGGCGTAGAGAGTGAAGAAAAGGTTCAAGGCGGAGGATAAAGAGAAAGGGAGAAAGAGGGCAGCCTTGACGAGTGCCCCGTTGCAAAGCAAAATAACAGATTGAGATCCATTGACAAAAACTGAGGTAATTAAAGAGGAATATAGCAAATTGATAAGGGAAAGAATAGTAGGGCCGAAAACATGCCATTTGAGGGCGTGCATCATGAAAAGCCAGTGAATAAGATCGAAAGCTTTCTCTGCGTCAAGGGTTATGGCTGCAACAGGAGAGGAACTCTTAGATGCTAGATGAATAATATTAAGAAAAGTTCTAGAATTTTCAACCAAAGTCCTTCCCTTAACAAATCCCATCTGTTCAGAACCAATCCGTTGTGGAAGTACCTGATTAAAATGGAGGGCAAGTACCTTGGCAAAAATGTTACAATCAAAATTGATCAACGAAATGGGGCAATAATTAGCACACAGTGAGGGATCTTTATTTTTTGGGGAATTAAACAAACCATAGTCTCGAGAAAAGAGCCTCGAGCCTCATTGTGAGAAATAAAATATTGAAAAAGAGATAAAGGATGAGGCAAAAGGATTTTAAAGAAATAGGAATAAAATTCAGCAGTAGAGCCGTCCGGGGCCAGGGGTCTTATCCTTAGGTAACTTAGCCAAGGCTAACTTAATCTCAGAAAGAGTCATATCTGTATCCAGTATAGAACAATCAGGGGGAGGGGAAAGCGGGGGGTAATGAATCAAAAAATGAATCCAAGGCAGCATCAGAGGGGGAGGATTCAGGTATATAAAGGGTCTTATAGAAGTCTGTAAAACAATTCAGTATCTCTTCATCCTTGAAGTGATTAACACTACTATCATCAGTGATTTTAACTATTCTAGATCTTTGGGACTTAATCTTCAAATAATTCACCTGCAATATACCAGCTCTATTGCGGCCTCCATAAAATTTGGAATACATTTTTAGTAACGTCCCAGAAGCTTACTCAGTGGATTTTCTATTAAAGTTTAGTTTTGCTTGGAGCAAATTCTTAAGAATAACTTCATCATTGGAAGAAAATATGCGTGTTCCAATTTCTTAATAGAAAACAGAATGGAGGCAGACTCCTTACCATATGGTTTCTTTTTAATAGCAACATAGTCAATAATAAATCCCCTGGCTGTCACCTTAAATGCGTCCCAAATATTATGAAAGGGCATATCTGGACTAGCGTTAAAGAGAAACAATTCTGACACTAAGGGGCAGATTTATGAGGCCCGTTGCGCCATCGGAACGTCACTTTTTGTGACGTTCCGTGGCGCAGAAGCCTGCGTGATATTTATCAGGCAGCACTGAGACACTTTTTTTGGCTTAATGCTGCCTCATAAATATTAGTCCCTTTAACGCAGTGTTCTGCGTTAAAGGAGCGTGCAATGGGTGTTGCTGGGGGCGTTCCCAGCAACATCCATGGCCTTTTGACACTGCCCCAGATTTACGAGAAATCGTAAATCTGAGGCAGCGCCAAAAGCTTCCGCCTCCCCAGGGGAGGCGTAAGGGAGGCGCAACGGGGAGAAATATCTTTATTTCTCCTTGTTTTTCCTTTTTCTATGTGTGCTGCATTCTGCAGCACCCATACAAAAAGGGAAAACCTCTTGTGATTATTTTTGTACAGAAAGGTTTCCCTTCCCGTACAAAAATATTCATCTCCGCAACGCAGGCACCCTTGCACCATGGTGCAGAGGTGCCTGCGTTGGCGCAGGCAGCCCATTGTGCGCCGGCGCAGGGGAAAAGGACAGGAATGCGCCGCATTTTATAGATACGGCGCATTCCTGCCCTTTTCTTTTGCCGTAGGGAAGCGCAGCAGGAAGACCTGCTGCGCTTCCCTACGGCAAAACCTCATAAATCTGCCCCTAAATCTTTAAAGCGCTCAATAAAGGTAGGATCTTTAAATACATAATTATTAAAGTGCCAACAGTGGGATTTGGGAGGTAGGGAAGGGAGCTCCAAATGAATAAAGACAGGAGCGTGATCGGAAATAAGGATGGATCCAATCTCAGCATGTTGCAAATTGGGAAGAAGTTGCGGGCTCAAAAAAAGTAGTAAATTCTAGATGATGATTTATGAGTGGGGGAGTAAAAGGTAAATTCCAGACAATCGGGATTATACATCCTCCAAGCATCAACTAGGCCTCTCGAAAGTATTGTGCCAGCAAAGGTCTTTTGCATGTTATTAGGAATATATCTGGAGGAGGATTTCCTATCAGTAAAAGGGTCCATGACCTGGTTGCAGGCCCCACCTACTATGAGATTAGAATCAGAACATGAATAAATGGTGTGTGACATGGATTGCAAAATTGTGAGTCAATACCTGTGGGGCCATAAATGTTGAGGAAAGAGATACAAGTTCCATTTATGAGGGTATGTAGAAGAAGCCATCGTCCGTCTGTGTCCTTTTCCTTGCTCTCTATAGTAAGGGAAGGGGACTTATGAAATAGGATCACCACTCCATTTTTCCTATCTTTAGCTTGGAAATTGTATACATAGCCAACCCATTGTTTTTTAAGGGAATTAACATCATTGTCATTAAGGTGCGTTTCTTGTAACATAGCAATCTTACATTGTAATTTGGAGAGATGAATAAGCATCCTTTGCCTTTTGACAGGATTACATACACCCTTTACATTCCAAGAAATAAATCAAACACTATCTGTCATCACAAGGGGAAAAAGCATTAAACAACACCATGAGTATTATAAAATTGAAAAAAGGTAGAAACTCAATATGCAACACCGTATTATAAAATAAAAGAATGTTAATAACTCAATATGAGGAAATTTTGATTCAACAAGGTTATAACATTGCAAAAAGATCAAATAGGAGAAAAGGATGCGAAAGAGATAAAAAAGTAGGGGTTACGAAACAGTGGAGAAGAATAGGAGATGATGAAACTAAGGGAGAGAAAGAGAAAAAGGGATCAGAAATCAAGAAAGAAAAAACAGAAAAACAAAAACACAAAAGGAAGAGAAGAGGAAAGGAAAGGAGAAAAGATGGAAAAGGTAAATGATAGACAAAGAGAGGTTGACAAGAAGCCGGGAGACTTCAGTCAAGAATGACGGAATACATATCCTGAATAAAGAGGGTACCATGTGGAGGCGGGGAGCTGCAGAAGTAAGACAGATGGCGAAGCCAGCGAGGACACCGGGGAACAACAGGGTTCAATAGAGAGAAAGATGTAAAAATCAGGGAGCCAAGTAAGAGAGAAAACCAAAGGGGAGAACATCTACAAAAGGAACATAGAGTGATAAATATAAAACAGACAAACAACTGCAACAGGAATATATGATAAAAGAATTAACACTTACCAAACAGGGAATAGTTATGAACATTAGGAGCGGGATGGGAAGGCAGGAAGAGAAGAAACATCAGGGGAATGAGTCGGTAAGAGAAGGGAAACATCTGTGGAGAAAAAACAAAGAAATGGTAAGAGATGGCCACCGGGGAAGTCGGACAAACTATAACAGTCAGCAATAACACCAACAGGTACAGGTAACAACTAACAGTAACTAAAGAAGACGGAAGTCTTCAGAACATTGGAATAAGAAAAGATAACTCAGAGGACTTAAGACAAAGTAGGAGAAAACATCGTTCAAGCCCCACCAAAGTTCAACTCATCTCCTTTATGGTGAGAAATAAATTGTCCTAAATCTTCGGGATGATCAAAAGAATAGGACCATTCTTTATATGTGACTTTAAAGGAAGCAAGGATGCACCAGGCTGTATCTGGCATTCTTGGATCGAAGAGCTGGCCGAAGAGAGAGGAATTCCTTGGACGAGCAGCAGTGACGCGCGCCACATCCTGAGAAAAGAAATCTTTTTGACCAGAGCACAGCAACTGCTTCCTTAGCTTTGCCGCAGAGAGAACCATTAACAGCTCAGTGTATTCCAGAAATAAAACGATTATCCCTGTTGACTGGTGAGGTAGAAGAAGTACCTTCGGATTTAGGACCGATAAGATGGGCACATTGCAGGTTGAGAGTGGTGCCATCTTTAAGACCAACAATTTTAGGAATGTGAGTCTTTAAAAAGGCGAGCATGTCGACCCCTTCTCTCCCTCAGGAATATCATAGATTCAAAGGTTGTTGCGCCTGTTGCAATTTTCTAAGTCCTCCATTTGCAATTTAAGGAGAGCAATCTCTTTAGACATAGTTGCAACTTGAGGGATCACATCCTGAGTTCACTGATCCATTGCTCCACCAGGGACACTCTTGAATCCAAGTTAGACCACTTCTCTTCCATCCTCAGAAGGGTTGCATTTGTGTCGATCACAAAAGGTTTAATAAACTTTATCTCTTCCTTGAGGTCTTCCAGTGTTATAGGAAGAGGAGATTTAGTAGGAGAGTTTGGTTCCTTCTTTTGGCGTTTGGCGGAAGTAGCAGAATTAGAATCGTTGCGAAGGGAAGACATACCAAGGGAGGAAGAGGACTCCATAAAGAAGACTGCATTAGGATGTTGAAGGCTCGAGAGACAAGAAACTTGCTTAAGCAGCGTGCAGAACAGTCAAAGATGTCTCCGATGATCAGATTGGTGTTGGGAGGTTGTAAGGTCAGCCCAGATGAATCCAAAATCAGTTCAAATGTGTTGAATAAGTGCTACTCGATGACTGCTAATAGGGATTGAAGCATATCAAAAATTGTGCAGAAAGAACATTCGACTGAACACCGCCACAAACCACTGGGAGCAGAGTGTCGAATGTTGCTGGAACACAAATGAAGAGCACACTTAATGCGTAATATGCAAACCAGTTCGAAGAACGAAGCCTCAGTTGGATGAGGCTACCTTGTGGAAGTTCACGTTGTTCCCAACAGTAGACTTAACTTGAGACACTTCAGGCAAATGAAGGTTATGATGCTATATTAAAGGTTTCTCCTCACAAAATTGCAAGTGGGAGCAATAAGCTTGCAAAAAACATAAAGCACTCCGGAGCATAAAGCAGCGTTGCCCCCAAGACGTAGCACAAGTGATGCAGAAAAGCCATAAATCAAAGCAGCGTCCCGCCGCAGCAAAGTGGTGGCCACAGCCGGGAAATCTGAGGCGACCGAGGCACGGAGGAAACAGGGCAAAAAATCAGCTAGAAAAAAGATAGCTACCTGTGCCTCCGCACCCGCTCCTCAAGGGGAATTAGTTCATTGCCCCGAAACTCAGCAGAAACGGCTCCGGAATATACGAAGGACCCACTTGAAATGCAGAGCCTCAGCCGGGTGCGGCCATCTTGTGGCTGCTCAAGCCACGCCCCACCTTGCATCATTACTACTAATTAAGCATTGCATATAATTCAGGATTTCTATACAATGACCAGATCATTGTCTTAAGTCATCATCACGTTTTACTAATTTCAGACAGGAAACGGAAGAAAACAATTGTAAAGCCAATAGTAATCTGAGCCAAGTGCCCTGCTAAGCCAAGTGTGGTAAATATTTCATTACCGGTACTATTTTTTAAGCGGTAAAGTCTAGTAAGAATAACTCAGTAAATATAAGAGGCAGAATCCGTGGTATTAGAGGTTCTAAAAGGCTTTATTCCTCTACAAAGGAATTACAGTTCGAACTGCAGGCTTCAAATTCCATCACCATGAGGGTTCAGGAAGGAAGGCAATACATTATTGACAAGTAATGATATTTATATGGAAAGCATTACATTAAGACAGATGCAAGAGGCGTAACAGCTGATAATACAGATATGATACACATACGTAATGAAAATAGGCGTAAACATAGGCGTAACTAAATACGTCATTAAACATGATGTCACAAGTGGGTGGATCCATAAGAGAATCCTGCAATGTCAGCAGAAATGTTTGGCAGAGATGCGCGCGCAGCCGCATGACGTGTGATTGACGTGCAACTAGAGGGTGAAGGGGACTTGACATTTAGCTCTACATGTGGAGACAGAAGTCTGGGGGGTCATGTCAACCTAATCCCAAATCATATCTAATATCTTATGTTTAAAGAACTGTATTATCCAAAAGGAAAGGTCTCTCGGACGGAATCTATTCTATACTGACTGTTAGTGCGTGTACAAGCGTCTAAGTGTCTACATGAGATGCGAGGGGGCAGGAATCTTCCATGGTAACAGGGGCTATGAATTACTTGCATGAGGACAGCGAGGCCTGGCCCTTAGCACGGTAGCTGGAAGAATGTTTACCTAAACTACTAGACAGGAATGCGTCGGATGAGGAGCGGAGCAGATAATCTTGAAGGTGGAATACAGTTTTTGGCAGGCAACAGGCTGGATCAGGCACCGTTAGCCGCGCAGGGAGTAGGACAAAGTTCATGGATACAGATGCAGGCTCGGACTGGAGCTTTCAGAGGCAGAAGGCAGGAAAAGGCTTGATGACAGAATTCAGGGCCTACTCGCCTGAATCTGTAAAATGTGGAAAGTGAACCACATAAAGTCGGTGGCCTTTCATACTTAGGAATGGAATATCTGACCCATTCATGGCGGATCTGAAAGAGGACATGTTGACGGTGGACGCACATGTATTTGCGTCTTCATAACTGGAACTGGAGGGAACATACATGTACTTATAGCATGCACATGGAGCCGTTGGGGTCTACGATAGGGGACATAACTGATCACAAAATTCATATTTCCTCATTCCCTCCTTGTCCCCTACGGACCCTCAGGAGATATCGATCTTCATCAATCCATCGATCTGTTCATATAGCATCATTTGTTCTTCTTTCTTCTTCCGGGATCTTGAACGAAAACTTGGATGCGGGATACACGATGTGGCACACAGGCCACAAATCGCTGGCCCACATTGTAGACATAAGCAGCAACTGAATAGTATGAGAAAGCCAATACCTAGGAAGGATAGGATCCTCCATCCCCAGGCTGACAACACGCTCCAGAACCAACCGGACCAAGTCCAGGTGCCTGGACTCTGGTGTATCTGGCTCACAATCTTATGAAGGCGAGTTATGGCTTTATATACTGACGGCGAGTTTTCTGGTATGAAAACACAGCAACTTGATCCGATGACCCTACAAGCTCCGCCCCTATCAGCCAGGATGACGTCAAGGACAAGACGATTTTGAAGCACAACAATCCGCATAGCAGACTGCTCTTCTGTTAAATTGCCTAAGGCGGAAGTAGTCTCGTTCACTACTGCTTCAAGGGTTCTAGTTAATCTACGTATCAGCTTACTATTAGTGACTGTTCCTATATAGGGAAAGAAACCTTTATTGAAATCTGTATATTGCTCCCATGCCGTTTCAGTGTAATCGACAATCGGGAGATCTCTCTGTTGTCTATTGTGTACTAAATGGGTATTTCTGTGATAATCAGGAGGGGCTAGGAAAACAGGTGGCAGAAGGAATGCTATGTAACAGGTACCATCCCAATCTAGAGGTAGACGTATATATGCGGTCTGGCCACATATGAAGTAAGAATGACGAGAAGCTCTAAATGTAGATTTGCCTTGATCACTGAATTTTATTACAGTGGTGCATTTACTATGGCCCATGTGTATGGAACCATTCTTGCTTACACATAATTCCCCTTTAACTGGGAATACTGACATAGCGGGCAAGATTGGCGTAGCGTCGGATTCAACATTCAGAATCAGGAGGTTAAGTGTAAAATTACCTAATCCATATACTTCATTTTCTAGATCAGTTCCTGTTCTTTTGGGAAGTCCCTCCTTGTTAGGGTAGCAGACTTTAAGCAAAACCAGGTTCAGGTTTCCCCATACCCAGTTGTCTTGATAAACTGCGGAATTTGAATCTAGGGAATTAATCAAACTAAACCATGCTCCACAGGAGCCATTGTGTGTGAATGGATATGGAAAGAGGGGCAAAACTCCCTTATAGTTCTGATAGGGAGGGAGTCGGCCACATATCCAACAATTTGTAGCATTGCTGGTCTGATGGGAGTGATGTAACATACTAATGAATGTGTTGTTGCGCAGCGCAAATCTATAAGACAACTCATGCGGAGGTAATTCGCTAAAAGAATGTTCAGCAGTAACATTGTAAGCACGTTTAGAAATAGGGTAATACATATGCAGCAATATACTAGAAATGATGATCAGAAGACTTAGAAAAAACAAAATTAATAATGTTACTGTGCAGTGACTACGAAGTGATTTACAATACGCATGCTTTTTAAGCTGCATCTGTCGATTTCTTTCTCTACTCCGGTCTAGAGGATACATGTCAAAGACAAATTCAACCGATTCACCTTGGAGAGGACTTAAACAATCAAATTGTCTGACTTGCTAGACCTTAATTTCAGTTTATAAAGTTCCGTTTCCGTGGGTTCAACCAAGGGGAGCTTTGAATCAGTCTGTGAAGAAATACAAGGCTGAGTGTTCACATCGGACGGTAGTCCATAAAATTTCTTGATATGACTCGAGTGCAACCACCCTTTACGTCCCTCGATCTTCACGGCTGTCCTTGTTGTTAGCAGAACGAGTTTAGGCGATTTCCACCTAGCCTCCAGTTGGGTCTTCCGGTCGAAATTACGCACCAGAACCAGATCACCTGGAACCACGTCATGGGGCTTCACCTCAGTGTTATCGGGAAAGGCTGCAGCTACCTGTGAACGACAAGATTGTAGTGCAGACATCAAGGAAGCCAGGTAATCTGTCAGCATATTACAGTCAACATCAGTGATTTTGCGAGGTATAGGCGTCCCCCACATATTTGGTGGTCTACCGAAGATCACCTCGTACGGGGATAGCCCTGTTCGAGAATGTGCTACCATTCTCATATAAAAGAGCGCAACTGGTAAGGCTACTATCCAATCGACACCTTTTTCTCTACATATTTTGGACAATCTAATTTTCAGAGTTTGATTATGGCGTTCCACGAGACCTGCTGCCTCGGGATGTCGAACACAGTGGAATTTCCATTGGTAACCTAACAGAAGTGAAACGTGTTTCATTAGTTCGGATGAGAATGGCTGGCCGTTATCTGAGTAGACAACACGTGGCAAACCGAATCGTGGGAAGAATTCTCGAACTAGCTGTTTGGCAGTAGTCGGGGCAGTGTAATCTGAAACCGGGTAGGCTTCTGTCCAACGGGAAAGAGCACAGACAACTACGAGAACATATTTGAATCCTCGACATCGTTCCATCTGGATATAATCCATCTGGAGGACTTCAAAAGCATGATCGGGAGGTTGAAATCCACCCTGCTCTACGGGGATGCTTTTACCTGGATTAAACTGACAACATATCATACAGGTACGTACTTTCTGTTTGGCTGCTGCTCGCAAGTGTTTGTTGAACCAAATGTGTTGAATGCTGTCTAGCATAGCTTTTTCTCCTAGGTGCGCTGGACTATGTATTGTGTTAATGATGACTTGAACCATGGAGTCGGGAAGAAACCATATAGATTTTTCCTTCGTCATCCATCCTTGATCCGTTTGGATCCCTCCTAATTCAGTCCATTTCTTTATTTCTTCTGGTGTAGCATGTGTCTGTATGTCAATTACATCAAGGGCGGGATCCTTAACTGTCATGCAATGTGTTGGTGTCAGAACTATTGTCTTTGTCACGTCAGTTGTATGAGTCTGGTTCTGAGCAGTCTGTTTAGCTGTTCTGTCAGCTAGGTCATTACCCTGAGAAATGATATCGGTAACTTTTGTATGAGCTTTGCATTTCATAATCGATATTGCAGTAGGTAGATGAATCGCGTCTAATAGGGCTTGAATGAGGGGTCCGTGTTGGATGTGGGCACCGTGAGAAGTTAAATAACCTCTCTCTCGCCACAGTACGCCGAAGTCATGGACGACTCCGAATGCATAACGTGAATCTGTGTATATGTTTACTTTCTTATTTTTGGCTTGAATACAGGCTTGTGTCAGAGCGATGAGCTCTGCTGCTTGAGCTGACAAAGTGTTAATACAATTTGTTTCTATGACTTCAGTGTCTGTTGTGACTGCGTAAGCGGCCACTAACTCTCCTGTACTTGTTCTCATACATGAACCCTCTACATACAATGTCAAGTCTGGATCTGATAAAGGGATATCTGTCAAGTCTTGTCTGGGTTTCGTCGTGATAGTAATGACTTCAATACAATCATGTGCTAATGGATCTGTTCCATTTACTGGCAAAAGTGTGGCAGGATTTAACGTATTACAACGTCTGATTTCTATATGTGGCTGAAACAATGTTAATTCATAACCGGTGAGTCTCGCTATAGTCAAGTGTTGTGTTTGTGTGCGGTTCAAGAGAACCTCTACTGCATGTGGTACTTGTACTGCTAATTGATGTCCTAACACTATGGCATCGCTTTGTCTGATTGCTAAAGCTGTTGCTGCCACCGATTTCAGGCACGCAGGAAGAGCCTGAGCTACTGGATCTAATGTACTAGAGAAATAAGCACATGGTTTGTGTGATCCTGCTTGTTCCTGAGTGAGTACTGACAAGGCAGTACCTTCGCGTTCTGTAACAAAGAGTGTAAAAGGCTTACTGTAACATGGTGTTGCTAAAACAGGTGCTTGGCATAAAGCTTTCTTTAAGCTTTCAAAGGCATGTGTATGTTCTTGAGTCCAAGGGAGGACAGTCGATGTGGCTGCCTCCTGTGTTGTCAATTGGATGAGTGGTTTTGCTAGAAATGCATATTGGGGAATCCACTGCCTACAGTATGAAGTGAGACCTATAAAAGCCCGCACCTCCTTTTGTGTCTTGGGTGGTGGCATGTTAGCGATTAACTGGATGCGATCAGGTGTAAGCTGTCTTCCCTCCTTGGACAGCGAGTGCCCAAGGTAAACAACTCGCTGGACACAGAATTGCAGCTTAGAAGGGGACACCTTGTGCCCCTTGTCGGCCAGAAATTTTAAAACCGTCAGTGACGCTATTTCACATTCATGTTCGCTTCGGGCGGTGATCAGCAGATCATCGACATATTGAAGCAAGGCAGTGTTAACTGGCATGTGGATACTGTCAAGTTCTCGTTTTAGTGCTTGGCTATAGATGCTTGGGCTTTCTGTGAATCCTTGAGGAGCGCGTGTGAATTTAAAACTTCGTCCATTTAAACTGAATCCGAACAAATATTGACTTTCCGGATCTATTGGGACGCTAAAGAAAGCATTCTTGAGATCAATTACAGTGAAGAACGTTGCTTCTGAGTCAATAGCTGTTAATAATGCAGAGATATCTGGGACCACAGGGTATTGTGGTACAATACATTTATTTAATTCACGCAGATCAATAACTAATCGATATACTGGTGATGCTTTTGGATCCGTTCTTTTAAGAATCGGAATTATCGGGGAATTACATACATTGGAGTCGGTTTCGACAACCACTCCTTGTGCAATGAGCTCGTCAATGATTTGCAGCAAAGCCACAACAGCATCTGGTGGTAACTTGTATTGTCGCATTCGTGGTAGTACTACTCCTGTTTTTAGTGTGACTCGATATGGTGTAATGTTCATGCGACCAACATCAGTTGGGCCTTGTGCCCATAGATGCGTAGGTAAATTCTGCAGCCGGTGATCCATGTCTCTGGACACGTAGTGACCTTTGAAGTCACGTAAAAATAATCGTACTCCTTCCGGAGAACAACATATTATAGCTCCTAGAGCTTTCAATGTTTTTATACCTAACAAGTTTTCTGGACATGATTTAGTAAGCAATAAATCTGTAGTACGTGTCAATGGACCAACCGTAAGTGGAAGGGGTTGCGTTACTTCATTAATGATAGGCTTTCCTGAGAATCCAAGGGAAATATTCTGTGAGCCTGAGAGGGGTGCCCCTGGAACTTCACTGCGTCGTATAGTTGTTCTGCTTGCCCCTGTATCAAGTAAAAACTTTCTGTCTTCCCCTAATAGTTCACTATGTACATAAGGTCCCTCTTGATCTACAGGAACCTCAATAAGGGGTAAGCCAACTTCCCTCTCTAGGCTATTTCATGTGTATCGCTGATAATCGGGATAATCAGCTTGTGCATACTGATACATCTGTTGTGTTGTTGCTTGTGTTGCAGCAATAGGCTGCGCTTGTGGTGGTGCTACGGTCTGTTGTGGAGCTGCCTGTTGCGGAGCTAGTTGTTGCGGAGCTGACCTAGATTGTGCATGCTGAGGGATTTGTTGTTGATTCTGATCCTGTCTAGGTGGACGTGGTCTTTCCTGAGTTCTACCCGTGGCGATATTATGTTTCAGAACTGGACAATCGTGTATATAATGACCTTGTTGTTTACAATAGTTGCATGTCCCTTTCACCGGACCTGTGGCATCACCCTTTTTATGACCATCAGCTGGAACTGACTGGGCAACAAGCATTTTCATTTTCGTATCTTTCATACGTCTTTGCTCATGTTCTTGTTCTTCTCTAATTCTATTGTGGTGATATTGTAACATCTGTAACATCTGTGACGGGGTGTTACCTTGCCAGGTACTCTCGAATTTCAATACTCTATTCTTAACTTGTGGCAGGGAATTTTCAACTAATTTTGTCACAAACAGATGTGGATATGACTCGCTACTTGCTTTTATGCCACTATTAATACCAAAACATTTTTCAAATCGGGAATAGAAATCACTAGTGTCTTCATCTTGCTTTTGTTTACAGGCTGAGATTGCACCCCAGTCTTCCTTTTTCGTAGTTAATAAACGTGGCAGTACCTGCACTAGTAATCCTGGTAGTGCTGTAGTCTTTTCCCCAAGCCCTGATCCTGCAGCTCGGGCCTTTTCTTCGTTTTCTAATGCTGTCCAATCTATCTTTTGGTCTCCCACCTCCCATTCCTTTTCTTTGAGTTTCTCGTAAACACCGGCAGGCATTCACACTTTCAATATTTTCATAATGTCGGGGTAGGTATACTCTCCCATGAGTAACATGTCTTTTATCTCACGGTGGAAACCTGCTGGATCTTTGTCATGGCTGGGTACTACTTTCTTCATTTCTAATAATTCAATTTTAGTTATAGGCGTGTACACAAACACGCGTGTAAAGTTATTATCTTCACCTCTGATTGGGTGTACTTCGCGTAACGGATTCTGTCTATCTATGTGATACATTTTTCTTCCCATAGTGGGAACTGGAACGTGTTCTGGGTATGCGAAAATTATATACTGGTTTCGAAATTCTAGAATTTCTTTAATCAAATCAGTACCTGACCCTCTCCATTTATTCGTGAGTAGTTCTGTCAATATGTCAGGTAAGGGTCCAGGATCGGAGTGTTGGCTTTTATATAATATAAGGAGGTGTTGGATCATGTATATACTAGCTAAACGCTGTTCGTCTGGGGCAAGATTCAGAAACGTGTGCGCTAGTGCATCATCACTGTATTTACTGGGACTATCAGCCCATTGTACTGCTGACCTGGCTAATTCTTGTTCATCCATGGAATCGAGCATATGGTACCCCCTTCGGTCTCGGAGTAGTTTATCAGCAGCTTGGAATAGGTGTTCAGGGGACCTTGTATTTAACATAGGGGTTTGAAAATGTCTATTACATTCTGGACGTATCGGACGTATCGGATCATTAAAGCCTCTAGTATTATTATGGGGTTTTCCTCTACCTACGTAAGCTATCGTATCTAATTGTTCTGATTCTTGCTCCTCCTCTCCCTCTGATTCAATTCTGTCTGCTTCTCGTCTTACTTTATGTATTCGTTCTACTTCCTTGCGGATCTTTCGATACATGGCGATTATACACGCCTGTCTATCATGTTTCTCGTCTGATATGTTCTGACCCCATTTGGCAAGTTTTTGCATGGTATCATGATCTGCCTCAGGCCTGTCTTGGTTCCTGATCACGCAGTTTATGAAAAAACGTAGTAGTTGTCTTTGTACATCCACTTTCTGGTATTCCATCGCTTCGTTAATACTTTCTGGGCCTCGCCCTGTTTGGACAAAGTGATATATATTGTCTAGGTGTTCAACCATTCCTGGTATCGTCATTAAATACAATGTAGCTCGTCGTATACGTAGTGATGATAGTAGCAATCTATCCTGTTTACCTGGCACTGGATCGTATCTACAATCCACAAGATGTTCTTTAAACATGTCGGATGTCGCTAGTTGGGGTGTACGTTGGAGTGCTAAATCTCTAAGGGTCTGTTTATTTCGCGGCGGTGTGGCAAACATGTCTGTCGTACCTCCTGTAGCACCGTCTGAGGTGCTAGGCAAGAAAGGATTCGTTGGACGTAAGATAGAAATTGTAGATGCGGGAAAAACAGTAGAAACGGTCGGACCTGTTGGAACTTGTGTAGGAGTTTGTTGCTGCGGAGATACAGACGGATGCTCTTGGTGTTGAACACCATCGGCAAGCGGTGTGTGTGGTGTGGCATTAGCATACTCGGGAGCTACGTCATCTAAATAGGAGGAAAGGAAAACGTCTTTTGCTGTTTTAGGATGTGCTTTTATCGGGAGTAATGGAGGTGTCAAGTTTTTCGGTATTTCCGGGGTGGCCTGAGGTAACCCTTCGGCCAAAAGAGGATACATACCATTCATAAGGGTATTTCTTTGTCTATCTACTTGTTCTGATTTTACTCGGGTACCTTCCTCAATTAATAGATTTTCTCTGGCTTTATTTGAATTCTCCCTACCTTTCTCTTCCTGTCTGAGCGCTTTTTCTGTACGTCTATATGATTCTTTACGCCATAATTCAATGGCATCTTTCTGTGACTGTCTGGCTTTCTTTTTCCATAATTCTTCTTCTACTCTCATGATGCAATCTGCATCCCAGGTCCCCGCTGCGGGCCATCTCTGACTCTCTGATAAATCCTTGGTGTAGTCCACCCATAAATCAAGAAATAACACGGCATCTAGGCCATGCTTATGATACATAAAGTATCCTGGGGTGTCCCTAGGTGGAATGGGAACAGCTTCTTCGAGTACCCCTTTTCTGGTTTTTATCTGTCTTAGTTTTGAAAAGAGCGGCATTTTTAGACCTTATTACTTGAACACACTTAATACAATAAACACAATAATGAACAATCATTCACACCACAATATGTAGAACGTATTAAACATTTAACATTTAACAGTTAACGAACGATGATAATTAATAAGAAACTAATTACTGACATAATACTGACACTAAATAATACTAAATTATATGCAAGACAGACTAGATATACTGCTAAACAGTACAGATACACTGCTAAAACAGTGCAGACCGGATTTGTGTACCCAAACCCGTCTTGACCGGCACAACCTATGTGCACGTTTAAATGCCTCCCCGGCAATGGTACTCACCGGGTAGCTCGGAACGGAAGGCCTCGGAACTGAACTGAAACTGGACCGGACTGGACTCGACTCGACTGGACTCGGAACTTCGGAACCTGGTGGGCCTCTGTATACCTCGGATCTTGCTCTCTCACCTAGGCTCTGGTCGGGATACTTCGCACTTCTCACCGCCTCGTCTGGGTGTTGATCGCAGCCTCAGTCGCCCCCGCTTGGCCGGAGGGAGATACAGGAAATCCTGCAGGTACGCGTTTTTGTCCGTTCAGCTGTGGCAGGAGACCGGGCCTGCAACGCACCTCCGGCGCGTGAGATGAGAAAGTGTCCCTGTTCGGGCGCCAATTTATGTGGTAAATATTTCATTACCGGTACTATTTTTTAAGCGGTAAAGTCTAGTAAGAATAACTCAGTAAATATAAGAGGCAGAATCCGTGGTATTAGAGGTTCTAAAAGGCTTTATTCCTCTACAAAGGAATTACAGTTCGAACTGCAGGCTTCAAATTCCATCACCATGAGGGTTCAGGAAGGAAGGCAATACATTATTGACAAGTAATGATATTTATATGGAAAGCATTACATTAAGACAGATGCAAGAGGCGTAACAGCTGATAATACAGATATGATACACATACGTAATGAAAATAGGCGTAAACATAGGCGTAACTAAATACGTCATTAAACATGATGTCACAAGTGGGTGGATCCATAAGAGAATCCTGCAATGTCAGCAGAAATGTTTGGCAGAGATGCGCGCGCAGCCGCATGACGTGTGATTGACGTGCAACTAGAGGGTGAAGGGGACTTGACATTTAGCTCTACATGTGGAGACAGAAGTCTGGGGGGTCATGTCAACCTAATCCCAAATCATATCTAATATCTTATGTTTAAAGAACTGTATTATCCAAAAGGAAAGGTCTCTCGGACGGAATCTATTCTATACTGACTGTTAGTGCGTGTACAAGCGTCTAAGTGTCTACATGAGATGCGAGGGGGCAGGAATCTTCCATGGTAACAGGGGCTATGAATTACTTGCATGAGGACAGCGAGGCCTGGCCCTTAGCACGGTAGCTGGAAGAATGTTTACCTAAACTACTAGACAGGAATGCGTCGGATGAGGAGCGGAGCAGATAATCTTGAAGGTGGAATACAGTTTTTGGCAGGCAACAGGCTGGATCAGGCACCGTTAGCCGCGCAGGGAGTAGGACAAAGTTCATGGATACAGATGCAGGCTCGGACTGGAGCTTTCAGAGGCAGAAGGCAGGAAAAGGCTTGATGACAGAATTCAGGGCCTACTCGCCTGAATCTGTAAAATGTGGAAAGTGAACCACATAAAGTCGGTGGCCTTTCATACTTAGGAATGGAATATCTGACCCATTCATGGCGGATCTGAAAGAGGACATGTTGACGGTGGACGCACATGTATTTGCGTCTTCATAACTGGAACTGGAGGGAACATACATGTACTTATAGCATGCACATGGAGCCGTTGGGGTCTACGATAGGGGACATAACTGATCACAAAATTCATATTTCCTCACAAGCCTATGCAATTCTGCTCCATGAAGGGTCACAATGACCTTTTTTTATCAGATCACAGAGGCAGTAAAATTTCACAACAACTAGCATAATGAAAATCTTTCCACCACCCATGTGTTCACATTCTTTTGTGCAGTTTTAAAAGAAAGATTTACTGCAAGTGTCTTCGCCCACAATGCTTTCCCTCTTTATTACTGGACATATTTCAGTTTTTTTCTTCTTTTAAATTGCACACCTTCAAAATGGAATAATACAGCACACACAACATAAGTTATGAAACCAAGTTGAAATATGAGAGATACACTTGACTTGAAACTTCAGCACATACTTAGGGGAGATTTACGAAATCATCATACAGTGCAACGCAAGTCACCTTGCTGTGCAGCGTGACAGAGAAAGGGCAGCAATGCAACCATATTTAGGTCAATAAAATGCATTCCTGCCTTTTCCCACATGCTGGCACTCTTTTGCCAGCCTAGCGCCAACGCAAGCATCCTTGCATCACAGTACAAGGGTGCCTCCATTGCATGCAGGATTGTTTTTGCGCAAGAAGGCGCACCATGAGAGGCATATTCCTCTTTCTATTTGTGCTGCAGAATGCACAATATTTACCAATATAGAGTGGGTAAAGGATTAGACAGGCTTACCTTGACATCACTGTATTGACCCCATTACTATGCTGTTGGAGCACAGTTAATTTCTGTTCCTGCAGCTGCCTCCATGACGCGAGGGCAGCAGGAGCAGCACCAATGCTCAGGTCATGGTATGCCGCTGCCAACTCCTCTCTACTCCACACTAAATTATGTCCATAGGAGAGGGAGTCAACAGTTAAAAGCACAAACTACTTTGGAGCTGAGGTGGGCATAACTGGTGTAATTCTCTCTAGTGTAATTATTCATAATTACCACAAAGGTACTTGAGATTATGTGTAATTGTGTGAGAAGCACAATCCAGCATTTAGCACTATTTTCTTAGAGCAAAATGCATCCTTGTTTCCAAAAATGGGCTCAAGGATACATTTAGCACTAAATTCTACAGGGCATGAACAGCAGTAGCCAAAAGCTGCCTGCTCTCTCTTAGGCCTACGGGGATTTGAAGTATGTCTGGCAGAGTAGCAAGTCATCTTGCTGTGCTGCCCTACGCCAAAGTGAAATGGCAGGAATGCACCATATTTGTGCAATACAGTGTATTCCAGTCATTTACCCCTGAGCTGGTGCCGTTTCAGCAGTCTAGCATCAACGCAGGTCCCCTTGCACCTGGGTAGTCAGCAGGATTATTTCCGCACAAGAAGTGGCACCTTCCTGCACAGGAACAGTTTTAAGAGGCGTTTTCCTCTTTCTCTGTGCGCTGCAGAAAAAATGGCAACAAATAAAGTTATTTCTCCTCATTATGCCTCACCTTGAGAGGCGTAAGGGTTTGGCACTTCCCCAGGTTTACATGCAATCATAAATCTGGGGAAGTGTCAAAATCCATGGGTGTTGCATGGGAAAACTCACTGCAAAGCCAATGGAACGCCTCCCGAGTGCAGCGTAAGGCAACGCAGCGATCTGCGATGCCTTGCCCTCCTTCATATCTATGAGGCCATTCAAATCCACGCATAGTGCCTTTGCATGACCTCATAGATATGATTTAATGATTTGCACCACCAGAGTGTCACAAAAAATGATGCTAGCGGCGCAAGGGGCTCGTAAATATGCCCCTTAGTTTGTTGTTTGTGTTCTCTTGCTGTAGGGTTTTGGCCCCAAATTACTCTTAATAGCTCAAGCTGGCAGAATAATGTCATTTTGCATCACAAGAACAATGCAGTTTTACTAAAATCACTTTGATTACTTTGGCATAACTAAAATTTTGCGCAGACCAACTTTGGAGCTGCTGAAAGCAAGGTGGTCACAATACGCACTAGCTATGCATGGCTTTTGAAACCGATATTCAACAGCCTCTAACAGCATCCATTTCTGCGAAACATCTGCGCAGAAAATGATGTCATCCAATACTGTCCTGGTATTTACATTTAAAACTGAAAACATTCAAATAGATCCCCTCGAATCCAGAAAAACGGTCACACACGCCCTTATCACTGGCAGACTGGACTCCAGCAATGCTCTAAACGCAGGAATCAACCAAAAACTCCTCCGCAAACTCCAGATAGTCCAGAACGCTGCAACCAGGCTCATCCTAGACATCCCCTGTCACAACCACATCACCCAGCACCTCTGCGATCTCCACTGGCTCCGCATCGAAAGAAGAATAACCTTCAAGCTCTTCACGCACTCATACAAGTCCCTCTACAACATCCGGCCGGCATACCTAAACGGCCGCCTTTCCTTCCACGCCCCCAAGAGAAACCTCCAATCAGCTGACCTCTCCCTGTCCATCATCCCACTCAATTACAAGACCAGAACAGGTGGAAAGTCCTTCTCCTACCTCGCAGCGAAGACCTGTAACTATCTCCCCCTCCATCGACCTCCGGCAAAGCCCCACACTGCTCCAGTTCAGGAAGGACCTCAAGACCTGGCTCATCAGATGATCCTAGCAGCCAACCGATTCGCCCCCTCTCCTAGCGCCTTGAGATCATTACGGGTGAGTAGCTGTGCTTTACAAACCCCTGATTGATTGATTCTTTAGACAACCCGATGTTAAGGCATGAACTTTAACATGCTGGGGGCAAAGCCACAAACTCACCTATTTCCCACAGCAGGTAGGGCTGGTGTGATGCAGACAAGAATCTGCAGGTGCAGGTGCAAAGCTTTTATGCACACAAAAAGTAACCCACTTGGGATCGGAAATTAATGTACTTTTGATCAGATCCTCAATATATTCAAGGGATTTACCTAAATTGTAATACTGAACATATGTGGGTGAGCGTGCGTACATGTCTGATCATGTATCTATGGGTTTTAGTAGGTTCTGGAAGTGTTTATTCCCAAAATAATGTAATGTTTCAAAATTACGTCACTTCAAAAAATAGATTCATAGGTAAGCAAACCACAGAGTGCAGTTAGTGTACTTTCTACACAAAAAGCTAGCCATCTCGTTCGTCTTCTGTTCAAACTCTAAGCACACTACAAAAGTGATTACACAACACGCTTGTATAGGGCAGAGCCAGGCGCAGGGCTACATAACAAATTAGTCCCAGATTCTTCCACAGCTTTCCACTTGTACAATGACATTGGAACTCCAATTTGAAATTGAGATCACTGCGCGTCTTGCATGCGTTGCAGCTGGTGTTTAATGCGGGGATGTGCCAGACTAAAATTTACACAGACTGCCTAATTTGTCGCTGGCGCGTCGCCAGTGGCGCGAGACGTGCACGTTTGGAGAACGGAACGAGCGTAAAGAGCTATTCTCTTCTAAAGAAGACTCCCGCTGCCGCTTGACAGGCGGCCAACGTCTCTGTTCCAAACGAAGCACGTTCCCAGACAAAAATGAGTAAATGTGAATTTTTTTTACACATATCAACCGTTTCGATTTTTAGATGACCAGAATGGGGAAGGAAAGGGGCCATGTTTGCCAAGATGGGGCGTATGTCATCGTTTTGCTGAAAGACTTCAGTAGAGCGCTTCCTTCCCTGTCAACACAAATAGCCATATGTTTGGCCTTCAAGAGACGTTAAAGACACGCTTCATATGCAAAAGCAATTTGTTTCCAGCTACACAGCAGCACGTCAAACTCTGTGTGCGGCTTGAAGTCCGCAGTTGAGCCTGAGAGAAAAGAATGAGTGACACAATATTTGATTCAAAAGCCAAGAGGTATTTCTAAAATAACTGCCTTAGCTTCTGTTGGCTCGTTTTTTCCCATGGCATATTAGAGTGTATTTGTACAGCACAGCAGTTGACAATTACTGAGGCCTTTTAATGCTTTTGGTGGCTAGAGGCAGGCTAACTTCTCTAGTTGTGAGCCCTGACAAGAGTTCTCCAGATCAGCAAGGGAAGTTATCAAACCCCAAACTGTTCCCATGAGGCACAGGGTCAAGACTGATTTGCATATGGCTGGGTCTGATCTGGGCTGGCGAAATGAACTAAATAACGATGATGGATTCAACCCAGATCTGTGACTGGGGGTGAGTGTCTGAAAAATGTCAGCACTCCGTCCATCATCTCCTTGTGTTTGAGTTTTCAAACCACCCCTGGCCTGAACAAGTATGAGTGAGGTGGTGTGTAGAATAAGGGATGTTCTAATGGAGAAGATCCAGAGCCCTCGGAGGATCTTTTAGCCTTATGGCCGATTCACAACTAAGTTTAGGTGCTCAGTTTTGGGGCTTTGGAGCTTATGGCCCTTTTCCCGACCAATGTCCGTTATGGCTGTTCTGTTTTTCAGTCTGGAGTCCCACTTTGCCTCTTTATAGGCAAGTAGTCTTGGCCCAGATTTACAAAGGGTGGGCCTTAGCCCTGACACAAAGTAATGCCATGTGACAAATGCTATTAACTATCCACCACAATATGTGCCTTGCGCTGCAAAGGTGCTCTTTTAACAGTGCAAAAAAACACTTTTGCTGCTTTGCGTTGTTTTGGGTTAAGTTGATGATACTGGGGTGGAGCAGGTTTTGATGCAAAGCCCGATCTACTAAGATAACCGGATTGGGTGTTGCATAAAAATGTGACACGCTGCACCCGTGTTGCAGTATTGAAGTACATGACTTACATCAAATGCATACATTCCTTCTGAATTTGTCTTTGAATAGAAGTTTGTACAATATGCTTCAACTATGAATTCTATAAGGGGCGGCTCCGCCATTATAGCGGAGGAGTGTCGCCTCACTAAAATGACCCCAGAGATGAAAAAATTAAAGGATAATGAAGTTAATTCATTACCATTTTATTATTCATCACCCCATCCCGAACCGAATGCCAGGATGGGGTGAGGCCTACTGAGTGGCAGCCGGGAGGAGTGGTGAACAGAGTGCTGCCTTTGCACTGTTTAAAGTGTGCATGTCCCTTTGGTCAGCCATCTTGCGGCAGCCAGCCTGACATGTGCTGTTTAATCCTCTCAAGTGAGCTGTCCTAAGACAGCTGGTTTGGCAGCAGGTGCAGGCCTCCAGTGCCCTTGGGAAAACCGACACAGCCCGCTACCCCCAATCCTGGCGCTTCTCTCATGCTCGTTAACAGCATGAGAGAAGCCCCAGGATTGGTTCAGGGAGTTGGCTGTGGCCCTGACGTCACAGAGAAGAAGAGGACCAGAGCAAGGAGGACGGCTGCTGCACTGTTACTAACTTTTGATTTAATTAATGTATTTAATGTAATTTCCCTGCCCCCCCCACTCACAGTAGTTACCAGCCACCACACTTCAGACCCCACATCATGTTTTATCAAATTAGTTCCAACCCCACCCAAAAAATACATGCTTACTCAGACTAAGCCAATCTATAAGGTTTTGTTTGTCGACTAGTTAGCTCTCAAAGGTTATGATTAATGGAAAACCAACTTCGATTTGAAATCGATTTAGGGTACAAAGTCTTGGCAGGTTCAGGGCACAGAAACGTTATTTAGAGCATGTTTAGTTCCCACACAAATTATTTTCTTGAATGAAACGATCCAACAGATGAACTGTGTGAGAATGCCAAATATTAAAGAAATAAATGCCCCGACTGTTCTCTCTGTTGCCCGCTTTGATAACTGGCAGATTCTGAGGGGCAGAATATGAGGAGCTGCACTGAAGACCAAATAAATACCATGGTACAAAATGGTATATTTAATTCCTCATTTTCAAGTCCTGGTGGGTGGTTGTTGTGGCCGGTGGACACGAATGGTTGTCATGCCTGTTTTCCTAATTCCACGCCTGGGTTTAAATCAAGCAGACCTGATCCCCGATACTCTCAGTCAACCCATTCTATTATTTTATCCACCTATTTGGTGTGAAAGTTTTGTCAAGAATGTTTGGAACATTCCATCCACACTGTCTAAAGTGAAACAACATCTTTCTCTCCTGTATGAAGTAATGAATTTATCAGATTTTCTTTTAGGTCCCAAATCCCCACATTCTAAAAGATTTCTACATGCTACTTATATTGAAATCCGAAAATTGTCCCAAAGGGAGGCTGCTTTAAGTTTAAGACAAATTGAACAAGATCATTTAAATAAAGTGCTAGCTGTTGTTGATAATCTTATTAATATGTTGTCTTCTCGTGTTTACAACTTAAACAACATTGTGTTGTCTGTTATTGATATTGTGCAAAGTGATATGTCAATGTTATATCATGGGCAAAGTCAGCTCAGATCTATTATGCAGTTTAGCTGGACACTTCAAGCACTCAAAAATGGACGTGTTCCATTGCATTTCTTGAATTGCAGCGATGTGTTTCTGCCTTTTAATTTAACACGTAAACAATCAATGGTCATGAAGGACGCGACCTAAATAATGCTGCATATCGAAAAATAGATCAAATTCCATTCACCATAGCTGAAACACCTTTGGCAGTGTTATTTCTCTGCCTATCTTGACATTTCAATTTACAGTGTGCATGAAACATTTCCCTATAGGTATATATGAACCCCTTGGGAGCAACTTCATCCATGACGGATGGTCACTTATCGCTGTGAACGTTCCCAGGACGTTTTTATTACGGGAGAAGAATGCAACTCTACTGTTGGACATTCACTTGTTTGTAAACAGGTTAAAATTCACGGCGCCTGTAATACTTCAGCGCTTAATTTGGCTTGTTTTTTTAACGGGATTCTGTTTCCTGCAGTTCTCCCTTTTATTACTGTAATCTCTAATGGGAGTTATCTCATGCTTAGTGATCAAGACTGTTGCGGATTATATGGGCTAGAGTCCGTATATTTTGTCCTTTTCCCAGTTACTCACCTGTTGCAACAACGTCTTGTTTCCCCCGCATGAGATTGTAGAAAGATCTTTGTGTCATTCCATGCCAATTTTGAAGGCCGTTTTCAACAAGCTAAGCAGACTCAAAGCATTATTATTTTAACTAAAGGTAGCTCTTACGTCTTCGCGCGAGACCTTCGAATTGCAAGTGGCTAGAACTCCTAGTGAAATGCAGTTATTGTTAAATACGAATCTTCCCCTACACTTCAGAGAATTAGTGCATCAAATTTGTAATGCCTCTAGTATGGCCAGCCTTGCCCACTTTTTTAAGGTTGTGGGCTCTGGCCTCATAAGTTATTTTCTAACCATCTTTGGAGTAATACCGGCTTTTATCCACTGCATTTTTCTAGTGTGTTTGGAGAATTCCTGCTGCTGTTGTTCCTCATTTGCAGCATTCTCATCCTGTTCCTGTTTCTCCGCAATGGATACTCCTTTTGCAGGCGCTCTGGAACTGGCTCTGCATGCAACCCATGTCCCACTGTATCTGGTGCCCCTTTGAATGGGTACTGGACATTTGCCTGGCTTCACAGACATAAGCTACCTTGGACATTGGACTGCAAATGGGTTCCTTAGCGACCCATTTTCAGAACTGTTCCTTGGGTTTGCGACGTCTTCATAAATGGAAGTTCGAGCCACGAGCCTATAAGGAAACTTGTGCATCAGCACATGGATCAGTGGATACTGGCTTTGCTAACACGGATGCAGGTTGCCCAGTAACTATCTTAGCATCGGCTGAAACTGGAGAGCATATCTGGTCATCATGTGCGGAATCAGACTCCATTATGGGATCTTTAGCCTTTGAGATGGCGAGTGACAAAATGTATTCCTCCGAAAAAACATAATTTGATTGTTTTTCTAAATTGACATTATCTTCTATTAATTTTCAGTAACTCTCAATTCTAAACTATGCTTTGAATGTGTTTACCTTCTCATTGCATGTACTGTATTTCATATTCTCTATAGTGCTATTAGCCTGATCAAAGGGAGGGTGTACAGTGTTCCCTGCATGGCCCGTTGTAGGTTCCCCTATGTAAGCCTAGTTGTGCACGTTGTAGACCACATTTTCTTTTGCACACATTACTAAATAAACACATTTCCTTTTGCTCCACATTGTACTTTCACACGAAACCTGCATACGTTTTTGCGTTATGTTATTTTCCTGGGATTTTGCCTGAAATGATAGACAAGGTCAAGCAACAATGCCCTTGTTATTCTTTCTGGTCAGACACCAGCACCTAGACAAACCACAAGAACGCAGCTGCAAGTTGTGTGCACACACATTTTGTTTTATAAATGAGTACAAGAGCTTGAGAAAACACACGCTGAGCGAGGGTGCTGAGACAAGATTGCTACGTCAGCCGAGATGTAGAACGTCCATCTGTGTATGCTAAGGTATGGGGTCCGCCACTAATTCCAGAGATCTTTGATATATAGTAGTTTAGCTTCAGTAGAAGAAAGGAGGGGGGAGGTTTAGGCTAAATGTATCTTATAACATGACAGTGCTTTTTATAATATATTGTTCATTAGCCATGCTAATGTTATTTTTAATATGCACTGTTTTTTTGTGTGGCATGAATACTGCATTTTAGAATGCGATAGTTTGAATAAATATTCATTATAAATAAACGTTTTTGAGACTTAAATATATATACTAAGCCACTGCATATGTTTAATTACTATTCATTTTGAACTACTAATTAGTGATACTGTTTCTAACATATGTCATCTGAGTGGCTATGTGAGTGTCTGTATCAGTGTGTGAGTGGGTGTCTATGTGACTGTATGGTTGTGTGAGTCACTCTATGGATCTGTCACTGGGTGAGTGAGTGGTTGTATAGGTCTGTGAATGGGTTTCTGAGTGGTTGTATGGGTGTGTGAGTAGGGATATAAGGGGTTGTATGGGGATGTAGGAAGTCGTGTGGGTGTGTGAGTGGTTGTATGTGTATGTGAGTAAGTGTCTGAGTAGCTGTGTGGGTGTTTGAGTACTTGTGTGAGTGGTTACATGGGTATGTAAATGCATGTGTGAGTGGTTACATGGGTGTGCAAGTAGGTGTGTAATTGTTTGTGTGGGTGTGTGAGTGGGCGTGATAGTGGTTGTATGAGTGTGTAAGTGGTTGTATGGGTATCTGAGTGGTTTTATGGATGTGTGAGTGGGTATGTACATAGTTATGTGGATATATGAGTGATGTATGGGTCTGTGAGTGAGCATGTGAGGAGCTTTGTGGGTATATGAGTGACTGTATGAGCATGTGAGTGGCTGTGTGGGTCTGTGAGTGGGTGTGAGAGTGAATGAATGGGTGTGTGAGTGGGTGTCTGAGAATCTATGTGGGTGAGTCAGTAGCTGTGTGAGTGAGTGGGCCAGAACGGAGCCTCACCTGCCCCTTTATTCAACAAGAGTCCACAGTTCTGCACAAATTGTCTACCAAACGACAGTACTTCCAGCTGCTTAATTAATAATTGCTACCTCGTTGGTTAAATGTTTAGTGCATATCCTACAGTACAACTGTGTAATCACCTGGAAAAAATGTCTCCAGTGACCTTGTGTATGCTTTGGCAAGTTGATTGTTCATCATGCATCTTCAGAATTCTATGATAACATGAGTCCTCTTATAAAGAAGACAACAAAACTACAAAGAGGTCAATCTCCACCAAAAAAGGTACTTCCTCTTATCTATATAAAGTAAAGGCTTCTTTCTTTGTTTGGTGGAGATTTCCTCATGTTGTCCAGCATCAAGAACATGTCACTAAAATGTCCTGGAAATTTGCTTTTTGGACCTTTTTGTAAGTTATCCATTATCCTGGCAAAAGATAAGAAAACCTTTGCATACTACTAAGATGGACAGGGCGGGGCTAAATGGGCAATGCCTCCAGGTGATTTTGCACATTTGTATGCTCACACTAATTTAAAGAGAGAAGCATGGACTCTGCTTTCACCAGGAGAGGACAAGAAGGAACCCACTTGTCACAGTCATTACATATTGTGCTGCAATAGATCAATGACTCTATTGGTTAGGGAATACATGTGTTAGTAGCTGTATTGGTGAGTGTGTGGATGTGTCAGTGACTGTATGGGTGAGAGGGTGTGTCAATAACTGTATGGGTGAGTGAGTAGTTGTGTGAGTGCATGTACCTGTATTTGACTGGGTGTGTTAGTGACTGTATGTGTATGTGTCTGGATGTCTCAGTAGCTGTTTCACTTTCTACTTCAGTGTGAACTTTGAGAATATAAGTTTGCCTAAGAAAACAGTAAGAAATAATAAGTAAAGTACATTACTCCAGTAGATGGTGCCATTCATCTGTATAAAAAGAAAAATAATGCATAAATTCATGTTATAACATTTCTTATGCTGTAATAGTGTTTTACATTACATTAAAGAGTTTCATTTACCCTTTTTTACTGTTCCCAGCTTTAATACTTATACACTATAAATGATGTACTGTATAAAAATTCATCCTAGAACAGTGGGGAAAAAACGATCATATAGATTGTAAGAAAAAACCCAGAACTGCACAGCATCTCATTACAAATATGTAACACTATGTATTGCACTCACTAAAATTATTTAATCTATTGTTTTACCTATAGTTACTGAAGTAATCTAAAACAAATGTTCAAAATAACTCCTTTGTTATTAAAAGTTATATAATACTACTAATAGATATAAAGGACACTGGAGGTGAAAACCCTTATAAAGACATAATCCCCAGTAGGATGAATGATGTCATAAACACTGACCATCCACGTTGAACAAATACACTATACCACTTTTTTAACAGCAATCCTCCTAAGAATGTTGGTCGAAGAAGCAGTAGATACGAATTTGGTTACTTAAAAGACAGATTTTGTGTGAATTTGAAGGTTGCTGTCATTACATTCTGTCCATCCAATTTCAGTTTTTAAATAAACAGTATAGAGTTCAGACTAGGGGTCTATTATAATGTTGGGTGGATCACCACCGCCCGCATGGCGGTGGCGATACGCCCTACATTATCTCCAGCCCACCTCCCATTTCCCCCCGCCATATCATGGTGGCGGGGGTTACCACGGCGGATGGGAAGACCGGCCACCACTTTTTGGCCCGGTCGACGAGTCGACCGGGCAGAAAAGGGTTGAATATGGTGGCGGTGTCTGCAAGATACCGCCATCCATATAACTATGCAGGCGGGAAGCAGCCCAACGCTGCCACGAAAAGGCATGCGGTGTTCGCAGTTGGGGCCCGTTGTTAGCCCCCAGGATATTGGGGGTGCACATGGGGGGTACCTATGGTACCCCCCTGTATTTGCATGTACAACATGGTAGGCACCGCACAGTGCCTGCCACGTTGTGCATGCAAATGTACAATGTGCAGCCACAGCATTGTGGTGGGCGGTGCTGTGTGCACCACCCTACACAATGATGTGGATGGGGATGCCACCGCCTCCGTGGCGGTGGCATCCTAATTGCTGGTGTGGGACTGCCGCACCACTGGCAGCCGGTCCCAGCACCACCGCTTGGGTGCATCCGCCCGCCATCCTAATAGGCCCCTAAGTCCTTCATGAAAGATGATAGCCACAGTAGTATAAATTCTTCCAGAAATAGATATTTGTCCAGCTTTGCAGTTCTGTTTCCAATTTACTTTTTTCAGCTCTGCATCATTGTAGCATTAAAATAAGATACTTTTTCACTTCTCCATACATGTAATATTGACATAATATATGATCAACAGGTTGGGGGTGACTCATATGTACAAAAAGGAGAGTTTAACGCCCATCAAGGGCTTTAAAATACCAAGTGGGCATGACAGTAAAATTGTACACCCAGTCTCTGCAGTAGGTGGACCCAGACACCTTTAAAGGGCTACATCTCTGGATGGGTGACTTGGTTATATCAGTAATTGAGTACTTATCTGAGTGAATGTATCAGTCCCTCTGTGTATGTGTCACTGGGTGAATAAGTGACTATGTTGGTTTATGACTGACTTTTAACCCCTTCTGTGCCCATGACGAGATGGTCTCGTAATGGAGCACAGTTGCGCTGTGCCCATGACGAGACCATCTCGTCATGACACCCACCCACGGGGGAAGCGCTGGCGCTCCCCCCGTGAGTGGTCGATCTTTTTTTTTTAACTGGGAAGGCAGGGGAAGACCTTCCCCTGCCTCCCCACGCCCCCCTCCCCTCCGTCATCAATGACGTCAGCGCGCGAGGCGCGCTGACGTCATTGGAGGTGTCCCCTTTGCTCTCCGAGGCGCAGGAAGCCATTTGCTTCCTGCGCGTCGGAGAGTAAAGGTGAGTTTTGGGGCTGGGGAGGGGGGATTTTAGCGATCGGTGGGTGCTGCTAGCGTAGGGGGGTGGGGGGCGAAATAAAGTAAGACAGATTGATTTTATTTGCATCCAAATACACCAGCATCACAGAGTTTGCCAGTGAAGTGCTACTTTCGTTTTCTCGTCTAACTTTGAACAGCATTGTTGTTCCCAGGGGGGGCGAAATAAAGTACGACAGAGGGGTTGCAAAGTGGCTAGATTGTTTTTTTTTTTATTTTACATCCAAATACACCAGCATCACAGAGTTTGCCAGTGAAGTGCTACTTTCGTTTTCTCGTCTTCCTTTGAACAGCATTGTTGTTCCCAGGGGGGGGGCGAAATAAAGTAAGACATAGGGGTTGCAAAGTGGCCAGATTGATTTTATTTACATCCAAATTCACCAGCATCACAGAGTTTGCCAGTGAAGCGCTACTTTCGTTTTCTCGTCTTGCTTTGAACAGCATTTTTGTTCCGGGGGGGGGGCGAAATAAAGTAAGACATAGGGGTTGCAAAGTGGCCAGATTGATTTTATTTACATCCAAATACACCAGCATCACAGAGTTTGACAGTGAAGCGCTACTTTCGTTTTCCCTTCTTTCTTTGAACAGCATTGTTGTTTCCAGGGGGGGCAAAATAAAGTAAGACAGAGGGGTTGCAAAGTGGCTAGATTGTTTTTTTTTTACATCCAAATACACCAGCATCACAGAGTTTGCCAGTGAAGTGCTACTTTCGTTTTCTCGTCTTCCTTTGAACAGCATTGTTGTTTCCAGGGTGGGAGAGTGTACCATTCCTGGAGGTACTGCAATACCTGGTTGATGGGTGAATTGGAAAACACAATGTGCACCATGGCTCTGTGTTTATGGATGTGGTCTACCATACTGCTTATGTTTTGTAAGAATGTAAGCATGGACAGTGAAACGGTTCCCTTCAGGGCCCTCTAGTCATGTCCATAACTTTTCAGGTGAAACCACTCGCTGATTTCTGAATAGTTAGTGAGAGATCGTTTAGGTAACCATGTTGTTTCTACTTACATTTCACATGCTTTGCATTCCCTATGAGTGGTTGCTTTTTTTAGGCAGCATATTACTCTTATCAAGTGCATAATTTGAATTGAGCCACATCCAAGTGTTTATAGCGGGCACAATTAGGTTACAGCTGAAGGCAGTGCGAGTTTCAGTGGGCAAGTATGGTGTTCAGTGGGGATGTGGCACTATGGCCAGAGCTGTGGAATTTGGAACTGGGGAACCGGGTTCCGCATTCATGACCAGTCCACCACACCACTGTACTGAGGGAGCACATTCCCATGCTAGACCGTAGAAGGCCCCACTAGACCTTAGAAGGCTTGATGTCTTAGCACAAGCAGGTGTACCCTAGTGGTGTCAATTGTGGGTTAACCTTGAAGGCCTGTCCACCACAATCCATACTGAAGTCCATCTCAAATTTCCCACCTCCCAGCGTTCCCCTGGGTCTCCCGGTAAAAATGGTGCCTCACTTGTGTGGGAGGCCCAAGTACTCGCGACAGACAAGGGCCCAAAACGTAGTGAGGTGACATCAAAATTGCCTATCTCAAAACCACCTGGTTTTGCAAGGGGGGACCCCTGGGTTTTTGGCCCGGTGCTCGACGGCCATCTAGGGAAACCTACCAAACCCATACATTTCTGAAAACTAGACACCCGGGGGCTTCCAGGGAGGTATGGCTTGCGTGGATCCCCCAACGTTTCCTTACCCAGAATCCCCTGCAAACCTCAATTTTAGCTGAAAAAATCCCTTTTTTCATACATTTTTGTGTGGGAAAGTTGTGGCATCACCGGGCTCCCTCAAATTTCCCACTTCCCAGAATTCCCCTGGGTCTCCCGGTAAAAATGGTGCCTCACTTGTGTGGGAGGCCCAAGTACCCGCGACAGGCAAGGGCCCAAAACGTAATGAGGTGACATCAAAAATGGCTATCTCAAAACCACCTGGTTTTGCAAGGGGGGTCACCTGGGTTTTTGGCCCGGTGCTCGGCGGCCATCTAGGGAAACCTACCAAACCCATATATTTCTGAAAACTAGACACCCGGGGGCTTCCAGGGAGGTATGACTTGCATGGATCCCCCAACGTTTCCTTACCCAGAATCCCCTGCAAACCTCAATTTTAGCTGAAAAAATCACTTTTTTCATATTTTTGTGTGGGAAAGTTGTGGCATCACCGGGCTCACTCAAATTTCCCACCTCCCAGCATTCCCCTGGGTCTCCCGGTAAAAATGGTGCCTCACTTGTGTGGGAGGCCCAAGTACCCGCGACAGGCAAGGGCCCAAAACGTAGTGAGGCGACATCAAAATTGCCTATCTCAAAACCACCTGGTTTTGCAAGGGGGTCACCTGGGTTTTTGGCCCGGTGCTCGGCGGCCATCTAGGGAAACCTACCAATCCCATACATTTCTGAAAACTAGACACCCGGGGGCTTCCAGGGAGGTATGGCTTGCGTGGATCCCCCAACGTTTCCTTACCCAGCATCCCCTGCAAACCTCAATTTTAGCTGAAAAAATCACTTTTTTCACACATTTTTGTGTGGGAAAGTTGTGGCATCACCGGGCTCACTCAAATTTCCCACCTCCCAGCGTTCCCCTGGGTCTCCCGGTAAAAATGGTGCCTCACTTGTGTGGGAGGCCCAAGTACCCGCGACAGGCAAGGTCCCAAAACGTAGTGAGGAGACATGAAAATTGCCTATCTCAAAACGACCTGGTTTTGTAAGGGGGGTCACTTGGGTTTTTGGCCCGGTGCTCGGCGGCCATCTAGGGAAACCTACCAAACCCACACATTTCTGAAAACTAGACACCCGGGGGATTCCAGGGAGGTATGGCTTGCGTGGATCCCCCAACGTTTCCTTACCCAGAATGCCCTGCAAACCTCAAATTTAGCTGAAAAAATCACCTTTTTCACACATGTGTTGTGTAGTTGCCTGGGGATACTGAGACACACATACACACATGTTGTGTCAGATGTGCAGTGTGAGGTTGACTGTGTTTGTGCATCTGCATCAGTGCATTGGTATTGCTGTTGTGGGCCATTGTCTGGATGCTGTTTCTGTGATTTGCCCTGCTGTCCTGTGAGTCATATCACATCATTGTGTACATTCATCCTGGTTGTTAGGTGCCATTGCTGGCATGGAATGGGAGTTTGTGACCTGACACCTACAGTCTACACAGGTTGTTTTGATTAGTGTGTCTATTTTCGAGATGTGTGTATGCTTTGTGAGGGTCACTTCTGCTCTTGTGTCATTGTACACTGTATGCATTGTCAGCCCCCATGGTTGGTGCTTGTCTGCACATGGCCGAGAGTATGTTAGGTTTTCACAGCACTGTTAGCCTCACCTCATCTCTGTGGGTATGGGACACAACCACTACTTTGCCCCAGGAGTGTTTGATGTGTTGGGACCGGGAATCATACATGCTGTTTGGCATTTGCAGCTTTGCCCATGATGACACTTACCTTTTGGTCACTGTGATGAGGGGGGTTTAGACCCCATCACCACAATGCTCGACATTTGCTGCAGTTTGGAAGCCCACACTTAACTTTTAATCTACACAGTGAGGGGGTGTTATTTTTACATTGACACAGTTCTATAGTGATGCTTGCCTTGTGTAGTGCACATTCATTTGTTGGTCACACATGGGCTGTTAGTTACATTGTATGTTCGAAGTCATAATCACTTTTGTGGGCATTTGTCACAGACTACACACTGTCATCATGATGTTAGGGGGGATGTATTTTGCTGACATAACTAATGTTGGAGTATGATGGATGTGTGGAGCATCACCCATCCTATGAGTGGGGGTGGCAGGGGTGGTGTGCAACATAAGCCTTATGAGTGGGAGTGGCAGGGGTGATGTGCAACAGGTCCCCTATGGGTAGGGGTTGCAGTACTGCTGGGCAACAGGTCCCCTATGGGTGGGGGTGGCAGGGGTGATGGGCAACAGGTCCTCTATGGGTGGGGGTGGCAGTGGTGCTGGGCAACATATGCCCTATGAGTGGGGGTGGCAGGGGTGATGGGCAACATATGCCCTATGAGTGGGGGTGGCAGGGGTGATGGGCAACATAAGCCCTATGCGTGGGGGTGCCAGGGGTGATGGGCAACATAAGCCCTATGAGTGGGGGTGGCAGGGGTGATGTGCAACATAAGCCCTATAAGTGGGGGTGGCAGGGGTGATGGGGAACATAAGCCCTATGAGTGGGGGTGGCAGGGGTGATGGGCAACATAAGCCCTATGAGTGGGGGTGGTAGGGGTGATGGGCAACATAAGCCCTATGAGTGGGGCTGGCAGGGGTGATGGGCAACAGGTCCCCTATGGGTGGAGGTGGCAGTGGTGCTGGGCAACATATGCCCTATGAGTGGGGGTGGCAGGGGTGATGGGCAACATAAGCCCTATGAGTGGGGGTGGCAGGGATGATGGGCAACAAAAGCCCTATGAGTGGGGGTGGCAGTGGTGCTGGGCAACATATGCCCTATGAGTGGGGGTGGCAGGGGTGATGGGCAACATATGCCCTATGGGTGGGGGTGGCAGGGGTGATGGGCAACAGGTCCCCCATGTGTGGGGGTGGCAGTAGTGCTGAGCAACAGGTCCCCCATGGGTGGGGGTGGCAGTAGTGATGGGCAACAGGTCCCCTATGGGTGGGGGTGGCAGGGGTGATGGGCAACAGGTCCCCTATGGGTGGGGGTGGCAGGGGTGATCGGCAACAGGTCCCCTATGGGTGGGGGTGGCAGGGGTGATGGGCAACATGAGCCCTATGGGTGGGGGTGGTAGTGGTGCTGGCCATGCAACCCCTATGGTGGCCTGTTCTTAGTGGCCAGGATGTGGATCCCCTGTGTATGTACCATTTTGCGGTTACGTGTCGTTTGTTTGTGTGGTAGGTGTCTGACTTATCGTCTGCGCCGGCGGCGTCGGTTCCTGATCCGGTCATAGATGTAGAGTACTGGTATGACCTGTGTGATGGGATTCATGATGTGTTCGTGTCGTACACGCTGCTTGTTGCTCCGTCTCGTACCCACTGCAAGCTGGTCCGTCTTGTAGCCGTGGATTGAGTTGTGGCGCGAATCGTAGCTGTCATGCTTGTTTTCTGGATGCTGTGACGTGCAGTACGTGGTGACCCGTCCGGCGCGTAGGAAGTACGCATTGTACTTGTCAGGGCGGAAACTGCTGTGGATACTGCTTCCGGGCGACTCGATTCGGCGTTCGGGGTTACGGCTCGGACGGAGAATGGAGCTTGAATCACAGCCTACGTGTCGTTCGTGTTTTTGGCAGTTATGTGCATCGTACTTCATCAACAGGACAGACCGTCTACGGGTAAGTGTCGGTCGCACGGAAAGGCTACAAACAGCTCTCGGAGAGCTGTCCGACCCGGATCCGAATCGACCCCTTAATGTGGCTTAACACTGCCTTAAATAAGACCCCCTTTCACGCTATGCTTAGCGTGAAGGGGGTGCAGTGGGTGTTGCGGTGGCCGTTCCACCGCAACATCCATTCATATTGATGCTGCCCCCTATGTACAAGGGTGGCGTACATAGGAGGCAGCTGGAAACCTGGTCTTAAGTTGGCAAAACAAGGAGAAATGCATTATTTCTCCTCATTTTTGCTTTTTCCATGTGTGCTGCCTTGGGCAGCACACATGGAAACTACACACATAGACTTTGCAGTAGCAAGCCTGCGATATGTTTAAAGGTCAACTTATTTGGATGGCTGACTTGGTTGCGTCAGTACTTGAATTGATATCTGAGGAAGTTCACCATTTCCTCTGTGCATGTGCCGCTGGATATTTAAGTAATTATGCCGCTATATGACTTGCTGTCTTATAAACTATATGGATCTCTAAATGTATACGTAAGTAGCTGTATGGATTGGTTACTGGCTGTGTTAGTGACTCTTTGGGTGTGTAACTGTATGTGCAAGTGGCTCTGTTACTACTGGATATATAAGTGCTATATGGGTCTGTGAGTGACTATATAAGTTCCCATATTGCTTTGTGACTGTGTGTGAGTGGCTCTATGTTTTTATAAACAGGTGTGTCAGTCACAGTATGGGTGAAAGACTGGATGTATAACTGGGCATATGGATCTTTAATTGCACGTGTAACTCACTGAAACGTAAAAGTACATCTCTTATCGTTTAAGCACATAGCACCTTTACCTATTGCCTCCCTCCAGCCTACTTTAGGAGTCACTTATATGGGTGCAGAGACAGAATATCGAATCAAAAATATCAATTTACAGAAATATCACGTCAAAAATATCGTGGGTCAAAAATATCGACAGACAAATTCTCACGGTCAAGAATATCGATTTAGGTAAGTAATATCGATGTTTAAAACATTGCAGTGTAAAATATTACTTGCAAAAATATAGTTGTTCTGTATTTTATTATATATTGCATATGTATGTGATGTTTTTTTTTGTATAAGATTTGTTTGTATTTTTAATATATGTGTTACATTTTTAGTAGTTATTAAAAAATACTATTTATTAGATGTTTGTGTTTTTAATTCTGTAGTGGGATGTGAATTTATAGGGGAATAGGGTGGGAAGTAATTTATTTATGTACAATTAATTGATTATTTTCGGTGGTCATTATTTGCATTTTTTTTATTTTGCATTTTTAGTTCCGTAGCGGGTTGTGGGTTTATAGGGGAATAGGGTGGGAAGTAATTTATTTCCAGTACATTTATTGAATGTTTTTTATTTATTATTATTATTTGATAAATGAGATGTTATAGTGTTAAATGGGTAAAGTAATGTATCATTCATTAATTAATAATTGTGTGTTAATTAATTGATATTAGTTAATTGGTAATTAAATATGGTAATTGTGTAATTAATTTTAGATGTGTGCTGTGGTGTTTATAGGTGTAAAGGGTGGGAAGGGTGGGAAGTAATTTATTTTTAATTGATGAATTAATATTTAGTTGTTAATACATTTTGATTATTTAATTAGTAATTAGTTATGGTAATTGTGTAATCAATTTTAGGTGTGTGTTGTGGTGTTTAGAGAAGTAAAGGGTGGTATTTTGAATTTAATAAATTATTATATAGTTGTTAATTAATGTTAATTATTTGATATTTATTTTGTGCAATTGTTTATTTTTTGTGTGTTTTTACTCTGAAAGGGGTAAACGATGGGTATTAAATACGTTTTTAAATATGTAATTATTAGTTGTTAATAGTAATAGTTTTTCTTTAAAAATAATATTTAATTGTGTTTTATTATTTTATTTTTTAATTTAGTGTGTGTTGTGGTTATTATAGTGTTAAAGCTTGTGTTCTCAATGAATGTTTATAATTTTTTTATCAATACATTTTTTAATTGATTATTAATTATGGAAATACATGTCATCAAAAATGGTGAAGTGTTTTGTTATTGGTGTGGTGTAATAGGGTAAGAAATAAAATAAAGACATTTATGTTTTAAATTATTTTTTGTTTGTTAATATTTTCTACTTTTAAATCATTAATGTGCATAAATGTATATATTAATTTATTTTATATATTATTTGTAGATTTTTTTTCTATGTAATGAATATTATATGTGTTCTTTTTATATGTTTAAAATATTAAATTTCATATTTTTTTAAGAAAAGGTTTTTTATTTGTATGATTTTTAATATTTTGTAATATATATTTGTTTTATTGTTTAAGTGTTATTAGTATTTTTTGTTTCTCTGCTATTCAATACTTTCCCTACTGTTGTACTCTTTGGAGTGGGAACAGTAACTTTTGCCCCTCCGCTATTCAACAGTTTCCCTACTGTTGCACTCATTGGAGAGGGAATAATAATTTTTACCCCTCCGCTATCCAACACTTTCCCTACTGTTGTACTCTTTGGAGTGGGAACAGTAACTTTTGCCCCTCCGTTATTCAACAGTTTCCCTACTGTTGCACTCACTGGAGTGGGAATAGCAATCTGTACTCCTTCCCTATCCAAAACATTCCCTACTGTTGCACTCACTGGAGTGGGAATAGTAATTTTTACCACTCCGCTGTCCATCACTTTCTCTACTGTTGCACTCACTGGAGTTGGAAAAGTAAATTAAATTATTCCGCTATCCAACACTTTCCCTACTGTTGCACTTATTGTATTGGGAAACGTAAGTTTATTTTTTTTAATAGTTTAATGTTTTAATTAATTAGAATGTTTTTTTATTTTAAAATATTGATATATATATATTACTTTTTATATAGTTTTAATGTTTACAAATTAAATAAAGATAATAATTAATAAATAATTTTAAAAAAATGTATGTATATGTGTACATTTTTATGTTTGTGTGTTTTTGAATGAAGTTTATTTGTTAAAATGTATAATAAATGTAATTTATTTTGTTAAATATAATAATAATTTTAAATATATTGACTATATTTTATTCTATATATATTTTTTAATCGATATTTTTTACATCTATAGTTTTTATCTTGATATTTTTGATTCAATATTTTTGTACTTACCTGTTAAAGTATTGGAGTCGATATCTTTGCAGTCTGTATTTTTTTTTCGATAGTTAGAACATCAATCTTTGTTACATCGATATTCTATCAGTGAACCACTTATATGTAATAAAAGGGGAGTTTAAGGCTTGACAAGGGATTTTAAATTCCAATATGGCCTGGTAGTAAAGCTGCACACACAGGCTCTGCAGTAGCAGAACCAAGACATGTTTAAAGGGCGACTGACTTGATGGTGTCAGTACTTGTATACATGTCTGAGTGAGTGTACCATTTTCTCTGTGTATGTGTCAATGCATATGTAATTAGCTATGTCGCTATATGACTGATTCTCTTAGAAACTGCATAGGTCTGTAAATGTGTATGTTAGCCACTGTATCAATTGCTTACAGCCTGTATTAGTGTTTTCGGGGTGTGTAACTGTGTGTGCAAGTGGCTCTGTTAGTGCTGGATACATAACTGCTGTATGAGCGAGTAGATGTAGAAGTGCCTCTGTCTCTATCTGATTGGATGTGTGAGTGCCTCTTTGCTTTTGTAAATTGGTTTATGAGCTGCATTATGGGTGGGACACTAGGGGGTCCATTAGGATGGAGGGCGGATTCCCTCCGCCGGGCGGTTGCAACCGCCGGACCGGCGGCAGACATCCGCCCGCCATCGAAACCCTGAACACCGCCGGTCCAATTAGCATTGCGGTTGTGACCGCAGCGGTGTGATTTTCCACCCGCCACTTTTACGCCCAATGTGTGGGGGGGGTGGGTGCACTGGGGGGGCACCTATGGCACCCCCCTACATGGCAGGCACTGTGCAGTGCCTGCCACACAGTGCAGGGACATGCAGGACATGCTTTTTTGGACATCGCGGCGGTGCTGCTGGCAGTACCGCCCGCCACAATGTTAACCGCCGCGATCCAACTGCCATGGTCGGATTTCCACTGCGGAGCATAATAATCAGACCGGCGGTTTTCCCGCGATCCGTGCGGGCAGTATTTTCCCGCTACCATGGCGGTTGGAGTGATTTTCCGACCACCATGCTAATAGACCCCTAGATGTTTAACTGGCCATATTGATCTGTAAGTGTGCATGAAACTCACTGAAACTTCAAAGTACATGCATTACCTTTTAAGTGCATAACAGCCTGTCCTATAGTCTACCTACAGACTACCTTGCGGGTGACTTATATGTAGTACAATAATAATTTACAGATCTATAGAGTTATTGAGAGAGCCAGTTATATATCAACATATTTAAGGCCTACTTGTCTGGATGGGTGACTAGGAGTGTCAGTACTTGAGTGCATATCTGAGTGAGTGTATGAGTTTCTCTGTAGGTGTATCAATGGATGTATAAGTAACTATCCCAATATATGACTGGCTCTCTCAGTAACTATAGATCTGTAAATGTGTATGTAAGTTGCTGTATGGATTGCTTACTGGTTGTGTTAGTGAGTATTCAGGTTTGTAAATGTGTGTGCTGCTGGGTCTGCTACTGCTGGATATATAACTTCTGTGAGGGTGTGAGAGTGAATGTTCAAGTGCCTTTGTCTTGGTGCGTGAGTAGATCTATCCTTTAGTAAATAGGTATGTGAGTCCCACTATGGGAGTGTGTCACTGGATGTGTAAGGTAATTTGTCTCAATATGGTTACCTTTCTAAGTAGTCTGTAAAAGAGTATGTACGCAAGCATATTGATTTTTTGTCTCTTTAGTGTGAATTGTTTGTAACTCACTCTGTTACTGCTGGATACATAAGTGCTGTGTGGACATCTGACTGAATATGTAAGTGCCTCTGTCACTTTCTCACTGGGTGTGTGATTTACTATATGGTTTTCTAAATTGGTATCAGTCCCTGCACATGTAGCGGACTGGATACGTTACTGAATATATTAGTATTTAAATGCATTTCTAACTGTCTAAAAGTTCAAAGTACATGTTTTACCTTTTACGCACATATCACCCTGCCCTATTGGGTAACCTAGAGTTTATAGGAAATAAAAGCAAACCTTAAGTTTCTGACGGTCGCTATAAATGGCAATTTAACATAGCGGTATAAACTGCACAAATATGCTCTGTAGTAGGAGGCGTTGCACATATTTGAAGGACTAATTCTCTGGCTAGCACAATCAGTACTACAATTCCAGTAGTACAATTTAATTTACAAACCCTACGCAGGCACAGATAGTGCATTGAACTACAGACATACAAATTAATTAGATATTGTGACAACTGCTTGAAACCATATTTAGGGGTCAAGAGCATTCACTTTATCAATATGTGCTACTAATAAACTTTTCAGTCTCCTAATTCCAGCTGACTGTTTTGGTATCTATCTAGATTTCTTACTGACTATTTCATTGTCCAAATGTATGCATAACTGACTGTATACATGCATATAGCAGTTACTGTACAAATGGATGACTATTTGCGTCAGTACATATATAACTGAGTATATCAGTGCCTCCTTAGGTGTGTCACTGGATATGTAAGTAACTTTCACACTTTCTTTCACTTTATATACACTCATAAATCAGTTATTGCATATCCTTTTTAAAAGCACAACGTTATTGACATACCTGTGAAATCTCTTTGCTCTTCTTCAATTTTTAAATCAGTATCACGCAAAATCTTTTCTTATGCAACGTGTCACATCTAAAGTACAAGAATGGTATATCACTCCTAGTACTAAAGAACCAGCAATGACAATCTATCTCAATCTTTTTTTCAGTGAAACTGATGTACTTCTCAAATCATAATCTTCCTTTATTTTTTTATAATTCCACTACTCAGTGGTCACTTCCTTTTAACACTTTCTCAGTGTCATGTTAAGAAGCCCAAGTAGGTAGTATGTGTGGAGGGATTCGCGAATCCGCTGCAATGCTCAGTGCCACCCGCTGTGTAACTTCCCAACAGATTCGCTGGGACTCTGTGAGTGTTGCTGCATGTGTGAACGTGTCAATGGGCCTGTGAGTGGGTGCATGAGTGTCTGAGTGGGTCTGAGAGTGGGTGCATGTCTGTCTAAGTGGATCTGTAAGTGGGTGCATTCATGCCTGAGTGGGTCTGTGAGTGGCTGCAAGTGCATCTGAGTGGGTCTGGGAGTGGGCGTGAGAGTGCCTGAGTGGGTCTGGGAATGGGTGGGAGAGTGTCTCGGTGGGTCTGTGAGTAGGTATGTCTGTGTCAATCAGTCTGTGAGTAGGTGCCTGAGGGCCTGACTGGGTCTGGGAGACAGTGTGTGTGTTTGAGTGGGTCTGTGAGAGGGTGTGTGAGAGTCTGAGTGGGTCTTGAGTGGCTGCAGGAGTGTCTGAGGGGATTGGTGGCAGGGTGTGAGAGTGTCTGAGTGAGTCTGTAAATGGGTGTGAGAGTGTCTGAGTGGGTATGTCAGTGAGTACATTAGTGTCTTGAGTGGGTGTGTGAGTGTCTAAATGGATCTGTGAGTGGGTGTATGAGTGTCTGAGTAGGTCTGTGAGAGGGCGTGTGAGTGTATGAGTGAGTGTGAGAAAAAGTGCATGAGTCTCTGAGTGGGTCTGTGAGTGGGAGTGTGTGTGTCTGAATGTGTCTGTGAGTGGGTATATGAGTGTCTGAGGGGGTCTATGACTGGGTGTGTGGGTGATTGCGTGTTAGGACTCCTAACTTTACTACTCCTAAACTGAGAAAAATCCTAACTTTAAGACATTCGGTATTCATAGAAGGCATTTAGGAGTCCTAAAGTTAGGAGTCCTAACTTTACTACTCCTAAACTGAGAAAAATCCTAACTTTAAGACTTTCGGTATTCACAGAAGGCATTTAGGAGTCCTAATGTTAGGACTCCTAACTTCTGTGAATACCGAAATGAGTAAGTGCCTTCTGTGAATACCAAAATGAGTAAGTGCCTTCTGTGAATACCAAAATGGTAGTAAGTTTAGGATTTTGTCTTAAGTTAGTTCTGTGTATCGGGCCCTAAATCTTTGCTAAATTTGTTGTAATTCCGTCCAGCAGTTCAGGCTGTGGTCGTGTTCAAAATCCCTGTGGGAGATTGCATGGGAAACACATTTTTTGACCCCCTTTTTCTCTTCCCCCACTTGATGGATCACTCTGAATCTTTCCATGCACAACTAGACAAAAGAGAACACTAGTTTGGGAAAATTTGTGAAGATTCGTCAAACAGCACCAAAGGTATAAGCAAGTCAAAAAACACTTTTCCTATGGAAACTAGGTCCTAACTATACCTACCTACTATGTATATATGTATATATACCAAAGGAAATAGGGACGTCATAGTTAGAGTCAGATTTTATACACAAAACCATAGAAATTCAACAGTTATAGTTATGCTTAGCTCCAAAAACAATAACTTGTGCCATAAGGTCACTATAACTCAAGCTCCCGCAATGAACAGTTTTCTCTTCAATACTTTTATTGGAAATGTTACAATGATATTATCAATTATGTCATAGAAGATGTCATGACTGATGTGGGATAATTACCTGTGCATGGCAAGGGTGCGAGTTATAGTTACCTTAGGGCATGAGTTATAGTTTCTTGAGATAAGTATAACTATAGCTGTTGAATATCTATGTTTTTTGTGGGGAAAAATGTAAACCCAACTATAACATTCCTATAACCTTTGGGGGCATATTAACAAGGACGGAGTTAAAATTATCACCGGTTTAGCAGCAGAAAACTGCAGCTAAAGCGGTGATAATGGGCTTGATAATATGCCCTGGAGAATTCCAATAGAAGCCCATGTTCACACCAGAACATGGACTTCTATTGGAATTCTCAAGGGCATATTATCAAGCCCATTATCGCCGCAGTTTTCTGCTGCTAAACCGGCGATACTTTTTAACGCCGTTCTTGATAATATGCCCCTTGGTTTTTTCCGTGAATACATATATATATATATATATATTCACTGAAAAAACCATAGGTTTCACACATGTTATAGTTAGCGGAAATTTTACTGATAAAAAACCAATGAAATTCCCCCGTTATAGTTAGTGCAGGAAACTATAACTCACGCGACCGCAATCCTCTGCTGATGCTAATACTGTATTTAGACACTTATTTGCCCATGTCTTCTTCCATAAATTTTTAGCTATACATATATTACAAATATTTTTTTTTCATAAAGACACATATGTCATCAGCAGAAGATTGCGGTCGCGTGAGTTATAGTTTCCTGCACTAACTATAACGGGGGAATTTCATTGGTTTTTTATCAGTAAAATTTCCGCTAACTATAACATGTGTGAAACCTATGGTTTTTTCAGTGAATTTGCAAGGTTTTTTAAATGCTAATTCCTAACTATAACGTGTGTGAAACCTATGGTTTTTTCAGTGAATTTGTACGTTTTTTTAAATGCTAAGTTACTTTACGCCATTCGTGGCGTGCGCGCCCACTTAACGCAGTTCGTTCCGTGCGCGCACGGTGCGCTTCGCGCACCGTGCGCGCACAGCGAACACGCGGTGCGCTTCGCGCACCGCGCGCCCACTTTACGCAGTTAGTGCCGTGCACGCACGGTGGGCACGCGGTGCGCTACGCGCACCGCGTGCCCGCGTTACGCTATATGGGCCATGTACGCACGATGCGCTTCGCGCACCGTGCGCACATGGAGGACATATTATGCGCTTCCTTGTGATAGGTAATCTGTTGAAATTTTTTTGGGAAATGCGGTGCTCGTATATGCCATGCACAAATGGTGGCCTTCGGCCACCATTTGCACACGGGTTGGAGAGAGTGTGGATTTTTTTTTTTTTTAATTTTTACCGTACGCGTACGGTAAGCGTACGGTAAGCGTAATCGGCGAAATTTTTGAAAAATAAAAAATTACCGTTTTTTGCCTTGGGGGATCTTTGAAGACTCAACTAACATGGTTATGTGCATGGGCGCTGTCTAAACAGCCCCTTTATATGTTTTTGGCATTTGTTTATCAGCTCCCCCCTCAGAGTGCGAGAGAGAAAATGGCGGCCGCCGCTTCCTGGTTTCGACCGATTCGAATGTTTACTAAGATCTATGGGCCAATCAGAATCGCGCTCGCGCACGCCACCGTACGCGTACGGTAAGCGCACCGTAAGCGCACCGTAAGCTGGCTCAGATATATATATTGATTTAAAGGCTATTTTCTCAGAATCTACTGAACAGATTTACACCAAACCTACAAAAGGCACTTCCTTGACCTGAGGACTACCTCTCTGCCAAATTTCAAGTAATTCTGTTCAGCCGTTCGGGCTGTAGCTGTGTCTAAAGGTCCTATGGAAAAATGCATGGGAAAAATGCGTTTTGGGACCCCCCTTTTATCTCAGCCCCCGCTTGACGAATCCCCCCGAGACTTTCAGGGTAGGAGCGTAGCGTAGTGCCCCACCTATTTTGAAAAATTCGCAAGGATTCGTCGACCGGCGCAAAAGTTATTCAAAATAGAATGTTGCGGATTTCCTAGGGAAACGTGGTCCTAACTATAACTACCTACTGGCGACCGCCAGTAGGTAATATATATATATATATATATATATTACCTACTGGCGGTCGCCAGTAGGTAGTTATAGTTAGGACCCCTTTTCCATAGGAAAACCTCAACATTCTATTTTGAATAACTTTGGCGCCGGTCGATGAATCCTCGCGAATTTCTCAAAATAGGTGGGGCGCTACGCTCCGCTCCTATCCTGAAAGTCTCGGGGGGATTCGTCAAGCGGGGGCTGAGATAAAAGGGGGGTCCCAAAACGCGTTTTTCCCATGCATTTTTCCATAGGACCTTTAGAACGAGCTACAGCCTGAACGGCTGAACAGAATTACTAGAAATTTGGCAGAGAGGTAGTCCCTAGGTCAAGGAAGTGCCTTTTGTAGGTTTGGTGTAAATCTGTTCAGTAGATTCTGAGAAAATAGCCTTTAAATCAATATATATATCTGAGCCCGCTTACGGTACGCTTACGGTACGCTTACCGTAAGCGTACGGTGGCGTGCGCGAGCGCGATTCTGATTGGCTCTTAGATCTTAGTAAACATTCGAATCGGCCGAAACCAGGAAGCGGCAGCCGCCATTTTGTCTCTCGCACTGAGTGTTGTTTATCAAACAAGATGGCCAAAAACATGTTACGGGGCTGTTTTGACAACTCCCTCCCACATAGTCATGTTGAGGGAGTCCCCAAACATCCCCCAAGAGCAAAAACGTTTTTATTTTTTTTTCGGCAATTTCGCCGAGTACGCTTACCGTACGCTTACCGTAAGCGTACGGTAAAAAAAAATAAATAAAAAAAACACTATCCACACTTACCCCACCCCCTGTGCTTTTGGTGGCCGTAGGCCACCAAATGTACAGGGCTTATTAATAGGTAAAAAAAACTAAATTTTGGCAACATGAAATTATAAAATCGAAATAAAAAAAACACTATCCACATTGACCCCACCCCCTGTGCTTTTGGTGGCCGAAGGCCACCAAATGTACAGGGCTTATTAAAGTTGATAAAAACCGTGCACGGAACGAACTGCGTTAAGTGGGCGCGCACGCCTCGAATGGCGTAAAGTAACTTAGCATTTAAAAAACCGTACAAATTCACTGAAAAAACCATAGGTTTCACACACGTTATAGTTAGGAATTAGCATTTAAAAAACCTTGCAAATTCACTGAAAAAACCATAGGTTTCACACATGTTATAGTTAGCGGAAATTTTACTGATAAAAAACCAGTGAAATTGCCCCGTTATAGTTAGTGCTGGCAACTATAACTCACGCGACCGCAATCTTCTGCTGATGACATATGTGTCTTTATGAAAAAAAAATATTTGTAATATATGTATAGCTAAAAATGTATGGAAGAAGACATGGGCAAATAAGTGTCTAAATACAGTATTAGCATCAGCAGAGGATTGCGGTCGCGTGAGTTATAGTTGCCAGCACTAACTATAACGGGACAATTTCACTGGTTTTTTATCAGTAAAATTTCCGCTAACTATAACATGTGTGAAACCTATGGTTTTTTCAGTGAATATATATATATATATATATATAATCATATATAACTTTATTTCGATCACAGAGATCTTAAACAGTATATAGCACAAGAGGAATTAAAGACAGAATGTAAAAACATTTTCTTAAAAATGTTGTTTTAAGAAAACATAAACACCATGAAAGCTTTAAAAAGACAGAAGGAGTGAAACCAAGTAGAAAAAACAGTACTTCATACAATACATGTGGAATGCTTGATCCAAAGTGCATACCAATATTTGCCAAGGCCAAAAACTATTACCCTACTTGTATCTATATACAAAATTCTCAATACCTCTATTTAGTGGCCAGGACCAACTAATATGCACAACGGAATTATCCACTTTTTCCTCAAGGTATGTAATATGGACAAAAGAATAGTAAATGTGCAATGGATTCTGGGCTGGCTTTGCATGAGGGACAAGGATCATCCTTAAAATCATTATAATGCCACTTAACACAAAACAATTTTGTTGGCAAATTCTTATAACAGAACTGTACAAAATGTTTGCGAGCCAGAGGGGGAACAATTTCATCAATAGTGTCCTCATAGTGGGGAACAAATTTGAAATTAAGAAACTCCTGGGTCAGACTATCCTCTGGGTTTAACAACTCCTTCTCAGCTGTTGTTTCCCAGAACATCACTTTGATCCTGGCCTTCGGAATAGAAGCCAAACTTTCCGTATTGGACCAAAACTCATCCATCCCAAGGTTCCGCAAATGGTCCCTCAATGAGCTAACCCATGGAATCAAGGTTATCTGGGGGAGTTTCAAAAGACCAGACAGGGCCTCACGGTAGGGGGTGAGCTCTTCAACAGTCCATAACCGATACCAGAACATGAGTAATTTATAGTCTACCTTATGGGCCAACTGTCTTTAAGCAAAATCCAAATAAAGAGGAGTCAGAGGGGTACTGAGGGGTAGGTCTAACAGAGATCTCAGAAAGCGATTTTCTATGCAAGAGAAACAATTTGTGTTACCTGTGCCCCAGAGTTCTGCTCCATAAAGAGCCCCACCCAAGGACTTTAAGATTGTAGATTTCCAGGGCTGGGGCCACTTGCCTAGACAGTTTATGTCTATGAATTTTACTAATGTGAGCGGTCTGCTGAGTTAGTAATAGCTTCACTTTCTCAATGTGGGGAGCCCAGTGCATATTTGGGGTCAGACGACTACCCAGATAATCAAAAACATCTACTTGCTCCAAATGACTGCTTCCTACAAACACAAGTTTTTAGATGGTTTAGGAGTACCTCTTATGAAAAAAAATATATTTTGATTTGGCCTCATTCAATACCAGGCCTCTGTTCATCGCAGAACTGAATGAAAGCATTCAGGAGTTGTTGGAAACCTTGCGGTGATTTGGAAATTAAAAGTGTGTCATCGGCGAAGAGAAGAGCAGGTGCTCCTCTTACACCGATTTTGGGAGCATCACACTCATCACGATCTAAGAAGTCAACCACGACATTGATAAAATGCGTAAAAAGTGTGGGCGCTAACACACATCCCTGTCTCACTCCACGTTGAATTGAGAATTTCTCTGTTACTTTATTGTTCTCCCCCCACCTAACTTGAGCTGTGTTTGATGAATGCAGTCGGATTTAACAGATTTCCTGGTATACTCATCTCTTTTTACACTCTCCATAAACTGGCTCTGGGAACTAAATCAAACGCAGACCATAAATCAACAAAAGCCACATAGAGCTTCCCTTTTTTAATGACAACTTCCTTCCAATAAATGCAAAGAAGACAGAAGGCCTGATACAAGGTGCTGGTTTTTGCACGAAAACCCGCTTGATAATCACTCAAGATCCGGGCCTCTAGAATCCAATCCTGGCCAGGATCTGTTTGCAAAAGATTTTCTTCAGGGAATCAATGAGGCTTATGGGTCTATAACTAGCCGGCTTAGCTCTAGCCCCCTTCTTGTAGATGGGAATTATTTCTGCTATTTTCCACGAAGGGGGGATTGTAGCACCAGATGTTATGGAGTTTGTAAGCAAATTAATATAGGAGCCCCAGAGGATAATATCCTCTCTATACAAGTCATTTGGAATTCTGTCGGGCCAGGGGCAGGAGTTGGAACACACAAGCAAATCACTGCTTGAGTTTCTTCAATTGAAAAAACTAGAGCTTCACCCACTCCAGTCGGGACTTCCCCCCACCTATCACTGGCTGCTTCCATTACTGTAATGCCTAATTTGTAAATGGACCCATATTAGATACCCATTCCTCAGGCTGGACAGTAAACTCCAGACCCGTCTTTCTACCCTTAAGCCAATGCGCTTCCTCGCTCCAGAAAGTCTTAGGGTCTTTGGCTGTCAGCACCCTCTGTAGGGAGGACCACAAGGAACCTTCCCAATTCTTTTTTGTTGTCTCCATTACCTGCCTGCACTTGGTCCTCCGTACCACTACAGCTGGATGTGTTTACGATTTTACTGCACGTACAAGCGCCCCCTTTGCTTTCCTACAGTCCTGGTTGAACCAAGCAACCTGGCAGTCACATCTCTTATGTGTGATGTATATCTCCTTTTTTAGCACCTTACATGGTTTACTCAGTATATCCCTAATCTCGTTTTAGAGTGACTCATTGCGGGTGTCCAGAATCTTCACTACATCATTTATGGGGTATTTGGCAGGTTCTTCCAGCTCCTGGCGGACTTTGCCTTTGGCTGCGTCAAGAACCCCCGGATGTTCCTCCACCCAGTCCCATCTAATTTGTCTCTGGTTATTCGTGATGGATATGGCACCCAAATCGGGTCTACCGTGATGTCAGGTGCATGAGTACCCGGCTTGATAAGGGAAAGGACAAGGGCATTATGGTCACTATCTATTCTTTTGGCTACTGTTGTGTCATGGACTAGCGTCCAAAGTTTAAGGGCAACCAAACAGTAATCGATTCTTCTAGCATGGCCAGGTCTATTAAAGGTATAATCTCCCTTAGGGTCAGAGTTCGTTCTCCCGTTTGTGGCTCTCAGATCATGCTGCAGAGTAAGGGCCAACACCTGGGCTCCTCTCTTCGTACACCTGACTGTAGGAAGATCTAACTATAGGATTTGCCACTCACTGTCCCACTCCTCAGTAAAATCTGATGGAGTGAGGGCGAAGGGTTCAAAAGTGCTGTTAAAATCACCCATTACTAACACAGGAACACTATCAGAGATTTTGGACAAGGCATGGTCTAGGATGCCAATCGTGTTTGTTTACTCAATACCCGCACCACTCTGTTATGTACATTGAAAATACTAGTTTGCCAACCACTGTTAAGTGTCAGCTCGAACGCTAATATATCTAGGGAATCAACGTTACCAGCTTAAATTTTGACCCTAGTGTAGTTTTGACCCAGACTCCTGAGGATCACCCAACTTTTTTTTAGTAGCATTTATACCATACGCAGAAAACCTGCTTCTGTGAGGAGTACACAGACTCCAGGTTTCTTGAAATAAAATTACATCATAGGAATCCACAAAAGTACACCATTCTCGATCAGCTAATAGATTGGAAATCCCTGCTACATTCCAGGAAAGGAACCTTAAATGATGATCACAAACTCTGGGGTGGCTGGGTTTGCTAGAGCGATCCATGGAGTCCCCCCTTTCTCCTTTATCGCCTCCTTTTGCCCACGATAGTTGACTCGCAATGCGCCTCAGAATTTGTGGCCAACCCTGGGTGGATAGAGACTACTAACTGGTGCGCGTTTGGGGATGACCCAAGAGACCCTAGGTTGTTGTCTGGGGACTTCAAACCCTTGACCCAGAGTCCTCTTTGCCCTCTCAAATCACCGATGCTGCATGTAGGACGCCCTGCCGGGACAGGCCTGAGTAACACTGAATCTTGCCTGACTGGGGGTCTATATCTGATGGTAATGGAGGAGTTCACAAAAGGAATAGTGTGGGAGTCAGTTGACAATAGTCCGACAACCATGTCCTTATCAAAAAAACTAACTAGGATCATATCCCATGCTGTCCCTGGAAGGGGAAGTCTTTCTGCATACTTGATGTAATCTCTAATAATTAAGTAGCAGTGTCGAGTAGACCTGAACCAGTCAATGAATGAATGAATGAATGATTTTTTTATTTGCATAATTACTTAAAATCATTGCAAAGTTGCAGGAAATTATCAAAAAACAAATTTGGAATAAAGTACGAGTCTCGCGCCGTTATAACACATAAAACATATATAAAAGATTAGAGAGGTCCTTTGGTCAGTAGTGACAGACCGTTTCTAAAATGTAGTCTTATTCTAAAATTCATTGGTTTTAAAATTACATATTTAAAGTGGTCCCTGTATGTTCATGGGAGATTGACACTTAATTCATTGCGGGACTTATGAGTGTCATGCAGTTCTTTCTTGGACGGGGCTCTTTACCTTTCGGCTCCTTCTGTTGCTACCGGATCCTCTACAATTATGACCACACACTTCCTCTGTTTTGTTTTCGATTAGGGCCCTCCGTGTCGTATTCATAAATTTGCCGAATCAGGCCAGGTCCAAGGGCTCCATGCTGGACTGAAGGATTGCCACTGCTTCGGCACATTTTCTGGTCCCATGCCTTAGGAAAATTGGTTTCAACAGTATATGTCGATGTTGTAGTAAAGCGGAGCAGCAGCACAGCAGGTGTAGCAACGATTCTGCCCTGTAATTGCACAGCCTGCAACTGACTATATTGTTCAATGATTTCCAGCACAGGTTCAATTATTTTATTGGCAAGTGGACTAGGCGCGCCCATTGAATTTCTTTCAGACACTTCCTTCCCAGAGGATCGTTCATATAGGGCTGGATTTTATGCGACTCATGTGCTGTAGTTAACCCGGCCAGACCTTTGATTACCTTCAGTCTTGCTATGTCTTTACTCCTTGACATCTGGGTGGTGTGGTTATTTAGCGCCCTCTTTATTGCCGGGTAATGTAGTGCTTCTTGGGACCAGGCTTCTGTGGATAAGTCCAACTCTGCCACTGTTTCCAGACAGTATTTCTACCGTGGATTCTATGCCCCCTCAAATATAGTTCTCTATACCTCCTTAAGGGAACTTTTCTAAGCTTTTGTCTTCTTAAACCAAAATGTGATCAATGTGCTTCTGCATTCATATTTTATTTGCACCAGGCCAAACTCCAGCCGAATCACGGCGTTTCGTGTGTACTTGGGGAGCCTAAAGAACCTTTTATAACACTGGCACTGGGCTTTTTCCATCATCTTTTCCATCTTTCCTGGGAATGCGTACCCAGCAACCGCGAGGAGTTTAGATTTTGTGACTCTCATGATGGGCTTCATAGTAGGGCTGTGTAATTTGCCTTGAAGTTTACACAGGGCGTTGATGGTGGCTTGTTTTTTGGCTTGTGTCTTTGCCTGGTGCAGGGTTGCCTTGCCTTTGTCGTTCAGCCACGCTCCTAGATATTGATATGCTCTTTCTGTGGCTATGCTGTTATTGCCCAGTCTCCATTTTAAGCCTGTTTTCTTCAAATGTTTACCAAACACCACAGCTTTCATTTGACTGGGGTTGGCCACAAGTTCATTTTCGAGGATCACCAGATCGTCAGCATACTGGAGTATGTTTAATCGTTGCTGTCCGATTTTTGGGATTGCCAGACTTGCTCCATGTATAGCTTTCCCTAGGTCTGCTGTGTAAAGGTTGAAGAGTGAAGGTGCCGGAACACAGCCCTGCTTTAGAGCTCGGTCAGTTGGCAACTTGTGTGTGACCGTATCCCATGCCAGTTTGATTTTCACCAAAGTATTGGTGTACAGTGACTTAATTGTCTTCAAAAGTCTACTGGGAATCTTCCAGCGGGACAGTTTAAGCCATAGCTTACTTCAATTTACCCCTTCCAAGGCATCCAAGTAGTCTATAAAGCATGTGAATACTGGCAGATTTTTACTGGAGTTTGCCTGTTGTGCCAGAAACGAAAGAGCCATAATATTGTCTATAGTGGAGCAGTCTTTTCGGAAACCGGTCTGGTAAAAAGTTAGTATTTTATTGTCCTCTATCCAGACTGGTAATTCCAGTAGCAAAGTACTGGCATATGCTTTACCTTTGATCTCTAACAAGGGAATGAAACTATAGTTTTTTTGGATCAGTTTTAGCTCCCTTCCTCTGTATTAGCTGCAATAGCAAGCCACGCCAGGCATCCGGCACGTCTCCCAGGGCTCTGCATTCCCTGTACAGAGGTGATAGCAAATCAGACCACTCCTTAAGATTCTGTTTAAACAGTCCACCCGGTAGGCCATTTGGACCAGGGGCTCTGTCCCTTTTTATCCTTTTTAAAACCTTTATAACTTCTTTTGGCTCCTGGGCTTGGTCCCCCTCGTCTGTCTGGTCATCTTCCTCCACTTCAGCTCCATCTGATACGGAAATGGAGCTGACATTTTGGCCAGCTGGTTTCCTTGTGTATATCTCTGCTGTATGGTCCAGCCAGGTTTTTGCTATGAATGCATTCCGCCTGCCCATTTTAGTATTTTCCATCTTGGCTATATACTCCCAGAATTGCTTCTGTTTATTCGGTTTGCATAACTCGAATAGTTTGATCCATTCCTTCTCCATCATCTGACATTTTTCATTCCATATTAAGTGTTTGCGGTTCCGCTGCGTGTCTTTATGAGCTCTCTCTGCCCCCAGAGTACCGCTTTTTTTATATGCCCGTCTGGCCTGTCTGAGGGTGCGGGTGCTGTTCGCAGCGGAGGACGTTGTTTTGGGTACAACGCTGCGAAACTCTGGAATAACTTGCCATTGTCGATTCGGTGTGAATCAAACTATCTTTTGTTTCGTAAGCTTCTGAAGACTTTCCTGTTCCCTTAAGTCCCCTACCTGCTCAAAGGGTTGCTGTAGCACTGGGATGCTCGAGGGTAGCCATGCGCTCTATAAATGCCTTTTCATTCCTTCATTCATTCTTCAACGTTTTGTTGTATTTCCTGGTTCATTCTTGTTGCCCCACCAACTTGGGGGTTGTATTCCTTGCCCCTTTCAGTAGGGCTGCCAGCAATGCTTCGATCCAGGTGTCCCAACTCCTTATGGTAGGGGAGAGAGGCCTACTATGTCCCTTTTGTACTAATGCTGGCTTCCCAGACTCCCAAATCGAGACCGTGAAGTGGTTCCATCTAATCCTCTTCACTAATTTGTACTCCTCCCACCCACGTGTGCTGCTTATGGGCACCAATTCCTCATGGCAGTCGCACTGGAGATTGAATTCCGCGAAAAGCATTGCGTGGTCACTTGTATCATGTTGATGAATCTGGAAATCCAGAATTCTATTCCTCATACTTTTTCTTATGAAGATATAATCAATTGCGGTCTGATTATTGAAGGTCGGAAGATTTGAAGTATTGGAACTATGTGGCTCAGTCCAAGCCGAGATTAGATCAAATTACCTTAGGCAGTGTTTGAATTATTTTTCCACCATTGAACCTTGGCCGTAGTCCGGGCCCCAGTAGTGAAGATTGAAATCCCCAGTGATAATCGGGTCCACATGGGAGAATTCACAGAACACTTCCTCTATGGTTGCAATAATCCCTTTGGTGTTTGCAGTTTTTGAGGGTCTGTTGTGGTTAATGTATACATTGATGATTAGGAGTTCTTTTCTAGATTTACCGTACCATAGGCCATTAACCACAATGCACTGTGCAGTGTCGGTGGTCTTCCAAACTCTTTAATGACCTCTGCTGCATGTTTCACATAAATTGAGAGGCTACTCAAGGGCCTACCGTAAGCATGTAATTTCCTGGCTGAGACATGAGTACCGGCGTACCCTTGCAGATAGATGTCCACTGTGGCCCATGTTTCCTGCAGGCAGAGAATGCCCCCCTTCTGGATGGATCTTTTCCATTGCAGAAGCACTATTTCTTATGCTTAATATTCCTGCCACGTTCCATGTTATGAGCTTCAGGCTTGTTATGTGGTCCTTTTTTGCCAAAACCTTGAGATTTTTTTGTGGTGGAGTTGCGACGTGACTTATTTTGTGCTTTGGGGCTAGGAGTACCACATAGTTTGGCCACTGGGCAGTATGGTCGCTTTGCTAGGTGTCCTTCTTATCGGAGGTCAATGCCGGCCTCCATCAGCCATATTCCTTTCAACTATATTCCTCTCACTGTGTCACTTTGTTTCACGTATTTTAATAGTAAAGTTGTCAAAGCTCAACGGGGTGTTTACGGGTTGGGTCCCTTTTAGAAAGCTTTGTGTCTTCGAATCATTTCTATGTTGTTTAGTCAAACCTGTTGTGAGGCTAGCACATATGGGTATTTTCTTCTTCTAATTCCCAGACAACTATGCCCCATTTTTTAAAATTAATCTTTTCTCTTAAAACCATATCGGCATGGGTTGATGACTTTCATGTTGTTAATGTGTTTTCCATATTAGGTTGCAATTTATTCACCTCAAATTGTATACTGAGGAGGTCTTTGTTTGTTATTTGTGCTAGCGATGGAATATGATGAAGCAGCTTCAGAATATTACCCCTACTGAGGATGTCTGTCCTTCCACGTGACATGTACTGGTTGCAAAACATGACTTTCTGAGAAGTCAGTGAGTGTATCATGTAGTTCTCTTCTGTGTTTGGCTGTGCTCATGGGGCTCTATTCTCTGTTAGATGCACTTGAGTTTGTCCCATTGGTCTTCCGTTTCTCTCAGACCCTGCTGCCTCTATGGTAATTTCCTTTCGTTCCTTCCACTCTTCCTGCGACGTCTGACAGGCGACGTCTATGCCAAGAAGGCTTGTTTGTCTCAGGCTTCCTCTACTCTCCTCGAGCTTGGGCATGTGAGTGTGTTCCAGGCACCTCCCTGCTGCCCCTTGGGTTGGCCCTGACTCTGTACCATTGTGAGATTGTTCGGGGTTGATTTCTTACAAACTTTATCCATCTCAGATGGAATTGAAACGTGAATTTGTATATTCCTTGTGGAGGTCCTTCTCTTTTTTCAAAAATCCGAAAATGCTTCATGCTAGGCGTTCTTTCGTTCGTGGGAGTTGAATTTCCTTCCATAGATGGGTGCTCCTAGATCCTTTGCACTTGAATTTGCCTATTCGTTTTTTGTCTCTTCTTTACTCTTTTTTCTCTCATCTGGACAAGGGCTTGATTTCCTTTGTGGTGGCGCACCTTGGACTATTGATGCGACTGGTCCCGAGGTGCTCTTCGGATATATCCGCCCATTGGTTCTGATTACTAATGCTCCGTTTTATCAAATTATGAGCAATCTTGGTGATCAGGTTGACGGTGAAGTCGATACTGGAACTGTTAGTTCTGTTTGCCCTGTTCGTTTTTACCTTACAAGGGCTCTGTTGGGAGTTGGGAGTTGCTAGAGCCACCTCTGGGCTGTCTTCTTTCCTAGGAGTTATTGAGCTGGATTGTGACACTTGCACCTTGTGTTTTTTACTGTGGTAATGATTTCTGCTTTTGTTTCCGAGTTGATATTTCCTCCATTGCTTAAGCTACATTTTTTCAAGTCTGTAAGTAGTGTGGTCAGGACTTCAGGGAGAGTTGAGAGTTTTTCCACAATGACTCTACAGTGGCAGTCCTTGTTGTTTGCACGTTTTTCTAGCATTTCTAGCTTGAGGCTTATATTTGCAATGGCCAAGGCTATAGTTTGCATTGTGTCCATTTGGACCTCTAATTTGTGTCGCAAGCCTTGTTTGTCTGTCCATGGGACCCTGTCTGTTGTCGTGTGGGACAGACTTGGACTCAGGGACTTTGAGAGTGAGTCCCTGGATGGGTCCTGCTCGATACATGGCATAGCTGTCAGCTCTGAGGAGAGCTCAATCACACTGTTCTCTTCCCCGCTTGCTGGTAGGGATATGCTGTAAATGGGCCCTTTAATGGTGGAGTCAGTTTTCTGTGTACTATGTGTGCCCCACGCTGTGCCATCAGCGGTGCCCTGACCGGCCTCTGGAGTGAGCGTTGGAGTTGCGCCCCGCTGTCCCTGCTGTCCGGAGGCATCTGTTGTTGTGTGTTTCTCACAGTTTGGCCGACCTTTCCGGATTGATTGTTTTTCGGGCATGGCTTCAAGTGTGCCATTCGTGGTTGTGTCTTCTCTCCTGTAGTAGTCGTCCAGGGATTTTGCTCTATTTCTGGCCGTTCTCTGGGGGTCCCACCTCCCTCCTGGTTGACATCTTTTGCCCCCTTTTACCATAATCCCCGCCCTACTCTGCGGCAATGCCCGGGGGTCAATTTTCCAGTCAATTTTCCAGACAATTTTCCTACCGACTGTTGAAATGGCTAATGTTTTATATTCAGGTCTTTTTGGTATTCGGCGAGCACCTCCTGAATTCCCGCCTTTTGGGTCCGTTGGTCTCTGTGATCTCCGCGGCAGCGTTCCAGGCATTCCTGGTGGTCGTCCAAGTTGCTCATAGGGCACTGATAAGAGGCTGGCGTGAGGTCCCAGTAGCCCAGGTAGACCGGAGGTTAGTTCTCTGGTGTCCTCAGAGTCCTTGTTGCCACTGATTTAGCTGTACTGTACTGTAGGTGTATTGCTGCACCCACTGTTTCAGACTTTTGGCCTGGCGGCTGGCTGGGAGCGAGCGCCCACCTTGGTAACAAGCTGCTCCCACCCATGAAAACAGGGGAGGACACCTCTCCTCTGTGCTTATTGAGGCTTAATGAAGCATGTTTGAGCAGTGTTTTCAGTGTCTGGTACTAGGCTGGCTGGCTGGAGATCTGTGACACACACAGCGTGGCACACAGCGTTTTATACAGCGGAAAGGCAATGTGTAATGGCAGGAGGGCAATGAGAAAGCTGTGTGCAACGGAACAGGCAAGTAAAGGTGTCAAGGCGGCCTGAATGGACACCAGGCGGTATCCAGAAGTGAGCCCGAGCACTGGACTGGGGGAGGTACTAGGGGAAATACTGAGGCACGAGCAGAATCGGTGCAAGCACGGGCGCAGAAACAGGCGCAGGCGGGAGAGGTAGGTCAGGCGTGGGGCGAGCGCGGAACAATTCCAGACCCCCCGTGTGGCTCCTACCAACTGACCCCCACCGCGCCCCCGTACCAGCGCTTGCCAGCAATCGCTCACTAGTAAAGTGTAGGTGCTCTAAGCTCTCCTCCCAGACAGTTCCATACCACTCTATCCGCACTATCCCGACTCTCCGACTCCGGCTCTCCGCTCTCTTGTTCATACTCTTGCCCGCCTCACGTTCCAAGTTTAAAAATGAATTTCAAGGATTATGTTGTTTGAAGTGCAGAACGTGTTTTCCAAATAAAAGCAGTGATAATCACACGGCAGATGTGTATTTGCTTATATTCTGTAACTTGAACAAGGCCATGAGGTGGAAATGTTCAGTTAAAGCTGCCAGTAGTGTTGTTTGTCTTCATGTGGAGATCAGGGTGCTTCGCTCCACACCACAAGCAGTGGATTACCTTATTTTTGACTGAGTCCTGGTCTTCGTGCCCATCCTTGGAGAGTTTGGGACCCTCTGTAAGGTATACCACTGCTTGGGTACCCTGAACATTGGGTCTGGTGTAAACACCATCCCTCACTGCCCCATATCCCAGTGAACCCCCATGATCTGAGTAGGAAGACCACCCTTCATCTAATGTTACCTCGCCTCTATCTGTCACGTACCCCCTCCCCTACCTTGGCCAGCACCTCGAGGGTAGGCCCTTGATTTAATATCCGAGTGTTTGAAACCGTGACCTCTAGGGCATGAAGGAGGGGGTGATGAGGGCCTAATTCCAGCAACAAAGTACACTGGTCTATCGTCACCCACCCTGGAAAGTCCCAGTCACCTATCTTCGCTTCCGTTTTTGGTTGTAGACAGGAGGCTATGCGGGCCTCTATTGAGGCAACCTTCTCACAATTTACCTTCTCTGTTAGAATAACAACCTCCATTCTCAGTGCTGCAACCTCATCTCTTAAAGACTCAATTTGAGTTTTAACTGCCTTTATCTCACTTTCCGGGATTTCACAAATTATATATATATACACACACACACACACACACACACACACACACACACACACACATAAAGGATAGCACCATGAATCAGGATCTCAAGGCACTTTAATGAACAGTAACAGAGCATGCGGAGGTTTGTATCTTGACGCATTTCAGCTTCAGTTTGCCTTGTACACAGGTGAGCATTTATTTGAATCCAAGAGATCACATGTTATTAAAATAGCCTTTTTAAAGTCTGACATGTCTCTTTCATTAGCGCATTGGAAAAGACATAACAGAATCCTTCAAACTGCAGTATACTGTCACAGTCAAAAACAAAGCAGGCTAGCTGTAAATCATTAAATCCAAATGGTCGCACCAATTAGACGTAACTTTATTTCAGGCTCCCGTGAGCCGGTGGAGCCGACGGGCTCATGGTTACGCACCTGCGCGCTACGAGAGGTACTTGACCTAATAACGATTTTAGCAGCTTACACAGCAACCCTACACACTTTCCTACTCCCTGCTGACGAGAGGCAACTACCTCGAAACACGTGTCCAGGGATGGCTAACGCTACTCATACTTGCATGCATTACACGGGCATAGGCGTACTCGCCGACGCTGACCTCAGGGACCATTTTTCATTGGGGTAACACGCTTGGTAGGTGGAGCAGTGTGCGACCAATTAGACTTAACTTTATTTCAGGCTCCCTTGAGCCGGTGGAGCCGACGGGCTCATGGTTACGCACCTGCGCGCTACGAGAGGTACTTGACCTGATAACGATTTTAGCAGCTTACACAGCAACCCTACACACTTTCCTACTCCCTACTGACGAGAGGCAACTACCTCGAAACACGTGTCCAGGGATGGCTAACGCTTCTCATACTTGCATGCATTACACGGGCATAGGCGTACTCGCCGACGCTGACCTCAGGGACCATTTTTCATTGGGGTAACACGCTTGGTAGGTGGAGCAGTGTGCGACCAATTAGACTTAACTTTATTTCAGGCTCCCTTGAGCCGGTGGAGCCGACGGGCTCATGGTTACGCACCTGCGCGCTACGAGAGGTACTTGACCTGATAACGATTTTAGCAGCTTACACAGCAACCCTACACACTTTCCTACTCCCTGCTGACGAGAGGCAACTACCTCGAAACACGTGTCCAGGGATGGCTAACGCTACTCATACTTGCATGCATTACACGGGCATAGGCGTACTCGCCGTCGCTGACCTCAGGGACCATTTTTCATTGGGGTAACACGCTTGGTAGGTGGAGCAGTGTGCGACCAATTAGACTTAACTTTATTTCAGGCTCCCTTGAGCCGGTGGAGCCGACGGGCTCGTGGTTACGCACCTGCGCGCTACGAGAGGTACTTGACCTGATAACGTTTTTAGCAGCTTACACAGCAACCCTACACACTTTCCTACTCCCTGCTGACGAGAGGCAACTACCTCGAAACACGTGTCCAGGGATGGCTAACGCTACTCATACTTGCATGCATTACACGGGCATAGGCGTACTCGCCGACGCTGACCTCAGGGACCATTTTTCATTGGGGTAACACGCTTGGTAGGTGGAGCAGTGTGCGACCAATTAGACTTAACTTTATTTCAGGCTCCCTTGAGCCGGTGGAGCCGACGGGCTCATGGTTACGCACCTGCGCGCTACGAGAGGTACTTGACCTGATAACGATTTTAGCAGCTTACACAGCAACCCTACACACTTTCCTACTCCCTGCTGACGAGAGGCAACTACCTCGAAACACGTGTCCAGGGATGGCTAACGCTACTCATACTTGCATGCATTACACGGGCATAGGCGTACTCGCCGACGCTGACCTCAGGTATCATTTTTCATTGGGGTAACACGCTTGGTAGGTGGAGCAGTGTGCGACCAATTAGACTTAACTTTATTTCAGGCTCCCTTGAGCCGGTGGAGCCGACGGGCTCATGGTTACGCACCTGCACGCTACGAGAGGTACTTGACCTGATAACGATTTTAGCAGCTTACACAGCAACCCTACACACTTTCCTACTCCCTGCTGACGAGAGGCAACTACCTCGAAACACGTGTCCAGGGATGGCTAACGCTACTCATACTTGCATGCATTACACGGGCATAGGCGTACTCGCCGACGCTGACCTCATGGACCATTTTTCATTGGGGTAACACGCTTGGTAGGTGGAGCAGTGTGCGACCAATTAGACTTAACTTTATTTCAGGCTCCCTTGAGCCGGTGGAGCCGACGGGCTCATGGTTACGCACCTGCGCGCTACGAGAGGTACTTGACCTGATAACGATTTTAGCAGCTTACACAGCAACCCTACACACTTTCCTACTCCCTGCTGACGAGAGGCAACTACCTCGAAACACGTGTCCAGGGATGGCTAACGCTACTCATACTTGCATGCATTACACGGGCATAGGCGTACTCGCCGACGCTGACCTCAGGGACCATTTTTCATTGGGGTAACACGCTTGGTAGGTGGAGCAGTGTGCGACCAATTAGACTTAACTTTATTTCAGGCTCCCTTGAGCCGGTGGAGCCGACGGGCTCATGGTTACGCACCTGCGCGCTACGAGAGGTACTTGACCTGATAACGATTTTAGCAGCTTACACAGCAACCCTACACACTTTCCTACTCCCTGCTGACGAGAGGCAACTACCTCGAAACACGTGTCCAGGGATGGCTAACGCTACTCATACTTGCATGCATTACACGGGCATAGGCGTACTCGCCGACGCTGACCTCAGGGACCATTTTTCATTGGGGTAACACGCTTGGTAGGTGGAGCAGTGTGCGACCAATTAGACTTAACTTTATTTCAGGCTCCCTTGAGCCGGTGGAGCCGACGGGCTCATGGTTACGCACCTGCGCGCTACGAGAGGTACTTGACCTGATAACGATTTTAGCAGCTTACACAGCAACCCTACACACTTTCCTACTCCCTGCTGACGAGAGGCAACTTCCTTGAAACACGTGTCCAGGGATGGCTAACGCTACTCATACTTGGATGCATTACACGGGCATAGGCGTACTCGCCGACGCTGACCTCAGGGACCATTTTTCATTGGGGTAACACGCTTGGTAGGTGGAGCAGTGTGCGACCAATTAGACTTAACTAGCTGTAAATCATGCCTTCTAGTGTTCATAGTGTAGTTATTGTCCCTCTTTTAGGAAATTGCCACAATCTTTCACAATCACAAAAAGTACCATCTTCCTGACTTTACAAGCGGGACATCAATGTCCCCACTCACTTCTCTTGACTTTGTATTAGGATAATCCTGCTGGGCCTCCAGTGAAGGCAGGCAGGTCGGGCTCCCAATCATCACATCAGGGCAACAGACTTCGTAACAGGAGCTCAAGAACCTGGCAGGGCGGTGGTGGCAGAAACGGGCACGAAGAATCCCGTAATTTAATTGTAAGCACAAAGGAAAGCGGAGTATACCACGATTCAGGATCTCAAGGCAGTAATAGGGTATGTAGCAGCTCGTGTTCTGACGCGTTTTGGCTTGTGTTCACCTTGTTTACACCTTGTTTACAGGTGCGCAGTTATTTAAATCGATGTTCAAAGTCTGACATGTCTCTTTTCATTAGCTGATTGGAAAAGGCGTAACAATATTTATCAAACTGTAGTGTACCGTCACAGTCCGAAATGCTGCATATGTTTGCATATGGACATCATGAGCAATGCATGGCAGGGGCGAAAGTTATAGTTGCCTCTCATAACTTGAACTGGTGAATTTCTGTGTTTTTGTTCAACGTTTATGTTATCAGTGATATATTAACTTAACTACAAATTCACTTTTACCTTTGTTTATTTTAGTTAATATATATATATTCACTGAAAAAACATAGGTTTCAGGCACGTGATAGTTAGAAATTAGCATTTAGAAAACCTTAAAAATTCACTGAAAAAAATCATAGGTTTCAGGCATGTTATAGTTAGAAATTAGCATTTAAAAAACCTTAGAAATTCACTGAAAAAATCATAGGTTTCATTGACGTTAGTTGGACATTTCACTCGTACAAAACCAGAGACATTCCACCGTTATAGTTAGTTCAGCTAACTATAACTCGTGCCCCCGCAATGCACAGCTGATGACGTCACATATTACATCATTCATGACATGGTCATTGACATCACTGATGACATACCTGGTGGGCTAGTTGGCCCCCAGAGACCCTTAGGATTCAAAGGGACAAAATCCCCCAACTTAAAATGTACCACAGGTCTCGTTTGCACACTTGTCACATCAGGCCACCTCCCCTCCTTGTACCACTGTGCAAATGCACCCCTTGGTGCATTGTAAATAGGGGGATTAAGTCCCCTTGAGTCCTGAGGGTCCCTGGGGGCTAACTAGCCCACCAGCTACCTCCAGTAAGCGCCACAGAGCAGCGTTGCAGAGTGGTGTTAAAAGGGGCGTGGCCTTTGTCCACCTCTCTGCAAGGCAGCTCCCTGGCGCTTACTGAAGGTACCTGGTGGGCTAGTTGGCCCCCAGGGACCCTCAGGATTCAAGGGGACTTAATCCCCCAACTTAAAACACACCAGGGGGTGCGTTTTAAGTTGGGGTATTAAGTCCCCTTGAATCCTGAGGGTCCCTGGGGTCCAACTAGCCCAGCAGGTACCTCCAGTAAGCGCCACATCCCTCAGGGCCTGACCCCTATTTTGTTATTTATTAAATGGAAGGGGCGGCGTGGCCCCCCTCCCGAGGCCATCTCCCGGGGCATGGCCAACTTTTTTTATATATATTTGCAGGGGGGCCGCAAGGCCCCCCTCCTCAGGCCAATTTTGGCCCCGGGGACCCCATTCCCCGGGGCCTGGCCACTTTGTTGGGGACCATGGGGGGGAGCTCCAATCCCCCCACGGTCCCACTGGCTCCCCGACTCCTGCGGGAGCCGGCATTGCTTTTCCACATGGGAGCTGCTGACCCTGCTCTCGCTACAATCAACCAAAGCAGAGTTTTCAAAGACAGGGCGGGAGCCGCACGGCTCCCACCTTGTCTTTGCAAACAGCAGTGGGCACCCCGGGACACTGCAGGAGCCGGCACTGGGGGGATGGCGGTCCCCAGGGCCTTCAATTACAAAGCCCCAGGGAGGTGGTGGTCCCCGGGGCTTGGGGGTCCATAATGGACCCCTGCATTTGCATTTTAGTGCCCTGGGGAGGAGGTTGTCCCTGGGGCGTGTGGGGGGGCTCGAGCCGCCCGCCAGAGGTGTATTTTATTTTTATAAACAAGCCCAGGGGGGTGGCAGTCCTCCGGGCTGTGGGGGGGCTGTGTGCCCCCACAAATATTTTAGACAAGCCCCAGGGGTGGCGGTCCCCGGGGCTGCAGGAGGGCCGCATTCCCTCCCACACATCATTAAAATAGCCCCAGGGAGGTAGTGGTCCCCGGGGCTGTGGGGGCCCCCGTGGGCACACGCAATCATAAACTATAATTTGGGCAATGCCACCAGGACCTGGCCCACCCGGAGCCTCATTTAAATGAAGCGCAAGCCCGCATTTCATTTTTTTAAAATAATTTAGACGGGATTTGCAACCCCAGCATGAATTCTGCCAACATTTTTTAAAAAATGCTTTTTAGGGCCCTGGGGTCTTTTTGGGACCCCCTGAGCAGGCTTCGGGGGTCAGGGTGTTTCTACCCTGCCCCCTTTTCTTTTTTTCACCTTTGTTTCACTGTTTTCTTGTGACTCGGTTCTACCGAGTCACAAGATGGCTTCCAACACTTCCTGGTTTGGAGTGAGCCAATCACAGTTAAGCTTGTGGTCATGGCAGCCAATCACAGTGAAGCGCGTGGTCGGGAGGGTGCCCGAACCCACCACTGCCCCAGATATCGAAACTTTAATTTTTTTTATTTCTCAGCAACTACTGAACGGATTTACACCATTTAAAAAAAAATATGCTTTCTGAATCAAGCAGTACCTTTTTGCCAAATTTGGTGTAATTCCGTTCAGCAGTTCGGGCTGTAACCTTGTCTAAAGTTTCCTATGGGAAATAGATTTTTTTACTTTTATTTTTTGAATTTCTCAACAACTGCTGAACGGATTCACACCATTTTAAAAAAAGAGGTCACTTTCTGAACCAAGCTCTACCTTTTCGCCAAATTTGGTGTAATTCCGTCCAGCAGTTCGGGCTGTAGCCTGTAATAAAATTTCCCATGGAAATTAACATGGAGAAAACACTTTTTGGGACCCCCCTTTTTTTTCAGCCCCCGCTTGATGAATCACCCCCAAACTTTCTGGAGCTGACCTGGATAGACCTTTTTTTTGGAGAATTTTGCGAACATTCGTCAAACGACACCAAAGTTATAAGCAAATCAAAAAATGCTTTTCCTATGGAAACTAGGTTCTAACTATAACTACCTACTGGCGACCGCCAGCATGTAATATATATATATATATATATTACCTACTGGCGGTCGCCAGTAGGTAGTTATAGTTAGGACCTAGTTTCCATAGGAAAAGTGTTTTTTCTTTTCCTAAAAACTTTGGCGCCGGTTGACGAATCTTCATGAAATTTTCAAAACTAGTGGTCTGCTCCGGTCAGCTCCTGTCTTGAAAGTTTCGGGGTGATTCGACAGCGCGGGCCTAGAAAAAAGGGGGGTCCCAAAACGTGTTTCCCTCATGTTATTTTCCATAGGAAACTTTAGACAAAGCTACAGCCCAAACTGCCGAACGGAATTACACCAAATTTGGCAAAAATGTAGCCCTTGGTTCAGAAAGAGTCCTTTTTGTTAAGTGGTGTAAATCCCTTCAGTATTTCCTGAGAAATTTGAAAAAGAAAAAGTTTTGATATATAGGGCAGTGGTGGGTTCGCAAACCCTCCCAAGCACGAGCTTCATTGTGATCGGCTGTCAACACTCCAAACCAGGAAGTATTGGCAGCCAGTGAAGCAAAGATAAAAAACAAGGATATGGGGCTAGGTAGAAACACCCTTACCCCCGAGGCCTGCTCGGGGGGTCCCACGTTGGACCCCCAGGACCCAAAAAAAGCATATTTTTTTTATAATTTCGGTGGAATTTGCACTGGGGTCGCGAATCTCGCCAAAATTATTTTAAAAAATGAAGCGCGGGCTCCCGCACTTCATTTAAATGAGTCCCCTGGGTGGGCCAGGTCCCGGGGGCATTGCCCAACTCATAATTTATAATTGCGGGGGCCCCCACAGCCCCGGGGACCGCCACCTTCCTGGGGCTATGTGAATAATATGCGGGAGGGCACACGGCTCTCCCGCAGCCCCAGGGACCGCCACCTCCCTGGGGCTTCTTTTTTATTAATCTGTGGGGGGCATCCAAGGCCCCCCCAAGGCCTGGGGACCACCACCCCAAGGCTTTTCTTAAATATTCACGGGGCACACGCCCCCCCTGCAGTCCCAGTGACCGCCACCTCCCGGGGCTTGTTTTTTAAAAATGATTCATCCTGTGTGGGGGGCTCGAGCCCCCCACACGCTCCAGGGACCGCCACCTCCCCAGGGCACTAATAATGTAAATGCGGGGGTCCATTACGGACCCCCAAGCCCCAGGACCACCACCTCCCCAGGGCTATGTAAATAAAGGGAGGGGGGCCGCGCGGTTTCCCTCCTGGAGCCCTCCATGGCCCTGGGGACTGGCACCCCCCAGGCCCTCCTCCTGAAGTGTCCCGGGGTGCCCACCCATGGGACACTGCTGTTTGCTATGGCAGGGCAGGAGCCGTGCGGCTCCTGCCCTGCCATAGCAAACTCTCCTTTGGATTTTGGAAGCGAGAGCAGGTTTCCTGCTCTCACTTCCAAAATCCAAAGCAGATTGCTTTTCCAAAAGGGGAGCTGCATGTTAGCAGCTCCCCGTGTGGAAAAGCAGTGCCGGCTCCCTCAGGAGGCAGGAAGCCGGTGGGACAGTGGGGGCATTGGGGCTCCCCCCACGGTCCCCAAGGGAGAGGCCAGGCCCCGGGGGATGGGGTCCCCGTGTCCAGAAGTGGCCTGGGACAGGGGGCCATGCGGCCCCCTCCCCTTTAAAACAATAAATAAATAAATAAATAAAAGGCAGGCCGGCCCTGCGGGATAAGGTCCCCGGGGCCATAATTGGCCTGAGGAGGGGGGCCACGTGGCCCCCTTCCCAAAAATAAAAAAAAAAGGATGGGCAGGCCCCAGGGATGGGTCCCCGCTGCCAATAGTGGCCCAGGGAAGGGGGGCATGCGGCCCCCTTCCCTATAGTAAAATAATAAAAAAAAAGAAGAAGGTCAGCCCTGTGGGATGGGGTCCCCGGGGCCAAAATTGGCCTGAGGAGGGGGGCCACGCGCCCCCCCTCCAAATATAAATTTTAAAAAATGTTGGCCAGGCCCCGGGGGATGGGGTCCCCGGGGCCAAAATTGGCCCTGCGAGGAGGACATGCAACCCCCTTCCTGTTTCTTTTTTTAAAGAAAATTAAAAGAAAATGCTCAGGCCCCGGGGGATGGGGTCCCCGGGGCCAAAAGTAGGCCAGGAAAGGGGGGCCATGCAGCCCCCCTCTCAGAAAAAAAAGAAAGAAAAGAAAAAGAAACCGGCAACTCGCCTGAGGCCCCAGCGCCTCCCTGCAGCACTCTGCAAACGCGCCCCCTGGTGCGTTCTAAATTGGGGGATTAATTCCCCTTGAATCCTAAGGGCCCCTGGGAGCCAACTAGCCTGCCAGGTACCTCCAGTAAGCGCCAGGGAGCTGAGTTGCAGAGAGGTGGTTCAAGGCCATGGCCCCTTTTTACACCACTCTGCAACGCAGCTCTGTGGCGCTTACTGGAGGTAGCTAGTGGGCTAGTTGGCCTCCTGGGACCCTCAGGACTTAAGGGGATTTAATCCCCCAATTTACAACGCGCCAGGGGGCGCGTTTGCACAGTGGTGCAGGGAGGGGGCGTGGCATGATGGGACAAATGTGCAAACAGTTTAAAGTTGGAGGATTAAGTCCCCTTGAATCCTGAGGGTCCCTGGGGGCCAACTAGCCCACCAGGTACCTCCAGTAAGTGCCAGGGAGCTGCATTGCAGAGAGGTGTTCCAAGGCCATGCCCCCTTTTTACACCACTCTGCAACACAGCTCTGTGGCGCTTACTGGAGGTAGCTGGTGGGCAAGTTGGCCCCCAGGGACCCTCAGGACTCAAGGGGACTTAATCCCCCAATTTACAATGCACCAGGGGGTGCTTTTGCACAGTGGTGCAGGTAGGGGTGGCACCTGATGTGACAAGTGTGCGAACGTGCCCTGTGGTGCATTTTAATTTGAGGGATTAAGTCCCCTTGAATCCTAAGGGCCCCTGGGAGCCAACTAGCCCACCAGGTACGTCCAATAAGCGTTGTGTTGTAGAGAGGTGTAAAAAGGGGCATGGCATCGGGCCACCTTTCAGCAACGCAGCTCTGTGGTGCTTACTGGAGGTACCTGTTGGGCTAGTTGGCCCCCAGGGACCCTCAGGGGGTGTGTTTGCACAGTGGTGAAGGGAGGGTGCAGGGCCTGATGTGGAATGTGTACTTATCCAATCACTCCGTCAAAACCCGAGCACTTATAACTTCACCATGTAGTCTCCTTGCAGCACTCTAATCATCTAGTCACTACCCATGCACTCATGCAATGACCCATGCGCTAACTCATGCACTGCCACAATACCATTACCACTACCCATGCAGCCCAACCATCGCCCTGTCACTACCCATACACTCCTCCAATCACCCAGCGAGCACCATGTACTTATCCAACCACTCCGCCAAAACCTAAGCACTTATAAATTCACCATGCACTCTCCTTGCAGTACTCTAATCATCCAATCAGTACCCATGTACTCATGCAATGACCCAGGCATTAACACATGCACTGCTACAATCCCCTGAGCACTACCCATGCAGTCGATCCATCGCCCAGTCAGTACCCATGCACTCCTTCAATCACCCAAACAGCACCATGTACTTATCCAATCACTCCTCCAAAGCCCAAGCACTTATAATTTCACCATGTACTCTCCTTGCAGTACTCTAATCTTCCAGTCAGTACCCATGTACTCATGGAATGGCCCATGCACTAACACATGCACTGCTACAATCCCCTGAGCACTTCCCATGCAGACCTTTAACCACTTACACACTACTGATTCACTCCTCCAATTACCCAGGTAGTACCCATGCACTCCAGAAATCCCTCTGTCACTACCCATGCACTCCTCCAATCACCCAGCCAGCACTATGTACTTATCCAATCACTCTGCCCAAACCTAAGCAGTTATAAAATCACCATGCACTGTCCTTGCAGCACTCTAATCATCCAGTCAGTTCCCATGTACTCATGCAATGACCCAGTCACTAACACATGCACTGCTGCAATCCCTTGAGGAGTACCTATGTAGTCCAGTAATCTCCCTGGTACTACCTATGCAGTCCTCCAATCACCCAGCCAGTCCTATGCCCTTATCCAATCACTGCGCCAAAACCCAAGCACTTATAAATTCACCATGCACTCACCTTGTAGTTCTCTAATCATCTAGTCAAAACCCATGTAGTCATGCAATGATCCAGGCACTAACACATGCACTGCTACAATCCCTGGGTACCACCAATGCAGTCCTCTAACTACCTACACACTTCTCATTCACTCCTTCAATTCCCCTGGTAGTACCCATGCAGTCCAGCAATCACTCTCTCACTCCCTGTGCACTCCTCCAGTCACTCAGACACTACTATGCACTAAGCCAAACACTCTGCCAATACCCAAGCACTTATAAATTTACTCAGGCACTTTCCTTGCAGTATTCTAATGTTTCAGTAAGTAGCTATGTACTCATGCAATGATCCAGGCACTAACTGATCACTGCTACAATACCCTATGCACTACCCATACAGTCCTCTAACCACGTACACACTTCTTATTTGCTCCTTCAATTCCCCAGGTAGTACCCATGCAGTCCCACAATCACACTGTTACTCCCCGTGCACTCCTCCAGTCACCCAGCGACTACCATGTACGAATCCAAACAACTATAACACCTATAGTGGTCAAAGACTGACAGGGATTGCTGGAGTGCAGAAGCAGTCCTCAGGCGATTGTAGCACTACATCTGTTAGTGCCTGGGTCATTCCATACGTACAAGGTTAGTGACTGGGTGATTAGAGTACTGCAAAGAGAGTACATGGTGAATTTATAAGTGCTAGGGTATTGAAGCAGTGATTGGATAAGTAGACTGTGCTGACAAGGTGATTAGAAGAGTGCTCACGGAGTGACAGGGGGGGATGCTGGAGTGCATAGGTACTGCTCTGGCGATTGTAACAGTGATTGTAACAGTGAATGTAACAGTGATTGTAACAGTGAATGTATTAGTGCCTTGGACATTGCATGAGTACATGTGTACTTACAAATTCACCATGCACTCTCCTTGCAGCACTCTAATCACCCAGTTACTACTCATGTACTCATGCAATGGCCCAGGCACTAACTCATGCTGCGCTACAATCCCAAGAGCACTACCCATGAGGTCCAGCAATCCCACTGTCACACCCTGTGTACTCTTCATGCAATGGCCTAGGCACTAATACATTCACTGCTACAATCCCCAGAGCAGTACCTATGCACTCCTGCATTCCCCTTGTCAGTCCGTGAGCACTCATCTAATCACCCTGTCAGCACCGTTTACTTATCCAATCACTGTGCCAACACCCAAGCACTTATAAATTCACCATGTAGTATCTTTGCAGCACTCTAATCATCCAGTCACTAACCATGTGTTTATACAATGACCCAGGCACTAACAGATGTAGTGCTACAATCCCCTGAGGACTACCTATGCAGTCCATATAATCTGCCTGTCACTACCTATGCACTCCTCCAATCACCCAGCCAGTACAATGTACTTATCCAATCAGTCTGCCAAAACCCAAGCAGTTATAAATTCACCATGTACTCTCCTTGTAGCACTCTAATCATCCAGTCACTACTCATGTACTCATGCAATGACCCAGGCATTAACTCATGGCAAATACAGAGGAGGTCATGCTAATCACAGGGGTACCCCAACGCATAGTGTTCCCTAGTGTATGTAGGTGTTTTCACTGTATTCTAAGTGTCTTTTAGCATAGCATTGGCTCTAGGCCTGGTTAGTCAGAGTCAGTTACCACCAGTACCCGTCAGCAAAAAGTTGGGGGCACAGGAGGACTTTCTTCTCCTCTGTTGGTTCTTTCTGTACATCTCTTGCTTCTTCCTGCACTTTTCTTCGTCTTTCTGGACTTCTGTTGCCTCTTTCTGCATTTGTCTTGCTGCTTTCTATGCTTTTCTTCCTCTTTCTTCACATGTCTTATCTTTGTAGGCATAGTTAGAAATTTGCATTTGAAAAACCTTTGAAATTCACTTAAAAACAATAGGTTTCAGGGACATTATAGTTAGAAATTAGCATTTATAAATACCTTAGAAATTCACTGAAAAAACACAGGTTTCAGGGACGTAATAGTTAGTTGGACATTTCACTCATACAAAACCAGAGAAATTTGGCTGTTATAGTTAGTTCAGCTAAGTATAACTCGTGCCCCCGCAATGCACTGCTGATGACGTCACATATTACATCATTCATGACATGGTCAGTGACATCACTGATGACATCTCAAATGACATCACTGATGACATCATCCACATGATAAAATGATGCACCTCCTCATTCCCTAATATTACCTTTGATACACCCACTCTAACATACAGACTACCATTTTCGAAACCATATACACACCAATACCAGTTAGTACATACCCACTCACTAATTCCTAGGTCTACACACACATCCACTCATTCACCCATACAGTCACTCATCCATCAATACAGCACTATCATATGTACCCATACACCTATACAGACACTCACACACCACCACTCACCCATACAGCCACTTACACACCTAGTCAGTTATATAAAGAATCAATCACACACCCATTTACTCACCTATACAGTTATACACACACCACCTCACCTATTCATACAGATACTAACACATACTTACTCTCTTATCCAATCACTGACACAAGAACCCACTCATCCATACATCCACTCTCACTATCACTCACATATAGTCATTTATATACTCCAACACTCACATATACTGCCTTTCACATATGTAGTTACTCACACATATACCACTGGGACATCCATTCACTCACCAACACAGCCATACACACACTCACTCACCCATACAGCCCTTCACAGACACACTCTTGAACCCATACACCCAGTGAATCACCCACTCACACATCAATGCACAAAGTCACACATCCCCCACCCACCCACACAAACACTCAGGCCCCATACAGATACTCAGGCAACCAATCAATATCCCATATAGACACTCATGTAGGTACTCACCAACCCATGCTGCAGCTTACACAACAACAGACACACTGATACAAACATTCACACAGTTTAGTCACTAACCCATGCATTCAGTAAGACACATTTAATCACTCACTTATACAGTCACACACCTACTAAATCTCCATCCAGACACTTATACACCCACTCATTCTTTAATACACCTTGGCATATATATAAAACATATTTAAACTTAATAGAAACACACAGTCACTGGATGATGTCATCAGTGATGGGGTCAGTGATGTCATTTGAGATGTCATCAGTGATGTCATCAGTGATGTCACTGACCATGTCATGAATGGTGTAATATGCAGAGAGGAGAAGCTAAGATTTGAAAATTAAATGGTCTTATTCTCCCTCCATTTGTATGCACCTGAGAATGAAAACTAGGGCCAAACTTATCGACGTTTTGCGTTGCCCCTGCACCATGAAAAGCAACACAGGGAACACGAAACCTGATTCAGATTTACCGAGCTATGCAAGGCTACCCTGCGTGGCTTGGTAAATTTGTTGTAATGCAAGGCAGCGTAAGTCGCTGCCTAGCACTACACTGCTTGAAGGGGGCATTACATGAGTGGAGAGTGGGTGGTCCCATGCCTCCACCTATGTATTCTGACGTATTTGTGGATTTACCAACACTGGTAGACCTGGGAATGTGTCAGAACAGTACACCTTCCCACCAGATGTTAAAGGAGGAGAAATATCTTTATTTCTCTCCGTTGTTTCCGCTTTTTTAAGTGTGCTTCATTCTGCAGCACACTTAGGGGCATATCAGCAACACCCGGCGATAATTATCGCTCAGCGCTCTTAGCGTGAGGATAATTATCGTGGGTAACGTGGATTTTATTCGCTGAGATAGCATGCTATTAGCAACGCTTATCTCCTCAGCGCTAAAAATCCTAGCGCTAACTGCCTAAACGTGAGATTATCGCTGGAAACCCAGCGATAATCTCGCGTAGTGTGGTGTTAGCTTGCTGATAGGGACTCACAAACTTAGCCATGATATCCACCTTCCATAGGATATCATGGCTAGGTCAGTCCTGAAGCAGGCGTAAGGAAAGTAGCAATAACAGGGGTTATCGCTACTTTTCCTGCCGCTATGCTTCATAGCGTAGGGCTTGATGATAGGAGAAATGTCGCTTAGCAACATTTCTCCTGTCATGTTAGGTCAGGAACGCCCACTTTGCATCTCATTAGAGATGCAAAGCTGGGCGTTAGGAATCCCCACGCTAAAGCAAGGTTTCACACGTTAGCGTGGCCTTGCTAATTAGGCAATAAATTTATCGCCGCTTTTCGGCCGAAAACGGCCACAAAAGTGGCGATAATTTTTTATTGCCAGCTTGTAAATATACCCCCAAGAAAGAAGGAAATGCCTCTAAGGATTGTTTTTGTGCAGGAAGGGAAACCTACAATGCAGGTAACCTTGCACCACAAAGCAAAGGTGCCTGCATTGGCTCAAGGCAGCACAAGGTGCACCGACACAAGCGGAGAATAGAAATACACAATATAATGTTAAATTTGGTGCATTCCTGCCCTCTTCCTCTCACACATTGCAGCGCAGCAAGATGTCTTGCTGCGTTGCGTTAAACCTTGATAACTCTATTCTAGCACAGTTGTGCATTTTTTCAGGGTGAGTTATTTTGCTCTGAATATGAATATTTTTATAATTGCTACATTTTTGGCAAAGATATAGACATCAGCAAAAATTGAATAATTTGGGGAATTTTTTTGCGTCTGAGATCAATTGGTTTGGTTTCCTAATGTCCGAAGTCTCCTTAGAATATAACACAAAACTGAGGACTCCCAAATTCTATAATGAACAATGGTACATTTTCATATGTGCTATGCAGTTAAATGTTTAGACTTCCTTAGGACGACCATTCAAAGAAAACAGCTACAAACTGAATCATAGGAGGCTGTAATATGCAGAGGGGTATATTTACTAATTTTCCACAAAATGAAGGGCATCAATCAAATCTAGCAGTTGCTGCACTGTGTTGTGTGAAAGGGAGACAGCAGAAATGCACCATTTCAACTAAGGAATGGCACATGCCTGCTGCATCTTAGATCTGGAGCACGGTGTCCTGCCTAGCACCAATGGAGGCACCCTTGCACAGTGATGCAAGGGTGCCTGCATTACAGGCAGGATTGTTTTTGTGCAGGAAGAAATACCTTTGTGAACAAAAAAAATAATCGAAAGCAGTTTCCTCTCTCTATGTGTGCTGCAGAATTCAGCATGCATAGAAAGAGAAAGTAAAAATGAGATATAAAGATATTTCTCCTGGTTATGCCTGGTTCATGGAAGCATAGCATTTTGGTGCAATCCTAGCTTTACTCACCTTAGTAAATCTGGGATTGCGTCAAAATCCATGGATGGATGCATGGGAAAATCTCTGCTCCCCCAATGGAACGCATTCCTGAAGCAAATTTTGGGAAAAATCCCACACACAGCTATGCAATTTTGATTTATGTGGGATTGTATATCATCAATTTACATTTTGTGTCATGACTGTGTCAAAAATGTGGCACAGCCACAGCAAGAAATGTTAGTAACTCTAGGCCAGTGTCTCAAGGAGGTGCAACAGGCAAGTCTGCCTGCTTCTTGCACCTCTGGGTCACATTGTTTGTTACAGAAGAACCTGAACACGCTTGTGTGGTGCTAAATGTTCACCAATGTGATCTCAAGGTAGCATTCCCTAATTTGCATATGTGCATGACACCATGCAAACGAGGGAACACTTTGCATTTGTGTCTGCACCTTATTTTTATGGAAGCACAGGGGTACATAGGCCCACAGGAAGCTCACTCACTGTGCACCAAACAGAGATTGTGCATAATCAGTGCATCTACCTGAGAGCGCCCCTTCTTCTGAGGTTACTATATGAAACAGGAATGGCTACTATTGAACTTTGATCTTATGTATGATGGAGAAACTGTGATTGCTGTATTGCTTACTTGTGCCTTTTATGAGTTTTACTTTAATATCATAAAAGCAATAAAGAGTGATGTAAATGTGTTAATTGTTGAGGTGAGAGGGACCCCCGTTCTGGCCAGATTTTTCTCCCAGTCAAGAGAGTGTGGCCAAGCTGCTTTTGGGGTCTGTGAAGCCCACAGAGGCAGCTATTCTTCTGCGAGGTAAAAACTCTGACCAACTGAGTGCTCCATCAGTGTGCATGATACAGTCCCTAGTCTTGGACTTCAGCTTCTGCCCTTAGGTATCCCTCAGTATGAAGGAAAGCGTTCTTTATGCCTAGCAAGGGCTCCCCACTCGTGTGGGATAAGATGCTCTGACCAGATCCAAGTCAGTACTTTAGTAGTGGAAGCTTCTTGCTTGAAACAGCAGCTAATGCTGGGCAAGCTCTCCATTCACATATGGAGTAAGGATGCCCAATTGGGCACAGAGATAGACAGAATGACCACAACAAGGGCACCCTGCTCCACATATCAGATTCCTGTCCTTGCCATCTCTTCAGGAATGTAGCCTTGTGAAAAATATACAGACAGGTGGTCCACAGACAGGGCTAGGATCAGGCCCATGGAGATAAGGACATTCCACAAAAAGAGCTGAGTCTAAGTACCTAAAACCTCTCATCAGATATTGAAGTATTAATGAAGACCAGTAGAAGAGTATCATAGTATGCAGAAAACTCGAAAGACAAGGGTCTAGCTGAGGCAATATTCCTCAAACATGTCCTTCTCCTTTTTGATCTTTGCAATGGTTCAATTTACACCCATTTCAGAATCCCCCTCTTTCCTTTTTTATTTTCTACACAATGTCTTTCTCATAAAAGGGTACTTTCAGCACACCTCCTAGTAGTCAGTCAGAACCTTTCCTTAAAGCAAGCCTCAAGGTAGGTCATTTCATGGCAGGTTGCAGAACTTCCAGGTTCCTTCTGCTTGTACACAGCAAAGAGTGAGAGGCTTTCCCCATTAGCTTCCTCACAACCAGGGGCATAGCTACCACTGATGCAACAGGTGCAGTGCACCGGGTTCCATTAAGCCCTGATAATTGTTTTATTTTACTACCTCCTCCAACAGTGAAATAGGCCATTTTCCTTGCTTAAGGCAAGGCTCATGGCATCCTTGCTACACTACTGCTCTCATGCTCTCAACCAGGTTTGAACAAACACTGCAGGTGAAGAATGGATCAAGAGTATGTAAGGAAGTGCATCTTTTTGCATTTTCACCCCCACTTTTTGGACTGATACTGCTGGGTTTTTTTACTCTATGAGTGCACTGAGGCCTGCCAACCAGACCTCAGTGCCTGTGCTTAACCCTATAGGAAAGTTATGTTTAATTGGATACACCCAATTGGCAAGTACTGACTTACTTATAAGTCCATAGTGTATGGTACCCAGGGCTTGTAAGGCAGAGCGTGCACATCGGACTGCAGCACTGTTTGTGCCATCCAGCGTGTAACAGAAGCAAAATGGACCCCAGCCTGCCACTGCAGACTGAAAGGGCCGCGTGTCACACTGCTAACTCGACTTTGCCATTACACCTAATGGCAAAGCGAAAACTTCCATTAAGTAATACAAGTAAGTCTCCCTCAGATAAGGCCTATAGAGTCTTATGGGAGGGAGCTATACATTATTAAGTGAGACAGATGTTTAAATATGTATTAACAGCATGTTAGACTTGGCATCTTTTGGCGTGTTTCCCCTGAGTTTTTGCTTTCTGACCTCCCGGTTTTGACTCTGTTTTTGCTAGTGTAGTGTTTCTGTGCACTTTTCTCACTTCTGATCAGTGGTAAAGTGCAAGTGCTCCTTTTCTTACATGTCAGCCAACCCTAAGGTAGGCCCAAAGTTCCCCTGTGGGCCGGGTGCAGTGTTTGTGAAAGGTAGGACGGTGTGTGTGGCATGTCCTGATAGTGAATTACGGCCAATTTCGTGTTTCGCTATTGCAAGGCTACCTGTTCCGCATAGCACAGAATGGGGAGTTTGTTTATAACATCTTATAAAAATAACTGGCCCGGGTAATTAGGTAGGAAAATAAAGTTTAGTATGCCTGAACTCAGAATCTAAAGATGCATCTTTTAGTGAAGGTGATTTTTACATTTTGTGTTTGAAAATACCACTTTTAGAAAGTAGGTATTTTCTTGCTCAGTCATAATGTGTTCCTCTGCTGAAATGTGGATTGCTTCTCTGGGTTTTGGATGACAGGAGGCTGGGGAGCAGGAATGGCTCCAGATAGTCTAGATGTGTCAGGAAAGGGCTGAATAGACCCAGGCTGCAATTGGGGAAGGGGGAGGAGATTTCCTTGCACCTCAAAGGGCTTGGTCTGCCTCTGACCATGCCATCTCCACCTCCTGCCAGGAAGTCACACCAAAGAAGGCAGAACTGGTTCTGGCTGGGTGCAGACACTCTCTGCCTATGAGTCAAATGATTTTGGGATATAAATATTGTGGCCCAGACCCCTGAACTTTAGAACTCTTTTGGACCAAGAAGACTGCCAAGAAGAAGAGCCGGAGAAGCTGTGAGGAGGAACTACCACTTTGGTGTGTGCTTTGCTGGGTTGGCCTGCAGTGGCTGCTTCTGTCTTGGGCAGTGAAAGGACTGGACTGACCTTTCTGCAATCTACTTTGTGAGTTTCTCCAAGGGCTTCAGGTAGAGCTTGCCCTCTGTTCAGGAACAGCAAAGACTTCAAGCTCCTCTGCCCTCAGCACTGGGGACTGTGTGTTTTGTGCTCCAACAGAAGAAAAGCAACCCGACGACATCTACGATGCCGCTGCTGACTCTGTGTCCTAAAGGCACGATAGAGGGCATTGCCGCAACGCTGCACCACGACCCTGGTCTCACCGATGATGCCTGCTGATGCCATCACCGAGCCGCTGCTCGCACCTCGACCTGTGGGCACCGCACTCCGCACCGCCTCGCTTCAAGATGACGCCTTGGTTTCCCCGATGCCGCTCCACGCCAAAATCGAGGCCGCTGCTTGCACCGTGGTAAGAGGGCACCTCTCATAAAGTTATACGACGCACCGCTCTCATCCCGCACCACAGCCTTGGCCTACTGACACCGGCACTATTGACTCTAGTTCGTCAGCCGACAACAGCGATTCAGCAACGACGACGCCGCAGCTTGCAACGTGACCTGCCTGAACCGCGACGAGCACTGTATTTACTTTGCACCGCGACCCTGGTCTCACCGACGATGCCATCTGATGCCGCCACCGAGCCGCTGCTCACACCGTGCACGGCAGCACCTGACACTTGCCGATGCCGCTCCTGACTCCTGACTCTGAGATCGATCTGCAACGCGTGTGACTTGAGTGCCCCGACGACTCCTGCACTGACATCCGGAACCGGCGCCTGCGGACGCCGTGCTTTCAGAAGCCCAGCGAGAGGTCGCCGATGCCCTGCATTTCTAAAAGGTACTGTTTGCGGGTCTTCCCGACACTATAGCTGGCCCGCGACACTGCGGTCAACCAGAACTGTTTGGATTTGTTTGCTCACGACACCGTGGTAGCCCCGGACGGAGCTATCAACATCAAGGAAGTGTTTTTCAAGCATATTTTGATAACTGAAGATTTTGAAGTACTGTATTGTGGATTTTTATCGTTTTTATGGTCTTGTCTTAAGTATATACAAATATTGGATATTGTTCTAAACTGGTGTGGTATCCTTTTGTAGTTCTTACACTGTATTACTGTTGGTTATGTGCAAATGCTTTACACACTGCCTCTAAGATAACCTGACTGCTCGTGCCAAGCTACCAAGGGGGTGAACAGTGGTTATTTTAGGAGTGTAACTCCCTTATCCTGACTAGAATGGTGGTTTCTGCCTGGCTTTGGCACATGCCCTTGCCTACCAAAAATCCCATTTCTAACATTGGTTGTCAGCGGTGAGGATAGGACTTGCGTTTGCACTTGACTTACAGTGATTGGTGTGCACTACTACCATATCGCAGACCATTACGTGCCACATACTGTTTTTTTTTCTTTTTGGCCTATTTTTGATCTTGCCAGTTTGAACTTGCTACTTCATCATGCCTGAATCAAGAGCATCATCTGTTGCATCCCTGGAAATTGCCTTTGAGGAGGATAGGTTGGAATCCTAGAATGTTAGGGAATTGAAATCAATTTGCAAAAACCTAAAAGTCCAAGTCAGAGGCCTCACGAGGAAGGAGGAGCTACAAAAGGCGCTGAGGGCCTGGGTAGCAGCCAGACATGCCAGCGAGTAGTCTGGTGATCTCAGTGGAGAGGCGGAGGAGCCTATTTCTAGGGTGGATGTGCTTTTGGGAAGGGGGAGCCCTCCAGGCCAGGCAGCAGTGGCCTCTCCCCAGGAGAGCTGGAGGACAGGCTGAAAGCAAGGAGAGTTGTAGTAGAACTGGAAGTTAGCCATGGAGGAGAAAAGGATGATGTTAGAGCAGGAAATCAGGATAAAGGAGCTGGATCAGAAGAGTAGAGCCAGCTCAGGTGGTGGCAGCAACCCGTCAAGACAGGCAGACCGGATTGTGCACATCCCTAAGAATGTAGGCAAAGAATTCAAGAAGGGGGATGACATACAAAGGTGTTTTCAGGGTTACAAGGCAGCGACACACATGAATGGGGTCCCTAAGGAGAATTGGGGAGCAAGATGGTGGCCTCTCTTCCCAGAAGAAGCAAGGGATACTTTAATAGCTTTGGGTAAAGGGTATCACCTCACCTATCCAGACATGAAGGATGCCCTTCTCACTAAGTATGGTCTCACTCCTGAAAAGTACAGGGATCAGTTCAGGTCCAGTAAGAAGTCTGATGCCAACACTTGGTTGGAATGTGGAGATATGTTTTGCAGGTCACTGGATGGCTGGGTGAAGGGCAATAATGTCACACATTTTCAGGGGCTCTACAATTTGATTGCATGGGAGCACTTGTCTAGTCTATGTTTTGCAGATCTGCGCCAGCCCCTAGTTGATAGTAAGCTGACTGACCCCAGGAAGCTTGCTATGGGGGCGGACCGCTGGGTGAGTACCAGGGTCCACAGGAAAGCGTTTGGGGGAGACTCAGCCAAAGGTGGGCACGGTCCCCCACAGAAAAGTAGGGGGACAAGAGTAAAACACAGGAGTTCTCTAAAGGGCCCCAAACTAACACCCAAGGTAAAGGTTCCCATCCCCCAGGATATAAGAAACAAGGGGTCTCATCAGGAAAGCCTGCTGAGACCGGCCCCTGTAAGAGTTTTGCATGTGACCAGGTGGGTCACATGAAGATGGACCCCAAGTGCCCTAAGGGGGCACAGCCACCCACCGGTGGGCAGTCCAAGGTGTTGGCTAGTGTAGCGCTTGGGGAGGAGGAGTACCCACAGGAGGGTGGGGACCCCGCAGAAATGAAACTCGTCTCACTAGGGGACAGTGAGATGATCCCAGGAAACCCGGTGCCCCCTAACACAAAGAAATACAGCACCTGAGTGACCATCAATGAGAAAAGGGTAGAGGCTCTCAGAGATATTGGAGCCAGTGTGACCTCAGTCCGATGTCACCTGGTCTGAGAGGCTGATAGTCCCAGGGGCATTCCACCAAGTAATTGCGGTGGACAATTCAGAGAACCAGTGTCTGGTGGCGCAGGTTCCCTTCGAGTGGGGGGGGTCTCAGGTCCCTTGATGGTGGTTGTGAGCCCTTCCATGCCTGTAGATTGTCTGCTAGGTAACGACCTGGAGCAGTCCTTATGGAAGGATGTTGAGCTCAGGTCTCACTTGGAGATGCTTGGGTTGCCAGAGTGGGCATGCGTGTCCACTCGGTCAATGGCGGCCAGAGAGGGTGATCAAGAGGACTTGGAGCCTGAAACAGTGGTACAAGTTCCTGCCAGGAGAAAGGGCAAGGGGCTCGGGAAACCGGCCCCTGAAATTTCCATGGACCGGGAGGAGGCGTACCTTTAGGGGGACACCCGGTGACTACAGGGGAGCAGGTAGCTGAACAGGGGGACATCTCTGAGCTGACCCATTGGCAGCAAGAAGGGTCCCACCAGGAAGGAATTCTGCAAGGAGCAGAAGGAGTGCCCTTCTCTGGAGGGTCTGCGGCGGCAAGCTGAGGATCAAGCAGCTGGTGATCGGTCCGGATCACATAGGATCTACGGAGAATGATCACCTGTACAGTGAGCCGAAGGTCGCTGAGTCTGGGTCAGCCCGTGTGCTGGTGGTACCCCAGCGCTTCAAGACCTTCCGAATGGGTCTGGCTCATGACGTGCCTTTGGCAGGACATTTGGGGCATGACAAGACCTTTGACAGGCTTTCCACTCACTTCGTCTGGCCCCAAATGCAAAGGCAGTCAGATGGACATTATAATATGATGCAAGGTGCGGAAACCTCCGTGCCTATCACACAGCACACTGCTTTAAAGTCCTTAGGGCTTCCTCCAATGTTAAGACAGTATAAACTTAGAAACTGTATTTTTCATGTATTCAAAGACATTCTCATTTTATTCATTTCTTATTTTCATGAATTTGGCAATCATCATCAAAGTTGTTGAAAAATATTCTAGTACAAACAAAGCATAAACAATTAATACACAAATCATATGTTGAACCTCTACATATAGACTTGTGACAAGTGTTAACAAAAAACCCAATGCATTTTGGGTATAACCCTTCTTCAGGGGCTCAATGTTTCAAAATTAATAACATCTGCTCATGTAGTATCTGTAGACACTAGCTGGAACAAAGAGAAAGATACCAGGAACGGGGATACCCCTCAGAGATACTCGAAAATGCCAGGTCTATTGTGGACACGAAAAAACGTGAGGATCTTCTCTTGAAGAAACAGAGAATGGAAAACAAACGTGAAGTATTCGTTTTGCTACACCAATTAGAATATACCATGCGCAAAGAAATAAACCAACGTTTACATGCGACTACACTCATAGAATACCACAAGGTGAATGAATACCCAGGGGTCTCAGGATCGCCCTAAAACCGATGCTTTCATGGCACGCTGGTATGCCATTTTAAACAAGTGTTCACTGGATCTTATTCTCCTCATAATTGAAGAGTTATCATATATCTTAGGAGAACTTGCTACTGAAATTGATATATTAAAATGGCGACTGAAGATTGGACAAAAAGTCTCAACGACATTAATACCAAACTGGACCAACACGCGAAGGAAGTACACGACCGTAAACTACTCAAATTTAAGCGAGACACCATTGCTTACAAACTTGAATCAGTATACTCTTGGGCAGAGGCATTCCAATCTGTCTAACTTCTGAAGGTGACCACCTAACAATGTCAACTTAATGGGGACATTAAATCCGACCTGATGGCCAGGTCAGATTTAAAGTCACTATTAACGTTAAGCAACTTTTAGAAAGTTGCTCCACTGCATTCCAGCTAGGACAGTGGCCTCACAAAGGCCATGATACATAGACAGGTTTCTGACCACCTGGGGAGATGTGTGAACCTCGCTCTGTGGGAACAAAGCCAGTTGCCGCAGAGTGAGGTGTGACGTCCTCTCCCAGGATGGCCAATCAATGTATTAGCCCAAAAGGCAGTCTTTAAAGGTGAAGCTGTCTTTGAAGGGCAACTGGTAACAACATCCCTGAGCAGGATGCTTTTTGTTCCTGCATACAATTAGGAGGCAGGGCCAAGAGAGAGAAATCAGTGTCCAAACTGGTTTTCCCGAGGGCATGTAGTCCACTGGTAGCCACACCTCTAGGGTGGGCTGCTCCGCTCCGCATGATCCCTTCGATCATGCCATCTTTAAAGGGGCAAGACTGGGGTACCCTGGGATAGCCAGGTGCCACACATCACAGGAATGTTGTCACTAGAGGAGAGGGGAGTCAGTAGCTTATTGGCTAGTGACCGCATGGTCCCCTCAAGGCTTATTTCTGGGATAAATATGATGCCCCTGGCATCCTACCTCTTAGTTCACTTTGGAGAAGAAGAGAGGACCAAAGAAGGACTGCACTGCTGCACCTGAACTGCACAACGAGAGGCTGCATCATTGAGAGGACAGCACTTGCTGCACTTTTGGGCTAGCGAGATTAAGATTGTGCCTGCTGAGCCTGACCTGTAGAAAAGTCAATTTCCCAGCTTCGTAAAACCTCCTGACTCCAACGATGAGGGGGATGATTTCCTGGAACCAGCTCCAGGAACATAATAGCTGAAAGAGCCCAGAGAGACAAAGTGGTAGTCCTTGCAGAAGATTTACAGCTACCAGTCACCGGGCAAGGGAAGGAGGGATTCCAAGATAGCCAAAACCTGCCCCCGAGTCTGAGGCACCTCCGAGTGCTGTTCTAAGTCAGATTCATCTTACTCAAAAGGTTTTGTATCCAACCGCGGTGCAACGCGAAAAGTAGTCCAGCATTGGCTGTCCGACTACTGCAAACATAGAGAAATTCGAGGGACCCCATCTCCGTGGCCAAAGTCACCCCCCATCACTCGTGGTCTGAGGAACCATTACTGAGACACCTCCATCAACCGCACGACTACCGGAGCATCCTTTTGAGCTTCCTTGCCTGCATCCCTCAGCATCGGGACCACTGCATTGACTAATATGGTGGTTGATGTCTAAAGTTGGGATCTTTCTTTAAAAACGCTCAGGTGGACAGGTAACTGTCTGAAGTATCCTATTTTGCCACCTACCTTGCCCATGTTTTTGGTCATCCAAACTCGCACTAACTTTTCCAAACTTTTCAAAAGTATTCAGTTCAGTTCAAAAACGTTTATTTCGGTCGTTAAGACCATAATAGTATGTGTACAATACAATAGGTATCTTCACAGTTTAAAATTGATAAAAAAAGAAATCCATCCAACATACAAAAGTACATGTGCATCACCTTAATATGCCAGTATGGCAATCTGCAATAACATATAAGGAAGGCCCGTAACCTCCAGAAAGTGCACGTGCAAAATTAATTTAAAAAAACAAAAAAGAAAAAAACACAACATAAGTCCACAGAGAGTCCAATTGGTTTTGAGGGACCAAGGAGCACTTAGCAAAGGACATAAGATCAATGAATCCAATGTAATCACTACTACTCCCATTGAGGATAAAAAGTTACACATACAGTATGAGAATTAAAACATATTTCATCAAAATTATTGAAATTTAAAACAGTAGGGAAGTTAAAAAAAGTTTTTTTTTCCTCTTTTTTTTTGTGTTGGAGTTGTTAAAAAGTAAAAATAGTTTATGCATTTGGATCTGGCGTAACTATTTTTAAGAAAGTCCAGCACCTGCGCCACATTGAGTTTAAAAATCGGGAAACAGCAAAATCAATGGACTTAGAGGTGCCAAACTTCAAGAGCCCGATTCACAGAACTAACTTAAGACAAAATCCTAAACTTACTACCATTTTGGTATTCACAGAAGGCACTTACTCATTTTGGTATTCACAAAAGGCACTTACTCATTTCGGTATTCACAGAAGTTAGGAGTCCTAACTTTAGGACTCCTAAATGCCTTCTGTGAATACCGAAAGTCTTAAAATTAGGATTTTTATCAGTTTAGTAGTAGTATAGTTAGGACTCCTAACTTTAGGACTCCTAAATGCCTTCTGTGAATACCGAAAGTCTTAAAATAAAGGGCCCGATTCACAGAACAAACTTAAGACTAAATCCTAAACTTAGTACCAATCTGGTATTCACAGAATGCACCTAGTACTTCTGGTATTCACAGAATGAACTTACTACTTTTGCGATTCACAAAATGAATTTAGGACTTTTGCTATTCACAGAATCCATTTACGACCACTAAACTTACGTCCGCACTCGGGCCAGAATTTCCGCCCCCGGAGCGGAATTTCCGGGCCCGGGGCGGAAAGTCCGCACGCGGGCCGGAAAGTCCGCTCCGGGCGTGGAATATCCGCTCCCGGGCCGGAAACTCCGGGCTCGGGCCGGAAATTCCGCTTCCGGGCCGGAAGTTCCGATTACGGGCCGGAAAATCCGGTTTGGTGGCCATTGATCATGTGAGCCAAGGGTGAACCTGTCCAAGTCCTTACCATCCCCCACCATGAATCAGCTGACACACTCCAGCCAATCCTAGCTCGGCAGCACGTATAACTGCAGAGCAGACACACACAAACCCTTTCAACATGTCACTGAATGTGTTTGTTGCACTGCCCCTTGCCATGCAGCAAAACCACTTGAGGAGGAGGAGGAGGAGGAGGAGAGCCAGAGCAGAGAGGATCTTCAGACAGAGGATCAACTTATTTGGAATGTCCAGTCAAGATATAAGGGCAAGGTACCGTTTCCCTCCAGAAATCATCTTGGATATGGTATGTGAGTGGGAGCAGGAACTTGACTCCGTGACCTGCTGCTCACATGCAATACCAGCATACCTCAAGATCCTATCAGCGCTCCATTTCTTCGCCACTGGCTCATTCCAAAGGGTCTCCAGTGACCATGTGGGCATATCCCAGGCGAGCCAGTCGCAGTGCCTGCATCAGGTACTGCGATGCATCACTGCAAGATCCCACCACCACATACATATGCCACCGACACTGGCCCTGAGACAAAGGGCAGCACGAGATTTCTTTCGCATTGCACAATTTCCACGTGTGCTGGGTGCAATTGACTGTACCCATGTGGCCCTTCAGCCACCCCGCCACATTGCACACATCTTCTGCAATAGACACCGATGGCATTTCATCAACGTGCAAGCTGTCTGTGATGCCAGAGGGAGGTTCATTGATGTGCATGCGGTGTTCCCCGGCAGTACCCATGACAGCTTCATATTCCGCATGTCACCTCTTGCCCGGCGGATAGCTGCGGAAGAATTTGGCAACATGTGGCTACTGGGTAAGTACCAAGCGTTAGAAAGGAGGAATATGTGTTTTTGAAATGTCTGAATGCCCCCCAAAATTAACCATTGTACTTTAAGAATCATAAAGCTAGATACAGGGCCCACCTGACAATGCATGTAATACAGTATAGATCATGTCCTGTGCAAGTCGAAGAGGGAAATCTAACCAACTGCCCTTTCCCCTCTACTCAGGTGACGCTGGGTATGCACTCACCCCACATCTCCTCACCCCTTACAGGCGTGCAGACACTGTACCACAGCGTAGGTACAATAGGGCACACATACGGACTCGAGCCATCATAGAGCGCACTTTTGGTCTGTTGAAGTCGCGATTCAGATGTCTCGACCGTACAGAGGGGGTGCTGCAGTACTCCCCAGAAGTAGTGTGCAAGATCATTTTAGCCTGTTGTGTCTTGCACAACATTGCCTTAACGCATGGCTTACAGATACCGCTGGAACCTCGGCTACCTATGAATCTGGGAAACCGGGCCATGGCACATAACCGAGGTCAGGGCATGCAAGTCCGTGAGCAGCTTGTTGCCACGTTCTTCACACGAGCAACCTGTAGTGGAATGGACCAAATGTGGATTGCTGTCTGTTGCCAATGATGAAACTTGGATATACACGACTGTGTCAATAAATTCCTTTCTGAGGCAACTTTGCAAGCCACACTAACTGCATGTTAATCACAGCTCTTGACAGTAGTCAAAAGGTTGAGCCTGCATCAGCACATGTGCCCATGTCAGCGATCAGTGTAGTGGATGTCCCGAAAGAATCTATAGCCGCAGATGCAAGATGATACATGTACTGAGAGACACAGCCGGACCTCATGAGGATGGGTCTTCTAATCAGAAAAGGCCATAGCCATAGCATTGTCGGCCCTGTGCCATCAACAGATGTGACTCCCCCACAAATGATGCGCCCACGACGTGAGTGATGCAATGGGTCAATCAGACACCATGGGGCAGATTAATGTGGGACTTGCGGCCCTTTCACGCTGCCGTTGCGTCACTTTTGTGGCGCTGCGGCGGTGCAAAGCCAGCCCCATGCTGCGGGGTATGTACTATATGACGCATCTGGGAGATGCGTCACGTTGTAAAGGCCTGCGCCACATGTAGGCGTTCTGGCGCAGGGGGGGGCCTTCCGGGCGCAGAAACGCCTCCTAAAAATCTACAATATTTCACTCAGTCACTTGTAAGGCCATGCTGCGTCAAAACCCTGCGCCTGCTTGAAGCAGGCGTAAGGATTGACGCAGCATCATAGGGATAGGGCACCCCCGAGCCTTGCTGGAGCTGCGTTGTGCATGCGACGCAACTCCAGCAATGCGCCGCCTTTCCAACGGGGGATGCGTCACGCATCTGCACATCCGAGCAGCACGGTGCACCGAAATGTCAATGCGGCGCATCTGTGTTGGCGCACGGGTGGGCAGATGCATCGCAACTCTTCTGACGCATCTCTGCTGATTAGCAGAGATGCGCCAGAAGCCGTAAATCTGCCCCCCTGTGTCTGTGATATATCCACACTTCTCAAACACAATGTTCCGGAACACATCACACAACTCTGCAAATGAGCACCTAATATGGACTACATGTACCATAATGCAAAGCATGAGAAACTGAAACAGAAACTGCAGAAATGTCTTGAAATGGTCACTTCACCCTCTTGTCACATTTAAATAATTCTCACATGCACTGTCTTTTCTTTTTTATCCACAACAGAACAGCAGGATGCCAGTAGATGTGATTCCAGATTGTGGATGGATCTGGATGACTACAAAATGGCAGGCAACTACTTCCTGTGATGTATTTGCTGCCTCCCACTCCCTGTCAAACATTTCCTGCATGGAATTATATGTTCCGGGTCATTTACGGAATTTGCGGCCAAAAAGCGGAAGCTCCGATTACGGAGCGTACGGCCTGTGTGCGGAAGCTCCGATTACGGAGCGTACGGCCCGTGTGCGGTCCTCCCGCTCCGGAACCGGAAACTGCGCTTACGGGCCGTAAACTCCGAAAATGACCCGGAACACATAATTTCATTCAGGAAATGTTTTACAGGAAGTGGGAGGCAGGAAATACATCACAGGAAATAGTTAGCAGCCATTTTGTGTTCATTCTGAGTCATCCTCTATCACAGACAGATCCTCTGGCATCCTGCTGCTCTCATCCTTCTTATTATCCCCATAATGGCTGAGGGTTACGAAGAGAAGGCACCCCCTTTCACTGAAAGTGAGTTGGACATCTTGGCTGAGGGGGTGCTGGCCAAATTTTCTCAGCTATATGGGGACCCTGAACACCAGCTGAGCAATGCAGCCCGGGCCAGGCTGTGGGCCAACATCGCCGAGCGCTGCAGTGCAGTGGGAGTCCACACCAGGAGTGCGAGGGCATGCCGCAAGCGCTGGGAGGACCTAAAACGGTGGGCCCGGCACAAGGCTGAGGAGCTGGTGGGCCAGTCTTCCCAGCACCATGTGCATCGTCTTCGCCTATCCCCACTGTACAGGAGGGTCCTGCGATCAGCTTGGCCGACCCTCCATGCTCAGCTGGAGGAGCATGAGCAGCAGGGACATGGTAAGTGCATCATATGCTAAATGTGTCTGGGAGTATGATGTGAGTGAAACAGTGCTGTACCATTGTGTGTCCGATGCCTCCATTCACAGATTCCGTGTCCATGCAGCAGTAACCAAGCTTAAAAAGGCACACTGTGGCATATGGACTGTACAGGGCAGAGTGCATTTTGGGAGTTGGAGTCTCGTCATGACAACTGGCTAAATGAGCCATATTTGTGCATTTGTACTGAAATCAGCTCTTCCCGCACCACTACAATTGGCACTAGGAAATCATGTGTGCATTGGATGAGCAATGGTACAGACACTGTCCTGTGTGCGCATGGCAGGCCAAAGGGTATTGGATGCTATGACTTGCATTGCATTTTTAGAGTTTGGGTTCCAATTGTGACAAAACATCATGTGCCATGGAGTCAAGACAGACTTTGACATCCTTGCATCACTCTTAAGCGCTTCTAAATTTACAAGGGGTGTCCACTGACAGACGTCTCAGCCTCAGTGGCTGGTTTCACATTTCACATGTACAGGTAGCTGTCACAAAATTCCCCCAGTGTTCAGCGGTGTACTGCATTACCATATCAGTCACCAAAGCCAATATGTGCCACTGGATTGTCAGTACATGTGTGGGGACAGCCAAAGGCTAGACTCACAATTTAGCTACAGAAATAGGCCAGAGCCTCAGTGCATGTGTGACCCACATTCGCCACTTGTCGTGTCCCATACAATGCTACAAAGCAGATGACACTTGTCCAGACCTTCAATAGCTGTGACTCCCTATGAATGGCCATAATCTGAGATTCGGGACTTCATGTTCTCCATTGGTGGACTGCTTTTGGAACCTGCACATGTAGCTGTGGCAGGACACACAGATCCCCAGAATGCCAGGTTGAGGGTTGGCCAATACAGTCGTGTAAGCCACAAACATCCACGTGAGATGGCCATGTCAGACTCAATCCAGGAACTGACGGTGAACATACACGTAATGTCAGCTCATAGACACTGACAACTATTGAGTGTGATCAGAGGAAAATAAGTCTGACCTTGGCTCCTATGAATGTGTCTCGTCCTGCATGACACAAACATAACATTCGGATTTTGCTTACATTTCAGCAGGCACAGCTGGCGAAACAGAAGGGCAGCAGGACCAGGTCCGGAGCAAGAGGCCACCAGTGCGGCGGCGGCTACACCCTCTTTCCACCAGCGAGGAAGAGGAGGATGAGGAGGGACCCTCAACATCAAGAGGCAAGGGGATTGCGCCCACCCGGACTGACAAGGGACACCCTGATGCTGGTGCCACATCCCGTGTGGAGGCTGCAGACATTGAATCGGGGGGGGTGAACACGACACCTCGGACCATGAGGTGTTGGAGAGCTACTCTCCTCAGGAATCTTCACCTGTGGTCCCTGAAAAGGTGTCCTCGGGGCAGGCCAACAAACAATCTGGGCCTGCCATCAGCCCCTCCCTACCTCTAGAGTTCCCCATTCCATCGGGGGACCCAGCTGCATCCCCTGCAACCAGTCCCCCTCATCGTAGCCGCCAGCTCCCCAACATCATTGGCTCCGGACCTCAGGCACCACATCCCTCCTTTTCCACCCATGCCCCTCCCGGTGTTGTTCCTCCTGTGGCTGTGCCAGTGGACTTGATGTGGATGTGTGAGGGTCAGCCAGACATGTCCGCTCGCATCCAGCTACAAGTGTGTATGGAGGTACGCATGATGCGAGAGGACATGCTCCGAACAATGGCCACCCTCACCACCAGCATCAATTCACTGTCCGCAGCCATCTCGTCTGTTTTCTCCCCAATCCCTTCCCATACCACTGTCAATGTCTCCCCCTGTCCGTTGCCCCACACTGTTTCCCCCCGTACTCCTCGTGTGGCACGAACCCAAGTGGTGCCTGTTCCTGCACCCGCCATACGTGTGCCTGCATCGGACTCTGAGGATCTGGACATTGTGGTCCTAGAGGATGACCAGAAGGACACTTGACTTTTGACGTGAACAATTATTTCATTTTCCCCTTGTAAATAGACTGTTTTCCCTGACGCTCCCTGACGTGTTATATTTTTTTTGCCCCACCCCAATCCAGGTTCCCATCTCCCTCTGCATTAAGATCATCATTTGTTTTCCTTTCTCCCTTCCAAACGGACGGTTGTTCTTTTGTACCTTCTTAAAATACAATTCGGAATACTAAAAACTTCCACTTGTTTTACTTCATTCTGAATGTCTGGTTCTGTATATGGACACATATTTGGTGAGTCATCTGCTATGCACATAATGGCTGGTTGCAACGATGGGTTACACTTGTAACTGTGTCACACACACACATACCTTCTCACATCTCGAGGCCACCTGCAACGTTACACAGGACATGATACACAACAGATTATTATTTTTGGTAGGTGTTTATTTGGTGCACACACAAACACGGGATCACATTGTCCCGGGTTCCTGTCACTGGTGAGTGCGACGCCGCAATTTGGGGGGGGATGACCGCTCCGAGTGCTCAGGTCTGGCTCGCCGCCTACGTGAAGGTGGGTACTGTCCAAGGGACTGTCCAGGGTCATCCACATGTGCTGGGGCAGATGGTGTATGCACACTTGATGGCTGTACAGGTGGTGGTGGTGGTTGTGCAGGTGGCGGGAGTGACTGTACAGGTGGTGGTGGTGGTTGTGCAGGTGGCGGGAGTGACTGTACAGGTGGTGGTGGTTGTGCAGGTGGCGGGAGTGACTGTACAGGTGGTGGTGGTTGTGCAGGTGGCGGGAGTGACTGTACAGGTGGTGGTGGTTGTGCAGGTGGCGGGAGTGACTGTACAGGTGGTGGTGGTTGTGCAGGTGGCGGGAGTGACTGTACAGGGGGTGGTGTTGGGAGTGCCAGTTCAGCCCGTTGGTGTGGATGTCTCCCTTTGCTGTGTTGGTGTGCAGTTGGTACAGGTGTGGGGATGTGCTGTCCTGTGGGCAGATATGATGGCTCCCCTCCCTGCGTTGACCGTGAAGGGAAAGGTTGGCTCACTCTCAATATGCCCTCCATCATCTTCATGGCCAAGGCATGGTGTCTTGCACTCTCTTCCCTCTGGATGGATAGCATGTCTCGCATATTTCTGGACATGTCCTGCCAAGTCCTATCCATCCTATCCTACACTTGGCTCAGCCTCTCCACCGCCTGAGGGAAGTGGACCATGTCCTGCAGGGAGTCCGACATGGTGGACAGGGTAGCCCCTATGGCACCAATGTCCTGCCTCACATCGCTCTGCTGTTGGAAGAAGTCCTGCTCCCACTGGTCATCACAGCCAGGTGCAGGCCCTCTCTGCAGCTGTCTGCCATGGATGGGATGTGCAGGTCCTACGGCAGGGGGTGGGGTGGGAGGTGGGAGCCTGTGGGCAGGTGAATGGTGCCCAGGGGATTCCAGCAGCACAACAGGGCTGGTACTACCCCCAGATGGTGGAGAGGATGGCAGGGATACACTGTCTAGGGAAGAGTGGGTAGGGGAACCACCATGTTGCTCCTGGACGTGAGGACTGTGAGGGAGTGATGTCTGTGTTGTGATGCATGTGTGCTGTGGCTGGTTTGCTCGAGTCTGGGGACAGGCCATGGTATGCCTGGGAGGAGGCGGAGGGACGTTGCTTGGCAGAGGAGTTGATGCCCTGACCGATTTAGCCAATCTGGCACGATATCGCGCATTGGCATCTTCATCGTCAGACATGTAGTCCTCATCATCCACCAAGTAGAGGTCCTCAGGAAATTCTTCCTCCTCCTCCTGAGCAGTGCTTGCAGCCGACATCACAGCTTGGAGGATCAGGGGATTCTCCCCTCTGATTCCACGTCGGCCCGCACTGGTCATAGGCCTGTCATCCTCGTCATCAGCATCCCCTGGAACAGAGGTTGCAACCGTATTAGGGATTGACCTGGTATGACATGTGGTGCAACACAAGGGTTTGTATCAACTGTACTTTGCATCAACAGATGAGGATCATGTGACCTGTGTAGGGTACCACCACAAATGACAGCTCACACCATAGCACTGAGGTGTTACACAGATACAGGCAAACTCACCAGCTCCAGCCACAACTCTCTGTCCCTTGGTGTTCCCCCCTAGTGTCACCTGCTGGACCTGTCTCCTCATGGGCCTAGCTGTCCCTGAACCATCAGCTGTAGAGGGAAGTGACAACATTCTCAATTATCTGCATCACCAATTGTCAGACAGGCACATGACACTCCTGATTTGTATTTCACTTTGTACACAACAACTGCTGATTACATGCAGAGGAGAATCAGGATCTCTGACATGGCTTTGGAGTCAAAGCCAGTGACACACCTCATGCTAGAATTACCTGAAGGACGGCTGCGCGAGGGTTGGATGTCATTCAGTCCCCGGGATGGTGTATGCTGCTGGGGTGTAATCCGGTCAGCAGCTGTGATAAGACATACAGGTCTATATTTTGCAACAAGAGATGGTAGCTCTGAGCCAACATGTCATTCTCAATGACCATTTGTGGGTAATCCAGAACTATGTGCAGCATGTTTAGCTCCTGAACTTTACATTTGGGCACCTGCTCACATGCAGCAGTTGCCAGCCGTTCCCTCCACACAGCAGTGACATCAATCAGATGACACATCAACAGACACCTCATGCTAGAATTACCTGAAGGACGGCTGCGCAAGGGTTGGATGTCATTCAGTCCCCGGGATGGTGCATGCTGCTGGGGTGTAATCCGGTCAGCAGCTGTGATAAGACATACAGGTCTATATTTTGCAACAAGAGATGGTAGCTCTGAGCCAACATGTCATTCTCAATGACCATTTGTGGGTAATCCAGAACTATGTGCAGCATGTTTAGCTCCTGAACTTTACATTTGGGCACCTGCTCACATGCTGCAGTTGCCAGCCGTTCCCTCCACACAGCAGTGACATCAATCAGATGACACATCAACAGACACCTCATGCTAGAATTACCTGAAGGACGGCTGCGCGAGGGTTGGATGTCATTCAGTCCCCGGGATGGTGCATGCTGCTGGGGTGTAATCCGGTCAGCAGCTGTGATAAGACATACAGGTCTATATTTTGCAACAACAGATGGTAGCTCTGAGCCAACATGTCATTCTCAATGACCATTTGTGGGTAATCCAGAACTATGTGCAGCATGTCTAGCTCCTGAACTTTACATTTGGGCACCTGCTCACATGCAGCAGTTGCCAGCCGTTCCCTCCACACAGCAGTGACATCAATCAGATGACACATCAACAGACACCTCATGCTAGAATTACCTGAAGGACGGCTGCGCGAGGGGTGAACAGCTGCAGCCAGGATGTCATTGAGTGCCCGGGATGGTGCACGCTGCTGGGGTGTAATCCGGTCAGCAGCTGTGATAAGACATACAGGTCTATATTTTGCAACAACAGATGGTAGTTCTGAGCCAACATGTCATTCTCAATGACCATTTGTGGGTAATCCAGGACTATGTGCAGCATGTGTAGCTCCTGAACTTTCCATTTGGGCACCTGCTCACATGCAGCAGTTGCCAGCCGTTCCCTCCATACAGCAGTGACATCAATCAGATGACACATCAACAGACACACATGTATGAGAAGATTACTGATAGGAAGGGATAAATGACCCGGATTCCTCCCCATTACACTGCTATCACCTTTGCCATTCAGACTTACATATTTCCAGAGTCTCATGTTGTTTGTTGTCAAGTCAGAAAGGGTTTCATGTGTGAGATTTACAATAGTCAGGGACATGATGTTGCTCATTTGTGCTTCCCCACGCATGAAGTCACACATATTTGTATGGGAGAACACAGATGTCTTACGTCCGTCCTTTGAGTGTCCTCTCTTTGCGTACTCTATTTCGCAGATCATGGTACTACTTAGCTGACGACGATTGGTGTCTTGTACAGCAGACATCCAAACCTCTTTTGTCAAACACTAACCTATACATGTGAATACAGTAGGAGATGAGGCAAGCAGAATGTAACATTTGGTTTATACTCACACATTGCGGATAGGCTGAGAGGCTTTGATGCCTTCAGCCTGCACTGGATTAGCGTGTTGCACTTCTGCCTAGTCATTTAGCAGGTGTAACTGCATGAAGATTCACCTTAGCAGCTCCTACATTAATCTCAAAGGTACACTACTGGCATCAGTGTTGGCCTCAGCCATGCTATTTTCATCATGGTGTTTCCTATCATTGAATTGCAAGCCGGTTGTGTTTTGGTCACTTCATATGACTCATGGTACTATTGAATGTCCATTCTGCACTCACTTGGCATACATTTTGTGTCATCCTTTCATTAGCCACCAGGGTCTGATCTTGCATGGGTTCAAATGCCATATGTGAGCATATTGTGATGCAGGACAACAGTGTTGTAATACACATGCAACATACGGCGGACGTGAAAGGCACATTTCTTGAGCAGTCAGCCTGATATATTCTTGGGTTCCCCTCCCTTGGCCCAGCACGGGAACAGTGGGTGGGCCCTGAACAGATGTCACAGCCAACCTTGTAGCAGAAGTCAGTGTGTGTCTTTGATTCTGGGAGGACCTCGTTGTACCTACAATGATAAGTGTGTTTTGCTACTTAACATTCCGGCAGCCACATGTGATGCACTAGATTTCTGGCACAAAGGATGAGCACAAGCAGTTGTGGGCACCAGCGTCGCTGAAGTGTGTTATACGTAATATCATGATTGCTCCCACATTACTTCGAATGGGCCCACTACCTGGATGCAACTTATATCACAATGACATGTCTACGGATCCTGATGTGCGGTCCACTATCGTGTTTTGTTGATGGGCAACACAGAAGCCAGACAATGTAAGTGGTATGACCAGCTGTGTGGACTGGGCATTTGATCTATATTGGAAACATTCAAATTTGGACAGTGTATGCATTGTCAATACTAATGACCCTGGGATCTCACTTGTTCATCATTGCCATATTTCAGTCAATTACTTTGATTGATTACGTCTACAGACACCATTACAACATAGTGGGGGCACCCTTTTGAGTAGTTGTGGCACTCGATAACAGGATTGGATTCCCAGGTCTGGGCCTGTTGCTGTAAAACATGTCATGTTCCGCAATTACGAAGGTTTGATGAGCCAAGACATGTAATATATTGTCTTCAGCTGTTCACAATTATAATTAGCTAAAGGTGGATGTCCATTGACTACTCCAATAGTAATGCAGCTATTTGTACATCTCTGGTTGACTTTCATATGTGGGCACTACATGTCCCTCGGTCACTCCTGGCAATGTATGCATTTTGACCATCTCCTGGCCACTTTGACTTACCAGTCGGTGAGGGTGTACGGTGGCGATGGCAGGGACCTCTGCTACGGCAGTTGTCTGTGCTCTGGCTGAATGTGTCAATGGGTGAGAAGAGAGAAAACTAAACATCTGGAATATGTGCTTGTGGAACATTTCTGTGATTTCTCCATTTCTTCTGCATGCTAACAGTGTTATGCAGTACTGCTGCTGACTGGGCAGGTAGGAGCAGTGGTGCATTGGGGTCGTAGTGGCGTGGCAGGGTGGGAAATGTACAACAGAATAGGTGTCTGACTTTTGGACCACATGGTTCTCTCACCTTCTGCTTTGTGCTTTCAGCTTGCACGGGGTGATTTACTTCTTAGAGATTTAGTGGCATGTTTCCACGCCCCTTGTAATACATTTACACCGCAGTTGCGTCACTTCTGTGACACAGCGGTGGGGTAATACAGGTGACACATTTAGACTTATTCCCAATGTTATGCATCTATGGAGATGCCTCACGGTGTGCGGTCCTGCGCAACATTAAATATGCATCAGCTGTGATGTAGGCAGGGTGTGTGTTTTTTTGGTTATGCCTCGTACAAGTGATGCATTGTAATCGCCGGCATTTCACGTAGTCACTTTTCATAGGGTGTTGCCATGCAAACTTAAACCAGCTTGAGGCACCTGTAATGAGTTGCCCTGAACGTTAGGTGTAGGCGGTCCATGGACATAGTTGGAGTTGCGTCACACTTGCAACACTACTCCAGCAGAGCATCCCCCTAATGCCATCAGTTGCGACACCCATCTGTCTATCCCAGCGCCACAGTGCACCGCATTGTCAATGTGACGCATCCGCGGTTGCACAAGAGTTGGATTGGGTGTGGCATTGTTACTGGCGCATCTCTGCTGTTATTTGTCAATTGCTACTTAGCGGGCTGGTGTATTAATGCAACTGGACAGTGGCCATGTTTTCAGATGTGGAGGAGGGATTTGCCATCGCTAAGGATTGTGGGACTTGTAGTGCTACATACAGAGGGTGACACAGGAGTCTCTGACTGACGGATTAATTTATACACTTTGGACTACTTCCTTATTCACACTGACAGTGCAACACAGACATTCTATTCATGCACTTTAACTTTTCATCCCACTTACCTGGTACCACGTAGCGGACGTCACTGACAGGCAGCCCATGGACCAAGTGGGGGTGTATGGTTGTCAGGATGTCCTCCTTCTGTGTGGTGAGGCGGATGCGTGGTCCAGAGTGTGCGGCTGGGAGGATCTGTTGTAATTCCATCCTGGAGTATTTCTCCTTTACCCTCAGCCGCTCATCCTGCCATTTCTTTTTCACGTCCTGGACAGTGCGCCTGTCCTCCCCTAATGCTGTGACAGCAGTGGCTAATTGCTGCCACAGGGCTGCCTTCTGGGTCCCACTGGTGCAGTAGGGTGGGAGTCCATAGAGGCGTTTGTGGTGCCTGACAATGAACTCCACAAGCATGGTGGTCTCCTCTGCTGTATAGTTCCTCTTTCTCTTCAGGAGCTCCATTTTCTTGGCCGGTCTCTGCTTGGAAATACAAACTGCGTGTGGCAAAACCGGTTCCTTCACTGTGTGCTGCTTTTAAATGTTTTTTGCTGCTGGTCAATCTGTGTTAATTGGCTTCAGCTGGATCATGGTGGGGGATGGTAGGCACTAGCAACATGATGGCTAACTGGAGCTGTTGGCTGGGATTGGCTGAAGTGCGTCAGCTGATGCATGGTGGGGGATGGTAGGGACTTGAACAGGTGTTTCCCCTTGGCTCAAATGATCAATGGCAACAGTTAATGTAGTCTGGTCCCAATTCTGATGTTCCGGCCCGTAAGCGGGATTTCCGGCCCGAAGCCGGAGTTTCCGGCCCGAGAGCGGATATTCCGTGCCCGGAGCGGACTTTCCGGCCCGCGTGCGGACTTTCCGCTCCGGGCCCGGAATCTCAGCTCCGGGCGCGGAAATTCCGGCCCGAGTGCGGACGTAAGTTTAGTGGTCGTAAATGGATTCTGTGAATAGCAAAAGTCCTAAGTTCATTTTGTGAATCGCAAAAGTAGTAAGTTCATTCTGTGAATACCAGAAGTACTAGGTGCATTCTGTGAATACCAGATTGGTACTAAGTTTAGGAATTAGTCTTAAGTTTGTTCTGTGAATCGGGCCCTAGGATTTTTCTCAATTTAGTAGTCCTAAGTTTAGGACTCCTAACTTTAGGACTCCTAAATGCCTTCTGTGAATACCGAAAGCCTTAAAATTAGGATTTTTCTCAGTTTAGTAGTAGTATAGTTAGGACTCCTAACTTTAGGACTCCTAAATGCCTTCTGTGAATACCGAAAGTCTTAAAATTAGGATTTTTCTCAATTTAGTAGTCCTAAATTTAGACTTAGGACTACTAAATTGAGAAAAATCCTAATTTTAAGACTTTCGGTATTCACAGAAGGCATTTAGGAGTCCTGAAGTTAGGAGTCCTAACTATACTACTACTAAACTGAGAAAAATCCTAATTTTAAGACTTTCGGTATTCAAAGAAGGCATTTAGGAGTCCTAAAGTTAGGACTCCTAACTTCTGTGAATACCGAAATGAGTAAGTGCCTTCTGTGAATACCAAAATGAGTAAGTGCCTTCTGTGAATACCAAAATGGTAGTAAGTTTAGGATTTTGTCTTAAGTTAGTTCTGTGAATCGGGCCCCAAGACTCTAAATGCCTCCTGGTAATGGACAAACCCGAGTTTTCTGCACAACTGGATGAGCCAGCGCTGTCTTGCAGGTTTGTAGCGGGGCCGAAAAATAAAACATGGAGCTTTGACTCCTCCTGATAATTACAGGCTGGGCACCCTCGTGAGGCAGTTTTAGACCATTTACAGGTGAAGGCACGGAGTGGAAGGGTACCAAAAGTATTCAAATGTTATGTTTTCCAATGCTTGTGTGCAATTGTATTTTCAAAAGTGATAAAACGTTCTAACATCTGTATCTCTGGAACCGTCAAGTGGATTTCAATGATCAAGGTCTCTGAAAGTTCATAGAAATACACTCTATTTTTAGAAATTAGTGTTGTGTCTTTTTATTGGTCTGAGATTTTCTTATTTCGTTGTATGGTGCTGTTAAATGCTTCACAATAAGTTGTTTTGCCAAGCCTTACTGCTCGAAGCCAGAGCTACCCAGAGTTGAGCTAAAGTTGAGTAAATTATACTGACTGGACCCAGAAAGGTCTCGGCAAGTATACTCCACAATAAAGCCCCACAGTCATATCATATGGTACACCCAGATCCTCACAGAGTGGCACAAAGATTTTCCCTACAACACAAAGAATACATCTTTTTCCTACCCTCCGCATCCAAGAGTCTGACCTGCCACAAAAAAGAGATCCCAAATGCTCTGCAAAGAAGCAATGAAATTCACATTGCTTTCTGGGGGTCTCTCCAACCTAAATATTCTTACCGTCTACAAACTTTACTTTAACACACCACTACTGGGCCGTCCATGGATAGGTGGCCGTCAGTAGCCACTCACACAAGAAATAGGCAAGGTATGGGCAGCTTTCATTTACCTTGTTTTAATGCCTTAGAGCTAGGGCTTGCACTTCACTGGTACAACATGTGCCTCGTATGTAAGGCTTGAAGCTCAGTCCCATTGTCCTTTATGAGTTAATTTCCCCAAATATTCTGAAGTGCCCCCAATGTAACATGCTCGCTGCTAATATTTTCTAAATACATTTATGCAAAACGTGTACTGTGTTTTCATACTTTATTTCTAAACCGTGCAGTGAGTTTCTGTGTATTTTTTGATGCCACTTCAAGGAAGCATGGGGCATATCATCAACAACCGGCGACAATTATCGCTAAGCGCACTTAGCGCTAGGATAATTATCGCCGGCTAGCGTGGATTTTTATCGCTGAGAGAGCATGCTATTAGCAACGCTTATCTCAAAAGCGATAAAAATCCTAGCGCTAACTGCCAAATGTGAGATTATCGCTGGAAATCCAGCGATAATCCAACGAAGTTTGGCGATAGCTTGCTGATAGGGCCTCACATACTTAGCCATGATATCCACCTTCTATAGGATATCATGGCTAATATCCACCTTCCATAGGATATCATGGCTAAGTCAGTTTCAAAGCAGGCGTAAGGAAAGTAACAATAACAGAGGTTATCGCTACTTTTCTTGTCGCTATGCTGCTTTGCGTGAGGCTTGATAATAGGAGAAATGTCGCTTAGGAGAAATGTCGCTCTGCGACATTTCTCCTGTTATCCTGGGGAGGAACGCCCACTTTGCATCTCATTAGAGATGCAAAGATGGGCGTTCGGAATTCAGGCGCTAAGGCAAGGTTTCACGCGATAGCGTGACCTGGCTGATATAGCGATAAAATTATTGCCGCTTTTCGGGCGAAAACGGCCGCAGAAGGGGCGATAATTTTTTATCGCCGGCTTGTAGATATGCCCCCATGTTTGGATGCTTTGTTGAGCCCAAGCCATGGGGCGGATGTCAGAGCCCTTCATGCATTTCTCCTGGTTTGTCTGCTAGGAGCCTCAGGGCCGGCTTTTCTCACTCTGGTTGGATGGTGTGCGAAGTGGCCTCAGATGACGGACTTCCATCAACCACATCGTAGTTTCTTTCCTTTCTCTTCAGACTCTGCCATCACAACCTTTCTCTGACAGCAATCAGGCCTGTTGTCAGGTATTGCCGCTTTTCACTTCCATTTAATTGCTTCTCTGAAATTGCCTTTCCATTCAGCTTTTTTTTCTTTCAGTACTCACAGCTACACCTAGTGGAAACTTTAAATCCTTGTTGTGACAGTTTTACAAAAATACGAATCAGAGTTTTATATATACATACATTCTAATACTAATTATTCAGTTTTATTGACCAAACACGTTAAAATAAATGTAAATAAATAGTAAGAATGTTTTAAGAAAAATGTACACAACTTCCTAGACTCCTCAGTGGCACAACCTACCCTTTACTGGTTGGTATCATGTTTGCAAAGAAATTCAGGCGGACTAGACATTTCAGCGAAGAAGCACTTTGACTTTGACAGTGCATTTTCTGTTTGTTCTTTTAACAAATGCTCTAGATAGTTTAAAATATATTGCACATAGGTGCACTCTGCTATATTACTCTTCCATTCTATCTCAAACTTAAGCTATAAATCTGGTAGATTCCTGGGAGAGCTAGTGTCTTTCACACTGGAAAAATCCTAACCAGGTTTAGCAACGAAGGCAGGTCCTCGTAGCTGCTGACAAGCCAATTGATGGTTTTCAGCAGTCTAGGCTGCTAATAAGCTGTACACATCCAACTATGGGCCTCATTTATGTGGGTTGACTGTAGGGCAGCACCCCTGGCCTCTCTGGTGCGCTGCGCTACGGTAAAAGAAAAGGGCAGGAATGCGCTGTATCTATGAGATACAGCGCATTCCTGTCCTTTTCCCCTGCGCTGGCGCACAATGGGCTGCCGTGCGCCAACGCAGCCTCATTTGCACCATGGTGCAAGGGTGCCTGCCTTGAAGGGATGATTGTTTTTGTGCAGGAAGGCAAACCTTCCTGCACAAAAACAATCAAAAGAGGTTTCCTCTTTCTATGTAGACTGCAGAATGCAGCACACATAGAAAAAGGAAAAACGAGGTGGAAAAAATATATTTCTCCTCGTTGTGCCTCCCTTACGCCTCCGTTTTTGACACTGCCTCAGATTTACGATTTCTCGTAAATCTGGGGCAGTGTCAAAATGCCATGGATGTTGCTGGGAACGCCCCCAGCAACACCAATTGCACGCCTCTTTAACACAGAAAACTGCGTTAAAGGGGACAATATTAACGAGGCAGCATTAAGCCCAAAAAATTAGCTTAGTACTTCCTCTTAAATATGGAGCAGGTTCCTGGGCCACGGAACGTCACAAAAAGTAACATTCCAACGGCGCAAGGGGCCTCATAAATGAGGCCCTATGTTTCTTTTAAAGACTCCAGAACATATTTACAAGGGCATTGTGTCACTGGAGCGTCACTTTTCGCAAAACTCCTGTGGTGCTGTGCCCTGCTCCATAGTTACAAGGCGACACTAAGCCACTTTGTATGGCTTAACGCCGCCTTGTAAATATGGTTCTCCTTGACGCAGTCTTCTGCGGCAAAGGGCAGTACAATGGGTGTTGCTGTGGTTGTTACCGCCCAACACCCATTGCTTTGTTACACTGCTCTAGAGTTACAAGGATCTGTAAATCTCAGCAGTGTCAAAAATGTACGCCTCCCCAGGGAAGGCGTAAGAATGACGCAACGAGGAGAAATATTTTTATTTCACCTCTTTTCTTGCTCATTATATGTGTGCTGTATTCTGCAGCACATATAGAAGGAGCAAAACCCCATTGATGATTGTTTTTGTGCCTGAAGGTGTCCCTTCCTGCACAACAGCAAACATCCCTTCAACACAGCCACCCTTGCCCCATGGTGCATGGGTGCCTACACTGGCGCTAGGCTGCTTTTTTTGCGCCGATACGGGGGTGAATACATAAATGCGCTATATTGTTGTGAATACGGCGCATTCCTGTACTTAGAAATTGACGCAGCTTGATATAGCAAAATTGCTTGCAGCACCGAGCTCCACCACTTTCGTGTAAATATGCCCCTCTGAACCCAAAAAGAGCAAGGGAGTAAAGAAGTGTATTGCACGTTCTAAATCCCATCTCAGTACATTGCAAAGGGCTTGTTTGGACGTACTTAGAGGTCCAGATACAGCTACCAGGTGAAAAGGCCCGGTTCAGGTATTCAGTTCTTCCTTCTTTAAGCTACATACCAAGTCATGTAGTGTGATGCTGCATTTTGTTTTACTCATAGCACCCACAATATTGTCATTGACTGCACCTTCCATATCGTTGTATCCAAAGAGAATGTTTTATTTTGGAATTTTATTTTTAGCTTAGCTGGGAACAACACTGACGTGTTTGGTAATAGCTGTGTACTTTTACCAAACACTTCCCTTAACAATATGCAGTCCTATTGCTGTTGGCATTGCATGTTTCAGAAAGGCAGGACCCCTAAGATTTGCTAATGCTTGTTTAATATTTGGTCTATTTGTAGCAGGGCTATGGATTGCTTGTACCAGTGAGAGGTACTACCTTATCATCAATCAATCAATCAATCAAGGCATTTATATAGCGCACTACTCACCCAGAGGGTCTCAAGGCGCTAGGGGAGTGGGGTCTGCTACTGCTCGAACAGCCAGGTCTTGAGTTGTTTCCTGAAGGCGAGGTGGTTCTGGGTCAGGCGGAGGTGGGTCGGGAGGGAGTTCCGTGTCTTGGCGGCGAGGTAGGAGAAGGACCGTCCCCCTGTGGTGGCTCTTCGGATGCGGGGGACGGTGGCGAGGGCGTGGTCGGTCGATCGAAGCTGGCGTTTGGGAGCATAGAAGTTGAGGCGGCTGTTGAGGTATCCTGGGCCTTGGTTGTGTAGGGCTTTGTGTGCGTGGGTGAGGAGACGGAAGGTGATTCTCTTGTTGACCGGGAGCCAGTGCAGGTCTCTCAGGTGTCCGGAGATGTGGCTGTGACGGGGGATGTCCAGGATGAGTCGTGCTGAGGCGTTCTGGATCCGCTGGAGTCTCTTCTGGAGCTTGGCGGTGGTTCCGGCGTAAAGGGAGTTGCCATAGTCCATCCCTGCCATCCTATAATAAAACCTCTGCTTTTGGCACAGTTGAGGCATTTGGAATTTCCCTCAGTTTACTAGCAGTAAATGTGGTCAGGCACTGTGTGGTGGTATCTTGATTTCTGGGTTTACTCTAATGTGAAGTTATATTTAGATTGGCTATAACTGAAGGCTGTGCACTCCAGTTACTAGACACAAGAGGTGCATGTCATCGTTGACTAACAAAGGTTATAAGTTAAATCTCGAGACACCTCACAATGTCATGGACATCATTTAGGTGTTGCCAGGGGTCGCAGCTTGTCCTTTGCTACCCCTAGCACTGCCTTTGCAATCCCTGGCATCAGAGGTGACAAATTCAGTGCCAATCACTGGAGAGTAACTGTTCCTAAGAGTAAGTGCTAGCCCATTTGGCAGCGTGAAGTATAGGCAAAGGTCCACAGTAGTGGAAAAAACGCCTATCTTCCTCAGTGAGTAAAGGTTGGATGCAGGGGAAATCCTTCAAATTGGAGAGTTGCTCACACACCCGTTACGGTGTCATGCCTCATCACTGGGCATTGTGTTCCTAGTGGGGATGGTGCTGCAGTCCCCCACGTGCCCTGTGAGAGGGCTCTTTGGCGGAGATCTTTTTTAGAGGAACGCCGCAGTGGTCAGTGCGGGTGTGTGGGAAGTATGCAGGTGAGTTGAAAATAACGTAACAGTACCCCAGGTAGTATTTATTCTTCAGTCTAAATACTACCTAGGGTACCGTTACGTTATTTTTAACTCCCGCCCAACGATGAAGCATGACACCTTAACGGGTGTGTGAGGGCAACTCTCCAATTTGGAGGTTTTCCTCTGCATCCAACCTTTACTCAGTGAGGAAGATAGGCGTTTTTTCCACTACTGTGGCCCTTTACCTATACTTCATGCTGCTGAATGCGCTAGCATTTACTCTTAGGAACAGTTACTATCCAGTGATTAGTATGTATTATCTTAGGAGCACAGCTATTGGGCCTTCTTTTCTTTGCGCCCCGTCCCTCCCTTTGTTCATCAGTGGCAAAATCAGTACCAAGAACACTGAGGTAGCTGGGGCTCCACTCTCCGTATTCTCTGTCAATTTCTTATTACACTAGTAGTGAATAAATAAAATCTATTATTCTCTTTTAGTGTAATAAAAATGGAGTACAATAAGCTAGAATATGCCCTTCCATGGAAGCTGAGGTAAGCAAAAAATGTTTTTAAATATATGTTCTGTGTGTGCTTGCGGGTGAGAGTGTGTTTATGTGCAAGAGAGTATATGTGTGAATTTGTGTGTATGTGTAAGTATGTGTGTGAGAGTGAAAGTGGAGGTCGATGGGCATGGGATGTGACTTCCGCTATCCCTGGCATTTCGGTGAATTGACGTCCATGCACACAGTATCTGATTTCGAGGGCTTGATTGATCCAAGAGTTGGTTGTATCCCTGAAGCAAACGCTCAATTCACTGCAGAGTTGTGACTGAGTTTTTTTAATCCAATTTATCAGATGTGTAAAGATAATGCCTCCATTGTGGCATTTTATTGGTTTGCCACCATTGCTGAACTAATGTAAAATGTGTCATCATGAATTATTTATTTTAGATTTGTCACTGCATTTCTTGTGATAGCTGCTTTTAAGTTCAGTTAACTCCAGAGATGATTTGTTGCCCTTCAATGGGTATGTGGCTCCTGATGTGCACCTTGAGGAGATGTCCATTTATTATTTCTCTTATTCTGATTTACAGGTTCTTCACATTCCATGGTTTCCACTCTGCCTGCCTTTGCAGCCATGGCTTGCTAGCGAAGGTTGAATGTGGGAAGCTTTGAGGCCTCATGAGTCAGAGGAGCTGCGAAATTAGCATGCTAGTCGAGTGTGAAACTGTTCCAGTGCATCACTTTATTATTATTATCATGTGACTGCCATGAGCTAAAAATTAAAGAGAATGTTTGGGTTTTCGGTAGCCATGCCAATTTTTCATGGTGGCACAAAAGGTAAGACACACACACACACACACACACAAACACACACACACGTGATTTTGTGCCGTCACATACATATTTTGCATATTCATTTCACATAACATGGGACACACCCAGATATGGCTACCAAAGCACTGTGTATAGGACAGAAGCATACAAGGAGCTCTGGGCCAGACATGGGGACCTTGAAAGCAGCCCTCTCAGAAATGCTCAAACCAGCCTCGCCCACTTCCCTCTGCAATCTCTCTTTTCAGCAATCCATTTTCTCTATCTCCTTATCACCTCCCTCTTTTCTCCGTCTCTAATCACTTTCTCTCTGCCTGCCCCCTCCTTCTCTTTCTCTCTTGCCTGCTGAAATTAATCTCGGGGAGCGGGGGGGAAAGTGACAGAGGCACCAAGAGAGGCCCTGGGTTTCCAAACCGGCCTCCAAGGACTCCAACCCACCGGGGAAATTGCCCAGTGGAATAAAAGGCCTGTCTGGCCCTGCAGGAGCTGTGGAACATGTCATCATGACTGCTTACATGTTCGGTCTTGGTAACCCATTTTGCATAACATTATCGGTGACGATTTCCTGCTTCCCATTGGCGGGTACTGTAGAGAGGTGAGAGGGATTTGGGCGAGTAACGATTGGGTGTATCTTTTACAGATAGTTAGCTGGACCAGAAGGAAAACGTCCTTTGGATGTTTGCTTATATACAGCGCTGCACAACAAATCATGACATTGTCACCACTGTTTCATGACTGCTTACATAAATGTCAGCCAATAATTACGTTTAAGGGGCTTATTTACAAAAAACTGACACATCTGTATAGATGTCAGTTTCCCTGCACCTGTTTGCAAAACCCTTGTGCCACCATGGATACGCTGTATTTACAATATGGTGCACCATGGCGCAAGAACTGGCCGATGCGCCAGAAATTTTGATGCATCTGTCGGCGCAAAAGTCACTCACTGCTTGAGTTATATCGCAAGCACGATGCAACTCCAGCAATGCATAGGGAGGCCTATTCCTAATACACTGCGTCACTCTTTACCCCTGCGGGTTTTGACGCAGTAGCATCCTAGAAGTGGAGCAGTGAAATCTTGTAGATTTCACTGCGTCACTTCTACGAGGCTTTCCTGCGTGGGAACGCCCACCCTGCATACATTATACCTGATGCAGGTATAATGTGGTGCAGGGCTTTACAAGGTGACGCATCTCCCTAGATGAGTCACGTTGTAAATGGGCCTCAACGTGGGTGTATTGTTAACACCGCCATTGCGTCACAAAAAGTGACACAACGGCGGCGCAAAAGTGTCGCAAGGGGCTTGGAAATCTGCCCCTATATCTTTGCCCCCTAAACATATAGGGGCAGATTTATGAGCCCCTTGCGCCACTTTTGCGTCACTTTTAACATGGGAAAAGTGACGCAAAAGTGGCGCAAGGGGCTCATAAATCTGCCCCATAGTCTGAAACAAAGAGCTCGTTCTTGAAAAAGAAAGGATAATATACTTTCTTTACCAAATTAACGCTGTTTAATGTCTGAATCGCATTGTATAAATTACATTAATAAACTTGAAAGAGCTTTCCCCTCGATAACGGGTACAAAGGCAGCTTTCTCCTGTCAGACATGTAAGCGTGTTCTGTGTGTCATTTCACGTGTTTTACAATTCGTCTCAGCTCCTCTGAGAAGCGAGCTATCAAGGTTACGGAGCCTCAGATTGTATTGATGTCAAGGTCAAAGTCTTCTCATTTCAGAGGTGAAGCCGGCTCCACACACCCCGAGCCCCTGCTGTATATTTAATTCCTGTCAGGGGCACCGCAAAGGCCGTGGCTTTGGTTTATGCCTCGCAGTTTAGCTCCCTCGCGCCTTTATTGCTTCCTTCGGCTGTATTTCTGGCTGGTATAATTTCCATGACAGAGGTAGGGCTGCAAGCGTTAGCATCCCAGACTTGGCTGTTGTCATGGCAGCTAGACTGTTTAATTTTGTGGTGTCCTGGTAAAAGTAAAAAAATAAAAATAACCTATATAACACAATTGTTTTTTGGAGAGACACGGAGATAGAATGGAGGCAAAGGAAACATATATGTATAGCATGTGGTTGAAGGGACATTATCAGCTGCAGTGGCCGCTGGAGACATTACATGGCTTCCCAAATCATTGTAATTACCTGGCACAATAATGATCCTCACGGGACGACCGGCAGGGTTCAGTCACACAGAACGCAGCCTCAGCAGAAACCCGTTTCAGACACACAAGCACATGAAAGGGAAGCGTAACCCTCAGTCGGAATGAATACTCGTTTACTTAAAGCTATAGCATGTTCACTGTTGTCCTCGATATCAACAGCAAAGGCCTTAAGAAAATCTGAGTCTCCCGTGCGAGAAATTTGTAGAGACACATATTGGCAGAATTGCTCAGCACGGTCCACATGGATATTACACCAGCCTTGTGCACGGTCCACATGGGCATGGGTGTTACACCAGCCTTGTGCACGGTCCACATGGATATTACACCAGCCTTGTGCACGGTCCACATGAATATTACCACAGCCTTGTGTATGGTCCACATGGATGTTACCACAGCCTTGTGCACGGTCCACATGGGTATTACCCCATCCTTGTGCACGGTCCACATGGATATTACCCCAGCCTTGTGCACGGTCCACATGGGAATTACCCTAGCCTTGTGCACGGTCCACATGGATATTACCCCATCCTTGTGCACGGTCCACATGGATATTACCACAGCCTTGTGCACGGTCCACATGGATATTACCACAGCCTTGTGTATGGTCCACATGGATGTTACCACAGCCTTGTGCACGGTCCACATGGGTATTACCTCATCCTTGTGCACGGTCCACATGGATATTACCCCAGCCTTGTGCACGGTCCACATGGGTATTACCCTAGCCTTGTGCACAGTCCACATGGATATTACCCCATCCTTGTGCACGGTCCACATGGGCATTACCCCAGCCTTGTGCACGGTCCACATGGGTATTACCTTAGCCTTGTGCACGGTCCACATGGGTATTACCTCAGCCTTGTGCACGGTCCACATGGATATTACCACAGCCTTGTGCACGGTCCAAATGGATTTTACCACAGCCTAGTGTATGGTCCACATGGATGTTACCACAGCCTTGTGCACGGTCCACATGGGTATTACCCTAGGCTTGTGCATGGTCCATTTGGGTATTTCCCCAGCCTTGTGCACGGTCCACATGGATATTACCACAGCCTTGTGTAAGGTCCACATGGATATTACCACAGCCTTGTGCACGGTCCACATGGGTATTACCCCATCCTTGTGAACGGTCCACATGGATATTACCACAGCCTTGCAAACGGTCCAATTGGGTATTTCCCCAGCCTTGTGCACGATCCACATGGATTTTACCCCAGCCTTGCACACGGTCCACATGGGTATTACCAAAGTCTTCTGCACGGTCTACATGGGTATTACCCCAGCCTTGTGCATGGTCCCCATGGATATTACCACAGCCTTGCACATGGTCCACATGGATATTACCACAGCCTTGCACATGGTCAACATGGATATTACCTCAGCCTTGTGCACGGTCCACGTGGATATTACCTCAGCCTTGTGGATGGTCCACATGGATATTACCACAGCCTTGTGTATTGTCCACATGGATATTACCACAGCCTTGTGCACGGTCCACATGGGTATTACCCCATCCTTGTGCACGGTCCACATGGATATTACCACAGCCTTGCGAACGGTCCAATTGGGTATTTCCCCAGCCTTGTGCACGGTCCACATGGATTTGACCCCAGCCTTGCACACGGTCCACATGGGTATTACCAAAGTCTTCTGCACAGTCTACATGGGTTTTACCCCAGCCTTGTGCACGGTCCCCATGGATATTACCACAGCCTTGCACATGGTCCACATGGATATTACCACAGCCTTGCACATGGTCAACATGGATATTACCTCAGCCTTGTGCACGGTCCATATGGATATTACCACAGCCTTGTGCACGGTCCACATGGATATTACCACAGCCTTGTGTATGGTCCACGTGGATATTACTGCAGCCTTGTGCACGGTCCACATGGATATTACTGCAGCCTTCGGCACGGTCCACATGGATATTACCAGAGCCTTTCACGCGATCCACGTGGATATTACCAGAGCCTTGCGCATGGTCTTCATGGTTATTACCCCAGCCTTGTACACGGTCCCCATGGATATTACCACAGCCTTGCACATGGTCCACATGGATATTACCACAGCCTTGCACATGGTCAACATGGATATTACCTCAGCCTTGTGCACGGTCCACTTGGATATTACCCCAGCCTTGTGCACGGTCCACATGGATATTACTGCAGCCTTGGGCACGGTCCACATGGATATTACCAGAGCCTTCTGCACGGTCCACATGGATATCACCACAGCCTTGTGCACTGTCCACATGGATATTACCTCAGCCTTGCGCACAGTCCACATGGATATTACCAGCGCCTTCTGCACAGTCCACATGGATATTACCCCATCCTTGTGCACAGTCCACATGGATATAACCCCAGCCTTGTGCACAGCCCACATGAATATTATCCCATCCATGTGCATAGTCCATATGGATATTACCCCTGTCTTATGCATGGCCCACGTGGATATTACTGCAGCCTTGTGCACGGTCCACATGGATATTACTGCAGCCTTGGGCACGGTCCACATGGATATTACCAGAGCCTTTCGCGCGGTCCACGTGGATATTACCAGAGCCTTGCGCATGGTCTTTATGGTTATTACCCCAGCCTTGTACACGGTCCCCATGGATATTACCACAGCCTTGCGCATGGTCCACATGGATATTACCACAGCCTTGCACATGGTCAACATGGATATTACCTAAGCCTTGTGCACGGTCCACTTGGATATTACCCCAGCCTTGTGCACGGTCCACATGGATATTACTGCAGCCTTGGGTACGGTCCACATGGATATCACCACAGCCTTGTGCACTGTCCACATGGATATTACCTCAGCCTTGCGCACAGTTCACATGGATATTACCAGCGCCTTCTGCACAGTCCACATGGATATTACCCTATCCTTGTGCACAGTCCACATGGATATAACCCCAGCCTTGTGCACAGCCCACATGAATATTATCCCATCCATGTGCATAGTCCATATGGATATTACCCCTGTCTTATGCATGGCCCACGTGGATATTACCCCAGCCTTGCGTATGGTCCACATGGATATTGCCCCTGTCTTATGCACAGTCCACATGGATATTACTCCAGTCTTGTGCATGGTCCCCATGAATATTACCTCTGTCTTATGCACGGTCCACGTGGATATATTACCCCTGTCTTATGCACGGTCCACATGGATATTACCCCTGTCTTATGCAAGGGCTGCATGGATATTTTACCTCTGTTTTAGGCACAGTCCATATGGATATTACCCCAGTCTTGTGCATGGTCCACATGAAAGCGTCCTCTTCAGCGTACACATAAAGGCCATACATGCATCATGCTTTTATAAAGTTTTTCTTATCAGTGTGTTTCTACTCACACGTTTAGGTTGTGCTACTTAACCCCCACCCCCCGCCCCAACACAGACATTGTGATTGGCTTCGAAGAACTATTTATTGGATTTTGTGCAGATCATTAAAACATTTTCCTTGAAATCACTGCAGATCTGTGGTCATCAAGATCGCAAACTCCCATGCAGCAGGTTATCCCTCTTGACAAGCTCCTTAACTCAGAGCCATGTGACACTTTGACTGTGGGCCGGTATTTTTCGTTCATCTGTAAGAAAACATATAGTGCTCACTTTGTGAACACAGATATGTAAATCCAACAAAATGTAATTATTACAGCAAAGTAAAACAGATGAACGTTCAAGTGAGATTAGTGAATAGCCTAGCCTGTGTAAAGACATACATTCTGACAAAGAAGCCCTAAAATGTCAAAATGGCAGTAAAATAAATACGTCAAAGAACATACACTCACTCTGATTTATACACTGTCATGTTGCTTCTGCAGTCTAAACAAGCAGTAGCAATGCAAACTGGTCTCGTCATTAGGACCTATCGGCTTTGCCAGTGGTCGTTAGCTTTGCTGCAGCCCATCCTGAATGCTGTGGCGCATGGTTGAAGAATTAAAAACAAAAAACCTTTGACACGGCCGGACAGATCATTTTGTAGGCAAGTCAATCAATCAATCAATCAATCAATCAAATAATTTGTAAAGCGCACTGCTTACCTGCAAGGCTTTCAAGGCGCTGAGGGTGGGGGGGTGTGCTGTTGCTACTGGTCGAACAGCCAGGTTTTGAGTCGTCTCCTGAAGGGTAGAAGGTCTTCGGTTTGTCACAGGTTGAGGAGGAGGGTGTTCCAGGTCTTGGCGGCGCGGAGGGAGAAGGATCTGCCTCCGGCTGTGGTTCTACGGATGCGTTGGACGGTAGCCAGGGAGAGGTCTGCGGAGTGGAGTTTCCTGTTGGGTACGTAGAAGGAGAGTCGACTGTTGAGATAGGCTGGGCCGGTCTTGTGGAATGCCTTGTGTGCGTGGATCAGGAGCTTGAAGGAGATTCTTTTGTCGATGGGGAGCCAGTGCAGGTTCCTCAGGTGGGGGGTGATGTGGTCACGGCGCGGGACGTCGAGGATCAGGCGTGCAGAGGAATTCTGGATTCTTTGCAGTCTGTTGATGAGCTTGGTCGGGGCTCCGGCGTAGAGGGCGTTTCCGTAGTCGAGTCTGCTGCTGACTAGGGCCTGGGAGACTGTTTTCCTTGTGTCTGTCGGGATCCATCTGTAGATCTTGCGGAGCATACGGAGGGTGTTGAAGCAGGTGGAGGAAACAGCGTTGACTTGTTTGATCATGGTGAGTTTCGAGTCGAGGATGACTCCCAGGTGGCGTGCGTGATTGGTTGGTGCGGGGGGTGTCCCCAGCGATGCGGGCCACCAGGAGTCGTCCCATGCTGAGGGGTTGGGCCCGAGGATGAGGATCTCCGTCTTGTCTGTGTTCAGCTTAAGGCGGCTATCCTCCATCCAGTTGGCAACGGCCTTCATTCCCTGGTGGAGGTTGGATTCGGCGGTGAGGGGGTCCTTGATGAGGGAGAGGATCAGTTGCATGTCGTCGGCGTAGGAGATTATGTTGAGGTCGTGGTGTCGGGCGATGCGTGCGAGAGGCGCCATGTAGACGTTGAACAGCGTCGGGCTGAGGGAGGATCGCTGCGGGACGCCGCAGGTGATCTCGGAGTCTTCGGATCAGAACGGGGGCGGCAGACTCTCTGGGTTCTGCCAGAGTGGAAGGAGGAGGTCCAGTCCAGGGCCTTGTCTCGGATCCCTGCATCGTGGAGTCGTGTGCGTAGTGTGCGGTGGCAGACGGTGTCGAAGGAGGCGGAGAGTTCCAGAAGGATGAGGGCCGCCATCTCGCTGTTGTCCAGTAGGATCCTGATGTCGTCTGTGGCGGCGATGAGGGCGGTCTAGGTGCTGTGGTTGCTGCGGAATCCTGACTGGGAGGGGTCCAGGATGCTGTTGTCTTCGAGGTAGCGGTTGAGCTGGATGTTGACTATCTTCTCGATGACCTTAGCTGGGAACGGAAGCAGAGAGATGGGCCGGATGTTTTTGAGTTTGCTCGGGTCCGCCTTGGGTTTCTTCAGTAGGGCGTTGATCCTGGCGTGTTTCCAGCTCTCAGGGAAGGTCGTGGTCTCAAAGGAGAGGTTGATGATGTTGTGCAGGTGGGGTGCGATGGAGCTGCCGGCTTTGTTGAAGATGTGGTGAGGAAAAGGGTCAGACGGTGAGCCGGAGTGGATTGTGCCCATGGTCTTGATTGTGTCTTCGATGCTCACGTTGGCCCAGGTTGTCAGGGGTCGTGGTCGGTGGGGTGTGGTGGGTCCGGCGTGTTGGGGCCTGTTACGGTCGTCCGAGGGTTGAAGCTGTTGTGGATGTCGGCGATCTTGCGGTGGAAGAAGGTGGCAAGGGAGTCGCACAGGGCTTGTGACGGCGGGATGTCGTTGGCATTGGAGAGTTCCTTCACGACGTTGAAGAGCTCCTTGCTGTTGTGTGCGTTGTTGTCGAGGCGGTCTTTGAAGGAGGTCTTCTTGGCGGTCCTGATGAGGTGGTGGTGGTTGCGGATGGCGTCTTTGTGGGCTGCGCGGCTGCCCGGTGACTTCTCGCTGTGCCATATGTTCTCCAACTTCCGGCAGGTGCTCTTTGACACTAGGAGTTCCGGGGTGAACCAGTTGGCTCTCTTGCTGGTGTCTTTGAGGGTTTGTTTTTTCAGTGGGGCTAAGGTGTTGGCACAGTCGTCCATCCATCGTCTGAGGGTGCGCGCACCATCGTCGGGGTTGGAGTGGTTGGTCGGTGGGTTGAGTGCGAGGTTTGTCTGCAGTTGTGCTTCAGTGATTTTGCCCCAGCAGTGACGGAGATCTGTAGGGTGCGGTGATGTACGACAAGTAAACTGCGCATGTTCATGCCTACAAAGTGACGCAGCCGCTTTTTAAAAAAAGTTTTCGATATATGTTGAATTGGTAGCAAAATAGAAAAAAACGTGCAAAGCATTTTTTTAGCTGGTGTGAGTAGCAGTACCAGGGTGAAAAGCAATCGGGGGTCACTGGGGCGCAGGTCGGGGCAGTAGTAACATGCAGGCAAAGGTGTGGGGTGGAAGCAAATAAAGAGGATGCAGGTTGAGAAAGCAACACAGCGGGCTGGGTGGGAGAATGTGCAAAAGAGCAACAAAAAGGTGGTGGAGAAAAGCATATTGGTGAGAAAACTATATGGAGAAAGTGGGGGAGAAACAAACCGGTGATTGTGCTACAGGGATTCTGCAAAATCACAGAATTATGCTTGGGACCATAGAATCTTAGTAGGCAGGTACTGTGTTATCCTACCACCTTAGCACCCATGAGCCCAGGACCGCCTAGCTATAGTGTCTCACTTGCCCTTCTACTCACTCACGGAGTAACAAGCAATTAGACACCCCAGAACATAACACTCCCGACTATCTCAAGAATTACGGTGTCAGGACACACCCTTTTATTCTCACACTCGTAGTTTTCCACAATAAGATCTGAATGAGGCACGAGAAAAGTTTAAAATGTGTATTTTAACTATCATGCTCTAGTATGCAGTATACGTGCCACAACAAGTTAGAAGATGCCTCAGCATAGTAAGTAATCCATAAATCATAAAGGGAGCTGTCATTGTATAAGACAGGGTAAGCTAACCCCCCTCCCCTTCTACAGAAGCAAAGTGATCATATATAAGAAGATCTCTGGGTGTTTGCAGCAGACATCGTACCTTAGCATGCACAGATGAAGGTTCTGCATCTCAGGTGTAGTCGCGATATTGTCTGTGATTTGCCAGTCTGTGCATACCTGTATGACAAAGAGTACGTGTTAATATTATAATAAACACAGAAGCAACTGCTAGTTCCTATATCCCCGAAGTAGGTTCAATAGATGTTAGGAGTCAAATGTAGAATCTATAAGTTGACCCGTATATCAGATGTTGTAATTACGCATAACCATGGGAGGAGTAGGGATATCCAAAGATATTGGAGAAGACGCCTCACTCACTAATAGTGACATGCTTCATCATTGGCGTCTTTCCACACCCAGGTAAGATGATACTACCTGGGCGGACTCAACCAAAAGATGTGCTGGGAGTTCTTATATAAATTTTCTCTGGTTATGCAGGGAACCAGTTCAGTGATAAATTCTAAAAATACCTCAAGGTGTCCCCTCGTTCAAACCTTTATTCCTGGGGTACCTGGGGTACTGAATAAAAGGCTTTATGCCGTGATGGGGTTATTTTGAAAATATTTGTTTCAAATATACCCACTTATTCTGCCAACATGTTTCGGCCCGCGCACAGAGCCCACAAGGGTCTGGGGCCTTCTTCAGGGCTGTATGGTTTTGTGTATTGGTTTCCCTGGCTTAAGTTTGATCATGTACTACATGCAAACCCAAATAAAAATGAGGCCTATTGCACTCACCTACGAAATGAAATCCGTGGGTACACCTGTTGTGCTCACTGCCCGCCACGGCGGCGGGCAGTGAGCACAACAGGTGTACCCACGGTGTCCGAGCTTTGACGAATGTGTGACTACAAGACGGCACCTAAATTCACGTGACCCGCATGGTGCAATTCAGCACCATCCAGTAGAAATACTACTGGATTTCATTTCGTAGGTGAGTGCAATAGGCCTCATTTTTATTTGAGTTTGCATGTAGTACATGATCAAACTTAAGCCAGGAAAACCAATACACAAAACCATACAGCCCTGAAGAAGGCCCCAGACCCTTGTGGGCTCTGTGCGCGGGCCGAAACATGTTGGCAGAATAAGTGGGTATATTTGAAACAAATATTTTCAAAATAACCCCATCACGGCATAAAGCCTTTTATTCAGTACCCCAGGTACCCCAGGAATAAAGGTTTGAACGAGGGGACACCTTGAGGTATTTTTAGAATTTATCACTGAACTGGTTCCCTGCATAACCAGAGAAAATTTATATAAGAACTCCCAGCACATCTTTTGGTTGAGTCCGCCCAGGTAGTATCATCTTACCTGGGTGTGGAAAGACGCCAATGATGAAGCATGTCACTATTAGTGAGTGAGGCGTCTTCTCCAATATCTTTGGATATCCCTACTCCTCCCATGGTTATGCGTAATTACAACATCTGATATACGGGTCAATTTATAGATTCTACATTTGACTCCTAACATCTATTGAACCTACTTCGGGGATATAGGAACTAGCAGTTGCTTCTGTGTTTATTGTATCTTTGGAAGATTGCAACTGCTTTGCTTTTCTCTCACTCTCCTTAGTGTTATAAGATAAAGAGTACGTGTTCCCACACAGCTGCTACATGTGTGTGTTTTGTCTATGTGCTAGAACCTGACCAAAACAGAATAACAAGGGACATTGTTGTTTGACCTTGTCGAAGGTGTTCAGACTAAATCCCAGGAAAATATAGAGCACAAAATAACAGTAAGTTCTTTGTGAAAGTTTAGAGTGGCACACAGTAAAATACGTGTGTATAGTAACATGTGCAAAGCAAAGTAAGGACTGCAGTGTGCTCATGCTATCGTAGGGAAAATGGGAATAGGCCTGCACGGAACATATGGCAAGAGAAAGGAACACAGAGTGTGGCCGGGGGGGGGGGGGAAGAAAAGCACATGAAGGAGACAACTGAATAACACACACACTGTCATGAAGTGCTGAAAACAAATGAAAAAAATAGAGCTGTGAAAGGACAAAAGTAATGCGTGCATGCTTCAGGGTTGGGACAATCGCATGAAGATGAAGGAAAGCTCACACGATCTAGAGAAATAGAATCAAGCTGATATGAGTGGCAATAAAGTCACCCAGTGGTAATATGTCTTGCAACAGACAGCGTAAGCACCGTCTAGTAGGCTTAGACCTAAAAAGTAGGCCTGAGCGGTAAATTACGTTCCGCTCGCGGAATTTGCGGAATTTGGGTAATTTCGCGTTCCGCGGAGAACGCAAAATTGCCCAAAATTCCGCATTCCGCGACTTCGCGAAATTTTTTGCTTGTTTGCGATCTCAAAATGCGTGTTCGCGAGATATTTCTCCCCGAGTACGCAAACAGCAATTGTGAAAAGGAAAAAAGCATCGCGAACAAGCAATTCCGCTGGTTCGCGAAATTTCTGCGTGTTCGCGGAGATTTTTTACCGTTTCGCGGAGATTTGCGTAGCGCGATTACGCGAATTCCGGCCACCCCTACTAAAAAGGACTACTTAAACCCATCACCAAAAAACAATGAGAACACACATGGAACAATGTAATCATTCACAAAATGCCATGGGATAGATAGACATCTGAACCAAGCACTGGCAAACCATAATGAACAGAACAATGCCGACTCAGTACAACTTCCTAAATGTACTTAAAAAAATATTGGTAACACAAGGTTTTCCAGGCAGCAAATCCACTCTGCATGAGTACCCAAATACTAAGGATAATATTAAACCCACATCTAACATTCCCACACAAAGGAATGTAGTAGTCAAGGGTAATCATTTGTTTGAGGAAGAATGTGAAAGGTTCTCATAATTTTACTAACAAGGCATTGAATGGAGTTAACCAGATCACAGACTTTGGGTCAATTGCATCATTGCAATATAATCTGCAATGGCCAACCTCCTGTTCCCCAAATAAAGTGGGTAGCAACAAGAACAAAACAAGGGGCTAAGACTTTGCCTAAACATAATAAAAATAAGAAGCACAAAACCTTCTTTCCATCTTTTCCTTGACTACCAGTGATGTAGTTTATTAGATTGAAAGTGCTTACATAAGTAACCTGTGGAATGAGGACTGTTGGGCTTGGCCTTCTCTGCATGGTCACCCTCAAACCTTTTGCCTTCACCCCTCCTGTTTTTCTGAATTTGTTTTTGTTGGCATTAGGACTCTATGCACTTTACTACTGCGAAGTAGTGCACAAATGATTGTGCTCTCTCCTAAAATTTGGCCTACACCTGATTGGCACTATATGTGTCCAGTGCCTGTAAATCAAATGCTAAAGTGAGTCTGCAGCACTTATTGTGCCACACACTAAAGAAGCCACTCCTAAGGTGTACCCGAAAGGCCCATAGGGCAGGGTGCATTGTATTTATAAAGTAGGACACATAGGATTAAGTTTTACATGTCATGGTAGTAAAAACTCCTACGTTTGTTTTTCACTACTGTGAGGCCTATTCTCTAATTGGATAACATTGGGTTACTTTAGCACAGTAAATACGTGCTAATATTTGATTTGGAACAGGTTGAAATGTTAAGAGAGTCACATTACATGATCTTATCACGAGCAGTTTCAGGACGCTAAAGGTCAGTTGCATTGAGGTGGCCTCCGGTTCCAGAGGAGTTGGTTTAAATCGGATATTAGAGGTTGATTCTAATGAAACTATATATTTCATTCAAAGGACACTCTTGGAGGATAGAATATTGAGTAAGTTGTTTTCTTGACATCGACGGCACGAGCACACGCGGGCTTTATGAATACCACCTGAGTGGTTTTGATACTCGCAGGTTCTACGTTTGGGGTTGAGGAGGCATGACCTTCTTAGGAATTTTTTAATTCTATCACTTTTCTTCCGTATTTTGCACTTTTGGTTTCTGGTGAACTTCTTTGCACAAGTTTTTATCTCACTCTTTGGACGGTATATTTTGGACAGTACTTGGGCAAATAAGTATGAGAAATAAGTAAATCATGCCATCTATTGAATTGTTTGGAAAACTCTCTGAACATTGAATGTGTGTATAATGGTTGGTGTTTTTATTTATACATAGACACAAACCCCTGAAGAAGGGCCAAGGGGCCCAAAATGCTTTCTGCACGAATGTATTATTGAAAAGTGTTCAAGACCGTAGAAATGCCAAGAATCTTCTGTGAAATCAACAGTATCAAACGATGAAAATTATGTTTTGAATAAAACAACTTGTGTATGTTTAGTATTTGTTTATGTTTTAATATCCGAAGTGTAATTGGTGTTTGAAAACACAAATGCATTGTAAAGATTGTAATTAGATCGCCGGATTAATTTGCAATAGCATTTAGCTACAGTGTGCAGTGGACTAAGTCTGATTGACTTATATTCAGTTGGTGTTCATTTATTAGGCATGTTGAGACAGCGGGTCCCCACTGCAGCACGCTAAAATAACAGTAAGAGAAGAAAGCAGAAAAAGTGAAGGTAGAATATTAGAAGGAGTGCTCCACTATCGTATCAAAGTTTGTCACTGTGTCTTATCAGTGGAAGCACCCAAAATGTCATTTGATGCCACATCAAGTATCACTGAAAACAGTGCCAGCATTCTGGCTTACACAGCAGAACAAGCCTCAGAAATATATTCATTAGTTCAAGAGGTCAAATCATTCAATGTTCAAGGGAGCTCTGTACTACAACACCTGAAAAAATTTGAGAACTTGACCAGGAGAGAATTAAATCAACGCCTCCACTCATCCACCTTGGTGCAGAGCCACAGAGCGAAACGTATCCCACAGGGATTGAGATTATCAATCAAACCCATGTTATTTCGGTTCCATCGAAAGAAGGAGTTCATGGAGAGATGGTACTCAATTTTAAATAAGTGTTCTCTGGAACTCATCTTGCTTCTCATAGAGGAACTGTCAAAGGCCATACAAGCGATTTCTGTGGAGATTTCAGATATCAAACAAGATTTAGAGGCCCAGATAGAGCCTGAGGTCTGAAACAAAACATAAGAGGAAATAAACAAAAACTAGATAAATACACAAAAGAAATTCAAGAAGGAAAACTTCGCAAATACAAACACGATACATTGGATTATAAACTGAATGAGGTTTATACATGGGCGAAAGTATATACCCAAAGAAGGGTCTATTTTAAGAAAAACACCACCACGTCATCAGAGGAGAGTATTGCCACGGAAGGAGACACTAATATCAACCGCGCACCTGCGCACATGGAAATAAGTGGCGGACCAGCTCAAAGCGAACAAAGAAGTGAGCCAATACCTCACTCCTCTGCATCAAAGTCTTTTTTGATCCGAAGCAGTGGACTTAAGCCAACTGCCAGGCACACAAAGTGCAAAAACGGGAAGAAAACAAGGAGAAACCAAAGAAAAAGCACAAACCAATCTACGGAGCCAGAAAATAACATAATGATATATTGAGTTATCATCACAACAATTAAGAGTTTTGAATAAAGGATTAGGATTTGTGCCTACATATAAAACTAACAACTTGGAATGTGAGATCGCCTTATTTAAATGCATGCATGTGTTAAGATTAAGGCATTTTTTCACCAACATTCTTCTTCCTACTACCGACAGTCCAGAAGGGGAATTTTGGGAATTCAAACCCAGATCTAAGTTTCAAGCTCCTGTCTCACATAAGGTTTTGGATTCCTTTGAGAATCTAGTTAAAAAAGACTTTCAGATAATAAAAATGAGTATTTCAAGCAGACGCAATTTTATTACACAATACAGGAATATACTGAGATCTTTTTACAACAACACTGAGATACATATTCAAAAAGTGGATAAAGGAGGGGCTATTGAGGTGATGGGCAAAATATTTTACATACAGAAAGTGAATGAACATGCAGCTGATACAGCAACTTATTTACAGATTGATTAAGATCCCACGTTTAAACTGATTTGCACACTGGAAGTCATTCTTAATAATGTCATGGATATGGGTTGGATAACATCAAGCACCAGATCCTATCTCACTGTGACTAACCCCAGATGACCTCGGTTGTATATGCTTCCGAAAATTCATAAGGATCTCCATAATCCACCGTTTAGACCTATTGTCACGGGGTGCGACATGATTTTTGAACCGTTAGGAAGTACATAGACCACTTCCTAGAGCCATTTGTACAGAAATGGGCATCCTTATGTTAAGGACACCACAGATCTTTTAATTAAAACTACCATCGGTTTCTTTAAGTACCACTACAATACTATGTACTATTGATGTAAAATCTCTCTACACTTCCATCCCCCATTTGGGTGGATTGGAAGCTGTGGAGTGGGCTCTTCTGCAACAACCTGATGTTAAAGCGGATAACGTTTTTCTTCTTGAACTTTTACATATCTGTCTCAATTACAGATATTTTTAGTGGTAGGACCAGTTCTTCCTTCAACTAACAGGGACATCCATGGGCTTTGCAGGGGCGCCTGCATATGCCAATATGTATATGGCTAAATTTGAGGATGAATTGAATATAGGGACATAGAATTGACTGAGAACCTTTTATTGTATTGTAGATACATTGATGATATTTTCATATTGTGGACAGGAAGTCAAGAGAATCTGGAACAAAAAATATTGCAGTTGAACACTCGTGATGACCACATACAATTTACATACAATATGAGTGTTACATCCATTGCATTCCTTGATGTCCTCATCACCATTTTTGACGATGGAATACACACGGAAGTATATCGCAAAAAGACTGACAAAAATTATGTTCGAAAGCTTTCATCTGAAGAACCTAATACACAATCTACCATACTCTCAATTTTTACGAGCAAAAGGGATGTGTTCTAAACCTACTACTCTTGAGTAAAACATACAAATACAAAGACGAAAATACATCGCCAGAGGATATCCAGCAGACATCTTAGATGAAGCAATTAAGCGTATGGAAAATAAAGATCGAAATACATTATTGATTAACCAACCCAAAAAGAGTCTGCAACGCAAAGTGTTCGTATCAAAATATATTTTACAAGTTCAAAGAAAATTAAGAATATCATCAATAACAGATGGGAGCTTTTATAAAAAGAAGGAGACTTTAATGATCTGTTTGAAGACAAACCATTGTATGCGTATAGCCGGTCGAAGAATTTTAAAGAACTTTTGATGACAATTCCTAAAAAGCAAATCACTGAATTTCAAGGCACCAACATTTTTTACAATTGTGTCCATTGCAATAATGTCATAATTGGCAATAACATGCATCATATACATACTGGAGAAACAATCATGTTGAGATACAACTCAGACTGTAAGTCTAGGAACCTGATTTATGGAATTAAATGTTGTATGTCAGAAAACCGAGAGAAAGATCAAAATGTGCATTTCCGAGCAAAAAAGTACAATTAGGACACAGAACACCACTAGTAGCTTAGCCATGCATTGGGCAGAAGCTAGATACACAATAGCACAGATTAAAATTCAAGCAATTGAGATAGTAGAATCTATTCCTGGTAAAGATCTGACTAGATCCATATTACAAAGAGATATTTTGGATAAAAAAATTTGGTACCCAATATCCCAAGGGTCTTAATGAAAAAATGATTTAGGTTGTTTTCTATAAAAACAAGTGTCTGTATATGTCTGTTAGATTGAGAGTTTGTATGCATTCCATATAGCAGGACACTGTTTTACACTTGACGCATCAGACCAGACCTGACAGATTCTTTCTGTGCACTCCTTGCTTTTTCGTTTCTATGTCTGATGGTATTTTAATTCTTGGTATTTTTTTGGGGTGGAGTATCTCTAAACCAATCGTTATTTGTTGCGATTTCACTTAGTATTAAGGGTATTTGTCTTAATTGTTAAGAGGAGTATCTTACAGCGTGTTTCCGTATTCGGCATATCACTTCCTGAGCAAAGACGGTTGCAGTCGGTCGAATGTCGGTTTGCTATTATAACGAGGTAAGGCGGGCCGGCCACTTTTTGAAATGAGTAACTGGGCAATGTATTTTTAATACGGAGAGCAGTTATAGTGTGTTGATTTTACTCGTAGGTGTCGGGAATCCCGTTGAGCCGCTGTGTACCAAGAGAGTTATATTACATGATCTTATCACGAGCAGTTTCAGGACGCTAAAGGTCAGTTGCATTGAGGTGGCCTCCGGGTCCGGAGGAATTGATTTAAACCGTATTTTAGAGGTTGATTCTAATGAAGCTATGTATATCATTTACAGTCCACTCTCGGAGGATAGAATATTGAGTAAGTTGTTTTCTTGATATCGAGGGCCCGCGCACACGCGGGCTTTATGAATACCACCTGAGTGGCTTTGATATTCGCAGGTTCTACATTTGGGGCTGAGGAGGCATGACCTTCTTTGGAATTTTTTAATTCTATCACTTTTCTTCCGTATTTTGCACTTTCTGTTTCTGGTGAACTTCTTTGCACAAGTTTTTATCTCACTCTTTGGATGGTGTATTTTGGACAGTACTTGGGCATATAAGTATGAGAAATAACTAAATCATGCCTTCTATTGAATTGGTTGGAAAACTCTCTGAACATTGATTGTGTGTATAATGATTGGTGTTTTTATTTATTCATAGACACAAGCCCCTGACGAAGGGCCAAGGGGCCCAAAATGCATTGGGCACAATTGTATAATTGAAAAGTGTTCAAGACCGTAGAAATGCCAAGAATCTTCTGTGAAATCAACAGTATACAATAAAAATTATGGGCCCGATTCACAGAACTAACTTAAGACAAAATCCTAAACTTACTACCATTTTGGTATTCACAGAAGGCACTTACTCATTTTGGTATTCACAGAAGGCACTTACTCATTTCGGTATTCACAGAAGTTAGGAGTCCTAACTTTAGGACTCCTAAATGCCTTCTGTGAATACCGAAAGTCTTAAACTTAGGATTTTTCTCAGTTTAGTAGTAGTATAGTTAGGACTCCTAACTTTAGGACTCCTAAATGCCTTCTGTGAATACCGAAAGTCTTAAATTTAGGATTTTTCTCAATTTAGTAGTCCTAAGTCTAAACTTAGGACTACTAAATTGAGAAAAATTGCAGGTTTTCAATTAAAAATGATTCTGGATATATCCTAGATATCTCTTTATTCAGCAGGTAACAGTGCCATTTTTAAAAATCCATATCTGGGTGTACCTTGAAACTTAATGGTTTCTGCATCCAAAAGTAATCATGCCTGCATGTTTCAGCCAAAATCTATCTGCCCATATGGGGCACTTGTCCTTCTTCAGTGCTAGGACTCCCTGCCTAACTCCCCCAAGTGCTAAAATAGTCTATATTACTAAGGGCTCAGAAGGCTCTCCTACTTGTCTCAGCAGTTATTTTGAAACCTAATAGGTTCCTAGACCTACTTTGTCGGTCGAAAGGGAGTGGAAATATCCCTGTACTCACACTTGCATCAATGGTACAATGCCTTCATGCCATCTATAGTGCCTCTCCTCTGCCTCGCCTCCAGTGCAAGGGACAGGGACATTACAAGCCCTGGAGGCTTTGAACTCTGCAACTGGGCTCTAATCATGTGAGTCCTAACTCCTCAAGTGGTGTCCCCCCGGTCCTTGACCCTTGGAAGTGGTGTTAGAAGTACTGCTCTTGCCTAACTGTAAAACTTGGGACTTCAAATTTCTTTTGCCAAAAAGTGCCCTGAGAAACGACAAAAGACCAAGACCTACCTGCCAGTCAATTCACCTAAGGTGTATCACCGGTCAGCTTGACCTCGCGGTAGCTCTCGCTACTTTCTTCTCCGCAGCTTCAAATCATGTTCAGCTGGACTTCTCGGTGAAGATATCTGGGCTTGTAGAGCCCTCGTCTGCTACAGCCTGCAGGTTCGTTCTGCTGGAGATTTTCCACTTCCAAAAAAGTGACTTAGGGTCTGATTATGAGTTTGGTGGTCCCACAGCGGATTGTGCAAAGTGCCATCCGCCGTGGGACTGCCAACCCCATGGTGCGACCGCCCCCCAGATCAGGAGTGTTTTCCTCGTCTGGTGGGTGGTCCTGCAGCAGTCTGTCAGGCTCATAAAAGAGTCTAAAAGGCCGACCGCCACTCTCAGAGCACCGACTGCACCTTCCTCCATGGTGTGTTATGGATGCCAAGCACTGAAGGATCTGGGGGTGCATGTTTACAGAGAGCACACCATGTGCCCCCCTGCATGCAACCTCAGTTCCCGAGGTACAAGGGGTCCTGTTAGAGCCCCCGTGTTGCCTCACCATCACCCTTTTCATGTCGGTCTCATCACCATGAAAAGGGTGGCATTGAGGCAACTCGGAATATGCTCGGTGGTGCAACTGCGGCACAGCCAGCATATAACTACCTCTGACAGCTGCAAGACCGCCATGGAATCATGACCACCACACTCTAAATACTGCGGGTAGGCCCACAGTGTGGCAAGGGTCGAACCGCCACCAGGGGTTCGGCTGTTTTTATAAATCTGGTAAAAATTGGTAAAAATCTTCACTGCAACTTCAGCCAGCAGAAACTGGACAATGACACCACCTCCTCCCTTGCCCCATTGTATTCAGCCTTCTCAGCAACTTCTCTTGAAAATTTCCTCTAAGTCTGAATGCAAGCCGGACCAGGCCCATCCACCTTGTGTATCTGACCCATTCTCCACTGCAGTCAGCCTTAACTTTTGATTTTGCCCCAGTCGCGCGCGACCAGATATCCATGGTTGGTGCTTTGATTTTTTAGGCTCTATTTTGGACTAAAACCTTAAAAATACATACCGTCTGTTCTACGGATTGGATTTGTTTTGTTATGGTACCATTTTATTTTTAAAATATGCTCTATTTTTATAAATTGGTTTGGGATTTTTCTTGTGTTGTGTTTTCACTTTAATACAGTTTGCAATCTAATGCCAATTGGGGGGTGGATGATTAACACTACCAGTAATCTAATCCCCATTGGGGGTGGATGGCTAACTCTCCCAGCATTTTCTACCCTATAGGGGGGTGGATGGCTAACACTCCCAGCAATCTAATGCCTATAGGGGGGTGGATGGCTAACACTACCAGCAATCTAATGCCCATTGGGGGGTGGATGGCTTACACTCCCAGCATTGCTAACCCTATAGGGGCATGGATGGCTAACACTGTCAGCATTCTCCCCCCTATAGGGGGTGGATGGCTAACACCACCAACAATCTAATGCCCATTGGGAGGTTGATGTCTAACACTCCCAGCATTCTCTAACTGTAGGGGAGTGGATGACTATCACTACCAGCATTCTCTACCATATAGGTGGTGAATGGCTTACACTACCAGCATTGTCCACCCCATAGGGGGTGGATGGCTAACGCTACCAGCATTCTCCACCCTATAGGGGGGTGGATGGGTAACACTACCAGAAATCTAATCCCCATTGGGGAGTGGATGTCTAACACTATCAGCAATCTCCACCCTATAGGGGGGTGGATGGCTAACACTACCAGCAATCTAATGCCCATTGGGAGGTGGATGGCTACACTCCCAGCATTGTCTACCCTATAGGGGGTGGAAGGCTAACACTCCCAGCAATCTAATGCTTATAGGGGGGTGGATGGCTAACACTGCCAGTATTCTTCACTCTATAGGGGGTGGATGGCTAACACTACTAGCAATCTAATGTCCATTGGGGGAGGATGGCTAACACTACCATCAATCTATTCCCCATTTGGGGGTCAATAGCTAATGCTCCCAACATTGTCTACCCCATAGGGGGGTGGATGGCTAATACTACCAGCAATCTAATGCCATTGGGGGGTGGATGGCTTACATTTCCAGCATTACCTACCCGATAGGGGGGTGGATGGTAACACTACCAGCATTCTCTACCCTATAGGGGGTGGATGGCTAACACTACCAGCATTCTAATGCCCATTTGGAGGTGGATGTTTAACACTACCAGCATTCTCTACCTATAGGGGGGTGGATGGCTATCCTTACCAGCATTCTCTACCCTATAGGAGGTGGATGGCTAACACACCCAGCATTTTCTACTCTATATGGGGATGGATGGCTAACACTACCAGCATTCTCCACCCTATGGGGGGTGGATGGCTATCGCTAACAGCATTGTCCACCCCATAGGGGGGTAGATGGCTAACACTACCAGCATTATCCACCCTTATGGGGGGGGGGTGGATGGCTAACACTCCCAGCAATCTAATGCCCATTGGGGTGGATGGCTAACACTCCCAGCATTCTCCACCCTATAGGGGGTGGATGGCTAACACTACCAGCAATGTCCACCCGATGGGGGGGGTGGATGGATAACACTACCAGCATTGTCCACCCCATAGGGGGGTGGATGGCTAACACTACCAGCATTCTCCACCCTATAGGGAAGTGGATGGCTAACATTACAAGCAATCTAAAGGCCATTGGGGGGTGGATGGCTAACACTACCAGCAATCTAATACCCATAGGGGATGGATGGCTTACACTCCCAGCATTGCCTACCCTAAAGGGCGGTGGATGGCTAGAACTACCAGCGTTCTCCACCCTGTAGGGGGTGGTTGGCTAACACTACCAGCAATCTAATGCCCATTGGGACGTGGCTGTCTAACACTACCAGCATTCTCTAACTATAGGGGGGTGGATGGCTAACACTACCAGCATCGTCCACCCCGTAGGGGGTGGATGGCTATCACTACCAGGATTCTCCACCTTATAGGTGGGTGGATGGCTAACACTAGCAGCAATCTAATGCCCATTGGGGGTTGCTGTCTAACACTACCAGCATTCTCTAACTATAGGGGGGTGGATGGATAACACTACCAGCATTCTCAACCCTATAGGGGGCGGATGGCTAACACTACCAGCATTGTCCACCCCATAGGGGGGTGGATGGCTAACATTACCAGCATTCTCCACCATATAGTGAGGTGGATGGCTAACACTACCAGCAATCTAATGCCCATTGGGGGGTGGATGGCTAAAACTCCCAGCAATCTAATGCCCATTTGGGAGGGATGGCTAACACTCCCAGCATTGTCTACCCTATGGGGGGTGGATGGCTAACACTACCAGCGTTCTCCACCCCATAGGGGAGTGGATGGCTAACACTACCAGCATTCTCCACCCTATAGGGGGTGGATGGGTAACACTATCAGCAATCTAATGCCCATTGGGGGTGGATGGCTAACACTCCCAGCATTCTCAACCTATAGGGGGGTGGATGGCTAACACTACCAGCAATCTAATGCCCAGTGGGGGGTGGATGGCTAACACTACCAGCAATCTAAGTATAATATGGGGATGGGGGCAACCCCCCTAGCCTTGTTTAGACAAGATGGTGTTTAGGTGGGTAACCCCCAAGCAATCTGGAGACAGGATGGGGTTTGAGGGGGTAAACCCCAGCAATCTGGAGACAAGATGGGGTTTGGGGGGTACCCCCCAGCAATCTTGAGACAGTATGGGAGTTGGGGGGTAACCCCCGAACAATCTTGAGACAAGATGTGGTCCGGGAGTTAACCCAGTGCAATGTATAGGCAAATCTGGGGATTGTGTGGGTCAGATACCCCTAGCATGGCATAATAAGAAGGGCTGTGGGGGGGGGGGCAAAGCCACACACTCAAGTTAGATATTAGTTGTGTGTTAGTGGCCCAATAACTACAGTAACTTACAGCAAAGCATTGTGGGGGGTACATACATGCAGATATGTTAAGCCAATCTATCTGGCGTTTGGGGGGTTAACACTCCCAGCAACGTGTAATTTGATAATATATTATTTTACACTCCAAAATGCATTCATATGCACAATTGGAGTACAAGCTGCTGCAAAAAAAAATATTCTAAGCCAATTCTCACTTTTAATGACACACAGTCATACACTGGGGCATTAATGTTTACTGGCAAACTTAAAGAATGTCCACAGTGGTGATGTTGGAGGCCCAGGGTCCGGAGAAAAAAACAACAAAGAGCAACATCAACTCCATGTCCCTCAAATGCAGGTGAAATACACGGGTGCTGATGCACAAAGGCAACAGGCCAGCCACACACTCCACTGAGACATACGTGTGTTGAGTCCAATCCAGAAGTGACCTGCCTAGGCCTTGGATTGGCAATCTGGGCAAACGGGCATTTGTCGATGAGCGGTTGCACCAGGGTCCCTGCAGCCCAAACTATGGGTGGCCTCCAACAACTACAACAAGAGACTGAATCACTTCCTAAGTACTTACCAGGCCACAGCACTGTGGTGACAGTATCTGGTCCGCTGTGCTGCTGTGCTACAAATTGATGATGTGGGCCACACTTCAGAGCAGACACTCTGTTGTTCCCTGTATCACGTGCCTTGCAAGTCGCAGCGTCTTCTCACACACCCAAACATGACTTTCAGGGCATGGCAGGTGCAGGGAGGCAGTATTGGAGGTAGGAGCATTGCAGAGAGCAAACTCATTATTGGACAGTCTAACCCCACCACCCTTGATCAGCAGCATTGTGCCTCATTGAAAACAACATCGCAGAGGCCACCATGACAGCGAAGATAAGGGAATGTATGGCAAGAACTACATGAGTGCCTAGGCATCATTGTGATTCCAATCTGAACATGGGTTCATAGCATGTACTGCACACAAGTGTAATTCAGAACATGTACACTGTCAATTTTGTTGCATGTTATTCACAGCAAGTCTGTACACAACTACAAACGCTAAAGTATGTGCAGCTAATGACTGATGCCATTTTGATAATGCAGATTGTGTACTGCAGAAAACGTGGCTGACTAATGAGTCACTGGACAGAGGATACAACAACAGGCTTTGGAGACTCCAGTGCACAGCCAAATGTGTAATAGAATGTGACAGCACTGTTGACTATGCTGGGGGTGGGGGGAGCAATCTGTGGGTCACATATACAATCCACATAGCCATCCACCAGATAGTGTAAATTGCTACATCTTGTGAGGATGGTGGACATGTGCAGAATGAAATCTGTCTAGTCCACAATATGTACTTTATCACTATCAATATCCATTAATCCGTAAAGGATACCCACAACAAAGAGCTATGTACCTCAAGTTCCAGGACAGGGAACAAAGTTCTGATTGTGAGCCCTCATGAATACCTACAAGTCCCACCCTTGCCATACCAGATGATAGGTATCAAAAAATTGACAACACCAACAACTATTGAAAGGTGTGAACTGTTCCACTGTCACTTGTGAGTTTGTTCACAGTGCAGACTGTTTTCCTCAGCACAACTGTAGATGTCATCACAATGAGTCCACTTCCCTGGTGCCCAAACATCTTGGCTATTCAAAGTCAGAATGCCAGGAATATCTATGCGTGTGTAAAATACTGGCAAGTGTTGGGATGCGTGACTGGACTATTCTGAGCACAGTTGGCATAACTACACACATCCCTGCACATTCACTTGAGGTGCCAATAACACCATCAGCAATTTAATGATAGCCAATGTTCCTGCATCATGAATAATCATCAGAATGAAGGAAGTGGCCCTTAGGGGCCACCCGGGTTACTTACACCCACTTGTTATTTCTTCCCAAGAATGAAAAGTCAGTCAGACAGTAGAGAATACAAACAAGTTTTATTAGCAATACTCTGCAGAAGAGTCCAATCTGCCGAGGGACTGGTCCCCCAGCAGTCTGCAACACGTAATGATTCTTCCCAAGAGCCTCCAACCACACCCACAGTGGAAAGTTACGGGCCTGGAACGAACATGAACAAAGGAGGCACAGAAGGTTGAGCTACCACCTGCCAGATGGGTACATGCTATCTACAATTCAAGGTTACCGCGCTGAGTCTCAGCGTCTCCTAACGTGGGAGCAGGACTACACACTGGTATGCGAGGGCAGAATGGCCTATTCATTAGTAAGTCGGGAAACAGCCTTGAACAGAAAAGAAAATAATAACAAAGTACAGTGGGGCATATCAGCAACAACCGGCGATAATTATCGCTAAGCGCACTTAGCGCTAGGATAATTATCGCCGGCTAGCGTGGATATTTATCGCTGAGATAGTGTGCTATGAGCAACGCTTATCTCGAAAGCGATAAAAATCTTAGCCCTAACTGCCAAACGTGAGATTATTGCTGGAAACCCAGCGATAATCCCACGAAGTTTGGCGATAGCTTGCTGATAGGGCCTCACATACTTACTTAGCCATGATATCCACATTACATAGGATATCATGGCTAAGTCAGTTTCAAAGCAGGCGTAAGGAAAGTAGCGATAACAGAGGTTATCGCTACTTTTCTTGTCGCTATGCTGCTTTGCGTGAGGCTTGATAATAGGAGAAATGTCCCTTAGCGACATTTCTCCCGTTATCCTGTGTAGGAACGCCCACTTTGCATCTCATTAGAGATGTAAAGATGGGCGTTAGGCATTCAGGCGCTAAGGCAAGGTTTCACGCGATAGCATGACCTTGCTGATATAGCGATAAAATTATCGCCGCTTTTCGGCCAAAAACGGCCGCAAAAGTGGCAATAATTTTATATCGCCACCTTGTAGATATGCCCCAGTGTTCTGCTGAGGCAAGCAATACGAATAATGAGGTCTAGTTCAGACACAGCCTAAGTAGCCTAATAGGGATTACGAAATACAAAATGGAGTTACACTCGCTAACTGAAACCTGCACATTAAGGGGATAACTCAGTGGGTTGCATAACGTGAAAACAAATGGCGTCTATTTAGCCACACACTGCTAACCTAATAAAGCAGGAAATGAGTGCATTGCAGGAATGGGATTTTCAAACCTAACAGACCCTCCTTTTAGCATGGGTGGCTAAATGCTTTATTGAGGCTATCCGGTAGGGTCTGTACAATTCTAAGTGGGGAGAAAGAAAATGCATAGTCACTCAAGTTACAAGGGAGAACAAAGCAACACGTAAGTATCAAAATCCACTTAGTATAAAAAAATGCCCTCATTGATGAGCATTTCCTGGATATCCTGCATCATCATAGTAGAGACCTTGTTATCACATCCTGAAAATTTAGGGGTAGGGGTGAGCTTACTCACACAATAGGTGCAACAGGCTGGAAGCCAATTGATACATAAGCAACATGTAAAGATGACACCTGTGATAGCTATTAGGACAAGTAGTATCTTCCAACCCCATGATGTCAGCTGACCCCAGAACCACCCTGCGAGAGACTATGAACCATTATCCTGATGGACATCTGAAGCAAGCCTGTGTAATTTCTGTGTTGCGGAGTATACATTAGGGGCGTTATCAGGAATGTACACACAACAGCTGCTGCTGATGACGTGACAGGCTCCACCCCTATCAGCAACAATGACGTCAAAAAACATCCGGTTTTGAAGAGCAATGAGCCTCGTCAGTATACCTGCAGTAGTATTAATAATTCCCTCAACCACTCTGGCAAGGCAACGAATATTACGACTATTGAACATGGGACCCCAGAATGGCAGAATGCCCTTCATTATGTCAGTAAATTGCTGCAGGGAAATATCTGTCTGATCTATATCTTCTGGATTGACAACTCTTTTCACTCGATGCAAATGGAGATCCCTACGCCGCAGCCTATGATCCTTTTGATAATTAGACGGTGCAATGTAAACGGGAGGTAAAAGGAAGGAGACATAACAACAGCCAGACCATCCCCTGGGAAGCCATGTATAAGCCTGTTCCCCAAAAATGAAGTATACATTTGGAGGTGTAAGCAAAGTTGGGCTACTAGTAGTGTTCAATCGATTTGTATAGTTACAACTGCTCTGTCCTACTGGAATGTTCCCTGAGCCTTCAAAACAGAAAGTAGCTGTTGCATTGATCACAGGCACGGGCATGGCTTTATCTTCAGTGATATTTCATTCCCAGAAACATTTAAAGTATTCAGTAACATTAAATCCATGGAAATACAGCATTTCATTTTGCAATCAAGTGACATTCACATTTGCTTCGAAAATGTTCATACAAGCTTCTGGATATAGGTTACCCTCCTTGCCATCTGCCCCAGTTGTATATCCCTGGTCTAATACTATATACTCCAACACTGCTTCGTAATCAGACTGTACCATTTTCATAGCGTCAGCATGATAGTGCATGTATATCATAGAAAGCAACTGGAACCAGGCCTCACAACTCCCTAAATCAGATAGGGGTAATGACACCAGTAAATCGTTCTTGTGCATAACTGAGGGAAGTAACCCACACACCCAACAATTTTTGGCAGTGGTGGTACTGTGTACCTGATGAAGCATCTGCAGGAATGCATTCTCAACATAGGTCTTCCTATGTATCTCTTTGAGCGGGGCCAGTGTAACAAATAGGTGGCAAGGTGGAGCCGGGGTAGCCCCTTTCAAGGTGTGCACAGGATGCTGTTCCTCTAAATACTAGACCACTCCAAATAGTGTTAGCATTACTATGAGGATGACTACTACCACTACTACCCTACTCCCAGTAGACCAACTAGACCACACAGGACCATTCTGCTGTAATCGAGGGGCCACCAGGGGCTGTTCCTCCTTCATGACTGCACGGCCAAATGGGTACATAGAAAGAAACCTTAGGAATTGGAGCCACAAAAATACAACCGACCAGAGTGGCAAAAGTCACCCAGTGTCCTTGAGAGCCTCACTGGTAGGCTCCTATTGTTCATTAACGACGGTGCTATGAAGCACTCCTACGGGGAGCTGCCCAATCGCAGCCCTTGCTGGAAAATAAATCCTCTTCTTTCAGGATAGGGCACCGTCCCTCCTGGGCAAGTACCCTCAATGATCCTGTCCAGTGTCCAGGGCAGTGCACCAGTGTAGCTCACTCTAATCTAATGCAGGCACCTTAGGCATGGCCCTAAGCTCGAGTCCTTCCCTAACTCCTGGACTGTCCTACAGATGCACCATCCTTCTTTCAGGCAGCAGGTTATACCTGGTGGCTCCATGCACTGTCTCGTCAACAAAAAGGGGTGAAACTCAGGATCAGGGGGGCATTGAGACTCACACTCTTGTGCACCAGATGCGGGGGTATCCGGGGCGGCCCTTATTTCTGGGGGAACCGCCTCAAGCAAGGCCACGCCGCTTTCTTCGTCTGTCTGCGCCCACCTCAACCGGGCGTCAGAGAAGGGAATGAAACGGGGCACTTGCTCCCCATCCTAGTCAGCAATGCCATTGAGGACCCACCGATCATACGGCAGTGGGAGAGGGATACTCTTCACGTGAGTTCCATGCACCCAGTGTTTCCGGCCTTCAAGCTTCACTGTGGTGCGGGTGGCGAGCAGGACTAGAAGTGGCCCCTTCCAACAAGGCTCCAGGCAGTTATTTCACTGAAAATTCTTTACAAGGACGAAATCCCGGCTGTAGCTGATGCCCAGCCCCTCTGGTACTGGTTGCAGAGTGGCGTGAATCTGTTGGTGGATAGAACAAAGATCTTTAGTTAACTCATACAAGCAGGGGGTACCCTATCTCAGAGAAGCGATTGGGTTTTGGGACGCCTGACATTGGTGTGGCACCCAAAGACCACCTCATATGGGGACAACCCTTTTCTAGAATGAGCTGTCGACCTGGTAGATAACAAAGCCAAAGTTAACGCATCTGGTTATCACAATCCCGTGCTTTCTTGGATCTTCGCTAACTTCAGTTTGAGAGTACCATTGTACTTCTCAACCAGGCCTGCTGACTGGGGGTGGTTTGCTGCATGAAACTTCTGCCTAATATGCAAGCCTTTGCGCACCAATTCAATGACTTTTGAATTGAAGTGACTTCCGTTGTCACTCCAGATCTCACGTGGCAATCCATAGCATGGGTAGAACTCTTTCAAGAGTGCCTTTGCCGTCACCATGACCGTATTTTCCTTAGTGGGGTAAGCCTTAATCTATTTACTGAAGGCACAAATCACTACTAGCAGATACTTCAAATTGTTAACTCGTTCCATTTCGATGAAATCCATCTGGAGAACCTCAAAAGGGAAGGAAGGCGGTGTAAAGTTACCTGCAGGTGTAGGAGTGTGTGTCTATCCCAGGGTTATGTTTCAGGCAAATAATGCAGTGCTTCACTAGGAGTGTGGCTACCTTAGAGATATTATCGTTCTGCCATACTGGGTCCAGTAGCTTACAGATTCCTTTGGCACTAATATGTGCGGGACCATGGGCCATGGCCACAACAGGGAGCACATATGCATTGGTGAGCAACCATCTCTGTTTCCCAGACAGGTCAGTTTAGCATCCATCCTCATCCAAACGCCCTGTACTCTCTTCCCATATTGCCAGTTCATCTACGGTCGCCTCATTCTATATTTCCCTGACATTCTCTAATGTGTCCTCGAACATTCCATTGTCTGGGACCCACCTAGCGGGACCTGCCCCGAACATCTTTTTTTTATCATCTTTGATCTAGCTGTCTCCTTAGCTGTCTGATCTGCAAACGCATTTCCCCTTCAAACCTCAACTGTCACTGCTTTATGAGTGCTACATTTTATTATTTCCAACTTATCAGGGAGTATCAATGCAGACAACAGTCTATGTATCAATGGGCCGTTCTGTATTCGCAATCAGTGCTAGGTCAAAAACCCTCTCTCTGCCCAGAGGCGCCCAAAATGATGGGCCACCCTAAAGGCATACTGCCTGTTGGTTCAGACATTAATAGTCAGTCCCTCACTCAACTGACATGCTCTAAGGAGGGCAAACAACTCTGCAGCTTGGGCCGATTGGAATGGGATACAGGATGTCTCAACTACAGTTTGTAACGTTGTGATTGCATAAGCTGCAGTGGTAGTGCCATCTGGTAGTTTGAAACAAGAGCCATCAACATATAGTTCCCCTTGGGGGTCAGATGAGGGAACATCAGTCAGGTCTACCCGTCCTTTCGTGCCTTCCTCAGTCCGAAATAAACAATCATGGACCATCATTGTCCTTTTCTTCCGAAGGGAGGGGTAGTAACGTGGCTGGGTTCAGAGTAGCACATCGTTTGATGGTAATGTGCGGAGCAAGCAAGGTTAATTCATATCCAATCAGACGCGCACTAGTAAGGTGCTGCGTCTTTGTCTTATTCAACAGCGTATCCACAGCATGAGGTACCATTACTGTGAGATCAGTATCAAGGACGAGCCCTGCCGATTGTCCGATAGAAACTGCCACTGCCGTGGGAGGTCTCAGGCAGCTCGGGAGAGCTCTGGCAACGTTACCAAGAATAGCAGAGAAATAAGCGCAGGGTCTCTGCTTACCACCGAAACCCTGTGTTAGAACAGAAAGCGTGCAACCATCTGCCTCGTGTACGTAGAGTACAAAAGGCTTCTGGTAATCAGGAGTACCAAGCACAGGAGCAGAGCAAAGCGCAACCTTTAATTGCTCAAAAGCTTGCTGGCATGCAGGCGTCCAAGGCAAGGGTTCATGCACTTCTTTGGTGGTCAGGTAAAGGAGAGGTTTTGTTAGTAAGGAACAGTTAGGGATCCAGTGACGACAATATGAGGTTATACCAATGAAAGCGCGTACCTCGCGATGGGTCTTAGTAACAGGCATATTAGTAATAGCAGCTATGCGTTCGAGTGTTAGTCTGCGACCCTCCTTCGACAGTAGGTGACCTAAAAAGGTGACCTCATGTCGACAATATTGAAATTGTGAAAGCGACACCTTGTGCCCATGGCGTGCCAAATGCAACAGTAATTTTACTGTGGCCTCTTTACAACCATCTTCAGTGTCGAAGCCACAAGGAGGTTGTCAACGTACTGCAGCAGCACATTTCCAAGGGGAAGTTCCAAAGAATACAATTGAGCTGTCAAAGCTTGGCTATAGATACTGGGACTTTTTGTATAGCCTTGTGGAGCAAAGCAGAATCTAAAGCTCCTTCCAGCAATTGCAAATCCAAACAGATATCTGCCATCTGTATGGATTGGAATGCTGCAGAAAGCATTCTTCAAATCGATCACGGAAAATAACTTTGCTGATGGGGAATCATTGTCAAGATTGTGGTAATCTCTGGAAGCACAGGGTACTGGGGAACCACTATTTTGTTCACCTCTCTAAGGTCAATGACAAAGCAGTAAACATCAGGGTGAGCATCAGAAGAATCTAAATGTGTCTTTTTAAGAATGGGAAGAATAGGGCTATTACACACATTCGTCACTGTCTCCTCAACCACACCAGACTTAATCAAATCCTGAATTATTTGCAATAAGGCCTTTTCTTCTGCCTGGGGTATCTTGTACTGGGGAATACATGGCAATACAGCATTGTCCTTAATCTGTATAGAGACTGGTGGGATCTGGAGTAATCCCATATCCGTGTCAACTGTAAGCCCACAGTGTACGTGGCACATCTTTGAACTCAGCGGGGAGGGGGGCATCTTTTGCGAGGCATTGTTTGGCACGGGCCACTTGCCATCCGATAGTCATGTAAACGCCGTCTGGAGAACAAAAAATTGTTGCATGTAACCTTTTTAACAAATCCAATCCCCACAAATTCTCCCTGCAATTTGATGCTAATATTAATAGTGAATCAACCGTAAAGGGGCCAACAGTCAAAGCAAGTGGTTTGGAGATGGGGCTAACAACAGGCACGCCTGAGAAACCCACCGAAACATTATTTTGGCCAGACAGAGCTGCCCCCGGGACCAGTGAATGGGAAACAGAGCTATTCATAGCCCCTGTATCAACTACAAATTTCTCAGTCGTACCTTGTAAATCCGCAGTGACATTGGGTCCGCACTGATGTACAGGCACCGGAACTGGTCCCTTGCCCTGTCCCTGGCTATCCTAGCTGTGAGACATCCCTGTCACTTCATCCATGTCATAGTCATCATGATAGTACTGCCTCCCTCAAGGGTCGTCAAAGTAGTTCCCGCTCTATCTATTAGACGAAGTGTTCTCTGATCGCATCTCCCCATGGCCTCCTCCTCCTCTTCCACAGCCTCTAAAACCCCGACTCTCGCCGCCTCACCTTTCTGCAATAACCCCGAGCACTCATTCCGCCAATGTCCCTCCAGCTTGCAATATGCACATTGGTTGAGCCCAATGGGTGCACTCGAAGTACCACCCCTGCTGGTCCAGAGCAGCCGCTGGGCTGAACCCGAACTTCTTTCTCTTCCACTTCCCCTCGCAACTTGCTGCATCAACACCCTTGTCTTCAAATCCTTTGACTTTTTCTCCACCTTTCCTTTGTCCTCATTCTCTCTATGCTTGCAGTACTGTGCCATACTAAAATCACTGATAGGGATGAGGTCATCCAAATACTTTCCGAAGCCTGCAACCTAGTTGAAATCTCAGGGCTCAAGTTAGTGACAAATCTGTTAACAAACAAGCGAACACCACCCTCCTGTGACAGGTCCTGACCACTAAAGTCTAAAAACACTCCTTCAAACCTAGTAAAGAAATCAGACACACTCTCGTCCTTCTTCTGATGACACGCAGTCAACGTATCCCAATCCACTCATCTTGGCGGGATAAGGGAGTGCATCTAAGAGATAATACATCCCGGCAAAACTAGGAGCTCCGCTTTTGGCTTCTCGCTGGGCTTACACTCCTTATCCCAAGCCCTGATCTCATCCCATGTGCCAACCCAACTCCAGTGCATGACCCTGCGCATGAACCTGCCTCCATATATCTACCGGTACCAGCAGACCGAAAAATCACTCATATCAGCTAATGTCATCACTGTGGAGGAGGCCGCCTCTGTCAATTCTTTATAATATGCAGTAGGGTTTCTTCGAGGGTCCGGCAGCTGGCTCTTTAGGGATAGGATCTGACTCCTCTTCCAGGGAGTATAGATCCACTGTTCCTGAAACCAAGTGTCAACTCGTGGTCTAATTACAGTGTCCGTAGAGTTGCGCAGTTCTGCTATTTCAGGATGGTAAATGGGATGGACCTCCCACATGGGATGCTGTGTCCCTATCGTTGGAACCTTTTGGCGCAATCTGCCCCGGTAACCCACCAATGTTGTTACATTCATAAAAACCTCATTGGGAGCCATACCTGTAGCATATACCCTGTCCCATATGTCATAGATGATCTGCTGTGCAACACCCTGAAAACACTGCTCCCCAGTCCTATCAGCGTAGCCAACATATGCTTAAGAGCATGGTGCTGTATGAATGGTTCATAATCTTTCATCACGCTCCACACATCTTCCACACTATAGATCGCATTCCGAGCCCACTGAGCTACTTGATTCACCACCATTTGCTTTTCCTCATCACCCACAGCAGAACGCACCAACACTTTCTCCATACAGTCTTGTGCTGCCGCCCAATTCCCTTCATGTATCCCACGAACAGGGGTCTCGCCATTCTGCAGTGTTTGGAGTGTCATACTTGAGGGAGAAAAAGCAGATGAAGAGACAGGTATCATCATGAAAGGAGACAGTGTTGTAGGAGTGAAAGGGGGTGTAGCAGCAGATGCAGAGTCAGTAGACAGAACAGGAGAGCTAACGGCTCCCGCTCCTGTTACCGGCGTGAGCAGTGAGGAAGCAGGTGGGGCTGGGGCTGAAGCAGTTTGGCTAGAAGCAAAAATACTAGAAGGAGCAGCACCAGGGGCCGGGGTCTGAGATGTTGGAACCTGTGGGTATATTCGCTCAAGAGCATAAGGTGGAGGAGGGGGACAATCCAATAGCTCTTTAACAAAAACATCACCTTCCTCTGTAGTAACATATCATTTATCAGTCTGCAATCGAAACTTTCTATCTGCACATTCTATGCCTTTCTCTATCTTTTCTGTTTCATAGGCCACTGCTTTCTGCGTTATAGTTTGCTTCTGTCTCTTTCGGACCTCTTTCTTTGCTCTCATACGCCGTTGCTTTGCTTCCTTCTGCCATACTCTTAGAGAATCAAACATCGACTGCCTGCTCTTTTTAGCGAACAATTTGTCCTGCAAGAAATTCAATTTTTGTTCATCAAATGAGCCAGTGAGTGGCCATTGTAACTCAGCATTGTCCCTCCTATGTTTATTCCACAATGTGCTAAACATAATAGGGCTAATACCATGCTTGACGTATCCGTCAAAATTTGGGGTACCCTTCGGAGGCGCAGGTTGGCTCTCTTCCAGTCGGGCATCAGAGGAACAACATCGACATCCAAAACATCCTAACTTACTTAAACAAGGCATCTTAATATAAGACACATATGCTGTCCCCAACGGACAAGTATAAAACCAGCAAAAATGAATATTAGGAAATTGTTCAAGAACCAAACCACAACGGTCCGGAGGCTACTTCCTGCAGTCCGGAGATTGTACCAAGTTCAAGAAGACAGGCTCTAGCCCCAGACCTTTTCAAGAGTAGACCAAATTACCAATTGGCCTGGCAGATTGATCGCAAACAGGCCCAAGCCTTTTCAAAAGTAGACCAGATTCCAGTTGTCCCGGTAAACTGTTCACAAACACTCTGTGTCTTTTAAAAGGGTGCACAGACCCATCAAGTTCAAGCCAAGACAGCCCAAAGACTGTACCAAAACACAGCCTGTCGGCTAGTGCCGTTCAAGCAAGGCAGTCTGAAAACTGCACCAAGACAGTCCGGAGACTGTACCAAGACACAGCCCGTAGGCTCGTGCTGTTCAAGAATTACGCCATTTTTCCAAGAATCAAATCACTCACCTGGTGCACACAGGTCGAGTCAAGTTATTCTCCACTGCCAACTCTTCGGACCAAATGGTCAACTCCAAGGTTTTGCCTTCTCAGGACCCTAGCCAGTGACCACTAGATGAGGAGTCCCCCAGTCAGATGGGCGGGGCAGATGTGAGAACCAAGTTTGATCGTGTGGGGTACCCCGATCCGCCCGACCGACCAGACGCACCCCCGACCCTGCAACTCGATTACGGGCGAGTCAGATCAACTTGCGGGGTCCCTGTTTGGGTGCCAACTGAAGGAAGTGGCCCTTCGGGGCCACCCAGGTTACTTACAACTACCTGCTATGCCTTCCCAAGGATGAAGAGTCGGTCAGACAGTAGAGAACACAAACAAGTTTTATTAGCAATACTCTGCAGAGGAGTCCAATCTGACCTGCACCCTAAGATGTCTGCTGAGGGACTGGCTCCCCAACAGTCTACAACACGTAATGATTCTTCCCAAAAGCCTCCAATCACACCCACAGTGGAAAGTTACCGGCCTGGGCCAAACATTAACAAAGGAGGCACAGAAGGATGAGCTACCACCTGCCAGATGGGTACATGCTATCTGCAATTCAAGGTTACCGAGTCTCAGCGTCTCCTAACGTGGGAGCAGGACGACACACTCGGGTAGGTATGCGAGGACAGAATGGCCTATTCATCAGTAAGTTGGGAAACAGCCTTGGACAGAAAAGAAAATAATAACGAAGTACAGTGTTCTGCTGAGGCAAGCAATATGAATTATGAGGCCTATATCAGACACAGCCTAAACAGCCCAGTAGGGATTACCTAATACAAAATGGAGTCACACTTGCTAACTGAAACCTGCACATTACGGGGATAACTCAGTGGGTTGCATAACGAAAAAACAAATGGCATCTATTTAGCCACACACTGCTAACCTAATATAGCATGAAACGAGTGCATTGCAGGAATGGGATTTCCAAACCTAACAAGAAGCAAGCACCACTTCCATCCAAGGGCATCATACAAGGGCAGTGTTGACCAATCAGTGACCACTACTGACTACAAAACGTAACTTGCCACTCATGCCCACATATGACTCACACAAGCCAGGTATAGGTAGAGGATCCTACTCATGTGATACCAATTTTTTTACCCCACACCAATGTCCTCAAAGAGACCATCACAGCAATCAACCATTTACATACATTGGTAAATAGCAAGCTACAGCAAACACATAACACATCTACAGATTCACTCTGGCTACTGTTTCTGCATGCTCACATACACATAATCAACACATATGCACATGTCAACTACTACACAAGTCCTGCAGCTACTGAAAATATGCAGGTATCACACCTCCAACATCCAGGTCACAGTACATGCTCAGCTCTCATAACTAACATACACACAAGCACATCATGAGCACCCTCTGTTTAATCTAAATGTAAAAACATCTGACACACAAACCATTAAAATAGGAGTTATCCTCACTCACATGGGGGCATATTATCAAGGAAACACGCTAAATATCGCATTTCCCGCTTAGCGCGATTCTGTTTAACGCCGCGTATCACCGGATTTAATCGCCGAGATATCGCATTATTATCAAGGCATATCTCCACAGCGATTTAATCCTGCGATAGCAGCTTGAAACAGAATCTCGCTAAGCGGGAAATGCGATATTTAGCATGTTTCCTTGATGATATGTCCCGTTGCCTCAGCCGTACAATCCACCTGCCTTTAAAAGTATGGCTAAGTCAGTTTCTGACCAGGTGTTACAAACCCACGATAACCGCGGTTAGCGCGGTTTATTTTATCGCATCGCAGGTTTGCTTGAGGCTTGATAATATTACGCTGCCATGTCAGTGCAGATTTCAAGGGAGAAATGTAAGGGAACGCCTACTTTGCATGTCATTAGCGATATTCATCGCTGACATGCAAAGTGGAGTTTAAAGGGCTTCTCACTCAAGGAAACACGTGTTAGCTTGCCCTTGTTGATACTGCAATCGAATTATCTCCGTTTTTCTGCCGAAAACGGCCGCTAAAGCGGCATTAATTCTCTTGATAATATGCCCCATATGCGCTCCCCTCATATCATCCACACATACACTGGCAGCACCACTCTCCATCAGCATGGGCACAACACCTCTCACATGCATTACATCCACACAATGTACAGTACATATCCCCTCCTCAGCAGACGTCAAATGTAACATGCCAGATGGACAAATCCCATCAGCAGTAGCACACTTAGTGATTCCTTGGACTGCACTCATGCCGAACGGCCAGCATCACTGCACACCCTGACATGCACACTCAACATATCACCACATCTCACAACAAGCCACATACATAGCTCAGTGGATGTGTACTCAATCATTTGCATATCACAACACACACACATCTATCTGCATAAGTCCAATCACTTGTCACTTGAGTAAAAGATCCATATTCAGAATACAACACAACATACTACAACTCTACAACATCTCACATATCACCATCCAGCACACATAATCAAACTACTGGTGTACATACCTTCACAAACACTTGTCAACTCTGTCACACATGACTACTTAAACATTTTCTCAATGTGGCCCAGTCACATCCACATAAGACTTCCATGAGCAAGAACACCATTGACTCATGCACAGTATCAACAAACCTCACTCATAAAAAATGCACCGTCACTGCCCAATTGCACAATAGTGCCACAGACCACAGCTCTCATCACCTGCAAAAATCCAACCTTGTCTAGCTGAATATTTCCATATCACATCTACACATTCCTACCATACCTTGTGCAGTATAGATGGTGGAAATAAACCTCTCATATTCTGAATCACACCCCTGCATGTCAAGCACTCACATAAGGACAATGTGGACACACCATGTTACCAACACAAGAATGGCCAATGTACTTTAGTCACAACCCACACCCTCTCACATTCTTCTAAATTGTACTTTCGCCATCACATAGGAGTCTACACTACACGGAAGTAACGTTACACCAGGCTCCATCACCTCTACCCTTGTGTGTGCCAGCTCATCACATGCAATATCAAATGTTCTAAACACAGCTGCAGTTATGTTACGCACACATATTCCCCTGTGTGGCTTTGCAGAGCATAGATGTCACACACCGCAGCCTTAACCCTGCACAGATGGATCTCAGACAGTGCCAACACCGTAGCCCCCCTCAAGAAAAACAACAACACCCACGCCAAGAAAGCCAGATGGTTTACCACCGAACTTCGAGAGTCCAGATGCACTTGCCGCCGCCGCCTCAAAAAGGCCTGAAGGAACACCAAATCCACAGAAGCCTACAGCAACTTCAGAGCCGCCACCAAAGCTCACCACCAACTCATCAGAAAAATGAGGAAAAAAGCGATTGAAGACAGAATCTCCACTCACGCACACAACAGCAAAGAACTCTTCAACATTATCAAGGAGTTAGCCCAAACCCACCAGCGAGTTCACTGACATCCCTCCCTCACAAGACCTCTGCGACAAACTCAGCACCTTTTTCCACCACAAAATCAAAAGCATCTACGACAACTTTGACGAAGAACTCACAGAACCCTCACCAACCACCCCCGACACCCTGAAGCCAGCGATCGACAACTGGACAGCCCTCACCACTGAAGACACACTGAAGACGATTAAGCCAATCCACTCCGGGGTCCCCACGGACCCCTGCCCCCACCACATTTTCAACAGAGCCACCGACACCATCGCACCCATGCTCTGCCACACCATCAACTGCTCCCTGGCAACCGCCACGTTCCCCGATGACTGTAAACACGCCGAGGTCAACCCCCCTCCTGAAGAAACCCTCGGCGAACCCTACCGTCCTCAGAAACTACAGACCCATCTCCCTGCTCCTGTTCCCAGCGAAAGTCATCGAGAAAGCCATCAACAGCCAACTCGCCACATTCATCGAAGAGCACAACATCCTCGAATCCTCCCAATCCGGCTTCAGAAAAAAACACAGTACGGAAACCGCCCTCCTCGCTGCAACAGACGACATCCACACCCTACTGGAAGAAGGAGAAACAGCAGCCCTCATCCTCCTCGACCTCTCAGCGGCGTTCGACACAGTCTCTCACTGCACCCTAATACGCAGACTCCACAACGCAGGGATCCAAGACAAGGCCCTCAACTGGATCTGCTCCTTCCTCTCTGGCAGAACGCAGCGGGTCAGACTCCCCCCTTTCCTCTCTGATCCTACACCTACCACCTGCGGAGTCCCCCAGGGGTCCTCCCTCAGCCCTATACTCTTCAACGTCTACATGGCTCCACTCGCCCCCATCGTCATAACCTACGGACTCAACATTGTGTCATACGCAGACGACACCCAACTCATCCTCTCCCTATCCAACAAACCCAATACCAGCAGACACAATTTTCAGGAAGGCATGGAAGCCGTCGCCAAATGGATGAAAAACAGCTGCCTACAACTAAATACCAACAAAACAGAAGTACTCATCATGGGCCCAAACCCCGATACATGGAACGACGCCTGGTGGCCCCCGCCCTCGGAAGCCTGCCCACCTCCACAGACCACGCACGCAATCTGGGAATCATCCTGGACTCCGAGCTCAAAATGGACCACCAGATCAACTCCGTCTCATCCTCCTGCTTCCACACCCTCCGCCTCCTACATAAAACCTTCAAATGGATCCTCCTCGAACACAGAAAGACCGTCACTCACGCCCTGGTCACCAGCAGACTACAAGCTACAGTACATCCAGAACGCCGCCGCAAGACTGGTCCTCGACCTGCCAAGACACTGCCACATCTCCCAGCACCTGCGCACACTCCACTGGCTCCCCATCGAAGCTAGAGTCACCTTCAAGATGCTCACCCACGCCCACAAGGCCCTCCATGACACCGGACAAGCATACCTGAACAGCTGACTCAAGTTCCACGCACCCCAGAGGACCCTACGATCTGCCCAGCTCTCCTACGCTGTGGTCCCCCGCACCAGAAAGACCAGATCGAGAGGCCGCTCTTTCTCCTTCCTCGCAGCCCGAGCCTGGAACGCCCTGCCGCTCCACCTCAGACAGACATCACTCCACATCTTCGCAAGAAACCTCAAAACCTGGCTCTTCGACAGACCCCCCTTGATGGACTGGAGCCTGCTAACCCCACCCCCCAGCTCCTTGAGACCCTTACGGGTGAGTAGTCGCACTTAACAAATGCCTGATTGATTGATTGACATAGGCTCCAGTGGCATCTGCATGGCAGACGGATACACTACACATCTGAGCACACACAGTCCACTCATATGAAAGCATAGAGCACAGGGCCAAGCAGCATACATCACAGCACCCCTAGTCCAGATCAGTTTGACCAGGGACAGCATCAAGCATAGCTCAAAATGGCAACATTAGTGGTCTAGCACAAATTACAACTTAAACACAAATCGCATGCCAATTATACATGGTGTGTGGGTGAACATATGATGTGAAAGCTTGCACAGAGAAGAACCAGCATCAACATGATGTAGCCAGGCAAAAGCAGGATGGCACCACACATATGTGGATGAGAAAACACTGGACTAGTAAGACCATGGAAACGTTGTCAAACAGGAACATCTTCTTACACTTCAGTATTTTGAGGCAACAGGGTCAGAAGACTGTCAGATTCCTGCTCACCTCACATACCCCATGGGCTCAGCATATGTCACAGATGGTCACAGGGCCATTAGGCAAATTGAAGACAGGGGAAGGCCACCTGTGCCAAGCTTGTCATTGGCATGGGTGTACCATATCTAAAGTAGACACAGATTTGGCTCCAACAAAATCAAGTCACATGATCGTTTTTGTACCAATACCTTAAGGACATGGTTGTATCCAATCTCACCACCACATATACCAAATCCATATGTACACAGATGGACTGATGAGACAGGTGTCTTGATGCACATCAATAACATGTTCTGCATGCCCCTCATAACATGTTGCAATTTGCAACACTTGCACTATGGTAACAAATGGCAGCATTACCTATGTGCAAAGGTGAAATGAAAATAGGAAAGCTTGGCAGATTAATGTCACCTTCATGGGCCAACATGCTATGGATAATGATACTCTGCAAAGATAAACTATGTGGCCTTGTATACATACTGTAATAGGTGACATACTCAACCTCATTGTATATCCACAACAAGAATTGTACATGAGTGACAGCTGAGTTATAACCAAGTTGTGGAGCACAGAAATCAACAGTAAGAAACTTCAAACATGTTTTATTCTGCATGTGAACAAAAACTATTTAAAAGTCAAACATAAGGCCAATGGCCGGACCATAGTCAAAACGACTCATAGTGGGTGAAGGGTAATCCCCCTCCAGCACTTGCCTGTACTCTATGCGTACTGGGGCACCTCTCCTGGGAGGGCCATCATTGGGCATGCCAGACACCATGGAACAGGACTATGGAAAACTGTGTTGGGTTGTGGAAGAGATGGGATCCAGAGGGGTGTGTGGGTACAATGCAGTGGATGGGCCAGATTGAGTAGGAGGGGGTCCACTTTAGTGGAGGCAGCAGATTGAGGAGGGGATCCACAGCAGTGGAGGGAGCAGATTGGGAAGGGGGGTCCACTGAAAATGGAGGGAGCGATTGAGAAGGGAGGCACTGCAGTGGATGGGCCAGATTGGGGAACGGGGCAGTTTCAGACTAAGGTGGGGGCAGTTGTAGTGGGAATATGTATATGAGAGGGGCAGGGGCTGGGCCTGACTTTCCGGGGGTTAATGTATTTTTGGAGAGGGGGACTGGTGATGGGTATGGACTCAGGATCTTTGGGAGGGGGTGCCGTGGAGTGGGATGGCCGTTTTTGGATGGGGGAAGTATGGGTCGGTGGTGGGAATTTAGATTTTGGACTCCAGCAGGATTTTTGGGTGGGGATTATCGGGCTATTCCTCTTTTTGGGGGGTGATGGGGCCAGGTTTGGATGTCAGGTCAGGGGGTGGTTTCCTCTTCCCCATGGGAGGGGGGTCAGATGGGTCTTTGGGGTAGGGGCCAAGGTCACAGAGGAATAGCTTCTGGGCAGAGGGGGGTGCAGGAGAGTCAAGGGTAGGGTTTGTGGAGGCAGAGGGATCTGAGCTATGCGGAGTGCCTGTGGATGCATGTTTGTGTTGTCAAGGCCTCTTCATGGTGTATGCGCTGTCAGTCCCATGAATGTGCGTGCGTGTGTGTTTGGAGTCATGTGTGTGTGGTTGTGTGCTGCATATGCATGTTGCTGTGTGTGCCAGTGCATGTTTGTGTGTGCTTGGGTCAGGTAGGGTAGTTGGGACTGTGGATGGGGAAGAGGAAGGAGGGGTGAGAAACTGCTGGATCAGGGACACTGCTGCCATCAGTGTGTAGGCCAGTACCTGGTTTGACCTCTATAGGGCAGACATTTCTGAGTGGATGCCCTCCATGTATGAAACCAATTGTGTCAAAAGACTGGTATGCGCATGGAGGACATTCAGCATAAATGTTTGCCCCACATGGATCTGCTTCAGTAAATCCACGGCCTCCACACTCTGGGCAGAAGGGGAGACTGGTTCAGGAGGAGCGATGCCTGGCCCAAAGGAGACATGCTCCCCTACATTGGAGCGGCCACGGACACGGGGCATGGGAGCAGCTGGGAGGGTGTAGATGGTGGTGGTGGCGGACTCAGATGTAATTTGAACTAATCCTGGCTCACCCACCAACACAAGTGAGTCAATACTGGAGGTGTCATCTTCGGAAGCTCCTTCAGATGGAGATGTGGAGCTTCCCTCAGTGTAGTTCCCCTCACCCTCAGTGACACTTGGTCCCTCCTCCTCCTCCTCCTCCTCCACACTGGACCCAGTCTGGCGAGCTGCTTCCCCTTGGTCCGTGGGACTGCCTCCTCCAGTAGCTGGTGCTGATGCTGTGAACAAGAATGCCTGAGAGATTCACATGAGTCATCCACATGGACTTGAGACATGGATATTGTCACATATCATCACAGAGCAAGCATATACATCATGCTGACTGCAGCTTTCTACTCATTACACATATGTGTATATGGCACTTGCCAGTTGGTCAATTAACCATGGGTTCCAGACACATGATATCGTGTGCAACATTGTTCAGATCTATGTCAAAGCCCACAACCACACTGTCAAATCCTACACTACGTAGCATGCGGTCTGATTTGTAATGCTCCTGATGGTCTTGTGTCACGACATACCTGTCTCATCTCCGGCAAGGGAGTCTTGAACTGACACAGAAAATTGGATGCACATCTTAGAAATGTGACATGGTAAACATTCCTACATCCCCAGTCATCAAATTTTGAATCCATGGCCTAACTTGGGAAAATGATCAGTCTGCATTACAGAAGGCTTCCATAATCAGTGCATGACTCATCTCACACAGATAACAGTGTTAGAGGTCATTTGTCCACTGTCTTTGGTCCTCTGCTGTCAGGTCACACATCTTATTCTCTTTTTGTAAACCACAAGGTGTTAGGGCTAGCTAGGGTGAGAGTCACTTGGCCCACTGTCTTATGTCAACCATGGACAGTTTTGGTGGGATTGTCCATGATGACATGCACATTGTATACAGTTCAAATGTAACATATTTGTACAATGTCTAACACAATTTGAAGACCAATTACTGCATCTTTACAATCATTCATGTGGTACACTATGACACAGGCTTCTCTGGGAGAAGCATCTGTATATACCAGTAGTACAAAACCTCAACATCACATGATTCCAGCCACCACTGTGTCCCAATCCTGTCCAGACTACTTCAGTCCACATCTTTGGTTGCCAAGTCTGCATGTCCCTTAGGTGGTACACACAATTTGCACACTTTGATAAATGGACATTGCTCTTGTTCCCCATCAGGGTTTGTGGACTCAAAAACAAAATTGGGTGCACAGTCGACATCTATCATGATGAAAGTAATGCAGCATTCACATGGATGACAAAACCACATGTAGGCAGTCAAGAGATTTTACACACATGTGAACAGTTGTGTTTGTAAAATATTAACAATACATTTGACGTGTAGCCTTGTTTCCAACAATGATCACCTGTTTCTGTCAAAGATTGTCAGGTGTAGTCACTGTGACAAAGTGTGACACATGTAATTTTGGATTTTGAAGTGGAAAAAAGAATGACACATACTAACATGTGTCGCAGTTGCCCAGAATTGGCATACCTCCCCTTGGCCCATGAGATACATGTGATTACGCTGAGCAGTACAGCTGGGACAGAAATTTGCCTGAATGACCAAGATTAATTCTTCAATGCATCCACATTAGTGTAAGCTGCAGCCATAATGTATAGCATTGGCATCACACACCTGTGTGCTCCACTTGTAACGTATGAGCAATCCTCCAAATCCAGCCCCGGAGGTCCTGCCACCTCTTCTGGTAGTGTAGGACGTGTCGGTTGATGACCCCCACTGAGAGAACTTTACAGGCGATGGTCTGCCACATCTTGGCCCTCTGATGGGAGTCGACCTGTGAGGATGACATGGTGGCAGTCCCTTGAGTCACATGCTACATGTTTCCAGCATACACAATATTACACATTGTTCAGTATAAGGTTGCAAACAATGTCTAAGGAGTGAACAAGTGGCATCATGGGCAGTTGTCCTGTGTGCAATTATCCCTCCATCCATGTGAACAGTGCTCAGAAGTCAACACCACCCAGTATGCACACTTCTACAGCAGTGTACCTGCCCAGAACACATTTCTACACACAGCATAACTTACAGGAACTCTGTTTGCATGCTCCCACTTTAGATTCTTAATGCTACCAGTGCACATTTTTGACCATGTACAATGAAAAGGCAGTGGAATATTCACTCACCTGCTCCTCTGGTTTGCCGTACATCTGGCTGTAAAGTGGAAGGAGGCTGTCCAGCAGGGTCTGTTTTTCTTCTTCAGTGAAGGCTGGGGCCCTGTCCACTGTCCGTGCCACGGTAGCTTCCAGAAGATGTGGAGACAGCAGCAGAGAAATGGGGAGATGCAGGTGATGTGCAGGTAATGCAGGCAAGTGAGGTCTGTAGGTAACAGATCGACTTTTATCGGTACAGCAGAGGCGGTCTCTTTTCCTAGCGGACAAAGCGATAGGTCTGACTCATTCGCATTATCCGAATCTGTCCAATCCATAACATTGCTAGAATCCAACATGTCTACCACGACGTTCAAAATACTCGATATCGTACCACTATTGACTTAGACACATTGGTGATGGAAGGTTACCAATTTGTTTTGCATGCGAATCGGACACAAAACGAAACGCGCGTCTTTCACCATGACGATCAACAGCCAATGGGTGCGACAGAAGCGATTCGAATGCGGCTACCGCGTCCTTTGAATACTCACCCGCGTTGTTCACCGTGACGACTAACAGCCAATGGGTGCGACAGACTCGGTTAGGATATGGCTACCGCGTCATTTGAATACTTACCCGCAACGTTCAGCATGACGACTAACAGCAAATGGTTGCGACAGACTCCGTTTGGATGCGGCCTCCACATCCTTTGAATACTCACCCACGTCGTTCACCATGACGACCAACAGCCAATAGATGCAACAGAATCGGTTAGGATGCGGCTACCGCGTCCTTTGAATACACACCCGACACGGTATTCACCATGTCGACCAACAGCAATTGTGGGCAGCAGACTTGGATAGGATGCGGCTACCGCGTCATTCCACTAATCGGTCGGCAGGGCACACACAAGTACAAATAATTATATTCTTGTGCATTACGTGTGGCTGCAGTGTTTTCGTGATATATAGTACATTTTAACTGATATCTCACACTTCAATGATGAGCTGACCTTGAGGGGCACACAACACACAGTTATCGAGTCACATTACAACATTGAGAGTGCACTTGTCAGATTACCCTCCTGGGCTAGGTCACAGTCCCAAGGGATAATTTGTGAAAACATGTTTTAGCTACACATAGTCACTGCTTTTGTGGACTGTGTGACCCACTGTGCATTGGGGGAAGTTTTTGACTCTGATTCTGCTGTGCCTGAGTCAGGTTCACTAATGGTGGGCGTAGTGCTCCGCTCCGCCCGCGGAGTGTGCGTAGTGCTGCCTGCTTTGCGGTTCACGAAGTAGGCGTAGCAGGCAGCGCTACGCACACGCCACGGGGGAGCAGAGCTGCCCACCACCCGCCTCCCGCCCGCCCTCATTTTAAAATAATTTAAAGTATTTTTAAAGTAAGTAAAATGCCTTACCTGCGGTGCGGCGTCCCGGGGCTCCCTCTTCCTGGTTCACAGCAACTTCTTCTCACAAATGTGCATGCGCGGATGCCCGCGCATGCGCATTTCTCGTGAGAAATGGGCATGCGCGGGTGTCCGCGCATGCGCATTTGTGAGAGGAAGTTGCCGTGAACCAGGAAGAGGGAGCCCCGGGATGCCGCACCGCAGGTAAGGAATTTTCTTTTACTTTTAAAATACTTTAAATTATTTTAAAATGAGGGCGGGCGGGCGGGAGGCGGGCTGCGCGTAGTGTGGCTATGCGGAGCGCGCGAGTGTGCGTAGATTTGGCCACACTATGCGATGCTACACGTAGCCCCACTACGCCCACTACGCCCAGGGTTAATGTTCACCACATAAAATGTTGTCTTTTTGAACCATGACATTTTGCTGCCACATCAGCTTGTGTATGTTATGTGAGTTGCTGTTGTGTGTTTGTGTCCCAGGCTTTCTTGTATGATTTTAAACTTAATGACACCCCTACTTTGGAGATGTTCAGTGTATGTGATTGTACATGTTTGTCAGACATAACATCATGACAGTGCATAACCTGTGACAGTGGTGTGCAGGTTTATCTCATTGACCCACTGTGTGCATGATGCCTGACATATATGTGCCATTACGTAATCCTATTGTGTGTACCTTTCAACCATGTGATTGCAGTCACAAAGCCATTTCTTTTATGATGTATTTGGAATGTTGTTGGGTATGTGATGGTTGTTCACATGTACGGTGACAGACACTATTGACTAGTTCCAGTACAGCACTCACCCTGCTGTCTAACTATAGTTTGTTAACATGTCTGGAAAGGGAACTAAGGCTGTGCTTTTTTATCTGGGCTCAACAATTATGCTATCAATGAATATTTCTAATGTCCTGGGACTACTTTTTGTCAGGTATCATGTTATGTGTGTTGCAGTGCATGTATCTTTGTACGTTGTAAACTGACATCAACTATGTTTACACTCTACACATAGGTATCGCCAAAGACCTCAAGTCTACATGCCATTCCCGACCTCCAGACCATTGAAGAACGGGATTCCATCTGTAGATACCGGTTTACCATGCAAATGATTGTTGAGCTGGCTGACCAGTTGTCACCACATTTGCAGCCTGGACGCCCATATCCCACTGCGCTGACTCCCAAGGAGAAGGTGATGGCAGCACTACACTTCTTCACAACAGGTTCATTTCAGTATACTGTGGCAATATCAAGTGGCATGTCACAGACCATGTTCAGCCGTGTGCTTCATGATGTTTGGAGACATTGCTACATTTCCTCGAACAATACATACATTTCCCAACACCTACCTAGTTGCCAGACATCAAGGGGGAGTTTTATGCATTGGGCGCATGGCTCAATTGATGGGACACATGTAGCTTTGATCTCCTCACAAGTCAATGAGCAGACCTACAGGATTCGCAAACACTTCCACTCAATCAATGTCCTGGCAGTATGCTGACCTGGTGATCTCCCATGTGTGTGCACGTTTCCCTGGATCAGCACATGACGCGTACATCATGAGGAGTAGTGCCATTCCCCAGTTGATGTCTCAGCTGCAACCTGAGTGTTCCTGTCTTGTTGGTAGGTTATGTTGTTTGTTTATGTTGTGTGTGGCTTGTATGTCAGATTGTGCTCTGTTTTCATACAACTGAATTATTTTCTGTGTTCAATGTAGGAGACTCCGGATAACCCTACATGCCTTGGTTGCTGACACCACTCCAGAACCCTCCCACCCCAGCTGACATTTGTTACAATGAGGCACATGGGAGGACCAGGAGAGTGATTGAGCGTACATTTGGGCTACTGCAAACAAGGTTCCGGTGCCTGGATCGTACAGGAGGTGCACTACAATATGGCCCCCTGAAGGTGTGCAGGATTATCACCGCAGCACTTGTAATCCGCAACCTTGTAATCCGTAAGGAAATACCACTGATATTGATGACGGCGACCAGCAGCCAAAAGCAAGGGAGGAGCCATACTTGGGACACGATGCCGGTGATGATGAGGATGATGAGGGAGTTTTGCGACAACAACCTATCCACAACTTCTTCACATAAATGTGAGTATTGATTGAGAGGAGTCAGCCCATAATTGTTTGTTTGTGTGTTGCTGTTGTACTATGTGCATGTATGCTGCTGAGTGTCTGTTATTCTTCAATGGTTTTGGACAGAATTGCCTAATCCAACATTGCATGTGACAAGGCCAATGCTACACTCAGTAACAGCTTTTGTTCACACTGACATTGGCATGCTTTAGCTGAGACAGTTTGCAACATCAATCTAAATCTTTCCTGAGTTCCTGATTCACTTATGTTTTTCTCCTTCTCAGAATCATTCACCATGTGAACTGCTGAGTCATGACCACACCAGAGCCATGATCCTGTGTCATACTCCAACAGTGAACAGTGGTGGACATCTCTGGGCCATGACACCCTTTGAATAGATGGTCATTTGTTTGGACTTGTGAGACTTTTGTGACTGTGTGATGGGATTGCAGTTTGTGTCACGGTGCAAGGTTATATAATTGTAATAAACCTGTGCTACACATTGCAGTGTACGTTGTCTGTTTGCAGACATCCACAGGTTATCCTGATAGAAAACATGTTGCATGGAGATACATTCTGGTTACAATTAATGTTTTAGGTCTTGAAGATGGAGATGTGTGCTGGCATTACACTATGATGGCATCATTATCATGTAAGATGGGTTGTCTAATGACCTGGTTGTTTCTGTCTCTCATGCTGACTGGTTAAATCTACTGCAAAGCCAGTAGTTTACATTACTGGATTGATTCCTTGTCTAATTTTGTGGACACCTTCATCTTTGATCTTCATTGCGTCGTTTCAACATGCATATTTGAGTTCCAAATTCACGACATTAGCAAGTTTTTGCTATAAAGTGATTTATTTTAGTGCATGGTTGTTTGATGACAAATGAGTTGATGGGGGAGTGATGAAACAAAACAGGGTCAACAAAGTGCAGAAAGGAGTTGGTTGTATTTGTAGATGATGCTGTCTGCGGTAAATCCACAGTTATTTGAGTCCAACGTCCAACTAAGACCCTTCATCCAATGTGGGGAGTTCAGTGAGAATCAACAAAGTGAACGCTTGGCACCCAATGGAGGGTATCAGGAGCAGGTTTTCACTTCCTGGGGGTGATGCGCAGCCTTCGGTCTCTCAGTGATCCTTCTTCGGATGACCCCTCCCTCGCTAGGGGCAGGGACCCTCAGGTGTAGGGAGCAGCAGCGGTGCAGGGGGCTCTCCGTCAGAGTCCACATCACTCCCTGTGGCAGGTGCAGATGTTGATACACCTGATGTTGTGGGCACACAGGGAGGTGTGGACATGTTGGTGGCAATCTGACGGAGGCAGGTGAGAATGTCCCTGTGCACTGCCGTTTTTCAAGGTATTCCTCCACTTTAGCATAATGGGCTACCTGCTGATCTTGCATGTTCCTGAGGATCCCAAGTACCTGGTCAAAATCCCCTGTGCAACCCTAATAGGCATTAAGGATTTGGGATAGGTGTGGGTCATCTGCAGCATCAGCACCAGCTGCATGTTGGCCCATGTCCCCATGGCCCCACCCACCACTCCTACCCACCCGAGCAGGACCAGTTGGTGATGGTGTTGTCCGCCAACTCCAGAGTGCCCCGTGTTGCTGTGCATTCAGTGTTGGCCCCGGCTGTTGCGTCCATGAGGGTAGGGGTCCGCTGTGTGTTGTCTGCTGAGGCAGGAGGGGTCGCAGAGGATGCCAGTGTTACTGCTGCTGGTGCTGTTGTCAGAGCCACACCTGATGGGCCAGGTAGTTCATCGTCGTCCAAAGTATGTTGAGAGGCCTCAACGCCGGAGAGCTCAGGGTTGACCAGAGCCTAGGAATGGCTGTCCTGGATTGTTGCACAGGTGTTCCCAGCTTACCCTCTGGGTACATGAAAGACACAATGATTGTTGTGACCGTTCACAGCCCTCTAGATCATTACCATGACATTGTCTACTGCAGCTAAGGATGACTTGATGTCCAGAGTTTGCCCTCTCCCAGCAAGGTGGAGGAGTGTTGTCGATGACAAGATCTCCCATCATGCCCTGTCCTCAACACACCTTCCCAACCAACCCAGACAGCACACCTGTGACCATCTGTCCCAGATGTTGAGTGTAAAAGTACCGTCAATATGTCTGACACTGTGGACTGGTGTGGGGAGCACAAGGCCGTGATGGTATTTGTGGGCAGAAGCAAACAACAGGTCCTAGTGTCAGACATCTTGCCGATAAATTTCCATTCAGTCTCAGAGACAGCATAGTCCCAGGTGTGCTGTTTGGGTGGTGTCTGAGGAGTGTCTTTGTGACAGGGCCTTCTGTTAGATGTGATCAGGGCTAACACTCCTCCTCCCACCCAGACCAAATAGGCCACCATGAACCATGCTTCCCTGACAGTGAGTACAACTTTCCATTCAAGATGTCGGACAGTAGTATCTGGTGTTTGTTTTGACCACAACTCCCATCAGGGCCTTGTGCTTCCCACATCAGACCCCAGTGTCAGCCATATTGACAGTACATTTCTAATCACTATCAGGGAAGCATGGTTCCTGGTGGGCTTGTTGGACTGGGTGGGAGGAGGAGTGTTTGCACAGATTTCAACTCCCATCATGCCCTGTCCTCCACACACCTTCCCACCAGCCCAAACAGCACACCAGTGACTATGCTGTCCCTGATAGTGAGTGGAAAAGTACTGGCAAGATGGCTGACAATGGGGCCTGTTGTTTGCTTTTGCCCACAACTCCCATCCTGGCCTTGTGTACCAAACAGCAGGTCCCAGTGTCAGGCATCTTGGCAATACATTTCCATTCAGGCTCAAGGAAAGCATAGTCCCAGGTGTGCTGTTTGAGGGGGGTGTGAGGAGTGTGTGTGTGACAGGGCCTGCTGGTAGATGTAGTCAGGGCTAACACTCCTTCTCCCACCCAGACCAAACCATGCCACCATGAACCATGCTTCCCTGAAAGTAAGTACAACTTTATATTCAAGATGTCTGACAGTGGTGCCTGGTGTTTTTTTACCCAAACTCCCATCAGGGCATTGTGCTCCCCACACCAGATCCCAGTGTCAGCCATCTTGACAGTACTTTTCCACTCACTATCAGGGAAGCATGGTTCCCAGTGGGCTTGTTGGGCTGGGTGGGAGGAGGAGTGTTTTCACTGACTCCCATCATGCCCTGTCCTCCACACACCTTCTCACCCAGCCCAAACAACAGACTATGCTGTCCCTGATAGTGAGTGGAAAAAGTACTGGCAAGATAGCTGACACTGGGGCCTGGTGTTTGATTTGCACACAGCTCCCATCAGGCCTTGGTGCTCACCACACCAGTCCCCAGTGTCAGACATCTTGCCAGAACTTTTCCACTCACTGTGAGGAAAGCATACTTCCATGTGGGGTTGTTGGGCTATGTGGGAGGACTATTCTTATCTGTTACTACAACTCCCATGAGGCCTGTACCCACACCCACCTTTCCAGCCATCTGAAACTTCCTTCCTGTGTCTCAACTTCCCTGTGCTGGGAAGATGGCTGATAGTGTGGACTGTTGTTTGGAGCACAAAGCCTTGCTGTGAGTTTTTGGGCCTTTGGTCCATGTTATGAAATAGTTAAATTTACTCTGACATTGCAGGTTTTTGTTTGTCAAACTGACATACACATCACATGCACATTTGTTCAATATTGTTATGGCTTTGCTAACATTGATTTGTATGACTGTATCCTTGACAGTGATGTGTGTGGATGCGTAATTGATAACATTAGTGGACAGTTGAGTAGGTACTCACCAGGCTCTGGTGTTCCTGGTATTTCATAGATGCCCTCTGGCACAAGGATGGCACGGACCTTCTCCTCCCAGAAAGTGAAGTGCATGGGTGGTGCAGGAGGGCCACCGCCAGTACGCTGATTTAATGAGTGTTCTCTTGCGATGAGCTTCTTGACCCTCCTTCGCAAATCATAGTTCCTGTTCCTGATATCGTCCATTGTGTGCAGGCAATGTGCTTGGGCATTCACCTTGTCAACTGTTCTCTCCCACATCCTATTTCTCAGGGACAGGGGAGTCTGTTGGACTTGGTTCCCAAATGACTGTGGCTCTACTCTGAGTATTTCATCTACATGTACTTCCAACTCCTTATCTGTGAAACATGCATGCTTTGGGGGCATGGTGAGGATGAAGATGGAGGTGAGGGTGAGTGTGAATAAGTAAAAGAGTGTGTTTTTGATGAGAGTGTACTTTGGCAAATATAACAAGCATTGGCATAGCCAATAGGTCTCGCCTTTGGGACCTTATAAGTGTTTAGTTATCCAGCACAATATTCTTGGTACAACAACAAGTGTTGCATGGCTAAACACTTATAAGGTCCCAAAGACGAGACCTATTGGCTATGCCAATGCTTGTTTTGAGTGAGTGGCTGGTGCTGGTATGCCACTGTGAGGTATAGATGCTGTGAGTGCTTTTACAGGAGCCCCTGTGACATTGCGTCTCTTCAAAATGTATCTTGGGTCTGGTGTAACACTTCTAGCCCCTATTCCCATCTTCTCGCACCCAATGCATCCTTAAATGTCTCATGTACAGCCGGGGTTGACACTCCTATTACCCCTGCCCTCCAGTGACACTTTACCTGTCACGGGTGGTGGTGGTGGACGTGGTGGTGGTGGTGGATGTGGTGGTGGTGGTGGATGTGGTGGTGTGGATGTGGTGGTGGATGTGGTGGTGGACATGGTGGAGGACATGGTGGTGGGAGTGGTGGTGGTGGTGGACATGTTGGTGGTGGATGTGGTGATGGTGGTGGATGTGGTGGTGGTGGACATGATGGTGGTGGTGGATGTGGTGGTGGATGTGGTGGTGGATGTGGTGGTGGTGGATGTGGGGGTGGTGGACGTGGTGGTGGATGTGGCGGTGGATGTGGTGGTGGTGGTGGATATGGTGGTGGTGGACATGGTGGTGGTGGACGTGGTGGTGGTGGTGGACATGGTGGTGGACATGGTGGTGGTGGACTTGTTGTTGATGGACGTGGTGGTAGTGGTAGATATGGTGGTGGTGGATGTGGTGGTGGTAGATGTGGTGGTGGTAGACATGGTGGTGGTGGACGTGGTGGTGGTGGATGTGGTGGACATGGTGGTGGTGGTGGACGTGGTGGACATATTGGTGGTCGACATGGTGGTGGTGAAGGACATAGTGGTGGTGGACGTGATGGTGGTGGATGTGTTGGTGGTGGATATGGTGGTGGACATGGTGGTGGATGTGGTGGTGGTGGTGAAGGACATAGTGGTGGTGGACGTGATGGTGGTGGACATGTTGGTGGTGGACATGGCGGTGGACATGGTGGTGGATGTGGTGGTGGTGGACCTGGTGGTGGATGTGGTGGTAGTGGTGGTAGATGTGGTGGTGGTGGACGTGGTGGTGGAGGACATGGTGGTGGACGTGGTGGTGGTGGTGGATGTGGTGGTGGACATGGTGGTAGACATGGTGATCGTGGATGTGGTGGACGTGGTGGTGGTGCTGGTGGTGGACATGGTGGTGGTGGATGTGGTAGTGGTGGTGGACATGGTGGTGGTGGACATGGTGGTGGTGGTGTTGGTGGATGTGGTGGTGGTGGACATGGTGATGGATGTGGTGGTGGTGGAGGACATAGTGGTGGTGGATGTAGTGGCGGTAGATGTGGTGGTGGTGGTGGATGTGGTGGTGGATGTGGTGGACATGGTGGTGGATGTGGTGGTGGACAAAGTGGTGGCGGATGTGGTGGTGGTGGACATGGTGGTGGATGTGGTGGTGGTGGATATGGTGGTGGTGGATGTGGTGGTGGTGGTGGACGTGGTGGTGGATGTGGTGGTGATGGACGTGGTGGTAGTGGTGGTGGACGTGGTGGTGGTTGTGGACATGTTGGTGGTAGACGTGGTGGTGGCGGTGTATGTGGTGGTGGTGGACATGGTGGTGGTGGAGGTGGTGGTGGTGGACATGGTGTTGAAAACTAAAACGGCGATATGATTAAGCATTTACTAAAGACATGAATTCTCCTTCCTTAGACCATGTTTCTTGTCTTATGTTGACTAATGTCTGGACTCCATCTTCTATTGTCATGTCTCCACGTGCTGTGCACGAGAAGAGTCCTACCTTTTCGCTAGTTACTCTTGTAATCTGCCTAGTAACAGTCTATAAATAGCTCCTTTGTCCGTCTGGCGCATGCCCAGACTTGACCACATCTGTTATCAGTTAGTCCTTTCTTGACCATGTTGTAAACTTTGTCTTTGTATTTGCAGTTTCCGTGCCAACTTCCTTCTAGCTTTTGTTACAGGAGAGCGAACCCTTGTATTCTGCGGGCCTAGCTGGGGCCTGTATTCTTCAATTGGCGCCCGTCACGTGGGGCTCATCGGCGACTCGGATGCTCGAAGGACTGGTCGTGACGAAGGTGAGGAATTTGGCCGGGGATGTGATCACTGCCAGCGGCGGTTTTAGCCCTGGCATCCCGAGGTTTCTTCCTTCCCTTCCGAACTGACCTTCTGGGTGGCGCCGGTCCTCGACTGAGACCTCTTCTGTCGGTTTGCCGCGACAGCCGTTTGGGCAAATTTTGGAACTTGGCAGTTGGAATCTGGACACTCTTGATTGGTAAGAACCGTTGTGCGGTACTTGCTCCGAGTTTTGAAGCCTGGGTTGGCTATTTGAGTTTGATTTGTGATGACCGGTCATATGTTGTATTGATTACTGTGAGAATATATGCGTTGCAACACATATAGGCAGGTAATGTGGAGATATTTCTCCGGAGTTGTGTAAATCTGAACGGCGCATAAGTTTAAGTGCCATTTTTTGATAATACTGCATATTTTGCATTATTTTTGAGCATGCCTGCTTTTAGCGCACTCCGTAAATGGTGCTGCTGTTTTGGAAACCGGTTAAATCTCGAGGAATCTGCTCCAGCCCCCCTAGAGGGGACTCCTAATAGGGATATGTATGTGAAGCATGGTCTTTCCTCTATAATGTACAGCACAGTGTGGAGGAAATACACCAAAAAGGATCCTGAGTTACGATGGCCTTTGTATGGATCGTTTGATATGCGTAAGATTGAGTATGTGGAACAGTGTATGTGTAAACGACGTGCTCGACAAGATATGTTTGAATGTGTACGGTTATGGGTGAAGGAAGTGCGTGAGCGAGAGAAACGTGAGAAAGCGCTGTTTGATAAAGAGCAACGGAAAAATGATCATGTGAGAGCACAGGAAGCGAAGCGTCGGGAGGAAAGAGAACTGGCGGAGAGACAAGAGAAAGAGCGTAGGTTGCAAGTCTCGGGTCAATATGCTGTCCGCCAGCCACTTTATCCTGTCCTTACTAATCTTGAAGATGATTTTTATTTATTAGATCGTTCTCCGCCCCCTTATGTTGGCGCGTCTGCCCCAAGGTCACAGGATTCTGGATCGGTTTCGGATAAGGTAGACACGCGGTCCATGTTATCAGTTGAGCGTATGGGTGAGCTTCGGAAAATTTCTTTGCGTGCGCTTAAAGGCAAGTTGCCCCTTGCTGAATTGTTGGAATCTTTGGAAAGTTGGCGGGATAGAGAGAAGCTGTATTTTGTTGCAACTCTTTCTGATGACGTGATTACTGCCTTTCGGAAATATTCAGATGTTTTTGAGCCTGATGATGTAGTGTCAGATTCTAAAGCATTACGTAACGGTGTTTTTTCTCCCTCTGAGGTACCCGATGCGGTCCGACGGCTGTTTGCATTACGGGATCCGGCGTGCACTTACACCAGATCGTATTCAAGCAATTTTGGACATGCCAGTACCGTCCACACAGAAGGATGTGCGTGCATTTTTGGGTCTTGCTTCTTTCTGTAGGCAATGGATATTGGGGTTTTCACACATAGCTAAGCCATTGTTGGCACTCTTGACAAAAGACACTCCGATTCCTCTTCCCTGGTCAAATGAGTGTGAAATTGCTTTCCAGCAATTACGACAAGCCCTTTGTTCAGCACCAGTGTTAGGTACCCCTGATTATATGAAGCCCTTTTCACTGTATGTGCATGAGAAAGATGGATGTGCATTATCAGTTTTAGTGCAGATGCACGGCGACAAGCAGCCCCCTTGTGCATATTTTTCGGCTGTACTTGATCCCGTTGCCCGAGCATTACCAGGGTGTTTTCGCTCGGTTGCGGCGACAGCTGAGTCAATACGCCAAAGCGAGGGAATCGTGTTATCTCACAAACTGTTGGTATTAGTTCCCCATGCTGTGGATGCCCTGCTTAATCAGACAAAGACGCAGCATTTGACCAGTGCTCGTTTAACGGGATATGAGTTGACGCTTTTGGCTCCTCATATTACGTTAAAGAGGTGTGCAACGTTAAATCCAGCCACATTGTTGCCGTTTCCGGAAACTCAGTCTGAAGCACGAAAAACACATGACTGTATTCTTGTGACTGAGGAACAGACAAAGGGTCGTATTGATCTCCAGGATACGCCCTTTACAGATGTAGATGGAGAACTGTGGGTGGACGGATCATGCCTGAAGCTACCAGATGGTACGACTTCAGCAGCGTATGCAATTACCACATTACAAACAATAGTGGAGACAGCACGCATACCGCAGAAATCAGCTCAGGCAGCGGAACTGATAGCATTAACACGAGCATGTGAGCTCAGTGCAGGATTGTGTGTGAATGTTTATACAGATAGCTGCTATGCCTTCGGAGTAGCGCACGATTTCGGCCTACTCTGGAAGGAGAGAGGGTTTCTAACGTCACATGGAGCACAGATAATGTATGGAGAGTTAGTTCACAACCTTTTGACTGCATTAACATATCCAAAGAAGATTGCTATAATTAAATGTAGTGCCCATAAAAAGGTGGTTGATAAAGTTGGAGAAGGGAATGCTTTGGCAGACCGGGTGGCACGAGAGACTGCGATGCAACCTGGTGCTACTGCAATGTATGCTGTGAAGTCGCAGGCAGAAAGATGGCACGATGCTAGGAGAGAAGTGCTGGAGATACAGAGGACCGCTTCCGATAAGGAACGGGAGCAATGGTCCAATGATGGAGAATTAGATGATGAAGGGTGTTGGAGAAGTAAGCAGATGGATAAATGGAAGTTATCCACCGCCTTCGTACAACCTATGGTTCAGATGGCACATGGACTAGCGCATGTCGGAGCTTCCGCAATTGTTAAGTTACTCACACGAGTTTGGGAGCATCCGGAGATCGCTAGTACTGCAAAGAGGGTAGTGCAGACCTGCATGATTTGCCTGAGGTATAACCCAGGAAAGGGTACACGAACTCCAGCAGGAGGATTTGCGACACCTACTGCACCCTTTGAGGTTCTGCAGATGGATTATATTCAGCTTGAGCGCTGTAACAATCTGAAGCATGTTCTAGTAGTGGTTTGTGCCTTCAGTAAATGGGTTGAGGCATACCCTACGAAAGACAATACTGCAATGACTACAGCCAAGATGCTATTGAAGGAGTTCTTCCCTCGATATGGTGTTTGTAGATTGTTGTGGAGTGATAACGGACCTCATTTTATAGCAGACGTTATCAAGTATGTCCTGAAAGGCCTAGGCATTACTCAGAAGTTCCATGCAGTGTTTCACCCTCAGTCTGCGGGATTGGTTGAGAAATATAACGGTACTTTGAAGCTTAAGATCGCTAAGATCCAAGCTTCGACTTCTTTGACTTGGCCAGATGCTTTACCACTGGCATTATTGTCAATTAGATTGATACCGCATTCTCGGACCGGTCTCACACCCTACGAGATCGTGTTTGGACGCCCAATGAATATTTGGGGTCCACCAAAACCGAAATCAGGGCATGATGTACCTTGTGTAATGATGAGTGATTATCTGGCACAGTTAACGGATAATTTGGTTTCTATTCATCAACAGGTTCGAGAAGCGCTCCCTGATCGGTCCACAGGTGAAGGTCATAACCTTCGACCTGGCGATCAGGTTATGATCAAGGTGTTCGAAAGGACGAACAGTCTGGAGCCGAGATGGGTTGGTCCTGAGCAAGTCTTGCTCGCAACGAGGACAGCTGTGCGAGTTTCCAATCGGAAGAACTGGATCTACTCCTTGCACTGTCGTAAAGTGCCGCCTGGATTGGTGGAGCCTGCTGTGTTGACCGACCATCGAGAAATCCTGACTGCGGAGAAAGACCGTGCTGTGGAACCGAATGACACTGAGGAGCTCTTCCCGGACCAAGTGATTCCTGGAGGAAGAAGATATCACCTTAGACCGAGGAAGTTATTTTTTTATCCAAAGACGTTGTCAGAACGGCCCTTAGGTTAGTGAAACGGAGAGCCAATGAGGCAAGGGGGGGGATCAGCCCTGCATTAGTGTAGTGACACCCGTCTTGGCCCGCTGGTGAAGAAATCAACGGCTGCCTAAGGGGAAGAGTTCTGACAACCTTTTAGTTTCAGGAAGATATTGACTTTTTATTACAGGATGGAAAAGAAGAAGATTCTTTGTGCGACAAGCTTTATTATCATTGTAGCTATTGTTGGTATAACCACATGGTTTGTTGAGGATGTGACTCCTGCCCGTGAGTTGCTTGTTTTGACCACTCCAGTGCCTGAGGAGCACTACTTTTATACCCTTCCGTATCAAGAATTGAAACATCATCAGTCTTATTTGAATAACACTTTCATCCAGATGTTGCATCATACCCATGTTGCTACGAATGCTACGAACTGTTGGATATGTGGTATGATGCCAGCTCATCAGAAGAAAGGAGGAACGCCGTTCATACCTCTTCCTTTCTCTCATAATGGCTCTTGTAGAGCATGGTACACTTTGCTTTTTGCCACACGGAAACCTACAGTGGGACGATTACTTTTCAGACTTAATAGGGAATGTCATCAAGATAAAGATGGCTATCCACAAGCGAATGGGACAATATGGGAATGGGAAGAATATCGACCAGACAATGAATCGATCCCCTACATTTTCACGAACACCAGAGACACTGCTGGGAATGAACAATTTGTGATTCAAGTGGCACAAGCTCAAGCGGACCTGTGTGTCCAAAGTGTGGGTTATATTCCTGTTGGTGTTAGTGACTGCATTATTGTACTGAACATAGATGGATTAAATAATAGTACTTTCTTAGCCTCCCATAACACATACTTTGTATGTGGGAATAAGGGTTATTATCGCTTACCAGCCGGCTGGTCCGGAGTATGTTATGTAGCGTTTTTATTACCTCCTGTATTCTTAGCACCTGCATCTTACCATAAAGATTTGAAGTTGTTGAATAATGTGACTGTAAATAGGTACAAACGTACTCTATCTATTGATGATGTTGATCAAACTGATACTAGCTTACAGCAGTATGTTGATTTTAATTTAGGATTGTTTTTCTTTGTTGGAGCTGCCCTAAATAGTAGGAAGGTTCGAAGGTTAACGAGAGTTGTAGAGGCTGTGACGAATCAAACCGCTGCTGCTCTTGGGAATCTTACGGAAGAATTACAAATTACTAGAATTGTTGCATTACAGAATCGTATGGTAGTAGATGTTATGTTAGCTGATAGAGGCGGAGCATGTAAAATTATCGGAAGTAGTTGCCGTGTGTTCATTCCTGACCATACGCCATCAGTTTATAACGCCATTAATAAATTGCATAAAATCGCAGCTGAGATTCATACAGAAAATGGCACTTGGACCTTTTCTGGATGGTTTTGGGCATTGATCACTACATGGGGATGGAAGGTTTTAACTGGTCTCTGCATTATTGTAGCAGTTCTATTTTCCTGTTGCATCTGTGTTCAGTGTGGTCCTTTACTCTGTTCTCTATGTGTGTCATTCTGTATTCCTGATAAAAAAGCTATTGCCAAAGTCACCTATCAGAAACATTTGAACAAGGAGGTGGAAGAGATGATGAAAATTGACATATATGATGATTATCCTAATAAGCCGAATGTCTTCAGTAAATGCTTAAAGGGTCGTCTGTTGAAAACTAAAACGGCGATATGATTAAGCATTTACTAAAGACATGAATTCTCCTTCCTTAGACCATGTTTCTTGTCTTATGTTGACTAATGTCTGGACTCCATCTTGTATTGTCATGTCTCCACGTGCTGTGCACGAGAAGAGTCCTACCTTTTCGCTAGTTACTCTTGTAATCTGCCTAGTAACAGTCTATAAATAGCTCCTTTGACCGTCTGGCGCATGCCCAGACTTGACCACATCTGTTATCAGTTAGTCCTTTCTTGACCATGTTTTCGCGGGCTCAGGGAATTGTTAACTCCGCCCATATATTGATTCTGTATCGAAAAAGTCCATAAATGGTAATGAATTTTGCTCCATGTTGTATCCACCCACTTATGAGCCCCTCTGTTGTGTATAAAAGGGGACCGTGTACGCAAGTTATTTGTGCTACTCTATGCAATACTGAAGAGTGTTGTATAGGTTGTAGGACCACCCTTAAGGGTTAATAAACTTTGTCTTTGTATTTGCAGTTTCCGTGCCAACTTCCTTCTAGCTTTTGTTACAGGAGAGCAAACCCTTGTATTCTGCGGGCCTAGCTGGGGCCTGTATTCATCAATGGTGGTGGTGGTGGTGGACGTGGTGGACGTGGTGGTGATGGTGGACGTGGACGAGCCCTGGTATTTTCTCTGTGGTTGGCTCTATGGTATCTTTCCTCCATAAATTGAAGCAATTGTTGATTGTTATTTTGAAATCATAGCAGATAAAATACTGCCACTACTTGAGTTATTCAAGTATTTTAGGCCCCACAGCCGGTAGTAGGAAAGTGACATGCAAACATAATACAATGCAGTAAAATCGAATGTGATGGGACACTTTGGAGAGAGAGCCGTGTACGAGGGAACACTTATAATTTGATATTTTATGGCTCAGTATTGTCTGCCTTATATTGAGGCTATTGTTAATTGTCGTTACAAAGAACATTGTAAGTTGAATTGCTGTCTCTTTTCGACATGCAACCTGCGACAATAAAGAGAGAAAGCGAAAGAGAGAGTGCGAGCGAAGGAGAAAGAGAGTGAGGTGGGGAATGAAAAAAAAAAGCGCGGCCTGCGCTGTTAAATCACTGTGAATGACTAATGCTGGAACGCAAACAAGCAGCAACTGTTTTAAAGCACACTCGTGCTTGTGCTGGCCTCCGCCTTCCGGGAGCGAGCAGCGGCGGTGCCAAAGCGATATGTTTTCAATTAGAACGCGTTCCGCTGCTCGCTCCCGCAAGGTGGATGCCAGCACAAGCACGAGGGTGCTTGAAAAGGAGCAGACCGATGGCTAAAGGCCCTCCTAGAGCAGCGCATATGCACTGCCTAGGCGAGACCTAAAAATGTATGCAAGTTGTGTGGTGGGTGAAGTGTGAGTGTATAAGGCAGAAAGCAGTGAATCTGTGGCTATGTCTTTGTCCTCTCAGCAGTTTAGTTGTTGCAAAGGATCATGGTCATCTATTTTGCCCTTTATATAGGTGGATTGCTGGGTGTGGCTAATGATGTTTGAATTTTTTTTTGTTGGTGTGGCCAATGCTTGCTTTCATATTATTTAACATTTCCCAGTTGCATTTTCTGTCACAATCAACATGTTTCAAAGACCACTTCGTACGCATCGTCATCTGTTTGTGTTTTAAACTGTGTCTGATTCAGGCCCGCAATGCTATGTTCAGTGTACTCAAATGAGTGGGTTGCATTTTCTGTCACAAGAACACACGTTTCATAGACCGCGTCGTACGCATCGTCATCTGTTTGCATGTTGAATCGTGTCTGATTCATGCCTGCAATGCAATGTTCAGGGTACTCAAACGAGCTGGTTGCATGCTCTGTCACAAGCCGACACGTTTCATAGACCCCATCGTACGCAGCATCATCTCTTTGCAGGTTAACTGTCTCATTCATGCCCGTAATGCTGTTTCAGTGTTCCCATACGATTCAGTTGGATCAGGCTTGTTTCCGGACGACTTGGTCGGAGGATTCGGACTACGAACGTGTCGGTTGGAGTTGGCATCCATTGCATCGTACAATGTCATTTGGACAGCTCACGGTCGAATCGTTTGGAAAGCATTCCGGGACAGAGTCGGTAGGAATGCTTTCCGTACGAGATCGGAATCAGGCCCTCAGTAGCAAATGTGGAAAGGACCAGGTGGAAAGGCAGGAAAATGGGGCACACTTACTGTCTGTGTGTGTATATATGTTCACTGAAAAAACCAAAGGTTTCAGGGGCGTTATAGTTAGGAATTGGCATTTAAAAAACCTTAGAAATTCACTGAAAAAACCATAGGTTTCAGGGGCATTATTGTTAGGAATTGGCATTTAAAAAACCTTAGAAATTCACTGAAAATACCATAGGTTTCAGGGGCGTTATAGTTAGCTGGACATTTCCCTCATACAAAACCCTAGAAATTCCCCTGTTATAGTTAGTTCAGCTAACTATAACTCGCGCCCCCGCAATGCACTGCTGATGATGTCACATATTACATCACTCATGACATGGTCAGTGGCATCACTGATTACATCACTGATGACATCTCAAATGACATCACTGATGACATCCGTGATAACATCATCCAGTTAATGTGTGTTTTTCTGAAAAGTTTAAATATGTTTTATATATTTATAGTGAAAGGCCTATGGAAGAATGAGCGGGTGTATAAGTGTGTGAATGGGTGATTTTCTAGGTGCGTAACTGACTCTATAAGTGAGTCATTAAATGTATCTTACTGCAGATTAGTGACTAAACTGTGTGAATGTCTGTATGTGTCTGTGTGTTGGTGTATAAGTGGCTGCATGGTTTTGTGAACAGCTATATGAGTGTCTATATGGGTTATTGATTGGTTGTCTGAGTATCTGTATGGGTGCCTGAGTGTTTGTGTGGGTAGGGCGTGTGTGACTCTGTGCATAGATGTGTGAGTGGTTGATTCTATGGGTGCATGGTTTTAACAGTACAACTTTGATGGACTGTATGGTTGGGTGAGTGTATGTATGAGTGTGTTAGTGATTGGATGTATATCTCAGTTGTACATGTGTCAGTAACTACATATGTGCAACACAGTGTATATGTGTGTAAGAGTATATAACTATCTATATGTGAGAGTGTGTGATTGCGGGAGTGGCTGTATGGATGAGTGTGTGCTTGAATTAGTAATTGTATAAGAGTGCCAGAATTTGTTAGTATTTTTATGAGTAAGTGAACTTGAGTGTGTTTAACTGTATAGGTGAGTAAATTGGACTGTGTTTAATTATTTGCACAACTGACTAGGTGTGTCAGTACCTCAATGGATGATTGGCGGTGTCTGAGTGTCTATATAGGTGTATAAATGCATATGATAGTCTTGTATGGAGTGACTGTAAGTATGAGTGACTGTACAGGTGAGTGAGTGGAGGTGTATGTAGACCTAAGAGTCAATGAGTGGGTATGTAGTTATTGGTTTTGGAGTATCTATGGTTTTCAAAATGGCCATCTGAAATTTTGAGTCGATGTATCAAAGCTTATATTAGGGTGTGAGAAGATGCACTAATTTATCACATGGATGACGTCATCAGTGATGTCATTTGAGATGTCATCAGTGATGTCATCAGTGATGTCACTGACCATGTCATGAGTGATGTTATATGTGACGTCATCAGCAGTGCATTGCGGGGGCACGAGTTATAGTTAGCTGAACTAACTATAACAGGGGAATTTCTAGGGTTTTGTATGAGGGAAATGTCCAGCTAACTATAACGCCTCTGAAACCTATGGTTTTTTCAGTGAATTCCTAAGGTTTTTTAAATGCCAATTCCTAACTATAACGCCCCTGATACCTATCGTTTTTTCAGTGAATTTCTAAGGTTTTTTAAATGCCAATTCCTAACTATAACGCCCCTGAAACCTTTGGTTTTTTCAGTGAATTTCAAAGGTTTTTTAAATTCCAATTCCTAACTATAACGTGCATGAAACCAATGGTTTTTTCAGTGAATTTCAAAGGTTTTTTAAATGCTAATTCCTATCTATAACTTATCTCTAAAGATATCATGTTTAATGGTTTTGATTGGATTTCTATATTTTTCAAATTCAATGTGTCAATTTCGTTTTTTTTTAAAATACTTTTTTATCACCATTTTTTAAACTTATCTTTTCAATTAATTCTTTTAAAAATTAAAAAATATTATTTGAATTTAATGGGCTTTTCAAACATATTTTTGTATATTTTTCAAAATATTTTTTTAGCTATATGTTCAAAACTTTATTTTATATATATTTTTTCCATGTTTTTGGATCCGCGCACCCTATGCGCACCATTCTCGATCCCTACGCGATAGCATCCGCGCATGGTATGCGTTGGGTACGTGTTTTGTGCGCGATCGCAATGCGACAGGTACGCGACTCCCAGCCTATACGCGACACATTCGATGTACGTAACGCAACGTTTACACGCTTCTGTGATGCGTCATCTGCGTCTATGACGCGGTAGGTGCGCGGATCCCGCAAAATATTTAACATTTAAAAAAACATATATTTGTATTTCATGTGAATATTAATTGAAGACAAACTCTGAACTAGTCTTAAAAGTAATATATTTGTACATCTAATCCTATATTTCTTTTTAATCCAATTTCGCGGATGCGCGCTGGGTGCGTGCTGCGTATGCGCAGGGTGCGCGGATCCCATGTGACCTGCAAACAAAGAGATTTGATTGGTTCATTACACTTCCTCTTCTAACTATTGAAAGACCCCACCCAATTCAATCATTCTTCTTTGACCTTCTTTGGAGGAGCATCTCTTTGCAGAGAAGAAGATTTTTTTGGACTAAGTTTACACTTAGCTTTAACTTTTTTCTACCAAAAATGGCTTTAGGGCAGCAGGCATCACCTGCATCTCCTCATACTTCTGAGGATACATTTTTGGAGGAGACACCACGTACACCACGTTTTTCTTTAGTGGTGTGGAAATTTTCTACTTTTCCCGAGGGGCAAACAAAGACCAATGCCACCTTGGTCACATGCAAGATTTGCAAAAGAGTGCTGTCGCGAGGGGATCCTAACACGAAATACTCGTGCGGCACGGCGAGTATGATGAAGCACCTAAGGACCCTTCATCCAAACAATCTTGCATGAGAAGAGTGCAAACGGATGAGAAACACTCCTGCTCCTGCGCCTTCCACCTCATCGCAGCCGAGCACTTCAAGAGTGCATCCATCAGCCAAAAACTTGGACATCCGTCCTCAATTTCAATATTTAAAAGTGCTCTGCACTAAGTGTAATGCGACTTTGTGTTACGGTGAGCAGTCGATCGATCTGATCTGCCGCTGGCAAGAAAGTCACATTTGCTCGTTTTTTTTTTTTTATCGTTCCCTGAAGTTCATTGTTTTTTTCCTCCTGTTTTTGTTTTTATTTTGCAGAACAACCAAAAAAATTAAAAATTGTTCAGAAAACCCCCCAAAAAATATAAAAGAAGAAAGAAGAAAAAAAAAAGTTCTTGTAAGAACTAACTTTGCAGGTTTAAAAAAAGAGCTAAATTTCTTTGTTAGTGTGTGAAAGTTTAGATGAATGTATGTGTAGTATGTAATTGAGTGAATGAATGCATTAGTAGCGTATGGCGAATGTATAAGTGCAGAACTGTGAGGAAGTGCTGCAGCATCACACAGTAACCTCTTTAACTACAGTGTGCTGTAGTACTTCCGAAGCACAGGGATGCAACATATGTACATAAATATGTTGCAAATCTCTGCTTCCCTCTGCACGACTGCTTAAACAGCAGCCATGTGGTGACACAGGCACCCTTGCACCATAGTGCAAGGATATCTGTGTCATGAGCTGTTTGTTTTTGTGCAGGAAGACACCCCTTCCTGCACAAAAACAATCAGTAAAGGCATTTTTCTCCTTCAATGTATGCTGAGCACTGTAGCATGCATTGAAGATATAAAAATGTGGAAAAATGAAAACAATTCTCCTTGTTGTGCTTTCCTACACCAATTTTAGAATGGTGCAGCATTCATACACAAATCAAGATTTATGATTTCTGACAAATCTAGACATGTGTCTTGTTCTATGAGTATTCAGTGCAATCATGCACAACAACACTTATAGAACACCCTTTCAACGCAAACTGGTATGCATAATGAGGTTGTATTTACATGGAGTATAAAAAGTGCACAGAGTGCCTTTTCCTCCCTTTGTAAATATGAAAGAGTGTCTTGCGCAATAACTATGTTACAAAAAGTGACATATTTCCAGTTTAAAAATTCCTTGCGAATGATAGAAGGTAAGCACAGAGTTTTGTCTGCAAACATGTTTAAAGAAGAATGATTGAAATAATTGCGGTCCTTCAATAGCTACAATGGGAAATATTATGAAGCCCTCAAATCTCTTTTTTTGCAGGTCTCATGATATCTGATTATGGTCAGATTTCAAAACTACATAGGTATAAACAGAGTGTTTTTAGAAACGTGTTTCAACTTTGTAGCTTCTTGCAGACCTCCTCATTCTGCATATTGAGACTTAGTTAAACTTACCTTCACAGTAATAGCAATAAAAAATGATATACATTTTTTGAGATTTTCATTGCAATCTAAATTCATATAAATTGCTTATTTTTAAATTTGGATCTGTGAAAGAAAAGGAAAAAAAAATTATATCATGTAATAATACATTTTTTACAACACAGCACAATTTTCACAAAGTAATTTGTTTGCCTTTTTTGCTGTTCTCAGAATATATTAAATTTCACTAAAAATAGTGATTTCAATCGTATTCATCACTTAACAGCGGGCAAAAAAAAACAATCAAAAAGATTGTTAAAAAAAACCTAACATGCTATTCTCAACAAATTACCACAAGATACAAATCACAGATATATAAAATGCCTCCAGCTAACAACATTTTATAAGTTTAACTTACAAAAACTGTAAATGTTGTCGCTTTAAAATATTCACTGAATCTAAGGATGAATTTTTGGAGGACGCACCACGCCCACAATGTTTTCCTTCAGTGGTGTGGAAATTTTGTACTTTTCCCGAGGGGCAAACAAAGATCAATGCCACCTTAGTCACGTGCAAGATTTGCAAAAGAATTCTGTTGCAAGGGGATCCTAACAAGAAATACTCGTACGGCACGGCAAGTATGATGAAACACCGAAGGACCCTTCATCCAAACAATCTTGCACGAGAAGAGTGCAAACGGATGAGAAACACTCCTGTTCTGTATCTGTAAAAAAGAATCACAAATAAATCTATATTAATAACTTTCAAACGTATACTATTCCATTACTGTACAAACACATTTTAAATAAAAACTGACTAAGAAACTATAGCCCTGAACCACAAGTGTGACGATGGTTAAAACACTACATGCATAGTGCATACTACTTTGAAGCAGTTCATGCCCTAAAGCCTACTTCACTAAAAGACTACATGCTAACTGACTGAATGATTACAGTACTATAAGGAGACACACTGAGTGAGTGACAGGGTGTTTGCTAGAAGTGTATGAATACTAACTTGGGAATTGAAGGTGTGAAAGACAACTGTGTAGGTGGTTAGAGGCCTGCATGCATAGTGAATAGGCATTTGAAGCAGTCTATGTGCTAAGGCCTGGCTCACTGCATGAGTACTTGGGAACTGACAGAATGATTAGAGTATAGCAAAGAGAGTGCCTGGGTGGATTTACAAGTGGTTGGCTTTTGACACAGTGAATGGATTAGTACTTGGTACTGAATGGGTCACTAGAGGAGTGCAAAGGGAGTGACAGGATGTTTGCTGGACTGTATGGATACTGACTAGGGAATTGAAGATGTGAAAGACAATTGTATAGTATTTTAGAAGACTGCATGCATATTGCATAGACATTTGAAACAGTCTATGTGGTAATGTATGGTTCACAACATGAGTACTTAGAAACTGACTAAATCATCAGACTACTGATACGACAGTGCCTGGGTAAAACTTTTACATTTTTTAGTTCTGACACAATGAAGAGAATAGTACATGGTACTGCACTTTAGTGTCAAACCCTGACTCATTTTATCAATGCATAAGCAAAGAATAGCTTCTAATGCTACTAAAACTTGACAACATGACAGGTTTTAAAAGAGTTATCTGCCAGAAAATACACGATGTTACCAAATGCTTCTCTCACAGTGGTTCCCAAATGCACACAGACTCACAGTGTGATTCTAGACAACAACCACTATACCTAGGAGCTTACCAAAAATCATTCACTACTGTGGAAGTGATAAGGGAACTGCACACAATCTACATATTTCAGGACTGCACTTTTGTGTCAAAGCCTGACTCATTTAATCAAAGCATAAGCAAAAACTGGCTTCTAATGCTACTAAAACTTGACAACAAGACAGGTTTTAAAACAATTATCTGTCAGCAAATACACAATGTTACCAAATGAGACTCACAGTGTGATTCTAGACAAGCAACACTATCCCTAGCAGCTTACCAAAACTCATTCACTACTGTGCAAGGGGTAAGGAGACTACAAACAATCTACATATTAAGGTACAGCACATTAGTGTCAAAGCATGAATCATTTTATCAATGCATAAGCAAAGACTGGCTTCTAATGCTACTAAAACTTGACAACATGACAGGTTTTAAAAGAGTTATCTGTCACCAAATACACAATGTTACCAAATGCATCTCTCACAGTGGTTCCCAAATGCACACAGACTCACAATGTGATTCTAGACAACAACCACTATACCTAGGAGTTTACCAAAAATCATTCACTACTGTGGAAGTGGTAAGGGAACTGCACGCAATCTACATATTTCAGGACTGCACTTTTGTGTCAAAGCCTGACTCATTTAATCAACGCGTAAGCAAAGACTGGCTTCTAATGCTACTAAAACTTGACAACATGACAGGTTTAAAAAAAGTTATCTGTCAGAAAATACACGATGTTACCAAATGCTTCTCTCACAGTGGTTCCCAAATGCACACTAACTCACAGTGTGATTCTAGACAAGCACCACTATCCCTAGCAGTTTACCAAAACTCATTCACTACAGTGGAAGTGGTAAGGGAACTGCACACAATCTACATATTTCAGGACTGCACTTTTGTGTCAAAACCTGACTCATTTAATCAAAGCATAAGCAAAGACTGGCTTCTAATGCTACGAACACTTGACAACATGACAGGTTTAAAAAAGTTATCTGTCAGCAAATACATGATGTTACCACATACTTCTCTCACAGTGGTTCCCAAATGCACACAGACTCACAGTGTGATTCTAGACAAGCAACACTATCCCTAGCAGCTTACCAAAACTCATTCACTACTGTGCAAGGGGTAAGGAGACTACACACAATCTACATATTAAAGTACAGGGCATTAGTGTCATAGCATGAATCATTTTATCAATGCATAAGCAAAGACTGGCTTCTAATGCTACTAAAACTTGACAACATGACAGGTTTCAAAACAGTTATCTGTCAGCAAATACACGATGTTACCAAATGCTTCTCTCACAGTGGTTCCCAAATGCACACATACTCACTGTGTGATTCTAGACAAACAACACTATCCCTTGCACTATACCAAAACACATTTCTTCATCTAGAAGGAGTACTACATTTTAACATAGAAACATAACTCATTTCACAGATTCATAAACAATGACTGGTTTCTAATTCTACCAAAATATAAAAACAGCACAGTTATCTGTCTGCAAACACATGAAAAACACAAATGCTTATCACAGAATGGTTTCTACATGCACACACACTGTCAATAAGATTGTAGAGAAAAAAAGTACTCCCTACACTTTAGCAGGAGAAATACATTACATTACATTACACTAGTCAAAATAGTCTACATACATCCCCTCACAATTAAATAACTCACCTTTCAAGTTGTTTTGTAGATTAAGAAGTATATCAGTCACACACCAAATTTTCTTTTACAGAATCTCTGCACTGTGCACCTCTCAGCAAAAACAAAGAATGGAAAAGTTTCCCTTTCATTTTCCACACATATAAATGTAAACATCAAATCACAATCCTTCACACATAAATTCAAAAGCAAACACACATTTGTATTGATTAAACATTTCAACCCTTTCCAAATGAAATACATTTCAACCCATCCCCCAATCTGCCTTCTGCCTGTTACCATAGAAACAGGTCATGGAACACTGCACTGAGCACTCAGGTCACAAGTTCAGCACACAATGTTGCTAAACAAGACAGCAAATGTGCTTGACTTTTCAACATATCAGCTTATCATATATAATGTTCCTTACAATCAGTTTTTGTTAACCAATAAGAATCATGCCTTTAAAAAACAGAAATATACACCCTACCTTTCAGTGTAGAAAGTTGTCATACAACCAATGATTTCTTGTCTTTTTTCAATTTTTTTTTCCTTGGATCCACGCACCCAACGCGAGAGGATCCGTGCACCAAACGTGATAGGATGCGCGCACCGTGCGCACATTTCGCTGTTTTTTTTTTTTTAAAAAGGGGGCCTTGGGGGGTCCTTCTGGGACCCCCTAAGCACCTCTAGAGGGTCAGAGTATTTCCACTCTGCCCCCTTTATATGTTTTACACACTTATTCTCCTTGCTTCTTCAGCCTCGCTTCTACCGAGGCAGACAATGGCCATCAACAGTTCCTGGTTTCGAATGTAGACAGACACTCGACAGCCAATTAGCATTCAGTGCATGATCGGGAGGGTGCACGCTCGGTTCGGGGAGGGTGCGCTTACGGTGCGGGTAGGGTCCGCGGATCCTCCCGGCCATAGATATATATGTACTTTTAACTCTAATTTTCTCAGGAACTACTGAACAGATTCACACCATTTATGCAAAAGGCACGAGTCTGAACTGAGGACTACCTCTTTGCCAAATTTGGTGTAATTCCGTTCAGCGGTTCAGGCTGTAGCTGCGACAACAGATCCTATGGTAAATTGCATGGGGAAAACACGTTTTGGGACCCTCCTTTTTTCTCGGCCCTCGCTTGACGAATCACCACGAAACTTTCAGGGTAGGAGCGGAGCAGAGCTGGCCAAAAGTTTGGAACATTTTTGCGAAGATTCGTCAACTGGCGCCAGACTTATTGGGAATAGAATGTTGCAGATTTCCTATGGAAAATAGGTCCTAACTATAACTATCTACTGGCGACCGCCAGTAGATAATGTATATATATATATATATATATTGACTGAAAAAACCATAGGTTTCAGGCACGTTATAGTTAGAAATTAGCATTTAAAAAACCTTGGAAATTCACAGAAAAAAACATAGGTTTCAGGGACGTTATAGTTATTTGGACATTTGACTCATATAAAACCAGAGAAATTTGCCCGTTATAGTTAGTTGAGCTATCTATAACTTGCACGCCCGCAATGCACTGGTGATGACATCATGTATTACATCACTCATGACATGCTTAGTGACATCACTGATGACATCATCCACGTGATAGTCTGACACACCTCCTCACACTCTAATTTCTAACTATAACGTGCCTGAAACCTATGGTTTTTTCAGTGAATTTCTAAGGTTTTTTAAATGCTAATTTCTAACTATAATGTCCCTGAAACCTATGGTTTTTTCTGTGAATTTCCAAGGTTTTTAAAATGCTAATTTCTAACTATAACGTGCCTGAAACCTATGGTTTTTTCAGGGAATTTCAAAGGTTTTTTAAATGCTAATTTCTATCTATAACGTGTCTGAAACCTAGTTTTTTTCCAGTGAATTTCAATGTTTTTTTAATGCTAACTTCTAATTATAATGTTCATTTAACCTATAGTTTTTTCCGACATCCAAGAAGAACACAACACCCACTGCCACAACCCTCAGGACCTCCCCCCATATAACCCCTCTCCCTACTACCACCAAGGCAGTGCAGAACAGGACAGCGAACCCTCCAAATACGGCATGGTCCCTTATCCATATATTAGCTCGATGTTGGGAAATGTGGCAATCGTTTTTTCAGTAAATGTGAATTATTTTTTAAATACTAATTTCTAACTTTAATCTTCCTGAGACCTATGTTTTTTGTGAATTTCAAAGGTTATTTAAATACAAATTTCTAATTATAATGTTCATAAAACCTATATTTTTATCAGTAATTTTGAAAAAAAATGTGATATTTTGTAACTTTAATATCCTAAAAATTGTTTTTTTATTTTTTATATTTATTATTTAATGTCTTCTTGTTTTTTAAATATTAAACAACTACATACAGTATGAAAGGGAGCCCAGCCCAGAGCCACATCTGAAGACCAACACATGTCATAGACCTACTGATCAAGCAGCTCTGACACCTAAGGTGTGAACAAACTATATGTGAAGGAAGCAATTCACCCATGAATAACAATGCACACAATGCAAAGTGTAGCGGAGATGTGCTGGACACATCTCAGTATGCAGAACACACACCTCTCCATGTGCACAAATACTACTGGTGCTTGTAGTGTTGTGGACAGTGGACCCAACCATGTTACGTCAAACACTAGGGACGATCTCAGTCATGTAGCTGTATCATCCCCCTGTAAGCATTAGGGTAACTGGAGTGGGCTGGTTCGACTTCAGCGTAGGGGTGTGAATAAATAGGCCGGGACTCTGGGCGTGGTTCACTTGTGAACTGTAAAGACCAACGACTGTGCCAGAGCAGCGGGTCTCACCCTGCCACAAGGCTGCCGCCATGACCACGGGTCTCCTCGACACAGGTCCCCTGCGAACCCAACGGCACAGCACCGCAGACTTATGTCTGTACAGACTACTGCCTTCGATCTACACTGCGGACAGTAGGCATCACAATTCACATGGAGTAGCGATTGCAGATGACACAGTCCAGTACGCAAGATACATTGCTCCCAGTGTGGCCCTCCCGGACCACGCATCATTGTAGGGTACGTACACGCTGAGCGCCAAAGGTACTACTAACTCAGTGCACCATATGTCATCGCAAGGAAGAGTGAACAGTTTTATGTCAGCAGTGAGGCATACTATCACTCAAAAATCACCCAAAAATACTTAGAATATAAAAAGAACAGAAGAATCGAAGTACATTAATGATTACAATCCAGTAATTTTGAAGATGTGGAATGCAAATATGGACATACAATATGTTGCAGATAACTCAATTACTGTTCCTCGCATACTATCCAAATAGAAGTCCATACCTGGAAAACATATGTCTATATGAAATACTGCAACATTATAGTTTTAGAAAAAATGTTACAGAAAAAATAAATGAAGGGAAATATGCTGTAATTGGATCTGATGGATGTTTCTTAAAGAATGCCAAAGGAAATTTGATTAATCACAGGAAATTAAGTTGTGATACTCCAGATAAGAGAGAGTTGTTCTATTTAGCTCTTCTGCAACTCTTCTAACCTTGGAGAACAGAAATGGAATTACTTGGAGATTTTGACTGCTATGAAGATTCTTTCAAAGCATATAAAGACATTGCTACCAGTGAGGCCCGCACGGACCACGCATCATCGCAGGGAGCGCACACAATGAATGCTTCAGATGCCACTAACTCACTGCACCACAAGTCATTGCCACATGGACTTATTGAGGCACAATTCAATTCAAGCCGCAACACATGGTGCCACTAACCCTATTCAACACAAGCCGGCGACACACGGTGCCACTAACCCTGTTCAACACAAGCTGAACGATCTCACATGTGGAACTGTGTCCTGAGTCCTGAATGGCAGTGACCCCAAGTCCGTGACAGCGACCACAGCACCAGACTCCCTTTGATCAGTTAGGCATATTTCCATTTGCAAGGCCGGCGACACGTGGTGCCACTAACCCTGTACAACACAAGGCGCGACATGTGGTGCCACTAACCCTGTTCAACACAAGCCAATCCCACATGTGGAACTTTGTCCTGAGTCCTGAATGGCCATGACCCCAAGTCCGTGGCAGCGACCACAGCAGCATACTCCCTTTGATCAGTTAGGCATATTTCCATATGCAAGGCTGGTGACACGTGGTGCCACTAACCCTGTTCAACATAAGCCAATCCCACATGTGGAACTGTGTCCTGAGTCCTGAATGGTAGTGACCCCAACTTCGTGGTAGCGACCACAGCACCAGACTCCCTTCGATTAGTGACGCGATTGTGCATATGGAAGGCCGGCGACACGTGGTGCCACTGAACCTAAACTACGAATGCCGGTGGGGCAACCAACCTATGCATGTGGCTGTGGGCCCTTGCTCACGACTACCTCTGGCCTACTCTGCGGTCAGCAGGGCTCACAATTCAGATACAGTCGCGATTGCAGATGACGCAGTAGGCAAGAGACATAGCTCCCACTGCGGCCCGTCCGCACCAAGCAGCATCACAGGCTCATACACTTCGACAGTGTATTCTATACATATTTAATCTTTTCATGATAAGGCTACACTGCGGCCAGTAGGGCTCACAATTAAAATTAAATCTCGATTCATTAATTACAGAGTCCACTAGGCAAGTAACTATCACAGGCCTAAAACCTACCTAATATCCTTTTAGTATCCTTGCTTCAAGAGCTTTTTTATATCAGTTATAGCTTTAGTACAAACAACAAATTCATCTTCAAGTGCAAACAAACACTCAATAACAGTCTACACTGCGGGCAACAGAGCTCGCAATTCGAATTTTTGAGACATGGTGCCACTAACCCTGTTCAACACAAGCCGAGACACATGGTGCCACTAACCCTGTTCAACACAAGCCGATCCCACATGTGGAACTATGTCCTGAGTCCTGAATGGCAGTGACCCCAACTTAGTGGCAGCGACCACAGCAACAGGCTTCGTTTGATCAGTCAGGCATATTTCCATATGCAAGGCTGGCGACACGTGGTGCCACTAACCCTGTACAACACAAGGCGCGACACGGGGTGCCACTAACCCTGTTCAATACAAGCCGATCCCACATGTGGAACTGGTTCCTGAGTCCTGAATGACAGTAACCCCAACTTTGTGGCGGCGGCTACAGCACCAGACTCCCTTCAGTTTTATTTGTTGTTGTTTTGTTTAAATAAAATGTTTTATATGTAAATCTCTACATGACTAAGATTCTTGTTTGTCCAACCGCACAGGGACAATTCTGGGCCCAAGAAGGTTGTTGGGGTATGTTGGTAATGTAGGAAGAGGGTGCGTTACCTGCTGATGTGGGGAGAGGCAGCATGAAAGGGGTATCTCTCACAGAAAGAACTCCGGTATGTTTTCAGAAATGCCTCGGACAGATACCAGCTGACGGACTGAATCACAAAATGGCTTTTCAATGCTTATGTAGTGTGACTTATGAACAGTTCGCAACCAGGCTCGCAGAGGGACAACTGCGGCCCGTCCAGTCGACTCACAGACGCAGTACTACGAGCCGTCGGCTCCCAGAGGAACAGCAATGTAGTAGCTCGCAGAGGTACAAGCACAGCAGCGTACTAGCTCACAAAGGTAGAGAGCTGCCAGCCAATGAACTGGCTTCTAAGGCTTTAGCTGCGAAGTGGTGATGTTGGGAAGAGGGAGCGTGAACGGGTTATCTCGCACAGACAGAGCTCCAGTATATTAAATTGCCCCCGGGACCTTTCTTTTATATTTTCACTCGATGCCAGAAAGCGCGCTTTTTGGACCATGACCTTTCTCCCTACCTAATTTGGCGTAATTCCGTTCAGTAGTTTGACCTGTAGCCTTGTCTAAAGTTTCCTATGGAAAATCCATTGAGAAAACATGTTTTCACACCCCACATAGCTACCTGTCGCAGGCGTACTCGCTGTTTTGTGCAGGTCAGTGGTCTAGTTGTCAATTTGTTACGGCAACTCCCTGAGGGCAGATTTGCACACACACCACGCCCATCCGGCAAATGCGTCACAGGGCATGTGACCACGCAAATATAATGCATCGACAACGTCACATCCTTTATTGCCGGTGGTGACTGGATGGCGGACATTCCATGGGTCTCAATCATAAAGAGTCCATGAAAAGTTGCGCAGAGGTTTAGTCGCACCCTGAGCTGTATGGCCGTCAGGGGCCTACTACCACGTGGCGCGGACTTGACTTGCACAGGGTTAGTGCCACCCGAAGCTGATGTGGCCATCAGGGGCCTACCACCATGTGGCACGGACTTGAGTTGCACAGGGTTAGTCGCACCCTTAGTTGTATGGCCGTCAGCAGCCTACCACCACGTGGCGCTGACTTGCGTTGCACAAGGTTAGCGGCACCAAAAGCTGATGTGGTCTCCGCCATTGATGACTCAGGACTCAGCGACATGTGTGAGATCTGCCGGGCCACGGAGAAGCTGATGTGGTGTCCACCATTCATGACTCAGGACTCAGTGACATCTGTGAGATCTGCTGGGCCGCAGAGCTTTGACGGGCACGTGGAGTGCCCACTGGTAGACACTCCGGTGGCAGCAGGTAATTATTTGGTCATGGATGCGCAGGGGCAGCAGTATCTCTCTCTCTCTCTCTCTCTCTCTCTCTCTCTCTTACTTCCCTCTCTTCACTCTCTCTCTCACTCTCTTCCCTCCTTTCCTTCTCTTTCTCTATCTCCCTTCTCCCTTTCTCACTCCCTTTCCTTCCTTCCCTCTCTTTTTCTCTCTGACTTTTTTTTCCTTCTCTGTGTCTCACTCCTTTGATATGTGCATTACACACATCCTTATTTTGTGCTTTATTTTCCAGGCTGTGTCGTCGACATTCATGGTCCCGACAGGAGTCTTCGCCTTGCTGTTTTGTATTCATTTTGTTAAATTTAGTTTATCTTTTATATATACGTTTCCGAAAAAATAAAAATTGGAAAAAAACAATTCAATAAAGTTTTTGGTTGTTACTTAAGTGCTGTGTGACTCTTTATCGTTCTTATTACTGTTATTTGGTGGTGTCCACCATGGTGTTAAATTTTGGGGCAGTTATCGCGGGAATACTGGTGAGGTCTGCAGTTTGCACCAGCTTCTGAATAGTGTGTTAGATTTATCTCATCTGTAGTTGCATTAAAGTGCTGATAATGAGATGCAGAGTAGCCGTTCCCGTGCAAAAACACACGAGGTGCACCTTTGCGATTTATTCTAAATACTAAAATCCTGTATTGAATTGCACTGTGGTAGTGGGTGAATTTACAGTGTACAAACAAAATCAATGAAGAAATCTCATTGTATTTATATTGATTGGGAATAGTGGGTCAAGTGCTGGATCTTGACGGGATACACTGCCCCGTTCATTTATTTTTCTGTACACGGAAAAACCACATCACAACTTTCACAACGAAAGGCAAAAACTGCGATGCAAAACAAATTCCAGCGATAAGCCGCGTTAGCACCAGAGATTTTACACCTGCTTTCTGCTGGTGTTAAGCAGGACGACTACCTGCAGCATGAAAGGGAACACAGCCAAGAGCCACACCTGAAAACCCACAGGTGCCATTGAGTCAATGAGCAAGATACACGGATACCCATGAGGGCCATAATACTCATCGCAACAACCCCAGGACCGCCAATGCCCCCCGAACCCTCATCTGAGCAAGTATGTCCGTGTGGTCATTGTGTTAGCATGATAGGCACGGGCCCTGCAACATCACAGTGTGCTGTCTTCAGCGGACGTTACCATGTCACCTCAGCGTTGGCAGTGAGCCTGGAGATGTAGCTACACACGCATCCTCCTGCATGCACAAGCGGCAAAGGGAACGGGGTGTCTCACACATGTCCGTGTGCAAGAAGTGCAGTAAGTGTGTCTCTGTGTTCTGGTGTGGCCACCACAAGGGCTGCAGCAGTCGCTGTTGTAAAGTGGCATGCACCACCTCCAAACGGTGGTGTCACGGTGTGATTGGAATGCCGCAGGACATGCGCGAATAGGCATTACAAGGGTGTGCCGTAGGAGTGCACGGGATACAACAGCGCAGCGCACAAAATATGGGGGCTCGTGGGAGGGAGGAGCAGCTGTTTGGCAACTTAACACACAGTGAACCTGCCCATGTGCCACGTGCTGGGCATCTCATTCATGATGACCAGGTTCGCAGACATCCCACAACACCCACGACTGGCCTTTGTACACATCCTGTGTTAAAGATGGCAGAAATTGCCGTTTGCATGAGCCAAAAGCCATTTTGTTCCTGGCAGCCATTTTAGTTAGCCATGTGCTTTCTCCCTCTTCCAGAGCCTTGCACATGCTCAGAAAGGTTTAGCTGATAGAATGCACCTGCTCCTAGTATAGAACTGACAGGCTATTCTTACTGATGTAAGAAGTTTAGTCTCCCCTCCCACTTTGTTGAGCAAGCAAATTTTGTATACCCATATTAGTCAATAAGAATTCTTGTATGTGCCAGGACCTCCCCTTGGTGTTATGCTGACTATGTAACCTATGCATATATAAGGCCCCTGTTCTCTGTACTCCTTAGAATGACTCCTACAGTGGCCTGAGGGTACTGTGTGACGCAATATCACTTATGTGTGGTTAATAAATATGTTTTCTTGATATTACAGCTTCCATGCCAATCTCTTCTTTGCTGGTTTAAAGGACCAGGTGTATCAGTGAACCCCTTAGAAGGTTTTTATTTCTTCACCTGTATGAATGCAGCTGGAGAAGTTACTGTGAGGATGAAAGGTTCTTTGTCTGAGCTATCTTGTGCTAACACATCTGCTGCTCCGAGAAGGAACTTGCAAGTGGCCAGCCCCCCCCGACAGATACGATAATATTTGCATCCGTCTCCCACACTACACACTGCCCGATTTGAGAACGAGTGGACATCCCACACTCAAAACTCCTTCATCGTAGTTAGCGTGCGTGAAATGGCCTTCACACGTACTCCCGCCACAACCCTGCCCTGCACCCTTTGCACACAGACCCGGCTCATTGCACCAAGCTGTGCCATTTCATCCACAAGACTGGCACACGGCAAACCAATGCAGCTACAAGCAGAGCCACTGACGCATAGGAGGGCATCCCGAACACATGGTCGACTCCATTCACGTCCACCTATACCTTGCACGTCTGCTGCATGTCCTGGGTGCACTGCCTTTGGCAGTGCTGCGGATCACTTACCGGCTGAGCTTCCGCATCACGGACGTCACCACTGTTCAACCTTTATTGCAGTGTCGCACGTGCCTATCCGAGTAGTGCATGGAAGAGTGCCTCTCCAACGTGTGGGTAGCTGACATGGATTACGACGGGTGTGTGCACCCCCTGTTGGCCCACGACCAGGAGTGTCATGGTGATGCCTGTTTATGGTATGCATGGATGTTTGGCATGTATGTTGGAAACTGGGCCTGGGAGATTGCACTTGTAGTAGTATGCAGTGAGCAAATTGACCCACTTCCCGATTCTGCTTTGGTGCACATTGGGTACAGTGGTTGGAGTCAGCACATCTGTCCCGGTCAGCTGATGGATTACGTCGACGACATGTCAAATATTGTGGCCAACCATCACTCAGTAGAGGTAGTGGCTTACGCAGCTGCACTGGCATTCATGGACGAGTGACAAGGTACCTGCAACCACGACTCGATGTGCCACATTGCACGTGTCCCGCTGCATCATTGCACGTTGTGCATCTGGTCACATGTCCCAAGACGACAGTGGACATGGCTGCATAGGCGTCGACTCATGTCCGAGAGCGGACAACCAACGCTGCTTGACACTGACGTGTGTTGGTGATGGACTACCCCGAGGTGAACATGGACATTTTCCTACGTTCCTTATTCAGGCATGCTGCTGCATTTGTCTGCATATCGTGGCACTACTCTTGGCCGTACTGACATGCACTTTTTTAGTTTTCACATTTTCACTTGTCTCCAAATGTGTTGCGTCTTCATTTGCATGCAAATGTGTGTGTCACGGACTCTCTGGCTGCCTGCCATACGTGAATTGCTACCCCATCCGGACTGTGGGATTGTAATTATGCGTTCTCATGTGCCTGTTTCGTACTGATGCTTTTGGATGTTTATCCACCGCAGGCGAGTGCATTTGTGTCCTATGTTCGATTGTGCGAATGTTTGTGTTTGGACAACATTTTGTTGGATGTTGGTGTGCTCTGCTTCCTATGTGTGTGTGCGGCATTGTGTGTGACATGTCCCTTCAAGTGAGGTTTTGTTCACCCTTCTCCCTTTAAGGCAGTGCGGTTTTCTCTTCTGAGCTTGTTCAGTGGTGTGATGTTGGCGGATTGTGTGACTTGTGCTCCTTGTTGGTGTGTTTCATTTTGGCCATGCTTTGTCTGAAGTTGTGCTGTACTTAATTGTGCATGTGTGCCATTGTGCCCATCTCTCCTCATCCCTCCACTCCCTGCTTGTTCCTCCTCCTGGTGCTGTTGTGTCTGTAATTTTGTTACTCCACACATACATACATGTAAAGAACAAATTAGAATAGCAGAACTTCTCTCTATTGGTTATTTTTCAATTTTCCATATAAACTGTTTTTTTAATATTCAAGGACACACAAAAGTCAGAAGGGCAACGTATTCTATCAACACACTTTCTAGAATATTCTACAACAAGTGCAGGTTAAAAGTTCATCAATTTTTTTAAACCTAACGATATTTTTTGGCAACATTTTCTCGAACATTTAACGGCACGTGCAGGTTAAAAGTTCACGATTGTTTTTAAGTTCGAACAGTGCCTTCCAAATGCAAGTAGCATGTGTGGTTGAATGTTATCCTATGATATGTACTCCACGTGTAAACTGTAACCAATAATTAAGATGATTTTCCACAAAAATAAATGTGCACCCTAATTTTAAAAAACAATGCTTTTCATCTCCCAATCAGTTATCGTTTTGAATGAGAAAAAAAGATAGTTCCCCACCTTTAAACATATCTCTTATTCTACGAACGGACTGCATGTGCCACAGACATCTATCCATACTTCCCAGCCATACCTTCAAAATGCTAGTGTGGATCATAGGACATAGCTATGTTTTCTGGTGCAAGAGGTATGCAGAACAGAGACGTATTGACTTAGACCTAGGTTTACAACATGTGGACATTAAATGGTTTCGACAGAGAGGATTGAAGTGGCACCAATTGTTGCCTTTGGTTAAAACCTGTTTGCATCTCCAACACCCTGACCTCATGATTGTGCACTGTGGTGGAAACGACCTAGGCACATTGACTGGGGTAGGTTTGGAAATGCTAATGATAGACACCTTTCGACAATTGATGTTGCTTTTGCCTCAAACTGTCTTTGTATATTCCAATATATGCTAAAGACAGAAGTGGAAACGGTCAAACCAATTTTGTCCTCAGATTGAAAAATCTAGGAAGAATGTCATCAAAGCTCTGTCTGCATACCTCAGAGACCATAGAATAGGGTTGCTCTACAACAACAACATACGTTTTGATATGTCTGATATCTACAGAAGTGATGGAGTACACTTCACAGATCAGGGAAATCAAGTTTTTCTGAATAACCTGAAGCTGTGCATCCGCACTTATATGTAGTTCCAACTAATAAACACAAGGGCTCTTTTTAGAGCCACCCTATAACTGACAACTTAGGCCCGCTATTTTAGGGCCAGGTAACGGCAACTCCTGGACTCTCGCCAAAATGTATTCTCCAAACAGCTGTGGCGCAGTGGCCAGACCATCTGACTTTGAAGCACAGAGCTCTGGCTTTGATCACTGGCTCTAGCAACAGGTCAGGACAGCACCATGTGACCATAACTCACTTAATTTCCACGCCGGCCCCCAGCGCCTGCAGACCCGTACGAGTGAAATACCGGATTGATTGAAAATGGCAGACTTGAACTTCACACTCCCTCTGTAGCACCCCCAATCACCCTACAGACGTCACACTGTTTAAAACAAAAGTTCCTCCTAGTACGGATGCACACATGCTGACACAACTTGGACAGGTGTGCCGCAGCGGCCAGAAAACATGAGTTCAGAGCACAGGGCTCACGGTTTAATCCCCTGCTCCGGCAGTAGCTCATCTCAGCACCATGTGACTCTGGGCAATAGCTCACTTAATAGCTCACATAATTTCCACGGCGGCCTCCAGGTCCTACAGACCCATAGGGGTGAGTAGTTTGCGCTTTACAAATACCGTATTGATTTACCTTTGCACTCCCTGTATAACACCACCTAAGCACCATATACAAGTTACCGTGTTCCAAACAAAACTTCCTCCTACTACATATAAAATATTTCTGACACTACTTGGACAGGTGTGGCACAGCGCCCAGAGCACATGACTTCACAGCATAGGACACACAATATGGGCTCATGGTTTCATCCCCGAGTCCAGCAGCAGCTCAATTTAGCAGCATGACACTCTAGGCAATACCTCACTTAATTTCCGTACCCCGCATTTTCAGACCGGTAGGGGTCAGTAGTTCAGCGACTTTATCCCTGAGTCCGGTAGCAGCTCAGCTTACGCCCCCAGCGCCATCAGACCCGTACGAGTGAGTAGTTTGCACTTTACAAATATTGAATTGATTTGATACGCGCAAATTTACCTTCGCACTTCCTGTATAACACCCCTAAGCACCATACATAAGTTACAATGTTCGAAACATAAGTTCCTCCGAGTAGGTATAACTACATGCTGACACTACTTGGACAGATGTGGCACAGCGGCCAGAGCACATGACTTCACAGCATATGACACACAGTTTGGAATCACGCTTTCATCCCCGAGTATGGCAGCAGCTTAGCTTGCCAGCATGAGACTCTAGACAATACCTCACATATTTTCCATACCCCAGCACTTTCAGACCAGTAGGAGTCAGTAGTTCGTCCTAGTAGGTATAAACACATGCTGACACTACTTCCACAGGTGTGGTGCAACGGAGAGGGCACATGACTTCACAGCATAAGATACACAGTTTGAGCTCACGCTTTAATCCCCAAGTCCCGCAGCAGCTCACCTTAGCAGCATCAGACTCTAGGCAATACTTCACTTAATTTCTGTAGCCCAGCACTTTCAGACCGGTAGGGATGAGTAGTCCGCTTCGCACCCCTGTATAACACACCCTAAACACCCCACAGAGGTTACAGTGCTCCTACCCTCCTCTTTCCTACTTTTTTTTGCCCTTTTTTGCCCTTACTCGCTTCAACAGAATCACAAAATGGCTGCCAACACTTCCTAGTTGCAACCGCTCGCAGCCAATAAGCAGCAAGCTCGTGCTCGTAACGCCTCAGCCAATCAGATGGCAGAATTACCAAATATCGATATCTGTAAATTTTGATATTTCTCCAAAACTACTGAATGGATTTACACCAAATAAACAAAAGCGTGCTTTCTAGACCAAGACCCTTCTCCCTTCCAAATATGAGGTAATTCCGTTCACCCGTTCGACCTGTAGCCTTGTCTAAAGTTTCCTATGGAAATTGCATGGAGAAAACACGTTTTGGGACCCCCCCTTTTTTCTCAGCCCCCCCCCTTGATGAATCACCCCCCCCCCCCACTTTCAACATAGGAGCTAATATGAACAAAGAATTAGTTTGGAAAATTTCATGAAGATTCATCAAACAACGCCAAAGTTATAAGCAAATCAAGAAATGCTCTTCCTATGGAAACTTGGTCCTAACTATAACTACCTGCTGGCGACCGCCAGTAGGTAATATATATCTATAATGGAAAAAACAAATGTTACTGGGACGGTATAGTTAGGCTGATATTTCACTCGTACATAACCAGAGAAATTCAGCAGTTATATTTAGCTAAGCTAGCTATACCTCACGTCCCCAGATTGCACTGCTTATGACCTCACATATGACATCACTCATGACATGGTCAGTGACATCACTGATGACATCACTGATGACATCTCAAATGACATCACTGATTACATCATCCCATGGATGTGAGTGTTTTTAAGATGTTTATGAATGTTAAAGATATATATAACAAGGTGTTTTGATGAATCAATGGCTGTATGAGTGCCTGTATGGATGATTCAGTGGGTGCGTGACTGACTGTATAAGTGAGTGATTAGGTGTCTCAGTGAATGTATGAGTGAATGATTACGTTTTGAGAATGTCTGTATCCGTCTGTCAGATGGTGTCTAAGTGACGGTATGGGTGAAAAATAAAAACTGACTCCTTAGCGATATTAGAAAATCCAGGATTTGGTATAATTAAAATGAATTGGCAGTGTGATATGAATGGAGTGCTTTATTTCACATTAATAAATGTCTTTCACCTACAAAGAGTGTGACAATAAGATGACACTACTCTCCAGGACTGCTTAAATTTTGAAAACCCAAAATTTAGGGTAAGCATGACAACTTCAAAGAATTGTTTTTCCCACTTCTTTATCTCAAATTTGCCACCTAACACTTTATCCACAAGGGTTGTATGCTAAAAGTGTATCACAATTATAGGATACATCCATAACAACTAATTGTTGGTCCTTAGAACAAAAAATATATTTTTTACCCTAAAAGAACAGTGAATGAATTACTCTGTAGATATGGAAACAGTCTGAATGTTGTACCTACACTAAGGACATTTGGAAGCACAATCTCACTTTTGTATCCCCGTGGAGGGGTTCCCCTTTTCTCATTCACTTTCCCCTTCCACCTTGTTCTTCAAGCAAGACAAGCATGGACCATCATAACTCACAAAAATGTTTATAAATAGGAACCATGTAGATAATGTGAAGTTTCAATTCTTATAGAGAACTACGTTTATGGTCCACCTTCAACCTCTCCAACCCTTTTGTCTTGTAGGATATTCCCAAGAAAAGAAGACCAAGACAGGTGAGATCTTTAGGCCTCACTAGTGTGCATAGTGTGCATGCATAGTCAAGCAGGTATACACTCAGCAAGCCCAGACAAAGGCCACAGACACGAGCAGGCTCTAAGCAGGGGCTGAAACATGTTGGCAAAAACACAGTAGGTTTAGTTGAACAATTGCTTGCAACATAAACCTCAAAATATTATTTTAACCATATCCCAGGTACCCTGTGAATAAAAGAAATTGAGGGTTATACCTGTAGATAGTTTTAATAATATACTTTTCACCTGGATCCCTGCTTATCCAGTTTTGATTTATCTAAGAACTCCCATTCCATCTTTGGTTGAGTCCGCTCTGGTGGTACCATCCTACCAGGGTGTGGATATGTGCCGATGATTAAGCATGTCACGATCAAGTGAGTGAGGTATCTAATCCAATTTCTTTGGATACCCAAGAGGTTCAATGAAAGGATCGATTCATTCATCACTGATCAATCTATGGAAACATTCCAGTTGCTTTTTTGTGTGACTGAGTGTGTGCTTGTTTTAGTGACTGTACAGGTGAGTGAGTATATGTTAGTATCTAAGAATAAGTGAATTAGTGTGTATAACTGTAAAGGTGAGTAAATGACTGTGTGAGTGACTCTCTAGGTGGGTGAGTAGATATGTGTGTAGCTCTATGAATGACTGACAGTGTGTGAGTGGCTGTATGGGTGTTTGAATAGATATATCAGTGGTTGTATTAGGGAGCAGGTTGGTGTATGAGTGGCTGTATGGTGACTGAGTGGATATGTGGATGTGTGTGTAGACCTATAAATCAGAGAGTGGGTGTATAAGTACTGGTATGGGTGTGTCAATGGTTTTGAGAATGATAGTATAGAAGTTGGAGTGGGTGTATGAAAGTATATGTGGGGGTATGAGGGGATATGTCAGAGATTCCGTGGATAATGACATCAGTGATGTCATGAGTGATGTCATTTGAGATGTCATCAGTGCACTGACCATGTCATGAATGATGTAATATGTGAAGTCATAAGCAGTGCATTGCGGGGGCGCAAGTTTATCTATAACTTCCCTGTAACCTTTGTTTTTTTCACTGAATTTCTAAGATTTTTAAATGTTAAATCCTTACTATAACATCCCTGTAACCTTTAGTTTTTTCAGTGAATTTCTAAGGTTTTTCAAATTCTATTTCCCAACTACAACGTCCATGTAACCTATGATTTTTTTAAATTGTATTTTCTATCTAAAATGGCTCAATAAGGGGTATTTTTACAAGTGTGTATTTTCTTCAGTGGATTAATAAGCATTGTTTTTCTTTACTTACATTTTTTATATTTGCAACGATGTCGCGATCCCCACAGACACGTTGCGAAAATGGAAAACAAAAGCAGACATTCAATGACCACCAACACATCCAAAAATAATAAGTAAACAATTTCCCATTCTAAACATTTCCCTACTCATATTACTACATACAAACTCCTTTCAAAGCATTTTTAAACTCATATTTTGCTACTGAGTTTCTTTAAGATCCATCTATCAGACCTATTTTTCATTTTCGCAGTTATTCGGGACGTAGCGATGATGTTAACCGCAACGATCGCGCCGTCTCCTTAAAGTGAAAACACATATATGCACACATATAACAGTATGTTACACACTTAGAGCCCGATTCACAAAGGTAAACTGAGACGAAAGTCTAACTTTACGGCTTTCAGTATTCACAAAGGGCATTTAAGAGTAGTAAGGATAGACTTTTGTCTCAGTTTAACTTAAGTTTTGGTCTTAAGTCTAACTGAGACAAAACTTAAGTTAAACTGAGACAAAAGTCTAACTTTACTTATCGTGAATGCCCTTTGTTAATACCAAAAGTCGTAAAGTTAGACTTTCATCTCAGTTTACCATTGTGAATCGGGACCTAGGGGTTTATTACTTTACACTTCAAACTCATGTATTTCAACAGTATTTCTAGAACAAGCATCTCTAAAACCTATTTTCCATTTTTGCGGTGACTCCGGAGAACGCGATGATGTCAGAAAACACAATTCCCCCGGACACGTTGCGAAAGCGTAAATCAAAAGCAGACATTCAATAGCCACCAACACAACCCAAAAAAATGCATTTCATCCATGTAGATTGACTTCTTCAGGGCTGCAAAAAAATAAATATATACAACATATAAAAACATTTAAAAACAGACATAAAAACCAACAAGTTAGGCCATCTAACATGGCAAATGTGACAACTGGTACAGTTCTCTAATTGGATACCCCAAAAATATATATAACATATATATGTGTACAAAACAGAAAAATGTTAAACAAACAAATTCACAAATGTGCTAAGTGCTCGGCATAATACAACAGAGATAATACAAAGTGATTCCCGTTACAAAATACTGTTGGAGATTGTTCAATTGCCACAATATTTACCGTACACAGGAAAACAAACAAAGAAACCACATGTATATGCGCCAACTATTTAATTAATTGTGACATCGAAAAGACATACCCATATAAGACTACAAAAAGTTACCATGTAATCCCACAAACCTAATCCATGATAGATGATAGTGTCTATGTAATAAAGCCATCATCTTTTTGTGTTGCATTTTAATCCCCAAAGCCGGAAGGGTATGCCCAGACGTGGGTCCCGTGCTCACTATGCAACCTGGCTGATGAAGGGATATGCAGCAAAATCGGTCCCAGGATGCATGTTTTCCGTTCCACGGAAGACCAGGCCTGAAACTTCGGGCTGGACTGTTCCCATGGAGAACAGGGTCAAGGCTGATTTGCATATGGCTGGGTCCAAACTGGAATGGCATAGCGAACAAAATAACAATGGTTTAAACACGGATCTGTGACTGGGGTGAATGTTTGACAATGTTCAACATTCCTGTTCATCATCTTTTTGTGTTGTATATGGGTGAGTAACTGTGTAGGTGAAAGGCAGCATAGGTGAGTGTGGGGGTATATGAGTGACTATATGGGTGAGTGTGTGCTTATGTCAGTTATTATTTAGGTTGGTGAGTACGTGTTAGTATCTGTATGAGTAAGTGATTGCTGTGTGTAAGTGTATGTGTGAGTAAGTTGCTGTGTGACTGACTGAGTGAGTGAGTAGGTGTTGAGTAGCTCAATGGGTGACTGACTCAGTGTGTGAGTGGTTGTACGGGTTTATGAGTGAATGTGTCAGTGTCTGTATTAATGAGTGAGTGGGTGTATGTGTGGCTGAATGGGTGAGTAAGTGGATATGTGTGTAGTCCTAAGAATCAGGGAGTGGCTTTGTAAGTATTGGTATGGGTTTGAGAATGGTAGTGTGGAAGTTGGCGTGGGTGTGGGAAAGGTTATATAGATGTGTGAGTGGGTGTGTCAGAAATTTTATGGCTGATGTCATCAGTGATGTCGTTTGAGATGTCATCAGTGATGTAACTGACTATGTCATTAGTGATGTATTATGTGAGGTTATAAGCAGTGTGTTGCGGGGGTGCAAGTTATAGTTAGCTCAGATAACTATGCTGAATTTCTCTGGTTTTGTACAAGTGAAACTTAAGCCTAACTATAATGTCTCTCAGGGCATGGCTTGACACCCATGGTGCATGGCGGCGCGATGTGGGGTTTGTCGGGACAACATGGACGGCCGTGTTTTGAAGCCACCAACTTCTTTGTGGTGAGGACCTACAGATACCGGAAGATGCGCTGACACATTTCCGGAGCTTTTCCAGTGACGAACATGCCGCTCTCCCTCATGGCGCACCTCTCCTGTTCTCTACATTGATCGTGACCGCCATCTTGGGAGTACCATTTCTGCCTCAGACGCCTGGTAAAATTATTGCTGCTCTACGCTCTGCAAGAGCATTCTTCTCTTGGCTGAAGTGACTTTTTTAAAAGGTTGGTAATGCTCTTCATGTCTGAGGAGGCTGAAGAGGCTTACTTTTTGTCTAAATTTCAGCTAGACGTGCTTCGGCCACCATTTTGTCCTCATGCATCACTTCTGCCACAATTATTTTACTGGGGCTTTTAGAAAAGCTATTTCTGTCTAGTGTGCTCTATTCTTGCTTAAGCAAGCAACTTGTGAGAAACACCTCCAGAGTTGCTCCTGTGGGAAATGTTTTGTTTTTCTTCATGACGCAACCCTCTTTCAAGCTCGACAGAATGTGACAGCCATTTTAGGCGCACTGAATACTCTTCAATTAAGTGCTTGGGGAGGTTGAAGATGCTCATTTACTGGGTGAATTCTATGCAGCCATATTACGTTTGATATTTGGCCCTCATCTCTCACCCCTGCCATAATTTTGCTTAGGCTTTTGGAGGCACTGTTTATCTTTAATGTGTTCCATTTTTCTCTAGTTGGACTATAAGTGAGAATTTTTCATATCACTTTCTTTTGAGGCAACTTAACATATTTTCTTCTCCACAAAAGGTCTGACAATATTTTTTAATACATCTCTGTATTTGAAAAAAAATCGGCATATTTGTGTCTTCTTATGGGCAGACTGAAAGAATTGGCCCGCCCTGTGCTTCGCTTCTCGCAGACCTTCATTAAAAATTCAAAGATTTTTACGCAATTTTCTAAAATGGAGGACTCGTTGGGTGCTGTTTCTAAAACCATGCCATCTCCACAGCACTGAAGGCTACTACTAAACATCTGAAAAAAGACCCTCCTTCTCCACCAAAATCTTCCTCACCTGTCTCTTTGGACATGTTATTAGAGGAGATGTGTGCACGTCGTCCCTTCGTGGAGGAAACAACTTCCAAGCTGCAGTTTCTGACAGAAAACTGGTCTCAGATGAATGATCGCCTTACCTCTATGGAACACAACGTTTCCTCTTAATGCTTACACAGATGAAAAAGTTAATGTTCTTCAATCTCAAGTCTCCTCACTTCAGCGCCAAATTGAAGACCTTGAAAACAGAAATAGAAGAAATAATCTTTGGATTTATGGTCTGCCGGAGAACTGAGAGGGCTCAGATCCACTCTCTTTCTTTAAATCATTCCTTCCAAAACTACTACATCTACCTGGAAGAACATTACTAAACATTCAACGTGCTCATACACTTGGCCATCAATGCACAGATATAGCCTCTTCTCGGAGACCAAGAGGGGTTATCATGTACTTTCATGAGTATACGGATCTACTTAAAGTACTTTCAGCAGTTACGTCAATACAACGTGTTTCATGGTCAGGTTCCACATTATTTTTTGCTCAGGATTACGCTAGAGCTACAGCAAACAAATGCAAAGAATTTCTCAACATGAGACCTGATCTCCAAGTCATGGGGGCTTGATACGGCCTTTTCCATACATGCCTCTTTAAAGTTACTTATAAGAACAAGACTATGACATATGAAGAACCTATCAAATTGCAGAGCTTTATCAACTCCTGCAAGACGGAATCCATGGAACTTTCTGAAGCTGCATCATCTCAACACGTTTGATGTTTTTCTTCTTTATTCATGGCTGTAGTTTCTTTCCTTGAAAATTAATGTTACAGAGTTCTAGTTTATGGTTTATTAACTCGTTGTTGTTCACTTTTTGCCATATTCATCTTTTATCAAGTTTATTTGTTATGTCATCCTATTTCCTAACTTCAATTTATTTTTATGGTAACTGCTCTTTTTTCCTTTTCCTCAGGGTTGTCCTTGTTTGTTCCTGCCATTTACCCTTGCCTCCTTTGAAATGTAAGGATGTGGGCCGTCCCTCTTCTGCCTTCCGTTGAGCCTGGGCGTGCCATCCTTTCCATGTGGTTACACACCCCCCACCTTCCTATGATGTTTTTAGATGTAGGTATGTTATTTTCCCTTTATTGTTACTCTTTTTTTTCTTTTTTCTGCTCTATTTCATTTTTCAATCTATGGGGCATATCATCAAGGGAAATATTGCCGCTTTAGCAGCACTTTTTGCCGCTAAAGCGGTGATATTTTTATCGCCCTATCAGCAAGCTGTCGCTAACAACTGTTAGCGACAGTTTTCTGACAATAGCTCCCGTTTATTTGCCGCTTTGCATGTCAGCGATATTTATCGCTAATGACATGCAAAGTAGGCGTTCCCCACTAAAATTTAATGAATAATGCCGCTAACACACCATCGCTCTATTATTAATGCGGACCCATGTCCGCGAAGCGATGAATAAAGGTGTGCCTAGCACCATTCATCGCAACTATTTAACGCCTGAAAAATTGTTTACTTGACCACCTTTACCATGGGAGGTGGATTGTTATGTTAAGTCCACGCTTGCCTGTTAGCAAGCTTTTCAGTATCGCACTCGGATTATCGCAGGATTTCTCCCGCTAATCCCTACTATCGCTGGATTTCACATCGCGTCTTAGCAAAGTGTTGATAATACGCCGCTAAGAGTGCGATGTGATCCAGCGATAGACGGCGATAAGCTCGTTTTGCGATATTTATCGCATTTGCTTGCTAATATGGCCCTATGTCTTTTCTTCTCTTCTCTTTCTGGTTTATTGCCTCATACTCATATTTGCATTCATTGTTCTTAAATTCCCTCTATTGCTGTAATCTATTCTCTCATGGTTGGACTGTTGCATAATCTATTCTACACTCTCTGATGGTCTGCTTAGACCTTCATATTTTTGTTATCCTATAGTTGTTTTTATGTCCTTGTTTTAGCACATTTATCTAAATTGGGAGCCGACATTGCTTTTTTACAAGAATCTCATCTAAATGCCACAGAATCTTTGAAATTGAAGAAAGGATGGGTTGGGAATGTTTTTTCCTCACCAGGTGATGGTAAACGTAATGGTGTTATAACTCTCTGTCATAAATCGATCAATATTAACCTGCTTTCCCAGCAATCCAATGAGGAAGGAAGATGGTCATATACTAAATTACAAATTGGAGGTGTTCCGGTCTCTTTATTTAATGTTTATGCTCCCACTAATAGAGATGTCATTTTTTGGCCGTCTTTATCCCAGCTAATTTCATCTTGTATTGACGAAAATGTCATTTTTGCTGGTGATTGCAACCAAGTGTTAGACCCTTTTATAGACCGAAATTCAACGATTTCTTTTAAACCTCATAAAGCACATACATTATTTACCCAGATTATTCAGTAATATTAACTCATAGATGCCTGGAGAATTTGTAATCCTACCACGAGGGAATTTACATATTTCTCCCCAGCTCATCAAACACAATCTCGATTAGATTCTTTTTTTTGTTTTGCATAATATTTTCCAATCATTAAGAAGTGCGGAAATTGGATCTATTTTAATCTCTGATCACACTCCCATTTCCATTCAATTAGATATAATCCCAAGATCTAATTTACCTAGAAGATGGCGATTTAATAACTCATTTCTTTTAGATCCAAATTTTAACTCCTCTTTTGTCTCCTTTTTAAATGAATATTTTTCCTTAAACCAAACTTACACTCTTCCCTTCTCCATAATCTGGAATGCATTTAAAGCAGTTGCTAGAGACTTCATCATTGGTTTTGTTTCCAGAAAGTGTAAAAACTCATGCAAAATAACTGATGGTCTTCTGGCTGAGAAAAAGAAATTGGAACACTCCTACTACTCCAGGAAATCCAAATCTTGTCTCTCACAACTCATCAAGGCAAAATTTGAATTTAATAAGGAGTCAACTGACAATGCTTCACTTTATTTGTTGAAATCCAGTTCAAAATTTTACGGTGGTCAAAATAGGGCTGGCAAGCTTTTGCCGAATTACTTGAAAATTAGGCACAATAAGTTTGATATTGACTTGGACGGCCACAATACATTGCGAACTACAGACTCACAGATAGTAAATTAATTTCTTCTCTTCTATAAATCACTATACGCACCCGAAGTCACACCTTCAGATTCTGATATTTCACAATTCCTCTCAGGCATTCACAGATCCTCTAACACCTAACTTGATTTCACACCCTTAGAATCCAATAGCTCACAACAGGAACTTCTTAATGCCCTGCAAACACTCAAAAAATACAAAGCTCCAGGACCAGATGGTTTCACATTTGAGTTTTTCACACACTTCGCTCCAATTCTTACTTACTCTTTTACACCTTTTCACACATTCAGGAGAATCTTCTGGGTCCTTTTTAGAAGCTCTAATTTGTCTTATACCCAAGGAAGGGAAAGATTTAAAATATTGTAAGAATTATAGACCCATTTCACTTGTTAACATTTATTATAAATTCTTTTCTAAAGCCTTGGCTATTCGCCTTGAGTCTTTTCTCCTTCAACTATTGGGTGCAGAACAATATGGTTTTGTTAAGGGACGTCTCATTTCTGATAATACTTGTTTATTTTTCGATATTTCATCAAAAACTACTCACTTACCACATCCATTAGCAGCTGTGGCCTTAGACGCCGAGAAAGCGTTTGATCAAGTTAAGTGGTCTAACCCATGAGCAGCCGTTTTTGTCCAGAATCTGTTAAAATGATGAAATAAAAGGATTTGAAACTAATGACATGCAAGTTAAATTAGCAGCATATACTGATGATATCTTGGTATTTCTCTCCAACCCACCATCCTCTATACCTGCCTTTTTACAAGAAGTGGACCTCTTTGCCTCTGTTTCTGGCTATAAGATTAATAGGGACAAATGTGAAATACTTCCTTTAACTAAATATACCTTTAAAGACGATTTTAAATCTTCACATTTTGCTTGGAATTCGAATCATATTAAATATTTAGGTTTTTATTTTACCCCTCTCATTCCAACAACACTATCTCTTTGTATGGAGAAAAGTATACATACAATTTCCACTCTAATAACTAAATGGCATCCCTTATATCTTTCATTGTGGGGCCGTCTAGACTCTATTAAAATGATGCTTGCCCCTTTAGTTCTACATACTATTTGCAATATCCCAGTTCCCATTCCCTTAAAATTGTTTACAGAACTCAACTCCATACTATCGTCTTTCTTATGGAATAATGAAAAATCTTGCATGTCTCTGCGGAGATTATTAAAACCAAAAGTAGAAGGTGGAGTCAATTATCCTGACATTCCGACATACCAAAACTCTTTCTTACTTCGCCAGGCCTCGAGGTGGCTATCGGACTCCCCACTGGATTGTCCTCTATGGGTTCATCTTGAACGATCTTGTCTTTCTCCTTTCTCATTTAAAGAAATTCTTTCTTTCACCCGTAGACCACAATCTATTTTTACCCTGGTTCTCAAACACAACTGTAAACTTCGGGAACTTACTCCAATCACGCCCCCTACTGACCCAGACTCCTTCTTAAACTCCACACTATGGCACAACAACTCTATTGTGATTTGTGGAAAACCCTTCTATTGGAAAACCTGGAAAACAAGGGCTTAATATGGACACACCAGCTTTTTTCACAAAATTAAGTCTTGCCTTTTTCTGAAGCTAGTCAACTTTTTGACCTAGCCCCTTCTTTCCATTCCAAGTATAATCTGATTAAACAAGCCCTTTCAAATGCATATACTCAAGTTTTATCCCATCCTGAATCATTCCCGGCTAACAGTCTACATACGTTCCTACTTTCCTGGCAGAAAGCTTCCACTATTTACACTCATATCCGCTCCTTACATTCAAATAGAGAAAAGACTAAGGTTCAATTTTCATGGGAGGAAGATCTTGCAGTGGATTGGTCACCTTCTCTATGGAATAAAATATGGCTCAAGATCAGCAAAACCTCTAGGGCAGCTAACACTACACAAACATTATTTTTTATTTACAATAGGCTTTTGCTGCACCCGGTCGTATTGCATAAAATATATAATCAAATACCTGATACCTGTTGGTCCTGCTCTTCCCCACTTGCTGATTTGAAACATCTACTTTTTACATGTCCACGTGTATATACATTCTGGAAAATGGTACGGCTCATATTAATTTAATTTTTAGCTCCAACTTCCCTTTCTCTATTACACATTTACTTTTAGGTTGTTTATCACCCATCTGGGATGATTACATCTCCAACATCAGGATTGTTGATTTATTATTGGCAGTTGCTTTTCAACAGATTACTAAAAATTGGAAAGATTCTACAGAATTATCAGTTCAAGCATGGTGGTATGCAGTATGTTACAACCACAGATTGGATTCCTCACTTGCTCATCTCATCCATTTAGCCGCAAAGCGTTTGAATCTATGGTCACCTGATGCAATGTTCATTGATTCTAGTGCTAAACGTTCTTTCTCCCTAACTCCTATTCAGCAAGAAGTTGCTCAATCTCCATAATATTCCATATCTTCATGATAATATTTCATAATGTATTATTATTATTGTGTTACTATTATATTGTTTTATACAAATTAGGTGAGATACATTATTTTATTGCTTAAATTGTTATCTTTTTGCTTTGCCATTCCAACCTAGTCATGTTTGCATGAGGTTTTATACTAATTGACTTCCTTGTATTCTTTCTTTTTCGTTTTCTATGTATTTTTCTATTTATATATGTATTGTTCATCATAATATTGTAGTCTTATTGCTTGTTTCTCTAATAAAATTACTTTTTGAGCTAAAAAAAAAAAAACTATAACGTCTCTGTAACCTTTGGAGTGCTTTCAGTCATTTTTTAAGGTTTTTTCTAATCCATTTTCTAACTATAATGTACATGTAACCTTTGGTTTTTTCAGTGAATTTCTAAGGTTTTTTAAATGCTCATTCCTAACTATGATTTTTTAAGTAGTAGTCGTGTTTGCAGAGTGGTGGAGAAAGGGGGCTGGGCCTCTGACCAGCTCTCAGGATTCCCTTTGTGTAGGACTTACAGGAGGTACCAGGAGGGCTTCTTGGCTCCCAAGGTCCCTCAGGAGTAAATCAGACTTCATTCCCCAACCAGTAGTGCACCACGAGCCACGTTTGAAGAGTGGTGGAGAAAGGGGAAATGGCCTCTGAAAACCTCTTAGCAATCCTGCTGTGTGGTACTTACTGGAGATAACAGTAGGGGTAGTTGCCCCCCAAGGACGTCCTTGGGGGCCAACAACCCCTGCTGTTACCTCCAGTAAGTACCACACAGCAGGATATCTGAGACCTCGTAGAAGGCCCCACCCCCTTTCTCCACCACTCTGCAAATATATCTCCTGGTGCACTAATAGTAGGGGGATAAAGTCCCCTTGGCTATTGAATATCCTTGGGGCCAACTACCCCTACTGTTACCTCCAGCATGTCCCACACAGTGGGTTAGCTGAGAGGTTTTTAGTGGCCCTTCCCTCTTTCTCCACCACACTGCAAACAAGACTCCTGGGGCACTATTAGTTGGGGGATGAAGTCCCCTTTGCTCTTGAGGGTCCTTGAGGGCCAACTAGCCCTTCTGTTACCTCCGCTAAGACCCACACAGCTGGATTGCTGAGAGGTTGTCAGAGGCCACGCTCCCTTTATCCACCACTCTGCAAATGTGCCTCCTGGCATACTGCTATTTAGGGGAATCCACTGTAGTCCTGAGGCCCTCAAGAGTCTAGGTGAACTCATCCTCCACCAGCATGTTAAGAATGGGGAGTGGGGTTGTGTGGTCCCCTTCCCCAGGCTGATTTCATCCCCAGGGACCCCATCCTCCGTGGCCTGGCCATTCTTTTTTTTGTATTGTATTATTTTAAATAAAGAAAGGGGGGCTGTGCGGCCCCCTTCGCTGGGCCATTTTTGGCCCCTGGGAGCCCATTCTCTGAGGTAAGGTCTGTAGTGTGGGTGCCCTGGTCCCACCCAGGGCACCGACTGTTTAAATATTGGGGGCAACGGGGGGAACATAAAGGCCCGCGCAGTCCCTGCCGGTGTCAGGATTCAAAGAAACAAAATGTACACAGTATGCGCAATAGGTCATGGAAATCGTTTGTTGACAAAAGGAAGTAAACATCATTCTTGGAGCAAGGCACAGAGCGAGAGAAACTCCAAGCTGCCCAACTGAATGTGAATTATGAGCCATTCTAGTTTATTTTCTATTATCTAGCCTTGCTCAAGACTCTATTTGAAGCGCGTGGATTCTAGAAGCTGTGCATTTCACTGAAGTAAATTACGAAGATGCACCTTGTTTAGGCGGTTCAGGGTAGTGGGCGTCAGTAGCGCCGCATTAAGGGCCTGATTACGATGGCAGTGAGACCGCCACCAACAGGCTGTTGGTGGTGGTCTCACCGCCATCTGAATTTCTTTTACTGACCACCACTTTAGGATGGTGGGCGGTGTGATGGGCTACTTGATCCCGCCGGTGCCTCAGAGGTCCTCGCCATCCCTGCAATGGGGGTGGTGCCTACCAGGCGCCACCATAGGGATTTCAATGTCCCTCCCTGCCAGCTGTTTCATGGTGGTTTACCCGCCATGGAAATGCTGGTGGAAAGGGACATTGGGGACCCTATGAGGGCTCTCCTTTCCCCCGGCCCTCCAATGTTGGCACTGGGGGGCACCTATGGTGCTCCCCCGAAATGTCCCTGCACTGTGTGGCAGGCACGGCATATTGCCTGCCACGTAGTGCAGGGATATGTAAAGTGACCCTGTTTGTCTTGCGGCGGGTGCCTGCATCCAGCAGCACTCACCGCAATACAAAATATAGGCATTGCGACCGCTGTGGTGGAGGTCGCATTGTAATGCCTATGTTGGGACCGCCGACAGCCTTTCGGGCAGTCCCGATTTCTGATAGTGTGGTGGGCGGACCATCCTAATCAGGCCCTTGGTGTTCCGGCCGTAGTTGAACAAATCTGACATGTCATGTTGGCTTCTTCATCATCCTTCTTTGGGTCAGCGTCTCCCTTGAGTCTGCGTGGGGCTTCCTCACCACGAGTCTTACGCGGGCCCTGTGAGAAGGTGGCCTGATATATGCTGTCCACTAGTTCTAGTGGGCACCTTGTATCAGTCCAAACAACTCCTTATGGTGATAGGTTAAAGACAACCTTTATTGAAAGCTATCCTAGTGGTTGCTATGGAGAGCAGCCTTCAGGCTAAGTCTTGAAGGAATGTAAAGCAGCTTGTTTTACCAGTCTATAATCTCTTGAATGATCAAATGAAAGGACAACCATACCAGGTATATATTTAAAATATATGTATTTAGGTTAAAACACACTCCTCTAGTCTCTTTATGAGACTGGAGTTCGAAGTACTTAAGTTACAAGTGAGCAATCATCAGTAATAGCACAAATACACGTTTGTGCCCTAGGGGCGTACCAAACCATGTACCAAAAAAATGGTATAAGAACCACGACTGGGATAGATACAAGGCCTAGAGCCTGTAGAATAGCTGGGACCCCAAGGAACCACCCAAGGTAGTGACACAGGGGACCCACGGGGACTGTATGCAGTGGGAGAACACAACCGCTGGTTCCTGTTAGCTTCTATGGGCAATGTCGCGGTTGGAAATTTAAAGATTAGGGACACATAGAATCAAGTCAGGACCAAACCCTTTTGGACTTAAGAAGTTCTAGGGCTAGCACCCATGGGAGCACTGGAGTACTCGAGTTACCTCACCCAGGGAAGCCGGGTGCATAGGTGTCTTTTGGTGTCGGGTCGCATCGTCGATTGCAACGGAAGCCTGCAAAGAACTGCTGCTGCCGTGAAGAGGAGAAGTGTCCAAAGAGATGCAAGCCTGGATCTAGGATGGAAAGAACCTGAAAGCAGAGGGGACAGAGTCTGAGTCCCTAGCCAGTGACCGAGGGCAGGATGGATCAATGCCCACAGATGTCGGGTGCTTCAGGTGAGTTGATGGGTGTCTTGAATCTTCAGCCACGAGGTCCAGGAGGTGTCAACGAAGTCCACGAGCCGGATTCGAGCTGTCCCACAAAGTCTGTTGAGTGCTGCGGTGTCGGCGACCAGAATGGACCCAACAAGCCTTGGCAACAGCAGGTCACTGGAATTCAGAGAAAGGACTGCGGTGCAGACCAGCAAGGTCTGAGGGACTCACCCAGCAAGGGTAAGTCAGGGCACGTCTGGAGCAACTAGGAAAGCTCAAGTAAAAGAGGAGTTGCCTTCAAGGGGACCTGCTAGCCAACGGGCTAGTGATCGTGATGGAGCCTCAAGCGGTCGCACTTGAAACTGGCCCACGGGTCACTCGTGAAGTGGAGGCCAGCAATCTTCGGTGCAGGAGGTGCTCAAGGCTTGGCCTACTTGGAGCCCAAAGAACAACTTCAAGGAGGACCAGGAAGATAGTGTTGCTGCAAAAGTTCACGGTGTTCAGGGGTCACGGTTCCACATCACCCACGATAGCCACGGACCTCAGCTTTGCTGTGGACTCAGGGTAGCCTCAGGGAAGTCTGGAAATTCACCTCTGGTGATACAAAGACTTCAGCGTCCGGCGGGAGCTTCAGCGATGCAGACAGTCAGTTGCTTCTTTGGTGCCTGCCAAGCAGTGGAGTCACTCCTTGACCCCAAGGGAGATTTCTTCAGTCTTCTAGTCAGGATAGAACATTGAAGGTCCAGGATATATGTTGCAGAGTTTCGTCCAGGGTAATCTAAAGTCCTAGGGACTGGATTCCTATACTTATACTAACTTTAGGGGATGGACTAACTCTAAGGCCCCACCTATGGGTGGGCTTGGAAAGAGGGGTGGTTACACCCATTTCCTTTGTCCAGTTTCATGCCAGAGCAGGGGCAGGTAGCCCCTGCAACTGGTTTGAACTGGACTACGCACAGGGACAGCAAACGTGCCCCCAGTGCAGGACTTCAAAGCACCAGAGAGTGCTCCCGCCCAGCCCCAATACATATCTACCTGTCTGGGGAGGTGGTTACACCTCCCTTCGACAGGAAACCTATTGTCCAGGCCTCCCCTGCCGAAGTTTCAGTCAGCAGCAGGAGGCGTGTCTGTGACAGAGGCATCCATTTTGTGATGCCAGGGCTCAGGAAAGTCCTACCGGGATTGACCAGCGTGAACATGTCTTTCCCTCTAGAAGGGTGGAATCCTACCCCCGCCACCAGAACTGGGGGGGGGGGGGGTAGTATTCCAAGATATAAGACACCAAACACGACATGTTCTGATGCAGCCATTCCAAAGTTAGCATTTACCGCGAGGTTATAATGCACTTAAGAGTATATGGTATGGCTGTATCTCAGAACAGCCATAAGGAAGTATTTTGGAAAGCTGCAAAGGGGCTCAGCTCATGCTTGGGCACCCTCTCACATAAAACCAAGCACTCTGCCTTCAGGATTGTCAAGGCCTGCCATAGGAGTGGCTTATAGGTTTATATGTGTCTGTATATATATGTGGCTATAAGTGAATGTAACACCAAGAAGTTTAAGAAAGATAGGGTGCAGGAACCAGATGACCAGAGGCAGTCTCTTGTTGTTCTTTATTATTTTATCCAAATCCTCCTACCCCCCCTTGGAGTTTCCCTGTCGCTGATTTGCAAGTTGGCTGCGGGAGTGATTCCGAGAGGGGCACTGGGAATATTCATCGTTCTGTTCCTGTGTTAGCCTACAAGTAAGATTCCTGACAGCTGGGTCCCCGTCTCCTGCGGGATCCAGCATCGCTTTGAGACCCAGGGAACTACTAACATGCAGCTCCCTGGATCTCAAAGCAATTTGTCTGTTTCCTTCCTCACTTGACAGTGGGCAGGGAAACAGACATGCTCCGCTTTCAGCAAGCGAGAGCATTTTCTTCTCTTGCTTGCTGAAAGTGGTGCACTGTTTGCTATGGCTTGGGTCCCACCAAGCCATAGCAAACGGCAATGTCCCGGGGGTGGGCACCCTGGGACATTGCTGGAGTGGCCCTAGGGGGTGGAGGTCCCCAGGGTCATCTAGGGCTCCAGGAGGGGGGCAGTACGGCCCCCCTCTTTCTTTGTTTTAGCACCAGGGAGATGATTGTCCCGAGGGGTACACCGGGGCTGCGTTGGCCGCCCACATTATTAAAAAATGTACCCTGCGGAGGTGGTGGTCTCCAGGGCGTGGGGGTTGCCGCAAGTGCAACCCCCGCATAAATAATGGGATATGCTCCAGGGATGTGACAATCCCCAGGGCATTAGGGATTCTAGGATGTCCAAGTCCACCTGGGGGCTGGCAATAAACGAAGCACCGAATCCGGTGCTTCGTTTTTTTTTAACATTGAGTGTTTTTGTGTAAATAATGCTGCTAATAATGCTTTGCGGTCACTCTGCAGTATCGCATGAGTACTACACGATTAATAACATACACATTGAATATTTTTGATTGGTTCAAATCACTGTCTTCCTTCATTTACATGAAAATCCTATCCGTTGAAAATCATTTTGGTGAAGCAATGAGCTGTTGCAGTTGATTCATTTTTTTGACAATTTTTTTGTCATTACTAAAAAGGAGTTGCAAAATGGCATCAGGAGTAGTGAGAGATGTCCACGTTGTAGAGGATGAGAAAGTGATTCAAATACCAAAAAAGAATCCCATGTGTGGAAATTCTTTAACATTCCCTCTAGTGAGAAAAAAGTGGCTGCAAAAGCAGTGGAATGTAACATCTCTCACTAACAATTTACCAGCGGAATGGAGAATAAGTATTCACTTGGACACACAGGCATGTGGAAACATGAGCTGTTCACCCACAACACCTTGCTTGAGCACAAAGTGCTCAAGAAAGGCAATAGTCATCATCTTTGTCTGCACTAAATGTGGCTCCTCAGGCCACCGTCCCTGCAGTCGTTTTGGACCAGAGATTATCCTGCAATATCCAAAAATGGTTATATACTGCTGGACTTGCAAAATAATTGGAGTAGTTGGAGATCAGTCTGCCTCCAAACAAACTTGTGAGGGAGCAAAAATGTCCCACAAAGTAATTAATTTTGTTTGTGTTGTTTAGATTCCCCTTTTTAGTTTAGTTTCAACTCCCTTTATTCAGAAATGACAAAAAAAATAAAAGATGTAAAAAGTTGAAAAAAAAATAAAACAAATAATTCTGTTAATTATTGCCTATTCTGGTTCAAGAATAGAAAAAATCCATGTTGTTTGTCATGTTTGTGTCTTTATGTTTCTCAGTGTATAATAGTCTGCCACTGCAGTCTTTTCTTAATTTGAAAGGATTGTTGTATGCTGCAATAACACTGAAGCACATATAACTATAGATTTATAGATATAAAATGTATATTTATAGTTGTAATCTAATAGAAATTGCCTACCTGCAAATGGTCTGGTACAGGATGATGGTTGTGCTTAGTAGTAGCTTTCACACCTAATGGGGTGTGACTGTGGGAAGGGAGTTGGCATCTGTGTGGTCTACTGTACAAGGCATAGAAATTGCATAGTAGGGGCTTTCCACCTAAGGAGGCGAGGGTGTCTGGAGGGCATGAGCTCTGCTTGAAGACTTTTGTACAATGGATAGGCTGTGTATTGTAGGGCCTTGGCTACTCTTACGTCATTGATAGCACCTAAGAGATCACCTATCCGTAAATGGTCTGTACCGGGTGAAGAGAGTGTGTAGTGGGGGCTTTCATGCTTAATGGGGAAGGGTGTCTGAAGGGAATAGGATCTCCATGAGATCTTCTGTACAAGGTGTAGGGTATGCGTAGTAGGGGCTTTGCCACCTGCGAAGGTGTGGGTGTCCAGAGGGAGTGGATTCTGTTTGAAGACTTGTGTACAAGGCATATGCTGTGTGTTCAGGGGAATGGCCACTCTCAACTGATTGATTTTGCTCAAGAGATTACCTATCTAAAAATGGGTTCAGTACAGGGAGAAGAGTTTGCCTAGTAGGGGCTTGAAACAAAATTGGACATGAGTGTCTGAAGGGAGTCATCCCTCTTTTAGGTCTTCGGTATAAGGCGTAGGATGTGGGTAGTGGGGGTAGTGGGCTCTGCTTGAAAACATTTGTACAAGTGGTAGGCTGTGTGTTGTAGGGGAATTGCAACTCGCATTTCATTGATTGTAATTGAGAGATTGCCTACCTGCAAATTGTTTGGTACAGGCGAATGGTGTGCATAGGAGGGGTTTGAACATCTAATGGGTATGGCTGTCTGGAGGGATAGGGCTCTCTCTAAGGTCTTCTGTGCAAGGCATAGGGCGTGAGAGGATGTGGTTTTGCCACCTCCGTAGGCGTCGGATGTCCGGAGGGAGTGGGCTCTGCTTGAAGACTTCTGTACAAAGCATAGGATGTGTGAGGTATGGGCAATCACATCTCATTGGTTGTGCCTGAGAGATTGTCTGCCATTAACGAATCCGCTAGAGTGAAGGGTGTGCCTAGTAGAGGCTATCACACCTAATGGGGTGTGGCTCTCTGAAGGAAGTCGTCTATGTATGACATTTTCTGCACAAGGCATTGGGTGCGCATAGTAGGCCCTTGACCACCTTAAGGTGATTTCGTGTTTTTTAAAATCTGGTCCAGTGGTACTCCTGTGGGAGCCAGAGTGATCCCTAAGTGTTCTTGCTGCAGTGCCACTAACATGGCCTACGTGGCACACCAAAGTTAAGGTGGACGCTAGTCCAGTAGCTCTGGGACCCATCCAGGCCCAACATTACCACGATGAAGAAGGCAGCAGAACTGTATCATGTGCCAGACACAGCTTGTCAAACTTAGAAAGATTATACTTTCAAGCAGAGAAAGAAAGCCCATCTGTTGGTGGGCATGTGAGTACTGTCACATATTCATATTCAGGAAAGATTTTTAAATAGTAACCGACCATCAGGCACTCATGACACTCTTTGGGAATCCCAGAGCAAAGATGTCACCCAGGATCGAGAAATAGGGAATTCGCCTGCATGAAGGCCACTGCTCAATTTGGCAAAAACTGGAAAAAGACAATAACCTAGCCAATTAATGTCTCTTAACCCACGCAATGGGAAGAGGAAAATACAATCATTAGGCGACGATCTAAACTTTGCAAATAGTCAAGTTGCACCACCATCTATGTCAATATACATCATCAAAGAAGCTACACAAGCAGGCTGCACACTGACAAAAGTGAAAAGACAAACACAGCTGGGACAGGGGAGACACATGGATAAAGGGTCACTCAAGGAGGGAGTAAGCCACAAATACCTATATCCATGATGAGCTGACCATACACCCCTCGAGGTATACCGGTAAAAGACACTGAAATACTAATCTCCACCCTACTTCGAGCAGAGATGTTAGACCTGCCCCATGAAGGACATTGAGGCATTGTAGTGACCAAAAGAGCCCTTCGAGACAACACGTGGTTTCCGGGACTACCTCAAATGGTTAAAGACACTCTAAAATATCATCAGTGCCAACTGGTTAGTGAAGGACCAAAACCAGCACCGCTCCACATGTCTTCACTATCAGAAGATGACTGGCACACCATTGTTGTTGATTTCTTTGGCCCACTCCAATCAGGCAAATATGAGCTCGTAGTGAAGGATGAAAATTGAAGCAGATCTCATCCATAAGTGTGACTATAGTGATCCTAATACCTGTATGAGATATTCACAGATTGTGGCTTTCCTGAGACAATCAATACCAACAACAGACCTCAGTTCAACCAACAGGAATTTGCTGACTTTTCCATTCACTCAGACCTGAACACAGGAAAATCACAGCGCTATTGCTCAAGCCAATAGCAAGTTGAGTGATTGACAGTACAACAAGCAGAAAGTGAACACTAGACAATTCAACAAGCTCTGAAAACTGTCCTACAAGTGCAGTGAAATATCCCACACAGCTCCACAGAACAGTGCCCCACAATGCTCATATATGGCCGGGAGCTCAAAACTAGACTACAGAGCTTGAACCATCGGCTCAACCTGGATCAGATACACAAGTCAGCTGCTGAGATAAATGCTTAGTACAAAGAGGCAAAAAGTAGAATGAAAGAGCACACAGATGCCCAAAGACAGCCAGCCGGACAGACAGTATTGTACACCCAGAGAGATGCAGTAGCAGTTGCTACCGACTCAGGTGGTAGGGCGTGGAGGGCGGGGGAGGGGTAAAAGGTTGGGGAAAGGAAAAAGATAACATTAAAATAAACACTTACCTGACTACGGCCGGTGTTGCTGCCGACTCTGCGTCCATCCTCTGCATCTTCTTGTCTTCTTCCTGCCTGGAGGCCAGCAGGACGCACCCGGGCTCCCAAGTTTCCATGGCCAATCACAATGCTGCAGAACAGCATTGTGATTGGTCTGAGCGCTGTCATTCAGAGCTCAGACCAAGCTTGGGAAACTGGGGCATGTTCTCCACCCAGGCTGTAAAGCAGCCTGAATGGAGAACATGGCAAGAGCACATGACTGTTTTGGGCAGCACGAGAGGGCAGGGCAAAATGTCATGCACACTTGTAGTGTCACCACTCCTCCCCCTGCAGTGCTCTGGGTCAAAGGGCCCAGCCCTGCCCCCAGGAAACAACGGAGCCACTGCAGCAGGAAAAAGAAAATGATAGTAATGTTAAGTATTATCATTTCTTTCCTTTTTTTCACTGCTGGAGAGCCGTGGGTCGACGCTCCTCCTTCTTAGCGGAGGAGCCGCCACTGGAGAGATGACTAGATGCTAGTAAAACAGCAAAAGGGTCAGAAGACCAACACCAGATATGATCCCCACCCTCTGTGAGTGATCTAAAACAAAGGAACAATGGTGACTTCCAAAAATGAGCACAACACTAAGGTAAGTTAAGGGTCTCAGGGAAAAAATGTTTAAAAGACCAGCGCGGATAAAATCCCCAGTCAATTATATATCAAACAACAAAGTCTGCGGGTCTAACAGACTCTCCAAGAGGAGATCCAAAGCACTAACAGTACAAGTAAATCACTCCTACTAAAACATGGAAGGAGTCCAATTTAAGAGGACGGTATCCCACCACCCACCGAGGTGGCATGCTTCATCATCTGGGATCTCTTCTAAATTGCAAATCCTAGTGCAACCAAGGGCTACAACCCCCTCACAGTGAGGGAGGAGCTCAGGGATGTTTTGGTAGATCAGAATGTTGGATCTCCTAAAATCCGTATAGATGTGGAGCAAATTGCAGTGCAAAAAATATTGTGAAAAGGTGAAGTTAAAATTGACTACCAGGAGAGAAAGGACATTTTAATAGTTAACTCTTGGTGTCAATATTAAAAAACAGTGCAAGCGCGATCTGAAAAAATTATCGAGCGCACAGGTCTAAACAGAGGGCCTACATGTTTCGGCCATGGTGATCAGTCTTTGATCACGGCCTACTTCAGGACCTTGAAGACTATTGCTACTACAAATACAATGTGAAAAAATAAATAATAAAGTTGGAAGGATACAACATACAAACACCTGTGATATCCTTTTTTTGGAAAGATCTATTTGTTGTCATCACCTGTGGAGGAAAACGACATGGTGATAAAACTAATCAATGATAGAAAGGAGAAGAAACATATTAAAAATACTTGTACTGTACTTAGTGCTCTAAATCATGGAACAAATTGCTTATTATTATTCTAAGAATGTAGCAGGTGCCATTAGCACTGAAAAATAAACTAAAAATATTCCTTACCCGTAATTTCACGGGTGGATGCCTCACCTCACATGGCAACAGCTCAGGATGTGAGGCCCCGCTCTATTAAAAAGGAAAAACTAATTATAGTTACTGACAATGTACCACCAAACAGTTATCCAAACATTTTGTGTCAACTACAACGATACGGTCCTGACGAAGCCATGTGAAAACACACGGTGAAGTACAATGCAACATTTATCCTGTTAACATCTTGTCCAACATCATTTATTTGCTATTGACCATAGGAGTAGCCACTCCATTAGATACGATGTTAAAATAACGCGTATGAGGAACTTCATTATTGAACCATAAATAATGCCTATAAGCAAGATTATAAAAGTTCCTAAAAGTAAATGCATTTCTAATGTATGATAGCAATGCTTTCTCTTGACTAATGATGTGTGATTATAAAAGTGCATCGTTAGTAAGGCATCAGGAAGTGTGGTCAAAATTGCTAAGGAGGCGGTTCCAAATGATGAAAATGTCGTCAATGTATCGTTTCCATAGAACAATCTGTTCATGGAAAGGGTTATCTGCAGTAAGTATGTGCTCTTGTTCAAATAAATGAACACAAGCAAACAATGCAGAGCATACCACACTTCCGACTTTACCAGCGTGACGAAATGGGTGCCAACACAACACCGAGCATAGAATGGTAGAATGAAGATGAATGCATACAGGATCCACACCACTTAGAAGGTACCTGCAAGACACAACACCCATCAAAGAGGAATCACAGGAAGCCAACTCAACTAATTGAAGAAGTGTAACATTTGTTTACCAGCAACAGTAAATGGACAGGGAAGGATACAGAGACGAGGAAGACACATGTGTCGGAGGTGAGCTCCGATAAGAGTATGCCTTCCAAATTTAATCAGGTAGGCATTTGCAATAAAGATAGACTACTCAAACACCAGCCTCTCCCACCCATTATAGCGCTCCCACACACACAATGCCTGGAGGGACATAACAACTGCTATGTATGACAAAGTGTGCTTTTTGAGTTCAAAAATATTTTTACTTTTATCCCAATTGTTTTTGTTTAATAAACGATGGCCTGGCATCTTCCTCAGCAGTAAAGTTTCTAAAAACTCTGACAAAACAAGCCAAAAGCCAGGCAGCTAATGCCTGACGTGTTGGCTTTACCAATTGTTGTTTTTTTTTGTGTTTTACATATCTAGATAGAGAGATAGAACCATTTTCTCCAGTTTTCAATTGTGAAAGATGGAACTATTAGAAAAAAACAGTTAATTAAATTTAATATGTATATGTTAATATGTAGCAAAAATAATCCGAAATCATTTGCGATTTTATTTTTAACAAAAAGATTTATAAACTATGCTTTGTTACCATCTCTAGCTCATGTAAGCTGATTTATAAGCAAAGGGTGTTATATATGTTCAGCAGTGGTTCTACTAACTATTACCTGATTTTTGCCTTTGTGCCGATTACTTTCCCTAACATGGCCTGGGAGAAATGTCACCAAACACACCTGTAACAGAAATATTTGCTCCACTGTTCGCGCCAAGAAGCCTAGGGCTACACAAGCGCTCAATTTTATGGCAAGACCGGAGGCTCATATTATGCTTTTCTATTCTTGCTTTATATGAATAGCAGCCAAGATAAACAATAGAAACTACAGTTCCCAGCAGGCCAAGCGAAAATATGGCCAATGGGAGACAACCAAATCAACAGTAACAACCAATGGAAGGGCAGTCTGGGGTATAGCGAAGGGTCAGGCTGCGAACAGCCCTCTTTTCTTGCTGCTCGCAGTCAAGATAAGTACCCTTTCGTTATAGCCTACGTATTGTTTATGCCTGTGTTTCATATGCTGATTATTTGTCCCTGATATTGTTTTTAATATTTATATTGTGCGTATTAGAGAGCGCGCTGCGCTTTTGGTTCTCCTCGAGCTCGTTCTGAGCGTTTTCTTTCACCCGCTCTTACCGCTACCATTTGTTGCTCGTGCGTCGTCTGTGTATCGTGACGCGCGGCGGCCATCTCCAGTGCTTCGCTGCAGTGCGCTGTTTCCGCTGGCCGCTTCGCTTGTTTTTCTCCTCAGCCCAGCGTCTGCTTCCCGCCTCTGCAAGGGGTTTCCTCTCTGCTCCGGTCAGGTTTTTCTCATTCTTTTGTACACGCCCATTCGGGAGGGCTTATTTCTGCTCGGTTTAACCCACTGGTGTCTGGTTTGCTTTTCCTGTCAGCATGGAGATAAACAGCTCTCAGAGCTCTGAATTCAATAATGAGGAAGGGAAGACATTTAAGTAGGATTTAAACACTTTTATTAACAATTCTGTTGAACATGCAGTTGAGGCTTCTATGAAGCGTTTTTCTAAGGACATGGAAAATTCCTTGTTGTCATTAATGTCCAAAACTTTGGCCCATTCTGTGGGGGATAGCAGAAAAACAAAACTGGTACCTTCCAGCAATAAGAGTGCTTCTGTTACTGCGTCACGTGGTTTGGAAGAGGTTTCCTCTCGCAAGGTTGAGGACCTAGTGTCTCCCAGGCCTCCTGGTAAGGAGGGGTTATCTGTGTCATTTACTAAACATAAACCTAAATCAAAACACGCTGTAGTACCTGAGAAACTGGTAATTTCTCACATTTTGGACATTGACGACGATTTGGGTGACGCTGATGATAATTTTGATGATCTTGATGCCAATGATCCTAGTCCCCCTCCTAAGAAAGCAAAGACTGATCCTTTTTCCTTTGACCCTATTCTGGAAGCAGACGGTACTCCTATGTTCGATCCCTCCACTATTCGCCATCCTAATTCCACCGTGTGGTTTCCCATTTCCCATGTTGGCAAGTACATTTCTGCCAGGCTACGTTTAACTTTGGACAAAACTGTTCGGTCCAGGCTAAAATCTGAGTGTCCCAAACCTTCTCTTTCTTCTAATGTTTCTAGTACTCCCACAATTGACCAATCCCTTCTGACGTTCTTTCCCAAGTTTGGGAAAGACCCACGCAAGAGTGTGGATAAAGCCTGGTCCACATGCCAGGATAAATTGTTGGATGTGGTAGGTCCTCTTGCCCGCATTTTCGACCTGGTTGAGTCTGCATGCTTGGATGGCTCAGATCTTGATGCTCAGGACATTTCCCTTTGGGTGCAACAAGCCTGTTGCCTTCTGGGAAATTGCCAATGTGACCATCACACATGAGCGAAGCAAGGGTCTCCTAATCAAGCTTGATCCCAAACTAGCCAATCTGGCCTCCCTGGATCCTGGTATCAAAGCGGATGGTCTCCTTTTCGGAGATTCTCTTGTCAAAGACTTTAGCAAATTTGTTTCTACTTTTGCTTCCATCGACAAGGCCCAGCAGTCGATTAAAAAGGTGTTTTCCCCATGTGTTTTTGGACGGGCTGGCAGAGGCAGGAGTCGCTTTGCCGGCCGTTCCTCCCACAATCAAGGCTCCAGAGGTTCCTTCAATTTAAACACCAACTACCAGGATTTCAAGCCCCAGTTCTATCCACAAAGGGGCCGAGGTTTCCGTGGCCGTGGCCAGAAAAACTTCAGAAACAATTACCAGCAAGGTAAGTCTCCCAGTTTCTTCCCCTGTAGGGTGGTGCCTAAAGTTTTTCCTTCCAAAATGGCAGTCTCTGACTGCAGACCCTTGGGTCCTCAACTCCATCCAAGTATATATTATAGAGTTTTACATTCCTCCTTTCCAGACAGTTTTCCCTCCTCCTCTCACTTTTTCAATCGAAATGACAAATCTCATCTCTCTAGAGGTCCAGTCTTTTCTCCAAAAATGCGCTATGCAAGTGGCTCCTCTGGATCCTTCAGGTTATCTAAGCTCCATCTTTCTCGCTCAAAAGAAAAACAAAAAGATGCGTCCGGTCATAAACCTCAAATGGTTCAACCAGTTTGTGGTTTATCGCCACTTCAAAATGTAGACCATCATTCACCTCAGAGATTCTCTCCAATTGAACAACTGGATGGCCAGAATAGATCTACAAGACGCTTATCTTACGGTTCCTATTCACCATTCTCACAGAAAATGTCTTCAATTTCAATGGTTGGGAGTGTCTTACCAATTTTGTTCTCTCCCTTTCGGGCTGTCCTCAGCCCCATGGTGTTTCACCAACATCATGAAACCGGTAGTGACTTACCTGAGGTCCCTCGGGATCCGTTTGAACATTTATCTGGACGACATCCTTCTGATGCACCCGGACAGGCAGACTCTACTTTCACACTTACACATTACTCAGTCTCTTTTTTATGACTTGGGTTTCCTTCTATAACCCGAAAAGTCTATGCTAGTTCATTCCCAACAAATCGATTTTCTAGGTTTTCTAGTGGACTCCTCCACTGCGTCCCTTCATCTCCCTCAATCAAAGGTTACCACCATAAAGTCAGAGATTTCCCAAGTGCTCAAAAGCGACTCCATTTCTCTCAGATCTCTCACAAGAGTCATGGGTCTAATCACCACTTCTATCCAGGCTATCTTTCCCGGTCCACTCCATTATCGGGCCCTCCAGCGCTTAAAAATTTGACATCTGCGTCGAGGCCTGGCATATTCCGACCTTATTTCTTTGGATCAAGAATCCTGGTCGGAGCTTCAGTGATGGATAGACCATTTAGATGCCTGGAACTACAGAACCATTTTCGCCTCAGTCCCAGATCTTGTGTTAGAGTCCGATGCAAGCTTGACAGGTTGGGGCGCCCGATGTGGCACGATATCGACTGGACGTGCATGGTCTCTAGGGGAGTCGAGATTGCACATACATTGCTTAGAGATGCTTGCAGACTCCTTTGCTATCAGAAGCCTTGCCAAAAACAGGGTGTGTTGTTCTATCCTTCTACGCATGGACAATGTTTCTGCGGTACGCTACATCAACCATCTAGGTGGCACAAAGTCCAGACCTCTGGCCGAGTTAGCAAAATGCCTGTGGGAGTTTTGTCTCCTCAACAAGATTTCTGTCAAAGCAGAATACCTCCCAGGCAATCTCAATTCCATAGCCGACTGCCACTCTCATTACCTTCGAGATTTCAGTGACTGGAAGCTTCAAACATCTGTTTTTCACTCTCTCTTTCAAAAGTGGGGCCCTTTACATTTCGACTTCTTTGCCTCTCGTCTCAATTCTCAACTTCCTCAGTTCTTCAGTTGGCGGCCGGATCCTTCGACCCTTACGACAGACGCTTTTCTTCAGGATTGGTCTTCCCATCTGCATTACGCCTTTCCTCCTTTTCTCATGATCAGCAGGGTGTTAGCCCAAGCTTCACGGCAACAAGCTTCTTTGGTTCTGGTAGTTCCTTTCTGGCAATCCCAGGTCTGGTTCCCATCTCTTCTGGAGATAGCGGTTGATTTCCCAGTTCTTCTTCCGTCTTTCAATGACCTTCTCTTGAATCCATCGGAGCATCCTCACCCTCTGATACTAGACCATACCCTGATTCTGTCTGCATGGAAGACCTCGGGTCGATCCAATCTGGCAACGTCATTTCGCAAGAGGCTTCTCTCTTCATCAGCAGGGCCTGGGCTCCCGGGACGACTTATGCTTACAAGTCAGCTTTGTCTTTATGGGCAAGCTGGTGTCTGGGAAGAAGTGTCGATCCCTTTTCAGAACCTTTGACTTATATCATAAATTTCTTGGCTTCTGAGGCCAGCTCAGTCGTACAGAACGGTCAACCGCTACAGATCTGCCATTTCTCTCAACCACTCGCCTATTGATGGTAAACCGGTTGGTGCTCAGACCTTGATTTGTCGTCTCCTTAAGGGTGTTAAGTTCTCCATTCCACCTTTATCTAAATATTCACAATTGTGGGATGTAAACTTGATCCTTAAGCTTTTTGTCGATTGGCCGGATAATGCCGACCTTTCTTTAAAAATGCTTTCAGCCAAACTTACCATGCTCTTATGTCTAGTTTCCATTAAACGGGTTTCCGATGTCAAGGCCTTGGATGTGTCCTCTCGCCAATTCACTCCTTCTGGTGTGTTATTCCATATTAATAGGCGTACTAAAACTAATTTGAATTCTGTTTTTTATCCTTACTTTCCTACTCAGCCTAAACCGTGTGTAGGTTTATGTCTCAAAGTTTATGAACAACGTACCTTTGATCTCAGAAGTCCTCCCATTCCCAGCTCCTCATTTCCTTTCGTAAACCTCACAACCCTGTCTCTTCTGCTACCCTTGCCCGCTGGGTTCGTTGGGTCATGTCACTTGCTGGCATTGACGTTTCTGTCTTTGGGGCCCATTCTGCCAGGGGAACCATGGCTTCCAAAGCCTTTTGGGCCGGCTCCAGGTTGGAGGACATTCTGAGATCAGTGGGTTGGTCCAATGATAAAGTCTTTCATATGTTCTATTGTAAACCTGTGATTTCTGCTGTTTCTTCTGTAATTGATATGCTTTAAACAAGCATAATATGAGCCTCCGGTTTTGCCATAAAATGTAGATTTTCCTAATAAGTTATGACGGAAAGTCTTAATTTTATTAAAGACACGGAGGCGAGTATTATCCCACCACAACACTTCTAACTTGTGTTTGTCTCCCTCCCTGCAGGGACTCCAGCTTTGCCTCCAGCTTTCTCATGATTCTCCACGGTGTCCGCATTGGAGTGATATTCCTCCTCTTGGTGCTTCCTTTGGTTCTACTGATCCTGTTCCTGCTGACGTCGCCAGGACCTCTTGGATGGACTTTGGTCAAGACTTATTTTCCTGGACTTTGGCTCTATGCATTTTTTTTGCTATTGTTCCTCTCATTATGAACTCTTCTTAACCTGCTCGCCAAAGAAAAAATGGCTGTTCGCAGTCGGACCCTTCGTTATACCCTAGACTACCCTTCCATTGGTTATTACTGTTGATTTGGTTGTCTCCCATTGGCCATATTTTTGCTTGGCCTGCTGGGAGCTGTTGTGTCTATTGTTTATCTTGGCTGCTATTCATATAAAGCAAGAATAGAAAAGCATAATCCTCGCCTCCATGTCTTTAATAAAATTAAGACTTTCTGTCATAACTTATTAGGAAAATCTACATTAAACTGCACAACATAAAAATAATAACTGCTCTTGTCCTCAACACCTCTAAAAAAAATCCTTCAAAATTACTTCCAGTCCAGTTAGCTCCTGCTAGCAGTTCCAGTGGTTCTCATTTTTTAAAAATGAGAAAATCTGACTGTCAAGTGGGGCATCTGAGGGCGTGTTGCCCAGCCCTAACATGGATGAAAGGGTGTGGGATAAGCCACATTGTATATCCTCTTTCAGTAGTTGATTCCTAACGTTTTAAACTTCACCCATATGTGAAAATTCTATTGTGCAAAAAAATCAACAAATTTTAAACATAAACACGATTTAAGGTGCTAATCTGAATCACTTAGTGGCCCACAGTCTATGATGCAATCAATGTTCTGATTGTTTCAAATCCCTCACCAGGGGGTAGTCGAATTAATTTCTTTGGAGTTCGCTTGAAAAATAAGTTACAAGCTCAAACAAAGGCAAAATTATTTAGCAGCCATTTTCAAACTCCTGCTTATACTTGCGGTTTCACATAATTCCATCTTGTAATCAAGGCGAAAGAAAAAGTACCTGCATTACAAATTTCAAACAAAATAATGGCTTATGCCCCCTGTTCGAGCTGTGGCAGGTAATCAGGCCACTGATTGCAATTGTTTATTAAATTATCTTTGATTTGATTCATGGCCGTGTTTTTCTTGATATTTTCTTTCCCTGTAATCGAAACCCTTGCTTTCTCTGTTGAATTTTTACTTTGACATGAATTCTGCAGGAACCTACTTTCAAGGTGTATTGATGCCCTATCTTTTTGTATTCAGTGCAAAACCCACTTGTTTCCTTTCATTTCACTGCCTAGATCATGCTCAGTGGCGCATGTGCTCCCCAAACTCCACTGGCTGCCTGTCGAAAAGCGTATTCAGTTCAAGGCGCTGTGCATTTCACTTAAGATCTTGACACGCCAGGCTCCATCGGGGCTATCCCATTTGCTGGAGCCCTATGTGCCTGGGCGTTCGTTGAGATCTGCTGACCTTGTGCTGGTCTGCACCCCTCGAGTCTGGAGTGCGAGGGCCGGGGGGCGTTTGTTCCGCTGTATTATGGCGAAACTTTGGAACTCGCTCCCGGCTCATATTAGAGCTACTCCGAACCATCTGGCATTTGTAAAGGCCTTAAAGACATGGCTTTTTCCTACCTTTGCTGTTTAATTACTCTGTTGCTCTCCTAGGCTCTTGCCTTCGGTCTCTGGTTGCGCTGGGACGCCTCGTCGCTGAGGCAGCCATGCGCATTACAAATCCGAAATAAATAAATAAATAATCATCGCGTAACGCTAATTTTGGTCCTGATTGAAAGTTTGCCATTTCCTGTTCTGGCTATAAAGCCAAAAACTGTACATAGGAAATTCATTATCAGTGAGGGTAGTAGTGGCTCCGGGTGGAATTCCACAAGTAATTATTTTGAGCTGAGTCCAGTGCTTAATTTGTAAAATAATAAGTGCCAGTGTCCTGACCAGGAGGCGACAGCAGCATGAACCACCCATTGCCCTGTCATCGCTGCCAATGACGGTACCAAAATAACTACTAACCATCTCTCTCTCGCCCGCAAGTGCTACAGTTCAGATTATTCCAAGTCCCTAAAGCTAAAGGAATGGCTGGGGAGGCAGGTATTAGTATTTTTAATGTATATTGTTGATTAACAACCAGTGGCGGCTCGCATAGGGCGTGCTGCGGGCGGCGGGCCGGGGGAGTGTCAGGGTGGGGGGTAATAAACTTGGACATACTACGTTCCGTCGTATCTCCGAGTTTACTACCCCCCACCGTGCCCCTCCCCTGCCGCACCGCCCCACAGCACGCCCTATGCAAGCCGCCACTTTTAACAACCATTGTTCTGCTCATCTCTAAATTAGATGAGCAGCGCCACCTTGTGGTAGAGTGTGATAAGTGTGGGGATGACAATTAAGTGCTGGTACAGAGCACTGGAAACCAATTAAGGGGCAGGTGCTGAGCACCAGATACCACTGGCTCAAATAAAACACTGGAGCTGACCAGTGTTTTGGGTTTGGTTATCCATGGTCTACAATCTCTGGACCTGATATTTCCTTCCTTATCGACACCGGCTGCAGTTCATCTGATTAAACCTCTGCAGGAGCAAGAACTGAGAACACGAGTACCACCTAGCCCTGTTCTGACCTCTGACCTCTGCAACACAATAGGAGGATGGATAACGATACCGACACAAGCCTTTGACCTTCTTCCCACCCTCCTTCCTCATTCCCAATAGATGTTCACCTCAGACAAATGGCAGAGTCAAGGAACGAGTAACCTACTTACCACTACCCACAGCACAACAAGGTGGGAGCAGACACAACTGCCTCAGGCTACTCATGCCCTGACCCCTGCCCCCAAATGACTCTACAGCTGACCTTTTTACCGGCAGTATGTGAAAAATGTCTGTGGATTTGTCTCTTGAACCAGTATTTCCGGGTTTCTGGTTGGCAGAGTTATGCACCTTGTCCAAGCAGGAACCACAATCCTAGGCAGGGTAAGTCACAAACACACCCTAACAACCTGTGCTCACCCCCTGGTAACTTGGCACAAAGCAGTCAAGCTTAACTTAAAAGGCAATGTGCAAAGTATTTGCGCAACACTTCAAACAGTAAAACACCACACAAAAAGATAGCATACCGGGTTAAGAAAATGGAGCTTAATTTAATAAATAAAACAAGAGCAAAATGACAGAAATCCAATAAGTAGAACCGGAACTATTGTTTTTTAAAATAATAGGTGAAAACAGCACCAAAGAGCACTAAGGGTCAACAACGGATAGATGGTTGCGCTAGACCAGGCCAAAGGTTCGGGCCAACTATGATAGAGCGTGGGCTGGCAACAGGGACCAGTTTGGTTCGGGCTGCATCGATGTCGAAGGTCCTGGCAATGGAGGGCTGCAGAGCACAGAGGGTGATGCGACGATTTCGATCCACACATTCGGTGACAATGCGCTGGTCCTGGTGACGCAACAGCGTAGATGCGTCAGATCCAATGCGATGTAGCGTTTCAGCTTCGACATCAATGCTGTCGTCGACTGATATAGGAGAACTTCACCTGAAGATCGTCGCACAGTGATGGCTCTGAATGTGGGGCAGAGCGGAGGCTCTGATCAACCCAGTGGCAGCGATGCGTTTGTTCTGGTCCTCGCAACAGGGGCAATGATCCAATTTCAATCCGTGCGGTGTTGAAGATGCTTTAATGCTGTCAACTCAAATGTGGCAAGGAGCCCGTTCTGTCTCTGCAGCGGTGATGATTTTGAACACCACCTTAGGCTCACTTCCAAGGGTCCAGGACTGAGGTGGAACCCCTTAGAAGTCTTTTATGTCACCCTGAGACTTCAATTAGGAGGCAAGCCAGCAAGCCCTTGCAGTAGCTTTGGGTGCAAGTGATGTAGGCCCAGTCCTTCTCCGTAAGGCGTGATTGGCAGCAGCTCAGCACAGCAAGAAAACAGTTCTTCCAGAGCAGCAGTCTAGCAGAGTGGCAGTCCTTCAGCAGCACAGCATTCCTTCTTTCTGGCAAAGTCTCCGCAGGTCCAGAGGTGTACTTAGGTGTACTGAAATGGTAGGGTCTGAGGTCCAGTTCTTATTCCCAGTGGTGCCTTTGCTGTGAGGGAAACTTCAAAGAAGGGCTTTGAAGCTTGAAGTGCACAGAGGTCTTCCCTTCCTGCCTTCGTTTCAGACTCACTAAAGGGGGGTATGCAGCCCTTTGTGTGGGGATCAGACACAGCCTATTCAGGTGTAACTGTGAGACTGTTCCTGGTTCCTCCCTCCCTTCCTCCCAGGCTCAAGTCACACTTAAGCTCCAATTGTGTGTGGCTGTTTCGAGGTAAAGCACAAAACCAAGCTGTCACCCACTCCAGTAGTGAATTGGAGAGATGCTGCAGGCAAACAGGGCTAAGAGCAGAAAAATAGCATCTTTCTAAAAGTGAAATATGTTTTAAAAACATTTTTGTAAATCTACTATAGAGTGATAACGTATGTCACCATGAATCCAATCATTCAAAACTTGTATAATCCATTGAGTAAATAAATTACAGTAACCAGGTGCATCATTTAATAAATTTGATTTAGATTAACAATATATAAGACAGGGGATAGAATGCAAACAGTTCTCACGTACATTTATAACAGAAATCACTAATCAATAAATGAAATTATTTTAGTCATCAATGCATAAATACCCATTTCCACATGTCTGAAAAGTTGAGTCGCTTCTATATCAATGTATATATATATTCTTTTTTATAACACTACAATCATAATTCTTACTCAGCCTTTTATTTAACAATTGGTGTCTATTTAAGTCTATTAACACATATCTGATCGTTATTATTTTTTTAAATGTTTGTTGCACTAATCTTCCAGCTGTATCTTAAACCACTTTCCATTGAATCAGTAAGTTATAATTATTATAGACATTTTTGTTCTAGGGGGGTTGAGAAATCTCACATGATTCATCTTTGTCCTGAAGATGGTCTCATTGACATTTTGCAAAAGAGACCGAAACCTTGATATATACCCCATTCTTCTCTTTAGTTATTGTTAAATTCAATTTAATTCAAGCTCTGAAACCTATGTTTAGGATAGACTCAACTTTTCAAACATGTGGGGCTGAGTATTTATGCATTGATGACTTGCATTGATTTGTTTCATGGTGACATACATTGTCACTCTATAGCAGATATACAAAAAAGTTTATTACAAGAAAAATATTTTTTGAATGAATCCCGTGTAGGCAGCTTTACCTGTTTCACTTTATTACCCAAGCCCAAAAGAGTATATTTGGTTGACATATTAAAAATTGTAATGATAAATTTGACTTTAGAACTAAAGAGGATTTTTCATTAGAAATCCATAGGTACTAAATATGACAGCTCTAGCTCCTTTCAATTGGGAATTACAGCTTATTAGAGATAATAAGTATTCCCAAATGTTAACTTATGGGATGAGTGGCCTCAAAGTAGTGAAAAATGAATTTATGAGTTTTTCACTACCAGGACATGTAAAACTTAAAAGTACTGTCCTACGTTTTAAATGACTCAGCACCTTGCCCAGTGTGAAAGCTAGGGCCTTCCTTAGGGTTGGCCTAATAATAAAAGGGGAGTTTTAAGGCTTAGCAAAGGTTTTAAATGCCAAGTCAACATGGCAGTGCAAACTGCATACACAGGCTCTGCACTGGCAGGCTTCAGACATGTTAAAAGGATTATTTAAGTGGGTGGCACAATTGGTGCTACAGGCCCACTATTAGTATTTACTTTGCAGGCCCTGGCACAAGTACTGCACTTCATTAGGGACTTATAGGTACATTTCATATGCCAATTGTGGATATTCTAATCAAATCACATTTAGGGGAGAGAGCACAATCACTTTAGCACTGGTTAGCAGTGGTAAAATGCACAGAATCCTAAGGCTAACAAAAACTAGATCAGCAGAATTGGAGGCAAGCAGGCAAAAGGTTTGGGGGAAGACCATTCTAAGGCTGTGAGGTCTAGCACTGGCCCACTGGTACCACCACCAAATCCAAGCAAATTCTTAGTGAGGGCCATGTTTAGCTTGGTCTTGTGTTCACAATAAAATAATTACCTTGGGATCTACCCAGGTCTTTAAACAATAACAACCTCATTCTGATTGCCTCTTTAATATGAGGTGCGGGAAAAGGTTTGTACAATATATTGGGTCAACTTTTGTGCTCAATTCCAACCTTTGCACCATGCAGTGGTGAATAACCTAAAACACAATCATTTCACAAGGTATTCAGATTGCACACTATTTTGCACATACAATTTTCTGCAAACAGAAACTGAAAGAAACTCCACATGTAAAAACGTGGGGCTGAGTTCAATTTTCATTAAATCAATGTTGTGTGTGAAGCTTAAAAACAGATGCAGTCATCATTTGCATATAATTTAGCTGCTCCTCATAGTCAATTTTTGTGTCATACAAACAAAGGAGCTAAAACAGTACTCTTCTTCTTCCAGATGGCATACATAGAAAGTTTCTCCAGGTAATTTTTCTGAATCTACAATTACCTTGTAGCCCAAATATCGTTATAGGTTTCTCTCATTCTCCCTGAAAAAATATACAAGGACCTACTGCACTTCTATTTCTTCTCACACCTACAAACACGATGAGAGACAACACTGTCAGACAGCACCCACTGTAAGTCTCTATAGATCAGGAAGATGAGGCTTCCTTCAAAAATCTGCACCACCAAAATGTTTCTATGGTAAGATATTTAACTGAAGGCTGGTTGCACTGGTTCCTCTCACCACTGTAGTAAACGAATTCCAAGCCACAGGAAATGTGTGTGAAAACCTCCAAATGCCATAATCACACCACTCTTAAACAAACCACATGGTTGACCCTGAAATTTTGACCAATTACAATTCATGTCTCCTTAGTATTTCAAAGACCTTTGTGTCTCGAAGAGCCCACATCACCTCCATTCTCTTGTTCTGCCGACTCAAGAATTCAACCAGCACTGCTAAAGAAAATGAAAGTTTTTGGGGTAATTTTTGATGTTACTACTCCACGCATCAATGCAACCATAAAACACATTTGTACATGCTGCCCAACTACCTAGGGCTGTTGCACCTTGCTCACAAACTTTCCAGTGCCCTCTGTTTTTTTTGGCAATGTCGGCACAATTTTAGTAGCATTTCGAATTGGCAAAGCCAAAAGCCATGGAATAAAGGTGGCGGGGGAGGGATAGTACGAGAGAGTGTTTTACCAAAATATTGGTGAAAAAATATTGTGCTACAATAATTTCTTTGCATTTATATCATGGTGACAAAAATATCCTTATTTTAAATGTTTTACTTATGTATATTGATCATTAGTGTTTTTGTATATTATATATAAAATACATTATGTCCTATTGTTTCTCAATTTGTGTATGTTTTACATATGTTTATTTTAGTTTTATGCTAGCAAAGTAGGATGAGAAATTAACTTACAGTTCAATTTTCTTTTAATATATGATTTTTGTTTTATGTAACTAAAATTGTAAATGTTTTTGGTATGGGATATTAGGTTTATAGCAAAATAGGATGAGAAACTATTTTAGAGTACTATTTCTTTTAATAATGATATTTGAACCTTATGTTTAATAAAAAATCGTTAATCTAAATTGTGTGAAACAAATAAACATTTAGGGCCTCAATGCTAGTCTGACGGTCCACAGACCACCAGACTCATTGGGTCATGGCATTGCGGTCTTCCAACCGCCTTGTTACAACCAGGGTGGTTGGGAGGCTCTGGGACCTCCGCAACCGCAAGGGATATGATCCCTGACAGAGACACGTCGGTCTGAGTCCACTACAAACCAATTCTGGTGGTAGCTTCCCTGCCACTGTGTTCAAACCAAGCCTGGCTAGTGTCAGCCTTGAGGACAAAGACTCCCCCCTCTTCAGGTCTCTCCTTGCACTAAAATATAAACGAGCAGGCCTCCTCTCTGTCCTTTTTAAGTTAATGAAGTTCTTGGTTCTATCCCAACTGTCCTTCCTGGACTAATAAGGAATCCAGTCTATCCTGTCACCATTCCTAAGCTAATGGTCAGCTCTGGAAGTAGCTTTCACACCCAAATAAGGTCAAACACCTGCTGGAGCTAATGCATATTAGGCTACCGGAGCATCAGGCAGGGAGAAAGTAACTTTTTAAAAGTCACTTATTCTAAGTGTTTAATAAAACTCAAACTTCATCAACAAATTCAACTTTTGATGAATAGGAATAATGGTTTTTGAATGCCTGTTTTAGCCGGGTGCTGTCAAACAGATATATTAAAGTGTGTGATCTGTACTTTGCCATTTTCTAGCATCCAGCTACAGCCGTGCTAGTGAATATAGCTTTGGGGGGCTAGTTGCTGAAGGAACATTCCGACTCTATTTTCACATATGCTCCATTTTTAAATATCAAGCCCCCTACCTAGTGAGTGATAGACATCTCAGCCTTGGGATGGTCTTTCCCCAAACATTTTGCCTTCATCCCTGCTATGTTGCTGAATTTGTTTTTGTTGGCTTTAGGAATCTGTACATTGTAACCATGGCTAACCAGTGCTGAAGTGCTTGTGCTTTCTCTCCAAAACAAGGTAAAATTGGCTTACACAGCATATTTAATTTACTTATAAATCCATAGTAACGTGGTAAACAATATACCCAAGGCCAGTAAATTAAATGTTACTAGTGGGCCTGCAGCACTTATTATGGCACCCACTTAAGTAGTCCCTTAAAAGAGCAGCTTTAAACTGTCAATATGACTTAGCTATTCAACTTCTTTGCAAAGCTTTATACTATCTTTTTATTGCTTTTAAGTAATCTCGAAGGTGGGGCGTTGGTAGCCAATGAGGGAGGGTGAATTGTAATTAAAAGGGTGAACATGTACTTTTTTTTGACTGCCCTTGTAGTTAAAAACTCCTAAATTCATTTTTCACTACTTTGAGGCCTACCTCTCCCATAGGATAACAATGGGTTGCCCTATTAGATTTAATAAGTGCTAACATTTAAGTGGGAACAAGTAGACATTTTGTGTTTGGTGTCTGAGAAATTGTAATTAAAAATCTGCTTTAATGGTAAAGTCAGGTTTTAAGTTACAATTATGAAAATAAACTTTTAGAAAGTTGTCATTTTCCTGCTCTGACTATTTGGTGCCTGTTCCTGAGTCACATGACTGGGTGTAGCTGACAGTTAGACTTTGTTTATTAGTTCCAGACAACCACACCATCGAGGGATTAGGTGTTCCTGGATAGGCCATCAACCGGCAGAATGGGGGATGGAGCTGGACACATCCCCACTTGCAACTGATTAGGCAGTGCTCTGCCTTCACACAAAGGACTTGTCACTCCTGCATTGTTCATGCAGCATTGAGCAAGGGCAGGGGAAGCAAGAAACTTCAAGCATCAATAAAAGTGTCCGGCAGCTGAACTGTATGCTTTTGAGAACTGGTCCTATGCCATGAAGTTTTGTTTTTGCTAGTTGTTTAAATTCAGCTCTTTAAAATATCAGTGCAAGCTTCAGCTAATGGTTTCAAGTTATCTTGCAAGAAAAAAAAGCACCATAATGGAAGCGCCAGCCACACGGAAGAACACTAATCAGGAATTCAATCAGTAATTTGGTCCATACTCCAGGAAAGAAAAGAAATACATGACCACAAAGTGAAGCCCACACACGTCCACTAATGAAAAGTAAGAAGATAAGATTACCAATGAGGCCAATAAATGGTATCTAATGGGAGGGCTAAAGGCCCCTATTCAGAGTGAGTTTTGTTTTTGAGACATCAGATCATTGCAAGCGATGGAGCTTGCACACTGTCTCATGCATGACCTAAAAAGAAGCAATTCTTGTCTGACTAAATTTCTTTTTATTCCATGCAGCATCGGTTTGGGGCCCTCGCATTTCTGAAGGAATGCGGCTTCCAGAGGAGGAGCCTTTGTATCCCTGAAGTGGGGAAAATTCTGCCATTGCGTTAAACTCTGGATATGGCTTTTCCCACAGTAATAGGAGGACTTTCTATTACCAGGCAAATCTAAGCCAGGCTGCTAACATTAACACAATTCAAGTTGCCTCACAAAAGCCAGAGATACAAGGTTATGACTTTTTAAGCTTCCTGACACTATCTGATCATCTTATTTGTTCCTCGTCTCACGGGAGAGACAAACACCAGACTGTGGGAAAGACAACCACCACAGTGACACCTCTGGTGACAGACAGCGTCCAGATCCAATCTGAGATCTCGGTCAAGGCAAATTCTTTTCTGACAACTCAAAGTTTAAACTACAGCGTTGTCTGCCTGCTCTGCCTCCCCTAGGAGCCATTGAAGGGACTCACTCCTCAGTACCGTCACCCCCCGGCACACTGAGGATTTAAACTAATATCACAGGCACAATTAAAGACACTCTTCATCAGTAACAAAGGGATGTCGCTTTGTTTCAAGGAAGAGATGAAGGTGCCTTCTTCTTAAGTGGGAACCAGGACTGCATTAAAGACATCTCTTCAGGAACTCAATTAAACTAGAGCACTTCAACCAAGTCAATTATCTGTTCACACGTACAGCAATATCTGTGACAGACAGGAGGGCGGAAGGCTTTAATATATCGGGCTGCGCAGGCGGGTTGGAAAACCTTTACAATATTAAACGTCCATTATTGAAAGGCAGGATCTTCAAATACCTATTTTGTTCTTGCCAGCGAAGTGACATTTAATCTTTTTTAATTCTTTCTACATCAAGATTAACTTGTTGGCCAAAAAACGAGCAATATTTTCCCTCCTTTAAATGTCAAAATTTCATTAATTGTTTGGCTCGGAAACACTGCAGAGCCACGATATCTCTCAGTTGGCTGCTTACGAAATCTCCGCAGGATTAATCATGGTTTTTAATTAAATTAAAAAGAGTCTTCCTTCTGTGACCTCCATTCTTGCACTAAGTGGGTTTTATCATCCCACTGTCTTGAAACAACTTCCAGATGCACGAAATCTTATGCTTTAAAAAAAATAAATCTATTATGGAGCATGCAAAGCAATTTTCTATAAAACTTTATATTGGAAGCAGGTGCAGGACTTGGCAGGATAAATGATATATGATCATTCTATTCGGCTTGAAAGCAAAAAAAAACAACAAACACAGAGAAGCCTACAGAGGGGAAAATTAGGTCCTTGAAAAGACACACTACATCACCAGAAAGTGGAAACTACAATTTCAACTTACAAATTGTTTAAAGAAAAAAGTTGTAATTATTTTTAACTATTCAGTGGGCGATGCAAATGCAGCTTACACTTAACTTGCCATGGCCATATGTACACATTTCCAATGCGCTCATGTCATCTAGCCTGTAAAAGAAAAACCACAACCCCTCATTACCTTTGGAAACAACAAATATTCCACCATTTATATAGAAGCAAGTGGCAAAATTACACCGATCTTCCCTCCATTCTCCCTCTACTGAGCATCAGTAGTTTAGACCCATATTTATGAAGGGCTTGCGCCACTTTTTTGTGATGCTGCAGCGGAGTAAAAAAAGCATCACACTGTGCCCTATTTGCAAAGTGATGCATGTAGGCAGATGCGGCACGTTGTAAAGACCTGTGCTACATTATACCTGCATCAGCTATAATGTCTGCAGGGTGGACGTCCCCCATAAAAAAAGCCTTGAAGAAGTGGCACAGTGAAATTTATGAGATTTCCCTATCCCACTTTTATGACATGACTGCGTCAAAATACTTACGCCTGCCTCAGGCAGGGGTAAGGATTGACAAAGGTATTTTCACATGAGACACGCCCATGGGTTATGACACATTGCTGGAGTTGCGGCAGTTTTCCGACACACTTCAGCAATGCGGCATTTTTGAGACGTATCTGTAAATCCTTGCTCATGGAGCCCCATATTGTAAATACGGTACATCCATGGTGTCGTAAGGATGGCGCTATGAAAAGTGATGCATCGTTGTTTTTTCCCAGCGATGCGTCACTTTTCATAAATGAGGCCCTTCGTTTTTACAGAAGTAATGCAAGACTTGATTAATGTCTAAATCAGCCTTCATTCATTAGCAAAAGATTCATTTATAGTATCAAATAAGAGCAAGTGTTTCATCTTTGCTCTAATTTCCAATAATTTTGCGCTTTGTTACTGAGCTGAAGGTGAATGGGGGCTCTTAGTAGAGATTCCTTTAGCTTTTCAGACCAGTCCCAGAAATCACGTAGAAGATGACAATGTTATCTTCCTGAAGACTTGCGATGTAGCTTAGGCCATGTTCCCTAAAGGAAGAAGTGAGATTTATCGCATTGGATAAAATCTGATAAACCTGCCTTCAGAATTTATCTGGTGAGATAAAGCCCAACTCTTGTGAGTTTTGCCCTGAAAATGGAGCATGACATGCACACTTTGGTGCTTTCCTCAACAAAATCAGCTTGTCCCAGTATTCGTTGTGTCTTTTCCCCCTGTAAATTGTGTCAGGTTTGACCTGCTGAAATTTTTAACAGGGGTGCAAACATTGACACACAACTAAAATTTGCGATCCCTGCACAAATTTATATCTGGGTAATGATCAGAATCTGACCCACTGGAAATCAGGGACTTTTTTTAAGATTACAGTCGCTTCCCCAATAATTCAAATTCTCTAGCACCCAATTGTGGCATGGTGATCTGTGAGGAATTGGAAGCCTTCCAAAACCCTTCCACAGGGCGGCAGCTGAACAGATCATGTAGCGGTTCTGTATGATATGAACTTTAAATGTTTTTAATATGTTGGCATATGTTCCCCCGCCCTTGACGTGGCACTGCAAAGTCGATTTTACACTATTGCACCAGTAACTATTGTTTTAATGCTTTGCTTTTGCTTCTGCTCAGAGCTTTCGGTACAAGTGCATTCAGTAACACAAATAGGTGATGACTCTGATTTATATATCCCTCCAGAAGCTTCTGCCTGTTGGGGTTTCGGCTGAGTTTCCACCGTTGCCAATGAGCGCAAAGCGACAAGGTTCACATTTTGAATGAACCCCTTTTTGAAAATGTGCTAAAAACATAAAACAAAAATGGGTCCTTGGACTCTGTCCATGCAATAAAGTCTGCAGACAAACAAACTTACCCATTACCTTGTTTTGCCAATTTTGTAGGGACTCGAGGAAGAGAAAGATAGTCCCACTCTTTAGGGATTTCAAATTTACCTGAGCTATAAAGCCAATCTATTTCTGCTATCTGTCAGGTACCTATGCAGTACATTTTGTTTGCAGTAGCAACGTTTTTTATACTTGTCTTGGGTAACTTAATCTAAATTCTTTAAAGGGTATATATGCTACTATGAACTCCTTACAATAGGCATGAAAGATGGAGCATAGTACTTATCGTTGGATTACTCTGTGTTACCCATTGTGTTTATCCCACAATTGTTTTTAAATATATAACTATGTTAATTGCCTTATTGTAACTTGCTATTGCAGATCAATACATGTTTTTAGGGATATTTTAGGGATAATACGTTATCTGGGCTAGTCTACATTCTCACAATTTCATAGTTATATACAGAAAGACAGGGCAGGGAGATCGCTGACTAGTTTAGGGGCATATCAGCAACAACCGGCGATAATTATCGCTAAGCGCACTTAGCGCTAGGATCATTATCGCCGGCTAACGTGGATTTTTATCGCTGAGATAGCGTGCTATTAGCAAAGCTTATCTCAAAAGCGATAAAAATCCTAGCGCTAACTGCCAAACGTGAGATTATCGCTGGAAACCCTGTGATAATCTCACAAAGTTTGGCATTAGCTTGATGATAGGGCCTCACATACTTAGCCATGAGATCCTCCTTCCATAGGATATCATGGTTAAGTCAGTCCTGAAGTAGGCGTAAGGAAAGTAGCGATAACAGGGGTTATCGCTACTTTTCTTGCCGCTATGCTTCATAGTGTGGGGCTTGATGATAGGAGAAATGTCGCTTAGCGACATTTCTCAAGTCATATCAGGTCAGGAACGCCCACTTTGCATCTCATTAGAGATGCAAAGCTGAGCGTTAAGAATCTGGGCGCTAATGCAAGGTTTCACGCGATAGCGTGACCTTGCTAATTAGGCGATAAAATGATTGCCGTTTTTCGCCCGAAAACAGACGCAAAAGCTGCGATAATTTTATTTCGCCTCATTGCTGATATGCCCCTTGGTTCGCACTTTAGCCCTCATGATGAGATATACAGAATTAAGGGCATGAAAAAATCCCATTAATGTGTGGTAAAACCATCCCAGTATCTTGTAATTGCAAGTTAAACTCAATGAAATGCAGAATTATTGGATTGGACCTATATTCCAGTCATACAGCCAGACAGAATTCCCAATTCCATGGGGTTTTAGCACATGCAGTTACCTCCTGCAGTTGGTAAATGCATGTGGGGACCTTTAGAGGGGGAGGGAATGAAGAAGGAGTGGGAGGAGTCATGAAGGCATAAGGTATTTCCTAGCAGGGGAAAGCATTGTAAGGACGCCCCTGGCAGAAAAATAGAATGAGAAGGAGACTGCTATGCACTCATAGCCTAATGCGATTCTACCACATGGTAAAATCAGGTGTGGTTCTCCCACATCAGGAATAAACATGGGGCTTATTTATAGGATTTTGTCATAGGACAGCGCAGCAAGGCACCTTGCTGCGATGCCCTATCCCAAAGTGAAAGGGCAGGAATTCACTGTATTTAAGAAATACAGTGCATTCCTGTTGTTTGTCCTTGTGGTGGAGCCCTTTCGGCGACCTAGTGCCAACGTAGGCACCCATGCACCATGGTGCAAGGGTTCCTACATTGCATGCATATTCTTTTTGTGCAGGCAGGGGCACCTTCCTGCACAAAAGCAATCCTAAGAGGCGCTTTCCTCTTTCTAGCACACATCGAAAGAGTTAAAAGCGAGGAGAAGTAAACATATTTCGCTCGGTATAACTCACCTTTGGAGGCGTACGGATTTGTCACTTCCCCAGGTTTACATCACTTTGTAAATATGTGGCAGCATCAAATTCCATAGGTGTTGCACGGGAAAACCTACCGAAACGCCCATGGGGCAGAGTAGGCCAACGCAGCGATTTGCACTGCATCGCCTTGCTCATGATTTATGAGGCCACTCAAAGCCATGCAGTGTGGCTTTACATGGCTTCATAAATCGAAATGAGAGCCCTGTGTCACGCGTGTACCACTTTAGGTGGTGCGAAAAGTGAAGTAGGCTCTCATAAATAAGCACCTGGGTTTGGAAAACCCGATCCACTTGGAATCAGGTGGCGTAGGATTCCATGAGTTAGTTCCTCTCTACCTGATTCGGAAGGAGGACCTTTGTGTATGTCCTGACCATTTTTATATTGTATTTTGTATATTGTGCAATTTTTCTGACCAAAGTCTTTCATCACCAAGATACTCTGGGGCATATTATCAAGACAGGCGATAAAATTATCGCCGCTTTAGCGGCAGAAAACTGCCGCTAAAACTGCGATAATAGGCTTGATAATATGCTCTATGGAATTCCAATTGAAGCCCATGTTAGACGTCCTTCACACCTAACATGGGCTTCTATTGGAATTCCATAGAGCATATTATCAAGCCCATTATCGCCGTTTTGGCGATAATTGAATCGCCTGTCTTGATAATATGCCCCTCTGTATTATCAGAGACCCAGACTCTCTATAAAGATACTGGCCATTGAGAAGCATATTTAGGTGTTGAATATATCTAAAGCTTTTTCGTGTGCAAACATCTGACACCTCTGAGACACAGACTTCTGAACATCTTTAACAGAGTCCACATTCTCACGAACAGCGGCTGAGAGAGGTCACGGTCGGGTCATATGGCATGACCTTCTGAAATCCAAGCTATCTGAAGTCTGTATTACATGAAGTGTGCACTGAAGCTGCCAGATGTACACATTTTTGTAGGTGGCCTTCATAAGATGCTGCGAAATACTTTAAGAACATGCTGATCGTTCACGGGAGGAACAAATAAACTTGCTTACATAAAAAATCGTCAGCAGCTAGATGCTCCGAAAAAACAGAAAAGGGGAAAGGCAAACTGCAGCGGCATGATTTTTGTGAGCACAGCAAGACACGGCAGGTGAAGAGGGCGAAACGCAGCCCATTAATCTTCTGTTCTGGTGGGTCCAAAATCAGCGTTAGCTGCGAAAAGAATTCTGCTAAAGGCTGGTGTAAATGTTAGGCCAGTGTTGTAGAAAAAAACACTATAACGAAAGCTAAGAGCAGAATATTAAAAGGTACAATTTGTAAATTATTTCATGCCATAGGGATCGTGGAGAAAGTTTGCCTGTTTGACCTCTTCAGCGAGGGATAAAACGGCGGGATTGCTTAAGTTTTATCCACCCCAAGCTAGGAATTCCATTCAGATAGCGCTTAATGACCACTACGAGTCATTGAAGCGCTTTATGACGAGTAGCACACTACTCTGGAACCCAAGTTTAGTGGTCAATAAAGTGGCTATTAGCAGGGCCGGACTGGGAAAGCAACCAGCCCTGGCAGATTGCTGCTCGACACTGAACCTGGGAGAGGGGGAAGGGGGGGGGGGGAGTGGGGGTGGGGTAGCTAGTAAGAAGCACCGCTCCCGCTTTTGTTACAGAGGGCCGATATTGCAGCACTGCTGCAACCTTAGCCACCAGTGACAAAACCGTCCCCCACCCCTCAGGCCCACCAGGGAAACACCTGGTGCCTGCTACAGCCAGTCCAGCCCTGGCTATAGGGTGGTTATTAGGATTTGACTTGTGCTCTCACAGAAATCATTCAATTCATTTCGCTCTGGTTTCGTTCTGCTAGATGAAATTAATAGGAGTTAGGTGTGAGCATTACTGGGTGCTCATGCAAATGATTGCTGGGATAAGTAGATGGGCCAGAGGAGATTAGGCATGGAGAAGAAAAGGTTGTGATCTATGAAATGAGGTGTGACCAATTTGCAGGAATACAAAAATAGAGATTCAAGCAGGCAAGCATACAGCTTAGATTAGTCTATGTTAAGAAAGAAAGGCGAGGCACAACATTGGGAGCTTTAAACCAAGGCCATTTTTCATGTTGGGTTTTCCAGGAACGGTCCGTGCAGGTAAGAACGGTGGGGCTGGGGGATTTGACAGACAATGCAGAGGAAAAAATAAATAAATAAATAATTTCCCTCGTCATCTGTCGAATCCCCCCCCCGCGCCATGCCCCACGGCCCCAACGCTCTTGCCTGCACGGGCCTCAACTGGGGGTTTCAGGATATAGTGAGAAAAGCCTTTTTTAAGAAAGCATGAAATCTGAGGATGTAAAACTGTAAAAAGAAATTACATTATTTGTCTGTCTATTAGTACTGCATTGGGCACTTTTAATTGGCACCAGACTCATCACTAGAACACCTCTTCAGCAAGACCAGCCGATGAACGTTTGGGTTTGAGTCTAGCTGAGGGATAATGTCAGACATCTTTAGGGGTAGCAACGGGGCATGCCAGGGCATCTAGGGCCACAGCCGTGGGGGATAAGATCGTGTGCATCTAATGTCCCATGTTCAATACTATGATGGCTCTGCAAACTGGGCCATATTCAAGCCCTTCATTATATTGATTCACAGTGGTAAAGATGGTGAGCAATCATAGGCTTCTCCGGTAGGTTATTTTTGAGGTTCAAAGGTGCAGCACTTTACAGACACCTACCAGTGTAATAATATTTCCAGACAGTTCTTCTCCTTGCAAAATGAGAAGTACTTTGATACACCGTAAAACTCAATACTACGCATTACACAAAAAGTCAGGTACCTGTATTTTGTGCGTGACTACTGCCTCCTGGAGAGGATGCACCCTCGTCCCACTCCCTTAGTCTAGGATAACGCAGTATAGGTTTCAGCACAGTTGCAGTGTTTCTCCCTTTCATTTGGTATACTCTAGCAGGCACTTAGGTACATATTTATGTAGCTTTCATGCAGCGCAGTGCAGCAAGCCACCTCCCTTGCAATGAGCTGTGTGAAAGGGAAAGGGCAGTAATAAACCTTATTTAACATAATACAATGCATTCCTGTCCTTTACTTTGCTGGCACCCTTTTAGCTGCATAGCACAAACACAAACGGTGCAAGGGTGCCTGCATTGTAAGCAGGATTGTTTTGTGCAGGAATAAACATATTTCTCCTTGTTACGACTCCCATGGGGATGTGTAGCACAGTGATGCATTCCCAGGTTTACCAGTGTTGATAAATCTAGGAATTTGCCAAAATCCATGGGTGGATGTGTAGGAACACCCACGCTCCACCCATTGAATACCACCCTGAGGCAGAGGAACGCAACGCAGCAATTTGCGTTGCACTGTGTCACTCTGGGTTTATCATGCCATGTAGGGCCAAGAAAGGTGGCCTTGCATGGTTTCATAAATCCGACATATGTTTTGGCTCCCTCGGTGCCCCCTTGCATGGTGCAAGGGTGACGCAAAACCTTCATAAATATGCCCCTCAGTCTCTCATTGTTTGTTTCACCCACAGTTCACAACTGCAGCTCCTCCACTCCTTCTGAGTAGGAGTGTGCCACGTAGTAGTAGCCGGAGGCAGTAGCAGGAGTGCAGTGGTCTTCAGTCCATGGGACTCTTTCATGCACACTGTCTCAGCAGTGCATGGGCGCCCAGGTCACAGGAATGCCTCCTTTTTTCTGGACTAGGTGTGTGGTTGATTCAGTTGCATGGTCTTCCCTGGGATGAGACAGCAATGCAGTCCTCTTCTGGTCGCATATTCGGGAAGGCATCTGAGTCGCTTCGAGATGCGTTGGTGCAAAAATATTGACTTGGTCCGATCAGGCACATTTCTGGTTAGCATCTTGACAGCTGCACAGTCACTTGGGCATACAGTGGTAAGTGCATTGAGGCATCAGTTTCACCTGCCGTGGGGTAGTCCATACAAGCAAACTTTAGTCAAGTGTCACAGGGCTAGCCATGTTAGAGGTCTGTTCGGGCACACTTGGGGCAAATGCATCGACTGTGACAGCAGGGTCTATGGGGCAACCCCTCGAGAAAACTTTGCTACTGCTGTGAATCCTCCATCTTGTCAATAGTGACTGTCACACAGACCCACAGGACAGTGGTCAACTTCTTTTGGCCACTGCAGTAGTCAGCTTTTCCTACAGGGTCAGCTTGCTTAACCTGCCTTTTCCAGGCAGGATTCTTCAGGCATTCCAAGACTATGAACAGCTCTTCTTTCAGACAAGACTCAAGTGATGTCCCCTCACTTCTGGCACAAAGACCACACACATACATAGATACACATGAGTTCCAGATATCGGGCTCACCTGTAGTAGCAGACTTTTACACGAGTGAGACAGTAGGCCACCACTCCTGAGACCCTAATTAAAATGTCTAGTCACACAAGCCTCAATGAAACATGGTATACTGCCATTACCATGCTACACACTTGAACCAATGACAGAGACAGTAGTTCTCTGTATCTATGGAGGGTACGCTTGATTCACTCCCCCAGGGCAGGACAGGTCCAAGACCAGGTCCAAGACCAGACTTACATCAAGGAACAGGCCCAGGCCTTCATGTACACACTAGGTTTGCATGGATTAGGGGTTAAAATTCTCAAAATCAGTCGCAATTGGCACTCAGAGCAGGGGACTCAACTGTACACAATGCAGGGGGCATTTCATACCAACGCATATCCAGGGAAATACAAATGACTGATTTAGAAGGAAGCAGCAACCTCGTAATCATAACAATGTGAGAGAATCCATGGGGAAAACAATGCAAACATTGAAGGAGATTTTACAAAAGCTAGAGCGGATGTCTTCCGATGTTTACCTGCAAAGTTTGAATCAGTAAATAATTACAAAGACAAATATACAGTATACGTTTATGGAGGTTTTCCAGTTCATTGAATCTGTCAATCTAAATGAAAACCTGAAATTTTCCAACAGTTACTAGCATAACAACATGCAACAGATACCAAAGGCAGGAATAAAGCTCAGGCAAATGATTTGAATGCTGCTAAATACACGTAAATCATCATCACATTGTAAACAAAACAATTCTGTGCGATGACAAAGCAAATTCTGAGTGGAATAATGCCCACCTGCATGTTTATAATATAATTTTTGTTTAAATGTATTTCCCATAGTTAGAAAATGTAACACTCTATGTCAGTACCAGAAATGACCTTAATGCAAGGTTAAAGCTTTCTCATTACAGTTGAGAAAGAGCTACTTATTGATTTATAGTAGAACTATTTAAACATTACATCTGAAACCAAATAGGATCTCAAATTCTGTCCTCTAGTGTGCCTCCTAATAAGAATGACTTAGGTTCCAAAGTACTTCTAACTGAATGAGCCTCAAAAAGTGAGATATTGATTGTAGGAAATTGAGTTATTAGTTATGTAGCATGTACAAGTGATAGGTCAACAATTCTCCTTATTGGAAACCAAGCACTCCATTGTAGCGCTTGACTCTCTCAGGGTAGCGAGGCAGAGAAGTTCAAGGCCTACTCAGGGGAGGTGGTGTGGGCTAGTAATCACTATTATATTTGTTCCCTGGCACACAATAATAACACTCAATAAATTATTGTGCAGTCAGTACTTTTTCTTTACAGAAAGGAGGAAACATTTATTACACACACACACTACTAAATACTACATAGTCATTAACAAATATATACATTGGAAATGGAAAATACCATAGAAGACATTGCATATTCAACATTGACCCCCCCCCCCCCCCACAAGGGGTAATACAAACATATCAAGTAAGTCTATTTGCTTGGTCAAGGTTCAAGAGCAACAAACCACATGTTAAAATCACAATTTGGTACTTAAATGCAATCATCAAAACAATAATCTGGAATGAATGCCATTATTAATGTTAACATAGTGTTTTCACTTTGATCACTAATCATTGACAACATTATTGAATCAATAAAGCATTTACAGTGAGCAAAACATGTTTGTGATTTTGTTTTTATACCTTTTCCACTGATAAAAATGCAAATATAAAACCAGCCCCTAGGGGGCATCATATGTTAATTACATTGCATTGCAGCCATAGACATGGCCCCTACAGGGTGCTTCAAAACATGTATCTCTTTTAAACACTTTCAAGCCCTTCAGCCACAACAACTGCAACCATAAATATAACCCCTAGAGATCGCAGCTCTCCCAGCTGTAGAACAAAAGCTGCAGCCTTCGGAGTGATTGAAAAAATCCTGGCGGGGTCATGGATTCTTTGACCCCGCAATCTTACAGTCAGTACTTCTAAATATTCCTTGGTGAGGAGCTGCTATGCTCCTGCACCCCCGCCAGGCCTCCTTGGTAAAGATGATGGTGCCCTCTGCTCATTTGGGGTTCCACCACAAACAGCAAAGTACTTAAACAGTCATTATGGTGTGCTAGTTCATGGACATTTCCTCTTTTTAGGGGTGCCTGGTCCCACCCAGGCACCTGCACTTTGCTCATGTTGGGGGGCAGCCCAGGGAGCCCATTCCAGGCTGCCCTGCCTGCTGCCTGCTCCTGCAGCACTCCTCTGTGCTGTCACAGGAGCTGCTAAGGTTTCTCTGCCTGCCCGCTCATGCCGGCATATAGAAAGCTACAGTTGGCTCTGTCGGGTAAGAACAATTGCTTCAAAGTTCATGAGCTCAATCATAAAACATACATTTTGGCTTGTAGCAACAATGCATTGGTGATTAAGTTGGAACACAAAAGACAGACAATTTTACGCTACATCAAAAATATTTACTTTTTGTTCTATAAAGAGGTATTATTGTGCATTTTTCGATGAGGATGTCAATGATTCAATTAAAGATTGGAGTGACATTAAATATAGTGAAAACAGAAGGTGCTCAGTGACGTGAGTGAAGTAAGTGTCATTTTGAGCTAACAATGGTCAATATAACGAGGAAACCAGTGTCTCTGATAGATTACATGATTGTTTGGTAATTTAGAACCAGAAGACCTGATGAGACTGAACCAAAAACGAAAGTCTACGTTTCGACCCTGACTTAAGCATCATTTAAGGAAGTGTCATGGCAGGTCTTCTTCGGGACAAGGTGAAAGATGAACAAGCATTGGCATAGCCAATAGGTCTCGCCTTTGGGACCTCATAAGTGTTTAGTTATCCAGCACAATATCCTTGGTGCAACAACATCAAGTCTTGCATGGCTAAACACTTATATGGTCCCAAAGGCGAGACCTATTGACCTAGAGATGTGCGAGAAGAGAGGCAGCTGTGCTAGAGATGTGTGAGAAGAGAGGCAGCTGTGCTAGAGATATGGGAGGAGAGGCAGCTGTGCTAGAGATGTGCGGGAGGAGAGATAGCTGTGCTAGAGATATGGGAGGAGGCAGCTGTGCTAGAGATGTGCGGGAGGAGAGATAGCTGTGCTAGAGATGTCGGAGAGGAGAGGCAGCTGTGTGGGAGGCAGCCGTGCTAGAGATGTGCGAGAGGGGGCAGCTGTGCTACAGATGTGGGAGGAGAGGCAGCTGTGCGAGAGATGTGCAGGAGGAGGGGCAGCTGTGTGAGAGGAGAGACAGCGGTGCAAAGCAGAAAACACCTATGCTGTAGGTGTACAAGAAGAGGAAGCTGTGATGCTGATGTGCAGTGAACTAAAAAAACAGAATAAAATGCTGGAATTAATCTCAGCCTCCGGTAATTACTTGGGCCACACTGCAACCCACTGGACAGGGAAGGAAAGGAATATGGAGAAGCATATATAAAGGAAGAGGTAGGAGAAAGAACGACCAAGAGAACAGTGGGAGAGGAAGAGAAAAATCAAGGAAGGGGAGAAAAAAAAGGAAAGAACGCAAGAAAGGGTCGAGAGACAGATGGCATGAAGAGGAGAGGGTACAGGTAAGGTGGGACGGAGCAGGAGAGGGAGAAAGAACGTGGGGAGAGAGCCTGCAAGAGAATCGGAAGAGAGAAAACAGGAGGTAAGAGAGAAAACGGGAGGTAAGAGGAAAGATAAAGAAAGGAATTATAATGTAAACAGACTCAGAAGGTAGAGGGAGAACGAGAAAAATGGAAGAGAAAGAAAACACGAAGAGGAGAATAGAACAAAGAAAAGGAGAGAGAGACAGAGAAAGGGAGGGACAGAGAGAGAGAGAGCGGGAGGGAGAGAAAAAAAGATGGGTGCAGGAAAGAGACGTAGGAGAGGTTGGTTTCTGTGACTTCACAGTGTGTGCAGCTGGACGCTGTGGTGTGGTCAGTGCATCGTGGGTCCTAGTGCAAGGCAGGCAAAGGGCCTCCTGGCTGCTGTGGCATGGTCAGTGCGTCGTGGGTCCTAGTGCAAGGCAGGAAATGAGCCAGTTGGCTGTTGTTTGAACTTTTTTTAAATACAGGAACCTTCAAGAATCAGTGGCCCCTCAGGTGTCTGGGGCCCGGTGTCACTGCACCTCCTGCACTCATGGAAGCTACGCCCCTGGCTGGGTGTCCACTCTGTCTGCCGTGTCCTGTGCAGAACTGTGAAGGCGTGGGTTGTGTGTTTCCGTGCCCGCTGGTGGGGTGGGTGCTGTGTGTGTTCTATACACGACTGCTTCTGCCTCGTTTGGAAGTGCCAAGAAGCACAGGTGCGCTGTAATCAATCTTTAAATGCAGTGCGCGCATCAGAGTGCGCGAGTCCTCATAAGGATTGTACACGCCTCTGAGAGGCCTAAGAAACAGTACATTTTCTTCATGCAGCTCTTTCTAACCACGTCTGAGGTTTCCTAGCGCTATGAGTGACTGACAATGGCGATGAGACGTAAGATGTATTTGTAAAGCACACGATCACACATGGGGTTTTCTGGTGCCGTATGACAGATGTTTGTGGTCCCATTGCTAGAGGCATTGCTGCGGGGAGGGCAGGGCGGGGCGGGGGCGGGCGGGACTCACTTCACTGCCAGTCTGTGGCTTAGGCTGCTTGGGATCCTCCACGGCAAAGATAGTGTACTCTGAGAGGAAAGTGGGCTCTGATATCATCCCGGCCAGCAGCTGTGGCATTCGAGGCTGTAGCAGGGAGACGGAAATAAAACAGTAATGAGGGGAGACACACACTACACTGTTAAAATAGAACTACCCAGGTCCAGCAGAAAGCAGTACACAGCAGACAGACCCGAAACAACGCTTACATGTCACATTCTAAATGTGCTAGAGGGAAAAAAGCAGGCAAGAAACATGAACACGTTAAATCATTTAAAACATATTTGTAAGAGCCTCCGGTCACTATGCAAGACACGGGATGAAAAAAAAAGTAACGGAAGAAGATGAGGGAAAATGGCAGAGTTATTTACAGATCTGGGCTGCAGAGGGAAGAGTACATGTGAGGGAAGAGAGACAAATACAGAGGGAATAGCATGTGTGAGGCAAGAGAGAAAAATAGAGAGGGAAAAGCACATGTGAGGGCAGAGTGAAAATACAGAGAATAGCACATGTGAGACCAGAGAGAAAAACATAGAGGGAAGAGCATATGTGAGGACAAAGAGAACAAGTACAGGCTATGCCAAGCGGAAGTGATCGCGTTTGCGATCAAACATCAAAGCGGCGAAAGTGAAAGTAATCGAGCAGAGCATAAAAGGGCTGGGTGAGAAGGGCGGCGAAAGTGAAAGTAATCGAGCAGAGCATCAAAGGGCTGGGTGAGAAGGGAGGGGGGAATGGAAGGAGCAGAGGAGCAGCTGTGCACGTGCACGCCATCGTGCACTCAAGCTTTAGGCCAGCAAACCATGTGGGTAGCACTTTTGAAAGCCCACTTACAAAATGTCTCAAAGAGACAGCTTTCGCTGTCTCAGCGAGACCTAAAAAGGAAGACAGCCCATTTTTGGGGACAATTCTCCTATGCCTTAAAGGATGTCAGTGAATGGCCGGTAATCTGAAGGATTCAGGAAGACCCCAAAATATGTAAAATCTTAAAGTGAATCTGGAGGATAGAGCCGTTTTCGATCTGAGTGAATTGTATTGATTCTTGTGGGATAGGGCCGCTGTGGAAATCAGTCCGCCCTGAGGGGGAACTTAAATATTTTAGTCCTCCACGCCCGATCCATACAATCCGGACTGAGTCCTGGAATTGAGGTGCTCTTGAGTCACGTCTAACAGTAAGGCAGGCGCTGATGTCTGTGGTGACCTCCCGCTCCCTTTGGACATGGGCACAGGGAGCGGGGAAGGCTAGCCATGGCTGGGGGAGCATGACGGCACTCCCCCAAAATTTGTGGCATGCAAGGAGTTGGGGATGGAGTCCTGTCCCCCTTTTGATAAGCATGCCCTAGTGATGGGGCCCCCAGGCGAATTGGAAAATCAGGGGAGGGGGCCTCACACCCGCTTCCTCACTGGAGGCAATAAATCCTGCAAAGATTCCCAGGCCCTGGCCCACCCCGGGGGTAATTTATGGACCAGCAGCGGAGCCCCATACACCTCCTCACTGGAGAAAGGTCAAAGGTAGTCATACTTTAAAATGCCATAACTCTGGCACCATTGGCCCGATTCCAATGATCTTTGGTTCATTTTGTTCCTGGTGGCGACCAGGGTCAGTTGCAGCAGTCCTTCTCACCTCCAAAGCAGTGCAGTCCTCAAGTAGCTGGTTCTCCTGGTCCCCTACACCAGCCTTCCTCCTCGTCTTTGTACCAGGGCACAGAAATCCAGAGCTTTCCCCCAACTGGTCCCCAGGCAGTGTGAGGGAGCTAGCCTCACTGGCCCTTAGGGAGACCCACTGGTCCTGGAGTCAACTGGGAAGGGTCCGTAGTCCTCTCTGGGCATCCAGGGGTTCTTCCTTCAAGTTTTCCATGGCAGTCCCAGGATCCAGAAGCGAAGCGCAGAGAAATCACCAGGCAAAGAGCGAGTCTCCCCCTTCTGCAAGAGTCTTTAAAGGGTAGAGAAAGGTTCCAGAAGTTAGGCACCCCTTTCCAATCCTGGGGTGCCATGTGACCTCTTCACCCCTGTCCTAACCCTCCTGTACAGCATGCTAGTATAGTCCAAAATGGCAAAACACCAGAAAAAGAACCCTCAGGTCTGGGGTGACATACACTGTCCAAGGAAAAGTTCTAGCGGAGTAAAGAAATATCCCTTTCTCAGGACGATAACCCTCGCCCACCAAAGGTGGCATGCTTCTTTATTGGGATTCGCCTCGCGATGCCTAGTCACAGCATGGGCTGCACCACCCTCTCTGAGAAGGAGGAGCTCAGGGATGTTTTGTTTCTAAAGGAGGGTATCCCAAATACCACAATGATGAGAAATAGGTTCAGTAAGGGACACAGCGCAAAGTAATCAATGTGAAATAAATGTGAGGGGGTTAAAACTAGCTCTGGGCTACGTCATCTATCTTTATTCTGATGTCCTTGGGCACTAGCAGGGTAAACATATAGCTGCAGAGACAAGGGTGGACCACTGAATAAAGATAGATGACGTACCTCGATGCTTGTTTAAACCCCCCTCACATTTATTTCACATTGATTACTTTGCTCCATTTATTTTTAACATCATAATGTCTGATCGACCTTTTCCTCTCCTCTAGCTTCCATTGCTGTAGCAGGTGCAGGGACACCGGGGCCCAAAGCCTGAGGGGTCCACTGAACCCTGATTATTGCTGAATTTCGCAGTTCCATTTCCTACGATTCACTAGGGCCCATGACACACTAGCTACACTACTGTTCCTCACTATGACGATCTTCCCCTCCCCATCCTCCTCATTTCCCCCATCTACGCTCTCATTCGGGAATTCACACTTTCACTCTACTGCTTGAGTTCCCTGGATTCACTCATACACATTAATATGCCTCCTTAAACCCCCTTGTGATCGTAGGACGCACTTACTGCACTCATTCATTTTGCCCATATGTGGTGACTGGAATTAGGGCCATTTCTAGGGCAGTGCAACCGGTGCCACTGCACTCGGTGCTGACTTCAGGGGGTTCCATATTTGAAAATTTATTTTGGTTCTAAAATCACCTGCTGGCGAGTTCCTTGCCTCCAGCAATTTCCAGGCAACAATACAAATGTCAAGATAGCTCCGGTGATTAATGTTCTTCCTGGAGAGAGTTCGAGCTTTGTCTAGTTGAGGTTTTGACTGATCATAAAAAAGCACAGAGGATTAATGCACCTGCTGCAAAGAACGTGTACCATGCACATCCAAAGTGATATAATGTAAATAGGTCAGTGGGTTACTGCGTTTTGAAGAGACATCCTTTTGTTACTTGCAGTTTATAAGTGTAAATCCTGATATAGAACAGTGAATTAATAACTGTGATCAAAGAACTACATGCAAAACTGCAAAGTATAGATTAGAGCATAGATTGTTGCAAAAAGGGTTCATTTGGGCAGAAATTCATTCTTAATATGTGAAATAGAACCCCCAACTATGGTGTTCCTTTTCAATTCTGAATTTCTGCTTCTCCAGACCAAGCACTCTTTAAGTATACTCCCTACTTTATGGATGGCATGTCACTCCTACACCTTGTAGTCCCCTGGTTTATGTAAAATTTCCTATATGCTGATTTACCCACATTTGATTGATTGTCTCTGTCTAATGTGTGTGTGATGCAAAGGGCTCGACACCCTACACTGGTATGAGTGGTGCTATATAACTAATTCAATGCATCTGGACGAGAGTGGTTATGGAGACTTGAGGGGCACTGCTAAAAGGAGGTGGTGCGGAAATCCATGGTGGAGGCAGTCAGTGGGGGACGCCAACAAACATCTTCACACAGGAGAGGTGTGGTGCAGCGGCTAGGGCAGCTGACGTCGGAGTCCAGCGCTCACGGTTCGATCCCTGGCTCTGGGGGCAGCTCAGCTCCGCACCATGTGACTCCGGGCAATAGCTCACTTAATTTCCACAAGGGCCGCCAGCTCCTTGAGACCCGTAAAGGTGAGTAGTTCGCGCTTTACAAATATAGATTTTTTTACATTTACACAGGACGCCACCAGCGCTAAAGCCGCCCCTGACTGGAAGAAATTGCCCAGGGTGCTTTTGCTTTCCATTCCAGCCCCGGTGACTGGCTGTCATTGTGAACGGATAGTATTATTAATCATTGGTTTCCATTTCTGACAGTATGTGAATGTCATACCTGTAGTTAGAGGACGTGGCTCAATGGAAACATTAAACATTTGGGAATAATTATGATTTAATTGTTTACTGAAAAACCAACACACTTTTTTAAATGAATTAAACCTGAGGTATGGTGTCTACTAGGAAGAAAACCAAACTCATTCCCCTGTGTATTGAACACAAAGAGCATTCTTTTAAACAAACCAGTAAAAATAATTTACCTTAATGTAATAAAGGATTTCAATTGTCTTGTTGCTCTGGAAGTCGCAGCTGGAAATGTATTTGTTTTATGTGTTTCGAACATTGCTCCAGTCATTCTTGAGAAATATTTACTGCCCTGAAACAGTACGAGGTTCTACAAGGGTCAAAGTCATAAAGCCACTTTCTCTTATTTCATACACAGGACATGCCAGAAACAACACTGAGTCCAGCCTGCTCCCACCCCCACCACCATCATTTAAATATCATTTTACAGGTCAGCTTGCTCCTCTTAACAAACCTTGTTAATTCCAAATTCATGAAATATGTGTCCACAAGTGTCTGTTTAGTTTAGGGCAGAGACGTGGGCCAGATTACATGAAATAAAGGTGCGACAGATCGATGAAAAATATAATTATACCCCTAAAAGTCAGTGCAAATGTTGTTTTGACACTATTTTGCGGTCAGTCAAATATGATTGTTAAATTGACCAGGCCCAGTGCAGAATTCCCCAACACCTGTGCAATTTAAGCAATCAGACGGGATACAATTCATTAAAGTTCCATAGATTAAATTCAGTTGGCCATTTACAGTTTGACCTGGATGCAGATGAAATGTGTTGCAAAACAAGGGAGGGAAATCTTACAGGTTAAATAAAGATATAGGGGCAGATTTACAAGCCCCTTGCGCCTCTTTTACGCTGCCGTTGAGTCACTTTTGTGACGCAGCGGCTGCGCAAAACCAGGGCCATGCTGCGGGGTATTTACAACGTGACATGTAGGAGAGCAGGATCTGCACTTATGTTGCCCCCACTTTTTTTCTGATGTATACACTGGTTTCTGGCCCTAGTCTTACTGGGTCCCTGCTAATCAGGGCCCCAGTCTCCCTGTTCTCTCTAAACGACTTGGTTTGCATATTAGATGCACTAGTGATTGGATACTGTGGTACCTTATGAGCCCCTAGTATATGGTACCTTAGGTACCTAGGGCATAGGCACTTCACAGGCCTACCAGGGGCTGCAGCATGTATTATGCCACCCCTGGGAAGCATTCTCAATCTGACACCACAGGCCTGCTACTGCAGCCTGTGTGCAGCCTGTGTGAGGTAGTGTTAGCACTCCTCACAGAGATATAGGTTTCTATATCTCACCATACACACACATATAAACCTATCAGCCACCCCTATGGCAGGCCCTATCAATCCTGAGGGCAGGGTGCGTGGTTTACAATGTGAGGGGGTGCCCCTGCCTGAGCAGGGCCCCTCTGCATCTACCAGAGTTTATTCTCTATGGCTGTTTGTGGATGCGGTTAAACCATATACTCTTAAGTGCATTAAAATGCTAACTTTGGGATGACTGCATCAAAACATGTTGGGGCAGATTTATGAGCCCCTTGCGCCACTTTTGCGTCACTTTTCCCATGTTAAAAGTGACGCAAAAGTGGCGCAAGGGGCTCATAAATCTGCCCCGTTGTGTTTGGTGTCAAACAACTTGGAATCATACCCCCTCATCAGACCATGATGTGGGAGCATGATCCCACCCTTCTAGAGGGGACGACATATAAAACTATAGAAATCCTATGGAGCCCTGGCATCACAAAATGGATGCCACCAGCACAGACACTGGGCTGCCCTCCTGCTGCTGACTGAAACTCGCAGTGGAGGAAGCCCAACAAAAGGCATCCTGTCACAGGGAGGTGTCACCACCTTCCAGACAGGATTTAGTGTATTGGGGCTGGGTGGGTGCACTCCTAGAGTGCTTTGAAGTCCTGCACTGGGGGAGCAGTAGGCTACTCTGTGCATATGCCAGCTCAAACTGGTTCAGGGGCTACCTGTCCCTGCTCTAGCGTGAAACTGGACAAAGGGAAGTAGGTGTAACCACCCCCTCCCCTGACCCTCCTAGAGGAGTGGTCATAGAGCTAGTCCCTCCCCTATCTTCACTATAAGATAGCAAACCTTGCGATATCCCATGTTGCGAAGTCCCGCCTTTAATGGAGGGACTTCGCAACATGGGATATCGCTAACGAATAGACTGTCACTACGATAGGTAATACCGTGACTATCATATCACATAGATTGTTGAATTGGTCTACATCAGAAAAATTGCATATGTGGCTCACATTATGCTTACCACATAGAAGCCGACTGAAATTCAATGTGCTGACAATATGTTCCGGACTAAAGACAACATTGTCATAGATTTACAATCGGAACTCTCGTGGATATTAAGGATGCACTGAAGAAGTTCTCTGTTGAGAACGAAACGCGTTGGCTGTGTTTTTCCTAAAAAGAAGAAGATATTATAATAATAAAGATGGACAATTAAATAATTCATGGACCAACTGTGAACTGTTCAAGTACATTGATCATTAGTGGTGCAACCACAACATTTGTTTATTTATTCTATATGCTTATAGTATATTAAAGGCCACAAGCATTTGAGGGCACAATTAAACAGAATGTCCTTATTTTTCATGTGGTATGTTCACTGCATGCAGGGATCATGTTTTCTTTGCGGCACCTTAGGTTTGAGAACTTGAATTCCACTAGTACTGGGTGCTTTACTTATACCTGGACAATATATAATCCAGTAATAATATCCAATTAGTGTGAAGCGAGTGACATAACATCAGCCCCCCGGACCCCACGTTGTGAGGGGGGGCCCGAGCTACAGGGGGGGCCCTCCAGCACTGTGCATGGACGGGAACTCCTGGTCTGGGTCGGGAGGACGGGCCCCCTTCCATGCACTTTGCAGGAGGGCCCCCTCAAGTTTCCTTACGGCACTGTACAGTGAAACATGTGTCAGGATTTGCTTTTGCTCATGCAGTTTTAAATTGGATAATATTTTGATCATTCACAAGGTATAATACAGTGCCTTGAATGGCACATTTTAAATTCAGATTCCAGCATAGATAATCACATATTAATTCACGTTTATAGACTTTGCACATTTTAGTAGCATGTACATAAGTTGTTCTTGGTGTATTGATGTGATCCACTTGGAATGCTCTAAAGTTCTTTCTATAATTTCTACCAGAGTCATTATGAGGTCTCTATTTTCGGAGTAAACAATGCAGAGGCAATGAGGAATATTGGGAAAAGGGGACCCTCTACTAATACATTGGTGGAGTTATCGCTAAACTAAGGAGGGATTTAGGGAGACATGTAGAACTACTAAAACATCCCCACAAAAGAGTCAGACAATTGCTATTCACCAAAGTTACACCCACACCGACTCCAGAAGTGTTGTTCAAACGGGATCAAATCAACAATAGCCAAGTCTTAGAGGAAGTCACACACCACACATAGGTAGAGAATAACGCTAACACCCCATAGGCAAAAATATGAAAATAAAAGGAAATTGTTATGGTCAAATATATATTAATTTTATTAATTCATTTTCGTTCCAAAATATAAGTCAATACATTACTCTAACTATAGGTAGTAGAAAACATATGATGCAACAGTGCTTCAATAACATTAACAGTAGCGGTCCCTGGAGGGAGTTCGGTGGGGCAGTGAGGCGGGGGAGGGGCAGGGTGGGGAAATGTAAACACCGGAATATGGATGAACGGAGGTAAGTACACATTTAAATAAATAAAATTTCGTTGCGCGCGCTGCATCGCATTTTGGGTGTCAGAGAAGTGAAAGAGAATCCCCTCCCCAGGGAGCTTTCCAGCCACCATCTTAGTCATTTAAATACTAGGCGGTCAAGGCAGACACAAAAAGCAGCCCAATATGGTGGCAAACAAAGATTTGATGTGCAATGTTCTGATTTTAATCCCATTCTGGCCAGTCAATAGAAACTTTCACCAAATTGCCACTTACTGCCGACGGGCAGCCAAGAAGACCACTCCTCGGTACCCAAAAGTTGCATCTGACTCTGTTGGTCCCGGGTGACTCATCAGTGTGCAGATTGGCCACCAAAGACAGACATCATCCCTCACCAAAGGAAACCGCTGGATCTGCTGTAACCAGAGGCCAGTAACCCAGTTGTAAATAGACTTCTGCTAGACCAAAAAGGATTTCGAGGAACACTGACCCCTGTGGTCAAAATCACCCTAACTCAACCGTGGACCGAGGAATATCCCCAGAAAGACCCCTGTGGACCCCACAGCACTCACAGCATTATACAGCATCCTGTATCCTTAGCATCAGGACCACTCTATTGAAGTCTATGTCAGTCCTTGCATAAAGTGTGGAATTGGAATTGAGACTGAGTAGGTGACCAGGTAACTGTCCAAATACTCCTTATTGGCCCCCCGATCACCTTTCTGTCGAATTGGTCCTCCAGTTTGGGACGGCATACTCAAACACAGCCCTTTAAAAGTTTTAGACCATTTCCAAACTTTATGGTTACCCCTGTTTGCTTGCGTATTGGACCAAAAAGCTGAGATTTATGTTTTTCTTACAAATCTCTCTCTTTACAACCCTCTGGTGGATTTTGCTCATCTTGGTGTCTAAAAATTCATAAACACATAATCTAATTTTATAGATTAGTGTCGATTTATTTCATGTTGTGTGACTATCTTATTCTGTTGTTTGGTGTGTCTAAATGCTTTACACTAGGGGGCATATTATCAAGAAACGGCGTTAAAATTATCGCCGCTTTAGCGGCAGAAAACTGCCACTAAAGCGGCGATAATGGGATTGATAATATGCCCTTGAGAATTCCCATAGAAGCCCATGTTGTGGTGTCAACATAGGATTCTATTGGCATTCTCTGCGGCATATTATCAAGCCCATTATCGCCGCTTTAGCGGCAGTTTTCTGCCGCTAAAGCGGCAATAATTTTAACCCAGTGCTTGATAATATGCCCTTAGTTTCTTTGTTTAATCCTTGCTGCACGAAACCACAGCTTCCCAGGGTTGAGCCAGAGGATTTACAAACTAGCCTGACTGGACCCAGGGTTGTTTTGTCAGTGTTTTACATGGTAAGGTCACACAAACACCCATATAATACACTACAATCCTCGCAGTATCAATTTTGGACATTTTTGGATACTTCTGTTCCTTTTTGCCATCATAAGTGAATGCTAGGATGAGAGCTTTGTAGAATTTCTGGACATTCTATATGCGTGTGTGTCATTTTTCTTTACATATCATACATAAAGTATTTTTTTTAAGATAGTGAAAATATTATGTCCTCGTTTTGTATCTTGGTAATTGTAGTCATCCACTGTTAAAAGTGGCAGCATGATTGAGTGGGGTATGTGACATTGCCATTTATTTTCACATTTAATACTGTTGGGACTGAAAAAGTCTTATGCTTGGTAATGGGTGGCACCCCTGCCCTGAGTGCCCAACTGTACTAATGTCTCAATCCCTAATGCTGACTTTTTTTGTCCTAGGCAACACTGATCATGCTTGTGTGCCATGGAATGTGCCTGTCTCACGGATTGTGGTATAGTTGGTCAGAAAGGGGTGCCCAAATAGCTACCCTCACAGTGGTGGAAGGCTACTGCCTTTGCCAGGAGTTGAGCAGCACTAATGTGGTGGCAGCAACATACTGTGTAGGACTGAACAGGTACTTTTTAACCTGTGTCACTGGAGTGAGGCACAGATGCTCATTCACTTTTAAAAGTTCTGCTGCTGTGTGCTTGACTCACCTTTGGCTACATCAGAATGGTGTGAAGTGCTGCACAGTGCATAAGTGGATAATCTGCATGTGTGCCTGCGAAGGGTGCAATACAGGGATAATGCAGTACTGGGTAGTGTGTGCATGGTGTATGCATGTGCTGGAGGTGCATATGCCTGTGATTGGCACAGTATCTGGGGCCATTGGAACTATGCTGCAAGGGAGAGCCAAATTATGCAGCAGGGTTGAGTAAACTATACGGCAAGAAAAGACCAATTATGCAGCATAATGCAGCACATTTTATAATGATATTACTTCATTATATTGTCATTCTTACACTTGTTAACACTGTCTGGACATTGGTTGCACCTCATTAGTACCAGATTTACACCCAAATATAGCAATAAGCAACAGAAAGGTGGCCAGTTAAACCTTGCATAGGGCCTTCCATTGTGCGGCAACACATTTTGCTGCATTTTTTTGCATCTTTTGAACCGTTTGAGCAACAGATTAAGCTGTAGATGATAGATTATATGGTAAATGCTGCAAATCTCTAATTGTGTGAAAAATGCTGCAGCCATACATATTTCCAATGGCCCTGACAGTACCTGAAAGATGCAGTGCTGTGCAGTGCATTCAGGAGAAGGAAATTTGCTAGGTGTATGTGTACCTGTGAGTGGTACAGTACATGGACTATACAGTACTGTGCGTACAGTTTGTGTATGAAGTATACATGCACAGAGTGTATGTGTACCTGTGGATGGTACAATACATGGAGGACCCTGGGTTCCATTTTAGGAGAACCAGGCCTGTATGGTGAAACGTGGAGAGGCAGACAGATTTGTGAATTACTGCATTCCTTTAAGCTGGGTGGGGCACACACTGGGGTGCGGTGGACAAGGCCTCCCCTGTACACTTCAAAGCATGCTCTGATTCAGTGAGTGATCACAAGGAAGGTACCTGGGCATATTTCAGGAAGGATAAAGGGCTGATAAGACAATCATAAAGAGTAGGTCTGGTAGTCCTAGGCTAACCCTTTGAGGCACTTATTGTGACTTCGGAGACATCCCTGCTGTGACAGACTATTCTTCAAGAGGAAGAGGAAGTGGAGGAATAGGCACTTCAAAAGAAGCGGAACCCCATCATGAAACATCAAAGACACAGACCCTAAATCACATTTGGTGTCTGGAAATGAACTATAAGAAGGGGAGTTTGAGACCTCAAAAATTGTCATCTGCCAAGCAGCCAGATAGGCTGTGTGAGGAGGGTAAGCTCTGCAAGACTTCATGCCTGTGACCAGGATTGGGTCCAAGGCCTGCTAATCTCCCTGCTGGGTGAGGGGACATCACAGAGAGTATCCAAGGCCACCTACCCGAGATCCTGGAGCACAAGCATTTGCCTGCTTGCCAAGACCAGTGTGCCCTGTGAGGAAGAAGAGCACATTGGAGGGAGCGATGTCCAATGGGGAGCCCCATTGAGTTGACTCGCTGTGCAACGTGTGAGAAAACGGCTACTGCACTGATCAGGTCATTGCCCATATGCATAAGTGAATTGGCCACCACTGTGTGCTAGGAAAGGACCCCCCAAATAGCCATGTGAAAGACTGCAGTGGAGTAAGGGCCACAGCCTTATGCGGCAGTGGTGCAGAGGCCACTGTGGAGAGCTTCACTCTGTTAACTGGACTGGAGCCTTTGGACAGTAAGTGGTAGTGATCCTGTGTGTTGGTGGAGATCACTGGGAGCACCAAGGACCGCGATTTGTTCTACCCCATGGGAGAAGTGAGGACACCATGGGAGTGCCGCCGTTACCCAAGTGTGGGACCCAGGTCAGGATCATCATAGCCACCCACCCACTGGGAACAAACAAGCACTTACCTCACAAGAGAAGCCACAGCAAACTACTGATCACTGCAGGAGCGTGACGTGAGGAAAAGAACCTGCCCCCACCAAGTGCAGCCACTGAGTCCACATGCGGCCGACTTACCTCACTTGGGTGGAAGCCTCTGCGAGGGACTGCAGACAGTGCACACTTCATAACTCTGAATACTTCCCTCCTACTGGTGCGAGTAAGACTTATTTTGGCTCTGTCGACGCAGAAGGAACTTGTTGCTAGTTGAATGGTGATAGTGCTAGAACATTTTTGACTTTAAGTTGGAGTTGCAGTGGTCTCTTGAGACTTTGACTACTAGTGGGGCATACTCTGGATGTTACCAGTAGTGAATGGGGGCTAACCACGAAACCTAACACAAGAATTGTGTGGAACAGGGAATCGTCAAAGAGACATTAGAGCCCCAACCTCAGGGGAGCACTTGGTAATTGTTTGTGAATGTCATACTCTTCCTTTGTGTGGTCGGCAGTAGAAATGAAATACTCCTCCTTTTCCACCAAAGTGACTATTTGGCTGGACAATTAGTTATTTCTGCTGCTGCTGCTCGCATTTTGAGTTATGAGGCCATATTCACTAATCTATAACCACACCTAACCCCCAAGGCAGCCTTGGATTGCTCAATCACACTTCCAAATGAGAGTCAAATGAAGAAGGGGTACTTGGTCGAGCTACTTAGAATCCATAGTAGGCTGGGCCACAGGACATCAGGAGAAAAAGGCCTCAACCCCCACTGTTGGGCCTAGTAGCCCTTGCATGCCCTGTGTCCCTCTGAAGAGGGTTCTGACAAATACTTTTATATTGAAAGGTACTTTTTAAGTTCCATGAAATAGTGGATATATGCATTCATGAGTTTTTCTTTTTTCCCTTTTTTTCAGTGGGCAGCCATTGCATAAATGCAAAGGAGAAACTCAGTTACTTGCAATGGAGAATGAACATAGCACCTCCACTCAGGAGGTTTGTGCATCCACCAGCAGATGAGGGGCTGCTGGAGGGCTCAATTACCCCAAGCGCCAACATCTTGGAAACCTCTTTCTTGATGCTGGCCCTGACCTTGTCAGCTACTCTGTAAAATTTCTGTTTCACAGGCAGACTGACCCCAGTGTCCACATCATGGACGCACCAATCGGTTACTCCTGCCGTCAGGGAGAACAAGGAGGCAAACTGACCCAACACATGGAGACAGTCCCTCTGCTTTTCGAGAGGTTCACCCCATCCACTGACCCTCAAAGTCAGACTACTTCGTGATCAAGAGGAATCCCTGCCAAAGAAGATCAGCTGAAGAGACTGAGGAGAAGTACTGCCCTTGCTATGTGTCTGGGGTTGGCCTGTGGTATGCTGTTTCTACTGAGGAGAGGACCAAGGGACTTTGCTGTGTGCTGTGTCCCCTGCCTGAAGAAGGACTTTGCTGAGTGCTGTGTCTATCTGAAGAAACGTCTCCAAGGGCCTGAGAAGAGCTGGCCTCCTGTTTCTGAAGTCCCAGGACCAAAAGGACTTCACCCCCAGCTTCCCTGAACTTCCTTGCTGGGAGTTCTAGCCAGTCAGGAGGTGCCTGTAACTGTGTATGAGGCCCTTGGCTATTGGGAGCTGGAAGCACAACGCAATGAGGGAGAAGCATGTCACCTCCACAGCAGCCGCTGTTGCATCGCCGAGGAAGCGTGCCGCCGCGGTTCACTGCCGAATCACCGGAGAAGCGTGTCGCAGGGCCGTCGCATCGCTGAGGAAGTGTGTCACCGCCTCCGCTGATCGCCGTCACATCACTGGAGAAGTGTGTTGCAGGGACTGTCGTGGCTCAGGAAACCACCAATTTTGCCGCACGGCTGTTGGGCGTGCACGCATCGCCTCCACATTGTCGCATTGCATCAAAGACGCCATCGTGTTGCATCACACCGGATCGTCGCAACGCATCGAGGCGCCATCTTGTCGCATCGGATCTGGAGTGCAGGAAGAATCAACTCATCGCCTTCTCTGCAACCCTTTTTGTTTGTTTTGCGTTACACATCCCAGGTACTTTGAGACTAAGTGTTGCATTTATCATCTACAAGTTTATTTTTGCAACAACCTTTTTAAAGACATTCTACTGAGTATCTGTATGTTGGATTTTTGTCATTCTGGTCTTTTTTAGTTTAGATAAAGATATTTTATTTTTCTAAACTGGTGTGGTGTCCATCTGTGGTGTTTTCACTGTGTTACTGTGAGTGTTGGTACAAATACTTTACACATTGCCTTTGGGATAAGCCTTTCTGCTCGTGCCAAGCTACCAAGAGGGTGAGCAGGGGTTATCTAAAGTGTGTATCCCCCTTACCCTGACTAGAAGCAAGGGTCCCTATTTGGTCAAAGGTGCCAACCTCTGCCAACTAGAGACCCCCAGTTCTAACAGGCTGCCAATTGTAATAGCAATCACGGAGGTCGCCTTATAGAATGATTTCACAATTCGTCACACAAATTGTTACCGTTCATGATTACTTTTAGAAAGACATAGTAGCAGGACACTCACACCGGAACAAGCATTACAGTGTAATATCACAAATAGGCTACTCGTGCTAATAATGGTCACCGAGATTGTAATGTAGTACGGTACTCGTTTGACTGCACATATTGCTACCGTGCAGAGTTGTCTAGAAAAGCACTAAGTTTTTAGAAAAACAAGGGTACCCCAATACGTGAACCTGGGGTGAAATATGCGGTAAAAAAACAATGGTTCGGGTGTGGCCAAAAGGTCCAATAATAAAGTGATCCTAAGGAGAGCACTTATGATTAGAGATTTGAAGACTAACTACTTTCAAGGAGCAAAAAAATTAATAATGTACATAGGGACATAAGTCAGTTCATGTGAAACATTTATTTCCACAACAATAGAATTCAGGTACTCACACAATAAGTGAAAGAGGCGTGACGTGCAAAGTGATGGGGAAGTTTAAAATAACGGCATCGCATTGACAACAGTGTAAAACTCCTCAAGCAACTTTTATAGAATAGGAAAAGTTTTTTGTTGTAAAGGGTCAACGGCGTTTAGATCTCAACTGTTCGAGATCATCATCAGGACATATAACGGGTGAGCAAGCTGAATTGATGCAATTATTCGTAGCGCAAGGAAGAGCAATTGAGATGCTTCAGAAAACAGCTCAGGGTAGACGAGTTCACCCAGATTAATTAGCTGAAGGTACGAGCGTGAGAATCACGTGTGAGTAAACTTGAAGGGCAGGGTCAGCTGTATAAGTTGCGCTTAACGATTTGCTGCCAATATGTTAAGTTAAAGTTACTCCCAGTTTATATTTGGAAAGTCTTGGGAGAGGAGCTCAGCGCATCATGCTGCTTGGGCTGTCCGCGTTTAGTGCGAGCTAAGATGATCCTGACCTTGCTCACCCGTTATATGTCCTGATGATGATCTTGAACAGTTGAGATCAAAACGCCCGAACCATTGTTTTTTTACCGCATAGAAAAGCACTAAGGCGAGTTAAAGGGACGTTCACTCCGGAACCAACATTAAAGTGTATGGTGCAAAAATGACAGCCAAATCTCATCATGGTCACAGAGAGCTCAGTGTAAAATTGTTCTCGGTAAACTACATATATTGCCACCGTGCACGATTATTTTGAAAGCGTTAGTGCTGTGATTACCATGGCCCAAAATCAAGTGTGGGCACAGCGTATCTTCGTGTTCTGTGGGAGTAATAGCCCAAATTAGATTCAATGTAGCGAAGAACCCTATGGAATGGGAATGCCCCTGTATGTTATGGTTGAGATAATGCTGAAAACTTCACTAATGCAGGTCGTGTCAATACAGACCAATCCAGTCTTAGCATGCAAACAACGCAGATTTAAAAAGTCTGTCTGTATGGTCTGGCGCGTATTTTAAATAGCATATTGCAGCATATTTCTAACTAGTGCATTATACAGTCAGGCGACTTACCTCTCCGTCGGTACCTCAGGCTTCTCACGGAGCCGGAACCAGAGGTGTTTGCTGGCCCCAAGCGGGCAGTTTTTCACTCGATCACCCGTGTCATGTGACGCGATCGCCTCAAGTTCCCCCATGGAGTGATGGTAGCCGGAAGGCATGCTGGGATATGTAGTCCGCAAAAGGTATTGTGAGGAAAACCTACTTCCCGTGTGTATTTTGGCAAAAATTAAGCGAGTGTTGCGCTCGATTAATGTCATGATAATTAAGTATAGGCTGGTGATATACACTAATCTTGCGTTCAAGCAGTAAAACCTTGACTCATGAAGACTGTGTGGAGGACACGTGACCAGGTGTTAATCGCCAAACAGCCCTTTAGTAGGAGGAAGGTTGTCTTCACTAAGGTGCAGAACACTATTAGCCCATTCGTGACTTCACACAAAATTGTTTATAGAGAATATCACAAAAGTGGGGAGTGGCAACAACCGAAGTTATGCATTTTATTGAAAACGCCTTATATGGTGGCCACTTAGGGCTCAGAGATGGAAGGTTGTTCAATAAGAGCCCTTTAATTATTGCTTTACGAAGCAATGTGTATCTACAGTGTTGTCTAGACTGGCAAAGAGAAGGCTACTATAAATGCCAGAGAAGCTGCAGATCACAGCGCAGGCCACGGAATGTCATCATTAAGGCCCTTGCTATCACTGTGTAGTTTGTGTACCCATCTTTGTTCTTTAGTAAACAGATAGCTGGCTACATTAGATATGTGGGCAGGGACGAAGAGTTTCTCAAGTACTGTCCAAAACAATTCTTCTGCTGGGTGATTGTTCTAAAAAAAATGATTGGTGAGCTCAATTGCTTGTTTCTTGCACCGGATAGTACCTTTATGCTCCATGATTCTTGCTTTTATTTTCCGTGTGGTCATACCCACATGCTAATCACAGCACTAACGCTTTCAAAATACTCGTGCACGGTGGCAATATATGCAGTTTACCGAGAACAGTTTTACACTGCGCTCTCTGTGACCATGATGAGAATCGGCTGTTATTTTAAGACTATACATTTAAATGTTGGTTCTGGAGTGAATGTCCCATTAAACTTGCCTTAGTGCTTTTCTAGACAACTCTGCATGGTAGCAATATGTGCAGTCCACCGAGTACCGTACTACATTGCGATCTTGGTGACCATTATTATCACGAGTAGCCTGGTTGTAATATCACACTCTAATGCTTGTTCCGGTGTAAGTGTCCTGCTACTATGTCTTTCTAAAAGTAATCATGGACGGTAAAAATGTGTGTGATGAATTGTGAAATCATTCTATAAGGTGACCTCCGTGATCGCTATTACAATTGGCAGCCTCTTTTGAGGTATTACACTATTCCAGTGTGAATGTCTTGATAAACTTGCCATACACTTACCCTGCTATCAATTACTGTGAAACTAGGCTTTTTGAGCATTTGTAAACATTCAATACTAGTACACTGTGTGTCTTGGTCACCGGGACTGCTTGCTAACCTAATACCCAGTCCATACTGAAATCGCTTCCTTGACACCTATTAGATACTCACTTGGGTACGAAGGGGCATATTTACAACAAGGCGATAAAAAATTATCGCCGCTTTAGCGGCCGTTTTCGGCCAAAAAGCGGCGATAATTTTATCGCTATATTAGCAAGGTCACGCTAACGCGTGAAACCTTGCTTTAGCGTGGGGATTTCTAACGCCCAGCTTTGCATCTCTAATGAGATGCAAAGTGGGCGTTCCTGACCTGACATGATAGGAGAAATGTCGCTAAGCGACATTTCTCCTATCATCAAGCCCCACGCTATGAAGCATAGCGTCAGGAAGAGTAGCGATAACACCTGTTATCGCTACTTTCCTAACACCTGCTTCAGGACTGACTTAGTCATGATATCCTATGGAAGGAGGATATCATGGGTAAGTTTGTGAGTACCTATCAACAAGCTAACGTGAGATTATCACTGGGTTTCCAGCGATAATCTCACGTTAGCCAGTTAGCATGAGGATTTTTATCGCTATTGAGATAAGCGTTGCTAATAGCACGCTATCTCAGCGATAAAAATCTACGCTAGCCGGCAATAATTATCCTAGCGATAAGTGCGCTTTGCGATAATTATCGCCGGTTGTTGTTGATATGCCCCTATGTTTTCACCTGCATGGTAGTGATATTAGCTGATGGCCTAACCCCCTGCTGTTGACTGAGCTGTGAACAATGTTATCTACTAATTGGAGCTGTGTCATAATAATTATTATACTTTTGACACAGTGATCACTTCCTCCTCTTTTCAGAGCGGTGCCTCGCCCCTGAGCTGAGGTGGAGGAGAGGTGTCTTATCTGTACACTACGGGTTAGTTACAATTTTAATGTGCCTTTTTCGTTCTAATATGTTCAGACCAAGGATGAGGAAATAAGTCTCACGTGGTTACATTATCACTTTTATTGTCTGTTGGAAGAGACTTATGCATTCTTGATTTCCTCTGTTGTTTTTGTCATCTACAGGTAGTACCAGTAAATCGAATACACAAAATGTGGGATTACTGGCCTTGTAATGTATATTTGTTTTCACATTCTTTTGGACAGAATCACATATCGCAGTATCACTAATATTTTTTTTTGGTCCTGACGAAAGCCGCAATACCTTGTAGGATCCCTGAGACTGAAACATGTAGACCCTTTTACGTCCACCACATGATTTCAAACTGCAGGTGCTCTGTTTTTAATCCTCACACTAGGAATAAACAAATAAAATTTACATCGCTCCCAGTAGTTAGTCTTAACATCACTTCCTTCACCTTATAAATTTCTGTTTTGCACTGCGCCCGTTACCCAACCAGCTAAGTGTCTTCTTCTCTGGAGGATTTATTATATCCTCTACAAACATAGAATAAAAACATCCCGGAGCTCCTCCCTCACAGTAAGGGTTTGCAGCCCTTTGCGGGGCTAGGGTTCCTCATCAAGAGGAGAATCCCAGGTGATGAACCATGCCACCTTGGTGGCTGATGGGATTATGTCCTAAGTAAGGGACTCCTTCACTAGCGTTTTTGAGATCATTTGTTGCTGTCTCTTCTCCAGGCATAATTGCTCTCCCAGACCAGAGGATTTCATGTGTTTAATTGTTGATGTTTAGGGATTTAATCCTCGCTAGTCTTTAAATTCTCCCTTGGTCCCCCTCTGATTTTGTTGTTTTGCACAGATTCCCATCACATCTAGTTATGTCAGCCGTGAAACAGAAAGTAGGCACCAAATGGCAAGGACAAGAAAATGGCAACGTTCTAAAAGTGGCATTTTCAGAATTCTGACTTTAAATCTGGCTTTAAATCTGACTTTACCATTAAAGAGAGGGTTTAAATTACAATTCATCAGACCCCAAACATGGCATTCCTACCTGCTCCCTGACCTTTACAGGGTGACTTGAACCAGTCAAAATACAAAAGTGGCACAGGCTCCTCTTGGCAATGCCAAGACAGTTCTTTACTGACTGTCGCAACACGGAGAAAGACTGTCCTTACACACAGGCAAGCTCCTGGCCTGTCTCTCAAATTGCTGCTTCATGGGTAGTTCTTTTTATACACATCTTTAAGATAGTTAATTACAAACAGTAAATAATAAATGACTTGCAGGTTATAGAATGAAGACGGAAAAACACTTAAAGACTTGTGACCCCATGACCCCAAACTCTGACCTAATCCTCTATACATTCTTATTGCACTTCCAACAATGCTTTACAAATGAAGCATTATTCTGCTTGTGAATGCCTGTATATTTGAGGTAAATGTAATTTAAATGGAGTGTGTTTTTCTCATTGTGTACCTAAGACGTCTCTGTGTTCTAAGCTAATTTCATTTTCCTGCATCCATTATCTAATCAGGTTACAATCTTGTTTGGAGGAACGGTGTGCGTGCCAGTGATTTTGTGTGCTAAACCCAAAAACATGTTCATGCCTGCTAAACATGAGTTGGCCTTTAACTGAGACCCTTTCAAGTTACTTATCCCACTGTATCCACAAGTGACCTTCCACCTTAATTTTTTAAGTGCAAGACATGGGCCTAAACTGGCTTTTAACCACATTCAGCTGTGCGTTTTCTACACATGTTTGTCGTTCCACTATGTTCTTGTGTTTTACATTCTCTGTGTGCTTTATATTTTCTGAAGTGTGTTCATATTTTACATTTCCTACAGCATTCCCCGCTCTAGTTGACATTTCAACTACTTCATCTAGACCTTGGACTTGGCACTAGGTGATACTAGTTGCCCTGGGAATCTATTACTTGAGTTGGTGTCCTAGCTGGAAACATCCCTCCCGCCTTTGCGCCTATTCTCCTACAAGATCCTAGGACTCACTGTGCACACGATATAATAGCAATAAGACCACAACAGTTTGCAACAAGGCTCCTGCCAGTCCCATCATCCAGGATGGCAGTGATAAAGCCCAACCACTAAAGCAATTATCTGGGGCACCTCCTTCATCTACCATTTTCTTTTGTAGATGATGCAGTGTCGGTATAGCCTCTGATAAAGCTGCATTGTCTGCATCATTCGCTGGTTGTTGGAAAGTACCCTTTTTGACATTGTCACCCCCACCTTTTGCCTGGTATAGGATGTGATTTCGACGTGCATTGGGTTCCTGATAACCAGGTCCCCAGTTCTATATCTCTTTCCCAAAAGTGTGCAATGGTTACCCCCAATTGACAATACCTTTAGTACCCTCTGTCAATCCCTAGTAAATTATACCTGTGATACCTAGGTTCAGAGATACTAAAGAGGGTCCCTAAGGGCTGCAGCAAAACTTGAGCCACCCTAAGGGACCCTTCACCAAGACACTGCCACTGCAGGATGCATGTCTTGGTGCGGACAAAAGTGAAAACATGACATGGCACCCAGCCTGTATGCCATGCCTGCAGACCCTGCATGCAGTATAGTTAAATCACCCCTACAGAAAGCCTACCGCCCTAAGGAAGGGTGCAGTATACTACATGTGAGGGCATAGCTGAATGAGCAGATATGCCTGTGCTGGTCAGTTCCATTACTGCCAGTACAAGTGATCAGGGAAGACATTTTAAAAACATGTGCTGGACATGTGTGAAAATGAGTTTCCCAGTTACATGATGGCTTCACTCGAATTAATAAACCCACACTGATGCTAATGTCGGATTTAGTAATACCTACATACAGAGGGCACCTTAGAGGTGTCTGCTGAAAACCTACCAGCCACTGGTGTTCTGACTGACTTGTTTTCGCCAGCCTGCCACCAGTGATGAGTTTCTGACCCTCAAGGGTGAGGGCCTTTGCTCTCAGGAGGCCAGACACCAAGCCTGCTCAGCAGAGAATGTTTTCACCCCCTCCCCCAGGATGACCTACAGATTAGCATTCCAAGGCGGGGAAGGTTAAAAGAACTCACAGCATTTTTGGATGCAAATCTGACTTCCCTTTGAAGGAGAGGATGCCGCCCCCTTTTGGTCAGAGCCCTTTGGCACCTGGACAGGCGGTATAATTAGACAGTAAGATAGGCTTGTCCACCCTCAGCCTAGTGCCACACCTAAGGTGGTCTACCTGTAGTGGAGGTGACTTTTCAGAGTTAGCCATCTTGGTGATGGCAAACTTAGGAACTCTGGGAAAGGGTTCTGCCTACTTCCACAGGACGTGGTCATATAGGGGGTGTAGTGACCCCAGGGATCAGTAGACCATTAGCTACTTCCCTACACTCCCCGAACACCCAAAGAATATTTGCACATCATTGAACAGCCAGTAATCTTGGAGAACATCATTCCAAGTGCTTGTACCATAGTATTCTGCAGTTCTCTTCCTTCATCTATGGTGTAGCAAGGTTGCTGGGTGGCTCATGGGGTGTTCATGCAAAGCAGATATATTGATTCCATGAATTACCAAAACCGGAGAGTGCAGGGTCACAATGGAGCAGATTTCACCCCAGTTTTCGGGTAACTGGGTATACAGCATTTCTCCGCACTGCCAGTAAAAATCCATGAGGCTGGAGGAGTCCCCCTATATGTCAGCATTGTGGATTGTGGTCTTACAGCCAATATTCTGACTTACATTAACAGTGCCATGTCCTCTGAAACATAAAGAAACAAAAGTTAGTTTCATGACAGTCTGAGGACTTACTGTGCTATCTACCTAATTGTAATGTGAAATGTTTTCATCCCAGGTATGTGCACATTTCCCTATTGCATCCTGACTAACATCATTGTCTTTCCATAAGGACATAGTCCTGCAGGAAAATTCAGTATTGGGGTGCCATTGATCTTGGGCAAACACTGACCCGGTGACCCTAAATCCTGGCCTACCGACACAATCTGGGGAGAAGGGGTTTACGAAATAGTTGTTACACTCGGTGGGCAAGCATGTTACTCCTAGAAATCCTAACTTCAGGACCATCTGGATTCAATCTACAATGGTAAGATGGCCTGTCTTTCTCAGAAGTGATATTTCATCCCTGATGTCCTGCCTATCTGTGATAATGTAAACACTTCTGCTAATGAGTCATATTTTGTGGCATTAACTAAGAAACGTACTACTCTAACATGTGGCAACTGCATTTGGGCCTTAATCCTACACACGTAGAGATGTAATTAACATTGAGCTGTACTTGGGGGTACTTTTTTCGTTAAGTGCAACCTATCAGATCCAGTGGAATGAGGAATTAGGGAGAATACAAAACAGGATTCATTACTTTTTTCAGAGCTTATTTCTGACATATGCTGGTACCACATATTATCTGATAGCTGAGTATGGGCGTTACCGGTCACATTATTATTAGAGTATTTTCTTTGTACATGGGAAATATTAGGACCAGAATGTGCTTCGCTATACAAGAGCAGCACAGATAGACTCAAGAGAGAAAAAAGAAGCATAAAAACAAAAATACATATTTTTGCGTTATTTTTTCAAAAAATAGTCCTAAGGTGGTGGTGGGGAGGGGTATTTTGCTGATGACAATCTTCTTCCCCCTCTTGTTTCATTTAGATTATCTATGATGTTTGGCAAGGTGCTGGTTTTAGACAAATATGTGTGTGGTGGAACCAGGATTTCCTGACATCCACCTTGAGGGCTGTCGGAGTCACTACGGTCTCCAGGTAGAGGCCATCGAATCCTCTTGCCCTCCAATTTCGTACAAAGTTCTTTACAAATACTGTATCTCTTAGGTGCACACCTGGGAAGTCAACCTCAGCGGTGGCGTACTTTTGCTTCTTCTTTGTTATCCGTTTAGAGATTAATCTTGCACATTTCTTTAGTTCACACAAATACCTATGTATCTCATCATTCAGAATCTCTGCCAAGCTGTCTCACTGCACACTACTTCTAGTTGCAGGGGCTTGAGTATTCATGGATCTACCGGTTACTGTTTGATGTGGTGTCAAGTGATGGTCAGAGATTGTTCTATTCCTAAAGGAAAAGAGTGCTATTGGTAGGCAATACAACCATTTCTTGTGCAGTGTAGCACATAGCTTACTGATCTTACTTTTTAAGAGCCCATTCAAGCGCTCAACCACACCATTTATTTGGGGGTAGTACACAGAGGACAATTTATGTTTTATCCCAAACTGTATCATGAATCATGATATGCATAAATATTGTGTTTTCAAAATGAGTGCCATTGTCAGATCGTATCCCTTCTGGAATTCCCCAGTGTGGGATTACTTCATGAATTAAAAATGTAACTGCTGATTTAGCATCACAATGGGCGTATGGTCCTGCTTCAATCCAACGAGAAAAGGGCAGACCACAACTATGAGGTATCTGTAGGTTTTGCACCTATCTATCATGTCCACAAAGTCCATATGAAGGGCCTTAATGGGTTATTGTGGTCATAGAATTGTAGAATTGATCACTTTTAGTGGGATTAAGGTTGAATTGCTAACAGACAATACAGTTATGAAGATATATGGTAAGTATTTTATATAAATTGAGAATAAACCAGTCTTATTGTAGTTGCATAGACAAATAATCTCTTGAGGTATGGGCTGGTAAATGTTGTTGATCAAGAGCTATTGTAAGCAAAGCATGTGGCATCACTGGTTTACCTGTAGATAGTTGCCTATACATTAGGTCAGAGTACTTCAAACTTTTTGACACCAAGATCCCCTTGTCAAACATTTTTAGGCGTAAGGACTTCCTTGTTTCTAAAACTTGGTACTCCACAGCATCAACAACTATCGACAACCATAAACGCCCCAAATTCCTACAGCAAATAATTTTTATGACACGGAAATTATGTTAAACAGTGTTTATGAGGAATTGGCAATAACGCAGCGCTGCAAGTCTTCTTGCTGCGCTGCCCTATGCCAATGTGAAAGGGTTGGAATGTACCGTATTTATGAAATAAGGTGCATTCCTGTCCTTTTCCCATGCGTTGGCACACAAATTGTTGCGTATCACCAACATAGGCAGGATCGTTTTTGTACCGCAAGGGGCACCTTCACAAAAACTATCCTGAAAGTAGTTTTTCTCTTTCTACATGAGCTGCAGAACGAGGCACACATTAAAAGAGGAATGAACGAGGAGAAATTAAAACATTTCTCCTTGTTACTCCTCTGCTGGGGAGGCATCCGTTTGCTTAAGTTTGTAAATAAGGCAGCATCAAAATCCATGGGTGTTGCGTGGTATTCCCATGCAAAGCCCATGGAACACCTCTTTGACGCAGAGTAATGCAACACAGTGACTTGTGCTGCTATGTCTTACTCCATATCTTTGAGGCCATGTAAAGCCATGCAGGGTGATTTTGCACCGCCTCATAGGTATGGTTGAGATGCTTGCACTGCCGGAGCATCAAAAAAAGTGATGCTCTGGCGATGCAAGCCTCTCATAAATAAGCCCCAAAATATTCTGTGAGTTTTTAAGATCTTTCACTATCAGGTATCTACATATAAACAAATGGGCAGCATAATGAAAAATAATTTTTAAAAAATGTTACTCAGTGGGAAATGCACTGTAGTACATTATGAAACCTCTATAAGTTAATGAACTGCAGGGCTATGTGTAACTAGAGAGCCACAGAATTAAATCTTGATTGGTACAGTAAAGAATAGCGACGTGTATTTTTAGTGCTACAAGGCCACAGTCAATGACAGAAAGCACTGTGAACATGTAAGTCATTATTTTATACTTGCATTACACATAGTGTAAGATAGAGTGCTGCAAAACGTGCAAATAGTTTTACAATAAAATGGTGCTTCCAAAATGTAGATTTAGTAATAGCAAAGCGTATGTAATGCAATTATTTTTACATAACTGTCCTTTCAACACCTCTTTAGGGGTACTAAGGGCTGTGCAAATGTAGTTAAAATTAAAAGCAAGCAATTCACAGTCCAGTTGTTAGCTCTTTGCACTACCACTATAAAAAAACTTATCTTTGTCATCCCAAAGCGTGGAGTGATACGATCAATTAAAGCCAGAACGAGCTCCCAAGCACCCTTTACCCTTGCAGATTAACTGATATGCACATTTGCAATTCATTCAGGCAGTCAGGCACCCTCACACCAAAGCTTTTCACAGCACTAGAGACTCAATTGCTAAAACATCACCTGATAACGATCTAAATGTTTTGGATTGCAGCCACAAGTGAAGCTGGAGAATGTGCAAGCCCCTTTCCAGGACTCCAGGGCCCCCCTGGGGGTCGCACCCCACAGATCAAAGAGCTCTGCATTAGGCCATGCCCTGACTGGGTGCATCTTCTATCTTCCCATAACTCTTTTTCATGTGAAGGAGCAGCTTCCTGCGATTCTCACAGATGTAATAACGCTGTCTCAGCATAAAGAGGCGTGTCATTGTTAGTAGTAGCTTTGGATTCAGACCTAGGTGGTGAGACAGTCTGAACCACCAGAATAGCGACATCTTGTGAATCTAATGGTACAGGTGGGGGTATGCACCTAGCTGCATCTTTAGCTGCTCAATCTTCTAGTACATTACCCCGCGATGCAAAATCCTATCACGTGTGGGCGCTGCACATTTCACAAGTGCCACCGCCCTTGGTAATGTCAGTGCCTGTATTAGTGCGTCTAAGAGATTCCTGTGCATAACAGGACTTCTGTATGACTTAAGGAAACCTCTGCTGGCCAATCACATGCTGTTGGAATGCACAGTGGTTGTCACATTAGCCAATTCTGGATATTTTGTAATGGCTTCTCCTAGCTTAAGAGCAGGTATTAATGCTACTAGTTCTGCTGCTTACGCAGAAAAATGTGCTGGTAATGTCAATTGTTGTGCTATATGAAGTGTATCAGAAGAATCATGGTGTTGTGCTCTGACTACTGCTGCACCTGTGTGTCCAATTCCTCTAACCTGGTCAATAGTAGAAGAACCATCAACAAAATAGATAATGCTACCTGATATAGAATCCTCTGCTGCCTGACTAGATTCATTGGGAATATAGGTCGCAGAGTCATGTGCCTCCTACTCAGAGTCTAATATTGGGTGGGCAAAGATTGCTGCATGGTTCACTGTATGACGCCCTTCAAAGATGGTAGTGACAGTGTCACCTCATATGCTGACTCTCTCTGTGAGTGGTCTTAGCCTGCTGAATTATAGCAATTACTGCATGCTCTGCATAGAGTGTCAAAGGTGCCCCCATGACAATGGTGGTGCTCTTCCGCACTGCATAGGCTACAGTGACGAGAGCCTGCTCACAGGCATACTGTCCTTTCATTACGGAATCCAGCAGTCCACTAAAATATGCAATGGGTTTATGTCCTAAAGGGTATTTCTGTGAAAGGACAGCAGTCATTACCTGGCCATTGCAATGGCAGAATAAATACAACTCCTTGGTGCAATCAGGAGTTCCCAAAATTGGAGCATTTGTTATTTCAGTTTTCAGTTTCAGGAAAGACTCCCTCATTTCTGGTGTCCATGTTATCTTGTTATTTCTGTCTCCTGCTTATTTGTAAGAAACCAACAAGAGTCCTATTAATGTGCTATAATCAAAGACCCTCTGTCTTACATAATTACAGAGAACAAGAAACATCTGCATTCCTTTGACAGTTTCCGGTTCAATCATTTGGCAGATGGACTCTGCTCTTTAAGGGGTCACGTGACAACCAGAAGCTGCAATAATTGCCTAAAACAATGGACCTCTTCCTGACAGTACTGAATTTTCTCTCTCTCTCCACTTTGTATTCTCTCTGAGAAAGAGTTACTAGAAGAGATATAGTATATTTTCTGCACTGCTGTTCAGTAGGACTACAAATCAATATGTCATTGACTTATTGCAACAGTGTGCTGTCACACTGAATATTCAACGTCATTCTTTATCATTCTGTTAAAAACGCTAGGGAACTCACAATACCCTTGGGGTAATCTAGAGTACAAGTACTAAGTCCTGCGATAGGAGAATGCTGCCAGATAGTGGCTGTCTGAATGGAGAGGGATGCTAAAGAATGCGTTACTCAAATCAATAAGAGAAAAATACTTGCTATCGTGGGGAATATTCGTCAAAATGATCAAGAGGTCAGGAAAAATTGGAAATTCTGGTATCACTATGTAATTTAGTGGGCGCAGGTCTTTAACCATGCTCCAAGTATTACCCTTAGATTTCTGGGCTGGGTAAATCAGAGTGTTACAAGGAGGCACTCCAGGGTAAATCACTCTTTGATCTAGCAACACCTGTATAGTAGGGGCGATGACTTCATCTGCTTCTTTAGACAGAGGATATTGCCTCACTCTGGGTAAGAGAGCTTCTTCTCTCAATGTAATTCGGAATGGTGTGGAAGTACGGATAAGGCCGACATCATGGGGGCCCTTAGTCCACAACGTGTCTGGTACATGGGACAGAGCTGCTTCCATAACAGAATCGAAAGCTCAACCTGATGTGGGTGTCCTTACTCCTAACACTGTCCTCAGTGGTATGTCATCTTGAAAACAACACCCATTTTCTTGGGATCATCATTAAATAGTTGGTCATCCAATATTTCCCTAACCATTTTTCCTGCCTCAATGAAGATTACACCTGCCCATAAAACATGATTATGGTCACTGGCTATCAGAGCGTCATAGGTTGGTGTTACTTCTAAAGACTCTACTTGCAGTATTAATTCGCTATCAAGCATCCAAGAGTCTTGTCCTTGTCCCCAAAATCAAAATTCTTTAGACAAGAATTCCCTTCCTGGTAAGTCTGGTGTCTCTGCTAGAAAATGGTATACACTGCTGTAGTAAATGCTTCCATATCGCAGATCATGCGCTGATCTGGTCACCAGTGCTGTAATCTACTGTTACTCCCATGACCCTGAAAGGTGGATCTCCAGGGGTGAACTATTCATGGTAACATCAGATTCAAAATGAATAGTCATATTCAATTCCCCCATCAGATCTCTTCCTGATAGATTGGCTGGGGAGAACCATAAATAGCCATCAACGTGCCTCCCTTCTGCTTCCATCTCCACTGGTTTGGTTAAGGGAACCCTTATCACTTCCCCAAAGAATCGTGCGTGTCCATGAATCTGTTGGAAATGGAAGGTTTCGCTCTTTTATACAGGACCCAGTTGCTTCTGTGTCTATGAGGAATGCATACCTGTTGTCATTGATAGCTACCATCACAGTGGGTTCCTCATCTGGCCTGTGCGTCAATGACAAAACAGGACACAAAGAAATACTCTGTGGGTACCTTCATTGTATATATCCTCCCAGAGATTTTATCTGGAAATGATTTCCTCCCCTCACAACCACACCTCCTTGTCCACCTTGAGGTGGAGTCACCATTGGGGGAGTTTGGTAGTTTTGCTGTAGAGGCACCTGTTGTACTTGGGACATTAATGATGGCTGTGTATTTTGGGGTGGTGTCTGTGGCACATGTATTATTTGCGGATTTGGTTTTGGCTGTATTACTGTAATTCCTGGCAGATTATACATTTCTGTTCTGCCAGATTTGCTCATCCCATATTTTAGTTTTACAGTCTCTGATAAAATGCCCACATGCTTTTATCCTTCTGGAGAGAGACTGGGTTCAAATGCAGTGTAAACTGTGTTTCTAGCTGTCCTGAAAACTGGGAGTTACCTACTCTGGTTTACTGCCTAGGCGCACTCACATGTTTTCGCTTTAGCATTTGTGGGGCGATTGTGCGATTGTGCGATTGTGGAGGGATCTCAATTTCAGAGTTCTCAAATCCTACCTGTAGCTGTACTAGTAGTTAGATACTAGGTACCTTAGGAGGGGTGCCCATGATATAGTATGGTTTGGGGGAACAGATGGGGAAACTAGAGGCACTGTCTTTGGAGGAGTTCTCTGATTTATCGCAAAAAACATGCCAGAAAACTAAAATGGCTTCTCTCTTCTGTAGTTTTGCCCCTGCGTATTTACTCTTAAGGTAAGTAGAAATATGCTTGATTGTTGTGTCATTGAACATGCCCTGTTTTGGCCATGGGTACATATGTTTTTGGTTGGCTTTTACCCACTCTGCGATATTTTGTAATTTTCTCTGATCATGTATAAAAGTCTTTTGTATATGCCCTAAGGGGGTCTCCATGATCATTCGTCTTTCTAGTGCTTTTTACAATCTAACTTTTTACCTATCTGGACAAATATTATTGCTCTGTTAAAGTGATTTGCACAAGTATTTAAAAATGGAAAAACAAACAGTGAAATTCAAAATTATGAGATGCACATTAGAACATCCTGTTCTGTTTTACCAAGTATGCGATGTACATTAAAATATTAGGTTTTATCTTACTAAGTACGCAATATACATTAAAATATTAGGTTTTGTCTTACCATGTATGCGATGTGCATTAAAGTATTAGGTTTTTGTCTTACCAAGCATGCAATGTACATTAAAATATTAGGTTTAGTCTTACCAAGTACACAATGTACATTTTTAAAACGTCAGTTTTGTCTTTACCAAATCCGTGATGTACATTAAAACATTAGGTTTTGTCTTTACCAGTACGCGAAGTACATAATAAATTTCAGTTTTGTCTTGGCAATTATGTGATGCAAATAAAAATGTAAATTTTTACTGTTACCACATATGCAGTGCACATCGTAATATCCAGTTCTGTCTTAACCAATTATTCCATGCTCGTTGCACAACCAATTTCATACTGTGGCCATGTTTAATTCATACATGCACGCACTCACCATCAGCAAAAAAGATGACATTTCTACTTGTCCTAAGCAATTATACACATCTCTTTTCTACTTTTGGTTAATCAGCCGGAAACCCTTGGCCACATCCCTCCACGCCCGAGAAGAGATTCCCTTTAAACCATGCGTCTTTGAGACCATAGAGTGACTTTCTGGACATTAGGTCCAGGGCAGTAATTTGAATGTGGAGATAAAGTTTAGCAACACCAGCTTTTCAGCTATCCCTCTTTGTCAAGCATTGGAAAACATATTGATGCCTTCCAATTTCAAATTACCCAAACTGACCACTATCAAGTTAACCAGTTACACAGGCACCTTAACTATTGCGCAACACATGTACACAATACACAATCTCACATGCAGTACCCTTATGTCTCTTATCACCTTATATATACATTACATTCACATCAGCATTAAACATTGCCAAGAAAAACATGTCAATACACAAACAAGGATCGTAATCTGCTCTGTCCTCTCTTTTAAAAGGTGGCAGTCTTCGTATCCGCCCTAATCCCCGTGAACAGGCAGAACTTCAGTGGAACATGGAACTATGTTGTAGGGGCTGCTCTATCAGGCACACTATGTGTGAGCAATGGAACAAGAAAGAAGAATGTCAGCAGTAACCTGAGCAGTAGCCAGCGTGAGCCCATTGAAATATGGGACTGCAAGAGACATAGAAAAATGTGTGAGTTTGGTGCAATATCAACGCAGGAGCTGAGTGGAGCAGGGTCTGGACCCAGCTCTGAGGCTTTTAAGTGCCTCATTTGTATGAGTCTCTGTGTGTGAGTATGCACATAGCAACATTTATGTGTGAGTGCCTAAGTTTACTCATTGAAGCCTATACCTGGTGATAAGAGCCACCACAATTAAATGCTGCACCCATCATAAGGGGCCATCTTCAGGAAAATTGTGTCTGTTCATTCCACAATACTGGCAATGGCACTCTTGACATAGTTTGATCATGTTGAGCATTCTTGGTCTAGTTGTTGCAAACTGGCAGCCATCATTGAGCATGACTAGCTTAATTTTAGCCACCCCTGACATTGTGTTGTCACCCTTCGCATAATACAGCAAAAGGAATTGCTATGACAATACTGTGTATTAGCTAATTCCGAGTGTTGTTAAAGCATTTCCTTGCAGGACGAACATTTGGTTGAACAATTTACTCCAGTCTTGGGCAACACAGAGGGGTATATTCACAAGAACGTGTGATAACTACCGCAAGAGTAGCATAACGCAACTTTCAATATCGCATCCCATCGCGGGAAAATAACCCTGTGTCAACGTGGAATTCACAACAAGGTGGTACCATGCGATAGACACCAGATAACGCGTCAAACGATAGCATCAAAATCAACACCACGCCACAAAAATGCAAAATGCGAAAACAAGCCACAGGCCTGCAAATACCACGCGTCTTGTGAAAAAATGCACCATAAAAACCACAGAAACAACACACCAGAAACAAGCCTAAGCACGGAGCAACATGGATGCACCCTGACCCAGCGCAGAGGACAACGTGAACCCCACAACCCCCACAGACCCCCAGCAAGGAACAACGGGCACATGGAAGGGCAAGGAGAAAAGGGAGAGGAAGATGGGGTGCAGACCGCAGGAAAACAAAACTAGTGTCACGGAGGTGACAGAACACTACCAGCAACTGACCCACAAGCAGACTACCATTAATGCAGCCGGAGTGTTGAGGAGGCCAACGGAGGAGGCCATGAGGCGCCGGCAGGACGTGACAACCTAAACCAGGTACAAATCCCCTGCCAACAGGAAGGCAGCAACGACAACAGGAGGTGGCAGTCCAGCGCCACAGGAGGAGCTGGAGGAAACCCAGGCCACAGTCATAAGTGTGGAGACGGTGCAAGAAGTAGGGAGTATGGACACAGCTCAAGAGGACCTGACAACATCAACAGGGAAAGTAACAGGCAGGGACTGGGTGGCCGGGGGAGATGGGCACAATGACACACATGCCCAACGAGGTGTAGCACACTGCACACCCACAAGTACCCAGGATCATGTCCCACATCCCCTTGGCACACTGCAGCGCACACACATAGCAAGAACAGCACACCCACATCGACGACAGCGTCGTACAATGCGCATAGCCAACACTGCAGAACAGAGGACCCAACTGGCTCCGCACATGCTCAGAAACATACCAACCACATCTGACAGAGAAGGAAACTGTGAAATGGAAAGGTATGCATACGACCTCACATCCGTCATGTAATCCAAATGTACACTGTCCCGCAGAAGAATCCAGCACCTCACAAACAGTCACAATGTACATTGCCAAACAGTCTGCATGTAAACCAGAACAATGCGCCAACATACATGTCAACACAATGTCAACATGCATCTCCCCTTCACATTGCAGAGGGGCACACAACTCCTCCAGCAGATCACAGAAGACAATATATCTGTGATGCCGGAGAGGACCACCACCACTTTGACACAGATGCCCTACAACAGCCCATCGATATCCCACGCAAACCACCACCAGGACCCGGGCAGACAAGCTACTTAGAGGAGAACACAGCCCCTGCAACAGACAACACAGCAGGAAGGACACACAAGCACAGCTGGCCCATGACACTTCACCCACCCACATATGGCATGCCAATGCCATGTGTCAGCACGCCAAAAGGAGGTGGCCGAACAGGTGTGCGTGAAGTCCCAACCCATGGAATGTGAACTAGATCACATACATTGGTGTCTATTATCCTTCAGGGAACACCTACACCCCATAATGGAGACCCACATGGCCATAGAGACACATGCAGATGCACATTCACAGTACACAACCACGCCCAGGGGCATGCACATATCAGTCACACACCCACGTTGGCCCTGCATACGAAGGCCATGGCCACTCCCCTTACGAATTGACTGGGTGACGACATGGCTATATGTCCAAGCTCCAACCCGCTGCCTGCGGTGACATGTCTGCATCCAATGTACACTGCACACTGTAATGTCCTAGGGCTCAGGGCCCTCATGCATACAACAAGACCACAGGGACACACGCAGATATCATGTTGAACTGGCTATGGGCACGTGCGCCCAGCCCCTTTATTGGCAGAGCCACATGTACAGTGACGCCTGTGCTGGATGTGTGTAGGGTGAGTGTAAGCCAGTACACACAGAATGCTTGGTGCTGGCAACAACTTGTACATTGGACACCAGTGCAACGGAAACAGAAAACACATGCATAACAGAGTCAACTGCACAGCAACATGGTGGGAGCCGGAGTAAGGACAGAGGTCACCCAATATTCAGTCAGGGTATTCCGTGAGTTGCAGTGCACTGAGATAGGGGCACTAGAGATGAGCACGCTCATGTGAAGGAATTGCTAGGATTGTGTCCCTTCGGGTTAGTCCTCATGCAGATGCAGTGGGGTGTGTTACACTTGCATCAACTTCCTCATCAACGTCCCAGGTCTCCCACACTGCCTGACGTGACAGTTGTGCCCGCAGTCCACAGCGCAATACCCAGTAATGTTTCATGGTGTGTGGCTTGACTACCACCTCCAGTCTGCATTCCTGCCTTGGGGATGTTGCCTCCTGCCCTCCCATTGTCTGTGCCATCTCCCGTACGCACACTTGACACATTTTCCCCATCATATTCCCAGGTCTTCCCCACTGCATGAGGTGACATAGCTGCTCAACATCTCTGTTAGACCTGGCACCTTGGCGTGAGTCTCCCTTCCTCTTTTTGTCACTGTGCCTCATGTGTTTTTATGGTGTTGGCCGCTCAGCGCGCTGTGCCACTGCCAACCAGTGTCGCGGTGCGAGTGCTCCCTATGTAAATTGTATATGTTGGTTGGATTCCATGATTGGATTGTTTGGTTTACTGTCAGACCCCAGTAAAGTGCGCCAGGAGCGCCGTTGGCGGGCTTGCAGCACTGGTTGTGCCACCCACAGAAGCGGCCGGTAAAATATGTCTAAGGTCTGCCATCGCAGAACCTGCGTGTAGTCTGGTACTGACATGCTGACTGGCAAGTGCCCACACTTGCCGGTCCCTAAACCTTCCCTTAACTTCATGTTAGTCACCCCTCTGGTAGGCCCACGGGCAGGGTGCGTTGCAAGCATAAGGTAGGACAAGCCTGGATGCGTGGCATGTCCTAGTAGTGAATGACCGCCATCTTGTTGTTCACTACTGTAAGGCTACCCTGTTCTCATAGGCCAGTATGGGCGGCTGGGATTGTTACATCCTATGATCCTAGCCGACCCAGGGAACATGGTAGAAGATCGAGTTTAGTATGCCTGAACTCGGAATAATAAGGTACATCTTTTCCCATGGTTTATTTTAATATTCCGCGTTTGCAAATGCCGCTTTTAGAAAGCTGGCCTTTGCTTGCCTAAACATTTCAGCCTGCCTCTGCGTGATGTGTATCTGATGTCTGGCTGGTGTGAGTGACAGGGCTGGGGGAACCCAGATGGGCACGGCTAGGTAGCCTGGTGGTGAATAGGACGATCGACAGGTAGATGGGGGGGAGGAGTACTCCTAGGCTCTGAATAGGACAGTGCTCTGCCACCTCAATGCTGGCTCCGCCCCCTGTGGAGCGTCTGATGACTCTGCCCTGCACTCTGAAAGAAGAAGCCTGCATTGCGTAAACAAAGTGCTCAGAAACCGGACTGGACTAGGCAAGGGCCCCCCTGGCCTGGGAGAACAAAAGATTTGCTGTATAAATGTAGGAGCCCTGCTCCTAAGAAACTAGATCCGCTTTTGACCAAGAAGAATCTCTGCCTGAGGAGGAGGCACTGGGAAAGCTGTAGGAGGAAGACTGTCCCTGTCCTAGGGGATTGGCCTGCAGTGGTGACCTTGCTGCCAAAGGGGAGAAGAGAAACTGTTGCTGAAAACTTTGCTTTATTTTTACCTTCAAGACTTGTGCTTTCCAAAACGATCTCCAAGGGCTTGGAACTGAGCTTGCCCCCTGAACTGAGCCCCAGGACCATTGGGCTCTACCTGATCTTCACTCGCCTGCCGCTGGACTGTGATGTCCTTTCCCTCGCCGGAGCTGTGACCCTCGTGCCCCAGTCCCTCCCTGAGCCGTGACCAGGACTGCTTAGCCGCCCCCGCCTTGGGAAGAGCCTCGCTCGATCGGAGCCGCTCCCCCTACGCTGTGCTGGGCTGCCCCTGTCACCTCGCTCGGCGGAGGCTCGCTGTGCACCTTCACCCTCCCGCCGGAATCGGCGTTGTGAACATCTCCAAGCCTCGGACGGGCTGGACGTAACCTGCGTGCCCGGCTACCCCGCTTTGTTCACCCGCCACCTGCAACACCCCGCTCCTGTCGTGAGCCTGAAGATCTGTCCCCCATCGTGAAGTGTGGGAGCCCCGGACGCCGCCTCGCCCTTCTGCCAAAGAGCCGCTGAAATCCCGCACCCGCCTTCGCGTCAAGAAACAAGGTACTGTACTTACGAACTCGACCGCGAGCTCCTATCGGATCCAGGGTCCGCAACGTTCTGATTTCCCTGTCATCTGCCGTGTGCTTCCCGGGCACCGCCTCAGCACGAAGTGCGCTGAGGCCCACAGTACCTTGTGCCCGCCTAAAGAACTTTCCGTAACCAAGAGAACTTTACCGTATTCCTAAGAATTGTGGCCCCATCAGTTTAACGTTACTGGGCCTTGTATTTGAATCTGCTGAATCTACATAAAAGCTTATTTTTATATACTTCCTGATTGGTGTCCGTTTGTGGTGCATGCAAGGGGTTTTCTGTATGTGTAATTGCATTTGCTTAACCGTGTACGCCTGAGACTTAGCCTAGACTGCTCGCGCCACGCACCTAGAGGGTGAGCAGGGGTTATTCTGAGGAGTCATCCTTCGCCCTGACAAGAAGTAAAGGGTCCTTGCTTGTTGTGGGTACACACCTGCGTCAACCAGAGCCCCCTCATTTCTAACATTGGTGGCAGCGGTGAGGATTTACGGATTTGCATTTGTGGTTTGCGTATAGTGAACCACTGATCACCACGTAGTGAGAGCAGACCAGTAACACAGCCACAAGACTAGCAGTTGTTTTTGTTTTGCCAAGAACCTCCGTTGTTAAAGCCATGCCGGGTTCACTCCCCGCCGGAAGGGCAGCCTCTATAATCTCTGGATTTGAGGACATAGATTGGGAAGAAGGCGCACTTCAGAATCATACCAATGAAGAATTGAAAGGTTTTTGCTCCAAGTTCAGGATTACCCAAACTGGATTGAAAAACAAGGCCCAACTCGTGAAGGAGCTGAGGGCCTGGTATGAGTCAAAGGCACCAGAGAATCAGGTGGAAATGGTTCACCAGAAAGTGTCCATGAGTTTGGCAGAGGCCTGTCGCCAGAAGAGTTGGCAGACAGGGCAGCAACCCGGGCACACGAAGTGGAGATGGCAAGACTTCATGGGCAGATCGATATGGAAAAACAAAGATTAGCCATGGAAGAAAAGAAACTACAATTAGAGCATGACATGAAGCTGAGGGAGCTGGAGCTGAAAGCAAAAAGTGTGGAGCTTAATCCCTCTGGTGGCAGCACACCGCCAGTACCGGCGGAACCAAGAGTTTATATTCCCAAGGATGTAGTGAAGGAGTTCTTTAAGAATGACGACATCGGGCAGTGGTTCAGAGCCTACGAGGTAGCCATGTCTTCCCACCGGGTCCCTGAGAGAGATTGGGGAGCGGGGTTGTGGGGACGGTTCCTGAGTGAAGGGCGGGACACCCTGTTAGATTTACCTGCTGAAGTTCATAATTCTTACGCCCATATGAAGGAAGCCTTGATGACTAGGTATGGGTTGACCCCTGAGTTATATAGACAGAGGTTCAGGGGTTGCACTAAGATTCCCAATAGTACATATGAGGAGTATGTGACTTTCCTTTGCAGAGCGCTGGATGGTTGGGTAAAGGGTAGTAAGGTGAATGATTATCAAGGGCTTCTTGATTTAATGGCATGGGAGCACTTGTCCAGTAATTGTTTTCCTGAGCTACGCCAGCACCTGATAGACAGTAGGCTGACTAACCCTAGGAAGCTTGCTGAGGAGGCGGACCGCTGGGTCAGTACCAGGGTCCACAAGGGTCCCGTGGGAGATTCCGCCAAAGGTGGGCAGGGTCCCCAGCCGAAGAGTGGGGGGGACAGGGGTAAACAGAAGCAGTTCCCAAAAGGGCCCCAAAGTAGTCCCCAAGGGAACCAAGGGAAGGGTTCTCAGCCTCCCCCACCCCAGAAACCGACCGGGGCCCCGACAGGTCCTCCTGTTCAGAAGGGGCCCGTAAGATGTTACAGGTGTAACAATTTGGGGCATTTTGCCTCTGATGTAAAGTGTCCATTGTTTGGTAAACCAGCACCCACTGGTGCTCCACCCCGACAGGTGACTAGTGTAGCCTTGGGGGAGGAGAGGGATATCCAAGGTGGGTGGGGTCCCGCAGAGATGTCCCTCGTCTCGCTAGGAGACCGTGAAGTGGTCCCTCCAACCCAGCTGCCTGAGAACACTAAGAAGTACAGGCAGTGGGTGACCATAAATGGCCATAGAGTGGAAGCTCTTAGAGATACAGGAGCCAGTGTGACAGCTGTCAGGTGTCACCTGGTGTCTCAGGAGCAGGTGGTCCCCAATGCATTCTATCCCGTTGTTGCCGCTGACAACACAGAGAGGCACTGCAAGGTGGCTCAGGTTCCCTTTGAGTGGGGGGGGGGTCTCTGGTACTCTTCAGGTAGCTGTGAGACCCGCCATGCCTGTAGACTGTTTGTTAGGGAACGATTTGGAGAGCTCACCTTGGGCTAAGGTGGAGCGGAGTGCTCACCTGGAGATGTTGGGTATGCCGGATTGGGCGTGTGTCACCACACGGTCCATGGCAGCCAGTAGAGGTACTCAAGAAGTTCTGGAGCCTGAGAGGGAGGCCCAGGAACCGGCCTCAGAGAGAAGGAGCAAGGGGCGCGGGAAGCCGGCCCCTGAAGTTCCCACGGTCCAGGAGGAAGCAGACCTTGAGGGGGATGCCCTGGAGCCTACAGGGGAACAGATAGCTGAACTGGGAGACCTGCCGGAGCTGACCCATTGGCAGCAGGAAGGGGGTCCCACCAGGGAGGACTTTTGTAAGGCGCAAAAGGAGTGCCCTTCTCTCGTGGGTATGCGGCAGCAGGCTGCAGACCAGGCCGCAGGTGATCAGTCAGGATCACATTTCGTTTACTGGGAGAACGACCTCCTATATACAGAGCCTAAGGTTGCTGAGCCTGGGTCAGCCCGTGCGCTGGTGGTATCCCAGGACTTCAGAGCCTTCCTACTGGGGCTGGCTCACGATGTGCCATTGGCAGGGCATTTGGGGCAGTACAAGACCTTTGAAAGGCTTGTCACCCACTTTTATTGGCCTCAAATGTGCAGGAGTTCAGATACCCACTGCAGGACATGCCAGACTTGCCAGGCAAGTGGAAAGAGTGGAAGGAAGCAGAAGGCTCCACTCCAGCCATTCCCTGTGGTCAGTACCCCGTTCCAGCGAGTGGGGATTGACATTGTAGGGCCACTGGACCCCAGGACAGCGATGGGCAATAGGTTCATCCTGGTCCTGGTGGACCATGCCACCCGGTACCCGGAAGCCATTCCTCTGAGGACAGTGACGGCCCCCGTGGTGGGACGTGCACTGATGGGAATTTTCTCCCGAGTGGGATTCCCTCTAGAGGTGGTGTCTGACCGAGGTACCAATTTCATGTCCAAGTACATGAAATCCCTTTGGCAAGAGTGTGGTGTAACCTACAAGTTCACCACACCTTACCACCCCCAAGGAAACGGGTTGGTTGAGAGATTCAACCGAACCCTCAAAGGCATGATAATGGGCCTAGAAGGACCCATGAGGCGTAAGTGGGACGTCCTCTTACCATGCCTTCTCTTCGCTTACCGTGAGGTGCCACAGAAGTCTCTGGGGTTCAGTCCCTTTGAGCTTCTGTATGGTCACCCAGTCAGAGGACCTCTAAGTCTGGTCAAGGAAGGCTGGGAGCAATCTCCCAGGAAACCTCCCCAGAATGTATATAGTTACATGCTGGCCTTCAGGAATCAGACTAGGCGATTCAGGCAACTTGCTGAGGCAAATCTGGAAGCCAGCCAGGAGGAGATGAAGCGGTGGTACGACCAGAATGCCACTCTGGTAGAGCTTCAGCCTGGACAGAAGGTATGGGTCTTGGTCCCCGTGGAGCCGTGTGCGGTCCAGGATAAGTGGACCGGTCCCTTTGAGGTGGTGGAGCGCAAGAGTCCTGTTACCTACGTGGTGGACCTGAAGTCTCCTAGGAACCCCTTAAGGGTCCTACATGTCAACCGCCTCAAGCCCCACTTGGAGAGGTCCCAAGTGGGCATGCTCTTGGCAACAGATGCTGGAATGGAAGAGGAGACAGAACCTCTTCCTGACCTCCTGTCGGCCAAGGAGCAAGATGGGTCAGTGGATGGTGTCATCCTCTCTTCCGCCCTGACCCCTGAGCAACAGAATGATTGTCGCCAGTTGCTGGGACAATTTTCTGATCTGTTTTCCCTGGTTCCTGGTGTCACTGATTGGTGCGTCCATGATGTGGACACTGGGGATAGTACACCTGTGCGGCACAAGGCCTACAGGGTGACTGACAGGGTGAGGACCTGCATCAAGGAGGAGGTCTCCAAGATATTTGCCCTCGGGGTAATTGAGTCTTCTAGCAGTCCTTGGGCCAGCCCAGTGGTCTTGGTCCCAAAGGCTGCAGCGCCGGGAGCCACACCCGAACTCCGGTTCTGTGTGGACTACAGAGGACTCAATTCGGTCACTAGGGCTGACGCACACCCCATCCCCAGAGCTGATGAGCTCATAGATCGGCTAGGGGCTGCCAACTACCTCAGCACGTTTGATTTAACGTCTGGGTATTGGCAGATCGCCTTGACCGAGGGGGACAAAGAGAGGTCAGCATTTTCCACCCCAGATGGGCACTACCAGTTCCGGGTTATGCCCTTTGGGATGAAGAATGCCCCTGCCACCTTCCAGAGATTGGTCAACCAGGTGTTGGCTGGGCTGGATTCATTCAGTGCAGCCTACCTGGATGACATTGCAGTGTTCAGCTCCACTTGGGAAGAACACCTGCGCCACCTCTGGGAAGTGTTGATGGCGCTGCGCAAGGCAGGCCTCACGATCAAGGCAAGTAAGTGCCAGATCGGGCAGGGTTCCGTGGTGTACTTGGGACACCAAGTTGGGAGTGGCCAGGTGGCACCCCTTCAGCCCAAGATAGAAACCATCCTGAATTGGGAGTCGCCCAAAACCCAGACAGAGGTGAGAGCCTTCCTAGGTCTCACCGAGTACTACAGGAGGTTTGTCAAGGGGTATGGCAACATGGTTGCCCCCTTGACAGCGCTGACTTCGAAGAAGCAGCCCAGGAAAGTGATTTGGACTGACACCTGTCAGAAAGCTTTTGAGGCCTTGAAAACTGCTATGTGCACGGCGCCCGTGCTCCTGGCTCCCAACTTCTCCAAAGAGTTTATCGTTCAGACAGACGCTTCAGAGCATGGTGTGGGGGCTGTTCTTTCACAGATTAATGAGGAGGGCCTAGATCAACCCATAGCCTTTCTTAGCAGGAGGTTACTTCCACGGGAACAGAGGTGGAGTGCTATTGAGCGTGAGGCATTTGCTGTGGTCTGGGCGCTGAAGAAGCTAAGACCCTACCTGTTTGGGTCTCACTTCCGGGTTCAGACGGACCACAGACCCCTCAGATGGTTGATGCATATGAGGGGTGAGAATCCAAAGCTATTGAGGTGGTCCATTTCCCTACAGGGTATGGATTTCACGGTGGAAAATCGCCCTGGTACAGATCACGCCAATGCTGACGGTCTGTCCAGATTTTTCCGTCTTAGTGATGAGGAACTCCCTGGGGTAGGGTAGTTCTCCCCACTTTTCAGCTGGAGGGGACACGTGTTAGACCTTGCACCTTGGCGTGAGTCTCCCTTCCTCTTTTTGTCGCTGTGCCTCATGTGTTTTTATGGTGTTGGCCGCTCAGCGCGCTGTGCCACTGCCAACCCGTGTCGCGGTGCGAGTGCTCCCTATGTAAATTGTATATGTTGGTTGGATTCCATGATTGGATTGTTTGGTTTACTGTCAGACCCCAGTAAAGTGCGCCAGGAGCGCCAGGGCATGTAAATGCAAACACCACTGGTGGGCTTGCAGCACTGGTTGTGCCACCCACAGAAGTGGCCGGTAAAATATGTCTAAGGTCTGCCATCGCAGAACCTGCGTGCAGTCTGGTACTGACATGCTGACTGGCAAGTGCCCACACTTGCCGGTCCCTAAACCTTCCCTTAACTTCATGTTAGTCACCCCTCTGGTAGGCCCACGGGCAGGGTGCGTTGCAAGCATAAGGTAGGACAAGCCTGGATGCGTGGCATGTCCTAGTAGTGAATGACTGCCATCTTGTTGTTCACTACTGTAAGGCTACCCTGTTCTCATAGGCCAGTATGGGCGGCTGGGATTGTTACATCCTATGATCCTAGCCGACCCAAGGAACATGGTAGAAGATCGAGTTTAGTATGCCTGAACTCGGAATAATAAGGTACATCTTTTCCCAAGGTGTATTTTAATATTCCGCGTTTGCAAATGCCGCTTTTAGAAAGCTGGCCTTTGCTTGCCTAAACATTTCAGCCCGCCTCTGCGTGATGTGTATCTGATGTCTGGCTGGTGTGAGTGACAGGGCTGGGGGAACCCAGATGGGCAGGGATAGGTAGCCTGGTGGTGAATAGGAAGATCGACAGGTAGATGGGGGGGAGGAGGAGGAGTACTCCTAGGCTCTGAATAGGACAGTGCTCTGCCACCTCAATGCTGCCCCCTGTGGAGCGTCTGATGACTCTGCCCTCCACTCTGAAAGAAGAAGCCTGCATTGCGTAAACAAAGTGCTCAGAAACCGGACTGGACTAGGCAAGGGCCCCCCTGGCCTGGGAGAACAAAAGATTTGCTGTATAAATGTAGGAGCCCTGCTCCTAAGAAACTAGATCCGCTTTTGACCAAGAAGAATCTCTGCCTGAGGAGGAGGCACCGGGAAAGCTGTAGGAGGAAGACTGTCCCTGTCCTGGGGGATTGGCCTGCAGTGGTGACCTTGCTGCCAAAGGGGAGAAGAGAAACCGTTGCTGAAAACTTTGCTTTATTTTTACCTTCAAGACTTGTGCTTTCCAAAACGATCTCCAAGGGCTTGGAACTGAGCTTGCCCCCTGAACTGAGCCCCAGGACCATTGGGCTCTACCTGATCTTCACTCGCCTGCCGCTGGACTGTGGTGTCCTTTACCTCGCCAGAGCTGTGACCCTCGTGCCCCAGTCCCTCCCTGAGCCGTGACCAGGACTGCTTAGCCGCCCCTGCCTTGGGAAGAGCCTCGCTCGATCGGAGCCGCTCCCCCTACGCTGTGCTGGGCTGCCCCTGTCACCTCGCTCGCCGAAGGCTCGCTCTGCACCTTCACCCTCCCGCCGGAATCGGCGTTGTGAACATCTCCAAGCCTCGGACGGGCCGGACGTAACCTGCGTGCCCGGCTGCCCCGCTTTGTTCACCCGCCACCTGCAACACCCCGCTCCTGTCGTGAGCCTGAAGATCAGACCCCCATCGTGAAGTGTGGGAGCCCCGGACGCCGCCTCGCCCTTCTGTCGAAGAGCCGCTGAAATCCCGCACCCGCCTTCGCGTCAAGAAACAAGGTACTGTACTTACGAACTCGACCGCGAGCTCGCATCGGATCCAGGGTCCGCAACGTTCTGATTTCCCTGTCATCTGCTGTGTGCTTCCCGGGCGCCGCCTCAGCACGAAGTGCGCTGAGGCCCACAGTACCTTGTGCCCGCCTAAAGAACTTTCCGTAACCAAGAGAACTTTACCGTATTCCTAAGAATTGTGGCCCCATCAGTTTAACGTTACTGGGCCTTGTATCTGAATCTGCTGAATCTACATAAAAGCTTATTTTTATATACTTCCTGATTGGTGTCCGTTTGTGGTGCATGCAAGGGGTTTACTGTATGTGTAATTGCATTTGCTTAACCGTGTACGCCTGAGACTTAGCCTAGACTGCTCGCGCCACGCACCTAGAGGGTGAGCAGGGGTTATTCTGAGGAGTCATCCTTCGCCCTGACAAGAAGTAAAGGGTCCTTGCTTGTTGTGGGTACACACCTGCGTCAACCAGAGCCCCCTCATTTCTAACAATCTCCACAGCACAAAACTTAATCACTAACGGACAATGGATTGTGGTGCACTGGCACCTGGAGTGCTGAGCAGGGTATCAGGCCGATGATGGCATCCACGACAGGTCTGAGCAACTCCGTAGGTCTGTCAGGACCACCGTATCAACTCTGGCAGATGGAGGCAACGTGGAGAGGTGTGGCTCACTGGCTAGAGGCGGCAGACCCGTAAGCAGAGGACGGCCCGGGACCAGGGTTCGATTCCCGACGAGGCAGGGTCGTGGACCAGGGTCAGCGGGCTCGATAATTCTCGCCTCGGTGCCTACTCCAGTCAGGGACCACACTCGGCAACTCTGGGCATTAGCTTGCCTCATCTTCACAACGGCCCCCCCAGACCGCCGGGGATGCTTGGTCGCACCTTAGAGATACCCATTAGGGACCATCTCTCAGGGTGAGCCAGGACGGGTTCCCCAGCGGTCGAAGCGCGGAGATACTGCTCCGGGAGTCGATTCTAGCGCTATATAAACCCACAATTAAATTAAATTAAATGGCGGTTGGAGGTGATCCTTGCGGTGGTGGCGTGTGCCTCCTGTGGTGATGCCACACCCGGGCCAGTCAGGACTCGATTTGGTGTGTGAGTCCTAGTGGGATGCTGTTGGGCCCAGCGGCTGCGTACAGCGCAGGGACACAGAGAAATGGTGTTGATGACCCCATGCCAACGCTTCAGGGGCCATTCAATATCTCAGAAAAAGAGTCCCGGACCCGACAAGTACAGAGTTAGTTGCCCCAGATGCACAGCGGTCGGCACAGGCACCCAGACACGGGACGGTGACTTGCGGTGCAGTCAGATGGGCCAATGCGACCTGAGCGGGTCACCATCAATGTCCGAGGTGTATGTTGTGGAGGGTTTTGGGGGACAGTGGAAGGTGTCCTCCAGAGCATGACGCCGAAAGGTTTGATTTTATCCGGAAGCAGAAAATGAAGGAGTGGAATGCGACAGCCTCGTTGCCACCACCAATTCAGTATCAGCTACATGAGGATGAAAACTGCCCCCTAGTCCATAGACTCAGACGCCACCAAAGTTCGACAAGAGAGTGTCCATGATTGTTGGGGAACAGACTTAGTGGCACCGGGGCTGAGAGGGGGTGCTGTCTGCGATGATGCCGGTAAGCTGATATGAACTCAGCCATTGCAGAATGAAGAGTCTGTTACCTACTGTACCGCAGTGTAGGCCAGAGGCAGCGGTCAGCATGTGGTCCACAGGCATGTGTCATTGGCTGGCTAGGCACAGAGTTAATGACACAAGGGCAGTTGGCGGTAGTGTTTGATCACCTCTGTAACGATGATCTTGTTCCCTCCGGACTGCAACCAGTCATCCTCTTACGCCTCTCCGTGCTTGCGATGACATGTATTCTGCCTTTTGAATAACCGATGTTCAGTTCCAAATCTGTGACCCACTAGTGTGGAGCATAGGCCGTGGTCAGTAGTCTGCATAGGTCCACAGACACGTGTGGTTGTGATGCCATGCACAGACTTGTTGGCACCACATCGAAGTGAGTATAGTGACTTGTCCTACGCCTTAAATGGTGTTCACTGCCATGGTGTAATCAAGACTCAGTTCCAAATGTGTGACCTACCTGACCGTGGTGTAGGCCTGAGGCAGCAGTCAGCACGGGCCATTCACCGAGTGTAGCCGGCATAGGTTGGATGGCCCCACCAGCCTGGTTCAGGTTCAGTGGCACCAGGTGTCGCCAGCTGGTATTGAACAGGGTTAGTTGCACCAGGTGTCGCCGGCTGGCGTTGAACAGGGTTAGTGGCACCAGGTGTCGCCAGCTGGCGTTGAACAGGGTTAGTGGCACCACGTGTTACAAGAAGCCCATATGGAACTATGCCTCACTGATCGGGGGGGGGCCTGGTGCTGTTGCCGCTGACCCGGGTTTGGGGTCACTGCCATTCATGACTCAGGACACAGTTTCACACATGGGACCTACTGGGCCGGGGAGTAGGCCTGAGGCGGCAGTAGAGTACGTCAACGAAAAAGGACTAAAGCGGGCCCGTGTCGTGGAGGCCGTGATGGTCTGAGGAGGCTGTCAAGGTGGCGGGACTCGGGCCTGGAGCTTGCGCCGGAACGTGGTTGGCCCTCCTTGACACACGCCGGTGTTGGCAGGTGATCAGTGAGGCCTGGCTGCGCAGGGGCAGGCCTGATGGGTTAGTGGTCCAGCGTACTGGGGCCCGGCAGCCACACAGCGTCGCAGGCAACTCCGCTCTAGGGGACGGCGTGGGCCTCATGGCTGGGTGAGAGGCGCTGCCCTGTCATAGATGTTGGGCTTTCTGGAAGAGGACCATGCCCAGGGCTACGTGCTTTTTGGTCTGTTTAGGAGTAGTAAAGTTAGAACGCCTAACTTTAGGACTCCTAAACTGAGAAAATTCCTAACTTTAAGACTTTCGGTATTCACAGACGGCATTTAGGAGTCCTAAAGTTAGGAGTCCTAACTTTACTACTCCTAAACTGAGAAAAATCCTAACTTTAAGACTTTCGGTATTCACAGAAGGCATTTAGGAGTGCCTTCTGTGAATACCAAAATGAGTAAGTGCTTCTGCGAATACCAAAATGGTAGCAAGTTTAGAATTGTTTCTTAAGTTAGTTCTGTGAATCGGGCCCGCAGCCATTTAAAGAGCGAAAGCCTGATTGGCAGCTCCATTTGACAGCATTAGTGCACATCTGCACCCCGCTCCCCTGAGCCAGGTAAAATTATACTAGCTGTTGTGAACTGATCTAGGGACTCATGAGACCTTAACGCCAAATGGGTTCAGTTGAACTCGCTCTAAGTAACCAATTGCATATATATGTTTTTTCCATTGACTGCAACGTTAATGTTTTACACTGCAAATCACTGATTTATTTAATGCTGGATAATTGATAACGCCGGTTATCCTGTATTTATTGACTTCATTTTGCTGTCTAAAAATATATAAAAATCTGAGATATTTTTATAAATTGGTGTCTAGTCACTCATGCAACCTCAAGGGTGGATGGCACAATGGTCGAGTATGCTCTCTACAGTAGGTCTTGGGTACACAGGGTCTAACAGATGGTTTCTGGGTGGCCAGCCTCCAACAGAGGGTTACTCTCAGGGTTTTTTACAGGCATAGGGCTCCACTCTGGATGTGCGTGCTCCTTAGGTTGTTCTAGTGAAGGACTTGACAACGTTGACCCTCACTGATGACTGTCAATGATCTTCCATGTGACGAGTCATCACACACACTTTCCTCTTCTTTCATCTTCTTTGCAATGTGGCACTGTGGCCTTGAGCCACACTCTTCTGCTCATCACTGTTCCTTGCTACGTGGCATCATGCCACTCTCTTCGCCTCCTCTTCATCTTCTTCTTTGTGACGTAGCAAATTGACAGCTTGCGACGCTCTTCTCCTTGACTCTCCCACAATGTGGCATTGTTCCACTCTCTTCTCCTCCTCTTTCATCTCCTTAGCGACGTGGCAATGTGACATCTTGCCACGCTCATCTCCTTGACTCTTCAACAATGTGGGTCATGCCACTCTCTTCTCCTCGACTCTTCTGACCAGGCCTCTCACTGTGATGCTCTTATCATAGGGACCTTCCTGGTCACATCCTTTTCATAGGACTGATTTTCTTCTTCCTTCGCAGCCTCTCACAGGCCCGGCCCTGACACTAGGACTTGATTCTCTCACGTCCTCATCGACCTCTCACCGGTCCTGTTCCTCTCTCTGGGATCTGCTTGGTGCTCTGCTCCATGGCCTCTTACAGGCCCGGTCCAGACAATAGGACTTGACTCTTGCACTTCCTCATGGAGCTCTCACAGGTCCTGTCCCTCTCTCAGGGATCTGCTTGGTGCTCCACTCCATGGATGGAGGGTCACATCTCTTCCTTCCTCCCTTCTTCACTTTAGGACTTAGTACTTAGTACTTATGCCTCAAGGCTCATCTCAGCACTTGGTCCAACCTAACTGCGGGCATGCTTGGCAGGGTTGTTCTCTCCATGTGACACACTCCTTGTTCTAAAGGTTCTCTCAAGAGTTTCTTTTTCTTGGGCTTGGCTATCGTAGGCCTTGCTGCTGAGTGATTTTGGCAGCCTCTGGCTTCACTACCTTGGTTAGACCATTGCTGCTACGTGTCCTTGGCTTGTAATGATCTTGTGGCAGCCTTCTTAGGGTTCTCTCTGTGGGAAGAGGGTGACCGGTGTGACCTGAAGCACACCACTTCCTCACTGTTGCACTGGCAAGCAGGCGGTCACCAGGGGGGGCTTGCAGTACACTCAGCACCCATCCTGGCTCCTTTCTGGCATTGTCTCTATGCCAGCTGCCTGGGCGAGGGCACTGCAGGTCTCATTTTTTCAATTTTTATGAGGAGCAATGCCTTGCACTGCTCAGGTGTCTTCCTCCTGGGAGCTGTCTCTCCCTTTTCTGCTGCAATACTTTAAACATTCTTGGTCCCTGTGTGGGCCGAGGTGCGCCACAAATCACTTCATGCACAGGCCGAACAATTCTTCCTAGGAGCGACAATCTATTTGGTCAGTGACCTCCTTTCATCCTTGCAGTGACAGTCCCCATTGCACTCATAGGCCACATGGGGGCTGTAGCTACAGATGGGGGAGTGAGGCTCGCACAGCAGGAGCGGCAGGGAGGCACATCTCCTCACACCACTAGCCCCAGTTGAAGCTGCTGCACAAGATTTGCTGATGCAATTGTTTAACTACGGGGGCCATGGCAGCCAAACTCTGCAGGCGGTGTCGTTCACCAGGGGACCCGGAAGAGGGATGTTGTTCCGGCGGGCATGTCACCCCCTTCACTGCTGATGCACACTCATGTGGGAACTTCAATGACAGATAAACTATGGGGTGCCTCAGTCTTATCCATGCTATCAGGTTGCTGCAGGTTACGCAGTGGGATGCCACTTAACGACTGGCAGCATCTCATCCGGTACGCTGCTCAAGGTGCTCCACAGGTAGTCAGCAGCCGCAGAGGCAGTTCCGCTGACTCTATCACATGCCAAGCGGGTCCCTCCACTGTCTGGTGCTTTCAGATGCAGCACCTTGTCACTGGCCAGGCTGCTATTCTTGCGGCATCCGCTTATCCTGCACAGCTCTCTATCACTTTTTCACAGATCGTTCTCCCCAGGGCCGGGCAGAAGGGCGGCGGCTTTAGGTGATTACCGGTAGGCACAAGCATACTCACTTGCTAGGTGGCCCTAAGATTGCCCTCCGGCAGTCACCCTCGTGCTGGCAGTAGGTGTGGGAGTGACTTAGACTAGGGCTACACTTCCCCCATGACGCACTGCAAAACTGCTGCCAGCTACATGCAGGGTCAGACCCGATTGTCCCCATTGTAGCGTCTTGGGCCTTTGCCCACATGCAGGATAAATGACCATGCAGACACATGGTATATGATACTGGTAACTTGCCCATGGCATGTGCGCCCAGCTCCTTTTGTTTGCAGGCCCACATCAATTGTGACATCTATGGTGGATAGGTGTTTGATGAGTATAGAAGCCAATACTGAGGAATGGCTGGTGACATAAGGCATTTACAGAAACACTAGAAAGTGTCCCGCAGGACACTACATGGGTCGCCCTCTAGTTACACCTGATGCCACAGCAGCCAGTGTCCACAGTAGGAATGTGCAACACCAGGGGCATCTCTCCATATTGGAAGATCTCGAGAAAAATGTGAAGTGTCAACATTGCATTTTGGGCTCTTTCCTGCTGCGGGCACTAGGTTGACCCACACAAGTGAGGTACCATTTTTATCAGGAGACAGGGGGAGATGTTGGGTCAGTAGAAGTTTGTGGCTCCCCGCAGATTCCAAAACTTTCCATCACAGAAATGTGAGCAAATGTGTTTTAAAAAAAATAATTTAGAAGTTTGCAAGGGATTATGTTCAACAGAACCTGGTGAGAGCCACACAAGTCACCCCATCCTGGATTTCTCTGGGTGTCTAGTTTTAAAAAATGGACAGGTTTACTATGTTTTCCTAGGTACCACTGAGCTAGGACCCAAAATCCACAGCTAGGCACATTGCAAAAAAAGGGTCAGTATTCAGTGGAAAAATGTGACATGTCCACGTTGCGTTTTGCACTGTTTCCTAGGCCTACTCACACAAGTGAGGTACCATTTTTATCGGGAGGCTTGAGGGAATGCTAGGTAGGCAGACGTTTGTCTCTCCCCACAGATTTCAGAACTTTCCATCACAGAAATGTGAGAAAAATGTGTTGTTTTTTTACACATTTTGAGGTTTGCAAGGGATTCTGAGTACCAGAACCTGATTAGAGCCGCACAAGTTACCACATCCTGGATTTCCCTGGGTGTCTAGTTTTTAAAAATGCACAGGTTTGCTAGGTTTCCCTAGATGCCGGCTAAGCTAGGGCCCAAAATCCACAGCTAGGCACATTGCAAAAAAAGGGTACGTTTTCAGTGGAAAAATGTGATGTGTCCACATTGCGTTTTGTGACGTTTTCTGTCGTAGGCACTAGGCTGACCCACACAACTGAGGTATCATTTTTGTCAGGATACATGGGCAAATGCTGGGTGGGTGAAAGTTTGTGGCTCCCCCACAGATTCCAGAACTTTCCATCAGAGAAATGTGAGGAAAATGTGTTTTAAAAAAAAATAATTTTGAGGTTTGAAAGGGATTATGGGTAACAGAACTTGGTGAGAGCCACACAAGTCACCAAATCCTGGAATTCCATGGGTATCTAGTTTTAAAAAATTGACAGATTTGCTAGGTTTCCCTAGGTGCCGTCTGGCTGGGAGCCAAAATCCACAGTTAGGCACATTGCAAAAAAGGGTCAGTTTTCAGTAAATGTGGTGTGTCCATGTTGTGTTTTACACCGTTTCCTGTTGCAGGCACAAGGCCGAACCACACAAATGAGGTACCACTTTTATCAGGAGGCTTGGGTGAATGCTGTTTGGGTGAAAGTTTGGGGCTCTCCATAGATTCCAGAACTTTAATCACTGAAACGTCAGGAAAATGTGTTTTCTTTACACATTTTGAAGTTTGCAAGGCATTCTGGGCAACAGAACCTTGTGAGAGACACACAAGTCTCCCCATCCGGGATTTTTCTGGGTGTCTAGTTTTAAAAAATGTGTAGGTTTGCTAGGTTTCCCTAGATGCCGGGTGAGCTAGGATCCAAAATCCACAGTTTGGCACATTGCAAAAAAAGGGTCAGTTTTCAGTGGAAAAATGTGATATGTCCACGTTGCATTTTGCATCGTTTCCTGCTGTGGGTAATAGGCCTATTCACTCAAGTGAGGTACCATTTTCATTGGGAGGCTTGGGGGAATGCTGGGTGGGTGGAAGTTTGTGGCTCCATGCAGATTCCAGAACTTTCCATCACAGGAATGTGAGAAAAATGTGTTTTGTTTTACACATTTTGAGGTTTGCAAGGGATTCCGAGTAACAGAACCTGGTGAGAGCTACACAAGTCACCCCATCCTGGATTCCCCTGAGTGTCTAGTTTTTTAAAATGTACAGCATTGCTAGGTTTCCCTAGATGCCAGCTGCGTTTTGGTCTAAAATCCACAGCTAGGCACATGGCAAAAAAAGGTCTGATTTCAGTGGAAAAATGTGACGTGTCCACATTGCATTTCTGGCCATTTCCTGTCACAGGCACTAGGCCTACCCACACAAGTAAGGTACCATTTACACAAGTAAGGTAGCATTTTTATCGGGAGACATAGGGGAATAGAGAATAGTAGTGTTATTAATCATTATCCTTGTATGCATTTCTGCCTTCCAAATGTAAGAAAGTGTGTAAAAAAGAAGTCATTTTGAAAAATGCCCTCTAATTCACATGCTAGAATGGGTACCCACAAATTCAGAGATGTGCAAATAACCACTGCTTCTAAACTCCATACCTTGTTCCAATTTTGGAAATACATTGGATTCCTTGATATCTTTTTTTCTGTCTCCATATTTTACCAAATGAATTGCTGTATAAGCGATACTTGGAGGGGACTGAGATATTGGGGGAAACATGGCGGTGGGCTGACAACCCTAGAGAAAGATGTGAAAGAAATGTCACTAGTGGTGATCCATAGTTCTCGTGACATTGAGACCTTGAAATTACAAAATAAGACACTGCAAGAGGACCTTCAAAGACTGTAAACCGATTCTAGGTGAAATAACCTGAGGTTACTAAATATCCCGGAAGGGACAGAAGGAGATATGAAGGCCTTATGAAGGCCTTTGTTTGTAAACTGTTAAGAGAGGGGGTCTTGCGAGACAGGCCGGATGTCAATCTTGAAAAAGAGATTCAAAGAGTGCATAGAGATCCTTTCAAATTATCTCCCAACAGAAAGTCTCCTAGAAAAAGTCTTATTAATTTTCTTACCTATGCGGTTTAAGAATTGATTCTAGCTCATGTATTGAAGGAGAAAACATTGAAATATGGGGATTTAACCTATCATGTGAGGTCCAACATAGGTAAGAGGACGGCGAAGAGACAATGGGAGCTAGGCACTAGGATTAACGACCTACAGAGAAAAGGAGCTCAGGTCCAGATGAAATTCCCTGCGATTTACAAGAAACTCACGTATATGTAGGAATGCGTCAGTTTCCCTGTGCCAGCCTGCGATACCCTTGCGCCACCGTGAATGCGTCGTATTTACAATATGGCGCACCATGGCGCAAGGACTGACAGATGCATCAGAAACTCTGACGCATCTGTTGCCCCAAACATCACACATTGCTGGAATCGTGTTGCAAGCACAAGGCAACTCCAGCAATGCATGGGGAGGCCTATACTCATTGTACTGCGTCACTCCTTAAGCCTGCTTCAAGCAGGCGTAAAGTTTTGACGCAGTGGCATCCTGGAAGTGGCGCGGGGAAATCTTGTAGATTTCACTGCATTATTTTTATGAGGCTTTCCTGTGTGGGAACGCCCACCCTGCATACATTATACCTGACACATGTATAATGTGACGCAGGGCTTTACAACGTGAAGCATTTCCCTAGATGCATCACAATGTAAATTGGCTGCATTGTTTACACTGCCTCTGCATCACAAAAGTGGCGCAACGGCGGCGCAAAATTGTCAGAAGGGGCTTGTAAATCTGCCCTAGATGTATAACATGCAGGACCCAGAGGAGGTGGAAATCTTCTTGGCTCAGATGGAGGGAGCCACTGCTGCAGCATCTAGTACTTAGGAGCCCATCTTCGGAATCAGTAGAGAAGTAATATAGATTGGAAGTGTTATATAGGGGGCCAGTTTGATTTAAGCAAGAGTGATAGAGCTTTTGTATATCCTTCCGCAGCAGGGGGGGATTCGCGAATGGCAGACTTTATCGCCTAAGGATAGGGGGGGGGGGGTTCCCCAGTGGATAAGGGGGTGCACAGGGAGTTGAGAGCATAGGGGGGGATACTAAAATATACCCTCATCTCGCAAGTTTGTAGTCACTGCAAAACCATTCCAGGGAAGCTCCCTCTATATAAGGCTAAGCAAAACAGCTTGCAGGGAGGGTTTGTGTGGCGACAAGATAATGAATAAGGATGGAAAAATCCAAATCACAACCTGGAATGTGAACGGGCTGAGATCTAGGAGAAAGCAGGCAATGGTGGCAGAGTATCTCAGGGAAAGTGGGGCACACATTCTGATGTTTCAGGAGACTCATTTGGAGCAGGAGGAGTGTAGGTCTTGTTTTAGTAAACCACTGTGGTTGCAGGATGTAGTGTTCTCAGATCAGAGAGGTAGCACTAAAGTGGTGGACAGAGAAGGTGGACCCTTGATAGAACTATACTGCTGGATGAGGAAGTAGTTGTAGGCCTGGCGGATAAGACCGCTGACTTCTTTCATTTTAATAAAGGTTCTGCAAAGGTACAAGTAGTGTGGGATTCATACAAGGCGTATTTAGGTAAGTGAAATATAATGATAGGTAAGAGGCAAGCTACACAGGTGAGAGATGTGGGGCTTATAGCAAAAATCAAGATGAAAGAAACTGAACTCCAGAAGGCCTCATTTGAGGGATCATCTAAGGTACCAACTCTCCGAGGTGAACTGGGGGATTTGCAGGCAGGGTATGAGGCTCAGCTAGCAAAATGAATCAAGGACAGGTGGAAAGTCAGTAAGCTGCAGCATTTCTCCTATGGCGAGAAGTGTAGCTCGCTTTTGGCTTGGAAGGTTAAGGTAGATAGAGCCAAGAATTCGATACAGGGGCTGATAGATTTGGAGACATGGGTGCTCTTAAAGACGAATGCAGACATTAGAGCGGAAGCTTGGAGATATATGAGCAGTCTATGTAAAGATGATCTACAGCCAGGAAAGGAGTGTATAGTGGCCTGGTTAAGAGAGCTAAATCTTTCAAAAATAACAAGGGTGCAAGTGAACCTATTAGGGTCGGAGATCTCCGAGGAGGAGATATTGGCACAGTGTAGGAAAATGAGCAGGGTGAAAGTCACTTGCCCAGATGGCCTTCCAGTAGAGCTGTATAAAGCAATCATAGAGAACCAAACCCCCTTTCTAAAGGGAGTGTTAATGCAATATATATAAAGGGAGTAGCAACGCCGGCATCTTGGTCAGAGGCAACTGTGGTCCTAGTCCTGAGACCTGATAAAGACCCTGCAAAAATAGAATCTAATAGACCAATATCCCTATTGAACATAGATTATAAGATCTTTTCTGGGACACTAGCCTCAAAGGTGGCTCGGGTTATCAAGGGGGTTTATCTATATGGATCAGAGGGGTTTTTATCCTGGGGCGGCACTTAAACAAGATTACACATTTGATGATGGGGGTCATTGATATGGCGGAAGCTCAGAAATCTCCTTTAACAGTAGTGGCGGTAGATGCGCCTAAAGCCTTTGACAGGGTACATTGGAAATACCTTTGGGAAGCCCTTAAAAGCTTTGGATTTCTTCAAAATATAATAAGAGCAATACAAAATCCGTATAGGTTCCCCATAGCAAGGGTGTTGGTAAATCGAGAGCTCTCAGACTGGTTCCACATAATTAGAGGCACTAGACAGGGCTGTCCCCTACCTCCCTTACTTTTTAACCTCTGTATCAAGCCTTTAGTGCACCATATTAGAGCAGATTCCACCATAACCCCTTTTAAGTTAGCTGGAATGGAGGTTAAACTAGCCCTATATGCAGATGATATGGTGGTATATACAACAAATCCGGAGTCTACAATACCCAGTTTTGTGACGAGGACTGAGGAATTTGGCAAGATATCGGGATACAAGGTTAATGTGGATAAAACTGAAGTTATGGATTTGAACCAGGGAAAGATCAGCCAGGGGGCAAAATCACAAATGAGATACTTGGGAATCTTATTGACTCAGAGGTTGGAAGATATCCCCTGTGTCAACTGAAAAAAAAGTGAGCCAAGAGGTGGAGAGACTTCTAGGATGATAGGGTAATTTGACATTAAACCTCTAACCTTATTAAAGTGATTATTCTCTCTACAATTACTTTTCTTTTCAACTCCATACCCCTTACTTTCCTGAGAGAAGACATAGCTAAATTGCAGGGTAAAATCAGGAATTTCATTTGGGCTGCGAATGGACCTAGGATTGCCTGGAAACATTTGAGGAGAAAGCTTGGGGCGGGGAGTTTATCTCTCCCTGATCTGCTGATGTATTGCTACGCTTACCATTTTAAGAAGTTTCATATGTTAGCCAATAAACTAGATAGATCTCAGTGGGCAGATTATATGGGGCAATGCTTAGTGGACTGGCACAGGGTCACTTTCTGTTTAAATATGGGGACTCAAATTTCTTTAAAAAAGTCAGGTTGAAGGTTTTGAAAATGGCATTAAGAACATGGGTAGATTTCAGAAAGAGGTTTAATATACCATATTACATGTCTTCGGAACTAATTTGGGATTGCCTGGGCACCCCAGACTGCTTGGTAGACCTGTTCAGTCAACCCGTACAATCAGCTGGTTTAAGCTATTGGGCAGATATCAGCGCAGGTTCGGGATTGGTGGAATGGGATTTGTTAAGGGCATGCACAAATGGTCAGCTAACAAGATTCAAATACTTTTAGCTACAATCATGGTGGGCTACCCAAGAGTGGGCAGAAGAGGACAATGAGCCATGGCTTGAACAGGTGATGAAGAACGGCCCCCTAAAGAAGGAAGTTTCGCTGTGGTTTTGGGTCTTTTTGGAGGCTGATGATAAGAACCTGCCAGATACTTGGGAAGGGGGGATTGTGGAAGGAAATCTAGGGCAAATATGGCAAGTATCTTTTTCCACATTCCATGCGGTGGTGAAACCTGCCTCACTTAAGAGAAATCATTTGTTTACCACACACAGGGTATACCGGTCACCAGGCAAGCTCTCAAAAGCCACCGGGAAAGAAATTGGATGTCTGAAGTGTAAGTTCCTAGCGGCGAATGACATACACATGTTTATGCAATGCCTGATGATTGTCCCTTTTTTGATATCAGTATACAACTTTATCAATGAGGTGACAGGATACCAGATAGAGGTAAGCCCTCAACTTATATATTTTTTGGGCTTAACCCAGATGCAGGTTTGCGGGCAATCGTTGCCATAATGAAATTAGTTTTTTACGTGGTGTTGCTGGCAAGACAAGAGATATGTAGGCTCTGTAAATCTGAAAACGTCCCACTTCTAACTGACTTTCTTAAAAACATCAAGCATACAAGCCAGATAGATATAGCTAGCGACCCCCAAAGCTCGGAGAGGGTCTAGGTGTATTACGTAAATTGGAACAAACAAGTGGGTCCAATGACTAATCCATCTATGCTGGACTTCCCTGCTTTCTCCTTCTCTTCTCTTTGTGTTTGGGGGAGATTACTGGGGAACAGCAATATCTTTGCGTGGGCAGGTTTCACCTTCTCCTATTTTGGAGATGAGAGCTGCCCCAGAAAGAAAGTGATGGCGGCATACGGACAAAAAACCGGGAAGAAAACCTCCATATATTGTTCCCATTTTGGAAATACATAGAGTTCCTTGATACCTATTTTTCACATGCATGCCACACTATGCAGGAATGGGGGTGCAATTAAAGGTGCATGCACCCCCAAGCCCTGATCCAGTAAGGGGCCCTGTTAGGGCCTTCTTATTTGCCTCTCCACCACCCTTTTCATTGTGGGCTCAACACCATGAAAAGGGTGGTGAAAAGGCAAATCAGAAAATGCTTGAGTGTGTCGCCAATGGCACCGCCAGTATATTCATGCTGGTAGCAGACCGCCGGCCCAGTGGGGTCCTTGATCCCAGTGGAGCCAGCTGTCTCGTGGCAGTCCAACCACCACACTGTAAATACTGCGGGAGGACCGGGCAGTGTGGCGGTGGTCAGACTGCCACCATGAGTATGGTGGTCCTGTGGAAAGCTGTACTCGTGATCAGGCCCTATGTCAGTGATCACCCACCATGGAAAATAGACACTGGGGAATTCAGTTAGTGGAGAAAGCATATAGAACGGTACAGCTCCTCGTGGAAGATTTCAGGCAAGATCGCAACCCTGTGCCTGACTCCCCTTTTTGTGCTATGCAACATTATGTTGTGCTATGTAATTAAACCACTTTCTATTAACTCACAAGTTAAGCACCAGAAAGGGCAATACTTTATTGTCTGTTTGTTCTCTGTTGAGTTGTGAGCTATTTCCCCTTACACCACTTCCCTGAGAAGCCTTTGACTGCTTGTCTTCACTACCCTGCACATCAAGTACGGAAAAGGCAAGGTTATCACACAGATCCTCAGACTGCCACCATCCTTCAAAGGAAATATGGCATTGATAACCCCTCCCACCTTCCCAATCACCAGTAGAGACCTTCATCCTCAGAATGGTTAATTAAACTCCCCTTCTTAAACAAACAAAAAGTAGCAAGAGAATTGCAGACCTTAGTCCTTTTTGTGCCTCTACTTCTCAGCATACATGTGTAGGCTGTAGATATTCCCTTTTTATTAATGCTCATTAAATAGGGTTGTTTTAGTCAAAACTGTCAGTAGAACAGTCGTCTGTGCTCTGGTTCAGCCAGAGGTGATGATGAGTCAGGCACTGCAGGATTTCATTTGATGGTTTGTTTATGTACTAACCACTCAAGTCATTTATTTCAGAGGCTTACTTATGCATGTGCAACCTGAATAGGTGGCTCCGCAGTTGAGATCAAATAGCACATGTTATTGTTAGAAGTGATACAAGCGAAGAAAGGCAGACAGTGTTATGAGGACAAATCTTTGTTCCTGAGAAGTTTGAAAAAGTCAAAGAATATACATTACAGAAGGATTCATGTAGAATTCACAAAGCTTTACAGAAGATTAGCCTCATTACTAAATACCATTAACAAATTAATCTCAGTTCTTTTTTTCTTGTCTTTACTATCAATGTTTAAATATAAAGGGTTTAAAATGCATTTATATATCGCTTATTACCCCTGACGAGGTATTTATTTAAGCGCTTTTTGGCAAGTAGCACGTTACCCAGGAGCCCAAAGTTAGTGGTCAGTCCATTAATTATTGCTCATTCCATGCATTCATGCCAGTTTCTTTGTGATACATTATTGACACCGATATGATCATAAGAGGGGGCTATGTGAGAAGAAATTGCATGCTGGAATTAATTAAGATAGTAAGGGTTTCCAAAAAGAGCTATAAACACATATGAATGGGATTTAGAGTAACTTGTATACTGAAGAGTCAGGAAGAAGGGAAACAGAGGTGCACTAAAAAATAGGGGATGGGAGTAAGTAAAAGTTTGATAGAATATCAATTTTTAATGCAGGATTTTATTGACTATAGCAGGTGGAGAATCTTTGCGTGCAATTTGTGGATGTAAACCTGTTGAAACACTTTTAATTTCTGCTTCTTAGAAATATAGGTTACACAATCTTTCTTGAGGCACTTAAGAAACAGATACTTCCAACAGTGAAAAGGAAGCCCAGTGCTTGTTGAGACCCCTTTACTCTCAAGCAGTGCGATTACCTGTAATTACAAGGAGAACACTCCAGAAAGACCCCATTTACATACCCACTTCAGCAATATATTTAATACTGTGAAGTATTATTACAGTGTATACAAATCACATGCACCATACATAAACTATACATATAATATGAATCATATGTTATGTAAACACCATTAAATTAAAAATATAACAAGGCAATAGATAAACACATTGCAGCAATTCAATTATCAGTATATTCAGTCCATATGTGTGATTCGTTCAATTCCTGGTTCAGAAGCTATTGCGCACTGCATCCAACTGAAGAGCTCCTCCACAGAACGGACACCATGTCCAGCAGAATGGATGTGTCTGAGGTCACCTTCACCTGCAGGATTCACCCTGTCTCCTAATGTGTTTCAATTCCTACCCAGCAATCTCTCTGACACTGGGCTACTAGACTGAGGTTTGCCTCCATGGAAGGCAACTTTTTTTCAATGCAAAATGTAATAATACATTGTTATCAAATGTATAACATAAGACATCAGTGATAGACCAAGAGATGAGAACATCTTGATACATATTTTCATCATTCAAGAGATAAGGTAAAACATTTTGGGAAAGTATATGGTAGATTGATATACTTAGGGCAATGCAAGATAACTGAAGTGATAATGAAAATCAAAATATGGTTACATGAAGGTGATTTGCACTAAAAGTTGTCAAAGGGTCAGTGGCAGCCAGCGTTGTGATTGGTAAGCACCCAGGCTCCCCTGACCAATCACAACGCTGCACTGCAGCGTTGTGTTTGGTTTTGAGCATCCTGGATCGATGCTCAACCAAGGAATGGGCTCTTGGGCATGTTCTCCATGCAGGCTGTAATACAGCCTGCATGGAGAATGGGGAAAGTGTGCATGACTGGTTGGGGCGGCCCAAGAGAGCCGACCAAACAGTCATTGCGCACTTAGGAGTGGGCAAACCACTCCTCTCCTGCCCTACTCCAAGAGCAGAGCAGCCCGCCCGTCCTCCTGCCCGCAAAGCAGCAGGAAGCAGCATAAAATAATAATGAGGAGGGAGCAGTTGTGCGCCATATCTTAGCAATATTTAAAAAGAAAGCTACTAGCAATATGTCTTCACTACCGACTAATGCTGACCAACCAGCTTAGAAACATAATGGGGCTAGTGTCATGGACACTATGTGGTGCAACAAAGCAGGACTTTGTTCCTTTAATCTGCTTATGTTCTGTTTTAAAACAAAATCGATTTTTATTGCCAAAAACCCTTTTTAATGAGAGGGGTATTCCCACCTGCAGATCTGCCATACTTAAGTCTCTTGATCCAAATGATCCACAGCTTAACTGCAAATTGGTAAACATTTTTACGCTTGTATGAGAAACTAAACTGAACAAGTATCTTGCCACGCACCAATACGGTGTGAAAAAGTACAAAAGCACTTTATGTCAAAAAATGTTTGGCTTATTTGTTAGAATATTATTTCTTTCTCCTGCAAATGTACTATTGGTGATTATAGGATATCATATTTGTCATAACATGCCCAGTTTAATTGATATATTGTTATAGTTTTAATTAACTTAAACAATAAAGATTCATTCATAGTAGATAATGGCACATTCTGCTCTCTCCATTTCACACAATGCAGTACAGCAACTTTGCTTGTTGCCCTGCATTGCATTCAACCTTAGAACATCTGCCCCAGTGAATGTCTGAGATTGTAGTATTCCCTCCAAGAGATACTCTCTTACTCAGAGCCTGTTCGTGTCAAAGTTGTGTTCAGGATATCTGAGATGAATTGTATTCTCTTGCCTTGGGCGGTGCTAATGGAGTTTTCAGATGCAAACTCTGCAGTTTGCACTGTATTGTGAAATGGCCACAAATTATACCAATTGATAGAACCGTTTGTGAGTGAATATCAATGCAGCTGATGAACGCAAAATGAAGAGGCCCCCACAGAAGAATTTGCTGAGGGGCCCCTGAGTCTCACTAATGAATGAATGATTGCATGAATGAAATATGTACATTTTAGAGCACACGAATGCCTGGAGGCGTCTTGGCGCTATACGGAACAGAGAGCAGTCGACAGCATCCTGAGTAGTGTTATAGATCACTGGTTAAAAAGCCAAGTTTTGAGTTGCTTTCTAAAGACAAGGGGGCAGATTTATGTTCCCTGGCGCATCCCTGCAAATCAGCATGGATGCGCCAGGGAAGATGCGTCACGCAAGTTTACCCTTGCGCCACAATAGATGCGCCGCATTTACAATGCAGCGCATCGTGGCGCAAGGATAAACAGATGCGTGACGCATCTGATGGCGGAAGGGCGGCGCATTGCTGGAGTTGCGTCGCAAGCGCGACGCAGTTCCAGCAAGGCTCAGGGGTGCCCTATCGGTACAATGCTGCGTCAATCCTTACGCCTGCTTCAAGCGGGCGCAGGGATTTGACGCAGCATGGCCGGAAAAGTGACTGAGTGAAATCTTGTAGATTTCACTCAGCCACTTTTCTGAGGCGTTCCTGCACCGGAACGCCCCCCCCTGTGAAGGTACGCCCACATGTGGCGCAAGCTTTACAACGTGACGCATCTCCCTAGATGCATCACGTTGTAAATCTGACGCAGCATGGCGCTGGCTTTGCGCCGCCGCTGCGTCAAAAGTGACGCAACGGTGGCGCAAAAGTGACGCACAGGGCTTATAAATCTGCCCCAAGGAGTGAAGATGCTGTTTTCAATTCAGCTGTGTCTCCAATCCCCAATTCCTGCATACGGTTTAGCTGTATTTCGTGGTTAACTGTATCAAAAGCCTCTGAAAGATTTAGCAAGATAAGAATCGCATTGTCCCCTCTGTTGGGATGTTCTGATTTCCTCCGTGGCTGTAATCAGAGCAGTTTCAGTACTATGATTTCCTCTAAAACCAAACTGCGTATGATCCAGAAGATGATTATCCTCAATAAAGGAGGAGAGTTGTAGATTCATATTTTTTTCTGCTAATTTAGCCGGATAAAGGGAGTCGGGCTATGGGTCAGTAGTTGTTTGGATCCTGAATGTTGAGATTGGGCTTCTTTAAAAGAAGAAGCACTGAGGCTTCTTTCCAGGAAGTGGGGCAAGTCCCTGTGTTAAACATGGAGTAAAAAAGGATAGAAAGATGACGTGCTATGACTTCTGCGACCAGTATGACAATCTTCAGGGGGCATGGGTAGTGAGGGATATGCTAATTTAATCTTTGAAATAAGTTCAGCAATTGGCGCCACTGAAAGGGTCATAAATTGCCCAAAACTAGCTGACTTAGTGCTTACTTTAGTTGATATTTTTGCAGAGCAGCTGCTGGTAAAGTATTTATAGATATAAATGACTTTTTCCTGGAAGGAACAGGCTAGGGAGTAACAGAAATCTTGATTATTGACTACTATATTGGTAATCATGGGGGTGGGCAGTTTTTTTCATAGTTTGGAATAGGGTTTTTGATTACGTCGATTGCTGTTTTTATTTGTACTGTATAATATTTGGAATTGGCAGCAACAATTGATTTTTTCTAGCTGCCTAGCCAGATTTTATACTTTTCCTCCTCTCTCTCTTACATTCTCCACGCCATTTGTGCTCTTGTGTTCGGCATTCCTGTTTGATGGTTCTAAGAGATTCATCGAACCAGGGTTCAGACATCTTAGTTTTGTTCTTATTCAGACATCTAATACGAGCAATATCATTAAGGGCCAAGCTGCTCCAATTATAGTAGTCCTCTGCCATCTGATCTAGATTGGTGTTATTAATAGAAAATTATAGTGATAGTCGATAGTCCAGGTCAGTAGCTTGGATTTTAGGCCACGTTCGTTTAGCCTGATACAGTTTATGTGCCATAGGAAGAGAGCTTCCTTGTGATTTTAAGTTCCAAATTACAGCATAGTGATCTGTCCAGGTTAATGGCAGGGCACGAGTAAATTTAATTTTAGGGTTGTTTGTAAAGATCCCATCTACTAGATGGCCCGCATGATGTGTTGCCCCCTCCACTATTTGGGCTAAGCCAAAACTTGACAGCATATCTAAAAGTTATTCAGTTTCTGTGTCAGAATGGTTTTCCAAATGGAAAATAAAATCCCCAATGACCGTTAAGTCAGTTTTCAGAAGGTGATCTTCCAATAACTGGCTTATTTTTCCCACAAATGTTGCTCTCGGTCGAGGAGGGCGATAAATAAGCAACCCATTAAATGATTGGGTCTTTGTGACTTCATTGTTGAATATCACTGCTTTAAAACCCTCTGTAGTGACTGAGTTAAAGGTTACTTGCAAATGCTCTCGATAAAATCTTGCCTGTCCCTCACCCCTTTTATTGGGTCTGTCGAGACGGAACATATCCAGAGATATTCATTGATGCTGGAAGTTTTGGGTCCAAACAGGAAAGAAGCCCCCAAGCACCAGGTCAGTCTTCTGGGGCAACAAGCCAGGCTTCAGGTAGGAGGGCAGTCCTCTTGGCGCAGCATAGAAATCCTTTAAATTAAACAACAAGCCAAAGCCAGAAGGGCAGTGCTCTGAGAGTCATTCCTAAGGTCCAGAAGAGAAATGAAGAGCTTTGAAGTGGAAGAATGTTCTGGAGTCTGGAGTTTCTGGAATCACCTGGAGTCAAAAGTTTCTGGAATTTCCGGGGGCGCTAGGGGGCGTGCGACCAAGATGGCAGCACGCAAGTAAGGCTCGTGTCGTCTGGGCCCAATGACGATTATAATTTGCGTCCCCTGCTGTGAAAACATGCTTAGGTGGTTCCGGTTGTATAAGCTCATGGAGTGTTGGAAGAGTTGATGGTTCATGCGGAAATATTGGTGTAGCTGCCTTGACACTTTATCTAAGTCTAACAAGCATGAATAGCTCCATAGCTGTAGTTGTTTTATCGCCAAAGAATTGTTCCTTCGTCCAAAATTGCCCAGCTATATATAGGTCCCCCCATGTCATCATCCGAAGTCTTTCTAAAAGTAGTCTACATTGTCTTTCATAGGTAACTTGGAGATCCGGGTGGCGAACCAGGGGCTGTCTAGGAGTGTATAGCACTGGCCTATCGAGCCTAATGGCAATTTTCCTCCAGGCTGAGTTAGTACAGTCTACAGTGGTGGGATCGTCATTTCGCTTTTTTGGGAGAATGGAGAGAAGGCCCGAAAGGGGGGTGGGGGCTGTATATCCCATCTCTACCGCTAGCTGTGGCAAGAAGGGGGGTGGATGAAACCAGTATGTGGCATAGTGTGCTTGTGCACATTAATAATAAAGTCGCTTGTAACAGTGCAATTTGTACTTGGTCTATTTAAGCCTTCGACGTTCCATGATAGACAGTGAAGCTTAGCATGCATCTTGGAACACGCAACTATCCAATAACCAAATAATCGTAGGTCTATTATTTTTTTCCTTGCAATCTAGACTGTGAACCTGTAACAACTTATATTGTTGATCTGTGAATATTTGATACTGTGGTAGGTTGTGTCTCCCTCCCACCTCCCACACTCACTTCCCTAACTTCCCCAACTTGTCAGGGATGCATTCCCACCCCAACATAGATTCAGAAAAAAATACAACAGTGTACTTGTCTTATTAGCATGTATCGCTAACTACGTAATTCTTGCGTGAGTAAAAACACAACGGGGGTTCACCCGTGGAGGTACAACTAGAGGGCCCGTTTCCCACCTCCTCTACTAGTCCCGTGAAGTGGGGGACTTTCACTGGGTGGATAAGTACAGGGGGGCAGGTGGGTGTCCGGGCTAAAGGCTATGTTCCACCATTAGTGAACCAGGGGTGGTGAAGTTCACCATCAAAGGCTAGCATGTTGGGGGTCAATGAGGAACTTGAGTCTATCTATACCTTCCGGATAGCATCTCTGTGAACCTATCATACCATAATGATATCATAAGAGGGAAGATGGCTCCTTTATGAGTGAGGGTGGCACCTTAATGTTGATACACATTAAGCAATTACTGAACTGAGTCACGCCGGGTATAACAGGGCATTGTCAATATGCGCATTTTGAAGCTTTTTCTTTACATTGAGAAATTTTCTTCTTGCTTCTTGGACATTCAATGTAAAATCAGGAAAAAATTAAAGGCTGTTGTTCTCGTACTCGACTGCTATCTTTTCCCGTGCCAATCGTAGTAGTGTGTCTGTATCCCGGTAATTAAGAAATCTGACAATCACAGTGGTAGTGCTCCGGGAGAAGGCCGTGCACCCAGTGACCTATGAGCTATTTCAATCACTAGGTGTTGGGAAAATGCCTCCATTCCAAACAAGTTTCGAAGCAACTTTTCTATGAAGTCTTCCATGCGGCCTGTATTAGTTGTTTCCAATAGCCCAAGTATACGCACATTGTTCCATTGGGAACGCACCTCCAAGTCTTCCTTCTTGGCTGTGATGACTTTCAACAGTCGGTCCATTTGGGATATTTGTTCTTTACTGCTTGTGGCACCATCTTCTAGTTCGGAGATTCTGTTTTCCGTTTCTGTGATCCAATGGTTGTGCTTTTCAATCTTATGTACAATTGTATCTATACGGGAGTTCAGGTCATCCATTTTAGATTCGATGGACATGAGGCTATTTTTCATTGTAATTAATAGTGATCTCCAATCTTCATCTTGAATATCTGCGGAAGCTTCGGCTTCTGAATGGTCGTTTGTTTGTGTCTGGGTCGTCTTTCATGCTTCAAATGGAAGCTTTGATTGATTTCCATCTGTTCAACCCATATTGCACCACTGAAGCGGTTGCCCGCTATATTCCTTATTGTTTAACTTGGAACCTGGCTGGAATGCAATGCTTGAGTAATGGATCAGTTCCACCTGAATGGGATGCCACCAAGTGCGATCTAGATGTCAGTGGTTGTTTTGACAGCACTGTATGCAACCCCCGCTGTACGTCAGATATTAAGATTAGTAGGCGATGTCCAGCGGGGCTCCCACTATATTCCCAGCTATACCGTTCCTCCACTGTACGGGAGTAGGTTCAATCCTTCGGGATAGGAAACATCATCTCTATACTTATGATGGGTTAATGGCCAAGCACAGTACTATAAATTGGTTTAGTGGACCGTGGTCCCAGGACAGCCGGCCACACCCAGACCGCTTAGTGTCAGCTGGACAGACGCACACAGGATCAAGTGCACGGTAGTGACTGCGGCCAGAAAATACACAGTTTAAAATATTTCTCCCTGGAATTCTACTCCTATAGCTGAGGGTAGCGGGGAAGGACTTGTTTCATATTTATCGCTCACGGCACTATTAAAACTACGGTTTCATGAGCAAGCCAGGTTCTTGGCTCCACGTACTCCCACTGGGACCACCGCTGGCAGTCTCCTCCTGCAACCAACAATCGGTACGGGTCAGATATGCAGCATCAGGATCTCAGCCCCCTAGCTTCTTGCCACTGGGGTGTTGACGGTACAAAAGGGGGTGGTAATGGACGGAGCATCAGAACCAATCAAACACTCACACCCAGTCAACAGATCTGGGTTTGATCCATCACCATTCTTTAGCCCACTCTGCCACCCCAGTTCAGACATGGCCATATGCAAATCAGTCTGACCCTGTGCCTCATGGGAACAGTCCAGCCCGAACTGCCAAGCCATGCCTTCCCTGGACCGGAAACAAGCTTCCTAGGACCAGTTTCTGGCCTTTCAGCCGTCTTCAGCCAGGCTTGCTTGAATCCAGTGGCAAAGTGAGCAAGGGACTCACGTCTGAGCATACCCTGCCAACTTATGGCGAACAAAGCGGTACAAAAGGGGGTGGTAATGGACGGAGCATCAGAACCAATCAAACACTCACACCCAGTCAACAGATCTGGGTTTGATCCATCACCATTCTTTAGCCCACTCTGCCACCCCAGTTCAGACATGGCCATATGCAAATCAGTCTGACCCTGTGCCTCATGGGAACAGTCCAGCCCGAAGTGCCAAGCCATGCCTTCCCTGGACCGGAAACAAGCTTCCTAGGACCGGTTTCTGGCATTTCAGCCGTCTTCAGCCAGGCTTGCTTGAATCCAGTGGCAAAGTGAGCAAGGGACTCACGTCTGAGCATACCCTGCCAACTTATGGCGAACAAAGCGGTACAAAAGGGGGTGGTAATGGACGGAGCATCAGAACCAATCAAACACTCACACCCAGTCAACAGATCTGGGTTTGATCCATCACCATTCTTTAGCCCACTCTGCCACCCCAGTTCAGACATGGCCATATGCAAATCAGTCTGACCCTGTGCCTCATGGGAACAGTCCAGCCCGAACTGCCAAGCCATGCCTTCCCTGGACCGGAAACAAGCTTCCTAGGACCGGTTTCTGGCATTTCAGCCGTCTTCAGCCAGGCTTGCTTGAATCCAGTGGCAAAGTGAGCAAGGGACTCACGTCTGAGCATACCCTGCCAACTTATGGCGAACAAAGCGGTACAAAAGGGGGTGGTAATGGACGGAGCATCAGAACCAATCAAACACTCACACCCAGTCAACAGATCTGGGTTTGATCCATCACCATTCTTTAGCCCACTCTGCCACCCCAGTTCAGACATGGCCATATGCAAATCAGTCTGACCCTGTGCCTCATGGGAACAGTCCAGCCCGAACTGCCAAGCCATGCCTTCCCTGGACCGGAAACAAGCTTCCTAGGACCAGTTTCTGGCATTTCAGCCGTCTTCAGCCAGGCTTGCTTGAATCCAGTGGCAAAGTGAGCAAGGGACTCACGTCTGAGCATACCCTGCCAACTTATGGCGAACAAAGCGGTACAAAAGGGGGTGGTAATGGACGGAGCATCAGAACCAATCAAACACTCACACCCAGTCAACAGATCTGGGTTTGATCCATCACCATTCTTTAGCCCACTCTGCCACCCCAGTTCAGACATGGCCATATGCAAATCAGTCTGACCCTGTGCCTCATGGGAACAGTCCAGCCCGAACTGCCAAGCCATGCCTTCCCTGGACCGGAAACAAGCTTCCTAGGACCGGTTTCTGGCATTTCAGCCGTCTTCAGCCAGGCTTGCTTGAATCCAGTGGCAAAGTGAGCAAGGGACTCACGTCTGAGCATACCCTGCCAACTTATGGCGAACAAAGCGGTACAAAAGGGGGTGGTAATGGACGGAGCATCAGAACCAATCAAACACTCACACCCAGTCAACAGATCTGGGTTTGATCCATCACCATTCTTTAGCCCACTCTGCCACCCCAGTTCAGACATGGCCATATGCAAATCAGTCTGACCCTGTGCCTCATGGGAACAGTCCAGCCCGAACTGCCAAGCCATGCCTTCCCTGGACCGGAAACAAGCTTCCTAGGACCGGTTTCTGGCATTTCAGCCGTCTTCAGCCAGGCTTGCTTGAATCCAGTGGCAAAGTGAGCAAGGGACTCACGTCTGAGCATACCCTGCCAACTTATGGCGAACAAAGCGGTACAAAAGGGGGTGGTAATGGACGGAGCATCAGAACCAATCAAACACTCACACCCAGTCAACAGATCTGGGTTTGATCCATCACCATTCTTTAGCACACTTTAGCCGCCTCTGTTTTGCCGTACCAATTATCTTGTTTGCTGCTATGTCCAGTAAGTACACGGATCACAGTATTGTGCCCCAAAGTTAATCTTTAGCTAAGGGGGCCTCATTAAACACCCCTCCCTCACACCGTATTCGGTGCAGCAGCTCCGGGAGCGGGCCCGATTCTCAGCCCAGTATGCGCTCGCTGGGTCTACCACTTACAGCCTTCTCACCTATGCAACGATCCATACTGTGCGGCCGCTCAGCCTCGGGACCCCGGCCCACTTCTTCCGTGCTGGCAGGGTAGAGCAAGTGGTATTGTAAGTGTTGCTGCCCTCCAGCCAAGCAAAGCTGCAGACTCAATTTCCGCCATTGCCGTCAGGTCGCTTCGATGGCTATGCCCTCGATCACGGGCAGTCTGTCTCGATCGCGATCTCGGTACTTCTCTCCATGTTTTTCCACATGAACTGGTCAGTATTTGGTCTACGGTGCTTTCGGCTCCCAATTCATAATGTCACGGAAAAAGAAATCAGTTGAGTACAAGAACACCACCCTTTCATTTTTTCCTGATTTTACATTGAATGTCCAAGAAGCAAGAAGAAAATTTCTCAACGTAAAGAAAAAGCTTCATAATGCGCACATTGACAATGCCATGTTATACCCAGAGTGACTCAGAGTCACCTATCAGGGGAAACACATTTTTTTCCATAATCCTCAACAGGTCGATGACTTTTTAAAAAGAAACCTGCGGGCGGCATCTACGGCGAATCTGGGTCGTTCCAGATCCCGATTCTCCTCACCTCTGTCAAAAGTGGACTGAATGAGGCATGCTTGCAAAAACGGCAATGTTCAGTAATTGCTTAATGTGTATCAACATTAAGGTACCACCCTCACTCATAAAGGAGCCATCTTCCCTCTTATGATATCATTATGGTATGATAGGTTCACAGAGATGCTTTCCGGAAGGTATAGATAGACTCAAGTTGCTCATTGACCCCCAACATGCTAGCCTTTGATGTTGAACTTCACCACCCCTGGTTCACTAATGGTGGAACATAGCCTTTAGCCGGGACAACCACCCCCCCTGTACTTATCCACCCAGTGAGAGTCCCCCGATTCACAGGACTAGTAGGGTAGGTGGGAAGACGTGGGCCCCCTAGTTGTACCTCCACAGGTTAACCCCCGTAGTATTTTTACTCATGCAAGATTAACGTAGTTAGAGATGAATGCTAATAAGACAAGAACACTGTTGTATTTTTTTTCTAAATCTATGTTGGGGTGGGAATGTATGCACGACAAGTTGGGGAAGTCGGTATGGGAGGTGAGAGGGAGACACAGCCTACCACAGTATCAAATATTGACAGATCTGCAATATAAGTTGTTACAGCTTCACAGTCTAGATTGCAAGGAAAAAAATAATAGACCCACGATTATTTGGTTATTGGATAGTTGCATGTTCCAAAATGCAGGCTAAGCTTCACTGTCTATCATGGAACGTCCAAGGCTTAAATAATCCGCGCAAAAGACGACATGTGTTAGGATATCTGGATAGACACCAAGTACAAATTGCACTGTTGCAAGAGACTCACTTGAACCCTACAATTACCCCTAACTTTGCTTCCCAATGGTCATAATATCACTTCTTTTCATCCTATTCTACGTACTCCAGAGGTGTTGCCATACGCAATAAAAAGAATACACCATTTGTTTCAGGAGACACTTTACTCAACCCCCAAGGTCGATATTGCATAATATGGCGATGCTTGGGCTCCCAGGAGATCACTATTGCCAATTGCTATGGCCCTAATGTAGATGACCCACATTTTTTCATCATCCTGTGGGGTAAAACATTATCAGTGGGGTCGATGTACATCCTTTGGGGAGGTGATTTCAATACTGTAGTAACACCAGAACTAGATAGGCCCCACCCAACCACGCAACATTACACCGCTTTACAAAATCAACTGGCAGGAATTATCACAGATAACTGCCTCCTAGATGCATGGCAATATTTAGACCCCTTGACCAGGGAAGGCACACATCATTCCGCCATGCACTCGACTTGGTCAATGCTCGACTACTGGGTAATCTCGAAGGGCATGGGATATTGTGTGGACTCAGTGGTACACCTAGCAAGGACATACTTGGATAACTCCCCAGTAAAGATAGTGACGTCACTCCCAGCTAATCAGGTTCCCTACGCTAAGTGGAGGCTAAACCCAATGACCTTATTGGATACTGCCTTTAAGACTGAAATTGGGCAGGAAATCCAGGAATTTTTTGAGCGTAACACAGATTCCGTTCCCAAGGTTACCACAGTTTGGGAAGTTTTCAAAGTTACCATGAGAGGGTCATGTATAGCTAAGGGAGGGTGCATCCTAAGAGATATCCGTAATTATCCTAGCCGGTTTGGAGCAGATATTAAAACACTGGAGCAAGAGTTGTGTAGAACATCCACAGAGGAAACTACAAAAGTTGAGCTCCGTGACAAGCTTCCAGAATACAACGAAACAGCTGAGCGTGAATGTAAACTTAGAAGCAAATATCATGTTGCACGTAAATACGGGGAGGAAAATCATCAGGTGAAAGCCATTGCAAACTTTGTCCGTCAGCCCAAGTTCTCCAACTACATTGTTGAAATTCAGGACTCCGAGAGGGTAACACATAGAAACATTACCAACCTTTGCACACCTTTACAACTTATTACAAAGCCTTATACACCACACACAGGAGACAACCATTGGAGCATCTGCCCTATTTTGAAGATATTGCCCTGGCATGGCTGGGAGACTCCCAGAGCGAGATGTTCTAGAGGCAGACTTAGAGTAGGACGAAATCACGGCAGCTATCATGCAAATGAAGTCAGGATGGTCTCCGGAATCGGATGGACTACCAATCGAGTTATATAAAACTTATGTGACCCAACTTATCCCAATCTTGAAGACGGTCTTTAATGAGGCAAGAGAGGAAGGCCTACTCCCAACTACGATGAGGAAGGCTATGATGACTTCCCTACTCAAACCGAATAAATCTCCTGAACATTGCGAATCATACCGCCCACTCTCACTAATAAATTGTGATACTAAAATCTCGCCAAGGTTCTATCAAATAGGCTAAATCTGTTAATGAATAGACTGGTATTGCCGGACCAGTCCGGATTCATCCCAGGACGGGGCAACATCACACAATCTTCGTACTCTTTTTACAGTCATGCAGGATATAGACCCAGATAGGGCCGCAGTGGCAGTGTTCCTTGATGCCACTAAGGCATTTGATTGCGTCAAGTGGGATTATCTCATAGGAACCTTGAGATACATGGGAATGCCCCCTGAATTCCTCAGGTGAATAGAGATCCTGTACTGTCAACCGACTGCCACAGTACTACTTAACGGGTCGCGCTCTTCCCCATTTGTTATCACTAGGGGAACACGTCAAGGCTGTCCCTTATCCCCCATATTATTCGCCTTAGCTATTAAACCGCTAGCTGCAAAGCTGAGACAACATCATAAGAAGAGAGTGCTAGTGTACCCGACCAGGCCACTTTTAATTTCACTTTACGCGGACGATATCACTCTATACCTCAAAGATCCACAGGATAATTTAAACCCGCTCCTTCGAGAAATTACTAAATTTGACGCAAACTCAGGTATAAATATCAATTAGACTAAATCAACCATTTTTCCGTTAACTCAAAAGGTTGTACCATATGCACTTGATTATCCCCTAGTGTGGTGAGACAAGGAGGTCAAATATCTAGGTATAAAAGTAACCAGGGACAAAAGCAAACTAATGCGCTCCAACTACGGTAAAACCCTAGAAGCTGTTACGGACTCCATCACGAGATCGATAGCTATTGCACTACCTATGGCAGGTCGGATTTTACTGGTAAAAATGATGATATTGCCCAAATTTCTTTATCTATTCACTATTATCCCCTACAGTCCGGGTAAGCCCTTTTTTCAACCCTTAGAACACAAACAATTTGATTAGTGTGGGGAGGAAGACAGGACAGAATTTGCAGGGAAATATTGAGGCTGCCGCTCTCACAGGGTAGTAATAAGTGATAATGCCTACAAGGGATTTCATTTGTTAGTCTTAATCAGATTTTAATTTAACTCCTGATTTGGGTGTGAACTCTATTCCGTAGTTCAACCTAGAATAAATCTAAACATCATTGGCATTATTCATTTCTTGAATTTTCAGCTAGAAACTTTAGGAAACACAGGGTGGTTTTGAGGTGCCAGACCTTGTTATTATTAATGTGCACAAGCACACTATGCCACGTACTGGTTTCATCCACCCCCTTCTTGCCACAGCTAGCAGTAGAGATGGGATATACAGCCCCCACCCCGCTTTCAGCCCATCCCTCCATTCTCCCTAAAAGGCGAAATGATGATCCCACCACAATAGACTGTACTAACTCAGCCTGGACAAAAATTGTCATTAGGCTTGATAGGTTGATGCTATACACTCCTAGACTGCCCATGGTTCACCACCCGGATCTCCAGGTTACCTATGAAACACAATGTAGACTACTTTTAGAAAGGCTTCGGATGACGACATGGGGGACCTATATATAGATGGGCAATTTTGGACGAAGGCACAATTCTATGGCGATAAAACACCTACAGCTATGGAGCTATTCATGCTTGTTAGACTTGGGCAAAGTGCCAAGGTGGCTACACCAATATATCCGCATGAACCCCCAACTCTTCTAACACTCTATGAGCTTATACAACCGGAACCACCTAAGCATAGTACCCTGAAAGCAACAGTACCACGTGCATTGACATTTCACCGAGAATGGGAAATAGACCTTGAGACACAATTGTCAGACAAACAGTGGGAGTTTTGCTGTAAACAAACAGAGGCCATTACAACTAACAGCAGGCTAAGTTTGATCCACTATAAGTTTCTACATAGACTATATTATACTCCGGTAAAACTCCAAAAATTTAATCTCAGAGACAATGACAAATGCTCCAGATGTGGTAGAGACGGGGCTAGTTTCCTTCATTTGGCATGGGCGTGCCCGGTAATCTATGAGTACTGGCAACAAGTATTTGAAGGAATGGCACAGATTATGGGTGCAACACTCCAGATATCCTCCGACATTGCCTTACTGGGGCACACAGATGAAGTTGACACTGTATATAAGAAATATTTAGCATTAGGTTTCCTTATTGCCAAACGAAAAGTTGCATGCAGATGGGGGAGGGGTCGAGCCCCCAAATTTAAGGAATGGCTGTAGGATCTCATAATGTGGCAAGAACAGTCGCTCAACTAAGCAGAATTGCTCCCCCCGCCACTTCCAGGCCAAGGGATATATCGTATCCCTTGAAGGCATACCTGCTGTTCTCATCAGATGGAGTCACAGACACCCCGGATAGTCAAGATAGTACTGGGCTGCAATGGTGTAAATAATACTAAATGAAGGCTACACGTGATACAAACCATGGTGAAAAGTGTTCCCATTTCTGTAGCAAACACCGTTAAGCAAAATGTCAGTAGGGGCTGAGAGGTTAATAACCATAAGTGCACAAAATTTGCCACTGCACTATGTTGTAATGATAAAGTGTTCATGTCAATAGCACTTCAACGTTTATGGATGCTCGGCATTGTATGTTGTGGAGTGCCACAATGTAATATCGAGAATATGTACCGACAGAAAGTACAATACTCTGTATGGCATGGGGATTGTTTCGTATTGAGTTCTTCTGTATTCATGTCAAAATTTTAAAAAAATTCAAAAAAAAAAAAAGTTACTGGAATTTCATGCCTCCCTTGCTAGGTCCAAGTCTGTCTGTAGTTACAATAAGCTAGTTTGAAGTTTTTATGTGTGCACTGATACAGTGTCTTTGAAGTGCATGTGAGGCTGTATGCAGCTCTACTCCCCATCCTGCCAACACCCAGTCCATCTATTGTGTGGCTGTCTGTGAAGAATGCACAAAGGCCAACTGCCAACTACACTTAGTCATGTGACCCGGGAAACAGGCTGCAGGCACCAAATGGTTAGGACAAAAAAAAATGAAAACTTTCTAAAAAGTGTTAATTTATCAACTGGCACTTAAAATCTAACTTTACCGCTAAAGAGGATTTTCAATTACATTTCATTAGACACCTAACATCACATTTGAACCTGCGCCCAAACAAAAGTTATCACCTATTTAATAAGGTAACCCAATGTTATCCAATGGAAGAGGTAGGTCTTACAGTAGAAAAAAGAATTGTGGGTTTTTCCTCTACTAGGACGTTTAAAACTTAAAAGTACTTTTCCAAACTTTTAAATACAATGCACCCTGATCTAAAGACTATTTAGGGCCTACCTTAAGGGTGACTCATATGTGATTAAAAAAGTGGGTTTTTGTGGCTGAAAGGGGTTTATATTGCCATGTCAAATTGGCAGCTTACCACTGCATGCAGGCTGCAATTGAAGGCCTGGGATGTGTTTTAAGGAGCCACTCAAGAGAGTGGCACAATAAGTGCTGCAGGCCCTCCCGTAGCATTTAATTTACTAGCCTGGGTATATGGTATATCACTTTACTAAGGACGTATAAGTAGACTGAATATGCAAATCAGGTGTAAGCCAATTTTTCCATGTCTTATGGAGTGATCACAAGCAATTTGGCACTGGTTAGCAGGGGTTAAGTGCACAGAGTCCTACGGCCAACAAAAGCAAAGTCTGTAAAACAGAAGGGGAGAAGGCAAAAACTTTGGGGGGAAATCACCTGTAGGTTGAAAGATCTAACAGTAGGTTTGTGTGAAACTGGGAGTGTTGTTCATGCATGCTCACTCAATAATTGAGGAATGAGTGCTAAGGCAATCATACTCTCCCCCGCCAATGTCTGCCACAAAGCAAAAGATTACTTGTTTGTTGTTAGCTCGTGAGTCCAAGGAGAGGGGAATCTGCTCACAATGGACTTCTGGGGCTGAGAATGTATATGTAGTGACTGCTATGATAGGTAAAATATTACTACAGTCATACTAGAGTAGTATCCTGAAACGTTACCTGTTACTGTCCTGATGTGAAGCTGTCAGTGATATGGGGTGAATACTGTACTGTTACCAGAGCACTCTGATAATACTGAGCAATTACTGCGCTGATACCATCGCACTTTGGATACAAGCAGGTAATGATTGTGTTAAAACAAATGCAATGTACTAACATCAAAACAATAGAAACAAAGAAGCCTTGTTCTAATATTGAGTCCCTTTCACTGTTGATATTGAGGCATTTAATGTGTTCATACTAATGGAAACAAAGGGCCCGATTCACAGAACTAACTTAAGACAAAATCCTAAACTTACTACCATTTTGGTATTCACAGAAGGCACTTACTCATTTTGGTATTCACAGAAGGCACTTTCTCATTTCGGTATTCACAGAAGTTAGGAGTCCTAACTTTAGGACTCCTAAATGCCTTTTGTGAATACCGAAAGTCTTAAAATTAGGATTTTTCTCAGTTTAGTAGTAGTATAGTTAGGACTCCTAACTTTAGGACTCCTAAATGCCTTCTGTGAATACCGAAAGTCTTAAAATTAGGATTTTTCTCAATTTAGTAGTCCTAAGTTTAGGACTCCTAACTTTAGGACTCCTAAATGCCTTCTGTGAATACCGAAAGCCTTAAAATTAGGATTTTTCTCAGTTTAGTAGTAGTATAGTTAGGACTCCTAACTTTAGGACTCCTAAATGCCTTCTGTGAATACCGAAAGTCTTAAAATTAGGATTTTTCTCAATTTAGTAGTCCTAAGTTTAGGACTCCTAACTTTAGGACTCCTAAATGCCTTCTGTGAATACCGAAAGCCTTAAAATTAGGATTTTTCTCAGTTTAGTAGTAGTATAGTTAGGACTCCTAACTTTAGGACTCCTAAATGCCTTCTGTGAATACCGAAAGTCTTAAAATTAGGATTTTTCTCAATTTAGTAGTCCTAAGTTTAGGACTCCTAACTTTAGGACTCCTAAATGCCTTCTGTGAATACCGAAAGCCTTAAAATTAGGATTTTTCTCAGTTTAGTAGTAGTATAGTTAGGACTCCTAACTTTAGGACTCCTAAATGCCTTCTGTGAATACCGAAAGTCTTAAAATTAGGATTTTTCTCAATTTAGTAGTCCTAAGTTTAGGACTCCTAACTTTAGGACTCCTAAATGCCTTCTGTGAATACCGAAAGCCTTAAAATTAGGATTTTTCTCAGTTTAGTAGTAGTATAGTTAGGACTCCTAACTTTAGGACTCCTAAATGCCTTCTGTGAATACCGAAAGTCTTAAAATTAGGATTTTTCTCAATTTAGTAGTCCTAAATTTAGATTTAGGACTACTGAATTGAGAAAAATCCTAATTTTAAGACTTTCGGTATTCACAGAAGGCATTTAGGAGTCCTAAAGACAGGAGTCCTAACTATACAACTACTAAACTGAGAAAAATCCTAATTTTAAGACTTTCGGTATTCACAGAAGGCATTTAGGAGTCCTAAAGTTAGGACTCCTAACTTCTGTGAATACCGAAATGAGTAAGTGCCTTCTGTGAATACCAAAATGAGTAAGTGCCTTCTGTGAATACCAAAATGGTAGTAAGTTTAGGATTTTGTCTTAAGTTAGTTCTGTGAATCGGGCCCATAATATTTAAGCGCTTGCTGAGTCTGGGATGATTAGACCCCAGTTTTACTAATACTTTGCACTTTAGTGCATAGTGTTGAGGATAGATTTCCTTTCCAATACAAACCAGGATTTCCACTGGAAATGTCCCCAAAGTAACGCAAAGTTGAGCTATGTGCTACTTTGCGTCAACTGGTTGTTTCATGGGGGGTATATCGGCATTTCCATGCAGTCATGCATGGATTTTGATGCAAATCCATAGCTACTACCATTAGTGGAAAGAAATTTGTGGCAAAACCTTACATCTCCTCGATGCAGGTGTAGGGGCTGAGAAAGACCGCAAATTTAGTTTTTGTACTGGGGGTGTCGCCTTCCAGTACAAAGCCTATGCGTCAGAGCAGTGGCTCTTAACCTGTCGTCCAGTTACCCCTAGGGTTCTTCAAGCATACTCAAGGGGCTTGCGCCAATTTTACAAAATTAAATGATATTAAAATTAATAAAGTAAAATTAATCATACCAACACAATCAAAGAAACAAAACTGGACATTTGAAAACTTTTTCTATATTTGATGGTGAATTAAACAAAATATGTCAATATTTGAGCATTTGATTGGTGTATTTGTATTTTTGTATTTTTGTATTTTGTTTTGAGGTTCAAATCATAAAAACTGCTTAGGCCAGGGGTCCCGTCAAGTACTGATACAGTGGGGGTCAGAAATCACGCACCCTTGCTCTATGGGGCAAGGGTGTGTACTTTAGTGCATGGCAGCCAAAGTCCGCCAATGCTGGGGGAGAAAAAATGCATCATATCTCAATAGACATGGTGCATATTTTCTCTCACCCTTTGACACAACACAGGTCAGCAGCTTTGGTTACTGCGACCTGTTGCGACAAATGTTGCCAAATCTGAGCGTAAATGTCTTCATTCTGGGGAAATTTATGTTTAAAAGAAGTCAGTAGCAATTTAGAATTCTGGGGGCTGATATCACTGCACTTAGTGTGTTAATATTGCAGCTTTCAATCATCTGATATCATGTTACTACTCATGAACTGGTGCACTTCGATTGGTGACATTGTTTGAGGCCCTTCTAATACTGGTAAACGGGCTATGAATGCCCCAATGCTGCAGAGTTTCATATTCTGATATTGTGGCATTTCCAATGGTAAAACAGAATCTGTTCTGACACTGAGCAATATGTTACTCAGTATTGGCCCTCTCTTGATAGATAGATAGATAATGACTTTATTTCGGATATTTTCAATCCATAAAAGTACACATCAATAAACAGTTCATATTAAAAAACATCACATTAATAACAAAATCAATCACACACACATACAATACATAAATAAATTCCATAAAAGAGTGCAAAGGCAAAACAGTACAGGAAAAAAAGTGCATTGGTGCAATGGGCGACTGATAGTTCAGAGGTAGTTACATTTACTCATCTAAACATTTTCTAAATCTTAGTGTCAATTTTAAAAATTCTAACACCTGGAGGACACTATCCGGGTACAGCATCTGTAAATACATAAAGGCAGGTCTAATTTGTTTAAAATTCAGTTTCTTTAAAAGGGTGAGAAGATATCTCCTACGGGGATATTCATAAAATGTACATAAAAACATAAAATGTAGCATATCCTGTGGAGACTTCCCGTCGCAGCCACAGGGAGCTACAGGTTTCTTAAAAATATCTACCGTGGGTCTAAATAAGAGAAGATGGAAAATGTTAAGCCTGAATCGGGTCAGCAAAAATTTCTCATGTGAGGTGAAGGAGCATGTTAGATACTTTTCCATAGAGTTACAAGTACTCAGCATAATATACTTTCTAACATTAGGTTTTAAGAGCTCAACTTCATCTCTTAGGGCAATACATTTCATAGAGAAAGCTTTTTTAATTGCTACTACATCACCCTTGACTATATCCCTCGGATTATCAAACAGATTCAGGCGACCAAGTTTCAAAAATTGGGACTTCAGGTATTTAAGCCAAGGCACACACATGGCATGATCAAGTGATATAAGGTCTTCCACTATCAAGTGTGTTAGAGGGATTTCATCACTTAACCATAGTTTTATCCAGCATAACAGAGGTTTTAAACCGACAATGTCGGATAGATACTGGCAGCCCAGTTCTTCATGCGCAATTAAGTTCGAGGTACTACATGGGACACATAACAGGCGTTTTAAAAATTTATTTTCAACTATTTGTAGTTGTTCGCCATTTATGTAGCCCCATATCTCACTACCATATACAGCAGTGGCTATGGATTTAGAGTTGTATAATTTCATCATAGCCACATTTGGTTTATTCCCCAGTTTAGACGCAATATTGAAGATGGAAGCATTGGCTCTAGACATTTCCCCCTTTTTTTTGGCCAGGTGAGGAGCCCAATTAAGTTTGGTATCAAATAAGATACCTAAATAGGTGAATGTTTGGGTGGTAGGGATCGGGACATTATTCAGTTTAAAATTAAACTTCTTCTTTGGTTGTCGGCCAACATGCATAATATAAGATTTTGAATTGTTGACCTTAAGATCCCTATCAGACATGAAATTATTAAAAACATTCAATAGTGCCTGTAGACCAACTTCAGTTCTGGAAATTAAGACCGCATCGTCAGCGTATAAAAGTAGAGGGATACCCCTCAGACCAACTCTAGGGCAGTCTGATTTTACCTCTTGTAACACAGCCTCAAGGTCATTTATATAAAAGTTAAAAAGAAAAGGGGCCAAAATACACCCCTGACGTACTCCTTTGTTGATGCTAAAACTTCCTGTAGTTTCCCCGGTCGATGAAAACCTCACGTTAGCTCTTGTGTCATTGTGCAGGTCCGCAAGGAACTCCACAATCCCCTTATCAATACCTTTATCCTTCATGGTCTGCCACAGCCTCCCCCTGTTAACACAGTCGAAGGCAGAGGACAGATCCATGAAGGCAAGGTGAATTGTTCCTTTATACACAACAGTATATTTACTCAATATAAGAAACAAATTAAGACATTGAGTTATAGTTGAACGCCCTTCACAAAAACCATATTGAGAGGTCGACAGAATATTGTTCTCGTACGACCAGCTTGTTAGGCGTTGGAGTATAACTCTCCCCATTATCTTCACCATTGAATCAATTAACGAGATTGGGCGATAACACAAAGCACTACCCCTGTCTCCTTTCTTAAAGACCGGAACTATTGTTGAGAGACCCCAAGTCTCCGGGCAGCCCAAAATGACTGCTGCATTGAAAACAGCAGTCAGAATGGGAGCCCAAAAGTCCGGATCATATTTATAAAGATCAGGTGGTATTCCATCAGGGCCAGGGGCTTTGTTAGCAGTAAGACCCTTTATAGCAACCAGAACCTCATTTATATAAAAAATGATGGCAGTACTGTCCATATCAGAGGGGACAGCAACCATAGTTGCATCAGCTTCTGAATAATATAAACTTTTAAAATGACTCTCCCATTCCTCCTTAGTTATACAACATACCGTCCATCTCCCGAGTCCCCAGTCAAAAAAGGTTTCTTTACCAGACCCCAAAATTTAGTACTGTTATTCAAAGTGGAGGGATCAAGCAATTCCTCCCAGGCCTCTTTCCTCAAAAACTCTTTACGGGCAGCAATAGTAGCCTTATATTCCTTTCTACATAGTTTTACCGCCTCCCTGTTCCTCGGGATTGCTGCCAAGGCTACCCTCAAATTACGGGCAGCTAGAGTACAGTCATGACAGAACCATCTCGGGCCTGAGTTAAGTTGGGGTTTATATGGGACCGATAGAAATGCTGATACCCTTTCCGTGATATTTTGGTACGCTTCTAAAACCAACTTGGGTTCACCTCCCTCATTCATACAAACTTTGATGTCCTCGGCACAGCCTTCAGTGATATTCTTATAGAGGACATCCTCAGAGACCATAGACCATTTTAAGCGCCTCTTACCATCTGTTGTAACCAAACTACCTTGCCTGATACTCGTAATACCTTTTTTGAACCATGGGCAGTTTAGACCGATTATAAGAGGATTATGGTCACTGAATTCACTAAAGTCAATGGTAAAAGAATCCACGAAAGTTTGCATCGTCTGCGAGACCAGTATGTGGTCTATGAAGGTACCCCTTCCATGCCCTTTAAACGTAGGGGTATCAAAGCGAAATAGAGGGTCTTTTAAAGACATAGCCAAAGAGAGGTCATGGTCATTCAAAAAGTCATTACACAGTTCACCCTCCTTTGTATGCTCCATATGGAGACAGTCTGCCCGATCACACACCATTTCTGGTAAACATTTATGCAATGGGTCTATACAAGGATGCAAATTAAAATCCCCCATAATCAGGAGGTTATGGCCCACATTTTCCATAAAATTTGAAACAAAGGAATTTAAAAAATAAATATGATTCCTGCCACCACTATCATGAACAGCATTATAAAAGTTCACCAGCCCGACACGGACATTACCTCCACATAAGATTACACCCATTACACCTGTATGCTGTGCTACAATTCTTTGTACTTCGCAGGAAATTAATATAGATACAAAAATTACGAGGCCCCCCTTGGGCCTACCACGCACAGATGGCAAGGCTGGCACAAAGAAGGCCCTATACCCTTCCAAAAAGAGTTCACATCCCAATTCCCAGGTTTCTTGTAAACAAATAATCGAGAATTGTTTAATATAGATCACCCAGTTTACATCAGACATTTTAGCAGCAAGGCCCGCAATGTTCCAAGAGACAGCAAGACATCCTGACAGTTTGCCTACCAAACTATCTGAATTAGAAGGTTCACCTGAAGCCCCGATGTCCTGAGCTGCAGGTGCCCCCCGTCAATCGCACAGTTCAAGACCAGATAGTACTTCGAACCTATTCTGTGTGTGAAGATTCGGCCCATATTGATAGTGTCCAGCACTAACACTCCTGTTAGACACACCAATCGGTCCACCTACACCACAGGAATTAGTAATACTATGCTGAAAAAGGGTCTCTTGCACGGGAGTAAAAGGTTCACGTCTCCACCTGGTTAAATTCTGTGGCAGTCGTGGTTTGCACAAATGTGCATAAAAATAACCCAAAGGGCGTACACAGATACTATTTGTGTTATAAACCAGTGCGGAAGCTCTCAAAAGTACGGTTGCTACATGCTGGGGGTGTTTAAAGTTTACGACTATACAGTCCCCTGAACCAGCCTTTTTAGATGGCCCTACCCAATTTACACGCCTTACTGTTAATATCTCGTCAAAGTAGGAAATCGGAAAACCACAATTTTTGTTAAGCCAAGACACTGTCTTATTTTTCAGAGAGATAAAGGATTCATCATAGGGGGATGCAGGATGGGTGCCACAAGAAGGCACATTGGTCAGTACTACTACAAAAGGGGCACAGTCTGGTGGTAGATTAAGATAACCATTGTGTCTCGCCACACTAGAGGCTCTGTTGCTGTGGGGAGTTATGGATATTTGTTGCTGCAAAGCAGTTTTCACAGGAATATCCGGCTGGATAGAGGTTATAGGTCCTGGGATAACTTTATCAGCAAATTCTCCCCTCCCCTTATTCTGTAGATCATTAGGAATAGCAGTATCTCTCCTTTTCCCCCCAGAGTAATCAATTCCACTAGGCTGGGCAATCTCCCGAGACAATAACAGATCACCCAGCCTTATCACTTCCTTTGCTAAATCATCAATCTTAGTGATTAATGGCTTAATAAGGTCCTCCATTTTGGCAGTGAAAGAAGCTTCTAAGTTTTTTAAAAGAGAGGCAATCATATCCGAGTTTAAATTAGTACCATTGCCAGCACCATTGGTGGCCGTAAATACAAACGGGTTTGGTACACTAGTACCAGTATTTGGCTTACTGACCTTCTTTCTTGGCTTACAATTATTATTTTTCCCGTTCTCCCTTTGAGACCGTGTTCTACATGATCTCGTATGCCTAATCTCAGGTTGGGTCTCATTTATTACATCAGCATCAGAACTTGATGACACCCGAGAAGCTGAATGGACCTCCACCTCTACAGGGATGAGAACTGGGAGGGCCGTAGAAATGACACCACTCGGGTTGATCTCAGGGTCTTGGGGCTGGCTTAAAGGATCATTTTCTAATAATGTCTCTTCAGTCACGGTGCCTTTCCCCAAGGATACACGTCTATCATTATTAATCTGTGTTACTTTCCTGACCAGGAAATTATCTAGGGTAGCTGGAGCCGCCATGGCTTTATCAGTTTTCGATTTCACCATTCCGTTCACTTATAGGTTAGGCTTCTACCCAGAAACCCTAGTGTCTGCCTACGCACTCACAAATAGGACAATCAAATTAACAACAAATGAATATATCAAATGGCAACGATAGTCAATGCGCGATCAACACCATTCGACAGGATGTACAGGAACCTGGCCCAGTCCAGTCTCTTCCGGCGCCGCCCGTGCGCGTCCCGCGCTGCGGGAGCTTTCAGTGCCTTATGTAGGACACCGGCGCGCTAAGATGACGTCACGCGCTGCGCCGGTGTCTGGGGGTGCTGGGAATTGTAGTATACACCGCCGTTCCCCTCACGGCACGGGAGTTTGGTATGGAGGCAGGTAGCAGGTTGCAGGTTTCCCCCACGTGGCAAGCCGTTCCCCTCACGGCAAACTAGGAAGAAGGCAAGGTAAAGCACTCCTTTGCTCCTCCGGCGCGTCCAATAAAAAAGCCACAGACCTTAGACATTTAAGATGTTCACAAGCACAAAAGAAATGTTTTTCTTCTGCATGTCCTAAATTACCTTGGAAGTGATCAAGCAGCTTAATAGCTGGTGAGGAGAGCGATGCAAAGGAATAAATCAAAGCAAATCACTAACATTGACTACTTCCTTGATATGAAGGGGCAAATCACACCAGTCAAATTCAGAAAGGGCTCATCTCAGTCTGTGATTTGGTAAATGTTCACCTTTAGATTACCAAAATAATATGATACAACAAGTCTGTGCTTCGTCTGCGGAAAACCGACGAAGATCTCACTAGCCCAACTTTGCATTCACTGGACTGAGGCACGTCCGCTCTGCTCTGACCAGTCCACTCCGTGACTTCGTTGTTGCCGCCGCCACTACCGCCGTTTGGCTGAGGTTCGCTCTGAGCTTGGTCCAACTCGCTCACCTAAGCCTCCAGCCCCCGGCCCCCAGTCCCGGGCCCTCTGTAATTGACCTAAGGTAGTTAGTTCGGCGGAGGGGCTGGTAGTTGCGTCCCGGCTGCAGCGGCCGTGGCAGGGAGCGGAGGACCGAAGCTTCCGCTGCGGGGAAAAACAACTCTCTGATTCCGGCGTCCGGTGGAGGCAACTGTCTTGATACTTATACAGTGCTCTGTTGAAATTGTGGTAGCATAATGCAAAATGTGCAATAACTGTGCTACTGGTGCAATCAATGTTTTTCTGATGAGGCATTCACATTATGGTTTCTGGGGAATCAGAACCCACAATATATTCAGACAACCACATCAAAAGGGATGAAACATATCCACTCAGACAAGAACATGGCCAGAACACAAAACCCATACCATATTCAGACCATATTCAGATAAACCTGATTCCATTGGCATAGAGTGCATTAGAGTGGAGTAAAGTTCAGTGGTGCAGATTAAAGAGCTGTGGCGTAGAGTAAAGTGGCATAGAGTTCGGTGGCACAGAGTAGAGTGGTGCAGAGTAGAGAGATTAAGAGTAGAGAGGTGTTGAGAGCAGCAGCGTATAGTACAGTGGTGCAGAGTAGAATAGTGTGGTGTAAAATGCAGTGACATAGAGCGCAATGGTGTAGAGTGGCATAGCATGCAGCAGCCTAGAGTGCATCGGTGTAGAGTGGCATTGAGTTCAGTGGCATAGAGTGAAATGGTATAGAGCAAAGTGGTGCAGAGTAGAGTGGTGCAGAGAGCAGTGGTGTAGAGTACAGTGGTTCAGAGTAGAATAGAGTGGTGTAGTGTGCAGTGGAGTAGCGTGCAGTGGTGCAGAGTAGTTGGTGTAGGGTGGCATGGAATGGTGCAGCATAGTGTGTAGTAGCATAAAGTGGAGATGTGCAGAGCGAAAGGGAGTGGTGTAGAGTTCAGTGGAATAGGGTGCAGTGGCGTAAAGTATATTGTTTGAGAGTAGATTGAAGTGGCGTAGAGTGGAGTGGTGCAGGCTAGATTGGAGGGGTGCAAGGCAGAGTGCAGTGGCATAGAGCACTGTGGCATAGAGTAAAGTGGTGTAGAGTAGAGTAGAGTAGAGTGGCGTAGAGTGAAGTGGCGTAGTGTGGAGTGGCGTAGCGTGGAGTGGCGCAGAGTGAGGCACCAGCTAAATCTGCTTCAGCAGGTGTGCTACTAGCCCAGATAAAATTGATCTTTGTGGCCCCATATTTGATCTTTGATTCATAGGCTGCAAGGCAAAAGCAGAAGCTTATAAATACTGCAGGAAAGAAAATACCATGCGAGGTGCCAAAAGAGCCAAATATGTGCGGAAAAAAATGAAAATGCCAAAGAAAACAAGAAGTAATAGACAAATTGAGTGAAAACCTAGAAAGAAGGAAGGAAAGAAGAATGCACAGAAGAGGAACAATGTTGGAAAGAAAGGGAAATAAGAACACACAGAGAATGTAAAGAAAGATGGAAAGAATCGAGGAAAGAAACAGAAAGAAGGAAGGGAGCAAAGAAGAATTGAAGGAAGGAGGAACGAATATGGGCGGCAATGAAAATTAAACAATGTTTAATCAAAAAATTAGAAGAATAAAAGAAAGAGGGAAAGTAGGAAAGTAGGAATATAGAATTAAATAATGTAAACAGAATATAAATAAGTAAAAGAATGAGAAAGTTTTCAACAAAGATGTAAATGTAGAAAGGATAACAAAAGCCAGGAAAGGCGAAGAGAAAGCAGGAAAGAATAAAAAGGAAGGAGTAAGAAAAGAAAGAAGCATGAAAGAAGGGTTCAAGGAAAGACAAGACGGAAGAAAGAAAGATAGAAAGAAAGAAAGAAAGAAAGAAAGAAAGAAAGAAAGAAAGAAAGAAAGAAAGAAAGAAAGAAAGAAAGAAAGAAAGAAAGAAAGAAATAGTAACGACGATGAAAAAAATGAAAGAAGAATATTAAGAATATAAAGAACAACAAGACAGATGAAGAAGAGTGGTTTGAAAGATGAATGGACAGAAGGAAAGAAACATAGAAAGAAATACAGATGGAATTTATTTTTCTGCCATTCACACTCTGTTGTTAGACACCAGCCAACTGCTCTTGGGTCAGTATGTCTAAGAACAGGAGATGCTAGAAAATAAATAAGCGGTTCTGTCAGGTAGCTCGCCTGTGCTAGATCCTCGTGACTTGGGATCAACTCCTAAAAAAATATTGCTCTGTCAGTCACGCAGTTACTGAGATTGGAAATTAAGCCTTCAGGTTTACCCAAGCATTGATCCTCTGTATTTTTGTTTTCTCGAAGAAACCAAACCCCATACTTCAATCTTAAACGAACATCGGGGCGACGTGCAGTATTACATTTGGCAGTGCCCCTCCGACGAAAAGCCTGGAGAAGCCTATGTGTTGCAATATTTCATTTATTCTTACAGCAAATCATCTTGCTTGGTCAGCAATAACGAGGAAGCATCCCCCGTTCTATTCAAAGTCGTGCAGAAATCGCATTTGCTAAAAAGCTTATTCTGAGGTGAAAGCTACTGATGTGGCAATGAAAACCTGTGAACAAGCCAATTTGTATTGCACAATGTGTTAAAGCAAATAAAAAAGGAAAATGTGGCATCTAATCCGCAAACGGTAAAAAGGAATAACTGCGTTATTACAGGAAGCAAGATATATCAAAGCGGGAGAAGAAAGGCGCAAAATGCTGAGTGGCAGCCATTTCACGGCCTCAGAGTCCGGGCCACAAATCAAGCCTCACAGGAAAGGCGCGAGGTGCCTCCTTAGCCAGCGACTTGCTGAAACTAAACATATCTGATGGGAAGATTGCGCGATAGTTTCAGGATATTGTGTTACTGTGTTTTTAAGGGCGCACCAAGGGGCATATTAACAAGGCGGCGCTATAAAATTATCGCCACTTTTGCGGCCGTAATTTGGCTGAAAAGCGGCGATAATTTTATCGCCTTATCAGCAAAGACACGGTATTGCGTGTTTTGCTGACTTAGCGCCCGTTTCCAGCACGCCTAACTTTGCATCGCTAATGAGATGCAAAGTAGGCGTGGCTGTGAAAACCATCAGGGAAAATATCGCAAAGGCAGCTTGGCGATATTAACAAGGAAAGGGTAGCGATTTTTTAAATCGCGTTAAGTATGCCTTAACGCAGGAATATGGGGCCATTTTATCAAGATCAGTGTTAAAATTATCGCTTTAGCGGCAGGAACCTGCCGCTAAAGCGGCGATAATGGGCTTGATAATATGCCCTTGTGAATTTCAATAGAAGCCCATATTCAGAACATGGGCTTCTATTGGAATTCACAAGGGCATATTATCAAGCCCATTATCGCCGCTTTAGCTGCAGTTTCCTGTCGCTAAATCGGCGATAATTTTAACGCTGATCTTGATAATATGGCCCTTAACGTCTATTAAATTCCTGGCTAAGGCATACTTAACATGGGGGTGGATTCTGTTGCTAAAACCACAGGCCCTATCATCAAGGATATCGTCGTTTTCCACCATGGAAAACGGCGATATCCACACTATCTCTGGAATTTTTATCAAGTCGGCGATGTGCGTTGTTGATAACGCGCTAACCGGCCGATAAATTCCAGAGATAGCCGGCGATAAATATGCAAGCGCTCAGTGCGCTTTGCGATATTTATCGCCGGCCCTTGTTAATATGCCCCCAATAGCCTGCAATAAGGCGGCATCATCGTTGTGCGTGTTTTCCTGCTCACCTCCCCCGCCTGGTGAGATATAAAACGGTGTGAAAAGCTTTATGAAATCTCAGCCTGCTGCGGCACTCACCCATGACGGAGTCAAATTACTGCCCTTCTCATTACACACACGCTCCTCCGACGTCACAGCTGATAGATGAGCCAGTCGCTCGCGGCATTGATTTGCGGATCTTTTCTAAGGCCTCGAGCCAGACTGCTAAAAAATGTCCCTGCAACTCACTTTCAACCCCGACTCTGCAAATGAGTTTGTGTACCTGTGTGTGTGAGTAAACAGAAGCAACATGTGCTTGAGTAGAGCATTACGCTTTTAGGAGCTATATGTCTTTGCTGGAATGAATCACACAGCCTACCACTTTGCTGCGTTCGCATTATAAAAATGCCTAGACCAAAAATGTGCTTGAAAGACGGCGAACGCATGAGTGAGAGCAGTGGCGGAGGGGAGGGTTCGCCATTCACTTGATGGAAAGCTATTATTCACGTCGGCCTGTAATACAATTACCTATAAAAAGATTCTTTCTCTTTCATTCAAAATATGCTTGTTTCGCAGATAGCCTTTAAATGATATTATAGCACAGTACACATTATATAACATTGATATCAAAACAATAAAAGTCCTACAATACAAGAATAAACCATAAGCACAAAGGGACTCTCAAACATTTCCAGCTAATTAATTCTTACTCATTTACAATAAGTGCAAAACATTTTGGTGGAGATGGACGGATCTAACATCATTGATAATAACCCTATTGCATAACGATAGGCGTATCAGAACCACCTCTATGACCCACACTCATGTATGAGGTTCATAAAGGACAGTAATAGCTTCAAAAATTGTTGTTCTTTCCTCCACAGACATCAGAGGCCATATTCCAGAAAAATAGCCCTTTGGGCAACAGCATTTGGGCGGTTTTCTGTCCCTCCGGACACTTTGGTATTACAGAACGGGATAAAGACAATTCTGGTAAATCGTTTGTGCCAGTAAATATTTTTCATAAGGGAGTTTTTCCTCATTTACATGGCGGTGTATCCCAAGAGAAGGAGAGAACCCCTTTGTCTGTGTACCTATACCGTCTTACAGATAAGGGCGCAGGCACAAAGGCCCCAGGAACTCTGCAGGCATCCTGCACAGAGGGTTGCAGTCACACACTGCACCTGCTTGTGGTGAGATCCCATCCACCCTCTCAAATTACAGTGAGTCCGCCTGAAATGTAAAATGGTTTTATGGTATCAAACCACCTATAGGGGCATATTAGCAAGGGCCAGATCGCCGCTTTATCAGCACTTTTTGCCGATAAAGCGGCGATTTTTTTATCGCCCAATTACCAAGCTGTCGCTAACAGCACTTCGCGATAGCTTCCAGGCTATAGCGGCCGGTTTGGGGACCGCTTTGCATGTCAGCGATATTTATCGCTAATGACATGCAAAGTGGGCGTACCCAAACTGGTAGCAATTGAAAGCAGTTGCTAACACAGCTATCACCTATTAGCAATACCAGTGGCGTGATAAAAAAACGCGCACAAACTGCGATTAGCGCCAAGATTTTACACCTGGTAAAAAATGGGAGGTGGATTCTACGGCAAAGTCCCCACCTGCCTATTAGCGAGATTTTCCTTAGCGATAGGATTTTTTCACTGGAAATCTCACATTGAAGATGGGATTCGCCACTATCGCTGGATTTTCATCGCCGTGAAGATAAACGTTGCTAATACAGAGTTATCTCCGTGATAGAATCCAGCGATAGGAGGCGATGAAAAAAAATCGCGCTAAGCGCAGTTTGCGGTAATTATCGCAAGTTATTGCTAATATGCCCCTAAGTGTCGGGACACATTATTTGCTTAGAAGCCCACAGCCAGTACTATGAAAGATCACTATGGTGAATACAAAGGCTGTATAATCTTAATTTCACCTCATATTTCATTAATCCACCACCAGACACTCCCTATCCCTTTAGTTCACTCTTGCTGATTTGATTTCATCCCCGCTTCATCCCTTTATCACTGTTTTGCTGTGTTTCTCTTCCTACGTCTTTCCCCTTTTTGTGGCTTTTTGTATATTACTCTGGATCGAAGTCTATGGTGGAAAAATAAGTGCTGATCCCCAAAAATGAGTGCTGGTAGGCCCCACCTACAACGCGCTGCTCAAATTAAACACTGATGATGTACTATTTGCAGCTCAGGCACCAGTTCATGTCTGTACGGGGAACAGCTCTTTTAATATGTAATATGGATCCCGACCCTGTCTGCGTTGGGCGTACACAGCCGAGTGTGTGCCCGGCGCAGGGGTAAAGCGCCAGTTTACATAATATGACCCCAGGAACTAGAAATAACAAAAGTTAACATTTCCCACATTAACTACTTACAAGCAAATTAGTTTAACCGATCTCACTCCTCTTATTTTTCATTACCTCCATATTCCCTGGGAGAGTGGTGCGAAAAAGAGCAAGCAGTTGCAAGTCCACAGTCAGGGCCGGTTCTAGGATTTTTGGGGCCCCGGAGCACCTTCATAGCTCCGGAAGCTGCTTTGTGCAGACTCCTTCCGGGCTGCAGCTCCCCTCTCTGCCACCTACAAGCAAATTCTTTAGTAAGTCATGAAGATTTTCAAATCTCTGGGTTCATATCCACTGATGAGAATTGTTATTGGGCTATCTAGCAGTATGCTTGAATAACAGTCCAAATTACCAATGTAAAAAGCTTTTAAGGACCTGATCCTCATAGAGAAGATTTTAATTTAACGAGTACCCTTCATTAGGGTTAGAATCTAATCTTTCTTAGAGAAGAATTTAATTTCACGTTTACCTTTCATTAGGGTTAGAATCTAATCTTTGTTAGATATTGTGATTGGCTTCAATGCTCGCCACACTAGGTGCTGAAAATCATTATCTGTGCATCATATATTTCCAAAAATATATGGCCATGTAAGTGGTGAGGCCATTCAAATGAAAATCTTAGAACCACTTAGAATCAAATCCTGGGACTACAGAATACACTGTGATTGCATAACTGTGTCATCATATAATCGACTGTACAAATCTCCTCGAACTGATTGAAATGCAAGCAATTATCCCAATTAGTGGTTCTTGCAATAGACTTTGGGCCACGGGCCTTGCAGAAGGCACCATAGCTGTCATCCGAAGATGGAGATTTGAAGATGTATGGTGTTCTAAAGAAAAGTTCCTAAAAATGACTTACTTAGGCCAGTAACATAAATACACTCTTCCAATCTTTCAGAACTGCCAGGCCAGGTCCTCCCTGGACCAGAAACAAGCACCCTGGGACCGGTTTCGTGGTAACGCCCCTCATCAGCCAGGCTATCTATAATCTGGTGGGGCAGTGAGCACGGGACCCACGTCTTGGCATACCCTTTCTACTTAGGGCAACAAATGCAAAAAGAACAGATGATGGAGGGAATGCTGAATTAACCAAACATTCACCCCCAGTCTAAACTGGGGTGGCATGGTGAGCAAACGAAAGATGGATTTAACCCAGATCTCTTGACTGGGGTGAAGGTTTGATTTGCTCTGCATACCGTCCATCTTCTGTGTGTCTTTTTTTTTCTTGCCCTAAGTGCGCCGGGCATGCCCAGAAGTGGGTCCCGGGCTCACTGTGCCACTGGATTTAAGCTAGCCTGGCTGATGCCTGAAACCGGTTCCAGGATGCTTGTTTCTGGTCCAGGGAGGACCTGGCTTGGCAGTTTGGGCTGGACTGTTCCCATGAGGCACAGGGTCAAGACTGATTTGCATATGGCTGGGTCTAAACTGGGGTGGCATGGTGAGCAAAAGAACAATGGATTTAACCCAGATCTCTTGATTGGGGGGAAAGGTTTCATTTGCTCTGCACTCCGAACATCAACTGTGTGTCGTTTTCTTGGTAGGAGATATGGCAGCTGCCACTTTCAGTTGCATAGCAAGGGGGGGCATTCCTCCCGGGTGGCACAAGTTTTGGGGGTGGAGGCCTCCCCCTCACCTCTTAACTGTGGCTGCCAAGGAAATTGCCAGCACTCCCGCGCTTTTACACACAGCCGCGGGTGGCAAATGCAGGGGCGGCCATAGGTTTAGCTGCGCAACTGGCCACTTCATCCAGCATGGTTGCTTGAAGAAGGACAAACGTCATGAATAGGGCATGGTAAATCTGTTTATTCTAAAAGGCACTTGTCCATTCAAGGTAGGACATTAGGCCTTGTCCACGTGCCCCAAATAAAGCTAGAATTGTCATGATAAAATGTTAAAAAAACTTTGTTGGCTGCTCAGCTGTCCTAGAGGTTTGTGGAGTAGATCGTTACTGCTGAGTCCCCTTTCTTTCCCACCACTTCTCAATGAAATGCTGTATTTTTCTATGTGCTATCTGGTGTGTGCCTGCCTTGCACCTTCTTTGTTTCTTCAGGGGCATGCTATCAATTATCAATGAGCGTGCGGCTTCAGGAATGCATTTAGAGCTTCGGTGTCCTGTGCTATGCTGATGATTGGCATTTGTACCATTAAAGTGAGGAAGAGAAATATCTGTTTCAGATTGAGGTAACTGCTGGAAAAGAAAATGATCAGTTATCAAGGCTAACTTTTTTGAATACCACAGCGTCAGAGGAACATTTCCAAAATACCAAGGTAATTGGAAATTGCCAAATTATGAAGAGTGTACTCTGGCATTGTATGAGAGGGGATTTGGGCATATGAGAAAGTGTAGATAAGGAGTCATAGAAATGAGAGAGTTACCAAAGAGGCAGTCAAATGTTTCAAAGGAGTGCATATTGTAATAAGGGAGACCTTGCCTTTTGCCTTTTGGACGACCAGAACACTGTGTGGAGGCTCTTGCCCTTCTTGACTTCGTCGCTGGATTTCTTCGCGGAAAACTCTATACCTTGCAGGACCCGCTGCGCGGGTCCCGCTGCGCCTGCACCTACTGAGAGGCTCGTGTGGGGAGCTGGAAACTTCCTGGACCATCTGCACTCCGGCAGGGCTGCGAGCAGCCTAGCAGGGACTCCATTGCCCAGGAGTCCCTGCGTGTCACACCTGTGGCCGCTCTCCCTGCTGGCCACGCCCCCTGGCTGAATAAAAGTGCACAAGATTCACTAGCCTGTGGGAGACCTTGCCTTTTGGACGACCAGAACACTGTGTGGAGGCTCTTGCCCTTCTTGACTTCGTCGCTGGATTTCTTCGCGGAAAACTCTACACCTTGCAGGACCCGCTGCGCGGGTCCCGCTGCGCCTGCACCTACTGAGAGGCTCGTGTGGGGAGCTGGAAACTTCCTGGACCATCTGCACTCCGGCAGGGCTGCGAGCAGCCTAGCAGGGACTCCATTGCCCAGGAGTCCCTGCGTGTCACACCTGTGGCCGCTCTCCCTGCCGGCCACGCCCCCTGGCTGAATAAAAGTGCACAAGATTCACTAGCCTGTGGGAGACCTTGCCTTTTGGACGACCAGAACACTGTGTGGAGGCTCTTGCCCTTCTTGACTTCGTCGCTGGATTTCTTCGCGGAAAACTCTACACCTTGCAGGACCCGCTGCGCGGGTCCCGCTGCGCCTGCACCTACTGAGAGGCTCGTGTGGGGAGCTGGAAACTTCCTGGACCATCTGCACTCCGGCAGGGCTGCGAGCAGCCTAGCAGGGACTCCATTGCCCAGGAGTCCCTGCGTGTCACACCTGTGGCCGCTCTCCCTGCCGGCCACGCCCCCCGCCCTACCCCAGCTCTATATTAAAGATAGGAGTTACCGCTGCGCGGTAGCGAGCGGGAGCGACCGGGGCGAAGACCGGGCAAAGAGCGGGCCGTTTGAGGCCGTTCGAGTACGTGAGAGTCCGGTCCGGGCCCCTCCTCTTCCATTTTCACATTTAGGCCGCTCAACCACCAGCGAAATGAGCACCAGGGAAACCAGAAGTAAAACATCTTCCCTAGCCGCGGCCGGAGCTGTCAAAGGACCTATTGACACCTACTTTGCTAAAGCTGTCTCTCTCCTGATCGAGGAAATCGAGGTGCTGGAGCGAAGAATCTCCCAAGAAATAGACTGGGTAAGGAGATCTTCAATGGGCCCAATGGCATAAGCCAGAACCCCAGAAGTTAGATCCTGCCTATCAACTAGTGGTAGAATTGACCAAGCACCATGCTCACTCCCTGGCACCTCAACTACTAATCCAGAGTTCACTATTGAGGTGCCGAGTGACCTTGAGGACATGAGCCTAATGGCCCTACCTAGCACCCAAATTACCCTACCAACACTAACCGAGAACACTGAGGCAGTTAAAGCTATAGAACCTAACACAGATAGAGATAGGGGGGCGAGAGAAGGGGCAATACAAAAAAAGAAGAGGGGGCCCCAAAACAAAGAAAATAATAGGATAAAATCCCCCAAATCCAAACAACGGAGAGGCAAAGGAGGGAAAGGAGCCACCTCCGTCTCTATGCTAGAGAAGTCGGGAATGACAACTCCCCCTAGAATTAATAATACAATTCCATTACCACAGTCCACCAATACCGCGCCAGTGGATATTACCTCTGATGATATCACACTGGAGGACATAGGCACACTCTTAAGGTCCCTATTGAGTCCCCTTGAAGCTAGACTGATTAAAATCGAAGCTAGATTAGTTAGCATTGAGAAAGCCACTGTACAACTTGTTGACGCAAGGAAACTTGACAATAGTGGAATTAAAAGTACAATAGAGGGTCTAGAACCAAAGCCCACTAAGGGTAATGGACCACCTATTGCTACAAATAATAAGCCTCCACTCACAAACCCCAAAACTCCACAAGTTGTACTAAATAAGACCTTGCAACCCTTAAATGATAACAAGGACCCAACTCCAACCCAGCCTATAGTAACTGTCACTCCAAAAATAACCTCCCCGCTTAAAGCTACTGCTATACCCGCAACCAATAACAAGGGTGATTCGCCACCTATTGGCGAGAAACCATACCCTAACCGCAGACAAAAGCCTGTAAACCTCCCCCCAGAAGCAGCACCCTAAACCTTAGTTCTGGTAGGGGTCCCGGAATTAAAATCCTCAACATTCGAATCCACTACCTCTCTTAGGAATAAAGTCATCAACTGGCTCTCTATTAATAGACCCCTTCCGAGAGGAACAACCAGTGATATCTCCATGGCCAGGAGGGCAACATGGGTGGGTTACACCAGGAAATCTATTAATGGGGACTGCATTCTGGTCACCTTTAGAGACCCGAATACAGTCGCATATATCTGCACGTGGGTTTCTGACGAGGACTTTGGCAGTAACATTCAATCACTTCCTCTTTCATTTTTCTACCTTTCGAGCCCCTATAATTCAGAGGACCAGAGATGGGGGCACCATCAAGAATTGCTGGAGGATTGGGAAAACTGCCCCAGGGAGAGCAATGTGCCCCAATACCATAGGGGAAGACCTATACATCATTTCCACCAGTATGGGGGGAGGCTGGTTGGGAAACTGTTGCACGGAGGAGGGGCGGGGGTGGAGGGTATAGGAGAGGAATCCCAGGGCCACACAGAACACATTATCCAGCCTATTTACCCACCCACAATAGATACAGCAGTCTGGAAATGGTAGACTGACAGGTGGATGAAGTGGGGAGTTCTCTAATAGTATCTCCCAGGATGGAGATCAGCATACCCCCAGTCCCGGATATACATACTAGGGCAATTGACATAGTCGAACACAAGCCGGCTCTCGTATTAGGCATGACGGATTTCATCCTGTCTCCCATTAATATAACCTCTGTCACAAATTATTCCCCCACTAGCCAAATGGCACCCACTGAGCTTAACTCTAATAACTTTGTCTCCGCAGGCCTAGACACCACCCAATCGGCGCATATAACTGTGATCTCTTGGAACGTGGCAGGCCTAACCAATAAAATAGACTCCATAGAGTGGGGCTCGTACATTAGCTCCAAAAATATACTTCTTTTCCAGGAGACTTGGGCACGTGAGGAAATATTATTTCCGGGCGTTGCCTCCTTCTCAAAACCCGCAAAGTGGGGGGGAAGGGGCAGGCCGTCGGGGGGACTTACGACCTGGGTAGCAACTGACCTAGGTTGTCACGCCACTTGCCTAGAGACCGCCTCGGATGACATATTGGCTGTCTTACTCGAGTGGTCAGACTCCACTAAGCTGTTAGTCATTAACATATATTCAAGGCCTGTTCCTATGCTAAAAGAATCTTAGACTATAGATGAATTATCCGGGTTCCTAGAAGGCATTCCTTGCGAACTTGCCTGCTTGGTGGGAGGTGACTTCAATTCACAGTACGAACCACTTTCTGGACTACGTGACGCCCCTTCCTATGAGGAAGATTCATGTTGGATTGTTCCAGAAACTGTGGCCCCACCACTTAGGGCCTGGACTCCCTTGGCCTTGCAGATAACTGCCCTCACTCTTAATCAAGGCCTAAGGGCTTGCAATGGCCGCTGCAAATCGGACATCCCTAGCATGTATACCTATAATAAAAAAGGTAGCGAATCCAGACTGGACTATATTTTGGTCAAATTGTTCATGTGGCCATTAATAGTTGATTTCAAAGTCACTGAAAGAATGGACAGTGACCATAACGCTTTGGAATTGACTTATTCCCTGCCAGGGGGAGAGGACACATCCTACGGATCGGATAAAGATAAAGCAGGGCTCTTACTTGAAAACAATCGGCGGAGAGTCAAGTGGGAGAAATTGGTCAATAGTCCAGATAGAATACTGCAGTTATATGCAAGGATCATCCCATTGCTGGAGAGGGCCTTTCAGATTGGAAAGGAGGTGCAAGATGATCCCAATAGAGGAAAGCTTGCACAAATTCATGCAGACATAATCATCACCTTAGAGCAGGATCTGTTTTCATCCTCAGGGAAAAGGAAAGGCCCCCTGTCCCAAACATCCTGGTATAACGCCACTTGCAGGGAATCCAAGGCCCATTTGTTACTTGCTATAAAAGGACGCTATGGCAAGGAAGAAATCCAAGCTAGGTGAAGATCCTACAAAAGGCTCCTGGAAAATGCGCGGGCGGAATGGGACCAGGATTATTGGGAAAACCTTGTTAAAACACTAACTAACAGAGACTCGCGCAAATTTTGGCGCATAGTCGCCAATGGTACTGAGGATTTATCCTCGGCAATAGAGCCCAACATAGCGCCCACGATATGGCAGCGCCACTTTGAGACGTTTTATGCTGAGGAAGGGGGGGAACAAAATACAGTTGGTGGCATAAAGACATCTAGTCATACGGGAGCTCCCTTTACTGAAAAAGAGGTGAGGGAGGTCATCAAGGGTCTAGCTGCGGGAAAAGCCCCGGGACTCGATGGGGTGCCTGGGGACTTGTTCAAACAGGAACCAGGGATATGGGTCCCATATCTTACATTATTATTTAATGCCATTCTGGGGGGAATGGAGGTCCCTGATACTTGGCTGGGAGCAGAGGTGGTTCCAATTTTCAAAAAGGGTTCCCCTCTGCTCCCAGCCAACTATCGTCCTATCAGTCTCATCGACATATCCCAAAAACTTTTTGGAAGACTGATTTTGGACAGGCTTCTGGCCTGGATAGAGGAGATGGACATCCTGTCCCCCTATCAGACGGGCTTCAGACAGGGTGTATCGACAGTAGATCAAATTTTCCGGCTGAATCTCCTTTACTGGAGAACAGCCGTAATCGAGGGCGGTACTTTGTATACTATTTTTGTAGACTTACGTGCCGCCTTCGATTTGGTACCTAGGGCACGGCTGTGGAGAGTCATGGAAGAGCTAAACGTCCCTGGTGATATTCTGGCAATCCTGATGAGACTTCATTATAACAACTACGCCCGCGTAAGGTGCGGCAAAGGTGGCAAGTTAACCGATAGTTTCCCCGATCCTCTGGGGTTAGACAGGGTTGTGTCCTTGCACCGACCCTGTTTTGCCTCTTTGTGAACGGGGTAGTTGCCCACCTGAACAGGATTGCCAACACCAATGCCCCCAAGTTGACAGGCAGCAGGGTGCCTGCAATCATGTTTGCAGATGACACCCTGCTGTTGTCTAAATCCCCTATGGGGATCCAACGCATCCTAGACGGTTTTTTAGAGTTCTGCTCTGAGCGTGGATTGGAAATTAATCCTCAAAAAACTAAATTTATGATTTTGAATCCCAATACCCATAACCGAGCTCCACCTAGGTTAGGCACAGTCCAATTAGAACGTGTGCATAATATCGAATACTTGGGGATTACTATAAACGAACATCTAACGTGGACGTCACACCAGACTAAAGTGACTATCAAACTGGCTCAGTTGGCGGGTGGCACTATGCATCTGGCGAACAAATCTTTCTATCGCCCACTAACCCCAATCATTCATATTTACAAAACTCAAGCCCGCGCGGGTGTCACATACGGGGGTGAGCTGTGGGGACACACTAATCTGTCTAAACTACAGTCAACGGAAAATAAATTTCTGAGACAGATTGTTGCCCTACCGCAGAGCACTCCACTACTGCCCCTAAGATTGGACATGGGAATTCGATCGATAACCGAGGAGCTAGGTCTTAAACCCTTGACATTTTGGAGACGCTTGTGGTGCAGCCCAGATCTCATAAACTACAGAGAGGAGTTACAGGAATTCCTGCACCTACGGAATGCCAAGAGAATTCCATGGATGATTTATGTTAAGGGAATGCTAGAGGAGATTGGTTATCCGGAACTATGGACGGATCCTACAAACGCCTGTTTAAAGACTGCAAAAAAGGTTCTTGTGAGAGCATACCAAGAACTAATGCTCACCAGAGCTATCGATGCCAGACGAGAAGGATCTTTGACCCATTTGTTCCTAAAAGTAAAAGATTCTTACCATCTTGAAAGTACTCTAGATGCCATGTCTCCTGTACTAACGAGGAAATTATTCTTACAATGGAGATACGGAACACTTCCCTTAGCATCGTTCACAGCGTCCTGGACATGCCGCTCCTCCATAGAAACTTGCCCAGTGTGCGCACATCCAAAGGAGAATGACGTTCACGTTGTTTTCTTCTGCAAGGGCTATGAGAGGAGCAGGAAATATTGGTTAGTCCCCCTACTTAAGAACTTGGGTTTTAGATCCTTTCAACCTGCTTATAGAGTTCTAAAGACAGACCTCTCCCCCACTGTAGTCTTTGCCCTCTCGAAATTTTTAACTTCCATGTGGTACACCCGAAGCCGATGGGTAAAAAGACTCGTTTAAAAAGACTCCTTGATAGCTACAGACTGAACTTCATGCACCCTCTTTTAACACTGTTTTAACTATTGGATCACACCGTTGTTTAATTCGTTTTTAAAATTTTTTGTATTAATGTTATGCATCTTTTATGATCTGTGATCGAAATAAAGATTTCTGAAATGAAAAATAAGCATTGGCAAAAAATACTAGATCTTATTTGTGAGAAATGCTTCAATGTTTTTTTCCAAGATAGCTACAGTGTTTGAGAACATGTGGTGGGTGTGAATGCTTTTTCTTATGCTTTAAGAAACTCCATTCAGAGATGGCTGACGCAGATGCCTACACAATTACAGTGAGTATCATTGAATGAATTTCCTTAAAGCATAAGAATATTGACTTCAAGTTGAGTGCCATGTATGAGTGTAACTGTGCATGCATGAGAGGCCATCTTAGAATGGTTAAAATTAAAATTAAGATTGCTGCCTGCCAATACAGCAAACACAAGGAGATGATGGACGGAGCGCTGAAACGTTTCAGACACTCACACCTAGTCATAGATCTGGGTTGAATCCATCATCGATCTTTATCTCACTTCGCCGCCCCAGATCAGACACAGCTATATGCCAATCAGTCTTGACCCTGTGCCTCATGGGAACAGTCCAGCCCGAAATGCCAAGCCATGTCTTCCCTGAACCGAAAACAAGCATCCTGGGACCGGTTACGGGCTAACAGCCCTCATCAGTCCCATACCACTGAAGTCAAGCTATCCTGGCTGATGCGGGGTGAAACACCGAAACCGGTCTTTGGATGCTTGTTTCCAGTCCAGAGAGAACCTGGCCTGGCAGTTCAGGCTGGACTGTTCCCATTGGGTGGAGGGCCAAGACTGATTTGCATATGGCTGGGTTCAAACTGGAATGGCATGGGGAGCAAAAAACGATGGATTTAGGCCCGAATCTCTGTACTGGGGACAATGTATGACATTGTTCTGCATTTTGTCCATCAATTGTTCTTTTTACATTTGTTACCCAGAGTGGGATGGGTATGCCTAGGCGTGCGCCCCGTGCTCTCCATTCAACTGGAGTCAAGCTATCCTGGTTGATGAGGGGTGAAATCCCGAAACCAGTCCTAGGATGCTTGCTTCCAGTCCAGGTAGAACCTGGCCTGCCAGTTCGGGCTGGACTGTTCCCATTGGGTGCAGGGTCAAGACTGATTTTCATATGGCTGGGTTCAAACTGGAATGGCATGGGGAGCAAAAAAATGACGGATTTAGGCCCAGGTCTCTGTACTGGGGAGAAAGTATGACATTGTTCTGCATTCTGTCCATAAATTGTTCTTTTTCCAATACAGCATCTGATGGCACACCAAGCAGGAGGTGGCTAAAGAGGGAACGCTGGTTGATGGGAGTTTTTAATAAAGAGAGGGGGTGGGAGAAGCAGCTGGACCAAAATAGAAAACCCTCCAATAATATGTATGGGTTGACCAAAAGACCACTCCATGTATTATATTGTTCAGACTAGAATATCAACTAAAGCTGTCTGTAGGAAAAACCTAAAAATGAAAGTCAACTTTCCAGATGTTTCAGTAAGTTTAAATTCAGGAACAAATTAGTGTTTGCAACTAATTTTTTAAAGCCCCGGGTTTAAACAAACTGTGCTTGACACTGACTTGCAGTACCCTTCATTCGAATACTTTTTATCAGGTAATTTTCATCAAGGAAAATAAAAGCATGTCATATCAGTCTCTCATCAACTTTCCCAATGTCCAGTACACTATCTCACTTAAGGCAATATACCCAAATCCAGTGATGGCTATAAATGGGCAAACCCTAGGAACAACATTCAAAGCACTCTGGATAAAAGGGACAATGCTAAAACTCACATAAATAACCATAATGTCATAGGCTCAAGTGCTAACAGGCTCATACCAGGATTAACTGAAGAAGATACAAGAAAAACAAGAAAAAGAAGTACATTATATGTTAAGAAACCAAACAAGATAGATTGTGCAGAGCAAATTTAAGAAAGGTCCAGGATGAAATCTATGCTGATTGTCATGTCCAAGTCCCCGCAGCATGTCGTAGAGTGTGGAAGTCAGATCATTGGTTTCTCAGGTTAATAACAAAAGGTAGTCATTCTCAGCCTGATCTCTGATGCTAATGGAAGAAGCTGTTGTTTAGCAATGTCATCAGCATAAAGTTATCCAATAGAAGGACAAGAGCAATGGAACTCCTGAGGGGGATATTCAATGATGATAAAAGTTTAAAGAATGGATCCCATATGTTCTCAAATTTTGAGAGCTAGTCATTCATCTTATAGATCGATCTCTCAAAGGAGGCCATTGTTGCGACTCCCTCAATCCAGTCAGATAAGGTTGGCGGGGACACAGATTTCCATTTTCATACAATGCACAACTTGACAGTGGCAAGGGAGGAATCTAGTCTGTCTAGACGTGTGGGGAAGTCGCAAAAGTGTATGTAGTATGATGTATGTAAAGTGGTAGAGTTTACCCTTTTAGAAAGCCCTCACCCACCAACCTAGTTGGTGGCATGCTTCATCATCGGGCCCACCCGGTAGCACCGAGTGTGTTCCGGGTGTGCTTCTACGCCTGATTACAGCGAAGCAGGTATGTTGCTGAGTGTGCAGTGTGGGTGACGTGAAGAGTGAAAGGTTAAAAAACTGTCAAGTGGTCCCAAAAAAGGTTACTTTATTGTTTGGGCCTCTGGCAGTGTTAAAGAAGCAAGGCGTTGGATGTGAGTGGAGTTGTATTTAGGGTACTCCTACATCCGGTGTGCGGTCTACATGTTTCAGCCAGGACCTATGTGAAAGGTGATAAAAAGAACTATGCTACAAGTAGTGACACAGAACATAGACTATGTGCTGCACACGCTAAGGTGCATTATATGTAAGAGGGGGTTTCCCTCTCAGGACAGTACTGTACAGACAAAACATACAAAACACAGAAACATACAGAAATGCAGTTTAGCATGATTGCATTATCACGTCTAATCACATTTGCCGTCACGTTCACGTGGTTGCGGGACTAGGGGCGAGGTGGTTGTATTATCCAGTGCTCTCTTTTTCCACACAGATGTGTGTATTGAAAGTGCTGACCGAGCAATGAGAGACAAGTAACTCACTTCCTGGTTCCTGCTTGTGAGGTGATCAAAGCAGTCTATTTGACATTTGGAAATAGCAATTCTCTATTTGCGACTTCTTCGAATGGCAAATATGGAAATGCTATTTAGAATTGCGAATAAAGAGAAAGCGCTATTTATGAAAATAAATGTTTCAAACATATTTACCGATTCTGTATATGTGATTCATTAGTTATTGCAAATAAAGAATTGGTAAATTATATGTACAATATAAGAACCATATTTCTTTATTTCTTTATTTGCACATTTTTATAGCACACACTGAACCCAGGGATATCAGCACGCTGCACATGAATACGAGTGGAGTAAGATTTCTCAATAGAAAGAACACAGTGGTTCTGAGCAAAGAAAAATTGCAGGCACAGTTGTTTAGCACCCAGTTTTGCACTTTACACCCATTACAGAATAAGTGCTAACACTGCTTTGCTTGATTTATTGCACATGAAATTTCCTCTAGTTTTACATGGACAAGAACATGATAAAAATAGTGAAGTAATGGCAATACTGTATGCAGAATCAGCCATAGAAAAATCATTTTGTACATTAACTGCCTTTATTTGCAAAAAAAAAATAATATAAAGATGAATTGGTTCAGTATCTGAATTTAAACATGCAGGCATACAGGGCATGATGTGCACACATATGGGCGGTGAAACAGAACATGTTCCTGAAGATGTGAATTGACTTGTGGCAAATAAACCATAGAAGGTAGCTTGGAGTTTAAGTATGGTGTTCATACCAGCACATTGCTTGTTGTGTGTCATCTTTAGTGCCATGGTGGGTGTGAATGGGTTGGGGTTTTGGAAAAGTCGGGTTTGGGACAGGCAAGTATCATTTAGGACTGGAAAGTCGTGATGTTAGTAAAGTGCTGAAAGTGACACATTCACACCAACAGTAGGAAGGGCATAGGCAGAGTGATGGATGCAAAGAAAGCAAGATGGAGGGGGGAGATACAGGTGTGTGTTCATTTATTAGAAAGATGGGGGTCCACATTTTTCAGCAAATATAGACCCATTTTATGGACCGAGTGCATTTAAATTTCATATGAGGACATCTCATGCAAAGGACCTCTGTGCACTGGAAATGAGCACCCACAGAGGAGAAGATTCTTTGTGAGGTTTGGGGTGCATGAGAATGGTCTAAGAGCAGATAGGGGATGGTCTGTGTGAGTAATCTGACTGACAATGGTCTAAATGACAATGGTTTATGTAGTCAGAGTTGGTAGAAGCTCTACGTTACGAAGGGTTTGGATGAGCAATGGACATAAAATAAATGAATAAGCTGCAATAATTTTCTGGGAAGCTTCAAGAATGCCAATGGTGTGAACAAAGACAAAACCTGACACTGAGCTCCATGAGACAGGGCCTTATGTAGAGTCTGGAGGATGTGGGGCTTCTGCCAAAAAGTCACAGATGTCCCATCCACTGTATGTAAAGTACGTAAAGGGCCCAGCATACTTAAAATAGGGAAGGTGCCCTCACACACCATACTCAAAATAAAGCCTTCAGTCTTTAAAATTGTTGGGACAGAAACGTCCTCTGCATGGTAATGGATGAGCACCCCAGCCCGGAGTACTGATGCCTGTATTCTTAATGCTTGTTTTCGAAGCCATATCAAGCACACATCATAGCTGTTCCCATGACATGGGCATGTCTCACGGGTTATGGTCTTGTTGGACCGGGAGGGCCCCCGAAAGCACTACCCTCATAGTGGTGAGAGGCTACTGCCTTCACCAGAAGTTAAGCAGCACATGCGGGGAGGTGGTAGCATACCATGTAGTGATCAGTCGGAGTGAACAGGTCCTTTTAAAGCTGTGTCACTGGACTGAGGCCTACAGGCTCACTCATTTCTAAAGCTTCGCTGCTGCGTGCTTAACTTACTCTTGGCCTACATCAGTTTGTTCTGAAGTGCTGCACAGTTCAGGAAAGGTGTATCTTTTCTGGGTGCTTGTGTGCCTATGAGTGGTACAGTACATGGAGTATGTAGTGCTCTGCAGTGTGTGTAGACTGTATACATGCATTGGGTGTATGTGTGTCTATGAATGGTACAACACATAGAGGCCCTGGCTTCCATTTTGGTAGACCTCGGCCTTGTGGTGAAATATTGAGAGGATGTAGAGAAACCCATACAGATTTGTGTATTGCTGAATTCTGTAAGCTGGGTGAGGTACAGACTGGAGAGTGTAGAGCCAGGCTTCCCCATTACACTTCAAAGGGTGCCTTTTGATTCAGTGAGAGGTCACAAGGAATGGGCATGAGCACATCTCAGGAAGGAGAGGAGGCTGATAAGAACAGCATAAAGATTTGGGCTAGGAGCCCTGGGCTAACCTTTTGATACGCATATCACTGTGGCTGACAGTTGTGAACTCTAGTCACTCCCATGGCCTGTTGTGTGGGGCTATCAGCTGTGGAGTCATTTCTGCTGTGACAGACTGTTTTCAAGAGGAAGAAGAGGGCAGAGGAATGGGCACTTCAAAAAGATGCAGACCCCCCACATAAACTTTAAAGACTCAGACCACTAAATTACATTTGGTATCTGGAAATGGACTATAAAAAGAGCTTAAGACCCCAAAATGTGTCATCTGCCAAGCAGCCAGATGGGTTGCGTGGGAAGAGGAAGTTCTGCAAGACTCCTGCCTGTGACCAAGAGTAAGGGCATGCTAGTATCCCTGATGTGGGAGGGGACATCACCCAGGGGAATCCAAGACCTCTTTCCGTGGAGCACCAGTGGCTGCCTGCTTGCCAAGACCAGTGGGCCCTGTGAGGAAGAGGAGAGCACCGGAGGGAGCAAGGTCCAGTGGGGAGCCCTGACAAGTGGATTCCCTCTGTGAGGTGTGAACAGACAGAGCTGCATCGATCAGGTTGTTCCCCATTTGCCTACCAAAGGTGGTGACCCTCGTATGCCAGCGGTGGGCCGCTTTGAATCTGGTCCACATGCATCACCCTCACTGAGTGAGCCCGAGCCATTCGGAGTGAGAAATAGGTGACCCCGTGTGCTAGGAGGGGATGCCGTGAGAAGCCTATCATGTGGTAAGGGCCGTAGCCCATGTGCACTAGTGGGCCACAACCCTGTATGCCAGGAGGGGCTGCTGCCAAGGACTTCACTGTGCCATTCGGGCAGGAGCCTGAGTACTGTGAGGATACTGTGACCCTGTATGTAAGAGGGTGTCACTGGTACAAGCAAGTTGTGTGACCTTGTCACACCAACCAGAGTGAAGTATTCACAGCAGGAGCTACGCATCATCATCCCCCCCCCCATCACAGAAGCAACCAGACACTTACCTCGAGCAGAGGATCTGTCGAGAATCTCCAGTAGCAGCAGAGGTGTGAGTCATCACCAAGCGGGATTAGGCTGCTATGAACCCTGCGCACTGACCAGGGGGAAGGATGTGCAGCAAGAGTAAGGCATCATCACCCCCTCATCACAGAAGAAACCAGACGCATACCTTGAGAAGAGGATCTGTCGAGAACCTCCAGTAGCAGCGGAGATGCAACCATGCATAAAGAGTTTCCAACCGCTGAGTGCATCCTGCTCAGGACTGAATGCAGCAAACTCTCATAATTCGACTGCTGCTACACCAGGGCCCCTAACAGGGGCACGCTCAGGGACTACTGACACCCCGATCCTGCAAGATGTGGGTAAGACGGTTTTGGGCAGTCCGCCCCGGGGGAACTTGCTGCTAATTAGTGCTTCAGAGGTGGAATATTATTGACTTTAAAAGTAGAGTCATAGCCGACTCTCAAGACTCAAACTACTAGTGGGGCATACCCAGATGTTGCCAATAGTGAATGGGGAAAAACCACTATAGCTAAATCTGGGAGGAAGTGAGACAGAGGAACAAAACACTGACCTCAGAGGGATTTTGTAGTTGTTTGTGAATGTTGTATTTCTCCTTTGTGTGGATAGCATTAGAAATAAGATACTTCTCTTGTTTTCATAAAATTGAGTATTTGGCTGTTCAATGATTTATTGCTGCTTCCGCGCTCTATTTGAATTGTGAACCTGTGTTCACTTCCCTGTATCCACACTTACCCCCATACACCCCTTCCTCTCCCCGAGGGAGCCTTGGACTGCTCAACCACGCTAATGCTGAGAGTCAAGTGCTGAAGGGGTACTTGGTCCAGTTGCTCACAATCTATATTAGTTCGGGCCACCGGAGCATCAGGAGAAAAAGGCCTCAACCCTCACAGTTGGGCCCGTTAACGCCTGCTTACCCTGTGGCCCTCTGAAAAAGGTTCTGACAAAAACATAGGTGGGATGCACAGAATAAATAAGCGCGCATTTTAGGTAGAGAGGTTGGTATTGATAACGTTGAGTTTCTGTGATTCAATATGAGACAAAATCATTAAGTATTGGTGAATATTTTTGGATAGTTTATGCTGCATGTGTTTAGTTTTCTTTTTAGTGAACTTTCTGAATGCTGTAAAGCATAGAATCCTTTTTGTATCAATACCCATGTTTTTGAAATGTCAATATAGCTAGATAATAGTATTGAAAACTGTGCTGCATAATTAGGATTTACGTGTGTAAAATACCATACAATTTGATTTTTTATTGATGAGAAATCCGGTCAATATTGCCAAATAAGTATGTCTTGTGCACAGGTCCATTGATAAGATCTACAGTCAGGGACGCAGCTTCCGGGGAGTTGCTTGAGTGTTACAGCCCTCTAAAAAATATATCCTGTAGTAAGTAGCTGAGTTCAATTGCTTTCAGTCGGGTATGGTGAGGTGTCTGTTAGATTTCACTGGGCATTTTCACATACACACAGACAAACACACACACACACTCACTCTCTTGTCTCTGTTCTGAAGGTCTTAAAAATGTTGGTTAATTTGAACATTTTTGTGTTCTAAGTACTCCTAACACACTGCTCTTTAAGCCTCCCCTTTGTGCCCTGCTTCTCATATGATGTATTTTCACAAGATACTCCAGCGTGAAGTTCACCCCTCCCCCCATCTTACTGACCAAGCTACGCCCCTGCAAACAGATCACGCAGGCGGTGCTAAGTTTAAGCCACATGCATCATAAAACTTTAAAATCATTTTAAAATGTTTGACTGACACTAGTTAAGGGAATTTGGCCTGACTATCTGAGCAGGCGGTGAAATCTTTGGATGACTTGAAGTCTTTTTGCTAGTTTTGGTTCATTGCAATTGGATTTTGAATCATGCATCACATATAGGTAGGGATAATAAGGTCTCATGTTTTACCCTCGTTAAGGCAGCTAACTCTTGGGGACAAAGTTAATAGAGATTACGATTGAAATCCTGGAGATTACCCTGAAAAATGTGGATTTACCTGGGTGATCGGTAAATCCTAGTACAATTGCTTCACTAATTTCTTATTTTGCTCTGTTGCTTGTCGTAGACATTTCATCAATCGAAATCTTAGGACAAAACACTACAAATCGATGCTGTTTGCATGGATCTCATAATTCTGATGAGGCTGGTAACATTAGTAATGAGGCCCATAATTAAAATTCAATGGCAGCTCCTTTGGCTAAAGCACTCGGACTTGAAGTGTTATGTGGGAGAACACCCTATTGCATGAGGATCAAACATCTTGAAGAGATCCTGAGATAACCCACCAACTGTTCAAGAAATAGACAATGCCCTGAAAAAAGTGCTAAGGAGTCAAACTACCCCAAAATGATGTTGACCTGATGCATTTCAATGAGCGCATCCACGTGCTTTTAAAATGCAAGCTTCATAAATTCTCTGATGGCGCGTGGCTCCCGCCAGACAGAAGCAATCAATCTTCCTGACGCCTCCGGATCAACATCTCACCTGGAAAAAGACACAAAAAGCTGTCTCGGAAGAATAAAGTCCCCTGCAGTGGCGGCGTAATTGTGACTTCGAACAATGATGAAATGCAAGACTGAAGTTAATTAATCCCTGATGATCAAACACGTTTTAATTTGGTACCATAATTTAACAAGTGGCAGTTCTACTCTGAGATCATTAAACTGCAATTTATTTTTCGGCGTCAGCCAGCAGAACGCACCCAGCAATGTATGTAATCTGTCAAAAGCCTCAGCACCTACGGGGATTTGTCCAACACAGTGCGGAGCCGCGGGGACTCTTTGGCGAATTGAAGGATTTGGTTTGTTTAAAAAATGTAGAAAACATCATAATTCAATATTTCTGCTTTACAGTGCTACCATTCCCGCTAGCAAAAAAAATCAGTATGTTGAATATCACACTGCCAACGAACAGTAGTTAGAATGTTAAATAGATGGTGTAGGAGTTAATTACATTTCATGACCTTCGAGCCCAATCATTGGCTGTTTTTAAGCAAATGTTTTTGAGCAGTGGAATCTCTAGAAATGAATTTTAGCGGGGTGGCACAATAAGGCCAAAGATAAAACTGATGGGGACATCTACAAGGGTCAACCACAAGAATGCCTGTGTGTGTGTATAATTTGCACATGTGTATGTTTGCTTAAAATATTTAATTTTAACTTTCTTTATATGTATATATATCTCATGCAAAGTTACTTTAAAAAATTTGTCGTAGGGCAGAGGAGCAGAACTTCCTGCAGCGCTGCCCTAAGGCAAAAGAAAATGGCAGGAATGCACCCTATCTATCAGATTCGGCACATTCCTGTCCTTTTCCCCTGTGCTGGTGCACAATGGGTTGTACATACGAAGGATGGTCCCAGTATACAAATTAGTGTGCATTAAAGTTAAAGAACCAATATATTATATACAGTTAGACACAAAGTTGTAGTATTCTTAATGAACAGTGTTATTTATTCACACTGAACAGCCTGTATTATTATACCATTTGTTAACACAATTTTTAAAGCAGTGCCCCAGGAAGGAAGGGTGAGGGTGTAGTGAATGAAGTGAGGATAAGGAAGTGAGTGGAACAAGGTACGATTCACAAAATCAATTATTCCTCAGGGAGGGACTCATACATGAGCCAGGTAAAACATATAAGATCTAGACATTTTAGGTAGCCATAGTTGTAGATAAAGACACAGTGATGAATCTCTGTTGATCAAACTGGCTAGTGTGGTAGATGTCGACGTTTCGACCCCTGGAGAGTAGTAGATGAGTATAACCCTTACGTTGGGGTCTTCCTCAGGACAGGAGTGAAGGGAGGAGGGAAGGGGGCGATTTACCATCAGTAGCTCAAACGATGGGCCTGAGGAGAAACAGGGCGCATAGGCTCCAAATCGGTGTGAGCGAGGGAAAAACTTCAGAAGGTGCTAATTCGTGAATGAGTAAAGAGGAAGGGTCCATTCAGGATTAATATGCTGGGACTGGAAAGTGAATAAATGCATTCACACCATTGGGCAATAATGCTTCATATTCATTGATTTCGTAAATCAAGGAAACGTCTCAGTCTGTCTAGAGCTGGTGCACAATGGGCTGCCATTTGCCAATGCAGGCACTTTTGCACCATGGTGCAAGGGTGCCTGCGTTGCAGGGATGATAGTTTTTGTGCAGGAAGGGAATCCTTCCTGCACAAAAGCAATCACAGGAGGCTTTTTCCTATTTCTATGTGTGCTGCAGAATGCAGCTCATATTCTGCAGCACACATAGAAAAAGGAAAAACAAGGAGAAATAAAGATATGTCTCCCGTTGTGCCTCTCTTCCGCCTCCCCTGAGAGGCGTAACTTTTTGTCGCTGCCTCAGTGTTACTAGTTCCCTTAAATCTGAGGCAGTGTCAAAAAGCCATGGATGTTGCTGGGAATTCCCCCAGGCACACCTATTTAACGCCCCTTTAATGCAGAGAACTGCATTAAAGTGAACAATATTTACGAGGCAGCATTAATCCCAAAAAAGTGGCTTAGTGCTGCCTCATAAATATGGAGCAGGCTCCTGCGCCACAGAGCAGCACAAAAAGTGACGTTCCAGTGGCACAAGGGGCCTCATAAAATGAAGCCCTTAGTCTATTGACAGGTAGTGTGAAGAGTTAATGTAGAAATTAAATGTAACTAGCAGAAATGCTAACATGAAGAAACTGTTGTGCAGACTGATTTCACTTATGTGTTAGAAGTGTTTAACAATAATGATATTTTTCATAATTAGGTAAATGCGTTAGTTGAAATGCAAATCTAATGATGCAACTTGTTATGTTTAAACAATGTATTCTTATGTTAGCTATAGTCGTAGGCCTGAAATGCTATGCTTTGACAACTCTCGCTTTAGAATTAATGTTCAAAATTTCATGTGCACTGTGGAACTGTTCTTTCTCACGTTTTGCATTTCAGGTGGAGAAGCATTCTTTAACAAAATAATGTCTTTGTTTTAGCAGCTATGACAGGAGAGAAGAAGTTACAATCGTATGACTCGAAGGTGATAAAGGAAATACGTTGGTTTCACATGGAAGAAGGCCTGGGAATCAAGGCCGAATTGTTGCAAAATATGTACATGGAGAACCCCATGCAAAAGTACGCTCATGACTGTACTCATCGTCGGATTCGTGCAAAGCTGTGCATCGTGTGAAACTACCTGTGGATAACTGTTTGTTGGAATTAGGGAGAGTGCCCACAACTTTCTTGCCTTTGGAGAGGGAACATCTCAGAGCGAGCTCTGTCTTTTATGATGGTGGCTTTATGCTACCTGGCCCATCTTAACAGTGGAGAGATTTCTAAGGAAGACTCCACAAATGAAACCTTTTTCCTTTTTACTTGAATTGTTTATCTATTAGCCTACAGATGTCATTTTAGTGATAGAGTAGGCTAGATTTGAGGCTTTTATTAACCAGCCCTCGATGCAGGGGAATTTGGACTACTGCTTCCTTATAATCTGCATCCTGTTTTTTGAAATAATATTTATGTTGCACTATTTGAAATCAGTGTGTAGATTTGGCTTTATGCTGTTTCCTTTGTATTTCTATACACTCCTGTTGAAGTGTTTTTATATCCAACTATTTTTGGCTTTGTAATAAATCAAACTAACCTTTCTAAATTGTCCTTTGATTATTATGTGTTTGGAAGTAGTGGGTTAAATTGGTTGTGTACTAATGATTTTCTTCCCTTTACACTTTCATACTGCTAAAAAGATCCATCGGAAAGTGTCTCTATAAAAGTCCAGGGGGAAGCTGCCAGACCTAATACTCACCTGCTGAGCCACGCCATTGCCGACACGCCATTGCCGCCACCGCCAAGAGTCCAGGGGCCAATACAGCAAATACCATCTTCCGCGTCGCCGCCCCGGGACTGCAACTCCCGGCAGCCTCAGCGGCGGCGCGACGAGCTGACGCGGCGCAAGCGCCAGGAGGCGCAATAAATTGCAGAGAGACCGGTGGAGCGGGGGGAAGCTGCCAGACCTAATACTCACCTGCTGAGCCACGCCATTGCCGACACGCCATTGCCGCCACCGCCAAGAGTCCAGGGGCCAATACAGCAAATACCATCTTCCGCGTCGCCGCCCCGGGACTGCAACTCCCGGCAGCCTCAGCGGCGGCGCGACGAGCTGACGCGGCGCAAGCGCCAGGAGGCGCAATAAATTGCAGAGAGACCGGTGGAGCGGGGGGAAGCTGCCAGACCTAATACTCACCTGCTGAGCCACGCCATTGCCGACACGCCATTGCCGCCACCGCCAAGAGTCCAGGGGCCAATACAGCAAACACCATCTTCCGCGTCGCCGCCCCGGGACTGCAACTCCCGGCAGCCTCAGCGGCGGCGCGACGAGCTGACGCGGCGCAAGCGCCAGGAGGCGCAATAAATTGCAGAGAGACCCGCTTCGCGGGACGCGTGCGGGACGCGCCGGGCTAAGCCCGGGCAAAGTGCGGGCCGTCTGTGGCCGTCAGGGGCAGAAGGAGGCAGGGCGGGGCCATCCCCCTGACATCGGACTCCAGGACATCTGCCCCACTTCAGGTACTGCTGCCGTTCGCTACATTTACTTTCTTGTCCTATGAGCGTTGCTGTGGAGGTGTTCAGCTTTAGTGTACTTTGGCTGTAATCTGGGTCTAGTCGTAGGTGACAGTCAATTTCGGTCCATATTCTATGATGTCTGGTCCTAAGAAAAATAAGGTGGTCACGGGGGCTGGCTCCATGAATAATTTTCTAGTTAAGAGGGTGACCAAAATCAACGAGGATAGAAGAGCTTCCTTGGGCAAAGTAGACGCTCTGGATTATGCCCCCTCCCCAGCTACAGCTGCTACACTGGAGGATTTCCTAGATGGCGATAGAATCTTGGACTGTACGCCAGAAGACCATAACGCTACTGAACCAACCTGTAATACAGTAGTTCCTATTCACCAGGAGCATGATAATGCATTAATGGTCTCTACAATGAATGATACGTTACGCCCTGACTCTGAGGAAGAGACAGAAATATTGGAAGAAACTAGGGGAAAGAGACCTTTTAGATCATGCAGAAGGCAACAAAGCAAGAGGGGGGGTAAGACCATCCACAGGAGAAGAGTGGAAAATCACCGGCCGGATAGTTACATTTCCCCCAAATCCAAACCAAACGCAGAGATCACGAAGGAACCCAATTTTACACTGAGCCCAGAGCAGTTTGATTTGCTAATTGAACGTATTGAGGCAGCGGTAGACCTAAAACTTAAGGCTTCCATTGACTGTCTTACAGTCAAATTGGACACCGCAAATGCGGAGATTAAAAGACTTGGAGGTCTACTGGATCAACAGCTGGTTAATTTCTCTCAGGTGAATCCCTTACCCCCTCATAATAGTTTAGCAATCCCTAAAGTGACGGGAGGTAGTGCTACAAAAGCCCCCAACTCTCTATCCTTGATCCCTCCTGTTATTAGCCCGGTCCGCAATCCTACTGTTCCCCTAGCAATCCATCCTCCACCAGCAGATTTGGATGCTGATCAGGCGAGGGGATTGCAGAGACCTGGCCCCTTATATAATAATAACGTTGTACAAAGTAGATGCGTCAATACTATTAATTTGCCCCCGGAATGCGCTCCTTATGTCATCGTACTTGCAAATGTTCCGCTGTTTTGCTCAGGTAATACTGAGCCGCAAGTGGAAGCGCATGATTCTCTTAAAAACAAAGTGGTGGCCTGGTTAGGCGCTAAATGCGGTTTCCCTTCCAAACATGCTGGAGATATTATTACGACGAGGAGAGTGAATTGGAATGGCCCATCAAGGAAATCTTGTAGAGGGGATTGCGTGGTTGTGAATTTTAAATACCCACAACATGTGGCCACTGTCCTCCTGCGGGCAGCATCCCTGTTGGAGGACAGTAATAGTATCCGTGTTCGTCCACTGGGGTATTTTTACAACAAGGCCAATTTTCCCTCCTTGTCCAGACCAAGACCTTATCCATTTACCCCGGTAGGGCCCAGTCGGGCTCAGCAATGTTCTTTGCAGGGCCGTGATAATTCTAGTTCATTGGGTCCCCCCATTATAACGTATAACAGGTTTAATGTGCTCTCAGGCCTCGACCTCTCTGATTGACGGGGAGAGGGAGAGGGTACAGAGGACGCCGCTGTAGCGGCCCCAACATCAATGGTCCACGTACCTTCTTCTGAGGCGGTCAAGAACAACTCACCAGAGATTATTACTAGTGACAATGGGGACACGGTTAGGCTGTTATCTTGGAACATTGCTGGGTTGCGGGCTAAGAAGGGAGACCCCAATTGGGAAAACTTTGTAAAGAGTTATGACGTTATTGCCTTGCAAGAGACTTGGGACTTGGAGTGTGACTACTGGATAGATGGCTTTACATCCTTCTTTGTCCCTGCCTTGCCTTCCCCAGCTGGACGGAACAAAGGCGGCCTCATGATGCTGGTTTCGGTGAATTTAAAAGGCAAATTGATTATGTTAGACTGCGCTTCCAAAAATTTTATCATTCTGGAGTTAACCTTAGAGGATGGTGGTAAATTATTGTTGGTTAACTGTTACAATGCTCCCAATAGTAACCCAGAATCCTCGCATTTTAATTGGTTATCAGATTTTTTTATTCTCTACGGAGACAAGCAAACCACTTTGTTTTGATTTATTTTAATGGGTGATTTTAATGTTCATTTGTGTTCAAAATGTGTTATGGTGGAATCGGAGGGGCCAGGCAGTGTGTCACCCCCTCATCTAGAACACACACAGAAGGGTCGAGCACTTGAACATGTACTGCAGGAAAATGAGTTATTTGAACCTGAATTTTATGACAATACTACACGGGTTGCCACCTACACGGGAAGGGCTAGCGATTCGATAATTGACTTTATTTTTATTTCGAGATATTTTCTTAATTATGTGATTACATATAATGCAATTGCTATGCCCATGAGTGATCATAATCCGGTTGGTTTGGTGTTAACAAATAGTGCCTTCTTGTCAAAATCTGTTGTTCTCCAGCGGACTATATTGCCTGTAAAAGAAAAGGATCAGGGGAGAAGACTTAAATGGGAGTCGGTTGTACCGGAATTTTTTTTTATAACTTTATCCAATTCAGTCGCGGAAGAGTTAATGGTGTGTGCCACCCCATCAGCTGGGCACAATGATATTATATCTTCCTTTGAAGATATTTGCCGGTTTGTGTCTAGCAGTTTTTTAGCCAAAGGGCAGGGGGCTAAACAATACCCGGCGAAAGGCTGGTTTGATAAAAATTGCAGTAAAGCTCATAACCGCCTTAAAAAAGCCCTCAACATCCGCCCAAGGGATAAGGAGCTTGTGGCACGATTGAGAAAGGATTATAACACGGCCATCACTCTGCGTAAAAATGAATTAAAAAGTAAAGCTTGGGAGGATTTAAGGGATAAAGCTACTCTAAAAAATAGTGCTGAGTTTTGGACAATAATAAATTCTCCATTTCTTACAGGCGCTCAAAACTCAGCACAGGAATTAAACATCTCAGAGGTCGATTGGCTATCCCATTTTGAAAAAATTTATGACAGTCACAGGGAGGCGGACCCTTTTATAACCCCCGTAAATGGTAGCCCCATGGAGCCTGTGAGTTTTGAAACCTGTGAGGTACTTAGAGCCATAGAGGAGACAGCAGGGCGCAAGGCCCCTGGCCCTGACGGAGTGCCAGCGGACATGTACAGGGCAAATCCACTGTTTTGGGCAAACATTTTAACTAGAGCTTTTAACGCTGCCGCAATAGTGGGTTTCCCTGAGTCCTGGTCTCTAGCTACAATCGTCCCAATATTTAAAAAAGGGCAGAGAGGAGATCCAAAATGCTATCGACCTATATCGCTTCTGGACTCCTCGGTAAAAATTTTAGGCAAGGTTGTCCTGGCGAGGATCTCCGCGTGGACCAAGGGAAATAACATCCTATCCGAGGCACAATTCGGCTTTAGGTCAGGGAGGAGTACTGAGGACCAATGCCTCAACCTCCACCTCATACTGTCCAAATACACCAAAGCAAAAGGGGGCAGCTTATTCCTTGGTTTCATGGACCTGTCCACAGCTTTTGATCTTGTTAATAGATCTAAGCTGTGGGCAATGTTGCTGGAGATGGGCCTCGACAGTTCCTTGGTACACTTTCTGGCGGAGCTCCACAAAGATCTGAGGGCCCGTATTAGAATGACCACCGACTGAAAGTGTACCGAGAGCTTTAGATCCACTAGAGGGGTCCGCCAGGGATGTATCCTGGCGCCAATGTTGTTCACGCTCTACGTGAACTCTTTGGAGGGTTACCTAACGTCTGCCACAAAAGATTTCCCGAGCATGGGGGGTGCACCAATTCCGGTGCTCCTCTATGCCGATGACGCGGTACTCATAGCTAGGACCCCAGTTGCCCTACAAAAGTTACTTGATGCCTTTTGTAATTTTATGACTAGTCTCGACCTGGTGATCAACAAAAGTAAATCACATACCATGTCTGTAGGATGTGGTATGCGTAAAGAAAAATCCTTTTTCTGTGACGGAGAGGTGATTACTAGTGTCAAGGTCTTTACCTACTTGGGTGTGATTTTTGATCAGAGGGGAACCTGGACACCGCAGGTAACATCTAAAATGAATGCGGTAAGAAGCTCATATGCTGCAATTCTGGGTTTTGCTAAGAGATTGGGGGGGAAACCTATGGAGGCTATTATGGCCATCTATAAAGCCAAGACAATTGCAATTGCTAGATATGGTGCAGCAGTCTGGGGTTACGTTAATTCTAAAGATATCCAGACTGAGGAAAACAAATTTTTTCGCTCACTGCTGGGTTTACCCCAGTCAACTGCTACCTTCTCAGTACACCTAGAGCTGGGAATGGGTTACATCCTAGACATAATAAATCTAGCTCCACTATTGATGTGGATAAAGCTTTGGCTTAACCCAAACCTTAGCCTTAATCATCGGATCATCAAAGATTGTCTCCAACTTGATCACAGAAGGGACATTCAGTGGCTGTCTTACATTGAAACTATGACAGCACTTTTGGGACGCCCTGAAATCTTTAGTAGACCTGAAGCCTTGTGTAGAGCTGACCTGCCGTGGGTGAAAATAAATTTTCTGAGAATTCGCATGGCCGAGCGCGAAGCCCACGATTTATGTAAACCCTCTGTGAGGGCTCATGTTCTGATATCTCCATCCTGTGTGCTGGCCCCTTATTTAATAACGGTAACCAACCCTTTTCATAGATGGCTTTTATCCAAATTTCGGTTTAACCAAATTTATACAGTGCTGTGGGATGTGAAAGACTGGTGCAAGCTGGAGGAATCGGCCCCATGCAAATGTGATGGTTTCTCTATTCAGGATAATGCCCATTTTTTGTTCTTTTGTTCCTTCTATCATGAACCGCGCACAAGATACTTAAAATCTATTTTGAAGGACCTGGGCTTTATCCAGTATAAGCCTGCACTGTTTTATTTACAGATGTTGCTCTCTCCTCTAATTATGTACTGCACTGCTAGTTTTCTAGCCGCATCTGTGAGATGCAAGAGAATAAGGCTAAGATTGGAAGAACAATAGAAATCTGGATCCATCTATATTGCTCATTCGAGTGCTTTTTTTTAATGTATTTTATGCAATTATCGCCCTTTTAACCTGCTTTTTAAATTTATCAACTGTTTAATACTGTATTAAATTTATCAACTGTTTTATAGATGAACTTTTGATATTTGCTGTAGAATGCTTTTATGATTTTAATTAATCGAATAAAGTGGAATTTGACTTGACTTGACTGTATCCAACTATTTTTGGCTTTGTAATAAATCAAACTAACCTTTCTAAATTGTCCTTTGATTATTATGTGTTTGGAAGTAGTGGGTTAAATTGGTTGTGTACTAATGATTTTCTTCCCTTTACACTTTCATACTGCTAAAAAGATCCATCGGAAAGTGTCTCTATAAAAGTCCAGAACAAATTTTAGGGCCCCCTTTCACTACACTCTAGAGACACCTATGCTTCTGAGAATTTGAATCTGCAGCCTGTTTGCTAAGAGTCCTTAGGTTATGTTATTATCATTTTTTTAGTGCTTACTTGCCAACAGTATGGTGTCATAGCAATGTGGAACACCTTTGATGTGTGATTCTGAATGGCTATGGTGATTGTTCCTGGCCAGAGCTGGAACCATCCTGGGTAATGTGCTTCTGCAGTGTTTGTGTGAGGTAGAAATAGCAGAAGCTAGTTACAATTTGCTTACAGAACTTATGTGTTTAATTAAAAAGTTTACTTCTATCTCATGTTAGTTTAAATATGGCACTCACAGCTCTGTGGCACATTTTAGCTGTGTTAGAAGTGTGTGTCATTCTTTTTGTAAAGTAAATATTGCTTTGGTGTAGTAGTCCATAACCTATAAAACGCTAAGTTGACCTCTGCAAGATATTTTTGCATCAGAGCCAACCTCAAATTTTCATAGATTTGGATGTGTAAATTTTGTTGAGGCCCTCTATCTCATTCTTTTTTCAGTTTCTAGGTCTTCTCTACTCACTAATCCCTCGTTCTCTTGCAAGTGGAACTCATTATTCTCCCTTTGGTCACAGCTCCATCATAAGCCATAGTGCACTTCTCTTGCCACTGCCCACACCATTGCCATATCTCTCTCACTGTCTCTCTGCTAACTTCTCACAGAAGTACCCACCTTGTCTGTCAGTGTCCATTTGTTTTGCCACCGCGACCTCTCTCTTCACTGTCCAGATCTCCCGTCACTGTCCACCTCTGCAATTACAACCCGTCTTCTGCCATTGTATTCTTTTCTCATCATAGTCTAGTTGTCTTCCATCACTGCCCCTATGTCCATCAATCTACACATTCACTTCAACTCCCTCATTTTGTCTCTTCTCCAATCAGTTTCCTCCTCTCCATCTGTGTCCAGATTGCCCATCACTGCTTACCTCCTTCATCACTGCCTGCCTTCTCTATCACTACCCAACTCTACAATCAATGACCAATTCTCATCACTGCTCACATTTCCATCACTACCAACCCCCTTCAAGACTCCTGAAAATGTCAATTTCTCCAGTCAATGTCCACCTCTCCTACTAATGTTCTCCTGTCACTGCTAGCTTCTCCTGTCAGAGCACACCTCTCTTATGGTGGCCTCTCTAGTCTCAGTCTTCTCCCCCATCATTTAAATTTACTCTCCTAAAACTCACTGTCCATCAAGGATACCTCTTCCCTGTCTACTAACACTGACCAGCTCCCCTTGTCACAGCAAATGTCATCTGCCAATGATGCATATATTTCTGTCCACCACTCCTGTTACTCCCTGCCCGTGTTACACCCTCCAATACACTCTTTGCCTACTAGTTTGTAGGGTTGGTAACGCAGTGTTACAGGTCATCTAGCATGTGATGGACACTCACTTTGGTCGACATGTCACAGACATTTACTACTTGCCTTTCAGAAGACTTCTTATCCCCTTAGGTTTCCCTAATATGCACTCAATGTACCTTTATTTGAGCTGTCTTCCTACAGTCGGTCTGAACAATAAGCCAGATGCTGATTGGATTTTTCTAACAGTCCATTCAGCTTTTACCTCATTTCTGGGTCATCAATGTCTGTCTTTGCCCAAGCAAGGAGTCAATGCTGATTGGATTTCTCTTAGCCCAAGAAAAGATCCAACTAGCACCTGTTTGCTTCCTTGGGCACAGATGTGCGCACCTTACGCACAAATGCTGGGTACAGTGTTTATCAGGCAAAGTGTGGGAATGTTGGATGTTGGCACTTTTAGCATTTGCCAGCAGTTTCCTGTTATAGAAAAGTGAAGAAGTCTGATTATATTGCCTATAGTTAGATATTTGGGGTATTATTGATAATCAAAAGTGCTCAGATTCATACAATACACATCAATCTGGATTTCCCTGTGACCTAATTTTTAGAAATGTCTGGGATTGGTAGGTTTCCTGGTATTCCAAACAGCCAAAATACTGCAGCCATCCAATATGGAAGCTTCCACATCAAAAATATTCAGTGGAGCCGTCACAATTCGCTCCCTGCGCTCTCGTGCCCACCACCAGGGGGCCACATAGTGGGACTTTCCAGTGTTCTAATAAGCTTCCAGACACTTCCCTGCATGCATATCCTGACTTGCAGCCATTTAGACACTATTTGGGAATTGACATCCATTCCCAATCCATGCCAAGTTTTGTGGAAACCAGTCTGCTCATGCTGGAAACTCCATAACCTATAATCCCCTGCTCACTGCTTTGTCTCCTCCCCTGCATGCCAAGCATTGGTGGAGGAATTCAGCTCACCTGTGGCTGGCTGCTGCTAGCCTGCTCACACCTGATGCATGTAATTACTGTGAGCTCTTTTAAGACCCAGGTCCCTTCAGTCCAGGGTTGGTCGTAGTAGCTGTGTTCCGTTGAGACCAATCCCTGTTTCCTGAGCTTTTGATTTCCTTGTTTCCTGAGCATTTGATAATCATTGATTCCTGAGCTATAGTTATTCCTTGTTCCTGTTCCTGAGTTGCAGCTATTCCTTGATCCTGATTATAACTGCTTGCAGTGCTCTCTTGATTCCCGAGCTACAGCTATCCTTGTTCCTGAACTAGCACTGCCTTCAGTATTTCCTTGGTTCCTGGTCCTGGGCTGTAGCTATCCTTGTTTCTGAATTAGTAAGTGCCTGTAGTTCTACCTTGATTCCTGTTCCTGAGCCATAGTATTCCTTGTTCCTGAATTAGCACTCCTGATCCTTATCTATTCCTTGTTCCCTTGATTCCTGATCTAGCACTATTTACTGAATTATCAAATCAGCTCTCCTGTATTTCCTTTGTCCTAGTTCCTTCTTTTCTTCCCATTACCTCTGTTTCAGTCCTTAGTTTGCTGCCTTCCTGTTCTACTGTCTTGCTTCTAGTTTCCTTGTATGTTTGTTACTTGCTTTCCGCCACATTTGTCCTTGTTCCCCTTCTCTCCTGTTAAGCACTCCTCCTTGCTTGCTCCTTGTCTATTCTGCTTGTGTTTAGTTCTACCCCCTTGCTGTTCCTGCCTTGCGTGTTCCTGGTTGATCACCAGGATCCATGGGCATAGCTGACAACCTAGGTGGTGTTTCTTGTCTACTGTGACTATTGTCTTTGAGTTAAATTTATAATATCACCATAGGTATCAGCTGCACAGACCCTGCCTTTGCATGGACATCTTATATGTGGGTATTTGCAGTATCTGTAACAGCAATTGTGGGTGAGGAACTTACTGAGCCTCAGTCTTACTGTGCGGAGCTCCCGAGTGCTTTACCCTACATTCCCTTTATTGTTAATGTTATGTTTACATATATATATGTCTTGCATGTTCGTACTGGGTGTAATTATTCTGAATGCTAAATTGCCTTTTGAGTGGCCAACCTTTCTGAGCCTTAGCCATCTTGTTGACTTTTGCAGGCTTCCCCTTCGGATCCCTTTTCTCCTCTGACTTCTAGTGTGATTCTGGGCAGTGCTGTACTCCTCTTTCTGCTTACGTTTCTACCCGGTCGCCAGTCCTTGCCCAAGTCCCTGATAGTGTTCCAGACATATTCACGGACATTCCGTGACAGGAATCTCGTTTGTGAGTACCTGTCAAATCCATTCATATCCATGTATGTTTCAGACCCCCACATACATTAGACCCAAGGTGAAAACAAATGCAGGTCAGGCTTCAGCAGTGATATCTTCCTGCTTAATAAAGACTGAATATAATTAATATGTTTAAATGCTGAAAATCTGGCAAACGTTATGTTCCAAGCAGTGTCCTCGCCAGCCACTAAGGTCGAGTTAGGTCTGCCACCCAGAGATATGATAGGATGGTTAGATGTTGAAATTGTATAATTGTGAATTTCCATAGAGCTTAGTGGTAATATCTACAATCAAATGGCAGGTATTCTAAATTGGCATTTTGCGTTCAGTTGCTTTCCAAATTTCCTAAATTCACTGCACCATATTTATCATCCGTGGGCACCCTGAACCTACTGAAAACCTGTACATGTTTGATACCCACATGCTCAGGAAGCCTAGAGGAAAGAAGTTGGGGGTCAAGTTTTAGTAGGGATGTGTTCCTGCCCATTGGAGACAAACTAATTTTCCATGAACACACTGTTGACCTGAGTGTTGTAAGCTGGGCACCACTTTAAACCTCCACCAGCTGTTAGAACATTGGATGTAGCTGGATGGGTAACAAATACGCTTTTGTATTTATTTATTTATTTATGTATGTCATTTATAGAGCACTTGAATCACCCCGGTTGGGGTATCTCCGCGCTGTGGACATGTAGAGGTAGTGACTAGGAACTAGAAAAGTGATGTTTTGAGTTTTTTCCAAAAGGTCAAGTAGTTAGTGCATTGGCTGATGTCCAAAGGTAGTTGGTTCCAGAATTGAGGGGCTAGGTAGGAGAACGCTTTGCCTCCTAGACTGGTTTGTTTTATGCGTGGGACGGTGAGAAGACCCTTCCCTTTTGAGCGAAAGGTACGCGAGGGTGTGTGTCTGACCAGTTTGTCCGCCAGATATGTTGGTCCCATCTGGTTTAGACAAAAGTCAAAGAGAAAATTCCCCTTTTGGTAAAACAGAGCTTCTATCCACACATTCACAACTATACCCAATCTCTCACCAGGATAAGACACCAAAGATAATCCCCAGTCCAATTTTCATATGAAAAATTCTATGTATTTTATTAAAAATATATAGTCATATGGCTTCACATAGTCAAGAATTCATATAACGCAAAATTAAAACAGTTAAAAACTTCCAAAAAATATACAATATAATAAATGTACACATAAAGCAGTACATACACAACAGTACAATACAGTGGGAGACACAGTTAGAAAAATTATTGTTTTCTTATCTACAGGAGTAGGGAAACATATGATCAAGATCAGCTATTTTCCTAGTTGATTATCTCAACATTCAGTAGTTCGGAAAACAGATGTCAATACAATCTATAATCTCCCTCCTATGTTTGCATCGACGCGTTTTGGTGGAAATCAAGGAATAAACGACCACCTTCTTCAGGACAAATATTCTATTCTCCCATGCAGTCAATGTACAATCTTATGTATGAGACGTATTCGAGTGATGGATACTCAAGGGATCTTTGCGTCCTCGTATCACCTCATCAATGTCACTCAGTGGAGTCACACACAGATAGATTGACCCATCAGTCTGTCATCCTGTGTACTTATGGTCACTAGGTTCAGGTATTTGTGATAAAATAATCTTTAATAGTGCAAATGAATTAGTAATTTCTTGTTCTTTTTACAGAGACGTAGTATTAGGGAGACTCTTTTCTTCCCTCAAATATTTCAGCACGATCATCAGATTCCTGAGTGCTTTAAAACGCGCGTATACGTCATGTACAGTCTCCGGGTCCCAACGTCTCGACGAATAACTCCGAACTGACTTGCCTTATATACTACGTGTCAACGAGTCCCATCTGGTTTAGGCCTTTGAACACCATACAGCAAATTTTGAATTGAAATCTTTTACGTATAGGTAACCAGTGTAGTTTGTGGAGAAGGGGGAGTTCGGTGGGGTGTACTGGTTACTAGGTGGGCTGCTGTGTTCTGGACCACTTGTAGACTGCTCAGAGAGGTTTCCTTGGCAGAGATCAGCAGAGCATTGCTGAAATCTAGTCGACTGAGTACCAGAGCGTGTACCAGGGTTTTACATGTGGAAGAGGGGAGGAAGTGAAAGACTTTGCGGAGCAGGCTGAGTGCATGGAAGCATGCCCGTTTGGTTGCGATTATATGCTCATCTAGGTTGAGTTTAGGACCCCCAGGTTCTTAACCACTGACTTTGGGGATGTTGCAGGGCCCAGTTCCTCTGGCCACCAGCTGGGTGACCAGCTAGTTACTGCATCTTTGGGGGGAACAGAACCTACCTGAATTACGAATCACGCCACCACCGCCAAGAGTCAAGGGGTACCAGTAAGCCTGCAAGCGCCAGCAAGCGCCACCGAGTGCAGTCCTTAGCGTTGCCGCCCCGGGACTTCAATTCCCGGCTGCCCCAGCGGCGGCGCGTTATCCAGACGCAGCGCCAGGAGGCGCGTATAAGTTACGCTGAGGCCGGCGGAGCGGGGGGAAACAGAACCTACCTGAATTACGGACCACGCCGCCACCGCCAAGAGTCAAGGGGTACCAGTAAGCCTGCAAGCGCCAGCAAGCGCCACCGAGTGCAGTCCTTAGCGTCGCCGCCCCGGGACTTAAATTCCTGGCTGCCCCAGCGGCGGCGCGTTATCCAGACGCGTCGCCAGCGCCAGCGCCAGGAGGCGCGTATAAGTTACGCTGAGGCCGGCGGAGCGGGGGCGAACAGAACCTACCTGAATTACGGACCACGCCACCACCGCCAAGAGTCAAGGGGTACCAGTAAGCCTGCAAGCGCCAGCAAGCGCCACCGAGTGCAGTCCTTAGCGTCGCCGCCCCCGGGACTTCAATTCCCGGCTGCCCCAGCGGCGGCGCGTTATCCAGACGCAGCGCCAGCGCCAGGAGGCGCGTATAAGTTACGCTGAGGCCCGCTTCACGGGACGCGCCGGGCGAAGCCCGGGCCAAGGGCGGGCCCGTTTTAGCCCGTTCGAGACCGGACAAGGCCGGGACGGGCCTGGTCTCTTTCACGCACCATCCAAGTCAAAGGTGAGTCCGTGGAATTATTATTATTTAATAACTTTGTAGTGCACCATTTGTCGACACTAGGTCAGGCACTACATTAATCTATAATGTCTGCATCTCCTCCAATCTGCCCTGCAAAAGACATGAGAAAGCCTACAGGAGGAGCATTAATGGGCACTCTGGATAACTTTTCAGTTAGAGTGTCCTCTGCTCTTGCAAAGGATATTGAACTTACAGAAAAGAGACTATCCCTTGACATCGCCTTTGAGAAAAGATCCTCCATGGGCAGGATAGCCGAAGCTCGATCTCCGGATTTACACCGGAGTAAGACTCAAGATTCTTTGGTATTATTGTCACCCGCTGAGGAGGGGGGGGTGCAGGGATCACCAGGACGTCCTGACTCAGTAAGACCTATGACCAGTGAGCCTCCTGATATTGCCAATGGCTCGGTAAAGTCTACAGATATATTCACCCCTGCTGCGACAGGAGGCACACGTCTTGAGAAAATTAAAACTCGGTCTACTACTAGTTCCAAGGCGGTGCCACCTAAAGGTGAACAGGGTCCCTCCTCTAAACGGAGCCGTATTAATAATAAAGTTCAGACCCCTGGAAAGAACAAAAAAACTAGCAAAGCTCACTCCGCAAACATACCTGTAATTCGACCCGGAAGCATTCGCCTTGCCAGTGAAGTCACATCTAATGCCCCCTTCGATGAACAATCCACTACAATTGAAATGGGCCCATCCTTCTGGACTAAAATGGAACATCTGATTAAGAAGTCCTGGGCCCCTTTTAGTGAACGGTTGGACTCAATTGATTCTAGACTAATATGTCTTGAACTATTGTTAGTTTCATCCCGAGGTAGGGAAGGGAAACAAGTCATAGAGTCAGGCAATAATCATGCCGGGAAAGGGGGAGTGGGGTCTAATATAACTAAGGGCGTAGAAATTCCACCCTCTGCCCCCCGTAAGACAGCTCCAATTGGTAACTTGGCTGTACCCCAGGTAAACCCACCGGAATCTGTCCCTCATAACCCATTAAGGGTAGCGCATTCAGTTGATGGGGGTTTGTTGCTACAAAGAGAGTCCGGGTCGGTTGTAAATCATAAAGTAGCTTCGCATATAAACATTAGGGATTATAACGAAACTCCGTTACCCACCATTCAGCTTCCCCCGGAGTCAGTACCCTATGTAGTGGTCCTGGCAGGGGCACCTTCATTAGGTCAGGGCAAGAGGGAATCGTATCAGGAGCTGAAGAACAAGTGCATCCACTGGCTCAATAAGAATCGCACCCTTTCATTACATGTTTCTGCCGAAATTCTCCATGCTAGAAGAGTGGGCTGGGTGGGGAATAAACCAAAGACAGTAGGGGGGATTGCATAATTGTTAATTTCAGGGACAGGAGGACGGTGGAATATATCTGCGACTGGTTTGAAAACGATCTAGGTACAACCATTCATCCTCTCCCCCTATCCTATTTCTATGCAGTAGTCCCTCCAAAAAGGGGTAGTACTCAGTATTATGGAGGACTAAAGGAGCGGAGGTTTGGGGAAAACTTGGAGCTGTTTAATAGGTTTGAAGTGCTTTCCGGTTTGGAAGACTGCGACTGACTTCAGGGGGTTAATTTTGGTCAGGGGGTGGCTAACACAGCCCCTAGCGAGGCAGAGGTGGCCACAGTACACAGGGTAATTGCTATAGACAGTTCAGGGGTCAATATTGTTCCACTAACTTCTACCTGTAAAATTTTGAGTTGGAATATTGCGGGGCTGAGAAGTAAATGTAAGGATAAGATTTGGTTGGATGAGATAAAGTCCTACGACATTTTGGCATTTCAGGAAACATGGGACACAGACCTTAATTTTTGTATAGATGGGTACTCACGTTTTTTTATCCCTGCTAAACAGGCACACTATGGTAGAGCACAGGGAGGATTAATAATGTTTTTTTCCCTAAATGTAAATGGTTCATTAAAACAGATTGAAGCGAGCTGCCATAATTGTTTGGCAGTGGAGCTATCACGTCCACACCTTGGGAAACTATTACTGGTCAACTTTTATAATTCTCCCACCAGTGACTGCATAAATCAATTTTTATCACGCCTAGAGGACTTTTTAACTGCCTATCAAGCAAATAATCCGTGGGCTGAGGTTATTGTTATGGGCGATTTTAACATTCATCCATGTGGTCTAAATTGTATATTTGACAACCTAGATGTTCCTCCATATTCTGCTCCGGTACACTTTGAACATACAGAGCAAGGAGAGACCCTCGAGAAACTTCTGGCTACCACTAATGAATCGGGATGTATTAAGGGTGGCCCGAGGGTAGCTTCCTTTAAGGGCACAGCCATTGGTACAATTATAGACTATATTTTTATGACCGCTGCAGCCTAAGTAGTGTTGTCTCTTATAAGGTGGGGTCTTCTGCTTTTAGTGATCATAACCCCGTAATTTTAGAAATGGCCCAGGGGGCACAATTAACATTCACAGCGTCAGAGCATAGGGCTATCAGCCGAGAGGTGACATTAATGGATCAAGGCAGGAGACTGAAATGGTCGAAAGTGATCCCAGAAATTTTTGTAGGGGAAATTCTGTCCAATACAGAGAAGGAAGTTAATATATGTTTGGACATTGACGCGTCAAACATACTGATTATAGAGGTGTTTGAAATTATTTGTAAACAAATCAGCAGTAAGTTGACGAAGCAAACGCACCCCGAATCAACTACCAGAGGGAAAAGATGGTTTGATAAAAACTGCACTAGGGCACATTCTGCCCTCCTAAAAGCATTAAAGCAGTGCCCTAGAAATAGGGAGCAAATCAGGGGGTTAAGGAAATCTTATAAACAAGCCATCTGGACTAGAAAAAAACAGATTAAAGACGAGGCATGGGATAAAATTTTGTCCCCGGAGGTCCTGAGGGACAGTGGGAAATTCTGGCAAACTATTAATGATCCTTACTTCTCCTGCGAGGATAATTCATGTCTTGATTGTAATATCCAAGATGAGCAATGGACCGCCCACTTTGAAAAAATATACGGTAGTCAGTGGGCTGAGAGTCCACAAGAATATATCTATAACTTGGAATTACCGTCAGTAGTGGTCTTCCAGGAGAGTGAAGTATTTAAAGCAATAACGGAGACCATGATAAATAAGGCGCCAGGCCCAGATGGGGTCCCGGCGGACCTCTATGAAAGTTATCCTACATTCTGGGCAAGGATACTGACTAACATTTTTAATGCCTCAGGCTCAAATATAATGCCCGTCTCTTGGTCAAAATCCATTATTAGCCGGTATTTAAAAAAGGCCAAAGAGATGATCCAGCCTGTTATAGGCCCATCTCCTTGATAGACTCCGCTGTGAAGATTTTAGGCAGAGTTATATTAGCTAGACTGACAGATCATTTTGAGGGAAGGGGGATCCTTTCTAATGCTCAATATGGATTTAGAGCAAAAAGGAGCACCTTAAATCAATGTCTTAATTTACAGCTCCTTATCAGTAAGTATACTGTTGCTAAAAAGGGTTCCCTCTACCTGGGATTCATGGACCTTTCAACAGCTTTTGATCTAGTCAATAGGTCAAAGCTGTGGCAAATTTTAATCGATATGGGGATCGACCGTGCTTTAGTCAAATTTCTAGCCGCCCTCCACTGTGGCTTGATTGCCTCTATATGAGTCACACAAGATTGAAGATGTACAAGGTACTTTAAATCAGAGAGAGGAGTCAGGCAGGGGTGCATGTTGGCACCCCTGCTTTTCACTTTATATATTAACGCATTAGAACCTGCCCTGAAGGGAGCCTCCTTAGATGTTCCGAGAGTAGGAGTCACATCCATCCCAGTTCTCCTTTATGCCAATGACGCAGTTCTACTGGCCCGTACAGGAATTGGGTTAAATAAATTGTTAATGAAGTTTGACACATTTATGGAATCACTTGATTTAAAAATAAACGCAAAGAAATCCCACGTAATGATAGTAGGGGCACAAAGTAAGAAGAAAAATACAATGACATTTTTTTGTGGCAAAGATGAGGTCAGTAGGGTCCCTGTTTTTACATATCTAGGTCTCTTATTTGATGAGAAGGGGTCCTGGGGTCCGCAAATGAAACTTAAAAGAAATGTATTTGCAAGATCCACATCAGCCCTTATGGGTTTCTCAAAACGCCTTGGAGCCAGACCCATGGAAGCTATTTTTAAGGTTTACAAGGCAAAATGCCTTGCAATAGCTACTTATGGCTCTGAGCTCTGGGGGTATGTTACTGAAACCCAGCAGATTCAAGTGGTGGAAAATGCTTTTCTAAGAACCTTGTTATCCGTGCCACAGGCAGCCCCTACTTTTTCAATACATGTGGAGACGGGGCTGGATTATGTTTTAGACAAAGTGAAAATGGCCCCAATAATATGTTGGCTCAAGACCTGGCTTAATGAAGAGATATCTTTGAACCACATGATTTTAAAAGATTGTCTGGCTCTAGATATGGCCAGCAAAATCCCGTGGTTGGCATATATTGAATCAACTCTTAAAAAACTTGGCAGGCCGGAGATGTTTTCGGCTCCAGATACAATTAAGAAAGCAGACCTGGTTTGATAAAAACTGCTATGATGAATTTTCAACTTGCAGAAAGAGAAGAACTAGAGTTGAAAAAACCTTTAGTTAGATTGCACTTTGGGTTAGTGAGTTTACCTGGTCTGGAACCCTACCTGAAGCTAGTAACACGCCCCTTCCATCGCTTTCTGTTAATCAGATTTCGATTTAATTTAATTCATTTCTCCTTGGGAGATTTTTCCAAATGGGGTGTTCCGGATAAAGCTGAGCCCTGCAAGTGCGATAATTTATCGTCACAAGATACTTTACATTTTGTTATGTTTTGAAGGTTTTACTCAGACATTAGGAAAAGGTATTTAGTACCGTTGCTTAAGGAAATTGGGTTTGCTCAGGTTAGACCAGCGCTCGTACATTTACAACTACTGAGTAATCTCCGGACAATTTTCCACGTCGCTAATTTCTTAGTTGCTGCTGTTCGTATTAACAACACGGAAAAAAAAAAAAAAAAGCTGGCTCAGGGCACGTTGTACTCTGATCTGGTATGACGCTATGATTTTTATTCTGATTTTATTAGATGGTTATGACTTTTAATCTGATTTTAGGTCTAATATTTATTAATGATGATTTTAACTGTATGGAATTTTTATTGTATACCCCTGTATGAATCTATGGGGAACGTGTCCTAGGTTCCTGTTTCTTGCCCTATACATTGTTAATTATCAGAATTTATGGTGCTATATCTGTTTCCACTTTTAACTTGCTTATTGATGTAATTTTTTGTATTTGTCTCTTTTTGTGATATTAATTTTATCGAATAAAGTATATGACTGACTGACTACTGCATCTTTGAATAGCATTATTTCAGTTTATTCTGCGTTTAACTGCAGGAAGTTGTTACTCATCCATGATGTTATAGCTTTCATGCCCTCTGCGAAAATGCTTTCGTAATTAGGGGTGTTTTTGTCGAAGGAAAGGAGGAGTTGAGTGTCATCCGCGCAGGAAATGGGGGTAAACCCGATGTTTCTTAGGAGTGCTGCAAGTGGGGCGACATATACGTTGAATAGTAAGGGGCTGAGGCAGGAGCCCTGAGGTACGCCCTTGGATACCATGGTGGTCCTAGATTTAAAGGGACCAAGGTGTACCGTTTGGGTTCTCCCCTTTAGAAAGTCCGTCAGCCAGTTTAGTGCAGTATTCTGAATGCCTATGGATCGTAATCTTTCCAGCAGAATCTGGTGTGAGATGGTTTCGAATGCTGCGGACACTGATTTTCTTCAGTGATGAATTAGTTGTTGTGGACAATTCATTTTTCTTCTCATTAATTTACAGTTCACCAGGGAAGTCAGGATTCTATAAAAATTCAAACATTCTAACAAATGGCATATTCAGCACAATTTCCTGGATGAACAATGAAAGGGGGTAAGTCTAGCATCCAGCAAAAGAAACCTTAGGATGTGCAGATGTTAAAAATGCATGGTTATGACAATTTTTCCATAAAATCCGGAGGAGGCACATGCAAAGTAAAGACAAGTAGAGTAAACTGACATTTCACTCTCAATCGCTTTCCAATTTTCACAAATGGACTGCACCCAGTTTATCTCTTGAGGGAATTCCAAACCCATAAAAACCAAATCATGTCTTGTACCCCCATTCTCAGGAGACCAAAGGTAACACAGATTTGGGTTAAACCTTAGCAGGGATATGTTTCTGAACAAAGCAGACAGAATAGAACACATTTTACGCAAAAAATGTGGCAAGCCGAACACGTCATATTCAGCTCATTTTATCAGCTACCACTTCAGAGGGGGAGATCTGTCTACATCTTAGGTAGCACAGACTCACATGATATATAGTTTTTATACTTTCCATAAGCACCTGAGATTGATGTATCTTGTCCAATGAACAGTGCACCATAAACAGTAATTCACAATAGGTGATTTGCCCTAGTGTTACAATTAATTGTGCAAAAATATTCCACAGGAAATCGCACATATATTTGGTATTGCCAGACGTCATAGGTTGAGGACAACATTTCCTTAATTAGTGTTCCAGGATTTTTGTTTGTCCATTTGAAAAATGCAACAAAATAATGAGCAAGTGTGTTAAAAAATTAAATCAGCAACATATTTTTTCACTATATATTTAGGCAGCGGCGTCCGGCATAGGTAAGAGCGATGGGGTGGGCGGGAGGAGGGCAAGTCGACAGATGACGGAATAGGTATAATTAAATAAATAAATAATACCTATTCAGTCGCCTCACCGCTTTTACCTGTGCCGGCCGCCGCTGTATTTAGGTTGCATTAAAACGTAGTTGCGAGGTTTGCAACAATACAGTACCCTGACTGAGCCAAAAAAACATGGGTGCACAGACCAGAGGTAAAAAAAATGTAAACAACCTAATGCTGTTTTGGGGGGAAAGCTCATGTGCAGAGGTGCCTAAACACCCTGACAGTGAAAGGGTAACTGCTAATTGCCGTAAGGTAAATATATTGGCTAGACCACTGACAGTGTTTTTCAAAGCAACTTTCCCAGCACAGAAGCCTTGTGTTGTGCTTGCCTTCCCTCTAGCACTATAGCAAGCAGGTGCCACACGCAGTCTCCCCTGGTGGGAAACTCCTTTCATGCCAAAGTCCGGGCAGTGTAATTTACTCGTGCGTTTGGCATTAACGCCATTATAATGCCAGGCCCTCTTACAGTGCTGGACGGCACAAGTCCCTCTGTGCATCCTCACTGCGCAGGACAATGCATTATTACGCTGTAGGGCATTCTACCTGCAGTCCATCTTTTTTAAATGCAGAGCACGCGGATGCAAAATCAGCAGAAACGGCAGAATTGCTTAAAGCTTTACATCCTCTTATTATTTTTTAAAGGAATTGAGCCACCCCTACTTAATCAAAATCTTGCGCTCTATTCAGCTACCTTTATGCATGTGTCGGGATTTGGTGTGCCCTACTTTCCACATGTGACAGTGTGGAGAGGTTGCTTCAATCTTTAGACCTCACTGTTCTTTTCTCATAAACCTCTGAACAAAGACAGACACCAGGGGTCGTATTATGCATTGTGATTTTTTGCACCCGGTGCACCTTTTAAACACTATGCTATGGTGTGATAAGCTGCATGGCGTAATCATAAATTAGATCCGCTAATGATGGGTAAAGCGATAGCAGGGGGCGTGGCTTGACCGCCGAAGCGATATGGCGGACCCTGCTTGAGCTCCGCTGCGTCGCGGGACTCGAGACCTGCTTAATACCGTCATTCCTGCAATGGTGCTGTTGAGAGGGACTGCATAACAATGGGGACATCGCGGTGAGTCTTTTGACCGCCTCCTCTACAGATTTTCTCACGTCTGACGGCCTTTCTCCGCAACGGTGGTTTCTTCCCTCAGAGATGCGAGCGGCCGCCATTTTGTGCTGTTTTTCCGCGGCGCTCGCATCTCCCTCTCCTGATTTCGTCGACTTCTAAATTGAGGCTGTGTTGCCTCCTACCAGTTTTTGTGATGCCTGAAGCCTACCTTTGGCTCTATTATTGTTGTTATTGGTCGTCTTTCACCACATCCTGGTAATGCAGTGCACTGGCCCACCTCCTTTTTCAATATGCTTTGCTTCTCTTCGCATGCTCTGTACTACATGAGGTGACCACACAGTTAATGTTTTCTTCAATTTCTGCTGCTTTTGCCAGGTGCTTTCTGTCTGTTATTGCTGGACTACTTTCATTCAAGGCCTAGGTCCACTGTTTTTCATTACTTACATTGGTGCATTGTCCTTGGGGTGCCTCTGCCTTGTTCAAGCCTAAGCTTACGTCCATTTCCAATCGCCAATTCCTGAGTTGCTACAGTGCACCTGCGTAAGTGGCGTACTTACCTCCCTATATTGCAGTACCGTCATAAATTTTGCTGCTGTGGATTTACTTTCTCGTTTGACTTCCTGGTTTGACTTTCTGCTGTTTTTGATGATGGCTAGCGATCTCCACATGTCCAGACCATCGGTTTCTGGCACGAAACCGAAAAGGCACAAAAATGATCCGCCTTCACCAATTTTATCATCGCAAAATCCAATCCTGGATACCATCTTGGATGAGGTTCGAGGCCTCCAGCCCTTCATGTCCGCCACCAACGACAAGCTTAAGCAAATTGAGGAAAGATGGATTGTTATGGAAAGTAAAGTTCTTGATCTTGAGCAGCGGGTCAGTGACATACAAGATATCTCTACAAAGATTCCTCTCCTTGAACAAGAAATTCTGAAACTAAAACTCCACACTGAGGATCTTGAAAATCGCAATCGTAGAAATTACTTACGCCTTTTTGGCCTGCCGGAAAATGTTGAAGGGACTGACCTAGTATCATCTCTAAAGAAATTTCTTCCAGAGCTCCTGGACCTTCAGTCTTTGACTAATCCTCTCAACATACAAAGAGCGCACCGGTTGGGTCGGCTTCAGCCATCTGCTAACAAACCTCGTGGTATTATAATGTTGTTCTTGGAATTCACCGATCTCATGCAAGTTTTGAAGGCTGTCAGAATTAAACGTCGTCTTATTTGGTCTGGGCATAACATTTTCATATCTCAAGATATATCTAATGCTACAAACGCCAGACGCAAAGAATTCCTTGCTCTTAGGCCTCAATTGCGACAACTCAACATTCAATATGGAATTCTTCATCCCTGCCTTTGTAAAATCACTCATGAGGGTCGCTCACGCTCTTTTGAGGATCCGGATAAACTCAAACTTTTTCTTCATAACTTTTCCTCACATGGCATGGATACTGGTTCTTGAGTTCATTTACATTGTTGGATTGTTCCTGCTTTAATTGTTTTATTGACTTGCCTGTTCTCTTATGTTGATTTTCTGTCCTTCTTTACTCTTGTGAGGCTTATAGCCCATTTCTTATTTTCTGCCCCTGCTTTCACTGTGGTCCGCGTCCTTCGGTGTCACTACGTTTCCCTGCTCTTAGATCTTCTTTCTTTTTACAGATCTGGATGTTCTTCCTTGGTCTGTTTACTTCTCTCCTCTTCCCTCTTTCACATCTCTTTCCTCTTCCTCTTCCTTCTTTCTATTTTTCTTTTCTTCGCTCTTCCTCATTTTTAATCTTGTTTCCATGTTCTGGCTTATCTCCAAAGACTTGTTTTTCTGTTTTACTTAATGTAACATATCTTTCCTTTTTTTTTCCTGTCAATCCTGCAGTTTTATGGTCCTATGTCCGTATGTTCCCCTGTTCCCGGAAATATGGTTAATGTTGTGTTGTGGAATGTTCGTGGTCTGGGTCACCCCGTCAAGCGTCAAAAGGTATTGTCTCATCTAGCTAAACTTAACACCCAGGTTGCTTTTTTACAGGAAACTCATTGCAATGATAAAGAATCACTTAAACTTAAACGTCAATGGGTCAATCAGATTGTTTTCTCTCCTGCTAATGACCGACACGGTGGTGTCGCTATTTTATTTCATAAATCCATTAATGCACAAATCATATCATCTGAGTGTGATCCGAATGGTCGTTGGGTATTGGCTGAGGTTGTCATTAATAAACGACAACTGACTTTTTTCAATATTTACGGACCTGTTAAACCAGACATTGAATTTTGGAATTCTGTAAAATTGAAATTATTGTCAATTCCCAATTCTAATATTGTGATTGGTGGTGATTTTAATAATTGGTTGGATCCGTTCACTGATAGGCAATCCAAATGCAAATTCAAACCTGACAAATCCCACAAATCCTTTCACACAGCCATTTCTTCTCGTCCTCTATTCGATGCCTGGAAAACATGTAACCCTGATACCTTAGAATTTACTTTCTTTTCACCTGTACATCATACTAGATCTCGTATTGATTATATTCTTATTTCTAAATCACTGCTACCTTGTCTCCAGTCATCTGAGATTGGATCTATTTTTATCTCTGACCATGCTCCTGTCTCCACCCATATTGACTTATCTCTCACCACTTGCAAACAAGGTAGATGGCGTTTCAATAACTTCCTTCTATCAGATCATACTTTTATTTCAGAAGCGACCTCTTTTATTAAGGAATTTTTGTCTTTTAATAACTCTTTAGATACCTCCCTACACAACAATTGGGATGCTTTTAAAGCATCTTTCAGAGCTTTTACTATTGCCTATTCCTCAAAGAAGAAAAAATTGCTGCATGTTAAATATAAAGAAACTTTAACCCATATAAAAGTGTTAGAGCATAAGTATTATTCTTCCAAATCCTCCTCATCACTACAAGAGTTAATCAAAGCTAAATCCACCCTGAAAAAGATAGCTACAACGGATGCCTGTAATATTCTCCTCAAGGTTAAGTCGAAATATCATGGGGGTCAAAATAAAGCCGGGAAAATGTTAGCAAACTATCTAAAAATTAAATCAGAACGAAAAGCTATTGGCCCAATCCATTCAGACTTGGACGACTCTCTCCTTTCATCTGATTCGGATATTATTGACACATTTCAATCGTATTACAAGCTCTTATACACAGAAACCACCAATCCCTCTGTAGATGATTTTGCTTCCTTTTTCAGTGATATCCCTAAGCCACAAATTTCCCAAGATAATTTCCAACCCCTTGAAGAAGATATTTCCTTACAAGAGTTATCTGATGCACTTAAATCTATGAAGAAAGCAAATATCCTGGCCCGGATGGCTTTTCAATTGAATTACTTTCTGCTTTCTCCTCAATTTTTGCTCCCAAATTATTAGAACTTTTTAATTCTTTTATCTCCAATTCCCAAGCCTGTGGTTCTTTTTTGGAAGCTCTTATCATTGTAATCCCCAAACCAGATAAAGATTCCTCCTATTGTAAACATTTTCTCCCTATTTCATTAATTAATTATGATTGTAAAATTTTTGCAAAAATATTGGCTTCTCGTTTACAGAAAATTATTCCCCTTCTCATTAATCCAGACCAAGTTGGTTTTGTTAAAGGTCGCTTGGCCTCTGATAATGCCAGAATGTTTTCCAATATCCTTGCTCTTAGTAAAAAATATCCCTCCCCATTAGCGGCTTTATCCCTGGATGCTGAAAAAGCCTTTGACCGTGTTAATTGGGAGTTTCTGCTTAACACTTTACGATGGTTTGGCTTTGGTCCGAAGTTTATTTCTTATGTGAAGTTGTTATACACCAACCCCAAAGCTTGTATTTTTGTTAATGGTCTCTTTTCCCCTTATTTCTCCCTTCAAAGAGGTACACGTCAGGGCTGCCCTCTTTCACCATTACTCTTCCTGTTATGTTTAGAGCCATTTTTGGAACGTATCAGAAGTAATCCTCTCATTACTGGTTTTAATCTTAAATCTCAACAAATTAAACTGTCTGCATATGCTGATGATGTTCTTATTTATATGTCTAATCCTGTATCCTCCCTACCCCCCTTTTTGAAGGAAATTACATCATTCGCTAAGGTTTCAGGTTACAAATTAAACTTCTCTAAAACTGAGATTTTACCTTTAAAACCTTCATGTTACAGGTATATGTTTGAATTGTCTAATTTCACATGGTGTCCCCAAAAAATAAAATACCTTGGCACATGGTTTACCCCCACCATTCGTGATACACTAGCTAAGAATTTCTCTGCCTTAAAACTTAAAATTACTAATTTGTTAAATCTCTGGTCTCCGTTATTCCTCTCTTGGTGGGGCAGACTTGATACCATTAAAATTATGATTGTTCCTCAGATTTTGTTTATATTGTCTATGTTACCCTTTAAAATTCCTAAATATTATTTTTCTCAGATTAATTCGCTATGCACCAAGTTTCTATGGAATAACAAACATGCACGCATTGCCCTGACTAAATTGATTCGTCCTAAAAATGAAGGAGGTGTAAGATTTCCTGATTTTAATTTGTATCATAATGCATTCTTGAATCATCAATTTTTTGCTTTGTCCAGGGATTATCAAGACTTGCCTAAACCCTCTTGGGTTAATGTTGAATGCTCCTTGTTAAATGAATTTTCAATACGTGATGTTGTACACATGACTAACTGTACTTTTATTTCCAAATACCCTATTTTGAAACATTCTCAAATGTTGTTACACACACTTTTTTTTTAAGAACCTGAATAATTATCAGTCCTTTCTAGCGTCATCACTTTGGTTTAACAAGTACATTAAATTTCGCCACAAGTCATTCTACTACAAACAATGGAAAGAAAAGGGCCTTCTTTTTGTACATCAACTGATTGTTAACAATGTAATTCTCTCTTTCCATCAGTTACAAGTTTCTTTCCATCTTCCTGATTCCTGTATTCTGCAATATGATACGTTAGCCCCAATTCTACAGGAGTGTCTACAGAAATTCTCTTCTCTTCCAACTCCTTCTTCCTCTCTTCCTGACTCTTCTCTATTTCATACCTCTTCCGATACTATTCCTAGTGCCTCCTGTATCTATAAATCTCTATCTACTCCTATTTGTACACGGGTCAAATCTAAGGTGGAACTGGAGTGGGAACATGACCTTTCCTTGACTCTGTCAGTATCACAATGGGATAAGTTTTGGCAGAAACTATTCAAAACCTCCAAAGCTGCAAATCTCACACAATCCCTTTTTTTTATTTTTAATAGAGTCATCATTACTCCCCTTTTGTTACATAAATTCAATCACTCTGTCACATCATCTTGTTGGTCTTGCCCTAATGCTGAAGGCTCCTTAATACATTTATTATTTTATTGTCCTAAAGTTTATGCCTTTTGGAATGATATATGGTCAAAATGTACACTGATTTTTTCTCATAATGTACAACTTAATATTCAAAATGTATTTTTGGGCACTATTTCGCCAGACTTTGATCTAGTTACTCCTACCTCTCCGTTGTTAGATTTATTCCTTGCCGTGGCCTTTAAAGTCATACTCACTTGCTGGAAAGACAATTCTAAATTATCCTTTCTTCATTGGTGGAACTATATTTGTGACGAACATAGAATTGCCTCTATCCCTCAATCCTCCATTCACATACAAATTAAGTCTGACCTACTATGGCTACCCTTTACGTCTTTTTTAGCATCAACATCATAATCTCTATCTACTCTTTACATCTTGTTCTTCTTCTTTTTCTTTCTGTCCTCTCTCTTTCCTCTCCTTTTCCTTTCTTTCTCCTCCTATCTTCTCCCTCTTTATTTTCCCTCTCTCCTTTTTGATAAAAATGTTACTCTTCTATTTAAATAGTATATTGATTCTAGTACCTATTTAGGAGTTTTATATTTCATTGTGGTATACTATGCTTTGCTTTTTATTTCCTGTTCTTAGCAACTTTTAAGATTACTGTTTATACTGTTTAGATTTTTTTTTTGCTATGTAGAATTCGCCTATTGTATAGTCATCATTTATTTATGCTGACATGCTTACAATATACTTACTCCTACTGGCTAAATATGTATTTGTAATCCTGTGTGTTTTTGCCTTCAATAAAAATTACTTAACTAAAAAAAAATGATGGGTAAAGCACTCGGGAGCTCCGCGCAGTAAGACTGAAGCTCAGTAAGTTCCTCACCCACAATTGCTGTTACAGACACTGCAAATACCCACATATAAGATGTCCATTCAAAGGCAGGGTCTGTGCAGCTGACACCTATGGTGATATTATAAATTTAGCTCAAAGACAATAGTCACAGTAGACAAGAAACACCACCTAGGTTGTCAGCTATGCCCATGGATCCTGGTGATCAACCAGGAACACGCAAGGCAGTAACAGCAAGGGGGTAGAACTAAACACAAGCACAATAGACAGGGAGCTAGCAAGGAGGAGTGCTTAACAGGAAAGAAGGGGAACAAGGACAAACATGGCGGAAAGCAAGTAACAAACATACAAGGAAACTAGAAGCAATACAGTAGAACAGGAAGGCAGCAAACTAAGGACTGAAACAGAGGTAATGGGAAGAAAAGAAGGAACTAGGACAAGCGAAATACCCGTTAATGATGATGACATGGACATGGACATGGACAATGGAGCATTAAAGTGTTGCACATGTGCATGCAGTAATATGAGAGGGTTAGTGTGGCAGAAGGATTTTACGGTATCATTGATGGGTTTGGTGACTTAGTGGACAAATAGTTCACCTGTATTTGACCTCATGGTCACAGGTTCAAATCCTTTGGGTCCACTCAGCCTTTCATCCTTCTGAGGTTGATAAAATGAGTACCATTATTCAGCGCCAGGATACACTTGGGTGAGTGTGCGCTTTACAATTACACGTTGTTGTTGCTTTTCCTGAAGATCAAACTGAAATATTTAGATTATTCCGACCCTCAATGAAAGATATCTGTGCATTTCACACATTTTTATTTATTTAGGAGAATGCAGTATTATTCTGACTGGCTTGATGTTCACTAAATGAGCATCTACGTTCAAAATGCACTTTTATGATCCTGTGCTATACACAGGGCAATAGTCCAGTACTGGCATATCCTGCACATAGTAGAGGGTCGCCATTAATCGATCCATGGGCAGGAGGGGATAAGGGTCACCGGCGGCCATGTTCTCCCAAGGGAGGGATGTCTGCTGAAGGCGCTGAAGCAGTGGGGGCTTAAGAGCACCGTGGGCCGAGAATGCTGGCTCTTTGTTCATCAACCATGCAGCAGTGAATGAACTCCTTACAAGACACTGGCGGCTGGGGCCATATTGGAAAAATCACTCTCTCATCCTCACCTGAATAAAATGGCAGAATTCTAAGCAAAAGTTAATAGGATTGGCTGAGAAACTGGACAAATGTACGGGTTTCGTCCACTTGACGGGGTAATGATCTTTGTGGGCATAGGACTAGTTGGAGGAAGGTCATGGACCTCTCGGTCTTAACCTGGTGCGGGCTGCAATTATAAAATAATAATAAAATAACACTTACCTTGCCGCTGCAAGGTCCCGCGTCTCTGCTCGTGCTCTCCTGTGTCTGACTCCAGGTCAGAACAGGAAGCAGGCAGCTAGGCTCCCATCCCTGAGCCAATCACAACGCTGCAATGCTTCGTTGTGATTGGTCTGAGTGCCGTGACACGGCCCTCAGCCAGGGGCTGTAGGGGTTGGCATGTTCTCCATGGAGGCTGTAATTCAGCTTGCTTGAAGAACAGGGAAGTGTGCATGACTGTTTTGGGCAGGCCAAGAGGGCTGACCAAACAGTCATTGCGCACTTAGGAGGGTTGTGCCCTCCTCCTCTGCTCTTCAACCCCGCCCCGCCCCACCCCGCCCCCTCACGCAAGCTGCCGCAGGTGGAGGAAAAAATAAAATGATAATAACATTACGTTATTATCATTCTATTTTTTCCTTTCTTTGCCTGCTTGAAGACAGTGGGGCGACTCTTCTCAGCCTTAGCGAAGGAGCAACCACTGTGCACAGACTGTCAGACTCACGGGGGCGCGCCGGTAGTGGTCTCCCGACTGGCCTATTATGACCTTGGTGGTAGGGCCGCCCTGAAACCACCGCAAAGGTGGCACGGCGATCTTGAGGCCATAATATGCTTGGCTGGGGCGCTGTGGCCCTGCCAAGCATATTGCGAGTTTCTTCACCACCACACTTTTCATGGCGGAAAAGTGTGGCGTGAGGAAACAAAGGGGGTCCTACAGGGCCCCCTTGTGCCTCTGCGCCATGGGGTGTTTGAGGGGAGGTGCATGGTGTGCACCCCTGTCTGCATGCATCCCAAGTTCCTGCGTAGAATGAAATACACAACATTGTGCATTGCGGTCAGTGCAGGGGCATGCTTTGATGTTCGCATTGTAGTGCCCATTTTAAAGGCACTGCCGTGGGAACACCAAAGAAATGCCTGCCAGCGACTTAAAGAGTCGTAATCTGGTGGGCGGTCTATTTTGGCTTTCGGGGTGTGGGAGCGTGGCGGCAGCCTGCTCCCACACTCCCAAAGTCATAATAAGGCCCTATGTCTTATTAGAACCACACACTTGAAGTATGATTCTCATCTCAGGAGAATGATGAAGGAAGAGGAGGGTGAGTTGAGGGATGGGCAGTTGCGTATGGTTGAATGTCTATGACTTCCACATTGTGAACACACTATAAAGAAAATAGTGATGGGACTCATTATCATATGCAATTCACAATGACGTCAGAGGTGACTTCATACCTTATATTAAGCCCCACTTAAAAGGTCAAGGGACTATTTTACAAAATCAACAAATTTACTTAATGACAGAGAAATATGAAATGAAAGTATTTCTGTTTAATAAATCACAAGTATTTTCTTCCGCATATAAAAAAGTAACTGAACTTGGAAATGGTCAAATGTGACAATCTTTTTTAAATAGGCAGGTGGAACTTGGTAATTCAATGTGTAAACTGCTTTTAGGTATTAAATTAAATATGCTGGATGTGTCATAAACTTTCAAATTTACAGTTAGTGCACATTTGTTTCCTATTGGTGTTTTCTATCCACCTTCAAGTCACAAAACTTCTTCAGTTAGCAATAGAAAGGAGAATTTCTATCTTCCTCACATGATACATTGAAACATATCCCCTTCTGGCCCATTCTCACAAAGAAAAGGGGATGCTGCTGATGAAGTGGAGGTTTATAAGCATCCCAAGGCCTGGTTAAACGCATGCAGTGTTTGGAAAAGCAAGCAGCTTTATTACCCGAGCATAAGGTAACACCTCACGGCCTGGGCTAAAGGTAAGTCTCCTTACTAACAATAGTGGGGGTCCTCTGGGCAGCAGCATCCACCCCCAGCTTGAGCCCTGTTGTCCATCACTTTGTGTACATGTAGCCAGTCATTTGCTCATTTGTTCCTTGCTACTAAACCTGACTCTTAACCCCCTCGTCTCCCTCCCGAATGCCTGTCGCTAGTTTTTTTGTTTTCTTAACAGCTTTAAAAAAAAAAATGGCCTAGTCATTTATTGAAAGTACATGACATCTGCACATTATATAATCAACCTACATTTTAAAGATGTTCACTACAGTTAGGACCATAGATTGATGTGACTGCTATCTTGGAATGATATTGCTGCTTAAAGATGGACACCACACTTAGGGCCACTGACTAAACCATGGATTTCTAACTTGAACGAAGAGCGGTCCCACTACTTCCCCATTCGCCCCATTCTGTTGCCAGTGAGTGCACAGCTTGGGGAAGCAAACAAGTAGCTTCTGCCTAGCCAGCCAGGGACCATCAGAGGCAGCAGCATCAGTGTGGCAGAGCCGAGCAGTGAGTCCCAGAGGTTGACCCACCCTCCCTGCTGTCAACTTTACCCCAAAGTATACAAAAAGTGATGAACGGAATGCTTGAATTAATCTCAGTCAATGGTGAATACACTGACTGCATCCCAGTCCATCGTTATTTTGCACACCGTGCCACCTCAGATTGGACCCAGCTATATGCAAACTAGTCTTGACCCTGATCCAATTGGAAAAGTCCAGCCCCCGAACTGCCAAGCCAGGTCCTCCCTGAACTGGAACACAAGCAACCAAGGACCATTTTTTCCCTTGTTATGGGCTCATCAGCCCGGTATCGCTTGGTTCCAGTGATACAGTGTGAATGGGACCTACGTCTTGGTATACCCGTCTCACTTAGGGCAACATACTAAAGTATACAAAAAGTGATGGATGGAAAGCTTGAATTACACTCAGGCACTGGTAATTACTTGGGGTCACATCCCAATCCATCGTTATTTTGCACACCATGCCACCTCATTTTGGACCGCGCTATATGCAAATCAGCCTTCACCCTGCTCCAGAGGGAGCAGTCCAGCCGGAACTGCCAAGTCAAGTCCTCCCTGAACTAGAATACAAGTAACCCTGGACTGGATCCTCCCTTGTTATGGGCTCATCAGCCAAGTATAGCTTGGTTCCAGTGACACAGTGTGCCTGGAACACATGTTTGGGCATACCCATCCCACTTAGGGCAACATTCTAAAGTATACAAAAAGTGATGGACGCAATACTTGAATTAATCTCAGCCACTGGTAATTACGTGGGACGCATCCCAATCCATTGTTATTTTGCACACCATTCGGGTCTAGCTAGAGCTCTATAAAACTCTAAAATAAACCTAAGTTTGGATACACCTATATGCAAATCAAACTTGACCCTGCTCCAATTGGAACAGTCCAGTCCGAGCTGCCAAGCCAGGTCCTCCCTGAACTGGAACACAAAGAACCCTGGACCAGGTTTGGAACTTTACGGCAGCAGTATTCGCCGACAGTGACAGTTGCCATGATCTCTCTGGAAGGATGTTTTACATTGAGCAAATACTATGAAATCAATTGCAAATGATTAAGAGCACTTTGGAAAAAATGCTACAGAGAACATTACCAATAGGATAACAAGTGTCAGTGTATATTAAGTTGTAAATTTATATGCGAACGCATGAAGCATAAAATATAGATTTCAATTGAGTTACTTTGGTCTATTGAAATACATCACTGATGGAAGAAAAACAAAGTGCTGGTGAATTTCTAAAACCGTATTAGTAACAAGAGTATTGTTCACTTAGTGCTGACTTGCATGAAGGGGCTTATTTAACCTGCTTCCCCACAAAAGATTTGTAGAGAGAATATCTGATGCCTGGAAATGATAAATATCTGACGAGGTGAATCTTTTCATCTAAACCTATTTCAGTACCACACTGTGGAGCTTATTTATGAGCCCTTGCGACAGTTTTGCGCTTCCGTTGCGTCACTTTTTTTGATGCATCGGCAGCGTAAAACTTGCCTCCTGTTGCGCCCTATTTACAAAGTGATGCATCTGAGCAGATGCGTCACTTTGTAAACCCCTGCTCTACATTATACCTGCATCAGATATAATGTATGCAGGGTGGGTGTTCTCACGTAAGTAAGCCTCATAGAAGTGACGTGGTGAAATCTACGAGATTTCACTGCGCCACTTCTAGGGTGCAAATGCATCAATATCTTACACCTGCATCACAGCAGGCATAAGACTGATGCAGGCCCTTTCACATGGGGCTTGCCCCGTGTGAAAGGACACATTGCTGTAGTTGCATCACTTTTGTGACACACTCCAGCAATGCGTCACTTTTGCGCCTACAGATATGTCAGAAATACTGACGTATCTGTAATTCCTTGCGACATGATGCGTCATACAGTAAATATGACACATCCATTATGTCGCAAGGAGGGCGCACTGAGAAGTGGCACATCGCTGCTTTCAAGCAGCGATGCGTCACTTCTCATAAATGAGGCCCTGTATGTGTAGGTCTATAGGAAATGTATATAAAAAAGGGAGACCTAGACAGCAGATTATAGGATCAATTGTAGAGTAATGAATGGGAACCTGCAATCCCTTAATAAAAGCCTGTTTCTTATTTCTGTATTACAGGTGACTTGTGACCTCTCATAATGACTTCTGTCAGAGCCAGCAGCCAGGGTAAAAGGCAGGTTGTGAACTATAATTACAATTCCATGGAGTTCTATGACCTCTGGAAGTAACGCAGCCTTCTGCCTCGTTCCTCTATATGATCATGCAACTCCTCCATGACTTGCAATATCCTTGCATTGTACAGCAGGAGGGTACTTTATCAATATATAGTGGGAAAGAGATTTTTGACCACTTTCAAACTTATTTCTCAATGACAACTGGATGAGTCCACAGAACTATGCAGTAAACGGTGTTTGTCAACATTGTTATGGAGTTCGGGGAACAGCCACCACAGTAAGTGTTTGTGCTTGTGGTAAATTAGGATACCGCACTCACAGGTAAAATTTACTAGGCAGCTGATAAAAATGAAAAAGGAAGAAGGAGGAAGACTTGATTTCAGCATTTCTTTCATAGTAATTCTCAAAAATTAGTAAAACCTCCCAGAATCATTTTCATTCGAAAGAGCATGTTCCATAAAAAACACAAATGCACCAGGAAAAATAGCGACAGCATCTTTGGGTATGAGATGCCATAATGTTGGAGATGGGGGCTTATATTCAGATAGATCCCAATGGTGTCATACCATCTAAGCCATGCCTGTTTTTGAGTTATGCTTTGAGAATCAATGAAAGAGAGAGGAGAAAGAGAGAGAATAAGGGAGTGTAAGTGAGAGAGAGAGAGTGTATTTGTGCGAGTGGGTGTGTTTGTGTATGTATATGTGTGTGAGAGAGCGAGAGAGAGAGACTCTGACATACCATGCAGTTTGCTTGCCACAGTAGAATGTTTGTCATACGGCTCCTACAAATATAGCAGGACTGTGTATTAGACCAACACAAATTTCATAGTATAGAGACTCAGGTCCTAATTATGACTTTGCCATTCATGGAGCGGACTGCCATGCCACCTCCCCGCTCCAAGACCACCAAAGCCGTACTGACACAACCCGCCAGATTATGAGTTTTTTAGTCTCTGGTGGGCAGTTCTTTGGCGGTCCCACGGCAAAGCCTATGAAAAAGGCAGCACAATGGGAGCATCAAAGTCAGGTCGTGCATGGCATTGACTGGAGCAGTCCGTGCCGTGCAGGAACTGGGGAGCATACAGACAGGGGGCACACCATGTGCCCCCCTGCATGCATCCCATGTCCCTGAGGCAACAGGGTGCCCTGAAGGGCCTCCTTTGTTTCCTCTCCACCACAGTTTTCATGGCAGGGTCACCACCATGTAAACTGTGGCGAAGAGGATACTCGTAATATGCTTGGCCGTACCGCAGCAGCAAGACCAACACAAGATGCCGGTTGCGGTGATCCCATGGCAGTCTGACTCTCCAACTTGTAATAGGGCTGTCGGACCGCTGGTGCAGCGGTGCCCACACTGCCACAGTGGCTATGGCAGTCCATCGGACCTCCATAGTCATAATTAGGCTGTCAGTCCACATATACAATGAGTGAGTGTTTGTGGGTTTTGGCTAGCTCACAGTATCACATCTAACTACTAAACCAACCAGGGTAACAGATGTTGTTGGCAACCTCGAACATAACACTCTGATTCCCAAGCAATCACTGGAAACAGATCTAACCCTTTTGTTTGGTCACTTTTGCATGCCCAAGGTAAACACAAGAAAGATTTTACAATGCATTTGCAAACTTTATTGACATTATCATATTGTTGCATAAAAAGCATGAGCTGCAATTATTAGAAAGATGAGACACGTTACTGTAATCAGCATTATTAGAATGGTAAACAAATTATACAATTCAACCATGTTAATTGTTGCTGATGTTTGCCTACTCCTATCTGTATCTAATGCTATGCTAAAGAGAGCATCGTGGGAGCACCATTCTGCCAGATAGATTGGGATAGCCTAATACCTTGGTCTCAGGAATCAGGAAGCCAGTCGCAGTGCCCAGGTCATCTTCCATAGCTGGATGGAGGTTGGAGTCAGAAGGGCTGCATCTCAGTCACAGTTTGCAGTGATTCAGTGATAATCCCAACATGGAAATGCTCCTCTCAAAAGAGCTTTAGCATTGAAGCTGTTTACATAATAAAGCACTTGTCTTATTGACTGTGGCAGAGGTACAGAGCAGCTCATTTGGTTTTGTCTAGCTAAAATGAAGTGTCTCCTAACAACTACAGAAAGAAAGGAAATCAATGGCATCATGTTCTGCATTGAACGACCCTGGAACTAACTATACAGACTAAAGTGCGTCAATGCCTATTAGAGATGCGCATACAGCAAAATCAAACAATAGCAGAAAGTGTGGCAAAGGGCACCACAAGAAAGAAGTGTCAATGTAAGAAGGAGAATCTAAAATGGAGACAACACATATGCCATGCAACACCCCCCCCCCCCCCTTGGTCATGAAGGAGATTTATTCACTAGACATTCTAAAAACATTTAAAAGGCATAGCATTATATAATATACAACTTTAACTTTATAAGTGTAATAAAAGCCATTAAAAAAATGCAAATTGAAAAATCCAGAAAACGACTTGCAAATCAGTAAAATATATATATTTTAAAAACAAAAATGCTGAATTAAAAATGTATATGAGGTGTCCGTACTACAGGATAGTAGCCCAGAAAGGTCTGCCATGTTCAGGTAGTCATTTGGGTCCTGGAAGAAACCCGCATCCACAGACAACAGATCCACATTCGCTTGAAGAGCAATTTCCAAAGAATCAACTTGGTCATTACTAGCCCAACCAGCAGAAGCTGAGGGCAGAGGTGCCAGAAGTGTAGCCTCAGATGAAGAGCCAGACGCCATAGCTCCTGGAGCGGAAGCATCCATTCAATCTGGCGCAGGCACCTCATAATAAGCATCTTGCAGCAATGGTAACAGCATAGACCAACACTGGAGGTGTACCCTCAATGGCTACATGAGCAGATTCATGTCCGTAGTCTGCACCAATTGCGTAGCAAGGCATATGTCTGGTGCATATTCGAAAGAGCACCAGAGGCAGCTAAATACAGGCTGTATACTTTGAAACCGCACGGGCCGGAAAGACAAAGACCTGTTGTAATTTAATTCCAGTAACAACGAGAATTTAAAGTACTGCACCATACGTTAACGGCACAGATGGACGTGTGGCAATTCCATCACCATTTGGTTGTGTTGTGGAACATCCATTGCAGGGCACACTAAGACCCACGAAACTCCTGAGGCGGAAGCCGGGAGTGATTGAGACATTTCATTTTTAAAAATCTTGTGTGTGATACTCTGTTTTTAAAATATTCACCTCTTGCACTCCGCAGTCCACGAACAGCGAGCTCATCGCTGCAACGCTTGTCACTCTCCCACCGCCATTCTCGAGGGCGAGGCGCGACGAGAGACACGCCCACCTCAGGTGGCCACGCCCCCCGATAATAGTATAAATAGTGCGCGCAGCTGGAAAGCGCGACACTAAGGCCCACGAGACTCCTGAGGCGGAAGCCGGGAGTGATTGAGACATTTCATTTTTAAAAATCTTGTGTGTGATACTCTGTTTTTAAAATATTCACCTCTTGCACTCCGCAGTCCACGAACAGCGAGCTCATCGCTGCAACGCTTGTCACTCTCCCACCGCCATTCTCGAGGGCGAGGCGCGACGAGAGACACGCCCACCTCAGGTGGCCACGCCCCCCGATAATAGTATAAATAGTGCGCGCAGCTGGAAAGCGCGACACTAAGACCCACGAGACTCCTGAGGCGGAAGCCGGGAGTGATTGAGACATTTCATTTTAAAAAAATCTTGTGTGTGATACTCTGTTTTTAAAATATTCACCTCTTGCACTCCGCAGTCCACGAACAGCGAGCTCATCGCTGCAACGCTTGTCACTCTCCCACCGCCATTCTCGAGGGCGAGGCGCGACGAGAGACACGCCCACCTCAGGTGGCCACGCCCCCCCGATAATAGTATAAATAGTGCGCGCAGCTGGAAAGCGCGACACTAAGACCCACGAGACTCCTGAGGCGGAAGCCGGGAGTGATTGAGACATTTCATTTTTAAAAATCTTGTGTGTGATACTCTGTTTTTAAAATATTCACCTCTTGCACTCCGCAGTCCACGAACAGCGAGCTCATCGCTGCAACGCTTGTCACTCTCCCACCGCCATTCTCGAGGGCGAGGCGCGACGAGAGACACGCCCACCTCAGGTGGCCACGCCTCCTTGACGCCTCTTCTCTCCATTATAAATTATGTGCCTCGCCAGGAAGCGCAGCGGACGAGCGCAGCGGGCGCGCCGATGGCGCGCCGATGGCACGCCTAAGGTAAGCCCGTCTGCGCCCGTCCGCGCCAGACCGAGCCCTGAGCCCATACCCCAGGCTGGTCATACCTGCCCTCGATTGAACTACTCACTAGATACTCTGTACCAGCTCAGGGATCCATTTAACACCAGATGTAATGGAACTATCATTCTGGAAACCGAGCCTATTGGCTGCCCAAACTGCGACTACAGGTTGTCCCCATCCCCCCAACCCGAACCAGTATATATTGAGATGGCCCTGCTTAATTGTAGGTCACTCCCAAAGCACCAGACAGAAATTCACCTATTACTATCAGAGTCGGACTTAGACGTCCTGTTCTTAACAGAAACATGGCTTTCCCCTAGCACGGATCCGAACATCAATCAAGCACTTCCTCCCGGATACCTCATTAAAACCCTAAATAGACCGAAGGGTACTGGAGGGGGTATTGCGATTATTTATCGCGACAATCATGCCAGTTTAAAGATAGCCCCATTTTAGATAGTGAAAATGTTCTGTTCTCCCTTCACCTGCCGCCATCTACGACACTTTCTGGGGCCCTAATCTACCGCCCTCCGGGACAGGTAGGGTGTTTCATAGACTCACTCATGGACGCCATCTCTTCTTTTGCTTGTGTGACCCCAAACTTCACAATCCTCGGAGACTTAAATCTCCACTTCAATGATCAAGGCAACAAACTCGCCACTGACTTACAAGCCGATTTGGCTTCCCTTAATCTTCAACTACTCAACAATGAACCCACCCATACGAAAGGACGGCTTCTCGACCCCATCTTTTCCAACCTCTCCAAACTCTCCGTACAAACCCCTCTGCCCCTTCTCTGGTCAGACCACTTTTTGGTCCCTTTTAAACTTCAACTTCCAGGTAAACCGTCTGACACCCCCCTTCCCCGAGTCCCTTCTCGTCCCTGGAAAAAATTGGACACAATCCTATGGGATCACGCTCTGACTTCCACTCTACCTATAGTAGACCCTAACCCCTCGTCAGCTGAAATCCAACTTCATAACTGGATAAATGACTCCCTCGACTCAGTCTTACCATTTAAAACTCTCCCATCCAGTAGGAAATCGTCCAAATTACCATGGTTCTCTGAAGAACTACGCGAAATAAGAAGGAAGGGCAAAAGGCTTGAACGCCAATGGAGAAAGAACTGGAACACAGCTGATAAAAACGATTATAGAACCCATATTAGGCTTTATAAAAACGCATTAAAAACCGCGCAGGCCTCCTACTTTGAGGAGCAAATAGCCTCAGCTGCTAATTCCGCGAAAGAGACCTATCGAATAGTGAAACTCCTCACCAAAATACAAGACCCTCCATCATCCCCAGACTTGGATGGGGCAAAATGTAATCAAATGGCAGATTTCTTTCGGCAAAAATTGCTAAAATCCTGACCTCCCTTCCAGCTCCTTCTACCGCACAAACAGGCTTTGGTTCCTCTCCCCTTCAAGACACCCCGAGATTAACTTTTTTCGTCCAAATCTCTATTGAAATGTTTCTTAACGTTCTACAGAAAGTCAAAAGTGGTTCCCCATCAGATCCAGCCCCCATTAGTAAATTGAAGCTAGTTGCTCCCACTATTGCCCCCCTTTTTACCAATCTGATCAACGCCTCCCTTAAAACTGGTATAGTCCCGGCGAACTGGAAAAAAGCCACAGTCAAGGCTCTCATAAAAAAACCGCACTTAGATCCCACAGATCCTTCTAATTTTAGACCGATCTCATTGCTACCGGCTATGAGTAAAATAGCCGAACGAGTAGCAAACCAACAACTTTCGGAATTTTTAGAGACCAATCATCTTCTCCGCATGTCCCAGACAGGCTTTAGACCAGGACAAGGGACTGACACCGCATTGTTAGCCGTGGTCGAAGAAGCTAGGGGCATAATGGACGCAGGAGGATCAGTGGCAGTGATCCTCCTCGACCTGAGTGCCGCCTTCGACACGGTGGACCATGCAACCCTTGTCCAGCGCCTTGGTCTGATAGGAGTGGCGGATTCCGCTTTGGCCTGGATCTCCTCCTTTCTCAAAGACAGGTCCTTTCAAGTTGTTGACGGGTATTCCGTCTCTAATGCTCAGTCTCTTAAGTGCGGTGTGCCTCAGGGATCCTCCCTGAGCCCCACACTTTTTAATGTCTACATGGCTCCCCTTGAGGATGTTGTCAAGCCATTTGGCATTAAATCAATAATGTATGCTGACGACACTCAGCTCGTCGTCTCCCTTAACCAACCAGACAACGCCTTGTCTAATCTGAGCAGTTGCCTGGAGAAGGTGCATCAATGGATGTGCGAATCCAGGTTAAAACTGAATGGGGAGAAATCTGAAATACTCCTCTTGGGAATCTCCAACAAAATCCCCATATCCCTTCCTTGGCCACCATGCATGGGAACGCCACCAATTCCCAAATCCGAAGTCAAGAGCTTAGGGATATGGCTTGACCAGGATCTAAGTTTCAAAACTCAGACGAGAAAAACGGCGGGAACCTGTTTCGGCCTGATAAAGATGGCTCGAAAGATTTTACATCTACTCCCGCTCCAGTCCAGGAAACTCCTGATGCAGGGGCTTGTGAACTCCAGATTGGACTATGGAAATGTCCTGTATCTGGGGGCCCCAGCCTCGGTTGTCCATAGACTTCAATGCGCACAGAATGCGGTGGCTAGAATCCTCACAGGAACCCCAGCGAGGAATTCGGCCAAACCAGCTCTCAGAAGCCTGCACTGGTTGCCAGTAAAGGAGAGGGTCAAATTTAAGACCCTGTGCATTACTCATAGAATGTTGCACAACGAAGGCCCTCCCATTCTTAGGACACTCGTGACTCAACAACATTCAACTCGACAATTAAGATCTAACTCTCTTTCCCTCGCTAATGTCCCTAGAATTAGGAAGGCCAGAACAGGCGGTCGCCTGTTCTCCTATAATGCTCCTAGACTTTGGAATGCCCTTCCTCTCTCCCTGAGGCAAGAACATAACCACCTCAGGTTCAGGAAACGTCTAAAAACCCTACTTTTCCCCTGAGCTCGTCTTCCTGACCCTTCCTTCCCTCAGTACCGTGGTCTTTTTAGCGCCGGGATGCCCTAGGGTAGCTGCGCGCTCTAGAAAACCTAAAATCAAATCAGAGCAACAACTAGCATTGGCATAGCCAATAGGTCTCGCCTTTGGGAACTTATAAGTGTTTAGCCATACAACACTTGATGCTGTTGCACCAAGGATATTGTGCTGGATAACTAAACACTTATAAGGTCCCAAAGGTGAGACCTATTGGCTATGGCAATGCTTGTTTCTTTTAGTGTGTGCCAGGCCATTCAAATTCCAGAAGCGCTGTTTACGTATAAGAGTTCAATGGGGAAGGCACTACCTCTTGGGGTCTACACATTACAGGTATGAACCTCAGCGGGAGGGGGGGGAGGACTCAGCTTTTCACCTTTTCAAAGTTGATAAAACTTTAGAAATAACAAAGTAAATATTTTAAGTGCCAAACGACAACTGGTTTTGTAGTCAGTGTTAAACATCCTTATTACAATTCTGAAAGCATACATGTTAAGACATTATTGTTTGCATTCACTGTGGGGCATAAAGGAATCACCTAGTATGTTCTAAGTTACAAGCCCGAAAGTTAATATCCTATTTGACATCACTAACATAAGCTACCAAAATACTGTTTTTAAGAAAAAGCCCTGCTTTTTCTTTTTTGAATGGCCAGCGGAATAAATCGTAAAAAATCACGTAGGCTATTATATGGTTCTTTGCGATAAGACCAATACTTCTACCCAGAGTAACACACAGGTAACAAAAACAAAACTGGACTACGATTGCCCTCTAAAGGATTTATTTAATCTAAGTGATGAATGCCTGGGATCTCTAAGCCTTGTGATAAAACAGCCCCCAATTGAGAAGCATTTCATATTTTGCTCTTCGAGTGCTTTTCCAAGAAGAACTCGTCTGGCAGATTCTATGAACGCGCACGGAGAACACTGCCGTGGCATATCTGTGCTATTCCATGCTGCTGGGATGAGTAACGCACTGTTAGCGGAGTCCCGTTTCAATCAGGCGTAGTAAACAATTGCACAAGATAGACATACCAACTTGTGTGTGCATACTCACGCTCAAAACAAAACAAAAACAAGCCCGGGAGTTGTATGCACGCGCGCTGAAAGTAAAAAAAAAGCACACGAATGGTGCGCGTGCAGCGGAAAAAGTGAAAAAAAACAGCTGCACGTCTGGCGAGTGGTGTGCGATGTGCGCGCACAATGACGAGAGAGGAAAGCCATATGGCGCCTCGGCTCATCATTGTGCGCGTAACCGCACGCCCGTGGCCAGCAAAAGTGTCTAATAGGACTTTTGAAAGCCCACAGACTAAATGTCTCACTGAGTCAGCGCATGCGCTGGTCGGCGAGACATTTAGACCCAAAAATAGAACCAAGACTGCAATCAACAGGGATAATACCAGCTGAATGCGTCCAAAAACGCTTGAAAATAGAACGAGTATAAAAGAAAGAATCACTCTAAGTAAAGTCTGAAATGCCAGGGATTTCTTTAAGCCCTAAACAGCCTCAGGAGCTGGGAAAGGGCATCCCCAGCTCCTGAGGCTCTTTGGCTTGCTTCAGGGAAATGGCAATCAACGCGCACGTCGCGCTGACGTAATTTCTCTGAAACTGAAATGAGCCAATAGGCTCATTTCAGTTTCACTTTCTACATGCTTGTGGGGTTATCTCAGCCCGAGCACATAGAAAGACAGGAGAGGTATCATTGGAAAGGAGAGAATCTCCCCTTTCAAATGGTAACCTTCCCTAGTGGATCCCTGCTTGGGGATCACCCCAGGAGGGCAATCCCCAAGCAGGGATTTGCCACTGGGCACCAGGGAGGGGGGAGCGGCCCCTTGGGCAAGGGCCTTTGCTCCCTACAATTGTTCTGTGGCATATTCAGTCTTTCTGCCCCCCCGGGGGACAGATGAGGGCAGTAGCCTCCAATTAGCCTCCCGGGAGGGGCAGAAAGTCCACTAGATGCCAGGGATGTTTTTAATTGTATTTAGGGGTGGGGGCTGCCCGAGATAGGCTCGCCAATGCCTCCACCCTCGCAAAATTCCACAGTCCTTCTACCCCCCCCCGGGAGGCAGATGGGGGCAATAGCCTCCGATCTGCCCCCAGGAGAGGCAGAAAGCACACTAGGCACCAGGGATTTTTGTTTTATGTATATAGGGGTGGGGGATGCCAAAAATGGGCATGCCACTGCCCCCACCCCCCAAAACAAATTACACAGTATTTCTGCCCTCCCCAGGAGGCAGATGGGGGCAATAGCCCCTGATCTGCCTCCTGGGGTGCAGAAATCCCACTAGGCACAAGGGATTGTTTTGTTTTTATATGTAGGGGTGGGGGCTGCCCAAAATGGGCATGCCACTGTCCCCATCCCCAAAAACATTACCACAGCCTTTCTGTTTCCCCTGAGAGGCAAATGGAGGCAATAGCCCCTGATCTGCCACCCCAGGGGGCAGAAAGCACACTAGACATCAGGGATTTTTTTAAATGTATATAGGGATGGGGCAGCCCAAAATGGGCATGCCAATTACTCCACACCTCCATAAATCCCACAGTCTTTCTGCCCCCCAGGAGGCAGATGGGGCCATAGCCCCTGGCTTGCCCCCAAGGGAGGGCAGAAAGCCCACTAGGCACCAGGGAGTTTTTTTTTATACATAGGGGTAGGGCTGCCCAAAGTGGGCATACAAATGCCCCCAATCCCTCAAAGAAATTGCCAGAGTCTTTCTGCCGCCCCAGGAGGCAGATGGGGGCAATAGTGCCTTATCTGCCATGCTGAGTGGTGGGCCATTTGTGTCGGCATGGTGATCCAACATAGAAATGTGGGGAGAATGTGATTTTTGTCATCTAAATTTAAGGTTTGCAGGGCCTTCTGGGTAGGAAAACATTGGAAGATCCATTCAAACCATACCTCCTTGGTCTCTCCCGGGTGTCTAGTTTTCAGAAATGTGTGGGTTTGGTAGGTTTCCCTAGATAATCGCCGAGCCCAGGGCCAAAAACCCAGGTGGCCCCCCTTGCAAAACCAGGTCGTTTTGTAATGGGTAATTTTGATGTATCCACAACACGTTTTGCGTCCTTCCCTGCCATGGGCACTTTGCCCACCCACACAAGTGTGGCTTCATTTTTATCCGGAGACTTTGGGGAATGCGGGATGGGTGGATGTTTGTGGATCCACACAGATTCCAGAACGTTCCCTCACAGAAATGTGAGGGAAATGTCTTATTTTTGACAAAGTTTGAGGTTTGCAAGGGATTCTGGCTAACAGAACCTGTTGAAAGCCACACAAGTCACCCCATCCTAGAGTCCCCTGGGTATCTAGTTTTCAAAAATGTATAGGTTTGCTATATTTCCCTACATGCTGGCAGCGCTAGGGTACAAAATCCACAGCTAGGCACATTGCAAAAAAAGGGTAAGTTTCACTTGAAAAATTTGATGTGTCCACGTTGCATTTTGGGCCGTTTGCTGTCGCGGGCACTAAGCCTACCCAAGCAAGTGAGGTACCATTTTTATCGGGAGACTTTGGGGAATGCTGGGTGGGTAGAAGTTTGTGGATCCACGCAGATTCCAGAATTTTCCATCACAGAAATGTGAGGAAAATGTTTTTTTTGTTGCACAGTTTGAGGTTTGCAAGGGATTCTGGATAACAGAACCTGGTGAGAGCCATACAAGTCACCCATTCATGGATTATCCTGGGTTCGCTAGGTTTCCCAAGGTGCCGGCTGAGCTAGGGTTCAAATCCACAGCTAGGTACATTGCAAAAAAAGGGCTAATTTTCACTGGAAAAATTTGATGTGTTCATGTTGTGTTTTGGGCCGTTTCCTGTCACGGGCATGAGGCCTATCCAGACAAGTGAGGTACCATTGTTATCAGGAGACTTTGGGGAATGCGGGGTGTATGGAAGTTTGTGGATCCACACAGATCCCAGAACTTTCCATCACAGAAATGTGAGGAAAATGTGTTTTTTACAACGTTTTGAGGTTTGCAAGGGATTCTGGGTAACAGAACCTGGTGAGAGACACACAAGTCAGCCCATTCTGGATTCCTCTGGTTGTCTAGTTTACGAAAATATATAGGTGTTCTAGGTTTCCCTGGGTGCTGACTGAGCTAGGGTTCAAAATCCACAGCGACGCACATTGCAAAAAAAGGGTCTGTTTTCACTTGAAAAATGTGATTTGTCCACGTTGCATTTTGGACCGTTTCCTGATGCAGGCACTAGGCCTACTCACACAAATGAGGTATCATTTTTATAGCGAGACTTTGGGGAGTGTGGGGTGCATGGAAGTGTGTGGATCAATGCAGATTCCAGACCTTTCCATCACATTAATGTGAGGAAAATTTGTTTTTTTAACAAAGTTTGAGGTTTGCAGGGGATTCTGACTAACAGAACCTGCTGAGAGACACACAAGTCACCCCATCCTGGATTCCCCTGGGTGTCTAGTTTTCAAAAATGCATAGGTTTGCTAGGTTTCCCTAGGTACCGGCTGAGCTAGGGATTACAATCCACAGCTAGGCACATTGCAAAAAAGTGTCAGCTTTCAGTGGAAAAAAAGTGATGTGTCCACGTTGTGTTTTGGGCTGTTTCCTGTTGCGGGGACTAGGCCTATCCACACAAATGAGGTACCATTTTTATCAGGAGACTTTGGGAAATGCGGGATGGTGCAAGCTTGTGGATGCACACAGATTCTAGAGCTTTCCATCACAGAAATATGAGGAAAATGTGTGTTTTTTTACAAAGTTTGAGGTTTCAAGGGATTCTGGGTAACAGAACCTGGTGAGAGTCACATAAGTCACCCCAACCTGGATTTCCCTGGGATATGTCCATGTTGCGTTTCGATCCATTCCCTGTCGCAGGCACTAGGCCTACCCACACAAGTGAGGTACCATTTTTATTGGGAGACTTAGATGAACACAGAATTGTAGAACAACTGTTATTACCTATTGACTTTCTATGTATTTCTGCCTTCCAAATGTAAGACAATGTGTAAAAAAGAAGTCACTTTGAAAAAGTCATATAACTCACATGCTAGTATGGGTACCCGTAGTTTCGGAAATGTGCAAATAACTACTGCTTCTAAACTCTATATTTGTTCCCATTTCGGTAATACATAGGTGTCCTTGATACCTATTTTCACTCTTTAAATTTCACCAAATGAATTGCTGTTTATCTGGTACACAATGAAAACCCATTGCAAGGCGCAGCTCAGTTATTGGCTCTGGGTTTTTGATGAACCTACAAGTCTTATATATCACCACAACCAGAAGGGTCCAGTGGACATAATGGTACATTGTTTGAAAAAATATGCCATAGTTAGAAAACGCTACAGGTGAAAATGTTGGCACAAACTGCTGTTTGTTCAACTCAATTTCAATATTTTTTATTTCAACTGTTAGTTTCTATAGGAAAACCTTGCAGGGTCTACACAAATGACCCCTTGATGAATTAAGAATGTTGTCAACTTTTCTGGAATGTATAGCTTTCCATTATTGCTTTCACACCCATTTCTAACTGGAAGGAGGTCTAAAGCACAAACAAATATAAGAAAAATAGGCTATGCTCCAGTAAAATGCCAAAACTGTGTAGAGAATTTTGGTTTTCTGACAGAAGACTGCATGTCCCTAAAAGCTGTGAAGATGTTGATTTCAGCAACATACACCCTTTGTTGATACCATTTGCAGGGAAAACACAGATGCTTTCTTCTGCAGCACCTTTTTCCCATTTACCCCCCAAAAATACAAAATGTTGCTGCATTTTGGGTCCCCTCCAGGAGAATCCACAAACCCTAGATCCCTTTAAAATCCTCAGGATGTTGGAAGAAAAGGATGCAAATTGGGCGTGGATGCCTTATGTGGACAAAAAATTACAGTGGTCTAAGCATGAACGACCCCAAATAGCCTAAAAAAAGCTTAGCACAGGGGGTTAAAAGGCCTAGCAGCGAAAGGGTTAAACGTTTTAAAAAGCGGCACATAAATTCACCAAAATGTAGTAGCAAATTAGTGTGCAACAAAGAATGTACTTCTGAGAAAGTCCTTGGAGATGAAACGTTTCTCGGGCAGATGTCAGTGCCACATCTTTTTGAAACAAAGAGGCTTTCAGTTAGCTTACCCTATCAAAGTCAACATTCAATATAAGGACTGCTAAACACAAGATAATTTCCCCTGCCATGTGTGTAGTTGAATATAATACATTCATACAGCACGTCACGACCTTGGAAACTGTTACAATGTAAGGAACACCTGGCTTTATTTCACTGAAACCTTGGTCTCTCAGAATGAAAAAAACTTTCATTAGAAAGTAATGAAAAAACTGGCTTGATCAAGGGGACAGGAACACCCTTCAAATAACACGCCAACTTGGCCATGGGCGCTTTGCATGGCCGATGCAGTATTATCTCTTTAAAAAGAAATGAATCTCTCAAGGAAACTCCCTCTGAGAATAACTTCTCAGTCCCCACTCACGCATTTGTAAATGAAAGGAAGAATCCAGATCTCATGCAGAAATTTACTCCCACCTCTCAAAGCTGCCAACTTGAAAGTGTTTTAGACAAGATGAGAAATGAAACATAGAGATACTTATAAAAATGAAATCATGTATTAACCTTATATCTGAAGGTGAAGGGCACTTTCTCGAAACGTTCTGTATTGAGCAGTGTGTAAGTTGTGTCCTTCTTTGCCATGACCTGTTGAATCCGTGGCAAGTTATACGGCAACAACAATTCTGTTGCATTCAGATATTTGAATGGCATTCTGTTTGATTTTAAAACCTGCAATGTGCAACTCAATTGCAAAATCGATCTTAATTGACTTTGACCATGTAAAAGTGCAGACATGTCATTTTGTGCAATAACAAATGCAGAAGACAAAATATTACTCAATGAACAAATACAAGTAGACAATGTGGTCATGCCATTATCGACAACAGCTAATGATGTTTCTAAATTTTCCATATCAATTTGTCACAACCCTTGAGAAGCTTCTTCTTGTGAAATCTTCCAAAGTTCATTACAAGTTACATATATGAAACATTTAGCACTGGTAAATCTGGGACCTAATAAAAAATCTGGACCATCCATGTTGTCTGAAAGGAGGGTAAAATGTTTCTTACCGGCAGACAATGTGGAATGTTTGAGCCTTTGCTGTCATAACTTACCTACACTATAGCTAGTTACTACACCAAGTATTGTGACTGGACATATCTGGGTTCTGCTCCACTAGCTTTAAGTTCATGAGAGGAGTTTTAAAAAATGTGCATTACAGCCATTACTGTCAAGAAAGAGGCCACACTAACCACTCGTCTGAACCATAAAGTGAAGAGTTGTATGAGCTATTCTGCACCATTTTATTAGGCTTCCCATCTGTAATATTTATGTATTGTTGCCATTTATCAAATCATGCAACCGAAGGAATGCTAGATGTATTTAAGTTCTTAACATTCGCTAGCCCATGGCACGTAGTCTATCATTGGTTAAGAAATCAAACAATCCCCAAATAAGGCCTCAACTCCCTGGACCTGCCAGAGTCTTATACCGCAAAGTGATTTTAAATCAATATGACTTTTCCAATAATCATCACCCTGCAAGATCAACTCTGAAATAAAAGAATGTGAATAAGTTCATTTTGTTTGTGTCAGCATGTTTTTCATTGCTTTGGAAGGTATACGTTTATAATAAAGCGGGGGAGCGCTAGCGAGCCCGAAGCAAAATGGCCGCACATTAGTGCAGCTCTGCTGGTCAGGGCCAAAATCAGTCTAATATCCGGCTTCTCTCTGGAACATCCTGTTGCTTGATGCAGTGCCTTTGCTTCCCCTGACTGCAGGCAGCAGATTGCTGTGAAAGCGGGAGTTATCGGCACGCTCTGTGGTTTGAAATCTGGCTTGAGGGATTCGCGCTCGTGTCTCAATGAGCAAATGGTGGCGTGGGCTCCGTGATGGCTGTGACTGCCCATCGGGATGTGCTGTTGTGACTCTGGAGCTGATCGCGACCCAGGAGCTGAGCTATCCGGAGTGCGGTGAGCCTGGGACAACATGCGAGCCCACGGTGAGGAGCAGGACGTGGCGGGACCGCGGCTCGGAGCGCAGTCGGCGGTGTGCACAGTCCTGTGGCAGCCTGCGCTTTACAGGTGAGTGTGCGGCAGCCCGGCTCCGGTGCTAGTGAACTCCGCGGCCGGCGCTGGGGGCTGTGCCGCTGCGGGACTCCAGCGAAGGCATTGTGGTGCGGAGAGCTGCCCTGGTACCCGTAGTGAGGGAGAGACATTGCCGGTACTGAGAAGGACGATTCACGGTACTATCGCGCTACAGGGAGGTGCGTACCTTTGCTGCGCTGCTGCTCCCGCTTTTCATTAGGCGGGGGTGCTGTGCTCCTCTGAATCCGCTATTTTGGAGATATGAGCGCGGGCTGCTGCGGATGCTGGCGCTGGATGAATACTGCATATGTGGGCTGATGGGACTCTCCTGTGAGACTGGCCTTAGTATATACTCCTCACTGTCAGAGCACACGCTAGCTAGAACAAGGACTTCGGTTGCTACTCTGCAAAATATATCAGCAGGCTGTCGGTCATTTTATCACTAGTGGCTTATACTTGAGGGTGTTGGTGCAAAGTGCTATCAACAGGGGATCTGGTGGCACACTCCGGAGACACAGTGGAAAGGAGAGCAAACACACAATAGTCAAGAGGATCTCAGTGCCCTGAGTGACCACTGCTTATAAGACCGTCATACACCGCTCTCTCCACCTAGCGAAAGCTGCATTTCTACGTGCTACTTACCTACAGATACTAAAGTTGACATAGCAAGGGGACTGGGACTGTACATAGGCGCTTGCACTAGCAATTGACACTTACGCATAGCAAGTTCACCGTCAAGATGGGCAAGCCGGATAAGCAGGTGCAACCCAAACTGTCCTTTGAATCAAAGCGCGTTAAAAAATCTACTCCGCAAGCAACATCGGACACAGAGACGGATATGGAGGCTGGTGGCACCAGTAAACTTGAACGGATGATGCTTGCCATGCAGCAAAGCTTGCAGGCCATAGATAGTAAAATCGATGCATTCAACCTCCGCATGGACAACATGGCGTCCAAGCTCGACAAACACGGCGTACCTATAGCTGAGGCGGAACAGTGCATCTCCAACACAGAGGACAAAGTCGAGAGTGTAACCAAATCATGCGCACAGATGGAGAAGATACTATCGGTGATCCATGCGAAGAATGAAGACTTGGAAGCTAGGTCTAGATGCAACAATCTGCGCATTATTGGGGTACCCGAGTCCACAAATATAGGGAAAATGGAGCTGTATATCGAAGACATGCTGAAGACACTATTTGGTGCAGAGAACTTTTCCAACATGCTGGTGGTTGAGAGGGCGCACCGATCCCTTGCGCCGCGCCCGGTTCCGGGGGCTCGCTCCCACCCGATAATAGCCAAGCTTCCAACTATCTGGATCGAGATGTGGCGCTCCGGATGGCGAGGGAAATGGGCACTACGATATATCAAGGCACTGAGGTCCAGCTATTCCCGTACTTCACGGCGGCGGTGCAACAGGCTCGACGGGAATTCCAGCCAGTTAAAAAGCGACTGCAAGCACTGGAAATACAGTACACCATGCTGTACCCGGCACAGCTCAGGATTCATCATGGCAGCAAACCCAGACTATTCACGACTCCGAAGGACGCTATGCACTTCATAAAGCAGCTTGAACGCAGCGAAATGGCAAGAGCAGCTGGAGATGAAGCAGACAGTGAGGACTGACAACATTGGCAGCTGACCTGTTTAGTATGGTATCTGCGTTGATAATTGAGCCTTCTGCTGCCTACCTATGAGGATTGTGTACTGTTTTGATGTTTCTCTAGCTCACAAACTCTGGTGCGATATCTTAATGATAGGTTTGTGTATGCTCAATGCAACATGGGGAGAATGCATTGAGGGGTGTGGGCAATGCCGATCACTAATGCATTAGTTCGATTTCTGCCATTGATCACCTGAGGTAAGGCAGTGTCTTGGTACTTGCGCAGTCATGGAGCACATGATAGGCAACAGTGCTATGCCTGAACTGGTGGGACAACTGTGAGATGAGGGCCACAACTTGATTTGCTATGCCTGTGGGATCTTTTGGGAGAAGCTGGTAGTGGTCCCGTCATATTGGGACGAGCTGTAGACAGAGCTCAGAGCGCACCCTGACGCCCCCTTATTACACCAAGGGGGTCATCGGGCAGCTGGTGTCCTCCATGAGGGTGTGCCCATACGGTTGTTGACTGAAACTGCACGCTGTGAGCAGACCAGCCGCTTGCAGAGTGATGGGAGGGAGGTTTTAGTTCTGATTTTCAGTTCCTTGGGGCTCCCCAGTGTGATTGGGATGCTGGGGTGGGTGGGGGGGGACTTTTGGGGGCATGTTCAGGCTTCAAGGTTTTCCAAACAGAATATAGGTCTGGTGGGTAGTCTGTATATGCAATCAGTATAACGTGATCATAGTGTACACTAAGTTAAATAGTGAAAATGTCGCAGAAAGAAGGTAAACTGAATTGGATCACATGGAATGTCAGAGGTCTTAATAACCCAAAAAAAAACGGCAAGTGTTGGCGTATCTTGATCGGCATGCCATACAAGTGGCATTGCTGCAGGAAACACACCTCACCAAAGCTGCTGTGTCATCGATAGCCAGCAAATGGGCTGGTGCTCGATTTGCCTCCTCATATTCACCTTATGCATGAGGGGTTATGATTTTAATAAAAAAGAATGTCCCCTTTGTTAGTGCTTATGAGGATGCTGACGTTAATGGTCGCTACATAATCATACAGGGCAAGCTTTGCGGCATGTTAGTCACAATAATTAATGTATATGGGCCAAACGTAGATGACCCTGGCTTCTATGAAGAGCTATGGAACAAAATATATAAGCTACCACCTGCTGCAATTGCGTGTGGGGGGATTTCAATGCGGTACTGGACCCTGCACTAGATCGGCACACCACTGCAGAACCTGTCATTAAAAAAGCAGCACAATTGATTAGAAATGGTATGCAAGATATGGGTCTCCTGGATGTTGACGATTGAGTCACCCAGTGACACAAGAGGGCACTTGTCACTCATATACTCACAACTCGTGGTCACGCCTTGATTATTGGTTGATTACCGGAGATGTCAATGCCTGGATCACTAGAGCTGTACATCTTCCTCGTACACTGTCCGATCACTCCCCGGCACAGCTTACTATGTCCATACCCACATACACGTCAACCCAATTCCAGTGGAGATTACAGCCATCGGAACTACTAGATCAAGTCTTTAGAGAAGGGGTACGCAAAGCTATTGATAATTACTTTACTGAGAATGTGGGATCAGTGCAGAACCTAGGCATTGTATGGGAGGCCTTTCAAGTAATGATAAGGAGTGTGTGTATAGGCCTACAGGCTGGAGTGCTTAGGTCGCTGCATGACTCCATGAGGCGGCTAGAACTGGAGCTGGTGCAACTAGAGCAGCAATATGAGAGGCCAGAAACTGCTATCTTGGCTTCCATATGCTCTAAAATGACTGAATACAATGAATTGGCGGACCAAGAAGTGAGGCATATGTCTAGACGCTGGAAGGCCAGATACTATGGGGAAGGGGGTAGGCCTGGACGCGCCTTAGCAAGCAGGATTACAGAGACATGGACAAAAAGTTGCATGGTGCAATCAATTGTAGAGGGAGAGACAGTTCACTGTAATGCACCAGGGATACTTGAAACATTTGTAACACTACAGGGATATGTATAGTGCTAGGCAAATGGCTGATGAGGGAGATATTGCTAAGTACCTGGATGATATTGCTCTGGTATGGCTGTCAAAGAGACAGCAGGACTTCCTGATGCACCCACTGATGGCTGATGAGATCAGGGATGCTATCACTGATCTGCCTAACGGCAAAGCTACGGGAACGGATGGACTCCCGGCAGAGTTTTGTTATGTTATGTTATGTTATGTTATGTTATGTTATGTTAATGATGCTTATAAAGCGCACTGTTACCCTAAGGTGTCCTGGCGCTGAAACGTTGCCTACAAGGTCAGAAGAAAAGTTCAATTAAGAGATGAGCCAATTTTTCAAGCCCCTTCTGAACTCTAGGAGCCCGACTGCTCCTCTAAGCAGCAGGGGGAGGCCATTCCAGGCCTTTGCGGCACAACAGAAAGAGCTCCTGCTCCCCCAGCTGGCAGTTTTAACGCGTGGAACTTTTACCAGCTTTGCCTTGGCTGAACGTAAAGCCCTGGGGGGGTGTACCATTGAAGGTGCTGTCTCATAAAGGCAGGGCCATGCCCCTCAAGGGCCTTAAAGAGCAGGCATAGAGCCTTAAATTCTATACGTTGTTTCATTGGGAGCCAATGAAGGTCCCGAAGTCCCTTCTTGGCAGAAACAAACCTAGGGATACCCAGAAGGACCCTAGCGGTTGCATTTTGCACCACCTGCAGTCGATTGAGCTGCCTTTTATGGATGTTAAGATACAGGGCATTGTAATAATCTAGGCGAGACAGAATGAGCGCAGTTATTACTATCCTAAGGCTATCCTCCGGGAGAAAATGCTTGATTTTCCTCATGATCCTAAGGAGATGAAAACAGGAGGATACCACTCTGCCAATCTGGTCCCCAAAAGACAGTCTAAAGTCCACCATCACTCCCAGATTTTTTGCCTTACCAGTGGGGGCTGGGGGTGAACTCAGTGATTCTGGCCACCAATCGGTTGACCAGAGATTTGAGGGATTACCAAAGATAATCACCTCAGTCTTCCCTGCATTCAGCTTGAGGCAATTTGCTGACATCCAGGCTGCAAGAGACTGCATACAATTGTAGCAGTCCCGACCAGTCTCAGCCTCTTTGCCATTTTGTATAGATAACACTATTTGTGTGTCATCTGCATAAGAGGTCAGCTGGAAGCCAAATGATCGAATAAGGGCTGCCAAAGGAGACACATATATGTTAAACAGCGTGGGGCTGAGCGCTGACCGCTGTGGAACCCCACAGGGCAGAGTGAATGGCTTTGAACAATTTTTACCCATGTCAACTGGTTGGGTTCTATTGGTGAGGAAGGATTTTAGAAGGGCGAGGGCCTTGCCTGTAACCCCCCTTTCGCCTAACCGGTCCAACAATACTACATGGTGGACCGTGTCAAAGGCCGCCGAAAGGTCCAACATAATCAGAATCGCAGCTCCACCCTGATCTAGTACTTCTCTAATTTCCTCAGTTGACTTAATCAACACCAGCTCTGTGCTGTGTTCTGTGCGGAAGCCAAACTGAGTAGAATCTAAAAGTCTGTTGATATTAAAAAAACGAGCTTAACTGACGGTTCATTTCCCTTTCGATCATCTTGGCCGGTAGGGGAAGACGAGAGATTGGCCTATAATCATTAGGCTCCTTAGGATCCAGGTTAGCTTTCTTAAGAAGGGGAAGGATTGAGGCTTTTTTCCAAACTTTGGGAAGCAGACTACACTGAAAAATATTGTTAAAAACAGGGGCAAGAGCAGCTCCGATAGTGTTCGGAAGTACATGGATATGCTGGTACCCCATTTACAGGCCATGTTTGCCGAAGCGCATGAATAGCAGCGGCTCCCAGATACGCTTCGTGAGGCCTTAATCATAACGGTCTTGAAACCAGGGAAGGCCCCAGACAGCTGTGACTCCTACAGACTCCTCTCATTGATGAACACGGATGTCAAGATCCTTGCGAAGGTGCTGGCGACCAGATTGCGTCTGATAATATTGGTAATGGTACTACCTGACCAATCAGGGTTTATCCCAGCCCGCTCCACAGCTCACAATCTTAGGACTCTATTTGCAGTCATGCACCTTCTGGAACCTAAACTGCCGGCAGCGACTGTCCTATTGGATGCCGCAAAGACATTTGATTCCATTGCATGGAGTTATATGTTTGTGGTGTTACATCGTATGGGGGTACCATATTTCTTTACAAATTGGATTAAACTACTCTATACGGATCCGGTGGCCCGTGTACGGGTTAATGGCCAAACATCAGGCACGCTACCCATTAAACGCGGCACTATCACCCCTGCTATTTGCGGTGGTGATGGAGCCGTTGACCTGCATACTACGACAAAGGCATGCCGATGCAGGCATACGTTTTTTACAGCGGCCATTGGCAGGGTCCATGTATGCGGACGACATGGTCCTGTACGTGTGTGAGCTGGCGGTGTACCTAGAACGACTAATTCGAGAGTATAAACGGTTTGAATGGTACTTGGGCCTAGCCATAAATTGGAACAAATCAGTTGTACTATCCTTGACGGAAGGCACTACACAAGTTGAATTAGATTATCCCCTAGAATGGACCGTTGAGCCAGTTAAATACCTGGGTATCTAGGTTCACAAAGACCCTCAGGTCGTTATCAGTACCAACTATGGTACAGCAATATCGTGGCTAGAAGAACAGGTATCTCGATGGGTTAGGCTACCACTAACCTTCGTGGACAGAGTTGCACTCATCAAAATGGTAGTACTACCGAAATTTTTATATCTCTTTGTGAATGTTCCTATTCGCCTCACGCAACATTTTTTTACCACACTACGGTCATTACTGATTACACTAGCATGGGGGGGCAAGAAGCCGAAGATAAGGTGGGAGACACTGACGCGACCGTATGAGATGGGAGGTTTTGCTATACCTGACATGCACTTGTACTACTTGTGTGCTCAGGCGCAGTATGCCTATTACTGGCAGAAGGCTCCACCATTTACATCGCACGTTGCGGTGGAGGCGGGTGCAGTCCACCCAATCCCCCTCAAGGCAATGATAGTAAATAACACTACCATTCTTAAAAGGGATGAAATAGACACAGTGAAATGTACGTATCAGGCCTGGCAGGAACTAGGACGCCGGGTTAAGAGGCTACCATTGTATGCGCCAGCGATGCCACTAGTCCATCACATGGGTATATCGGTGACGGGTGAGACTGGATCCCTTAAAGCATTGCACACTGTTGGGGCACACACCATGGGTGACATATTTCCCAGTGGGCGGTTTCTACACCTCCAGGATTTTGTGGGGGACAGGGAGCATGTCACTATGTTGACCTTCATTTACAGCAGACTGAGGGCTGCGCTGAAATCACTATATCCCATCTTCCCGGACAAACCAGTGGCATTAGGCGCCTTGCAATTTCTATACACCACACAAACTAGTGCAAAGTTGGTTTCACGATTGTATACTGCCTCGCAACAAGATGAGGGATCCTTTGATTTAGGCTCGCTGGCCAAGTGGAATACTATCCTACCACAACCGCTAACAGAAAAGGATTGGGAGGTGTGCTGCCGGTTAACGGGTCAGTTTGCTGCAAATGGCAATCTCAAACATATTCATTATAAGTATGTCCACCAGGTATATTATACGCCAGCACAATTATGTAAGTACGTATTGCGAGACTCACACTGCTGCAAGCGATGTGGGGCTGATAACGCAGACTTTAAACATTTGGCATGGGCCTGTTTAAAGGTGGCAGCTTTTTGGGGTGAGGTCACAGGAACACTAACGAAAATGGTGGGTGAACCAATTGAATGTACTATGAAAATCTGCTTGCTAGGACATGTACTCCATGTTAAGCCTACCAATCGTAAATTTGTGGCACTGGCGCTACCTTTGGCAAAACGTATGGTCTCACTGCATTGGGATGGTCGACCTGCACCTAAATTGGCATGCTGGTTACAGGATATAACATACTGTCGAGATAAGCTCACTTGTTATACTGAAGAACTATCAAGTGCGTCCCGCCCACGGGACATCTGGGCCCCCTTCACTGCCTATATGCTGACCAACGCTGCTGACTAACGACATTCCAAATACATGAAATATATGATTTACTTGTTTTCAGATGTACCTGTATTTTATTGCTACCCTGCTTTGCATGATATTCTATTAACTGGCCACTATGTATTCTGTATGATTCTGCCAAAGATGTACTGTTATCTCTAGTGGTTATATTATGTAAAATTTCCAATAAACAAAAAAAAAAAAAAAGTTTATAATAAAGCAGGGGGCGTGACTTGGCCGGCTGCAAGATGGCCGCACTCTAAGTGGGCTCTGCCGGCCAAGTTTCATAATCTGTAAATATCCTGTTGACATCTACACCTTACCTGCACTTCGATGTCATTTCCCGTGGTGAGAGGCGCAGACTGATCCTACTGCTGCTCCCCTGCTGTGTGCTGAGGCAGAGAAACATCGTCTGCAGTCAGCGCTGGGCCCGTGCACTGGTTGGCCCTTTTCCCTCCGGGACCGCGCTGAGCTCCGGGTGCTACCCACTGCCGGGAGGTGATTTGAGGACGGCGTTCTGCAGGATCCAGTGAGTGGCGTTGCCTCTGCGGTTGTTTCTGGTGGGGTAGGGAGCCCGCGAGCTGCAACGCCCGGCCCGAGGCACCGCGGCTTAGGTGCCATTGTCTTCACCCACCTAGTCGCATTCCACGGCGGCCGCAGGCGCTCGGGCTCGGTGACGGGAGCGGCAGACCCCCCGCATATCCCTGCTAGTGCGGCCTCAGCTTGGTGTCCCTCTGCCTTCCCTCCTGCTCCGCCGAGTGGGCGACATCCGCCGCTGCACAACCCCGCATTTTTCTCACTTTGCGGACTGCTGAGCCCGGACCTCATTACCTTTGATCTGGGCCACCCCTGCACGCTGCATAGTGGGAGCTGGATCCTGGGCCCACAACGGAACCGCCTCTTACCCTGCCAGGCGGGTCCCTGCTCTTGAAGATCTCTGCTGCGGCCTGGCGGGCCGATGCTGGCTCTGGAACTGTGTCCTGCCCCCGCCATCTGCGGCCTGCACACACGGTTTTCCGCACAGAGCGCCTCTCTGCCCCTGCTGTTGGTACCTGGGGCTTCATGGGATCCGGGGGTGGTGCTGGCCCAGAGGCTCGCCAGCTCCTCATTTCTACACTTGGGCCTGCTCACTTTCCTTGGCCGGTTTGCCTGCAACCTGAGGAACACCTTCAAGTCTCTTTGACCTCGCCGCGTGGTGGCTCAGGCCTTTTGCCCACACGTGGTGAGCTGCTGCCATCTGCTCACCTCCGCGGTGCCAGCTCCCCCCACTCCACATTGGTCTGCCGCGGGGGCGGCATCAGTGGTATTTTGAGCTACATAGGTCCTCTCGCCAAGACGGAGCTGGTTCGGAGAGTGGTGACTCTGCTACAACCATGGACGTTCCCCCCACTCGTGATGGCGACCTCAAAGTGATCATGCTTGATGTAAAGTCAACGGTTACTGGAATCGCGACCCTGCTGGACCAACTCTCCGCCCGCCTGGACTCAGTAAAGGCCTGTGTCGAATCTCACGACAACCATCTTCTTCATGTTGAGTCCAGGATATATGACGTCGAGGATGCCGCTACTCAGGATCGTCAGAAGCTGCTCCAGATGGACAAAATCCTGGCTGTCATCCGGGAGAAGAACGAGGACTTGGAAGCGCGCTCCCATCGGAGCAATCTCCGCATCACGGGTCTTCCAGAATCCACCAATATCTCCCGCATGGAAGGCTTCATGGAGCAGCTGGTAAGGAACTCTTCGGTGACGTCCTTTCCCCAGTGTTCATTGTTGAGTGCGCACATCGCTCCCTTGGCCCACGTCCTGGTCCTGGACTGCCTCCACGCTCCATTATTGCAAAACTCTTAAATTACAGGGATCGGGATGCCATTCTACATGCGGCATGAGACAAGGGTAATATCAACCACCAAGGCATCTCACTTTCTGTCTATCAGGACTACACCCCTACTGCCCAAGCTGCCCGGCGTGAATTTCTTCCTGCCAAGCGGATTCTACAAAAACATGCTGTCTCTTATTCTCTGGCCTACCCGGGGAAATTGAGAGTTCGTCAGGGCACAAAAACGCTTGTCTTTCCAGATCCGAGAGAAGCCCTGGCATACGCCAAGAAACTCGTAAAATCGGCACGTTCATCACCATCTAAATTTCAGCTAGACGCCACTGATCGCCTTAGTGACAATGATTGAAGTGCTGTAATAAGTTTGCTATTTCTTCCTGAATGATGTCTGTAGCCACTTTAGCTTGGCCACCCTGCTTCACTGCAGGGGAGAACGCCTAGCCCTGCCATGCCCTCACGGGATAATTCCCTATTGTACTGTTGTTTCCTCCCTTCCCAGTTGTGGGTTCCTGGGGTGTGGTGGGTTGGTAGCTCAGCCTGATTGGTGGGTTGGAGTGGGTATGGGGTTGGGGGTCCTTCTGATGTTCTTCTTTGGATGCAGAGGTTGGGGGGTGGGCCCTGGGTTGGGGCTTGGGGATTGTTTCTGATTACAATTGGTCAATCCTTGCTCTGTCAGAACCATTGTTCTCTAATGCATTCTTTGTGGTGAGTGGGATTGGGTTGGGGCAGGAGGCTTCGTGAGTTTCATGCATTCCTCAATGTGTTGGGGCTCTGGTATGCCATTGTTCGGCTAATCTTCATTGCCGCCTTGTGTTCAGGTTGCGTCACTGCACCGTGTTCCTTGCTTTCCTCTGCAATAAGTCTGCCGATGACATTTTCCTTTGTACAAATTGATCTGCTAGCCCCTCCTCCCTCTGGTTTGATCTGCTCACCTGGGTTTTGCATATTGGGGGTCTCCTCTGTCATTTGGCCTGTCCAGTTAATTTGCCTCCTAATCACCACACCAATGCCTGGGGGCGCTTCCCTTGTTTTCCTGCTGGCAGAAGTCATCACATTGCTGCACACCATCTTTGTCTGCCTGCGGTGTCTTCCACTTGCGCAGCGCAGCACCACACTTAGGTATATCACAACATGACTGAAACTATCTGTTGGACCTGGAATGTTCGTGGACTAAATGACCACCGAAAAGCTAGGCTCATCCACTCCCATTTACAGCGACACAGGGTGGACATATGTCACTTGAAAGAGACGCACCTCATGTCCGGGTCTCTTTCTAGGCTTCAGACGCGCTACTGGGGAGAATCACACTCCTCGTTTTACTCATCATACGCAAGGGGGGTCTCCATTTTGATTGGCAGGAGCCTCCCCTGGAAAACTGATCAGGCACTCACTGATCCGCGACGATTGCTGCAGTGTATGGTCCAAACTCGGATGATCCAGACTTCTTTAATCACATATGGCACCTTATCTCTTCTTTTGGTCCAGCAGCTATTATCTGGGGGGGGTTTAATGTTACTCTTTCAGCGGCGCTTGACCTCACTCACTTACCTGCGCACTACCGCTTCTTTTAAGTCCATACTGACTGACAACTCGCTCTATGATGCCTGGCGCCATATGCGGCCTGATGCCCGCGAGGGCACCTGTGTCACTAGAGCCAGGGACTGCTGGTCGTGCATTGATTTTTGGCTCACTCCCCAGATGTCCTCACCTGGCTTATTGATGCGACTCATATGGCGCGTACGTTTTCGGATCATGCACCAGTTCAAATCAGTCTCCGCCTCCCCCACTCCCCACAACGAGCATTCACATGGCGACTCCCTCCGAACGCGCTCCACGACACTGTCTTCTGTGCCGAGATTCAAACAGCCATAACCAATTATTTGGAACTAAATGTGGGTTCCGTAGAATCTGCTTCTGTTCTCTGGGAAGGATAAAAAACTGTCATACGGTGCGAGTGCATTTCCAAACAAGCCGGCGTCCTACATTCCACCACTCTTGGAAAGTTGGAGACTGAAATTAAAACTCTGGATGCTGCCCAGGCTGCACGCCCCAGGCCCGAGAACCTCGCGCTTTAAAGACAGAAACACACAGAATTTTCTGAAGAAGCTGACATAGAGCTTGCCTTTCTGGGCAGAGAGGGCCGAGCTCGTCGCTTCGGAGAGGGGGATCAGCCTGGAAAGCCTTTAGCTAACCTCCTACGCCCACCCCGTGCTGCGTCATACATTACGGCTCTCAGCGACGGGGGCTCCGCCAGAACCACCTCCCCGGCTGAAATCAAGACCCGTTTCATGGATTTTTACTCGCAGCTTTATACTGCTGGCTGCCCCCACCCCCCCTCCCGAGGCCTTTGAACAATATTTCGAGAACATCCCATTGGTTTGGCTGGAGGATTACCATCGAGAATTCTTAGATGAGCCATTCACTAGTGAGGAGATACTCGCTGCCATTAGTAGCTTGCCCGGTGACAAGGCCCCCAGTTTGGACGGTCTTCCAGCCTCTTTTTACAAAACATATGCTTCGCTTTTAGAACCACATTTGGCGGCTATGTACAACGACTCCTTAGATAATGGCCTCTTCCCTCAGTCCCTCCATGAGGCAAAGATAACGCTGCTACTTAAGCCCGATAAGCCAGCTGACCGCCACAACTCCTATCGCCCCCTCTCTCTTATTAACACTGACAATAACATTTTTGCTAAATTAATTTCCTCTCGCCTTCTACTACTCATGCCCCTCATTGCCCTTCCGGACCGATCTGGCTTTATTTCTGGCCACCTCGCGCAATCTCCGAAGAATTGTTTTGGTTCTACACCAGATTAACCCCAGCCTCCCCGCAGTGGCTGCTCTGTTGGATGCTACAAAGGTGTTCAACACGCTTGAATGGCCCTTTTTATTCTTTCTTCTACCGCGCATTGGTTTCAGCAATATATTTATACGTAAGATATTGCTTCTCTACACTAGCCCTTCGGCTCGTCTCCGAATTAATGGGCAGATCTTCGATCCCATCTGTATAGTACGTGGTACTCGGCAAGGGTGCCCTCTGTCGCCCATGCTTTTCGCCATGGCGATGGAACCTCTCGTGGCCAGACTTCAGCAGCACCACACCCAGAAGGGTATAGGTTTCTCAGCCAGTTCCCTCCTTGTCTCCATGTATGCGGACGACATAACCTTGTATGTTCGCCATCCCCAAGACAATCTTAGCCCTCTTGTACGTGAGATCATACGATTCGGCGGACTGTTGGCATGCAGGTGAATTGGAGCAAGTCCGTGCTGTTTCCTCTCACTGATGCCACCAGGCAATTCACACCGGACTTTCCCTTTGTATGGGCCTCCGGTCCCATCCGCTACCTGGGCATCTGGCTGAGTAGGGACTTAGATGAACTCTGGAGATCCAACTTCGGGCGTGCGGTGGATTGGCTTGAATCCAGGGTTTTGAATTGGAGTCGGCTCCCGTTATCTCTTGCCGGCCGAATTGCCATTGCAATTCTTCCGCAAACTGCGTTCCTTAATCATTTAACTCGTCTGGGCCTGTAAACAACGACGAGTCGCTTATGATATCCTCACTCTCCCTCTGTCGGTCGGGGGTATGGGTGCTCCTGACTTCAAGCTTTACTCCTTATGCGCTCAGGCCAGCTTTCTGCACTTTTGGACCCATCCCTCTCCCTATCAACCACATGTGGCTGTGGAGACGGATATTGCATCCCCTTGGCCATTGGCCACGGCATTATTTGCTCCGGCAGGGCACCCGCGTGCGGAGGTGGACACAGTCTAGACATTGCGCTGGGCCTGGTCCGGTCTGCGCCGACTCTTCAATCTCCCGATGCTCTCTGCTAACACCATGCCGATTGTGCGTCATCCTGCTTTTCCCCCTCTCCAGCCATTCGGCATGTCCAAACATGCATCGCATCTGGGCCTGCTGACGGTGGCAGACTTATATTCAGGGAACATGTTTTATTCTCTTCCCAATTCTTCTGGCCCGCTGGACACACTCCTGTTTTATCCGTTGCGCACTATCTGCCAGGAGCTGCACCCTACATTCCCCCAGCCCCGTCTACGATGCCTGCTCTTGATTTTATATACACATCCCCGACCCCACACAAAATAGTCACTAAATTATATGCCATCACATTGTCGTCCACTTCCATCTCCACAGATCGGACACGCATGGTGTGGGGCGCGGACCTCGGCATGGACATTGCGCAGGCTGACTGGCTCTATTGTTGCAATCAGATGAAGAAACTGTCACCCAACCACCGGCTTCGTCTTATACACTTCAAGTATTTACACAGGCTATACCGCACTCCTGTCCAGCTCCACAAACTTGGACTCATACCCAGTTACATTTGCATGCGCTGGGCTGCCCCTGCCGTGGACTTTGCTCATCTAGCATGGCTATGCCCCAATGTGTCAGAATTCTGGCAGGCAGTATGCGTCGCTATCTTAGACATTACCTCCACGACGGTGCATCCTGATCCCTCCCTGTGTCTGTTAGGCTTTGTAAAATTCTGTCCAGATGCCTCTCGCCACTTGATTGTGATGCTGCTGGTCCTTGCCAGGCGTAGGGTGGCCATGTGCTGGGGTCACAGACCGGCGCCTAAATTTGATCACTGGCTGGAAGACGCCTCGAGGTGCCAATCTTTGCTGTCGGAATTTTGGGACTTACTACCTGCGAGGTCTCGTCCTATTGACATATGGGGACCCTTGGTGACATACGTCCACTCTCAAGCTCCTTCAAGCTGTGCTGCCTCTCCCATGCTCCCCACCGGCACCCCGCCCGCGGCAGCCACTGGTGTGGGTCAGTAATTGCTTCCCTTTATCCCTTTGCCTCCCTAGTCTGCTGCGCTGTCCATTATCGCTGTAGTGGCGCCCACAACCCCTTTTGGGGAGAGACAAACTGGGTAACTTTGTTGTCATAATAGTCTCACACAGAATTTGTCTTTTGCAGGCGAGAATGTCTTTTCAATTATGATGCTTAACTTGGAACTTACTGTGTAAATTGATCTGATCTGACACAAACTGTAATGTGTTTGTTTTGAATTTCCCTCAATAAAGGTTTTGAAAATGTAAAAAAAAAAAGTTTATAATAATGCAAAACCAGGACTGTGGGGACATGACTAGTAAAGTAAGGACACTTTTTCAAATACTGTTGGGAACTCCCTACAGGTGGTGCTTGGCAGTGTTCCCAATGTGTATTGTTAAAATCAGCACATGATGTACTAGCTCTTTGTCATTAATGATGAGCCTAATGATGATAGAAAAATATTTCACCATAGTTTGCAGAATTCAAATAGAAATCTTCATTTTCAAATGCTGTTTAGGATTCTAATTCAGATAACATGTTTGATATAATCACAACGTCCGATTCATCAGAGATTGAACTTAATTGTCCATAGCAATTGTAAAAACATATAGAAATTGTAACGTTTCTATGGGACCAAAAATGTCATATGGGACCTTATCCCAAACAATACCATCATGGACAGGAAATGCAGTAATTTTCACAAGGGACAAGTATCTTCGGACCTTATGTGAGGAAGAATGGGGCAAAAGTACTGCAGCTACCAGTTCTGGTGAAGAAGGTCCTGGGAGGTAGTGTCCATTTAACAGCAGGAAAAACACTGTAACAAATACAATCCAGATGAAGAGAAAAAACAAGGAAAGGAAAATCCAAAGGTAGTGCCATGGAGGAACTAGATAAGTCGGTTTAAACCAAGAGAAAAGTGTGCGTGCACCATGCAAAGAAGCATGGGAAAAATCTGAAGAAGAATCATCAGTGTCAGCAAAATAACTGGATGCAGTCTAAACAAAAACAGGAAACTTATTGGGCAAACAATAGCATGTTGGTAACTCCAAAGGTGGTTGATAATATATAATGTCATTTTTGGTGTCACAGTAGAAACAGGCACAAGTGCATGTTCAGTATCAAAAGTCCCCAGCCGGGGAGCAGTTAAATTAGGACTTCTTTGTGCATGACCTACTGTTTAGAACAGGCCACGTGCTGGAGCTTCATTAAATCAATGGAAACTTTTTGTTATGTTTACAACCAGCAAGCAGTGGCAACATCACAGTTTGAGTTCCTTGAACTGCAAGTACTAGCACCAGGGCGCGGTATGATGTGCCAAATTATTTTTTGTCTGTAATCTTCTCTCAGATCAAATCCCCACATTTAGGAATCCAGAGAGAAGTCACTGTATGCATCTTCACTTCAGTGGCATGACGTTTATTATTCAGATTTGAGCACTCATTCCGGAAGTCTTGTAATTCCTGTAAGACAGTGAAATGTTCATTAATGTCAAAGTGTGCATCAGCCGCCACTTTACCAGGGTTATACAGCTATGGAATACACATCGGAACCCCAAACAGGACCTCGTGGAGGGTCTGACCACCCAAAGAGCTTCTAGGCAGATTATTTAAAGCTCTCTGGACTCCATACAGGTGATGGATCCAACTACGACCTGAACCTATTACTCTAGGACTGCTCTAAGCCACATTTTTCTGCTCCACTATCAAATTTTCCTCAGGATGATAGGTAGAGGAATAATGTACAGCAACACCCAGGGTGCCCATTGTATCCTGGTAAGCCTTAGAGGCCAAGGCAGGTCCCTGGTCTGAGTGGATAATGCTACTGCACATGTACAGATAAAAACCTGCACATTTTTTATAACAGTTCGAGGTTCAGCCAATCAATGTGGTCACACCCATAGAAATCAAGAACCTGAATCAACAGCCAATAAAATAAATGTAAATGCACCATCTGAATATAGTGGTCAACAATGATCCAAATAGACATAATTTAGTGGTTTATTAAAAACTAGCAGGGCTGTCTGCGGAGGTTCTGCTTATAAAGACCCTGCCACCAGTAGTGTTTCTGTGACAAGGAACTGTAGCCACTACAGCAGCATGGGAGAAAACTAATCCTTCATCTGCAAGTTATATGAAAATTGGGCGACCCGAAATACTACTGGACCCGGGTAAAGTACAGTACAGTAAGAAAAGGTCACCGTAGAAATGTTTTCTGCAAGATCCAAAATTGAATCATTCAAGCATCACCATGACACATCAACGATAAATAAAATGTATTTTCTAATCATTACATGATTATAGAAGACATCATGATTGTCTAAATATTTGGTAAACTGGTGCTTGAAAAGGAGGGGGGGAACAGAGTGCTCAGGAGGAATGTGTGCTTGTGAGGGTTATAGGAAAAGGAAAGGCAATGTGCAATATATACATCAAGTTTTATAGGGGTCGAAACGTCGACAATCGGTCCTTACAATTTGCAAGCCCAGATGACATCAGTATCTGTCAAGGAAGTGGCCCACTGGATCCATTGTGGATGTAAGACTTTTGCATTAGGAATTCTTGCTTTTGTATCAACCTCTCAAGTGGGAAGGGGAGAAATCCCAATTATGCATTTCCTGTATATCAATGAAAGCTCCTTTAGGACAGCTGTGTGAACTTCAGTCAGAATTTTGTCTTTCAATGAAAAACGCAAATCTGCATTATAATATAGATGCAATTTATATGCATTCAGCACTGTTTCACCTTCATTAAAGGTGACATATGTATAGCCAGTAGAACCTGTAATGATGCATGTTGGACTTGGCCCTTTTGGCACGTTCACCCCAAAACTTTTTGCGTTCTCCTAGCCTTTTTCTGTAACCTAGTGTAGGTGAGTTTAGGCCTCTGAGCACTTTAGCAATGGGGTCCAGTGTAAAGTGCGTGCGCTCTCTGTGTATGTGTGGTGAGATGGGCCTGCCCGCCCATAGGAATGCATGGGGGATATGTGTGTCCCTGGCAGTTCCTGGTGTGAGAGGAGTACAGGGCGGGCCGAGTTTGGTATGTGCGAATTCATGAGAATAAATGCTGCGCAATGGTGTGCGCAGATTTATGGTGACTGTTGGAGAAGTGCCACTTCTAGAAGTTGGCATTTCTGTGTGCGGTGTGTCTGCCTGCCTGATGTGGAGTGCATGTGTGGTAAATATTTCGTTACCGGTACTATTTTTTATGCGGTAAAGTCTATTAAGAATAACTCAGTAAATATAAGAGGCAGAATCCGTGGTATTAGAGGTTTTAAAATGCTTTATTCCTATAAAAAGGAAGACAATTCGAATTGTGGGCCTTCTATTCCATCACCACGAAAGTTCAGGAAGGAAGGGAGCATATATTATTGACAGGTAGGCAGTTTTATAGAAAATACATTACAGTGAAACAGATGCAAGAGGCGTAACAGCTGATAAAAGGTGCATACGTAGCTAATAGAGGGCGTAATTCAAGAAACGTCATTAAACATGATGTCACAAGTGGGTGGATCCATAAAAGAATCCTGCAATGTCAGCAGAAATGTTTGGCAAAGATGCGCGCGCAGCCGCATGACGTGTGATTGACGTGCAACTAGAGGGTGAAAGGGACTTGACATTTAGCTCTACATGTGGAGACAGAAGTCTGGGGTTATGTCAACCTAATCCCATATCATATCTAATATCCTATGTTTAAAGAACTGTGTTATCCAAAAGGAGAGGTCTCTTAGGATAGAATCTTATTCTATACTGACTGTTAGTGCGTGTACAAGCGTCTAAGTGTCTACACTAGATGCGAGGGGGTAGGAGTATTCCATGGTAACGGGGCTATGAATTACTTGCACGAGGACAGCGAGGCCTGGCCCCTTTGCGCGGTAGCTGGAGGAATGTTTACCTAAACTACTAGACAGGAATGCATCGGATGAGGAGCGAAGGAGATAATCTCGAAGGTGAAATACAGTTTTTGGCAGGCGACAGGCTGGATCAGGCACCGTTAGCCGCGCAAGGAGTAAGACAAAGTTCATGGTCACAGATGCAGGCTCAGACTGGAGCTTTCAGAGGCAGAAGGCAGGAAAAGGCTTGATGACAGAATTCGGGCCTACTCGCCTGAATCTGTAAAATGTGGAAAGTGAACCACATAAAGTCTGTGGCCTTTCATACTTAGGAATGGAATCTCTGACCCATTCATGGCGGATCTGAAAGAGGACATGTTGACGGTGGACGCACATATATTTGCGTCTTCAAAACTGGAGCAGGAGGGAACATACATGTACTTATAGCATGCACATGGAGCCGTTGGGGTCTACGATAGGGGACATAACTGATCACAAAATTCATATTTCCTCATTCCCTCCTTGTCCCCTTCGGACCCTCAGGAGATATCGATCTTCATCAATCCATCGATCTGTTCATATAGCATCATTTGTTCTTCTTTCTTCTTCCGGGATCTCGAACGAAAACTTGGATGTGGGATACACGAGGTGGCACACAGACCACAAATCGCTGGCCCACATTGTAGACATAAGCAGCAACTGAATAGTATGAGAAGGCCAATACCTAGGAAGGATAATATTCTCCATCCCCAGGCTGACAACACGCCCCAGAACCAACCGGACCAAGTCCAGGTGCCTGGACTCTGGTGTATCTGGCTTACAATCTTATGAAGGCGAGTTATGGCCTTATATACTGACGGCGAATTTTTTGGTATGAAAATGCAACAACTTGATCCGATGACCCTACAAGCTCCGCCCCTATCGGCCAGGATGACGTCAAGGACAAGACGATTTTGAAGCACAACAATCCGCATAGCAGACTGCTCTTCTGTTAAATTGCCTAAGGCGGAAATAGTTTCGTTCACTACTGCTTCAAGGGTTCTGGTTAATCTACGTATCAGCTTACTATTAGTGACTGTACCTATATAGGGAAAGAAACCTTTATTGAAATCTGTGTATTTTTCCCATGCTGTTTCAGTGTAATCGACAATTGGGAGATCTCTCTGCTGTCTATTGTGTACTAAATGGGTATTTCTATGATAATCAGGAGGAGCTAGGAAAACAGGTGGCAGAAGGAATGCTATGTAACAGGTACCATACCAATCTAAAGGTAGACATATATATGCGGTCTGGCCACATATGAAGTAGGAATGATGGGAAGCTCTAAATGTAGACTTGCCTTGATCACTGAATTTTATTACAGTGGTGCATTTACTATGGCCCATGTGTATGGAACCATTCTTTCTGATACATAATTCCCCTTTTACTGGGAATACTGACATGGCGGGCAAGATTGGTGTAGCTTCAGATTCAACGTTCAGGATCATGAGGTTAAGTGTAAAGTTACCTAATCCATATACTTCATTTTCTAGATCAGTTCCTGTTCTTTTGGGAAGTCCCTCCTTGTTAGGGTAGCAGACTTTAAGCAAAACTAGGTTCAGGTTTCCCCATACCCAGTTGTCTTGATAAACTGTGGAATTTGAATCTAGGGTATTAATCAAACTAAACCATGCTCCACAGGAGCCATTGTGTGTGAACGGATAGGGAAAGAGGGGCAAAACTCCCTTATAGTTCTGATAGGGAGGGAGTCGGCCACATATCCAACAATTTGTGGCATTGCTGGTTTGATGGGAATGATGTAACATACTAATAAATGTGTTGTTGCGCAGCGCAAATCTATATGACAACTCATGCGGAGGAAATTCACTAAAAGAATGTTCTGCAGTTATATTGTAAGCATGTTTAAGAATAGGGTAATACATATGCAATAGTATGCTAAAAATAATGATCAGAAGACTTAGAAAAAACAAAATTAATAATGTTACTGTACAGTGACTACGAAGTGATTTACAATACGCATGCTTTTTCAGCTGCATTCGCTGATTTCTTTCTCTATTCCGGTCTAGAGGATACATGTCAGAGACAAATTCAACCGATTCACCTTGGAGAGGACTTAAACAATCAAATTGTCTGACTTACTAGACCTCAATTTTAGTTTATAAATTTCTGAGTTCGATTGCTCAACCAAGGGGAGCTTTGAGTCTGTTTGTGAGGGAATACAGGGTTGAGTATCTACACCGGGTGGTAGTCCATAAAATTTCTTGATATGACTCGAGTGCAACCACCCTTTCCTTCCCTCGATTTTCACGGCTGTCCTTGTGGTGAGTAGAACCAACTTCGGTGACTTCCACCTAGGATCCAGTTGGGTCTTCCGGTCAAAGTTCCTGACCAGCACCAGGTCACCAGGAACTACGTCATGGGGCTTCACCTCAGTATTATCGGGAAAAGCTGCGGATACCTGTGAACGACAAGATTGTAGTGCAGACATCAAGGAAGCCAGGTAATCTGTCAGCATATTACAGTCAACGTCAGTGATTTTACGAGGTATAGGCGTCCCCCACATATTTGGTGGTCTACCGAAGATCACCTCATACGGGGATAGCCCTGTTCGAGAATGTGCTACCATTCTCATGTAAAAGAGCGCAACTGGTAAGGCTACTATCCAATCGACTCCTTTTTCTCTACATATTTTGGACAATCTAATTTTCAAAGTTTGATTATGGCGTTCTACGAGACCTGCTGCCTCGGGATGTCGGACACAGTGAAATTTCCATTGATAGCCTAATAGAAGGGAAACGTGTTTCATTAGTTCGGATGAGAACGGCTGGCCGTTATCTGAGTAGACAACACGTGGTAAACCGTACCGTGGGAAGAATTCTCGAACTAACTGTTTGGCAGTAGTCGGGGCAGTGTAATCTGAAACCGGGTATGCTTCTGTCCAACGGGAAAGAGCACAGACAACTACGAGAACATATTTGAATCCTCGACATCGTTCCATCTGGATATAATCCATCTGGAGGACTTCAAAAGCATGATCGGGAGTTTGAAATCCACCCTGTTCTACGGGGATGCTTTTACCTGGATTAAACTGACAACATATCATACAGGTACGAACTTTTTGTTTAGCTGCTGCTCGCAAGTGCTTGTTGAACCAAATGTGTTGAATGCTGTCTAGCATAGCTTTCTCTCCTAGGTGTGCTGGACTATGTATTGTGTTAATGATAACTTGAACCATTGAGTCGGGAAGAAACCATATAGATTTTTCCTTCGTCATCCATCCCTGATCTGTTTGGATCCCTCCTAATTCAGTCCATTTCTTTATTTCTTCTGGTGTAGCATGTGTCTGTATGTCAATTACATCAAGGGCGGGATCCTTAACTGTCATGCAATGTGTTGGTGTCGGAACTATTGTCTTTGTCATGTCAGTTGTGTGAGTCTGATTCTGAGCAGTCTGTTTAGCTGTTCTGTCAGCTAGGTCATTACCCTGAGAAATGATATCGGTAACTTTTGTATGGGCTTTGCATTTCATAATCGATATTGCAATAGGTAGATGAATCGCATCTAATAGGGCTTGAATGAGGGGTCCGTGTTGGATGTGGGCACCGTGAGAAGTTAAATAACCTCTCTCTCGCCATAGTACGCCGAAGTCATGGACGACTCCGAAGGCATAACGTGAATCTGTGTATATATTGACTTTCTTATTTTTGGCTTGAATACAGGCTTGTGTCAGAGCGATGAGCTCTGCTGCTTGAGCTGACAAAGTGTTAATACGATTTGTTTCAATGACTTCAGTGTCTGTTGTGACTGCATAAGCAGCCACTAGCTCTCCTGTACTTGCTCTCATACATGACCCATCTACATATAATGTCAAGTCTGGATCTGACAAAGGGATATCTGTCAAGTCTTGTCTGGGTTTCGTCGTGATAGTAATGACTTCGACACAATCATGTGCCAATGGATCTGTTCCGCTCACTGGTAACAGTGTGGCAGGATTTAACGTATTGCAACGTCTGATTTCTATGTGTGGCTGAAATAATGTCAGTTTGTAACCGGTGAGTCTCGCTATAGTCAAGTGTTGTGTTTGTGTGCGGTTCAAGAGAACCTCTACTGCGTGTGGTACTTGTACTGTCAATTGATGTCCTAACACTATGGCATCGCTTTGTCTGATTGCTAGAGCTGTTGCTGCCACCGATTTCAGGCACGCAGGAAGAGCCTGAGCTACTGGATCTAATGTACTAGAGAAATAAGCACATGGTTTATGTGATCCTGCTTGTTCCTGAGTGAGTACTGACAAGGCAGTACCTTCGCGTTCTGTAACGAAGAGTGTAAACTGTTTATTGTAACATGGTGTTGCTAGGACAGGTGCTTGGCATAAAGCTTTCTTTAAACTTTCAAAGGCGTGTGTATGTTCTTGAGTCCAAGGGAGGACAGTCGATGTGGCTGCCTCCTGTGTTGTCAACTGGATGAGTGGTTTTGCTAGAAATGCATATTGAGGGATCCACTGCCTACAGTATGAAGTGAGGCCTATAAAAGCCCGTACCTCCTTTTGTGTCTTGGGTGGTGGCATGTTAGCGATTAACTGGATGCGGTCGGATGTAAGCTGCCTTCCCTCCTTGGACAGCGAGTGCCCAAGGTAAACAACTCGCTGGACACAGAATTGCAGCTTAGAAGGGGACACCTTGTGCCCCTTGTCGGCCAGAAATTTCAAAACCGTCAGTGACGCTTTTTCACATTCAGGTTCGCTTCGAGCGGTGATCAGCAGATCATCGACATATTGAAGCAAGGCAGTGTTAACTGGCATGTGGATACTGTCAAGTTCTCGTTTCAGTGCTTGGCTATAGATGCTGGGGCTTTCTGTAAATCCTTGAGGTGCGCGTGTGAATTTAAAACTTCGTCCATTTAAACTGAACCCGAACAAGTATTGACTTTCCGGATCTATTGGGACGCTAAAGAAAGCATTCTTGAGATCAATTACAGTAAAGAACGTTGCTTCTGAGTCAATAGCTGTTAGCAATGAAGAGATATCTGGGACCACAGGGTATTGTGGTACAATACATTTATTTAATTCGCGCAGATCAATAACTAATCGATATACTGGTGGTGCTTTTGGATCCGTTCTTTTAAGAATCGGAATTATCGGGGAATTACATACATTGGAGTCAGTTTCGACAACCACTCCTTGTGCAATGAGCTCGTCAATTATTTGCAGCAAAGCCACAACAGCATCGGGTGGTAACTTGTATTGTCGCATTCGTGGTAGTACTATTCCTGTTTTCAGTGTAACTCGATATGGTGTAATGTTCATGCAACCAACATCAGTGGGGCCTTGTGCCCATAAATGTGTAGGTAAATTCTGCAGTCAGTGATCCATGTCTCTGGATACGTAGTGACCTTTAAAGTCACGTAAAAATAGTCGTACTCCTTCCGGAGAACAACATATTATAGCTCCTAGAGCTTTCAATGTTTTTATGCCTAACAAGTTTTCTGGACATGATTTAGTAAGCAATAAATCTGTAGTACATGTCAATGGACCGACCGTAAGTGAAAGAGGTTGTGTTACGTCATTAATTATAGGTTTTCCTGAGAATCCAAGGGAAATATTCTGTGAGCCTGAGAGGGGTGCCCCTGGAACTTCACTACGTCTTATAGTTGTTCTGCTTGCCCCTGTATCAAGTAAAAACTTTCTGTCTTCCCCTAATAGTTCACTATGTACATAAGGTCCCTCTTGGTCTATAGGAACCTCAATAAGGGGTAAGCCAACTTCCCTCTCTAGGCTATCTCATGAGTATCGCTGATAGTCGGGATAATCTGCTTGTGCATACTGATACATCTGTTGTGTTGTTGCTTGTGTTGCAGCAATAGGCTGCGCTTGTGGTGGTGCTACGATCTGTTGTGGAGCTGCCTGTTGCGGAGCTAGTTGTTGCAGAGCTAACCTAGGCTGTGCATGCTGAGGGATTTGTTGTTTATTCTGATCCTGTCTAGGTGGACGTGGTCTCTCCTGAGTTCTACCTGTAGCAATATTATGTTTCAGGACTGGACAATCGTGTATATAATGACCTGGTTGTTTACAATAGTTGCATGTCCCTTTCGCAGGGCCTGCGGAATCACCCTTTTGATGACTATCGGCTGGAACTGACTGTGCAACAAGCATTTTCATTTTTGTATCTTTCATACGTCTTTGTTCGTGTTCTTGTTCTTCTCTAATTCTATTGTGATGATATTGTAACATCTGTAGCATCTGTGATGGGGTATTACCTTGCCAGGTACTTTCGAATTTCAATACTCTATTCTTAACTTGTATCAGAGAATTTTCAACTAATTTTGTCACGAACAGATGTGGATATGACTCACTACTGGCTTTTATGCCACTATTTATACCAAAACATTTTTCAAATCGGGAATAGAAATCACTAGTATCTTCGTCTGGCTTTTGTTTACAGGCTGAGATTGCACCCCAGTCTTCCTTTTTCGTAGTTAATAAACGTGGCAGTACCTGTATTAGTAATCCTGCTAGTGCTGTAGTCTTTTCCCCAAGCCCTGCTCCTGCAGCTCGGGCCTTTTCTTCGTTTTCTAATGCTGTCCAATCTATCTTTTGGTCTCCTACCTCCCATTCCTTTTCTCTGAGTTTCTCGTAAACACCGGCGGGTAATAGGACTTTTAATATTTTCATAATGTCGGGGTAGGTATACTCTCCCATGAGTAACATGTCTTTTATCTCGCGGTGGAAACCTGCTGGGTCCTTGTCATGGCTGGGTACTACTTTCTTCATTTCTAATAATTCTAATTTAGTTATAGGCGTGTACACAAACACGCGTGTAAAATTATCACCGGCACCTCTGATTGGGTGCACTTCGCGTACCGGGTTCTGTCTATCTATGTGATACATTTTTCTTCCCATAAAGGGAACTGGAACGTGTTCTGGGCATACGAAATTTAAATATTGGTTTCGGGATTCTAGAATTTCCTTAATCAAATCAGTACCTGACCCTCTCCATATGTTCGTGAGTAGTTCTGTCAATATGTCAGGTAAGGGTCCTGGATCGGAGTGTTGGCTTTTATATAATATAAGGAGGTGTTGAATCATGTATATACTAGCTAAACGCTGTTCGTACGGGTCTAGATTCAGAAACGTGTGTGTAAGTACATCATCATTGTATTCGCCGGGACTGTCAGCCCATTGTACTGCTGACCTGGCTAATTCTTGTTCGTCCATGGAATCGAGCATGTGGTACCCCCTTCGATCTCGGAGTAATTTATCAGCGGCTTGGAATAAGTGTTCAGGGGATTTTGTATTTAGCATAGGGTTTGGAAAATGTCTATTATATTCTGGACGTATTGGACGTACCGGATCATTAAAACCTCTGGTATTATTATGGGGTCTTCCTCTACCTACATAAGCTATCGTTTCTACTTGCTCTGACTCTTGCTCCTCCTCTTCTCTGTTTAGGTCAGCGGCGTCTACCTCTAATCTTTCTTCGTGTATTCGTTCTATTTCTTTGCGGATCTTTCGGTACATAGCGACTATACATAACTGTTTATCATGTCTCCCTTCTGATATATTCTGGCCCCAAGTGACAAGTTTTTGCATTTCTTCCGGATTCACCCCAGGCCGGTCTTGATTTCTGATTACACAGTTTATGAGGAAACGTAACAGTTGTCCCTGTACCTCCGCTTTCTGGTACTCCATGGCTCTGCTAATACTTTCAGGACTTCGCCCTGACTGGACAAAGTGATACATATTTTCTAAATGTGTAGTCATTCCTGGTAGCTTCGTTAAATATATTGCAGCTCGTCGAATACGTAATGATGATAGCAGCATTTCGTCCCGTTTACCGGGCACAGGATCATATCTACAATCTACTAGAAGTTCCTTAAGCATGTCGGGAGTTGCTAGTTTGGGCGTACGTTGGTGTGCTAATTCTCTAAGGGAAAATTTATTTCCTCTGGGTGGCGTAGAAAAAATGTCTGTCGTACCTCCTGTAGCACCGTCTGGGGTGCTGGACGTGAAAGGATCTGTTGAAGGTGAGACAGCAACCGTCGTTGCGGGAAAAACTGTAGAGACGGATGGGCCTGTTGGAACTTGTGTAGGAGTTTGTAGTTGCGGAGGTACAGACGAATGCTCTTGGTGTTGAACACCATCGGCAAGCGGTGTGGGTGGTATGGTATTAGTATACTCGGGAGCTGTGTCATCTAAATAGGAGGAAAGAAAAACGTCCTTTGCTGTTTTGGGATGTGATTTGGGATGTGCTTTTATCGGAAACAATGGAGGTGGCAAGTCTTTTGGTATTTCCGGAGTAGCCTTAGGTAACCCTTCGGCCAGAAGTGGATACATACCATTCATAAGGGCGTTTCTTTGTCTATCTACTTGTTCTGATTTTACTCGGGTACCTTCCTCAATTAACAGATTCTCTCGGACTTTATTTTACTTCTCCTTACCCTTATCTTCCTGTCTGAGTGCTTTTTCTGTACGTCTATACGATTCTTTACGCCATAATTCAATGGCATCTTTCTGTGACTGTCTGGCTTTCTTTTTCCATAATTCTTCTTCTACTCTCATGATGCAATCTGCATCCCAGGTCCCCGCTGCGGGCCATCTCTGACTCTCTGGTAATTCTTTGGTGTAGTCCACCCATAAATCAAGAAATAATACGGCATCTAGGCCATGCTTATGATACATGAAGTATCCTGGAGTATCCCTAGGTGGAATGGGAACGGCTTCTTCGAGTACACCTTTTCTAGTTTTGATCTGTCTTAGTTTCGAAAAGAGCGGCATTTTTAGATCTTGTTTCTAGAACACACTTTATACAAGAAAACACAATAATGAACAGTCATTCACACCACAATATATAGAACGTATTTAAAACATTTTAACATTTAACAGTTTTACGAATAATGATAACTAATAGAAAACTAGTTACTGACATAATACTGACACTAGATAATACTTATTTATATGCAAGACATACTATATTACTATATATACTGCTAAACAGTACTGATACACTGCTGAAACAGTGCAGACCGGATTTGTGTACCCAAACCCGTCTTGACCGGCACAGACTATGTGCACGTAAAATGCCTCCCCGGTAATGGTACTCACCGGGTAGCTCGGAACGGAAGGCCTCGGAACGGAACTGAAACTGGACCGGACTGGACTCGACTCGACTGGACTCGGAACTTCGGAACCTGGCGGGACTCTGTATACCTCGGATCTTGCTCTCTCAGCTAGGCTCTGGTCGGGATACTTCGCACTTCTCACCGCCTCGTCTGGGTGTTGATCGCAGCCTCAGTCGTCCCCGCTTGGCCGGAGGGAGATACAGGAAATCCTGCAGATACGCGTTTTTGTCCGTTCAGCTGTGGCAGGAGACCGGGCCTGCAACGCACCGCCGGCGCGTGAGATGAGAAAGTGTCCCTGTTCGGGCGCCAATTTATGTGGTAAATATTTCGTTACCGGTACTATTTTTTATGCGGTAAAGTCTATTAAGAATAACTCAGTAAATATAAGAGGCAGAATCCGTGGTATTAGAGGTTTTAAAATGCTTTATTCCTATAAAAAGGAAGACAATTCGAATTGTGGGCCTTCTATTCCATCACCACGAAAGTTCAGGAAGGAAGGGAGCATATATTATTGACAGGTAGGCAGTTTTATAGAAAATACATTACAGTGAAACAGATGCAAGAGGCGTAACAGCTGATAAAAGGTGCATACGTAGCTAATAGAGGGCGTAATTCAAGAAACGTCATTAAACATGATGTCACAAGTGGGTGGATCCATAAAAGAATCCTGCAATGTCAGCAGAAATGTTTGGCAAAGATGCGCGCGCAGCCGCATGACGTGTGATTGACGTGCAACTAGAGGGTGAAAGGGACTTGACATTTAGCTCTACATGTGGAGACAGAAGTCTGGGGTTATGTCAACCTAATCCCATATCATATCTAATATCCTATGTTTAAAGAACTGTGTTATCCAAAAGGAGAGGTCTCTTAGGATAGAATCTTATTCTATACTGACTATACTGACTGTTAGTGCGTGTACAAGCGTCTAAGTGTCTACACTAGATGCGAGGGGGTAGGAGTATTCCATGGTAACGGGGCTATGAATTACTTGCACGGGGACAGCGAGGCCTGGCCCCTTTGCGCGGTAGCTGGAGGAATGTTTACCTAAACTACTAGACAGGAATGCATCGGATGAGGAGCGAAGGAGATAATCTCGAAGGTGAAATACAGTTTTTGGCAGGCGACAGGCTGGATCAGGCACCGTTAGCCGCGCAAGGAGTAAGACAAAGTTCATGGTCACAGATGCAGGCTCAGACTGGAGCTTTCAGAGGCAGAAGGCAGGAAAAGGCTTGATGACAGAATTCGGGCCTACTCGCCTGAATCTGTAAAATGTGGAAAGTGAACCACATAAAGTCGGTGGCCTTTCATACTTAGGAATGGAATATCTGACCCATTCATGGCAGATCTGAAAGAGGACATGTTGACGGTGGACGCACATATATTTGCGTCTTCAAAACTGGAGCAGGAGGGAACATACATGTACTTATAGCATGCACATGGAGCCGTTGGGGTCTACGATAGGGGACATAACTGATCACAAAATTCATATTTCCTCACATGTCTGGCTTGTGATTGACAGGAGCGGAGAGGGCTGGGGAATTCCAGGAGCCAGGGTGAGTCTGCCCGGTGGTGAATGGAGAGATCTGCATGCAGATGAGAGGGAGGAGTTGCACTTGGGACCTGAATAGGGCTGTGCCTTCCCTCCACAATGCTGGCTCCACCTCCTGTGGTGCGTCTGATGTCCCTGGCCTATCCTGTGAATAGAGAGGGGACCTGAGCAAAACAAAGTGCTCTTGAACCAGTTGTATCTGGTTCTCCTCTTGCACTACAGTTGTAGACAAAGGCAAAATGTTATATAAATATAGGGGCTGTGTCCCCATGAAAGGGTTCAGTGTTCCTGTTCTGATCCTGACGGGGGGCTTGCTACTGCTGGGGCCCAGGATGGACCACCATGGGGGCTGCCTCCCTGCTGGAGGGCCCTGTGTGCTGGCCCCTGGTCCCAGTTTCTGACCCCTTCCTTGGACTTTGGGTTGCTCCAGCGCCCTGTGAGCGCTTTGCTGCATTTTTTAGAGCACCTGGCTCTATTCTGCGATGGGGATCGCTGTGTTCCGCTTCCTTTTGTGTTTCCAGAGGTGCGTGGGTGGCGCAGCACGACGCTGCCCGTCCCTTTAGAGGGAATCCCCCACCAAAGGGATTCCCCCGTGATGGCTGCCGAGCGGGAGCCCACCCCGCTGTTCGTGTGCTTTAGCGGGTGCCTACCCCGCGATATTGCCGCCTTCTTAGTTTATTTTTAATGGCGGGTGCCACCCCGCCTTATGCTACCTTAGCGGGAGCTCACTCCACGTTCTACTTCAATAGATAATCACCGCAGCAGCCTGGGCCATCGCCATCCCGGAAGTCAGGCATGCCTGCATGGAACGTGGGCGGGGCTTGCCACCGAGCCGGAAGAGGCAGGCGCAACGTGATGACGCGGGGCTCCCATGCTTGAGGGAGAGCCCCGTGGTGGCGGACGAAGTACCGAGGAGTCCCGGGTCCCAGGAGGGGGCCCGAGTGAAGAGAAGGCAGCCAGGAAGCCGATGCGTCTGAGGCAGGGCTCCCACGACCGGTGAGAGCCCCGCTGTGCCGCCGCATCAGAGAAGGCGGCCCAGAAGACAAGAAATGCATACCGGGGTTCCCGTGAGCTAAGAGAAAGCCCCGCGTATGCTGAGAGAGGAGCCGCCCAGGTGAAGAGCGGAGACCAGAAAGAGAGGAGTCCTCCCCCCGCTGGTGAGTTGAGATGACTAAGGGGGAGGCTAGGCGCATTGTTGGTGCCGATCGCGGCACTATGGTGGCATTGGTGCTGAGTGGCCCCGCAAGAGAGCGGGCCACTCCAGCAAAATGGGCATGTTTATTTTAAGAGCCGGTGTGGCTCCAACGTTGGTGGCCATCTCTGTTTCTTAAGAGTCCCGGAGGGGGACTCAGACGGCACGTGTAGTGCCCGCGCCAATTTTCCTATGAGGGGGCATATTTGCTTAGGAGAGCCCAGATGGGCCCGGGCGCCTACCAGTTTGACCAGTCCTACAGCTGCCCCACTTGCTAGAGGACAGCTGCAACAAGGGGAAACCTAATTGATTACAGGGCCAGAGGGGCCCGTGTCCTTTCGCCAGTGCTTGGGGACATGCTTCTTTCCAGGGCCAGATGGCTCCAACGTTGGGCACAGCGATTTCAAGGGCCAGTGAGAGCCCATGTCGCATTTTGACTTTTACAGCTCCCCAGCAAGTAGGGGGCAGCTGCATCGTTTAGGTCTTTATTTTAGGGGCATGTCTTGGACTCAGGAGTGAGACGCACTCCTTCGCCCCCATCTTTTCCTGCACAGCTGCGCAGCACTTAGTGCCAGCTGCAACGTTTAGGTTTGCACAATGGCGCACCTGGACTGTTGGGACACAGGGCATTTGAGCCCCTGTTTGAGATGGCCGGTTAGCCAGGGGGGCTGATGGGATTGTAGGGCGCCAGGCCCTAATGTGATTTTGGTGCTAGGAAATGTAATTCATGTAGTATGTTTTACGCACCCTGTGTTATACCTCTAAATGTGGTCTTTTATGATTATGAGGTCGTTTTGCATATCATGGTTCATGCTAGTGAGATTATGTCTCTCTGTGTGATTTATGCCCCTAATGTGAGTTGCGCTTAGGAGGTTAGGGTCTAATGTGTTTAGACTTGTGAGAGGATTGCATAATGTGTTTATGCTGGTGAGGTTGGTGCAGAATATAATTCGCGCATGATGTGATGCTGTGCATAATGTAGTTTATGTTACAGGCTGATGCTAAGTACAGTGATTACCAGTGGTTACCGGTTGTACGTTTATGATCTGTTTTACTAAGTTCGCTTTGTGATGGTTCTGACAGTGGTCCATGTGGGCCTGTCATGTGTACATAATCCCTTGTAAATATTGTCCAGTGCCAGTTGGCACAGTGTATATTGTGTGATTACTATTCTAATGTGTTATGAGAATACAAAGGCTATTTTTGATATAACCTTGTGTGGAGTTCCTTTTGTGGTGTGCCTCGGATGTTGTTGCTGTGTGCGTGTGCAAATGCTTTACACATGACCACCGGGATAAGCCTGACTGCTCGTGCCAAGCTACCAAGTGGGTGAGCAGGGGTTATCTATGGCGTGTAACTCCCTTGCCCTGACTAGAGTGGTGGTTTCTGCCTGGCTTTGGCGCAAGCCTTCGCCAACCAGAAATCCCATTTCTAACAATGCAGATAACTAAATTAGTTTTGTTTACACGAGTGTGCAAGTGTTTGCATACAAGCATGTCTGTTTGCAATGTTCTGAAACCGTAGTATGCTCTGTGGTCCACTGTTTGTTTGAAAAATCAGGACAAATTAAATTGTACAACAGCTTAACTCATTGTGCATAAACGGATATGTATGTTCTATCAAAGTTTAGAAAGCCTAAGAGTGATTGTAGCTTTTTTTTAAATGTATTTGGTGGTTGGAGAAGAGCACACTTTTCTAAGAAGTATGGGGCAAGGCTTCTGCCTTCCTTTGATAATTTATATCTAAAAAATAAGATACTAAGAAAGGCAATCTTGGATTATTTTAAATGTAATTTATAGCCATGTTCAGCGAATCACAAAATGATGCGATCCAATCTGGCCAAGTGTATGTTTAAATCATCATCTGTGAGGTAAATGTCATCAACGTAAGACAACGCTTCTGGGTCAATTTCTTGTACAATTTATGTTACAGGGGCCCAAAACAGACATGGACTGTTTGTATACCGCTGTGGGAGCCTACAACTTTTTATTTGGGACCCTAAAGTAATAAACACCATTATTCTATGCTTTCAGGTGCTATATTTTGAGAGAAAAAAAAACAGTGGAAATGCCCAATGTTGTTTTGAAATTTGTGTGGACAATGTTGTTCAATAAAGCTGCGCTGTGAGAGTTTTGTATTGAAAAAGTTGTGTATGACTGTTGAAATGACTATAGCTTAAGGTCCTTATTGTGACTTTGGTGGTCTCGGAGCTGGGCCACCACGACGCCGCCCCACTCTGAGACCGCCAAAGCCATAAAAAAACACCCACCAGAGTATTACTTTTAAAGTCACTTGTGCAAAAGTCCATTTTGTGGCATATGCTTCTTTAATTTCCTCAGGAACAAGAACTGAAAAGGATGGTAATATTACCTGCTACCCTTGTGATACTTTTCTAAGAAACTCAGGCTGCCAATCTGCTCCAGCTAAGAGAATGTCATGAACATTAGAGAAGCTCTGTCAGAATATTACTTTAACAGTACGTGGTATATCATCCTTGATATGAATGTCCAAATCATAAAGTCTAACAGGAGGGCTCAGCTGAATATCGGAAGTTTCAGCTTGAATATAATCATTAGTAGGTCCCACAACCAGAAACTCTTGAAGAGTCTGCCAAATTATCATGACCTTCGCTTTGCTGTCGAGCAATGTTTTTGCCCATGTCTTGTTCAGGGGAAGCGTCCTGAGTATTTGTGGCATATTATTGGAAACTCGTGCCACTTTCTTATTTTTGAAGTGCATTTCTTTGCTGTGGAAGTTTCTCTTCCTTTTCTATGATGACATCAGAGGAGTGGTGCAAATCCTTTTTCTATTTCACGTACTCCTCCTGTCTTTGTTTGCCTTGTCCGCCTCTCTGTGACTGTCTGTCTGAAGGGTCCTGAAAGGAACAAGAGGGACGTGTATCAGAATAATCAGGCTGTTTAATTATATTACTGTTATGTAAATGATAGCGTTTTTCAGTGGACTCATGTTTGGGAGAGCCACTCCGTGGTTTCTGTTTATCTTTTTTATTATTTTTATCCCAGCGTTTTTTAGAAAACTCCGGTGTCGGCCTGGTGTTATCTGAATCAGATATTGTTTTAAGTTGTGGCTCATCAGGCCTGGTTCCCAAGTTATCTCGACCTATAGAAGCATAGGCATCAGAAATAATTTACGGTGGCTCGCGTTCCTGATTCGCAGCAGGAATCATCATGAGCCACTGGTGTATCGCCCATGATGCTGCCTCCCCTTTAATTTTAATTAAAATCATTGAGGGTACTGTGGCAAAGTTGACAATTAATTTCGGCTCCAAATCCAGGGCAGGGGCCACCCCGTACATATACTGAATTTGCTTGCGCACTTGAGGCAAAAAAGAAATTGATGGGGTGCCGGGTGTTTTGGTAAATATGGCAGCAAAAACAGTAGCCCATGTCATACAATCTTCAATTGGGGGAACTTTACCAAGTGTAAGACACACAGTGAGAATTCTACATTTATCTTGGTGTCCTCTATGGGGAAACACTGTTTCAAGCTGATTTGTTCTTTGTGCTATCCAAAATGGAATTTCCTCACGTTTGGTGGGTATTTTACCCATAATGGCATTAATAGTAACTGGACTAATGGCAAGCACAGCTAACTGTGGCTGCCTGGCTTGAACAGCCCTTGATGGGGCAGTTGTTTTTGTTTGGATAACAAACTGCATCGATATAGTCTATGTGAGTCTAAAGACCAAACAATTTGCAATTATTTAATGCACCTGCATTAGGAAATAGTGTGGAGCCGGCTAAGACTGACCAAGTTGCCCGATCATTACAGAGAGAGTCCAGTCTTACATGTTGGAGTGAGTATGGGAGGGATCCTTGAAACCAATTTTGATGTGCCTTGTATGTTAATAGTATTTCTAAGTATTCATAAGGTCTACATGCAGGTGGAGCTGCTGCTACAGTGTGTTTATGAAAGGTTTGTGTGTTAGCATCAACTGCAGGAAAGTTTACCCAGGAATAGTAAACTTCACATTTATAAGCATTCTGTGCCTCAATCACGAAGGTAACATCTCCCCTGCCACTGAGGAGCCCATATTGCAGTTAAGTGAGCAGTTTATGACTGCCTACAATTTACAGGAATAATTTCTGCCAGAGCCATATTTACTGAATGGAACTCATAGAAAGTTAACACTACAATAGGGTGATCCATTTAACAGGTTCAAGCTTGAACAACCTACAGACATAAATTGGCACTTCCTATTAAGCTGAGGAGGATAAATCCTTTTCAAAACAGAAGTCCCGATGTAGAGGAGAAAAAGGTGCCTTGGGCACATGCGGGAAAACTACTCAGGAGACCCATTGAATAAGTACCTGATCTAAAATGTTCGTGGCATATTGTTATGTGGTTCCTACAAATATAACAGGACTGTGTATTAGACCAACACAGACTTCATAGTAGAGATACTCAGTCCACATAAACCAAAAGTGAGTGTTGGTGGGTTTCAGCTGCTCACAGCACTACATCTAACCCCTAAACCAACCAGGGTAACATGTTGTTGGCAACCTTGAACATGACACTCTGGAGGATATTCTCAAGGACTTATCGCCGAGTTAGTGGCACTTTATCGCATCCAAAGTGGCGATAAATATATCGCCCTATTCACAAGCTGGTGCTAACAGCCAATATCACCAGTTTTCCTGCGATAGCAGCCGCAAAAAACATCGCCACAGATGACACCGGCAACTAACGCTAATGATATGCAGAGTAGGCATTCCCGTGCAAAAAGCCGCGACAACACCACTTCACAACATTCTCAACGACCAGCCAGATCGGCGATAAGATCACAAAACATGCGATAAGGCGTGTTAGCAGCAGGGATTTAACACCTGCTCTTACCTGGGGTTAAGTCGGACGACAATCTGCACCATAAATGGGAGCCCAGGCCAAAGCCACACCTGAAGAACAACAGATGCCATGGAGCTACTGATCATGCAGCTTGGGGCCCAAAGAGGGCCACAACACCCACCGCCACCACCCCCAGGCCCACCAACCCCCGTAACCCCTCCACACCCTCCTGGACTACCACAGAGGCAGCGCAGACAAAGACAGCGGACCTTCAGAAAATGCACCAGCCTCACAGACTTAACACCAGAGGATGTCATTGCCCACTACAGGCTCAAAAGGACAACCATCCTCCGCATCCTGACCATCATTGCCCACAGGCTGACAGTACCAACACAGCAGACAACCAACATCCCCCACAGACAATGCTGCTGGCTGTGCTGCACCTGTAGGCCTCTGGTACCTTCCAACCAACAACCGCCAGAGTCGGAGGAGTCTCACAGCCAGCCCTATCAAAGTTCCTTACACCTGTCTTGGATACCATCATCTGCTTAGTACCCCAGCACCTTCACTTATCCCACACTGCGCAGGAACATCTGGAGACCAAGCAAGGCTTCTACGTCATAGCTGGCTTCCCGCATGTTTTGGGGGCAATCGACTGCACACATGTACTCCTTGTGCCCCCTTCTGCCACTGCAAACAATTACCGCAGCAGGAAGCACACGCATTCCATCAATGTGCAGGCAATAGTGGATCACCTGGGACTCTTCACCAATGTCATCGCCAACTACCCAGGCAGTGTGCATGATTCCTTCATCTTCCGACAGTCCATCATCAACCAGCGCTTTGAGGCTGGCACCTTTGGGAATGCATTGCTCGTTGGTAAGTACCAAATGAACACACCACACACCTCAACTTCACAATCATGCAACTCACAACTCTAGGAATGCACACGTTACAAACTCACATATGACATGCCAAACAACATGCCCACCTACCAGACATGACAGCACAACTTACTGTGGTAACCCGGGTTGGCCATGTACACAAGCCATCAATGGCATGGCACCTCAGCCACACAATAGCATAATGTGGGGAGAGGTGGGAACCAGGCATGTGCGAAGGAGGCAAGTGACCCATGAATGAGAATGTACACAATGCCAAGTATGGCGTGGATGTGCTGGCCAGACTACAGTATGCAGACCACAGACATGTCCATGTCGACATACACTGCTGGTGTTTGGAGTGTAGAGGACAGTGGACGCAACCATGTTACCTCAGCCAGTGGGGAAGATTGCGGAAATGTAGCTTGTTACGTCCCCCCCTGCAAGCGTGAGCGTAGTGGGCTGGCCTGGCGTACGCCAGGCTAGCGTAGGGGTGTGAATAAAAAGCATGTTGCTCTGGGTGTGGTTCTCTTCCAGAATGGCCGTGTTTGCCAGGGTGGCACCACTCACACCGCCAAGAGGTCGATGCCGTGAGCGACGGTGCCGGCGATCCTGTGCACCTGCTGCACCCCAGGCCGCTGGTCCCCAGACCCGTCTTGGCCACCCCAGCTCACCTGCCGACACCTGAGTGTGTCAAAGAGGGCCCACCACGTGCCGGTGCAAGCTCCAAGCCCGAGGACCACGACCTTAGCAGCCTCCTCAGACCATCACTGGCCTCCGCGATACAGGCCTGCCGCACTCCTTTCTCGTTGACGTACTCCACCACTGCCTCCGGCCTACACTGCGGTCTAGTAGGTCACACATTTGGAACTGAGTCTTGATATCATGATGGCCGAGTTCATATGTTAATGGGACGTTTGATATCACTGTACTCCCTTCGATATAATGCCAACAACTCTGTGCATAGCATTCCAACGACACGTGGCTGTGGTCCCTTGCTGACTACTGCCTTCGGCCTACACTGCAGTCAAGTAGGTCACACATTTGGAACTGAGCCTTGATTTATTCATGGCAGTGTTTATATCATTGCACAGGCCTCATCGCAGACTGCATCCCCTTTCAGCTCTGCTGCCACTAACTCTGTGCCCCGAAATTCATGGACACTCTGGGCCCGATTCACAGAACTAACTTAAGACAAAATCCTAAACTTACTACCATTTTGGTATTCACAGAAGGCACTTACTCATTTTGGTATTCACAGAAGGCACTTACTCATTTCGGTATTCACAGAAGTTAGGAGTCCTAACTTTAGGACTCCTAAATGCCTTCTGTGAATACCGAAAGTATTAAAATTAGGATTTTTCTCAGTTTAGTAGTAGTATAGTTAGGACTCCTAACTTTAGGACTCCTAAATGCCTTCTGTGAATACCGAAATTCTTAAAATTAGGATTTTTCTCAATTTAGTAGTCCTAAATTTAGGACTCCTAACTTTAGGACTCCTAAATGCCTTCTGTGACTATCGAAAGCTTTAAAATTAGGATTTTTCTCAGTTTAGTAGTAGTATAGTTAGGACTCCTAACTTTAGGACTCCTAAATGCCTACTGTGAATACCGAAAGTCTTAAAATTAGGATTTTTCTCAATTTAGTAGTCCTAAATCTAAATTTAGGACTACTAAATTGAGAAAAATCCTAATTTTAAGACTTTCGGTATTCACAGAAGGCATTTAGGAGTCCTAAAGTTAGGAGTCCTAACTATACTACTACTAAACTGCGAAAAATCCTAATTTTAAGACTTTCGGTATTCACAGAAGGCATTTAGGAGTCCTAAAGTTAGGACTCCTAACTTCTGTGAATACCGAAATGAGTTAGTGCCTTCTGTGAATACCAAAATGAGTAAGTGCCTTCTGTGAATACCAAAATGGTAGTAAGTTTAGGATTTTGTCTTAAGTTAGTTCTGTGAATCGGGCCCTCTGTGGTTGAACTTTGGTGACGTCTGAGTATATGGCCTGGGGGTTGTCTTTATGATCATGTAGCTGATACTGACTTGGTGTTAAGAACGAGTCTGTAGCATTCATCTCCTCCATTTTGTCTGTTTCTGCTTGATTCTGCCCTCTGCATCATGCCCTGGAAGAACACCTTCCACTGTCCCCCGAAACACTCCACGACATTCACCTTGGACATCGACGAGGACCCACTCAGCTCTCGTGGCCCTACCTCAGTGCACCGCAAGTCCCCGTCCCGTGGCAGTGTGCCTGTGCCTGCAGCAGTGCATCCGGGGCCACTAACTCTGTGCAGCTCAAGTCATGGAAACCTTGCTGTTTGAACTTTGAACTTCTGATTGTCTGATCTCTGTTGTAGTTGTTGCCAGCACCAACCACTCCCTGAGGGCTGGCTTACACTCACCCCACACCCATCCAGCACAGGCGTCACTGGATATGTGACCCTGGCAATAAAAGGGGCCGGGCGCACCTGTCCATAGCCAGTTCCACAAACTATCTAAGTGTGTCCGTGTGGTCATTATGTAAGCATGAGGGCCACGGGCCCTACCACATAACATTGTGCTGTGTACAGCGGAGGCAACCGTCTCAGCTCAGGCAGTGGGGTCGACCTGTGACATGTAGCTGTGTCATACCCCCCGTCAGTGTATTCAGAGTGGACTGACGTACAACAGTCCAGCGTAGGGGTGTGGCTAATCAACCCGGGGCTCTGGGCGTGGTGAAGTTTTGGCCTTGCTGAGGAAGTAACTAATGCGTGTGTCTCTGTTGTAGTGTCGGCGCCACCCATCCCGCAATGGACAATGTTGCAATGTAGCATGCCCGAGAGTGCAGGCTCAGCAGAAGGGGTAAATGAGGGAGCGCAAGCCCGCTTGGGGCCCGGGATCATACATGCCAACTGTTGTGTGTGTCGCTATTATCACAGCATAAGCCAAAGGTCTACCATCAACCGCATCGCGAGTTCAGCCAGTCATGAACTCTACATGTGTGTCTGCCCTATCCTTACCATAGGCCAACACACACGTGGCCACCCACCTTCAATGCACAACATCACAGTGTCGTTGTCAGGCTTGTGGACATGTGCAAACAGGCATGACAATGGTGTGCCGTAGTAGTGCAAGTGATGCAACCGCGCTGCACACACTAGTAAATAGGCTCGGGGGAGGAAGGAGCAGCAGTGAGGCTACGTAATACACATTGATGCTGCTCATTTGCTACAAGCAGTACATGTACATGTCAAACAGGAATCACATATCACACACCAATGTACCAGTGAGCCTGCCACCACATCATGCAGAACCGACTATTGACTCATATCTCTCTGCACTGTCACAGGTGACCAAGGATATGCACTCTGCCCTTGGATGATGACACCCCTCTGAGCCACAAACACACAGGCCCAGAGGCAGTACAATGCTGCACACAAATGCACCAGGGGCATTGTGGAACGCACATTTGGCGTGTTGAAATCATGTTTCAGGTGCCTGGACATCACAGGTGGAAGGCTCCTGTACAGCCCAGACATTGTGTGCAAGATGATCGTTGCATGTTGTGTGTTGCACAACATATGTGTACGCACCAATGCCCCATGGGTACAAGTGCCAGATGCACCGGACAATGATGAGGAAGATGAGGCAGGTGGACCACACCCCACTGCAGCTGCAGCAGGAATAGCCCGTATGAACACCATCAATGACAATTTCTTCACATGAGCACATAACATTGTCACAGTCCTTAGCAATCATGAGACAGTACAAAATGACCACAGGCACAGCATGTGCAAATAAATGCATTCAAACACACATTCCCTGAGTGCATGTCACTCCTCTGTACAAGCACATCACTCTGACAAGTGTAAGTGCAACATGTAGTGCTAACAGTCTCCAAAATTGGAAATAGAAGGTGGATGTGTCACCTCTGTACAGAGAAGCTGTTTGGGGTGTCACTTATTCGAAATGCCATTTCTGTGTGTCAAAGATAGTATGGAATCCCACTCATCAACGTCTCACATGTGTCTCAATTCATTACATATAGGTAGCCATTTGTGACCTACAATTGACACGAGGGCTTCTTTTGGGGTCAGATATGTACCACCATGATGCAGGGATGCACCCTGTGACTCAGGTCCCACAACATGAGCAACATGGACGTAAGGGGGAATCACTGCCCCTACATTCGTCCATGCTTTCATACTTGATTAATCATGGACATGACACATCTGTGGGGCATATTGTCAAGAACGTGTGATAACCATCGCAAAAGTTACTTAACGCAACCTACAACATCGCAGTCCATCGCTGGAATTTTACGCCTTGTTAACCAGGTATTCACAACACGGCAGTACCATGAGATAGTCACCAGATAACACGTCAACTGACCACGTTAAAATCAATGCCATGCCGCAAAAATGCGAAACACGAATTCAAAAAAAGCTGCGATGAAGCCAAGCGCGATACAAAAAGCTACGAAAACCAGCCACAGGCCTGCAATTCCCACACATCTGTTGGGAAAATGCAACAGAAAAGCAGAGTAAACAAACCGTGAGATGACAACCTGCGAGCACAACCCTACAGCTGTGACGCAGAACAAATGACCATTGTCCAAATCATATAGGCATTTCCCCACAAACAGCCACAATGCACATAGACATGCATTCAGTATGTAACTTGCGCCAATCCGGACACAAACATGGTACACACTGTGAAACCGCATCCCCCCTCACATTGCAGAGGGACAAACAACACCCCCTGCACACCGACGTGCCATGTACATGACCCAGACAAGAATGAAAGCACGGACCAATGCAGGGGCCGTGACTCCCCCTTATGCACATGTTGCCCATGTCGTGGGCCTTGAGTCACAGGGTGCATCCCTGCATCATGGCTGCACATATCAGAGCACAAACGAATCCCTGTTGTCACCTGTACGCCACAAATGACAGCCAAAATGGATTGACATGGGATACATGTGAAACTCCAAAGAGTGGGATACCCTAACAACTGTGACACACAGAACTGGGAGTTAGTATACGTGACATCATAAACAGCTCCACTGCACAGAGGTGACACACCCATCATCCATCAACAAATCCCTCAATTGACAGCACAACATGTCGCACCCACACTTGTCTGAGTGAAGTGCCTGTACAGATGAGTGACATGCACGCAGGGAATGTGTATCGGAATGCTTTTATTAGCACATGAAGTGCCTGTGGCAGTCAACGTACTCTGCCATTACTGCGAAGGACCCACACAATTTGACGTCAACCAGAGACAAAACTGTCAATGATGTAGTCCCTACGGGCTATTCCTGCTGCGGCTGCAGTGTGGTGTGGTCCACCTGCCTCATCTTAATCATCATTGTCCGGTGCATCTGGCACTCATATCCATGGGGCTTTGCTGCATACACATATGTTGTGCAACACACAACATGCAACGATCATCTTGCACACAAGGTCTGGGCTGTACAGGAGCTTAGCACCTGTAACATCCAGGTGCCTGACTCTGGCGGTTGTTGGTTGGAAGGTACCAGAGGCCAACAGGTGCAGCACAGCCAGCAGCTTTGTCTGAGGTGGGATGTTGGTTATCCGCTGTGTTGGTACCGTCATCCTGTGGGCAATGATGTTCAGGATGCGGAGGATGGTTGTTCTTTTGAGCCTGTAGTGTGCAATGACATACTCTGGTGTCATGTCTGTGAGGCTGGTGTGTTTTTGGAAAGTCCGCAGTCTGTGTCTGCGCTGCCTCTGTGGTGGTCCGGGTGGTGGTGCGGGGGGGTCCGGGAGATGGTGGCAGGCCTGGGGGTGGTGGCGGTGGTTGTTGTGAGCCTGTTGGGGCTCTGAGCTGCATGATGAGTAGCTCCATCGTATCTGTTGTTCTTCAGGTGTGGTTGTGTTCCCTTTTGTGGTGCCGGCTGCCGTCCTACTTTACACCAGGTGAGAGCAGGTGTTAATTTCCTGCTGCTAACACGCCTTATCGCATGTTTTGTGGTCGTATCGCCGATGTGGCTGGCCGTTGAGAATGTTGTGGAATGGTGTTGTCGCAGCTTTTTGCATGGGTATGCCTACTCTGCATCTCATTAGCGATTGTTGCAGGGGTCATCTGTGGCGATGTTGTTTGCGGCTACTATTGCAGGTTAACTGGTGCTATGGGCTGTTGGCACCAGCTTGTAAATGGGGTGATGAATTTATCCCAATTTTGGCTGCGCTAAGGTGCCGTTAACTCGGAGATAGCTCCCTGAGAATATGGCCCTGTGTGTATTGGAATGTATTATTCACGTTCAGTGGAGTGTTGAAGCTGTCTTAGTACTGGGCCATGCAGACAACACTTTACAATGTTGCCCCGTGGAGGGCCAGCCAGAGTCCTTTAGGGATTGACAAGCTACTCGTAAGGGAAAGAGTCCAGTCCGCAGGCTGATTGCTGTGTCAATATATGGCAGTCCATGTCGAGGTGGAAGGTTAGTGTCGCTGAGTGTATCGGGGACAGTGGAAGGTGTTATTCCAGGGCATGAGGCAGAGGCCACAATCAAGCAGAAAGAAGCCATATGGCGGAGATGAATGCTACTGCTTCCTACTTACCACTAAAGCAGATTCATCCTCATCGTCGGCCTCTGACGTTTCATGTTCCTCACATGTGGGTGGTAATGTTTGGTCTGCAGCACTGTGTGACACTGACACATCAGGGGCTGGAGATGTGGATGTAGAAGTAGCATCACTCCCATGATGAGGATCTGCAGGGCATGGAAGTTCCCATCTACAGCTTTCTCGTGTGCGGTAGTGGTAGCCATTCTTTGAGCCTGCATCCACTCCATGTTCTCCATGACCCTCCTTATGTTTCCCAAATCACGGATGACATCGCTGTAGCCACTCTGACTGGGCAGTTGTTGTTGTTTCTGAGTAATGACTCCAGCGATGCCAGCCATGGATTGTTGGAGTGCATGGGGCGGAATGTGGGTGTCTGTTAGGGAGTGTAAGTGGTCCCTGATGGGACTTAGACACCCACGTATGGCATGTAGTTTGGATGCCATGAGTTCGAACCCCACCTGCACCTGTTCAGCCAGCTCCTTCTGGCAGTCTAACTCACTGCGTTGGAACGCCATGTGTTCTTCGAGGAGTTGCTGGGAGCCAGACGTGGTGGTGGGTGATTCCTGCTGTGTGGTCTGTGCAGGGGGTGGGCTCACCTGGATGGTGCTGGGCTGACCTGCTACTGGAGGTGGGGTGCGGAGGGTTTCCATGAACCGTTGGAGTTTGTCTAGGTCGATGTCCTGGGGGTCTTCTCCATCATCCCTGACGTGATGTAGGGTCTGCTCTGCAGGAGTTGTTGATTGTCCCTCCGCAATGTAAAGGGCAGATGCAGTTTCACAGTGTGTTCCATGTATGTTGACACATTGGCAAGGTTTGCATACAGACTGCATGACAATGTAAATTGTGACTGTTTGTGGGGAGATGCCTATTTGACGGAGGACAGTGGACATTTGTACTACATCAGGGATGTGAGGTTGTACTGGTACCTTGTCATCTCACAGTTTCCTGCTATGCCAGATGTGATTGCCCATTTTGGACACACATGCGGCACCAGTTGTGTCCTGTGTTCTGTTGTGAAAGTTTGGCAGTTTGTACCACATTGTTGTCAATGTTGAGGTGCTCCTATTCTTATGTGTGTGCTGCATTTTGGGTGAGTTGCCCCTGCAGCTCTGATTTGGCGGCCTCTTATCTCTTTCATCCGGTGTGCCTTTGACTTCTGTGCTTCTACACTGCTGAGATGTAGAGGACTTGGGTGAATTGGGCTCTTGGTCGAGTTGTGACTCTTGGGCATGGTTTGTCCGCAGATGTGTTGACGTCAGGGGTTGTTTGTGCACGTGGATGTGTCAGAGTGTGACCTGCTCCTTTCCAGATGTGGTCCGCACTCAGCCACCTCAGTGTTGTGGCGTGCACAATGTCATGATGATTGGACTGCAGCCATGCTAATCATCATGTAGTGTCACTTGCATTGTCAGTGTGGCTCACAAATATCCATCTTTGCTGGGTTTCGCACATGTGCATGTGTTGGGGAGAGATTGGTGATATGTGGTGTGGGACCCCTTTGGGGACATGGGGTACGGGGGCCTACTTGGTGTTTGTATGTGTGTAGCAGTGTGCCATGGGGATCAGGGACATGATCCAGAGTCATTGTGGGTGTGCACTGTGCTCTACTTAATTGTGCATGTGTGCCATTGTGCCCATCTCCCCCCGTCCCCCCAGTCCCTGGTCGGTACTCACCCTGTTGATGTTGTGTCAGGTCATGTTGAGTAGTGTCCAGATCCCCAACTCCTGGCACCGTAGCCTGACTGATGACTGTGGCCACCATTTTCTCCATATCATCCAGTTCCCGGTGTGCCGCTGGACCCCTACCTCCAATAAGCGTTGCTGTTTCATGTTGGCATCGAGTTTCTTCTTGGTTTTGCCCTTCACATCATTCCAGCGCCTCCTGACCTCTTCCATTGTCCTCCTCATTGCTGCATTCACATGGTCCAAGATTGTCTGCCATATTTGCGTCTTTGTTACCAATGACACGTTTGAGGTGCTGAACAGTTGTTGGTAGTGTTCTATCACCTCCGTAACGATGATCCTGTTTTCCTTTGGACTGAACCACGTCTTCCTCTTCCTCTTCTACTTGGCCTTCCCCAACCCCGAGGTTCCTTGCTGGTCATCTGTGGGTCTTGTGGGGTTCGCGTTGTCCTCCACACTCGGTCCGGGTGCATCCATGGTGCTACGCAGTTTATTTTTTTTTGCCTTTTTTTGTTCTGCTTTTATAGTGCATTTTCCCGCATGATGCATGGGAATTGCAGGCCTGACGCTGGTTATCGCTGATTTTAGTTTCGCGATTGGCCAATCAGTGAAATTCAGGGGCGCAAGACTGTCAAGTGCATTAGGTACAATAAAGAATATATTTATCTGTGGGATTGTCTATATTCGCCAAATTACAATATTAGGCATTAATTAAGGGACCAAGGATTCAGAGTTGCTTGTGACCAAGAACACGTCACTTTAATGGAAGGGGTGCGGATAGTTTAGCCATGGCTTTAGTTTTTAGTTGTCCTTTCAGTAGATAGTGATCTGACCACATCACTGGAATGGTCGGCATGTTAACCAAGCACTTTTCAGGTCCAATAATCAGGCCTGCAACATGTTGTTGAATAGCAGAAGATGTGAGTAAAGAGGCACAATGAAAAGGGTCGTAATACTGGGAATTGAGAATTACTCTCCAACTTTCTTGATACATCCTCATGTGTGTGCCTAGCGCATAGATGCTAAGGGGGGCAGTTGTTGCTCTGCCATGTCAGATCCGAGTGACAGGGTGTACTGTAATAATTAATGAATTTGAAACATCTTGCGGATATAACTATTTCACACTTACACAGAGAAAGCACGACTTCTGGATTATGTTGGATATGTTTAATTTAAGGAGAAAAACAGAGAAAAAAGTAAACATATAAAACATGTCAACTTCCAGCACATTGAAGTTAAAGATTCATCCCATGCTATTTAAAAGGGAACAGACAAGAAAGTAGCCAAAGACTATGGGCCTGATCATGAGTTTAGCTGTCCGACCGCCAGACTGCTGTTGTGGCAGTTGAGAGAACACCGCCAAGCTGCGGCATCCCAACCGCCGTATTGCGATTACAACCCTGGGCTGGCGGTGTTGTGTCGGCGGTGCCACAGTGGCGGCATGCTTTCAGCTCATAGAGTGCCTGAAGCATATGCCGCCACCTTGGCAGCACCACTTGCTCGTTGCGTGCACTGTGAACCATGCAAAATGTCATGCATGGCATATTGTACATGCACAACAGTGCAATAAGAGGGGGGCACAACATGTGCTCCCATGCACTTTGCCCAATAGACAAAATTGCCCTGGGGCCCTGTTTGGGGCCCCTTCCCTCTCTTTAAGCCAACCTTTTGATGATGGGGTCCGCGCCATGAAAAGGACGGTGGAAGGGCAGGTCGTGATGGGGTCAGCGGTGCCGGCATCCTGACGGTGGCGGTGGTCTTGTGGCCGTCTGACTGCTATGGTCATAATCGCGCAGTTGGACCGCCATGGTGGCGGCAGTCAGACCGCCACCACGAGTGCAGTGGCCTTCGGACCGCAGTACTCATAATCAGTACTCATAATCAGGCCCTATGTCTATCTTAGAGTGCGCATGTTTTTCTAAACAGAGGGGAGAGTGAACCTGCATACGTATGGCATCAAAATAAGTAATTTCCTCATCCTGAACCAATTTCCTCTCTAATTAAAAAATATGCACTGTGTGGAATACCATGCATTCACTTATTATATCTGAGCTTGCCTTTGTGCACCTTTAACTCTTTTACGAATCATATGCAACTCGAACGTTACATTCTGGTCTGTAATTTTAGTTCTCTTTACCAGCTGTGGTAGAGCTGGCTCTATTTTGGTCCTTATAATTCAACGTGGGATGGCGAGCAGTTTAATTTATAAAATCCTACAAATGGAATCGCCGCACATTTTGACAAAGAAGCAGATAATTTCAAGAGGCCAATGCTCCCTAGAGTGGTAAATCTCTTCTAAGTAGAACTTCCGGCTTTCAAGAACTACTGCACAGTGACCCAACCTTTCTCTGATCTGATCTGGACCTTTGACCCCCTTCTAGCTGCACAATCACTTTGTTCCATGCTTTAAAGAAATATCTCCACTTCAAAAGACGATTCATTTGTGACTCCAATGTATGCGTTTTTCCTAAGAACTCGTTATTATCTCCTTAGTATTGGCTGGCAACACAATACCAGCTGTTCCCAATCACTCTCTATTAGAACTAAGGACTTAACAGTTTCTCAATTTATTACAAAAAAATCTAATTACTTGTATGTTATACCAACGTAAATTAAGCCAAGGAGACAATTTAATAATGCTTGCAAAATTTTGCATAATTCCTACATTTCGCGTTCTGCTAAAATATTAGAAATTTAGACCAATGCATTTTTGCATTTTTTATGCACGAGAGGCTCGTTCAAGCCGAAGAAGATCGCCATGATTCAATGCAACGCTACTTTGTGCGACCTTAACTGATTTGATGATGCATACAATCCAAGGGGTCAAAACAGAGCACTATTCCTGATTTGTTATGACCACTTTGGAAGGATTTTCATGGGTTTCACGCTATGCGACGTAATGGTGTCTATGCCTTCAGTCAGGGCTTTAAGTGGGATGGAAAAACTGGTGGGTCTCTCAAAAGGGCGTGGCCAATGTAATTAAGGGCGTGGCTCAAAAACACATAAGCTAAAAATCTGTGCTAAGCATAGCCTGCCGCACGACTTGTATTTTGCTGTTTCTGTCATTGCCTCCAGATATATGATACAACACAGAGGCGCAACTAGAGACAAATTTGGGGGGGGGGGGGCTAATACAAATTTCGGGGGGGCTAATTTTTTCAGCAATAGGCAGAGTGGAGATGCAGGGGCTCCACGAAGGGGTGAAAACACAACAAAGCCTCATTAACAAGTAAATGGTCTTTTAAAGACCTGTGAAGTACTCAGGTGTGGCTGTGTGTGTGTGTGTGTGTGCCCGGGAAGCTGTCTCAGCCCAGACTGACATAAACGACAGGGGGGGCTGAAGCCCTTGGAGCCCAATGGGCGTTGCACGCCTGATACAACAAGTAACATCATACCTACAACAAGTCAGGACTATTGGCTTTGTCAATGTTTTTTAGTTGCATAAGACAAATAAGCAGCAACTATGGCTTGTATATAATGTTGCTACTCCTGATTTTCAAAACAGAAGGGAAGTCAAGAGAGAAAATTACTCTCTTTAAAGGATTTCCCTTGCCCTACAACGCTCACCTGGCATGATGTCATGCCGTAACCTCTGCTAGTGAGAAGTGAGCAGTGTGAGCACGCGCACATCGATGTGCCTGCTGTCACTGCAGTCGGAAATAAAACGGACTGCCTGTGCCAGGTCACAAAACAGAGCCGATAGAGACCCCCTTTAAAAAAGTGGGCCGGTGAGACCCGGCCCACTTAAAGCTCTGTCATCAGTCATGCCAACTTACTGCCCAAATATCCTTATGGGTGCAAAATCAGATTGCCAATGTTGTTTATGTCACTTAGCACCCTTTGCTTTGCATGTGCACCTCTGCTAACATTTAGCATATCTGGGACAATTATATTATTGATGATGTCATATATAATGCCGCCATTGATGTAATTGAAATGTTCTTTGTGGTGTCCTGTGATGTCATGAACACTACTTAGGTGGGCATTAACATGTTGTTTCCTACTATAGGTAGGGATATTCAGCAATGCTTAGTACTGGGCAATATCATCCTTCAGCTGAAGGTTTTGGGGAATTTTCACGTTTCTCATAAAATCGGTTAGTTTGTGATTTTAGCAACTAACGCTAGCATAACTGTTAAAAGTTTGAAGGGAATGTTTTGGGTTTGTTAATCGCCCCTGCCTGCAGTTCCATTTAAAATACAGGCTGTGACTAGGAGCTGAAACCCTATCAATAGTACCCAATGAGAACTCACATACTTACTCTCACACTTTCACTTGCAATGTGGGTGAGCACATAGGTGCCACATACGTTTATAAAGAATACATTTTGTCTCGTTTATGCTTTAATGTGTGTGTATAGTATTGAAAATGGTAAGAAAGTGAATAGACAAACGAGTAATGGGTGGGTGAAGGGATGTTGTGATCGATTCATGCACTGTCACCCATCACCCACTCATTCCTAGTTTGTGCATCTAATCATTGAACCTTTCAGTCATTCAGACGTTTACCCACTTGTCTGTGCCCAATACATTACATACATTAAGGGCCCAATTAAGAGTATGCTGCCCAGCCTGCTCGTCCGCTATTGCCTTCTCTCCGTAGCACATGACCATCTGCCATATTTAGTGATCCCACTAAGCCTTGGCGCTTTCTCAATTAGAACAATTCAGGCTTAATTGCTAGATTATGTTCCTTCTCAATCGTTAAACAGCCCTAGGCCGGTTCCATCAGTGAGGTGCAGCTGTAGTCCTAACGCACAGCATTCCTGTGGCCCAATTCTGCTCATACTCGTAACAATTAGGGAGTCTCACTGAGAAAACAAGCATTGGCAATGCCAATAGGACTGGCTTTAAAGGAATGTTGTATGGCAATGAGAAGAGTTACAAGTAAATAGCATGAGAATGGCTATCAATTGTGCAGAAGCAAAGAACTTCAGAATAATATTGGTTTAGGTTAAAGGGTCAGGTATCATTTGTGCTGTGAACCCCAGAGCTAAACAACCATATAGGTTAATGACTACCCTCCTCCCATCTGTGCTGCTGCCAGACAAAAACACCGTAAATGATCTGGTTATCTAAGACACTTTTACAGCATTACAATGCGTCCCATGGAAAGTTCAAGCTCAGGCACCTGAATAAATAAACAACATATTCACAGCGGTAAGGAGGGCAAGCACTTTTTTTTCGTGGAAGCACTCAACTTCTGCCCAATCAAAACATGTACTCCTCACTCCCAAAATGTGGGTGGAGTCAAAGCCCCTCTCTAGTGATGCTCACATAATTGTCTGGCAACAGCTGCACTGTGAAGCTAGACCATAAACAGGGAGAGTGGAATACTTACATTAACCTCAGCCACTGATAATCATGTTGGACCACAGGTCATCTGCCACAGCAAGGGCAAAGTCTATCCCACAGGGAGATTAACTAAAGCAAAATTGAGCAGTTCTACCTAAGGCTGAGAAGACATCCGCATATAACTAAAGCACATTCTTTGGATCATTCAGTATAAAAAGTGACAGATGGGGACCACTTTTATGCAGAAGGCAGGGGCACAATTTGTCCTCAGTAACCTATGTACACTGCAGGCTGTGTGTGCAACACCAGAGTGAAGAGGTGGAGTCTACAGCACTTATATGCAGTGGAATTGGATGCAGCACCTATGTGTGGTTGACAAAGAGTGAACAGCACATTATGGGGCCGGAGGCTTTACGACGGACATCGTCGGTTTCAATTCCGACCAGCTGTATCATAATCAGCCTGTCGAAATTAAAACCAGCCGGTCATTCTGGCTGGCTTCCAATAAGCTCAAGGAGTTCGTCGGCCAGTCGGAACCGGCCCGTAATCCATATGGACGGCCGTTTAAGCCGTTTGGATTACGATGCACAGATTCTAAGCAGGGTTTTTATGCCAGCCTTTCTGAAATAGAAACCCTGTCGGAAAGCGTGTTTCGGCCGTTTGGGGGCAGAGGGGCCATCTATGGTGCCCCTTGTTAATTTCTGCACCTTGTGGCAGGCCCATAGAGGTGCCTGCCAAGGTGGGCAGGGATCAACACAATCTCCCATTTCTTTATGGGAGATTGTGTTACGGCCGGTTTACAGCTGTAATACAAGCTTCCATGAAGAAATGGGAGAATAAGACTGTTCATAATTAGGCGGTCAGGACTGCCGACCGGAGGTCGGCCGGTCCTATTTCTGCCACGGTGTCAGTCGGAGGAAACTCGGACCGACATCGTAATAGGTTCCCTTAGTATTGTAATGAGGGGTGTGCAACAGTAGTCATCAAATATGATGGGTGAAGGGTTGACCAACATCTGTCTGCAAAAGAGGGGGTTGTCCATAACAGTATGAAAATATGAGACGTGCACATCATTAGATGTTTGTGTTTGTTTATAGTCAGCACTGTACACCATCATTATGCTCACTGAAGGGGTGTGCATCATTTCTATGCAGCACTGTCAATAATCAGCACTTGAATGCAGTGGTATGAAGCCCGGGCCAGGGAATGCAGAGCCGGACCCGATGGGGGCCTGGGGCAAATGCTGCCCGGAGGAAGCCCACCAAAAAGGGGTGACCGCAATTGGTCGCCCCAGGTAGGCCTATCACCCCTCCAATCAGGGGGCAAATTTGCGAGTGGCAGGGAGGGATAAGAAGGGGGCGCAAGACCCCCAGATTACACAGAATCCCCCCCTTGGAAGTAGAAGAAGGAAATCGTGCCTGGACGTCGCCGGAAGGATCCTCGCAGAATCAGCTCAGCAGCGGGAACAGGCGGTGACCAGATTCGGCGGCGGGACAAGGAAAACTTCAGCTGCCTTAGTGCCAATATCGGCAACCGTTATCATATCATACATCAGTACATAATCATAATAAAACACACGACACTGAATGTAAGTGGAGAAATATTGCTGCAGGTTTATTAGCATAATAAATATGCAAAAACGGTGGGTTATCTTACGGGCGATCCCAGGGCAGGCCAGCCCCATGGCGCCTGCCCGTCTGATAAGCCTAGGGTCACCATGGCAGCGCCAATTGGTGACCACCAAATGTTGGGAAGGTCCACCCCTCCCATCCGTGGACCTCCAGTCCACATGCTTCACCACGCCCCCCCGTGATGGGTGGGCGGAGCATACATGGCAGCCCCCGGTTGCTCAGACCCACAACCGCCTGTCGGTAGCGGGGCGCCGTAGGTCTTCCAGTGGACACGCTAAAAGGTCCCTGGGTATCCTGGCTTAGCACCACACGGTGCTGCTGCATGCTATACCCCTTGGTATGTGCAGACCCTGGATCGCCCTGTAACTCCTCCTGCAACACAAAAGTGAAAGTTGTTAGAAAAACCTTCCCCCCCCTTCTTGTCCCTCCTGATGCCGGGTAAGCGGATGGGCGGGTAAGGCAAAACGAGCGGACAAGAGGGCGAGGAGGGGGAGGGGACCGAATATGTACCCCCCTCATGGCTCCTCCCCGCCGGAAGCAGCTACCTGACTGGGGTCTCCCTAGGTCAAGCCCAGGGACAAGACCTCCCACCCCTGTGCCTTCCTGTGGCACTAAGGCGGCCGCCCTCAAGGGGGCGGGCCGCTGCGCAACCCCCACCCCGGGCAGCCTTACATAGTGCCAATATCGGCAACCGTTATCATATCATACATCAGTACATAATCATAATAAAACACACGACACTGAATGTAAGTGGAGAAATATTGCTGCAGGTTTATTAGCATAATAAATATGCAAAAACGGTGGGTTATCTTACGGGCGATCCCAGGGCAGGCCAGCCCCATGGCGCCTGCCCGTCTGATAAGCCTAGGGTCACCATGGCAGCGCCAATTGGTGACCACCAAATGTTGGGAGGGTCCACCCCTCCCATCCGTGGACCTCCAGTCCACATGCTTCACCACGCCCCCCCGTGATGGGTGGGCGGAGCATACATGGCAGCCCCCGGTTGCTCAGACCCACAACCGCCTGTCGGTAGCGGGGCGCCGTAGGTCTTCCAGTGGACACGCTAAAAGGTCCCTGGGTATCCTGGCTTAGCACCACACGGTGCTGCTGCATGCTATACCCCTTGGTATGTGCAGACCCTGGATCGCCCTGTAACTCCTCCACAGCCCTGGGAGTGGCCACCGTCACTACCAGGGCCCCCCACCAAGGTAGACCTATTTCCTTACAACCTGCTGCAGCCAAAGCTTCCCCTAGGCCCGGTAGGACCAGTCTATTCGCAACCCGCAGCTGCCAAGGCTTCACCAAGGTCAAGTAAAATTAAATTCATGCCTAGCGTAGGTAGCCTATTACTAACAGCCTGCTGCAGCCAAAGCTTCCCCTAGGTCCAGTAGGAAAAGACCGTGCCTAAACTAGGGAGGTGCACCCCATCTCCCTCCCGGCACCCTGTGGACTTGGCATGTATAAGACCATGCCTGATGAAGCCAAGACCTCTTTGCTCTGCGCAACCGCGCATGGCTCCTGGTAGGCCATCATACCTACAGCATACTGATACCGGGCATCTCCCAGGTCCAGTCAAAACAAGTCTACGCCCAACCGGGCCGGCGGCCAGCGTGCACCAACAGGACAGGTTCCCCCAACCTTTCTAAACAGTCCTTTTAAACTTTCCCATGGATTTGACTGAAATGACCTACACCAAACTAAGCGATGGTCCAAGGTTGCCTTTGCATGGCTATAGAGCAAACCCTTTGACAAGACACTCCTGCCTGGCAGTGCCCATGCGGGAGGTGGTAGGAGATGACAAGCCCGCCTTGCTTCCTCTTTCACTCCGTTGTAGTACGCCCATCGCATTCCATCAGTCCCCATCAACTGAAAGCCTTGCCCTCCCAAAATTTGCTAGTATACCAGGGAGGGACAGGTCAGGGTGACCACAGAGGAGAGAAACTTGTGAAATGCTTCTCTAATTGAATACTGAGAAAGCCAAATGTTCTCCTGCGGAATAGAGCCCAAAAGTGTTACCCCGGTGTTTCCCTCGATCATATGGACCATACGCCCCTGTTGGAAGGCCACTTCCACAACCTGCATAGCTACCAGCCAGTGCTGAAGGGCGGGAGAAGTTACCCGGTACTAATACTTGCATCAAAGGTTCCTGTTTCATCGAAATCAAGGGAGGGCTACCAAGTGAGCAACCAGGCTCCGCCCTAGTATCCAGAGGTCCAACCCAAGCCCCTCCACGTTCTGCCGCTTCACCTGCCTGTTAACCGGCCTATAACCCCTGCATGGCCATGCCTGAGCTAAAATACCTCTGAACAGCATGACAACAGGCTAACCACCAGCCTTGCGTTCTGAATGTTTCTGACACTGCCAAGCAACATGCGCATAACTAGAGCAACTGGCACCGTGCCATAAAAGTATCAATTCAGCCTTCTATGACACAAACGTGCCCTTGTGGCGATCCGAGTAGTGCTCCCTTCAAGCCAGCAGCCCTACCCAGGCAACCCGCACCCTCTTGGCACTGGCACACCCCCGCCCCAGCTGCCCTAGAGTGCCTGGTCGTGTGTAGCCACAACCTGTGTTACCTCACTACCGTTATATCGGGGTATGATGACACATCTAACTCTACTGTTGAGTGCCCGTTGCACCATCACAAGTATGCCTTTGCCTGCTCAGAGTCTGGCTGTAAAGTTGGAAGATATTGACACCCCAGCCCAGCGCGAAAAAGGCAGCTCTACAGTAACTGGTGGTATAGACTGTCCCCGTACCCAGATGGAACAGGACGCAATTCCCTTGCTCCTGTTGCGCACGAACCCAAAACCAATTGCTCACCATGGTTCAATGCCTTCCTGCTGCTAAACATTCCCTAGCCGGATGTAGACAAATCTAAGTTCTGCAAAGGCTCTACTTCGCAGCCTGTACCATTCTGCCCGTGCCGAGAAGACCTTTGTCATGCTGCCTGGCCTAACCAATCTTGCCCTGTTCTAGAAGCGCCCGCTTCGGCCTTAGAGCAAAAAATTCGCCAGTAACCCCAACTGGCCCTGATGCGAGACAAACCGAGCCAAGGCACAACAGTGAGTGTACTAACTAATAGCAGGTCTAACAGCGTCAACAGGCATCCTCAGCTTACAATGGGTGTGATGGAGTAAGGGTGTCCATCGAGCATCAAGATGACAGCTCCCCTTCTGCCCGACCGTGGTGGGAACCACTCCTGATATTCTAGTACACATGGTCCCTGTTCACCTGTCACTGCCTGATGTACGTGACCTAGGTACATGGTCCCCTTGCATGGCGGCATGCCGTTGAGACCACCATTCCTTCCCTGATAAGTGCCACTATCTGCCTACACTGGTTGCGGTAGCATGCAAGTCTACCACATGTAGTATGGTGATCCAAGACTGTTGTCTACTTCCCCAACTGCGATATTAACATTTAGTTAATTTCCCTGATTTCGGAATTTACGTCAGGTGGACCCTTGATATCACACACAGAAAAAGTACCCAACCCGCCAGCCTTTTGCTGATAAATTTCAGACAAAAGCATCATACCGGTGTGTGTCAAAACCCACTTACTGGGACTCATTTATCAACCACAGCGAGGGAATTAACTGCGTGTGCCTGCTGAGCTCTGACCTTGTGACTGAGGTCAAACAACCTCCTGCCCGTGCATGCCAATTGGATATAGCCCGTAAATTGCTGTTGTGCTGTGCGAGATGACGGGCTGTCGCTAGGAGCTCCCTCTCTTGATACCTGTGGTAACTCACCCTAATACCCCGGAGCTGTGGCCAGCCAGGACTGTGGCTATGTCGCTGACAGCGTTACGCTGTTGTAACAGATACTGATCTGTAGATAAATGCTTACCTAAACATCCATGTATCTCCGACTGTAGGCCCCTTACAGGGGAGACGTTAAAACCTTTCCTTTCTTATAACTTGCTGTCAACTTAGAGTTTACTTCACTATGCATTCATCAATGAGGCTAACAGGCATGTCCTCTTGAAAGTGCCTCCGTTCAGGCATGGTACGGCCCGGTCAACCACACTACTAGCCCAACTTCCTAAAGTTTTACACTCCCATGCCCTTTCAGTGTAAATATTATTTGAATCAAAATGCCCCTGGTGCCTACGGGCCCCGTGCCCATCCCGATGAAGTATGTGCAGTACCAACAGTGAGAGCCGAAGTCAAAACTGGTGAGCCCAGGCAGAGTCAGGCAAATCATTGCTTCCCCAGGTCTATTTAAAACATCTTGAGCTACCAAATCGGTAAGTCACCGCCATTGCGTGACAGTTGCCAATTCCAACCAATAAAAGGTGCTACATGTGACGGCGAAGTGAAAATGAAGGCAACTGATACATTAGTACAGGATATATACAGTGTGCAATACATCAGATAGTCGTAACCATCAGCACAATAATTTAGAATAGAGGCACCGGAGACTAAACAGTTCCTTCATTAATGAAAGTGGTTAAGACATAATGGTAGACGTCTAAATCCCAAGAGCATCCGGCCAGCTTCCACGTGCAAGTAGAAAAGGCTGTGCATCAAGTTTGCCAGGAGGTCAATTGAATCACTAAAGGCCCTAAAGGGGACAGTACGAGGCCATGTTTTGCATTTAATTAAGTTCCACTTTCAGCTCTATGCAGCTCTTGCTGCGTATTGACAGAGTTCCTTCCCTACTTCTTTCTTCACTGTCCCAGTAGTAAGGATTTTATGGGAGTTTGTACAAATTCTTACTCTCCCGCAATGAGCTATGTAAACGAATGCCTTCCAACTCAAAGCCCCTGCATATAGCTGCAGTTCGCCGTTTCCCTCCCCTGGAAGGGAAGCAATGAGTCATGGACACTTAACTGTAGACATTTGAGTGGCATAGTCATGTTCACGAATCCCCAATCGTCTACCCCTTCATATATTTTGGCAAGCTACCCTCTCATGAACTTCTAACTATGTCTAATCATATACCACACCGCGTTTCATAATGTGTTGAGCTGTGACGCAAGGGTACAATTGACCAATGAGCGTTCCACTATTCAATCATGCACGACCTGCAGTGCTCCTCAATACTACAATTGTTAGGGAGAGCTTCCTAAAGTCCTGGCCCCGTGGCCATCCGCGCCACAGGGGCCCTGTCGGCCTGGTACTGCCCAGGGACAGGGCCGGGGCGGAGTGGGTGCGCAAGACTCACCAAAATCTGGAGACCCGACGACGACCAATTCGAAAAGACGGGAGCTGCACCTCTTTGAAAGGTTGAGAAGATTGTTGTCTGTTTACATAGTGCGAAATCAACCTGATGTATTGGAGCGCTTTATACGAGCACCGTATTTTCCTTACGCATTCAGGCATGGGGAGCTTAAATGATTGGCCGGAATAACAGGATGTGGACGCGACCCGAGATGATTGAGCACTGGTACCAGCCCGACGGGTTCACAAATAGCGTATATTTTTTCAAAGGGGCACTTCTTCCTCCTGGCAGAGGGTAGCTGGTCCCAGGCAGCATAGGGCCCGGGTGAGCTATGGTGCCCCAAGGGGCCCCAGTGCTAGACACACACTCATGTCACTGGCCTCAGACTTTCCACCGAGGGAGGTGATATCTCCAAAGCCAGACATGGAACCGCTTGAATACGAAAGCGTCCCGCGGTATTGGAGCACCTTACATGAGCGTCGTATTCCCTCACAATGGGCACTGGGAGAGCGCCTTCATGTGCATTGCATCCCCATTGCCCCAGGCCTTGGGAGCTCCGTACCGCGTGCGAACGCGAAATCGACACACAGGGCACCGGTGCTCGATCTCATATTACCCGAGATCTGACCCGCGAATGCGAACGCGGCCCCGCGGCTCGATACCACCGACTCGCGACCGCTCACGGCCGCTAGTTCCGCGCAAAACACCTAATCATGCAGCCGCATGTGTCACCGTTGCCTCGATGGCGCTAACTCGGCCCGTGATGGCAATAACATCTTCGTTATTGGAGATTGAGGTTAAGGTATTGATGGCCTTCACATGAGTGCCGCATTTTCTCTCCCGTGTAGGCACTGAAAGCTTCGCCCCAAGGCAATCTTGTGAACTGGAGTTTCTTGGAGCAACAACCCGCGAGCAATGCCCGCACTGGCATCGTGAGACGCATATATGGGGGCAGCCACGATTACCTATTGGCATATGGATGTAGCGCGCCATCGGCCCACAGGTATTGGAGCGCTATACCTGAGTGCCCTATTTTCCTACCCCATGCAGGCACTAAGCGCGTCATTCGGAATACAATAGAATGAGAGCACATACATATTGTTCGGCACCAATTAAGTGATTTGCACAGAATCAAAGGCTGTTCCAACGTCATTGCCGAGACTCGAACGCCGGTTAGGCTAACTCTCCTCCCCTGGGAACCGGACGCGATCCCGCGGGCCGGAACGGATTACCCTAGATCCGCCCCCAACTATCAGGTAGCCACGGCTACCCCTTGGCCCCGCCCACCTCAGCCCCCACACAACAACGTACGGGGGGTGCGCCCACTACACGCGCCCCCCTCCCGACCTCGTAGCCGTTGGGAAGTGGGCCCTGTCGCATGAAGCTGGGAGGTGTCGCGTATGACAGTAGTCGAGAATTCCTGGTACCGGGCCTGTTGCCGCTCATCTCGTGAACTCGACCCGAGGGTATTGGAGGCTTTACACGAGCCCCGTATTTACATTGCACATTCCGGCTTTACACGAGCCCCGTATTTACATTGCACAATCAGGCACAGTCCATATGCAAATAGCGTGAACTCGACCCGAGGGCATTGGAGGCTTTACATGACCCCCGTATTTACATTGCAACCTTCTCCAAGGCCAGCACCCCCAAGGCCCGCTCTGGGCCTGGGTAGCCCGCAGGGAAGCCCGTGAACAAATGGGAGCTAACCGAAACCCCCCAAGGTGGCCCACCACAGCAAAGCCACACCGCCCTGATGCAAATCCCCGAAGGTGAGGAACGGGCGAGAGGAGGGTGGATGCACTCACCGTGCAAACAAAGATCGGCAGCTCCCCCCCACAACAACGCAACACAGCCAGCCCTCCGCGCACGGCCATCACCCCCGCCCGTGGTACGCCGACCACAGGGCCCCGTCTCCTGGTACTGCCCAGGGACAGGGCCGGGGCGAGAGTAAGGAAACCGGCAAGACTCACCACTGAGGCTGGACGGAGAGGGAGGAAGCGTGCACACGAAAACGAAACAATCATTATAAGCGCCGGGGGGGGTCGAAAGGCGACACTGCAGGCCTCCGATCGGTGCTGAGCATTGCCCTCTGACACAAACGCTGCCCCCCACAACGTAGAAGGGGGTTGATGCACCACGCAGCCAACACGCTCCGCTGCGCACCATGCCTGAAGAGAGACATGATATGCGAAGCGGAGAGGCCAGGAAACGAAATTGAGGCCCCCAGCCTGCACCGCATGCATTATCACGCCCAAGTTGACCCAAAGAGTGGGGGTAGCCTGATGGAGCTCGGGCTCCCTGCCTCGGGACTACAATACCCAGAGATCGCCACCCGTGGCACCCGAGGAGGCGGTCCTACATGGCAGCAAGCCCGGTCGGCATAGCTGGCCCGCAAGATGGAGACTATGAGGAGTGGGGATGGACTGGAGCGCGCCTCAACACAAGGTGGTGGCGCGCGGCGAGGGGGGGGGGCGCTCACCTCTGTGCGCGACTGACTAACGAGAAAGGCGAGGGGGGGGGGATGTTTGAGGCTGCATCCTAGATTCGACTCTTGGTGCACCGGTATAGTCCACTGCTAGCGCGACTCGACCCCCGGGAGGCACGCAATCCAAGCCGGGTAGGAAGTCATGGCCTCCCCCGACAACCTGCTCATGCGGTCCCCACAATACATGCCACGCCAGGAGATGGCTGCACCGATTGCTCACACAATATTTCAGGAGTCCCCCCACATCCCCCCGGCTGGCCACCAGTACTGCCCACAGGACGGATGGGACTCGCCTACTAGCATAGCATAGAGGACCCCGCTGACCCTCCCCGCAACTGCGATCGCGGTTGTGCCCCCCACCCCTGAAATCCTCGACAATCGCCGTGGAAGCGGGTGGCGGGAAGGCATGCTGGGGGGGTAAAGTACCCCGGGGACGACATTGCGACCTCGGCAGCTGCCGCAGGCCTGGCTGCCCACTCCCCCTCCTAACGTGACAGACTTGTTAGACCTGGGCCCCCAGAGCCCGCGAGGCAGGGGACCCCGCAAGCCAAACCTCCGGAAAAGCGGGAGAGGCCCCGTTCCCTCCGGAGCTGCCTCTGCCGGTGGGCGAAGGAGAGAAGGGGGGCACACGAACCCAGCTGCCCCCCACCTTCCCCAAGGCCAGCACCCCCAAGGCCCGCTCTGGGCCTGGGTAGCCCGCAGGGATGCCCGTAAACAAATGGGAGCTGACCGAACCCCCCCAAGGTGGCCCACCACAGCAAAGCCACACCGCCCTGATGCAACTCCCCGAAGGTGAGGAACGGGCGAGAGGAGGGTGGATGCACTCACCGTGCAAACAAAGATCGGCAGCTCCCCCCCACAACAACGCAACACAGCCAGCCCCCCGCGCACGGCCCTCACCCCCGCCCGTGGTACACCGACCACAGGGCCCCGTCTCCTGGTACTGCCCAGGGACAGGGCCGGGGCGAGAGTAAGGTAACCGGCAAGACTCACCACTGAGGCTGGAAGGAGGTTGAGCGCGCACTACGACGAGACCACGACGGCGGGCTGCGGCCTCAACCCAAGGCAAAACGAGCGGACAAGAGGGCGAGGAGGGGGAGGGGACCGAATATGTACCCCCCTCATGGCTCCTCCCCGCCGGAAGCAGCTACCTGACTGGGGTCTCCCTAGGTCAAGCCCAGGGACAAGACCTCCCACCCCTGTGCCTTCCTGTGGCACTAAGGCGGCCGCCCTCAAGGGGGCGGGCCGCTGCGCAACCCCCACCCCGGGCAGCCTTACAGGAGGACGATCAGCGTTTGCAAGGGGACGCCTGAAGCCAGCCTACCTGAAGAGCAGCAAGGAATCAAGGACGACCCAGGGAGCAGGCAAGCGAGGCCTTCTCATCGGCAGACTGTCTCCCCTTATCCAGGCACATTGCATCGACGGCTCCTCAGCTGAGGGAGAGCTGCCTCAAACAGGCAGGAGGCAGAGCAGCGAGCGGCACGGGCTGGGTGGGGCCGGCCTTAAAAGCGCTTCAAGGGGAAAGAACCCTTTAATTAGTTCCCCTGAGATCCCTCGTCATTGTAGACACTGGGGGACAATGCCAGAAAGGAGCAGGGAATTGCGCCTGCTGCCCCGCCCTGCAGGAACCAGCGTGAACAGCTGGGGGGCATCGTTCCCAGTGAGTTGGTTACCGGGAGGCATACTGGCTTCCACAATGGCGGGATAGGGCCACGGAGAACTGAGAAGGAGCAGGCAATCAAATAGCTTCAAATAAACAAGAGGGACATCTGGGTGTAATCAGACACTCATGTACCCAGCGACTCAGTGTGGTTTTGGTGGCTGGGAATTGCAACAAACCAGGACACAAGTATAGGACCTGGTGTGGGCCCACATTGAGCACAGTTGGGAGCAGACGGGAGCAGGGGACTGGTATGACTGGAAGACGTGGAGCAGCTAGCAGGGAGACAAGATGCCAGCACGCTTCCGGGAGGCACAAGAGGGCATGGGGGCCCCTTTAAAGGGTCAGAAGAGACCAAGAGCGGATGCGGGGAATGAGCTGGATGCGGATCTGCAGGCGATGTTGGAGAAGGCCAGGGCCTTGGTGGCATTGAAGAGGAAGTCCTGGATCGACCAGCATATCGGGGAGGGCCCCAGCTGGAAGGTAAAGGAACCGGGGCAGGCACACCCACTGGCACAAATCGCCAGGCGACCAGGAGGCAGGGGGCATACACCCAAAATGGCGGCCCCACGTAAGACGCCCAAAGTGGTAGCAAAGGGGGTGGCAGTCACGAAGGCCTGGGGTCAGGGACCTGCTCACCCACCAGCATGGATGCCATAGTGGCAATGGCCTGGGGTGGGATCCCCTTTGGGTGGGGTCCCCAGGGGAATGCCAAGAGTAGGGGAGAGTGCCAGGGTCCAGAGCAGCGGTCTAAACGAAGCAAGGACCCAAAGGGGGCGAAAGGCAAACAGCAGGAGAACCCCCACATGGTGGATCAGGGCGATGAGGCAGGGAATGAGACCACACTGGGGAAGGGGGCAGTTCCCGAAGGCGGCGAAGGGGGACAAAAGTGGAACAGGGGAAGCCCCAGACCCCAAGGGGAAAACTGCTAGTATCTGCGCCCATCCCCAAGTGACCCTCCCCACAACCACAAAACTTCTTGGTCTGGCTAATCTCATCCCACTGGCCGTGAAGGAACAGTTCTGGAGAAAGAAAGAAATACATAGATATCTTTTCATTGTCGGAGGTGCGCCAGACAGGCTTGGACCTGACGACACAAGACAAAAAAGGCAAGGACAGGAGGGATAGGCGCAAGCCCAGGGTGGAAAGGTCTTTTGAGAACTGGCTGAGGGCTTGCCGGAACCCGGCATGTGTATTAATTGAGAAATTTCCCAAAGTGCAGCAGCGCTTATTCTATATGAGCAGAAGGTACACGATGCGCAGCGAAAATACAAAGGGTATGCCTGGCTGAAATATGACAAAGGTTTCAGGGACAAAATGGAGATGCGGCCAGTTATTGAATGGGACTGTCAGGACATGGAGGGTTTCACGACCCATATTGTAGGTGCCAGGGAAGGGGTAGGCCAGAGAGACCACACTGTTTGCCCCTATGGGGCAAAAGGGAAGTACGAAAATCAGGGTCAGTCTTTCAAAAGCAAGACCCAGAGCAGCAAATTAGGGAAAACAAATGTAAATGGGGGGCCACCTGCAGGTTCAAGCATCCCTGCGGATCATGAGGGGGGAACTGCCCCTCTATGTGGTGCAAACAGGCCCATGGCATGAGGGCCAACAAAGAGAAGGGAGGGGCCAAGAAATGAGGAGCAGGGGGTGCCAGGAAAGGGCAATGGGGCTGAGGACGGGGGGCAGCCCTTGCCCACCCCCATCAAAACGAGCGGACTACTATATTTATTAGGACGGTACCCCAAAGCTTCAGACACAGACATGTTAGCAAAGGGTTTCACAATGTGCTTCCCCATCCCTTACAGGGGTCCAGCAGGGGCCCGGGAGAGCCGGAACCTGAAGTCTATCCAGGACAACCCGGTGTTGGCCCAGCAGAAAGTGGAAAAGGATGTCCAACTAGGAAGGGTGGCGGGCCCATTCAGTTCCCCCCACTAGAGGGCCTGAAGAACTCCCCTCTCGGGGTGGTTCCGAAGAAAGAGGCAGGCAAGTTTAGACTGATACACCACCTGTCACACCCCCAGGGGGACTCCATCAATGACTGGCTGGACCAGGGGAGTTGCACTGTGGTCTACGCAGCGGTAGACGACGCAGTGGACCTGATAAGACAAGCGGGGAGGGGGCCCTCTTGGCAAAGATGGACATAGAGTCAGCATTCCGCCTCCTCCCAAGACACCCTGATAGCTACTACCTACTGGGTTTCATGTTAGATTACCAGTACTATTATGACAAATTTCTACCCCTGGGGTGCTCCATGCCTACTTTGAGGCCTTCACCGGTTTCTTGGAGTGGTAACTAGGGGCGCGCACCCCAGCAGGAGTAAGGGTCCACTACCTGCATGATTTCCTCTTCATTGGAGGGACAGGCACAGGGGAGTGTGCAGACCTCCTTCGCCGTTTCATGGGCCTCGCGGAGGAACTAAGTGTTCCCTTAGCACAGGGCAAGACTGAGGGTCCTGCCACGAAGCTGTCCTTCCTAGGGATAGATTTAGACTCGGTGGCAGGGACATGCAGCCTACCACCGGAGAAGGTGATGGAGCTGAGAGAGATCATTGCGAGGCTGAGACAGCAGAAAAAGGCAACCCTGCGTGAGATACAGCAGCTGTTGGGTAAATTGAATTTCACCACTAGAGTGCTTCCCGCATGGCGCCCTTTCACCAGACACCTAGCATGGTTAACCAGGGGCATCAATCAGAAACACCACAGGGTTTGCTTAATGTAGGGGGTGAGAGAAGACTTGGCGCACTGGGAGGCCTTCTTGTCCAACTTCAATGGCACCCTCATGTGGAGGGAACCATGGGTGCAGGATCACCAGGTCGAGCTTTTCACGGACTCAGCTGACAGCCTCAGGTTCCTGGCAATCCTGGGCAAAGCATGGATGGCAGGTGCGTGGCCAGAAAGCTGGCAAAGATCGGGCATAATAGCAAACATCTCACTACTAGAGTTGTTCCCAATCGTAGTTGCCTTCCACATTTGGGCCCCGTGGCTGGCCAACAGACAGATAGTTCTATGGTTGGACAACCACGCAGTAGTGCAGGCGAACAACACTGGGACGGCAAAATTCCCGGCAGTTGACAACCTTCTGCAGCAGCTAGTCAGCTGCCAGTTAGGAGTGAACATCGTGCATAAGCCACGGCACATTCCGGGGATAGATAACTCAATTGCGGATGCCATTTCTCATTTTTATTGGGGCAAATTCAGAGAGCCTGAGGCGGACCAAGGAATGACCCCGGTGCCGGAAGAGGCCTGGGCATGGGTGGGATAAAAATGATGATGGACAATGCGCTGGCCTCCAAAACAGCACACCGATACCGTAAGTGCTGCAGGACATTTACTGAAGTAACCGGGGTCACAGTGCGCTGCGGGGTAGGTCAGGACGAGATCCTGGGTTTCTTGGAGTGGGCATTCACGTCGGGGAGTACAAAATCCTGGGCCAAGGCACACTGCAACGCTGCGGAATACTACTCCAAAATGGCAGCAGGGGATGACCCGACAAGGTGCTTCCACTGTAGGATGGTCCTGAAGGGCTGTGGCGGAATACAGCAGACACAGAGGGACAGTAGGCGGACCATCAGCTTTGCAGTACTACGGCAATTATTGGGGGCCCTGGGTGAGATATGCACCACGGAACTGGAGGCCACGCTCTTCAGGGCCGCGTTCACGCTAGCATTCTTTGGGGAATACAGGGACAGCGAGTTAGTGTCCCCATCAACAGACAACCCAGGAACTGCCTGCATTCGCCAAACTTACAAAGAGCTAGGAGTTGGCCACATGAATGTCCTCCTGCGGCGGTCAAAAATGGATCAGGCAGGAAAAGGGAAATGGACCAGGATCAGGGACAAGTCATGCTGTCCCATTTGATGAGAAGGTACATGCAACAAGTGGGACACACACAGGGCCCGCTGCTAGCGCACGTGGATGGGTCCTACCTGAGCCGGTTCCAATTCATAGCAGTGATGAGGAGGGTGCTAGATTGGGTGGGACTGCCAGCGAGGGCGTTCGGGTCCCACTCCTTCAGAATTGGGGCAGCCAGCATGGCAGCAGAGCTCGGGTTGGGAGCTGACCAGATCAAGGAACTAGGGCGTTGGGCGTTCGGCACTCACAGGTAATACATCCGCCCTACAGTATATTAAGCCTGGTTTCTCTCCCCCACGTCTAGGTTTGGCAGAGCGGCGCAAGACAGTCTGGATCGTGGGTCACTCCTTTGTGACACGGGCGCAGCACTGGGCGGAGGCCAGGAGCGAGTTTGGAGTAATATGGCTTCGGAACACGAGCGTAATATGGCTGGGTCGGCTGGGAATGAAATGGGAACAATGCGGGAAGCCATGGGACACAGTGGCAAACCGGATGCGGTTGTGGCCACCTGGGAGGGAATGACCTTGCAACGATCGGTAGGAGCGGTCTCTTAGACGAAATGCAGACAGGCCTTGCAGCAGTAGCAAGGATGATGCACCCGGCGGAGGTGATCTTCTCAGAAACAATAGTCTGTAAGGCATGGAGGGGGGCGTGGAGTTGGCGGCGGTGGAGAAATCCAGGCGCAAGCTAAAAATTACAATGGCCAAGTTATGCAGGGTGGTTGGGGGTTTGTGAGGCATGGGTTCATCAACTTGTGGTCCCCCGGGTACCACCTGGACTACGGAGTACACCTGACGGGGGTAGGGATGGACAATGTCGCTTAACTAATTTACGTATCTGAACAGAGTTTCCATTATAGGTCATGATCATACGTGTTGAGTTTCCATCATCACTTTCTGTCATCATCTTGTCTGATGTTGCCAAAGTGCTAGTTCTTTCTACTTCTTTGACTCTTTCAACCGCCTTTTTGAGGACCCATGCAGGGTATCCTCTTGTCTTAAATCTTTCAATCATGGTTGATTCTTCTCTAAGGTAGTCTGATGTGGAACTGCAATTCCTCTTTGCTCTGAGCAGCTCCCCATAAGGTATACTCCATTTCAGGTTATCTGGGTGGCTGCTCAGAGCATGAAGTAGAGTATTGCCTGCAGTGCATTTTCGATAAAGGATCGTGTGTATGATGTTGTTTTTCACTAGTATCCGTGTATCTAAATATAAAACTTCCTCCCTGCTGATAGTACTGGTCAGGGTAAGATTACTCTCATTATGATTCAACTCTTCAATGAAACGCACTGCATCTCTTTCATCACCCTGTCAAACCACAAAAATATCATCAAGGTACCTGAGCCACAATTTAACCCTGGTAAAAGCTTCTTCCAGTTTGGTGTTGGTACAGTTGTCCTCCTCTCACGCCCCCATGAACAGATTCGCAAAACTCGGTGCAAAGCATGTGCCCATCGCGGTGCCATGCTCTTGCTTGTATATTGCCCCATTGAACATAAAATAATTAATCATGAGGCAAAACCTGATCATATCTAAGATCATGTTAGTGTGTTCCAAAATATTGATGTTACTACGTTTCAGGAATTTTGCTCATGCTTGTATCCCTTGTTCATGGTCTATTATGGTATAGAGTGAATTAACATCCAAGGTTATAAGGATGTAATCCTCTCTCCACACTAGATTGGCAATTTTGGACTTTGATAGGTTACTAATTATTCTGAAATATGCTTTTTGCTATGATTTCTAAGTAATCTACTCCTTTGCTATTTATGAAGAGTTTGACTTTAAATTGTAACATTTCGCACATCCTTTTGGTTTGTTTGATAAGTTTTGGGCCAATTTGGCTAACGGACTGTTACCAATTAATCCATTCGTAGTTCTTGGTAGCTTTGGGGCTGATTTTGACTTTGGCGCTTCTGCGCCAGCTTTTTGCCAGCACGGAAGCAGAGCAAAGACCAACCATCGAATTACGATTTGAACTCGTGCAGGCGGACGGTCTTTTTGCCGTTCCCCCAGTTGTGCCCTGAAAAAGGGCACCACAATAGGAACGGCTAAATGTACCAGCACGGTATGGACTGTGAAGTCCATGCCGCGCTGGAACTAGGGGTGCAAGCAGACAGGGGGGCACATGTAGTGCCCCCCTGAATGCACCTCCATGGCGGTCATAATATACTCGGCAGATGTGCAGTCCAGTCTTGCTTATTATATAGGCCCTCTGCGCTGTGCCATGGCAAGGGAATGGTGGTTCCCTGGCGCAACTGGTGCAGCGGTGGCTGGTCCTAAAATCTGCCTCGTGATGAAGCAGACACAGAACCTCCACCCCTGTGCCACCACGAGTCTGGCAGTCCAAGACCGCCAAACTCAAAATCAGCCCCTTTGCTCTTTTTGTGATGCTTCCATAAATTAAGTAGAACCAGAGTTAGGAATTTTTAAAGAATAAAACAAAAAGTAGTGCTTAGAAGCAAATAGCGCTTATGGTTTACTTGAGGTCATGATGAACAAGGGTAACCCAAACTTCAGGTGAATCGCAATGGAGGGCAGGACGGCTACAGGACTCATGCAGGTCCTGCTGAATCAGTACCTTGGATGGAGCAAGCGTCGACATTGAAGACTCGATGTGTCAGTTCCGATCCGAGCAGGTGGTGAAGGCATCATCAACGAACCCCCTTACAATGCAGGTACTGCATCATCGTCAAGCTGTGCTGTCTGCCGAGCTGCGAAGTCTGTCGAAGCAATGTTGTCGATCACTCCTGCATTGTTGTCGAAATGCAATGAGTCGGCTCCAATCAGCGCAAAGTTGTCACTGTATCAATTTTGATAGATCTAGAAAGCAGAAGCCACTTTTCAAGGGCCCAGGACTGGATTGGCACCATTTGGAATTGCAGGACTCACAGATGGCAGAGTCCACTGGCCGTTGTAGGGTTGAATGAATTCTTTGATGGCCCTTAGACTTCAGTACAAGAGCCAGCCAGCAAGCCCTTGGAGTCACTCCGGGTGAAATGGGGACCAGTCCTTGTTCTCAGCAGGGCAGAGATCAGCCAGCAGCAGGGCAGCACAGCAAAGCAGAAAAGCAGTTCTTCCGGCGTAGCAGTCAAGAAGAGTGGCAATGCTTGCAGCACAGCAGTCTTTACTCCTGGCAGAATTCTTCACAGATCCAGTAGTGTACTGTCTTGGGAGGGTCAGAGGCCCAGGTCTTACACCCAGTTGTGCATTTGAAGTGGGGGTGATTTCACAACAGGCCATTGAACTGCACAGGTTCCCCTTGAAGAACCCGGCTCATTAAGCCTGGCGGCGCAGGGTACGCCTGAAATCTTCTGAGTTCGCCATCCAAATTACAGAGACACGGAACACTCTGTCTGGCATAGGAACTTCAATTTATTAGCTGCAGCTAGGTACAGTTGTCCTAGAAGTACATCAGTGGTAGGTTCTCAGGAGACTGCCACTTCAATCCGTGGCTCACAGTCTTTTGTAGCGCTTGAATCCCCTAAAGCAACAACCCCCTCAATGTGCAATAAAAATACAAATCATCCACAAGAAAACATTCTTTGAACAAGATACAGGATAATGGGTAATAAAAATTCCTTCCCTAAGGTCGTGTTCTCTACCCGACCCTATAGGTCAGGCGGCATAGCCATTCCTTGGTTAAATGAATTTACGACAGGACGTGTTTGCTTGTTGAAGATGGTGATTCGTAAAACAACTGGAGAGGCCGAGAACGGTCACCAAGGGTCAATAGATGGTTATCTCTGGGATTAGTTGCTTCGAGCCGGGTCTCAGAATGGACTTAGCTCAGGGAAACAGGAAAGGTCGTGTAATATGTGCAACAGTATAGAATGAGAGAGAAACGCTATGAAGGTAAAAGGTGCCTGAGTGAGGGCAACAGCGTAATGGTGTTACAGAAAAGATGGGGCCGTATTTTGAATTTCCTCAGACCCTCCTTTTGCCATTACTCAGGCAAAGAAACCAGAGGCTGGTGTTAATCTGAATCGACTTCAATAGCCATGAAATCTACAAGCTGTTGTTGCAGCATTATCTTTGTGTTCGCTGCTTTCTGTGATACTGGATTTGGAGCACACAGGGTGGCGAAGAGCCCGCATATATCTGGACCACATTGTAGGCAAAGGCAACATGAGAAGAGAATGGCCAAAGTCGCTCCGACAAAGGTGAGAATCTTCCATCCCCATGTAGACAGTAGTCCCCCAAACCATCCCATCAGAGACCAATTCCCTTCATCCTGGTGACTCAGCGATCTTATGTAGCTTAGAGATGGCTTGGTATACTGTAGGGGCGTTGTCTGGAATAAAAATGCAGCAGCTAGATCTGATCAATCTGCATACGCCCCCACGGTCAGCAAGGATGATATCTAATACCATCCTGTTCTGAAGCGTGACAAAGCGGTCAGCAGCGAGTTCTGCAGTGATGTTACTCAAAGCTCCAGCTGTTTCATTGACAGTGGCTTCTACAACTCGAATTAGTTGTCTTATGTCTCTACTGTTGGCTATTGAGCCCCAGAATGGAAGTAGTCCTTTCAAGACATCCCCGACTTCTTGTCCTGACGTATCCTGGTCAGACGCCACCCCTCTTTTCTGTAAATGATGCTTGGCATCTGCTATATATGTAGGGGGCAACAACCAAGCGATATAACAAGTGCCTCTCCAATTACCAGGTAGACAAGTGTTAGCCTTATTTCCACACACGAAGTATGTATTATGTGAGGGAACCATGCGAGGCCAATCTGTCCCATTCAATGTCACAATATGTTGGAAGTTGCTTGAACCTTTATATTCTAACCCTCCTTTCCTAATAAAGAATGGTGCTTGTCCAGGTATCACTAGAAAAGTTTGTCCTTTTCGAGAGGTTCTATTAGAGGGCAGAAAATACAAATCCGTAGATTTGGTTTGGCGATCAGCATATTCTGACTTCTCACTATCCGTCCCATATATCCTTTTTCTGTCCCGCCAACATAAATGGTATAGATGTACTCCCAAGCTCCTTACTTCTCGAGTATCCCCATCGCCAGAAAATACCCAATTGGCGCTCAATTCCCACCATGCACTACAAGAGCCATTAAATGAAAAAGGAAGGGTAATGTATGGCATTCCAGTATTCACCGAACTTGGCAGAAGACCGCAAACCCAACAATTCATCGCATTAGTGGCCAATTGATGTTGGTGTAGCATGGAAACAAATGTGTTGTTGAGGAATTCACTCCTTCTTGACTCAACATGAGGTGGTAGAGTGACATGTGTATGCATTTCAACGGTAACTTTGGGAGTAGGCTGTGTAAAAATTACGTGTAGTCCCCATCCTATACAAGACAATATAATGCATATCAAAATCAATATTATTAAAACCACTATAAAACGATTATGCAATAATTTACAATGCTTCGTGCTCATTGTTTGTATTTTGTCCATTCCCTTGTTAACAGTCATTTCCAGCTCTAAATATTGCCCGTGACGGGAGGTTGCTTCACTCAGCTGTGATTGTTTGTAGTTCTTTATACTTTCCTACAAGTCCCACAGGCCTAGAGCCACATCTTGGGTTACAATTCTGAGACTTACGATCACGGCCCTGCAATCATGTGGAAATCGGGATAAAGACAAAAGTCAATGAAGCACTATTGAGGTATTTTTGTTCAGTCTGGGCCTCAAATCGTACCTCTGGGAACCAGGTACAGCTTGTTCTTGGAAAAGGAGATGTGGTTTAGTAGTGTCCAATTTCACTGCCGGTGGTATAGCTGTCTGGAGGACCTCGTCGTCGTCTAGTCCTGCTCCGGCAAAGTCTAGGCGCGCATTGCTGAATAGTCCAAATCTTGGTACTCTTCCGGTTTCAGAGTCACTAATTCGTTTATGAACCCATTGATCATAAGGCAATGGTAGGGGCACTTTCTTGCAATGTACCCCATGTACCCAGTTCTTTTTGCTGACCACCTTTACTGCAGTACGCGTCGTCAGTAGCACCTGACGAGGTTCTCTCCAGCGAGGTTCCAAGTTCATTGACCTCTGGAAGTTTTTGACGCAGACCCACTCTCCCGGCTGTATGGTGTGACCAGGATCCGTTGAAGCCTGGGGCAAAGTATCTTGTACCTGTTGGTGAAGGACACGTAACTTAGATCATTAGTGGTTAGATCATGTAAACAGTCAATTAACAATGGATGATCTATCTCTGAGTATTTCTTTGGCCTTGGGACTCCCCAAACATTTGCAGGGCGTCCAAAGACAACCTCATACGGACTAAGCCCCATACGGGAATGGGTGGTTGTTCTGGTGGATAAGAGAGCCAAGGGGAAGGCATCAGGCCATGCAAGACCCGTGCTGGCTTGTATTTTCGCCAGTTTAAGCTTAAGGGTGCCATTATAGCATTCCACCAAACCTGCTGACTGAGGATGGTTTGCAGCGTAGAATGTTTGCTGAATGCCAAGGCCTGTACATACTTTCTGCATGATCTGACCCACAAATTCACTTCCGTTGTCACTCCAAATAATTCTCGGTAACCCAAATTTTGGCAGAAACTCCTTCAAAAGGACTTTTGCCATGGATAGAGCAGTATTATCTTTCATGGGATAGGCATCTACCCATCGGGAGAAGGCACATACCAAGAACGTACTTCAGATTGTTACATCGTTCCATGTGGATGTAATCTATTTGTAAAACCTCAAAAGGGTAAGTTGGGGAAGCAAAGTGTCCTGCTGGTGTGGGCGTTCCCTTGCCCGGGTTATGCATCATGCATACAATACAATGCTTAACCAGATTGTCTGCACATTTAGGGATCCCCACATTCTTCCATACCGGAGCCAGAAGCTTGCATATACCTTTAGCGCTAATATGGGCTGGACCATGTGCCATGGTAACTACTGGGAGTACATAAGCATCTGGTAACAACCAGCGTTGATGTTCTGACAAGTCTGTCCAGCACCCTGTCATATCCAATCTTCCTATACTTTCTTTCCACGTACTCAATTCTTTCTCTGTGGCCTCTGCCTGGATCATTTTCACACTGTCCACAGTATTCTCACACATCCCTCCTTGTGCAACCCATCTAGTAGAGCCCGCAACATACATGCAGCTTGTAGTGTCCCTAGCTGTCTCTTTCGCTATGTGGTCTGCGAAAGCATTTCCTTGACCTACATCATCAGTGATCTTCTTAAGGGCACTGCAATTCACAATCGCTATCTGAGTGGGCAAGGTGAGTGATTCAAGGAGGTCATTTACCAATTGGCCATGCTGTATCTTAGTGCCATGGGATGTGAGAAACCCTCTTTCCTTCCACAGGCGGCCAAAACTATGGGCCACTCCAAACGCATACTGACTATCAGTATACACAATCACCCTTTTTCCTTCAGCCAACACACAAGCTCTAGTCAGTGCTATCAATTCAGCTGCCTGGGCTGAGTTATGTATAATACGCGCTGTTTCTACAACAGTGTATAAGGTAGTGACTGCATAGGCTGAGGTCGTTTCACCATTGGGAAGCTTAAAACAAGAACCGTCCACCCATAAGGTCCCATCCGGATCCGGGAGTGGAGTATCCTTTAAATCAACTCTGCCTTTTGTCTCTTCCTCCGTGCGGAGGAAGCAGTCGTGTTGCTCCTGAGTGTCATTTTCTACTGGAATTGGCCTCAATGTTGCCGGGTTCAAGGTATTACATCGCTTAATGTGTATGTGGCTAGCCAAGAGCGTCAATTCGTACCCCGAAAGGCGTGCACTCGTGAGGTGTTGGGTCTTTGTTCTATTTAGGAGGGTGTCTACTGCATGCGGCACCATGAAAATAAGGGTATTATCTAATACCAATCCAGCAGACTGGCGAATGGAAACTGCCGCTGCTGCTGTAGCCCTCAAACAGCTAGGTAATGCCTTGGCCACTGGATCCAACGTGGCCGAAAAATAGGCACAGGGGCGTTGCTTGTCCCCAAATCGTTGCGTTAAAACTGATAATGCGCAACCTTCTTTCTCATGAACATAGAGTGTGAAAGGCTTACTGTAATCAGGAGTACCTAACACAGGGGCAGAGCACAAGGCAGTGCGTAAATCAGTTAAACTTTTCTGACATTCCGCAGTCCATGGAAGCGGGTGTGGTGTATCTTTAAGAGTGAGTGCCAACAAAGGTTTTGCCAGAAGGGAAAAATTGGGGATCCATTGTCTACAATAAGAGGTAATACCTAAAAAGGCACGCACCTCTTTTTGCGTACATGAAATAGGCATTTGGGCTATTGCTTGGATATGTTATGGGGTCAATCGCCATCCCTCATTTGACAAGAGATCACCTAGGTAGGTAACCTCTTGGCAGCAATATTGCAATTTTGATGGTGAAACCTTGTGGTTGTGGTCAGATAAGTGGCGTAACAGTGAAATGGTAGCCTTTTTACAAGTGTCTTCAGAATCTGCTGCAACCAACAGGTCATCCACATAGTGAATGAGAGTGGCCCCTGGTGGTAAACACAAAGTATCGAGCTGTGATTTCAATGCTTGACTATAAATGGAGGGGCTCTCGCAATAGCCTTGAGGAGCTCGCTTGAACCGGAAGCTTCGGCCTGCTAAGGAGAAGCCAAAAATATCCCTACTTTCCTCAGCAATGGGAATGCTGAAGAAAGCATTTTTGAGGTCAATGACGGAAAACCAGGAAGCTGAGGCTGGTATCATTGTCAGCAGGGCATTAATATCCGGGACAACAGGGAATTGAGGTACCCCAATCTTGTTGACCTCTCTGAGATCTAATCACAAAACGATAGACAGGTGGCTGAGAAGGGTTGGTTCATTTAAAAACAGTCAGAACAGGGCTATTGCATACATTTCCCCTAGTCTCTTCGACCACATCGTTTTGTACCAAATCATGAACTATAGTCAAAAGAGCTTTTTCGCCGTCACTGGAAATTTTATATTGTGTAATGCGAGGAAATTTAGTATTAGGCTTGAGTGTTACAATGTAGGGAGGAATCCGCAGGAGGCCCACATCATTGGGGCCGGTGGCCCAGAGGGTGGCTGGAAGAGATTGTAATTCAGGGGGAAGCTGATCTTTAGACAAGTACATCGGTGAGGTCAATTTCTTACCTAAGGTAAGACGCACACCAGAAGGGGAACAGTGTAATGTCGCATACAATCTCTTCAATAAATCCAAGCCCAACAAATTTTCACCACAACCAGTTGTTAAAAGGAGCGGGGCCTCCAATTTGTAAGGACCTATTGAAATGGGCAAAGGGTGTGAAACTGGGTTTTGAACTGGGGCGCCAGAAAAACCTACAGAAACATTTGTACAGCCAGACAAAGGTGCCCCAGGGAGTTTAGAGTGAATCATAGAGCTCTTTGTTGCACCAGTGTCTAATAGGAATGGCTCTGTAACACCTAGTGCTTCCACATCAACATAAGGCCCGCTTTGGTCCACTGGAACTGATACTACTCCCTTACTTTGTCCATGGCTGTCCTAGCTAAGTTGGGAATTCTGACTCTCATCCTCAGTATAGTAATCACTGTTGTAATAGTTGGTAGACTGAACATTTTGCTGATCAAAATAATTCGTGGAGTTTCCAGGGGGCATGGAACGTTGGTTATTAGGCGGCGTACCTCGTCCTCTACCTCTTGGTGCTGACTGATAACCACCCTGGCCTCGTGACGCGGGAATACCGCTCGTGCGCTGTAACAAAACCGGGCAATTATACTTTAAATGGCCTTCTTCTTTACAGTAAGCGCATTGATTTTGGCCCAGTGGGGGTCGGGGAACGAAAGGCCCAGACCTCTGCAACTGTCTCTGGAATTGTGGAGACGGCTGATATTCACGTTGGGCAGGGCGAGGAGGATAAGCTTGTTGCAAAATAACTTTTGTTTTCAACTCTTTGGTGTTTTTATCAAGTTTCTCCCTTTCCTCTTTATCCCTATTTTCATAGTACTGGGCAGTAGCCAATATCTGGGCCGAAGAGGAGACCGCCCATGCACTTTCAGAATTCTTCAATTTATTAGATATTTCCGGAACCAAATTAGACACAAATTTGTCTACAAACAACCGTTGGCCACCTTCCGTGCTCATATCCTGACCACTATGATCGATGAACGTCTCCTCGAAATGAGTGAAGAAATCAGAGATGTTTTCATCCGCTTTCTACTTACAAGCTGCTAACTTATCCCAATTAACTCGCAGAGGTGGCATCATAGTTTTCAGTAAGGCAATGATCCTAGCTGGGAGTTCTGTAATTAGAGCCTCAGGTTTGGCACCCCCCACATGGAGTCTGTCCGCGGCGAGTATGGCAGCCCAATCACCCCCCAGTTCCCCCACATGGTCCTTCTTCCGAATCCTAGCCCATAACGGTTGTGGGACCACATTACCCATTAGCATGTCTATATCGGCTAAATTCATAATACATGCATCGACAGTTTGGGACAACTCTTTGTAGTACCCAGCAGGATTTTTACGGGGGTCCGGTAACGACTGCTTAAGGGCCAATACCTCAGATCGTTTCCAAGGAACGTGTACCCACACACGTTGAAAGTGAGCAGGTATAATAGGATTAGCATATATAAACAAACAACAAAAGGTGCACCACTTCAACGGATACAGTGTGTATTAAATCAGTCCATGTACTTGATGTCAGATATCCGACGGAGGTGGTCTTTCCTTGAATACGGAATATGCGGAATCGGGCATTCTAATGACTGTGATTCCTGTCCGTATTATGGGACGAAGTCTTAATTTGAATTACGCTGGAATGATGTGACCTCATTGGCGTTACTTAGCAGATTCTTTTACTCTCCAATCGACATTCTTACTTCGTGAATTGTCATTGAATGGTGTTCTTGGAAATGCTACGATTGTAAACACATATTGGTGTATAACTGTCCACGCCCTGAAGAAGTCCCAAGTTGGACGAAACGCGTCGGCTGCTTTGGATGTTTATATAACAAATGAAAAATAAAGAAGAATTTTTTAAAAGAAAAGACATCAAGTACATGGACTGATTTAATACACACTGTATCCGTTGAAGTGGTGCACCTTTTGTTGTTTGTTTATATATGCTCCAGAGGATGGAACAGCATTGTGCTGGCGGGTGCTAATCAAGAGTGCACACTTGGGTTGACCTTAAAATATCACCAACTAATATGATGGGTTAACAAAAAATCCAGTGCTGTCTTAGAGGGATACCGCTAGCTTCTTTCTTTATTGTACAATAGGATTAGCACCCTGAGCTGCAACCTCCTCTCTCGACACTGGGGGAACCTCTCTCATGGGATAGTGTTTTAATTTTCGCCTGACGGACGACTCGCATTTTGGCAAGGACCGGCAGGCAAGCATCATTCTAAAAGTGACAAGCGTTCCTACCGCGTCCTCAACCTCTGCGCCCACAATCAGCCCTTTATCAAACTCGGCCTGTACATCGATCAGGCCCTGAGGGGCTCGTCCCAATCCCATATCCTCCCACTCTTGACTTAAAATGTTACACATAGTATCAAAAACATATCTCTGCGTTGGCGCCTCCCACTGCAGAAAGGTGACCATAATATCTTGCACACTATACTGGGGGCCATTCGTGATCCACCTTCGGGCTTGAAGGTCTAGCACTTCCCGTTCCTCCGGACCTGGGAGCTGACTACGAGTTTGTCTACGAGGAGGAACAGGGGTCATTTGAAATGTCCCAAAGAGAGGGGACAAAAGGCCAGAAACGGTATCGATCATTCGCCTCCGAGCGGAGGGAGAATTCGTCATTAGGACAGGAGACAGAATATTAGGCGGGGCAGAAGAGGGAGTAACATTTACGAAGGGAGCCGAAGGTAAGGGAGAGCTCTGCAATGCCAGAGAAAGATGTGGTGGGGGTGCAGGAACCGATTGAGGAGCGACAGGTGGGACAACAGGCGGAACAGGCGGGGCAGGTGCTAATAATAAAGGTGCATTCGCTCCGGGGGCAGGCGGTAATCCAAAAGGTACATTAGCTCCCTGTGCATAGGGCAGGGGTAATCTCAACAGATGGGACATTAAAGGATCCTTCACAGGGTCCACATTTTTCTCCGTAGGGGAAGTTGGCAACACTGGATAACATTTATCTACCGCCATACGATATTGCCTATCTGAGACCTCAATCCCATGATCGGTTTCATTATTTTTAAACTGTTGCGCAGCTTGTAAAATAGACATTACCCTCCTATCTCTTTTAGCTTGTTTTATTTCTTTCTGTTTGGCCTCCTTACGCCATAGGCGAAAAGAGTCAAATATAGCCGGCCGGGCTTTTCGCTTAAACAAAGTATTCTCCAAATTATCTAAAATATTGAGCTCAAAACTGCCATCGTAAAACACCATCTTTCCTAGTATAGCGAACCCATGCCTCATTAAAAGCTATGGGGCCAATACCATGTTTAGAATATACTTCATAAGTGGGAGTTCCGGCCGGAGGAATTGGACAAGAGTCCTTCAGTCGGGAAGCCCTATCGCGATTACAACAAAACCATCTTCCAAACTTACTGAAACCAGGCATCGCAACCACAATAGTTTCTTTGCAAACTTCAAGGGGTAAATTAGTCACTTTATAGTACAAAAAAAACTGCACTCACCCCTCGGTTTCGGCTTTTGCAAAAGTCGAACAAAGACAAAACAAAGACAAAGGAGTAGCCACTATACTTAACTTAACCAGATGTTTCCGTACGCCAACAGAGGTCCGTCTGATGTCTCGCGATACCAATTACCAAGGGAGCCAAAGCGTGGCCGCAGACAGGGCAGCAGGTCTTTGCAGCCGTTGGAAGGGAGAAGCCACACGGTAAAAACCTTCGGTCCACTTACGACATGCAGGGGTCGATCACATGGTGCGCGTCCTCCGGAATTTCCTTGCGGGGCTCCTCACGATCCTCGGGCTGGACCCACGACCTCTGACGCGACCTCACTGAGGGCACCAATTGTAGAACCGGGCTCATTAAGCCTGGCGGCGCAGGGTACGCCTGAAATCTTCTGAGTTCGCCTTCCAAATTACAGAGACACGGAACACTCTGTCTGGCATAGGAACTTCAATTTATTAGCTGCAGCTAGGTACAGTTGTCCTAGAAGTACATCAGTGGTAGGTTCTCAGGAGACTGCCACTTCAATCCGTGGCTCACAGTTTTTTGTAGCGCTTGAATCCCCTAAAGCAACAACCCCCTCAATGTGCAATAAAAATACAAATCATCCACAAGAAAACATTCTTTGTACAAGATACAGGATAATGGGTAATAGAAATTCCTTCCCTAAGGTCGTGTTCTTTACCCGACCCTATAGGTCAGGCGGCATAGCCATTCCTTGGTTAAATTAATTTACGACAGGACGTGTTTGCGTGTTGAAGATGGTGATTCGTAAAACAACTGGAGAGGCCGAGAACGGTCACCAAGGGTCAATAGATGGTTATCTCGGGGATTAGTTGCTTCGAGCCGGGTCTCAGAATGGACTTAGCTCAGGGAAACAGGAAAGGTTGTGTAATATGTGCAACAGTATAGAATGAGAGAGAAACGCTATGAAGGTAAAAGGTGCCTGAGTGAGGGCAACAGCGTAATGGTGTTACAGAAAAGATGGGGCCGTATTTTGAATTTCCTCACCCTTTCTTCCCAGCCCTGGCTCCATACTATCAGTAGGGTGTAATCAACCATTTGTGTGGAAAACAGGACACTGCTTATTCAGGTGTAAATATCAGCTCCCCCTCTCTTCCTGCCCAGGAATAGCTAACAGAATGCAGATGAATGCAGATGAGTTCTATGTCACACCCACCCCTCCTGTGTTGGTGGCTGTCTAAAGGGAATGCACAAAGTGTAGCTGTCACCCATCCAGACGTGTATTGGAGGCAGGCTGCAAGGCACACAGAGCTGTAAGAAGAGGGAAATGTCCACTTTCTAAAAGTGGCATTGCTAAAATAGTAATGTTAAATCCATCTTCACCAGTAAAGAGTGATTATCATTACCATTTCAAAGCTATGAAACATGATTTAGCTACTCCTTTCAAATCAGGAATTACAGCTTAAAAGTGTATCAAGGAATGCCCAATGCTAGCCTATGAGAGGACAATTAATTTGAGTGTTTGTCACTACCAGGACATGTGAAACTTAAAAGTCTATGTCCTACCTTTTACTTACACAGTACCCTGCCATTAGGGATACCCAGTACACTGGAACAATGGTCCCAGTAAACAATTTATCAACACACAAAATCCATAAATCAGATACAATTATTTAAAAGACATTTATCATGGTAAACATACAGTGTTATTTAATCACACTGAACATACATTGATTTGTAGCGTTGTTGTAACAATGTCAAATATATACAGTGCCCCTAGGAAGGAAAAGGGAGAGCGGGGAGATGGAAGTGTTTGTGATTGAAGTGAGGAGGTGAGTAGAAAGTAGAGTGCGAATCACAATATTCGTTGCTTAAAAGACATAAGGCTCCTATTATAAGCCAAGAGATTCACAGTGTATACAAACAATAAATAGCCATGGTTTGAAACGATAACACAGTAATTAATCGCTTATTTATCGATTTATCTTAGTCACAAGATATTGACCCCGACGCTCTGTCTGATTTGGCCTTTGTAAATACATATATACACTTTTGCACATATACAAGTGCCATTCACTTCACAATATGTAAATAGGACAACATACTTCAATATTTGCAATGGTTTTCTCTTGTATGAACAAGGTCATGGGATGTCTTTCCCCCTAAAACGGTGGAAACAAACTTTGGCTATATGTATGATTTCACTACTACAATTCTTCTAACTTCAGTGATGTGTTTGATGCATCCAGGCAGCATAGAGCTTTTGCATACAAAACGGACCTTATATTCCAACATTTCCCTTTCTGAGAGCCTATGTAATACGGCATCCCCTGCCAGTCTGTCTTCCCTTGCAATAACATATGTCATGGTCGACGAGTATCGAGCGTCTGCAGAGTGACGTCATGCTTGTGGTTGGCTGTGTATGAGCCTGCCTATTTAAACGATACGGACTATAGCTCTGGTTCCCCATTGACGAACGGAGATGCTAACTACGAGCAGCGGTGAGTCCTTACAATGCGCGCAGCCTTTTCAAACACTCTTTGAGACCTCGAGAGTACTGTGTTCAGGTTTACTAACCGGAACTTTTGTTGTTTTTATTTTACTTTAGACTGTGACCAAATACGGAGCACCTCTGCCCGACATTAAGAGTCTATCAGGTATTTCACTCTTTTCTGAGCTTGACCTGGAATACAATATAACCTTGTTTCCAGCAGAGTGATGATGTTACATTTGGGTCCTGACTAGCATTCTTTCCATATTTTGCTTTTAGAATAGAACAGAATGCAAGGCCCAGCTGATCAATCTGGCTTGGTTTTTCTTTGGATTGAGATCCGTAAAAGTAAGTGATCTGATCTAGGGTACCCCTTTTCCTAATCAACCGCAATCACAGGAGGTTTTTCTGAATCTGCACCTTACTTTTGCAGGTGACTGCCTTCGCTCTCGTCGTTCTGGAGCCTACGCGCCCACACTCTTCCCCCAGCCCACAGTGAAGGCCCTTTCATGGTGAATTAGGGCTCAGGCCCTTCAGAGAGTTTATTATTTATAATGGTAATTCTAGCTCTACGGTGTTTTTCTGCTCTATGCCTAGGTAAACAAACCCCCGCTTCCTTCCTCTCCTATCCTGAGAAAGACCCCTGCGTAAGGGACAAAACAACCTACTTGTATAGGGGTCGAAACATCGACATCTCTTTTATTAGCCACCTTGACCAACAGCGATTAATCGCTGTGTTATTGTTTCAAACCATGGCTATTTCTTGTTTGGATACACTGTGAATCTCTTGGCTTATAATAGGAGCCTTATGTCTTTTAAGCAACACATTTTGTGATTCACACTCTACTTTCTACTCACCTCCTCACTTCAATCACAAACACTTCCATCTCCCCGCTCTCCCTTTTCCTTCTAAGGGGCAATGTATATATTTAGCATTGTTACAACAATGCTACAAATCAATGTATGTTCAGTGTGATTAAATAACACTGTATGTTTACTATAATACATGTATTCTAAATAATTTTCTCTGATTTATGGATGTGTTTTGGGTTTACCCTTTTAGGTAACTTAGGGATACCCAGGGCCTACCTTAGGGGTAACCTATGTGTAATACACGGGGTGTTTAAGGCTTGGCATGTGGTTTTAAATGCCAAGTCAAAGTGGCAGTAGACTGCACACACACAGGCCTTAAAGTGGCAGGCCTGAGACAGGTTTGAAAGGCTGCTTGTTTTGGTAGCACAATCAGTGCTGCAGGCCCACTAGTATCATTTAAGTTACAGGCTCTGGGCATATGGCATACCACTTTACAAGGGACTTTCAAGTAAATTAAATATGTCAATTGGGTATACACCAATGTCACCATGTTTAGGGGAGAAGCACATGCACATAAACGCTGTTCAGCAGTGGTAAAGTGCTCAGAGTCTTGTGGCCAACTAAAAGATACAACAAGAGGAGGTAAGCAGGCAAACATTTGGACATTTGGGGGGAAGACCAGGTCTAACACTATGGGGTCAATTACAATGTCGTTCGGAAAGGCTCCGAATGGCATTTGATTAGTCCGAATCTGATTCGGAACCCGCCTTTCCGACTGACTCGGACACTTTTCCGAACGGTCGTTTACGATGGCTGGAAACCGTTCAGACTTTCTGATTCAGCTCTGAAAGGCATTCAGAGTAACCGAGTCGGTCGGAGCCGAATCATAGCCGTCTACGGACCACGTTTCCAGCTGAGCGATTAGGATGTCAGATTTGGACAGCCTTTCCGTATCGGTTGTTCCGACATGGATCGACTGTCGGAATCTGACTTTGGGGGCCTGTAGCAGGTCTCCCTTCACCCGGGGCCCTCCAAATTGGGCCTGTGGAGGTACCCATGAGTCTCCCCTTTCCATGCATGCACAGTGTGGCAGGCACCATGGGTTGCCTGCCACAAGGTGCAAGGTTTCACCCAACCACCCCTTTTATCAATGGGAAGAGTTTCCAGACGACATCGTAATTAGCCCCTTAGCATGGTGTATATCTGAATGAATGGTTGGGGGCACATTTTGAAGGTTCCATCCATCATCCACATTTGACATTGGCTATGTTTTATTAAGTTATCTGTTCTGGAGAATATTAATGTTTGTTTCTCATTATTTAAGTTGTCATGTAAAAGGAAAGGTTCCTCATTATGTATAATTGTTACATTTAAAAGGTATGTGTATATCTTGGTACTTTCTAGGGCCAGAAAGGTTATCGCTGGTGACTTTTTTAGTTTGTGCAAACAAGCTTTTTAAATAAGGGTGGGCGGAAATTGCGAAGTTGCCTTTCGCAAAATTTCGCGAAACGGCAAAAAATCTCCGCGAACACGCGAAATTTCGCATGCTCGCGGAGATTTTGGGCTGATTAATGCGTTACTGAATTTGAGCTTCAACTCGGGCACCTACTTTATTTATATCTGTAAGTGCTTCCTGTTGAGGTTTAATTTTTGTGACAGGAGCATCGTGCCAGAATGAATACTGCCCTGCATATTTACCCAAGAAGAGGCCACCGTTTTGTGCAATACCTCTACTCAACTGGAGTACTTTCTACTGGCTAATCAGTAAGTGCTACCTTGTTGGGTAAATGTATAGTGTTTCTCCAACACTACAGCTGCGTAAAGGGCCAGAAGAGTTGTCTACTCTACAGCGACCATGTGTGTCTGTAACGTTACCACCGCGCCGACGGGCGCCGAGGTCCCTCGAGTGAGCTGTCCATCATAGTGGGGGAAAGGGCGGGAAGACGTTGCAAACCGCTGGTGTGTGGGCCGGGGCCAAACAGGCTGGGCTTCCATGCAGTTCACATGCCTCTTGTTTATAAAGGGCCAGAGACCTATCAGAGCAGCAGATGAGGAGACAGAACCTCCTGGTGTCAGGAACTACACAGGGATCGTGCTCGAAAAACTCATGGATGCACAGAGCTCCATCAAGGATTACAGCAAATTGTTGACGGTAGATATGTGGAGACAGCACACCTGCCTAGCCTCGACCGTGCTCACGAATGTTTTGTGCTGATTAATGTGCGTTACTGAATTTGAGCTTCAACTCGGGCACCTGCTTTATTTATATCTGTAAGTGCTTCCTGTTGAGGTTTAATTTTTGTGACAGGAGCATCGTGCCAGAATGAATCCTGCCCTGCATATTTCCGTTCCGCTGCGGATCGCGGAAGTTACGACATTTTCGCCTTCCGCGCGGAACGCGAAAATGCCTAAATTTCGCCAGTTTCGCGAGCGGAACGGAATTTGCCGCCCACCCTTATTTTTAAAGTGGTGATAGGGGGTAGTTGCCCTGTTATGTGTTCAGGCATGTTAGGTAGTATATCTTAAAGGATTTTATTTGTGGGATCCTGGGAGCTAGTGCTTGCCTCTCATATCTCCTGCAATATCTCCCTTACTTAGAATTCTGTCACATTTAGGGGGTTGTTGCGCTCTCTTACATTAATAACATCATTTTTTTTAGTTTCTCTCCCGTAGCATGCATTAGAATAATATTTAGTACATTTCCAGTTTGTATTTTCTGATGTCCTATTACTTACCGGTAATCTTCATTACTCCTGGTCCCGTAGTCCTCGTCCCATTCCTAACAAGTGGAGATTACTATCTCCGCAACAGAAAAAAAGAACAGGAGCATGCTGGGATACCTAACCCACTCCCTCCCGCTGGGAGTAGATAAGCGGTACCAGCCCAGCATGCAGCCTGAAAATACCAAGCCAACGACCGGAAGGCCGGCCGTCAGGGAGGGAGGGAGGGAAGTAAGGAATGGGACGAGGACTACGGGACCAGGAGTAATGAAGATTACCGGTAAGTAATAGGATATTACCCCCAGGTCCCTCCGTCCTCGTCCCATTCCTAACAAGTGGAGAATACCAAAGCAGAGAACCCGGCCTTCCAGGACCCCACCAAAGCCAGGGGCACCAGACCGAGAAGAACGGCACCCAACAGAAGCAGAAGGGAGCCCACAAGAAAACGCAGGCAGGAGCACACAACCAGCCACGTCCTCAACCAAGCCGACAGAGCCGAGACCCCAAAACAAGCAGGGGACGATCAAGAAAGGACCGCAAACGAACACAAGACCCCCCAGGCAAGCCCGAAGGAGGCCCCGCACCCAGAAGCAAGTCCCAAGGGAACCCCCAGAGGGGCAGAAAGAGAAACCACCCCCCCGAACCACCAGGGAAAGGGAGCCCTGGAGAAGCTGAAGTGCCCCAATGGAGCAACCCAGCCAGGAAGGGCAAACAACCCGGGAGAAAAACCACCAAGGGAGAAGCCCACAGCCCCAGGCACCCCCAAGCAGCCGCCCCAACAGGGACAAAACAGTACATCCCGGCCCAACGCTCAAGAGCGCACGAGAGCAGGCTGCACAGGGAGACAGGCCAAAGGCCCAGGAAGGAACACAGCAGGGCAAGACAGAGAGCGAACCCCCCAGAGCAGCGAAGAAGGCGACCCACAGCCGGACCAACCCACAAAATACCACACCAAGAGGCGAGGGGAAGGAAGAGGAGAACGAAGAGGCACGCCAAACTCAGAGAAACACCGAACGCGACCAACCACAGGGCCAACCCCAACACACCAGGGGAAGCCAACCGCAGAGCCGCAAAGACCGAAGAGGAAGGAACCAGACAAGAAAACAGGCACCGACCCAGAACAACAACCAGGATGAAAGGGGCCAAGGAATCCAGACAAGGCACCCTCCCCTCCCACCGACCAACAGCCGACAACCGCGGCAAAAAGGAACCGGAGGCACAGACAACCCACAGAAGGCCCAGGCCAAAAGGCAGGAAAGACAAGCCGCCAACCCCAGCAGAGACACCGGATGGCTGCAGCCAAGGCCGCCACACCGGGAGAAGAAAACCCGGGCACAGGAACCAGCCAGAGGCCAGGACCGAGGCAACCAAAAGCAGGAGACACAGGGACACGAACCCAGGAACCCACCCAAGCAAGGCCAGGGAGAGCAACAAGCGCCACCCAAAGCAGACTCCACACACGGCCAGCGAACAGCCAAGAGAGAACAACCAAGGGCTGAACACAGAACCGGGGAAACAAACCCCAGAACCGGGAAGGAGGAACCCCACCAACCAAGAGCCGACCCACAGGTCAGGAGGACACCAAGGAACCACCCAAGGCGAACCCCAAGAAGGGCAAAACAGGAAGGACCAACAAGGAGGCCAACAGCCCAACAACGCAGGCAGCCCAGAAGACCCAAGAAGCCAACCGGACAACGTACAAGCCAGCCAGCCCGGAGGACCCCAATACGGAGCATCAGAACCCGAAAGGAGAGGCAAAGGGTCAACCGACCCAACCCCAAAAACCCAAGCCAAGAAGGGGCCCAGGGACCGGCACCAAAGCAAGCCAAGCCACCAAGAGAGGAGAAGCAGCCGGGGAACAGAAAGGGAGACCGGCAAGCCACAACCGTCAACCAAAACAAAGGCCACAGCTCACCAGCCAGGCGCAAAGGAGCAGCACAGGAAAGGACACAGGACCAACCTGGCACCCAGACCAACAGGGCCAGAACCACCGGCCAGCAAGAGGCCAAAAAAGAGGCCCAAAAGCACCAGAGAACGAGCGGCCAGGGAAGAACCCAGGCAGGGACCCCGCAAAGGCAGGCCAAAAACAAGGACCGTAAGGGAGCAAACGCCACAGAGGCAGAGCGGAGGTCCCAGCAGCACCCCGGAACACCCCAGGCACCCCCAAACCAAGGAGAGGAGCCGGAGAAACCAAAGGCGTACAACCCCCGGGGGGAGCGGGAACATACCCAAAAAGGGAAGAACAAACCATGCAGATCCAGCAAGAGCAACGGCCAGAGACACCACAGGCCGAAAGCAGGCCGCACAGGAGCGGGAAACGCACAGGCCCACAAGGGGAAAACCACCGCCCCAGGGCCCAGGCAAAGCCAACCACCAGCACAAGGCCGAAAAAAGGGGAGCGGGGACGCAGCAACGCGGCCCACACACCAGGGGCGGCCGACACCAGACCACAACCTGAGGAAATTACAAATACGGCCCCATCTTTTCTTATAACACCACTACGCTGTTGCCCTCACTCAGGCCCCTTCAACCTTCATAGCGTTTCTTTCACGTTCTATACTGTTGCACATACGACCTTTCCTGTTTCCCCGAGCTAAGTCCATTCTGAGACCCGGCTCGAAGCAACTAATCCCCCAGATAACCATCTATTGACCCTTGGTGACCGTTCTCGGCCTCGTCAGTTGTTTTACAAATCACCATCTTCAACAAGCAAACACGTCCTGTCGTAAATTAATTCAACCTAGGAATGGCTATGCCACCTGACCTATAGGGTCGGGGAGAGAACACGACCTTAGGGAAGGAATTTCTATTACCCATTATCCTGTATCTTGTACAAAGAATGTTTTCTTGTGGATGATTTGTATTTTTATTGCACCTTGTGGGGGTTGTTGCTTTAGGGGATTCAAGCGCTACAAAAGACTGTGAGCCACAAATTGAAGTGGCAGTCTCCTGAGAACCTACCACTGATGTACTTCTAGGACAACTGTACCTAGCTGCAGCTAATAAATTGAAGTTCCTATGCCAGACAGAGTGTTCCGTGTCTCTGTAATTTGGAAGGCGAACTCAGAAGATTTCAGGCGTACCCTGCGCCGCCGGCCTTAAAAAGCCCGGTTCTTCTATTTGGTGCTCTCTGTGAGGCCGCTTCAGAGGTCGTGGGTCCAGCCCGAGGATCGTGAGCAGCCCCGCAAGGAAATTCCGGAGGACGCGCACCACATGATCGACCCCTGCATGTCGTAAGTGGACCGAAGGTTTTTTTACCGTGTGGCTTCTCCCTCCCAATGGCTGAAAAGACCTGCTGCCCTGACTGCGGCCACGCTTTGGCTCCCTTTGGTAATTTGTATCGCGAGACATCAGACGGACCTCTGTTGGCGTACGGACACATCTGGATAAGTTAAGTATAGTGGCCACTCCTTTGTCTTTGTTTTGTCTTTGTTCGACTTTTGCAAAAGCCGAAATCGATGGGTGAGTGCAGTTTTTGTACTATAAAGTGACTAATTAACCCCTTGAAGTTTGTAAAGAAACTATTGTGGTAGCGATGCCTGGTTTCAGTAAGTTTGGAAAATGGTTTTGTTGTAATCGCGATAGGGCTTCCCGACTGGAGGACTCTTGTCCAATTCCTCCGGCCGGAACTCCCACTTATGAAGTATATTCTAAACATGGTATTGGCCCCATAGCTTTTAATGAGGCATGGGTTTGTTATACTAGGAAAGATGGTGTTTTACGATGGCCACAGAACGGCAGTTTTGAGCTCAATATTTTAGATAATTTGGAGAACACTTTGTTTAAACGAAAAGCCCGGCCGGCTATGTTTGACTCTTTTCGACTATGGCATAAGGAGGCCAAACAGAAAGAAATAAAACAAGCTAAAAGGGATAGGAGGGATATGTCTATTTTGCAAGCTGCGCAACAGTTTAAAAATAATGAAACCGATCATGCGATTGAGGTCTCAGATGGGCAACATCGTATGGCGGTAGATAAATGTTATCCAGTGTTGCCAACTTTCCCTACGGAGAAAAATGTGGACCCTGGAAGGATCCATTAATGTCCCATTTGTTGAGATGACCCCCGCCCTATGCACAGGGAGCTAATGTACCTTTTGGATTATCGCCTGCCCCCGGAGCGAATGCACCTTTATTATTAGCACCTGCCCCCCCTGTTCCGCCCGTTGTCCCACCTGTCGCTCCCCAACCGGTTCCTGCACCCCCACCACAGCTTTCCCCGGCATTGCCGAGCTCTCCCTTACCTTCGGCTCCCTCCGTAAATGTTACTTCCTCTTCTGCCCCGCCTAATATTCTGTTCCCTGTTCTAATGACGAATTCTCCCTCCGCTCGGAGGCGAATGATCAATACCGTTTCTGGCCTTTTGTCCCCTCTCTTTGGGACATTTCAAATGACCTTGGTTCCTCCTCGTAGACAAACTCATAGTCAGATACCAGGTCCGGAGGAACGGGAAGTGCTAGACCTTCAAGCCCGAAGGTGGATCATGAATGGCCCCCAGTATAGTGTGCAAGATATTATGGTCACCTTTCAGCAGTGGGAGGCACCAACGCAGAGATATGTTTTTGATATTATGTGTAACATTTTAAGTCAAGAGTGGGAGGATATGGGTTTGGGACGAGCCCCTCAGGGCCTGCTCAATGTACAGGCTGAGTTTGATAGAGGGCTGATTGTGGGCGCAGAGGTCGAGGATGCGGTAGTAACGCTTGTCACTTTTAGAACGATGCTTGCCTGCCGGTCCTTGCCGAAACGCGATTCCTCCGTCAGGCGAAAATTAAAGCACTATCCCATGAGAGAGGTTACCCCAGTGTGGAGAGAGGAGGTTGCAGCTCAGGGTGCTAATCCTCTTATACCTGCTCACTTTCAATGCGTGTGGGTACACGTTCCGTGGAAGCGATCTGAGGTATTGGCCCTGAAACAGTCGTTACCGGACCCCCGTAAAAATCCTGCTGGGTACTACAAAGAGTTGTCCCAAACTGTTGATGCATGTATTATGAATTTGGCTGATATAGACATGCTAATGGGTAATGTGGTCCCACAACCGTTATGGGCTAGGATTCGGAAGGAGGACCATGTAGGGGAACTGGGGGGTGATTGGGCTGCCATACTCGCCGCGGACAGACTCCAAGTGGGTGGTGCCAAACCTGAGCCTCTAATTACAGAACTCCCAGCTAGGATCATTACCTTACTAAAGACTATGATGCCCCCTCTGCGAGTTAATTGGGATAAGTTAGCAGCTTGTAAGCAGAAAGCGGATGAAAACGTCTCTGATTTCTTCACTCGTTTCGAGGAGACGTTCATCGATCATAGTGGTCAGGATATGAGCACGGAAGGTGGGCAACGATTGTTTGTAGACAAATTTGTGTCTAATTTGGTTCCGGAAATATCTAATAAGTTGAAGAATTCCGAAAGCGCGTGGGCGGTCTCCTCTTCGGCCCAGATATTGGCTACTGCCCAGTATTATGAAAATAGGGATAAAGAGGAAAGAGAGAAACTTGATAAAAAGACCAAAGAGTTGAAAACAAAAGTTCTTTTGCAACAAGCTTATCCTCCTCGCCCTGCCCAACGTGAATATCAGCCGTCTCCACAATTCCAGAGACAATTGCAGAGGTCTGGGCCTTTCGTTCCCTGAGCCCCACTGGGCCAAAATCAATGCGCTTATTGTAAAGAAGAAGGCCATTTAAAGTATAATTGCCCGGCTTTGTTACAGCGCACGAGCGGTATTCCCGCGTCACGAGGCCAGAGTGGTTATCAGTCAGCACCAAGAGGTAGAGGACGAGGTACGCCACCTAATAACCAATGTTCCATGCCCCCTAGAAACTCCACAAATTATTTGGACCAGCAAAATGTTCAGTCTACCAACTATTACAACAGTGATTACTATACTGAGGATGAGAGTGAGAATTCTCAACCTAGCTAGGACAGCCATGGACAAAGTGAAGGAGTAGTATCAGTTCCAGTGGTCCAAAGTGGGCCTTATGTTGATGTGGAAGCACTAGGTGTTACAGAGCCATTCCTATTAGACACTGGTGCAACAAAGAGCTCTATGATTCACTCTAAACTCCCTGGGGCACCTTTGTCTGGCTGTACAAATGTTTCTGTAGGTTTTTCTGGCGCCCCAGTTCAAAACCCAGTTTCATGCCTTTTGCCCATTTCAATAGGTCCTTACAAATTGGAGGCCCCGCTCCTTTTAACAACTGGTTGTGGTGAAAATTTGTTGGGCTTGGATTTACTGAAGAGATTGTATGCAACATTACACTGTTCCCCTTCTGGTGTACATCTTACCTTAGGTAAGAAATTGACCTCACTGATGTACTGTCTAAAGATCAGCTTCCCCCTGAATTACAATCTCTTCCAGCGACCCTCTGGGCCACCGGCCCCAATGATGTGGGCCTCCTGCGGATTCCTCCCTACATTGTAACACTCAAGCCTAATACTAAATTTCCTCGCATTCCACAGTATAAGATTTCCAGTGACGGCGAAAAAGCTCTTTTGACAATAGTTCATGATTTAGTACAAAACGATGTGGTAGAAGACACTAGGGGAAATGTATGCAATAGCCCTGTTCTGCCTGTTTTTAAACGGACCAACCCTTCTCAGCCACCTGTCTACTGTTTTGTCATTGATCTCAGAGAGGTCAATAAGATTGTGATACCTCAATTCCCTGTTGTCCCGGATATTAATGCCCTGCTGACGATGATACCAGCCTCAGCTTCCTGGTTTTCCGTCATTGACCTCAAAAATGCTTTCTTCAGCATTCCCATTGCTGAGGAAAGTAGGGATAATTTTGGCTTCTCCTTACCAGGCCGAAGCTTCCGGTTCAAGCGAGCTCCTCAAGGCTATTGCGAGAGCCCCTCTATTTATAGTCAAGCATTGAAATCACAGCTCGATACTTTGTGTCTACCACAAGGGGCCACTCTCATTCAATATGTGGATGACCTGTTGGTTGCAGCAGATTCTGAAGACACTTGTAAAAAGGCTACCATTTCACTGCTATGCCACTTATCTGACCACAACCACAAGGTTTCACCATCAAAATTGCAATATTGCTACCAAGAGGTTACCTACCTAGGTCATCTCTTGTCAAAGGAGGGACGGTGATTGACCCCAGAACATATCCAAGCAATTGCCCAAATGCCTATTCCATGTACTCAAAGAGAGGTGCGTGCCTTTTTAGGTATTACCTCTTATTGTAGACAATGGATCCCTAATTTTTCCCTCCTGGCAAAACCCTTGTTGGCACTCACTCTTAAAGATACACCACACCCGCTTCCATGGACTGCGGAATGTCAGAAAAGTTTCATTGATTTGCGCACTGCCTTGTGCTCTGCCCCTGTGTTAGGTACTCCTGATTACAGTAAGCCTTTCACACTCTATGTTCATGAGAATGAAGGTTGCGCGTTATCAGTTTTAACGTAACGATTTGGGGACAAGCAACGCCCCTGTGCCTATTTTTCGGCCACGTTAGATCCAGTGGCCAAGGCATTACCTAGCTGTTTGAGGGCTACAGCAGCAGCGGCAGTTTCCATTCGCCAGTCTGCTGGATTGGTATTAGACAATACCCTTATGGTCATGGTACCGCATGCTGTAAACACCCTCCTAAATAGAACAAAGACTCAACACCTCATGAGTGCACGCCTTTCGGGGTACGAATTGACGCTCTTGGCTAGCCACATACACATTAAGCGATGGAATACCTTGAACCCAGCAACATTGCTGCCAATTCCAGTAGAAAATAACACTCAGGAGCAACACGACTGCTTCCTCCGCACGGAGGAAGAGACAAAAGGCAGAGTCGATTTAAAGGATACTCCACTCCAGGACCCGGATGGGACCTTATGGGTGGACGGTTCTTGTTTTAAGCTTCCCAATGGTGAAACGACCTCAGCCTATGCAGTCACTACCTTATACACTATTGTAAAAACAGCGCGTATTATACATAACTCAGCCCAGGCAGCTGAATTGATAGCACTGACTAGAGCTTGCGTGTTGGCTGAAGGAAAAAGGGTGAATGTGTATACTGATAGTCAGTATGCGTTTGGAGTGGCCCATAGTTTTGGCCGCCTGTGGAAGGAAAGAGGGTTTCTCACATCCCATGGCACTAAGATACAGCATGGCCAATTGGTAAATGACCTCCTTGAATGGCTCACCTTGCCCACTCAGATAGCGATTGTGAAGTGTAGTGCACATAAGAAGATCACTGATGATGTAGGTCAAGGAAATGCTTTTGCAGACCACATAGCGAAAGAGACAGCTAGAGACACTACAAGCCGCATGTATGTTGTGGGCTCTGCTAGATGGGTTGCACAAGGGGGGATGTGTGAGAATACTGTGGACAGTGTGAAAATGATCCAGGCAGAGGCCACAGAGAAAGAATTGAGTACGTGGAAAGAAAGTATAGGAAGATTGGCTGTGACAGGGTGCTGGACAGACTTGTCAGAACATCAACGCTGGTTGTTACCAGATGCTTATGTACTCCCAGTAGTTACCATGGCACATGGTCCAGCCCATATTAGCGCTAAAGGTATATGCAAGCTTCTGGCTCCGGTAAGGAAGAATGTGGGGATCCCTAAATGTGCAGACAATCTGGTTAAGCATTGTATTGTATGCTTAATGCATAACCCGGGGAAGGGAACACCAACACCAGCAGGACACTATGCTCCCCCAACTTACCCTTTTGAGGTTTTACAAATAGATTACATCCACATGGAACGATGTAACAATCTGAAATACGTTCTTGTTGTGGTATGTGCCTTCTCCCGATGGGTAGAGGCCTATCCCCTGAAAGATAATACTGCTCTATCCACGGCAAAAGTCCTTTTGAAGGAGTTTCTGCCAAGATTTGGGTTACCAAGAGTTATCTGGAGTGACAACGGAAGTGAGTTTGTGGGTCAGATCATGCAGAAAGTATGTGCAGGCCTTGGCATTCAGCAAAAATTCTGGGCAGAAAACCATCCTCAGTCAGCAGGTTTGGTGGAATGCTATAATGGCACCCTTAAGCTTAAGCTGGCGAAAATACAAGCCAGCACGGGTCTTGCCTGGCCTGATGCCTTGCCCTTGGCTCTCTTATCCACCAGAACAAACACCCATTCCCGTATGGGACTTAGTCCTTATGAGGTTGTCTTTGGACGCCCTGCAAACGTTTGGGGAGTCCCAAGGCCAAAGAAATACTCCGAGATAGAGCATCCATTGTTGATTGACTATTTACATGATCTAACCACTAAGTTACGTGTCCTTCATCAACAGGTACAAGATACTTTGCCCCAGGCTTCAACGGATCCTGGTCACACCATACGGCCGGGAGACATGGTCTGTGTCAAAAACTTCCAGAGGTCAAAGAACTTGGAACCTCGCTGGAGAGAACCTCGTCAGGTGCTCCTGACGACGCGTACTGCAGTAAAGGTGGTCGGCAAAAAGAACTGGGTACATGGGGTACATTGCAAGAAAGTGCCCCTGCCATTGCCTTATGATCAATGGGTTCATCAACAAATTAGTGACTCTGAAACCGGAAGAACACCAAAATTTGGACTATTCAGCGATGCACGCCTAGACTTTGCCGGAGCAGGACAAGACGACGACGAGGTCCTCCAGACAGCAAAACCACCGGCAGTGAAATTGGACACTACTAAACCACATCTCCTTTTCCAAGAACAAACTGTACCTGGTTCCCAGAGGTACGATTTGAGGCCCAGACTGAACAAAATACCTCAATAGTGCTTCATTGATTTTTGTCTTTATCCCGATTTCCACATGATTGCAGGGCCGTGATCGTAAGTCTCAGAATTGTGACCCAAATGTGGCTCTAGGCCTGTGGGACTTGTAGGAAAGTATAAAGAACTACAGACAATCACAGCTGAGTGAAGCAACCTCCCGTCACGGGCAATATTTAGAGCTGGAAATGACTGTTAACAAGGGAATGGACAAAATACAAACAAGGAGCACAAAGCATTGTAAATTATTGCATAATCTTTTTATAGTGGTTTTAATAATATTGATTTTGATATGTATTATATTGTCTTGTATAGGATGGGGACTACATGTAATTTTTGCACAGCCTACCCCCAAAGTTACGGTTGAAATGCATACACATGACACTCTACCACCTCATGTTGAGTCAAGAAGGAGTGAAATCCGCAACAACACATTTGTTTCCATGCTACACCAACATCAATTGGCCACTAATGCGACAAACTGTTTGGTTTGTGGTCTTCTGCCAATTTCGGTGAATACTGGAATGCCATACATTACCCTTCCTTTTTCATTTAATGGCTCTTGTAGTGCATGGTGGGAATTGAGCGCCAGTTGGGTCTTTTCTGGAGATGGGGATACACGAGAAGTAAGGAGCTTGGAGTACATCTATACCATTTATGTTGGCGAGACAGAAAAAAGATATATGGGACGGATAGTGAGAAGTCAGAATATGCTGATCGCCAAACTAAATATACGGATTTGTATTTTCTGCCCTCTAATAGAACCTCTTGAAAAGGACAAACTTTTCTAGTGGTACCTGGACAAGCACCATTCTGTATTAGGAAAGGAGGGTTAGAATATAAAGGTACAAGCAATTGCCAACATATTGTGACATTGAATGGGACAGATTGGCCTTGCATGGTTCCCTCACGTAATACATACTTTGTGTGTGGAAATAAGGCTTACACTTCTCTACCAGGTAATTGGAGAGGTACTTGTTACATAGCTTGGTTGTTGCCCCCTACATATATAGCAGATGCCATGCATCATTTACAGAAAAGAGGGGTGGCGTCTGGCCAGGATACGTCAGGACAAGAAGTCGGGGATGTCTTGAAAGGACTCATTCCACTCTGGGGCTCAATAGCCAACAGTAGAGACATAAGACAACTAATTCGAGTTGTAGAAGCCACTGTCAATGAAACAGCTGGAGCTTTGAGTAACATCACTGCAGAACTCGCTGCTGACCGCCTTGTCACGCTTCAGAACAGGATGGTATTAGATATCATCCTTGCTGACCGTGGGGGCGTATGCAGATTGATCAGATCTAGCTGCTGCATTTTTATTCCAGACAACGCCCCTACAGTATACCAAGCCATCTCTAAGCTACATAAGATCGCTGAGTCCGTTCACCAGGATGAAAGGAATTGGTCTCTGATGGGATGGTTTGGGGGACTACTGTTTACATGGGGATGGAAGATTCTTACCTTTGTCGGAGCGACTTTGGCTATTCTCTTCTCATGTTGCCTTTGCCTACAATGTGGTCCAGCTATATGCGGACTCTGCGCCACCCTGTGTGTTCCAAATCCGGTAGCACAGAAAGCAGCAAACACAAAGATAATGCTGCAACAACAGCTTGTAGATTTCATGGCTATTGAAGTCGATTCAGATTAACACCAGCCTCTGGCTTCTTTGCCTGAGTAATGGCAAAAGGAGGGTCTGAGGAAATTCAAAATACAGCCCCATCTTTTCCTATAACACCACTACGCTGTTGCCCTCACTCAGGCCCCTTCAACCTTCATAGCGTTTCTTTCACGTTCTATACTGTTGCACATATTACACGACCTTTCCTGTTTCCCCGAGCTAAGTCCATTCTGAGACCCAGGTCGAAGCAACTAATCCCCCAGATAACCATCTATTGACACTTGGTGACCGTTCTCGGCCTCGCCAGTTGTTTTACGAATCACCATCTTCAACACGCAAACACGTCCTGTCGTAAATTAATTCAACCTAGGAATGGCTATGCCACCTGACCTATAGGGTCGGGGAGAGAACACGACCTTAGGGAAGGAATTTCTATTACCCATTATCCTGTATCTTGTACAAAGAATGTTTTCTTGTTGATGATTTGTATTTTTATTGCACCTTGTGGGGGTTGTTGCTTTAGGGGATTCAAGCGCTACAAAAGACTGTGAGCCGCAAATTGAAGTGACAGTCTCCTGAGAACCTACCACTGATGTACTTCTAGGACAACTGTACCTAGCTGCAGCTAATAAATTGAAGTTCCTATGCCAGACAGAGTGTTCCGTGTCTCTGTAATTTGGAAGGCGAACTCAGAAGATTTCAGGTGTACCCTGGGCCGCCGGCCTTAAAAGGCCCGGTTCTTCAAACCGGCAGCCCCACCAACAAATCCACCGGCCAAGCCCAAGAGAAGGCACGGCGAGGAGGACACCGGCACCCACAAGCAGGAAAGAAGGGCACAGGGCAGCCCGAACCCACAGACAGGGAGGGGCACAGAAGCAGCGCACCCAAGAAACCAAGGATCCACCCAGGCTGAAGCCAAGGAAAACCCACAACACCCAGCCACCACAGGAGGCAAAAGGAGCGGCAGCGAGAGGAAAACGACCCCAAGCCACAAAGAAGAGACACGAGGGGAAAAGGAAACCACAACAGGAAACCAAACCCCACCAGCCAACCCAGCACAACACAACACACCACCAGGCAAGAGGTAAGAGGCAAGCAGCAACACCAGCCAGAAGGCCCACCAGGAGCCCCACCAGGACAGCCCCGGCGCCAACAGCCAACCAAGGACAAGACCCACCGAGACAGAGGGAGTGCACAACAGCCCCCCCCCCCCTCCGGGAACCCAAGAAACAGGGAGACCGGAGGCACCAAGGACCCCGACGCAGGACGCAAGAAGCAACCCAGCCAAACACAAGCAGGGGCCAAGCACAAGAGCAGAGGAGCCGCAGACGGGGGAATATCGGAGGGCCGCAGGCCCACCTCCCCGACCCACAACCAGCACGAACCTCACCCACAGGGAACCCGCCGGGGAAGGAGCCCACCAACCCAGGCAGGAGGGCACGCCGGAGGGCAGGAGAGGAGCGAACGCAAGGGCACCGGCGCGCCCAGCCGCAACACCAAGACAAGACCAGGCGCCAGCAGGGAGGAAAGGCCACAGGCCAGGAAACCCCACACAGCGAAGCCCAGAGCACCGGCCAGGCACAGGGGGGCAGAAAGAAACAAGGCACCCCGAGCACGGGCCACACAACACCCCCGGAAGGACGCAAGAAGTGCCCAGCACCAGGAGCCTCAGGCAGGCACCCAGACAGGCATGCACCAGGCCCGAATCCACAAGAACAGGCAGGAACCAACAGGGAGGACAGGTAGTAGGCGGAAGAAGCCGGGCAACAGGCAACCAAGGCGGACATCCAACCAGGCACCAACCAGGGGGAACAGAAGCACGCAGGGCAGGAAGGTCGGAAGCCCACAGGCCAGAGGAACGAACCAGGCCGAACCCCACCCAAAAACGAAAAAGCCCAGGAGAGCAGAAGCGTGCATAGGGGAACGGGCGGACGGCCACAGCACCCGCCAGCCCCGGCACACCCCCAGCAGCGGAAAACAGGGAGCCAAGGCCACAGGCCAGCACAGCAGAAGAGCGCAGCACAGGGAAGAAAGAAATGCGGCACCCACCAGGGGGACAGGCCAACACCACCAAACAGAGACCGTCCCCCAACCCCCCACCCAGACGCCATCCAGCAACAAGCGCCGAGCAAGCGGAAAACAAGGAGGACAGGGAACCCACAAAAGGAGGAGGAAGACCCCCCCCGCAGCACCGGGAAGCAAGGCAGAGACACAGCGCAGAAAGCCACGCAACGCCCCCAACCCAGCAAGCAGGAACAGGGAGCGCCACAAGCCAGCACGGACAATCCCCATCAGGAATCAACCAGCAGACGGAGAGACCAGAGGATGCCGGATCCCAGAGTAGAAAGCGCCAGCAGCAAGTAAGGCGAGAATACCACCGAAGCAGCCAAGCAGGTCCCCCAGCCAAGACCGCCGAAGCAGCCCTCCGCGCACAGCCATACCCAGCAGGCAAAGCACAGACCACAGAGCCAGAGGAACATGTAGTGAAGAAAAGCGGAACCGCTATGCAGTACTCACCACAGGGGCAGGAAGAGCACACCAAAAGCGCCCTGCCCCCAAGATCCAGCCCAGGCGCCCTCCAAGACACCAGCGCCGGGCGAGGAAGAGTGCTGCAGCAACCGGCCAGACACTGACCCCCATCAAGGTCCGCCCCTGCACCAACATCAGGAACAGCAGGGGCAACAGGGAGGAAGAAGGCAAGCAGCACACCAACAAGCCAGGCAGGGAGACCAGGAGCACCGCCCAGCGCAGCCCCTGGACCCCCATAACAGCCACATCAGCACGTCTTCCAGCCTGGCCAAGCCGTAGGAAGACGCACGCTGTAACCCGGAAGAAATCCGGAGATCCGGCGCCCCAGCCGCAAAGGGCCGGGCGCCAATCAACGCGACTCCCAGCAAGCCCGGCAGGCCAGGAGACGTGGAACAGGACGTCGAGGACAGCCCAGCAGCCTGACGAGACATCCATTGAAGAAACACACAGGTAAGGTAGCAACACGTCCCATTCTGTCCGAAGACAGAAAAAAAGAACAGCCTGCATGTTGGGCTGGTACCGCTTATGTACTCTCAGCGGAAGGGAGTGGGTTAGGTATCCCAGCATGCTCCTGTTCTTTTTTTCTGTCGCGGAGATAGTAATCTCCACTGGTTAGGAATGGGAGGAGGACGGAGGGACCTGGGGGTAATGATGCACTTTCTTGGCTGTAGGTGTAGCCCATATGATTCAGTAACTACTTTCCTTTTTGTGAAACAATATATTTTGCAGCTTCTCTCATTGTATCTGAAAGTAGTTTAATAGTATAAATGTATGTAATAATTTTAAACTTGTATGTTTGTTGTTTACATGTAAAAAAAAAGCAACTACTTCTATTTTGTTAATTTACATGTATGTTCTATTTAGAATTTTCACACGGTTTTCTAGCTTTGCCGTTGGGGGTGTTCTAGTGTGAAGCAGTTGCTTTCTTTTCTGTTGGTTGAAAAAATCCTATAATTTTAATTTTAGATGTTAATTTGTTTGTAGTTTCTAGAGTTTCAGGTTGCTAGGTTTATTTTTTCTCGTTATTTGTGTGAGTTTATATTTTTTTATTAATTGATGTATACTTACTTTATCATATCTTTTTGCTTGTTTGTGATAGTTATTTTCTAGCAGTTTATAATTTTTTCACATTGTAGTTTTTTCTTTTAGGAAGTCAATGTAAAAAGAAGTTGGAAAGTGTTTTAATATGTGTTTGCTATTTCACATTTTTAAGTTGAGGTAAGAAAGACGGCCCCCTTTTGGGACTGTACACACTACACAGTGGTGCATGCAGGGGGGCACATGTTATGCTCCCCTCTGTGCATGCACTCCATTCCTGCATGACATAGACTGTACAGTCCATGCGTGCAGGAACATGCACTGGCGGTCCCTTGGCGGTGCAGTTTAAGGCTCAGATATGAGCCTTCAAACTGCACCGCCGCGGGACTGCCGTGCCGCCCAACCCCGAGACCATGATAACACTCGTAATCTGGCAGGCGGGTGATGGCCCTATTTGGCAGTGTGGGAATGCGGGGTGGCGGCCCGCTCCCACACCTCCAAACTCATAATCAGGCCCCAAGTGTTTGAGATTTGGTTGTGTATAACATTTCGTTTGCCATGTTGCTTAAAATGCAGTTGTTCTGCAGTTTGTTAGTGTTCCTATCCAAATTCATTCATTTAGTTGTATGATGTCATGTTATTCATTACCACACAGTCCTGCTTAAATATATTGGGCCAGATTTATGACGTCTGGCGCATCTCTGCTAATCAGCAGAGATGCGCCAGAGGAGTTGCGACGCATCTGCCCACCCGTGCGCCACCAATGATGCGCCGCATTTATGATGCGGCGCACCGTGGCACTCGGATGGGCAGATGCGTGACGCATCTGCCGTCGTAAGGATGGCGCATTGCTGGAGTTGCGTCGCAACCGTGACGCAGCTCCAGCAAGGCTCTGGGTGCCCCTATCCCTAACATGCTGCATCAATCCTTACGCCTGCTTCAAGCAGGCGCAGGGATTTGACGCAGCATGGCCGGAAAAGTGACTGAGTGAAATCTTGTAGATTTCACTCAGCCACTTTTCGGAGGCGTTCCTGCGCCGGAACGCCCCCCCCCCCTGTGTAGGTACACCCACATGTGGCGCAAGCTTTACAACGTGACGCATCTCCCTAGATGCGTCACATTGTAAATCTGCCGCAGCATGGCGCAGGGTTTACGCCGCCGCTGCGTCACAAAAGTGACGCAGCGGCGGCGTAAAAGTGGCGCACGGCCGTTATAAATCTGCCCCATTAAGTTTAGAATCTGTGCACAAACATGATATACATATTGAACATGTCAGCTAGGATGACGTTCTCCCTAAAGCAAAGATGGCAGAACGGTGTTTAAGAGGAGATGAAACTGTGGCAAAAAACTCTTCAGCAATGGCAGAGTCCCATGTCACGCAAAATGTTATTCTCAATCCCACTCTACGTGTGACATCACCCCATGCCAAGCCCAGTAAATGTGACCGTAGCTCTGTAGCTTACACTGGGATTGGACCTATTGCAAACCGTAATGCACGCGCAGGCGGCAAGCTGTGCTAACCTAAAAAAAAACTGTAAATGTATGTGTCTATGTGCACGCGTGGTGATATGGCAATAATCTATCCTTCTGCGGCGGTTGTTCAAATGGAGGTACAAGGTTGCCATAAGCTTCGGCCCAGAAGAATGAAAGGTTGAGGAAGGAAAATCGCTGACGTTTTCAATCAGATATTGATTTTACAAAGTACTTATTACCTCAGTGCTACTGTTTCAAACCGCTGTAAATCACGGGTGTTACTGCTATCCAGTTTAATTTATCAACATCAAAAGGGCGAAACACTGACTAAGCTATTCTGTCGTTTGAATTTAAGAATGGCATTGATATTAATACATCTATTTTGAAAACAATGCAGATGTTATTTTTTTAATGGTACATTTACTCCAGGCTTTTCTAGTTTATTTTAATGACGTCACTTCCTATGCTTTCCCCTCCCATTAGTCGCTTCCTATAACGAAATTTGTGTTATATGTTATATCACATTGCTTCCTCTGACATTGTCAGAGTCAAAGGTTGTGTGATGGGCTGATGTCAGGAATATGGCGTCATTATGGGGCATATTTACAAGCCGGCAATAAAAAATTATCGCCACTTTTGCGGCCGTTTTCGGCCGAAAAGCGGCGATAATTTTATCGCCTAATTAGCAAGGCCACGCTAACGCGTGAAACCTTGCTTTAGCATGGGGATTCCTAACGCCCAGCTTTTCATCTCTAATGAGATGCAAAGTGGGCGTTCCTGACCTAACATGACATGACAGGAGAAATGTCGCTAAGCGACATTTCTCCTGTCATCAAGCCCCACGCTATGAAGCATAGCGGCAGGAAAAGTAGCGATAACCCCTGTTATCACTACTTTCCTTACGCCTGCTTCAGGACTGACTTAGCCATGATATCCTATGGAAGGTGGATATCATGGCTAAGTTTGTGAGTCCCTATCAGCAAGCTAACGCCACACTACGTGAGAGTATCGCTGTGTTTCCAGCGATAATCTCACGTTAGGCAGTTAGCGCTAGGATTTTTATCGCTGAGGAGATAAGCGTTGCTAATAGCACGCTATCTCAGCGATAAAAATCCATATTACCCGGCGATAATTATCCTCACGCTAAGAGTGCTGAGCGATAATTATCGCCGGGTGTTGCTGATATGCACCTATGTTTTTTCTAGGTAAGACGACAACCCTGAATGAAGCCACTTTATCGCGGTGTCTACCGGGAAACGGTTGACGACCCATGCATTCCTCAGCCTGTCACAACTGAAACGAAGGGGGCATTGAAACGCGTATTGAACTTTCAATGAAAATGTATTGGGCTATTGTGGAGGACAGAATTTAGCAATTGGTCTTTTATAATTGGAACATTAGTAATTAATACTTCCAACCGTGAGCCATGTCATAATTGTGCCTTTGTAAATTGTAACTTTGCAACCTAACACATCATATGCTCTTTTGTTTACGAAATACTTCTATTCATTGGGCGCTTTAGTACCAATGATTTGTTTAGTAAGATGCATGCTGCTATTTTAAATTTAATTCCTTGTAAATGATCTTTCCTGATAACCGTGAAAGAATCTGAAGGGCTAGACCTAGACACTCTTCATTTATTTTAGAATAAGATTCTAGTTGAAACCTCCAAATGGGGTCCTTGATAAATATGAGTTGCCACATTTTGCACCCCAAATACTGCAGGGCTTATTTACAAGCCCCTTGCGCCGCCCTTGCATCACTTTTAAATTGGGAAAAAGTGAAGTACCGGCGGCGCAGGGGGCTTGTAAATAAGTCCATGCTTATTTAAACTGCTGTTTAACTCAGCCTTGGTGCCAAAGGATTTCCAGATTCCCATCACTATCGATGCAAATTATACCATTGCCAATTCAATGGCACTCATCTTATCAATTTAAGAAGCACGAATGGCAAAGTTCACGTTGTTGATGTTTTAACTTGGCAGGGGCGTAAAGCAAGCACCTGAAGCCCCTGAAGGGCCCCAACCCTCGGGGCCCCCAAGTCCTTCCTGGGGATCCTCTTCGAAATCAGGGTCAGTGAATATCTGTGAGATATGGGAGACTCATGGGGCTCTCTTCACTTTCTGAAGGGGAGCCCCATCATTTTGCGTTACGCCACTGCTTGTTGGATCTAAATAACTGAGACCAAGGCACATTAGATAGGAGAAAAATGAGGCGGGAAAAGGAAGACTTCAGAAATAAGAATGAAAGGAATGGAATGAGACTGCGATAATAAGAAGTAAGATCGCAGAGGAGAGGGAGAGTGAAGTGGTAAAGAAAATGGGGAGAAAAATCAGTACATGATGAACATGTGTCGTAAAATGCACCAATTCGCACCACCTTTTCCAAACATTTATTTGGGGAAATATCACCCAAACGTCCCTTGCAGTGGTAGCTCAGTATAGTATCAGAGATACCATGGACCCTAGTGCAAGCAAGAAAAATGCCCCCTTTAGCGGTGGGGTAGTAAAATATACCATTTATAAGGGTTTAATGGGCTCCATGTTGCTTTGGACCCTGGTGCCACTGCAGCTGCTGCACCAGTGGTAGCTATGTCCCTGGATGCTCTCACTTTCTCTGAGCACTATGGAGGCTGGTGTGGCATAATTTGCTGGGTCTGAGTTTGGCTCCCAGCCCTGATACTATGGCAATGGTCTAGCGCAATGGTCTGAAATTTAGAGGCAAATGTATCATAGTGTTGCGCCGCCCTTGCACCATGCAAATGGGCGCAAGGGCAATGCAAGACTAGAGTGATTAGAATTATCAAGCCACACAAGGCCAGCTTGCATGGCCCTGAGTGGATTGATAAATCTAGAATAATGAAACGCATCGCAAATCGCTGCGTTGGGTTACTCTGCTCCAGGGAAGGGTACTATGGTTGGAGCGTGGGTGTTCCCACGCATACGCCCATGGATTTTGGCGCATTCGAAGATTTGCCATTACTGTAGACCTCAGAATGTATCAAAATGCTACCCATCCCCAGGGGAGGTGTAACGAGGAGAAATGTCTTTATTTCCCCCCCTTTTTTCCTCTTTTTATATGTGCTGCAGAAACAGCACACATATAATGCCTCAGAGAATTGTATTTGTGCAGGAAGGTGCCCCTTGCTACACAAAACAAATCCTGTCTGCAGCACAGGCAGCCTTGCACCACGCACAAGGGTGCCTGCATTGGCGCTAGGCAGCACATTGTGCACCAGAGCAAGGAAAAGGCAGGAATGCGCCTTATAATGTTAAATATGGCGCATTCCTGCCCTTTCCTTTTCACGAGGCGCAGCACATAAGGTGGCTTTCAGCACTGCACTGCGTTAAACTTTGATAAATCTGCCCCTTACTATGATGGCCGATTTCTTTCTTGCTTTCATTGGGTCTCGCGCCACTGCAGCCCTGCTGAAATCATCCTTGGGGAGTTTGGCCTGATGTTGTGCAGATCACACAGTGACCCGCCCGTCGTGCATAGGAACTGGCAGAAATCCGGAGCTGTCCTCATTGCGAGAAAGCATTTCAAGAATATTTATACCAGACTCTGTCTAAAATATCAGAGCTGTAACCTTCTTGAAATCTGCCCAGGGTCTGCTTTCATTTCTTTGCCGAACGCCCACATATATGGGAAAAAATGTAAAGGGCAAAGACGTGTCAGGGGCTGTAATAGAGAGGTTACTCTCACCGTCTCCAGAAAGCTCCGCGGCAGCTGTGCCCGACGCCCCCACATTTTTGCTTTTGTTTGGGACAGCAAACCAGATATACATCACCGTAAAGATGAGTTACAACGAACGCGGCTGCCAACTGATGAAACCAGATCAAAAGGCCTGAAGACAGACCAGATGTGCGCGCAGATGGGAAAGGTCACGCCTCATAGTAGGGGCTGCTTCTGCAACTGTCCAGTGACAGTTTGTCGAGAAGAGGAGGATGTAGGTTGCAAATATACATCTCAGTTCGTTTGCTGCCTGTCACTAAATGTGTCAGAAACATTGTAGTTGGCCTGGAACGATGCTATATATTAACATCGTCAACCCAGAAAAAAAAATCTGTAAATCCGTAGACACCTAGGCTGTAATTACTTATACATTCACACTTAAATCAGTTTAGCATTTGTGATTTTTACTGCTCGTGTCTCAGGCCCTGATTACAAGCTGGTGGTACATTTTGATCGAAATACCGAGCTCACCCGCTATTTTTCCGTGGCAGATGTCCGTGAAAAGTCCAGGAAAAATTGCAAAACGTGGGATTTGGTGCTTTAAAGGTAGATTCTGCCTGTTTGGTCTCATTTCCAGCTGCACAACTTGAAATAGAATGTATTTTCTGAACCAATAAAACTTTACCCTGGGGTAATAGTATTTGTACCGGATGTGGTAACTACCTCGCCCTCATTTGGCTTTAGTGTCTTTGCCATCCTCCATTTTGAATTCTAGGCAATGCCCTTTTTAGTAATTAATATTTCTACTGAAGAGTAAAATCAGTTAGTGCATGACAAGTGGCACGTGGAAGCAGAACTGTACATATTGTTATTGAGGATTGGACTACTGTAACTCTCTCCTTGCAGGCCTATCCAAAGCCACCTATCTCCTCTAAAATCCATCCTCCATTCCGCGGAGCGTTTCATCTATGGAGCCAAAAGAAACGACCATATTACGCCCATACTGATTTCTCTTCACTGGCTTCCCATTGAACCTAGGTCAATATATAAGACTGCATGCATCACCCATAAAGTCATAGACCTACCACCCCTTACAACCTGGCTAACAAACTCAAAATATCAGGCCGCTCCAAACCTTCAAGCATTGCAGAAACTCTACTGCTCTACCTCCAGCTTTTAAAAGGGAAAAACTCATGGTGCAATCCTTCTCGGAAAATGCAACTAGAATTAGGAACTCGCTACCTCCAAAATTTCGCACCACCACCACTTTCCGCTTTTCAAAACTGACCTTAAAACTCTTCTCTTCCAAACACACTTTTATCAACAATTCTCCTTGCCAAGCCCCCCACCAGGCTCACGAAAACAACAATTTTGTATATTGAATGATAGTTTTATTAATTATTCACCAGCTAGGCCTATATATGTTCACAGAAAGTTTGCTTTTTCCGCGACTACAGGCTTCATGCTGAGTGCCGCGGAGTTTGGTCTGGTAACTTTGTCTCCTCAAGTTACCGATACCCTAGAGATATCAATCAGGGAAGCATTAGAAACTCTGGGGTCCAGGTGTGGAGATATCAGGTATTATAGGTGAGGCCTGGTGGGCCTCCTTAAAATGGGGAATAACCTGGAGAATCAGCAATCCTACACTAATTCTCCTGGTTATTCCTCAACCCTTCCACCCTTCTTCATCTTACACACAGATAATCCACCTGCTTTGAGGATAGAGTCTTCAGGTGAAATACCAGTCACAGCTCCTCCATTAGAGCGGAGAACTGTCGCCCCACTGTCAAAATGACCCTAGAAAGCCCCAGCGATGGAAAATAAAATGGTAATAAACTTCATTTATTACCATTTTTTTTCCCCAAAACCGAGTGTCAGGACAGGGGTGGGGCCATTGTTGCGGCAGGGAGGAGTGGTGGGCTGGCTGTCCACTTAGGTTTAATGTGTGCATGTCTCTTTGGCTGGCTGTCTTGCTGCCATTTCACTTGTACAAAACCATAGAAATTCCTCCGTTATAGTTAGTTCTGCTAACTATAACTCGCGCGTCATCACTGACCATGTCATGAATGATGCAATTTGTGACATCATCAGCAGTTAGAACTAACTATAACAGAGGAATTTCTATGGTTTTGTACGAGTGAAATTGCCAGCTAACTATAACACACCTGAAACCTATGTTTTTTTCTGTGAATTTCTAAGGTTTTTTTTAAATGCTAATTTCTAACTATAACGTCTCTGAAACCTATGGTTTTTTCAGTGAATTTCAAAGCTTTTTTAAATGCTAATTTCTAACTATAACGTCTCTGAAACCTATGGTTTTTTTCAGTGAATTTCAAAGGTTTTTTAAATGCAAATTTTTAAGTGTGATAGTACTTATACCTATTTTTTTGTACTGATTTTCTACAGTTTTTTAACTGATTATTTATAAATTTTTTTATTAATTAAATAACATATATTTTTCAGAAAATTGTAAAAAAACATTTTTTTAAAAATTCTAACTGAAATATTGATTAATTTTCTTGTTTTCATTTTATATTTTAATATATTGATATTATTTTCTTTAAAAAAAAATTCCAATTTTTTTTCGGAGTCGTGCACTCAAAGCGTACAAATAACGGTGGGTGCGCATATTCTAGCTGCCATTTTAGAAAAGTCGTGAAGGATCCGCGTACGGTGTGCGACGGCTGCGTGTTTTTCAGTTACATCATATACATTTAATATTACGTGATGTGCGCGATTGGTATGCGACCAGTCCGCGAATCCTGCTCTCGCGCATTCATGACACATGCGCATTACGGTACGAGATGCTAGCGCCGTTGCAGGTCCCGCGTGACGTCCTATACGTGCTGGGGCGTGTTGGGTGCGCGACTCCCGCAAAAAAAAAATTATGTTTCAAAATGATATGTATGTGTCTTTAATATACATATTAGGGCAAGAGATTATCTAAGATATTCGTAAAAATAATATATTTGTACTTATAATAAACGTACAATATTTTTAAATATATTTTCGCGAAGTCGGCTGCGTGCATCGTGAGTGCAGAGAACCAGGTCAGCAGAGCTGCTGTAGAGCCAGAGAAACCAGGTCAGCAGATCTGTTGTAGAGCAAGAGAACCAGGTCAGCAGAGCTGCTCTAGAGCCTAAGAAGCAGGTCAGCAGAGCTGCTCTAGAACCAGAGACCCAGGTCAGCAGAGCTGCTCTAGAGCCAGAGACCCAGGTCAGCAGAGCTGCTCTAGAGGCCGAGAACCAGGTCAGCAGAGCTGCTGTTGAGCCAGAGAAACCAGGTCAGCAGAGCTGCTTTAGAGGGAGAGAACCAGGTCAGCAGAACTGCTTTAGAGCCAGAGAACAAGGTCAGCAGAGCTGCTCTAGAGCCAGAGAACCAGGTCAGCAGAGCTGCTTTAGAGCCATAGAACCAGGTCAGCAGAGCTGCTCTAGAGGCAGAGAACCAGGTCAGCAGAAATGCTCTAGAACCAGAGACCCAGGTCAGCAGAGCTGCTCTAGAAGGAGAGACCCAGGTCAGCAGAGCTGCTCTAGAGCCAGAGAACCAGGTCAGCAGAGCTGCTTTAGAGCCATAGAACCAGGTCAGCAGAGCTGCTCTAGAGGCAGAGAACCAGGTCAGCAGAGCTGCTCTAGAACCAGAGACCCAGGTCAGCAGAGCTGCTCTAGAACCAGAGACCCAGGTCAGCAGAGCTGCTCTAGAGCCAGAGACCCAGGTCAGCAGAGCTGCTCTAGAGGCCGAGAACCAGGTCAGCAGAGCTGCTGTTGAGCCAGAGAAACCTGGTCAGCAGAGCTGCTTTAGAGGGAGAGAACCAGGTCAGCAGAACTGCTTTAGAGCCAGGGAACCAGGTCAGCAGAGCTGCTCTAGAGCCAGAGAACCAGGTCAGCAGAGCTGCTTTAGAGCCATAGAACCAGGTCAGCAGAGCTGCTCTAGAGGCAGAGAACCAGGTCAGCAGAACTGCTTTAGAGCCAGAGAACCAGGTCAGCAGAGCTCTTTAGAGGGAGAGAATCAGGTCAGCAGAGCTGCTTTAGAGCCAGAGAACCAGGTCAGCAGAGCTACTCTAGAGCCAGACAACCAGGTCAGCAGAGCTGCTTTAGAGCCAGAGAACCAGGTCAGCAGAGCTGCTCTAGAGGCAGAGAACCAGGTCAGCAGAGCTGCTTTAGAGGGAGAGAACCAGGTCGGCAGAGCTGCTTTAGAGCCAGAGAACCAGGTCAGCAAAGCTGCTCTAGAGCCAGAGAAACCAGGTCTGCAGAGCTGCTTGAGAGGGAGAAAACCAGGTCAGCAGAGCTGCTTAAGAGCCAGAGAACCAGGTCAGCAGAGCTGCTCTAGAGACAGAGAACCAGGTCAGCAGAGCTGCTTTAGAGCCATAGCATCAGGTCAGCAGAGCTGCTCTAGAGGCAGAGAACCAGGCCAGTAGAGCTGATTTAGAGGGAGAGAACCAGGTCAGCAGAGCTGCTTTAGATCCAGAGAACCAGGTCAGCAGAGCTGCTTTAGAGCCATAGAACCAGGTCAACAGAGCTGCTCTAGAGTCTAAGAACCGGGTGAGCAGCGTTGTTCTAGAGCCAGAGAACCAGGTGAGCAGAGCTGCTGTAGAGCCAGAGAAACCAGGTCAGTAGAGCTGCTTTAGAGCAAGAGAACCAGGTCAGCAGAGCTGCTTTAGAGGGAGAGAACCAGGTCAGCAGAGCTGCTTTAGAGCCAAGGGACCAGGTCAGCAGAGCTGCTCTAGGGCCAGAGAACCAGGTCTGTAGAACTGCTTTAGAGCTATAGAACCGGGTCAGTAGAGCTGCTTTAGAGCCAGAGAACCAGGTCAGCAGAGCTGTTGTAGAGCCAGAGAACCAGATCAGCAGAGCTGCTCTAGAGTCTAAGAACTAGGTCAGCAGAGCTGCTCTAGAGCCAGAGAACCAGGTCAGCAGAGCTGCTGTAGAGCCAGAGAAACCAGGTCAGCATAGCTGCTTTAGAGGGAAAGAACCAGGTCAGCAGAGCTGCTCTAGAGGGGAGAGAACCAGGTCAGCAGTGCTGCTCTAGAGCCAGAGAACCATGTCAGCAGAACTGCTTTAGAGCCATAGAACCGGGTCAGCAGAGCTGCTTTAGAGCCAGAGAACCAGGTCAGCAGAGCTGTTGTAGAGCCAGAGAACCAGATCAGCAGTGCTGCTCTGTAGCCTAAGAACTAGGTCAGCAGAGCTGCTCTAGAGCCAGAGAACCAGGTCAGCAGACCTGCTGTAGAGCCAGAGAAACCAGGTCAGGAGAGCTGCTTTAGAGGGAGAGAACCAGGTCAGCAGAGCTGCTTTAGAGCCAGAGAACCAGGTCAGCAGAGCTGCTCTAGCTGACACTGACTGACTGACACTGACTGACTGACACTGACTGACACTGATTGACTGACACTGACTGACACTGACACTGATTGACTGAAACTGACTGACTGACAATGACTGACACTGACTGACTGACACTGACTGACTGACTGACACTGACTGACACTGATTGACTGACACTGATTGACTGACGGACACTGATTGACTGACACTGATTGACTGACACTGATTGAGTGACACTGACTGACTGACTGACTGAAACTGACTGACTGACAACGACTGACACTGACTGACTGACTGACACTGACTGACTGACTGACACTGACTGACACTGATTGACTGACACTGATTGACTGACGGACACTGATTGACTGACACTGACTGACTCTGATTGACTGACACTGACTGACTGACTGACACTGACTGACGGACACTGACACTGACTGACTACTCTCTACTGCTCTACTACTCACTCTCTACTACTCTCTCTCTACTACTCACTCTTTACTACTCACTCTCTACTACTCTCTACTACTCTCTACTACTCAATCTCTACTACTCACTCTCTACTACTCACTCTCCACTTCTCTCTACTACTCACTCTCTACTATTCTCTCTCTACTACTCACTCACTACTACTCTCTACTATTCACTATCTACTATTCACTCTCTACTACTCCCTACTACTCACTCTACTACTCTCTACTACTCTCTACCACTCACTCTCTACTACTCTACTACTCACTCTCTACTACTCTCTTCTACTCTCTCTCTACTACTCACTCTCTACTACTCACTCTACTACGCACTCGCTACTACTCTCTACTATTCACTCTCTACTACTCACTCTCTACTACTCTCGACTACTCACTCTACTACTCTTTACTACTCTCTACCACTCCCTCTCTACTACTCTACTACTCACTCTCTACTACTCTCTACTACTCTCTCTCTACTACTCACTCTCTACTACTCACTCTACTACTCTCTACTACTCACTCTCTACTACTCTCTCTCTACTACTCACTCTCTACTATTCACTCTACTACTCACTCTCTACTACTCACTCTCTACTACTCGCTCTCTACTACTCTCTACTACTCACTCTCCACTACTCACTCTCTACAACTCGCTCTCTACTACTCACTCTCTACTACTCACTCTCTACTACTCTACTACTCTCTACTACTCTCTCTGCTACTCACTCTCTACTACTCTCTACTACTCACTATACTACTCTCTACTACTCTCTACTACTCTCTCTCTACTACTCACTCTCTTCTACTCACTCTACTACTCTCTACTACTCAGTCTCAACTACTCTCTCTCTACTACTCACTCTCCACTACTCACTCTCTAGTACGCACTCTCTACTACTCTCTACTACTCACTCTCCACTACTGACAATCTACTACTCCCTCTCTACTACTCTCTACTACTCACTCTACATCTATATATCTATATAAATACAAATATAAATGCATGCATACATACACATATACATATATGCATGTATATGCATGTTATGTACATGAAAGTTTGAAAAACACTAATAAAAGCAAAGCTAAAAAGCCACCTAATTACAAACAGAATTGCTTTAACTTAAACGAGGGCGAGACCTATTGCATATTCAATGCTTGTTTACTTTGGTTCCATCAAGACGGCATTCAGATGTGTCACACATTTGCCATAAATTCTGAATGGTAGCACTCTAGTTGCTCATTAGATCACTGTAGTAAAGCTACTGCTCACCAGGGAAGTCTGCTGCTGGTATTCAAAGTGCATGTTTCAGTCTGCATGTCAGAATTTTTTAATGAAATAGAAGAGGATTTGAGAAGTCAAAATGTGCCCTAATATTTCTTCCTGTAGCACTAATCATAATTTCTGTGACAAAATGAACCCCCTCATTTTGTTCCTTTGCAAATTAAATGTTTTAAGTTTTACCCCTTTATTACAATCAAGATGGCTTCAGGTGTGCCATACTTTTGTCATAAGTAAGACTATTCACTCTACTACTCACTCTCTACTACTCACTCTCTACTACTCGCTCTCTACTACTCTCTACTACTCACTCTCCACTACTCACTCTCTACAACTCGCTCTCTACTACTCTCTACTACTCACTCTCTACTACTCTACTACTCTCTACTACTCTCTCTACTACTCACTCTCTACTACTCACTCTCTACTACTCTACTACTCTCTACTACTCTCTCTGCTACTCACTCTCTACTACTCTCTACTACTCACTATACTACTCACTACTACTCTCTACTACTCTTTCTCTACTACTCACTCTCTACTACTCACTCTACTACTCTCTACTACTCAGTCTCTACTACTCTCTCTCTACTACTCACTCTCTACTACTCTCTACTACTCACTCTCTACTACTCACTCTCTAGTACACACTCTCTACTACTCTCTACTACTCACTCTCCACTACTCACAATCTTCTACTCCCTCTCTACTACTCTCTACTACTCACTCTACAACTCACTCTCTACTACTCTACTACTCTCTCTACTACTCACTCTCTACTACTCTCTCTGCTACTCACTCTACTACTCTCTACTACTCACTCTACTACTCACTCTCTACTACTCACTCTCTTCTACTCTACTACTCCCTACTACTCTCTCTACTACTCACTCTCTACTACTCTCTACTACTCACTCTCTACTACTCACTCTACTACTCACTCTCTACTACTAACTCTCTACTACTAACTCTCTACTACTCACTCTCTACTACTCACTCTCTACTACTCACTCTCTACTACTCTCTACTACTCACTCCCTACTACTCACTCTCTACAACTCACTCTCTACTACTCTTTACTACTCACTCTCTACTACTCTCTACTACTCACTCTACTACTCACTCTCTACTACTCTCTACTACTCACTCTCTACTCCCCACTCTCTACTACTCTCTACTACTCACTCTCTACTACTCACTCTCTACTACTCACTCTCTACTACTCACTCTACTACTCACTCTCTGCTACTCTCTCTACCACTCTCTACTACTCACTCTCTACTCTCTATTACTCATCCTCTACTCTCTACCTCTCTACCTCTCTCTACCTCTCTCTATACTACTCTCTACCTCTCTACTTCTACCTCTCTATCTCTACACCTCTACCTCTCTACCTCTCTCTACACGCACACATATGCACATATATATATGCATATTCACTTAAAAAACCATAGGTTTCACACATGTTATAGTTAGGTGGACATTTCACTCGTAAAAAACCAATGAAATTCCCTCGTTATAGTTAGTTCAGATAACTATAACTCGCGCGCCCGCAATCCACTGCTCATGACGTCACATATTACATCACTCATGACATGGTCAGTGGCATCACTCATGACATCACTGATGACATCATCCTTTTGATAGAGTGGCGGTCGCGCGAGTTATAGTTATCTGAACTAACTATAACGGGGGAATTTCATTGGTTTTTTTACGAGTGAAATGTCCACCTAACTATAACATGTGTGAAACCTATGGTTTTTTAAGTGAATTTGCAAGGTTTTTTAAATGCTAATTCCTAACTATAACGTGTGTGAAACCTATGGTTTTTTCAGTGAATTTGTAAGTTTTTTTAAATGCTAAGTTATGTATTTATTATTATATTTTTAATATATTTATTTTACAATAAAGTACGTATACATTTTTTTTTTCTTTATGGTTTTTCACCGTGCGCGCACCCCGCGATTTAAAAAAAAAAATTAAAATGTTTTTTTCTGCCTTCGGGGTCCTTCAGGGACCCCCTGACAAAGTTTAGGGGGTCAGGAACTCTCTACCCTGCCCCCTTTTCACGTTCGCCACCTTCCTTTTTCACTCTCACACTCAAAAGAAACAAAATGGCGGCCGACACTTCCTGATTTCGACCGATTCGAACGTTGACTGACATGTAACCACCAATCAGAATTATGCTTGCGCACGTTATGGTGCGCGGCTATAGATATTTATGTACTTTAACTGCAATTTTCTCAGGAATTACTGAACAGATTGACTCCATATATGCAAAAGGCACATCCCTGACCTGAGGACTACCTCTTTGCCGAATTTCAAGTAATTCTGTTCAGCCGTTCGGGCTGTACCTTCGACTAAAGGTCCTATGGGAAAATGCATGGGGACAATGCGTTTTGAGACCCCCCTTTTTTCTCAGCCCCGCTTGACGAATACCCCCGAGACTTTCAGGGTAGGAGCTGAGCGGAGCACCCCATTAGTTTTGAAAATTTCGCGAGGATTCGTCAACCGGCGCCAAAGTTATTCAAGATTGAATTTTGAGATTTCCTATGGAAACACGGTCCTAACTATAACTATCTACTGGCGACCGCCAGTAGATAATATATGCATATGCATTTATATATATGTATGTGTATATATATATATATGCATACATATATAAACATATATATAATCTGCATATCTATATAAATACAAATATAAATGCATGCATACATATACATATACATATATGCATGCATATGCATGTTATTTACATGAAAGTTTGAAAAACACTAATAAAAGCAAAGCTAAAAAGCCACCTAATTACAAACAGAATTGCTTTAACTTAAACAAGGGCGAGACCTATTGCATTGTCAATGCTTGTTTACTTTGGTTTCATCAAGACGGCATTCAGATGTGTCACACATTTGCCATAAATTCTGAATGGTAGCACTCTAGTTGCTCATTAGATCACTGTAGTAAAGCTACAGCTCACCAGGGAAGTCTGCTGCTGGTATTCAAAGGGCATGTTTCAGTCTGCATGTCCGAATTTTTTTATGAAATAGAATAGGATTTGAGAAGTCAAAATGTGCCCTAATATTTCTTCCTGTAGCACTAATCATAATTTCTGTGACAAAATGAACCCCCTCATTTTGTTCCTTTGCAAATTAAATGTTTTAAGTGTTACCCCTTTATTCCAATCAAGATGGCTTCAGGTGTGCCATACTTTTGTCATAAGTAAGACTGTTAGCGCTCTAGTTGTTCTTTAAAACACTCTGGGACATTTTGTCATTGGGCTATGATTGGGCTACATCTGGGTGATATTTGTGCTACATTTGGGCTCTTTTGTCTCTGGGGGCCATCTTGGGAGACTTATTTGTTGTATTTTATCTGCCAAAACCCAAGCACTTATAAATTCCCCATGCACTCTCCTTGCAGTACTCTAATCATCCAGTCAGTACCCATGTACTCATGCAATTACCCAGGAACTAACTTGTGCACTTCTACAATCCTTTGAGTGCTTCCTATACAGTTTAGTAATCTCCCTGTTACTACCTATGCATTCCTCTAATTATCAAGCGAGTCCCATGTCCTTATCCAATCACTCTGCCAAAACCCAAGCTCTTATAAATTCACCATGCACTCTCCTTGCAGTACTCTAATCATCCAGTCAGTACCCATGTACTCATGCAATTACCCAGGCACTAACTCATGCACTTTTACAATTCTTTGAGTGCTACCTATACAGTTTAGTAATCACACTGTCACTCCCAGTACACTCTTCCAATCACCCAGCCAGTACCATGTACTAATCCAATCACTCCGCCAAAACACAAACACTTATAAAATCACCATGCACTCTCCTTGCAGTACTCTAACCATCCAGTCAGTACCCATGTACTCATGCAATTAGCGAGGCATTAACTCATGCAGTTCTACAATCCTTTGAGTGCTAACTATACAGTTTAGTAATCTCCCTGTTACTACTTATGCACTCCTCCAATTACCGTGCCAGTCCCATGTCCTTATCCAATCACTCTGCCAAAAGCCAAGCACTTATACATTCACCATGCTCTCCTTGCAGCACTCTAAGTATCCAGTCACTATCCATGTACTCATGCAATGACCCAGGCACTAACACATACAGTGCTACAATCACATATGCACTAGCCATGCAGTCCTCTAACCACCTACACACTACTGATTCACTCCTCCAAATATCCAGGTAGTACCCATGCAGTCCAGCAATCACACTGTCACTCCCCGTGCACTCCTCCAATCACCCAGCCAGGACCATGTTCTAATCCAATCACTCCGCCAGTACCCAAGCACTTATAAATTCACCATGCACTCTCCTTGCAGTACTCTAATCATCTAGTCAGTACCCATGTACTCATGCAATTACCCAGCCACTAACTCATGAACTTCTACAATCCTTTGAGTGCTACTTATACAGTTAGTAATCTACTTGTTACTACCTATGCACTCCTCCAATTACTCAGCCAGTCCCATGTCCTTATCCAATCAATCTGCCAAAGCCCAAGCACTTATAAATTCACCATGCACTCTCCTTGCAGCACTCTAAGTATCCAGTCACTATCCATGTACTCATGCAATGATTCAGGCACTAACACATGCACTGCTACAATCCCTGTGTACTACGCATGTAGTCCTCTATCCACCTACACACTTCTCATTCGCTCCTTCAATTCTCCTGGTAGTACCCATGCAGTCCAGCAATCACCCTGTCACTACCCGTGCACTCCTCCAGTCACCCAGCCACTACCATGTACTAATCTAAACACTCCGCCAATATCCAAGCACTTATAAATTCACCACGCATTCTCCTTGCAGTACTCTAATCATCCACTCAGTACTCATGCAATGACCCAGTCACTAACACATGCACTGCCTCAATCTTCTATGCACTACCCATGCATCCAACCAAGTATTACTCATGCACTCATCCAGTCACGCAGGCACTACGCATGCACTGATGCAAACACCACACATTTTCCATGCGCTCATGCAATCAGGCACGCACTATCCATGCACTCAAACAATCAGCCAGGCATTACACATACACTCGTCCAATCATGCAGGCACTACCCATGCAGTTATTCAATCAGGCAGGCATCACCCATATACTCGTCCAATCACCAGGCACTATCCATGCACTCATGCAATCAGTCAGGCAATACCTATGCACTTGTCCAATCACACAGGGACTACCCATGTACTCATGGAATCACCCAGGCACTACCAATGCACTCATCCAATCACACAAGCACTAGATAATGCACTCATACAATCCCTTATGCACTACCCATGCACTCTTTCAATCACTGAAGCTCTACGTATGTACCCATGCAATCATCCAGGCAGTACCATACAATTCAATTCAATTCAATTCAACTTTATTTGGTTTCATAAATATAAAACCATAAAAGTTATCATCACATATTAGTTACATAAAATCACATCTTTTTTCCCTGTCACTCATAAAACACATTCCACAACATTCCAGAAAAATCTGTGAATAAGATAAAACGACAGAATTAATATATCATTGAGCATGAACAGTAAGTTAATTTACTAACAACATAATTGCACCGTCCCGTACCTATAACTGAATTTAAGAGCAACCTCGAACCCTGACAACAGTTAATGTTCAATCAAGACAGGCCCTGCATTTTACCACAGATTTCAGGTACCCAAGAACAAAAGGGATACACTCATTCTTACTCATTCTTCAAACATTGTAAAAACAGGAGAGCTGGACGAGCCTGATTAAAATCCATCCTTTTCAAAATCGGCACAATAAAAAACTTCAGAGGGACCACGTAAAAACTACAAAATAAGACAAAGTGTATCAGATCCTGTCGCGGCCACAGGGTGCTAACACTAGCCCTCTACTACTCCCCCTAGGTACAGTGAGCAGGTGGTGAAAAAGGTCCAGTCGGAACCTTGACAATAAAAATCTTTCATAAGTGCTTAAAGGTCCCAGGAAGTAAGGCTCGATTAATCATGTGGGGGCATATGTATCAACATCACCATTTGCGATTCTCAAATAGCGATTGTTAAGGAATCGCTATTTGAGAATTGCAAAACGGGATGTATTTAAAAATTCGCAAACTTTTTGCGATTTCTTAAAATTCCTTAATTGCGATTAGCAAATTGCGAAATCGCAATTAAGGAATACCTGCCCATTCATTTCTATGGGCCAGGAGACCCATAGGAATGAATGGGAAGTAATTCTCAAATAGCGAATTCGCAATTTGCTAATCGCTATTTGAGAATAATTTCAAAGGTGCAAGGGTGTCATGATGACACCCTGATGCACCCCTGAAATGAGCATGTGTGTGCATATGGCGCACATACATGCCCTAAGGGCATGTATGAGCGTCACGTGGCACTTTGCAAAATTAAAAATAGTGCATTTTGAAAGGAAATCGCAAATTACCACCAACTGGAAGTTGGTGGTAATTTGCGATTTCTTAAGGATAATTCGCACAACTTGGGTGCTTTTTACATATCATTTAAGAAATCGCAATGTGCGATTTCTTAAATGGTTAGGCAAAATTAAGAAATCGCTAAATTAGCAATTCCTTAATTATGCGATGGGATTTTGCCTAATACATCCCGTTTTGCGAATTTTTACTCGCAAACGCTGTATTTTGCGATTCGCAGCGTTTGCGAGTAAAAATTAGCTTGATACATATGCCCCGTGGTCTTTAACATTATAAATGTATGTACGCTGGGTTTACACAGTTCCAGCTCTTCCCTTTCCAGTCTCCTGAAATTGCCAAAGGACTCCCTTATTATCCCCACATCCTGTTTCGTTATGGAGTCAGGGTTAGTGTACAGTTCACCTCAGCCCACCCTTTCAAAGCTGTCCTTGATGTATTTGAGCCATGGGATACCAAGCGCTCGGTCAAGGGTCATACACTCCTTTAAAATCATATGACTCAGGGTTAGGTCAATATTCAACCAGGTGTTTAACCAAAACTTTAAGGGATGGAGGGCCAATGTATCATATAAGAAAGGCACCCCAAGTTCCTTGTGTACCACCATATTAGATGTGCCACGAGGAACACCCAATAGACTTTTCAGAAAACTGTTCTCGACTACCTGGATGTCATCTAAGGGGACATGCCCTCAAATTTCGCTTCCATAGGAGGCTGTTGCAACACTCTTCGCCTGATAAGTCTTCAACAAGGCTGCAATAGGTCTCTTTCCTAGCTTGGATGCAAAGTTGAAAATAGCCTCGTTCACCCGCATCAGATCCCCCTTCTTTCTTAGTTTAAGTGGGCCCCACTTTCCCCATGTATCTAGAACAACCTCCAAATATGAGAAGGCGTCTGTCAGCGGCACCTTTGCCAGGCCAACCCAGAATTGAATTTTTTTGGGGGGGGAGTCCCCACTTGCATGACATAGGATTTTGAATCATTAATAGATAAATCCCGATCCACCATAAAGGTGGAAAAAACAGTAAGTAGGGTTTGTAGCCCCCTCACAGTCCTAGAGATAAGGACTGCGTCATCCGCATAAAGTAATACAGGAAGGCCGCGTCTGCCTACATATGGGTAATCCACCCCTGTAGACAAGAGAACTTTGTCTAGATCATTTATATATAAATTAAACAGAAAGGGGGCCATAATGCACCCTTGACGAACGCCTCTTCTGATACCAAAATCACGAGACACGCGCAAATCTTGCGAAAACCTGATGTTAGCCTTAGTTGCACGATGGAGATCTTCTAGAAAGTGAACAATATTACCATCTACCCCTACATCTTTCATGGACTGCCACAGTTTGGTCCGATTCACGCGATCAAACGCAGAAGATAAGTCCATGAAAGCTAAGTAGACGGTACCAGGGCGTGCAACCGTGTACTTGCTAAGAATCATGGTGAGCTTAAGACACTGGGCCACAGTAGACCGCCCTGGGCGGAACCCGTATTGAACATTTGATAAAATATCGTGTTCCTCTGCGCATCCGGTCAGTCTATCTAGGAGCACACGACCCACCACCTTGACCACCGAATCCAACAACGATATTGGTCTGTAACAAAGTGTGTTATCACGATCCCCCTTTTTAAACACTGGCATAATAGTCGAGGTGGCCCAAGACTCAGGGCAACCCGTCCTCGCCGCCGCATTAATTAAGGCCGTAAGTACCGGGGCCCAAAATGAGGGATCATTTTTGAAAAGGTCCGGGGGAATACCGTCAGGACCCGGTGCTTGTTGCTTGTCAGCCCTGCAATATCTTCCTCTTTCTCCCCCAACCCAAAGGTCAATGTGGTAAAAGCTACTTCCTGACCGGACTCACAAATCAACTCGTGGGGGCTCTCAAACATTACTTTAAAGTGAGACAACCAGTCGTCCTCTGTGATGTGTGCGCATATGGCGCTTCCTTCAACATCTTCAAGGAACAGGCTATTAATAATACTCCAAAATCTGGAGCTATTCTTCAGGGTGCAGGCCTCAATCAGCTCCCTGCAGGTCTCCTCCTTCAGAATAGACTTGTGCTTGGCCTGTTTCATCTCATAATCTTTACGTCAAGCCTTGACCAGGGTCTGATTTCTAGGACTCCTATCAAGAGCTTCCCGCAAGGATCTTGCCGCCTTTGAACATGAAGAATCAAACCACCTAGGAGTGGGAGAGACTGTTATGCGGGCCGGGGAACCTAAGAGGTCACTTACTCAGGCAGAAATGGTGTTAAAGGCACTAATGATCCCCCCTGGTGAAGTATGCGATGAGGTACATGTGGCCAGTTCGCTGGCGCCAAGTTCCATAACAGATTTATGAAAAGCATCTGGAGAGATCTGTGTCCATTGAAGCCTTCGTTTGCCATCTGTCGGTCTTAATAACCCCTTTTCTGCAGTTCCCCTTTTACATGACATTAGTGGATCTCGCAGTTCAACACACAATGGGTTATGGTCACTGTAGGCACTTTCTTGTATCAAAAACCCCGAAAGGAAGATTTCAAGAGTAATGAAATTATCATAAAATCAATAATTGTACCACACGCCTACAGATGCACGTTCTCTTTCCTGTAACTGCTTTGTCTCCCTAATGAAATGCCATATGTATTATGCCGTAATCTCTTTTGCTCGTGATTGCCGATTGTTTGTGTTTTTTGTCATAAATTCAATAAAAAGATATATATATAAAAAATAAAGGAAGGAACGGCTGCCTTACTACAAGGGTCACCTAATGACAAGAGGGATATCAAATCAAATTCAAGAAGGAGGATGTTCAAGGCATCCCCCTGGCGGGTATGCTCAAAGTGCAACCCCCTCACACAAGGGCACCCTAAATCACCCAATCTGGTCAGCGTGGGATCTCCACAGAGGTGGATCAAAAGGTTTTGGTGTTCAGTTGTACAATGATGCCTTATAAGGGAACCCAATAGACTAATGTTACACTCACCAGACATAGTTGATACTGAGTTATAGAAGTTAATGAGGCACAGTTTTCTAGATCCCTTTCTTAGAGTCAAATTTTGTATACAGGGACTGTGTGAGGGTAAAACCTGAATCTGACAGTCCACTGTGACAGAAATAAAAATTACTAAACCACCCTTAGGTCTGCCAGCCGTTGAGGGGGAAGCTGGAACCAAAAAAAGATTTATAGCCCTCTAGAAACAAGCTGTAATCTACTGGCCATGTTTCCTGTAAACAAATCACTTGAAACTGTCTCATAAATGCTATCCACAGGGGGTCAGAGAACTTATTACCCAATCCTGCGACATTCCAGGATATAATGTTGGTATCATGCCCACACATGCTTTGCTGGTTTCCCTGGAGAGTCCCGCCGAACAATAAGATTCGCCGGGTCAGGGTCCGATGCAGGGGACCTACCAAGTCAATCACATGTATCCAATCTAGACAGAGGAGTGAATCTATTTGACAGCTCCAGGGGTGGTTAACCAGATCCCTGCCAATACGGGGTCGTATCATCAGGATATGCTGTTGTGGCAAACAGATTCGGATGAGCATTCCTGATAGGTAAGGTTCTCTGCGGCAGGTTATCAGGTAGAGCTGTTTTAACATAGTTCATGTGTGTACTCCCTGCGAAGACAGGTTTATAAAAAAACCTGAGTGGCAGAACCACAATTGCTGACTCTTGACTCAAAAAAACAGAATATAACCTTGAGGATAAAATCCTTTCTGCCAGGTGTGGTCTGTTAACATTTACAATGATACAATCCCCCGATAATGATTTATGAGAGCTACCAATCCACTTCACTCTTCGCACCATAATAAGATTTTTTTCCACCCTTGATCTCAGTTGTGTATTATGTGATACCCAGTGTAAAACTTTTCTCTTCAACTGGGAAAAGTCCTCTTTCTTACCCCCTGGGAGAGTTGGCACATTCCCCAGTACCACAACATATGGGGTAGATTCCGTGGGCAGATGTATTACTGGTAGGTATAAAAGATGAACTTCCCCTCCCCTCGTAGGCCATGCCTCTGTTGGATAAGTCCCTGTCAGGCTGGGGCTGTGGCTGCAGAGATGAACTGCTACTCGGGTAATGAGATCCTCTCTGTGTTGGCAGTGGATGACTTTCGATATCTTGTCTGCCCTGACTCTGAGGCTGGCTCCTGTCAAGTTCTTGCGGGCAATCCAGATTAGAAGGATCTGGTAAACGGTGATGTACTGGTTGGGCGGCTGGACCTCCATTCTGAACTATTGGAGGAGAACCTTTCAGGTCCAATAAACTCTTTTTGATTGCTGTTAATTGTTGGAATATCGGGCCCAGCTTTGAGTCCAACATGATCTCCATCGTGACCCTGAGGGACTCCAAAGCACCCATCATGTCAAAATTGGGCAGTGTGGATATAACAGATGGTTGAGCTTTAGGGGGAAGATTAGGTTTTTGTTTTTTGGCCTTGCCCCCCATTGTTTGTAATTTCCTTTTAGTGCCTGTGACTGTCCCCTTAACTCCCAGCTTAGTCAGGGTAGGATTCCCTTGCATGGAAACGTCAAGTCAAAAAGTGGATATGCAGGGGGTAAATACCACCCCTGCTTGAATTAGCCTTAGTGCCCCCGTGATTATCTATTGTACCAACCGGCGAGAGGGGCCTTCGTTGAGCTGTGAGAAGAGGAGCAACCCCACTGCACTCATGCATCTTTATAATGTCTAAGGATTTAGAAGGGTCATTGTGCTTGCTGGTCAATAACACAGGTGTATCTGTGTGCAAGACAGTTGCAGCAGTAACTGGTGACCTAGAAAGACAACGGTTAACTAGCTCAATCTCCTTGTCCAAGACAGCTGCAGCACGCTGAAGAAACGAGTCCATGGTGGTTACTGAAGTGGTAGTGCCAGCTACAACCCTTCCTGAGGCTGATGTCGCTTTGCGTCTGACCATGGTGGATTTGATGCTAGCAGTCTCAACAATTAACTGGCACTGGACGGTAATATTGCTCAAATGGATTGTCAGATGTTAGGGAGAGAGATAGCAATCGAACAAAGCTGGACAGACTGCAGCAACAGGGGTACCCCAAACACCAGGCTAGAGGGACAATTGTCAACAGGCAACCCAACAGATACATGGTGTATTATACAGATGTGGGGCGGGACAGGTGCCTTCCTACCTTCACCTTAGACAATAGAGCTGCAGACGGAGGACCTGTGGCGAGAAGGGGCGGTTGGCGTATCTCAGTGGTACTCGTCTGGGGGTATAAGGTGAGGGATTGGTGACAAACCAAGAGAGTTGGCCCAGCCCAGCCACTCTGGGGGATGTATGACGTTACAACGCACACTTTTACAACGCATGCACTTACAACGCATTTTTTACAACGCATAATCCATTACAACGCATGACATTACAACGCATGACACTACAACGCATTTTTAAAAACTACCTTTACAACGCATTTCCATTACAACGCATACTACCTTTACAACGCATACCATTACAACGCATAATATTAAATTGCATTTAAGGTAAGTATTAGATAGTATAGGGGTAAAAGTTACTTTTCTAACTCCAGGGGGTGCAACAGTGGGGTAAGTGTTGGATAGTATAGGGGTAAAAATTACTATTCTAACTCCAGGGGGTGCATCAGTAGGGTAAGTGTTGGATAGTATAGGGGTAAAAATTACTATTCTAACTCCAGGGGGTGCAACAGTAGGGTAAGTGTTGGATAGTATAGGGGTACAAATTACTATTCTAACTCCAGGGGGTGCATCAGTAGGGTAAGTGTTGGATAGTATAGGGGTAAAAATTACTATTCTAACTCCAGGGGGTGCAACAGTAGGGTAAGTGTTGGATAGTATAGGGATAAAAATTACTATTCTAACTCCAGGGGGTGCAACAGTAGGGTAAGTGTTGGATAGTATAGGGGTAAAAATTACTATTCTAACTCCAGGGGGTGCAACAGTAGGGTAAGTGTTGGATAGTATAGGGGTAAAAATTACTATTCTAACTCCAGGGGGTGCAACAGTAGGGCAAGTGTTGGATAGAATAGGGGTAAAAATTACTATTCTAACTCCAGGGGGTGCAACAGTAGGGTAAGTGTTGGATAGTATAGGGGTAAAAATTACTATTCTAACTCCAGGGGGTGCAACAGTAGGGTAAGTGTTGGATAGAATAGGGGTAAAAATTACTATTCTAACTCCAGGGGGTGCAACAGTAGGGTAAGTGTTGGATAGTATAGGGGTAAAAATTACTATTCTAACTCCAGGGGGTGCAACAGTAGGGTAAGTGTTGGATAGTGTAGTGTAATATTATGCGTTGCAATGGTATGCGTTGTAATGGTAGTATGCGTTGTAATGGAATGCGTTGTAAAGGTAGTTTTTAAAAATGCGTTGTAGTGTCATGCGTTGTAATGTCATGCGTTGTAATGGATTATGCGTTGTAAAAAATGCGTTGTAAAGGTAGTGCGTTGTAAAAGTTGCGTTGTAAAGGTTGTTCCCCTCTCTGGGCTTCGCCAGTGTGCGTCCTGTGCTGCGGGAGCCCTGACCACAATTTGAGCGTCTCCTGACGCGTGGGTGGCATAGGCGGCATGCACGCCGCAAGGACTACAGGGAGATGTAGTTTCCTCCATCCTGTACACCTCTAACACTTCGTGGCACCGCTGAGGCAAGTCTGGGGCACGTCTCCACAACAAAGTTCAAGCGCTCCCGTGCTACACACAAAAGTCAGAATTCAAAGGCTTCCATACACTTATTGCTCTTTTTTAAACAGAAAAGGTGGTTCTGAACAGAACTGGTTTTTTTTCTTCTTTTTTCAATTTTAGATTTTTTTTGTGTTTTTTAACTATTTAGAACATTTTTGGGGTGTTTTTTAAAAAAAAAAGGAAAAACAACAGAACAAAGTGTCCAACTTTGCAATTAAACAATTATTTCAGGAAAAAATGCACAAAAAAAATTAACATTTGTGGTTTCTTGTGGCAGAAACCACAGCATGAACAGACTGCTCGCCGAAACACACTATAGCGTTGCACTTGATGCAAAGTTGTTTAAGATTAGCGAACTCTGGATGGATGTCAGGTCCACAGTTTACTCCAGAGGTGCTTGGTCCAGCAGCCTGGTCATCATGCTGCACAGCTTCCTGGGCGCGGTGATGTTGTTCGTGGGCCAGATGCTGATGATGCAGTGTCTGGAGATGTTTGAGCATGCTGGACGTGCCACAGGAATATATCTTTTTGCTTCCGCGTGAGAGCACCCTCGGGCATAGAGTGCAGCTCACTTTTCAGCATTGACCTTCTTCTCCCCATCAGGAATTCTGAAGAAGGCCCAAACGATAGATTCTTTCTTCTTTTTTACTTCTTCCTGAATCTCTTCTTCTTCCTCTGTTACTAAGTTGACATCAGTTGAAGACGCCATTTTTTATATGAAAAAAACACCCAAAAAAGGTACAAGGTACAAGGTAGCTAGCACACACAACAGGTGTGTCTCCTAGGATGTAGATGTAGGAATGAAAAAAAAGGAGGGGGTCCTTCACATTCTAGAAACAAAACCTTGTAAACCAATAAGATGCTTTCTTTTCAAATCATGTGGGGTCGCGACCAGGCGCGCAACCAGCGTGCACCCGACGCGACTTCAGGAAAATATATTTAACAATAATATAACTTTATGCCAATTAGAAATATATGATTTTTCTATTTAGTTTAGATAATCTCTTCCTTTAATACACATATTAAAGCTATATACATAAACATTTTACGGGAGTCGCGTACCCGGTGCGACCGCATACGTAAGTGACGTTACGCGGGGCCTGACACCAAACACGCATCCACCACGACTTTAGCAATATGGCGGCTTGAATCCGCGCACCCACCGAGATAGGTACACGATCGGTACGCGACTCCACTTTAAAAAAAAAAAGTATATATTTTCAAAAACAAATACATTATATTATTTTTACAACATGACCATGTCATGAGTGATGTAAAATGTGACGTCATCAGCAGTGCATTGCGGGGGCGCGTGTTATAGCTAGCTCTACTAACTATAACGGATAACTTTCTCTGGTTTTGTACAAGTGAAATGTCCAACTACTGTAATGTCCTTGAAACCTGTGGTTTTTACAGTGAATATATATGTACCACTACGAAAGGTCATCTTCTAATTCTATAAGTACATCTCCAGCTGTAGACCATTCAAATACATATTTAATCCTGCCTTGTATTTTAGGCTGTAATTTTACAGACTAGGGGCCAGATGTATGACCCGTTTGCGCATTCAAAATGGCCCAGGGCCATGTACAATTCCTAAATAGCGAGTCGCTATTGATTTGCGACTTGCTAGGTAGGAATTGTGACTCGCTATTAGGAAGGGGCGTTCCCTTCCTAATAGTGTCCGCAAAGCAATGTCTGAATGTTTTGTGGTCGCAATTGCGGTCGCAAAACACTCGCAAATTACCACCCTCTTGAAGAGGGTGGTAATGCAGTCACAATTTGGAAGGGGGCACCAGGGGACCCCTTCTACTTTGTGACTGTCTCTAAAAATATTTTTTAAGGGCAGGCAGTGGTCCCAGGGACCACTACCTGCCCTTAAAAAATTAAACAAAAACGTTTCATATATTTTTTTTAAATGTATCCCGTTTTCCTTTAAGGAAAATGGGCTGCATTAAAAAAAAACTGCTTTATTTAAAAGCAGTCCCAGACATGGTGGTCGGCTGAGCCCAGCAGGCCACCATCCCTGGGAGGGCCTGTCATTCCCAATGGGCTTGCAAATTGCGAGAGGCTCATTAATATTCATGAGCCTCGCAATTTGCGACCCCATTGGTAACCTACTTGTGGCAGCAATAGGGGATTTTAGCCCCCAGTGACAATTAACAGCCATGATGACTTAACCCCTCAGCCAGTAGTGCACCAGGAGGCCCCTTTACAGAGTGGTTGAAAAAGGGGGGGTGGGGCCTCCTACGACATCTCAGCGATCCTGCTGTGGGGGACTTACTTGTGGAAACAATAGGGGCTCTTGGTCCCCCAACAACCCTCAGCAGCCAAGGGGACTTCAAATGGGTGGCTGAGCAATACTCCACCCACTCGTTGAACTCTGCAGAATTTGGCATTGTTTTTTGTCAACTCCATGGAATTCTGCGGAGTTAAAGTCTGCGGGGTCCACCCAGGCCTAGGAGAGATGTTCCATATAAGACACCCCCGGGGAGTACAGATGGGAGAGAGCCAGCTAGAGTTTCCTAGTTGACCAGAGAGACAATAGGCCTGATTTAAAAATGTAAAGTTACACTTTTGTGTAAGTTTACTCTTGTTTTGGTATTTACAGACTATGAGAACTCCACACATAAAAAGATAGGACAAGCCTATCTTTTTATGTGTGGTGAAGTCTCCGCAATCATAAACTTACTACTAACTTGTAGTTTGTGAACACCAAAACAAGAGTAAACTTATACAAAAGTGTAAGTTTACCTTTGTTAATAAGCCCCTTAATTGGGAAACTATGATCAGTGTGGCCAGAAGGGAACCACTACATTTATCTCTGCCACCTCCTCTCACACTGGAGACAGCAATCTGGAGATCAGAAGAAATGGTCCAAATACCTAAAGGAGTAGCCGAGGGCCAAATCATCACATGTGCATCCATGCCACATGCTCCCTGAGCAGGGCTATGGGAGCAAAACTGGGCAGTTGAGTATTCTGAAGAGCAGCAAAAAGACCTGGGAACAGATCTCATTAAAATGTTGAATAAGGTAGAAATTCCTTGGAGAACAGAAACACCCAGTTCCTCGGCCTGAATGAAAAATGTTCAGGCCCCTGATGTTAACTGTCAACAGCAACAGAATGACTTTCTGCTCAAGCCCCAAGCTTTAAAGCTACCAAGCCATCACACTTTGATGTAGACTCCTCCCACCCAACAGTTAATATACACCTCAATCAGTGTGTTTTCTGTATGGACAGGGTGGAATGACACTAAAGCTGAAGCAGATAAGGACAAGGGCCCGGAGAGCTCCTAGTAGCTCCTCCCTGTTTGAGGAGTGTCTGTTACCAGCCAAGGATCACTAGCTTTGTCTAAAAAGGTCGCCTAGTGTCTCACTCAAGTAAAAAGCACTAGCATTAAGGGTCGCTATCTGGGGCGCACCAGAATACACAGAAATTACTCTTATAGTCAGGTAGACAGGGTCCAGTCACCCAAATGAGCTGAAGTTTAACACTGGGTTGTTGTGGCAAATGCATCGATGTTCTGAGACATCAGCAACCAGTTTGAGTGCTGATGAGACAACAGAGGCGAAAGATGTAGTTGGGCCCATGGCACCATTACGAGGTGAGAAGCCAAGTGATCCTGCACTTGCAACCAGAGGAGAGCTGGTGCTTGATAATGGGCTAGCAGAGCATCCAATGGCACATGCATTATTTTCACTAGTGCAAAAGGAAGGAATACCATGGGCAAGTCTGTCTTTATAGGGTTCTCAGTGAAGACTGTGTCCTTGAAGAGAACCAACTACCCCTTTAGATTGTTGGTTAGAAATACATGAGACAAACAAGAGAAAAGGCCTTCTAAAATTCAGCAAAGTCTGCTCCAGAGAGGATGCATCTTTGTCATCCTGCAGGTGAAGAAGGGCCACCAAGAGAGCCTCCTTCTTAAGGAAGGTGCATGGGACATGCCTGAGCCAAAAAGATGACTCCAAGTCCTGATATTGCTAACTGAGATGCAAAGTGAAGAAATAGCTTATGTGATATTGCCAAAACCATGTGCAAATATGCATCCATAAGATTGATCATCATGAAGGCCTAAAATGCCATCAGAGGAACAATTTTGTGCAGTATCTCCTTCTTTAATGGGATGGTTTGAACCCTTCTTGTGATAATTTTCAGCTCAGTGACCATGTGACAAAGATCTGCTGTGTTGGGGACCAAGAACACAATTAAGTAAAGCTTGATCCCACATTCATCTAAAGGCACTTTACCATTGCCCTCTTGTCCATCAGTGTCTGAAGAGCTTGGAATTTTGACAGCGTATTGTAAGGACATCAAAGCCAAGAGTAATAATCACTCTTAAGCATAAGCTGATACCTCTCAAGATGACAAAAAGCTAGCATCAGGTGCTCCCTCACAGCATGCCTCCAAGCCTGATGGGGGTCGGGGATGACAAGTGGTGAGAAATAGAGCAAGGCCAGTAAGGGCCAAAGCCACTCCCGAAATCCTCATCTTAGTCTGAGACAGGAAAAAACAGGTGGATGATGGGACTGCTGACTCTCTTTAAGTGCACTTATTGGGGGGGAGTCATGTGTTCAATTTTTAGCATAATCCCGAAGTATTTTCCTGTCTTGAGGAGAACCAGTTCATGAATAATGACTCAAATGAGTAGGAGGAATATAGAAACAATGTAGTGAAAAAATCAATGATTTGTAATGATTTACCACAATCCTAGGATGCCAGGCAAGGGCAACATAGAACCTAGCAGAAATGATCTAAACAAGACCATCAAATGGAACAAAAAGTTGTTGATTTTTATCTTTTGTTATCACTTGATGACCAGCCTTTGGCTACTGCCCCTTATTGGGATTTTTAGCTGGTAACAGACTTAGCACATCCACAGGCACTACCAAGGCCCTCCATGTGCTGTTTGCCATTGGTCTGTGTTTTTTGCTGCAATACCTCAGGTGCTGGCCATCGGTGTGCAAAATGGCAAAGATTTCCCTCTGCAAACTTTCAAAGCTCTGCAAGGTTTTGCGGATGTAATTCATGTTGCAATATTTTTACTTGTAGTCAAATCTTTCAAAGTTAACAAATTTTGCAGATTTTGTAAACTGCAAATTTGTAAACTTCGCAACAGTTTGGAGGAGTGATTTATATTTCATCCCCAGCTAGCGATGCGGTCTTGCTTCTCAGCTCAATGGCCAAACTTGTGCCCCCAAAACACAAAGAGGGTGCCAGAGGAGGTTTAAAGACCTGCAGGGGTTGACTCCCCAACTTAGAAACCAGAAAACATATACAAACCCCTAGGTCTATAGAATATGGAAGAGTGCTTAGAGGCTGTCCATTTCAAAGGACAGTTGCCCTCACCCACCCGAAGGTGGCATGCTTCATCATAGAGTAACCTTCTCGCATTATGAACCTAATCATAATGCAGGTTACAACCCCCTCACTGAGAGGGAGGTGCTCAGGGTTGTTTTGTTGACAAGAGAGGCATACTAAACTTTATGATAGCACGGTATGGCAAGGGGTGAAAGATAATAAAGTGCTGTGAAGTAAAACTAACTCAAGGGTGCGCAATAGGCTCTACTGGAGCACCCCTTGGCCAGAATTAAAATCCAGAAGGTGACTGGAGGTGATTCAACCTGTCACAAGGTGAGGAATTAGGTCAACATGTTTCAGCCTCATACCTTCATACGAGGTGTAGTGGCCTTCTTCAGGACCTATGGATAGTTTTGTGCAATATTTGTAACAAAAATGTGTAAGTGTACAAAACCAGTGGTTGGAGTGGAGAGCCACTCTATCAAGGGTCCACCGGCCGATTATACCAGCAAAAATCAGGTATAGTGCTTCAACTTTACCTTGGCACAATACTCAAGGCGGCATCAACCCTTTTTAGCTTGATCCGGGCGGCTGCGCCCGCCATCAAGTTGTTAGGAGTGTCACAAATATATATGAGTAAAGGGCATTTTCTAAAATTATCTTGTAAAAATTGACGTAATACCATTATATATCTACAGTCACGCCAAAGAGGTTGTCTCATCAGTCAGTAGTTGACATTGATTACTAACTAAAAATATAGGCAAAGTAAGGCACTGCTGTATGTCCTCATATACTTCTGTGCCAAGGCAGGACCATTATATGTTCTGCTGCATTCTTGCTTTCTTGATGATGTGTCAGAATCTCAGTTAATGGAGAACATATTTAAGTCCTAATGCTGTAGTTTGTATAATGGTTGTGAGGTCAGGTTTCCATTGCATTTTTTCATAAGGGTTTGTGTGAATGTTTGATAACATCAGTAGTTCAATTTACTAATGTGTATTATGCAAGGAACCACAATATGGCGCAGGTTACAGCCTAAGTGATAATAACTATTATTTAGAACATATTTTTTATTTTTGTTTAAAAAAATATGTTTTTGCATGAATGTATTTTGAATTATCATGCACATTACCCAAAATGTATAGGAAATAAACTATAATATTTTTTAATTTTCTAATTATCATATTAATTTTTGTAGCCATGCCAACCGATAGAACACCTGACATTCTAACAATGATATCTGCTGCAAGGTTTCAGGCTACTGATGTGCAGATTGGAACAAACAGACAGGAGCCTGCACAACCCCAACGCAATAGAGTTTGCATGTGAATTTGAAGCCCAGAACCTACTTCCATTGAAGAAGAACTTGTGTCCCAGTCCTCTGCAAAAGTACCAGAGAAGCATTAGTGACTCCTGACCTTACCTAGGATATTGGTAATGAGAAAGACATCTCCCTCACAGTGTCTGAACATCCAAGTTCACCTATCATGCAAACATCTTCTGATACATCCGCCACTGGCCAGGTCACCCCTATACTAGTATTTCAAAAGGAAGACTATATTGAGCAACCATCAACTTCTAGGTGTACAACAAGTTTACAAGAGGGTAAACCACTTGGCTTCTTACACTTACATAGAGACGTGCAGGATTTGATTACGGCAGTATTTAGGCAAACCAGGATGTCAGCATATCAACATTCAAGTACGTAACACAAATGGGGAAAGAGTCTCACAGCCAAATCCCGCTGAAAAGATATTCTCACACAGTTGCGATATAAACCAATATTCCAGAGTTCCTTCGTATAGGAGTACTCCAGTAAAGCACCACAAGGATTGTTAAGGGTGACACTACTTGTGTAGATCTGAAAAACTGTTAGAGCAACATGAAACGTTACAATGCTACCCCTGTTTTGGAAGTAGGCATAGAGTCATCTCACAAGGTGAAGATTAACACACAGCATACATTTTTATTGTTGAAAAATACTCTTACAAATCTAGCTGTAGGTTTCAATCACTGCAGTATAGCCATGTATGCAATGCCTTATTCATTTGTTATCATCTTGTGAATGAACACGATTGTTTTTTATTACAATACAAGGAAAATGTAAGACTTTTTTCATAAAAAATATAAAAGCTTTGGAAATAAAACTATTTCTTAAACAAAGGCAGTGTGTTGTTTTAAAATATGTATTGTGTACGAACGTTTTAGATAATGTAATTTTAAAATGTTTCTACATTTAAAATGTGATAGACAATGTACTGCCTGTGCCTGCATGAGGTCCAAGGGGAAAGCAGGAACTACTGGCCCTCAGCTGTTGGGGGTGGGATTGTTTGCCTATGATGTCCTTCAACGACTCTGCAAACTGCATTGCTTTCAGCACTTGACTATCAGTGGTAGCAATAGCAAAAGGTCACAGGCTTCTCAAGGAGGTAGTGCTGGGGTGCATCATGCTCGGCACTCAACATGTACCAGTCACTGCAATCACTGCTTTTCCAAACCCTCTGCTTTTCTTTCATAATAAAACAAAACTTGTATACACTTAAAAAATGACTCAACACTTCAATGTACAGATACTAATCCCCTGGCACTAGGGCCTGTGGACTTAGGGTCCAGGTTCCCTCTTTTCCTCACCTTCAACTTAACTTGGTGCAGAGACTAATTTAGCCATTGTCTGGCACAAGTGATGTACTATCGCTCTACGATTCAGGATCTTTGCACTCAGTTTCACAGTCTTTAGTCATAATGTAATTATCAACAAAGCAAATCCTTAGTCCTCTATTTGGTGCGTTTGGCCCACTTCGTGGAGAAACACATGCTGTCTTAAAGTACATCAGCACTCCATCTCTGGTCTTGGACATATCCGCTGTGGGTCTGGTGCCCCGGCACTCACTGTCTATATTCTTTGGCTGTTACTAGGTGACAATGGTCGCAGTCCCACTTGGAAGCACAATGTGTGTTAGAAAGGGAGATTCTTTTCCACCTAAGATCTTGTCAGCTCTGCTAGATGGGATACTCTCAGAACTCTAGAGCTGCCAGGATTATGTACAAAGGATTGGGGGACTTGATTATATTTTCATATCTGAGGCACCCGGTTCTGAAACAGGGGATAAAGGACAGAAGAGCTTTGAAGACTACGGATGGCTCCCTCTAGGCGAAAGAGGTTTCTAACTTTCCACCTCCTCCTCTCCCTTCCAACACACCTGCACAATCTAATCCCCTAGAGTGACATCCCACCCTATGCCACTGGCATCTGTCATCAAAGCCAGAAACTGAGGATGAAAGAGCATGAGCCCTTTGGTTGGACGAGCTGGATCAAATGACCATTATAGTTTCTTGGAAATGTTTGGTGTGACAGGGACCATCAATTCGCAGTTCTCCAACTTCTGATCACAACAAAACAACAGAAGGTACATCAGGGTAAAGATGCAGGCGTGAACAAAGCAAACACAAGGAGATGATGGACGGAGTGCTGAAACCTTTCAGACACTCACCCCCCAGTCACAGATCTGGGTTGAATCCATCATCGTTCTTTAGCTAACTTCGGCACCCCAGTTCAGAAACAGCTATATGCAAATCAGTCATGACCCTGTGCCTCATGGGGACAGTCCAGCCCGAACTGCCAAGCCCTGTCTTCCCTGGACCCTAAACAAGCATCCTAGGACTGGTTTCGGGCTAACAGCCCTCATCAGCCAGGCTAGCTTGAATCCAGTGGCAAAGTGAGCAAGGAGTCCGTCTGGGCATACCCTGCCCACTTAGGGTCGAACAAAGTAAACACAAGGAGATGATGGTCAGAGCGCTGAAACTTTTCAGACACTCACCCCAGTCACAGATCTGGGTTTAATCCATCATCGTTCTTTAGCTCACTTCACCACACCAGTTCAGACACAGCTATATGCAAATCAATCATGACCCTGTGCCTCATGGAATTCATGGAATTCATGGATAACAACCCAGATCTGTGACTGGGGTGAGTGTCAGAAAAGTTTCAGCACTCCGTCCATCATCTCCTTGTGTTTGCTAAAGATGCAGGCGTGTTCAAGGAAGGAGACAAACAGAGCCATTCATGTCTCCCTGGACTCTCAACCGCTATCTGGCAGGGGCTTTGATGTATTGTAGAAGAGCGAGATATCAGCTTCTCCTGACTCTCCAGCAAAAGAAACACCACCCTAGAGTTTCTCATGAAAAGAGTTCCAATAAAATTGAGATTTTGTACTGAGATCAGAATGGACTTGTCAAAAGAAATGTGTAACTCCTTAAGGTCTCACATACCTGTTAGATAGCCTTCATATCCATCAATAAAGAAGAAGCACACATTTGCCAATTGTCCATGGAAAAACCAATAACCCTTGAGATTGAATAATATCCACCAGAGATGCCAGTACTTTGGTGAATACTCTGGAAGTGAAAGCGAGACCAAATGGAAGCGCACAGAACTGGAAATAGGTACCCGTTACACAGAATGAAAGGTGCTTTCGAGAGTCCGACAGAACGAGAAGGAGTAAAAAGGCTTCTAGAAGGCCTAGATGCCAAAAATATCCCAGGAGTCATTAATAGTAGGATGTTTTGCAGCACTACCATATTGAATTACTGCTATGGAAGTCCTACTCTGACACTAGCACCACTAGCCCCTTGAGAATCAAGTCATGAATGCCCTTCAGTCCTTGAAGACATACTGTGCAACAAAACGAAGGAGTTGACAGGAAAACAAACTCTTGAGTAGCTTGAAAACTGATGTGACTGCCTAATCTAACAGTTTGAAGAAGTAAGGCCTCTAATATTGCCCCAAAGAAATGCAAACGTCTACCTGCCACTTTTTCAGCATAGTCATGATTCTGAAAAGGCTGGGTCAGAGAGTGAGTTGACAGGCTGCAGTTGGGACTTGTCAGAGTAGGGCTATCCTCAACCATCAGCCAAATCTCAAAAGTGCTAGCTAGCATTTTTTTATACTGCATGAGGAGGTCCAAAGGAGTTGCAGAAACCAAACCCTCCAGCCATAGAAGGCGTACAAATAGGGATCCGCACTTTACGATCCTCCACTGATCTTTAAACGAGTTCTTCAATTTGATACCGAAGTATGGAATCATTGAAGGGAAGATGACTTAACAGGGATTATTTTAACTATCCGCACTCCTGGCTCTAATGCAGATGCACTTCCTATCAGCTACTGTTGATCTTGATGCACAAGTTGAAGCACTTAGGGGCATATTAGCAAGGGCTTCATCGCCGCTTTAGCGGCACTTTTTGCTGCTGAAGCGGCGATTTTTTTGTTGCCCTATCAGCAAGCTGTCGCTAACAGGCATTAGCGACAGCTTTCTGGCGATAGCGGACGTTTTCCTATCGCCTTGCATGCCAGCGATGATTATCGCTAATGACATGCAAGGTGGGCGTTCCCAACTAAAAGCGACTGAAAACAGTCGCTAACACACTTTACCCCTAATAGCAACGCAGGCGAAGCGATACAAAAAGTCACGCTAAGCGCGATTATCGCCAGTATTTAACACCTGCTCAAAACATGACTTACCTGTTTCTTCAACGGGAGGGGGATTGTCAGGCTAAGTCCACCATGGCGTTAATGCGTGAATATCGCTGGATTTCCTGCGATATTCAGGGATTTCGCTGCTATCGCTGGATATTTTATCACAGTGGAGATAAACATTGCTAATAGTGTGTTATCTCCGCGAAAATATCCAGCGATAGGCGGAGATAGAAACAAATGCGCTAAGCGACTTTTGCGATAATTATCGCAAGTTGTTGCTAATATCCCCCTTAGTCCCTGCACCAGTTTATTTATTTACAAATTAAGAACTGTTTTAAAACAAGGAAACCCATTCTATAATCTATTGAAGACTTCTTTGTTTAGTCTGACCGACTGAATAATTAACTTTCAAACAAATGCGGCAGGAATATCTTGTTTGTTTACATAGAACAACTACTGGCCACCAATGTACAATAGGTCTTAAAGAGCTGCTGGCACAAAAACAATAAATGATGGCTGCTCTGTCTGCTCGAACTCGAAGAGTAAACAGAGACACATCATCTCAGATGTGCTGGGTCCTTCCTACTCCAGATTAACTTTGCAGACCTGTGTCTCAAGTTTCTTGCGAGAGCTTCAAATATTTGCTCATTTTTGGTGAAAGACACGTCCACGCTTGACAGAGTGAAAACTGAAGAGCATGATTGTGTACTTATTTATTGGAGAGAAATTATCAAACACTTGGAACTTATTTGGAGCGGTTAGATTGTGTTTGATTTTCTCACTTAAGCCGTGCCAAGTGGCATCGTGTTCTGGACATGATCAAATATTTACTGACACTGCACGCCTCAAGCACTTGAAAATAAACAGGCATAGATGTATCATAGTTTCTAGAGCATGGCGCTTTTCTAGGGCGTTTTCATCAGCACAATTTTTACTACAGTGACATACTTTATGTGAATAATGATATACAGTTTGGGAGGCACCTTAAGACCATGCTTAATTTGAGACGGTGTTTACAGGTGGGGGCCATCTGCACTCATTTTTCGGAATTTTGCCTTTTTTCATCATCAGACATTCACCTAGAGCAAGAAGAGAGAGAAAAAGACACAAGAGGGAAAGCCATGACAAAGGTAGTAAGCATGAATGAAATAGGCCCTGAAAGACTGAAATAAAGAGGCAGAGGGTGTCTGGTGGTGGATTAAAGAGGCATGAGGTGGAATCAAGACTAGGCAGACTTAGGACCAGATTTATGAAATTCTCACGCAATGCAAGGCAGCAGCTAAGAATGATGTGCTACGTTGCATGAGAGGAAGAGCGCAGGAGAGCGCCATATCTTCAAAGATATGTCTCTCTCCTTCCCTTTCCCTAGTGCCGGCGAAGAATTTTGCTGCTGAGCAGCAAGCACTCATCTTTGCGCCATAGTGCAAGGGTGTGTTGTGTGAGTCTAGCATATGTATTGTATTGGAAGGGTTCCATTACAGTACAAAATACTATGCCTTTGTGCTGGTCTGTGTCACATTTGCAATGCAAACATTGCACAAAATGTTTGCATATCTGTCCCTTAGTATTCAGTACCTCCAGCAGAGCTGACTGCGTGCTTCTGAGCAAAACGTTGGCCGCCAGCAGCTACGTTTTTTCCAAATTAAGCATGTAAGGTGAACACTCTTACGTATACATTTAGTTTTACATATGTTACTTTTTGACACAAAACCCTAGCTCAAATTTTTGGTAGATAGGGTTTTGCATCAAAAAGCATGATGGCAACGCCCATGTACCACCCATGTAACACCTCCTTAACACTAAGTAACCCAAAGCAGCTGAATTGCGTTATTTTAGGCAACTTTCCAGCGCAAAAGTAAATAAGAAAAAAACATTTTGTGCTGGTTTGTGTCACATTTGTGATGCAAACATTGCACAAAATGTTTGTATGTCTGTCCCTTAGTATTCAGTACCTCCAGTAGAGCTGACTGCGTGCCTCTGAGCAAAACTTTGGGTCCCAGCAACTACGTTTTTTCCAAATTAAGCACTGTCGTAAGGTGAACACTCTTACGTATACATTTAGTTTTACATATATGCATTCTATCTTTGTTATCTGCGCTGATTGTCCACTTTTCTGGTCAGCCAGCAGCTGGAAGAGATGGGAGGGGATATGGTCATTGCTTATTGTGAAGTAGGAGAGTTAAGAAAGGATACAGATGTTTGACAACACTCCTTAACAAGTCCTGACCTATCCTTGAGGGCACCATGCCACATGAATGAGGCAGGGGTCTGCCAGTGCACCCTCTCTCGAAGCAATGTGCTACTGACCTTAGTTCCCTGCTTCTATCTGGATCCCTAAGTTCAATGGTTTCCTCATTCTGAGACTATCATCACCCTTGTTGTGAAGCAACATATTTAGTCTGCATCCTACTGCTAAATTTAGGCAATGTATGAGCATCGCCATTATTTCCTACCACCGGATAAGACCTTTCCCCAACGAGGGAGGCAATAAGGCTGAAAGGGTCTGTAAGGTGTAGTAGGCATCCACCCTACACCGAGAAGGGCAAAAAGCAGGCCCCAGTGCCCACTGCACACTCAGGGCACTTTTTAATCCAGGCTCTGGTCTTTTTAGGATATTTTCTTTTCTCCAGATGAATATCTTACGGCTTATTTACAAGAAACTGGCGCATCTGTATAGAAGCGTCAGTTTCCCTGTGCCTGTGTGCGAAACCCTTAAACCACCATGGATGCGTCGTATTTACAACATGGTGCACCATAGCGCAAGAATTGACAGATGCGTCAGTAATTTTGCCACGTCTGTGGGTGAAAAAGTAACTGTTGGACCTGTCAGCCCTAGGGTGGTCTTCCCATCTATTTTTGATCGTGCCTCATTTTTTTCCACCCTCATTTTTAAGTTGGACTTAGGTCTCCGGGTGCCTTTTCATTGTCAATCAGTGTTAAGGTGCAGGTGCTCCCTTCTCCCAAGATGGCTGCCACAGGCCCCTGCTACTGCAGAGGGGTCTTTCTAGTAGCACCCTAGCTGCCAGGAGCAGGCTGGAACCCCACAACAATGTTGCGACACCAGCCCGCCTTTTTTGTCCCATAGGTAGAATGGGGAAGCTCCTGGAATGTGCTGGAACCTTCTAGAAGGGAGGTGGGGTTTTTACTTTTGCCGCCTTGGATAGAGGTCACCTGACCTAGGGATACATAAGTGAGGGAGGGAACATTTTCTAGTCAGTTGGCCAGTGGGAGTAAATCAAACGAACAAGAGTTTGCTCAACCTTACTGGATGATAAACAGACTGAATCTTTATAATAATTAACCCTCGAGGTCACTCAGGCTGGACCAAAGGAAAGAAGGGGGAGGAGGACACCAAATAAATTATCAAAGTTTACAATGTTTATTGATAGTTTAGTAGGTGTGTATTGAAAAAATAAGATATACAAACACCACAGAATACAATATTTCAATGAATATTTACAATATCGGAACTGGACCCCACAGAGAAATCACTAGGGGGTGTGTCGATTATAATCTCACATTCATATTAACCATGCATCACATTCAAACCATTCATAACCAGCAATTGTACTAAACATTCGTCTACTGCACTTAAAAATATTCGAACAGAAACCCTCTCAACAATTGGTTGGTATACAATGTTGGTGTGTGTATCGATCAACCAAATAAAACAGTAGGACACGCCAACGCGCGTTTCGGTGCAATCACCCAAGGATGTGGGTGCCACTTTCTTCAGGGCATGAGTTTTATAAAATTCTGTACTCCGTGGGGCCTGTAAAGATATAAAGAATTATGATATCTCTCTGATAATATGTACATTCAATTAGCTATAATGTAGTCAAAACTTAATTTAAACATTTGTGAATTCTATATACACATGTTGTTCATATATTATTTAATCTAAATCACATGGTATGGCCTGAGGAGAATCAAGTAGGGTATAGAGTTAATCAATAAAATACATTAAAGATTATCGAACAAAAGATGTAGAATACTAACAAATGAAAAAAGACTGCACATTTCTATACCATCCTCTTTGCATGGACTAAGGTTGGAGAATCAAAGACAAACACCAGAAACATATTTTGGTTCCTAAAGTGAAAACTGATGAAAATTTAAGATTAGAAAGTCAATAACAAAATGCATCCTGCACTCACCAAGACTAGGTCGTATTGTGAACCAGAGAGGTTGTCATCGACAAACAAGATCGGTATTAGGTGTGTCCGATCAATCTAGGAACTGAAATAAAAAATAAATGAAAGCAATAATCTTCCACTCAGAGAGGCAGTTGATGAGCACTGATGCAGTAAAAAGAAGGGAAGAGAGTGGTGGAAGTCAAGAAATTGACCGAGACCACTTGCCTGGCAAACGATAAGATGGTAACTGATGTCGGGCGGCGCCAAACAAGATGATGTCAAGCTACGAGTCGTCGGGATTACGCATTGGACACAAGTAGATTCTTTAAATATCTTCAAACTGAAAGAAACCAGCCATTAGGTCAAGATAGTAAATAAAGGGATGATGTTCTTGTAGAAAGAAACATGATCTAAGAAGAAATTAGTGCACAAAAGAGCAAAATAAAATAAACATAAGAATCAACATTATAATAATAAGAAAATCTGGGTTTGTTTGACCTGTGTGGCAAGTACATTTAGTTACAAAAGGGAAAACGAATCCCAGATATCAGCTCGACGAAAAACTAACGCCTTCGTGTTTAGATAGCACTTAGACTTGAAAAAGTACTTGATACATAGTTACACGCTCGAAGGTTGCTGCGCGTGTATAAATAGTGACAATAATGTTTGTAAAAAAGAGAAGAAAACTAAATTCGTTGTCTCCTCAAACTAACGTGGGGAATACATCAGATAAACAACATAGGACTGGATCTCAAGACATTGACTAGTACCTCTTGGTCTTGTGCAGAGATCAAAGGATGGCCGGGCAAAACTTTCAAGGCGGGAAAAATGGAAACAATGTAGCACTGATCCCAAGTAGGTACGATGATTAGTTCGTATAGTTATAGCGATGTTTCTGGGACAATGAACAGGAAACGAAAAGTATTAAAACAAAAATTCTAATAATGTGTTTCCTGGCTATAGAGAGTCACCAATTAGATATTTGAACCCTGAAGCAATGCAGAGCAAAACTTTTACCTGATGTGAACATTCGTAGGGTGCAGCAGATGAGCATCGATGGTAACGTCCTGATAAGAAAGGAATAACGCGCGAAACCACGTAGGTTAAAATGTCTTTTTGGCGGATAGATCAACCACTCAGGGGATGCTAGCAATTATGACATCGGCGGCCACGTGATTCTGACACGAGCGTCAAACAAAAACAGCAACGGCCCGAGTTGAAAGATGGAGAATGCCACATAAAAATACCGAACATGGTAGAACATGGCCAGTGGGAGTAAAGCAGACCTGGGGAAAATCCACGCAGGAGTGTAGGCGGTAGGGCCTAGCCAGAGACTTATGCCTCTGAAAGTGACAGGACTTAGGTACTGCCTTTTAAGTGAGTAAGGGATCCTGTACAGCCCACTGATCTAGCCCAGTGATAGGAGAACCCAGGAGCCATCTGCTAATCTTGACTAGGAAGGAACTAGTCACCAACTCAATCCCTACCCCCCAAGGAACTGAACCCCTAAGGGCGCCAGAGACATCTGCGCCAGTAAGACTGCTAAGACTGAATGCTGAAACTTTATGCTGAACCTTCATGCTGAAACTGAATGCTGAAACTAAACGCTGGAACTTCATGCTGAAACTGAATGCTGAGATCCAATGCTGAAGCTCCTTATTGAAACCTAAACTGCAACTGACTGCTGGACTGCTGGGGATCAACCAGGTACTAGCGCTGTGTTCCCTGCGCTCTCCGACCTGGCCTGGAATCCCCCGGGTCAGTCCCATGCTGAGCTCTGAGCTCGCTGTCATCCCGCTTAATTTGTACCCCCCCCTGGCGCGGGGACTGGAAGCGCGCTTACCGCCGCAGCCCAGGGACCAGAAGTTACTCCTCGTCGAGTCGGGGCCCGCGGAGAATCCCGTGGCCCCGCCGCTGCCGTCGCAGCGTCTGAATGAGTCGCGGAAGGCCTGGGAAGGCCGTGAAGCTGTCTACCGCCCCATGCTGACTGCGGGGCCTGAAGCCGTAAGGAACCCCCGAGTGTCTCCCAAGACTCGGACGCCAAGATCAAGGTAACCCCTGGGGGCTGGGAGGTAGCGTGGCCGTGTTTAGGCCTGGGACTCACCCCCCTGCTCCCCGGGAGGCTTGCGGAGGACCCGATGCGCCCCCTGCTGATCGGGAGCATCACCGCACCGTCTGGCGACCGCTCCGGTGCCGGCTGAGACTCTGATTCCCCTCCGTGGGATTGCCCCCCTTGCCTTGAGACTGCCGCGTAAAAGGGGACCGCTTGCTTAAGGCCTGTTGAGTGCGAGAAGCGCTGTATTCTCAAGTTCTGCCCAGAGGTGCTTAATGTCTCATGATTGCGAGAAGCGCTGTATTCTCAAGTTCTGCCCAGAAGTGCTTACTGTCCCATGATTACGAGAAGCGCTGTGTTCTTACGTTCTACTCAAAAGTGCTTAATGTGTCATGATTACGAGAAGTGCTGTGTTCTTACGTTCTGCTCAAAAGTGCTTAATGTCTCATGATTACGAGAAGCGCTGTGTTCTTACGTTCTGCTCAAAAGTGCTTAATGTCTCATGATTACGAGAAGCGTTGTGTTCTCGAATTCTACTCGGAAGTGTTTAATGCTTATGATTACGAGTAGCCATGTGTTCTCAAGTTCTGCTCTCAAATGCCTAATGCCTTGTGATTACGAGTAGCGCTGTGTGCTCAAGTTCTGCTCCGGAGCGCTAGTACTGCCCGGGGTAACGATATGCTTGTGAGTCCTGCCTGGACGCGCTATTAGTTTTCTGAGGTGGCGCTAAGTTTCCCAGCCCTATTTCAAAGCGCTGATAAGTGTTAGATACCGCGCGAGGTGCCCACGGCGGATTGAAACGCTAGTGGTGGGAGGGGCACAGCGTGCTGGTTAACCGCTGTGTTTACCGCTCCCCCAGGTTCGCCAGGTATTGCCAAGGGAACTATGATGAAGCGCTCTTGAATCTGACGCTAAGGTATACAGGTGTTGCCTATTGCATCATAATGAATTGCTGGTGAATCTGACGCTACTGTATTCAGGTACTGCCTATGGCACCATAATGAAATGCTGGTGGATCTAACGCTAATGTACTCAAACAATGCCCATTGCCATCTAATGAACTGCATTTGCATTGAACTGCTTAGATAAACTTGTTTGATTATCCTTGAACCTACTGTGTGGCGTCCATTATTGTGTGCGTTTCCTGCTTCAGGGGATGTGTGTGTTGTATGGTCGCTTTACACTTAAGCCTTCGGGTGCCCAACCGCTCGAGTCACGTTACCCCCTTAGGGCTTGGTGACCCCAGGTCTTACAGTAACGCAGTGCTGGAGTCATGTCGCAAGCATGACGCTACTCCAGCAAAGGCCGGGGAGGGCTATTCCCAATACACTGCGTCACCCCTTAGCTTTTTGACACAGTGGCGTCCTAGTAGTGGTGCAGTGAAATCTTGTAGATGTCACTGTGTCACTTCTACAAGGCTTTCCCGCATGGGAACACCCACCCTGCATATATTATACCTGACGCAGGTATAATGTGGTGCAGGGCTTTACAAGGTGATGCAACTCCCTAGATGTGTTACGTTGTAATTGGGCCGCAATCTGGCACATTATGTACTCCAACGCTGGGTCACAAAAAGTGAGGCAATGGTGGTGCATAAGTGCCGCAAAGGGCTTGTAAATCTGCCCCCTTGTTTTCAGGTGCTCCATGCAATTTCTCTTGGGTATTGCTCCACAAAACAAATAGGACATGTAAATATATAGAAAAGGAGGAAAGAGCCAAAAAAGTTAAACGAAATTTAATTTCCAAACCCCCCATATTCAATTAATCTACCAGCATCCCAATATCTTGTATTCGGCAATACAGAATCCCAGATTTTACAAGTCGTTTAAACCTTTTCATTTTTTCAGAATTGGTGGTTTTGCATTGGACCATGTTGTTTGAAAATGTATTGATCAAGATATTGATTAAAGCAAAATTACAGGCGACTCACTGAGACATATTGATTCACTAGAACTAGCAGTGAGGCTGGGCTTTTCCAGCATCACTTATAGTTCATGTGCCGCTTGTGCTGCTAAACCATGTGCATTCCTAATAGCACAGAATGTGTTTGCTTTTGAGCAGCTGATGCTGTAAACAAAGTAGGTTTAGATGGGAAATATTTACAAAAGAAGATTTTCATAATTTGTTCGTGTAAGATAGTGCAGAATATTTTCTTTAATAAAAATTCCCCACAATAACACAACCCTCGACATCTTTTTAACAATAAAATGTTTCAGCTCCTTCAAACACGAGCAAAGTTCTTCCTATTACTAAACACATCAACTTAGGGTAAGTGCTTAAAAAATAACGATTTTCTTAAGGGAAAACATTATTAATTTTACAATATACTGTCTTGAACAGGTAAGGGCGTTTCGTAATAACCATGCCTTAGTGCAGGTTTCAGAGAAAAAAAAATCTAATAGGAGAATTATGGGATCTATTAATAATGCATACTAAACTGTAAGTGAAAATGAGAGTGTTTGACAATGCAAACAGCTTGGAAATGTGTTGTTTTGCAGGAAAGTTGTTTTGGAACAAGGATGTTTGTGTGTGACTCAGATCTGGCAAGCGGGGCCGGATTTTGCGCTGGTGGCGCCGGCTGCGACAATAATTCTTGTTCACCAATGGCCTCCTCCATGGATTCCCTCCATACTGCCCTTCAACAGTGCCCCTCATAGCTCCATATCCCCTCTAGCCGCCTTCTACATACATTTAATTTGTTTTAAAACGCCGGTTGGGGTTTACTTTACTAATAAGAATGTATATCTACGAGGGACGGCCATGGAAGTGGAGAACCCTGCCTCCACCTAGCCTCTGGTGACTGTTGCCCCTCCCCTCAGTAATGGAGCACGCCGGACAGGCTGGGCACTCACGCCGCAAGTTTATATGCCGAGAAGTTTCCTCTAGTGAAAGCGAGCGAAAACTAAAGGACGCCAGATGTCGGACGCTGACCTCCAGGTTTTGCACGGAGCAATCTAAAGGCAGCTGCCGCTATCGTGTGTGAAGGAGAGGAGGTTAGGAGGCGGCGCAGTAGAAGCTGACTGGGGGAATCAGGTGAGCGGCGACTGGTGACTGGTGGAGTGGAAATAGTCCAAGCGGTGGAAGCGGTGTAACATTGTAACATAGCGACAGGGAAATCAGGAGAGAGGTGGCAGAGTGGCTGTTGGTTGCTGATTATAGAAAATTAATTTTTAACCGCAGAACAGAGAATGGAATGGAGATGGGGAAGCATCTAAAACTCGCGTCATCCGCTGCCAAAATGGACGCCGCTGTTGCGGCGAAGGCTAAAAAACGCCTAGTTCAAGCCAGACTTAATCAGGCATCAACCAAAGTGGGCAATAAAACTCTCCGTGCGGAGATGAGCTCTAGTCCTGAGAGCTCGGAGGTAGATGTCTCTGAATCACAGCAAGGGGTGGAAGACCCTAATGAGTCAATTCCAATTGAGGGCTCAGAAATGGAGGAAAAAGATAAGGAGCAGGAAATAACGCCAGGGGTTCTCCCGGGGATGAAAAAACAAGAGTTAAAAAACCCCACAGACTTTCCCCTTTTTCTAAAAAAGAATCTCCTACCTATCACTGCCAAAGTCCTTGCAAAGCCAAGTCAAGGTTCGGCAGGGGAGGCAATACTTGAGCCATCAGTAGATTCAACGCTACTCTTCAATACACTATCATCACCACTAATCTCTCCATCACCGCCGCCGCCTTCAGGTGTCCTAACTCAGGCTTTGGGAGCAGGAGAGACATTGATAGAAGAAGCTTGTCCTCTCCGCACCCAAACAAGTCCGTTGATCTTAGCAGCCCGGCTCCCGCACTTGTCCACCTGTGAAACTATATTGCAACATCAGTTTGAGGGCTGCTCCCAGGCCCAGAAAACTTCACTCGTTTTGATCAAAGACAAGGGCAGCCTAGAGCTACTTGCACAAAAGAATAAACTAGTGAGCCAATCAAGACTTGAAGAATCTGAGTCTGAAGCCCTAATTGGTGCAGTTAATACGCACCAGATAGATATCAAGACCATGCTGAACTTAATACTAGAGGAGATTTGAGACATGAAGAAATCTCAAGAAATCGAGATAGCGGCACTACATCTCCGATTGGGGAAAATTGAAGAGGCAGTCACTAGCTTACCTATCAGAATCCAAGAAGCTGAATTGGAGATATCCCAATTAGGGGACCAAATAACTGCCATGCTCCAGCAAGTTAATTCAGTGGCACAAGACAAAATAATTCTGGAGAACAAAATTGAAGAACTAGAAAATCACTCACGGCGCTCAAATCTGCGGATCGTGGGAGTCCCGGAGGGGAGTGAGGGGGCCAACACATTGTAATGGGTGGAGTCATTCATCAAGCAAAAGGTGCTCCCTGAATTCTCCGGGGATTTAACATAGACCAGGGCACATCGTGTTCCAGCTCATCTTCCACCCAATTTTAAGTTCCCCCGCTCAATTTTAATCAACTTTGCGGACTACCGTGTGAAGGAGAACATTTTGACCAAGGCAATCCAGCTGAGACAATTCGATATCAATGAAGGGACTAAATGCCGAATCTTTCAGATATGTCTGTCGCGGCTGCGCGAAGAATTACGGAGTTTGTAAAACTTCTGTACCTTTTTAAAGATCAAGGAGCACAAGCCTCTATTGCACAGCAATCCAAACTTAAAGTCCTAGTCCAGGTGAAATTCATAAGTTTTCACGAATTGAGGAGGCACAGGAACTACTGAAAGTGATTTCTATTGTGAAGTGAAACAGTCATCGATTTCTTTTCCTCCGTTTATCATTTTGTTTATGTTTGGGGTTCAGCATTATCTGAGGGGGGGACAGGTCATCCATGGTGCAGCTCCAGGGCACTACATAGTGAAGTAGGGGGGGTGAAATTTGCGATAGCGGGGAAGACCACATTTCTAGGAGGGGTGGGAGGTCGTGGGGTTTGGAATAGGGGGATGAGTGAAATAGTCAGAAAAAAGAGCAGCAGCAAACAGGGGAGAAAAGTACAGAATAGAAATTGGAATGTTAATAATTTCTTCAATACTGGGAATATGAATACAACTAGCAGATGTTGCATTATATCGTTGAATGTCAATGGCACACTGAATAGACAAAAAAATGGGGGATTAATAAGATGGCTTGCTACATTAAAACCTCAAATTCTGTTTATTCAAGAAACTCATTTGAAAACTAACATACCAAAACATTTTATTCCGGGAATGTTTTCCAGAGCCTTTTTTGCTTCGGCTGGGGTCGCGATGAGAGGGGTTGCAATTTATTCTTCTAGAGACATGGATTGGGAATTTGTACAAGAAATGCGAGATCCCCAGGGTAGGTGGATTTGGGTTATGGTGAAAATTAATGGAAATATTTAGAATTTTATCAATTATTATGGGCCTATTACGGATGATATATCAACTACCTCAAACAAGAATAAGAAACAGTTGAAGCCCAAGACAAAAAAAGTTTTTGATGCTTTGATTCAGGATCTGCAATTAATTGATGCCTGGCAAAGGGTTAATCAGGCTGCTCGGGAATATACTGGTTATGCTCGCCAATTCCACAGCGCCTCACGTATTGATTTCTTATTAACATCACGATCTCTGGTACTTACTGCGGCAGAAATTGTGGAGAATGCTTTTTCAGATCATTCTTATGTCCAAGTCGAAGTAGAAATTGGGGATGTGAGGAGGAGGAGGTCCAGGTGGCGGATGGATCACCTCCTTCTCCAAGATCCTTTGTGGGTTGAGAGATTTAAGGATTGGATACTAGACTTTTTTTAATACTAACAAAGAAACAGCTGAAATTTTCTCAGTTTGGGGTGGATTCAAAGTGGCGGCCCGCGGTCAAATGATTACAGTGACTGCAGGAAAGGTGAGAAAACGTCTAGAAAAAATTGCCGAACTCCAGTTATCTCTTGAAAGCGCCTCTAGATTACGAAATTCCCCATCACAGGGTCAGTGGGAAGAAGCAAAGAAGACGTTGAGAGATTATTTTATTCTTGAGGAAATTAATAGCTCTCAGACCTATTTACAACGGGTTTATGAAGAAAGTCAAATATTGGGGAAAATGTTAGCTTGGTCTACTAAAGCACGACAGGAATCAGCCTGTATTTTGGAGGTAATAGACCCTAAGTCCAGTACAGCAGTAACTGATAGAGTAGATAATGCTCCGGTCTTTGTCGAACATTATCACCAACTATACACCACTAAATATATGATCAGCCTGGAAGCGATTCATGAATATTTTGCAGAAGTGGAACTTCCTAGGGTATCCATGAATTTAGCTGCTCAGCTACAAAATGAAATAGTATCATCAGAGATTTTGGTAGTCATAAAGTCCATGGCTGGGGGAAAAGCCTGTGAGGAAGATGGATTACCCATCACATTTTATAAAATCTTTTCTAAAGAGCTGACACCCTTTCTTAAGAAATTATTTAACCATATAAAAACTGGAGGTGTTGTTCCTTCGGAGTTTAAGAGGGCGATCGTGGTCAGTTTTACGAAAAAGGGTAAAGAGCCTAACAATGTGAACTCATACAGACCGATTAGTCTCTTAAATGCCGACTATAAGATCTTGATGAAAGTATGGGCACAGCAATTTACCCCTTTGGCTCAGGAAGTAATTCACGTCGACCAAACGGGTTTTGTCACAGGACGGACTATGTCATCTAATACTGGATACCTGATTCAAGCACTAGATTATTTTAATGTCAATAAGACATCAGCCTGTATCACGATGGTTGATGCGGAAAAAGCCTTCGATCTAGTCAACTGGGACGCTTTATTTTTTGGGCTCAAAAGTTTGGCGTTCCGGTTCAAGTTATCTCCATGCTACAAAACATCTATCGGGGGGCTCAGGCTCAGCTAGTCATCAATGGTAATCAAATAGGCTCAGTGAATATTAATCGGGGGACCAGGCAAGGCTGTACCTTATCACCCTTATTATTTACCTCTCATAGAACCCCTAGCGATTAAAATACAAGCTAACATCAAAATTAAAGCTCTTTGCCGACGATGCCATTATATATATGAGTCCTGAAAAACCAAACATAGACCGGATTTTGGCCAAATTTAGACAATTTCAAATAATTGGGGGATATAGAATCAATCCAATTAAAACAGAGATTATAATATTGAATACTGGAACCGAGTTCTTACCAGATAATTTGAAACGGCAGGCTCTCAATACTGATCCTCTACGTTATCTTGGGATTTTTGTCACAGGTCAATATGACCAGCTAGCCAAATTGAATTATGAGGCAACTAGTATTAGAATTCAGAAATTACTGGAAAAATGGGCAAGTTTTCCATTAAACCTGATAGGTCGAGTGGCGCTTATTAAGATATCCATATTACCTCTTTTAATCTTTCTTTTTTCTAACATCACTATTAAAATCAATGCTAGCTATTTTAAAGGGCTCGATTCTATGATAAGATCATTCATCTGGAATAAGAAGGTTTCTAGAGTTAAACTCTCTGTATTACAATTGGATACAAATTTAGGTGGTTTAGCATTACCTCATATCCGAACATATTACGAGTCAGCATTTTTGGATTTGGCAGCTTGTTTATTGTCTAATTAGAGAATTTTTTGTATTAATAAGATGATCCAAGAAGCGGGAACTCAAATCCCCACATTTCTCAAAAGTTCTAAACTTCCCAAGAAAAACAGGTACAAAACGCTTTTGGATCTGTCAAGTAGACTTCAGGTTTTTTTTTTTAAACAAAGCAGGTTTGCTGGGCTTTACACTCTAAAACTAAGTGAGTGTAAAGACCTGGGCCTCCATATCAATTCCATTAATTTTAGAACTTGGCAGGAGTGTGGTTTGGGGGTATTGAGTCCGTTTTTCATTCGGGAAAGGGTGATCACTTGGGAGGAAGTTCAGACCAGGTGTTACGATCAGATTAAGCCACTTTTTTTTTAATACTTACAAATAGTCCATTTTTTAAACAAATATAATTTACTACTAAGTTGTCCCCCTTCCAAGTAGCTACCGCCTTAATCTCCGCAAATGTTAGAGGGGTGGGAAACTGGTACTGCCTGCTGCGAGCCCAAAACGAATTTCCATTGGTGGAAAAGTTTCTCGAGAAAGTTGCTTTAGAAACCCAATGCTCTTTTTCCAATCAAGAATGGCAAACTATATCTATTACAGGAAATAGGGCCCTGAGAGCTGCCAATTTAAAAGAATGGCATTTCTGTCTCATTGGATGGCCTATTACACTCCAAAGGCCTTAAACAGAATCTATCTTGAGGTGGAAAAAAGGTGTTTTCGTTGTCTCACCCCAACTGAAGGGGGATGGAGGCATATATTTTTTACCTGTCCAAAATTGGGGTTGTTTTGGGGTAAAACTTTTGGGGATTTTAGTTGGGCAATCCAGAAACCGTACACTCCAATAGCGGAGGCTGCCCCTTTTGGTATAACAAGTCGGGGGGCTATGCTGTCTAAATCTGGGGATATTTTTTAGCTATATCAATGTTGGTGGCTCGTTCTTTAATTTTCCAAAATTGGAGATTGTTGGAAGCTCCTTTGTATGAGAAATGGCTTAATAAGAGGAGGTGTACCAAAATGTTTGAAGAAGCTTATGCAAACCGGGTGGGGGCAATTAATAACATTTCCGCTACTTGGAAACATTTTTGCTGACTGCGAAATTGAAGTTTACTGTTAATGGATGACATAAGAAATATCGATTGGTTAAAGATTAGAATTCTGGCTCATTTTGTATTATGTTCAACACGCTGAACAATGTGATATATCAAAGGATGATTTGTTTTGAATTGCATTTAAAGAATTTCATTTTTTAATTCTATTTGTAATATGTAACTATGAATTGGCTTCCCTGTAAGCTCTGCTCAATAAAAAATATATATAAAAAAAAGAATGTATATCTACCCAAATGAACCCTTTTCTAATGGGAAAAAGGGGAACAAACATAACATCCTAACCTATACAGCTTGCCTGCAGCTCTTTAAGGCCAGTTCAAAAGTCACTGTTCTATATTAGGGTTGCAACTTATGAACTGCTATAACAAAAGGATCTCTGTTACAAAAGCAGTCATTCACTGAGCTATCCACATAAAATACAAACCTGTGGTCTGCATGGTAAATGTTCTTTGCAGCAGGCATATTAATTTTATAATTATTCAAAACTGCCACGAGACAAAACTCCATTTCTCTCTAGCAGGAATATTAATCACAGGCTTATCTTGACCTGTGTTATTGCTACCTTGAAAACTGCTGGACGCTCAAGAAACTGTGCAGTAGGATCTTCTAAAACCATAAGTTATTTCTAAACAGAGCACCCTCCTGATGAGCGTCCCCTGAGGTCTGCACCAGGCTCGGATCCACCGGTGGCAACACCCTAGAGCTGGCCCTGATGGCAGGCTATGAACTGTTTTAAGCTGTGATTTTCATGTGAGCGAGGTAACATTTTTAAAAGGTTACACTCCCTTAGGTTTTCAGTGTTTTCTAGCATGTTCTCTGGGGTGGAGCTTCTGACAACGCACAGGCTGGTCTTCATAGCGTTTAAGATCAAACAAGTAGTCACAAAGGAACTGCACTGTTTGCTTTGTTTGCCCTAAGTTGGCAGGGTATGCCCAGATGTGGGTCCCTTGCTCACTTTGCACTGGATTCAAACTAGCCTGGCTGATGAGGGATGTTACCCTGAAACCGGTCCCAGGATGCTTGTTTCCGTTCCATGGCTTGACAGTTTGGGATGGATTGTTCCCATGAGGCACAGGGTCAAGACTGATTTGCATATGGTTTGGTCTAAACGGGGGTGGCGAAGTTAGCTAAAGAATAATGATGGATTAAACCGAAATCTGTGACTGGGGGTGAGTGTCTGAAAAGTTTCAGCGCAATGTCCATTATGTCCTTGTGTTTCCTTTGTTCGACCAAATTTGGCATGGTATGCCAAGATGTGGGTCCTTTGCTTGCTTTGCCACGGGATTCAAGCTAGCCTGGCTGATATGGGGTGTTAACCCGAAACCGGTCCCAGTATGGATGCTTGTTTCGGTCCAGGAAAGACCTGGCTTGGCAGTTCGGGCTGGACTGTTCCCATGAGGCACAGGGTCAAGACTGATTTGCATAAGGCTTGGTCTGAACTGCTGAGCTGAAGTGAGCTAAATAATGATGATGGATAAAACCCTGATGTGTGACTGGCGGTGAGTGTCTGAAATGTTTCAGCGGTCCGTCCATTATCTCCTTGTGTTTGCTTTGTTTGCCCTAAGTTGGCAAGGTATGCCCAGACCTGGGTCCCTTGCTCACTTTGCACTGGATTCAAGCTAGCCTGACTGATGAGGGGTGTTACCCCAAAGCCGGTCCCAGAATGTTTGTTTCCAGTCCAGGAAAAGACCTAGCTTGGCAGTTCGGGCTGGACTTTTCCCATGAGGCACAGGGTCAAGACTGACTTGCATGTGGCTTGGTCTGAACTGGTGAATTGAGCTAAAGAATGATGATGGATTAAACCCAGATCTGTGACTGGAGGTGAACTGACCTATGTACTAATATCGTCAAGGGACACAATTCAACTGACCACATAATATTCATGAGGAAGGTCACAAATATCGACTCACTAGAATTCAATGCCATCGCAGGGTTGGTGGCCTGCTGGGGCTGTGCTTGCATTTCAATAAAGTACATTTTTTTTTAAATGCAGCCCATTCTCTTTAAAAGAAACATGCTACTGAACATGCTACTGAATCTCAAAATGGGTTGAGTACATATTAAAAAGTCATTTTCAGGTTGCCAGCCCTGTGTTTTTTGTGAATCAGTTCTAAGACAAGGATGAGGAGTAACGGAATAAAGTTTTGACATATTTCAATGTAAATACAAGGATAGATTAATGACCCAAGAAATTCTGGTTCAAGGGTGAGAATACTTGCCTTAAGTGCAAGAATCCCAGCTACCCACAAGAGTCAATACTCAGGGGTACTAGTCCTTGATTTAAAGAAGAATCCTCATCTAAAGCGGCAACTTGGTATTGAGTGAAAAACTTCTGAGCTTCAAAGAGCTTTATTTTAAGGGAAACAGTATCTAAGCATTCTTGATACCAGGTGTCGAGTACTAGACTGAGGGAGGAAAGAGATCTAAGGGGAGGAATTCTGAGCTAAAAAAGAAATCACAGACTAAGTGGATGTATTTTAGTTAATTTATCCAACCTTCTTTGTGTATCATATATAAGAAGCAGATTTCATTAGACACTCAGGAAAGACTTATATATACTTTCTTTTCTAGAAGTGCTTGTGAGAAAGAAGTTTGCATTTATGTTATTGACAACACCTTATAAAATACAAAATAGATTAAAAGAGTAGGACCCATCTGCAATCATCAGGACATTGAACACTATATAAATGCACTAGACCCTCCACCCCTCCTTTCCCATAAGATTGGAGTCCTAAATCTTGGTGACATCTTCAGAATGCCAATAAGCATGGGTATATATAAAACTGCCTAGTTGTTCAGTATCCAGCAGTTCGTAAATTCCATTGATGAAAACACAAATGATCAATTTTATTTAAAAGATGACTCTAGGATGGAAAGTCCTTCCCTCCATGTCTATAATACAAGCAAAACCCAGTTCTATCTAGAGATTATGTACAAAACAGCAAAAGATGGCACAATTTATTGTTTTAGAGTGCAAACTGTTTTATAACTAACAATATTCAAAACAAAATTTGTAGGCTTCAATTAGCAACAACAAACTTCATCACATTTTTCTCTGATGCATAATGCTTTTGATGCCAGAGATAACGAGGTGTTTATAGACATCAAGGAGAGAAGTGAATCCAAAGAGTATGTAGTTCCTATCAGAAAATATGTAACAGGAAGGTGGTTGGAAAACAACTGAGGAACCAGATCAGGGATCTGATTGCTCAGGAGACGTGGCCTTCATTCACCAAAATGGGTGTCATGCTTCATCATAGGAAGCTCCTCATTGGCCAGGCACTGCAATTCTTAACAGGCCCCTCAGGGGGGCTCTTTCCGGCAGTTCTTTTCATTTTGCTGAAGTGAAGCGTGAGTGCCAGCGCTCTATGTGTAATCAGATGTAGATTGGTTCAATGTGAGTCTAAAAATAACTAAGGGGTTTAATATGTGGTTCCCCTTGTTTTGATTAAAACAATAAGTGGCTGGAAGTGGAAGGCAATGGTCCAATCAAGCTCTACAGGTAGTGTGAAAATGGTCAACGTGTTTCTTGCCAATTCAATGTTGCTGTTGATCACAGCAATTCATCAAGACCGGGAACCTAATCTACAAAATATTGGGTTATTAAAGATGCATATGTGTGTCGGGCATACCCAATCGCAATCACAAATGTATATAGTATACCTTAGTGTTAGACCTGGCATTTTTGGTGTGATTTCCCATGTCGTTTTGCTTCTGACTGTGTGCTGCATTTTGTTTTTGTTGATTTTAGGCCTCTGGGCACTACCATTGCTAACCAGTGCTAAAGTGCAAGTGCTGCCCATCTAAATTGCATTGGGGATTGGTTAATCCATGATTGGCATATTTGATTTACTAGTAAGTCTCCAGTAAAGTGCACCAGGTGTGCCCAGGGCCTGTAAATCAAATGCTACTAGTGTGCCTGCAGCACTTATATTTGACAAAGGGACGGTGCACTCAAGGAAAAAGTCTTTTCAAATATCCCAAAGATTGTTTCTTTATTCTTATTCAAAATCCAAGGACAGTCAAGCTCAGCCAACGCGTTTCGTTCTTATAGAACTTCGTCAGGGCTGTAAATCAATACAAATAAAAATAAAAACATACATGTATACAAAAACACCTCTTATACCACATAGAACACAACAACCTACATTGCCAACAGTACATATATATCCTGACAATACCATATATTACATACAAATAATTAAAATAATAACACAACACCAAACACATACAAAATAAGTCTCACAAATAAATACATTATATACAATTTGTACTAAAAAAGGGGGGGGGGGACATATTTAGACAAATATACGCTCAGGACAAAGATAAAATTATCACACGAAGAAACAACATACACATCCTACCTCAACATGCATGTTATTCAATGTTTCAAAGAAACAAAAACTACCATTTAAAGTGTATATGAATGAAAGCCTAAACCATAAGTGAATTCATGGATATACAAAAGGGAGATGTAGGGGTCCGTATGCCTGATAGGTAAAGGTGGTTCGTGTGACCAATAACTTATTCAATGAGAGAGCTATTATAATATTTTCATAAATTCTTACCATGGATACTTTAAGAAACGGACTTCACGAAACTCAAAGGGAACGGTTTCCAATGGATATAAAATTCGTATAAAAATTAGCAATATGACCTAATAAAAATAATAAATTTGGAGAAACAGTTATTACAGCCCCTTACGGGCATGGAAGACCTAGATCAGATGGGAATATTTACATTACAACGCTTTCCAGTTGAGAATGAGAGCTATCTTACCTTTCCAAGTCGCTGAAAGGTGTACGTATGGGTACGATCGTGTATAAGTCACCAGGTAATATAAATGACAGTCAGATTCTTATTCAATCACTACGTGTCACAGGCATTGTTCTGTCAACATTGTTGTTGTATATTTATGCCCAATGTGTGGGCTGCTTACTTCTAAAGGAAAACAACACGAGAATAAAGAATTACACGAAAGCCCATCTATAAAGTCATGTTAAATCAAAGGTCCCATTCCGAAACCCATCTCCTAGTGTTATCTAAGAATAAAAGAGAAAAGCGACGGCCTATATCTCCCATCCTAACTTATGTATAAAAATCTAGTAAAATGTATATCCTACAGCTATTGTGCACCGTAAAGAAACGACATCCGAAATCAAAGACATACATTACAATAATAGTAGACAGAATTTAGTGAGCCACAAGTCTCTATAATTATTCTAAAGAATTCCCAGAATACATAAGGTAACGATTCCTGAATACCACATAATATTTCTGTTATCGGCATCATGTCCGCATGAAACCCACACAATTTCCGCCATAAAAAGGGGGGCACACACGTAAACAAGGTAATGACCGCATACATAGTACAGTAGCAATGTATGATTGCCTAAGAATATATTGGAACTAGCGATGTTATATTAATGCGAGAGCCCGCTGGACCATAGTCACCAACCAGACCCTAGGCAAGAAATCAAAATACTTTAAACATGTCCGAATACTTTACTACCCTTAATTCAAATTCAAGCGTCTTGTCTCACCTGTAAACGAGCGCGTTTCTCCAAATTACCGGCGAACCAAATTCAAACGCTCGAGTGACTTAAATACACTCCACCTACATATCCCGTGACAATACCGGAAGTACCAGTGAGCCACTCATGTATTGGAACTTCAGTTATATTCTATGGGCGCCATGTTGAAATGGAGTACGAACACAGAAATTTAAGGCTTAAACGTATTATACTAAGTAAATGCAAGGTCCATTAATATTTATTTATATATCTTTAAAGATAAAAAGATAAAACACCCATTAAGGTCAAGTCAAAACAGTTTTTTGGATATATTACATCGATATAACTACACCCCATAAGAATTATAGTAAGGAGGTGTACAAGAACCAGGTTTGTACAGGGTCCACCTAAGCGAACGCCTAATACGTCCATATGTATATATATGTTATTCTAGGTTATATCGGTATACCATTGGTTTTATAAGATATTCAGTGTAGTTGGTCATTATTGATTCCAACATGGACGCCATATTTGAGTTCTAAAACAATAATGATCCTATGCAGATGTCAATTAATTGTATCCAAATATTATATGCGTTCCAGATGCGCGCTTTAGTCATATATATTAATGACAGGCGAAAGATTTCAACTGCTAAGATATAGGAATACGTAATTTGGCGGAGTAAGCCCCTAATGGAAAAACATATGTATATGTGAGGCGAAAGATTTCAACTCCTGAAATATACAAACACGTATCTAGTTGGCGGAGAGAACCCGTAGGGGAAAAATCATATGTATGTGTAATACGAAGGTTGTCCACTATCATTTCAAACTCCAAATGAATTACAAGGAGTTACCTGCCCAAATGGGCACACACAACCAGAGAAATTATGAGCAATTACTACCATGCCCAGCCGGGCTCGGTATCTAAATCTTATGTTTCTTAGAGATACTGAGTGAAAAAGAATCGGAACGATAGAGGGGAAACTTTAAAAACAGTCATGAAAGGCAGACATAATGTCAGCATGTAACCTAAGTATAAATGCCAGAGAGAAAATGAGAAAAGCCACAAGAGCACAAGATCATTGGTTCAGGATATTCAGAAGAGAAGCGAGTCATGAGAATAGTTCAGACCTATAAGAATGTTAGATATTTTAATGGTTTGTAGAACAGTCAACCAGCTTATAACCAAAAGCCAGTGTCTTTACTATACAACAATGTCTGACAATATAAAAGTTAGGGAAATGTTGGCTAAATTCCTACAGAAACCGGTGTGTTGAATGTACTAATCCCCCAACATCCTCCCCTATAAAAAGTAGTGCATTTCCCCATCTGTATTGTGCCCCAGGCTGATTGCTCTCAATCGACAAATCCATTTTGATTCTTTTTGTCTCAGCAACAGGTCCCTATTGCCGCCTCTCCTAGGTTTGGGAACATGTTCTATGGCATGAAACCAAAACTTATCGTCCTCTGGATGTTCCATGGTATAGTGGTTAGTGATAGGATATCTAACATCCTTAGATTTTATGGCCCTTCTATGTTCTTGAATCCTTAGTTTTAAACTCCGGATTGTGCTTCCGACATAGATTATACCACATCTACATCCCAAGACATACACCACATGAGTTGTATTACAATTTATGAAACTTTCGATCACAAACTGTCTCGGGCTGTTATAACTGAAAACCGAAGTTTTATTTTTACCCAGCGGACAAATATTGCATGTTCCACAGGTAAAAAAACCTTTGGGTTTATCTGGTAACCAAGTTTGCGTACTTTGGGGGGTGGTTATGTAGCTCGGACACAATGTTCTTTTTAATGAAGTGCCCTTTCTGTACGTAATGGATGGTTTGTTATTAATCACATCTCTTAAACCAGGAACTCCCATCAAAAGGTGCCAGTGTTTCCTGAAAATATTGAAAATGATGTTACTGTGGTAAGTATACTGAGTTATAAATCTAGCTCTGGTGTTAATTACAGGCTTTTTTGGTTTATCCTCTAGTGTCATATTCCTACTCATCTTGTTAACTCTGAGTTCGGCTTTATCCAGAGTCATCTGATCATATCCCCTCTTGAGGAATCTGTTCTTAATGTCATTGATATGTGTGTGAAACAGATCCTCCTCGCTGCAATTACGTCTGACCCTCACCATTTCACCGAAGGGAATATTTTTCTTTACAGAGTGGGGATGCGCACTGGTCGCGTGTAACACAGCGTTACACGCTGTCTCCTTCCTGTACAGATTACTATGTATTTGTCCTTGTCTAATGTAGAATTGGATATCAAGGAAATTAATGCGTTCTTTGTGATACATCATAGTAAACTTAACATTGTACATGTTATTATTCAAAAAGGATACATATTGTTCAAGTTGGTTTACCGATCCAGACCAAAGACAAATCACGTCATCAATATACCTCCCCCAGTACACGATGTAATTTGTCCAGGGGGAGGCATCTCTGTTCCAGGCATGCTCCCTCTCAAACCAACCCATGAAAAGGCAGGCGTAAGAGGGAGCAAACCTAGAACCCATTGCGGTACCGTGTATCTGCTGAAACCATTCACCATCAAACAGGAAGTAGTTATTATCCAGGATGATGTTAATCATAGTGATAATCATCTCATTGTAGTCATAAAATTTCGCATCCTCCCTATCCAGAAAGGATTCGACTGCCTTAATACCAAAGATCTTGTTAATACGCGTATAAAGGCTCTCTACATCTAGAGTAACAAACATCAGGTCTTCAGACCATTCAAAATCTTTGAATTTCATTAGGATATCTTTGCTGTCCCTTACATATGAAGGTAAATTAGGGACATATTTCTGGAGTTTAAGGTCAACAAATTCTGACATTTTCTCCGTTGGTGAACCCACCCCGGAGATGATTGGTCTGCCTGGAGGGAATTTCCCACCCTTATGTACCTTTGGCAATACATAGATGCAAGGATAATTAGGACAATTCACCCACATAAAGCGGCACTCATCTTCACTGAGAAGGCCCGATTCCCTCCATTCCAGTAATTTAGCATTGATCCTCATTGTACTGCTAGGGATGGGGTTTTCCTTCATCCTTCGATAATGTGCCTCATTATTCAGTTGTCTAGAGATCTCCTGCATGTAGTCCTCACGATTCATTACAACGATGTTCCCGCCTTTGTCGGCCTCTCTTATAACGATATTTTTATCCTCATTCAACCTCGTCAGGGCTGACCTCTCATTTGCTGTAATATTGTTAACTACTTTAGGAGTAAATCTTTGAGGAGTTTCGATGTTATAAAACTCCTCTGTGACTCTGTTATAAAACTCATCAATGTTGTGGTGATAGGAGTGTGTAGGTATAAATTTTGACTTGGGGCGTAGCCCACTATCAATGCTTGCACTATGGTTAATGCCTGCAGCACTGATTATGCCACCCACATGGGTAGCCCTGCAAACATGTCTCAGGCCTGCCAGTGCAGTGTCTGTGAGTGCTGTTTTAAATTGCCATTTCGACCTGGCAAGTGCACCCACTTATCGGGCCCAAACCTTCACTTTTACAACATGTAAGTTATCACTAAGGTAGGCCCAAGGCAGCCTTGTGGACAGGGTGCAGTGTATTTAAAAGGTAGGACATGTACTGGTGTGTTTTGCATGACCTAATAGTGAAATACTGATAACTTTGACTTCCGCTAATGCAAGGCCCATCTCTCCCATAGGGTAACGTGGGGATTGCTTGAAATATCTTATAAGTTTCATTTCCCATTGGGAACAGATAGAGATTTGGAGTTTGGAGTTTCTGAACTCACAATTTAAAAATACATATTGTTGTGAAATTGTTTTTGAATTGTAAGTTTGAAAGTGCTACTTTTAGAAAGTGGGCATTTTCTTACTTAACCAGTCTGTGCCTCTGCCTGTCTGTAGAATACAGGTCGGGGTTGGCTGACAGTTTGGCTCTTGTGCATTCACTCTAGACAGTCACACAAAGGGAGCTGAGGTATGCCCTGCATATCCTGATGGCCCATCGCCAGGCTCATGGGCCTTCCTGAGCTAGAGTGGTGGGAGGAGTTGTCACTGACACCCGAATAGGACTGTGCCTGTCCTCACACAAAGCAGTCTCCACCCCTTATACTGTGTCTGGAGCCAGGCCAGGGAAAGGCAGGGTTTTGTGCACTACAGGGACTTTCCTTTGAAGTTTGCCTACTTCAAAGACAAAAAGGAGTTTACGTATTGGACCTCTGACCCCAAGAATCAGAACACTTCTGGACTGAGGACGTTCTGCCGGGAAGAAGAGCTGGGGAAGCTGTCAGGAGGGACTGTCACGTTGCTGTTCGCTTTGCTGCGTTGACCTGCTGCTTTGCTGCTTCTGTCCTGGGACTGAAAGGACTGGACTTTGCTTTCTGTATCCTGCATCCAAGGTTCTCCAAGTGCTTGAGTTTAACTTGCTTCCTGTTAAAAAGTCTCAGGGCCATCAAAGACTACACCTGCCAGTAACTGGGCTCTTCTGCTGAGAGTCCTGACTTGCTAAGTGGTGCCAAATCCAGTTCCTGGGTCCTTGGAAGTGCAACCTGGTAATCTTAAGGAGAGAATCCACACATCGATTCACAGCATCTGTTTATTGATGCACACTGTAAAAGATCGATGCATCGCCGTTGCCTGCCCCAAAGCGTGGTTCCCGTTTGACACATCGACCAGAGTTTTGACCGCAGGCCCCAGCTTGCCATCGCAGCGCATCAGAAAATCACCACAGCGTGAGTTTTGAGCCTGTGTCACTGACGTCTGCAACACTCGCTTCGACTGTCTCCGACGCAGCACCTGCTTTTCAACTTTGAAATCGACGCAGTGCCTGCTTTGTCACTGTTGCATCAATGCAGCTGGTCTAGATTTTTGATGCATCGTTCCTGGGTGCCAATTCTTCATTGACACCGCACTGCGGTAAGGAACTGAGTCCGCATGTCACTTCCCCTGCCAGAAAGGAAATGACTCATTACCTCCTCTGCCAGTAAGGAACCGATGCATCACCTCCCCTGCCTAGCAGTAAGGAACTGACGCACTACCTACTCTGCCAGTAAGGAATTGACGCATCACCTCCCCTGCGTAGTAAGGAACCAACACATCACTTTGCTTTTCTGGCACCTCACCTTCCCTGCACCTCACACTGTCTTTGATTTTTGACACATTGAAGGTACTTTGTGCTAAAACAAACACATTCATTGATTTCTATGGACTAAACGTACTTAATCTTTTAAAAGTGGTATTTTGACTTGTGTATGTTGGATTTTTTTCCGTTTTGGTCTTGTTTTATTCAGATAAATATTGGCTATTTTTCTAAACTGGTGTGGACTCCTTTTGTAGTGTTTTCACTGTGTTACTGTGTGTGTGTGTGTGTGTGCGTGTGTGTGCGTGTGTGTGTGTGTACAAATACTTTACACATTGCCTCTGAGATAAGCCTGACTGCGCGCTCCAAGCTACCAAGGGGGTGAGCAGGGGTTATCTTAGCTGTGTGACTCCCTTACCCTGACTAGAGTGGGGGTCCCTAATTGGACAGGGGGCAAATCACTACCAACTAGAGACCCCATATCTAAAACTTAGTTTTAAAAAAAGGACCCCATTGTGGTAAGTGTCAAACACAATCGGGTAGAAGCAGAGACCAAGCTTATTAGCAGGCAGAAAACAGTTTATGGTGCATAGCTCACTACGACCTACCCCTATCTCAGCCACCGCGTATGGGGTTTGACACATTAGGCAGCTGTTAGACCTGACATCCTTGGCGTTCTTAATCTCCATACCTTTTGCCTTCCCTTCCCTTTTTTTGAATTTGTTTTTGTTGGCCTTAGTACTCTGCACACTTTGCCACTGCTAACCAGTGCTAAAGTGCTTGGGTTCACTCCTTTAAACATCGTAAAATTGGATTACACCCAAATGGCACATTCAATTTACTTGAAGTCCCTAGTAAAGTGGTACTACATGTAGCCAGGGTCTGTAAATTAAATCCTACTAGTGGGCCTGCAGCACTCATTGTGACCCCACTAAAGCTGACTTTCAAAACATATCTGAGGTCTGTCATTGCAGTATGTGTGCAGTTTTAAACTGCAAAACACACAAGATGATGGACGGAATGTTGCACATTGGCAAAACATTCACCCCCAGTCACAGATCTGGATTGTATCCATCGTTATTTTGCTCACCACTCCACCCCAGTTCAGACATGGCTATATGCAAATCAGTCTTGACCCTGTGCCTCATGGGAACAGTCCAGCCCGAACTGCCAAATCATGTGTTCCCTGGACTGGAATCAAGCATCCTAGGACCAGTTTCGGGGTTTCACCCCTCATCAGCCAGGATAGCTTGACTCCAGTGGCGTAGTGAGCACGGGACCCATGTCTCGGCATACCCTTCCCACATAGGGCGAACAGCAAAACACACAAGATGATCGACGGAATGTTGCACATTGGCAAAACATTCACCCCCAGTCACAGATCTGGATTTTATCCATCGTTATTTTGCTCACCACGCCACCCCAGTTCAGACATGGCTATATGCAAATCAGTCTTGACCCTGTGCCTCATGGGAACAGTCCAGCCCGAACTGCCAAACCATGTGTTCCCTGGACTGGAATCAAGCATCCTAGGACCAGTTTCGGGGTTTCACCCCTCATCAGCCAGGATAGCTTGACTCCAGTGGCGTAGTGAGCACGGGACCCATGTCTGGGCATACCCTTCCCACATAGGGCGAACAGCAAAACACACAAGATGATCGACGGAATGTTGCACATTGGCAAAACATTCACCCCCAGTCACAGATCTGGATTTTATCCATCGTTATTTTGCTCACCACGCCACCCCAGTTCAGACATGGCTATATGCAAATCAGTCTTGACCCTGTGCCTCATGGGAACAGTCCAGCCTGAACTGCCAAACCATGTCTTCCCCGTTGTTTTTACAGTTTTAAACTGCCATTTTGATCTGGCAAAAGAAACCTTTTTGTCAGGCCCAAACCTTCCTTTTTAATACATATAAGTCACCCCTAGGGTAGGCCCTAAACAGCCCATTTGGCTGGGTGCATTGTATTTAAAATGTTGGACTTTTTAAGCTTTACATATCTTGGTAGTGAATAACTCTTAAACTAATTGTTCATTACTTCCAGGCCTGCTTCTCCCATAGTATTACATTTAAAAAGTGATAACTTTCAATTGCAATCAGGTAGGAATAGTATGGTTACGTCCTAATAAATCAAAATGTAAAACCATCTTTAATGGTAAAGTTGCTTTTTAAGTCACAGTTATGAAAATGCCACTGTTATAAGTCCAAACTGAGGAGGCGTGGTGGGCAAAAATACGATGGGTTAAACCCAGATCTCTGACTGAGGATGAATATTTGATTTGTTCAGCATTCCATCCATCATCTGTTCTTTTTGCTTTTGTCGCCCTACGTTTGAAGGGTATGCCCACACGTGGGTCTGGGGCTCAATGTGCAACTGGATTCAAGCTAGCCTGGCTGATGAGGGGTGATACCCTGAAACCGGTCCCAGTATGCTTGCTTCCGGTCCAGGGAGGACCTGGCCTGGCAGTTCAGCCTGGACTGTTCCCATGGGGACCATTGTCAAGACTGATTTGCATATGGCTGGCTCCAAACTGGGGTGGCCTGGTAAAAAACAATGGATTAAGCCCTGATTTGTGACTTGGGGTGAATGTTTGATTTGTTCAGGATTCTGTCCATCATCTGTTCTTTTTGCTACTGTTAGAAAGTTGGCATTTTCTTGTCCCACCATTTGGTTCCTGCAGCCTTTATCTTGGGTCACATGACTAGGTGTAGTTGGGAGTTGGCCTTTGTGTACTCCTCCCAGAAAGTGTCACTGGACTAGGTGTTAGCAGGATGGCTCATCCTGACAAGATGGGTAGGGGCAGAATTGTCAGCTACCACACTTGCACTTCAATATGGATTGCCTCCTGCATTCACAAAGAACTTCTCATTAACCTTTTGTCATCCCGGGGAAGGAACTTCTAGAACAATCTGTGGTGGGAAAACTCTAGAGGTTGCTTCCACTTCATAGCTGATACCAGGTATAAAAAATAGGACCATCATACCCACTCTTCACTGTGTATAGTACAGCAGAAGGACTGCCCTGCTTCCAGAGGACTGCTCTGCTGCCTGAGATTTGCCCTGCTGTATGAGAAGAAAAAAAGACCTGCTCCCTTCATCCCTGGCTACCTGAAGTGACTTCAAGAGTCAGCTGCCTGACCTTCTGTTCAGAGGTACAGGGACATAACAAGCTCCAGAGGCCCCCTTTCATCTTGCCAGCTGATGTGCTGCAACTGGATCTGCCTGAGCCCTGCTCATCTCTGCTGGGTGAGTTCCTTATCCCCAAGATGTGTATTTCGGGATCCTGCAACCTTGGCTGGCATCAGAGAGAACTCCTCCTGGACCAATTGAAGTTTCCATCAAATCCAGCACAAAGCAATGCGAAGCCCCACAAAGCCTTGCCGCCCAGCTGAAAGCTTCATTAGATCAGACCATGAGAGACGCAAAGCCTCGCCATGCAGCTGGAAGCTTTTTGGAACTGACGCCGAGCGGCATAACCTCACTATACAGCCTCATGGATCTGCTGCGAAATGACACAAAGCCTTGCAAAGCAATGCCACGTAGATCACATTCCAAGGAAATAAGGTACAATCCTCGGAGGTCCAAACTTGGTTCTTTGTCCAGCCTGCACTCCATCGCAGGAGTCTTTTAGTAAAAATGTTCAACCTGTTCTTTTGATTTGATAAATGGTCTGGAGGCATATTTTCCATGGCCCATGAGGATTGGCTGTCTACTAACTAACAATACTTGTGCCTAAGATACTTGATCCCACAGCTGAGTCAGTGTTGAGCTGTGGATTGCTCCAAAATAGTGGAGATAGGGTTTGCTCTCTTCTTCCCCTGACTTCTCGCCTATAGCTTGTCAGACAAGGTGTGATGAGGGCTAGCTCAAACAGGAGTGGCCCTGGAGAAAGAGATAGTACTCTCTTCCTATATAACTGTGCATGGACTAAGCCCAAAGTAGAAATCTGTAGATGGGTGTGAGATCACAGAGGCCCGGCTTCTAGGTGATGTGGGCATCCAATTACAGTGGTTCATTATACAAGTTGCTATCAGGGCCCTTAAGATACCAGCCAGCAAAGACTTAAACACAGATACCCAGCAGGCATGCTAAAACGTATCATCTGACACCTTCAAATGCTGATATACTCCATGTACTAGTCTTGCCCTCCTGACCAAAATGGCGCGTGATAAAGGGGGAGAAATGTCACATGAGAGTAACATGGTTAGGTGTCCTACAGGTATCTGCTATCCACTGCAGTGATGTTCAGAATCCAGAAGTACTCACACATTCTCTTGCACTCACCTCCCTGATCTCAGGTAGACAGAAACCTGGAGTACTGAAACCAACAGAAAGAGGAATGGGCAATGGTTTGCATAGGGACCACAGTATCACGGTTTTCTTACTGTGTTTTGTCTGTCTGTTGGAAGAAGTACACAAAAAGTTAGAACAGCACAGCTAGCACTGCTCCTGCCATCCATTGTTCTGTTCCCCAGCCCCTACCACTTGATACTTTTTGTGTTACCATTATTCTCTGCTTTTCGCTCCCTCGTAAATTATTTGTCACATTTATGGGATAAAAAAGCAGTGCTTAGTTCGAACCAGCAGTTTCTAGTGCTCAGCATTGGTACTTAATCATCAATACCAGTGCTTTTTATGAGCACCAGTTAAGAATACATTAATTTACGGGCAGATTAAGTGATTTGCCCAGAAACAAAGTGCGTTGAGCTGATGCCAAGACTCAAACCTGGTGCCCCAGCTCCAAACTTGGCAGCTCTGGCCATTAGGCCACATCCTTTCCCAACTTTCATGGTTAGTAGTTGGTTCTGTTTTAGGTGGCGCTAACAGGAGAAATGGGCGGGTAAAAGCTGCCTCCTCACGAGAGCCGCAACACTTATTTTGTTTTACAAATTACCACCGTAAAAAAAAGAGCATAAAGAGAACAATGAAAACCTACTCAAACTTGTCAATCTCTACTGTCTCCCAAGTGCTCGTTTTGTAAACTCTCACCAAAGTCTGGATTTACCTCTGTGTTGCATTGGGTTGGGCTGCCATGTTTCACGCTGGGTCACAGTGAAGCAAGTAAACTGCAAAGGCAGGCTCTAAGTGGAGAGTCCATATGACATGTCCATCTTGCATCACTGTTGGATTGTGAAAGTGACAATTCAGGCCTAGCCATGGTCTTTAATCCCTCAGCACTGCCCAAGATTCCTATCACAATTTTAACCTCTTGATGGAATAGGAGCCCTCACAAGAAGAAACAGAGAAAGTGCATTAGACTGAAGCAGGCCCATCAGAGAGATCAAAAGTCTCATGGGTTTTGCTTCTTTTGTTCAATGTGAGGGCTGTGGTTACTTGATGGGCTGATGCTCTTTGGGATAAGCCAGGAGCCATACAGCTTGAAGGTGAGGGTAATTTCCAAGTTGAGCAAGAATCATTTTGTCCTCAATATTTGTTGCCAGCTTCGAGCATTAAGCATGGTGGACGGATTTTGGTGATGATGGATTGTATGTCTTGTTAAATGTATTGATGTACATCTTGTTGTCGTTATTTGCTCTGAAATGAATACATACACCCTCTAATTCCTGACAATAAGTATGGCAAGACTCCCAGCTTCTGACACAGCTGGGCCTAGTGAACACAAGGAGATGATGGATGGAGCACTGAAACTTTTCAGACACTCACCCCCAGTCACAGATCTGGATTGAATCCATCATGTCCTATAGCTCACTGTGCCACCCTTATTCAGACCCAGCTAGATTAAAATCAGTCTTGACCCTGTGCCTCATGAGAACAGTCCAGCCCAAACTGCCAAGACAGGTCTATCCTGGACCAGAAACAAGCATCCTGGGACCATTTCGGAGTAACACCCCTCCACATCCAGGGTAGCTTTAATCCAGTGGCAAAGCGAGCAAGGGACCCACATCCGAGCATACCCTGCCAACTTAGGGTGAACAAAGCAAACACAGGGAGATGATGTACGGAGCACTGAAACTGGGCCTAGCCTGGCTATGAAGTGTACGTAAACTATGGCAGGACCTTCCTTGAAGGAAGAATCAGTGTGAGCGGCACTGATGTGTCATAAACTTATTGCAATGTAAGCAACACAGATAAAGAGGCTGAAGGACACCCTGCAGGGGCATCACATTATGCTGACATGAAAACAAATGTGAGTGCCTGGGAAGATATGGTTTCTGACACGTTCAGCATGCAGGTTAGTGCTATGGGGTCCGTAGTGTCACAATTCTTTGCACAACTGTTTTCCTTTCCAAATTTATCACATCTGAGTAGAAATATGGGCACTATTGAGGACCACAGCAGTGCTGAGCAGCAACGCAATGAGTATCTGAAGCGTCTGTGCATCACCTTCAATGGGAATAGAGGCTCGCAAATCCTTGGGCAGACTTCCAGCACTCATCTCCTCTGAGTTCGTAATCATTGGATTATTGTATGTAGTATTTATGGCGAAACTGGACAAACAGAGCGAGTGAGAGACTTCTAAACCCCTGAAAGAATTGATGTTACTGGAATGTATTGGTTTTCTATGACTCAGGGCCATATGACGCAGGTGCACCAACCAAGCTTGCATTCACCTTTTTTATTATGCACATTCTTCTTTCTCCAGGCCTGATTACTTTTTTTCCTACCTAGAACGAATTTCTAGTTGGTTTAAGGCATATAAAATAATAGTGGTGGGTCATTCCTGATCATTCCATGGTCAAACTCCAAATAGGCCAGGCCAGAAAAGCAAATATAGGGATCAGGCGGATGAAAGTCTGACAACAATTAGTTTGTCATATGTCAGAGGACTGACAGTGAACCTTACTTACAGCTAAATGCTGGATTGGTGGACTTTATGTTGAAGTGTATGGGAAGTGTATTAAGGGGGAAAGCCAGGGCATGGCCTAGGCAAGTAGATCATGGGATGCTTAACCTTATGGTTACATTGGCGTCCCTCCTTCTTGTGCTACAGCATCAATACTCATTAGGTACTGATCATGCTAGAATGAGGGATTCTGAAGTGTCATTGACCACCAATGTGTCGGGAATCGGGCAAATTATTATGAAAATCTTCTCTCTGAAACCGACATTGCGACAGATAGGAGCTCGCAGAATTTATCCCAGACCGCTCTTAGCTTCAGCTCAAACAGCTCCACTGAGAGAAGTTGAAAGAAGAGATCACTTTGGAGGAAATTATGTCAGCTATGGAACAACTCCAGACAGTAAAGATACTAGGACCTCCCACTGGTGCTTTTCAAAAAAGGTTCATGAAAGGAGCTAGTGTCTCCATGTAAGGAATGATGAATGGATGTGAGGAAAGGGGGTTCCTGCCACAGGCCTTGACTTGGGCAACTATCACCATCATACCCAAAGCAGACCACATACTAGACAAAAGTGCCTTATGTAAACTCTCAAATGCTAGCCAAAGTTTTGACAAATTGATTACTTCGGGGGATCTGGCGCATTAAGAAAGAAGGGAAAAAACCAATCACGCAGAAGCCAGCAAATCCCTTCACTGCTAAAAAGCGACAGTCGTATTTGATGCTTTTTTCCTGGACCCTGACGAGTCACATTAAAATACAGAGACGAATAAGACATTATGGATTTATTGTTATTATCACTGGTGTACAACATACTAAACTTGCAGTGGTGCACATCTGGGTTTGTCTTTAAATGTATTTCGGCTCAAGTGATTATTCTCTGCGCCCACCTACTGGCAACAGGGTGAGTTGCCAGGCTGCACCCACAATTTCCAATATGTGACTTATTAGGCTATTTAAATAGTCATCTAACAGGTGTGCAGAAGACTACACCGTTTTGCCTTGCTCTGCTTTATTTGTATGAACAATAACACAGTGCTGTAATAAAAGATGATTTAAGTCTTCTGAGCCCTTGTTACATCCCCATATTTATCATCTCCTTTCTATATGTCTGCCAACATTTACTACAGCCAAAAGGCATGTTATATTAGGTTGCTGCGCGATTTAATAGACAGAGTGCTAAGTCTTTTATTTGTTTCAAATCAGATTATTATGCATGAGGGAGAGGTCACAGTTTAGATACAAACTGCGATTAAACCATCAAAGGCAAAATAATCTGAGCCCTAAAAGGAAAAACGGTTTCTGTGAGGAGTACCTCCCTCACATGTGTGGTAACTTGGCTCAAGCAGCCAGGCTATTCACAGAGAAATTGATGGGGTACGTGTACAGGAACTAAGCAAAAGCATAATACTAGAAAAAAAAGTACAATTTAGCTAAAAATAGAAAATAATAATCTGTTAAGTGACACAAAAGGAAAATAGGTTATAGAGTCAAAGCTAGAGCAATAATTGCAAGCACTGGCAAAGTCACTGCAGCTTATTCACAGAGGTAACTTTAGGCAGGAGTAAATTTAAGCTGCAAATATCCACATTTATCAGCCCTTTTCAATAGGTCTGTTACCATTTACTAAAGCTACATCGCATGTTATATTAAGTTGTTGCATTACAGACTAAGGGCCTAATTATGAGTTTGGTGGTGCGGGAGCGGGATCGCCCCACTCCCGCTCCACCAAACTCATGTACAAACCTCCCGCCAGATTCGGGTTTTCTCCTGTATGGAAGGCAGTTCTTTGGCGTTCTTATGGCGGTGCCTATGAAATAGGCACCACAACGGGAACGACAAAGGCAATACCTGCACGGCATGGACTGCTGTAGTCAATGGTGTGCAGGCACTGGTGTGCATTTACACAGGGGACACATGTTGTGCCCCCTGTGTGCATCCACATGATGTGAGGCACAAGGGGGCCCTGTAGGGCCCGTTTTGTTTCCTCACCACTACACTTTTCATGGCAATTGCACCGCTATGAAAAGTGTGGCGGTGAGGAAACTCGTATAACACTTGCAGGACCGCAGCAGCCCTGCCAAGTATTTTGCAGCCTTAATATCAACGCAACACTGCCTGGCGGTTGTGGTGGTCCCAGGGCAGCCCGATTGCCTTGGTTATAAAGGGGCAGTCGGAAGACTGTGACCACTGCACCCTACAAGTCTGGCAGTCCGTGGGCTCAGCTGAGTCCAAGTCGCAAAATGGCTGCCAACACTTCCTGTTGCCAATCAGATCTCAGCAAGGGATCTTTGGAATCCGCGGAGGATTCGTATCCCTAGATATACAATTCCTTTTTTGGTTTAATATCTCTGCAAGTACTGAACAGATTTACACCAAATCACAAAAAGAGGTCTTTCTGTTCCAAGAGATAGCTTTCTGCCAAATTTGGTGTAATTCAGTGAGGCAGTTCGGGCTGTAGTTGTGTTCAAAATCCCTATAGGAAATTGCATGGGGAAAAAGCGTTTTGGGACCCCCCTCCTTTTTTCTTGCCCCCATCCTGAAGGATCACCCCAAATCTTATCAGACAGCAGCTGATCTCAGGTGCATACTAGTTTTGAAAATTTCATGGAGATTCGTCAAACGACACCAAAGTTATTGGCAACAAAAGAAAAACGCTTTTCCTATGGAAACTAGGTGCCAAATATAGTTACATATAAATATAATATTACCTACTGGCGGTCACCAGTAGGTAGTCATAGTTAGGACCTTGTTTCTATTCAAAAAGCGTTTTTTCTTTTCCCAATAACTTTGGCGCCCGTTGACAAATCTTCGTGAAATTTTCAAAACGTTGGTCCCGCTCCGGTCAGCTCCTATCCTGAAAGTTTCGGGGTGATTCGCCAAGCGGGGTCTGATAAAAAAGGGGGGTCCCAAAACGCATTTTCTCAATGTTATTTCCGATAGGAAAATTTAGACACAACTACAGCTGGAACTGTTGAACGGAATAACATCAAATTTGGCAAAAAGGTAGCCCTTGGTTCAGAAAGAGACCTTTTTTTTAAATGGTGTAAATAAGTTCGGTAGTTCCTGAGAAATTAAAAAAATAGAGGTCAAAAAATCAATTTCGAATAGGAAACTTTAGACACGGTTACAGCTGAAACTGCTGAACGGAATTACACCAAATTTGGCAAAAAGGTAGTGCTTGGTTCATAAAGCGACCTTTTGTTTAAATGGTGTAAATCCGTTCAGTAGTTTTTGACATATTAAAGGAAAAAAATCTTTATATCTCTGGGGGGGGCACCTAGCTAAACAAGCACAAGCTTGGCTCTAATTGGCTGCCAACACTTCAATCCAGTAAGTGTTGGCAGCCATCTTGGTGCAATGCTTTTTAGGTCTCGCCTACTGACGCAGCGCATGCGCTGCAACTACACAAACACAACTGCACTGCCCTAAACCCTAAAACACTCCCCAGCACGAGCCCCTACACTGCACGAACACCACTGCACTGCCCTGAACCCTGAAACACTACCCCAGCACGACTCCCTACACTGCCCGAACACCACTGCACTGCACTAAACCCTGAAACACTACCCCCAGCACGACCCTCTACACTGCCCAAACACCACTGCACTGCCCTAAACCCAGAAACACCAACCCTAGCACGACCCCATACACTGCCTGAACACCACTGCACTGCCCTAAAACCTGAAACACTACCCCCAGCACGACCCCCTACACTGCCCGAACTCCACTGCACTGCCCTAAACCCTGAAACACCAGCCCCAGCATGATCCCCTACCCTGCACGAACACCACTGCACTGCCCTGCCCTAAACCCTGAAACACTACCCCAGAATGGCTCCCTACACTGCCCGAACACCACTGCACTGCACTAAACCCTGAAACACTACCCCCAGCATGACCCCCTACACTGCCCAAACACCACTGCACTGCCCTAAACCCATAAACACCACCACCAGCATGACCCCATACACTGCCCGAACACTGCCCGAACTCCACTGCACTGTCCTAAACCCTGAAACACCAGCCCCAGCCTGACCCTTTACACTGCCCAAACACCACTGGACTGCCCTAAACCCTGAAACACCACCCCAGCCAACCCCCTACACTGCCCGAGCACCACTGCACTGTGCTAAACCCTGAAACACTACCCCCAGCAAGACCCCCTACACTGCCCGAACACTACTGCACTGCCCTAATCCCTGAAACACCACCCCAGCCAACCCCCTACACTGCGCCAGCACCACTGCACTGCGCTAAACCCCGAAACACTACCCCCAGCAAGACCCCCTACACTGCCTGAACACAACTGCTCTGCCCAAAACCCTGAAACACCAGCCCCAGCACGACCCCCTACACTGCCCGAACACAACTGAAATGCCCTAAACCCTGAAACACCAGCCCCAGCACGACCCCCTACACTGCCCGAACACCACTGCACTGCCCTAAACCCTGAAACACCATCCAGCACGACCCCTTACACTGCCCGAACACCACTTCACTGCCCTAAACCCTGAAACACCAGCCCCAGCACGACCCCCTACACTGCCCGAACACCACTGCAGTGCCCTAAACCCCAAAACACCAGCACCAGCACAACCCCCTACACTACCCGAACACCACTGCACTGTCCTAAACCCTGAAACACCAGCCCCAGCACGACCCCCTATACTGCCCAAACACCACTGCACTGCCCTAAACCCTGAAACATTGGCCCCAGCACGACCCCCTACACTGCCCGAACACCACTGCACTGCCCTAAACCCTGAAACACCAGCCCCAGCACGACCCCCTACATTGCCCGAACACCACTGCACTGCACTAAACCCTGAAACACCAGCACGACCCCTACACTGCCCGAACACAACTACCCTGAACCCTGAAACACCACCCCAGCACAACCCCCTACTCTGCCCAAACACCACTGCACTGCTCTAAACCCTGAAACACCACCCCCTGCACGACCCCCTACACCGCCCAAACACCACTGCACTGCTCTAAACCCTGAAACACCAGCACCAGCAAGACCCCCTACACTGCCCGAACATCACTGCTCTGCCCTAAACCCTGAAACACCACCCACAGCATGACCCCCTACTCTGCCCGAACACCACTGCTCTGCCCTAAACCCTAAAACACCACCCCAGCACGTCCCCCTACACTGCCCAAACACCACTGCAGTGCTCTAAACCCTGAAACACCAGCCCCAGCACGACCCCCTACACTGCCCGAACACCGCTGCCCTAAACCCTGAAACACCACCCCCAGCACGACCCCCTACTCTACCCGAACACCACTGCACTGCCCTAAACCCTGAAACACCACCCTCTGCACGACCCCCTACACTGCCCGAACACCACTGCACTGCCCTAAACCCTGAAACACCATCCAGCACGACCCCTTACACTGCCCGAACACCACTGCACTGCACTGCCCTAAACCCCAAAACACCAGCACCAGCACAACCCCCTACACTACCCGAACACCACTGCACTGTCCTAAACCCTGAAACACCAGCCCCAGCACGACCCCCTATACTGCCCAAACACCACTGCACTGCCCTAAACCCTGAAACATTGGCCCCAGCACGACCCCCTACACTGCCCGAACACCACCTCACTGCCTTAAACCCTGAAACACCAGCCCCAGAACTACCCCCTACATTGCCCGAACACCACTGCACTGCCCTAAACCCTGAAACACCAGCACGACCCCTACACTGCCCGAACACAACTACCCTGAACCCTGAAACACCACCCCAGCACAACCCCCTACTCTGCCCAAACACCACTGCACTGCTCTAAACCCTGAAACACCACCCCCTGCACGACCCCCTACACCGCCCAAACACCACTGCACTGCTCTAAACCCTGAAACACCAGCACCAGCAAGACCCCCTACACTGCCCGAACACCACTGCTCTGCCCTAAACCCTGAAACACCACCCACAGCATGACCCCCTACTCTGCCCGAACACCACTGCTCTGCCCTAAACCCTAAAACACCACCCCAGCACGTCCCCCTACACTGCCCAAACACCACTGCAGTGCTCTAAACCCTGAAACACCAGCCCCAGCACAACCCCCTACACTGCCCGAACACCGCTGCCCTAAACCCTGAAACACCACACCCAGCACGACCCCCTACTCTACCCGAACACCACTGCACTGCCCTAAACCCTGAAACACCACCCTCTGCATGACCCCCTACACTGCTCGAACACCACTGCACTGCCCAAAACCCTGAAACACCAACCCCAGCACGACCTCCTACACTGCCCGAACACAACTGAAATGCCCTAAACCCTGAAACACCATCCAGCACGACCCCTTACACTGCCCGAACACCACTGCACTGCCCTAAACCCTGAAACACCAGCCCCAGCACGACCCCTACACTGCCCGAACACCACTGCACTGCCCTAAACCCCAAAACACCAGCACCAGCACAACCCCCTACACTACCCGAACACCACTGCACTGTCCTAAACCCTGAAACACCAGCCCCAGCACGACCCCCTATACTGCCCAAACACCACTGCACTGCCCTAAACCCTGAAACATTGGCCCCAGCACGACCCCCTACACTGCCCGAACACCACTGCACTGCCCTAAACCCTGAAACACCAGCCCCAGCACGACCCCCTACATTGCCCGAACACCACTGCACTGCCCTAAACCCTGAAACACCAGCACGACCCCTACACTGCCTGAACACAACTACCCTAAACCCTGAAACACCACCCCAGCACAACCCCCTACTCTGCCCAAACACCACTGCACTGCTCTAAACCCTGAAACACCACCCCCTGCACGACCCCCTACACCGCCCAAACACCACTGCACTGCTCTAAACCCTGAAACACCAGCACCAGCAAGAACCCCTACACTGCTCAAACACCACTGCTCTGCCCTAAACCCTGAAACACCACCCACAGCACGACCCCCTACTCTGCCCGAACACCACTGCTCTGCCCTAAACCCTAAAACACCAGCCCCAGCACGACCCCCTACATTGCCCGAAAACCACTGCACTGCCCTAAACCCTGAAACACCAGCACGACCCCTACACTGCCTGAACACAACTACCCTAAACCCTGAAACACCACCCCAGCACAACCCCCTACTCTGCCCAAACACCACTGCTCTGCCCTAAACCCTAAAACACCACCCCAGCACGTCCCCCTACACTGCCCAAACACCACTGCAGTGCTCTAAACCCTGAAACACCAGCCCCAGCACAACCCCCTACACTGCCCGAACACCGCTGCCCTAAACCCTGAAACACCACACCCAGCACGACCCCCTACTCTACCCGAACACCACTGCACTGCCCTAAACCCTGAAACACCACCCTCTGCATGACCCCCTACACTGCTCGAACACCACTGCACTGCCCAAAACCCTGAAACACCAACCCCAGCACGACCTCCTACACTGCCCGAACACAACTGAAATGCCCTAAACCCTGAAACACCAGCCCCAGCACGACCCCCTACACTGCCCGAACACCACTGCACTGCCCTAAACCCTGAAACACCATCCAGCACGACCCCTTACACTGCCCGAACACCACTGCACTGCCCTAAACCCTGAAACACCAGCCCCAGCACGACCCCTACACTGCCCGAACACCACTGCACTGCCCTAAACCCCAAAACACCAGCACCAGCACAACCCCCTACACTACCCGAACACCACTGCACTGTCCTAAACCCTGAAACACCAGCCCCAGCACGACCCCCTATACTGCCCAAACACCACTGCACTGCCCTAAACCCTGAAACATTGGCCCCAGCACGACCCCCTACACTGCCCGAACACCACTGCACTGCCCTAAACCCTGAAACACCAGCCCCAGCACGACCCCCTACATTGCCCGAACACCACTGCACTGCCCTAAACCCTGAAACACCAGCACGACCCCTACACTGCCTGAACACAACTACCCTAAACCCTGAAACACCACCCCAGCACAACCCCCTACTCTGCCCAAACACCACTGCACTGCTCTAAACCCTGAAACACCACCCCCTGCACGACCCCCTACACCGCCCAAACACCACTGCACTGCTCTAAACCCTGAAACACCAGCACCAGCAAGACCCCCTACACTGCTCAAACACCACTGCTCTGCCCTAAACCCTGAAACACCACCCACAGCACGACCCCCTACTCTGCCCGAACACCACTGCTCTGCCCTAAACCCTAAAACACCAGCCCCAGCACGACCCCCTACATTGCCCGAAAACCACTGCACTGCCCTAAACCCTGAAACACCAGCACGACCCCTACACTGCCTGAACACAACTACCCTAAACCCTGAAACACCACCCCAGCACAACCCCCTACTCTGCCCAAACACCACTGCACTGCTCTAAACCCTGAAACACCACCCCCTGCACGACCCCCTACACCGCCCAAACACCACTGCACTGCTCTAAACCCTGAAACACCAGCACCAGCAAGACCCCCTACACTGCTCAAACACCACTGCTCTGCCCTAAACCCTGAAACACCACCCACAGCACGTCCCCCTACACTGCCCAAACACCACTGCAGTGCTCTAAACCCTGAAACACCAGCCCCAACACGACCCCCTACAATGCCCGAACACCGCTGCCCTAAACCCTGAAACACCACCCCCAGCACGACCCCCTACTCTGCCCGAACACCACTGCACTGCCCTAAACCCTGAAACACCACCCTCTGCATGACCCCTACACTGCCCAAACACCACTGCTCTGCCCTAAACCCTGAAACACCACCCCCAGCATGACCCCCTACTCTGCCCGAACACCACTGCTCCGCCCTAAACCCTGAAACATCACCCCCAGCATGTCCCCTGCACTGCCCAAACACCACTGCCCTGCCCTAAGCCTTGAAACACCAGCCCCAGCGCGACCCCCTACTCTGCCCAACCACCACTGCACTGCCCTAAACCATGAAACACCAGCCCCAGCAACACCCCCTACTCTGCCCAAACACCACTGCACTGCCCTAAACCATTTAACACCAGCCCCAGCACGACCCCCTACACTGCCCAAACACCACTGCACTGCCCTAAACCCTGAAACACTAGCCCCCGCATGACCCCCTACACTGCCCGGACACCACTGCACTGCCCTATACCCTGAAACACCAGCCCCCACACGACCCCCTACACCTCCCGAACACCACTGCACTGCCCTAAACCCTGAAACACCATCCCCAGCACGACCCCCTACAATGCCCGAACACCACTGCACTGCCCTAAACCCTGAAACACCACCACCAGCACGACCCCCTACACTGCCCGAACACCACTGCCTAAACCCTGAAACACCACCCCCAGCAAGACCCCCTACACTGCTCGAATACCACTGCCATAAACCCTGAAATACATCCCCTGCAAGACCCCCTACACTGCCCGAACACCACTGCACCACTGCCCTAAACCCTGAAACACCACCCCAGCAAGACCCCCTACACTGCCCGAACACCACTGCCCTAAACCCTGAAACACCACCCCCTGCACCCCCCACAAAACGGCGGCGGCACCCGGAATCTCCATTCCTGTCTCTCGCAGCGCCCACTGTGTCTCCTGGCCGCTGCTGAGGTCCTCTTCCGAAGAGATTTAGCAGAGGAGAGCAGCGGTGAGATCTTGGGTTTGTGGGGAAGACGGGAGGAGGAGTGAATGCGCGGCTGCGGGTGCCTGTCTGGGGCCGCATGACTGCCGCCAACAGCAGAAAGCTTGATCTCCCAATGAGAGCGACCCCCTCACATTTAAGAGGCCAGCCTGAGGGGCAGAGACTGCACAAATGAAACGTGGGGGTCTGGGGGGCTGAAATAAACAGTGGGGGGACCGATTGCGGTTTGCCTGACTCCAACGTGATGCCCAGAAGAGACTTGCCTGACCTAAATATGGCGCCCGCCATACACCAAAGCAGCATGCAGAACTGAACCTGGCTGCCCCTTCGGGTTCCTTCATTCTGGATTACTGGAGGGGGGAAGGGGTGTTGGCGAGCGGGAGCTTTAAGGTCGCCAGCCCCCAATGGAAAGCATGGATACCTGCCAAGGCCTTCGCAGGTGCTGATCCTAGTCCTTAGAATTGGGGAGGGGCACAAGCTTATCCCTTTTGAAATAGTAAGTATTTCCTCCAGGAAGTGGTGAAATGACTAGTAGGAGGGAACAATGCAGGCAAAGCGACACGATTAAAAAGTGCGGGTTCCTCCATACGCGGAGGGAAGAGGTGAAGGAGTTGCTTCCACCTCTCCTCTCACCACTCTTGACCGGAGGACGTTGTGGACGGCACCGCCCAGTAACACCAGGACTGGTGTTTTCCATTGGAACTATGACGAGGCCTACTGGGCGGATACCATAACTGTTTTTTACTTACTGCGGAGCCCGAGCAACCTTGGCCGATGCCCGGAGTAGCTGTCCTATGCAGCTATATGGGAGTCTGGCTCTGGTTCACCCACTCAGCCATCACTTACCCAGTCGAACATCTGACATTGTTTTTCTGCGTCTCCCTGCTGTCTTTCCTTCCCTCCCCGCCTTGTCCCAGCTCCACCAGCCTATCTCTGGACTCTAGACTTTTGGTCCCTTCCTGAACTCGTAACACGATGTTTCCTTATGTTAGAGCTAGACCTAGTCTTTTGGCCGGTGCCCGGTGGAGCTACCTGATAGCTATAGAGGAGATGGCCCCCTTGGCCGTCACCTATCCAGCCAGACTTTGGGCAGATTTTCCTTTGTCTCGCCTTGGCATTCTCCCTCCCACCCCTTTACCCTACCCCCTTTCCACCCCTATGCTTCATTTTTTCGTCCCCTTCTTAATGGTCTTCCGTTGAGACCTAGCTATTTGGCCGATGTCCGGTGGAGCTGCCTGATAGCTATAGAGGAGATGAACTGTGGACTTCCCCCTCGGTCGTCACTTACCCAGCCGGACTTTGGGCAGACTCTCCCTTGTCTCTCCATCCTATTTCCCTCCAACCCCTTTACCCTACCCCCTCTCCCTTCTAAGCTCCTTTTATCTTGTCTTTACGCTCTTGAAATGTTTTTCTAGTAACTGATGTAACTGGTAACTGATGTAATTTTGTAACTTTGTGGAACCTTATGTAAAGCACTCTGATACCTCCGGGTCAAGCCAGCGCTATATAAAACTCAAATAAATCAAAATAAAAACTATGTAGTCATGTAAATTCTTAGATATTAACTCTGTAGTCATGCAATCAGCCAGGTGTTACCTATGTACTCCTTTAATCCCCCAAGACGTTACCGCTATACTTGTGCAGTCACCAATGCATTAGTTATAAACTGCTTCAAATACCCAGGCATTAATTTAGCAGTCTTTCAATCACACAGGGATTACTCTTGTAGTTATGTAATCATGTAATCACTCAGCCAGTATTTATGCACTTGTGTAAAATCATCCAGGCACTATCTTTGAAGTCCTGTAATTATTCAGGTAGTATCTTAATAGTTCTGTAATCACCTAGGCAGTATTTATGTGGCTTATAAAATCACCCACTCACTTTTAATGCATTACAATAATCCCCCAGATATTACCTCTGCATTCATGTAATCTCACAGCCACTAGTTATGTAATACCCCTACCGTCATGCAATCATGCAGGCTGTACCTATGTCGATTTTTTACTGTTTGAATCACTCAAGTGCCACAATATTACTAATTCAATTAACAATGCAGTATCTTAACACTTACAAAATCATCTAGGAAGATTGTATATGTTTGTGTAATCACTCCGATATTGCCTGTGCAGTCATGCAATCACTAGGTATTACATATGTATTCTACTATTCCCTAGACATTTTATTTCATTAGGTATAGACTAGTTTAATCTCATAGGCTGCACCCTTGCACTCCTCCAATCACTCTGTGAGGATATATGCACTAGTTCTACCACTTACCAAGTGTGCATGCAGTTATAAATTCACCCACTCTCTTTAGTTTTCTCCACTGACTGAGCCACTAGCACTTAACCATTGTAATCACTTAGGTAGTACCCATGCACTTAAAAAATCAATTAGACACTTTTTATATAGTGTTCCAAGAACACAGGCAATATCTACACACTTACACTTCTCTAATCTCTCACTTTGTAGTGGTTATTTACTATTGTACTCATGGCAAAGGTGAGGGTATTGGGCCTAAGAAATATAAAAGAAAATTGTACAACATATCTGAACTGTAAGTGTCAGTATAGTGTGGAAATTATATATGGATATGTTTGTAGTTTTCAAATTGTATGTATTTTCATGTGAATAATTGTGTATAATTATTTTTATTATATTAAATAGTTTTTAAAACGTTTCTTTTTTTACAGATATTCTGCATAAATATTAAGACAGAGTTACGATGACAAAAAAGAGCAAAGGAAAAGACAAGAAAGAAAAGAGGCCTATTTAAAAAAAAAAGTGAAAAAGAGAAATTAGATGAACTACAACATGGATCATTAAAGAAAAAGTCTTCTGGTAAGAGAACAAAAGAAAAAAAGTTTTAAAGAGTCTAACAAATTGTCAAATGAAGAAAAGAGAAACAAAAGTAGTACAACCAAATAGAAGGAAAAGAAAGATGAACAAAAAAGTGGAATATTGGATTATGAGAAAACAGAATATGTTGAAAGATGGATGAGACAATTTTTAGACATTAGAAAAAGATTGTATAAAACTAGAGTACTACAAAATTTATAAAAAAAAATTGCAACAAATACAAAAGGAGATCAGCATTTTACAAAAAAAAAGGAGATTCAAAGTGTCCTTGAAAAAGCTTTTGAGTTGAAAAGAAAATTGTTTATCTTAGTTTTAAACAGAATGAAAACTTTGAATAAAATAATGCAGTCTATGAAGGACAAAAGTAAAAGAAAAAGAATTGTAAATAGAAGTAACATCTGTAAAGTATTTTCCGGGGAATGGAAGCATACTTCTAGTGCGGGACCTTTTTTCAATGTAGAAAGCTATTTTCAACAAAATACATTAGTTCACCTGTGGTCGTTGTTATGAAGTTAAAAATGGTTGTCCAATTTAAAAAGGCTCCAGTGTTTAAATGGGATTGTAGTAATATTTGTAGTATACAACAGGAATCTATTGATATATTACTAAGGGGGATATTCTCAAGGACTTATCTCTGAGTTAGCGGCACTTCATCACAGCCAAAGTGGTGATAAATTCATCGCACCATTCACAAGCTGGTGCTAACAGCTGATATCACCAATTCACCTGCGATAGTAGCCGCAAAAAACAACACCACGGATGACACCGGAAACTAACGCTAATGAGATGCCGAGTAGGCGTTCTGATGCAAAAAGCCGTGACAACACCACTTCGCAACATTCTCAACAACCAGCCAGATCTGCGATAAGATCCCAAAACATTAGATAAGGTGCGTTAGCAGCAGGGATTTAACACCTGCTCTTACCTGGTGCTAAGTCGGACGACAACCTGCACCATCAAAGGGAGCCCAGCACACAGCCACATCTGAAGAACAACAGATGCCATGGAGCCACTGATCAGGCTTCTCGGAAACCCAAGAGGGCCACAACACCCACCGCCAACACCCCCAGGAACCCCCCCTACCCTGGCCCCCCCGGACAAAGATATTTCACATCAACTTTACAAATACTTGAACCAAACAAATAGCCTGAAGCCGCACAATAACAACAATTAACATTCATGTGTGGACAGAATTTCCCAAAAAGAATAATACATTCAAATGTAACTCAAAACTACTATTTTGAAGAGTCTTGGCGGGTCTCCCATGGACATTCTGTAAGTCACAGCCTGCAAGACAAAATTCAAGATAAGAAGGTGTGTCGTGCGCTCATCAAAGGTCAGAGAGAGAGAGAGAAAGGGGGAGAGAGGGAGAAGGAGAGAGAGAGAAACAGAGGAAGAGAGATACAGTGAAAGGAAGAGAGGGAGAGAGAGAAAGAGAGAGAATCATCCCTGGACCCTCTGCGTGGTTCATATCTGGGCTGAACAGGAAACCAACTGATGCATGTGTCTCTGTTGCAGTGTCGGCACCACACGCACCTCAACCGACAATGTCGCCCTGTTGCATGCACACGGAGGGTGGCCGCGCAGGAAGGGATTGTTCAAGGAGCGCAAGGCCGCTCGGGCTCTTGGCTGATACATGCCAACTGTTGTGTGTGTATCGCTCTTGGTGCACCATAAGCCTAAGGCGGAGTCACATTCGCAAAGCGAAAGCCACATCACATTTAAAGAATGCTAGCAGTAGTCAGACTGACATTGTGGATGAAAGCTCCTTTGTCCCAATACAGAAAGCGGAAGGACATCTGCACCTACGACCTTGGCAGTGTATACGGCGGGCACCCCCTGAAAGATACACCATAGCAGATGACGACTACCACACTCCACACAGTGCTAATGAAAGAACAACATATCCACACCCCACACACAGAAGACCTTGCCCGAGATACTCCTGCAGGGAATGCCCTTGACACTTAAGCACAGCAAAACCCATACGTCCAAACTTTGCACACCCATACGACTCATTGCTCCGAGTTGTGGCATATCATCCACACAACAGGCCCAGGTCAGAAGTGTGCCGGTTCTGCGAGACCCAACAACACAATGGCAGGACATCCCGGGCACAAGCGCAACCCGTGTCACGTGGAACTGTACCGTGACCAAATGCTGCATCTGTTGGGGGCACTGCCATTAGCAGTGCTGCGGATCAATTACAGCTTGAGCTTCCAACTTGCGTACGTCACCTGCGTCCAGCCCTGGTTCCACTGTCGATCATGCATAGTTGAGTGGCCCATGGTTGTCTGCCTATCCAATCACAACGGTAGCTAAACTGGATTATGACATGTTTGTGCGCCCCCTGTTGGCTCACTATCAGGAGTGTAACCGTGATACCCGTTCATGGAATGCCTTGATATTTGGCATATGTGCTGGCAGTTGGCCATGGGAGATTGCACAATTCCTCGTATGCAGTGACCACATCGAGGCGCTCCCCTATTGGGCTGTGTTGCAGATTGGTGAAACTGCGTGAACGGAGAACATCTGTCCAGACCAGCTAATGGATTGGCTCACCCTCATGTTCGTTGAAGTCGACAACAACGTACTCTTTGAACCGATTGCCTATGAAGCTGCGCTCGCTCTCATGGAGGAGTAACTACGTTCCTGCAGCCACAACTGATTCTAACCCAGAGCACAGGTCCCAACACCCTTTTGCATCTTGGAGAAATGGTCACATTTCCCACCATTACAGTGGACATGGCTGCATTCGCTTGGACTCAGAATGCATGTTCGTGCAACACTGAGGGTTAACACACACCTGTGCAAGGTGAGTGGACAGTGGCGCATGGCAACGTTCCTCAATCTGACACCCTGCTGGAGGGAGTGTACACACATGGCAATGTAGTTCTACATGTGACCCTTTTGGACTCTGTCACCTGCTCACTGTCAGCAGAGCAGATAGTCAGCGCAGTCCGGTGGTACAGAACAATGCAGATCCCATGGGCTGTGAGTGGTGTCCCCTGACACGGTGCAATCAATGAGCGTACGCAAAACATCACATGACTCGTCCAGCAAGGCAAATTGGCCTGAGACCGTTGCCATCCGTGATGATTCCTGTCCATGTTTGCATCCCCATGTCTTGCACTTCCACATGTTCCTATGCTTCCTGTTAGTATATGTTGCATTGGTCTGCATGTTGTGGCCCTTGTCTTGCCTGTACTGACACACACATGCTAATAAAGTGTATGCAACTTCACTAGTGTTCAACTGTGATGAGTGTTGATTAGAATACCAAATTGTGTGCCTCAATGAGCATTGTCCATACACATAAACTGACTGATGCATCTCACTTAGGGGTGAGTCCATATTGCCAGCTCCACCTCTGTGAGCCAGACATTGTGGTTGGGATAGTTGCTGTCAGTCCTGTGCACTTACGTGTCTTCAGCAATGTGAGAATGGTGTCCAACTTCTTGCCATGTGAATCAATGTGTTCCATCAAAACAGGCTGTGTCCCCACAGTTGAGTGTGTGTAGGTATGCGAAGAGATGTACTGTTGTCACATGTGATGGGGGACACTACTTTGGTCCTGCTACCGACTTTGACATTTTCACACTCAGCCATATTTCATACATGGACGTGGGGCTACATTGGGGGATTGCAAAATTATTGTTAATGAGCAATGAGGCCACATCTAGTTCACACCTTCAAAGACATATGATTGGCCATGTGTGTCAAGGTCAAAGATGCGCATTGATGTCATTTCCCAGGGTGTACCTTTTTGTGCAATTGATACCCCTACATTCACCCACACTTTTTCTCTTGACTGAACATAGACATGAAACATCTGTGTGATTTGGAATGTTTTATTCACATTCTGTGGAGTGTCGAAGCAAGAGCAGTACATGGGCATGCACACCCCACATTACATGGTTGCACAGTGGAGTGCCAACCAGAGTCCTTTGGGGAATGACAATTTAGTCGGAAGAGGAAGAGTCCAGTCCGCAGTCTGATTGCTGTGTAATTGGTAACCACTGCAGATATGGCAGTCCATGTCGGGGTCCAGGTGAATGTCGCGGAGTGTTTGGGGGGACAGTGGAAGGTGTTGTTCCAGGGCATGATGCAGGGGCTCGAACAAGCTGGAACAGGCCATATGGCGGGGAAGAATGCTACAGATTCCTTTTAAACACAGAGTCATTAGCATCCACATCTTCGTCCTCTGATATGTCTTCTGTGTCAGGTGTTCCAGGTGTGTGTGGTGGTGTTATGTCTGTATCACTGTGTGTCACAGACACATCAGGGGGCGGAGATGTGTGTGTTGAAGTTCATGCAGCAGTCATCTGGGACAGGCTCTGTGGCAGCAATGGCAAGATGAGGATCTGCAGGGCATGGTAGATCCCAGCTACATCTCGCTGGTGTTCATCCGTGGCAGCCATCCTTCCTGCCTTCATCCTCTGCATGTTCTTCATTGTCCTCCGCATCTGTGCCAACTCTGTGCTGTCGTCACTGGAGCCTGTCTGACTAGACAGTTCTTGGATCTGAGTAATGGCTCCAGCGAGGTCAGCCAAGGATTGTTGTAGGGCATGGAACGGACTGTGGGTGTCCGTTAGGGACTGTAAGTGGTCCCTGATGGGACTTATACACCTACGTATGGCATTGAGTTTGGCTGCCATGAGGTCAAAACCCACATGCACCTGTTCAGCCACCTCCTTCTGGCAGTCTAACACACAGAGTTGGAATGCCATGTGTTCTTCGGTGAGGTGCTGGGAGCCAGCCGTGGTGGTGGGTGCTTCCTGCTGTGTGGTCTGTGCAGGGGGTGGGATCACCTCGATGCAGCTGGGCTGCCCTACTCATTGAGGTGGGGTGCGGAGGGTGTTCATGAGCCATTGGAGGGTGCCGGAGCAGATATCCAGGGGGTTCTCTTCATTGTAACTGGATAGATGTCTGGTCTGCTCTGCAGGAGGTGTTATTTGTCCCTCTGCAATGTAAAGGGGAGATGCAGTTCAACAGTGTGTTCCATGTATGTGCACGCATTGTACATGGTTACATACAGACTGCATGACATATCATTTCACAGTTCCATGCTATGCCAGATGTGATTGGCCAGTTTCTACGCACAAGCGGCACAGGTTGTGTCCTCTGCTCTGTAGTGTGAGTGTAGCACTTTGTACCACATTTTCGTCAATGTTGAGGTGCTGTGTTTGCTATGTGTGTGTGTTGCATTGTGGGAGAGTCACCCCTGCTGCTCTGGCTTGGCGGCCCCTTATCCCTTTGAGGCACTGTACCTTTGTCTTGTGTGCTTTTACGGTCCTGAGATGTTGGTCGGAGTTTGGAGTCTTGTGCATTGTTTGTCTGTAGATGTGTTGTTGACGTCAGGGGTTGTATGTGCACGTGGATTTGTCAGAGTGTGACCTGCTCCTTTGAGGATATGATCCACACTGGCCCACCTCAGTGTCGTGGCGTGCACCTTGTCATGTTCTTTTGACTGCAGCCATGATATTGGTCATGCAGTGTCACTTGCATTGTCAGTGTGGCTCACATGGCCGCAGCTTTGCTGGGTTCAGCACATGTGCATGGGTAGGTTGTGGGATTGGTGATGGGGGGCCTTTGTGCACATAGTAGACGGGGTCCTACTTGGTGTTTCTATGTGTGCTGCAGTGTGTCAAGAATATCAGGGACAGGTTCCACACTCACTACAGGTGTGCAGTGTGCTACATATGATTGTGCATGTGTGCCATTGTGCCCATCTCCCCCCGTCCCCCCAGTCCCTGGTAGTTACTCACCCTCTTGCTGTTGGCTCAGGTCATATTGTGCAGTATGCATGCCCCCAACTCCTTGCACCCTCTCCACACTGATGACTGTGGCCACCATTTCCTCCAGCTCATCGAGCTCCTCCTATGGCGCAGGACTCCCACCTCCAGTCATTGTTGCTGCCTTCTGGTTGGCAGCGAGTTTCTGTTTTGTTTGGCTTGTCACATCATGCCAGTGCATCTTGACCTCCTCCATTGACCTCCTCAACACTCCGACTGCATTGACGTTGTTCACGATGGACTGCCATATTTCCGTTTGTGTTGCCAATGACACAGTGGAGGTGACGTGCAGTTGTTGGTAGTGTTTTATCACCTCTGAGACGATGATCCGGTTTTCCTGTGGACTGAACCGCGTCTTCCTCTTCCTCTTCTCCTTGCCCTTCCCCGACCCCGGGGTTCCTGGCTTGTCATCCTGGGGGCTTGTGGGGTTCGGCTTGTCCTCTGCACTCGGTCCGGGTGCATCCATGGTGCAATACAGTTTATATTTGCTTTGGGGTATCTTTTGGGTTGCTTTTATAGTGTATTTTCCTGCATGACGCGTGGGAATTGCAGGCCTGTTGCTGCTTATCGCTGATTTTTGTATGGCGGTTGGCCACATCGCCACTTTTTTTCGCGTTCGTGTTTCGTGTTTTTCCTGTGTCGTGTTCATTTTAACGTGGTCATTTGGCGCGTTATCGTGAGACTAACGCATGGTGCCACCGGGTTGAGAATACAACGTTAACATGGCGTTATTTTTCCCCAATAGACTGCGATGTGCAAAGTTGCGTTAGGCAAATTTTGCAATAGTTATCACACGTTCTTGAGGATATACCCCTAAATTACTTAAGAGAATATGGCAAAAAAGTGTGAAACAGAAGATTAAGATGTTGCAAGGACTAGATGCTTGCAAAGTGAGAAAACATACTAACTTGCAGGGTCATTCTCTGGCTTGTCTTTCTAAGAAAGTGTGTCCAAGTCGTTTTCATCATTTAAGAATGTTGGCTGTACATCATTCAGAAATGCGGAAGTTAGAAAGAAGATTGTACTATGTAAAAAGTCCTGTATTATGTCTAAATGAAATTAACATAGCTCTTTTGCATGGTTCAGTGTTGGATGTGAAAAAAGTTTCTGATGATATACAGTTTAGTTTCTTTGGTGCTCAAGACGAGTGTAGAGAAAGTGAGAGTTTGATAAGTGTGGGTGTTGAAGAAGAGATGGAAGATTCTACAACTGTGAAGTTTGAAAAAGAAATTACAAAGTTTAAAATAGTTTCTGGTGAACATCCCAACTATGTTTGTCTTTGTTGCCTACGTAGTCACTATAGAAGACAAACTAGGAATGTAGATGTGTTTTTAAAAAAGTAAAAAGGAAAACAATGATACATGGAGGGAATTTGCTGCTTATTTGTTTATGGGAGGTCGTTTTGAGTTGGGTACTGATCAACGTATTTGTGAATATTGTTACAATAAATTAGAAGAGAACAAAATGGTAGCTAGAGGTATACATAACAACCTAGAATTAGTAGCTATACCTCCAGAACTTGTACATTTAAATATATATGAGCCAATCCTTATTCAATCTGTGCATCCATTTCGGGCTATAATTCGTATGGAGCCTAAAACAGGTAAGCTGCCTCCAACAGATCTACAAAGAGGTTTAAAAGGAAGAGTTGTGTATTTACCTTTAGATTTTAAGAAAAATATTGAAACTGTTGGTGTAGACAGAGAGGAAAGTAACCCTGTAATAATTCGAGTTAATGGTGTGCCAACAAGCAGTCGGAAAATTTGGCAGGAGATTGTAGATGTCTCCAAACTTCAAAAGGCTACATTATATCTGGTACAAAACAATGTTTACTATAAAACAGTTTAGAAGATGAAACAGACATTTTCAGTGGACAAATAGAAAAAGTGGAGAACTCCAAAAAAGAAGAAATTTACTAACATTACACTATACACTATACACCCTGTACATTCAAAAGAAGTGGTAGGAGACAGTATTGAATTATTCCAGATGAAAAAAGCAAAAGGAACTCCCATGAGTGAATGGGAAAAAAGTTTGGAAGCTTGTTGTTTTCCACAGCTGTTCCCTACTAGAAAAGGTGGACGATATGATGAACGACCAGTTCAGATTCCAGCTTCAGAATATCGTACTTTATGACTGTACTCAGATGATCCAAGATTTCGACAGTGTATTCCATATTTGTTTAATCTTTTATTTGAAAGTGACCTGTCTGCACTTTCACATGCAGTGAACCACATATTAAAAACAGGAGTTCAACTTTCACATGTTTCTGCAAAGGGATTCATGGACAAAGTTCAACCAAGAGACGAACATTTAGAATCACAGTTCATTAATTTGATGGCTTGTCAACGTGGTACTAATGAATATTGGTATCGACGTCATGGAGAACTCAAATGTATATTAAGGAACTTAGGAACCCCTACGTGGTTTGTAACACTTAGTTGTGCTGAGTTTGCATGGGATGATTTACTTGATATTGTGTGACAAGCAAATTAAAATATAAAAAACATTGAATTGAAGACAGCTGGAGAACTGTGTTCCTTGGATCCTGCAAATGTGTGCAGATATTTAAATCATAGATTTGAAGCTATGATGTCTTTTATCTGCAATAAAAATAACCCACCTCTTGGAGAAGTTATTGCTTTCTTTTGGAGAAAGGAGTAACAAGCCAGAGGTGCTCCACATATACATATGTTATTATGGATCAAGGATGCTCCTAAATTTGGAACCGATACTGATGAGACTGTTTTATCTTTCATTGAAGACTGTGTTACCTGTGCAATTCCAAAAACAGGAGGAGAAAATACCTTAAGACAACAAGTTTTACGGTTTCAAAGTCATCGATGTGGGAAATATTGTCGGCGGAAATACAAGTCAAAGGAAAAATTGTATACAAAATGTCGATTTGGATTTCCATGCCCAGTAATTTCCAAAGGAAGAGTCAACAATTTCATGTCAGCAGTGAGGCATACTAAAACTCGAAAATCTTCAAAGAATACTTACAATATAAAAAAAGTGAAGAGTCAAAATATATTAATGACTACAATCCAGTGATTCTGACGATGTGGAATGCAAATATGGATATCCAGTATGTTGCAGATAATTCGATTGCTGTTGCTCGGTATGTTACGTCCTGTACAACCAAATATGAAAAGTCAGAGTTGAAAGAAATATGGGAAAAAATTTCACAAGACTCTTAGTAAAAAATTGTACAGCTTTAGTTTGAAAATGCCTTCACATCGAGAGATTGGATCCTAAGAATGTTCGGATTGGTTGACATCTGCAAGTTTATATTCAAAGTCAAGAGGAATCATTTGGGTAAGTCTAGGTCTTAATGCAACACGAAATCGGGTATAGAAATATGTACAAGAAATTGAATACTTAGCGCTGAATGAACCGGAAAGTACAGATATTGTTATAACAAATATGTTGGATAGGTACTATCCTAAAAGAAGTTCACATATGGAAAACATATGTCTCTATGAAGTACTGCAACATTACAGCTTTAAGAGAAATGTTACAGAAAATATAAATGAAGAAAAATGTGCTGTAATTGGATGTGAAGGATGTTTGATAAAACATGCGAAAGGAAACCTTATTAATCACAGGCAACTCAGTTGCAATACTCCAGATAAAAGGGAATTTTTTATTTAGCACTTCTGCAACTCTTCAAGCCTTGGAGGACTGAAATGGAATTGCTTGGAGATTTTGAGTGCATTGAAGATTGTTTCAATGCATGTAAAGATAGCATTGAATGTACAATTTTTCCAAATTATCTGCAAATGTTAAACAAAGAGAATAATTAAGAAACTACTATTGCAGCTGTAATAGCTGGAGACAGTTCTCAAGATAGTCAGAGTTCTGCTCCACTAAGTCAAGATCCACTAGTAGAAGCCATTCTTGAAAATGAAGCAGCAATTGCAATGAGTGAAGTGGAAACGGCAATGCAACAAGCACAACAGGACACTATTGATTGAAAAAGTTAGAAGAACAACTGAATATATCAGCAAGTTACACAACAAATACAACATGAAAAGAAAGATTACCAATGCACATCGTTAAAACCTATTCTTGTGTACATCAGTGGGCAAGCTGAAAACAGGAAAAAGTGTCTTGATTAAAGGTTTGACCAGTTATGTACAGAAAACCACTGACTCACATTTATCTTGTATTGTAACCTCTCCAACTGGGTTAGCAGCACACATTATTAAAGGGATTACATTAAATCGTTTACTTATGTTACCAGTAGAACATGAAAATAAGTTGGAATATCACAAGCTATCTGGAGAAGCTTGTTGTGAAGTTTCAAGAGTACTGAAGAAAATGAAACTTCTGATAATTGATGAGGTAAGCATGGTCTCAAACGTAATGCTTGCCTTTGTACATTTAAGAATGCAACAGATTTTAAAAACAGATTATGATGTTCTATTTGGAGGAAAACATGTAATTCTATTCGCCGACCTACTACAACTTACTCCTGTAAAAGGACAACTTGTTTTTAAGACCCTTGCTCGTGAAGACACTAAAAAATCATTCGTAAGTATTGGAAATGTAAAAATTTGGTCTCATTTTGAATATAAAGAACTTATTCAGAATATGCGACAAGCAAGTGACGAACATTATGGAAACATTCTTCAAGATATTAGAATTCGTGTGTTGACAAAAGATGGCAAAGAATCTTTACAACAGCCTGCTACTAACAAAGTTGTTTCCAAATGAAAATATTGCACCTGAAATAATGTACAAAAAAGTTGCAGAAAGGAAGTCTATAGTTTGCCTTATGCCAACACGGAAAGAATGGTCTACATTCAATGAAGAACTGTTAAAACTAGAGAAACAACCAATAATGAAAATGTAAGTTATTGATAAAATAGAACACAAAGGAGTTACTATTCTTCTGTCAGAGAAATTACAGTAAAAATTTGATTCTTTGAAAAGGTCTATATTAAGACTGCTGGTTTGGAAAAGACTTCATTTGTATGTGTAAACTGTCGGGTAATATTATGGCGTAATTTAGATGTTGAAAAATGTTTCGTGAATTGAGCAATGGGAAAAGTTGTGATTATGTAAATTTTCAGAACAGGAAGGAAATGAATTTTAGAAGCTTACATTTGATCAGATTAAACAGGTAAAACAGATTGGACATTGTAGTGTTTGTTTCATGCTTGTAAAATACTTGTATGTTCGTAGAAAACAGTTTCCTCTTTCTTTAGCATATGCAGTGACTATTCATAAATCGCAAGGTTTAAGTGTAGACAGTGCTTTGGTAAATATTGGAAGTTCAGTGTTTAAAGAGGGGATGGCATATGTTGCATTGTCTCGAGTAAGAACATTATCTGGATTGTATTTGATTGATTTTGATGAGAGAAAGATTAGTGCAGATGCAAATTGTGTTAGAGGGTATAATTGGTTAAGAAGACTGTATGCTCCCACCTTGGGTGAATATCCCATATATGAAAAGCTTGTAGTATGTGCAAAACGAACATATGAGAAACACTGTAGTGAGGTTGGAAAGAAGAAATAAAATCAAGAGAATGTTCAGGCTCCAAAGAAAATGAAAATGGACACTATTGATTATATTGTAGGATAACAGTTAGAAAATAGTTCAGGTATCAACTGCTATGCTAATGTAATTGTGACCGTCCTGTTTTTTCTAGAAAACCTTCATCATCAAATTATGGAGAATCGAGAAAAAAGATTTTGTTCTTTGTTGCATTATATTTTTGAAAAATTGACAACTGATAAAACTAAAATCCAAACTGCTTCTGGCATTCGGTATCTTTTGGATATATGTTCTGGTTCTTCACAATTTACACTCAATGTACAGTAAGATTGATGCTCAAGAATATCTTATGTTTATGCTTGCAGTATTGGAAAGTGAAGGAATACAAATTGAAAATCTGTTTGGAGTACGTAACAGATGGGATCATAAATGTGAAGACTGCTCATTTTCTTCTACCACTGAAATAGACACTGAACGATTCATATATTTGACAATACCAGATTGCAAAACAGTGTCTTTTAACAAATTAGTAAAATCAGCTAATCAAAATATGGAATGTACTCACTGAAAAGCTGAAATGTTGTCAACATTATTTATAGAAAGATTTGGACAATATGTCATTTTAATTCTACAACGTTGTAGAGCAGATGAAACAACATTGGAAACCAAAATTAAAAATGTTGTAGCAAGTCAACTGTCAATTTCAGGAAGAACTTTTAAAACAGTGGCTATTATTTTCCACAAAGGACCTTCTACAACATCTGGACACTATACTGTGTATTGAAAGTGCAATAAAGGATGGACACATTGTAATGATGCCCATTTACAATTCAAATGTTGGTTGCCTTATGAATTACCAAATTCATATCTAATATTTTTGATGCCAAAGTTCTGAAAACATCATTCGGCCTATTGGGAAGATGTCAACATGAATTAATGAGTTTATATTGGATATTTTCAATGCAAACAGTTTTGGAAACATGCAATAATAGTATTTTTTCTTGTCTTTTACAGAAAAAGTGAAGTTTGGAAATATTTAAAATGTAATGTATAATTTATAATGTAACAATTATAAAATAGTTTCAATGACGTTGATATCTACTTCAATACATTAAATAATGTAATAAACATGAATTAATGCTTACAGTCACTTTTATTGCAGTTATTCATTTTTTCAAACTCAATCATCTCACTCATCAAATCACCTCAGCAGCACTCATGCACTGCTTCAACTACTGAAGCATAACCTATGTACTTAGAAAATAACCCGGGCATTGCTAATCCATATCTTTAATCAGTCTGGTAGTTACCATACACTTCTGCAATCAGCCAGACATTAGTTCTACAGTCTTGCAAACATCCAAGTATTATCTATACATTTCTTGAATCATCAAAACATTACTCTTCCACTGATGGAATTATCCAAGCTGTAACCATACACTTATGCAATCACCCAGGCATTACCTATACAGTTACAAAATAATTGAAACAATACATATTCACTTACCAAATCACCCAGGCACTACCAATGTTTTTCTGAAATAACCTAGGTACTACTCATCCACTCATGCAATAACACAGACAGTATCTCTACAGTGCTTGAATCACCCATGCACTATCTATTCATTCTTGTAATCACTCAGGCACTACTCTTGTACTTCTCTGATTACTCAGGCACTGCTCATCCACTCATGGAATAACCCAGGTACTACCCATGCACTGTTTCAATCACCCATACACTACCAGTGCACTTCGCTAATCACCCAGACACTACTCATTCACTCCTTCAATTACCCAGCCATTAGTCATGCACTTTTACCATCACCCAGGAACTACGCATCCACTCATGCAATCACCCAGGCATTACGCATACACTCATGCAATCACCCAGGCACTATCTATGCACTGTTCCAATCACCCAAGGAATTCCCATGTACTCATACAGTCACCCATGCAGCACTCACGCAATCCTCCAATCACCCAGTTAGTACCCAAGTACTCATGCAATCACTCTGCTACTATCCAAGCACTTATAAAGTCACCCAGGCATTACCCATGCACTCCTCCAATCTCTCAAGCACTATTCATCCACTCATGCAATAAGCCAGGCACTACCCATGCACTGCTCTATCCACCCAACCACTACCCGTGTACTCCTCTAATCACCCAGACATTACTTATTCACCAAGCGACTAACCATGCATTCATGCAATTACCCAGCCAGTAGCCATGCACTCCTCCAATCATCCAGGCATTACCTATGTACTTATAAAACCACCATGCATTATTCTTGCTCTTCTCCAATCACCCAGGCACTACTCATGCAATCATCCATGTTTTACCCATAAACTCATGCAATCATCCAGGCACTTACAAAATCACCCAGGCATTATCCATGTATTCGTCCAATCATGCAGACACTACCCAAACACTCATGGAAGCACCTACGTACTACTGATGCACTCATGCAATCATCCGGGCGCTACCCATGCACTCCTTCAATCACTCAAGCACTACTCATGTACGTATGCAATCACCCAGACACTACTCATGCACTTATAAAATTACCCAGGTATTACCCATACACTCATGCAATCCCTCAGGCACTACCCATGCACTCATGCAATCACCCAGGCATTACCCATGCACTCGTCCAATCATGCAGGCACTACCAATGCACTCATGCAATCACCCAGGCATTACCCATGCACTCATACAATCACTCGGGCACTACCCATGCACTCATGCAATCATCCAGGCATTACCCATGCACTTGTCCAGTCATGGAGGCACTACCCATGCACTCATGCAATCACCCAGGCATTACCCATGCACTCATGCAATCACTCAGGCACTACCCTTGCATTCATGCAATCACCCAGGCATTACCCATGCACTCATCCAATCACACAGGCACTACTCATGCACTCATGCAATCACCCATACATTACCCATGCAGTCATTCAATCGCTCAGGCACTACCCATGCACTCATGCAATCACCCAGGTATTACCCATGCACTCGTCCAATCATGCAGGCACTACCAATGCACTCATGCAATCACCCAGGCATTACCCATGCACTCATACAATCACTCGGGCACTACCCATGCACTCATGCAATCATCCAGGCATTACCCATGCACTTGTCAAGTCATGGAGGCACTACCCATGCACTCATGCAATCACCCAGGCATTACCCATGCACTCATGCAATCACTCAGGCACTACCCTTGCACTCATGCAATCACCCAGGCATTACCCATGCACTCATCCAATCACACAGGCACTACCCATGCACTCATGCAATCACCCATACATTACCCATGCAGTCATTCAATCGCTCAGGCACTACCCATGCACTCATGCAATCACCCAGGCATTACCCATGCACTCGTCCAATCACGCAGGCACTACCCATGCACTCATGCAAGCACCTACGTACTACTGATACACTCATGCAATCACCCACGCACTACCCATGCACTCTTTCAATCACTCAAGCTCTACACATGTACTCATGCAATCATCCAGGCATTACCATGCACTTATTTCTCTTTTTTTAACAGAATAGGTGGTTCTAAAGAGAACAGTTTTTCTCTTCTTTTTTTGTTTTTTACACTTTTTTTGTGTTTGCTTAACTATTTTATGTATTTTTTTGGTGTTTTTATTTAAAACCGTAAAAAAAACAGAACAAACTATAAAACTTTGCAATTAAATTTTCATTGCAACAAAAAACTATTAGCAAGTGTGATTTCTAGCAGCAGAAACCACAGCATCAGCAGACTACTCTCCATAACAGAGGACAGTCTTACATTTGATGCAGTGCTGCTCTAAGTTAGCAAATTCAGGACGGATGTCAGGTCCACGAGATGAGGAAGTAGAGGCTCCCGAGGTGCTTGGACCAGCAACCTGGTCATTCTGCTGCAAAAGTTCTTGTGCGCGATGATGTTGCTTGCGGGCCAGATGACGAGGGTGGATTGTTTGCAGATGCTTCATCCTGCTGGAAGTTCCACACGATTATTTTTTGGCACTTCCGCATGACAGCACCTTCGGGTACACTATGCAGCTCACGTTTCTTCCGTTCACTTTCTTCTCCCCTTCAGGTATTATGAAGAACAACTACATGAAAGATTCTTTTCTTTTCTTGACTGGTTCCTCCAAATCTTCTTCATCTAATGGTAAATTCACTTGAGGAATTGAAGAAGCCATTTTGTAAGATGGTAAAAAAGACATCCAAAAAATGCACCAAACAGCTAACAAAACACAGCAGATGTGTCTCCTGTGAAGGTGTTGAAGGAATGAAAAAAAATGGGTCGGTTCCTTCAAGTTCTAGAATCAAAACCTTGTAATTCAATGAAATGCTTTCTTTTGAAGTCACATGGGAGTCGTGCACCAGGCACGCAACGAGCGCTCACCCGACGCTACTTCCGGAAAATATATTTAAGAATAATATAACTTTATTGCAATTACAAATATATGATTTTTATAATTAGTTTAGATAATCTCTTGCTTTAATATACATATTAAAGTTATATAAATATACTTTTAAAACAGAAACGTTTTACGGGAGTCATGCAACCGGCGCGACCCCATACGCATATGACATTACGCGGAGCAGAAAACCTCGCACCCATCGTATACCAAAGGTGCACCCGTCGCGACTTCCAGAAAATATATTTAACACTAATATACTTTATTGCAATTACAAATATATGATTTTTGGAATTAGTTAGATAATCTCTTGTTTTAATATACATATTGAAGTTATATACATATACTTTTACAACATAAACATTTTACGGGAGTCACGCACCCAGCGCAACCCCCAGAAACACGTACGTGATGTTGCTCGGTGCTGGGCACCGTGCACCCGTCGCTTACCAAGTGCGCATCCTCCACATCTTTACCAATATGGCGGCTTGAATCCGCGCACCCACCGAGATAGGTACACGATCGGTACGCTACTCCACTTTTTTGCAAAAATAAAAGTATATTTATATTATAGAAAAGAGAAAACATGATATTATTTTTATAACAAATAAAAACCTAACAATTTTTTTTTGATATTATAGTTACAAAATATCACTTAAAAAACCTTTGAAATTCACTGAAAAACCCATAGATTTCAGGGACGTTATAGTCAGAAATTAGCATTTAAAAAACCTTTCAAATTCACTATAAAAAGCACAGGTTTCAGGGACATAATAGTTAGAACTTAGCATTTAAAAAACCTTTGAAATTCATTGAAAAAACCATAGGTTTCAGGGACGTTATAGTTAGAAATTAGCATTTTAAAAACCTTTGAAATTCACTGAAAAAAACATAAGTTTCAGTGACTTTATAGTTAGAAATTAGCATTTAAAAAACCTAAGAACAGCACCATGCAGAGCACAAGCGGGCGCTGCTTCCTTTCTGCCGCTCGAGTACATTTTTACTCGAGCGGCAGCTTTTCTCAACACGAACGGACGGTTTCTCAAAGTGAGCGGTCACGAGCATACAGGACCACTCGCAATGAGAAATCTGACCACCCTCGTTGAGAAATCTTGCTGGGAGGTTGATTTTCCACGCTCGCCCTCGCTAACTTGATGTTGGCAATCGCGAACGAGGAAAAATCTCGCTGTGAGGGGGATTTTCCTCGCTAGCGCTCGCAAACTTGCCGTTGACGAACGAGAGCAAGGAAAAAAACTCTGCTCCCCAACGCGTTTTTTCGGAAGTCCGCTAGCGGGCGGAGTTCACCGCCCAGACTTAGTTTTTTCAGTGAATATATATATATATATATATATATATTTTTTTTTGCTACTCAGTTCCTGGTTACTTCCCTCCACACTCGTCTCAGCAGTATCCTCAGGCAAACTCAGGAAGACGGCACAGATGTAGCCATGAAATCAAGGTTAGTAGCTTTATCTTCTTTTTATTTTCAACAGCAAAGTGAATGTGCATTTAGAAATTTAGCAAACAGATAAACCTACGCGTTTCGTCCAGAGGCATTCATCTGGGTCATAGAGTTTAAAGTGCAGAGTGTCTATTTAAAAGGAACAGATCAGTCCCTCCCGCAATCTGTGACATAAATTTGAAGGAAACAGTCTAACTTATTTTACATTTGTAGTAGGCAAACCTCAGCAGTATGTTTGTAATCATCTCTAGTGTTGGAACATAAATAAGATACCAGGCAATGTTTAAAGCATGGTAAAGTGCTGAATTATTTACATTGTGTACCAATCCTGCTCTGATTAAAGGTGTGTTGGCGATTCATGCTGTATTGGTGTGAACTTGGCGAAGGACCCAAATATCATCCCCCTAAGACGAAAGTTGTCACCTCATGTAACTTTTACAGTAGCATCTCGCTCAATTATCATAATTCCCGGACTTTATAAGATTATAAATGCACACAAAATTAAAAAGTATTGAATTTCTATGCAAACATCAGGACTTCTAATCGCACCAGTTAATTACTATCAATTGTGAAAAACCTACAGAGAAAGGTATTAAATACTTAACTTACAGTTGTAATATAGCATCAATTGATTTCATTGTGCAACACTCGCAAAGTTTAAATATGCATTATTTAAGGTGCTGTATGTTGTGCATAAGCTGCCAAATATATTTTGTTATAATGAAAGTGCAAATGGAATGTGCTATTAAAGGCTGTGCAAAATTGCAAAAGATGTTTGAATCAATATAAAGTGAGAGTGCAATGCATACCCGTAAAAATATTAAAGGAGTAAGGGGGCCAGATATGACCTAGGCACTATAGAAGATTTCATAATTTACAGCATTCTCATCCTGAGATCCAATTGCCAATGTACCCAGATATCATCATGGATAATTCCAGCACTATCAGAGTGTCAGTGCAGAAACACATCATTTGAATTCATCTAAAGTAGAGTTTCCCAAAACGGTCTTACATGTCTTGAGCTCTAATTCAGCATCTCCATTGCCCATTCTTGTTAAGCATATGTGCAAACAACATTATAGATCTCATTAAATAATAATGTACTCCTCTACATATCAGCAACGACATATATTATACATTCTATTTGTTCACTAGCTGATAATATAACCAAGAGGAGATAAGATAGAGGAATCAAAGAGAAAGAGGAATGGATGGAAAATGACAAATGAAAAATGATAATCAGTGAAAAATATTAAGAGGAGGAGAGAGAAAATACATGCATACTAGTTTTGAAAATGTCATGGAGATTCGTCAAACGACACCAAAGTTATTATCAGCAAAAAAAACGCTTTTCCTATGGAAACTAGGTGCCAAATATAGCTACATATATAATATAGCCAGAAGGAGTTTTTCAAATGCAGGTTACTTATTAAAGTGTTGCTTCTATATTTATAGCGGCAAATCTAACAATCAGGCCACATATCTTGCTAGACAGCAGTGGCCATGGAGTGGACAGTGCTATCCACAAGCCCCAGGTTCAGGCAAGATTTTTGGAATGTCCACAAAGAATAAATTCACATGAAGGACACTGAAAACTTAAAATCTGTAATGTATGTTGCCTTCGTTGTCCAAATCCGTTCTGAGATAAATTGGAAATGTTGGATATCACTTTGGTGTCACACCCTTTTTGCGTCCCTCTTTGAATAACGGCATACATTATGAGATGGGAGCCACATGGGAAATTGACAATGCTTCCCCAATAAGCACATAGGCAAGCAGAATGGGACATGCAGCACACCACTACATTAGATCATGCACAAAACTGTTCTCTTAAAGGATGTGCAGAAAAGCAATTTAAGCTTCAGTCAATGCAATCTGCAGGCGAGCAATGCATGTTCTGCGTTGGTTTTTTTTTAATTACCCTTCAACTTCTGCCTTTGTCTACCCAATGCATTCCTAATTTGTGCACTCCGTGGACACTGGTGGAATTTTAAATGTGACATCCAAATGATTAATAGCATCTACAATCAATGGTGTGGTATTCAAATTAAATATGCATGTCCGGGCAGCAACATATGTCGCCTTCCCCTCATCTACAACAAGCTTACAGGGTCTGCAACCAGGTTACACTCACAGTCACTGTTATTATTCGCACCTTATCTTAATGGCTTCAAAAGAAACTGATAAAGTGCAGAGGTATTGAGCAATACTAGGCACCCTATGACATTTTGGTCCGTACATTTTTATGGAAACAAAGGGCCTACGTGCTACCATGCTTAGGTTTGTGTGCTTGCTGAAGACGCAGGCGTGTTAAAGCCACCCTCCTGACATTGACAGTGACAGTGTTTTGACGTCAGAACAAATGAAACAGCCCTCACACCACAAATGGTTCCTTATTTCTCAGCCTTAGATAAGAAATGGTCTGATTCACTTGTTTAAGCTTAAGACACACAGGGGCATATGTATAAGCCCCTATCGCATTCACAACGTCACTTTCAGTGATGTTGTGGTGGCGATAGAGGCCTCACCTTATTTACAAGGCATAACGTGACTTAACGCTGCCTTGTAAATAAGGACCCGTTTCACACTATGCTTTGTGTGAAAGGGGCGTGCAGTGGGTGTGGTGGTGGCTGTTCCACCGTAACAACCATTGTCTTTGACGCTGCCCCCTATTTACAAGGGCAGCGTAAATAAAATAGGAGGCAGCGCCAAAATGAAGACCAGGGAAAACCTGGTCTTAACTTGGTGAAACAAGGAGAAATTCTTTATTTCTCCTCATTTTTGCTTTTTCTATGTGTGCTGCCTTGTGCAGCACACATGGGAAAAGCAAGACGCCTTGGATTATTTATGTGTAGGAAGGTGACCTTTACTGCACATCAAGCAATCCTTAAAAAACAATGACATTTCATAACTTCTATGTATGTCAGTGACAAAATGGCATTTTAGGATTATTTATGTGCAGGAAGGGACACCTTCCTACACATAAACAATCCTCCCCTGCACTCAGACACCCTTGCACTATGGTGCAAGGGTGCCTGTGTTCGTGCTACACTGCTACGTGTAGCGCCAGCGCAAGGGGAAACGCAAGGCTGCACCATATCCTTGCAAATATGTTTCAATCCTGCGTTTCTGAAGTGGAGGAGTGAGGAGTTAAGCCATGACTGCTAACCCCTCACTCCGCCACGTCCTTGTACATATGGCCCACAGATTTGATATGTTATGACTATTTGTGTAGCGTGTGAATCACCCGGTATGCAAACACTGCAGGTGGCAAGGCGCTGTCTCCCTGTTGATCTTGTTCGAAAAGCGAGGTCTTCTAGGGGGATATCAGCAAGGCGAGGCGATAGAATTATCGGCGCTTTTGAGGCCGTTTTCAGCCGAAAAGCGGCAATAATTTTATCGCCTAATTAGCAAGCTCACGCTTACACGTGAAAACTTGCGTTAGCGCAGGAATTCCTAACGCCCAGCTTTGCATCTCTAATGAGATACAAAGTGGGCATTCCTGACCTGACATGACAGGAGAAATTTAGCTAAGCGACATTTCTCCTATCATCAAGCCCCACGCTATGAAGCATAGCGGCAAGAAAAGTAGCGATAACTCCTGTTATCGCTACTTTCCTTACACCTGCTTCAGGACTGACTTAGCCATGATATCCTATTGAAGGTGGATATCATGGCTAAGTTTGTGAGTCCTTATCAACAAGCTAACGCCACATTGCGAGAGATTATCGCTGGGTTTCCAGCGATAATCTCACGTTAGGCAGTTAGCGGGAGGATTTTTATTGCTTTTGAGATAAGCGTTGCTAATAGCACACAATCTCAGCGATAAAAATCCACGCTAGCCGGCGATAATTATCCTAGCGCTAAGTGCGCTTAGCGATAATTATCGCCGGTTGTTGCTGATATGCCCTCTGGTTCTTCCGGAACTCGAGAAGCTATGAGGCTCTGATGTATTGTGGCAGGTTTAAGCAGACAAAGGACTGTGCACAATTACAGAAGAAAACGATTACAAAAACCTGACAACAGTCCGAATTAAATTAATTAATTCCAGGAAGAGCAACACAAAATGGCCAACTTGCCTAGTGCTATTTATAAGGAGATTGATTCTCAGAAACCAATAAGGGAAAGGGGAAAATCCCAATGGCGTTATTTATAGCGGGGAATTACTACGTTGAAGCATGGCTTACAACTTTTGGTGCGTGTGGTTGAAGAAAAGACCACCTTTTAAGCAGTAAAAAGCCTCCCAGGACACCTGATCCTTTAACAAATCGTGTGCTCTGGATTCACGTACATCCCGCCGTCGCTGTGCATATTGTGACCCACAGTCACTCGACGGACGCTGTGCTGTTGGAAATGGCACTGGGAAAGCCTCTGCATCACTGTTCCACAGAATCAACCCTCCCCGGGGAGTGCACGTGCACATCATAAAATGAAGCTTTGGGTCGCGAGGAAAACAAATGTTGGCTGCGAAAGCAACACAGCTTGATTTCAGTTTAGGAGCAATAAAAAAATCTTATTTACATGCAAATCCAACTACATAATATACTAAGGTTTGAATAGCTTTCGAATTTTATGGGAATATCAACTTGGCTTGCCACTGCTGATTTTCTACAATTTGAGCGGTAAATGTTAGTAATATGTATATTGTGTTGATGTTAATTCTCAGGACACATAGGAGGAGATTTACTAAAAAGTCGCGCAACGCAGCGCAGCCCCCCCTCCCGCGAGGCTGCGCTGCGTTGCACGACAGGGAGGGAGCAGGAGAGCGCCATATCTTCAAAGATATGGCTCTCTCCTCCCCTTTCCCTTGCGCTGGCGCTGATTACAGCTGCCGTGCGCCATGCACACACCTTAGCGCCGCAGCGCTAGGATGTGTGCATGAGTCCAGCATAGATTTTGTAGCCTTCCTGTACAAAATACTATGCTCGACACAAGGGAAGGCTTTCCCCATTTTGTATGCGTGCTGCACAGTGCAGCACAGTGCAGCACTAATGCAAAGTCGGAAAAGGAAGGAGAAATGAAAGCATTTCTCCTTCCTTGGTCCTAGTTTAACAGGGCGCAGTTTTCTCACGCTAAACCCAATCTACTTTATTTAGTAAATTGGGTTTAGCGTGAGACACCTTGGGTGGTTGCATGGGAACGCCCATGCACCACCCTTGGTACGTCCCCCATGGCGCAAAGTAACGCGAAGCAGCGCAACGCATTACTTTTACGTTATTTCCAGCACTAAAAAAGTTTAGCGCTGGAAAGTAAATTACAAAAAAAAAGATTTAGCGTCATTTTGCATCACTTTTGTGATGCAAACGCGGCTCAAAAGCTGAGCAAATCTCCCCCATAATCTATGTGTGTATGTATGAATGTGATATTAACTTAGTGCGAACCTAGCCGTAAGTCAGTGGGGCACTGCACAGGCTTACCTGTCAACTCACCCGGATTTGACAATGTCACCAGCTTTTTATTTCTATCAGCCCCGCCTGACAGACAAAATTCCTCCATAGACTTTAATGGATTCACCTGCTTTTCAAATTTATATCTCCCTCCAAAAAGTGTTTATTCTCCTTTGACCTGAACTGCATCATGCTCATAAATGCCTGACTTCACCCACATTTTTGAGGCAAGAGATTGACAGGATGTTGGAAGGTGGTTTATCAGTAGGAGTAAATTTGCACCTACCAATAGCAATATGGACACCAATGCAATATGAGGCCCAGACAAGGTCTCAATTAATTATTCCCTTGCTCAGTCCTGGGTAGCTGGCAGTAAGCAGGCGGGCTGAACTTTTTAAAAATACCAATACAGTCTCCACGACCAATGGTGTTGATGGGCGGCCGGGGAGAGGACAATTGTTATTCACAGTTGCCTAAGGGAGTGGGGTTGTTTCACGTTCCCCAAACTGTTGCGGGTGGGTGATAGGCACTCTGCAAGTTGGGGGAGGCGGGAGGTTGCGAACCCGTCAAGCAGGGAGGCAGGGTGGGGGGGAATGTTGGGGAGGGTGGGGGGGTTGGATAGGTTTTCACACTGTGGGATTTTTTGTTGGTTCAATATTTGTTGTGTTCGAAAGTCACTAAGTACAGGTTGTTATGTAAGTGCTCAACTGCAGACAATGATTATAAGGGGGAGATTACAAAGCACCGGATTGCCACAAGGGATCGACCATACGTCACACTAAGAGACCAGCATACGTTAGCTGCACTGACAGGACGTGCTGAGCCCGAAAAAATTAAAAAATGTCCAGATTTAATTGTCCTTATTGCTGATGATGGGGGGTAGAATGGAAACGTCACTCTCCGTGCTTACCTGGAATGTAAATGGCATGGGGGATAAGATTAAGCAGGGAATAGTCCAACAATACCAGAAAAGGCAGGCGCCAGATGTGGTGATACTACAAGAAACGCATATGATTGGTAAGAAGACTAAGGCCCTCACTAGATGGGGATACAAACTTCTAGTTCATGCGGGGTATACCTCTGGCTCTAGCGGGACGGGCATCCTAGTCAAAAAGAACCTGCCATTGATGGTGAAACGCACGTGGGCAGACATGGGGATTAGGTTTGCGGTCCTCGAGGCTCAATGGGAAGGGGAAGCTCTCACTATTGTTTCGCTATATCTGCCACCAGCACTGGGTAAGGAGGCACTAACAGACCTGGGTAAGATAATAACAGACCTCCCGGTAGGAACCTTACTCATGGGAGGAGATTTCAACATGACAGTAGATGACCGACAGGATAGATACCCACAAAGACCGGGGGCAAGGCCAAATGTGTTGATGGCAGAATTTGCCACAGCCATGGGACTGTCTGATTTATGGCGAGCGCTGAAACCAGATGGAGCCCAATACACTTTTTTTCTAATGCACACAAAAGCTCGTCCCGTATTGATTATTTTTTAACCTACTCAGCTACAATTGGTCACTTCCGAAATCCCTAGGCTCTGCCGAGAGGTATATCGGATCACTCCCCAGTATGGATTGAATTCACACATGGGAATCCTCGGCCGTGGGCTACAATCAACATAAATCCCTGGCACCTAAAAACCCGAATATTAAACAGGAACTACATACACAGACGACTAACTACTTTAAAGAAAATGTGGGTTCAGTTGACTCAGCGCTCACACTATGGGAGGCCTTCAAGGTGGTACTGAAGGGGCAGGCATTGTCGCTTAAGATAGGATACATTAATAAGAAACGCAAGCAGCTGGTGCAATTAGAAAGAGAGCTCCAGCAATTAGAATCTGATAACGCTGGGGCTCCTTCAGAAGATACGCTTCACCGTCTCACACTTAAACACGAGGGATATAAGATAAAAACTAGGGAACAAACGATTGCCAAACTACTCTACACCCAACGTAGAATATACGAGCTGGGAGACAGGGCTGGTAAAACCCTGGCATGGCTAGAGAGGCGGGACCAAGGTGAGAGATGGGTGCCCCGGCTGAGCCTAGCTGATGGCACACAGGTCACACATCCAAGGGACATTGCAGATGCCTTTACAGGACACTTAGAGCGTATCTATTCCCATCCACTAATTATACTGCAGAGGACTCACGTCAGCTCCTCTCCGACAGTGACATTCAGACGCTATCCGACACAGACAGAGACACACTTGATGCAGACCTGACAGATGAGTAAATCCAAAAGGCCATAAGCCAAATTCAGTCAGGGAAGGCGATGGGGCCAAATGGGACCCCCATTGAGTTTTTAAAATTGGTCGCTTCCCAGACAGCCCCTCACCTACGGGCCATGTATAACGAAAGCTACGAAAAAGGAATACTGCTTGAAGATCAACGTCTAGCCTCCATAGTGATGCTTCGCAAACCAGGGAAACCTGTAGATAACTGCGGGTCATATAGGCCGATCTCCTTAATTAATGTAGAAGCCAAAGTCCTTGCAAAAGTACTTGCCTCGCGACTGGTTACAGTCATTTCCTCCCTGGTCCACCCAGACCAATCTGGCTTTATGCCAGGAAGGAATACGGCACTTAATATCCGACGACTTCATAATGTACTCGCACGTCGGGAATACATTTCTATTTCTATTTAGGGAGTTTTGTAAAAGTGCTTGGTGACGCACAGCGGCGTGTCCCCGCGCTAAGGAGCGGCTGCTAACTGGAACCTACAGATGTGCATACTTGCTGTTCAAATAGTGCAGTTTTGAGCTTAGCTCTAAAGATTAGTTCAGAAGGTTCAAGACGCAGTATTAAGGGTAATGTATTCCATCTGACGGCTGCAAGGTACCTGAAGGATCTTCCGCCCATCCGTGCTCTTGATACCTTGGGGACAACAAGGCGTCCTGAGCCAGAAGATCTGAGGGAGCGGGGCGGTTCATAAGGCGTCAGCAGTCCTTTCAAAGGGAGAGGAGACCTCCCGTTGATGATCCGATGGCACATGCAGAGTGCTTTGAAATCAACCCTACTTCTGATTGGGAGCCAGTGCAAGGACCGAAGGGCCATCGAAGATGTGGCTCTTCTGGGTAGTCTAAGTACTAGCCTAGCAGCGGCATTCTGTAGGACCTGTAGACGGCTCAAATTCTTTTTCAGAGTCCCTAGATAGAGGAGGTTGCCATAATCCATCTTAGAGGTGACTAATGCATGCACAAGGGTTTGACGGGCCTTTACCGGTAGAAACTTCAGTGCCTTCCTGAGACTTTTGAGGGTCCCAAAGCATGATCCGACCACCCGGTTGATCTGAGGGCCGAAGGTTAAGTCGGAGTCGAACCAGATGCCTAAATTCTTTGCTTTCAGGCACGGAATAGGTGTTGAACCTAAGCAAGGAGGCCACCATGCCGACGTCCACGCCGAGCGATCTCCCCCTACGACAAGCACCTCGGTCTTATTTCCGTTAAGCTTCAGGCAATTAGCGGACATCCAGGCAGCTAGATCTTGCATACAGGCTCTAAAGGTGCCCGCCGAAAGATCGGGTGCGCGCGATAGGGAGATGACCAGCTGCGTGTCGTCGGCATAGGATACCATTCGGAGGCCGTAGCTCTCTACCAAGGAGGCAATCGGGGCTACATAAAGGTTAAAAAGTGTTGGGCTCAGGGACGAGCCCTGCGGCACCCCCTGGTCCAGAGCGATTCGCTCAGAGTAGTAGTCCCCCTGCCTTACTTGGAAGCCACGGCCAACAAGAAATGAATAAATCCATTTCAACGCTGCCCCTCTCACCCCACCTTTGCTCAGACACTGTAGCAAGATGGAATGTGCCACAGTGTCGAACGCCGCGCTAAGATCTAAAAGGATGAGAGCCATGGTTTGACCCTCGTCAGCGCCCTGCCTGAGGGTTTCGGAAGCCCTGAGAAGGGCGGACTCCGTGGAATGGCGTGGCCGAAACCCGAATTGAGTCGGATGAAGGAGGTTGCTGTCCTCCACATATTTCATTAGCTGCTTATTTACCACCTTCTCTGCTACCTTCGAAAAATAAGGCAGGAGAGAGATGGGGCGTAGGTTATCCAGCTTGTCGAAGCCGATATTGGGCTTCTTCCGGAGAGGAAGCACCACAGCCTGTTTCCAGTCCTCAGGTAAAGAACTGGAATGAAAAGAGACATCTAGCAAATGCCTGATGTAGGGTTCTAGTGTCTCTAGGCTGTCATACAACCTTTTTGGGGAAGCAGGATCACGTGGGGAGCCAGATCTGACGGATCTGCAAATTTTGACAAGATCCTCCGGGGGAGGAGTGGTGAAGTGAAGTAGCAGATCTAGATCGACTTCAGCTCCTGCTAAGTCTGCAGGTTCTTCCGCTAGGGGTGGCGTGTCGGGAAAAGCGGAGTAAATCTTACGCACTTTGTCTCCAAAGTAGTTGGCAATACGATTACAAGCTGTTACTGAGTAATCTTCATCTCCAGTAACGGTTTTTGGGGTGGATAGAGATTTATATATACTAAACAATTCTCTGGCCGAATTTTCTGCCCCAGAGATTTTATCTGCATAGTAGGTGGCTTTTTCTATCCGAATTTTATTATGATAGAATCGTCTCTTAGTGAGGTAGGCCTCCTTCGTCCGATCATCATAGCTCATTCTCCATTGTCTTTCTGCTCGTTTGCAGTCCCTTTTGGCACAGCGCAACGCCTCACTGAACCAGGGGGCAGTTCTTTGTCTTTGGACAGCTTTAGTTGACCGGCCCAGTGGGGCTGTGTGGTCCAGAGCAGCCGTGATACGGTCAATGAGCAATTTATTTGCCGTTGTCACGTCAATCCCTCCTGGGGGCTCTTGCACAGTGAGAGCCTTATTAAACTCTCGCAGGGAGAATCTTGCCCACTTACGTCGAGGATAGTTAAGAGGGGTGGGAGCACTAGCTTTATGCTTAGGCAAATGAATAGTAAACGGAACGAAGAAATGATCTGTCCAGGGCAGGGGCACCGGGGGAGCGGCTAAAACACCCTCCCAGTTGGCGAATATTGGGTCTAACAGGTGCCCACGATTGTGTGTAGGCAGCTGACCTTTTAGCTCTAGCTGTAGGGTGTGAAGTTCTTCCCGGAACTCCACCGCCCCTTTATCTAGGGCGTCTTGGAAGAGGATGCAGTGGTGTTGTCACTGGATGCCTCCATGGCATTTGACTCTATCGAGTGGCCATACCTATTTGAAGTCCTTAAAAAATTGGGCTTCGGTCTGAAGTTCTTGGGCTGGGTGAAATTGCTCTACACAGGTATAAAGGGTCAGGTGTTATGTTATGTTATGTTATGTTACTGATTTTTGTACCGCGCACAGCAGCCCCAGCAAAGGGGCGTCCTGGCGCCAAAAAAGGTGAACACAACAACACAGAATGCAGCGGGGTTACTTAAATTTCATTAAAAAGAAACGTTTTAAGGTGCGAGTGAACAACTATACATCTCGCACATTCAAACTAAAAAGAGGCACCTGACAGGGATGCCCTCTGTCCCCTTTGATTTTCTTTCTCATGCTGGAACCCCTGCGGAGAGATGTCATGGTAAGAGGCCTGAGATGGGTGGAGGGTCATGACGACCGAATATCCCTCTATGCAGATGATATCCTGCTTTATCTTGCCTCTCCATATAGATCTATTCACGGGGTTTCAAATATATTCACGAATTTTGGGAAATACTCCGAGTACGCCATAAATTGGAGCAAATCGGTGCTGTTCGTCCTCCGGGGTCCGGTTCCTCGGCTCCCGGCGGGTTGTTGTGTGGAGGTGGTCACTGAGGGATTCCGATACTTGGGAATATACATAACTTCGAACCCCACTATTTTCTAAAACCGTAATCTGGCACCCCCATTGTCCCGACTACGGGCGGATGTTAAACCATGGCGATCCCTGACGCTTTCGCTGGTAGGCCGAGCTGCTTTTTTTAAAATGTTGGCTCTCCCACGCTTTCTCTATGTCCTCCAAAACTGCCCACATCAGGTCCCAGATGCATACTTTTCAGAAATAGAGAGTGTAATTCGGACGCTGCTATGGGATGGTGGGTCTCCTCGCATTGCACTAAAAAAATTGACGAAAGGGTGGTATGATGGAGGCATCGCCTTCCCGGACCTAAGACTCTATTACTGGGCGTCCCAATTAGTCGTAGTGAATCACTGGATCTATCGTTCCCCTATGGATCCAGCATATCTTTTAGATAGATACCGAACGTGACGAGAAGGATATTTAGGGGCATTATACTCAAAAGTGAACAAGAAAAGGTATTTCGGGCCCACAGCCCACACGGTGACGATCTGGCATCACGCAAACACCCGTCTGGGATGGTCTAGTGCCCTCATCAAAGCCACGTCCCTATGGTATACACAGAGATTAGGAAACTTATGTCATCAACCTGGCTTTGATAAATGGGATCTTATAGGAATCTCCACTATTGGAGATATGATTAAAAAAGGTTCGATCATCAGGTTTAAGGAGCTTAGGGAAAGATATGGAATGGCCCAAGGCAAAATGTACAGATACTTGCAAATCAGACACGCCCTCATCACAGCACTACCTAATCTCGCAGACATACCTGAGACATCACCGCTGGAAGACAGATTACTGGATGGACCGCTGCACTCCAAAGCCTTATCACTGACATACAAAAAGTTATGCAATAATTTACCTGACACGTTTAATAAATTACAAGAGCAATGGCAGGAAGACTTGGGACTCATTGATGATGAGGACTGGCAGACGGCACTCATGTCCCCTAGAGAAGCAGCAATTACTCTTCATTTCAGATTAATTCAACTTAAAATTTTACACAGGGCATATCTAACCGGGGTCACTCTGGCTAAGATAGGCGCCAGATCAGACGAGATGTGTCTCCGAGGCTGCCAGCACATGGCCACCTTTTACCACACGATCTGAGAATGCCCAGAGGTGCAGAGCTTATGGGAGGGAGCCACGACCCATATTCAGAACGCATTAGGTAAGGAAGTTACCCTCACACCACGCCTGGGTCTTCTTAATATATGGGAGCCGACTGACCTCACGGAAGTGGAACAACAACTAACTACAATGGGTTACACCCTTGTTAAGCGTGAGATTGCGAAGGGATGGGGCGGTGGTTGCACCTACTTCTAGACTGTGGGTGAAAGAACTAGATAAAGGCATGATTGCTGAAACAGAAGTATTCAAATCGCGAGGGTGTCCAAAGAAGTGAGATAGGAAATGGGGCAAATGGAATGCTTATTGGGGTAACTTATGTATATCGCCAATGGTGGAGCTAGAAATGCAAAGAAGGGAAGAATGTGATGATGTGATATAATGTTTTTAACTGTTTTCTACCCGCTTACAACGCAGCAGCACTGTATAATCACTTGAACTGTCAACTTGATACTGTATGGGACTTTTATGTTGGAATAATAAAAAGATTTATTAAAAAAAAAAATACCAATACATTAAATAAGTAGGACACGGCACACAATAAAAATCGAACACCAATTTATAAAAATAAGGAACGTTGAGCTTTAAAATGACAACTAAACGACAAAAATCCAATGAAGGGTACTGGAGATATGACTTGTTAAAGAATAAACACTTTCTAGTGCTTAAAAAACAATTGTGCCAAATTGGGACATCTGGTCACGCATGACCAGGACAAAGACAAAATTTGAGGCTGACCACGATAGAGCCCTGGTCGGATACACTAAACGGGAGGCCTCGATCAACATTTTATCTTCACACTTATAAACAATAGTGGAAGATTTTCTCTTGATGTTGATCAGGCCTCTCCAGTAGGCCAGATTTGCAGCTGCTTCATCAGCTTGGTTCAGCAGGAGCCCCTGGTCAACTCCTGGAATTCTTGAGCTCCAGGACTTTCAGTGGGACGAATCTGAAATCCTGGCCGGCTTGCAGTGCAACGAAGTTGGTTTGACTCTCAATGTCAAATCAGTCACCTTATGGAGCTTTTTACAAAAGTTCTTCCAAACTTCTGGAACTTCTTACTGAAGTGCACGTCTTCCTGATGCTCCTCTTGAGGGTTGATAGTGTCCTTAAACACAAATCCAAGTTTCCAGAGTCTCTGAATTGTTCTTTGAAATTTGAGACTACCTTTCCCACAATGCACCTAGCTAAATATTTTAAAATCCAGCTGAAGGTGGTCACTTAGGTTCTTCTTGCAGGATATGATGCAGGTGGAGCTCCTTTAACCTATTGCTTTTAGGGAGTCCACTCCTTCTCATTTTGAAGCAAGGCAAAGTCCTTAGGGCTGTAGTTCCTTAGTGTGTGGCAGGCGCAGTCATTCAGAGTGCAGTTCTATTGGTGCAGGCCAGGGTTCCAGCAGGGCAGTTCTTCTTCTTGTAGTTTCAGTCAGCAGATCTCAGTTGCTATGCAGCTCTCACATATTTATTCAATGTTCTGGGGCAACAAGTAGGAGGGTAGCCAAAAGCATAACAGTTTCCTTCAAAGTGTGGCATATTCTTGTCCCGCATAACACTGCATTTTAACATTCAATATGGAGAACTTCTCTCCTTAGTAGAAAGATCTGGCTAGGCCAACCCACTGGTAAGGCTCAATCCCTTAACACTCCCCATCCAGACCGCCTGCAAATTCCATTCCTGGGGCACCCATCTGGTCGGAGGGTACAGGATGAGGATGTAGGCCTGGCTTGCATTCCTTATTGTCCTGCTCTCTTTAAAGCACAGTTTGTTTACCCAGCCCCCTTCCTGTCCTGTTCTTTGCAGCTGCAGAGCTCCTCCCACCAGATAACCTCTGTCTCCATACAGGCCACTTATCATTAACCCGGGTGTAGTGTGTGTAGCAGGGCTAGGCGGAGGTCCACGGAGTTGAAAACAAACTCCGTGGAACTCCGCTCCGCTACGCCACCCTACCAGCCTCCACCCCCCAATTATAAAAAGTCATTAAACTTTATTAAAAAATAAATTAAAAAACACTCACCTAGCATGCGGCATCCCCGGGCTGCCCTCCTCCTCTTCTTCGCCAGCGTGCTATTGTTGTGAGAACTGCACAGGAGTGCGTGCCCGCGCATTTCTGGGCATACCCGGTGCACCTAGAGCAAGAAAGCAAAAGACACACAGATGATGGACGGAACGCAGAGCAAATTAAACATTCACCCCAGGTCAAGAGATCTGGGTTAAATCCATCATTATTTTGCTCACTACGCCACCCGAGTTTAGACCCAGTCATATGAAAATCAGGCTTGACCCTTGCCTCATGGGAATAGTCCAGCCTGAACTGCCAGGCCAGGGCCTCCTTGGACCGGAAACAAGCACAATGGGACCGAAATCGGGGCATCACCCTTCATCAGCCAGGCTAGCTTGAAAACAGTAGCACAGTGAGCCCGGGACCCACGTCTGGGCATACCCTGTGCATTAGGGCGGGAAAGACGGAATGCAGGGCAAATTAAACATTCACCCCCAGTCAGGAGATCTGGGTTAAATTATTTGTTCATTTGCTCAGCATGCCACCCCAGTATAGACCAAGACATATGCAAATCAGTCTTTACCCTGTGCCTAATGGCAACAGTCCAGACCGAACTGCCAAGCCAGGTCCTCCATGGACCGGAAACAAGCATCCTGGGATCGGTTTCTGGGTATTACCCTTCTTCAGCCAGGCTAGCTTGAATCCAGTGCCACAGTGAGCAAGGGACCCACGTCTGGGTATTTCCGGCGCATTAGGGCGGGAAAGAAAAAGACACACAGATGATGGGCGGAATGCAGAGCAAATTAAACTTTCACCCCCAGTCAAGAGATCTGGGTTAAATCCTTTGTTCATTTGCCCAGCATGCCACCCCAGTATAGACCCAGCCATATGCAAATCAGTCTTTACCCTGTGCCTCATAGGAACAGTACAGCCCGAACTGCCAAGCCAAGCCCTCCCTGGACTGTAAACAAGCATCCTGGGACCAGTTTTGGGGCATCAATTGTTCTTTTCGCAGATCTTGGAGGCATGATCAAACTTCATTATGTGTCACTTGTAGGCTATTTTCAAACCTGGTGGTCTGAAGTAGATGTCTTAAAGCCTCTACAAATTGGCTATTAGGTCTCCCACTGGAAAATTCGAATTCATGTGGATTAGCTTAGAGAACCCCTTCTTAGCTAGAAGTTCTTATTTGACAGAGGTGCCAAACAACCTCAGAGGGAGACAGTTATAAGCTGGACACCAAGGGCATGATTTAGAGATTGGCAGGTGAGTTACTCCATCACAAATGTGGTGGATATCCTGTCTGCCATATTACTCATTCATTAGATCCTATAATACTTGTAATATGGTGGATGGGAAATCTGTCACGTTTGTGACAGTGACCTGTCCGCCAAACTCTAAAGTCCTAATACTACTTTTGCCTGAGCGCTGGATATTAACAATGGCAATCAAAGATTGTGTTACTTGGAGTTTGAAGAATAAAAGAAATTATGTTCTGGTCTAAACCAAAAGGCAAGGCCAACTTCCAGTCTTCTGCAAGAAGTTCAACAGCTCTTCCAAACGTGGCACCGAAAGCATCTTTCTTGTAAATGGCAGTTTCAACATGACATTAGTAAAACTTAAGCCTTTCAACCTCTTAGCCTAAATAGCCATTTGGCTGGAAACACAGAGGCAGGTGCAATGGCCATGGGAACCTAATCATCAAACAAATCGTGAGAAATATACTAGACATGGTTCCCCGCTCACCGTAACAGAAGAAAACAGTGCGATCAATCATCAACCAGTGCATGTATGTGTGAAACTTCCTCAGCTGAAGCTGTAGAACATATGTAAAATGTTCCCCTTATGAGGTGTCTGCTGGAGAATCATTTTCTTTCACCGCTGTGGTCATTAAGCTAAACCTTACAGCGAAGAGTCCAATTTAAGATACTTTTGAATTATATTCTACCTGCAATACATTGTAGCCTAAGACCTTGGGGTCAAAGTCTTGTCTGGATCCTTCTATCTTTTAGGATGACCAGCTTCACAGACTGGTCAAGAGGTAAAACAACCAATGATGATGGTTGGTAATGACAACACATATTCACCTCAGAAGTGAATGCTGTAATTTCTTTCCAGAAATATAGGTTTGCTGTGAGCTTTCATTATCGCTATTACTTCCGTGCTTATTCACTTTCTCTATATTTCAGGTATCTTCTGCTACTCCTCAAGCTCTGATGAATGGCGAGGTGTTTTTGCTGCACCCCAGTGTTTCTTGGATTAAGCTTTCACTTGAAACAGTTCTGGCTATACTCAGACACCTTTTTCTCCAGCAATAGTTTCAAACAATCACCAGATAAAGTCACGACAGCAGATGTTGTAGGGGCAGAAAGAACATTCTTAGCATGCAAAGAACCTGGCCTGGCACTTCTGGTTAAGATTGTGATGTTTAGCCTTTCAGGGGGGTATATTAACAAGGGCCGGCGATAAATATCGTAAAGCGCGCCTAGCGCTTGTGCTGGAGCGAGGTTTTCCTTAAGAAATGTATACCTCCTCCATTTTATCATTTTGAATTAACATGAATAACTGTTTAACATTAATAGTATTAATTGTTTGCTGTGTTTAATTAATCAACATTACTAATTAGAAAATACACGTGGGAATTGCATTTGCATGGCTTGATTGATACGTAAACTAATTTCGTACGCATACTAATATCAGATATTTAGAATTTGCATGTTTAATGTTGCTTTTGTGATGTGATTTGTGAATTGTGCTTTAAATTGTGAGTATAAACTGCAATGCGTGCTGTTTTTGGCTAGATAAATACATACACATAGTGGGTTTAGTGAGGGAATAACATTTTAATAATCATTTTTATGTATTAATTACGTTTTATGTTTCTTTGCTTAAGTTGACCTTACTGGAGTGGCCACAAAATGGCTGCCATCCCTATTCTGATGCCCCGACATGACAGAGAAGTCACTGAGTGAAGTGCGCCTGCGCTAAGAGATGAGCAACAATAACCTCGTCCTGACCCCAGGCAGAATGTAGCCGTGAAGGTCGTCCTGGGAGGAGCGCCAAGCACCAAACAAAGGATTGACTTAAACTATGAACTATTATATTTGATGACACAAAGGACACGACCCTGCATGGGAATCAACATGCCCTGAATGAATTAGAAACTGTTGCAAATGTATCCAAAATTTGAGAAGCTGCATCTAATGCAACATTTGATGTATGAGAAGCAGGAAGAATGATCCTGGTTGACCAATTAAAATTGTTTTGTAATATGTATTGAAACATTTTTCCGATAAAAATTTATTCTAAAAGTAGACTAGAGAGGGTAGGTCTATGAGCTGCTTATTACCGCCTATTCCTTGCACACCATCACTTTGCTAGATTGCCCGACGTTATGCTGACGGAGAGGACGGTGACACTGCTGGACAGTTGCTGCCAGAGACTCGGATGGACTGATCAGATGCCCAATTAATTTACGAACTGTTCTTTTGATTTATGGGCATAGAGACGAAAGATCCGAAATTGACATAGAGGACGACATTTAGCCAGAATAGGTAAATATGCGAACTAAAATATTGAATGCTATATGATTTCCTTATGCTTAAAAATTAGATAAACATATTGTTTGCATTTAAAGAACTGTGTCGGGTTATTATTTGAAGTATTTCAATGTATATTGTTGTACAGAATTAAGGGTTGCTATTCCCAGCAACTGGCTGATCCATTGGCCAATAGTATGAGAGGAACTGCTAGGTTATCATGTATTGAGATCCTGGTGAGGTAGGGAGTTATAAGTAAACTTGTCGATACTCATCAGGTGATTGGTGCACTCTTCCTCCCATTTCCAGCGCATGGAATAAAGACAAGACTCCCCTCTCTCGAGGACCATTGATGAATGTTTGGTGTTATGGGCCCCACCAGTGAATGAGTGAATGATTTGTGGTCTGGTCTGTAGCAAGGGGATTTGTAGTGTTCAGCGCTGGAGCAGTTTTCTTGGTAGCAGAATGATGGTTAGCCATTGTTTTGGGTTTAGCGACGATTGCTTGTAAATAGCTTATTGATTATTGATTGGTATTGATTTATGTACTAACACTCTATGTTGAGTCGCGTCGAGTTATATGTTGTTTGCACGGCTTCTGGGAGGTAGGAAGTCGGAAGTTTAGCAGTTTCGTAGTAGAGCAGAGGTAGATGCTGCTCTCGGGAAAGACGGGATTGTTATAGCCCTGTAGGCACACAGGGGAAACGTGTGACAAGTGAAGTTGCACGGCGCATTGTCTGGGTTCAATTCGGTGACATCGTCGTGTGTTGCCAATAGAGACATTTTCTGTGTGAGAGAAGTGTGTATGATAGCGAAGGTTACCTGTGAAATTTTGGTCTTTAAGTACCAGGAAACCAATTGGCATACCGATAACGCTTATCACTGAAAAGGTAGCAGGTGTTCTCTGAGCTTGTTAGAAGGACAAAGTAGAGGGAAGTGCTGCTTTCTTAACGAGTGTTATAATTCTGTAGTAGGACAGACTGTTCGCTGTTCTCGGGAAAGACAGGATTCTGTGCGTATGTACTACATTTTCTTGTATGAACGAGTGTGAATGTAAAAAGCATTCGGGTTGATTGCGAAACTCTGGGTTATTTCTAAAATACCAGAGAAACGATTAGCTAATGCTTGCTGGAAGGGTGAAGTAGAGGGATGTGCTACTTTATCAACGGAAGTAACGATTCCGTAGTAGGGCAGAGGTAAGCGCTGTTCTCGGGACAGACGGAATTCTGTGAGAAAGGTCTTTTGCTGTTCTTTGGTTAGCGAAGCAGACAATGGAGATGTTTTAGTGTTGTTCCTAATCGAGTCGTAAAAGTTACAGTAAGAGTTCACGAAGTGGTCTTGTAAAGGAGGGGTAGATGAGAGCAGAGCAGAGCGAGCTGCCGCAGCGGCTGCTGACGTCAGAACGACCGCGCTGGGATTGGATAGTAGGTTAGAGGCGTAAAACGCTCCGGATTGGTGCGTTAGTGTAAAGCCGCGCTAGGAGTGGAAGAATACAGAGTGACGTAAACGCTCCCTGATTGGTGCGTTGGTGTGAGTCGCGCTGAGACTGGAGGATTGTGCTAGTGGCGTAGACACTCTTGATTGGTGCATTAGTAAGAGTCGCGCTGTGAGTGGATAGAAAAGCGGTACCATTGTAAGCGGACTAAACGGTATACGGAAAACGAGAAAATGTTTTACCAACCACCGGAGAAGAAGAAAACGTGGTTTGGGAAAATTAAAAGATGGTTCAAGAAAGATAAAGTAGTTGAGACTAGCGAAGGACAGTTACTTCCTCCACCGAAAACCCCCGCATCTGCAATGATTGCGAAATATGGGTACCATACTTGTATATGGTTAGATAATTGGGTAAAATACACCAAGGATGATGGAGTCCTGGCGTTTCCAGAACATGGTTCCTTTAATTTGGCTGTCTTGAGAAACCTCCGAGACAAGATGATGAACTTAGAACCGAGACCTAGACTGACGCAGTTTGAGGCATTGACGGAATGGGAAGACGAAATGCATGAACGAGAGAAACAAAGAAGTGGTAGAGGTTACAGATATATGTTCGGTAGATCATACAGACATGAGACACATGATGACAGGATGAAAAGGTGGCGGAATGCAAGTATGACTGATGGTCTGTATCCCGTGAGAATGATAGGAGAGAATGAAGGGAGAAAATGTACTGAGAAAAGGCGTAATACGGATTCGAGTGGGTATGAAGTGAATGAATCAGAAGATGATGTTCTTGATGAAGTGCTTTATGAAAACTCACCACCGTATCGACCAGAACCAGAGGCATTGACGCCAAGTGCCCCAATGAGGGAAACGTTACGAATAATTAAAACAGAGACCATGTCACCAGAACTAGGGAAAAGTAACTCTGCAAGAGAGACAGAAAAACAGACAGGGAGTAGGGTAAATGATGAGAATTCAGTAGAACTGGCCAAAACTACCCTGGAATTAACTGAGAAAATAAGAGAATTGACCAAGAATCTAGAAGCTGTGACAGTTCCAGTAACGATAGGTCCGGTAATGCCCATATTTGAGAAACAAAAAGATACTGAACATTGTTTGACAGTGCCATACAGAGGCCAAAATACAGTTGAGAATACTGAACGGAGTCAAATTGACAATCCGTGGGGACCGACAATGAATATGTTTGAACCGAATGTTTCAACGAATCCATTTGTAAATCAGATTTACGCAGAAAAGAGCAGAATGACAATGGAAACATTATTAGAACCACAAAAGTCCCCAGAACAAAATAATGTAAATAATTCAGTGGGACCTTCTGTAGATGAGTTAAATGAATGGATCAGAGAGTTACAGAAAAAGGATCAAGAATCCCAGTCAATAGATGTGGCAAATCTACGAATGGTATTGGAAGAATTAATAGTAGGAACCATCCCTACTGAAAAATTGAAAAATTACCAGGATGAGGAATTGTTGTTCCTTTTCAAGAGTGCAACCTGGAGAGCGATAAACCTGCATGAAAGATTAGAGGAAATTGCAAATGAGATGGGAGTAGATTTTGAAAGAGTAAAAGCACTGCAAAAATCCTATCGAGTTGATTTCACTGAGAAGGATATAGAGAACCTGAATACCGCAGGTAGGATAGGTCAAATTAAGGACATAATTGGTTTGTTGAGAAAATGGGGAGATGTTGACAGATGGAGAAGCAAGTGGTGTAAAAGACGCGATAATATCACAGAAAAGACATTTCCAGCATTTCCTGTTAGAGAGAAAGAAAAGGTAACGACAGAATACCCCATGAGAGAGATTCCAGGGGGAGGGTATGTTCATTTTCCATGGACAAGGCAGGACATTTTGTCTTTCACAAATAATTTCCCTCGACTACGCGAAAAGCCCGTCGAGTGGTACCGGCAGGTAGACAGATTTGTAAAATTGGCAAAGGTATTATGGATAGATTTGAATAGTCTATTCGATATAATAGTACCAGCAGATTTGTGGACAGAATGCAAGCTAATGATAATTTGGCCTACTCAAGAGTATGCTAGGGACCCTAAAACAGGAGCTCCCGATCCAGAGGTAATGAAGAAATATGAGCAAGTCATGGCATTCCTGAAAAATAAGGTACCCCCTAAAGAAACTGATTGGGTAAAGATTGACAGGACCCAACAGGAAAGCAAAGAGTCAGTACATGCATATTATGAGAGACTAATTCAGGCTTTTAAACAATTCAGTGGAGACGAGAACCTGAGTGATAAAGACTTGAGCCATTTCGTATACAGGTTTGTATATGGTTTACGCCCAGAAATTGGTGATATGATAAAGCAGCATACAGTTGATTGGCAAAATAAGAAAATAGATGAAGTTTTAAGACATGCAAAATACGTCAGTGATGAGAGTGAGGCACAACAACGAAAGCTGAAAGAAAAGGCAATGTGAGCCCAGGTAAAGGTAGCCGAACGACAGGAAGCTCAATTGGTAGAGCAAGCGAATAATCCAGGAGTAAGACCCCGATTTGGTACAGGGAAAGGGAAAGGTAATATAGAGGAAGCCAAAAAGAAATTCCCATGTCACAATTGCGGTGAGTTAGGGCATTGGAAATCTGAGTGTAAGAACCCTCCAAATACTAATATTGAAAATCGATCGTTGAATCCACAGGTGCGGAAAGAGGTGGGTGGTCAACTGCAGGAACAGCAGCAGGTGGTTACCTCCCAGAACCAGGTGCCAAAACCACCTTTACCACAGAACAGAAACTCACAGAAGTATAGAAAAGAATCGGGATTCTACAATGAAGAACAGATAAATAAACCATCACGTGCTCGCACTGTTTCGCAGTATTGGCTGCAACATGATGAGAGTGATTCAGAAATGGATTATTGACGGTGCCGAAGGGAGGAAGAAGAGTGCGTACTTGGCGCAACTCTAGAAGCAGACCAGACAGGACCATTTGTAGATGGGAAGATTAATGATGTCAACATTATTTTCCTAGTGGACACTGGCGCTACTCGATCTACTGTTAGATCAGCAGATGTTAAGAACCTTCCTCTTTCGGATGAAACAATCCAAGTAGTTGGTGTATCCAACCAACAGCTAAAAACACATTTTACAGAACCTGTAAAGGTTAGTATAGGGAAATTTTCTGACATGCACCGATTTGTGGTGTGTGACACCAGTCCTGTGAACTTGCTAGGTAGGGATCTGCTGTGCAAGATGAACTGCACTATATTTTGTACTCCAGATGGAATAGCCTTTGAAACACCAGATGAGGATGTATTGTACAAAATGACCATAGCTAACAGAGAATGTGAACCTATTGGAACATATGCAGTATTTAATCCAGATGAATTGCCCAGAGCATTGAAACTGTCTGTGAAAGCAAAGGTTTGGGATTTTACCAGAGAAGATGTAGGGCTAATGAGAAATGTAGACTCAGTGAAAATTACTGTCAAAAATGGAGTCAGTTATCCAAACATTCCTCAGTACAGATTGACACCTGAAATAATTGAAGGAGTAACTCCAATAATTGAGAAAATGAACAAGCAAGGAATTCTGAGGGAAATATTGAGCAGTCCATGTAATTCACCCATAATGGGCCTGAAAAAGCCAAATGGGAAATTCAGAATAGTGCAAGACCTGAGAAAGGTAAACAAGATCGTTGTACCATGCTGTCCCATTGTGCCAAATCCATCAGTGATTTTGTATCAGATTACCCATGATGCAGAATGGTATACAGTAATTGATTTGTGCCATGCGTTCTTTTCCATTCCATTGCATCACGACAGTCAGCAAATTTTTGCATGTCGGTTTGGAGACCGTATTTTGGCATGGTGCCGAATCCCACAGGGGTATACAGAAAGCCCCTCAATATTTAATCAATTGTTGAAAAAGTCATTAGAAAACCTGCAAATGCCCGAGAGTTCAGTACTAGTGCAGTATATCGACGACCTCCTTGTGGCGTCGAAAACTCGTGAAGCTTGTGAGGTAGACACAATAGCCTTACTAAATCACTTGGCAGATGGAGGATTAAAAGTGTCCCCAGCCAAATTGCAGTACTGTAAGAAGGAAGTGCAGTATTTGGGACATAACATTGAAAAAGGATTGAGGAAAATAACAATAGACAGAATCAGAATCATAAAAGGAATGAGAGCCCCCATGACTCAAAGAGAAGTGAGAATGTTTCTGGGAATGGTAGGGTACTGCCGCCAGTGGATCAGCAACTTTTCGCTGATTGCAAAACCTCTGGTACGGCTAACAAGGAGTGATGTAAAGGATCCCCTTGAATTGAACAAGGAAGAATTGGCAGCATTCAAACGATTGAAAGATGGATTGTGTGAAGCCCCAGCATTGGGTATGACTGATTATGAAAAAGAATTTGAGTTATATTGCAGTGAAAGAAATGGATGTTCACTTTCTGTGTTAATCCAGAAGCATGGAAGATTGAGGAGACCGATTGCATATTACTCATCGATGCTTGACCCAGTAGCTGTAGGCTTATCTGGATGTCTGAAAGCAGTGGCTGCAACATGTCGAAGTTTGGAGCAGAGTGAAGGAATCGTGATGGGATATCCTTTGAAAGTGTTTGTACCTCATGATGTGGCGATTCTTTTAACAAGGAGTCGTACTCAGTATATGACACATAGTTGGCTGACTAAGTATGAGAAAGTCATATTAGGTGCAACGAATGTGAGCCTTGCAAGATGTGTGAATGTGAATCCAGCAACGTTGTTACCTGATGGTGAGAATGTGGAAGTGAGAGATGAAGCAGATCATGATTGTTTGGATGTGCTTGAGTATTGTACAAAACCACGACCACACATAAAAGATGTACCTTTGGCCGAAAATTAGTATGTAATGTTTGTCGATGGGTCATGTTCGAGAACAGAAGAAGGAGTGTTGAGTGCAGCATATGCAGTGTGTACGGTTTCCACAGTGATGGAAGCATCCTATCTGAAAGGAGTGAAATCTGCCCAAGTAGCAGAGTTAGTAGCTCTGACTTCGAGCATGCAAAATTGGGAAAGGTGTGAGAGTGACTGTGATAACTGACAGCCAATATGGCTTCGGAGTTGTCCACGATTTTGGCCAGTTGTGGCTGCAAAGAGGTTTCCTGACCTCAAGTGGAACTCCTAGAAAGAATGCTGAAGTGGTTGGAAAGTTGATTGAGGCGATACAGCTGCCTAAACAATTGGCTGTGGTGAAATGTGCTGCTCATCATCAAGGGGAGGATTATGTTACTGTCGGCAACCGTTATGCCAATGACATGGCACAGTACTGTGCTAGAAATCATTATTCAGTCAATCGGGCCAAAGAGAAGGAAATGACTTCCTATTCCTTAATGTTTACTAACGTTGTAGGGACATGGGAAGAAGTGAGACAATTGCAGGAGGAAGCAGGAGAGGAGGAAACAAGGCAGTGGGTAAAGGCAGGATGTGCACCAAGGGAAAAGGATCATGTGTAGGTCTATCGAGATGGAAGACCAGTCATGCCTGATAGCATGTTGTCTACCATGGCACGGATATACCATGGCCAGGGACACATAGGGAGAGATGCTATGATCAGGTCGTTTAAGCAGACCTGGTACAATCCAAAATTCAGAATCATATCAGAAAGCCTATGTCAGAAATGCTTAATTTGTCAGCAGTACAATCCTGGGAGAAAGACAGTGGTGAGTCTGGGAACTATAGGCCGAGAAGGAGGGCCTTTTACCAGAATGCAAATAGATTTCATTGAGATGCCAACATGTAACAGATTGAGGTACGTTCTGGTCATAGTCTGCCTATTCTCCAGGTGGGTGGAAGCATACCCGACAAGGAGAAATGATGGATTGACAGTAGCAAAGCTACTTTTGAGGGAATTCATCCCCAGGTTCGGGTTCCCAGTGACCCTTGAATCAGACAGAGGAGGGCATTTCTATAATGAGATTGTAAAATTGGTCAGTGAAGCATTGAATGTACAACAGAAACTGCACTGTGCCTACCGACCAGAGGCTTCTGGTGTGGTTGAGCAAATGAATGGTACAATCAAGAATAGAATTGGGAAAATGTGTTTAGCCACAGGAATGAAATGGCCTGATGTCTTGCCTCTAGTTTTGATGACCATACGTGCAACCCCAGATAGAACTACAGGGCTAAGTCCTCATGAAATAATCATGGGACGTGCGATGAGGTATGCATACATACCAGTCAACAAACTGATGACAATTTCTGATGACATGGTGTTGGAGTACTGTAAAGGCCTGGCTGACGCAGTTCATTCTGTGTTTCATCAGCTTGGAGCGGATGCCACCACCCTTGAAAAGAAGCAAGCCCATGATTTAAGCCCAGGAGATTGGGTGAGAATAAAGGTCCACAGAAGAAGAAACTGTTTGGTTCCCAGGTGGGGAAAACCAAGACAAGTCATTCTGACCACGATGACAGCTGTGAAGTGTGCTGGACTGAAAAACTGGATACATGCCAGCCACACCCTGAGAATACCAAATCCAGTGGATTGCAAGGAGAAAGAGTACTATGACGAATCAGAGTCAAGTACTGAATCAGATCACAAAGAACCAAAAACACATGAAGATCCTGAAAGGGGGAAAACGAACCAAAGCAGATTCTGGTCCCCAGAAGTGTCTCTCTGAGAAGAAGATTGCAGATTTCTGAAAGCTCAGATTCTGAAGACGAGCAGAGAAAGAAAGGTCCCAGTAAAGAACCTAAAAAGAAAGAAGGAAAAGACAAAGAAGAAGCAGTAAAAGAATGTCAAAGGGAACAGATCCCAGATGAAAACTTGAGAGAAATTCCACCTGAACTAATAGATTTGAATGAGGAAGGGACAGTTACAGAGAGAGAGGGACAGATTGCGGAAGACCCCCGAGGAGGTGTAGGGAATTGCAACATCCAGCTAGGTGAAGGGACAAGTAGTCAGCAGGAAGATTGCGTGCCGGAGATCCGAGGAGGGAAAGAAGTAGGGAAACCAGAACAAGTGGTGGATAAAGAAACTGGTGAAAAGGAAAAGCAAGTTGGGACAGAATCAGAAGAGAGTGGAAACGAAATACCTGAAGGTCGAGTTCTGAGAAAGAGAGCTTGGAGAGAAGAAAAGAATGAAAAGAATGTTAAAGAAAGTAAAGTAAGAAAAACTGTAAAACCAGAAGTTTGTCCAAACAAAATAAAAAGACTGAGATATCGACTGTCCCGAGTGAAATCACCCAGAGCTGAACAGGTGAATGAAGTCACAAGTCAGGAAAAATCAAAGGAGAAAGATACAGTTGTAACAAAAGAATCTGGAAGAACAAGAAAACCTAACCAGAAGCATAAGTCACCGGAATGGACGTATGTGGCCCTGCCTGAAGAATCCCAAGAGGCAGATAGTCAAGGAAATCCAGAGGAGGCTTTACTGAAAGTGGTTAAAGAAGAAGAAGAATCAGAAATCCTGAGAGTTCTCTTGTCCGACATTGGAGAAGAAGAAGCGGAGATTCAGGAAATTCTGTATCCTGATTGGGTGAAGGAGGCAAAGGACGATGAGATGCCAAACTGAATAATCAAAGAAGCTGTTGAAGTGGAGAACAAAGAAGTAGAAAACTAGTAGAACCAAGTAGAAGCTTAGAAGCTTTGGGGTAGAAACTGGTCACAAAGTAGAAGAGGCTAAGTCAAAAGACACGGTCTATTTTAGAAAAATGGCTAACATAGATGGTAGTAAAAGTAGATGTACATTCATGAAAAGATGGTGTAAAACATGTTGCTGTTGTACAGAATTATTAATGCTTTTATGGAGCATCCTAGCTCTTGTAATCTCATTTAAAGTCACAATAGATACAATAGAAGGAAATGGTCAAAACAAAACTAACATAGGTAAAATTTCAAAGGTAGTACCGACTGTAGCAACAAACATTCACTTGCATAAAGATAGGTCTATTAATAATTTCTCTAACAATATATTTTCGAAATTATTGTATGAATATGTAAAGACTATGGATGTAAGGGACTGCTACGTCTGCATGCAGTTACCTGCTTCTGTGGCAGAGGGAGTGACTTATCATCACCTTCCAGCTACTTACGGAATAACCTGTAGTGTAATAGCTAGCTTATTTTATGAAATAGGGAAATTAGAGTATTATTTTTCAGATGTAGATAACATTTTTGCATTAGTGCCTGCTAATAATAAGTTGAATAAGGTAAGACCTGTGAAGGTTTTAGGTGAATTTTTCCTAGAGACTAGTGAGCTAACATTAGAAGCTGTGTTTAAATATAATTTGACATGCAGTTTGCAGAAAGAAGAAAAGACATTTTTGAACATGGTTGAGGAAAGAAGGCACAAGATGCACAAAAAGGCAACAGAAGGAAAGGTTGAGAAAACAGCTTGGGATATAGAAATGGAGAAACACCTGACAAAAGGAGAGTCAACACCAACGATAGCTTTAGACAGGCCTCAGAAAGGGATACTTTGTATAAGAAGGAATCAAACTGCATACGATAACTTGTTTGTAGGTAATAGTGAGTGCCATGATACATACCGAATCATGGGAGGATGGGGATTTAAAGGAGGAAGAGATCCAGTATTTCCTGGAATATATTTTATCTGTGGGAACAGGGCATATTATCGTTTGCCAGACCATTGGTATGGCACATGTTATGTAGGCCTGGTATTTCCAAAAATCTTTCACATGGACAGAGAAGAAGGTGTAAATAGTTTAAATAGTCATTTAGCGCGAAGAAAGAGAGAATCTTGGGCAGAAATTGTGGGTGACATCTTTTGTGCATTGATACCGGCAGTGGGAATAACTCTGAATGCAAATAAAATTAGAAGATTATCTACAGTAGTGGATCGCTTGTCAACAAGCACTGCTCATGGATTCTTATTGGTTAATACTGAAATGGTTGCCATGCGTGCTATGGTAATGCAAAATCGACTTGCCCTTGACATTCTTCTGGCAAAAGAGGGTGGAGTCTGTGGAATGCTGAAAGTTCAACATTGTTGCACTTACATTCCAGATGAAAGTAAAGATCTAAAGGTTTACATTAAAAACATTACTGAATTGCACGATGAACTTGTACCACTGGAGGTTGAAGATGTATGGACAAGAATGGGAAAGAAAATAGCTGCTATTAAAAATTTCTTAGTTAAAATAGGTAGTACCGTTATAGGTAAAATTCTGTTTCCATTAACATGTGTGATAGTTGCAGTATTAGTGATAAGATTAGGGTGTAAGTGTTGCAAGAAAAAGAAAACAAATAATAAAATAAAAAGAGGAAAACTAAAAAGAAAAGAAAAGGATCCAGAAGGAGACTTAACAGAGATAGCTTTAGATGAGTGGAAAGATAATATGTACAAGAAGGTAAAGAGAGATGATTATGAAGAAACTGAATTTTGAGCTATGAAGAAGAAGTCATTTCAAATCTTCGTAAAAGGGTACTAAATTTGGGTGTTTTGTGGTGATAAAATCGCCAAAGGGGGGATTGCTGGAGCGAGGTTTTCCCTTAAGAAATGTATACCTCCTCCATTTTATCATTTTGAATTAACATGAATAACTGTTTAATATTAATAGTATTAATTGTGTGCTGTATTTAATTAATCAACATTACTAATTAGAAAATACACGTGGGAATTGCATTTGCATGGCTTGATTGATACGTAAACTAATTTTGTACGCATACTAATATCAGATATTTAGAATGTGCATGTTTAATGTTGCTTTTGTGATGTGATTTGTGAATTGTGCTTTAAATTTTTAAATTGTGAGTTGCGTGTTGTTTTTGGCTAGATAAATACATACACATAGTGGGTTTAGTGAGGGAATAACATTTTAATAGTCATTTTTATGTATTAATTACGTTTTATGTTTCTTTGCTTAAGTTGACCTTACTGGAGTGGCCACAAAATGGCTGTCATCCCTATTCTGATGCCCCGACATGACAGAGAAGTCACTGAGTGAAGTGCGCCTGCGCTAAGAGATGAGCAACAATAACCTCGTCCTGACCCCAGGCAGAATGTAGCCGTGAAGGTCGTCCTGGGAGGAGCGCCAAGCACCAAACAAAGGATTGACTTAAACTATGAACTATTATATTTGATGACACAAAGGACACGACCCTGCATGGGAATCAACATGCCCTGAATGAATTAGAAACTGTTGCACAGGTATCCAAGATTTGAGAAGCTGCATCTAATGCAACATTTGATGTATGAGAAGCAGGAAGAATGATCCTGGTTGACCAATTAAACATTTTTTGTAATATGTATTGAAACATTTTTCCAATAAAAATTTATTATAAAAGTAGACTAGAGAGGGTAGGTCTATGAGCTGCTTATTACCGCCTATTCCTTGCACACCATCACTTTGCTAGATTGCCCGACGTTATGCGGACGGAGAGGACGGTGACACTGCTGGACAGTTGCTGCCAGAGACTCGGATGGACTGATCAGATGCCCAATTAATTTACGAACTGTTCTTTTGATTTATGGGCATAGAGACGAAAGATCCGAAATTGACATAGAGGATGACATTTAGCCAGAATAGGTAAATATGCGAACTAAAATATTGAATGCTATATGATTTCCTTATGCTTAAAAATTAGATAAACATATTGTTTGCATTTAAAGAACTGTGTCGGGTTATTATTTGAAGTATTTCAATGGATATAGTTGTACAGAATTAAGGGTTGCTATTCCCAGCAACTGGCTGATCCATTGGCCAATAGTATGGGAGGAACTGCTAGGTTATCATGTATTGAGATCCTGGTGAGGTAGGGAGTTATAAGTAAACTTGTCGATACTCATCAGGTGATTGGTGCACTCTTCCTCCCATTTCCAGCGCATGGAATAAAGAAAAGACTCCCCTCTCTCGAGGACCATTGATGAATGTTTGGTGTTATGGGCCCCACCAGTGAATGAGTGAATGATTTGTGGTCTGGTCTGTAGCAAGGGAATTTGTAGTGTTCAGCGCTGGAGCACTTGCATATTTATCGCCGGCTATCTCTGGAATTTATCGCACGGTTAGCACGTTATCAACAACACGCATCGCCGAGGCGATAAAAAATCCAGAGATAGTGTGGATATCGCTGTTTTCCATGGTGGAAAACGGCGATATCCTAGATGATAGGGCCTGTGGTCTTAGCCACAGAATCCACCCCCCATGTTGAGTATGCCTTAGTCAGGAATTTAACAGACGTTAAATTCCTGCGTTAAGGCATACTTAACACGATTTAAATAATCGCTACCCTTCCTTGTTAATATCGTGAAGCTGCCTTCGGGATATTTTCCCTGGTAGGTTTCACAGCCACGCCTACTTTGCATCTCATTAGCTATGCATAGTTAGGCGTGCTGGAAACGGGCGCTAAGTCAGCAAAACATGCGATAGCGTGTCTTTGCTGATAAGGCGATAAAATTATCGCCGCTTTTTGGCGGAAAACGGCCGCAAGAGCGGCAATAATTTTATAGCGCCGCCTTGTTAATATGCCCCTAATTTATTGTAACGTAAGATTGCACCATACCGTTTTAACACCCACAGATCTTAGTACATATAATTCTCAAAAGCAGGAACTTTATGGATAAATACTTGTAGGATTAATTCACGATTATAAAATTGTCACCTATGACTCTTGTGTCTCCCACAAAGATTATCGATACTGGATTTTTCATTTGGACGACATTTATTCAATGCAGTAAGGCCAGGAGTTATATTTGTGGGTCAACTAGGCGCCTGGCATACAGGGTGTCGTTATCTTGATACCATTAATGACTGTTGCAAGTAAGATGTCTAATGTGTCATTCAGGGTTTGGAATGTGTGCTCAATGCTTTCCAGTGACCACATCAGAGCATGCATAAACATTGTTAAGTGTTTACCCCAAATTTACTCACAAATGTAACTGCTGGGCAGCACAATTGGTAAGGAAAGCCAGGAGCAACATTGTGCAGAAGGAATGTATGTGCACGATGTAGAAGTAGTCTAATGTTTCACACTAATATTCCTTTGGCCACCTCTCCCTTTTCATTAAACCATTCAACATTTTGGTTCCAGTGCTATAGTGATTCTTACTAACAGTGAGAAAATACTGGAACCATCCTCTGTAAAATGATCTCTCATTAAGGACCTTCCTTTTGTCTTGGAATCCCCTTGCACAACCCTAAGACCTTCCAATGTATTTTAATTTTTCTGGAGCTGATACTGCAGCATTTCCCAATTGCAGCTGTCACAGTCCACTCAGCAGTCTTGGGCCCAACTCTGACTAAACCAGAGAGTTGTTTTGGTGGCATCCTGTTTTCATGTCTCCTTCAACTATTCCTGCTGCTGGGGGAGTCATCATTTCTGAGACTTTCACTACCTTAACTTATTCACATCTTTATTTCTGTAATAGACAGACCTGTACAAAGTACTGCAAAATGCAATGACACAGTACAGGGAATATATGTAACCTGGAAAGAAATACACTGAAACTGGATCTGAGAAGACAGCGGAACTGTGGGAAGGTATGTGTTAGACCTGACAGCCTAAGAGTGGTTTTCTCCCAACTTTTTCCCTGCCTCCCTCCATTTTTCTGACCTTGTTTTTGCTTGCTTTAGGACTTTGCACAATTTACCACTGCTAACCAGTGTTAAAGCGCTTGTGCTTTCTGAACATTGTAATATTGGTTCATCCCCACTTGACATATGTAATTTACTTAAAAGTCCCTAGTAAATTGTACTACATGTGCTGAGGGCCTGTAAACTTAATGCTACCAGTAGGCCTGCAGCACTGATTGTGCCATCCACATAACTAACCCCTTAACCATGCCACTGCAGAGCCTGTGTGAGCAGTTTCACACTGCCATGTCTATATGGCAAGTAAGCCCTCTCGCCAGTCCTAACCCTTTCCTTTTTATATATATAAGTCAACATTAAGGTAGGCCCTGTATAGCCCAAAGGTGAGGGTGCAGTGCATTTAAATGGCAGGACATGTACTTTTAAACTTTACATGTCTTGGTAGTGAAAAACATCCCAGTTCCTTTTGTCACTTCTGCAAAGCCTATCTCTCCCATACAGTAGCATTGGGATTACCTTATTACGGGGCATATCATCAAGGCCATGCGATAAATATCGCTCAGCGCTCTTAGGGCGAGGATAATTATCGCCGGCCAACTCTGAATTTTATCGCGGAGATAGCATGCTATCAGCAATGATTATCTCCAAAGCGATAAAATTCAGGGCGCGAGCTGCCAATTGTGCGATTATCGCTGGAAATACAGCGATAATCGCACACGGTTTGGCGAAAGCTTGCTGATAGGGCAAGGCATACTTAGCCATGATATCCACCTTACATAGGATATCATGGCTAAGTCAGTCTTGAAGCAGGCGTAAGGAAAGCAGTGATAACAGAGGTTATCGCTACTTTGCTTGTTGCTCTGCAGGTTAGCGTGCCCATTGATAATTGGAGAAATGTCGCTTAGAGACATTTCTCCAGTTATGTCAGGGCAGGAACTCCCACTTTGCATCTCATTAGAGATGCAAAGATGGGCATTGGGGGAAAGGGCGATAATGCAAGGATTCACGCGATAGCGTGACCTTGCTGATTAGGTGATAAAATTATCACCGCTTTCCATCCGAAAACGGATGCTAAAGCGGCGATAATTTTATCTCCAGGGCTTGTTGATATGCCCCTACATCTTTTAAGTTTATCTGAACTGACACCTTTTTCTCTCTCATTATTCGTTAATTAAATATAGAATAGGGAATTTCCCTTTATGAAAACACTTGCTGTATTATTACCATATTAACTGTTATTGGTAATGACCATTTTTTCTTTTTGTGATCAAATATTGATTGATGGATTATATTAACGTTTAATGCTGAAATCCAAAGATTAATATCTAATGAATAAACAAAAGAAAAACTAAAAGAATCAAAAATAAACCCTTTACTCACACAAAATTCTCCTTATTGACTGTACTAAAAGTTTTTAATGATTTATTCCTATGTAGATGATTGCTCCTTTTTGATGAATAAAGATCCATACGACCAGTGGTGAGGGTTCCCTCACCTCTGTTACCTATTGGTGGTCTTACCGGATTCTGAAAATATCATCTATGTATAGTCTACATATAATCTACATATAGCTTACTTTCTTGTCTGCTAATTTGTAGATAGGTGGGTTAGCTCAAAAGACATGCATGTGCAGCACCTATTGATTTCATGTTTTTTGACGGGGCAGGTTGCACTCTCACATTGGTTTCAAACTATTGAAATGTCCTTTACTGATCAGTACTGACTGTGAAACAAGTCAGCAACTTACTCATAGACATTACACACAATAAAAGAGCAGCAAAGACGAAAATACACATGTAAAGAATGCACTACCATGAAACTTGGATGGGTTGTCATGGATCATCAGCATGGACCTCGATTCATCAAATACCAGGTGTAGCGGTAATGACAGTATGCACCCTTTGGTCCCCTATGAGATCACAACGTTGTCCTCTGGTCCCACCCTTAACCCCTCAACATACTCTTACATACTGTTTAGGGTCTAGGACAAGTGTAGAAGTGTGATCTACAGAAAGTAAACAGAGCTCAGGAGTCCTGTACTTACTGTTCTTGCTACTACCTTCATAGCTCCTAAGGCTAACTAGAGCACAGGCAGTATAAGGGGTATCAAATTGTAAGCCAGCCATAGTACCAACTACTCCAAACTACTCATAATTGATATCCATAATCATCAGGTGCACGGTACTGCAGCTGCAAGCCTGGGTTTGGGTCTGTTGCCTACCTGATCAATTAGATTGACTACTGGAGACAAATGGGGAGAGGATGTAGCCTTACGGTTAGAGCGGTAGATGTTGAAGCTGGGAAACCTTGTTTGAGTCTCGCCAACTGCGCTCAACATCCGGTGATTCTGGGCAAATCACTGGGGGGCAGATTTACAAGCCCGTTGCGACACATTTACGCTGCCGTTGCGTCACTTCTGTGACGCAGCGGCGACGTAAACCATGCGCCATGTTGCGCCTTATTTACAACGTGACTCATCTAGGGAGATGCGTCACGTTGTAAAGCCCTGTGCCACATTAAACCTGCGTCAGGTTTAATGTATGCAGGGTGGGCGTTCCCTAGGAAAAAGCCTCGGAAAAGTGACACAGTGAAATCTACAAGATTTCACTGAGTCACTTTTCCAATGCTGCTGCGTCAAAACCCTGTGCCTGCTTGAAGCAGGCGTAAGGCGTGACGCATCATGTTAGATATGGGCAGCCCCTGAGCATTGCTGGAGTTGCATCGCTCTTGCGACACGACTCCAGCAATGCGCAGTCCTTACGCCATCAGATGCGTCACGCATCTGTTTATCCTTGCGTCACGATGCGCCGCATTGTAAATGCGGCGCATCTGTGGTGGCGCAAGGGTAAATTTGCGTGACGCATCTTGCCTGGCGCATCCCTGCTGATATGCAGGGATGCGCCAGTCCTTGTAAATCTGCCCCTTATTCTCCCCGTGCCTAACAAAAATGAATGTGTCCTCATGTAACAAAACTGGTGCTATGTAAAGCGCTCTGATACCCGATACCTTCGGGCTTAGTTCGTGCTGTATAAAACTAAAAAAACAAACAAAAACCCTTGGATAATTAAAATGGGGAGATGGTTCTGCTGATTTGATCCTAGATATTCTGTTTGGTCCTGGCATGTCTGGGACCAGGTTGTGCCAGATTGGTGTGTTTTAGGATTTTAGTTTTCTTCTTCCGAGGGTGACTGAAGAAACGATGCACAGTAGAGCAAGTATACAGAGGTAAAGTTTCTTTCAGCTTGCCCACCAAGCATCAAATTATTAAGAATAGAATCTGTTGGGAGTAGCCTGACAAGATAACTCCTGTTACTTCTCTTGAATACTAGAATATTCTGTGTAAAATGTTGCATCACTACTAATTGGCAGGAAATATTAAAAGCAGAAAGCGATTTTAGGAGACAGGCTGAGAGGGGGACAATTAAAAGATCCCTGGAAGGCTATATCACAGATTAAAGAGCAAGCAACCCTTCAGCCGAGGAAGCCATGTGCCAAGCAGCGGATTAGTGGGTTTGCTCTAGGTTGCATTAACCACATAGCACTTGCTGTGAGCAGCAGCATATCCGAACAGTACACAATTGCACCAGAGTGTCATGCCAGTTGGGCAGAGCTCAGGCTGCAGGAGTTACAAAAGTCTTACAGGCGACCCTAAGAAGGTGAATGAATGCAGCTGGCATTAGTAGAGCAAGAGGAGAACCAGGTCTGGATAGGGCAGAGGAGATCAGAATCCCCTTGGTTAAGGGTGCCAGCAGGTGCCAACATTGTGTTAGGAATAGATTAGTTCAAATGACACCGTTGTTTTTGCTACAGTCTTTTCCTTTTTCTGAGTGCAAGTCAATGTTCCTTTATTTGCAGTTTCAATCTACTTGCAGGTTGTGTGGGAAACATGTCTGAAGCCCATGGGAGAAGCCAGAAAGCTATACATTTGTGAAACTACACAGAATTCTGCATCCAGCAAGGGGTGATATTTGTAGATAGCTCATGGTTTCCCCAAATAAACTAGTAATTAAAATAAAAAATAGTGGAAAACATAGATATAGCTGCCAACATTTTTAGTCATAATTATTTGCTCCAATAGCTGATGTCATGAAATCAATATACCATTCCATCCATTAGAGCCTTCTGGCCGTCTGCAGCAAAGGGAAGAAAAACCTCTTGCACAATGATCAGTTAAAGTGAAAACAAGCGTTTCAGTATTGATGGGTTTTCATGTTAAATCATGACTCCTTCAGCAATGTCACATTAACAATAACACATGCTTCATTACTACATTCCAGGCCTATGGAATTTAAGTATTGTTACTTACTACAATTTTTGCATTTAGCACACCTCATTGCTGAACATAGATTTCACACATTGGATTTTTAATAAAGCATTTTGTAAATAATAATATCTGCATTAGCACTTACTTCTCAGGTAGAAGAACTTATAGTTAAAAAGTGAACTACTATTAGACCCAGGAAAGCAAACAGATATGAGTCTGGTTCTTCCCACTGAAGAATAATAAACACTCAGGACTGGATCAAAAGAGACACATCCATAACCTTTAATGTTGCCACTGCTCACCTGTATATCAGTCTGGACAGCAACAGGTTATACCCCAGGGATAGAGAAACAAATAGCAGTGATATCAAGAAAGGTCAAACAAGACAAGGGGGAAAATCAGTACAATGCCATCATGGTACAATGTGGATCTATGTTCTTGATAAATAACCCATTGCTCCACTGTAACCTTCCCAAATTTACTATGTGATCTGGAATGCACTGCTATTAATAATCTTAATCCCCAGCAACGACGTCAGAGAAATGGCTAGAAACCCTTTTGGAGCAGAACAGGAAACTAACAGAAGTACAAGTGAGTGGAGTCACTCAGAGCCACCCTACATCCCTAAAATGAGCTCCACCGGATGAAGAGGGTATCAAAATCAGGTCTAAATAGGACAACAGGAGAGAAGTACAATGAAGGGAGGAGTGAAGGCAATTCTCCAATTGAAGGATGGAGCGTAAGGCAGGACTTGGAAGAATGTCCGTGCAAAGTCTAAGGACCTGATTCACAAAGGTGAACTTACACTTCCTATCTATTTATGTGCGCAGTTCTCCATCCCGACAGTGGAGTCTCCACAGTCGTAAAATTACAGTTAGTAAAATTAAACTTGTAGTTTATAAATACCAAAATAAATAGTAAACATACACAAATGGGCGAGGATAATTATCGCCGGCCAACTCTGAATTTTATCGCGGAGATAGCATGCTATCAGCAATGATTATCTCCAAAGCGATAAAATTCAGGGCGCGAGCTGCCAATTGTGCGATTATCGCTGGAAATACAGCGATAATCGCACACGGTTTGGCGAAAGCTTGCTGATAGGGCAAGGCATACTTAGCCATGATATCCACCTTACATAGGATATCATGGCTAAGTCAGTCTTGAAGCAGGCGTAAGGAAAGCAGTGATAACAGAGGTTATCGCTACTTTGCTTGTTGCTCTGCAGGTTAGCGTGCCCATTGATAATTGGAGAAATGTCGCTTAGAGACATTTCTCCAGTTATGTCAGGGCAGGAACTCCCACTTTGCATCTCATTAGAGATGCAAAGATGGGCATTGGGGGAAAGGGCGATAATGCAAGGATTCACGCGATAGCGTGACCTTGCTGATTAGGTGATAAAATTATCACCGCTTTCCATCCGAAAACGGATGCTAAAGCGGCGATAATTTTATCTCCAGGGCTTGTTGATATGCCCCTACATCTTTTAAGTTTATCTGAACTGACACCTTTTTCTCTCTCATTATTCGTTAATTAAATATAGAATAGGGAATTTCCCTTTATGAAAACACTTGCTGTATTATTACCATATTAACTGTTATTGGTAATGACCATTTTTTCTTTTTGTGATCAAATATTGATTGATGGATTATATTAACGTTTAATGCTGAAATCCAAAGATTAATATCTAATGAATAAACAAAAGAAAAACTAAAAGAATCAAAAATAAACCCTTTACTCACACAAAATTCTCCTTATTGACTGTACTAAAAGTTTTTAATGATTTATTCCTATGTAGATGATTGCTCCTTTTTGATGAATAAAGATCCATACGACCAGTGGTGAGGGTTCCCTCACCTCTGTTACCTATTGGTGGTTTTACCGGATTCTGAAAATATCATCTATGTATAGTCTACATATAATCTACATATAGCTTACTTTCTTGTCTGCTAATTTGTAGATAGGTGGGTTAGCTCAAAAGACATGCATGTGCAGCACCTATTGATTTCATGTTTTTTGACGGAGCAGGTTGCACTCTCACATTGGTTTCAAACTATTGAAATGTCCTTTACTGATCAGTACTGACTGTGAAACAAGTCAGCAACTTACTCATAGACATTACACACAATAAAAGAGCAGCAAAGACGAAAATACACATGTAAAGAATGCACTACCATGAAACTTGGATGGGTTGTCATGGATCATCAGCATGGACCTCGATTCATCAAATACCAGGTGTAGCGGTAATGACAGTATGCACCCTTTGGTCCCCTATGAGATCACAACGTTGTCCTCTGGTCCCACCCTTAACCCCTCAACATACTCTTACATACTGTTTAGGGTCTAGGACAAGTGTAGAAGTGTGATCTACAGAAAGTAAACAGAGCTCAGGAGTCCTGTACTTACTGTTCTTGCTACTACCTTCATAGCTCCTAAGGCTAACTAGAGCACAGGCAGTATAAGGGGTATCAAATTGTAAGCCAGCCATAGTACCAACTACTCCAAACTACTCATAATTGATATCCATAATCATCAGGTGCACGGTACTGCAGCTGCAAGCCTGGGTTTGGGTCTGTTGCCTACCTGATCAATTAGATTGACTACTGGAGACAAATGGGGAGAGGATGTAGCCTTACGGTTAGAGCGGTAGATGTTGAAGCTGGGAAACCTTGTTTGAGTCTCGCCAACTGCGCTCAACATCCGGTGATTCTGGGCAAATCACTGGGGGGCAGATTTACAAGCCCGTTGCGACACATTTACGCTGCCGTTGCGTCACTTCTGTGACGCAGCGGCGACGTAAACCATGCGCCATGTTGCGCCTTATTTACAACGTGACTCATCTAGGGAGATGCGTCACGTTGTAAAGCCCTGTGCCACATTAAACCTGCGTCAGGTTTAATGTATGCAGGGTGGGCGTTCCCTAGGAAAAAGCCTCGGAAAAGTGACACAGTGAAATCTACAAGATTTCACTGAGTCACTTTTCCAATGCTGCTGCGTCAAAACCCTGTGCCTGCTTGAAGCAGGCGTAAGGCGTGACGCATCATGTTAGATATGGGCAGCCCCTGAGCATTGCTGGAGTTGCGTCGCTCTTGAGACACGACTCCAGCAATGCGCAGTCCTTACGCCATCAGATGCGTCACGCATCTGTTTATCCTTGCGTCACGATGCGCCGCATTGTAAATGCGGCGCATCTGTGGTGGCGCAAGGGTAAACTTGCGTGACGCATCTTGCCTGGCGCATCCCTGCTGATATGCAGGGATGCGCCAGTCCTTGTAAATCTGCCCCTTATTCTCCCCGTGCCTAACAAAAATGAATGTGTCCTCATGTAACAAAACTGGTGCTATGTAAAGCGCTCTGATACCCGATACCTTCGGGCTTAGTTCGTGCTATATAAAACTAAAAAAACAAACAAAAACCCTTGGATAATTAAAATGGGGAGATGGTTCTGCTGATTTGATCCTAGATATTCTGTTTGGTCCTGGCATGTCTGGGACCAGGTTGTGCCAGATTGGTGTGTTTTAGGATTTTAGTTTTCTTCTTCCGAGGGTGACTGAAGAAACGATGCACAGTAGAGCAAGTATACAGAGGTAAAGTTTCTTTCAGCTTGCCCACCAAGCATCAAATTATTAAGAATAGAATCTGTTGGGAGTAGCCTGACAAGATAACTCCTGTTACTTCTCTTGAATACTAGAATATTCTGTGTAAAATGTTGCATCACTACTAATTGGCAGGAAATATTAAAAGCAGAAAGCGATTTTAGGAGACAGGCTGAGAGGTGGACAATTAAAAGATCCCTGGAAGGCTATATCACAGATTAAAGAGCAAGCAACCCTTCAGCCGAGGAAGCCATGTGCCAAGCAGCGGATTAGTGGGTTTGCTCTAGGTTGCATTAACCACATAGCACTTGCTGTGAGCAGCAGCATATCCGAACAGTACACAATTGCACCAGAGTGTCATGCCAGTTGGGCAGAGCTCAGGCTGCAGGAGTTACAAAAGTCTTACAGGCGACCCTAAGAAGGTGAATGAATGAATGCAGCTGGCATTAGTAGAGCAAGAGGAGAACCAGGTCTGGATAGGGCAGAGGAGATCAGAATCCCCTTGGTTAAGGGTGCCAGCAGGTGCCAACATTGTGTTAGGAATAGATTAGTTCAAATGACACCGTTGTTTTTGCTACAGTCTTTTCCTTTTTCTGAGTGCAAGTCAATGTTCCTTTATTTGCAGTTTCAATCTACTTGCAGGTTGTGTGGGAAACATGTCTGAAGCCCATGGGAGAAGCCAGAAAGCTATACATTTGTGAAACTACACAGAATTCTGCATCCAGCAAGGGGTGATATTTGTAGATAGCTCATGGTTTCCCCAAATAAACTAGTAATTAAAATAAAAAATAGTGGAAAACATAGATATAGCTGCCAACATTTTTAGTCATAATTATTTGCTCCAATAGCTGATGTCATGAAATCAATATACCATTCCATCCATTAGAGCCTTCTGGCCGTCTGGGGTGTAGAGGGTTTGTTGTTCGCCCCAAAACACTTGACACCCAGAAACAAGAACAGAGCTGCTGCTTACAGTGCTATTTCTTTGTGTACGAACAATGTATCAACTCAGAAGACCAAATATAATGAAAGAAAAATGGACATGAAGGATGCGGAGGAATATTTTAAATGTGACCTAAAAACTGATTCTAGAAATAGTGGTCATTATTAATACTTTTATTTTGGGGTTACCCATACTATCGTGATTCAAAGAGTAATTTGCAAAATATGCTCTTTTTTGCACACTGGTTTACATTTGGAAGCCAAAATTAGGGAGAAAGTAAATTACTACTTCCAATGTTTTACTATTCTGTGTTCCCACACTGTCATGTAGTTTCCACTAATCAGTTGGAACTGAGCATTTGTGGAGGACATAAACTTAGGCTGGTGCTAGACTGATTCAATGCACCATCACAGGATATGTTGTCCCTTAGACCAGCTAGTTCACAGTACCACCATAAGCCCACCTCACCTAGACAGGAAGCGAACAGTTCTGGCAACCACTGACAACCCTGTTCCCTCTAGAACCATGGTGACAGACCTATATCCTTTCACTCAGGCGCTCGTGCTCTCATTCACTCAGAGAAATATACAAAGAATATACAAAAGAACGTTTTCAAAGTTTATTGAACCAAAGTTATTCTTTCATGTAAAATATGTGCTGCAATGATCAATAAACAGAAACAGATGGGAACTATAAGAAGTGTCAGGACAGGGAACAGAAAGAAAAGGTCCACCATCTTGCTGAGACAACGTATATATGTAAGCATATCTAATAATATAACAATCTAGCATCCTCCTTCTATGTAACCCCTAACCTACGTGTCTAGGATGTAAGTGTATGTTCTGCCAAGAAATCCTCTACTGGATAATTAAACCCCGTTACCTGGTAAGTAAGAATGTAGGAACCCGTCTTGGTCCTGAACTGGAAACCCCGCACGGAAATATCGGTCAGCTGCTGGGCGAAAGCTTCAGCATGCTGGGACCCCTCAAAGTCAGCCGAAGTGTCTCCTCTGATTACACTCAGAAACCAAAGATTATATATAGAAAACGGCAGGGATATATAGAAAGCGGCTGAGATTGGGATCAGGCAGAAATTGTTTGTATTCCACAGATAGCTGTGTCACCCTATGGATGCAAATTAAAAAACACATTTGCACACAGCACGTGAAGGCCTTGTATACAAAAGGTCAGTGTTTCCAAGCATCTAATTAAAGTGTCACAAATGCAAAAGTGGGTCAAAAGTCGATGTGGCAAAGTGAAGGCAACTTTAGCAAAAGCTCTGTACATGTAAAAATGGCAACGGTTCTTACTAGGCCTAACTGGGATACATGACAACACTTTTCCCAATAAAAACTTTACACCACTTGTGTAGCTGGGCCCAGCGCCCATGACACAATAGGCCCCAAAATGCAACATTAACATTTCCTGTAACAAAATGAGCTGTTTTGGCGATAGGAGTATCTGTGGTATTTGTGCTTGGGCTTAGCCGCCAACTAGGAGAACCTACTAAACCCCGACATTATTGGGAAAATAGATACTCAAGGGAGTCCGGGGTGGTGTGACTTGCATGGATCTCACTAAAGCTTCCTTTCCACAATCCTGCAAACCCCAAACCTTGGGTAAATCATACACTTTCCTTACATTTCTGTGAGGGATAGCTCCAGAATCAGTGGGGTCCACCAAACTCCTACCAATTAGCATTCCACATTTGTCTCAACAGAAACACTACCCTATTTGTGTACCTTGGACTAGTTCCAGCGACAGGATTAAACCAGGGGCCATACAAAGACTATTTTGACTTTGCATGATCCATGGTTTGATTCTCACTTCGACAGCTGCACTAAAGAGGTTCAAGTACAGGTTGATGTACCCTCAAATACCTAAAATAATTCAAGGTGGAAAGTCCCATTTATTTACAGACCACACAAGTGTTTAGGAATGGCTTAGGATGTAGGACAGTACTATCCCTGAGGCAAATAGGCCCAGTGCTTGCAGGATGACAGGGGTGGCATTGAGGAAAGAGATCAAGACAAGTATCATTACTGATACACAATCACAGGAGCTGTGGCAGCAGGCATGCAGAAAGCCTTTCTGAAAAGATGGCACCCTTAAAGCAGAAGTGGAGTGGCTTAATGAGTCGATCGATGATACTATCCATGTGTCAGTGCTGAATAACTGCGGTATGCCAGGTGGCAACATTATATTGAAGCTGCCTAAAAAATGCTTAAGTAACGGGTGACCCTACTGGTTCTCCCAGATCTCACTGCAGCATTTGATACTGTTGTTCATAACCAGATTCTCTTCCTACCCAATCAACGGTTGAGAATACAGGGATCAGTTCTAAGTTGGTTCTCTTCTTTTTACGAAACTGATCTCCAATTGTAAAATTTAAAAGTAATACATCTGACCCACCATAATCTTTTGAGGGGATTCCATAAGGATCCACATTAGACTTCCACCCTTGCATTTATATGTTAAACTAATTTGGCAATTATGCAATCAATCAATCAAACAATCGATGAGGAAGTCTTGTAGAGCGTGGCTTGTCACCCAGGGGGTCTCCAAGTGCTGGTGGGCAGTGCGAGCCTCAGTCGAGTGGAGGTGGTGATCAAAGAGCCAGATCTTGAGCTGCTTCCTGAGCGCAGGTGGAGGAGGAGGTCATCCAAGGACCTAGCTGCGAGGTAGAAAAAGGAGCAGCCTCCACAGTGGCTGCAGCGGATGCTTGGGATGTGGGCAAAGGCGTGGGTTAAGGATCGGCGCTCTCTAGTCGGTCGGTGGAATGTCAGGCGGTTATTGATGTAGGCGGGTCCAGACTTGTGGAGGGCTTTGTTGGTGGGCATGAGGAGTCGAAGAGGCATCCTTCCTGGATGGGAAGCCAGTTTAGAGCTCTGAGGAGAGGGCTGATGCTGGTTCTTCTGGGAAGGTAAAGGATGAGTCTTGCCACCAGTTTCTGGATGGTCTGGAGGCAGCCCAGGAGTTGTTTGGTAGTACAGGTGAAAAGTACCTTTTAAGTCAAGACGGCTGGCGATGAGGGCCTGGGTGATGGTCGCTGTTCCCCCTAGGACTAGAAGGCGTCTGATGTCATCAGTTGCTGTGATCAGTGCAGTCTCATTGCTGTGGCTGGGTAAGAAGCCGGATTAGGAAGGGTCGAGCAGGTTGTAGGTATCGAGATAGTCCGTGGCCTGACGGTTGATGGCCTTTTCCAAGACTTTGGCAGGGAAGGGGAGAAGCAAGATCTGGCGGTCGTTTTTTAGTTTGTTGGGGCTGACTGAGGGTTTCTTCAGCAGGGGCTTGACCTCGGCATGCTTCCAGGCATTGGAAACGGTGGCTGTAGTGAGGTGTTGAGGAGTTCTGTGAGTGGGCGTGCAATTACTTCTGTTCCTGGTTTGTAGAGGTGGTGCGGGAAGGGGTCTGTGAGTGATCCAGAGTGTATGGAGTTCATGATGGAGATGGTGTCTTTAGTGGAGAGCTGATACCAGTTGGCAGTCCGGTGGGAGTAGGGAGGGCTGGCATGGGTGCGGTGGTGGTCGAGATAAGAGGGTTGGAGATCGAAGTTCCTGTAGATGTTGCCAATTTTGTGGTGAAAGTAGTCTGCTAGAGCATCACAGAGGTTTTGGGCAGGGTGGATTGTGTTCTCGTGGTGAAGGGGGAAGGAGAATTCTCTGACGACCCTGAATAGTTCCTTGGTGCGGTTGGAACTTACTTCAATGTGGATTGTGATGGCTTGCTTCTTGGTCTTTCTGGGATGGTAATGGTAGCTGTTGAGGGCGGATCTGTTGGAGTGGAGGTTGGTGGGGGGTCTTGTTGGATCGCCAGTGTCTCTCTAGTTTCTTGCAACGTTGTTTGAGGGTCAGTAGTTCTGGGGGGATCCAGCTTTTCTGTTTGGTGGTATTCTTCTGGGGGGAGATGGTGTCGGCGGCTGATGAGATGCAGTTGGAGAAATTCTGGGCATTGAGTTTGAGGGAGTTCAAGGGGGTGAGTGCTGTTTCTTTTAGGGCAGTGGTCCAGAGGGGTTCTGTGACCTTGCCCCAGTTGTGGCCAGGGTGCGTAGGAGGTGTAGTCGGGGCATATTGCGGACCATCGATGGTGAAGTGGACAGTGCTGTAGATCCAGGGGTTCTGGCACAGGGTGTGGTCCAGGAGCAGGTGGGCGCAGATGGGCTTACCTTTGGCGTGGCCGTGCTGTAGCCTCTATTAAGTAGCCAAGAGAGGCGGGCGGGCTAGTACGGGTGGCAGGGGGCAGGTGATAGGCAGATCTGTGTAGGACCGGTTGGCCGCAGCGGGGCATAGTGGCCAGACGGGAGGGGGAACAGAGGCAGCAGCAAAACAAAAAAAAAACTAACTCAGATATGACCAGGAAAATACAGCTGAAATTAGGAACAAAAGAATACAGTAGCTCAAAAACAGCTGTGATTAGGCACACAGGTATACAATAACTGCAAAAACAGCTGAAATTAGGCGCACAAGGGACAAGAATGCAATAACTGCAACAAATAACAGAAAGAGCAGCCCTGGAGTGCAATCCCAGGCAGGCACAAGTAGGGAGGAGGGATGGTTTGACTAGGCTGCTGCAGCGGGAGGAGTGGTGATCAACAACCAGGGGAGGTCTTGGGCTACTCACTGGAGGCGCGCTACGGCCTCCATTGAGTAGTCCAGGGAGGTGGATGGGTCAGTCCGAGTGGGGGGCTGCCTTTGAGGTTGCATGACGCGAGGGTACACCGTCAGAAGAACAGCACCTTTCACACTTTGGGCTAGTGATTTTGGACTGTGCGTGTGGCTCCTTGCTCAGGGAAACCTTGATTCCCAGCCCCAGATTGTATCAATAACTCCCAGGGTTAGTCGCCTGGCCCCCTGGAACACACCTGGGACATCTCAGCTGTGAAAGCCCAAACTGATAAAGCAGTAGCCACTCCTGAGGGATCCCTGCTCGTCACCATCGGGCATGCCAAGAGAAAATCCGTATTAGCCAACTGTTGCACCTGTGTCTGCCGGACTCGGGAGTGCTATCAGAGACCGGATTCGTCACACCAGAGGAATCCGAGACTCCCACCAAGGATATTTGCTGTGATTGTATATCCTGTGCAGATAACACCCAGACCAAGCTCTGATTTCTAATAATTCAACTATAATTCTCCAAGTTTGTCATTCAGGGTTATCATACTCAATAAATATTTAGCTATAAGGTAAGTTGATTTAGCAATTTAAAATTAACAGCAATACAATGGAATATAACAAGCTTATCCCATAATGACCTTTCCTAATCTAAGCTAAATCAAGATAAATGCGAGAAGGTTTAAGGGTGGCAGTTCAGATACCCATGAAGAGCTCTGATGAGAGAATCAAGCATAAGCATTAAGGTTTAGCAGAATAATCTTGAAAGAATTCTCAGCTCCAATAACAGCAAATCAAGAAATAAGCTGAGACTTCTTATGAAGAGATCTCTAGGAAAACCCAGTACAGAGTATCCTCTTAGAGAGTCTAGAATAGGGAACACATTTAACGAGCACTGCGAAAGGAAGTCGTGAAGTTGTAAATCGTGGCAATAAGCTATGAACATGCACTAATATAAACACACATTTTCTAGGTTGACACATTAATATTCTTTCGTCTTCATGTTGCCCAATAAGATTTTGCACACTCCTGGGAACAGGTTTAATCCCCATCTTCTCACTAGAGTACAATAATCCTTTACCCATGTGTCCATGGATGTTGCAGGACATCCTCTCTTGTTTCTCAAATCTTCTTCCCATGAATCATCCTCCCTGTCATCTACATCTTCTGCAGTGGGAACCTCACTATCAGTCGTCTAATACAAAATAAGCTATTCATTGGCTAATAAACGGTAGCTTCCGAAATTGCAACGTCTGCAGCAAAGGGAAGAAAAACCTCTTGCACAATGATCAGTTAAAGTGAAAACAAGCGTTTCAGTATTGATGGGTTTTCATGTTAAATCATGACTCCTTCAGCAATGTCACATTAACAATAACACATGCTTCATTACTACATTCCAGGCCTATGGAATTTAAGTATTGTTACTTACTACAATTTTTGCATTTAGCACACCTCATTGCTGAACATAGATTTCACACATTGGATTTTTAATAAAGCATTTTGTAAATAATAATATCTGCATTAGCACTTACTTCTCAGGTAGAAGAACTTATAGTTAAAAAGTGAACTACTATTAGACCCAGGAAAGCAAACAGATATGAGTCTGGTTCTTCCCACTGAAGAATAATAAACACTCAGGACTGGATCAAAAGAGACACATCCATAACCTTTAATGTTGCCACTGCTCACCTGTATATCAGTCTGGACAGCAACAGGTTATACCCCAGGGATAGAGAAACAAATAGCAGTGATATCAAGAAAGGTCAAACAAGACAAGGGGGAAAATCAGTACAATGCCATCATGGTACAATGTGGATCTATGTTCTTGATAAATAACCCATTGCTCCACTGTAACCTTCCCAAATTTACTATGTGATCTGGAATGCACTGCTATTAATAATCTTAATCCCCAGCAACGACGTCAGAGAAATGGCTAGAAACCCTTTTGGAGCAGAACAGGAAACTAACAGAAGTACAAGTGAGTGGAGTCACTCAGAGCCACCCTACATCCCTAAAATGAGCTCCACCGGATGAAGAGGGAATCAAAATCAGGTCTAAATAGGACAACAGGAGAGAAGTACAATGAAGGGAGGAGTGAAGGCAATTCTCCAATTGAAGGATGGAGCGTAAGGCAGGACTTGGAAGAATGTCCGTGCAAAGTCTAAGGACCTGATTCACAAAGGTGAACTTACACTTCCTATCTATTTATGTGCGCAGTTCTCCATCCCGACAGTGGAGTCTCCACAGTCGTAAAATTACAGTTAGTAAAATTAAACTTGTAGTTTATAAATACCAAAATAAATAGTAAACATACACAAATGTGTAAGTTTACCTTAGTAAATCAGGTCCCCAAGGCCCGAGGTCCCCTAGGCCTTTTGAGTAAGTTTACACTTTTGAGTAAGTTTGACACTTATCAGTGCTTACAAAGATTTTGGAGAAGCTTTTTGGGAGAAACTTTCAACTTATACTTTTATAGTTAGTCCAGCACTACACATGGTCGATCACTGGTACTGCAACAGTCTGTCATACAAAACAATGGAGGTAGGGACTTAAAATAAAACTTCACAGGCTATAATGTTCAATTAAAATATTTTAAAAAATATATAAATAAATCAAAATGAATGTTAAAAAATTATAGAAATATTTAATAACCCTTGTTGACATTTAAAATAATGTAACAAAAATGTTTATTGTTACATTTTATGCAATTTTATATGGCTTTAACATTAATTTACATTTCTTTATATTTTTAACTATTCTAATAAATGTAATGCTCTTTAAGTAGTTTATTGTACTCTCATGGAATGCTTAACCAAAAAGTAAAAAAAGCGGAACCTGAAATGCAAGCAGTGGAAGGACACAAGTAATGAGGCTACGCTTTAAGGGAGGGACAAATACAGGATGGGAAGGAAAGTCCACACAAGCTTACAAATAGGAGACTAGCAAATAAGAGTAACAATACAGACAATCAATGGATGGGCTCTAAGCCCACTGTAGGCTGACAATAGGTCTTTGCACAACCTGACTACTTGCAATATATGGTAAGCGAGACCTAAAAATACCCAATAAGATAGTACAAACATACACAAACGTTAAGTGAAATGATACATTTCAGTTAAGCACACAATTTCTTCCTGTTCCAAGATGAATTGCACAAACAAGTGAATAGAATTGCCATGGGACCTGCTTTGCCCCATGCTTTGCTAATTTTACCATGAGCTGGTTAGGAGGAGCAGGTACTATGGAAAACAAAATTTAAATCATTTTTTAAAATAATTATGTACAGCAGATTTTCATAGTGTTCAAATGAGCAAGATATTCGTCCCTCTTGCCCAGCAGTCTTGACTTTTCTTTGAAGAGAGAGAAAATATATCAGCTGCATCTTAGCACATCATAATATTCTCCCTTCCATCCTCCAATCAAGACCCCTCCACCCCAATCCCAATCAAAACAAAACAAGGTAGAAAATGGTGGCGGCTTCACGTACCTCTTCACAAAAAGTGCCAAGGGCTGGAATTAATTGTGCACTGGCTTGGAGAGATAGTCAGTCAGAGGTTGCCATTTTCCCTTGAATCTCTTTTGGAAATATGTTATTTTGTGTATTATCGGTTCCATGGCAAGTGTGTGCCACTCCTTGTTAAAATATAGAAAGCTGGGGGACAAGACCCTATTTTTCTAGTATAGAGCAATAAGCTATTTGGCAGTCTTGTCACGTGTTGTATCAAATTCCAGTCTACTGGTATTATTCTTTCCAAGTTGTTAGGCCTGCTACTAAGCAGCATTACTCCAAGATTTGCTGGGATAGGGAACCCTTAAGTTGTCTTCATATGCTTCAGTATGTCATTCAAGAAGCTTTGTATCACTATACCATGCTTGAATATATGTGCCAGGTTCCTCCTGATCGCAACACCTGTACATGTCAGAGATAGAGGTAATAGGTGTTTAAGACATGTAGGTATTAACTGCTACTGGTGCATTAGTTTGTAGGCTGATTCCCTTTGCAGGGTGATATGATAGATCTTCAGATCTCCTGCCAAAGACTTTTTCATTTTTTGGAAAGTAGCAAATGTTCTTGTGTCTGTGGGCCTTCTCTGTTAAAAAGCAAATTTACCTTGCTTGTTTCGATCATCTGCTATGTCCCTGATAGAAGGTCCTTAGAGCCTAAGAACGTACAAAGCAACTTTTCAAAGAGTGTGGGTGAGCAGGAAGCTGCTGTTGAATTAGAGGGATGTAGAGCCCAGTGTTGCAGCTTAAGATGTAGGGCCTGTTTGATTTAAGATGTAAAAAACTTGCCTAGACTGTTCAAAAGATGTAATAGCACTTTGCTTGACAATGTCAGTCAGGGTTCTACCCACCTCAGCTCTACAAACCTGAAAAGGCCTGCCCTTTACTGCCGGTACGTGAAAAATTGATGTTGAAAATATGAGGGGTGTGGCATGATGAGAAGAATATTCACCCTCTTTGGACAGCGATTTGATCCCAGATTTAGAGAGGTTTTTTGGGAGGACAGTTTTGCACATGTCCGCCACATCCACAGAAGCAAGTCAGGAGTTTGCTCCTTCTCCTACATCATTGCCAAAACTTGGAATGAAGTCCCTCAACACATCAGGACAGCAGCACTGCTACTTAACATCTGCAAGAAACTGAAGACCTGTCTGTTCAACTGGGACCTCTGCCCGACTTACATGCCTGCTCCAGTGCCTGGATACCCACACAGGTGATATGTTGCGCCATACAAATCAACCTAACATAACATAAAAAGCTGATCAAGTAAGTCAATCAATGCCATTAGAGAGGTTAAGGGATCAGACAAGCTGAAGAGCAGGTCGTCCACTAAGAGACCTTTTGTGAATCTCCCCTAAGGGTAATGCATCCCACCACTCTCTGATCTCGATGGCCTGATGTTTCTACCACAAGAGCAAAAATAAGGGGGAACAATGGCGTTTCCTCTAGTTACTCTAAACAGGGGAAAAATGAAGGAGTGATGACCATTAACTCTGGTGAATGCTATCGGAGTTTTTTACCCTTCAAGGATCCAGCCCTTCAGTTTTTTAGACCCATCTGCAATTTGTCTAAGACTGCCTCAAGAAACACTCAGCTGAACAAGTTGAATACCTTTTCAGCAGTGATAGGATAATAGCAGGAATACTTTTCTTCCACCTTTCCAGTTAAGCAGACTAGTCTCCTGATCTATCTGAACGCTGTATATAATGAATTAACACAACTTGGTCAGGGGTTATTAGGAGGGGGAAGAGGAGCTCAGGATACATAGCCCTTGTTTTAGAGAAAAAAATGTGCATTTGTGTTTAGAGCTTTATTGGCCTATAGGACTCGCACTGTGCTGGGTCCTTGAACGCCTTATAAGTTAAAGCCATTTCTGCCTGACCCATAGTAGACTAAAGGCCTGTGGGTTTTGTGAACAACTTGAACACTGCTATCAAGGGTTCACCCACCAGGGCTTGAGGATTTTCTCAAGGGCATACATTTTTGTGCTTGTTATAACTCTGAGATATCTATGGGGGCCACAAGAGCATCCCTCTGCTCAGGGGTGAAGTGTGACCAATCAAAGTTTTCAGTATCAGCCGGACGTTCACCTTGTCTCTCATACTGAGTCTGATAAACATCCCTGAAGGTACCGAGCTGCTGTTTACTTCAGAGTGCACTAACACTCAAAATATGTTAAATAGGCTTGTTTCTCTGGTGCAATCTATTTCTATAGATTTGATTACCCTATGAATTGTCACCTGGGGAGCGTCCCATAATATCTCTGACTTCTTAAACACTGTTTTAAATTAGCAATTTGCAATGATTATGATCAGGGTGTAGTTTGCATTTTTGGATGTGAGACTGTAAATTGTTGGTTATACATTAATGACAGAAGTATACTTGATCCACTGCTTGTAACAAGATTTTATATGTTAGTGTCTGTCATCCAATTAATCTGCATGGAGTGCCCCTTATGAGGATTTATTCAGAGTATGCTGTAACTGCAGTACTGAAGAAAGAAGCAAGAAAAGATTACAGGGTGTATTTATCAAGGTTTTGCGTCGCCCTTGCACCGTGCAAGGGGACGTACGGGAGACACAAAACCTAAATGCGATTTATCAAGCCAGGCAAGGTCACCTTGCATGGCCCTGAGTGGCTTGATAAATCTAGAGTAATGCAAAAAAGCCCAAATCGCTGCTTTGCAGTACACTGCAGCAGGGAGGTGTGCCATGGATGGAGCATGGATGTTCACACGCATCCACCCATAGATTCTGACACATTCCCAGATTTGCCAACATTGGTTGACCTGGGAATTCATCAGAATAGTATGCCTTCCCACCCAAAGTCCAAGGTGGAGAAATATTTTTATTTTTCCTCGTTGTTTCCTCTTTCTAAGTGTGCAGCATCCCATGTAGAAAGAGGAAAATGCCTCTGAGAATTGTTTTTTTGCAGGTAGGTTTCCCTTCCTGCGCAAAAGCAATCCTGCCTGCAACTCAGGCACCCTTACAACATGACTCAAGGGTGTCTGCAATGGCACTAGACAGCCAGAAGTGCGCCAGCGCTAGGAAAAGACAGGAATGTGCTACATAATGGTAAATACAACGCATTCCTGCCAGTTGTTTCAGCCAGTGCGGCGCAGCAAGGTGGCTTACTGTGTTGTGTGAAATATTTATAAATATGGCCCCCTAATTGTAGCCAGATTTAAGGGAAGTAAAATATTCCATAAAAATAATTAAGCGAGCAGTTAAGAAAGTAAAGAATTTGCAGTGGGAGAAATTCCTTTTCAGCAGACAAAATGGTGAAAGGAATGAGAATGCAGATAGTCTGAGAGTGATCCCTACGTGCAACACACAGTCTCATATCATTGAGAACATTTTTCACAAGCATTGATCCATTCTTCATACTGATAATATAATTGGAAATAAATCTCTCCAAGCCTGCAACACTTATAGAAAATCTAGATCAATATGTGATAATTTAGTACTTTATCAGATGATAAAGAGGGGAAGAACGCAAGATGGCCAGCCAGACAAAAATGTTTTCTGGAAAGGTGGAAACTGTAAGGCTTGTGAGAATATTAAAAATATGAAGACATACAAAATACCACTCAGTTCCAAAGAGGCATCTGTCTCATGCTCTTTTACATGTAAATCAGAATATACTGTATATGAAATAATATGTCCCTGTCTGAAATGCCATGCAGGTTCCAATGCTATTCCGGTGAAAAAATATATATTGGGACATTTCCAAGCGATCATGCACACAAAGGCTAGAACATAACCGGCGGCTAGACACTTTGTGGAAAACCACCATGAAAACAAGTTAAGATGTTTGGAGTCAGAATGCATTACATCCTTAGAAATGAGTGCGCTAGATGGATTAGATAAGACAGAAGAACTTGCATTAAATGTATCAACTTGAAACTACATATACTATCTCCACTTGTATCCACTTTTTCAGGTACTAGTATTGTAAGAAGGACAGTGCTTTCCCCTGCATTATTTGAGATATATTTTTTCTTTTTTTCACAAAGGTTGGTGGCTTTTAAAAACTGCCCTTTTGAGATTTGGGTTGTTGCATTACTTGCATAGGAACAAAGGACCCGATTTGGATTCTGGAGTATGGGAAGTTGTTTCTCCGTCATGGAGGAACTGATCCATCTGTCAAACTGGCGGAATAGTGTCTTCTGTATTTAATGTTTGTGCAGAAGGATAGCTTTCTGTCATGATAGAGTAGAGCCTGCAGGGGCCGCTCCTCCGCTATTTTGAGGAGCTTCGCCCCACTGCTTTCAAGCATTGCAGAAGCAAAAACATAAAATGATAATCATTTTCAGTTATTATCATTTTATGTTTGGCTGCTTTGTGGGCAGGCAAGTGGGCGGGGCTGTCCTGCGAGCAGGGCAGTGGAGGAGTGGTTTGCCCTCTCCTAAATTGCGCAGTGCCTGTTTGATCGGCCCTCTCGAGCCGCCCAAACGAGTCATGCGCACTGTCCCCCTTCTCCATGTAGGCTGTATTACAGCCTGCATGGAGAAAAGGACCACCCCTACAGCACCTGGGTGAGCGCTGTGGCATGACACTCAGACCAATCACAATGCTGAGATTGCAGCGTTGTGATTGGCTTAGGAGAGGGAGCCTGGCTGCCTGCTACCTGTTCCTGAAATTTGAAGCAGGAGGGCAGGAGCAGCAACTTAGGACCGGGCGGCGGCAAGGTAAGTGATTGTTTTTTTAAATTATCTTCTTCCCTCCCTCCCGCAATCATGGCCCACTGCGTGACCCCCCTTCCCCCACCCGCCCTCCTACCCGTGAGTCATGCCGGCCGCTGATGAGTGCCTGTCAGCTGATCCTCAGTACCCCGAGTCCATTGTCAGTTTCACAGTCCCCCGTCGATGAATAAAACTCTGTCAATGTTTGTATGAGGTACATCTGCCCGCCATACTTGGAGCTGTCCAATGTCAGAGTGGCACATAGGAATATCACAATGTCAGGAAGTGCCATGGCAGAGGTTACTGGCAGTGAAAGAAATGTCCACTGGGCCAGCAGGCATCTTTAAAGTTGGTAGGCAGGCACTCCTTCATGGCAATGGGGAAATGTATTCCTTAATCCTGCTGGAGTAAATCCCATCCTCCAAACTCTAAATCTAGCCATAAGGGGCTTGTAAATCTGCCCCTAAGTGCGTCCAATGTCGGTTTTAGCAGAAAGCACCAACATTTTGAAAACTGCTGGTCACAGCTCAGATTTTCCAATGACAAGGGTGCCTATGCATTGGGGAACCCAGAAGAGGTGTTGGAAAACGAGGCAGCATCTGTGAGGCCTGCACAAATAACATGACTACATTTGTCCTTCACTGGGAACCAAACACCCAATTGTAGCGCCTGACTCTCGGAGGGTAGCGTTGCAGAGCAGTCTGAGGCTTACTCAAGAGAGGTGGTGTGGGCTAGTAATCGCCATTTGCAGGTGCACAAAAATAACACTCAATAATTGATTGTCCAGTCTGTACTTTGCTTTAAAAAAGTAAGAGTACATTTATTAAACACACACACTACTCAATAATATGCACCAATTTACAAATATACATAAGCTGTTGGAATTACTTTGTGACATTGCATAACATCTCCACCCCTCCCGCAAAGGGGGGGGTGGGGTCTAGTACCACCACTCCCATGTATGCACATCAACTTGCCCCCAATGCAGATAGTTGAACATAACCTGGAGCAAGGGCCCTGCGCACTGGCACCATCCCAGTGGCGACCCACCCCATTACCTCAACAAGCATTAAAAAGGGGTAAACCTGCCTTGGTGACACATGACCCTGACTGAGCATCTCCTGCTGACCATAAAGTATGCACCTCAATATCTTAAGGGCTAGCAGTCTGGGTTCTTCACCTAAGCGCAGCAGCAAGAATCCATGTTTACGCACACTTTAGAATGACAGTACTCATCAAATTGGTTGATCATTTGAATGCATTGCAATTACAGCCCCTAAAGGCATCACAGATGAAATCACAGGATTGCGCATACACAGCCAGACACCCAAGCAGGACTGTCTGGCAACATAGCCCCACTTGGCTTATGACATCTCCTTACACATGTGACTTACAGTCCCTTCAAAAGAAGTACTCCTGGCAACTACACTTCTCCTGCAGTGCGCCTCTTCACTTTAAAAGCAATCACAGTTAAAAGCATGGGATTACATAAATACAGCCAGACCCCCTAGCAGGTAGGTCCAGCAACATAACTCCATTTAGCTTAACATCACCTTACACATATACTTCACTTTACACATGTGACTTTCAGTCCACCTAAAAAGAAATAACCAATAGTAAATGCATTTTGGCGCAATTACACCACTTCACCTCCAGGGGGATGCCCTTCTCCAGACATCCCCAACTCAGCCCTTCACTCCATGAGGCACTTCATAGTACACCCTCAGCTGTAGAACATAAGTTCCAGCCTAGAAGGTGTTAAAGGCTGGCTGAGCCCTTGAGGGGTTATTCTTTCAGATGCCCCGTGAAACATATGGGTGGACTGTTCTTCTTTATGCTGGGGGAGGCTGCGGTGCTCCTGCATCCCCCCTGCACCCCTTTTCACACATGAGGGTGACCCCCTCCTCTGGGGGCCACCAGGCACCAAAATGGCAGATTTCTTCGTGCTGGGGGGAAAAGACTGGGCCTCTCCAGCAGCTCCCCCAGCACCTTTTCACAAGTGAGGGTGACCCCCCTCCTCTGGGGGCCACAAATCACCAAAACGGCAGATTTCCAAATGCCTGGCGAGGCATTATGGGGCGCTTCTTGCTCCTCTTTACCAGCCCCAGCCACTGGGAACACTCTCCTCTGCCCTCTGGGTCTCTGAGAGGGTAGATTCAGCAGTGTGCTGTCTTCACTGGCTCTCTGCGCCAGCCTTTAGCCAGGCTCTCCTTCTGGGCCCCTCTTCTCCTTGCGAAGAGGCCCCTGCTTCTGTGCACCAGTCCTGGGCTCTTCTTCTGGTGCTGACAGGGTCCAGGGGGTCTCTCCTTCCAACTGCCCATTGCGCCAGGCTCCAGCACCTTCAGCCTCAGCCGAGCACACACCCCAGAGAGAGCTTCTCTTCCTGTGCAAGCACTTTTTAAAAGTTGAGTAGGGGGCTGGCAGGAAGTCCCTGTTGGTCCTATCAAACAGTGACATCACTTTCCTGTCCCACCTCTGGGTTTGTTCAAAATGGCGTCGTCCGGTATCTCTGGCCACATGGCCTCTGAAACCCAACTCCTTCCCTCCTTGGTGCAGCCTGGTGCCTGGCACCCAGCGACAGCAGTTGATGGATTGGCCTGCAGCCCCCCCCCTCTTCTCTTCGTGGAGAGGAGGCCCTAGCTTGTGGAAGAAAGGTTATCAATCCATCCAGCTGAGGTCAGCCCTCAGCCTGGGTCTGGTCATGGCTGGCTCAGAGAAATATGACAGTTCTGGATGACCCAAAAGCAGTACAAATATGACTTTGGACTCTGCAGAATACTTCTTTTCACATTTGCTACATTGGACTTAAGTGCGCGTCTGGAATCTGTAGGCCTAAATGAAGTTAATCTAGCCCCTGGCTCCACATTCCCATAGGGGAATAAGGAAGTGAAAAAACATTAAAACACACTGACTTTCCCTGGCACGTTTCCAGTGTATAAAGCCTATTCCGCCCAATACTGCATAAGTCCTGCCACACCATTCACTTTGTACCTGCTCCTGGACTGCGCACGCTAGGAATCTCCCCTGCGCAGCCCGTACACGCGTGCACACGCATGTACACATGTGTCTGCATGTAACCAGCCCAGTGTCCCTTACTCCAGCTGCTGTGCAGTGGCCTGGTCAAGCCAGGGGAACACCAGTAAAATCCCCATGCAGTCTCTTACATCCTGAGTTCACTGTGGATGAGTCCCAACTTATGAGGCTCCCCCACAGTAAAAGCTCAACAATTAGGTGCTCAAAAAGCGAAGAATCCGGGCGGCCCATAGTGTCAGAACCACCTTCTAAGAATAGGCATCGGAGAAAGACGAGAGTTCAAGAAAAGGCGACTTTGACCTCTGCTTCAACCAGTCCTATATCTAGAACCTGATTGGCTGGGAAAATGATTTCAACCCCGGACAAACCCCCTTCAGCCAAAGAGATGGAGATCCAGGGGGAGCATTGATGCCAAGATTCCTTGAGACCTCTGTTAGTGGCTGAGAAGATGAGTAGAGCTACCTCATTGGTTCACAGTGCGTTAGTGATAATGAAGGCACATTGTTCATTTCATACTAGTGAAGGAGATTGAGATGTTTCGGCGATGAAGGCGCCATTGTGTTTGTTCTTGGGCAGTTGGCTGTGGTGACCCACTGTTTCCTCGATAGTTTTTTCATGTTGATATCTTTTTCATACACATACAATGATTTCTGAGCAAAACATTTGTTGAATTTTAATTTGCATTCTTTTTGTCATTTGTTTTCTATGACGCAATAAAGGTGAACATAATAAAAGGCAAACAAAGCAAGCTGATAAATGGTGCAAAACGTGCATTGGTACCCCACTTGCACGAGTGAAACGTGCATTTATATATATTTAAAATAGTAGCAGCTCCATTGGGAATAAATCATTGCATCTAAGCATTTAGATTTACTGCAATTGTGTGTGTGTGTGTGTTTGTGTGTGTGTGACATGCATCCTTGCACGTGTACAAATCTATAAGAAGTAAAAATCTTACACATTATGAACATTTATATTTTTTTTACAGCAAATCCGGTGTCTCCGAGACCTCTCTAGCAAACGCTTCCATACATTTTGCATTTTGGATATTAGCGGGAGGCACAACTAACTGAGCATCAGACCTGGATTCCAAAAGGCACATCTCGCTTTCAAAAATAATTTAGGATTTGGCGCGGCTCTTTGCACACATGAACGATATTAGTTTTGGCGAATGCTGAAAGGAAAATGTGAATAGGAAAGAAAACATAGGAGGCAAATCGAGACAAGCACTTGAAGTCGGATGTGCAGGATTTTGTGTTTATTTGTGTCATGCATTCTCTACCCAGCCATAAGAATAAACAAAGACGTCTGTATTCACTGTGAAATAGATCTTACATGATGTGATTTTTAACTGGTTTCTGGAAGAGCTTGACATATTGTTAAGCATGTCTTTTCCTGTGTCCTAACAGAGCCATGTAGTGAATAACACGGCACCCTCTTTTATTTTCATGATAGAAATACTCAACCCCCATTTATAGCATTTAACGAAACACACACCTTTTTGTCGAGGTAGTCCTCCCTATCATGAAGTCAATCTTGACTTTCCCAAAGAAGTGTGGCTTTTATTCAAAGGCGCAAAGGCCAAGGAGAAGGGGTAGATAAACTTCATTAGGGATAAATGACAAATCATGCAAAGAATTTGTAACTTCCCGGAAACCCCTCAGAGGTTTCGGCATGACAAGGTGGTTTTTGATATATTTTTGTAAACGTTGGAGAAGTGGAAGATTTTATATCTTAGCACAAATGTGTTCACCTCTCTCCATCCAGTAAAACCCATTTGGGCCCTCATTGCAGAACAAGCATCAATCCCACACCGGATTACATCTGGCACCCACATACAATCCTGATCCAGGGCCTCATTTATGTGGTGTAGCCGTAGGGCCTTCCTGTAGCTCTACCCTATAGCAAAAGAAAAGGGTAGTAATGCACCGCATCTATCAGATACGGGCATTCCTTTTCTTTTCACCTGCGCCAGGGCACAATGGGCTGCCGTGCGCCAACGCAGGCACCTTTGCACCATGGTTCAAGGGTGCCTGCGTTGCGGGGATGATTAATTTTGTGCACGAAGGGAAACCTTCCTGCACAAAAACAATCACAAGGGGCCTTATTTATGAAGGCCTTGCAACACTTTTGTGCCCCCGTTACGTCACTTTTCGAGACGCAGCGGCGGCGTAAACAATGCACCACATTGCGCCATATTTACAAAGTGACGTATCTAGGCAGATGTGTCCCCTTGTAAAGCCCTGTGTCACATTATACCTGCGTCAGGTGTAATATATGAAGGGTGGACGTTCCCATGTTAAAAACGGGTCATAGAAGTGTCGCAGTGAAATCTATGAGATTTTACTGTGACACTTCTAGCACGCCACTGCGCCAAAACCTTACACCTGCCTCATGAAAGGCGTAAGGGTGACGCAATGCTATAGGCAAAGCCTACCCCATGCAATGCTGGAGTTGCATCATCCTTGTGACACAACTCCAGCAATGCATGACGTCTGCGCCAACAGATAAATCTGGATTTCTGTCGTATCTCACATTCCTTAAGACATGGAGGACCGTACATTAAATACAGCGCTTCCATCATGTCGCAAGGAGAGCGCAGTGAAAACTGTTGCATCGCTGTTTAATCACAGCGATGCAACAGTTTTCATAAATGAGGCCCAAGAGGCGTTTTCCTCTTTCTATGTGTACTTCAGAATGCAGCAACCATAGAAAAAGGAAAAGCAAAGAGAAATAAAGATATTTCTCCTCGTTGTGCTCCCTTTACGCCTCTCCTGGGGAGGCGTACGTTTTTGACGCTGCCTCAGAGTTACGATTTCTCATAAATCTTGGGCAGTGTCAAAAAGCCATGGATGTTGCTCGGAACTCCCCCAGCACACCCATTGCAAGCCACTTTAACGCAGAAAATTATTGGGTAAAAGGGAATCCTATTTACGAGGGAGCATTAAACCAAAGAAAGTGGCTTAGTGCTGCCTCTTAAATATGGAGCAGGCTCCTGCTCCACGGAACGTCACAAAAAGTGACATTCCGGTGGCGCAAGGGGCCTCATAAAAGAGGCCAAAAGTGTTTTACTTACAGAGATTTTACCAAGTAAAACCTCTCAAAATGTGTGCGGGGGGGTAACCTTACACCCTATTTAGAGTCTGGTCACCGGTCCATTGGCTGAACATGTAATATCCTCTGCCACCTTTGCGGAAGACAAACAGCCATAGTTAGAGATCTCTGCTGGGCAGGCAGAAATCTCTATCCTTTCATCAAAGCTGCCATTGAAGGCAGTGAACATTTGCTGTGTGGTTGCCATGTTTAATGTAGTTGCTCAGAACAGTTTTCTATTCTTCAGACACAAGCTCCCATAAAAGGAACCTGTTTCTGAAGCAAGAAAAATTAATGTCCATTGGGGCCATATTCTTTTGCTTTCCTGTTTGGGGTCATATAGATTTCACTGGCTGTCCATAACATGAATAAACGTAAGTCATATGTTCGTCCTAAATAAGGAGGATAGTCTCTAGAGCAATTTCACTGAATCCTCAAGGCCATATTTATCAGAGGCTTGTATCGCTTTTGCTCCACGAAACAGGATGCAAGCGCAATGCAAACTTTGAATGCAATTTATCAAACCACGAAGGGCCACCTTTCATTGTCCTGAGTGTCTTGATAAATCTGAAGTTACGCAACGCACAGCAAATCACTGCATTGCGTTACTCTGCCCCAGGGAGGCATTTCAAGGGTTGTGTATGAGTGTTCCCAGGCAAAAACCCATGGATTTTGGTGCATTACCGGATTTGCCATTACTGGTAGACCTGTGATTGCGCCAAAATGCTACATCTTCCAGGGGAGGCAAAACTTGGAGAAATATCTTTATTTTTCCTTGTTTTTTCCTCTTTCTATATGTGCTACAAAAAGAAGAAAATGCCCCAGGGGTTTTTTTTGTGCAGGAAGGTGTCCTTTCTAGACAAAAACAATCCTGCTTACAACGCAGGCACCCTTGCACTATAGTGCAAGCGTGCCTGAGTTGGTGCTAGGCAGTACATTGTCTTCCAGTACTGTGAAAAGATAGGTATGTGCCATATAATGTTTAATACAGTGCATTCCTGCCCTTTCCCTGTCATGCAGCGCAGCAAGGTGGCTTGCTGCGCTAGGTGACTTTTTAATAAATATGTCTCATTTAGATGAGGAGCCATATTTATCATAGGGCTGCATCGCATTTGCACCACGCAACTGAGTTCAAACCCTTAAGTGTGATTTATCAAGCCACGCAAGGACACCTTGCATGGCCCTGAGTTGCTTGATAAATCTGGAGTAACGCAAGGCAGCGTAATTCGCTACATTTCATTACTTCGTCCCAAGGATGCCTTCCATGTGTGGATGTGTTGGAACACTCAGACACCACCAATAGAACACCTTCCTAGGAGAGAGTAATAAAACACATCATTTTGAGCTGCGTTGCCTTACTCTGGATTTATCGAGCCAAGGAGGGCCACACAAGGTGGCCTTGCGTGGCTTGATAAATCCCACTCATGTTTTGTTTCACCCTTGTGCCCCCCTGCGTGGTGAAAGGGCGACGCAACATCTTCATAAATGTTCCCCCTAGTGTGCACTGGTCCTGGTCAGTACTTTTCAAGATGGCCGTCTCCTGGGGAGCATTCTAGGGCCTGTAGGCCGCCTGGCGCCACTTCCGGCATCTGCCATCAACAGGACATCCGAGCACCCTCGGTGGCGGAGGAGAGGAGTTTAATCTTCATAAAGCATTAAAATGCATTCATGAATTTGAGAAGTAAAAATCAGTAGAGCTTCAGGAGGACGGAGGAAGACGGGTTGGAAAAAAAGAAAAGAGAGTAAGTAATTGTCATGCAACACGAGCCTCTGAGCTTTTGAATTCATCTCATGCCATGAACGTGTTTTTCACATTTTAGTAGATTGTTTACTCCTAAGTCAATTTGTCTGGGCTTGTGCAGAATATAATTACATTTTCATTCTGACTTTCTGAATACTGATGACATCCTGTGGCTGAAAAAGATGCACACGTTCGCTGTATTTATTTTCTAAGGTTCATTAGTACAAAGGATATTTAAACACAAAATCCAAGTCAAAGGGACAGCTGGAATCGCCTTATCCTATAATTACTCTAACCACAGGATGATCGCTCATCCAGAACTGTGAGCAAGTGTTACTTGCTTGCCTTCACATGCCACTTTTTTGTACTTCAGGTGTTACTGTGCATAACACGTTGAGTATGCAATAACTGTGTCCTGTGCGGTTTTCCACATCACTGCTTAAGTATGCCTTCTGGGCATATTTGAGTCACTAAAGTAACTGGCTAAAAGCAAAGATGGTTTTGGTAATTCTGAGAATATCTGTATTCCGGGTCTTCACAGACAAATGCATCCAAAAGGCCAATGCAGTGGTACTAAAATATACATAGTGGCCCTTTTGATTACCCACTTCAGATAAAGCAGCACATTTGAACCTTTAGAGCACTTTTTACGAAATTTACCAAGAACAAAGTGCTTACCAATTTTCGAGATAAAAAAAACCTCTAGAATTTGAAGCAACACAGCTATACGATCCAAAGGAGTGTGTCTCAGAAGTCAGATTTTTAATCTACCCACATTTTTGTAGGGTTGAGCCAGACGAGAGCATGCGTAAGTGCACGTGTCTCGCTTGTTAGATACTGTTGATAACAAAAAGTGCTTGGAGCCCATCTGTTGCTTACCATTTGCTGGCTTGCATGGCAGTCTTCTTTACAGGCTTGTAATTCATCAAGGCAGTCCTAACATAATTTCCATTCCTCTCTGTGGAGCAGGGACCAAGCATTGATTGATTCAACTTAATCAGTGGTGGTCCACTGTTTCCAATGTGATTGATGTACTATTTTGTTCTGTTTAACTTTTAGTGCCCTGTGTGGTGATGTGACACTATATGCCCTAGGACCCTTGCTGTTCTGGGTGGACTCAACAGAGGAATTACATAACTTGCTGAGAGGTGCTAAGGTGTGGTTATTAATGGTGATGACATAATCAGTGCGCAGTGTGCACTTGTGTGCTAAGGAATAAAGAGGTCTACAGACCTCTGTGTGTGGCGTATTCATTTGCATGCTCCCAGGCTGGGGAGGACGCTACAACTGGAGACAAGTAGGGGATACATGCCCCAAAGAAACAACATTGCTCTCCCTGAGAGTTTGCAATGTACAGCAAACTGATTGTGCGTGCCACGTGAACCCAAATCGATGAGAATTAGTTTGAAGGTGACATGTGTGGAGTCGAAGTCCCACTCCAGCCTATATACTGCCATCGAAAAAGTCGAAGGCCCTGCGGAGGAGCACATTCAAAAAGCCCACCATAATCCGTTGCTAGGGCTAAAAGAAGAAATACTGCATCATGCCATAACACAGAGCCATTATCCATGCAAATGAAACTCTACGTGCAGTGATAAACAGATAGGAAAGTACACACATACTTACCAGAGCGAGCAAGAGAAGTGCCACATGACCTTGAATCGGGTGTGACAACCAGACTCAGTTGAGCTGCTGATGCATGCTCAGCAGCAAGTGGCATCCAGTGCACCAAAAGCCATCGGAATAGTGAAATTTTTCAATGACTGCAGAAGGGCGCGAGAAGTATGATGCAGTCGTGTTTCTGAAATCATCACTGCCTTTTGATGCTGCTAAAATGCCGAATATTGACACCAGGTGGACTGCATGTATTGAGAAGTTCGAAGAGCTCAGGGATGCCCTTGATGAAGCAGATGATAAGAAAATCATTAAGTATTTGAGGAACCTTGCTGGTGATGGAGTAAAAGAAGTGCTAAAGAAAATTTCACAGACTGATGCAATATCGTACCATTAGATCAAGGAAGTATTGGACACCAAGTTCAATCCAATGCCAAATGTCGACTATGAAAGGGACATTTTCAATCAAGGGAGACAGCAAGCTGTGAAACAATGGATGAGTTTTTTGTAAGACTTGATGTGCTCATTAAAAACTGTAAGTTTAGTGGATTTAATGATTAAGATGCCATACAGCTCAGAGTCATCAGTGGCTGTTTTTCAGACTCTTCCAGAAGACGCATATTGAGAGAGATGCTCAGTTTAGAGAAGGAAATAATGGCTGCAAGGGCCAAGCAAAGAGCAGATTGACAAGCTGCTGATATGGAAGCTGGAACAGCAACAAATTATTCAGTATTGGTCATGAAATGCAAGCACAAGTAAAAAGTAGATGCATGCGATTGATGTCTCCAAAGAAGAAAAAGTTGTACTTCTGATGTGGGGTTTAATTTCCCAATGAAGGCAAATTTCCAGCCATAGGACCAACGCGTAATGTAACAGTTGTGGGTTAGGAAACCCACAAGGCAAAAAGGCAACATAAGTTACGACAAGTAGAAACCAGACAAAGTCGATCATCATCAAGTTCATCTTACAAAGGCTCGTCAATGTCATTACCATGCACCAGTGAAGAAGATGGATGTGCGGTGATAGTATCAGCCAAGGCACGACAAGCAAATGTTGGCTCGGCTGCTTGCAAGGAGGAACAAAAGAGGAATGCGGACCACCACACAAAACAATAGAATTCATTTAGACACTGCCCCAAGATTACAATAAAGGTCAACATTTGACCCATGACCTTTATCATTGACAGTGGTGCGTCGATTAACATCATGCCGGAGGAAAAGTTCAACAGTCTACCTCATGTACAAGACCTCAACCCATCAAACATGAAAGTATTCACGTGAGCTGCTTCTAAACCATTGCAGAGCCAAAGGTCATTCACAGCGACAATGAGACAAAAAGCAGCTTCAGTGAAAGTGCCAATTCACGTTCTTCAAGGAACTTCTTCCTGTGCATAGCTACTCAATTTTGCCAGCGCTGCTTATGTGGGACTGATATCTCTCAATTACACCCTGTACACTTAATCTGAAGTTGCAAATCAGTATCCGTTGTTGTTTTATGGCCTAGGCAGGTTCAAGACAATGAAATAGAGACTTCACATTAATGAGGACATTCACTCTGTTGCCATAGTGGCACAGCAGAGTCGCTTTTCACTTGCAAGAAACTGTTGAGAAAGAACTGGAAATTCATAGAGCATCATAGAGCACACCACCAGTCCTGTGCCTTGGGTTTGACCCATAGTGGCGGTGCCAAAAAGGAGAGTGGAGGTGCAGTGATGATCAGGCCAACAAAGCAACAAAGCAAAAGTGAGAGAAAGACATCTTTGTCCACAAATAGCAAACATGATTATAAAACTGAACAGTGCCCATCTTAGCATGGACAAAGTTTACCATCCACTCGAGTTGGAAGAGAACTGCAGGTACATCACTACTTTTCTTGTTGGTTTATTCAGATACAAATGTTAGAGTTTTGGAGTGTTGTCAGCTGCAGAAATATTTCAGAATGTTATGTGTTGAATAACTCAACCCATCATGCATGCTTTTAATTACTGTGATGACATACTGGTAATTGGAGAAATGCAAAAGGGGCATGATGAGGCTCTTACACAAGTGTGCCAGTTACTTACTGATGCAGGTCTCAGTCTGAACGCAGCAACATGTGAGTTTCACAAAACCAAACTTACATTATTTGGATACATATTCTCGAATGAGGGAATGACTCCTGACCCCAATAAAGTGCAAGAACTGTCAGCTACTTGCCCCCCACAAGGTGTGTCCATACTGTGATCTTTCTTAGGCATCACCAATTATTGCTTAAGGTACATTTGTGGCTTTGCCACTGTGAGTGCCCCATTGAAAGACTAGACAAAATAAAATGTCCCATTCCAATGGTCTGCTGAATGTGATCAAAGCTTAAAAATAATAAAACATGCAATGGAGAATGCAACCAAGATTCCTATTTTGACCCCAGGTTACAGACTGAGATCACAGCAGATGTGAGCCTGGTGGGTCTGGGGGCAATCCTTGCCCAACATAATGGTCATCCGAATGCTCAGAGACACATTGTGGCCTATGGCAGTCGAAGCCTGTCTGACACAGAACGTGCCTATTCTCAGTCGGAGAAGGAGAGTCTGGTTGTAGTGTGGGCCTGCCAACATTTTCATGTTTTTCTATACAGAAAACATTTTACTATCATTACAGACTACCAAACACTGCTCACCATTTTTGGAAACCTGAAAGCCATGATTGCCCCCTCACATTGAGATGTGGGGGGCCGCAACTGCAAGAGTATGACAATGCAATTGTACAGAGGCCGAGTAAATATCAGATCCCTGTTAATTACATTTCACGAGCACTGCTACATCATCACAGTTAGAGATTTAAAACAGCTGAGAAGTACATTAGCTTCATTGTGAGGACCATCACGCCAGCAGCCCTATCCATTGAACAGATTATTGCTGCTACTTATTCCAAAAAGAACATGCTTATCCTCAAAGATATCCGTTCAACCCAATCATGGAAGAAGAGTGCTCAACCTTTTGCTGACGATGTTGAGTTTCAAATATTCAAAAATGTAGAGGATGAACTGTCTATGACCAGGTAAGGTGTTGTATTGAGAGGCATAAGAATAGTCATGCCTGAGAGCCTAAGACAGCAAGTCATTGAACTAGCCCATGAAGGACATCGTGGCATTGAGCTACCAAAAGAACCCTAAGAGGCCGAGTGTGGTTCCCGTGCTTAGATGAGGGAGATGAGAAAGAACTAAAACAGTGCCATTTTGTAACTGCCGTTCTCCCAAAGTTACGCAGCATCCGTTGACAATGTCTGACCTTCCTGCACATGCTTGGGAAAGAGTTACAGCTGATTTCTTTGAGCCTTTAGGAAATGGACATCATCTCATGGTAGTCACCGATGAGTATTCACACTTTCTTTTAGTAGAGGAATTATCAAAAACCACCCATGACAATGTCATTGAGCGGCTGGATGACATCTTTGCAGCATGGGGTATCCCCACCATTCTCAAATATGACAATGGTCTGCCATTCAATAACAAAGAATTAGAGGAGTTCACAGTCAGACTAAATGTCAAGCATCAAAAGAGTACACCTCTGTGGCCCCAAGCCAATGGTGTTGTGGAATGATTCATGGGTCCCCTCAAAAGGGTAATTCAATGAGCATCGATGGAGGGGATTGAGTTAAACCAGGCTATGTGTCATCGTTCAAGCCCTCCACCTTGCTCTTTGGGAGAGCCATCTGAGCCAAACTGCCACAGTGGACAGTATACAGACCCTTGAATGCTGATAAGGTTTGTGTCATAGGTACTTCTCAAAAGAGCATAATGAAAACATATGCCGATCAGCGTCAACAAGCCCAGGAAACATTCTTCAATGAAGGTGACTTCGTCCTGGTCAAGCAGAAACGAAAGCGGAAAACATACTCCATTTGCTGTCGATCCTCTGAAGGTTTTGATGTGCAAAGGACCTATGGTGGCGGCCCAGTGCACAGACTTGTCACACTTTAAGCACCTACCTCGATGATCATCAGCTCCTGCAAATATGAATTAGGTGATCTCGCCTGACAGTCTCGATCAAGCATCAGAATCTTTACCTTCGGTGCACGATCAGAGTGAATGTCAACCACTTCATGCCACCCAATCTGGCCTACAAGTACGAGCACCTCGATGACTTATTGAAGAAATACAAAAGTGACTGTTGTTTGTACTTTGATTGATCAAAGGGGGAGATGTAGTGCCTTATGTGCCCTTGGGGTTCTGGGTGGACTCAACGGTGGACTTATGTAACTTGCTGAAAGGTGTTAAGGTGTAGTTCTTAAAGGTTATGACATAATCAGAGTTCAGTATGTGCTTGTGTGTTGAGAAATAAAGATGTCTAATACAAAGAAAATGCCTCAACAAAAATATCCAAACCGTGGTTCAACGACAATTTAAACTCAAAACGCAGCAACCTTAGGGCAGTTGAACGATCTTTGAGATCCAAACCCTCCTCGGATCAATTAAAACTCCTTAGAGAGGTTAGGAGCTCCTACAACAAACAAATCAAGAGAACTAAGGCAGACTACTTCAGATCCCAACTTGATCAAGCCGCTAACCGCCCCAAGAAACTTTTTGAATTGGTTAAACATCAATCGGTGGAAGCTCCCAACCACTCTGACTCTGGAGTCAACCCACCCTCATGTGACGATCTGGCTGCTTTCTTCACCGAGAAATCAAGACTTATCAACATTGAACTTGCTGCTAAGAAGACTCTACTGCCATCCTCTGGGTTCGCACCACCTCCTGCCCTCTTAGAGAAGCTCAAACTTATCAGCCTGAGCACCAAGAACAATGCACCATGGGGCACTTTTACTCCCTTCAGTGAAAGAGACATCAACAAGATTCTTCATAGTATCAACCCATCTAATCACTTTAGCGACCCTTTGCCTCCTTCCATCTTCAAAGAAATCAAGAATGTCGTCATCCCAATCTGGACAAAGATTGTAAATGCTTCACTGTCACAAGGTATGATGCCAGATTGCATAAAAGCAGCTCAGGTTTCACCGATACTAAAAAAATCTAATGCAGATTGTACTGACCTTAACTACTTCCGCCCTATCTCGAAAATCCCCACACTAGCTAAACTCCTAGAAAAATGCATCCAATCCCAACTCTGTGCTCACATAGAGAATTTCCAACTCCTGGACCAGCATCAATCTGGCTTTCGCAGTGGGCACAGCACTGAAACCGCTCTCTCTCACGTTATGGATGACATTTTAAAAATGCTTGACCAAAATGAATCCTGCCTCCTATTCCTCTTGGACCTTTCCTCTGCCTTCGACGTGGTCAATCACGACAACCTCCTATCGATTTTGAAGAACAGGATGGGCCTCTCTGGTCGGATGTTACAATGGTTCTTGTCCTTCCTCCACCACAGAACACAAAAAGTCAAGGCAAACCTCTCTCTCTCCCAGCCCACTCCAGTATCCATGGGGGTCCCCCAAGGGTCCACACTATCTCCTATACTCTTCAACATGTTCTTGGAACCATTAGCTAATGCACTAAACATTCTCTTCCATAGGTATGCGGATGATACGCAATTTTATCTGAAAATCTCCTCCCCGGATAACATCATTTCACTCAACACTACCCTAACATCTACTCAAAACTGGTTAACCGAGAACCACCTCCGGCTCAGCACCTCCCAAACTAAACTCCTTCTCATCTCTCCTCCGAATCACATCCCCAAGCTAGATCTGTGGTTGAATCACCTCACTGCCTCCTACTGCTCCCCCCTCATTATAGACTCAGCCAAATCTCTCGGAATCACCCTGGACAATCACCTGAACATGCAGAATCATATTAGCAATGTCTGTAAGGGAGCTAATCACTTGATGAGGATACTCAGAAATATCAAACCATTCCTTCCAGAAGCTGACTTCAAGCAGGTAGTCCAAGCGCTGGTTTTGCAGAGACTAGACTATGGCAGTGCTACGCTCTGTGGCCTCCCCAAATACACCTTGGCTCTATTAAGGACATCACTGAACACTGCAGCAAGATTAGTGATGGGTACCATAAGGAATGCCCACATATCCCCAGTCCTAAAATCCCTTAAGTGGTTGGCCTACGAAGCACGAATTCATCTAAAGATTGCTTGTCTGTCGCACAAAGCCCTCCATTTAAAAAAAATGCTAACTAGCGCAAAAACTTGAATTATCCGGAGGCGGTAGACCCTCAAGAAGTGCTAACTCTTTCCTCCTAAAACCACAGATCTTTAGCAAAAAGAGAACTTGCCACTGAGCCTTCTCCGGCGCTGCCCCGAAGATCTGGAACTGACTTCCACCGAAAATACACAGAATCTCCTCCCTGGTTGCTTTAAAATTGGAAACTAAAAGATTCATGATAAACAAGTTCTTACCTTAAATGGGATAGGGTTTTCTGCTCTAAGTCATTGACCTTACAACCGTGAGACCTTCTTTGGAGGCTACTTTATTGAACCTACCGTTTGTTCCCTTCTGAGCATGCTATGTAACAGTTATTGTATTTATCTCCTCTGACCCGTTTGTCATGTAATTGTTCTGTTTTGTTATTCTTATCTAATGCCGATATTACATTTATTATCTGCCTCCATCCTTTTGTAAAGCGCTCTGGTATCCTTCTGGATCTTGTTCGGGCTATATAAAACTTTATAAATAAAAGAATAAGAGTTCTGAGTGTGGCGTATTCATTTGCATGCTCCCAGGCTGGGGTGATGCTAAACCATGCAATCAGAAGGCGGGAGACTGGTAAAAACTTGCCCAGCAGGATAATCAAAATTGCAAAGATTTATTTTCTATAGTTGACTTTCTTTTATTTTGCCAAGTCTTTTATCATTTTGCACTCATGTTTTCTTGTGTTATTGCTTGTGGGTGCTGTTTTTAAACAGATGAGTATTATCGTATTGCAAAGCAACATTGTGTATCTTCTGAAATGAAGCTTTAACACCTAATCATGCAGTACACCCTAATCCACCTCACACCAATCCGTCCCACTCCAATCCAACCCATACCAACCCATCACACTTAATCCAATCCACCCCAGGCAAATCAAATCCACCCCACTCCAATTTAAATCACTTACCCCAATCCCATCCACTCCAGTCCAACACACTCCAATCCTCCCAACCTACCCCACTCAAATCTGCCCCACCACAATCTGCCCCACTGCAATTGACCTCACTCCAATCTTCTGCACTCCAATCTGCCCCACTCCAATCCAAAACAATCTGTCACAATCCAATTCAAAACAATCTGCCCCACTCCAAACCAAAACAATCTGCCCCATTCCAATCCAAAACAGTCTACCCACTCCAATATTCCCCACTCCGATCCAAAACAATCTGTTCCACTCCAATTCAAAACCATCTGCCCCATTTCAAAACAATCTGACCCACTCCAATCTGCCCCACTCCAATCTAAAGCCGTCTGCTACACTCCAATGCAAAACAATCAAACTCACTCCAATCTAAAACAATCTGCCCCACTTCAATCTGCCTCACTCTAAACTGCCCCACTTCAATCTAAAACAATTCGCCCCACTCAATCCAAAGCAATTTGTCCCACTTCAAACCAAAGCAATCTGCCCCACTCCAATTCAAAACAATCTACCACACTCCATTCTAAAACAATCTGCCCCACTTCAATCTTCCTCACTCTAATCTGCCGGACTCCAATCCCAAACAGTCTACTGCACTCCAATCTGCCCCACTCCAATTCAAAACAGTCTGACCCACTCCAATCTGACCCACTCCAATGTAAAACAAACTACCCCACTCCAATCCAAAACAATCTGCCCCATTTAATCCAAAACAATTTGCTCCATTGCAATCCACTCCAATCTGCCCCACTTCAATCCAAAACAATCTACACCACTCAATCCAAAACAATTTGCCCCACTTCAATCTGCTCCATTCCAAACCAAAACAATCTGCCCAACTCCAATCCAAAGCAATCTGCCCCACTCCAATTCAAAAGAATCTACCCCACTCTATTCTAAAACAATCTGACCCACTTCAATCTTCCTCACTCTAATCTGCCCCACTCCAATCCCAAACAGTCTACCGCACTCCAATCTGCTCCACTCCAATCGAAAACATTCTGACCCACTTCAATCTGCCCCCACTCCAATCCAAAACAATCTGCCCCACTCCAATCCAAAGCAATCTGCCCTTCTCCAATTCAAAACAATCTACCCCATTCCATTCTGCCTCACTCTAATCTGCCCCACTCTAATCCCAAACAGTCTACCGCACTCCAATCCGCCCCACTCCAATCGAAAACATTCTGACCCACACCATTCTGCCCCCACTCCAATCTATAACAATCTACCCCACTCCAATCCAAAACAATATTCCCCGTTTAATACAAAACAATTTGCTCCATTGCAATCCAATCCAATCTGCCCCAGCTCAAATTCAAAACAATCTGCCCCACTCCAATCCAAAACAATTTGCCCCACTCCAATCTGCCGACTCCAATCCGCCCCACTCCAATCTGCCTCACTCCAATCCAAAACAATCTGCACACTCCAATCCATCCCACTCCAATTTGCCTCACTCCAATCCATAACAATATGCCCCACTGTCAATAGAAACCACGAGAGTTGTAGGGCTGGTCTCGCAACTCGTGCGTACTTCAGGTAAAGCTCCACTTGCTTTTTGGAATGTTAAAAACCCACCCCTTTCCCGTGCTCCAGCACCTCGTTATTGTGTGTATCTATGAAGAGGTGTATTTGTGTTGTCTTTGGTCATAATTATGCTGCTTATTGTTTATTTAAATATATTGTTTCGGGAAGGCTGGGGGTGGTAGGAGTTCGAATTTATATGTAATTATGTTTCGTCGCTTTTGCTGATACTAGTCCTGATGCTCTTAACTATACAGGTAGTAGTAGTTTTTTGCTGCCATCGTTTTTACTGAAGGGAATTGGAACTTGCTTGGATGCTCAGAATGAAGGTTTGTGCGCTCGCACCGCCCGTCAAGACGTAACGGAGCGTGCGAGCGCTGAAGTTGTTTTGCGTATGAACGCTTGGGTGCAGTTGACTATTTAAACCACACCCAGCGTTCTGGAAGGCGCTTTGCCTTCCGCTTGTCTCCCGCGAAGGATCGCCTCGGAGAACTCCCTGGTAGAAGAAGCAAATCATGCTTACCTGAACTCCTGCTCATGCCGCTTCTCCGCTCCGGAACTCCGCTGTTGACACAGTCTTCTTTCTTCACGGCAGGATCCTATCAAAGAAAGACAAGAGAAGGAGATAAGTGAAACTTAGTTATTTAACAAAGGCGCCCTTCGCAAGAAAGGCCATTTGCAGAGACAAGAACAACTAACCTAATTTTTGGAATCTTTTCTCTCACGGAAGGAAATTGCAACTTTGGACATTGCTATAATTATTTATTTTGGACACAGAAAACACGCTTTATTGTTAGGGTTTGTTGAAAGGCAGATATCTCTACAAAGCACTGTTGAATTTCATTGAAATGTTTTGGTAATTCTGATTGTTTTATGAGAAATAACTTTTGTGAATTCAAGAAGCAGACGTGATCTTACTGGATTCTAGAAAATAATTCATCATGCTGTGCTAGTAAAAGAGTGAGTACGTAAGAGAAAAGCTTAGTTAAATCACTAAATATGCATGTTTAAAAGATAGGTTACTAAGGTTCTTGTATGTTTTTGGGTGTCAACAGAAAACTATCAAGATTCTAAAGCTGGAACAACATCCAAAGAAAGCCTCAACCCAGTCTACTACTCCAAAAGAAAATACTAGGACGTAGGTCTGACAAGAGTTGAACGCAGGTAGGCTTGTAGTTGCATGAATAATTCAGATAAAAACTTTGTAATTGGATGATGCTTCTGAACATAGAGGTTTAACTGGTAGACTTAGAAGTTCTTTAATTGTTATTGCAGGTCGTCAACTGAACACATCATCATGTCCAGTATCCGGCCCTCCTCCCAAAAAGTTATTTTAAAATCTTGTAGTATATTTTACGTTACAAGTTCTAAATTAGTTATTAGGGAAGTTGGTCCCTTGCGTCCCTGCAAAATCGTACTACGTCTCCAAAAACGCCTCAAGGTAAGAGACGACGTAGCACCTTGACAGAAGGCAAAGCCCACGAAGACTATTTTGCCCGGACGCAATGGACCCTAACTCTCAAGTGTCCTTACACAACATAGCAGCCATGCTTAATGACTTAAAATCAGAAAATGCTGCTTTACGCAGAGACATTTCTGTTTTACAAAGTGCTGTACAACAGAAGCCACTGCTTAAACCAGCAACGTTTCAGAAAGCCTTCTCTGATTCAGCCTCTTCTTCCTCGAGCACCCCAACTCAAATTCAAGTGGTCACCCCGGTTCCAATACCTCTTGTGCAACCCGAAAGATTTTATGGTGATAGCGGTAAATTTTCTATCTTTATGAATCAATGCCATTTGCATTTCATAGCCAAGACGTCGGCCTTTCCCGATGACTCCTCAAAAGTTGACTTTGTATTATCATATTTTGGAGGAGATGCTGCTCTTTGGTCTGTTCCTCTGGTTGAAAGTAATGACCCTGTTTTATATAATTTCAAGAATTTTGAACGTGCTATGAAGAAGATTTTTGCAAAACACGTTTTTGTTCAATCTGCAGACAACGACTTTTAAATTTAAAACAAGGTTCTTCAGATTTACTTCATTATATTTCGGTATTCAATCGATTAGTGCTTGAAGCAAAGTGGCCAGAAGATAAAAGAGTCTCCCTCTTTTATGGAGGTTTAAAGGATGAGCTAAAGGATATGGTTACGCAAATTCTGGAACCCCCTGAGGATATTAACGAATTCATAGATCTAGTGGTAAAATTAAACCATAGATTGTCAGAAAGAAGAGGGGAAAGAGGGAAATCAGATCACAAGTTGATCCTTTTAAAAGACAAACCAGTAGTTTCCAGGGAGATCCCTGTTAAGATGGAGGCAGCAGAACCTATGCAGATAGGCACCATCCGAGGCCCTCTTTCTAGAGAAGAAAAAGAAAAGAGGAGAAGACTGAATCAATGTCTTTATTGTGGCAAGACTGGACATTTCGTTAAAGAATGTCCTAATCGTCCTAATAAATCAAAAACAAAGGTTTCCGAAGTGGCTTTAGCTCAGGTGCAGTCGGAAAACTAGAACACTCGATAAAAGACGAGGTCACTTTGTCGAGTGCTTACTCTAGTTTGGCCTCTACCATGCCGCCTATTGGTTGCCGTCATCTGTGCATTAAGGTTAAGTTGACAGCTTTATCCAATTCAGACTGTTCTTGGGACATTGACGCTCTTATAGATTCCGGGGCTACTGGAAATTTTATAGATATTCATTTTTTGTCTAAATTAGGCTATAAAACTGAATGCAAGAGTCATCCAGAAATAGTGAGAGCCGTAGACGGGAAAGAGCTCACGTCAGGACCCATTTTAAAACAGACTGAATTGTTAGACATGATTTGTTCCCCCATACACAGAGAAAGAATCACATTTGACATCATAGACGCGCCACAGTTCCAGTTAATTTTGGGAATTCCATGGCTGATCTTACATAATCCAGTTATTGATTGGGTATTAAAAACCATCACCTTTAAATCAGTTCAGTGTCATGATCAGTGTTTCTCAAAGAACTGCTTAGAAGATGTAGTACAAGGATTTGATTTTATTAATAAATCATCTAGTATTTTACTCCTTGTAGGAGTACCATCTGAATATTCTGACCTCACTGATGTCTTTGACAAAGGAAAAGCTAACACTCTCCCTCCTCATAGGGATTTTGATTGTAGGATAGATCTTACACCGGGAGCCACATCACCATGCAGCAGGATATACGCTCTTACAGAGAAGGAAAATGAACACTTACGGCAATACTTAGATGAATATCTAGCCAATGGCTTTATTCGACATTCAAAATCCCCTGTTTCTTCAGTTCTGTTTTTTATTCCGAAGAAGGGGGGGGGGGAGTACGCACATGCATCAACTATCGAGCACTGAATAATATCACAATTAAAAACAGGTATCCTTTACCTCTTATTCCAACTTTATTGGATCAAGTCAAACAAGCAACCATTTATACTACATTGGACTTGCGCAGAGCTTATTATCTTGTAAGAGTTCGAAAGGGCGATGAATGGAAAACTGCGTTTCGCACCAAATTAGGCCTGTTCGAATATCAAGTTATGCCCTTCGGTCTTTGTAATGCTCCAGCTGTTTTCCAGTTTTTTATAAATGAAGTATTGCATGAGTTTATAGATGTGTGTTGTGTCGTATATATTGATGACATTCTCATTTATTCTAACTCAACTGAAGAACATGTAAAACAAGTTCGTGCCATTCTCCAAAAATTGCTTGCAAATTCGTTGTATGTCAAATTGGAAAAAAGTCTGTTTCATGTCTCTAAAGTGGGCTTTCTAGGTTATATCATTAGTCCCTCTGGCATTGAAATGGATCCAAAAAAGATTGATGCAGTACGTTCTTGGCCCAGTCCAACTACGGTTAAACAAGTGCAAAGTTTTTTAGGGTTTGCAAATTTCTACCGTAGATTCATTCAGAACTTCTCACAAATAATCACTCCCATAACTAAATTGTTACGGAAGGGTGTGAAATTTGATTGGTCAGATTCTGCAGAAGAAGCGTTTCAAGCTTTAAAGAATAAATTTACCTCAGCTCCGATTCTATGCCACCTGGATTCAACAAAGCCTTTTATAGTGGAAGCCGATGCTTCTCAGTTCGCTCTTGGAGGTGTGCTGTCTCAACGAGATCAAGAGTCCGGACAGATGCATCCAATTGCCTATTACTCCAGAAAGCTTTCATCAGCGGAACAAAATTATGCCATAGCTGACAAGGAATTATTGGCGATAAAAGCAGTTTTTGTGGAATGGTGCCATTACTTGTTGGGTGCTCGTCATCCAATCACTATATACACTGATCACAGAAATTGACAAGCCTTAAGATCAGTTAAAGCATTGTCCGCTAGGCAATTACGATGGTCTCTATTTTTCAATGATTATAATTTTGTAATCACGTACCGACCAGGGAAAGAAAATCAGAAAGCTGATGCTTTATCTCGAATCAGTGAAAAGGAATCAGAACACAAGGTTGTTGTTAAACCTGTACTACCTACAACCTGTTTTCAGGCTAGTATTTTGGTTTGTGACTTAGTTACTGATGTAAGGAAGGTCTTAGAATCAAAAGACTTGAAAGAATGGAAGAAGGACTGTCCCTTAGCTCAAGAACGAGATAAACTTCTGTTTGTTCACGACCAACTCTTGGTGCCTTCCTCTGATGTTCAATAATCTGTACTGCGGTTACATCATGAAACCCTTTTATCAGCTCACCCAGGAGTGACTAAGACGTATGAGTTAATCAAGAGAAAATTTTGGTGGCCTTCCATGTTCAAGGATATACAAACTTTTGTTGAGACATGTAGTGTGTGCAGTCAAAACAAGGTATGGTTGAATACCAGAAACTTGAGAATTAAGGGAAGCAAGAAATTCAACCCAAGGTTTATCGGGCCCTTTAGTGTGGAAAAAGTACTTAATCCAGTCTGTGTTCGATTAACTCTTCCTTCCCGTATCGATGTCATCCAGTTTTTCATGTGTCTTTAATAAAACCATATCATCCTGACACTCGTACCATTCGACCTCCTCCTCCAATTTTTGTTGAAGGACATCCAGAATTTGAGGTCAAGACAATTCTAGACTCAAAGAGGGTTCGAAGAAAACTGTTTTATTTAATAGACTGGAAAGGTTATGGCCCGGAAGAACGAACTTGGGAGCCATTCACTCATGTTAAAAACGCACCGAAAGAAATTAAAGCTTTTCATAGGAGGTGTCCCAACAAACCGAAACCAATTGCAAAGATTTTAGGGGGGCTCTTGAGAGGGGAGTACTGTCAAGAGAAACCACGAGAGTTGTAGGGCTAGTCTCGCAACTCGTGCGTACTTCAGGTAAAGCTCCACTTGCTTTTTGGAATGTTAAAAACCCACCCCTTTCCCGTGCTCCAGCACCTCGTTATTGTGTGTATCTATGAAGAGGTGTGTTTGTGTTGTCTTTGATCATAATTATGCTGCTTATTGTTTATTTAAATACATTGTTTCGGGAAGGCTGGGGGTGGTAGGAGTTCGAATTTATATTTAATTATGTTTCGTCACTTTTGCTGATACTAGTCCTGATGCTCTTAACTATACAGGTAGTAGTAGTTTTTCGCTGCCATCATTTTTACTGAAGGGAATTGGAACTTGCTCGGATGCTCAGAATGAAGGTTTGTGTGCTCGCACCGCCCGTCAAGACGTAACGGAGCATGCGAGCGCTGAGGTTTTTTTGCATATGAACGCTTGGGTGCGGTTGACTATTTAAACCGCACCCAGCATTCTGGAAGGCGCTTTGCCTTCCGCTTGTCTCCCGCGAAGGATCGCGTCGGAGAACTCCCTGATAGAAGAAGCAAATCATGCTTACCTGAACTCCTGCTCATGTCGCTTCTCCGCTCCAGAACTCCGCTGTTGACACAGTCTTCTTTCTTCACGGCAGGATCCTATCAAAGAAAGACAAGAGAAGGAGATAAATGAAACTTAGTTATTTAACAAAGGCGCCCATTGCAAGAAAGGCCATTTGCAGAGACAAGAATAACTAACCTAATTTTTGGAATCTTTTCTCTCACGGAAGGAAATTGCAACTTCAGACATTGCTATAATTATTTATTTTGGACACAGAAAACACGCTTTATTGTTAGGGTTTGTTGAAAGGCAGATATCTCTACAAAGCATTGTTGAATTTCATTGAAATGTTTTGGTAATTCTGATTGTTTTATGAGAAATAACTTTTGTGAATTCAAGAAGCAGACGTGATCTTACTGGATTCTAGAAAATAATTCATCATGCTCTGCTAGTAAAAGAGTGAGTACGTAAGAGAAAAGCTTAGTTAAATCACTAAATATGCATGTTTAAAAGATAGGTTACTAAGGTGCTTGTATGTTTTTGGGTGTCAACAGAAAACTATCAAGATTCTAAACAACATCCAAAGAAAGCCTCAACCCCGTCTACTACTCCAAAAGAAAATACTAGAACGTAGGTCTGCCAAGAGTTGAACGCAGGTAGGCTTGTAGTTGCATGAATAATTCAGATAAAAACTTTGTAATTGGATGATGCTTCTGAATATAGAGGTTTAACTGGTAGACTTAGAAGTTCTTTAATTGTTATTGCAGGTCGTCAACTGAACACGTTATCACGTCCAGTATCCGGCCCTCCTCCCAAAAAGCTATTTTAAAATCTTGTAGTATATTTTACGTTACAAGTTCTAAATTAGTTATTAGGGAAGTTAGTCCCTTGCGTCCCTGCAAAATCATACTACGTCTCCGAAAACGCCTCAAGGTAAGAGACGACATAGCACCTTGACACCCACTCCAATCCACCCCATTCCAATCTGCCACACTCCTGTCCTAAACAATCTGCCCCACTCCAATGTGCCCATCTCCAGTATGCCCCACTCCAATCCAAAACAGTCTGCCCTACTCTTATTCAACCCACTCAAATCTGCCCCACTCAAACCCAAAACAGTCTGCCCACTCTAATCGGATCCACTCCAATCCAAAACAATCTGCTCCTCTCCAATCCACCTCATTCCAATCCATCCGCTGCCATATCTGAAACAATCTGCCCCACTCCAATCAGCCCCACTCAGATCTGCCACACTCCAGTTTCCCCACTCCAATCCACTACACCTCACCCCAAACCACCCACTCCATACCGATTCACCCCACTCCAATCCACCACAATCCACCCCATCCCACTCCAATCCAATCCACCAGAATCTAGCCCAATCCAATCTACCCAACTCCAATCCAATCCAATCCACCTCACCCCAATCCAATCCACTCGACTCCCACACAGCGGGTCCTCCTCAGGACTAGACGAACCAAGGGACTGCCAAGGGAGATTTCCAGAGATGTGCTGGGGAGCTACAGTACTGTGCTGTGCCATTGATGTGATTCACAACCATCAAGGACCTCACTTCAGTCATTGCTTTGAATCCAACCGAACGGTGGAGCATACCCTGCAAATCTCCCTTGATTCGGGCTATCCCTTGGTTCGTCTAGTCCTAAGGAAGACCTGCTGGGCCTTCCAGTCAATCACGGACGTTTCTGGGTCGAAACGTCGATGTACTGGTGATAATCCTGACCCTACTCTCTCTACCCCACGCAAAATGGAAATTTAAAATCCCAAGCAGTGTGGAGCTTCATGTACCTAGGGATGGATGTCTTTTCAATGACTAATTTCAACAATTCTTGCAGCACTATATATATCTTGTTCACATATAGCATTTTTTTTCGCACTTTTTGCACCACATCACTTGCGCCGTTGGAACAAATTGTATGTTCATGAACTTTGACAGCCTTCTAATGTCAGCTCAACACCATAAAATGTAAAACAATATATGGATTTACCCTTAAATACAAACTTTGTTTGATTTATTTTTGGTATGTTTTTTGTTTTGTGACTCATTTGGTCTTTCCGTTTTATTGATTATTGCTGAAAAGTTTTGAGTATTGTTGTTTTATTGGTTATTATTCAGTATACCAGGAATCAACTCTGTACCCGACAGAACCACATTCTCCACATTCACTCCAATCTGCCCCACTCCAATCCTAAACAATGTGCCCACTCCATTCAGCCCCACTTCAATCCAAAACAATCTGCCTCACTCCAATCTTCCCCACTCTGATCTGCCACATTCCAATCCAATACAATTTTCCCCACTCCAACCCCAAAAATACTTCCCTCTCCAATTCACCCCACTCCAATCCAATCTACCTTACCCCAATCCAATTCACCTCACTCCAATCCAATCCTCCCCACCACAATCCAATCCACCCTAATCCAGGTAAAGCCAATGAACCCCACTTTTATCCATCCCGCCGCACTGGACCCCAATCCACTCCAATTCACTTCAATCCAATCCACCTCATCCCAATCCAGTTCATCCCACTCCAATCCAAACCACCTTAATCCAATCAACCCCAATCCAATCTACTTAACTCAATCCAATTCACCTCACTCCACTCAAAACCACCCCACTGCAATCCAATCTACTCAACTCCAATTCACCCCATTCCAATTCACACCTTTCCATTCCACACCAAGCCATTCCACTCCAATCCATTCCACCTTACTCCATTCAAGCCCCTCCAGTCCACCCCACTGTGGTCCACTCCACTCCAATCTAATCCACCTCACTCCAGTCCACTCCACATCAACACAATTCACCCCATATTTCAATCCACCCCACTTCAATCTAATCCACTCTACCCCACTGCAGTCCAATCTACCCCACTCCAATCCAGTCCATCCCACTCCAATCCACCACTCTCCAGTCTTGTCCAATCCACCCAACTCAATCCAATCCATACAGCCTCCCACACTCAAATTCACCCCAATCCAATCCACCCCACTCCAATCCAATCCACCCCACTCCACTCCAGTCTACCCCACTCCAAACCACCTCTCCCCAGTACAGTCCAATCCACCCCTCCACACCACTCTAGTTCACCTCACTTCAAACCAGCCTGCTCTAATCCAATCCAATCCATCCCATCACAATCCAATCTACCCTACCCTAAATCCATATATCCATTCCAATCCAATCTACCTCACCCCATTTCAATTCACCACATCCAGTCCACCCACTCCACTCCAATCCAACCAACTCCACTCAATCCAACCGACTCTACACCAATCCAATTCACCCCAATGTACTCCAATCCTATCCACCCCACTACCTCAATCCCCTCCAACCCACTCCATCCTATTCCACCTCACTCCACTCCAATCTATGCCTCTCCATTCTACGTCACTCCACTCTACACCACTTCACTATACAATACTGCACTCTATGGCACTGTACTCTATGACATTCTGCCACTGAACCGCTGTACTCTACTCCCCTCTACTCAGCTCGACAACACTCTACTGCCCCAACTCCACTCTACGACACTCTGCTCCAACAAATCCAATCTACTACACTCGACTCCACCGAATCCACTCTAGGACACTCCACACCACTACTTTTAACCATGCTGAACAGCAACCACACTGGTGTTCAACATGGCAAAAACACATTGCCAAAGACAGTAATTTTTGTATAGGGGAGACCTATTGGTTTTGCCGATACTTGATATTTTCTACTGTCATCTGGTAATGTATCCTTTGGTAGGCTGCTGTTCCATAACTTAATTTCAAGTGTTAGCTGTACTATTTAATTTGTTCAAATATTATTTCTGAGTTGTCATGAATCATAATGAGGTCCAGGTATGCATGCTGCATTGTAGGGTCACACATTGCACCACACAACCTCCTTATGCTTCTGTTATTAGGAAGAGGTATGTTTTCTGGTACACAAGACATGCATTACTAGTCTTCTGACCAGTGATCTGCGTGATTACAATATTTTGCCCAGTAACAGAGTATTCGACTGTGGCAGGTTTTTGGGATCCACCAAAGTGTAACTTGTTTTAGCATGGGCAACTTTTGTCCCTATCCCACAATCTGATTCACCTTAAAATTGGTGGCAACTAGTTCTCAAAGTGGCTCATGGGCCCTTTTTACCTAAACGCCAGTGAGAGAATGGATTTCCTACTGCTACACCCTGGTAAATGTAAGAAGAAGGTAATAACTGGACCCCCTTCTCTCACTGAACATATGTTGCACATACATAAGTGTCTGGATGCATGTGAGGTGGGATATCCATGCGGTGGGTCTCCTCAATATGCCTGAGTCCCCTAGAGTTTAGGATGCTTCAAAGATAGGTTACCCACAAAAGTTTGAGGTGAATTATGAACTCAATTTGATATTTGGAAATGCAAATGGTTATATGTGGGCCACTCTTGCACATCCAATGTTAGCCTTTTAACTTGCTGAAGCTCTACACACAACATGGAGAAAGAACAGATCAAGAAGCAGAAACCATGGCTGTCTTTCTTGAAGGGGCTCAGCCTAAATCCCTAGGAGTGTGAAGAGGATCTATGCTGCCTGCTGAGAAGGAGGTAGAATGCCTTGCATGCGGAGAAGGTGCCTTGTATTGCCAGAGCCTGAGATCCCATGTGCTACCATGATGTGAGAAGTACTGTGAATCTTGCCCAAGGCCAGAGGTAAGGCTTCACACAAGATGGTCAAATAAGCAACCCACACAAATAATCTGCTGGCTGAAAAGAGCTATGTCACTCTGCAAGAGGCACCCTATAAGGTAGCCCTTCACAATTGTGGGCCTCTGTACATTATAAGGATGATGTGACCCTGTGATCTCTTCAGAGTCCACTTACCTGTTCGCCTGACGCCTGTTGCCGCTGTTGCTGCCCAGGAGGGTACTGGCCGCACCGCCGTCACCATCACGCTGCTGCCACCCACGCGTTAGCGCTGCTGGCGCCCACGGCAGAGAGCGGGGACTACAGCCCCCAAGCACCCCTGCGGCTGACACTGCAAACGCGCCCGGAGGCGCTTTAAAATCGCGTGCCATTCTCGGAGGAGCGGGGGATCTCTTCAGAGTCCACTTACCTGTTCGCCTGACGCCTGTTGCCGCTGTTGCTGCCCAGGAGGGTACTGGCCGCACCGCCGTCACCAGCACGCTGCTGCCACCCACGCGTTAGCGCTGCTGGCGCCCACGGCAGAGAGCGGGGACTACAGCCCCCAAGCACCCCTGCGGCTGACACTGCAAACGCGCCCGGAGGCGCTTTAAAATCGCGTGCCATTCTCGGAGGAGCGGGGGATCTCTTCAGAGTCCACTTACCTGTTCGCCTGACGCCTGTTGCCGCTGTTGCTGCCCAGGAGGGTACTGGCCGCACCGCCGTCACCATCACGCTGCTGCCACCCACGCGTTAGCGCTGCTGGCGCCCACGGCAGAGAGCGGGGACTACAGCCCCCAAGCACCCCTGCGGCTGACACTGCAAACGCGCCCGGAGGCGCTTTAAAATCGCGTGCCATTCTCCGCGTCGCGGGACGCGCGCGGGCGGCGCCGGGCTGAGCCCGGGCAGAGGGCGGGCCGTCTGTGGCCATCAGAGGCAGGAGGAGGCAGGGCAGGGCCACGGAACTCTGAACGTCGCACAATCAGTAAGTGAACATTCTGAGGGTTATCGTATATGTCTATGCCGTCGCTGATGACGAAATCCAAGTCCACTAATCAACCCGGTGCAGGGGATAAGAGGACTATGGACAATTACTTGGTAAAAGTTGTGAACAAAATTAATAAAGACCGGAGACTTTCTTTGGGCAGATCGACCTCCGAAGCCCACTTAGTGGACACATCACTCTCTAACACTGAAATACCTGCTGAAAGTTGTAAGGATATTACTGGCAATGTTGTTGGGATTGTTGATGTTGATGTACCCCCTGAAACGGATATTATTGGAAGTTTCGATGAACCCTCTTCCCCATTGAACTCATCTATCCTCTCTACTAGTGTTTGCCCTAAAATCATGCCCTCTCCTTCCCCGATGCAGAGGAAATTGCGGGCATGCAGGAAAGTGCAAGTGAAGAGAGTGGGGACTTATAAACCAAAAAAGCAGGGGTCTTCTCAATCAGGCAGGGGGGCCTCATTAGACTCGCCCAAAGATATAACAGGGAATAATGACAAGGCGGAGGGGGTCTTTTTGCATGCTGATTCTATAGGACAATTAGCGTCAATTTTTGAGACCAAATTAGAGTCTATCATTAGTCCCCTGTTGGCGAAACTAAGGGTAATTTCAGATGAAGTAGATACATTAAAGGGTCTTTTGGCTTCCTATGAAAAACGATCACCCCCTTTGTTACCCCATACTGTTCATAAACCCTTAGATGGCGCTACGGATTCTATTTTGCTGCCGTCTGATATTCACAGTATGGGAGCCCCCTCGGTCACGGGGGATAGCCGTCAACCAAGTCGGCCGTTGGTCGCGCTTCCCATTGGGCCAACAGTTGTTGCACCTTCTACTGTAGCCAATTCATCAGGGAAAGTAATTCCTATACATACATGTCCAACTAATAATCAGAAGTCTGTAGCTAAGGGAAATGATGGACATATTAAGCATAAGAGAATCGTTAACCTCCCACCACAGTGCGCCCCCTACACAGTGGTATTGATTAATGTTCCGGAGGCCGACTCTAGTATGCTTAACTCAAGTCAGGAATCTCACGATTCCTTAAAAAACAAATCACTTGCCTGGCTAAACAAAAATTGCGGGTTTCCACTGGCTCTGGCCAAAGATATTTTATCCACCCGCAGAGCCAGTTGGATAGGAGAAGGAAGGAAAACTACCTCGGGGGACTGTATAATAGTGAACTTTAGATACCCACAGCATGTGGCAACCGTCCTCCTAAGAGCTGCCTCCCTACCCCACCAAGTTAACATGGTTTCTGCTAGGCCTTTAGGTTATTTTTATAGCTATTTAGATAGCTTACAATTGTCAAGGCCCCAACAGATCGAGCCGTTTGAACCTGGTTTAATTAGGGGTGGGGGTAGTTACCCCTCCTTTTTCCCACTAAAAGCCCCCCAGTACTTTAATAGAAGGAACATGCAGCTTAATGAGGAATTAAGTTGGCAAAGGGATTATACCATCCCCCTTTTTAATCATTACTCTGCCCTGTCCTCTTTGGAGGAAAACGATTGACTGCCCGATATTACCAGGAATACGAACAAGATCATAGCGAGGGGTGACCTTACTGATAAAGTGGTAACTGTTCCCTTATCGCCCCCACCGGAACCTGTTACGCTGAACGTTGTTATGGAGAACACAGGAATTAGGAATAATAATCAGAATAGCTGTATTATCGCAGACACCCCTTTTAACCTAGATTTCTCCCCGGTAGACCCTGCAAATGTCCACACAGTGGGCAAGTGTGATCCTGATACAGCCTATCGCGTTGTTACGTGGAATATCGCTGGGTTGAAAAAGAAGTTAGATTCCCCTCTGTGGAAGGACTTTATTAACAAGGGGTATGACATAATATGTCTTCAAGAAACATGGTGTGAGGAACCTATCTTTATCGAGGGATACCTAGCACACAGCTTGAATGCAGTGAGCTCAAATGTTGGAAGAGCTAAAGGTGGTCTCTTGCTTTTAATATCAACTAAACTTAGATTTTGTAAGGTTAAAAGCTGTGTTTCTGTGGATGTATACTCCCAGATTTTATGTCTAGAGTTTGAAAAAGGAAAAGATTTGTTGCTGATAAATTTTTATAATAATGTATTCACTGCCGACAGAGGTAAAATTCTGATTCAGCTCGAAAACGAGATTGAGAGGACAATGGCAGCCATAGGTCATCAATCTATAATCCTCTGGTTGGGTGATTTTAATATAAGTTCTTGCCCTTATGCCTCTAGTAATTCATGTGGCCTAACAAGGGAAAGTGGTATCTCGGCGGGATATGATTGTTTACACTTCCCACACTGTAAGTATGGCATTAATCTTAATATGATGCTAGCAAAGTTTGATTTAGATTTGCTAAATTGCACAAAAAATAGCTCCAACGTTAACTGCCCAACATTTACTGGAAGAGGAGCCAATTCATATATTGACCATATTTTATTATCCAGTGATTGTGCATATACCAACTTGAGCGTTAATGAACAGATCTTAAGTGATCATAATAGCATTTCTTTATCATTGCACTGTTGGGGACCCAAAAATATGGATGCTAGCAATAGCATTAATTCTATTGAGGCCATACGACCCAATGGGTTCAGGATCAAATGGACCAAGGTTATCCCGCATGAGTTGTTGGCGGAGGTTTTAAGCAAATGTACTATGGAGATAAATTATTGTCTTAGTGATGAGGTACACCCGCAAGTTATATTGAATCACCTATGTACTATTAACGAAGCTATCGACAACCTACTTACCAGGCCATGTAAGGGGAAAAAAGAAACTAACACCGGGTGGTTTGACAAAAATTGTACACAGGCTCTTCATGCTTTAAAACATGCGATGAGCTCTAAACCACGTGATTGTATCATAATTAAAACTTGTCGTCTTGCTTATAAAACATCACTTAAGACAAGGAAAAAAGTTCTCCAAGAAGAGGCCTGGGACAACCTTAGCTGCGCGGCTGAAACAAACAATAGTAAGCTATATTGGCAAACAATAAATAGTCCTTTTTTAAAAATGGATTCAATGCCAGAAATAACCTCACATGTCGATTGTCAATCATGGATGCTTCATTTTTCTAATATTTTTAATCCGGATAGGTTGATTTTAAATTCCCATACGGAGACTGTGTACACCTGGCCCAGATTGCCTCTAGATATCGGCCTTGATGAAGTATACGAAGGCATACGTAATAGTAAGGGCGGAAAGGCGCCAGGTCCGGATGGAGTCCCGCTGGACTTGTATAAATCCGAGTTAGATATGTGGGCCCCCATCCTGACCAGGTTTTTTAATGCAACAGTGGAGGGTCAAATGCCAATTTCCTGGGGCCAGTCTATAATTATTCCCCTGTTTAAGAAGGGTTCCAGATCTGAGGCAAGTAATTACCGTCCCATTTCTCTTTTAGATGCATCAATAAAAATATTGAGCAGAATAATTTTAAATAGGTTGGAGACATGGGCCGAGGACAATTTGATAATCTCAAAGGCACAGTATGGATTCAGGAAAGGTCTGGGGACACTGGAACAGTGTGTTAATTTAGACCTCCTCATACATAAATACACCGTTGCTAAGGAGGGGAACCTTTTCCTTTGTTTCGCTGACCTCAGCAGTGCCTTTGATCTTGTAGACCATAACATCCTTTGGGACACCCTGTTAAACCTCGGCGCCCCCAAAGAGTGCGTTTTTTTCCTGGCCCGGTTATATTCCGGTCTATCATGCAAAGTACGCTATGGCCCTATGGGAGAATGTACACCTTTTTTTAAAGTTGCTCGAGGGATTCGCCAGGGGTGCGTTTTGGCCCCGTTTTTATTCTCATTATTTATAAATGAAATTGATATGATTTTAAGCAAATTATCCTCAGACGCCCCATCGATAGATGGTAGCGCCACCCCTATTTTATTATACGCAGATGACGCAGTTCTTTTATCACGAACACAGAATGGTTTGCAACGCCTTATAGACAGATTTGCTTTGTTTACCAAAGAGAGGAAACTGATTATTAATAAAAGTAAGACTTTTGTTATGACCTGTGGAAAGAGGGTGAAATCCAACTCCTCTTTCTTCATTGACAAAGAGAAAATACAATCGGTCAGCAGTTTCTGTTATTTGGGGATAATATTTTCAGGCGATGGGAAATGGTCTAAAGAGGACGATACTGTGAGGTTAAAATTGAACAGAAACACCAGCAGTATTTTTAGATTTGCGGCAAAGTTAGGGCAAAGGAGAGTGAAGGACATGATGGCTATTTACAAAGCTAGGTGTATTACATCTGCCTTGTACGGGGCAGGAGTTTGGGGCCATCATCCTGTTGAGGGTTTACAGAGCGACGAAAACAAATTTTTAAAGAAACTGCTATGTGCCCCATCCTCGGCCCCCAATGTTTTAACCCACTTGGAAGCCGGTATTGATTTTATTGCGGACTTAGCCGCATTACGCCCATTGCTGCTTTGGCGATCCATCTGGTCTAAAGCAGAGACAGTATTTACACAATCAATTATTAAAGACTGTCTGAAACTTGATAACTTATCTCGTATACCTTGGCTTAGTTATATCTACTACTGGTTTAGTCTCCTGTTTGAATGCAATATTCGTCTGAACCCTGAAGCAGCAGCACTGATACCAAAGAAAGACATAAAATCGAAGTTCCTAGCGTTTAAGAATGTGGCTAGAGAAAATCAGTCCAAAAAACTAAAAACAGTTGCTTCTTATTTAGACCTGAATTTAAGGAGAGGTTTTCAGACATATTTAGAGATTGTGACTTATAACCAACACAGATTTGTCCTAACCCGATTAAGGCTCGGGATTGTGCATCATTTAGTCTCATTCCCGGACATAAAGATCAAATCCAATATGCTGTGTCCTTGTGATAACATTTCAAAACAAAGCTGTTGTCACTTTTTATTGTTTTGTAAGTTTTATTGTCATTTTAGGAAATTTTATCTAAAACCTATTCTTTTAAATAATAAGATACGCACCACTGAATCAGCAATGAAGTTCCTTACAACTCTAGAAAGTCCGGATACTTGTTTTTTTGTGGCATCTTATGTGCTTAAATGTATGAGTATAAGGAAATCATTAATCTGCATCGAATAGTTTCTTTTGCTATATACTCTGTACTTATAGGTACCCCCCAGATTATGATATGCACCTGGTAGCATAAGATAACTCCAGATGAATTTTGTATTTATAGGATTGTACTACACTTATTATTCATGCTTACTTGCACATATTAGACAATTCTCTTGGAATTTGCACTTTGTTATAAATGCAATGTGAATGCTCGTTGGAAATTAAGTTTAATACTGGACTATTTAATGAAGCATTATGCACTTTATCTATGTGTTAAATATTGTTTTTTTCTGTAATGTCCTGTGTATATGACATCCTAGTCTAATATGTTTTTTAAAATGTTTGTTCTGCTTTTATGGTTGTATTTTACATACCGAATAAAGCTTTTGAACTTGAACTTGACCCTGTGACTGGCACCCCCAGTGGTTTTCTGTCACTGTTGTGAGTCGTGCACCCCCTGCAGATTTGAGGTGCCGTGTGACCCTGTAGGTGGCACCGCATATGGTGGCCCATCACCCCTGTGTAGCAAAGAAGATGCTATCTCCCGTTCATGCCCATGACTGCCATCTACACCAGTGTGACTCACCAGCACCTATCTTCTGCAAACATGATATGCCATTCCCATCTGCCCAGCATGAGCCCGAGCACTCACACCTACGTGGGCTGACTTGACATTACCCGACCTGCACTGTCTAATGCGAATTCACCACCTTTAACAACCTGCAGATCCAGTAGCACATAAACCCTGAACTGCCCTCTGAAGTCCCAGAATACCAAACAGCAAGCTAGGCAGCCACCCATGCATTAGTTTGTAGAATTTGCCCATGACTAGATTCTAGGTTATAGATCTGTTTAATTGCGACCCAGATTTCCCAGGTCTATCAAATACCTTGCCCATGCTGAGCATGAGGCTGTTCTGATGGTTGCAAGGAAGTCATTCCAGAGTCTGGGTTTGTAGATAATGAAGACCCGTTTCCATTTTTAACTTTGTACATTTCTTTCTCTCCTGTCTGGTGATGCACTGGCTGTAAATGTGATACACCGCAGATGGTTATTTTGTGACCTAGATAGATAGCGTGACAGTCTGGGGTCAGGTGGGCATCAGTTACTACTTGTAATGAGCCTATTTTGGTGTTGCTGCATGATCTGAAAGTGCTTGGTGGTCAAGTAGGAGATAAGCCGTCTTCATGCACTCTTAGATTTATTTATAGACTAACGAATGGAAGATGGGTAACGGGTACGGCACTTGGGAGATCTTCTGGGTCAAAGATGGGTGAGTAAGGGTAAGAGAGATTTTTTATTGAGGGCTTTGAGGAAAGATGCAGGAAATATATTGTGTTCAAAGGAGGTGATTTGTGGCATTTGAGGGTGGCGGTGAGGTCGGAGAGAGTGTGAATGATGAATGATGATCATTGCATGATGATTTGTGGTGGGGCAGGCTGTGGGAGGGATGCAGGCTTGGTGCTGTTGCTTTGTGAACTAACAAAAAAATAATTAGTTGAATGCTTGCCCCACTGACAATTGCTCTGGATTCCGTTCCAACCCATTGTTTTCCATCCCTTTTCCACTCTAGGCAAAGACTATGCTTAAGTCAATCAGTACTGACTCTGCTCCTCATGGGAACAGTTCATTCCGATCTGCCACCCAAGGCCCCATTCAGAAATGAACATAAGCAACCCCAAGCCGGTTTTGGCCTATATATACCTTGTCAGTTAAGTATAGCTTTAAGTATAGCTTAAATCCTGTGGCATAGCGAGAAATGGACAATTCTGTGGGCATCTTCGTGGCCACTTAGAGCGTTACATTAAACACACAAAAGTGATGGGAAGAATGCATTGGGTAGCATTCCAACCCATTGTTTTTCAATCAATATGCTGTTCTGGACAGAGGGCCACTTTATTGCAAATCACTGTGTTTTGCTCCTGATTTATGCCACGAAACCGGTTCCAGGATGCTTGTTTACGGTTCAGGGAAGACCTGGCTTGGCAGTTCGGGCTGGACTGTTCCCATGAGGCACAGGGTCAAGACTGATTTTCGTATAGCTGGGTCTGAACTACTGAGAACGATGATGGATTCAACCCAGATCTGTGACTGGGGTGAGTGTCTGAAAAGTTTCAGTGCTCCGTCCATCATCTTCTTGTGTTAACTTTCTAAAAGTGACATTTTCAAAATTGTTATTTAAAATCTGACTTTACCATAAATGAGGATTTTTCATTACAATTCCAAAGACTCCAGACATGAACTGGGTGATTGTTCCCATGTGGAAGTTACAGCGATTTACATGTAATATGGTATGGTAAGTATTTTTCACTACCAGGACATGTACAACTCAAAATTCCATGTTCTACTTTTTATACACTTTGCACCTTGTCCTGTGGGCGGTTTAGGGCATACCCTAGGGGTGACTTATTCATATTAAAAACAAAGGCACATTTTTGTTTTGCTAGGTCAAAAGGGCAGTTTATAACTGCACACACAGGCTGTAATAGCATTCTTGAGTTGTGTTTAAAGGACTATTTAAGAGGGTGGCACAATATGTGCTGCAGGCACACTAGCAGCATTTTATTTACAGGCCCTGGGTGCATATAATACCTCTTCACTAGGGACTGATACATACATTAAATATGTCAATTGAGGATAAGCCAATGTTACCATATTTTAAGGAGTGAGCACTTGTACTTTAGCATTGGTTAGCAATGGTAATGTTTACAGTGCCCAAAGGCCAGCAAAAACTAGATCAACAATAATGGAGGAGGAAGGCAAATACTTTGGGGGAAGACCATCCTAAGGCTCACATGTCTAACAATTTGTTATCCGATACTCAGGACCTGATTCACAATCGTGGGGGAGGTCCGCAATCGGGACGTAAACTCCGCAATGAGAATTCTCCCCCATGACTGCAGGCCTCCGCCATGACTGTGAAGGCCCTTTTTGTATCAGGCCCTCAGTATTTTGTCACTGAAGAAGAGGTTCATGACATTGCAATTGTCAGGTCAGTGGAATAAAGGACTGGAGGATCTGAGAGCATGGTAAAGTACTGCTCGATTGCCCTGAAGATCATTCTCCTTTGGTTGGTTGCTTTATTGATAGTTCTGGTGTAGTATTTGGAAGTTCTGTAGAGCGCCCTTCAGGTCACAGGCAGAAGGTTCAGTCCTTTTCTGTTCCTCTGCAGGTCCAGAACGTATTCTGATGAGTTGCCTTCGGGTGTTCCATTAATGCCTGGAACTGGGTAGCAGGTGGGAATCACTTCTGGATACTCACTAATCAATGGGATAAAAATTCCCAGAGGTGACCCTCCCCACTTTTTCAGTACTTCTTGTTTGCCTTATTGCAAACAGACCCAAAACGTGATGTGTCAGAGCATTTTCAAGATGGCAAAATTCTTTGGCTACAGTAAACTCGGACTCTGAGGGTTGTGGGTGTGCAGGGGAGTGCACTATGGCAATCACTACTCTCCTCACACATCTAACACTCAAATCCAGTTTCAAGGAGGCATTGTACCCACAACAAACTCAGAGACAGAAGGATGATAGAACAAAAGCTGGGTCCTTCAGCAACCAGATAGGAGACACACAAGAATTGTCCTGGCAACCTGTTCTGTCCCTTTCAAGTGCACTGAAGACTTACATGTGGCTCAACAGACCTGTCAAGCAAGACTTGGCATTGTGGTGTCAACAGAAGGCCCAAAGCCCCCTCTCTGCATATTGTGTTTTGCTTAGAGAAGTCATCTCTGCACATTCATGTCAGCTTATTGTTGCATTTCACACCTCTTCCACACCTCTTGTCGGCCTGAGCACAGGCTGGGAGTTGCAAGATAGTTAATGCAAATTAGCCTCAAGGACTTTAGGTAGGAAAAATAGCTGTTACAAATAGACGCTTCAAGATTTTTCTATCTCATCCCATTCCCAAGATGTAGTATTAGTATTCTAATCCGAACTCTTGTTTTCTACATAGGACACCTTAGCTTGCCATTGTGAAAATAGCTTATAGGAACTTGTGACGGTAAGGACATGGTAATGTTCATTTTCCATCTGTCCCACTTTTAAATACCATGCACCCTGCCTTATGGGCAACAAAGCCTACATTGAGGTGACTACTCATATATAAAATGGAGGTCTTTACTGTCAACAACATTTACTTTGACAGGTTGCACTGCAGCAGTCAGGCTATACAGGGCAGGCCGTGTAGCCATGCTTGCACTCCTACTGTAGTGTGAGGGCCCAATAGGTGCCACAAGCAGGTAAGCCACTTAACATCCAGGTCTTGGGTGCATTTGTTCCACCAAATACAAGGGATTTTCAGGAATTTTAAATGTGCCATTCAGGAAAAAGCCAATTTAACTCTATCAAAGGGGACGCACACACACTTTACTCTTGGTTAGCACCGGTAAAGTGCACAGAGTTCTAAAACCAGCAAAAATAAGGTCCAGCACATGGTGTAAAATCTGGGGTGACCAAGGAGGAAAGGCAGGTTTCCTAAACTACTGAATGTACAGTCAGCCAATGGATAGATAGTTAGTCCCATTCTGTGGAAGCTTGTCTCAGTATGTAGTTGCGGCCATTATGGCCTTGTAATGTGGCCGTTAAAGGCTGTTGTAACCAACCACATCAATATTTCTACTACCATAGTAGGTCATGTATGTCAAATATAGACAGGGTGTCTGTCATCTTACATCTCCGCTGCAAGGCATAGGGCTCGATCAAAACTAAAATTTCTCTGGCCTTCATAGAAAAATCCACATGACCTACAACCCAACAAGCAAATTAAATACTATAACAATTTGTTATCAAAGAGAACACAATAGATATACGACTAATTCCAGTCAGAGTAACCTGTCTGTCAAACTCCAAACTGGACCCTAAACTTGAAAAAGAGAATTGGGAAGCAAGATAGTGACATTATCTCTAATTAGCCATATTGAAGTGCAGTTTACATGAATTTTGGTGTATTATAGTTTAAAGTGTTGAGAAAAGATATGGTTAAAAACCCTACCCCTATAGCCAAAATAAAAAGCTTTCTCCTTTTAATTCCTAATACCAGAAATTAAATATACAATTTGATATTTTCAATATAGCACTGCACAAATTACCACTGAAGAGATTGTTGATATTATCACAGAAATGAAAAGTTCTCAGACTACTAGTCCTGGTGGCATTTGGAAATCTGTACTTTTTTCTATAACTAACACAGTTGTTTATGCCACTTTTGTGTGTATTTTGAGATATCAAACCTCATTCCTGACTCCCGGAAAATAAGTAATATTATTCCACTTTATAAGTAAGGCGATAGATCTGACACTTTGAATTATCAATCCATCAGCCTGCTAGAAGAACCAAGGAAAATCTGTGCAAAAGCCATTGGTAATCTGAATTATGGGAAAATAGTTGCTACCTTTTGAGCAAGTGGGATTTCCTTTGTGTTCAGCCATCGACAATATCTTACGCCTACATTGTTTGCATGAAAAATATGTGAGCAAATAAAAATTTGTACTATATGCTGGATTCATAGAATTAAGCTATGCATTCAAACATGTGGATTTCAATATTGCAGATCGCATGTGTAAGATTTAAGTAATCTGGACTCAGGTAGGTGAATATGGATACTATTAGATTCTAGCATGGAATTTATACCTGGAATCTAAATTGTAAATGGTTTGAAACAAGGACGTTTGTTAGCGATACTACTTTTCTCACTCAATATCTCTGTTTTTCCAAATGTTTTAGATCATCTCAGCCTTTTCTTCTGAAATTGGGAAACCAGGAGAATTCCACATTAACATGTGCCAATGATCTAGTACATATGGATAATATCCCAGTAGGCCTGCAGCTACAAATAGGTGCATTAGCCAGCTATTCTGGTTCATGTACTCTAATAATTAATGTAAATAAAATCAAGTTAATGATAATTGGCGCACCTAAAATGGCACCTCCCCATAAATGGCACTTTAAAAATAACTGTGTTGATCTGAGTTAAAAGCTATATTTATTTAGTGGTCACAATGACAAATAAACTATCCTGGTCAAGTCATCTTAAAATTCAGTCTGCAAAACCAGCTCTGATTGTATGAGTTTGCTTCAATTCTTCATGACCTTTGTAAAAAAGAGAAACCATTTCTTAATTATTTGGTGTCTTTTTACTTGAAGTCCTTGGATATTTTGAAATAAGATATTTTACATCAAACTGGGGCAACTTGTATAAAATTATGTTTGGGATTAGTTGGTGTCTTTATTATCATGGGTTATGTTGTAGCTGGGGTGATGTTGGAAAATGTGGAATATTAAGGCTACAGTAGGTTAGGGTACGTTCGATTGACCATTTTGAGGACCCTAATCTGCATTTTGATAAGAACTATGCATATTCACACAAGTTAAGCAATGCCCTGGAAGCCATTCAGGTTAACCAGCTGGTGAAGACTCCCACTCACAAGTCTGGTCACATATTAGACCCCATTTTATCCCATCTGGCCTCTTTGAGGGTTATGCAAACATTTTTCCCAGACTGGACTGACCATTGTGTGGTTCCCTATATGCATCACTACCCAAGCTTTAACTGCTATCCCTCGTAATGAGTTCGGTCGGATCAGATAATGGCCTAAGCTTGAAACCTTTCATTTTAGTCATGTTTTGGCAGATTCGAAAACTTGTATCGCCGGATCTCTGGAGAGGGCAGAGTTGGAGATAAAGAGATAGCTTTCAGGGACTGTGGTCTGAGATCAGCCTCTCGGTATTGAAAAACAATGTAATATTATGGAACGGAATTGGTGTAAATCCTATGATACTGATTAAAAGACTATCTACAGAGAAGGCATACTAATGTAACACAGGGCCGTTAGGAAGGCGCAAGCATTGTTCATTGCTCAGAACATTTAAATGGCCACCAATGCCTCTAAGGAGGTCTTCGCTATTGTGAAGACGTTTATGGATTCTAGCTCTAAAGCCTTCCACTACCTCCTAACCACACAAGATGCCAGGAATGATCTCATTACTTTTTTGATATTGTTAGCAAGACGTATTTCTCCTTTAATACAGAGCATTTTCGGTCAGTAGTCAGAGCATTTTGGCTAACGAGCTTACACATGAGACTGCAGGGAAGGAGTTGGCCAAATCAATCTGTTCTCCTTGACAGATCTTGATAAAGTGGCTAACTCTATTCAATCAGGCTCCCCGCTTGATATGGTTTAGTCTCATATTCACATTTCAGCTGCCTCAGAGGTCACATTTCCAGCTATGCTTGAACTTCTAAATCTGTCCATCTCTACATTGAGGATTCCATCTGCCTGTGAAACCCCTGATTAAAAAAGTAACTCTTAATGGCTCTAAAGTTGGGAACAGTAGGTGAATTTCTCGCTTGCCATTCTCCATGAAGGAGCTGGAAAAATGTATTATTCAGCAACTTTCTAGCTTCATTGAAGCCAATAACTTCCTGCATGCCTTCCAATCAGTTTTTTGACCTCGTCACAGTACCAAGACTATTTAGTGCAAGAGAATGGGGATCAAAGAATAGATGCCCGCACCAGTCTTAACGTCCCTATAGTTTAAACACAAACCAAGGTGCAAAGAGCTTGGGACACGATCCCCTAGGTCCCAATATAGAGAAACCAGAAGAAACCTAACTGGTTCCTCTAGTACCATACAACAAAAGCAGCTCAGCACACTTATAAATATCAAATGTAAACAATCCACAGTGAGATAAGTTCATAACACAATTGTTTTCCCAAGAAGAGTCGATATGGTCTTTCGATTTTTGAAATTCATCCTTTATTCATACATTTTTTTGCAACCGCCAACGCGTTTCGTCCACAATCGGACTTCTTCAGGGCTCACAATGTAAGCTTTGTGTATTTTCATATATCCGTTGCCAATGCGTTTTACCAATTGATTTGGGAATACGTGTATCCAAACACTGTATATGTACTGATTCGAAAAGGCTCAATTATAAGTGAGTCGGTGAATAAATGCACCCGTCTCTGCGCGATCGTCTGGCTCGAAAGGAAGTACATATACTGTGTGTGGCTGTCCATGAGCTGATGTGCTAAAACTTTCCCTATCCTATCCCCATATTCATATTGCAGTGTCTTATGTTAGGTAAAACAAGCCGCTACCTTCTTTATCGCAGTCCTGTGCTCCAAAAGAGAAACATACAGAGAGTCTTGGTCTGTCTTTCGCAATTGAACAGCCTCAGCATGTTGAAGCTCGCAAATAATAAGCCTTTGATAGGCTTCCTTAGTTAGTTTCTCTCGTTCTATATTTTGTTGCAAAACAAACTGTTGGGTGACTCCGCGAATAGATGCTTTCATAGCATCCCACACCACAATTGGCGAGACAGACCCTGTAGAGTCTGTAACCAAATATCGTGGAAAAGAAAAGGAACGGGCTATTTTAGGAATAGGATTGGCCGAAAAAGATAATAATATGGGGTTGTGGTCAGATGTAATCCTAGGGCCAATCTCCCTATCTGACCCCATCAACATAGTATCCGAGACCCAAGCCATATCGATCCTGGAATACTGCCGACGTGGCATAGAGTAGTAGGTGTACCCCAGTTTAGTTGGGAATAAAAAGCGCCACGCATCTTGTAGCGAGTGCAATCGCCCAACTTCTAAGATAAAAGCCCTCACCTTCATCATTCTTGGAGTGAGAGGCCAGCTAGTAGAGTCGATACCACAGTTAATGACACAATTAAAATCTCCCATTACAACAAACTCCCGCTGCCATCCCACTAATTCTAAGCAAATATCATCAAATAGTGTTGGAACATCAGTATTAGGACCATATAAAACACAAAACACATATTTCAGAGTAATAATCTCTATTTGGGCTATAGCCCATCTCCCTCTTTGATCCACTCTTTGATCCACTAATACCTTTTAAATTTGACAATTCAGTGTTTTAGACACCAAAATAGCAGTCCACCTTATTGACACATTTTGTAAACTGCATATTATATTCTGGAAGCCCAGTTGAGTAAGAAGGCCACGGTCTTTGTACGCTAAATGCGTTTCCGTTATAAGTACTATATGAGGTTTATAAGCCCTAAGTTCTTCCCGTACTAATTGTCTTTTAGATCCCCTATTCAATCCAGACACGTTCCTAGATAGGCAACTAATCATTGCCATAACCATGGACGTGATTACCAAACCTCAAAACAAAAAGTAATAGTCCCCAAGCTTCCACCACCCAAACATAAAACAGTGAGTCTTCTTTTCGACGTTTTCTTTCTTTATACCCCTCACCCTCCCAGGAGTGCCCAACTGCACCGCGCTCAAAAACGACCATCCCGCCCCCTCCCAGTTTCCTAAACAAGGAATCACTCTCCCCGAAAAAAGATGCTGTTGAAAATGGCAGCTTACGTCTCAGCACACCGGAAGACCAACCCCAGCTAGCCCCCAGCAGCCGCACAAGAAAAAATAAAAATAAGACAAACTGAAACCCTAGGCACCACAGAAGCCGCCACTAAAGCGACCAAACCAATTCTCTATGCAATTCTATGCCTTTCTAATCCACGCCTCATGGCCCCCCTTGACAAAAAAAGCTAAAAAATGGTTTTACAAAAATTGGAACATTGTCAGCTTATCTATTCTTTTTAAAATCAGACAGTCCTGCCACATGGTCAAGTCATTTGCCATTTGCTTAATGCCTGCTTGGACTCCAGGTCTGAGACAAAAACCTGTGACTGCCCATCCTTGATGACTTTCAATCTGGCAGGCTCCTGCAGAAATACTTGGGCCACGGCTGCCTTAAATGGATCAATGAGTTGTCTCATTTTCCATCTCAATCAGATCTAAAATAAATCGATAAAGAATCAACACATACTGGAGAGTTATGCCGGCCTTAAAAGACAGTGCGTGCCTTAGCAAGAAGTTCCCCCAAAAAATTAGAACAGGCCGAGGATAACGGGCATTGGGTCTCTGCACAGTTAGAGGGAGCCTGTGTGCTCTTTGAACCTGGCAGTCCCAGTCCCAGTCAGACAGGTCCGGGAAGGCTTTTTGAAGAAGTTGAACCACAAATGCTCGGGGGTCAGAACCCTCCGTACCCTCCGGGACCCTAAACAGTCTTAGATTATTTTGCCGTTGCCGATATTCTAAATCTTCAATTCTGGCTTGACAGGCCAAGAGCTGTAGATCGTGAGACTGCATGGTTTTTGATATAGTTGTAACCGACTCCTCTGTCTCTGCTACCCTACTTTGTAGCTGGACCATGTCTCTTGTAATTCCGGCCACTGTACCTGTGACCTCATCCAATGCTGACTTAATACGAAGGTAGTCCGCTCTAATCTGAGCATGATGAGCCTGAGCCTCTCGTCTTTGTTCATGTACGGCCTGCAATATTACCGCAAGAGACGGCTCATTAGAAAAAAGCTGCCCCCCTGTCTCCTGTGCCAAATCTAATGAAGTTGGTCTGGTCCTTTTGCATAGCTCTTCATTGGGACCGGGCGTGTTTTCTAAGCTGTTCCCATTAGAATAGTCCACAAAGTCCACAGAGTCAGTTGGGAGTACCGCTTGTTCCTCAATAGTCTCACTATTTTCGTTATGTGCAATATTCTCCGCACCTTGGCCACTTGCCAAGCCAGGACCAGAACCCGATAGACAAGAAATCAGTTTCTTGACCTCTTCTTTTGCTTGAACCCATTTTCTTAGTGGGCTGCTCTCCATACCGATTCTCCGGCGAAATCCAGAGCTATTATGCCAGTTGGCCCCTTGCAGATCGATCGGTCTCTTACGAGGTTTGACTACTTTAGGATCTATTTTACTGTTATTTTTATTTTTATTCCCAGTATTCCTAGAAGAAGTTTTTGGGGTCTTTTGTGCGTCTGGCCGATTCTTCCCTACAGTCACAGACTCAGGCGTGGCATCAACCGTGGTTAAGCTTTTATTTTTTGCTTTAGTGCCCAGGTAAGGGTGCTTGGGAGTAACGTCTTGGCCATATAGTGTGCTTTTGGAACCATTCCAATCCACCACAGCACAAGACAAATTACAGCTCTCACCATTAGTATCTGGGCCATTATCCTTAGTGCGCCCCGCCGCCACGTGAGACACTTCTAAGATAGCATCTTCCTGAGTGTCCGAGGTCTCTCCTAATTCATCGGTCTCCCCATAATCCAACACTCTGGGTGACTCGCCTGCATCATCTGGTTCGGACTCCCCTTCGCCGCTCCCCACGGGTTCCTCAACAGAAAGTCTGTGCTTAGCGGCTAGCTCCAGTGTGTCTTTCTTCACAGCGCTGCCTAGTATAGATGCCATTGCAATTGCATCGGCAGTTTGCACTAGTAGCTCTCCCCCTGAAATTAATTCAATGGATTTACCTGCTTCAAGAAGCCGAAGTGCAGGTCTGCCAGCTCGAGTTGAGGCAGCTTTAGCTCCGTTCATTTTCGTATGCAGCGCCGTCAAACCTTCTTCTCCAAGCGGGGGGGCTTGCAAGCCCACAATCCTTGTAGAGCGAGACGCTTTCACTGTGTTTTTCAGCGGCGCCATACCGTTCCGTAGCTCAAGCTCTGGTTCTAGAGGAGAAAGGCACGATCAGCAGAGCATCGATCCGTAAAAGTTGCAGGGGCCGGATAACCAGGAAACCTGCCAGCAGACACGCCTCGACGTCCGCCACAGCCGCCGAAGATTACCACCAGGTCCGATCATCTACGTTTGTGGCCACAACGCGTGGGGGACCAGAGGGGTGTAATTTTCTAGCGCATTACCCGTTCAGGTAAATGGGTGCCTCATAGGAATTGTTCTGCCGTTTGCGGTGAAGAAAGCTGCTGGGGTACTTCCCGGTGCTGCGAGACGCGGCGGCACTAGTCCACCATCTTCCTTCCAGTCCCTCCACTTTCAACAGTATTTGTTGTCAATAGCACTTTTAAAGTTTGTCAATAGCCAGTGAACATAGTTTTTACTATAGCTGCTGGAAGAGAAGATAACTTTGCAACGCCGAGTTCATTAGTTCAGCAGCTAGCAATATTGTGGTCATTCAGAAATGCAAATATATGTGACTCAAACTGGTGAGTTGACATTGTTCAAATATAATACTCCATGAATGGATCAACCCTTAATTTAATTTTTTTACTTAATGTTCACAAGGTACTACATTCATTATATTTATTTCAGAGCAATGTCAATTGAAGTAGCATGTGCAACTTTGGATACAATCAGTATTTGCAATGTATTTCAGCTGTTTATATCTTCTTGCAGTTACTGAGGACATTGCGCCATACAAAAATGTTGGAACAATTTATAAACAGTGGGCTGCAGCAATCCAAGAAGAGAATCAATCTTTCTTCAAGCCACTATCTCAGTGGCCATCATTGCCTAATAAGAAAAGGAGGCAGAGCAGCAGGTGTTGGTCTAAAAGGAGGAAGGTCTGCATGAAAAAGAGGACATTACTGGCTCCACACACATCTCCTAGAAGCCCACTTCATGGTTGGCCAGTAGTCTTCCTCCAAAATTACTTCTGAAGATTTCCAGTCCCCAGCCATTAGAAAAGCACCTACAAATGCTTGTTCATCTACGCAAGGATCACTTTCACACAGCCTTCAACTAACAGGTACCTCTGTAGAATCTTCTACATGATTCTCCTATGAAGATGCAACTCTGGTCATCTCTCAATAATCTGAGAGAGAGAGAACACACCTAGTGAAGAACAGGTACCCTATTCATCAGTCTCCCTCTCACATCGACCCACATGGCACTTCTCTTTGTGATGGTAAACCTGCTGGCAATGTTAGACTGCATGTGGGAGAGGGGTTGGCACTGTCCTATAGGGGGATAATTTTTTGATAAATTCAAAAGACTAAGGCCCAAATTACGAGAATTTGGCAGTGCAGTGGCAAGGCGGTGCAAACCGCTGTGCCACCGCTCCGCCACAGCTCGCGCTGCCCACCCTCCAGATTACAATGTATTCATAGTCAGGTGGGCGGGAGGTGTGGTGGTTCCTATTGCGGCGCCCATTTAAAGGTGCCGTTCCCTTAAAGAGGCACCACAATGGCAACGCCTCAAAAGTTCCTGCACGACATTGACTTGAAAGTCCATGCCATGCAGGAACCTATGCGCATGCACACAGGGGCCACATGCTATGCCCCCCTGTGTGCATTCACATATGTATAAGGCACAGGGGGGACCTACAGGGCCCCCTTTGTTTCCTCTCAGCCAGGCTTTTCATGGCAGTGGAACCGCCATGAAAAGCCTGGCCAAGAGGTAACTCGTAATATGCTTGGCAGTATAGAGGCGATCCCACCAATCATACTGCAGGCACTGACCGCCACTCCTTTGCCAGGGAACCGTGGTTCCCTTGTGGAGCCGGCAGTCCTAGTGCGGTCTGATTGCCCGAGTCGTAAGCAGGTGCCTGGATAGCGGGTGCAGCGGTGGCTGGATCCGCCACCACAAGTCTGGCGGTCCGAGGACCACCAGACTTGTAATCTGGCCCTAAGAATCAACACCTTTTTTTCATTAGACGAAAAAGGGGCTCTGAAGAAGTTTCCTAGTGGAATGAAATGTGTTAGCTGACAGTATTATTAAAATAAAAAGATTTGATCAACAGCTATCAGGAGTCTTGACTTAGGCATAGATAGGTTTTTGGACAACTCAGGGACAGTAAGAGGTATTGCAGGTGATACTTGTATAGGAATGCAACTAAGTGTTCAAATTACTTTAGATAAGTGATTAGAATGTTTGATAAATGAATGCCTTGACTGCTCTCTGTTGGTTTGTGATGTTAGAGTCCTCCTTTGATGTGAATGTTACATGGCTGGCTCTAACATGACCAGACACCCCAGGGGAAGAATGAAACACATGGGTAGCAAGAGAACCAAGTATCAGAGATGAACTGGAAGATGGGAGGTGGGGTGGGTTGTGGATGAAGACGAGGTTTAAGGCCTGCTATCAATGACGTAATGAGGCAAAATAAAGTTTGGAGTTGTTCAATGACCATCTCAAGGAGTATCTAGACCTTTCCAACTAAGTCCTGTATATCTCAAGAGATCGATCCCTGAACCTCTTTGAATAGCCTCACAAACTTCTTGAGAGCAAAGGGCGTAATAGATTTTCATGCATGGGGTACTTCATAACAATTGTGATGGTTATCCTGTCCACCTTTTTATAATCGCCACTGGATAAAATGCTCTTGCAATGAAGCAGACGGGATATCTGTCAAGTTTGTGAAGGACTAACCAATCCTTTCCTAAGTGATATACTCTAGAGGAAGAGTGTGGCCAACACATGTGGGCTAAGGGGTGTTGGGGTAAAGTGTCCCTTGACTGCTGATGCTATTCTGGACTGGCATTTGGAATAGGAGATGCAGGCTGTGCAAGGGGTACAGCTGGAGGCCCTTATGGTGTTTGGCCTATAGAGTTAACGATGGGGTGCGTGCAGCCTGCCCGATGACAATGGGGGCTGCTCTTCACACAACACTGGCTGATCTTCCATAGGGCCATAAGGATCCCCAATATCTGCATCCTCCTGGCTGATAGTGTCTACATTTTCCCTCCTCCCAACTACTGCCACTACAGCCTCCATGCACAGTCTTTAGTTATAGATAGTATTTGTCTCCGGGCGTTCACATTGTACCTGCCAGTCTCTGTTTCCTCCTCCTCATTGGTGGTTGATGGTTCTCGTGCCAGTCTTGCAGCTTATAATCTTCTTTTGTGCCCTGGGTCCTGCTCAGAAGACTATAAGCCAGCCCGGTCTGCTGAAAATGAAGCAATTAAAAAAAAAGAAAAAGTAAGTTCATATGTTCAATATTGTATTTCAATGTAATCTTTTAACAAAAAGATATTATACCGCTAAACATAAGAAATGAAATTGTGCAATCTCTAATAAACAATGCCGATGTGTAGTCTACATATTTTTTGAAAAATTTAAATTTGTAACAATGTTAATTTAAAGGTGGATTTTTTTTTTGTCAGGCATTAAACGGAGGCTATGGGTGAAGGAAGTGACCCGATTAGGGTATCCCGACTCTCGGCCTTCCGTACCAAATGAATCATCCGTCAGACAGTATAGAATACAAACCAATAACAGTTTATTCAATATACACTCAGAGAGGAGCTCAGTCTGCCCAGTTGCTAGGAGTGCTGCAGAGAGGACTGAAATCAACAATCATAAATATACATTATATACTCCATGACGGGGTCTATGCTCCCATGCACACCACTCACATGTCTGCTCAGTCACATACCTCAGCTGAAAGGAGTGTTAGGTAGATTTGTTCGAATAGCCCTCCTGCTGCCCAAGAGATGAGTGGCAATTATGTGGGAAAGCAGGCTTACCCCTCAGATTGACGGCTGGGTTAAGGACTTGGTGTACTGCCAGGAAACCTTAGAATTGTATGCTGAGGAGCTGCCCGTAACTTCTCGACCTAAGGATATATGGGAGCCGTTGAGGCAATACCTGTTACACCCAGCTCAAAGAGTTAACACATCACCCTAAGCCATTATTGTACTGCTGTAAGAATATACAATTATGAGTGACTGTATGATGGACTATGACATGACCTGTATCTAAATGCTTAATATGTTAATAGATCACGTAAGACATGAACAAGGCTGTTGGTTGCGGTCTCTTGTTTATATCGTCCTGCAATGCGACATGTATTTTGATCTTTCTGTGGGGTTTTTTCTGCACAAACTACGAAACTCCAATAAAGAGAATTAAAAAAATATATATATACATTATTTACGTTTCATGACCAGGCAAAGGCACGCCCACAGTGGAATTTTCCAAGCAGATGCAGCTGGACAGTGAAATACAAGTTTAGGTTCTCATATCTCACACAACCTAATACAATCCAAGTATGTTTCACCCTGCACCCGCCACCAGGTCTCTATCTAGTAAGAAAGGTATGCACTAATATGAACAGTCTATTCATTAGCGACACAAAACCCAACATTGCAGGAACGAAACATAACGGGTGCTCTTTCTTTGAAATCGCAAAGAATTGGTTTCGAACATGATTCAAAATGGCGCCTGAATAGGAAATGGTTTCAGCGAATGCTAACTTACATAGGGCAATGCGCAAACATGAATATTTCTATTCTAACAGACCCTCCTTTTAGCATGAGCTAAAACATTTTCTGACAGCACCAGGAAAATATAAAACCCGAAAAACAGGAGACAATGAATAATGCTCCTTATGAGCATTCCATATTCTCAGTATCAGGAAAGGAGACTGTAAGGAGTGAAGAAGTCTAAAAAATGCCCTTATCTATGTTTATGAGGTCGTCTATTTCTTTCTGTACCATAATTGCAGCGTTGGTATCATGAATCGATATCTTCATTTTAGAGGTAAGAATAGTGGTGCAATAGGAACAACAAAAGGGAAGACACTGAACAAGAACACAGCAAAGCGCCAATACCACAACAAGAAAAATCCCCTTTTCAAGAATCCAGCCCCAGCTACCATTTAGAGACCAACTCCAATTCCCACTTTCCATTCCGTTGACATTTTCAAGAATGTTTAATATGTGTTTAGTGATATTTTTTTCCATATTCTTGATCCCGACTACACACTGATCGCCAACTACCGTGCATAACCCACCACTCTAAGCGAGAATAAAGTCCACTGCATTCCTGGTCTGTTCTGAATATATTCGCATACTCTCCAATTGGGTGGTAATGTCACACAAGGCTGCTACTATGATATTAGACAAAAATTGCAGCTTGCATCCAAAATATTCTCTAGCTTTCTTACCCCTGGCCATAGTAGTGCCACCAAATGTAAATATAGAAGAAAGAATGTATCCAAAAGTGATCCCATTACTATAATTATTATCCTCTATATCAGTCACTCCCTCACAGAATTTTTTGGTCAGAGTCCTTTTAACCTAACGAATATTAGGCTTGGCATATTTACAAGAGCTACATTGTCTGTACCATTATGAACATTGAAATAGGTGCCATTAGACAAAAAGTAAAACCCCGGATGTGCATAAATCGGCCCTTCATAAGCTACTGCAGCATATCTGGTGTTCATTCCAAAAGTACTCGGATCTTTATCATTCACCGAAGGCATTGTATTTTTGTACAGCACTATGCCACGACAGGTAATATAAAAGGACATGTCAGTACTATTCACGATGGAGCAACAAGCAGGATAATAACCATTCTCCCGGGTGACTACCAGTTCTTTATAATGCCAACCCACCAATGTGACATTCTGCTTCTCCATATAGAGATTATCACAATAGGTATTGTTATCACAACCTGGATAACCCAATCCCAATGGTTTTCTATAAAATAGACAAGGACCTGGATAGCCAAAACCTAAAACTCCCTTTACTTCTGTAAATTGCGGTGGACGAGTATACGTATAATTCACAAGTGACAATGGGTATGCAGTACATAAACTAGTGACAGATTTAGTGGGGTAACAAGCTGTTCCTTCTCCGAAAAATCTCTTATGTGTATCTAGGAATATATTACTTGGGACTGTTCTTTTACTTCTTCTCGGGGAAAAATCTTTACCCTTGCTGCACAAAGGCACATTGTAATTATTTTTTTAAATCCATAACACTCCACACAATATTATGATCATCAGGATCAACAGGATAACAATGCTATTTTCCTCTCTCGAAGTCCACAACATACCATGTTGAGCAACAATAACCATTGGCTGCTCTTTGTCAGCGACCTGTCTACCAGAGGGATGCATAACATATGATTAAGCATCAGTGCCTCACTGGTACAGGCTCCTATTGTTCATCAATACGTTGGCGCTCTTGAGCACCGGCGGTGGAGCTTGCTCTGTCCTAAGCTTGTTTCCCACATCGATCAGGATGGTACACCATCGATCTGTCCTAACTAATGTTCAAAAAAATAAAATAAAGTAAACAAAACGTTCTACACTAGTTTCAGCTAATTCCGTTGGTACCACAATTCAGTACGACCTATCTCATGCAGTCCATCCCTAAGCTCTTTTCTCCTTGGAATCCATATCCCTCAGCCAAGGGCGCAAATTGTACCTGGTAGCCCCAGGCACTGTGTGATCAGTGTACAAAGACTCTTGGATAGCTCGTATTTCTGGAGGGACAGCCTTGCTCGACAATCTGTATTCTCTTTATCCGTCTGCGTCCACGTTAGCTGGGCATCACTGAATGGGACAAACCAAGGCACCTGCATGCACTCTGAGTCCCCGATGCCGTCCTTAAGCCACTGATCATTGGGTAGAGGTAAAAGGACCCTCCAACAGGGAGTTGCGTGAACCCAGTTCTTATGGCCAGCAACTTTCACAGCAGTACGTGTCACCAATAGAACCTGTCAGGCCCCTTCTAGCGCAGCTCCAAACTTTCCTTCCTCTGAAAATTCCTGATTAAGATGTACGAGGAAAGAACTCCTTCAGAAGTACCTTTTCAGTCGTAATGGCATTATTATCTTTGGTGGAATAAGCCTCAACCCATTTACTAAATACACATATGACCACGAAAACATACTTCAGATTATTGCATCTTTTCAATTCAATATAGTCCATTTGAAGGACTTGAAAATTGGTGCGAAATAACCAGGTGGTGTAGGGATACCCTTCCCAGGATTATGCTTCATGTAAACCATGCAATATTTTACCAAATGCACAGCTGTCTTAGGGATACTGTCATTCTCCCATACAGAATCTAACAATTTACATATACCCTTGGCACTGATATGAGCCGGACCATGTGCCATAGTCACCATAGGGAGAACATATGCATCCGGTAACATCCATCTCTGCTTCCCTTATTTATCAAACCAACATCATTCTTCATTCAACTGTGCTGTACTCTCCTGCAATTCTGCTAATTCTTCTATTGTGACTTCACTCTGTATCTCCTTTACACTTTCAAGGGTGTATTCAAATATAACAACTTCAGGAACCCATCTAGCTGGACATGCTATAAACATTCTTTTCATGTTTGTTCAAGCCTTTTCCCTAGCTGTCTGGTCAGCAAAAGCATTTCCCCTACCCACTTCATCAGTGAGCTTCCTGTGGGCGCTACATTTAACTATAGCTAATCTCTTGGGGAGTGATAAAGCAGACAAAAGCCTCAGTATAAGGTGCCCATGCTGAATTTTGGTCCCATGAGAAGTAAGGAACCCTCTCTCAGCCCAGAGCAGGCCAAAGTTATGCGTGACCCCAAAAGCATACTGGCTGTCAGTATAAATATTGACGTTCAGTGCTTCACTTAACTCACAAGCTCGAATAAGGGCAGCAAGCTCAGGAGATTGAGCTGACTGATAGGAGGCCCGCGATGTCTACCGTACGCAACGTAGTGATAGCATAATCTGCAGTGGTGGTGCCATCTGGTAATTTAAAACAAGAACCATCGACATATAGTTCCCCTTGAGGGTCAGATAAGGGGACATCAGTCAGGTCTACTCGTCCTTTTGTCTCTTTTTCCATCGGGAAGATACAATCATGTTTGTCAACTGCATAATTCTCAGAAGGGTGGGGTAGTAACATGGCTGGATTCAGAGTGGCACATCTTTTGATTGTAATGTGTTTAGCAAACAATGTCAATTCATAGCTAGTAAGACATGCACTGGTGAGGTGCTGTGTCTTTGTATTATTCAAAAGTGTATCCACTGCATGGGGTACCATAATTGCGAGGTCAGTATTGAGTACAAATCCAGCCGATTGTCTGATCGAAGTGGCCACAACCGCAACTGCTCTCAAACAGCTTAGAAGGGCTCTTGCGACAGGGTCAAGCACAGCAGAAAAATAAGCACACAGTCTCTGTTTATCCCCAAATTGCTGTGTTAGAACAGAGAGTGCACAGCCAGCCATCTCATGTACATAGAGCACAAACAGCAGTTGTAATTAGGGGTGCCAAGTACTGGAGCCAATCAAAGTGCAGTTTTCAATTGCTCGAAAGGCTGCTGACATTCGGGCGTCCAAGGCAAAGGCTCATCCACTTCTTTCATTCTTAATGCAAGCAGAGGTTTGATTAGTAATGAGTAGTTAGGTATCCACTGGCGACAGTAGGAAGTGATACCTATGAAAGCGCGCACATCTTTTTGAGTTTGTGGAATGGGTGTTTTAACAATAGAGTTTGTGGAATGGGCATTTTAACAATAGTACTGATGCGCTCAGGGGTCAACCTCCTTCGACAGTAGGGGACCTAAATAGGTGACCTGCTGTTGACAATACTGAAACTTAGAAAGGGAAACCTTATATCCATGATGGGCCAAATGCAACAATAATAATTAATAGTACTATCTCTACAACCCTGTTCCATATCAGAAGCTATGAAGAGATCATCAACATACTGTATCAATACATTACCTAGGGGGACTGACAAGGAATCCAACTGACCTTTTAATGCCTGACTGTAGATACTAGGACTCTCTGTATAGCCCTGAGGAGCGTGACAGAATCCAAAGCTCCTACCAGCCAGTGTGAATCCAAACAAACATCTACTGGCTGGATGGATAGGAATACTAAAAAAAAAGCATTTTTCAAATCAATAACAGCAATAGAAAAAATCGTCGTCAAAAGTGTGGTGATATCAGGAACCACGAGGAACTGTGGAACTACAATTTTACGAACCTCGCGCAAATCAATCACAAAACGATAAACATCCTCATGTTCATCAGAGGAGCCTGAGGGTGTCCTTTTAAGAATTGGAAAAATAGGACTATTACAAATATTAGCAGAGGTCGCCTCAACTACTCCCTTTTGTATTAAATCCTGAGTAATCTGGAGAAGGGCCCGTTCTCCCGCCTAAGGTATTTTATACTGAGGAATGCGAGGCAAAATGGCATGATCCTTAACCTGTATCGAAACTGGTGGTATATGCAACAGCCCTACATCTGTGTCATCTGTCGCCCATAGGGTGGATGGCACTTCGGCAAATTTGATGGGAAGAGGCGCAGATTGAGACAAACATTTTATAGTACCTACATCGGGACCCATGGTAAGATAAACACCCACTGGAGAGCAATAAAGAAAAAGGGTGCAATTTCTTCAGCAAATCCAATTCCATCAAATTCTCGCCACAATTAGATGTCAACAAAAATTGGTACTCCACAGTAAAAGGGCCAACAGTCAGGGCAAGGGGATGTGAAATGGGGCTTATAAACCGGTACACCTGAAAAACCTACCGAAATATTTTTGTGGCCAGACAGAGCTGCCCCAGGGACCATATATCGAGAAACAGAACTCTTTGTCGCACCTGTGTCCACCAAAGATTCCTTAGTCGAACCTTGCAAATCCACTGTGACATAAGGACCACGCTGATCAACAGGTATCTGGACTGGTCCCTCATCCCGTTCCCGGCTGTCCTAGCTATAAGAAAACCCTGTCACCTCATCCGTATCATAGTCATCATGATAAAACTGTCTATCAAGAGGGTCACCAAAATAATTGTTATCCAAATAACCCTGCGAAACGCCTGCATTCTGAACTCATTCAGTCCCACAACCTCTTCCACGGGAACCTCGCCCTCAGGAGGCGCAGCCTTCTGTAAAAGCACAAGACACTCACTACTCGCCAATGACCTTCCTCCTTACAGTCCACACACTGATTTGGCCCCAAAGGTGTTGTTGACGGCTGCCTACTTGTTCGTGGAAGCTGCCTAGAATGACCACCTCGTCCCCTATTATTTTCCCTAAACGCTTTCTGCAATAACACCTTTGTCTTCAAATCTTTATGTTTATTATCTGTCTTATCTTTCTCTTCCTGATCACGATGTTCATAGTATTGAGCCATATTCAATATAACAGAAGGGGAAGACGTATGCCAAGTACTCTCAGATGCCTGCAAACGAGTCATTATTTTCGGAAGAAGATTAGAAACAAACCTATCAACAAACAGCTGGACTCCTCCCTCAGTAGTCATATCCTGCCCACTATAATCCAAAAACGTGCATTCAAACCGTGTAAAGAAATCTGATACACTCTCATCTTTCTTCTGCCTACAAGCTGTCAACCTATCTCAACTAGCCTTCTTAGGTGGAATAAGTGTGTGCATGTATGTAATAATGCGACCAGGCTAAGCGAGTATCTCAGCACATGGCTTATCGCCTGGCTTCCTCTCCTGATCCCATCCTCTAATCACATCCCATGCACCAACCAATTCCGCAACATGATCTTGAGTATGCACCTGTCGCCAGATAGCAACTGGAACAAGAAGACCAAATAACATTTCGTTGTCAGCAAGAGCCATTACAATAGAGGAAGCAGCCTCTGTTCACTCCTAATGAGCCGTGGGGTTTTTCCTAGGATCGGGCAACGTAGTCTTAATGGATAGAACCTCACTCTATTTCCACGGAGTATAAACCCATTGCTCCTGAAAATGGGCAGGTGACATTACCAAGCTTATCAGTTAACTCGGGTATCTCTGGATGATAAATCGGGTGAACTTTACACATAGGGAACTGGGACAGAACAATTTTGGTGGGTCTTTTCTCAAATAATCAGAGTCCATAAGCCACAATAGTAGCAATGATTCTAAACACCTGCCCAGGAGCCAAATCAGCTGAATAAACACAGTCCTTAACCCCTTCGTTGCTAGGCCTTTTCCCCCCGTGCCAAGCCTTTTTTTTGGCTATTTAGGGTAGTTCGCGCTTAGGCCCCTGTAACTTTTTGACCACATAAGGTATCCCCGCCACATTTGTGTCCTTTTTTCCAACATCATGGGGATTCTAAAGGTATCCAGGGTTTGTGGATTCCCCTGGAGGGGACCAAGAAATTAGCCAAAATACAGGTACACTTTGGGTTTTTGTTGACAAAAATTGGAAAAAAGGGCTACAGATGAAAGCGTCTGTTTTTTTCCCTGCAAATGGTTTTAAAAAAGGGATTGTAGTGCTGAAATCACCATCTTCCCAGCTTTCAGGGACAAGCAGACTTTGTCAGAAAACCAACATTTTTTACAAAGTTTTGGCATTTTTCTGGGACATAGCCTATTTTTGCTATTTTTTGTGCTTTCCACCTCCTTCCAGTAAATGGTAGACATGGGTATGAAAGCAATAATGGATCCTGGAAAGCTATACATGTTAGAAAAGTACACAAAATTCTGAATTCAGCAAGGGGTCATTTGTGTAGATCCTTCAAGGTTTCTTTATAGAAACTAACTATTGAATATAGGAAAAATTGAAAATTAGTTGAAAAAAACAGCTATTTGTGTCAACGTTTTCACCTGTAACTGCTTCTAATTATGACAACTGTTTGAAAGCAATATACTGTTACATCTGCTGGACCTTTCGGGTTGCGGGGATATAAAGGACTTGTAGGTTCACCAAGAACCCGACGAACCCAGAGCCAATAACTGAGCAGTGTCTTGCAATGGTTTTTTATTATGTACCAGGTAATTAGCAATTCATTTGAGGAAAATATATACATGGAAAAATCGGTATGAAAGACACCTATGTATTTCTGAAATTGGATTAAAATATAGAGTTTGGAAACAGTAGAAATTTGCACATTTCTGAAATTGTGTGTACCCATACTAGCATGAGAATTATAGGTAATTTTTCAAAATGACTTTTTTTTACACATTGTCTTTCATTTGGAATGCAGAAATGCATCGAAAGTCAATAGGTAATAACAGTTGCTCTACAATTCTGTGTTATCCTAAGTCTCTCGATAAAAACAGTACCTCACTTGTGTGGGTAGGCCTAGTGCCTGCGACAAGAAACGGCTCAAAACGCAACGTGGACACACCACATTTTTACAGTGAAAACTGACCCTTTTTTTGCAAAGTGCCTAGCTGTAGATTTTTAACCCTAGCTCTGCTGGCACCTAGGGAAACCTAGCAAACCTATACATTTTTGAAAACTAAACACCCAGGGCAATCCAGGATGGGGTGACTTGACTGGCTGTCACCAGGTTCTATTGCCCAGAATCCCTTGCAAACCTACAAATTAGTAAACAAAAACATATTTTCCTCACATTTCTATGATGGAAAGTTCTGGAATCTGTGTGGATCCAAACAATCCCACCCACCCCACATTCCCCAAAGTCTCCTGAGAAAAATGCTACCTCACTTGTGTGGATAGGTCTAGTGCCCGCAACAGGAAACGGCCCAAACGCAACATGGACACACCACATTTTCACAGTGAACACGGATTCTTTTTTTGCAAAGTACCTAGCTGTAGATTTTGAACCCTAGCTCCACCGGCACCTAGGGAAACCTAGCAAACCTATACATTTTTGAAAACTAGACACCCAGGGAAATCCTGGATGGGGTGACTTGACTGGCTCCCGCCAGGTTCTGTTACCCAGAATCCCTTGCAAACCTAAAAATGTGTCAAAAAAGACAAATTTTCCTCATATTTCTGTGGTGGAAAGTTCTGGAATCTGCATAGATCCACAACATTTCATCAACCCCGCCGCATTTCCCAAAGTCTTACGAGAAAAATGGTATCTCACTTGTGTGGATAGGCCTAGTGCCCGCGACAGGAAACGGCCCAAACGCAACATGGACACACCACATTTTCACAGTGAAAACGGATCCTTTTTTTGGAAAGTGCCTAGCTGTAGATGTTTTACCCTAGCTCTGCCGACACCTAGAGAAACCCAGAAAACCTATACATTTTTGAAAACTAGACACCCAGGGAAATCCTGGATGGGGTGACTTGACTGGCTCCCGCCAGGTTCTATCACCCAGAATCCCTTGCAAACCTACAAATTTGTTAAAAAATACACATTTTCCTTACATTTCTGTGGTGGAAAGTTCTGGAATCTGCGTGGATCCACAAAATTCCCCCCACCCCACGTCCCCCAAAGTCTACCGAGAAAAATGGTACCTCACTTGTGTGGTTAGGCCTAGTGCCCGCGACAGGAAACAGCCCAAAACGCAACATGGACACACCACACTTTCAGAGTGAAAACTTACCCTTTTTTTGCAAAGTGCCTAGCTGTAGATTTTGAACCCTAGGTCTGCCGGCACCTATGGAATCTAGCAAACCTATATATTTTTGAAAACTAGAAACCCGGGGGATTCTAGGGAGGTATGGCTTGTGTGGATCCCACAACGTTTTCTAACCCAGAATCCCCTGCAAACCTCACATTTAGCTGAAAAAAATCAATTTTTCCAGACATTTTTGTGTGGGAAAGTTGTGGCATCACTGGGCTGACACAAATTTCCCACCACCCAGCGTTTCCCCAGGTGTCCCAATAAAAATGGTGCCTCACTTGTGTGGGAGGTCCAAGTACCCGCGACAGGCAAGGGCCCAAAACATTTTGTGATAGGCAATTTTGATGTTGCCTCAATCCGTTTTGGGCCCTTGCCAGTCGCGGGTACTTGGGCATCCCACACGAGTGAGGCACCATTTTTATCGGGAGACCTGGGGGAACACTGGGTGGTAGGAAATTTGTGTCAGCCCGGTGATGCCACAACTTGCCCACACAAAAACGTGTGGAAAAAGTGATTTTTTTTCAGCTAAATTTGAGGTTTGCAGGAGATTCTGGGTAGGAAAACGTTGGGGGATCCACGCAAGCCATACCTCCCTGGAATCTCCCGGGTGTCTAGTTTTCAGAAATGTGTGGGTTTGGTAGGTTTCCCTAGCTGGCCGCAGAGCACAGGGCCAAAAACCCAGGTGACCCCCCTTGCAAAACCAGGTCGTTTTGTGATAGGTCATTTTAATGTCGCCTCAATACGTTTTGGTCCCTTGCCTGTCGCGGGTACTTGGGCCTCCCGCACGAGTGAGGCACCATTTTTATTGGGAGACCTGGGGGAACGCTGGGTGGTAGGAAATTTGTGTCAGCCCGGTGATGCCACAACTTTCCCACACAAAAATGTGTGGAAAAAGTGTTTTTTTCAGCTAAATTTGAGGTTTGCAGGTGATTCTGGGTAAGAAAATGTTGGGGGATCCACGCAAGCCATACCTCCCTGGAATCCCCCGGGTGCCTAGTTTTCAGAAATGTGTGGGTTTGGTAGGTTTCCTTGGGTGCTAGCTGTTGTTGGACCCAAAATCCAGAAGTAGGCCTACTGGGCTTTCTGCCGCTCTGGGGAAGGGGGAAATCGGGGGCTATGTAAATGTATGTGTCTTGTAAAGCGCACTGCTGCCCTGAGGCGTCGTGGCGCTGTAGACCGCTGGGGAACCCGTCCTGGCTATCCCTGTGAGATGGTTCCTCCTGGGTATCTCCAAGGTGAAACCAGGCATCCCCGGCGAATGTGGGGGGCCGTTGTGGAGATGAGGCAAGCTAATGCCCAGAGTTGTCGAGTGTGTTCCTGGTTAGAGTAGGTACCGAGGCGAGAATTATCGAGTCCGTTTTGACCCTGGTCCACGACCCTGCCGCGTCGGGAATTGAACCCTGGTCCCTGGCCGATTCTCTGCTTGCGGATCTGCCGCCTCTAACCAGTGAGCCACACCTCTCCACACCGCTATTACCCCGATATGCCCCCAAGAGGGGCAGAATGACTGGCTATTTTGTTTGGGTGGGTGGGAACATTGGGATGCCCATTCTGGGCAGCCCCCACCCTACATATAAAAAAAGCCAGCATAATCTCTGGCGCCTCGTGAGCTCTCTGCCCCCCGGGGGGCAGATCAGAGGCTACTGCCCCTATCTGCCTAGTGAGGGGGGGGGGCAGAAAGACTGTGGCATTTTTTGTGGGGGTCAGGGCATTGCATGCCCATTCTGGGCAGCCCCCACCCGAACTTTGGAAAAATAAAAATCCCTGGTGCCTAGTGGGCTTTCTGCCCCCCGGGGGGCAGATAAGGGACTATTGCCCCATCTGCCTGCCAGGAGGGGCAGAAAGACTGTAGTATTTTTTTGGGGTGGGGTACTTGAATGCCCATTCTGGGCAGCCCCCACCCCTACGTATATATATAAAAAAATCCCTGGGGCCTAGTGGCAGATCAGGGGCTATTGCCCCCATCTGCTTCCTGGGGAGGGCAGAAAGTCCTATTCTTACTTTGGGGGGTAGGGTGGGGGCTTTGGCATGCACATTCTGGGCAGCCCCCACTCATGGTCCATTATAAAAATCCTTGGCGTCTAGGGTGCTTTCTGCCTTCCCGGGGGCAGAAATGCTGTAGAATGTGTTTTTATTTTGGGTGGGGGTATTTGCATGCCCATTCTGGGCAGCTCCCACCCCTACATATATAAATAAAAAAATCCCGGAGGCCTAGTGGGCTTTCTGTCCCCCCCAGTGGGCAAATCAGGGACTATTGTCCCAAATTGCCTCCTGGGAGGCAGAAAGTCATATTCTTATTTTAAGGGGTAGGGTGGGGGCTTTGGCATGCCCATTCTGGGCAGCCCCCACCCCTGGTGCATAAAATCAATCCCTAGCGTCTAGTGTGCAGATTGGGGGCTACTGCCCCATCTGCCCCCCAGAGGGGCAGAAAGGCTGTAGAAGTTTTTTTTATTTTGGGTGGGGGTGTTTGCATGCCCATTCTGGGCAGCCCCACCCCTATGTATATATAACAAATAAATCCCTGGGGCCTAGTGGGATCTCTGCCCCCACCGGTTGGCAGATCAGGGGCTATTGCCCCATCTGCCTCTTGGGGGGGCAGAAAGTCTTATTCTTTCTTTCAGGGGGGTAGGGCGGGGGCTTTGGCATGACCAATCTGGGCAGCCCACACCCCTGGCATATAAAAAAAATCCCTGGCATCTAGGGTGCTTTCTACCCCCCGGGGGTGCAGATTGGGGGCTATTGCCCCATCTGCCTCCTAGGAAGGGCAGAAAGACTGTAGCATTTTTTTATTTGAGTTTTTGGGTGGAGGTATCTGCATTCCCATTCTGGGCATCCCCACCCCTACGTATATATAAAAAAAAATCCCTGGGGCCTAGTGGGCTTTTTGCCTCCCAGAGGGCAGATCAGGGGCTATTGCCCCATCTGCCTCCAGGGGGGGGGGGGGGGCAGAAAGTCTTATTCTTTCTTGGGGGTAGGGTGGGGGCTTTGGCAGCCCCCACCCCTGCCGTATAAAACAAAATCCCTGGCGTCTAGGGTGCTTTCTGCCCCCATGGTGGCAGATTGGGGGCTACTGCCCCCATGGGGCAGAAAGGCTGTCTTCGGGAAATTAAATGGGGGGAGCAAGGGCCCTTGCCCAAGAGGCCGCCCCCCCCCCTGGTGGGTAGTGGATGGATCCCTGCTTGGGGATCACCCTCCTGGGGTGGTCCCCAAGCAGGGATCCACTAGGGAAGGGTACCATTGGAAAGGGGAGATCCTCCCCTTTCCAACAATACCTCTCCCATCTTTTTCGGTGCTCGGGGGCTGAGATAGCCCCACAAACACCGAAACCAAGAAACTGAAACTAAGTTTCAGTTTTCATTTTGTTGCAATGGCGATTGCGCGCCATGTGCGCAATTGTCATTGCAATGAAATACAAAAATATGCCTGGGGAGGTTGGGGAAGCTCTTCCCCACCTCCCCAGTCAAAAAAAAAGGGAAATCCATGTGCTGAAATCCATGTGCTCATGACGGAATGGTTCCGTCATGAGCACACTAGAACTTGTGCTCATGACGGAACCATTCCATCATGAGCATGGAAGGGGTTAATATCAAACAGCACTTGTGGGAGCTCCATTTTTATGTGAGTACACCAAAGATCAAGTAGCGCTATGGACATGTGTTGAAGAACATACTGCTGTAAGAAAGGCTCAAAATCGCGCATAACCTGCCAAATGTCCTCGGCGCTATAAACCTGATTAGTAACCTACTGCATAGCCTGCTTTGCTAACACATCCTTCTCTTCTACTCCTACATCAGGACGTACCAACTGACCCATTTGCTCCCTAAATTTTGCCCAATCTCTATCCTCAAACCCACGCACTGGCATCTCAGTTGTTAAAAGGGCACCATTGTTATCATCTCTTGGACCGGAGGAGAAAGAACAGAAGATATAGGTGTCGGAGCAGAAGAAGCACTAGGTGTCACAGTCGTCAAAGATGGCGAGGACAAAGAAGGGGTGGGAGGGGCAGTAACCGAAGCCACCGAAACAACAGCCGTGGACATAGGAACAGCCAAAGCAGACGAAACAGACTGCTGTGTCTGTAATGGAACAGCTGGGTATATTCTCTGCGGGGCATAAGGAGGTGGGGGTCGAGTATCTAACAGCTCCTACACAAAAGTATAAATTTCCTCTCTGGCCAAATAAGATTTATGAATATGTAAACAAAATCTTCTATCTTCGCATTCAACTCCTGTCTCCTGTTTTTCTCTATCATATGCTACAGCCTTTTGGGTCAATGATTACATTTGACCTCTTTGTGTGTCCCTCTCAATTTTAAATCGTCTCTACCTAGCCTCCTTCTGCCAAGTCCGAAGAGAATCAAACATTGACTGCCTACTTCATCTTTTAAACAACTGTTCCTGTAAAAACCTAATCTTTTGCTCATCAAAAGTGCCCGCCAACGACCACTGTAACTCGACATTGTCCCTCGTTTATTTGTGCCGCAATGTACTAAATATAATAGGGTCAAGACTCTGCTTCACATACATATCAAAGTTAGGGCTGCCTTCTGGAGGTGCCGGCTGAGCCTCTTCCAATCGAGCATCTGCAAAACAACAACCACAACACTAACATGGGTTTGTACAAAAGTGGATATTTTCATATATTGGACAACATCTTTAACATGTTGCCTATCTTAAAAATAAGTATATTTAAAGTAAAAAAAGATAACGTTTTGAACATTCCATATAGTTATACAATCAATGTCAGTTTTTTCATTAACAAACTTGGACAAAATGGAAATGTTACATATCCCAGATGCTACAATACAGTTTGAAATGTTATGTCATCACAAAATGTAACATTTGAAAAGCATTTTTATTGTGTCATGATTAGATGTTTAGTAAATCAAAATAAAAAGACATTACGTGCATGTTAGTATTCGCAAACTTTAATTCAATCATAACCCAAAAATAACACAGGCATAATACAACATGGAATATTAGAACACACCTCAGAGTCGGACACATGACTTAACATCAATATAAAATCTCTTGTGCTCTTAAGTTATTTTAAAAATAATAAACATACCTCCTGACTGCTGCTCAAACTCTTCCAGCTGAACGTTGAGTGTCAGCCAAGCAACTGTTAGTACTTTCCTCTACAGTGGTGTCATGCTGGGGTACCGAGAATGTGACTGAGAGGACACAGCCATAATGTCTTTGGCCTCAATTCTGCCCCAGCGATGAAAGTCCTCCCAGCCCTTACATTTTTCTTCCCCTCACCAGATGTGGATACCCACTGCAATGCAGAATGTGCCAATGTCCCTCCAATTATGAGCCTGTGCTGCATTGCTCAGCTTGGTGTCAGGACCCCCATAAAGCTGAGGCTACCTTAGGAGGACCCACTCACAGATAATATTATGTTCCTGATCAGTGAAAGGAGGCCTTCTTGTCCTGTCTCTAAGCCATGTTCGGGATTTGGATGCAGAACAGCAGGAAGGAGGATGATGATGTTATGGTGAAAACAATAATGGGCAGAAAATATCTGACTGCCTGTTCATGTATGTAATTTCTTGTTTGTTGTGGTAGATAGAGATTTCCACCTCGAATTTGGAGCTTCCGCCAAACATGCAGGGCAGAGGCTCCACATGTAGGAAGGATCCCTCCACATGCTGAGGATGGACCTCCATATGCAGGAGTAAGACACCTCCATGTATATGAACCCTAAAACATATAACAGATCAAAAAATGTTACAGGGAATGATTCTGTATGTTATTTGTGTGACAAATTGAAGATCTGTGGTATGTATGTTCAATTAAAACTGTTCTACGTGAGAGGTTGTACTTTAGGGTTGTAAGTGAATGCTATTTGAATGTAATTAAAAGTGTAGTGTCATTGTATGAGTAACTTGAACATAGAATGCTTGTTGACATTTTGTGAATTAAACCATGTTGTCAGGATGGTATATATGGACAGTGTTCACCACTCACCATTGTCGAGACAGTGTCTATCATCAAAAATCCTGTAACCAAACTAGCTGCTCAAGTTCATTATTTGCTCAGTATTCAAACCTGTGCCAGAATACCCATACATCTGTTCTGTACCTCCAGTACTGGCACCTCTATGAGGCCATAAAACAGCAGTAAGGTTTATATTTATGCCCCGTTGTATAACGATTTTGTGAAGCATATAATATGCTACAACAATCTTGCACACAACTTCTGGTTAGTACACCAGCATGCCCTTGTACAGTCGAAATATCTGAATCACGACTTAAGAATACCAAAAGTCCATTCAATGATGGTTCGTGTCCATGTGTGTGCCCTATTGCACTTCTTTTGAGAGAGCACGGTTGGGCGTCTGTAGGGTGTGATGAGATGTGGAGAGAATATTTTAAAGAACAAAGGTCCTTAGCATAAGAGTAAATAATGAAAGCATTTCTGCATAGACTACAATGAGCACTATGAGTAGTCTTCCAATGTCCAGCCGGACAAAGGAACATTTATTCAAACAAAATAAAAGGGGAATGAACGGAATAAGGGAAACAACAAGGGTGGAAAAGGGCACAATCCTGTACCGAGCTTGGAAGTAAAGGGATGGAAAGAATGGAAACAAGAAAGAAATAACAGGCAAAGAAATTAGTTGATTGAAGAGCAAAAGGTGGCTTACATTACACGATAATCTTAAGTAAGCTCATACCAGCGAACAACACAATAGAATTTACACAGTGGTTAAATTGTGGTGTTTGCTAAACAAGTCGACGTTTCGATCCCTAGCTCTTAATACTGTGGGATCATCATCATGACTAGAATGTGAACTGTTGCCTGATAAGTTGTTTGAAACAGCCTGGCGAGCGGCTCTGCGGGTGCCTGATGCAAAGAGGGAGGCCCGTGACTGTCTCAGGATGGACCTCGGGCGAGGAGAGAATTGGTCCGTAGAATGCCGGACAGGCAGCCAAGGTGGGCGAAGGCAATGCGGTGATGACGTGGGGGGATCCAGCAGGCGCTGAGGAGTGCTGGAGCTTGGAGGAATGATTGAAAGCGTGGGAGGCTGGAGCGAGTTGTCCTTTGGGCCTGAATGAAAGGTGGGCTTTGGGAGAAGTTCGAGCAGCGAAATTGGCTGCGAACCGGTTCGGGACCGGAGATCAGAAAGAGTCGCCAGAGGCCGGAGGGAGCAAGAATCTGCTGTTCCTTGAGGCGTGATAGCCAAGATGTGGAGAGAATGCATTCCCAGTATTACCTGCAGCACAGACACGTTATCTCTTAAAAAGGGGTTCTATTTTAAATATACTGGGCCCAATTCACAGAACTAACTTAAGACAAAATCCTAAGCTTACTACTTTTGGTATTCACAGAAGGCATTTAGTAGTAGTAAAGTTAGGATTTTGACTTAAGACAGACTTAAGACAGACTTAAGACAGACTTAAGTTAGGATTTTGTCTTAAGTTTGTCTTAAGACTGTCTTAAGTCTGTCTTAAGTCTGTCTTAAGTCTGTGTTAAGTTTGTCTTAAGTTTGTCTTAAGTCTGTCTTAAGTCTGTCTTAAGTCTGTCTTCAATTTGTCTTAGGTTTGTCTTAAGTCTGTCTTAAGTCTGTCTTAAGTCAAAATCCTAACTTTACTACTACTAAATGCCTTCTGTGAATACCAAAAGTAGTAAGTTTAGGAATTTGTCTTAAGTTAGTTCTGTGAATCGGCCCCAATGTATCATATCTTTTTACATGCAGTGAGTGTCAGGGTGATGTCTGTCTTTTGTATCATAGTAGGTAAAGAGTGTGTATGTTTGAGATGCCATCTCCCCAGATGCACATGTAGCCCCATTGGGAGACATTCCTATTTTTCAATGAGCCACATGTCATCAAAGTCCCCTGCAATCAACCAATGTACAAGAGGTGACTGATGGAAGATGAAACTATTGTGAGTGCTTCCAGGAAAGGTAGTGTACACATTAATGATGCAGACATTGGCAACTTGCTCGCTGATGGTGTGCCAATGATTTGTTTTGCAGAAATGTTAAGCTGTGTAGTGTGGCTGCAGAAGTGCCACATGGATGCAGGCAATGACACCTACCATATGAGGGAAGTGGGCAAAGACATAACATTTCCTTGCCACCCTTTGCCTTTCTTTCTGTGGCTGTGGCATGGTGATAGACTGGTTCACTTTCCTGGTGGTTCACTGCAAAACCTGATGCAAATATTGAGACTTCGTTCCCTGTGAAGAGCCATACAAAATGTGATGAATGGAATGCTTGGATTAATCTCAGCTCATGGTAATTACACAGGCCAATTCTCAATCCATCATTATTTTGCATACTTGCCACTTCAGTTTGGACTCAACTATTTGCAAATCAGTATTGACCATGCTCCAATTGGAACAGTCCAATTCGAACTGGCAGTTCGGCCTGAACTGCTCCCATGAGGTGCAGGGTCAAGCCTGTTTTGCATATGGCTGGGTCCATGAGGTAGCATGGTGAGCAAAAGAACAATGGGCTAGGATGCTTCCCCACACGTTTGACAGTGGTTACACAAATTGCAAGCATTCAGTGCATCACTTTTGGTTGTTTGATGTACTGCCCTAAGTGGCAAGGGTATGCCCAGACGTGAGTCCCTTGCTCACTGTGCCACTGGAACCAAGCTACATCTGGCTTATGAGCCCTTATCAGGGCGCAACTGGTCCTAGGTTGCTTGTGTTCGGGTTCAATGATGACCTTGTTTGACAGTTTGCCCTGGACTGTTCCCATGAGGAGCATGGTCAATGCTGAGTTGCATATAGCTGGATCCAAACTGAGTGGCATAGTGAGCAAAAGAACAATGGGTCGGGATTCTACCCTCTGCGATTACCAGTGGTTAGACAAATTGCAAGAATTCCCCCCATTACTTTTGTGTGCTTGTTTTCTTATATTGCCCACCTTGTCAGAGGTGACCCACACAAACAATCCCATGGCCACGAAATGAGTGCAGCCAGTAGTTTAACATAGACAGAGATAGCCTGAGAGAGGGGCAGTAGGTGAATCAAACTTTGCCCCCAGTCTACTGCCATGTAAGGCATCACATCAGGTGAGAAGCAGTATCTAGCAAAGACTGCTTCCCTGGACATGCAAAATATGCTGATCCTTTGCCCGTATATCCTTTCTTTCTTCCGCAAATGATTGTTCCTCAAAATGAGGGGCTACCCCTCACATACATTCACCAACATTGTGAAAGAACACAAGGTTTGTGGGTGTCTGAGTTAATTATTGATGATGTCAGCATGCATTTGATTGGTGGGTGTTTTAATCAATTTTACCTCTAGATGGTGGTGGAATGCATAGCGATCACTCCTTTCATTACAAGATGTGTTGCGAGTGTTGTAAGCTTTGTTTAAAAAGTATTAAAATAAATATGAAAATATAAACCTAAAATTGTCATTTGAAATGTTGTGAAATAAGCATTTTCCCAGGAATTTCAATTTATTTCCTATTGTTATTTGTTTTACCCATTATGTTTTATGATAGTGTGTTGCAATACTAGCAGTTGGCCGATTGTGGTGCTGGCTTACTCCCAGGCTTATTTAGAGCACATTTACGATTGTTTTGGGATTCTTTTGGCAGTAGTGAGCTTAGAATTGCAGTTGGTGAATAGCAATGGGTTCACTCTTTTGTGGGTGGGTGTTTTTCCCTCCAAAAACCCCTCTTTTGGAAAATGCCCCTCTCTGAAGAGTCACCCCAAACTTTTGCTTTCCTCCTCCTCTTTTTCTGACCTAATTTTTGTTGGCTTTTGGGGCATTTTACCACAGTCAACCAGTGCCAAAGTGCATGTGCTCTTTCCTCTAAACATGTTAACATTGGCTCATACCCAACTGGCCTATTTAATTTACTTACAAGTTTTTAGTAAAGTACACTGCATGTGCCCAAGACCTGTAAATTAAAAGCTACTAGTGGGCCTGCCACACTGATTGTGCCACCCATTTAAGTAGCCCCTTAACCATGGCTCAAGCCTGCCACTGCAGAGCCTGTGTGGGCATTTTTAAATTGCCATGTCGACCAGGCAAGTTAAACATTTTGCGAGGCCCAAACCTTTCTTTATAAAACATATAAGCCACCCATAAGGTAGGCTCTGGACAGCCCAAGAGCAGTGTGCAATGTATTTAAAAAGTAGAATATGTACTTTTAAGTTTTACATGTTCTCGTTGTGAAAAACTCATAAATTAGTTTTTTGCTACTGCAACACCTATCTCTCCCATAGGATAACAGTGGGATTACCTTATTGCACTTTTTAAGTGTAATTGCCATTTGGGAAGAGATGAGACCACCAAGTATGGTGTCTCTGGAATCACAATTTACAATCACAACTTATAATGAAGTTGGATTTTAAATTGCAGTTCTCTAAATGCCACTTTTAGAATGTTGCTATGTTCTTACCTTAGCCATTTGGTGCCTGCTGCCTGTCTCTGATCAGTCTAGGGTGGGTGAAGGCTGGATTGCGTGTATTCCCTCTGAACAGCCACACACAAAGGGAACTTAGGAGTGACTTGATGGATCTGCCTGGGAGGATGGGAGGGAGGAGCTGGGTACAGCCTAACACTTACACCTGAATAGGTGTTGTCCCTTCCACACAGAAAGGGCTGCATACCCCCCTGTAGTGAGTCTGAAGCCAGGGCAGGAGGGGAGGACCTGTGTGCATTTCAAAGACCCTTCCTGAAAGTCAGCCCCGTTTCAAAGGCACAAATGTGTATAAGTACTCCCCACCAAGATGGTACACTCTGACCTGTAAAGATTCTGCCAGGAAGAATAACATGCCATGCTGAAGGGCAGCCAATCTGTTTGAGTGATGTTTTCTTGAGTCCTGCCTTACTGTGCTGTCCCCGTGCCTGCTGTGCCTCTGCCTGGCTGAGAAGGACTGGAACTGCATCACTTGAATGCAGAGTGACTCCAAGAGCTTGCTGGCTTGCCTCCTGATTGAAGTCTCAGGGGCATAGACGATTTCTATCTTACCTGCATCTGCACCTGGACTCTGCCATCTTTGAGTCTGCCCTGCCAAATGGTGCCACCCCAGTCCTGGACCCTTGGAAGTGAGGCCTAAGGTGCTTCTTCAAGCCAACCAAAGCATCCTCATCAGAACCGATGCATCTTAACTTTTGCGTGGCCCAGAACCGGCACATCTTTGCTTTAGCGTGGATCGGAAGCAGTGCATCCTTGTCTTTGAGTGGAGTGGACCCAATGGATTGCCTTCAGAACCAGCGCATTGCTATTGAAATTGATGAATCCTCTTCTGAAGGAGCAGTAGCAGCAGATCACATTCGGTACCAGTGCATCACACTCGGAACCGACGCTTCGCCACCGTTGCACTGCAGAAAATCGACGCATCTTGTCCACAGCGTGACTCGACACCAATGCATTGCTTCAGCTGCACCTAGCATCTCCATCAACAACAATGCAGTCTGCAGCAAGGTACTTCTGTTCGGTGGGCCCAAGTGGGTCCCTGTATTTGGCCCGCACTCCATCGCGGTCAGTCTGAACTTTTAACTTTGCCCCTGTCCAGCATGACCAGATATTCCAAATAGGTGCTTATTGCTTCTAACCACTATTCGTTTTTTATTAGGTTTTGTAATATTAGTAAAATGTGCACAGGACTGCACATGCTGGTCGAGTACATATATCAATGCAACATTGATTCCACCACACACCCTGTATTCATGTCATACTGTTCCGGGTCAAGCTGGAGCTACTGGTTCTTCACGTCAACAAATCTAGAACATTACAAACAATAAGCTAAATAAGCAGCAGTCATATTTTAGAACAGCTCAAGGTGATGGAACTAACCCTCCAGTCCCTCAGCTTTTTAGCCCTGCATGCCCACCTCCCTGTTTTGATAAGTCTGATCATTTATGAAGCATGAACACGTTTCACAGCCTCAGTACACTCCCCGCCCATCTACCTCCGGGACGTGCAGATAAGGATGGTGAAGAGCAGAACACTGCAAACAGGCGCTACCTGCTACATCAAGATCGAATAAGCTTTCACAATCTGGGGCTATGGGTCTTCTGCACAGTGCTCATGCCCCCTCCCACTACAATGCTAACACCTCGGCCATGCCCCACTTAAGGGTCGCTGCGCACCATTGCCCCATCCTGGGCAGTGTTCAAGCCTTCCAGTGCATGGCAATGAGTCTACGAACCATCAGCATCTCCAAGTCTATGAAGAGGCTTGAGGCGCTCCCTGCTTTCCTGTGTTTATAGATCTTATTTGTGACCTCTAACCACAAATCCTTGCCCATCACACAGTTTCTGCACACATGTTCCATGCCAGCCCCAGGCTCCATACACAGTGGCAAAGTCAAAGTGGATCTGAGGAAAATCATGTGAAGTCTTGCCAGGGTTAGATAAGCCCTGTGGAGAATGGTGAGCAGTGTGTACTGGAATCTAGTATTACAAGAAACCTTGCGTGAATGTAGGAGAGCCCTATCCCATTCTTTCAGCATCTATTCCCAACCCATGTCCCTCTCCCAAGTCTTGCAGACTGCTAATAAGAGGTCCAGTAGGACAGCTGAGAGGGCTTGCATGATCCATTTTATCAGGTGACGGCCCTCGCTTATAGGTTGCATGGTGTGTGTGAGTGGGTGCAGATCAGGTTCCGTGTCAACAATGTGCCACAACCGTCCTAGTTTGGCCACCACTTGCCCTGCTGGAAGGCTCTTGCCAACCCTCAGATTTTCATAAGTGATTAGTACTCCATCCTGAAACCAGTCCCCCAGGCTCCCCACTCCAGCTGTGTCCCACAGCGTCATCCTGTCTCTACCATTCAATTCCCTGAACTGCCATATAGAGCCTAGACGAATCCCAGGTGCGTCTTGAGGCATATTTGGCATAAAACGTAAACTCCTCTGAAAACTACTGTGGGTCACACATAATGAGTTATTGGCCCACTGAGGGATCACTCCCCATGGGAGGAAAGCCTCCTTCACTGCCTGCTGAGCATTGGGACCTGGAGGGTAATCCCAATTCCTCCACATACCTACCCACCATTTAATGAGCGGGCCATTGCAGCTGCGTTGCCAAGGAATAATGTTCAAAATTGGGAGCTACAAGTCCTCCTCTTTCCACCAGTAACTGCATTTTGAACAGTGCTATTCTACGTATGCCCTTAGTCCATAGGAAGCCCCTGAGCATTTCTTAAAGGTGTTCCGGTGAATGCTCACCAGAAGATTATGGAAGTAATACAACCGGGGGAAAAGTGTTACCATTTTCAACAGCGACACGGTACCCTGCACCAAGAACAGGAGCATGCTCCAGGACGTCATTTGTGGGTGGAGGGAGGCAATAGCTTTTGCAGGGTTACCATCTTTGAGGACTGGGGTGGTATGATAAATGTTGATGCCCAAGTAACAGAAAGTGTGCGGTTCCCAGTGAGGGGGGTGCAGCTATGGGGGTGGTCAGTGTGGTGCTTTAAAGTAGCCATGCCAGCAGCGGGCCTGATTTGTCACCTTCAGCATACATCTTTGCTTCGTACACTCTGTAATCCAGGACCCTCAGTGTTTCAATAAGGCAAGCATGGCGTTTCTTCGCTGCACGCCACTGTGGGAGAAACACGTGTCGGCTGTCCTTGTGCACATTTGCTTCGGCCATTGCAAGAACAAGGTTAAAATCAACAAAATTCAAATTAACGACCTACCTTTCTTTTTCCATTGAGAAACTTCTTTAAAACCAGAAGCTTTTTTTCCGGCTCTGTCCATGCTCTCAAAGAAAATCATATGTCTCAATGGGTATGGGGTTTTGCCATTCAGGACATCTGTAACTCTTGAAAATTATTCCCATTACACATATTTATTCCACAAGACTAAACAGCATTATCCCACCTGAGTTTCTTTACTTATGGCCATCTGTCAAGAAGGATGCACACCGAGACTCACCAGAATTGATGAAGTCTTTACGGCACAACCAACCCCTTCGACACGTATGAACAAACTCAACCCATCGTCCACGTGAATTTCCTTTATAGCTTTGGAGAAAGTCCTGAAGAAAGAAACGTCTCAGTGGTGGGAAGCAGCCTCACTTAATAAATACTTAGAGACCGACAGTATCCCCCCCCCTCCCCCGAGGTCTAAGAATTTAAATTTTTCCACCCATTGATACAGTAAATACAGACCATATTCAAAGATGGGAATAGATCCACAAGAACCACCCAACAATATCTTAAAACAAATAATTGACATCTCTGGGGAAGAATAGGAGAAAACTAATAAAGAGTTTGACGACCAGACCAAACATATTAAAGAACCAAGGGCCATATTATCAAGGACGGCGTTAAAATTATCGCCGCTTTAGCGGCAGGAAACTGCCGCTAAAGCGGCGATAATGGGCTTGATAATATGCCCGTGAGAATTCCGATAGAAGCCCATGTTCACACCGGAACATGGGCTTCTATGGGAATTCACAAGGGCATATTATCAAGCCCATTATCGCCGCTTTAGCGGCAGTGTTCTGCCGCTAAAGCGGCGATAATTTTAGCATCGTCCTTGATAATATGGCCCAACATTGGGGAGAGATAATGTGAAATACTAAGGGGCATATTATCAAGAGAATTATCGCCGCTTTAGCGGCCGTTTTTGGCCAAAAGCGGGGATAATTCGATCGCAGTATCAACAAGGGCACGCTAACACGTGTTTCCTTGAGTGAGAAGCCCTTTAAACTCCACTTTGCATGTCAGCGATGAATATCGCTAATGACATGCAAAGTAGGCGTTCCCTTACATTTCTCCCTTGAAATCTGCACTGACATGGCAGCACAATATTATCAAGCCTCAAGCAAACCCGCGATGCGATAAACCGCGCTAACCGCAGTTATCGCTGGTTTGTAACGCCTGGTCAGAAACTGACTTAGCCATACTTTTAATGGCAGGTGGATTGTACGGCTGAGGTAACGGGGCATATCATCAAGAAAACGAGCTAAATATCACATTTCCCGCTTAGCGCGATTCTGTTTCAAGCTGCTATCGCAGGATTTATTCGATGTGGAGATATGCCTTGATAATAATGCGATATCTCGGCGATTAAATCCGGCGATACGCGGCGTTAAACAGAATCGTGCTAAGCGGGAAATGCGATATTTTAGCGCGTTTCCTTGATAATATGCCCCCAAATAACTTTATTGACGAGTTTGAAGAAGAACTTATTAAACGTAAAAAACGTAAATTCAGAAGAGATCAATTGAACTACCAATTAGGCAGAGTGTACACTTTCGCCAAGAAATACAACCGGCAATCAGCTCAGACCAAACCAGCCTGCAACCGGAACTGATCTGCAGCTACGATATAGAGTCACCTGACCCAGGCCCCAGCTCCAGCACAATACCATGCAAGGTAGATTTTTTCTAGGAGGTTAGCCATCATTAATAAGGTATTCAGATGCCAAACATGCAAAATACCAAAGCATCCATAGAAAGCGCACAATAGAAGAAAGCAAACACATCAGCACTGGTTGTCACAACGCAGGCGCGGAAAAAGGAAATGGAGAAAACCCCATCTACCTCAGCAAATTAGTTGTCAATCTTGCTAAAGCATCACTCTCTAAAAGTGAGATGGGCACCCTGAATAGGGGCCTCAATTTTTGCCCATTGACCAACTGGGACAGTACTAGAACCCAGATAGACCTATACAAATACACCCGTGATCTCAAACTTAAATCTTTTTTTTTTTTACAAACCACCAAAACCCTTCACAAATCCGAGGATTCAATATACCTCCTTATTGGTACAAAAGCTTGAGGAGATCAATCTACTGACAAACCTATGGGAAACAGACAGTGACTCCAGCACTATAATGGATTGAAGTAAACATCGCATTGGGTACCACAACAACTACTCCAGTCCACTACCTCTGAACACAGCACATGGTTACAGAGCACATGTGTCCTCGGACCTGTTGGTCAATTTTAACAGGACCCCCCATATGGGATAGCATGAGAGGTATCACCTTAAACCCGGCCTACCTTATTCACCGAGCGATCATGCCCATGAATGACAATATTTATTATGAATCTCCTTTTTCCTCTCCCAGCTCTTTCTCAGACCATCATCCTGTTTACTACATTATCTATCCTTGATGACCAATGCCCCTGGTGCTTTTTTGTATCTTTGCAACTTTTATGCGATCTTGTTCCTTCCGGAACTTGTATATATATATATATACATTTAACAAATGGCATGAATGTTACTAACCAAATATGCACTTCTGGTTTGTTTTTTGCATGCTATGGGCCCACTTCTCAAACCGTACCTGTTGTGTTTTGAATAACATATGTTTCAGTATTTCCACAGGGGGCAAACTGCATGTTGTATTTTCCAATTGAGCATTTCTCCAAAAATCTGCATCCATGTTACTTATTGCAATCACCTCACAACTGGACCCATGACGCCTCTATGTGGGTCCACCTCCTGTTTTCTGCATTATACATCATTTCTACTCGTGGCACGCCACCTTGGCCCATACACAAACTTCTACATCTCAACTCAGTCCTGCACAGAATCAATTTCTAAACTTCTAATCATGAACCGAATCTTACTCTGGTCCTACGTCTTTTCTTGTCCGATATTCCTCTCCATCATGAACACACCCCTATCAACAGCCTTGAAAAATCCCCAGGCCTCCGTGCGAAACGCCGGTTGGCTGTCCTTGTGCACATTTGTTTCTGCATTTGCAAGTATAAGATTAAAATCAACAAAATTCACATTAAAGACCTACCTTTCTTTTTCCATTGGGAAACTTCATTAAAAACAGAGGGGCAGATTTACAATTTCTGGCGCATCCCTGCAAATCAGCAGGGATGCGCCAGGAAACTTGTGACACGCATCACAATCCTTGCGCCACCGCGGATGAGCCGCATTTACAATGCGGCGCATCGTGGCGCAAGGAAATGCAGATGCATGTCGCATCTGCCGTCCTAACGTTGGCGCAGTGCTGGAGTTGTGATGCGGGCGCGACGCAACTCCAGCACTGTGCCAACCCGGCCTATCTTGCACATGGTGCGTCACACGTTACGCCTGCTTCAAGCAGGCACAATGTTTTGACGCAGCGGGGTCGGAAAAGTGCCTGACTGAAATCTTGTAGATTTCACTCAGGCACTTTTCCGAGGCGTTCCAGCACCGGAATGCCCACCCCCCCCCCGCACCGGAACGCCCACATGAAACCTGACGCAGGTTTCATGTGGCGCAGGACTTTACAACGTGACGCATCTCCCTAGATGCGTCCCCCGCAGCATGGCACTAGCTTTACGCCGCCACTGCATCACAGAAGTGATGCAACGGCGGTGCAAAAGTGGCGCACGGGGCTTGTAAATCTGCCACAGAAGGTTTTTGTTCAGCTCTGTACACCCTCTAAAAGAAAACCGTGAGTTATATAGTCTCTTACACTTTTAGGAATGGCTTTACAGAGTCGGTGGTGTATTGATGTGCCAGTTTGACAATATAAATGTCTTTTCCCATTGCCTTTTCAAAGATCTTTTGTTTGATGTAAGAAATGTTAGCTCTGGTGTCATTCAGCAATCTTTCCGGTGTTGGTGGGAAATTGTGGAAGTCTTGTTCGGGATAATGCTGTCGGAAACTGTCAGCCACTGATGGAGTTGCCGAACTATAATCTCTGATACATGATGCTGTGGTAGAATTAGGATCTCATTCATAATTTGGCAGAAAGCGAAAACACGTTGCAAATACTTTGCAAACAATTTTTGCCCTTAAAGTGATTAGAACAAAAAATGCTCATCTCATTTTATTGCACAGGCAATTTCCTCCAGGTCTGACCTAGAGGAAAATGCACTAGGAAAACTGTAGAGTAGGTGTAGTACTGTGTGTGAATTGCAGTGCAAACTTTTTTTGGAGGCAGTAAAAAGATGACCACAAGCACAAGAAGAGGCTGCCGCCTGTGCCGCTATGCTCCCCATCAGTCCTGCATTCATGAGACTGTGCTCCCTTGTATCTCTTGGCTCTATAAGCTTGGTATGAAACTGGCTTCCCCATTTCTGATTGCGAAATACATAGGGGCATATTATCAATGACGGCGTTAAAGTTATCGCCGGTTTAGCGGCAGGAAACTGCCGCTAAAGCGTCGATAATGGGCTTGATAATATGCCCTGGAGAATTCCAATAGAAGCCCATGTTGACACCAGAACATGGGGGCATATTATCAAGCACGGCGTTAAAATTATCGCCGCTTTAGCGGCAGAAAACTGCCGCTAAAGCGGCGAAAATGGGCTTGATAATATGCCGCAGAGAATTCCAATAGAAGCTCATGTTGACACCAGAACATGGGCTTCTATGGGAATTTTCAAGGGCATATTATCAAGCCCATTATCGCCGCTTTAGCGGCAGTTTTCTGCCGCTAAAGCGGTGATAATTTTTAATGCCGTCCTTGATAATATGCCCCATAATTCTCCCTGGTCGACAGTGGCTGCAACTGTTACTGTCATGGTTGCACGAAGGGGAGCAGCCATGGACATGGCGACAGCCATTTGGACATGAGCGCATTAGCTGGGCCCCCACAGCAATAAAACATCCCATTTATTTCAAATGCATGAAGTTCAAGGTAATTCAAGATGCTAAGAAAATATGGAGTGAGTGGTATCGAAGATACCAAATTACTTCTAATAATTCTTATATGCCACTTTGGGGCTACCCCTTATTTCCCTCAATATGTTATGATTTAATTTACTTAGAAAATGACATATGACCACTGGTCAGCTTTATTCTGACAGTGTATTTCGAGCATTTTGTGATCTACAATCTGAATTAAACTTTCTAAACAAGGTTTTTACAAACATTTTGCAAGTATGGGATTGCTTTAGCCGAAGAAAAAATCTAAATATAAGCTTATATAGATAAGAATTGTTAGAACTAATATATACAGCTAAGAATGGAATGTCCATTAGAGAGTGTTTCCCGTATTTTCTAACCCTATAGAGGATTATCTGATAGCTTTGCATGTCAGATGAACCGAAAAAATTGGGACGACCTAAAACCTGCACGAAACTGAGGAAGTTATTGCGTGGTCAAGCTCCCACCTAGTTTGGACCAGGTTAAAGCTGTAACACTTTAAACTGTATGTATGTAATATTATATGTCTGATAAGATATCTCATTTGAAAAATGCTGTGCTGGGTGAGAAGGAGAGAGTAGGACAGCTCCTTATCTACAGAGATATGGCGATCTCCTCCTCTCTCCCTAGCATCAGTGCACAATCAGGCTACCGTTCACCACGCACACACCTTTGCACTGACGTAATGCCCGTAAGATCCAACTCGAATGGCACAATTTTCAGTAGGCCCCATTGCCATTTTAGACAATGGATGTCGCCATTTTTGATCATAGAGGTCGCCATTTTAGACCATGGAGGTTGCCATCTTTTCCCATTTATGCAGAATCATTGTCATGTCTGCTATTTGACGCACATGTCATCTAGCTTTATGTTTCTAAGTACTGTGAAAGTGTCATGGCATTCAACTGATGACACAGATATAACACCTGATGCGACATCAGTCTGGATCATGTGTCTACTTGTCACCATGTCAAGGTCAAAAAAGAGCAAGTACAGACATTTAGTCAAAATAGTGTAGTCAGAAATTCCAATCTTGGATAACATTTAGTCTCTACAGACTGTCATTTGACCACTTACAGTAAGAGGTCCTTCACCCATATTATTGCCTGCGATTCTGCCTGAAGATGGTCTCACCTAATGTCAGTGCACTTTCAAGATGCTACATCTTGTTCACTGCTAATAAAGTTGTGTCCCTGAGGAAGGCTGCTACTGCAGTGCATGTGTGCCCTTCGTGGAGAACTATGCCTTCACGCCTCGACTTATAATCACAGCACTTGTTCTCAACAAGGTATGCAGAGCAATGCTTCTCCCTAAGAAACTCTATACTGCAAGTTGCTCTGCTTTCCATGTTCTCTCAGTGTTGCACACAGAAGTGGGGTTTAGGGTGTTAGATTTTAGATGACATTTTAACCATGTTAGAAATTTTCATTTTATTCTTGTTGCTTACAACGTGCCTTCTTGGGGTATTTATGATACCTTGTGTAGTTGTTTTAGATGTACTGAGGAACACGTTATTCCTGTCATCATAAAGGCTATTATTTAAAAGTATCTATTCTTCTTAGTGGGGTGTGTGTGTGTGTGTGTGTGTGTGTGTGTGTGTGTGTGTGTGTGTGTGTGTGTGTGTGTGTGTGTGTGTGTGTGTGCGTGCGTGTGTGTGTGTGTGTGTGTGTGTGTGTGTGTGTGTGTGAATGTGTGTGTGTGTGTGCAACAAAATATGTTTGTTTCTTTTGCCATGGAGCCCCTGATCCCTTTATAGGGATTGGTAGTAACCCAAAAGCAATAACTCTAGTACAACAATGTATTGGGTAGGCTTTTGCGGGGCTGCAATAGCCTGTAATTTTGCATGCAGCATTGGTGCATTGAACTAAGTTCACTGTGGGTGTGAGAGTAAACCTTGTAGAACTACGTCACTGTGGTAGCTCACACAACAGCATCATAGTGCAAAGGTGTCTCTATGAGTCTAGTATAGATTTTAAACTGGGAGTGTGCCCCTCCAGCAAAAAATGCCATGGGTAGACTAACTTTAAAATGTTTCCTACTTTGTATACGTGCTGATGAGTGCAGCACACATGCAAAGTCGGAAAAGAAAGGACAAATACAAGTATTTTTTCTTGATAGCACCAATATCAAAAGGGTGTTATTTTTGATGCAAAACTCTATCTCTGTTTTTTAGTAGATAGGGTTTTGCATCAAAAACAATGAGTGGTTTCAGGGGAACGCCCATACACCCCCATGCAATGCCAACTTGATACTAAGTAATGCAAGTCAACACTTGACGTTACTTGGTGCTACTTTCAAGTGAATTTCCAGCGCAAAACAAGTTTTCCGCTGGAAAGTAAATTGGAAAAAAAAGATTTTGCGCCGATTTGTGTCAGTTTTGTGACGCAAGCACGGTGCAAAATTTATGATGAATATACCCCATAATATATATATATATATATATATATTGACACTACCTGTAACACATGATGTCAGGACCCACATTCTATGTACCTAGTTGGAATACTCCAATTGTATTTATTGCAATTGCCACATCTAGACTGCTTGAAGCCTGTGAGTGGATAAATCTATTACCACCTTCAAGGAGTAGCTGGTGGGCACTTATGTGCCATTTTTATGAGAATGAGTCTGCTATTCCCAAGGTCAAGGGCGAAATGGGATCCAACAGATATCGATACAACTGTTTCGATGTTGAGGAACATTGATTCATTTTTTGTCTGTCAATGTGTTATGACATATGACCACATTTATTCCTCAATCTTTAGTCACCATTTTGTACTAGAAAAAATATAATCGGGGGCAAAAACACACACCATGTGATGCACCAAGGGTATTTGCATCTGGATGTTTTTGCACCAGTTGTAATCACCTTCCCTGGAATTAGGCACATTCACAGAGTTCTACAGCACATTCAAATGAGATTAAAAGGGTGATGATGTGTTAGCAGCTGATGTGTGCTCTTTCCATCCCGAATGTGAATTTGAAAGGTTTATTTTTAAACCTTTCCAAAGAACTGATTCCTTTTGGAAAGTTAGATGAGATGTGCCCTCAAGTGCACTTGAGTGTACTTGAGCACGACAACTCAATTGCTTACCCTATATCAAAATCAACCTTCAGTAAAACTTTGAAAATCAGCGTTCCTCGGTAAAACATCTGGATTTCAGCATATGCTTTCTATGGACAGCTGGTGTAAGAGGGCCAGTCATTAATTTTATCATCAGGCAGGGTATTTTTGTATACACAAGGCAATTATTTTGTCAGGATGATGAATCTCATGAAAGCCACTCTTAACCACACATGCAGTATAACACTGCACTGCTAATGAGAGCTAAAATCGCCCTGGAAATGGTGCTAATATTAAAGAAATGTTTCAGCGAGCCCCTGCAGAGAGCAAGACCAAACATCTCCGAGAAATGTCTTGTTTTTGCTTTCAAAACGTGCCACGCGCTTCAGTTCATAGTGCAATTTTTCCAACAATATCGGTTAACAAGCTACATATTTTGCAATGAAATCTGAAGAGAAACATCTGAAGTACACTAATAGAGGGTCTGGCGAGATACCAAGAACGATGCAAGGCTTTTCAGCTCTCTAAGTCAAAAAGAGATTTAATACTGGAGCACTCATCATACACTTACAAAAACCACCATTTTTCGTATCTTTTGCAGTAGTTTTGTGACAGCACTTGGTAGTTCCCTAGGGATATGTAGAATCTGGGCCTCATTCAAAAACTGCACTTTGTAGTAAGTTTTTGTAGTACAACAGTAGTACTACGAAGTGTTCTCCACAAACTGCACTTTGTACCCGCTTTCACTTCTGAGTAAGTTTACTACTTCTTCGTATTCAAAACTGCACTTTTGAAGTGACTTACACTTTGGTAGTAAGTCCCTCCCTCGATTATGTTCTGTGGGAGGGTGTTGTAGTATCAGTGGTTGGCCATGTGTAGTGCTGGACTTACCACAAAAGTGTAAATTAACACAATCGTGAAACTTACTACCAAAGTGTAGTTTGTGAATACCGAAAAGAAATAAAGTTGCTCAAAAGTAAAAACATATTCGTGAATCAGGCCCACAGTGTTTGCTCTTTACCTGCTGGATTATTACTCTAGAATTGCAAATTTAGTATGTGTCTATATGTAAACTGTATGCTAGTCTCTCACAGCTGTTTTCAGTGCTTGATGAGTTTGTGATCTCTCAGTCCATCCTTCTGTCAAGCACCCTTCTGACCCAGCCATCCAGGAATTTTCTTGCGTCCTTTGACAGTAGAGCCATGCATTAGCCCAGGAAACTACTTTGGTCCATTCACAAAGAAACTGTAAGGTTCAGCATGTCCAATCTTAGGAATTTTCATACTTATCTTTGTGACCACAAACCTACGAAAAAAGTTTGCAATCGCACTCCAGCAAATCTACGATTTTATTGTAGATTTGCTGTGTTGTCTCCTTGTATCTCTTCTATTCTACTATTTCGCACGATTACTGTTAGAACTGGTACCATTGGCGTGAGTCTCCCTTCCATTTTTTCTGATTGCCTCCTCTGTTTTTTATATGTTTTGCTGGTTTTGATGCTTTGGGCACTGTGCCACTGCTATTCAGTGCCACAGTGCAAGTGCTCCCTATGTTAAATTGATGTAATGATTAGTGACTCCATTGCGGAGCCTACGTGCAGCCAGACTGTACTGCCATGCTGACTGACCAAGTGCACCTACTTGCCAGTCCCTAAACCCTCCCATATCGTCATATCAGACACCTCTATGGTAGGCCCAAGCGCAGGGTGCATTGTAAGTATAAGGTAGGACATGCCCTGGTGTGTGTGGCATGTCCTAATAGTGAATTACAGCTATTTTCGTTTTTCACTATTGCAATGCTACCTGTTCCCCATAGACCAGAATGGGCAGTTTGATTATTACATCTTATAATCCTAACTGACTCAGGGAACTAGGTAGAAATTCGAGTTTAGTATGCCTGAACTCAGAATGATAAAATACATCTTTTAGAGAAGTTGGTTTTAACATTCTGTGTTTGAAAATACCACTTTTAGAAAGTAGGTATTTTCTTGCTTAACTGTCCAAGCCTGCCTCTGCTAGGTTGTGTATTGTGTGTCTGGTTTTGTGAGTGACAGGGGCTGGGGGATTCCAGGGGAGAGGGTGAGTCAGCACAGGGCTGAATAGGAAGATCTGCATGTAGATGGGTGGGAGGAGTTGCACCTGGGACCTGAATAGGCCTGTGCCTTCCCTCCACAATGCTGGCTCCACCTCCTGTGGTGTGTCTAATGTCTCTGCCCTGCACTCTGAAAGGAAAGAAGGAGTCAGGTAAACAAAGTGCTTCAGGACTGACCAGAACTGGCTTGGACTAGGCAAAGGCCTCTCTGCCTTCTGAGAACAAAGAGAAAAGTAGTATAAATATGGGGACCCAGACCCCAAGACTTTTGATCACTTCTGAAACAACAAGAAGAAACCTCTACGAAGGAGAAGAACCAAAGGAAGTTGTAGGAATGGACTGCCCCCCTACCAGTGTGCTGTGTTGCTGGGTTGGCCTACAGTGGTGTCTTCAGTGCCACGGAGAGTAGAAGGAACTTTGTGTGTACTTCATCATCTTGCAGAATATTTCTCCAAGGGCTTGAACTTGTGCTTACCTCCTGCTGAAGTCTCAGGGACAACAGACTTCACCACCAGCTCCCCTCTGAATTTCCTTGCTGGGAATTCTATCTGCAGAAACCTGCGTGTCGCTGGGGCTGGAAGCGCAACGCAACGAGATGAAGCATGTCGCCGCTGCAGCTGTAGTCATCACATCGCCGGAGAAGCGTGATGCCGCCGCATCTCCCAGAAGCGTGCCTTCATCGCAGCTGTCTGCTGTTGCAACACCGGAGAAGCACGTCGCAACCGTGAGGGTCGCCGTCGCATCATCGGAGAAACGTGTCGCGGCTCCAAAGTACAGAGTCGTCGCAAGGCTGCCAGGGCGTGTCGCATCGTCTCAATGTCGTCGCATCAAGGGCGCCATCTTATCGCATCGCAACAGATTGTTGCATCGCATCGAGGCGCCATCTTTCCGCATCGCAACCGGGCTGCAGCACGAGAATCTACGCATCACCTCCTCTCCGGTAAGGATCAAGACACATCCTCTACTCTGCGCAAGCATTGAGGCGCGACACATCGTCTCCCCCGAAGCAAGGAACCGACGCATCTCGAGCGCTGCGACCCTTTTGTTTATTTTGCGTTACGAATCCAGATACTTTTGTGAGAACTGTGTCGCATTTACCAACAACTTGAACTAAGCTCATTCTACCATATTTAAGTCAATTTAGAATACAATATTGTGGATTTTTGTCATTTGTGGTCTTGTGTTAAGTCTATACAAAGAATACTTATTTTTATAAAACCGGTGTAGTGTCCATCTGTAGTGTTTTCACAGTATGTGTTCACAAATGCTTAACACACTGCCTCTGAGATAAGCCTGTCTGCTCGTGCCAAGCTACCAAGGGGGTGAGCAGGGGTTATCCAGTAGTGTAATCCCCTTTCCCTGACTTAGAAGCAAGGGTCCCTATTTGGTCAAAGGTCCCTACCTCTGCCAACTAGAGACCCCCAGTTCTAACATTGGTGGTCAGCGGTGAGGATTTGAACCTGCATTTGTGACTCATATACAGTGATTGGTGTACACTGCTAGTAGTGCAGACCAAAAGCGACCACATACATTTTTGGTAGAATTTTTTTTTTTCCTTGGACTGTTATTTTTCCTGAGAGCTACCAATTCTTACTGCCATGAGTAGACCAGCATCTGTTGCATCTATGGATCTAGATTTTGAGGAAGATAGATTGGAAACCTACACTTTGAAACAGCTCAAGCATCTCTGCAAGAAATTGAAAGTTGCTACACTAGGCATTTCTAAAAAGGATGACTACCAAAAGGCACTGAGGGCCTGGGTAGAAGCAAGTAATGCCCCTGAGTCAGTGGTGGAGCCAGCTGGGAATGCAGATGGGAAACTGGATAGGTCAGTGTTCCCAGCCAGAGGAGGGGTGCCGTCCCCACCGTACAGTAGTGTCTCTTCCAAAGACCTGTCCCCCAGAGAGTTGGAAGACAGGGAGAGAAATAGGGCACACAACCTGGAGATGGCTTAGCTTAAGATGGAGGGTCAGAGGGAAATGGAGAATAACAAGTTGTCCTTGGAGAGAGAGAGAATGAGAATGGAGCAACAGAGAATGTTGAGGGAGTTAGAGATCAAGGCAAAGGGCTTAGAGCTCAATCCCTCTGGTGGCAGCGCACCATCTGTGCCTTAAGAAAGCAGAGTGTATATTCCCAAGGATGTCATAAAAGATTTCCACAAGCATAAGGATATTAGGCAGTGGTTTGCAGCCTATGAAATAGCAATGTTGGCCCACCGGGTCACTGAGAAGGATTGGGGAGCGGGGTTATGGGGCCGCTTTGTGAGTGAGGGGAGGGATACTTTGTTAGACCTGCCCAGTGAGAATAGGATGTCTTATGCCCACATGAAGGAAGCCCTGATAACAAGGTATGGTTTGACCCCAGAACTCTATAGACAGAGGTTTAGGAGTTGCAAGAAGCTGGAGGGAACCACTTGGGTGGAATATGTGTCTTTCTGTTGCAGAGCTATGGATGGTTGGGTGAAGGGTAGAAAAGTGGATACTTTTGAAGAGCTCTATGATTTATTTGCATGGGAGCACTTGTCTACTAACTGTTTCCAGAGCTACACCAGCACCTTACTGATAGCAAGTTAACTAATCCTAGGAAGCTTGCTGAGGAGGCGGACCGCTGGGTCAGTACCAGGGTCAACAAGGGTCATGTGGGAGATTCCGCCAAAGGTGGGCAGGGTCCCCAGCAGAAGAGTGGGGGGGACAAGGGTAAACAGAGGGAGTCCCAGAAAGGGCCCCAAAGTAATTCCCAAGGGAACCAAGGGAAGGGTTCCCAGCCTCCCCCTGAGAAGAAGCAAGAGTCCCTGACAGGTAAACCTGTTCAGAAGGGCCTCTACAAGTGCTTTACGTGTAGTCAAGTGGGCCACAGTTGGTTTGATGCACAGTGTCCCATGAAGGATTCCAGCCCGTTAGATGGCAAGAGTAGCCCTGGGAGGGGAGGAGAAGTGTACCCAAAGTGGGTGGGGTCCCGCAGAAATGTCCCTTGCCTCATTAGGAGACTTTGAGATGGTCCCTCAAGCTCAGATGCCTGATAACACTAAGAAATACAGGCAGTGGGTGACCATCAATGGCCATAGAGTGGAGGCTCTTAAAGACACAGGAGCCAGTGTGACAGCTGTCACCTGGTGTCTCAAGAGCAGGTTGTCCCCAATGCCTTTTACCCAGTTGTTGCTGCTGACATCACAGAGAGCCACTGCAAGGTGGCTCAGGTTCCCTTTGAGTGGGGTGGGGTCTCTGTTACTCTTCAGGTATCTGTGAGGCCAGCCATGCCTGTGGATTGTCTGTTTGGCAATGATTTGGAAAGCTCCCCTTAGGCTAAGGTGGAGAAGATGGCTCATTTGGAGATGTTGGGTCTGCCTGAGTGGGCGTGTGTTACCACTCGGTCTATGGCAGCTGTAAGGGTTTGAAGAGGTCCTGGAGCCTGAAAGTATGGCCCAGGGACCTGCCTTAAAGAGAAGAGGTAGGGGGCGTGGGAAACCCACCCCCATTGTTTCCACGGTCCAGGAGGAGGCAGACCTTGAGGGGAATGCCCTGGAACCTACAGGGGAACAGGTTGCTGAATTGGGGGGCCTGCATGAGCTGACCCATTGGCAGCAAGAAGGAGGACCCTCCAGGGAGGAATTTTATGCAGAACAGAAGAAGTGCCCTTCTCTTGTGGGTTTGCGGCAACAGGCCACAAACCAGTCAGCAGGTGATCAGTCTGGATCACATTGGATCTACTGGGAGAACGACCTCCTATATACAGAGCCTAAGGTTGCTGAGCCTGGGTCAGCCCGTGTGATGCAGGTGGTACCCCAGCGCTTCAGAGCCTTCCTACTGTGGTTGGCTCATGATGTACCTTTAGCTGGACATCTGAGGCAGGACAAGACCTTTGAGAGGCTTGTCACCCACTTTTATTGGCCCTAGATGCGGAAGAGTTCAGATACTCATTGTAGGACCTATCAAACTTCCCAAGCAAGTGGGAAAAGTGGAAGGAAGCAAAAGGCTCCTCTCCAACCTTTTCTGGTAGTCAGTACCCACTTTGAACGGGTGGGCATTGACATTGTGGGGCCACTGAACCCAAAGACAGCCATGGGCAACAGGTTTATCCTGGTCTTGGTGGACCATGCCACCCGGTACCTGAAAGCCATCCCGCTCAGAACAGGGACGGCCCCCGTGGTGGGACGTGCACTGATGAGGATTTTCTCCCGTGTGGGGTTCCCCCGAGAGGTGGTGTCAGACCGTGATACCAATTTCATATCCAGCTATATGAAGTCCCTGTGGAAGGAGTGTGGTGTTACCTACAAGTTCACCACTCCTTACCACCCCCAAGGTAATGGGCTGGTTGAAAGATTCAACCGGACCCTTAAAGGCATGATCATGGGTCTTAAAGAACCAATGAGGCATAAGTGGGACGTCCTCTTGCCATGCCTTCTGTTTGCTTACCGTGAGGTGCCACAAAAGTCCCTAGGGTTCAGTCCCTTTGAACTGTTGTATGGACACCCGGTAAGAGGACCTTTGAGTCTGGTCAAGGAAGGCTGGGAGAAATCTACCAGGAAACCTCCCCAGAATCTATACTGTTACATGCTGGCCTTCAGGAACCAGACTCGGCGATTCAGAGAGCTCGCTCAGGCGAACCTGGAAGCCAGCCAGGAAGAGATCAATCGGTGGTATGATCGGAATGCCACTCTGATTGAGCTTCAACCTGGGCAGAAAGTTTGGGTCATGGCCCCTGTAGAGCCTTGTGCGCTCCAGGACAGGTAGACCGGTCCATTTGAGGTGGTGGAGTGCAAAAGTGATGTCACCTAGTTGGTGAACTTGTGGTCTCCAAGGATCCCTTTGCGGGTCCTACATGTTAACCGCCTGAAGCCCCACTTAGAAAGGTCCGAAGTGGGCATGCTCCTAGCGACAGATGATGGAATGGAGGAGGAGACAGAGCCTCTTCCTGACCTCCTGTCTGCAACAGAGCAAGATGGGTCAGTGGATGGTGTCAGCCTCTCTGCCACACTGACCCCTGATCAGCAGCAAGATTGTCGCCAATGGTTGGGACAATTCTGTGATTTGTTTTCCTTGGTTCCTGGTGTCACTGAGTGGTGCGTCCATAATGTGGACACTGGGGACAGTCCTCCTGTTAAGCACAAGACTTACGGAGTGACTGACAAGGTCAGGACTTACATCAAGGAGGAGGTCTCCAAGATGTTTGCCTTAGGGGTGATTGAGTCCTCCAACAGTCCTTGAGCCAGCCCAGTGGTCTTGGTCCCAAAGGCTGCCTCTCCTGGTGCCACACCTGAACTCAGGTTCTGTGTGGACTACCGAGGACTCAATTCTGTCACCAGGACTGACGCGGACCCCATCCCCAGAGCTGATGAGATTATTGATCGGTTAGGGGCTGCACGGTACCTCAGCACGTTTGATTTGACGTCTGGGTACTGGCAGATCGCCTTAACTGATGGGGCCAAAGAGAGGTCAGCATTCTCCACACCAGATGAGCACTACCAATTCTGGGTTATGCCATTTGGGATGAAGTATGCCCCAGCCATCTTTCAGAGGTTGGTCAACCAGGTGTTGGATGGACTGGAAGATTTCAGTGCCACCTACCTGGATGACATTGCAGTGTTCAGCGCAAGTTGGGAAGAACATCTGCGCCACCTCTGGGAAGTGTTGATGGCACTGCGCAAGGCAGGCCTCACGATCAAGGCGAGTAAGTGCCAGATCGGGCAGGGTTCCGTGGTGTACTTGGGGCACCAGGTAGGGAGCGGCCAGGTGGCACCCCTGCAACCCAAGATTGATACCATCCTAGCATGGGAACCCCCAAAGACTCAGACACAGGTGAGAGCCTTTTTAGGACTCACAGGGTACTACAGGAGGTTTGTCAAGGGGTATGGCAACCTTGTTGCACCTTTGACTGAGCTGACTTCCAGGAAGCAGCCCAAGAAAGTAAATTGGACTGACACCTGTCAGAAGGCTTTTGATGCCCTGAAGACTGCCATGTGCACAGCACCCGTGCTTTAGGCTCCCAACTTCTCAAAAGAATTCATTGTTCAAACGGATGCTTCAGAGCATGGTGTGGGGGCTGTTCTATCACAGATTAATGAAGAGGGCCTTGACCACCCTGTAGCCTTCATCAGTAGGAGGTTACTTCCACGGGAACAGAGGTGGAATGCAATTGAGCGTGAGGCATTTGCTGTGGTCTGGGCACTGAAGAAGTTGAGACCATACCTGTTTGGGACTCACTTCCGGGTTCAGACAGACCACAATCCCCTCAGATGGTTGATGCAGATGAGGGGTAAGAACCCACAGTTGTGGAGGTGGTCCATTTCCCTACAGGGGATGGACTTTACGGTGGAACACCTCCCTGGTACAGAACACGCCAATGCTGATGGTCTGTCCAGAAATTCTTCCACCTTAGTGAAGAGAACTCCCAAGGGGAAGAGTAGTTCCCCCCACATTTCAGCTGGAGGGGACATGTGTTAGACCTGGTACCATTGGCGTGAGTCTCACTTCCATTTTTTCTGATTGCCTCCTCTGTTTTTGATATGTTTTGCTGGTTTAGATGCTTTGGGCACTGTGCCACTGCTATTCAGTGCCACAGTGGAAGTGCTCCCTATGTTAAATTGATGTAATGATTAGTGAATCCATGAGTGGGTTATTTGATTTACATGTCAGACCCTAGTACAGTGTACCATGTGTGCCCAGGGCTGGTAAATCAAATGCTGCTGGTGGGCTTGCAGCACTCGTTGTGCCACCCACTGAAGCAGCTTGTAAAGTGTGTCTCAGGTCTGCCATTGCAGAGCCTTTGTGCAGTCTGGTACTGCCATGCTGACTGACCAAGTGCACCCACTTGCCAGTCCCTAAACCTTCCCTTATCTTCATATCAGCCACCCCTATGGTAGGCCCAAGGGAAGAGTGCATTGTAAGTATAAGGTAGGACATGCCCTGGTGTGTGGGGCATGTCCTAATAGTGAATTACAGCCATTTTAGTTTTTCACAATTGCAAGGCTACCTGTTCCCCATAAGCCAGAATGGGCAGTTTGATTATTACATCTTATAATCCTAACTGACTCAGGGAACTAGGTAGAAATTCGAGTTTAGTATGCCTGAACTCAGAATGATAAACTACATCTTTTAGTGAAGTTGGTTTTAACATTCTGTGTTTGAAAATACCACTTTTAGAAAGTAGATATTTTCTTGCTTAACTGTCCAAGCCTGCCTCTGCTAGGTTGTGTATTGTGTGTCTGGTTTTGTGAGTGACAGGGGCTGGGGGATTCCAGGGGAGAGGGTGAGTCAGCACAGGGCTGAAAAGGAAGATCTGCATGTAGATGGGTGGGAGGAGTTGCACCTGGGACCTGAATAGGCCTGTGCCTTCCCTCCACAATGCTGGCTCCACCTCCTGTGGTGTGTCTAATGTCTCTGCCCTGCACTCTGAAAGGAAAGAAGGAGTCAGGTAAACAAAGTGCTTCAGGACTGACCAGAACTGGCTTGGACTAGGCAAAGGCCTCTCTGTCTTCAGAGACCAAAGAGAAAAGTAGTATAAATATGGGGACCCAGACTCCAAAACTTTAGATCACTTCTGGAACAACAAGAAGAAACCTCTACCAAGGAGAAGAACCAAAGAAAGCTGTAGGAGTGGACTGCCCCCTGCCAGTGTGCTGTGTTGCTGGGTTGGCCTACAGTGGTGTTTTCAGTGCCAAGGAGAGGAGAAGGAACTTTGTGTGTACTTCATCATCTTGCAGAATATTTCTCCAAGGGCTTGAACTTGTGCTTGCCTCCTGCTGAAGTCTCAGGGACAACAGACTTCACCACCAGCTCCCCTCTGAATTTCCTTGCTGGGAATTCTATCTGCAGAAGCCTGCGTGTCGCTGGGAGCTGAAAGCGCGACGCAACGAGAAGTAGCGTGTCGCTGCCGCAGCTGTAGTCATCGCATCGCCGGAGAAGCGAGCCGCTGCCGCATCTCCCCGAAGGGTGCCTTCATCGCAGCTGTCTGCTGTCGCATCACCGGAAAAGCACGTCGCAACCGTGAGGGTCGCCGTCACATCATCGGAGAAGCGTGTCGCAGGGCCTGTGGCGGCTCTATAGTACAGAGTCACCGCAAGGCTGCCAGGGCATGTCGCATCAACTCAATGTCGTCGCATCAAGGGCGCCATCTTATCGCATCACACCGGATTGTCGCATCGCATCGAGACGCCATCTTGCCGCATCGCAACCGGGCTGCAGCACGAGAATCTATGCATCACCTCCTCTCCGGTAAGGATCAAGACGCAGCCCCTACTCTGCGCAAGCATTGAGGGGCGACGCATCGTCTCCCCCGAAGCAAGGAACCGACGCATCTCCAACGCTGTGAGCCTTTTGTTTATTTTGCGTTACGCATCCAGGTACTTTTGTGAGAACTGTGTTGCATTTACCAACAACTTGAACTATGCTAATTCTACCATCTTTTAAGTCAATTTTGAATACAGTATTGTGGATATTTGTCGTTTGTGGTCTTGTGTTAAGTCTATACAAAGAATACTTATTTTGATAAAACTGGTGTGGTGTCCATCTGTAGTGTTTTTACTGTATTACTGTATGTGTTCACAAATGCTTAACACACTGCCTCTGAGATAAGCCTGTCTGCTTGTGCCAAGCTACCAAGGGGGTGAGCAGGGGTTATCCAGTAGTGTAATCCCCTTTCCCTGACTTAGAAGCAAGGTTCCCTATTTGGTCAAAGGTCCCTACCTCTGCCAACTAGAGACCAAGAGTTCTAACAATTACCATTTTATGTAATTGGGGAAATTGTTAATAAACAAAATCCCACTAATTGAAAAATATCTAACATAACATTCTGGCTCACACATGGCACGTCATACAACATTATGCTATGCTATGTTGTGTTTTGTTCAGTTATGGTTGTTATGGTGTGTTATATCAGAAGGATTAGGAGATCATATGTTATGTTATTGCAACCCAAGCTGTTGGTGTTTAGTCAGCAGTGAGTTAACAGTATGTCAGCCTCACATCTTAGCAAGTGTACCCAAAGGGAGTTGGTTGACCTTAGCGTGAGATCTACAAGAAAAGGATGATGGTGAAATCATGGGATCCGTTCACTATGGAAGTTTCACCCTGCATTGTTAAGGGGCGAAAGGGGAAAATTTAATCTCTCATCCAGAGCTCATTCAGAGTGCAAGTCTGTAAGAAATGTTTATAGGTGTCCTCCAGATGAGAGGGGATGGAATGCGGACATTGCAATGGAGAAGCATCTGCTACCAGTAGGATCTAACTAATGACTGCAGATCACCTGAGGGGTTTCTCAGGGGAGAGCAGTAACAACAATCACATTACCACCTAGCGGAGATGAAATGTTTGCGATCAGTGCCACAGGTTGAAAACAATTAACATGAATGAAGATCATCGCCTTCTCCCTCTCTGACAAAATCATCAATTTTGGAACAATAGGGCAGCAGTCTTCAAATTCCAATGGGACATGAGATTCTACCGCAAGTCCTACTCAATTCTTCAAGGCTTGGGGGGTGCGTGAAAAAAGCTCTGTCATTTTTGCAATCTTACTGATTATTGAGGATGGGTGTTTCCGAAATTGCCATTTGGGTCAAGCAGATTCGAGATTAACTTATCGAGCTAGCAACTGGTTTCAGGAAACTCATGCGAAAAGACAGTGTTGCTTGGTTAAGAATCGGTGATGCTCTAAAGCCGAAGTTAATGTAGCAGTGTAGCACAGGAGCCACGGTGGCATGCTGGTACAGAATATATGATGTTACTTAGCAGACGCTGGTACACCCTTGCAAAATTCCATCGACTCCCCAACCAGTCATGCAATAGGCTCATGCAGCACACCAGCAAATCCTCTAAAGTGCTAAGAGAACACTGTTGGAACAAACTCCTCTGCATAGAAAAGGCTCACCATTCACGTATTTCCCCATGATATGGAAACAGCTTTAAAGGAGCTCTTCAGCTCAATTCAGAGGAAAACGTAAATATGTTTGCAAGAACATTTGCAAGAATCTTGAAGATACTTCCCTCTCTGTTGTTAGGGAGACCCCCCCCAGAAGATCCAACAGGAGGCGAGCTGCAGTCCTGCTACAACAGTTGGAGGAGGGTCATGTCAGGGCAACAGTATTGCTATAAAATGCACATACCTGTGTCCATATTACCAATATAAAAGAGCTTTACACTTGCATTTGCTTGAACATTCATCGCCCTTACATGGGCGCGTGCACTCTGGAAACAAGACATGGGACATACAGAACAATGATTTACAGAAGGCTAAAATAGGACCTATTCTAGCCTGGAAAGGAGATGTAAAATGGGCTTAGTGAATAGCCCTGCCTGTGTGCGATATGGGTAGGCTTAAGGGATCATTGATCATGTGATATGCGAGTGTCTGCCCATTCAGAGATATAGGAAAAAAATGCATGGTTCACCAGCAGATGTCTTCTTGGCCTTTCCCATTGCCCCAGAACTCAAGGTGGTGATACAGGGGATAATGGAGGTTTGGGCGGACTTAATTGCACAGAGAACATTGCAGGGATTCTTTTATGGTGGGAAAGAGAGAAAACACCTTCAGTGTGGTGAAGTGATAGACCTCCCCAGATAAGAGACTGGTATAGAAGATATGGACTCTTATGCAGCTGCAGAAAGGATGATCTATAGGTGAAGGGAACACGTCAATAAATATCAGAAGATCTGGGGTCAGTGGCTATCTAGGCGGTCTAAATGTTAATTGTTCTAAGTGATGTTTCCAGTGATATGCTTGATATGCCGCCTCACAGATTTATTGATGCAGTAGAATATGGATTTCAAGTGGGATTCCTAGTTATCTGCCATTTATGTATTGTATTATGATATTTTGATGCTATAAATCAATAAGGTTATTTAAAAGAAATCATCAAATTTAATGATCAACTATATGAATTGCACTCTTTGTGTACAGAAAGTAAATTCAGAGAACCTGGTCAATTTCAGGTCAGGTACGCAGTTGCTATACATTTGATTGCTCTTCATCTCATACCACATGTGAAGGTCTATTAATGGGACTTCTTAGAGTGTTGTGTCAGGATTACTCTCAGCTTAGACTATTTCTGGTACGTTTTCAAATGTATTAAGAAAGTCCTAATTTTGGGGGGGGTTACTAGAGTTTGTTGAGGGGCTGCAGTTCCTGATTCATCAGTTGTTCTTACAGTATCTCTCTGGAATGTAAATGGATTTTCAGATCTCCAGGCAAAATAGATATTGTGTGAGTATGATGGAAATTCAGACGCAACATAAAGGTATGAAGTTCCAGTCATCTCCTACTGTGCTTCTCCATTTATGTTAAAAAATGGCAAGAATGCCCATACTCTTTACAACAGTTCTTGTTTACCAATATGTTAATCATTACATACTTTGGGGGTCATTTACGGTTTAGACGGAGTGGGAGAATCATCATAAATTGGCAGTTCTCCCTTCAACAAAACCCAGGATTCTCCCACCTCATTTATAGTCAGGAAAACTGCAAGGTTTCCACTGGTGAAGCCTAAACCAGCTCCACTGGTGAATCCCTTGACCCAGTGGTTTTCCACAGCTAGACAACTAGGTCGGCCTGATGGTCACTCCACCTTATTTCGGGTAGAGTGACAATCACTCAATAACCCTGTTCAGGACAGCACACAAGACATAATGGACTCAGGCAGAGAAATCAAACAATGCACCAAACACACAAAGAGAAAACTCCTTGTGCAATACACATATTGTTATTTTGTTTTTCTGAAACAAACTAACACTTTGGGAGTCTGCTTGACAAAAACAAAAGAAAATATGCTAAGTGACGCTGAACAAACATGACACCCACCTGCTCAGCATTCTACCTTCAGTCTATCCACCACACCAGAGAATGCAGTGAAGGAAAAGAAATCTCCACCAGGCAGTCAGAACCTCAGCAGGAGCAGTCAAGTGCTGATAAATCAAGCACCTTAGATCTTTCAGGTTTCGTTTTAGGATGATCTGTGTATCACCAGCGCAGTTGGAGAAGGTTAAGTTAGAAGACTTGATGATGTTCAGAAGCTATGAGAGACAGATTGAGCAGAAGTGATGACATTATCAAATCTTTGGGTATTCAGATGTCTGTGGTGAAAGGCGCTGATATGAACAGGGGAAGGGATCTGGTTCTGCCTTGAAGATATGAGAAGATGAAGCCCAGAATATGTCCTTGGTTTCCCAGCTCTTCTAGTCTTATTAGTAGAATCTGGTGGTGAATCATGTCAAAATGAGTGCTTAAACCGATAAGTAGTAGTGCAGCTTCTACATTTAAGGCTACACTTGCTTTCAGAATTTCTTTTTTTTTTTTGTCGGAAGAGATCAGGGGTCCCACATTTTCTCTATACCGATTTGGATATCTTGCGACGGGTCCCCTATCTTCCTGTCCCAATAGTTCAAGGAGAGACTAGCTCTGGGGTCACCAGGTCCGATTCCTTGTGTATGGGTTATTGTTGTAATGCATAATCATTGGACATCAATACCCCCTTAGAGTCCCTTAAATCCCAGAATTACATTTCTGTTCCCAAATATCCCAGAATCCAGGCCTCTTACTCTGAACTCTATTACGATCCAATTTCCTAATCTTTTGGACGGAGGCCAGCCACTCACATTGCTTGGGAGGACTATGGATTATCCATTTAATACATATCTCACTTCTAGAAAGCACTATTAATACAAATAGCAATTTTTTTGTTTGTTAATTAGCTTAGCCCTCATTCCATCTCCATATACAACCCCAAACAAGACTAGGCCTGTGCTTACCTTTAACTCTTGACACAGCCCCTTCAAGAGGACCTTGCCCACATCTTGCTAAAATGTCAGGAGTTGATGACAATGCCGAAACATATGTATATCATTTGCCTCTTCCTCTCTGCATTTGGGACATCACTTCACCATTTGAATACTAATATTCGTCAGCTTTTTCGGTGTCCAATGCACTCTGTGCACTGTGAATAAAAAAAAAATTCTGAGAGGTGGTAAACTAATAGTATACCACAAAGTAGACATTGATACTTGCCAGAGATCATTTATATCCAGCTTCAGCAGATCTTTCCCCCAGACCTCTATAGGCAAAGTGAACTCATCTTCCTCGGCGAGCATTAACATCCAATATCAATATGAGATGTCCTCTTTTCTACTAAACTTCCCTGTAACTTCACTTCAAGTTCACTATTTCGTGAACCATCCTTCTCCAGGGCCTTCACCTCGCTTGCCAGATGGTAATATTGGAATCTGGGCAGGTTACCATTGGTGATTAATGACATATGTTCCCAGTCCCAGGTGTTCTCTACAAGAAGTTGACCCTGTTTTGTTATACCCTCCTCAATCAAAGGATCTGAAAGTTTATCTTTCAAACATTCTGGGGTTCCAGGGGAGGCCCATATTGGGGCATAGTCACTGTCGTATGGGATTTTTAAGCATCTTCTAATTTGGTACCAAAGTTTACATGCCAATAGTAATATCTTCAATTTTACTTTTTCAAAACATTTTGGATGCCCAGACTTATAGAAAAAGAAGTTGCCCTTCATCCGTGTCATGGCTTGCAGATGTGGGGCGCATGCCAGAAGTTCTTTAAGAAGTGATCTTATGTTCTTAAATTTGAAATACTCAACAGTACTGAAAAAAGTCCAGGCTAGCTATCCCTCCCTGCTCTTTTTTCCTTCTGAGTTTTTTCCACGCTATTCTTGTTGCTTTTGAGGTCCAGAGAAAACTGTTTAGTTCTCCCTGCAATTTTCTGAACCAATCACGTTTAAATTCTAATGGTATTGTATTAAAAATATACCCGAATTGTGGCAGTATTGATATTTTTAAAATATTAGCTCGACCCAAAAATGAAATAGAAAGGCCTCTACATACTTTTAGCAACTTCCTGGTCTGTTACCACTTTATTAAAATTCAAGTCAGCTATTGCATCAATGTCCTTTATTACAGTAACACCAAGATATCTTATCTTCTCTTTTGTTAAAGGGTTATTACTTTGGGAGTTCCACTCCATGATTTCTGTTTTTTGTTGGTTAACTTAATAGCCTGAAATGTTCCCAAACTCGTCTAAAATATCTAATATTATTGGGAAAGAGGATGGTAAACTATTTGTGAAAACCATTAAGTCGTCAGCATATAAGGCAACTTTATTCTCCCAGACGTGGTATTCAAAGGGGAGATGTATTGGTTAGCTCTAATTGCACTGGCTAATGGTTCGATATAGAGGTCAAAGAGCAGAAGGGAAAGTGGGCGACCTTGATGTGTACCCCTGGTGATAACTATTTTCCCTGTGAGATTGCCATTAACCAATCTCTTGGAGGTTGGGTTCTTGTACAAAGATTTTATTACGCCCAAAAACACCTCTACTACTCCATACTGCTCTATGTCTCTATGCAGAAAAGGACAGCTTACCCTATCAAAGGCCTTTGCTGCATCGAAAGTAAGCACAGACATGGGAGACCGTTCTTGTGTGGCCAGATCTATTGCCCCAAACAACTCGTGTGTATCTGCTCAAAATTTTCCTTCCTTCGATAAAACCTTTTTGGTCTTGATGTATCAACTGATCTACCACCCTTCCCAATCTCCCCACCAGGATCTGGGTATATATTTTATAATCGCTATTTAATAACAAGATGGGCCTGTAAGACTCACAACATTTGGGTCCTTCCCCAGTTTCAACAGTATGCAAATAGTTGCTCATTCCCATGTCTTCGGTAAATCTAGCCCTTTTAGGAAGACTGTATTCAATAATTCCATCAAAAACGGGGCAACCTCATCCTTTAAGGACATTTAGATCTAATTTGGTAATAAGTCTGGACCAGCTGTTTTCCCTTTTTTTAGTTTTCCTATCACACTTATCACCTCCTCGATTGTTATTTCTGAGTTTAACTCCTCCCTTTGCTCATGCTACAAAGCTGAGATTACAACCTTCTCAAGATAGGAGTTAATTTGATCTGTTGTGGCGACTGAGTCCTCTGTATACAGATCCTGAAAAAAATTTACGAAGGCTTTCTTAATCTCTGTGTCATCGGTGCTTGGGGTTCTCTGGTCTGCTACCTGGACTGCTAGGATCCTATTTTGATTTTGTTCTGTTTTAAGTTTCCAGGCTGATAGTTTCCCGCATCCCTCCCCGTATTCATAATGTGAAAGTTTGCTCGCCTCCCATTTATTTCTAACTATAGTCTCCAAGATATAAGCCAGTTCTTCACTTTTCTCTTTTATTTCCGCGTCAATCTTACTTAAATCTTGAGGATTATTTATTTGTTCTGCAGAACTGTCCAGCTGGTGTAATCAAGTTTATAATAGACTTATTTTACTCCTAATAGTTTTGTTCTTAAAAGCCGCTAAGCTGATCAGCTTTCTCCTAAGAACTGCCTTATTCCATCCCAGGTAGATTGAATGGAGGTACGAGATTTATTTAGACAGAAATATTCCTTGGTTTCCTTTAAGATTTGCCACTACTTGCTGATCTAAGAGTAAAGTTCGGTCCAAAGTCTACCCTGGCCAGGCACATGCCTTGTCTATCATTAGTTCCATTCGGACTGCTGAATGATCTGACAAATGAGCAAGTAGATGCTCCACTTTCCTAACCTTTTTCCTTACTCCGTTATCCACTAAAAAGTAGCCTATCCTTGAAGCATGCCCATATTTTGTATTTCTAAATGTAAACGTATGCTCTCTCACCCCTTTTACTCTCCAGACATCCACCAACCCCAGATCTCCTATACAACATTTCAACCACAACCTCATCTTGGGTACATTAGACTCTATAGGTGTTTTCCTGCTGGGTAACATATCTTCCTTTGGATGTAATGACACATTAAAGTCTCCAGCCAGGATTATAGGGGCTGTTGAGTCCAGGAGCTGACGATATAAAGACTGCAAGGGGGAAGGAACATCTAAATGTGGGCCATCATACCCTGCCATCACGTATATGTTCCCTAATCTTTTAAATTTCAAGGACATCCATCTCCCCTTGGGGACCGTGGACACCACTTATACTGACACTTTAACTTACTTCTTAATTATAATAGCCACCCCCTTGAGACAGCAGGCCTGGCTAGCGCAGACAGAAGTATCTACCCAGCTTTGTTTTTTCATTATCTCCCCCCATTCTGCCATTAATAAATGTGTTTCTTGAAGGATAATGATTTCACGGTCGACCATTCTTAGATACTCCATAATCTTTTGCCTCCTAGTTCTGACTCTAAGGCCATTCACATTCCAAGTTAAAATTTTAACCGACATCCAATTTGTTGTGTTGGGCCTGATCGTCTCCTGTACCATCCCAGGCCTGAGCTTCCCTATTTCCACAAATGTGGACAATTCTTTTTTTAATTGTTTGCCCATATGCTCCCACACCCAAGTGAGTATATCAAAATATGATTGTGTGCATTCCCCCCACCTCCCATCCCTGGAGTCCCATCACTTCCTTCTTAGGGGGAGTCATGATCACCCCTTTCGAAGTCCTTATTCTCTAGACTTGTAGCCTTTTCTTATTACATTGCATTTTAATCTGTTTTATTTTGACTCTACTTCTTTGGGTTCTCTTATATTATGCATCTTGTTTTTCCACATAATTTTCAGGGAGGCTGGAAAGCACATCTTGACTGTTGCCCCCAGGGACCTTAGTTCCTGAATGTGTTGCCCTAGTTCCCATTGCCTAGCTTGCGTGATCATTGAAATATTTGAGCAAATTCAGAATGACCAATCTCCTTTATTGTAGGTACCAAGTTTAAGTGCTTTGTTTAAGATTTTTTCCATTAAAACATATCTTTCGAAAATAATTAAGATTCTTTGTCGGTTCTTCCTCGCCCTAACTTTTTATAAAGGGATCACGATGCACCCTCTGAATGTCCTCTCTCTGAAGTGACAGCTCCATCCTTGGGATAAACTCTTTCAAGAGGTCAACCACAAAGCCCTTAACACTCTCCCGTTCCATTCCCTGTGGGACAATCAAAATCCTTAGGTTATTCCACCTCGTGTTATTTTCTAACCTTTCAATTGTATCCCTAAGGTCCTCTTCATTTGCCTTCATAGCCTGTATCTGTTCATGATTAACCTCCACCTCTCTGCCCAGATCATCTAGTGAGGCTTCCACTGCAGACACTCAATCCATTAATGTATTGATTTCCTCTATATCCTCACATGTCCCCTGAATTTTCCCCTGATTTCTCTCAGAAATTGCAAAATTCTTTCTCCCCTCTTAAATTAGGGTTTCAATTAGTTTTTCCAAACCTGGTCGCTCAGCTTGACCCAGGGTATCTTGCGCCTCTCCCTGCTTTGCCCTCCTTCAACAAAATTATTGGAATTACTTTTGGTTTGATTGCGTCATTTGTGGGAAAACCTGGGAAGTCATGCTTAGCTTGAACTTTATAGAAAGAACGTAATGAGGGAGTCATTTTTATTTAAGTTCTTACAGGCCATACTCTTGACGAGAGAGCAGGAGGTGCCTCACGGGACTGGGCTGTTGTGCCCTGTTTCCTACTCTGATTGTCAAATATGGGCACCAACACTGGGCTTTTCCGTGGAGCAGAAGAAATGGTTGTGGCCACGTTTCTGTATATATTCCTGAGGCTGCGTCTCGGAAACTTTATGTTTTTTACTTTTTAGCTTGGTTTTCAACTCAGCTCCCTCTGTCACTGGGGCTGCAGGGACTTGTGTTCTCTTCTTGCCCCCACACCGGCCACTTGCCAGAGTCATAGGTGATCTATCCACTCTCTGCTTGTTTTCCTGCAGCCCCCCGACGCAACGTGGATGGAGCGTGCAGGGATCCAAACCAGAATCAAAGCTTTCCACTGCGCCCCGGAAGGAGAGCCGAATAGTGGCCCTCCGCTTCCCCAGAGACTCGCCACTGCATCTGCCCACACAGTTTCAGCAGGGCTGCAGTAAACCGCTGTGTTTTTCCGGCGTTACCTGTCTTCCGCGGCTCAAGTCCTTGCACTCCAACCACGGTATGTACTTGATTTTGAAAACTAACTCTTTGGGCCCCCCATGGAGTCAAATTGAAAACCACTTCATCCCAGAGAAATCCTGAGCTCCTGACTGGACTTCTTCAGCCGGCCTCCATGTTCCAAATCCCATTTGCTTTCAGATTGCCCCATATGGAATTCGGGATAATTCTGTACCACTGAAGGTTTGACAGATTTGCTCCCTTGCAGATAGCGTAATCTCTCAGTAATCACTGCATGGGCTGTATGTTGAGATGGAACTGTTTCACTGTGCGGTAATGGATGTGCAGAGTCACTACACTGAGTGATCCAGCTGCAGGTGAATCTGATATCCTGAATGTTTTATGACCCCAGCACACACAAAATCCTGAATTGGCCCTGCAGGCCCTGGGCCGAATTTGACATTGAGGCCCAGACTCTGTACTTGAGGTAATGGAGAGGGAGCCAAAAGTATATCCTTAACTGGGCACAAGATTACCGTCTGTGCCCATAGCTCTGTACAGTGAGTGGTGGTGGCAACATCCAATGTGTTTAGTGATTAGTAGCTGAAAAGGCAGTTTTAGTTACTTGTTCAAGGATATGTGCATGATGCTGACATGCCCATTCAAGTAAAGTTCCACTCATGTGTCATAGACATAACATCCACTGACATCCATGTGTGGATGTCAAGTACATATCCATATTCATTGGGAGTGTGTATGCATGCTACTACCAGTGAGATCCATTAAAGATTGCCATTGGTTTTACCTAGCAGAAGATGGAGGTTTTGAAACAGCCCCCAAACAAAAGAAGTGTATTGTGTATATTCCTGAGAATTAGAGTGAAAAGCTACACACAAACGTATGGAGGGATAGGGGCATAGCAAGATTACCTTTAGAACTTTGATGTGACACATTTATCAGTGGATTGCTTGTCAATCCTTCCTGAGCACTCCCATTTGGTTAATGGTGTGGGAATGGTGGGGGGGGGGGAGGGGCAGACAGTTGTTATTAAAAGAGATTTCTGGGGAGAGGCAGGGGCCTTTGTTTTCTTTTGATGGCCCTTGCTGAAAGCTGATGACACACTTTATTACAATATACAAGCTGAAGAATTAGCAGACAACTTGGAGGCCAGAGATTACCCACAAAAATGCATTAGGACGGCACAAAAACGTGCACGGAATAATAATTGTGGTGCCCTGCTTGAACTAGGCATTAAATCAAGCTCAGACGTCCTAGCCTGTGTCACGACCTTTACACCAGAGTCTAACATCATCCAGAAAATCATTAGGAAACGCTGGACAGTCCTACAGACAGGCAACCTCTCACTACCTCCCCCACGGTTTGCTTACACACATACTGCCAACCTGAAGGACATATTGATTCACATTAGACCTACGAAACTAGATAGACCTACACAGAAGTCGCTGTGGGATCTTCCGCCAGTAGTGGCACATTATCCTTGTGGGTCCTGTAATGTGTGCTCATACATGAAGGTCACGAAAGGGATCAAACTAAATGACACCTTCACATAGGTACAAACAAGATACCAATTGCACTTCTAAGAACTGTATATACATGATCACATGTCTGTGTCAATTGAAGTAAATAGGCATGACCACCAGAGCGGTGAAAGTCAGAATTAAAGAACACCGTAGTAATATATGGTGCAAAAAATCTAGCAAAAAAATGAGCACCCACTTTTCGACTGTTGGTCATTCTGCAGATGACCTAAAATGGACCATGTTAGAGGCCCACCAACACTTGAGAAAGGACGTTCTGTTTAGGATAGAACAGAATTAGATTTTTGGCCTTTCCACGCACATTTTGTGCCTTAGGGATGACACTCCATGGGCATAATAAAAAAAATAGTGTCTGCATGTAACTACCCAGGTGACTATTAGTACACAATTGATGGAGCAGGGTTTCGAAAAAGAAACCTGCTCGAATTAAATACCCCTATAATACGTACTAACAGTTAGTAGTAAGTAAACTAACGTGCACCTGACACAAACACGAGGGAAATAGGATGTATGCACTAATATGAAATAATATATGAAAGAGCTAAACGTATTTGCAGTATACTTTGAAGAACACGAAAATAAATGCATGACTAGGCCTCATGTGCAGTTTGGAGATTGCATGTTGCATTTTGCTTTCAAACAATAAATAATGCTGGTTTGCACTTAAAGCTTATGCTAGGTAACTCTAATAAGGAATAGTACAAGGGAGGGGGGTGCACAGTAAAAACGACATTGTCATATAATTAATAAATGTCCGTTTCCATTTTTTGCTATAGTATGCGGGATGAAAAATTCCATCTTGTCTTAAGTTATCCTGAGTGAGAGGGGTGAGATGAGGAGTGGATCTGAACTGTCAGCGACAAGGCAGACACGCTGTGCTCAGCAGAAAGAATGCCCGAGTTGAAGGCCAACATGACGTTTATCTGCCAAAAGATGGAGTTGATCGTGGGACCAGAGTCATGTTATGCGGATGTTGTCTATTTTATGAATAAAGGTCTATAAAAGTATCATTTGGGAGAAAACGTGACCACGTGTTAAGAACTGAACTGTGAGAAAAGAATGTTAACAATAAAGTGTTCAAAGTGAAAGTGAAGTCACCTTGGTGTGACAGAGCCACCCCCAAAGCCCACCAATCATTTGCTTAGTTTTAGAAAATGTTTCAATCTATGTGGGATGGGCATGAAAGTTTGAGGGTATAACTGGGGTGCCTTTAGGGGTGTGGTTTAGACTTGTGGGGAGGAAGAGAGGACAGGTGAATGCGTCACTGTTTGTCGGTTTGCAGAGAGGCCTAGCTGTTTCCTGTCCCTGTCCTACTTTTGGGTGCTGCAATCTTTGTTTCCCGATCCTATCTCAGGGAACCCCCACCATCTCCTAGGCCAAGGGGGTGTTTTTCCACAAACCAATAGGTTTGTATTCTGTCTCTGATTCCACTTATCCACTCGGTTTGACACATTTAACGTATTATTTAGATGAAACTATTGTCTCTTCATCTATCCCCTCTGTTAGGTGTATTCAGTTTTTTCATATGATTTTTTTTTTTATTTCTTTTTATTAATGCAATAAAATCAATAGATTCAACAATATTATATATGTTGTAAATCATATAGAGAGCAAAGCAATAAAGAAAAATGTGAAAGCATTGCATTCGTGTTTCCCCTGCCCCCAATTTACCCCCCCCACCCTTACCTCTCCCCCCCCCCCATCTGAGGGTTGGTCACCCTCCAATGGCTTTTCCAGATTCAGGTACAAATTAAAAAAAAGCTTTTAATAAGTCATTCATTGTTCGCCAACCATCTAGTCAATGGCGCCCAGATTTCTTGACCTTTCCTTAGGGGGCGCGGTCCCCTCCTTGCATAAATAGCTTTTTCCAAATTATAGTTCGCAATTAACTGAGAAAGCCATTGTCGAAACCCAGGTGGATTAGGGTCTAACCATGCCAATGCTAAGCACCGGGGCAGTATTGCCATACCAATAAACACTAGTTTTTCCCAAGATTTCCCCTGTAGATCCTGGTCGACCCCAAGTCCAATTAACACTAGTGAGAAGGAACAGGCAATCCCCAGGGCTTCATTATAAAAACTGGTAATTTCTCGTTTTAATATATCCAAAGCATTACAGGGGGCAAAAATATGACTTAGGTCTGCTTGATATAGGGCACAGGCGGACAGACAGTTCCTCTTCCTATTCCTCATTTAGCGATTTTTCTAGGGGTATAATAAAGCGAAAAGCACTATTTATAGTATTGAGCCTGAAGTCAGGCTGGTACTAAAATATTCTGTGCTAAATTAATTGAATGAAAAAATATTTCCTCTGAAACGCCAGTCTCTGCCTTCCATTTTGCAGCTTGATTTTCCATATAATCTGGCATCAATGAGTTAAAGAAATTATAGACAAAACCGATAGATAGATCTCTATTCTTTCTAAGTTTATCTATAATTTCAATGTTGGAAAACCCATTCGGGCCCCCCCTTTCTTAGTCAAAAAATCCTGTATTTGTAAAAACGTACAAAAGTCTCTGCTGTCTAGCCCAAACCATTCTCTAAGATTTTCAAATGAGGCCAGGCCTGTTGGGGAAAAGAAACCTCCCAGTTTAGTCAGGCCTGCGACACTCCATCTTTCTATAATAGAGCCTTTAAAAATCTCCGGCAAAATGGGGTTCTCACAAAGTGGCGTGTAAAAATTCAAGCGGCCAAGCCCAATAAGTTTCTTAATACATTTCATGACCTTGGACCCGCCTTGTAATGACTTGAAGCGGACTTTCTTGTAATGATTATCATTCAGGTCGACACCAGGCCCATCCCCATGCCTCTGTCCCCATAACGAGCTCAAGTGGTGATGGTATCTCTTCAATCCTGCTTTCGCTCAGTTTTTCCTGAATTAAAACTAAATTATGCAATAAGGTAATGGCCCAGTAATAAAGTTTGATATTTGGTAGGGCCAGTCCTACCCTATCTTTGGGCACAGAGCGGAATTTAAATGCTTTTCTAGGTTTCGCGTATCCCCAAATAAATCTGGAAAATAAATCTTCAATTGCTTTAAAACATTTAATATCAATTACTATACGGATTGCCCACAGCAAATACTGAAATTTTGGAAAAAACAGTATTTTGATGCTATTGCATCTACCAATAATAGATAGGTGTAAGTTATGCAATCTAGCCAGTTCTGATTTGATTTGGGCTATTAGTGGTTCGATATTGTCCTTCCCAATACCATCAGAGTTTGCAATAACATCAACACCCAGGTATGTTGCTTTTTCAACCCCTCGGTCATCACTAATCTTAGCGTGCTCATTACAGATGATCTGAGTTTTGTTGCGATTGATGGAATACCCGGAGAGTGACCCAAATCTCGCCACCTCTATATCGATCTCACCGATAGCTAGGTCAGGGTCAGGTGTCACCAGAGCGATTTCATCGGCGTATTCCAGGACTTTAGTTTCCCAGCCGTTGGTTATAATGGCCCGAATAACATTATTATGTTCTAGTTGACGTAGAAAGGGGTCAATATATGTTGCAAAAAAGAGAGGCGGGCTCGGGCAACCCTGCTGGGTACCTCTCATTATATTAAAACTGTCGGTGAGTTCTCTATTCACCAAGAGTTTTGCGGTGGGAAGGACATAGAGCATTTTGAAGGCTTGCAGAAAGCCCTTTCCAATCCGACTCTCGACAGAGCCTCCCAGAGAAAGGGCCAGGAAACTCTGTTGAAGGCCTTCCTCGCATCGAGCAAAATGAATGCTATTGGTTCCTTAGTGATATTTTTAGCATCAAGAAGTGTAATGACCCTTCCCACGACCAGGAATAAACCCATGCTGTCGTGTAGATATAACCATATAGATAGCTGAGGCCAGGCGTGTAGCTAGCATTTTTGAGTAAATCTTATTGTCAGAGTTGATCAGTGTTATGGGGCGGTACGAACCACGATCTGTCAGTGTTTTTTTTGTTTTTTTAAGAAAAATTATGATTTTGGCCTGTGACCAAGATTCTGGTGGTCTACCCCCTTTGAACCTGGGATTCATCCTGGACTCATCCCTCACGATGACCAAGCAAGTCAACGCTGTCTCGTCCTCATGTTTCAACACCCTGCGCATGCTCCGAAAGATCTTCCGGTGGATCCCCACCGAAACAAGAAATACGGTCACCCAGGCCCTCGTCACCAGCCGTCTGGACTACGGGAACGCCCTATACGCAGGAACCACAGCCAAACGTCAGAAACGTCTTCAGCGCATACAGAACGCCTCCGCACGACTCATCCTCGACATCCATCGCCACAGTCACATATCCGCCCACCTGAAAAACCTACACTGGCTCCCCGTCAACAAGAGGATCACGTTCAGATTGCTCACCCACGCACACAAAGCGCTCCACAACATGGGCCCCGAATACCTCAACAACCGCCTCTCGTTCTACACCCCCAGCCGCCAGTTCCGCTCCACCAGCCTCGCCCTCGCCAGGGTCCCACGGATTCGCAGAACCACCGCCGGAGGAGGATCGTTCACCTACTTGGCAGCCAAGACATGGAACTCCCTCCCCGCACACCTACGACTGACCCAGGACCATCTCACCTTCAGGAAACACCTGGCTATTCGAGCAGTAGCAGCACCCCCCCCTCCTTTCAGCGCCTTGAGCCCCTCACGAGTGAGTAGCGCGCTCTATAAATGTTAATGATTGATTGATTGAGTGATAAAAGAAGCACCACCTTTAAGCCCTCCCATCTTGATCTCTACTATTAACGGGTTATGGTCTGCCAATATATGAGGAGTCTTTTCTATTCTGAAATCCTGCAGTAGGGAGTGGGATACTAAATATAATCTAGTCTTACGTGTTTGCTATGAGGATGAGAAAAATAAGTGAAGCCAGGATTTGTATGGTTCTGCCAGTTCCAAAGATCTGTGAGTGCCTGTTCCTGACATAATGACCTTAGTGCGCTAAACACATTTGGTTTATGGCCCTTATATATCCAACCTAGCTCCTGTCTCAGATTCTTATCAGCAGGCAAGTTTATATTAAAATCCCCACAGATTATTAATGGGAGTGGCCAATTAGCTAATTCGTTTTTGATATGATTAAATATCATTGGGTCATCTAAGTTACTACCATAGATAGAGCGTTTGCACATGATTTTGCTGAAACTTCTGTCTCTTAATCTATCCATTCCTTCATGCATAATGTCATTGATTTAAGAGATGAGTTTGTATTTCATTTATGTTACTAAAGTGTATCTCTCCCTTCGTGAGTTTCATTATTTGCATTTGTGACTGTATGCATTGAGCAATCCACATTTTATATTGAGATAAAGCTTTATAACTTTACGAAGTGTCTGTGGTTATTTAGTTAACTATAGGGTTAATTTAGGAAAGATAATCATTATCATCAATTATTCAACTAATTGGTCCATCAACCAAGTAGATGGAAAGTTGAATGATTAAATTGGTAGGCAATCCAATGACGTTATACATGGTTTACAGAAAGGAAAGCATTGAACGTAACAAATTGACCCTAGCGCGTCAGGGATTCTGAGTGAATGTGTATGGGCCACTGTAAACGTATGAATTGAGTATCGATCCCTGATTAGGTATTGACCTCATACTGGATCAGTTTCTTGGTAGCAGAGGACGGTTTATTTATTGATTAGTTTGGTAATGATTATTGATTATTGATTATATGTTGTAACATGAAAAGTTAGTGTCCTGTTTTATGTTGTCTGGAAGTTCAGGTACGGAGATACCTGAGGAATCCCAGGAATGGAATTTAGCCTGAAGTAGGCAGAAGATAAGTGTGGTATTGAAGCCACACTGTAGAAGTACTTTGTCTGTTGTAATAATACCTAAAAGCTATGGAGGGCTGTAGGCGTTATATTAGGGAAATTTCATATATAAGTGGAGTGATTGAAATAGCGAAGGGTCCACTTCCAAAACTCTAACCTTATCCCCAGGAGAGTAACAAGACCCCTTTTCACACCAAAAAGTCCTCTTGTAAAATCTTGGCCTTATCCCTAGAGGAGTAATAGGTCCACCTTGAGCTTGTGTGAAGAGTAAAATAACGCCGGTCGTTATTAGGACTCATAGTGAAGGAGACTCTCAGAAAAGGTGAAAACAATCTCTTTATTTAGTGGAACAGACAAGGTAGCATTGCTTTTGTGTTGTTACTAACAGAAATTTTTCATTAAGAAAACATTGCTGTATTATTTTGTGAAGGTAGGGTCAGTGGAAGGAGTAATACTGATGTCAGAAAAGGCCGCGCTGGCATTGGTCAGGCAGCGGGCGCGTATTGAGCTCTGATTGGTTGGTTGGTGTGAGCCGCGCTAGCATTGGTTGAGACTTTGCCTTCATAGCAGTGCTCTGATTGGTTGGTTGGTGTTAGTCGCGCTGGTATAGGACTAAGGCTAACGAATAGAATACATAGAATTATGGAAAGTTTCCTTGTTTATTTTGGTATGGTACGCTAGTGTAAAAGATTAGAAAAATTAAACTGCTAAAGAAAATAAAGAATTTTTTCAATAAAGACAAACCGATTGTGACTAGAGAAGGAATTCCTATTCCGCCCCCAAAAACACCTGCTTCTTATATGATGTTGGAGCGAGGATATCATACGTGTAAGTGGTTAGAGAATTGGGTTGAGTATACAAAGGTGTCATAGCATTCCCACAGCATGGTTCATTTAATGTAAGGATATTGCAGAATCTGAGATACCGAATGAATGCATTAGAACCAAACCCTAGATTGACCCAGTGCGAAGCATTAGAAGAATGGGAAGTTGAGGCATTTGAAAGAGAGAAATATAGAGGAGGTAACTGAAGATACAGGAGTTGGAGGCATGGCTATTCGTTTGAAAGTAGAGAACAAAAGTTGAAAAGATAGAGGAGAACTGTAGTAACCGAAGGGTTGTATCCAGTTTTAGTTGCCGATGATCAGACAGGAGGAAGTGTCAAGAGGAAAAGAAGAATATAGAGACTTCTAGTTTTAGAGATGACCCGAATAATTCTGAGGATGATGAGTTGCTGGAGGATATGATGACTAAAAGACCTCTGCCTTATGAAGAAAATTCAGGAGAAATAACCCAGAGTGCTCCACAGATGGGAACCCCTCTGACTCTCCAGGTTACCGAAATAGCTAGAGTGGTGAGAGAAAATGAAACAAATTTGTTGAATAAGGCAAGACTGGAGCAGGTTCAGAAAATAAATCAGTTAAGCCTGAGTGTGGAAGCATTGACAGTACCAGTGACAATTGGTCCTGTAGTTCCTTTGTATGGGGAAAGAGAGAATATGTCAAAAGTGCATTCGTTGACAGTTCCGAGAAGTGGTAGCAGGAGTGGAGTGGCAACAGTAATGAATGAGAATGGTCAAGGTGATCAAAATACCACATTACTAGATGTTCCAGTTTGTGAGCTGATAACGACGACCCCCCCCCCCCCCCACAAAGAGTTATACAATTAGATCCGAGGAGAATAGGGCAAAATGTTACTCCACTAGCAGGAAGTTCAGCAGGTCCTTCACCAGAAGAATTCAATAATTGGATAAAGGAAATGATAAAGTCGAAACCACAGCCACAGAGTATTAATGTGAGTCAATTAAAAGTATATTTGGAAGAAATGATCATTGAGACAATAAGTCCAGACAGGTTAGGGACTTATCGAGATGATGAACTGTTGTTTTTGTGTAAAAGCATTACCTGGATAGCAAAGAACTTATATGAGAAGATAACTGAGGCTGCTAGTGAGTACGGAGTAGATATAGAAAAATCGAAAGTGTTGCAGAAATCCTACAGATTGTCTTTCACTGAAGAGAATTTAGAGAGTTTTAATGTGTCTGGAAAAAGAATACAGATAAAAGAATTGATGAACATTCTGAAGAGATGGAGAGATGTGGATCGATGGGAAATTAGATGGGTGAAAAAGAAAGAAGAAGCAGCTAGTAAAGGGACATCTATGTTTCCGTTAAAAGAGACAGAACAGGTTGAGAAGGTGTGACGGATGAAAGAAATACCAGGTGGTGGATATGTTCATGTTCCATGGTCAAGACAGGATATATTTTCCTTCACAAATGACTTTCCTAGGTTGAGAGAGAAACCAGTTGAATTGTATAAACAGGTAGAAAGGTTTGTGAAAGTCTCAAAGGTTTTGTTAAAGGATTTAGATGGATTGTTTGAGATTGTTGTTCCCGCAGATTTGTGGACTGAATGTAAGATCACTGTAGATTAGCAAGAAGAAGATTTTCCCAGGGACCCAAAGACAGGTGCTCCGTCTGATGAAGTGATGAAAAAGTATAATCAAGTAATCACGTTTCTGAAGGGGAAAATTTCTCCAAAGGAAACAGATTGAGTTAAAATATGACAGAACGACACAGGAACCAAAGGAGTCAGTACATGCCTACTATGAAAGGTTGTTGCAGGTATTCAAACAGTATAGTGGATTTAAAAATATTGGAGAGAAGGATATGGGACATTTTGTGTATCTTTTTCTGTTGGGATTGAAACCAGAAATTAGATTCAACAGCATTTGATTTGCTGGCAGAGCAAAACGATAGACAAAATTCTGAGGTAAGCCAAGTATTGTAGTGATGAAACAGAGTCTAGACATAAAAAGTTAAAAGAGAAAATTATGTGGGACAGGTGAACGTGGCAGAGCAGCAAGAGGCGACTAGTAGCTCTCAAACTGATAATCAGATGGGTGGTCAGAATCAAAATGGGCAAAAATTCAGTGGAGGGAAAGGAAGAGGAAAAGTGAATAGAGAGGAAGCTATGAAGAAATTTCCTTGTCACACATGTGGAAAGCTTGGACATTGGAAACATTAGTGTAGATCTGCTAAATAGATTAATGGGGGAAATCAAAATTTAATTCCACAGATGCAGAATGAGGTGGGTGTAAATTAACAGCCGCAGCAGCAGATAGTTACTCAGCAGTTACAGGTGCCACAAGCTCCCATGCCAAATAATGCGAATGCTCAAGTGCAGAGGTTCAGTTTGAGCACTGGGTATCACAGAGGTGACCAGATTGGTAAGAATCAAACTGTGCAAACGGTTCCACAATATTGGTTGCAGTGCAATGAGAATGATTCAGATTCATCTCAATGACAGTGCCTGAGGGGGGAGCAGGAGTGCGTACTTGGAGCATCCTTGGCGGTAGATCAGTCAGGTCTATTTGTTGATGGAAAGGTGGAAGGGAATTACATCACATTCCTAATGGACACTGGTGCTACCCATTCTACTGTGAGAGCAGCAGAAATTCCAAACCTACCCCTCTCGGGAGAAACTATCCAAGTTGTAGGAGTCTTGAATAAGCATATTAGAACGCCAGTCACAAATCCGATTGAAGTTCACATTGGTAACTTCAAAGACATGCATCGGTTTGTGGTATGTGACTGGAGTCCAGTAAATCTCTTGGGGAGAGATTTGTTATGCAAGATGAACTTCACCATCTATTGTACACCAGATGGTACTGCATTTCAGACACTTGATGAGGAGGTCAAATTTAAAGTGATATTAGCAAAGCAAGGAACAGAGGTGGACGAGTTGTTTTCATTTCTTACAGAAGAGAATTTGCCTGAAGAATTAAAGTGTAGTGAGATCAGATGTGTGGGATTTTACAGGAAAGGAAATTGGCCTAATGACAAATGCAGATCCAATTCAGATTTAAGTTAAGGATGGTGCTGTGTACCCAAACACACCTCAGTACAAAATGAGTCCAGAAGTAATTGCAGGAGTCGCTCCTGTGATTGACCAAATTATTGAACAAGGAATTTTAAAGAAAATAAGGAGCAGTCCTTGTAATTCGCCTATCATAGGTATCAAAAAGCCCAGTGAGAAATACAGAATAGTGCAGGATTTACGTAAAATTAATAAAATTGTAGTACCTTGATGTCCAGTATTACCAAATCCAGCAGTGATTTGTTACCCAATTCCTTGTGATGCCGAATGGTACACAGTTATTGATTTGTGCCAAGCCTTTTTCTCAACTCTTTCACATCTGGAAAGCCAGTATTTATTTGTATTCCGGTTTGGAAACCGTGTCTTGGCATGATCAAAGTCAAAGATGGCCACCGAGTAGGAGCTCGCCCCTGAAGCTCCCGGGTTAGGGACTACCAAATATACCGTAGAGATCCCTTGTTTACCCGGCCAACTGCCTCCAACCTACAAACAATCCAACTGCTTTTTCATCAGACTGTGATTGCAACGTGTCTTACCTTCCGGACACGACATCTGACGATCTGACGATCATTCACTTTGCCTGCCTAGCGCTCCTCGCCAGGATCGGGCCCTCCTAACCAGATTGGAAATAACTCCTCCACCCCCATATGAATTGAAGCGGGGGTGTTCCACTGGCAGCCACTCCGATCCAGAGCTGGCCAAGTTTCCCCTGGTGTGAGTGTGCCTCATCTTGTCTCCTTCTCTGCAGCATCGCTGGCGCGGAGGGACCTCGGAGTGGAGTTTTGCCTGGGTCGGATGTCTGTTGAGTGACAGCTCTGTGAACCGATCTGCGCCCTGCCACTGTGCAGCACCTTGCATCGCTGGATCCGTGTCCTTCACCACGCTGACCGCTGCCACATCCTCCCCAGTGGTTAGGCTGCCTCAGTTTCAAGATGCTAGATGGAGCACCATGACCTGATCAGCGCATGGCCGTCGCTGGATCCGTACCCTGCCTCCACTCCGACCTTTGGAGGGGGTCGACGAGGCTTCCATACCCTGCCTCCACTCCGTCCTCTGGAGGAGCTCGACGAGCCTTCCGTATACTGCCTCCACTCCGACCTCTGGAGGGGCTCGACGAGGCTTCAGTACCCTGCCTCTACTCCAACCTCTGGAGGGGCTCGATGAGGCTTCTGTACACTGCCTCCACTCCGACCTCTGGAGGGGCTCAACAAGGCTTCCGTACCCTTCCTCTACTCCGACCTCTGGAGGAGCTCAATGAGGCTTCCGTACCCTGCCTCCACTTCGACTTTTTGAGGGGATTAACGAGGCACAGTCACCGTATCTGCGCTCTGCAGCCGTGCTACACCAGACATCGATGGTTCCGGGCCCTTCTACCCCTCGGACCGTTCCCACATCCTCCCTGATTGTTTTGATTGCCTCATTGGTTGCAGTATTGGTGATCCATCCCCAACTTTGATGGTGCCAGCCTGGACCTGACCGCCCCTCGGACCTTGCTCACGTATTCCCTGGTTGTTTGGCTGCCTCATCTCTGGCAGGCTTGGCGAGGCTCCTCCGATTCCGGTGTTGCTGGCTGGGACCTGACTGGCGCGGTTAAGCCGAACAGCCCCCGACACGGATGGTACATGGGTGACCTCATTTTGTCTCGATCGTCAATTACACCAGAAGGCCGCTCTTTAAGATGGCGATGTCCCACCAGTTTTAAAATGGCGACGATCCGCCGGCCTCCACACCTCAAGATGGCGAACGTACTTGTTATACAGTGAGGCCAGGGTGAGTGATTTCTCTCTCCTGCCCTTTTGACCTCTCTGCTAACTAGCCTGATCCCCCCTTGAAGCACCACACTGAGCTGGTGATGAATCGGACCCCTTTGGGGGCCTCCCTCTATGCCTGTTTTGAACTTCTGCAGCCAAACTGACCCAAACACCGACGGTACGCCGACCTCCTCATCTATTTGGAACGTCAACTCCGCCAGTAGACTGCTCTTATACACGGCGACGATCCGCCAGTTTTTCGCTCCCCTAGATGTGAATGTCAGTGTGTCTCCAGTGAGACCAGGGTGAGTGATTCTACTCTCCCGCCCTTCGACCTCTCTGCCAAGCTAGCCCAGTCCTCCCTCGATGCTCCACACTTTGCGGGTGTTGAATAAGGGCCCCCTAAGGGGGCCACTTTTCTTAAGATTGTCTTAAACTTTTTAGGCCCACAGAGCTCCACAATTGATGACGAGAATCTGGAGTCTCAGGTAAGACCACAGTCTTGCACTATTCCTGCCCATATCTGAGGCCTCTCTGTGACCATCCATTCCGCATTAAGTTATTTGTGATTTTCCTCTTGGGTGGCTGCAGAAAACTGAGGGCCAGTTCTATGCCCTGCAGCCACGAAGCCCCCAACCTCGTCAACCACGGCAAGTGGTTTCTTGCCCTAATGCCTGTTTCCCAGTGAATCTAAAATTGAGCACTGTGCTGGTGGCCTTTACCGAACAGCCTCAGGGCCTATATGTCACCCTGCCACAGCGCAGCTCTCGACCTCACTGGCCACGAATTGCTGCAGGAGTTTCTTGATCCGGATCAACGCCCTGCTGCCGCACGATCTTGTTCTTTCTGGCAGCAGTGAGCGACATTTTTTAACCTCTCCCATGATGACCATTCAACCAAGCAGCCTAACCAACGTTGCCCCCTCTAAGTTTGCTTGAGTCCAATGACCCCCCGGCCGAGCCCTAAACTGGTCAAGACCTGACACCCTATTCTACCTATAAGCCTTAATTTGACCTTCCAGTGATGCTGCCTGAATGATGTCCCCCCCCATCATCCTCGTATCCTGAACATAACGAGAATTTCTAAATCCAGGTTCCACACCGTGCAACTGTGACACCCGTAGCCTTCAATCAATGCCTCTGAAGTAACAACTGTAATACCAGGCACTTCATCCTGCCCCCCCCCCCCCGAATTTTCTCCTCTACCTACGGTGGGCACCGGCTGAACTTGATGCGGTCCTGCTATTAACTCTTGTCCATGCCCCTGGTACCATCATGGAAACACTCTTGAGTTACACTTGTTTTGATATAGTGTTATGTTCTCTCATTGCTAGCTCTTATTGTTCTCCCCTTGATCTCCTCACTCACCTTTTTTTCTCTTATCTCTCATCTCTTTATTTCCCCTCCCCACTCTCATTTTATTTTTTTTCCTCCCCCACTTTCTTTTCTCATCCCCCCTAGCCCTTCCTCTAACGACCTAACATGTCCTCCCCCAACCCCGTCCTCACCACTCCAGACCCTGCCCTCTCCAGACATGGCTCCAACTCTTGGAATATCTCATACCCTTCCAATCTTTTCAAGAACTCCAAGAAAAACTTTAAACATAAATTACTGATTCGTCACCCTGAAACTCTAATAGCTGATACCTACCATAGCCTTACCTCTCCTATAAAAACAAACCATATTTTCTACTCCAAACGCCCCTCTAAATGGAAAAGCATTTTCCTCCTTCATCTTACAGTCACTAAGTCAGGCAAAATACCATACGGATTCAAATTATCTACCTCACCGTCTCCAGCTTTTCCTGGTCAAATTGACATCTCCACATTCAAATCTGGCAATATCCTCATTCAAGCATCTGAATTCCACCTTAGCATCTTTGACCACCATTTCAGTACCCTGGCAGACCATATATCCAAACCTGTCCGTAACCCTTCTTCTTCCCAATTGTCTGACACCCTTATGGCATCTCCCTCCAACCGGTGCTGTCCCCCATCCCCCAGGACATCCCAACCTCACACACCATTATCCGAACTCACTCTCTGTCTAGCGACGGACTCCCATTAACCCCTCTCTCCTCTTCATTCCTTTCCCCTATTTCCAGACCCCCTCACCCTGATCTTCTGACCTTATCAGCCCCAGTGTCTATATCTCCCCCTCTAAACCACTCTCTCTCCCCTCAACCTGATTTAATTACTTCCCGGTCCCCTTACCTAAAACTTCCTTCTCTTCCCATTCCTGTGCCAATATCACCCTCTCTAAATCTCTCCCCAAACTGATATCTCTTCCCCCTACATCCCTTACTCTATCACCACGTCCACCAACCTGAACTCCCCTCTGTACCCCCCTCCCTGCATCTCCCTGCCACCACACATCAGACCTTCCTCCCCGACTAATTTAGAATCTTCTGTTCCCCTCTCCTTGATCTCCTCACTCACCTCCTTTTCAACCGAAATCCCCCTTAATCTTATTGCTCTGACACTATCTAACATTGAACGTAATCTCTATTCCATGAAGACTGAACTAACGCGACTCAGAGAGAATTTCAACACCCTTAGCGCCAGGCCTTTCCTCAATCAGACGCATACTGCCTTTGCTAGCTTCCCATACATACCCCAACTTAACTGTTGGAAAATCATACTTCTTCACAGTAGACCACCCTGGCCTCTCCGTGCTATAAACTACCTCTCCTCCTCTGACCTTACCGACCTATGCAACTCCTACCTTCCTAAACCATTGAGCCCTGATCAGCCCCACGCTTATTCCAGCATCCCAGTGATTTTGGGAACCAGAAGAATCCCCATCGCCCCCATCTCTCCTCGACCACCAACTCAACTTACCACCATACACTCTTGCTCTCCCACCAAAGTCAGCTGTCCATCATGCAACTGAAATATCAGAAACCATACTTAGTGAAACTATCGACATTGCCTTCCCCACTGAAACCTGGCTGAATGACCACTCGATGGCCATCCTTGACCTACTCACCCACCCCCCCCCCCGACTACTCTATCATTAGGAAAGACGGACCGGACAGAAAACGTGGTGATTTAGCTATAATCTATAAAACAATCTTCAACTCACCCTTATTAAGAACACTGACCACCTAAGCTTCGAATACCTGGGCACCGAACTCGCTGTCCATGGCTCTTCCCCAATAACGTCTACATAACATCTACCACCCTCTGGGGGATCCACTTCCCTTCGCTGAGGAACTATCAAACCTCCTTACACAATCCTCACTCTCCAACTCGAAAAATCTCTTCTTAGGAGATTTTAACATACACTGGAACAATGTTGTTGATCCCACATTCAGCCACCTCATCAATCTTATTGAGATCAATGATCTTACTCAATTCTGTCACACTCTCACCATTTCGAAAGGGGCCACTCTCGATGCCATCATTTCCAACAATGACCTGGCCTCCCTTTCCAACATCCTCCCTATTGACTGGCCCGACCATCATCTCATTTGGTTCAAGATCGAAACCACTCCCCTCCTCCCCACTGTCAAAAATTGCAAACCCCTGAAATGGACCAGAAACCTTAATAAAATACCCCCGGTGAACTGTAGTCTAAACTCCAAGCACAACTTCTTCTCACTCCTCTCTCCCAAGAGGCCAATGAGCTCACTCAGCTTTTCAACAATACCGTCATTGATGTTGTTGAAGTATTTGCCCCTCCCAAACAAAAAAAACAAAGAAACATTCCATCCAAATACTGGTTTAACTCGGACCTCAATAACGAAAGACATTCACTAAGACTGACGGAACGAACATGTAGACAACAACCCTCCGCCTCCCACCTAGCCCTTCTCCGAGCCGCTGGATCTACATGCAAGAAACACATTTTCAATGAAAAGGTTACCTTCTTCCGAACACTACTCGATCGTGCTAAAAATAGACCCAGCGAACTGTTTAAAATAGTTTGATATCAAACATCTTCAACCCCCCATATGCTGACTGCCTCAACTGACGAGTGTGAGGAAATCACCAACTTCTTCTCTTACAAAATCGTCAAAATAAATCAATCCTTTCATCTAATGCAGGTACCACCCAACCCCACACTTGCTACTGTCACTTCCTTTGACGTTCCACCCTCGCTGTCTACCTCCTGATCCTTCCTCCCACCTACATGGATCACTGACAGAATATCGACAGACCGAATATCGACATTCTATCTATACAAAGATAAGTACAAAAATATCGAAACCAAAACATCGTTGTTTAAAATATCATTTTTTTTAAATGTCTTAAAAATAATATAAAATTAATTAAATAATAAATACGAATAATAAAAACATAGTTAGAATTATTTAAAAAAAGTTAAAAATGATAAATAATAAATGTAATATACAAGAAAATTAAACATACATATTTAAAAAAATGATATATACATAATAACTTAATTTTAATAATTAATTATTTTATTTAATTATACAATATTAGAAACATAATAAAAATTATAAATACATATGTATATACATAACCCTGTCATATAAATATAAATATAATATATATATATATATATATATATATATATATAATAAATTAAAATATTCAAATTAATATTTATTTGTAAAAAAATATTTTATACTACGCTAACTATAACAGTAGGGAAAAAGTTGGATAGCGTAGGGGATAAATTACTATTCCCACTCCAAAGAGTGCAAGAGTAGGGAAAGTGTTGGATAGCGGAGGGAAATAATTTACTATTCCCACTCCACGGAGTGTAACAGTAGGGAAAGTGTTGGATAGCTGTACTGCTCGATTTTTCCGGTCTTATTGTGTTGAAGGGTGATTTAGGTGACTTCAGTCTCTTCCCATTCAAGTCTAAGGGTTAGAGTAGTGTATAGAGCCTATTTATTAGGCACTTCGACATGATCCTGTGTTCTTCCCCATAGATCAGGGTTTGCATATACATCCTAGGGGATAGATTCGTTAGTATTAGGGGTAATCTGTTCTGTAGTGAGGGTATTTCATGGAGCCGTGCTGAATTCAGGCCTGGTAGGCCTTAAACGGGAGAGACTCCATCTTTCCTCCTGCTCTGGCAGCTCGGGATGTTTCTAGGTCATCGGCAGTGTTTTAGTTAGGAGGTGTTATTCGCTTGGAGAGAACCGGTTCAGGCCGGCCCTTATCGAAGGATTGTATTTTTCTTCATGCCGAAGACACTACATCAGGCCGGCCGGCTGGGAACGTGTCCTTGGCACGGGGAGGTACAAGAATTTGGTGGGCGGCAGGCTATGGGCTGGAATTTTCCATGAGGAAATGCACGTCTATATTAGTAAAAGTTTGAGGCAGATACTGGCACTTGCTTCTAGTCCATGGGCGGCACCTGGCCGTTAGTAGTAAAGCTGCTACTTATTCCAGGGAAGACAGATGACAAACTTGGAGGTGGAGAAAAACCGAGAAATAGATATTCCAAAGAGAAGAGAGTAGCCGATGAGGAAGAGGTCCCAGTGACTCGGAGAGGGAGACGGGAGTAAACCCGTGATTGCGGAGGTGTGACTTCCAGGCGAAGCCGAGGCGCAGACGAGAAGGGAACCTAGATGACCATTGAGTGCAGGCTACATACGACCAAGGTGATGTCAACCCCTTACTATTAGAGTGTACCACTCAATCTTTCACTTTTCTTTGCAGGTTATGTATTATGTTCCGTGAGTGTGTATGTAATAACTAAATAAAGTAATAAAGCAATATGTGCTACGTGTTCTTGTGTAAGAGGGTAACCTATTCTTCTAGTCAGCTGTGACTTGACATGGACAGATGTTAATCCTGATCAGGTAGGTGGTAACTGAATAAGGGAGAAAGGAGCCCTTCGAACTGGGGAACAAGTTGTGCTCAACTAGCTGTCTTTGTGTGATCTGATATATAGTAACACTGATTCCCTTGTTATATGTCGTGGTAATTATAGGATGAACTCGTGTTAAGGCTGCCGTCTGGGCAGGAAGTCCTGGGTCCGTTTGGGACCGCGAGGCTGTGACCGCCGTCTGGGCAGGAAGTCTGTGGCTGCCGTCTGGGCAGGAAGTCCTGGGTCCGTTTGGGACCGCGAGGCTGTGACTTGTCTAAGGCTGCCGTCTGGGCAGGAAGTCCTGGGTCCGTTTGGGACCGCGAGGCTGTGGCTGCCGTCTGGGCAGGAAGTCCTGGGTCCGTTTGGGACCGCGAGGCTGTGGCTGCCGTCTGGGCAGGAAGTCCTGGGTCCGTTTGGGACCGCGAGGCTGTGGCTGCCGTCTGGGCAGGAAGTCCTGGGTCCATTTGGGACCGCGAGGCTGTGGCTGCCGTCTGGGCAGGAAGTCCTGGGTCCATTTGGGACCGCGAGGCTGTGACTGCCGTCTGGGCAGGAAGTCTGTGGCTGCCGTCTGGGCAGGAAGTCCTGGGTCCGTTTGGGACCGCGAGGCTGTGACTTGTAGGTCTTGGTATATATATAGTAGGAATTCCCTGTCCTTAGGTGGTACATATATGTGGTTATTTAGGTGTGAATAGGCCCTAGGGAGGGGGTAACGTTCTGGTTTGGGTTAGAGAGGCTCTGCTGAGCGGGTTCTATCTGATCTGAAAACCCAAGCAGAACAATAGCGGAGGGGTTAAAATTACTATTCCCACTCCAGTAATTGCAACAGTAGGGAAAGTGTTGGATAGCGGGAGGGTAAAAATTACTATTCCCACTCCAGTGAGTGCACCAGTAGAGAAAGTGTTGGATAGCGGGTGGGTAAAAATTACTATTCTCACTCCAGCAAATGCAACAGTAAGGAAAGTGTTGTATAGCGGGTGGGTAAAAAATACTATTCCCACTCCAGTGAGTGCAACAGTAGGGAAAGTGTTGGATAGCAGAGAGGTATAAATTAATATTCCCACTCCAACAAGTGTAACAGTAGGGAAAGTGTTGGATAGTGGAGGGGTAAAATGTACTATTCCTACTCTAGTGAGTGCAACAGTAGGGAAAGTGTTGTATAGCTGGTGGGTAAAAATTACTATTCCCACTCCAGCAAATGCAACAGTAGGGAAGTGTTGGATAGCGGGTGGGTAAAAATTACTATTTCCATTCCAGTGAGTGCAACAGTAGGGAAAGTGTTGGACAGCGGAAAGGTATAAATTAATATTCCCACTCCAACAAGTGTAACAGTAGGGAAAGTGTTGGATAGTGGAGGGGTAAAATTTACTATTCCTACTCCAGTGAGTGCAACAGTAGGAAAGTGTTGGATAGCGGAGGGGAATAATTTACTATTACCACTCCAGCAAGTGCAACAATAGGGAAAGTGCTGGATAGTGGATGGGTAACATTTACTATTCCTACTCCAGTGAGTGCAACAGTAGGGAAAGTGTTGAATAGCGGAGGGGAATAATTTACTATTCCCACTCCAGCAAGTGCAACAGTAGGGAAAGTGTTGGATAGCGGAGGGGAATAATTTACTCTTCCCACTCCATGGAGTACAACAGTAGGGAAAGTGTTGGATAGCGGAGGAGATAAAATTACTACTCCCACTCCAGCAAGTGCAACAGTAGGGAACGTGTTGGATAGCGGAGGGGAATCATTTACTACTCCCACTCCAGCAAAATAATAAACATTAATTAACAAATACTTTTATAATAAAAAATAATTTACCTCTAACCAAATACCCCTATAAATAACACCACACAACATGACACAATTAACATAATTGCTTAACAATTCAATAATTAACTAATAACAATAAGCAATAAAATTAAAAACAATGAGTAATAAATTAATTCATACTATTCAGACTTTAAAATAACAATAAATAGATATTATCTGAAACAATTAAAACACACTATTCCCCTCTAAATAAACAACTCACTCATAAAAAATGTACACAATTTACATATTTACAAACTGTTTATGCAATTAACAATATGAAATATTAAATACACAAATATTAAATAATAAAAACGATTAATTAATGAATTATAGTTAAATCACTTCCCACCCTACTCCCCTATAAACCCACAACCCGCTCTTAAATAAATAACATAATTAAAATATTTACACCAATTAATAATTAATCATTAATATCCAATTAATAACTAATTAATAACAAATTAATTAACACAATTATCACTGTAAATTATTAAATACAAAAATATTAATTCATTCACATTATTAATTAATTAATTTTAATTAAATTACTTCCCACCCTATTCCCCTATAAACCCACAACCCGCCACGGAACAAAAACACAATATTTAATTTCTTAAAAAATTTATAATTTCTAAAAATGTATTAAAAAATATATTATAATTAAATTACTTCCCACCCTATTCGCCTATAAACCCGCTATAGCTAAAATACGCAAAAATTACTTAAAATAAAATTAATTACTTCTAAAAAAATAAACTATACTTTTAACACATATACTAAAAAAACAGAACACTAGAATAAATTTTGATATTATTAACAACAATATTTTGACTAACGATATTACTAACTTCGATATTAAAAAAAACAATATTTCTTACCTGCATGTCGATATTCTGGGCGATGATATTATTGCAGGTCGATATTGTGTCACATCGATAGTTAAACATTGATATTATGGCATATTGATATTTAAACATCGATATTATGACTCTATACCCACCTACACATTACTACCCCTCCAGTACCCAACCTTCCATGCTTACAGCTGAAAAAAAATGCATCCTGGCTTAACTTCCACGCCGTGACAGAAAGTGAAGTCTTTAACATCATTGCCAAACTTAAAACATCCTCACACACCAAAGATCCTCTCCCCTCTAACCTTGTTCAAGACCTAAACCACATTATTGCCCCTTACTGAACTACTATCATCAACACCTCCCTGTCCACAGGATGTGTCCCTAACTCCCTTCAACTCGGACAAATCACTCCTATTCTCAAAAACCTCACTGCTGATCCTAATGACCTAAATAATCTCCGCCCTATCTCTAACCTCAAACTACTTTCCAAAGCCCTTGAGAAATGTGCTTTACTCCAACTCAACAAACACATTAACAATTTCAATTTACTTGCCTCTTTCCAATCCAGGTTCAGAAAAGGCTGCAGCACTGAAACCGCCATGCTTAATATAGTCGATGACATTCATTACACCCTTGACAATGGTGAGTCTTGCCTACCTATTCTCCTTGACCTCTCTGCTGTCTTTGATACAGTTAACCATAATTCCCTACTTAACTCGCTCAAGACTCACTTTGGTCTTAATGGTCTTGTCTTCAAATGGTTTGCCTCGTATCTCCAACACAGAACTCAACAAATCAAAATCAAAGACTGCCTCTCTGACCCTGCTCCTGTCTCCCTAGGTGTCCCTCAAGGCTCTAGTCTCTCCCTGTCTCTCTTTAACCTCTTCATGGAACCTCTTACCCTTATTCTGAAACAAGCTGGGATCCATTATCACCTCTATGTGGATGACACCCAACTTTATTATAAGATTAGGTCCCACTCTGACGTACTTCATCTTAATAATACCTTGAGCAAGATACAATTCTGGTTCTACTCCAATCATCTCAAACTAGACCCCCAAAAACTGAAATCATCCTCTTCTCTCCAAAAAAAACAAGCTTCCGATCCAATCCTGGATCTCTGACCTTAATGTCCTTAACTGTCCACTCTCCCAATTCAATTCAGTGAAATCGCTTGGGATCACCATTGACAGAAACCTAACTCTCAACAACCACATAAAAAACTCAGCTAAGGGAGCACTCTTCACCCTATGTCATTTGAAGAAAATCAAACCCTTCATTCCACCTGACGATTTCAAAGGGATAGTCCAATCTCTAGTACTCTCAAGAATTGACAATGGCAACGCTATCTTCACAGGAACCCCTGAAGTACACCTAGCCCCCCTCAGATCTTTGATCCACTTAGCGGCCAGGCTAATCACTGCCTATACGCATTTTGACCACATCTCACCAGCTCTTAAGGCTCTTATTTGTCTGCCCATTGAAGGTAGATTCTCCTGCAAGACAGCATGCATTACGCATAATGCTCTCCACTAAGATACCCCGTCTTACCTCTCAAACAAAGTAAATAAAGTGGGAGACTCCAGACCGATGAGAAGCACTACCGCTCTCCTCCTCTTCCCCCCTTGTATAAAAAGAGAACCACACAATCACACTCCTTCTCCAGAAATACGCTGATCATCTGGAATTCTCTCCCCAATCACCTGAGATGTAACACCTCCTACCCCAGCTTTAAAAAAGACCTCAAACTTCACCTCCTCAGCAAATATTGGGGTCCATAACCGCACCTGCGACCCTACACTCAGACTACCTCACCTTGTTTATCCTTTACCTCATCCCTTTTCCCTTGATTCTCCCTTCCCATCCCTATCACTCAGCCTTCCCATCCTGACTCTCCTTTGCCCCATCACGATTCTCCTGACTCTCCTTTACCTCATCCCTATCTCTAACCTCTCACCTCTTCCTTCCCTCTTTCTTATTTTTTACCCTGCTCACCCTCCCCCTTCCCCAGTCTCTCCCCTCTCCACAGTCTACTACCCTCCCCCTCTCCTCCGGAAATCTCTCGCTATCTACTTTACCCCATACTCCCCAATTTTGTTTTTTACCCACCTATTCTTATCTATTTTTTTCCTCATCCTTAGCCCAATCCACAATCTTTTTCTCCCACCTTTCACTTTTTTATGTAACCTTACCTTGCTTCTTGTTACTGCTCACAATAGCCCCCCGTGAGAGCCTTCGCATATATATTGCTCCCTGCCCATTCTGTCTTAACTAACTCTTTTTAATTTTACCTCTCAGAATGCTCTATTGTAGCATGTGCCTCCGATTACTGTTTAAATTAGCCCCCCATGTATATTCCTCCTGCCCTTTTTGTTTTATTTTAGCCTGTCTTAACTAACTCTTCTTAATATTACCTCTCCGAATGCTCGGCTATAGCCTGTGCCTCCTACTACTGTTTACATTTGCCCCCCATGTATATTGCTCTTTGCCCTTCTCGTTTTATTTTATTTGTTTTATATGAATACTCTACTATTGATTAACTGTGCCTTGTCTTATAATCCTTTGTACACTTGTAAAGCGATCTGATATCCCTGGGTCGAGCCAGCACTATATAAAACCTTTCAAATAAATAAATAATGATAAATAATGGTGCCAAGTTCCTCAAGGGTACACAGAGAGTCCCATAATCTTCAATCAGATCTTGAAAAATGTCTGGAGACTTTAGTCATGCCAGGAAATCCGGTTTTGGTTCAATACATTGATGACCTACTGGTGGCATCAAAGACACGAGAGGCATGTGTGACGGACACAGTTGCCTTATTGAATCATTTAGCAGAAGGAGGACACAAAGGGGTCTATTAGGATGGCAGTCGGAAAACCACCCCGACCGCCATGGTAGTGGAATTCAACCGTCTGCTGGTACCGTGGCAAAACCGGCAGTCCGATTAGGATCAACTGCCAAAAAATCCCAACCGTGGCGGAACGACGCCACGAAAGATTGCTGGTAGCGGATGGAGCTGGTGAAAATCCGTCCGCGGCAGTCGAATTCGCACTAAACCGCCGCCAGGCCAGTGGAGTGACCGCACGTAAAATTAGGATTTCCCCGATGTGACAGCGGGACGTTCCGCTGTTTCCAACCACCACGATCGCAAACAGTGATGAATGGGAGAGCCGGCGGAAGGGCTGTAGCATAGCCACTGCTGCAGACGCTCCGTTAAAATATGGCGGTCGACAAACAAAGTACACAACAAGGCCACTAAGTGCACACAGCAAACTAGCTCTGCCCCCAAAAGCACCTAACACACCCCAATGACACACCCCCATGGCAACTTTAAATCCCAGGACAACCAACACAATACACCTGACAGCAATAACCCATTTTGACACACCTACATTGCTGAGTATAAAACCAGCCCCTTCCCTGACCAGAATCCTTTGCACTACTCCACCACTGAAGGAACCAAACCCTGCAACACATTGGATAGGCAAAACACCAAACATCTCACCAGCACAACAACCCACATACACATCCCCACACCACCCCCACCACCCTCACAACTGCACCTCAAAACTTTAGCATATCACACACCATGTCACCACAGAAAATGCCAAAATTCACAGAGAGTGAGTTGTCAGTCATGGTAGATGAGATAATCAGAGTTGAACCACAAGTGTTTGGTCACCTGGTCCAACAGACACCATTAGCCACTAGAGCACAAATGTGGGAAAGGATAGTCGATAAGGTCAATGCAGTAGGGACCACCCTGTGCTCCAAGCAGGAAATCATGAAGCGGTGGCATGACCTGAAGAGGGTTGTGAAATAGAAGAAGAACAAGAACCGTGAGCTGGCTCAGAGGACTGGTGGTGACCCTCCCATTCCACCAAGAACATTCAGTTCATGGGAGGAGAAGGTGCTTGCCATACTGCATCCAGAGAGTCCCACAGGAATAGCCAGGGGAGTGCAGACTGGTAAGGACAAACAAATGTATACCATTACACTGCTATGTACTGTCTTGCACAACCACAAAGCTATTCCTCCCAGGCCCAAGTCCATTCATATGCACCACAATACCCAACACAGGTCTCACAGATGTTACAAACACTCCATCTGAAAAACCTCAAAGGTAGCCTGCAACATTCCCAGTGTTCCATGTGTACAGGCAGCCAGCACTACAACTCCCACCAGGCCCCCTCGTTCCACAGCTCAACAAGATGGAGCACACACCCCTCCAGAAGCATGTGGCAGCCATTGCATTGTGTACCTTCATCTAACAGGCAGGTAGCCATCTTTCCAGGGAGGGCAGTTTGGGGGTGGGAGGCCTGCACAACAACTCCCACCAGGCACCCCTGTCCCACCCCTGAGCAGGATGTAGCACTCCCCCAGCCAAAAGCATGTGGTAACCATTGGATTACAACAAACATACTTACAGGTAGGTAGCCATCTTTCCAGGGAGGGTTGTTTGGGGATGTGAGGCCTGCACTACAACTCCCACAGGCACCCCTGACCCACCCCTGAGCAGGATGGAGCACTTAAACACACACCAAGAGAGAGCTGTCCGAAAGTCCACCACAATGTGACAATAGAACTGGTAAGTAGACAGTGCATGCACCCCACCATTCCTCTCAAAAAAGCGTGGAGCATATGACAACACCAGCCCTCACATCCCACCAAAATTGACACAGATACAATAACAAATTACAGTGTGCAGACAGCTAAGCGTATGTAACTGTCACAAATAGAAAAGTGTGACTCACCAAATCCCATGTTGGAGAAAATCAGGACACAAACATGCACAACACTGAATGCCATCTGTAAGTTCCATGGGGGCTGAGCTTGAAGGACCATATCAAAACAAAGCAAGCATGGTCTCTAGAACAAAGAAATCAAAGCACAGGACATGGCAACTTATGCATGAGATGACAATGGCTAGTTCATGCGCAGATGTAATGCCTGCCAGGCAGAGTAAGCAGTAAAGATGCTTCACATCAAGTCGTATTTCCGCTAGTTGTCAGATGACAACATGTCCTCGTAATCACAAAATCTGCACGTGGGGCATGGTATCCATTGACATGTCACAACATGGAAAATTAATGTGTGTACCTCCACATCATGTCATGAAGCACATTACTGTGCAGACATACAACGTGATCACTAGTAAATTGTTTGATGCATAACCTGGAAATAAGATACATTGAACACCGAGCTTGAGGGGTGCACATCAATGAACATTTCCCCTCTGTCCCACAGGTGACCAAGAACTGACTGCAGAGGGTGACAACACCAACCTGCAGAGCCAGTTTCCAACCCCGGAACATGGACTCTCTGATGATGACTCCCTGGATTATGAGGATGCGGAGCTTGAAGCTGGTCCATCTGGCACGCCAGGGCGCAACAGGTACCAGGACCCCACTGTCCCCCCCACCACCACCTCAGCAACAACAACAACGATGCTGACCCCTGCTGTAACGACCTGTGCGGCCTCCACAGCCACCACCACCAGTGCTGCCTGCAACACTCTCCCTGCCCCAGAGGATGACCACTCCACCCCACCAACTGCGGAGGGCAGGGAGAATAGGCGGGTTCGTCCAGTGGTGAGGCAACAGGTCCGTGACAGCAGGGCAGGTGGGAGGGCAACGGGGAGTTTACGCCAACCGGACACTGGGACCGAAGCCCTGGACAACATCACCAGAGTCCTTGGGGCCCATGAACGGGCCCAGGGACGAACGGGCGAGGCTCAGGAGGATTCCCGTGAGCACTGCCTAATCGTGGACCTCTTGGGCCAGCTAGTGGCGGTACTGAGGGACAGGCCTGTGGCAAAAACAACACCTCCACCTCCCTCCGGTGGCCCGCAGGATGACAGTTCCACATCCTCCCCTATGGCCATGGAGAGGGGAACTCATCAGACCCCACTGGCCTCGCAGCAGAGGCCCCCCTGCCAAACGACCAAGGGGCCGTCCAAAGAAATCCAAGGGAGGAACAGGTGGCAAAGCACTTGCCAAATGCCAGTCAAGGAGCCAGTCATGATGGCAACCCTCTTCACCTTGCCATTGACTTTGTTGACTGTCCTTCCCCACACTGCCATGTTAATGACATCCGTCTGTTGGACTGGGTCACCACATCAATGTGATGACTACTCGATTGTCTCATCTTCCATCACCGACAACTCATTGCTTCACTATTCAACTTTTTGTAAATATTCACTCCCCTGTCACATGTACCCATTGTACCCATTGTAAATAAACACTCCTCACACACCTATGTCATTGTGTCTGCTCCGTGTTTATCACAGGATGTGCAATGTTCACCATGATTACAATGTACCAGGAGCACGGATTGTTTGTAGGCAAGGAGAGGCTGAAGGGACCTAGGAAAACACAAAAGAACAATATTCACTAGTCAGGCAGTGGCATCACAGCCATCACACAACACTTTTCATCAAGGTACTCCAATCTGCACACATTCCAATGAGCAACAGTACCAACATAGGCATCCTGTATCTGTGTCAAACTACCCTGTCCCAGAAACATTGGCAGCCAGCAATGAGTCAACAACAGGCTGCAGTCACAAAGCTCACATGGAACTTTTCACCAACAATGACATCAGCAGACAAGGACCCAGTTGTACATGGTCACTCACCTTCAGGTGAAGTAGCGGTTGATGAGCTGTTGACGCAGGTCGACACCTTCCTCCTCTCCACTATACTCGTCACTGGACATGGGTTGGTTTGCAGGCGGGGGCCTCGGCTGCTCATCAGCGTCCAGGAGCAGGGGGATCTCCTTGCGCAAGGCCAGGTTGTGGAACATGCAGCATGCAACTACAATCTGACACACCTTTTTCGGTGAGTACATCAGGGCACCTCCGGTCTTGTCCAGGCAGCGAAATCCTGACTTCAGGAGACCAAAAGTACGCTCCACAACACGACATGTCCTCCCATGGGCATCATTGTAGTGGACATCACTTGGGGTCCTGGGATTCCGCAGTGGACTCAGCAACCAAGGACGGTTGGGATATGCAGTTACCTAGGTGTGAGATACACAGACCCACTTTGTAATATAACTGTGGCAGAGGACAGCATGTCACACACACAGCACGCAACTTGACTCTGCATACTCACCCACAATCCATGCACGCTCCAGAAGCAGATTAGCCATCAGCTGTGGCACAATGCTGTTAAGCATGATGTACGAGTCATGGGCCGAAGCAGGAAATTTGGCACAGATGAGTGAGTGGCACACCACTTGCACATTGATGGAATGGAAATGCTTCCTGTTCCTGTAGATGTGATCACGTGCCTGTGGTGGAACCAGGCCAACATGTGTGAAGTCAATGGCACCAACAACATTGGGGATTTGCCCAAGGGCATAAAAATCACCCTTCACAGCCGCCAATTCATGCCTCCTGGGGAAATGGATGTATCTGTCCTTGTGGGTCATCATAGCGGACAGGACATCAGGTAGCACCATGCTGAACATAGGTTGCGACATCCCCCTACACTGGACACCGTGTACTGGAATGATCCAGTAGCAAAAGAATGCAGGGCTGCCATCACCTTAGACGTTGGTGTGAAAGCAGTCGGATATGTTCTGCAAGGCCACATGTGGGGCTCCAACATAGCACATAGGTCTTGTAGGGTGGGTCGATCCAGACGGAATTTCCGTATAACCTCCTCATCCTCCATGTCTACCAGTACTGTGAAGGGGCGATGCACATTTGGTCTCCTCCTAAGTGTGATGAAAGGGGATACATGTCAATGAAATCCACCATGAGATGTGTCCAACATCTTAAGTTTTGACTTACACAACGCCAACAATGACTCAGAGTTCAGCTTACAGCCCAGCACACATGTAGGGACACCTTCAGCTACATTAGTTGTACACTTGTCCACTTTTCACACAGCAAGTATCTCCAAAACAATATCTGCCTATGTGAATGACCAAAGGAATATGGCCACATCTTGCATGAGCAGCCCTGAGAGTAGTTCATACAGCATATGTGTGAAACTGCAACATCATTGTCTCCTGCTTAGCTGCTGTACCTGCCACACCTTCTTGTGTAAGTCAAACAGGGCACACATCAACAACACAATGATCACAGCCTGCGCATAAACAACAAGTGTGTGCATGAGCCAAGCAAAGTAGACAGTGACATATGCACAATGTGTAGTCAGACGTTCATCACTGTGATGTTGCTCAGTCCTATCACACATTGACATGTGTACCCATTGGAGAGTCCATCACAACACTGTTCTGTGTCCATGCTCAGCAATATCACAAGTGACATGTGAGGGAGTACATGCCAATGTTTCCTATCATATACACCAACATGGCATGTGTAGTCAGCAGTGGGGTAAATGTTATATTGGCATTGTGTGTACAATCTTGTGCCATGAATCATGTGTCTACTGTGCACTGTTGAGAACTGGCTATTGGCCATTCACACAGTATGATGTGTCCATAGGTGGTGTCAAAGTGCTCCGCAACACAAATCACGGTCACTGGCTCCAATGTATAGCAGCGATATCGCGGTAGTGCTCCAATGGTGGTTGGCATGCTCCGCCACCCAAATCACTGTCATAGCACCAATGTATAGCAGCCATATCGCGGTAGCGACCGCCTGGCCCCAGCGGTGTGTCACTGCCAATGCCAAAGCCACACTTGCGGTAGTGATAGGTCTATATAAATGCTCAAATGGCAGTTGGCATGCTCTGCCACCCAAATCACGGTCGTAGGCACCAATGTATAGTAGCCATATCGCGGTAGCGACCGCCTGGCCCCAGCGGTGTGTCACTGCCAATGCCAAAGCCACACTTGCAGTAGTGTTAGGTATATATTTATGGTCAAATGGCGATTGGCATGCTCCGCCACCCAAATCACGGTCACTGACACCAATGTATTGCAGCCCTATTGCGGTAGTGACCACCTGGCCCCAGCGGTGTGTCACTGCCAATACCAAAGCCACACTAGCGGTAGTGATAAGTATATATATATGCTCAAATGGTGGTTGGCAGGCTCCGCCACCCAAATCACGGTCACTGGCACCAATATATAGCAGTCATTCCACGGTAGCGACTGCCTGGCCCCAGCGGTGTGTTACCGCTAATGCCCAAGCCCTTCCAGCCAATGGGAACCGCAATCGCGGTAGCCTAAAGCAATTTTGAAAATTGCGGTAGACGTGCTCTGCCACCGCGGGGCCAGTCATTGGATTCAATTGAAAGATGCATGACCGTGGTAGCGACCGCCTGGCCCCTGCGGTGTGTCACCACCAATGCCCTAGCCCTTACAGCCAATGGGAACCGCAATCACGGTAGCTTACCGCAATTTGGAAAATCACAGTAGGCGTGCTCCGCCACCGCGGGGCCGGTCATTGGATGCATTCGAAAAAAGCAGACCTGGAACACCAATTGCAGTAGCTTAGAACCACTGAAATTTCCCCTAGGGGGCTATATATGTGTGGGAGAGAGCCTCACATTTCCACTGCTTCCAGACACTGCTGCCTGACACCCCTCACCACCAACTACTGCTGCTCCTGTCTCCAGACACTGCTGCCTGATACCCCTCACCACAAACTGCTGCTGCTCCTCTCTCCAGACACTGCTGCCTGATACCCCTCACCACCAACTGCTGCTGCTCCTGTCTCCAGACACTGCTGCCTGACACACCTCACCACCAACTGCTACTGCTCCTGTCTTCTGGACCCAGTGATGGCGAGGACTGAGAAGATCAGGGCCCATCCCTTCACCAACGTGGAGCTGGAGGTCCTGGTGGATGAGGTGCTCACACAGTATGGGAGGCTGTATGGTGCTCCAGATGTCATGGTAAGTGTTTCAGAGTGAAGGTAAGAGTGCAGGGAGTGCACACATGAAGTTGATCTGCTGCAGCATGTGCCTGAGAGTGTGGGGTTGTGTCATGCACTGCCTAGCATGCTGACTCCAGGGGAAAGGGGTGTGTAGCCTCTTTCACATGTTTCCTTGGCTGCACATCAGAATGGGAGGGACATGTATTGTTTTGTCAGCCATACAGTGAAACAGCAATTAGGTTAAGCAGGAGTCTGGTCAGAAATTGCCTGTGTGAATGGATGTGTGGGTCCATGATGTTCTTCACAGGCTCATCTGTGACATTACCAAGGGTTAACGTCCAGAGGGTACTGATGGAGGTGTGTCTGACTCAAAATTGCCATCATGTATATGTCAGTACTATGCTCAGGACTGAAATGCCAGAGGGTGACACTCTTGGTGGTAATTCACCTATGACACAGCAGATTGTTGTACTCTTGTACAGAGCCCCTTCCATTTCACCAGCAAGTGTACTGACTCACATGTGTAGGCACTGTTTATGCTCTCATATTGTCCCTTCATGTCACATTTCTGATGCCTCACTTTGGACCTCGGTGTGAGACCACCTGGCCTGCACAGTCACTGGCCAATCTGACAAGGACACATCATTGAATTGAGTGAAACATATGGGTTGTCTGCTTGACTATCCATCAAAGAGCTATCTCAGCCCTGTAGATTGAACATGACAGACCTTGTGAGAAGGCTGTGAGATTGTAAGATTATGTCCCTAAATGTGACCTCCATGACACAGTGACCATTCACAGGGCAAGGACATTGAGGGCTGTGCAGTGTTGGACACAGTGAGTCTGACCTGAAACATAATTTCCAATGTAATTTATGTCTTGCTCACCCACAAACTGGATAGCAGATATGGGCCCCCTACACAAAGGGGCATATTCTCAAGGAGCTATCGCCGAGTTAACGGCACTTTAGCGCAGCCAAAGTCACGATACATGTATCACCCCTTTCACAAGCTGGTGCTAACAGCCCATAGCACCAGTTTACCTGTGATAGCAGCCGCAAAAAACATTGCCACAGATGACCCCGGCAACTATCGCTAATGAGATGCAGAGTAGGCGTTCCCATGCAAAAAGCCGTGACAACACCACTCCACAACATTCTCAACGGCCAGCCAGATCGGCGATAAGAACACAAAGCATGCAATAAGGCACGTTAGCAGCAGGAAACTAACACCTGCTCTGACCTGGTGCTAAGTCGGACAACAACCGGCAACAGACAAGGGAGCACAGCCCAGAGCCAAACATGAAGAACAACAGATGTACCCGGGCAACTGAACATGCAGCCCGAAGCCCCAAAAGGGCAACAACACCCACCGCCACCACCCCCAGGACCCCCCCGGAACCTCCCCGCCCGGACCAACACTGAGGCAGCGCAGTCAAAGACAGCGACCTGCTGAAAACGCTCCAAACTCACAGACCCAACACCAGGGAACGTCATTGCCCACCACAGGCTCCAAAGGACAACCATCCTACGCATCCTGACCACCATTGCCCACAGGCCGACGGTACCAACACAGTGGACAACCAACATCCCTCCGCAGACAAAGCTGCTGGCTGTGCCGCATCTGTTGGCCTCTGGGACCTGCCAACCAACAACCGCCAGAGTCAAAGGAGTCTCACAGCCAGCCACATCCAAGCCTCCCCAACTGTCAGCTTGGTAACACACTACCTATCCTTCCCCCACACTGCGCAGGAACAGCTGGAGACCAAGCATCAAAGCCATAGCTGGATTCCCTCACGTGTCAGGGAGCAATTGAATGCACACATGTCCTACTTGTGCACTCTGGTGACACTGCACACAATATCCGCTACCGAAAGCACACGCATACCATCACTGTGCAGGCAATTGTGGTCCACCTTGGAATCTCCACCAACCTCGATGCCAACCACCCATTCCGAGTGCATGAGTCCGACATCTTCCGACAGCCCATCATCACCCGGCGCTTTCTGGCTCGCACTTACGTAAATGCGCTGCTCGTTGGCAAGTACCAAATTAACACACCACACACCTCGACTCCACAACCATGCAAATCACAACACTGGGAATACACACGTCACAAACTCACATACAACATGCAAAACAACATGCCCACCCACCAGACACGATAGCACAACTCACTCTGGCAACCTGGGCCAGCCATGCACATAAGCCATCAACTGCATGGCGCCTCAGCCACACGATAGCAGACTGTGGGAAGAGGTGGGCACCAGGCATGTGAAAGGAGGCAACTGACCGATGAATGACAATGTACACAATGCCAAGTGTGGCGTCGAAGCGATGACCAGACTGCAGTAGGCAGACCACACACATATCCATGTCGAAATACACCACTGGTGTATGGAGTGCAATGGACAGTGGACGCAACCATGTCACCCCAGCCAGTGGGGAAGATCCCGGAAATGTTGCTTGTTACGTCCCCCCCTGTAAGCGTGAGCGGAGTGGGCTGGCCTCGATGTGGTGACACCAAGTATGTGCCTGGCATCCCAACCACACGTGTCTGTGGGCCCTTGATGACTACCACATCGGCCTACACTGCGGTCCAGCAGGCCTCATGCCAATCCAATCCCGTCTGTACCAGGCAGGACACGTCATCGTTGCTGACTGAACACCCGCACGGCTCTGGTGCTTTTGCCTCCGTCAACCACAAGTCACCCTCAAATGTCATGTCAACATCATGTGTTAGAGTTCCAGGAGGAGCTCGCTGAACCACGTCTGGCCCACACTGACCGCTGCCTCAGGCCTCCACTGCGGTCGAGTAGGTCACACTATTCGAATTCAGTCTTGATTTATTTATGGCTGACTTGATGTCATTGTACAGGCCTCAATGCACACTGCATCCCCTTTCAGCCCCGGTGCCACTGAGTCTGTTCCCCGAGACCCATGGATACTTTCTGGTTGAACTTTGGTGGCGACTGAGTCCATGGACTTGGAGTTGTTGTCGCTATAATGTTGGTGATACTGACTTTGTGGCTAAAATGATGCTGTGGCATTCCACTCCTCCGTTTGCTGCTTCCGGACAGCTTCCACCCTCTGCATCATGCCCTGGAGGACACCTTCCACTCTCCCTTGCAACCCTCCACCACATACACCACGGACATTGATGAGGACCTGCTCAGCTCGCGATGCCCATCTAACTGCACCGCAAGTCACCGTCCCTTGGTGGGGTGCTTGTACCGGCCGCAGTGCATCCGGGGCCACTAACTCTGTGCTGGTCAGGTCCGGGACCCCTTCTTCTGAGATGTTGGATGGCCTCTGAGGCGATGGCCTTGGGGTCATCAACGCAATGTGTTTGTGGCCCTGCGCTGTCCGCTGCCTCTGGCCTCAAATGCGGCCCACCAGGGCTCACATATCAAATCGAGTCCTGACTGGCTCAGACGTCGCATCACCGCAGGAGGCACACGCCACCACCATCAGGACCAACTCCAACCGTCAACTGCCAGTGTCGAAACGGTCATACTGGCAGACTGATGGAGTTGCCCTCACCTGTTGTGAATGCCATCTTCTGCCTGATCCCCTGCTCAGCACTCCAGGTGCCACTAAGTCTGTGCATTATGAATCATCGTCCATTGCTGTTTTGGTTATGTGCTGTGGAGAGCTCACGCAGCAATGTCACCTCAGGCAGTGTGGGAGATCTGGGACGACGATGAGGAAGATGATGCAGGTGTGACACTCCCCTCCCCCACTGCAGCTGCATCAGGAATGTCCAGAAGGGACACAATCCAAGACATTTTCTTCACATGAGCACGCTCAGCTCTGGGGCCCCAACCGCAGCGCACTGAAACTCACGGACACTTCTGTTTGTATGTTGGGTGACCTCTGTACTTGCTCCAGCTCCCTCTATATTTCCCAGTAGTTGACTCTGTTATGCAGGTGTTTTCTGTTTCCATTGCACTGGTGTCCATTGTTCAAGTTGTTGCCAGCACCAAGTACTTCGTGCGGCTACCTTACACTCATCCCACACACATCGAGCACAGGCGTCACTGTACATGTGACCCTGGCAATAAAGGGACCAGGCGCATGTGCCCGTAGCCAGTTCAACATGATATCTGAGTGTGTCCCTGTCATCTTTTTGCATGCATAAGGGCCCTGGGCCCGAGGACATTACATTGTGCTGTGTACAGCGGATGCAGACATGTCACCGCAGGCAGCGGGTTAGAGGTTGGACATGTAGCTTTGTCATCACCCACACAATTCGTAAGGGCAGTGGACTGTGCCATCGTACGCAGAGCCAACGTGGGTGTGTGACTGATATGTGCTTGCCCCTGGCCGTGGTTCTGTACTGAGAATGTGCATCTGCATGTGTCTTTATAGCAGTGTGGGTCTCCTTTGTGGGGTGTAGGTGGTCCCTGAAGGGTAATGGACACCCACGTATGTGATCTAGTTCACCTTCCATGGGTTCGGAACACACCCGCACCTGATCGGCCACCTCCATTTGGCGTTCTGACACCTGGGGTACAATTTGTGTGTGGCGGTGAAGTGTTGTGAGCCTGCCGTGCTTGTGGGTGCTTCATGCTGTGTGGTCTGTTGCAGGGGCTGGGTTCTCCTCTAAGTAGCTTGGCTGCCCTGGTTCTGGTGGTGAGTTGCGTGGGATGTCCATGGGCTGTTGTAGGGTGTCAGTGTCGAAGGTGTGGTGGTCCTCTGTGGCATGACTAATGTGTGGTCTTCTGTGCTCTGCTGGAGGTTTTGTGTCCCTCTGCAATGTGGAGGGGAGATGCATGTTGACATTGTGTTGACATGTCTGTTGGTGCATTGTTCTTGTTTACATGCAGACTGTATGACAATGTACATTGTGACTGTTTTGGAGGTGCAGGATTTAGATGCGGGACAGTTTACATTTGGACTACATGACGGGTGTGAGGTTTTACGCATACATTTCCATTTCACAGTTTCCAGCTCTGTCAGATGTAGTGGCTCTGTTTCTACCCATGTGCGGAGCCAGTTGTATACTCTGTTCTGCAGTGTCGGGGTTGCACATTGTATCACATTGTCGTCAATGTGGATGTGCTGTTATTGCTATGTGTGTGTGTGATGCAGTGTGCCACAGGGATGAGGGACATGATCCAGGCCAGGGTCTTTGTGGGTGTGAAGTGTGCCACACATGGTTGTACATGTGTGTACATGTGTGCCATTGTGCCCATCTCCCCCCGTCCCCCCAGTCCCTGGTCTTTACTCACCCTGTTGATGTTGTGTCAGGTCCTCCTGAGCTGTGTCTGCACTCCCAACTCCTTGCACCGTATCCACACTGTTGACTGTGGCCTCCGTTTCCTCCAGCTCCTCCTGTGGCACAGGACTCCCACCTTCTGTCACCGTTACTGCCTTCCTGTTGGTAGTGACTTTGTGCCTGGTTTAGATTTTCACGTCATGCCAGCACCTCTTGGCCTCTTCCATTGGCCTCCTCGACACTCTGGCTGCATTCAAGGTAGTCTGATTGTGGGTCAGTTGCTGGTTGTGTTCTGTCACCTCCGTGACGCTGGTCTTGTTTTCTTGAGGAATGCACCCCGTCTTCACCTCCCTCTTCTCCTTGGCCTTCCCCAACCCCGTTGTTCCTTGCTGGTGGTCTGTGGGGCTTGTGGTGTTCGCGTTGACCTCTGCGCTCGGTCAGGGTGCATCCATGTTGCTACGCACTTTGGCTTCTTTCTGGTTTTTGTTGCTTTTATAGTGCATTTTCCTGCCAGGCACGTGGAATTTGCAGGCCTGCTGCTGGTTTTCGCTACTTTTTGTATCGCGATTGGCCTCATCGCAGCTTTTTTGGTGTTCGTGTTTCACATTTTGGCAGCGTGGCGTTGATTTTAACACGGTCAGTTGACGCGTTATCTGGTGACTATCGCATGGTACTGCCGTGTTGTGAATACCTGGTTAACACGGCGTAAATTTCCCGCGATGGACTGCGATCTTGAGGGTTGTGTTAAGTAACTTTTGCGATGGTTATAACACGTTCTTGAGAATATACCCCATAGCTTTCTGTGCTGGCATCCTGCATGTGTATGAGATGGGCAGGTACTGTGTCCACCCTCATACCTGCATGCATTGTTGTATGATTCTCCCATGCTAATGTACTAGGTGAGATGCTGTTTTGTCTCTGCTAGACATATCTTTGAAGTAGTGCTGAGTTAGTATCATGCTCATGTACTGAGAGATAATGGGACATAAACCTGTGTCACTGATTGTTCCCCCTCTTGTCTCCCATGCCTGCAGCTCAAAGTCCACCAGCATAAGGCCATGTGGAGGGCCATTGCACGTAAGGTGCGGGCTCTGGGTGTCTCCAACCGAAGACGCACACACTGTCACAAGAGGTTGGATAACATCTGCCGGCTGAGCAAAAACGTGGCACAGATGATGCCGGGGCTGCTCCCTCGGACTGGAAGGTTGGCGCGCAGGAGCATGACACCCCTAATGGCCCGCATATTAGCTGTGACACAGCCTGAGCTGGATGCATGTTTGAAGGAACATCAGCAGCAAGCTGGGGGTGAGTATTCTGGGATGGGTGACTTTAGTTGGGAGTGGCTGCATGTGTTCCAAGCCTGGGCCAGTGCTGAGCTCTGTGATGTTGCTAGTGTGATGCAATGGCTTGTAAGTGGCCTCGGTGTTGGGTGCAGCTGCCGTGCATTTTCCCTAACGGTATTTTCTCATGTCATTGAAGTAATGGCCCTTGACATTGCATTCTGACTTGTGGCCTTCCGGCATTGTCTGCATTGGGGAAGTCAGGGACATCCCATGGAAGGGAACAGCAGTGTGCTTTCATCAATGTGTGCATTGCCTGATGTCAGAATTGTGAGGACTACACATCTGACACCAATGTGCAACTGTACTTGTGCCCCAAAGTACGACATAGTGGATGGCATGAGCTCATGGCCATTGTGGACTGAAATGTTGGAGTCTGTATCTGTGTTGTCCTCTTCTGCTGCCTCCAGATGCGACTGTGGCAACATGTTGGGAGGTACATCTTTTCCCCCCTCAGGGCCCTAGGTATGCTCAGAGAGATCTGCATGTCTGGTTACACAGAGCCACGGGCAGGCTATTTGGCTGTGTGGTCATCACATGGGTCACTTATGCCAAGTTTGTATGATGCCACGCAAAAATCGAGTTTTGAATTGAGGTTGCACAATGTTACTGCACAGGGTGGTGTGCAACATGGGGATATCACCATCTTGTTTAGTGCTTTGCTTGCATATGATGTTTATGTTAATGCCACTGAAATGACCCTATGTCTCTGTCTCTTGCAGCATCTACCGTGGGCACAGAAGGAAAGGGGACAGACACCAGTGGTGAGGCATCAAGCACGACTGCTACAAACGAGCACACTGACACTGATGTGACCAGCGCCTCGGAGGGAGATAGGAGTCTGCTTGAGGAATCACAGCCAGAGACAACAACCTCAACGTCATCTGACGCCAGCTGTTACGCATCTTTGTTGGCGGGCACAGGGAGCTGGAACTCTGCCTCCTCTTCCACCACACAGCGTCCAGTGCCCACCCTCCCACCTACTTCCACTGGTGCTGCACGTGATCGCATCAGTAAGAAGGGAAGAGTGTCCTTCACCCCAGGCACCGCTGCCCCTGCGCCTGTCTCCCCTGCTGCCATCAGTGTTGAGTCTGTGGACCTTTTGCACCAGCTGTGTGTGGGTCAGATAACTCTCCTCAATGCCTTCCTAGACCACGACAAAAAGTTGGCACCGGTAGTTGCCTTCATGGAGTGCATTTATTCAGACATGGGTAGGCTACACCGGACTGTCCAGTCTTTGTCCTCCACAGTGACAGCACCCATTCAGCTGTCACAGTCTCAGAGTCCAGCTCCAGTCCCTTGGGCCACACTCCTGCCAGTGGCTACATCTGACGATAGTGACCACACACCACAGACCTCAGGCTCAAGATACAGCACACGCAGCACACAACAGCAGCAGCCCAAGCGGGCCAGAGCGCAGACATCATCCCCACAAAAAACCAAAGCCACCCCAGAGCGCAAAGGCAAAAGCCCTTCAGGCGACATAAAGCCAAGAAGCAGCCCTCGGGCTCACATGCTTCAGAGGCATCCCCAGCCAAGGACTCTCCTGTCCCAAAAGCGTCTCGCAAAGATAAGAAGTCAGTTCCCATTTCTGCTGTGAAGCTGGTGCCTGCTAAGGATCAACAGAAAAGCCTGCCAAGGCAGATTCACCTACAATCTCGATTCCCATCCAGACCCCTGTGAAGCAGGGGAAGGAGGTTAGTGTAGGGGGTTCACCTCATTAACAGGTGATGGAGGAGAGAAGGCAAGGCCAAGCAAAGCGTACCTCTGGATCCAGCAGGTCCCCAGAGGGTGGGCCACCGGCTGCACCTGGTGCAGCTTTAGTGGAGAGTGTGCCTGTTGTGGCCACCCCACCTACCACTCCTCCCAAGACCAAACTTCGATTTCGTCGCCCCAAGAAGTGGAAAGGCACCCCTCCACCTTCTCCCTCACACACTGTGTCTCATGGCAGCATGACTCCACCTCCACGTGCCACCACACCACCCGGTCCAAGCATCCCTCCGGCTGCCAAAGCCACTGATGCCTCTACCTCAGCTGGTCCTCTCTCTCCCAGGTCCAGTATTGCAACTGGCCCGACACTCAGCCACCTCCCAGTCCAACTGACAGCCAAGTCTGAGGCTAAGTCGCCCTCCCTCACCTGTCTCTCCCACAGCTGTGCCTGGACTGCCCATTGTTATCCCCCTGACAGTGTTGCTGACCATGGCAGTGTACAGTCTCACCCATTCCCTGTGCAGCCTCTCATGCACACATGTGCCTGCTAAGCACTTTGGACTGGCCACTGGCCTTGCTGTTATTTGCTGTGTTTGGCCCTTCCCTGTGCAGGATCTCGTGTACCTACTCTGCACTTTGGGCTGGAAACTGGCCTTGCTGTTCATTGGTGTGTTTGCCCATTACCTGTGCAGGATCTCGTGTACCTACTCTGCACTTTGGACTGGCCACTGGCCTTGCTGTTCATTGCTGTGTTTGCTCCTTCCCCGTGCAGGATCTTGTGTACCTACTCTGCACTTTGGACTGGCCACTGGCCTTGCTGTTCATTGCTGTGTTTGCCCCTTCCCTGTGCAGGATCTCGTGTACCTACTCTGCACTTTGGACTGGCCACTGGCCTTGCTTTTCATTGCTGTGTTTGCCCCTTCCCTGTGCAGGATCTCATGTACCTATTCCGCACTTTGGACTGGACACTGGTCTTGAGCTTGTCTACTTTAGATGCCTATCTGTGTGATATGTAATAAAGACAGTTACTCCTGTTGTCTGCTTTGTCTGTGTCCTTGCTAAATAAAGGGTTTTCTGTGTGGGTATGGTTTAATGTGACACATGCTCTTTATGCCACTTTAACATTGACATTCTCTTTTTTTATCATTTACAGGGTTTAGCAGAGGTGACATGCACTTCAGATGTTCTTGACTCCGAGGCTTGGGGGTGCAATGATGGTTGTTTGTGATAACCTACTGTCATCCTAATCATTCTGTGGTAATTAGCTGCATTGTACACATGTTATGTTTGGATGCACTGCCAGCACTGAGTGTGATTCTATCCACAGAATTGCAGGCGGGTTGGCCAGGGACCATCATGGCTGTGTGATCTTTCTTGATGTGTGCACAGCAGTGTTGGTGTATGGTCATCTTGTGACTGCCAGTCATCCTAGACACATGGTTTAATTTAAATGTGTGCACTTGGGTGGTCATGAATTGTGCCGTGTGGATGGGGTGACTTTGTCAGTAGTGTTGATGTGTGTGTGCCCCTGCAATGGCAACTGCACACGTGTCAACCAGGAGTTGTGTGCCTGTTAGTTTTATTAATCATCCCTGTGTTTGTGATTGTGTGCACATGTGGGAGTTGTAGGTTGTGCACTCTGCAGTGTGTGGCTGTGTCCTTGCACTTCTGGGAAACACCTACTTGTTTGTGCCAATGGTGAGTATGAAGAGTGTGTGACTGGCAAGTCAGTGTTGTGTTTTGTTGATCAGCTATGTGTCTTGATGCTGTTTGTGCTCAATGTGAAGACCTGCTCATCCACACTGACATTGTGGGTGTGTTTTCTCATGCATTTCTGTCACTTGGACATTTTCGTATCCAGTATGGCATGTGTGATGTGGAGTCGTACCATCACCTATCTGTGCTTCTCATGCCTACCCATTGTGAGTGATCACTCCATCTATTTGTGTATGGTGCACTCCTGACATGTCCACTACTGACATACTCACCGCTTCACTCTCATGTCAGCTATCCCCTTGGGTTGCCAGTGTGTGTGCCTCCCCACCACTTTATTTGTTACACTATGCTTTGTGGTGCTGATGTGTGCACAGGACCAATGTGCCACTCAGGACGGTTTCCCAATTGGCTTTTTGTGATTTTCTTGTAATGTTTTGCAGTCATGGTTGTTTATATGCAGTTCAACTGTTTGTGCTGCACAGTCCTCTGGTCATGTTGTTTTCACCTGGTTGATCCAGACTTGTGCATCTGTGGGTGATGGGTGAGCTGTATGTGTGTTTGCTGAGGTAATCCTTCCCTTCCTGAGTGTGATGTTGTCTGTGTGCTATGGTGATTTGTGTTGTGGGGGTTCATGTTGTGGCACTCAGATCTGTGTGGAACTGGTATGTTTGGTGTGCACACACTGCTTGTTGTGCATGCAGTGTTGTGAGTGTATGTTGCCTTGTAATTGCCTGGTGTGCATCCCCTGATGTACAGCTGTGTTTGCAATGTGATGGATTGACATGTGCATCTGTTGTGTGTTTGATGTGGATGTGTGCAGTGTTTGGCCCGTGTTGGCTCTTACAGCTGACAGATGCTCTGTGTGTGATGTTCTATTTGCATGTCATTGTGTTTGATTTGTTTGTGCATTGATACATTCAGATGTGTGTTGCAAGTGTAGTGTGAATTACTTGTGTGTCTGTCACATGCACTTAGGGGTATTATTGTTCCTGGGCTTGTTTGGAGTGCACCTTGGTGTTTTCTCCTCTTATATTTGACCTGTCACTTGTCAGTATTGTGCATGTGCAAGCATGTGGTACACTATTACCCCATGTAGTTTTTCTGTGTTTTCCTATTGGCCTATTGCTCCCAGTTTGTGTCCATGATTGTTTGGAGATGATGCACTTCTTGTCTGTGTTGGGGTATGGTGTCTGTGCATTGTTCCTGAGTGATGATGTTGTGTACTCCTGTTCTGTCTGGGCTCCCATTGCCTTTCCACTGTTTTTCTGCGCAGGTCTGGGCTTGTTGTACTTCTGTGTATGTTGTTAGTGAGTTTTGTGTTTGGCTGTTGTTTTTGTGCCAGCATTGGTTTAGGCATCCCTGAGTATGTGTGTGATGTTTGTGGATGCCCCCAGGGAGTGTGATTGGTTTTCAGTGTATTCACAGGACATTATTGGCACAATTCTGTGTGTTTGACACTGGTGTTGAGTGTTGCAGGTGTGAGGTGGGTGGGGGAAGGGTATGTGTTAAGGATCCAACTTCTGTTTGACAGTCATGGAGTGTGACAATTGGCCCTATGTGTTGTGCTGATGACATACACATGTCAAGTTATTAGATACAGATGTGTGGCTGATCACTGTTTGACTTCAGAGAATTCCTATCATCCCTGTGCCTATGCATGGGTTGCCTTGCTGTCTCCCTGAGTTGTTGTACAGAGGTAACTGTAGTTTAATTTCACTCACTGTGCCAGCCATGTGTGAGTGATGGCCTAAGGGTGTTGTTATATGTTCCTTCTCTTGTATATGATGTACACATGCTTTGTGGCTAGCTCCCTGGCTTTCGATTGGTGTCCACCTCACTTTAGTCTTGCCCATTTCTTGTCCTCCATTGCAGCTGACATCTGGTCTGTGTATGTGGCTGTGTGTCAGTGTGGGGGGGGGTCTGTGTGACTTGACAGGCAGTGTGTTCAGTTGAGTGATTGTTCATATTCATTGTGAGTGTTCATTTTGTGATTGGACTCAGTTTGCTTGACATGAGTGTGGTGAGAGGGTTGTCCTGGCCCTGAGCTTATGTGCTGTGTGTTCCTCTGCGCCCCACCTGCTGAGACTGTCTCCCTGGTTGTTTGGTGTGTGTGGTGCAGGGTGTGGGTTCAACTGGCTGGTTATTGTGCATGGGGGAGCATAGGAGGAGCACATAGCATGTCCCTTAATGGGTGTGGGGGGGCCTAATGTATGGAAGGTGGAGGTGTGGCCCTTTGACCTTTATGGACTGTCCATGCCTGGCGCTTGCCCTGCCTTCTACATTGTGTGCATGTTTTCCCACGTCTACACCGCTGCGGTGACGTGACTGGGGCATTGCATTGATATCGTGGTTGAAGGGTGACCTGGATGCAGAGGGTTGATTTAGTGACAGGTAGGATATGTGTGGGTACACTTGTGGATGTGTTCCTGTCCCCACCAGGGTGTCTGGTGTGGACAGGAACCGTAATCATGTTGTGGTTGTGTGCGGAGTTGTGTAATTCCGTACCTGCGGCCTTGTCTGCGACGGTGCATTACTTGCTGGTAGTGTATCAGGTACAGCACCGGGAAGATGTGTAGAGCAGGATCCATCACAGTCGTGATCGGGTGGTGGGGACCGGGAGTCTGGTTTCGCGCTCCGCTGTTGTGCTTTCGCCGTCTCTGGTTGGGTGGTTTCTCTGCTGCGGTGTGACTGTTTGTGGCATCCTGATTTGTACGGCGGTCGGGACGTCATTCCACACGGCAGTGGGTCTCTATTGGCTCCCACTGCCACGGTGGCGGGTGCATTTTTATGGCGGTTCACGTCGCACCGCAGTAGACGGGAAATGGGCTATGTTTAACCATACTAACTCTTTCACAGATCAAAAAGTTATTTCCTCTGGTCAATAGACCATTAGTTGAACTAGTTGATGGTGAGAATTAACATAATTTTAACTTTTCCATACTTTGGAGTAAATAACCACAGACTCAGGAAGGTTTTAAATCTTTATCTAAATTAAATGCATGTGAACCATGTCAAAATACAGTGCAATCACCGTTTTTCATAGGAGAGAAACTCAATTAATTAAACATCAAGCATATACTTCGGAGTCATACAATGATCAATGCTCAGAAAAGGAGAGGACAGAGAGAAAAAAACATCTGCAAAAATATATTTACCAAGAATGGTGTGAAAGACCAATCCCCTGGCCAAAGGGCTGGTGAGTGTCCCCCGGGGTAGGTCAGGAGACAAAGACTTCAGGACAGGATTCAGGACAGGATAGTTGACCTCTCTAGAATACCGACGATTTTGCCGCACCACTCTCTGACACTCTCTTCCTCCTCGAGATTCTTCCGCGATCTTCTGATCTAACCCAATTAAAGTAGGATAGAAAGTTCTGTTTCAGATTCTGCATTCAGCTCTTCATCATCTTCTCCAGAGCAACTCTCCCAGCATCAGCATAGCATAGCTCGCGCTTCACAGCATCTGTGTCTGCATCGCTCTCTCTAACTAACTAAGTAAGGCTATCCTAATTATACCTTTCGTTTTCCATGTTCCACCCACTGAAGTTTCAATATCGTAAAAATAAGAAATATCATTGGTCTGGCAAGGGGGGGAAGCTCCATCACACCATGTTTACATTCCATTAACATCAGTTCAACTATTGTTTGCAAACCCATCCCCTTAATTTTTATTCATAAATTGGGTTCTCACACGCCTTCACGATTTACTTGAAACAATATTATAACATTTTGAATAAGACTTCTTCTTCGTTGAACTCTTCACCATCCGTTCCCAGGGAGTATCACTTTTACTTTGGCTCGCATTCAAAATTTTCAATCATCGTTCCGGGCTCCCTTTTGGTGGACATGCGCAAACTTCACGTGACTGAGCTTAATTCAGTTACACTAGAGAGACCCAAATGCGCATTAGTGATAAAGTCAGAAAGACAAATATTAATTTCCCAAATAAAGTGGTCGCACTGTGTACCACTCACCTTTACTCTATTTCCCTTTACTTATTAATACTTTCCCCGCATTAGCATTAGTACAATAGCTTGTTTTTGTTTCAAGTAAGCAGATGCCATGCACGTGAGTCTTCAAGACTCCATTTTAGTATATTCTGTTCATGCGCCAGAATTTCCCTCCAAGCATTAAATCGTCATACTATGTGGATGCAGTTGCCGCATGTGCACAACAGTTCCCCGTTTAAAGTGGTATTAGTCCGTCTTCATTGTTATCCGCATTAGTACACACATATGCAAGCTTCACTAACCCGCGTGTTCATGTGGTCCATATTAGTTATTCACAAAACATGATTAATACTTCGTTAGTAAGTTAAAAAGTGGATTGCATCCGAGCAAGTCTCCATTCTACGAAAGCTTGCTCCTTCAGTCACCTCTCTGATGGCATTTTTTAGCCATCACAAAATTACCCATCCCTAACCAAATGCCAACTTTAGCACATCTCAGCTTTTTTTCTTCCCCCTATTTTTGTCAGTTTCTCCTTTCCCCTCCAAATTTTTCATTTTTTTATATAGTTTTCCATTTATCTCTTCCAGCTGAATTTCTTCTTATTCCCTCTTTCGTTTCTTTCCTTTCCCTTCTCTTTCTATTTGTATTCTTCTTCTTCCTTTGCTCCTGCAACACTTACATGTAATCATTATTGTCAATACAATTGTCATTATCACAACTACCGGTAATATTAGTTGATCTAAGAAACTTTTCTCAAAATTAGCAAACCATTTCCCTATTGATGTTATACTCTTTGTTAATTTTCCCCATACACTGTCAACCTCCAGTTGGGTCAAATCTTCATCAATTCTTGTAATATTTCCAATATATCCTTTTATATCCTGACTTTTGTCAGGAATGTAAGTGCAACAATGTTGAATTTTCAACATACCACAGACTCCGCCCTCTTTTGCCAATAAGATATCGAGAGCAAGACGATTTTGTAAAACGATAGACCTTATCGCAACCATTTCTGTATTAATCATCAAGATTCCTCCAGCCGTATCTGTAGAAAGACGATCAACTATTGTTGACAATTTGCATATTTTGCGTAAATTTAGAATGACTCCATCTGAGGGTATCAATGCACTAAATATATCATCTACAATTTCAGAAAAACTAGTTCTTTTATCCATGTTAGTCCATTAGATATTCCATTGATTCCATTGATTTTGTGCACTGGATAGATTTTTGGAAAAACTATTCCAAAATAACAGCTCCCATACCATCTTGCAGGTAACCTGTAATAGGCATTATTCCCGCATACAAAATAAACTCCTGGAAATACAGGATCAGTTCCCCCTTTTAGCCCCCATCCGCCTAAAATTAAAAAGTTGTGTTCACATTCACTGGAACCAATGAAAATGTTATTGTAGTCTGTCTTTAACCTATGGAGGCAGAATTTATCCTTTTTCACAAAGTCTAGGGACATCGCCGTATGAGCCTCGCCCTTTGCATAAATTCCCTCATTCTCAACCCATGGAGGTACATGGGATTTCTGTTCAGCAGCCTTCTTTATTAAATCCTGTCTCCTTTCTTCTACTAAATTCAAAAACTATTTTTCTTCTTCACGTAATATACATGTTAGATTATCCTTGTGTGCTTGTGCTATATCTATTAAACTCATTGTTAAGAAAAATTCACCCATAAACTGTGCATCTTTACTAGTAAGTACTAGATTCATATTCTTTCTAATAGGTAGTTCTGAAAATACTACATCTAAGTTAGAATAAAAATACTGAAGTTTTCAGGTTACATAAAATAAACTTGATAGAACGCTACATGATATACCATATGTCAAGGGTATATGGTGATAAGTTACCCCCTCTGAAAATGATGATGGTAATTTCATACAGACATAACAATCACTAATTTCCATGGTATTAACGTACTGGAATAACAATTTAGTAAGCACAATTAAAGACAAATCATTGTCTGATTCATTATGATGATAGTTTATCTCATCTTCTACCCCTGTTTCCATTTTAGTCTCCTTTATTCTATCTACTTTCTCATTAGTAGTTGTATTATTCTTATTACTTGTCGCTATTAACAAAGGCACTCCTACTGTTAGAAATAACCACACTAATACTACCAGTAAGGTAATACATAAGCAAAACTTAAGACATCTTTGTTTTATACTTCGTTTCGGTTGTTCAGCGACTTCAACTTCTGACATTTTAATCTGAGAAAATGTATTTTCTCTTTTCTTTCTTTTTTCACAATTCAGTCTCTTTTCATTCTAACGTGGTCTTAATCTGTTGTCATCAATCTGTGCAACATGAACTTCCTCAGGTTCCTCGCATAAATCCAAATTTTCAAATTCTTCTAGAATTACTTAGGTCCACTCAGGGGCCTTGTATTTTCTGTTTAGAATTCTCAGTCTTGGACTTCTTCGAGTGAGATTTACTATTGGCTGTTTGGATTTAGTTTGACCTGAAACTTCATTTACTTGTTCTGGTTGTTTCCCTGACTTCCTTAAGTAATATCCTAATATTTTTACTCCACCTGGCCAATTATCACCTTTTCTAACTCTTTTGACCTGAACTCACCTTCTTTGTCTTTTACCAAAGTTCTTTTATTTTCACTTTGTCTAGGCACAATCTGTTCTTGTTCTTCTTCCATTTCTAACTGTCTTTGTTCTGTATTTTCTGAATTTGGATCTTCTTCTACCTGCACCTGTTCAGGTTATATTGTAGTATGTTCTTCTTCTGCCTGAACCTGTTCGTCTAGATCTATCTGGTCCTGTTCAGGTCTTATTTCAATTTGCTCTTCTTCTGCCTGAACTTGTTCTTCTTCTTCTATGTCACCCTGCTCAGGTTTCTGAATAGCTTTGTTTATTTCTACCTGAGGGTGTTCTTCTTTCCCTAACTTTTCCTCTCTACCTTACTGTCTCTCTAATTTATTTGTTCTTCTTGTTTCGATAACAGCTTCAGGTATGTCAATCACTGGTATCCACTCCTCTTGACTGGTAATTGGTTGTTCATCATCTGTTTGTCTTACAGTATCTGTCACCTTAGATTCTTTGACTTCACAACCTTCAGCTTCTGGTGTCTCAGCTAATTTGGTCAGTTGCTGCTCTTGTTCTTCAGATGAGCTTGGAATTCTTCTGGTATGGCTAGCATGAATCCAATTGGGTAAACCTGCACACTTCACTGCTGTGGTAGTGACTAGTATGACTTGACATGGTTTATCTCACCTGGGTGATAGACATGATTTTCTTGTGCGTTTCTTCACTAACACCCAATCTCCAGGATTCAAATCATGCGCCTGGTCTGGTTGTCTGGCAACTGCGTCTTCTCCGACCTGTTGAGAGACAGAATGCACCATTTCAGCCAATACTTTGGCAATAGTCCAATACCAGATCATCAGTTATATTCATCAATTTATTTCCAGGAATAAATGCCTGTCTCATTGCCATTCCCATGAGCACTTCATGAGGACTCAATCCTGTTTACCTGTCAGAAATGCTCCTGAGACCTATCAATACAAGAGGCAGCGCATCTGGCCTTTTTAGCATTGTGGATACACACACCTTCCCTAACCTCAACTTGATTGTGCCGTTTAGCTGTTCAACTATTCCAGAAGCCTCTGGATGATAAGCACAGTGCAGTTGTTGTTCAATGTTAAATGCAGCACAGATTAAACGAATTATCTCATTATTAAAATGAGATCCTCTATCTGATTCCAAGGTAACTGGAAAACCGAAATGAGGTATCAACTCCCTCAACAATAATTTAGCAACTGTGAGACTGTCATTTCTTCCTGTGGGGTATGCCTCTACCCATCTCGAGAACAGACACACTATGACAAGTACATACTTCAATCCATTGCACGGAGGCAACTCAATGAAGTCTAACTGCAGTCTGGTGAAGGGTCCTTCTGCCTTTCCAATCTTTCCCCAACTGGCCACTGTCTTTCTGCCTGGGTTTTGCTGCTGACAGATCAAGCATCTTTGGAAAAGGCTCTCTGCGACTACCCTAAACTTTGGATTGTACCAACTCTGTCTGAATAATCTGATCATTGAATCCCTGCCAATATGTGTTGTCCCATGGTATACTCTTGCCATTTGAGAGAGTAAACAATCTGGCATGACTGGTCTGCCATCTAAGTACACCCACACTTCATTCTCTGTCCTTTTTGTACATCCTGACTTTATCCAGATTTCTTTCTCCTTTTCTTCAACTTCTTCCTGCAACTGCCTAACCTCATCCCATGTTTCTGGAACTGAGAAAAACATAAGTTGGCAGCTTGTTTCACCTGTTTCAACTTTTCTGTTAATTGCCATTGTATTTCTTGCACAATATTGAGCAATGTGTCTGCGTACTTGTTACCTGCCGTCACATAGTCATTTCCTGACTGGTGTGCAGCACATTTAACAACAGCTATTTATTTTGGCAATTGTATTGCTTCCAGCAAATCTTTTACATTTTTACTATTTATGATAAGAGATCCTGAAGATGTCAGAAATCTCCGCTGCATCCAGAACTGGCCAAATTCGTGCACAACCCCGAAACCATATTGACTATCCGTAAATATGGTTATTCTCCAATTTTTCCAAATTTTGCATGGCTTTGTTAAGGCCACCAAGTCGGCTACTTGTGCAGACTTGACTCTCGGTAAACAGGATGCTTCAATGACTCCTGATATTTTGCATACAGCATATGAAGCACTTAACCCTCTTTCTTCTGTTCTCAGACATGATCCATCCACAAACAATTCATAGTCAGATTCCTTCAAGGGCGATTCTTTTATATCTGGATGGGGGCTTAGTACACAACTCAGTCACATCCAAACAATTATGATCAATCTCATCCTTTACTTCCTCACAACATGGATCTGGCAATAATGTGACAGGATTCATTATTGTACATCTGATCACTGTTACATTTTCTGCTCCCAAAATCACTCTTTCATACTTAGTCAATCAACTAGGATATAGGTGTTGTGTTCGCGTTCTTGTCAAAAGAATCTCAACTGAGTGTGGAACGTACACCTTTACGGGATGTCCCATCAGAATCAACTCACTTTGCTCCAGACTCATACAGGTAGCAGGTACTGCTTTTAAGCAGCCAGGTAAAGCTGAAGCCACTGGATCCAAAGTGGCCAAGAAATATGCCACTGGACGTCGGCTCAATCCATGTCTTTGGGTTAAAACTGAAAGTGCACAATTTTCTCTCTCACAACAAAAGAGCGCAAATTCTTTAGAATAATCAGGCATGCCTAAGGCAGGGGCCTCACACAGACAATTTTGCAATTTCACAAATGCTTCCAAACATTCGTCATTCCAAACAATTGGATCTTTTGCTCTTTTCCTAGTCAGTTTTATGAATGGTTTTGCTAGCAGGGAAAACTATTTATCCACTTCCTACAATACCCAACCACTCCCAGAAACATTCTCATCTCCTTTTGTGTCTGAGGTAAATGCAATTGTTTGATTATTTTTATTCTTTCCGAGGTCACTTTTCTAACTCCTCTTTTTATTTTATGCTTTAAATATCTAACTTCTTGTTGACAAAACTGCAATTTTTCTGGAGACACCTTGTGTCCTCCTTCGGCCAAATGGTTTAGTAATGCAATTGTGTCAGTGACACAATCTTCTTGTGACTTTGGTGCCACCAATAGGTCATCAAGGTACTGAACCAGAACTGATTTCCCGGGCATAACAAATGGCTATAGACACTTTTTCAGGATTTGATTGAAAATTGAGGAAATCAGTGTGTACCCTCGAGGAACTCGGCACCATGCCAAAATACGATTTTCGAACTGGAAGGCGAAGTGATACTGGCTGTCTGGGTGCAAAGTTATGGAAAAGAATGCCTGACACAAATCAATTACTGTAAACCAACCTGCATTCCAGTGTATTTGATAAAGAATCACTGCTGGATTTGGCACCACTGGGCAACAAGGCACTATGATTTTGTTTATTTTTCCCAAATCCTGCACTATCCTGTACTTTCCACTAAGCTTTTTGAGTCCAATGATTGGCAAATTACAAGGACTACTCATTATCTCTTTCAAAATTCCGTGTTTAATCATTTGGTCAATTACTGGAGCAACTCCTACTTTTACTTCTGGACTCATTTTGTACTGTTGTGTGTTTGGAAAAACAGCACCTTCTTTTACCACTATTTTCACTGGATCTACATTCGCCATTAAACCTATATATTTTCCTGAAAAATCCCACACTTCTGGATTTACTGTGACTCTCAATTCTTCTGGTAATTCACTTTCAATTACTAATGAAAACATCTCATCCACTTCCGTACCTTGCTTAGCTAGCATCATCTTGTAAACAATATCCTCATCAGGTGTTTGGAAAGCAACACCATCAGGCGTACAGTAGATTGTGCAATTCATTTTGCACAATAGGTCTCTCCCTAACAGATTTACTGGGCTTGAGTCACAAACTACAAACCGATGCATGTCTTTAAAGTTTTCAATATGCACTTCCATTGGTTCTGTAACTGGGGTTCTAATCTGTTTATTTGATACTTCTACACCTTGGATAGTTTTTCCCGAGAGGGGTAGGTTTGGGATGTCTGCTGTTCTCACAGTAGACCGGGTAGCACCAGTGTCCAATAGAAAAGTGATGTCACTACCTTCAACTTTCCCATCGATAAATGGACCTGTCTGATCTACCAGCAAGGATGTACCGAGCACGCACTCCTCTTCCTCCCCCCTCAGGCACCGTCATTGCATATAGTCCGATTTGTCATCATTCTGCAAAAAATATTGTGAAACCGCAGGGTTATTCTTACCACTTTCTGCATGAAATCCGGCGTTCACTCTGTATTTTTGAATGTGCACATGGTTTGGCATAGGAGGTTGTGGCACCTGACACTGTGGAGTAACTACCTGCTGCTGCTGTTGCTGTTTCACAACCACTTCATTCTGCATCTGCAGATTTAAATTTTGATTTGGCCCATTATTATTCTGGACATTTTTACATTCGTTCTTCCAATGTCCAAGCTTTCCGCACTCATGAGAAGGAAATTTCTTCCTTGCTTCCTCTCTATTCATTCATCCTTGTCCTTTACCACCACTCGACACTTGTTCACTTTGACTCTGGTCTTTTATCTCATTATCAGTCAGAGAAATTAATTTTGCTTCCTACTGCTCTGCCAATTTCACTTGTGCCCACATCATTTTCTCTTTTAGCTTTCTATGTTTTGCCTCAATGTCGTCGCCGCAATATTTTGCATAATTCAATATTTCATCTATCAACTTACTTTGCCAGCACAACATGTGCTGCAGAATAATCTGACTAATCTCTGGTTTCGGACCATACACAATCCGATATACGAAAAGTCCCATATCCTTATCTCCAATGTTCTCAAATCCACTATACTGCTTGAATATCTGTAGCAACCTTTCATAGTATGCATTCACAGACTCTTTTGGCTCCTGAGTTGTTCTATCTATTTTTACCCAACCTGTCTCTCTAGGTGGAATTTTCCCTTTCAAAAACGTAATCACCTGGTGATACTTTTTCATCACCTCCTCTGATGGTGCCCCTGTTGTAGAATCTCTTGGATATTCCTCATTTGGCCAATCAACTGTAATATTACATTCTGTCCATAAATCAGCTGGTACCACAATATCGAATAAACCATCCAAATCATTCAATAAAACCTTTGAAACCTTTACAAACCTTTCCACCTGTTTATACCATTCAACTGGTTTCTCTCTCAACCTAGGGAAATCATTTGTAAATGACAAATTATCCTGTCTACTCTGAGGAACATGAACATATTCACCACCAGGAATTTCTCTCATTGGACACATTCTCTAAGTCCTATCTGATTCTCTCACTGGAAATGCAGATGATGCTTCTCTCACTTGAACTTCATCTTTCTTTCTTATCCACCTAATCCTCCACTTGTCAATGTCTCCCCACTTTCGCAAAATATTAATCAACTCTTTTATCTGTAGTCTTTTACCAGAAGCATTCACACTTTCAAATCCTTTTCAGTAAATTCCACTCACATGGTTTCTGCAATAATTTCGACTTTCCTATCTATTCCAATTTCTGATGCAACTTCTGTTAATTTCTCATGAAATACTCTTGCTCTTCTGATTATACTCTCACATAAGAATAACAACTCCTCATCATTGTAAAGGTTCAATCTTTCTGTGCTCACATTACCAGCCTTTATTTCCTCTAAATTTACTTTCAATCTGCTGATATCTAGAATCTTTGGTTGGGAGTTTCGTTTTTCTATTCCCTGTGCCCAAATCTAAATCTTCCGGAGTAATTGCTGTTAAACCTCCAGTACCTATAGTGACCTAAGATCCATTTTCTCTCAAATTTCCAGGTAGATCTCTCTTCGGAGTTTTGCCTAACTGTTCCACATTTGGGAGATCCATTAACAAAATAACTGAATCACTCTCACTGGCCTGATCATCAGCAATTCTTACTTCTTTTCTGGGATTACCTAACGGGATTGTCCCAGCTTGAGGTTTCTGGCAAACCTTTTTATCTCCATATAATGGGATTACAGGACCAATAGTCATTTAAATTCAATTGGCTTATTTTCTGAACAAATTCTTCCATAGCTTTATTTAAGGCTTCTCTCTCATTATCCTGCAACACCCTATTAACTGATACGAACTAAAATATTTGTGGGGTTAAAGGTGTTCCTAGCATTGGTGCACTTGGGGTGACCCTACTGGGTTCTTCTTGGTACGGTGGAGGGTTTTTAATTAAAATATCCTCTAATAATTCATCATCTGATTCACCATATCCTGTCGTATTCAAATGTTTCGTCTTTTCTTTACACTTGCCTCCTGACTGTTCTTCAGCCATTAATACTGGATACAAACCCTCTGTCACTACAGCTCTTCTCCAAAACTTCATTTGATCTACACTTGACTAATACGGATGGCTAGGCAAAAATCCTCTAAATCTCTGACCACTTCTGAGTTTTTCACGATCAAAGGCCTCAATCTCCCATTCTTCCAAAGCTTCATACTGTGTCATTCTAGGATTTGCTTCTAACATATTCATTCTATCTCTTTAATTCTGAAGTATCTTTAGGTTAAAAGTACCATGATCCAGAAAAGCCAAAACACCATCACCTTTCGTATACTCCACCCAATTCTCCAACCATACACATGTGTGATATCCTTTCTCCATCAACATAAACGAAGCAGGCGTTTTAGGTGGCAGAATAGGAATTCCCTCTCTAGTCATTACAGGTTAGTCTTTCTTAAAGAAATGTTTAATTTTAGTCATCAAAGTCATTTTCTTTCGTCTCCCAAACATTTCAGACGGACGATACAGAAAAGAGTCTTCCGTATATCTTGTAGCTCTATTACCTACTTTGCGTCCTATATCGTCACGGCTCACACCCGCAGTCAAATCAGGACTCAACACACAATTCTTTTCCTACAAATCTTAGCTCGGCTTCTACCTATCAACCAATCAGACTCGATCTTGTGGCCTTTTGTGACGTCAGTATTGCTCCTCACTACTGACCTTCGCTTTACAATCTGCTCCTTTCCCACGACCGCTGTTTCAACCAATCCCAGTGCGGCTCTTTGTGATGTCAGTACAACTCCTGCGACTGACCCTCCCTTAATACGAAAACGTATTCCTTCAACTTTTCTTAAGATAAAACTTCATTAGTAATAACATAAAAACATTCGCTACTCTGTCTGTTCCACTAAACAAAGAATAGATTTCGACTTATTCTGGAGTTTCAGAATTACTCCTCTTCCACTGCAAGTAAAACCCCTGTTTACCCTTCATTCAAGCTCAGGAGAACCTGTTACTTCTTCAGTGTCACCCGTATTTGGAAATAAGAACAAAGTTTCACCAGCGAACCCCTTTTGCTATCATTCGCACTCTACTTTTATACGATATAGTCCCTAATTCAACACTGCCAGCCCTCCGTAGCTTCTCAGTGTTATGACAACAGACGAGTAACCTCCTGCAGTGTGGCTTCTATCACCACCCGCTATTCCATTCCCAGGATGCTCAGTCAACCTCTGTACCTGTGCTTCTAGACAACATGAAACAAGACATTAACTCTTTTGTTAAACATAAGTCAATAATCAATAATACAATTTATCACCAAACTAGTCAATAATAACCATAGCTCTGCTACCAGAAAACTGATCCAGCGGTTCAACAACAACAGATACTCCACTACCATATACTCACCTGGGCCCATAAACACACCGTGTGTAAAACTGCTGGTTGTCGAGTTTATAATTTTCACAATGTTTAGGATTAGTTATTTAATACTTCTACTCATCTCTGACTTACCCTTTCACAGATCAAAAAGTTCTTTCCTCTGGCCAATGGACCATTAGTTGAACTAGTTGATGGTGATAATTAACATAATTTTAACTTTTCTATACTTTGGAGTAAATAACCACTGACTCAGGAAAGTTTTAAATCTTTATCTAAATTAAATGCATGTGAACCATTTCAAAATACAGTGCAGTCACTGTCTTTCAGAGGAGAGAAACTCAATTCATTAAACACCAAGCATATACTTCAAACTCATACAATGATCAATGCTCATAAAAGGAGAGGACAGAGAGAAAAGAATATCTGCAAAAATAACAAGAAATTATAGTAACCAAGGATGGTGTGAAAGACCAACCCCCTCGCAAAAGGGCTGGTGAGGGTCCCCCGGGATAGGACAGGAGACAAAGACTTCAGGACAGGATTCAGGACAGGATAGTTGACCTCTCTAGAATACCGACGATTTCGCTGCACCCCTCTCTGACACTCTCTTCCTCCTCGAGATTCTTCTGCGATCTTCTGATCTAACCCAATTAAATTAGGATAGAAAGTTCTGCTTCAGGTTCTGCATTCAGCTCTTCATCAGCATCTCTCCCAGCATCAGCATAGCATAGCATCGCGCTTCACAGGATCTGTGTCTGCATTGCTCTCTCTAACTAACTAGCTAAGGCTATCTTAATTATACGTTTCGTAAAAATACGAAATATGATTGGTCAGGCAAGGGGGGAAGCTCCATCACACCATGCTTACATGTCATTAACATCAGTTCAACTATTGTTTCCAAACCCATCCCCTTAATTTTTATTCATAAATTGGGTTCTCACACGCCTTCACATATTACTTGAAACAATATTATAACATTTTGAATAAGACTTCTTCTTCGTTGAACTCTTCACCGTCCATTCCCAGGAGGGAGTATCACTTTTAGTTTGGCTCGCATTCAAAGTTTCAGTCATCGTTTCGGGCTCCCTCTCAGTGGACATGCGCAAACTTTACATGATTCAGCTTAATTCAGTTACACTAGAGAGGCCCAAATGCGCACTAGTGATAAAGTCAGAAAGACAAATATTAATTTCACGAATAAAGTGGCCGCACTGCATACCACCCACCCACCTCTACTCTATTTTCCTTTACTTATCAATACTTCCCCACATTAGCATTAGTACAATAGCTTGTTTTCATTTCAAGTAAGCAGATGCCATGCACATGAGTCTTCAAGACTCCATTTTAGTATCTTCTGCTCATGAGCCAGAATTTCCCTCCAAGCATTAAATCGTCATACTACGTAGATGCAGTTGACTCATGCGCACAACAGTTCCCCGTTTAAAGCGGTATTAGTCCGTCTTCATTGATATCCGCATTAGTACACACATACGCAACCTTCACTAACCCGCGGGTTCATGTGGTGCGTATTAGTTATTCACAAAACATGATTAATACTTTGTTAGTAAGTTAAACAAGTGGATTACATCTGAGCAAGTCTCTTTTCTACGAAACCTTACTCCATCAACCCTGTTTACAAATTCTCGTTGTGAGGAAGTGAGGGAAGAAGCGGATCATGACTGTTTGTATGTGACAGAACTGTGCACCAAGCCCAGGCCTGACATAGAGGATGCTCCATTGGAAGAATCAGATTGTGAGATATTTGTGGACGTGTCATGTCTGAGAAATGGGAAAGGTGAACTATGTACTGTCTATGCTGTATGCACCATAGAAGGAGTTCTTGAAGCATCCTGTCTAAAATGGGTACATTCCGCCCAAATTGCTGAACTAATAACTCTAATTAGAGCGTGCAACATTTCCAAAAGCCTGAAGGTAATTATAATCACTGTTAGCCAATATGGGTTTGGGGTTGTCCATGATTTTGGACAGCTCAGGATGCAAAGGGGATTTCTGACTTCTTCAGGTTCTCCTATTCATAATAGCAGAACTCTAAAAGAATTATTGGATGCTTTACAACTGCCCAAAAGAATTGTGTAGTATCCTGCATTTGTTAATGTAATGTATTTTACACCTACTGCTCAGCGAGTGCTTGTCCTCTGTGCTGAATACAATGTTGGAGTCTTGATGTGCCTCGGAATATAGGGACACAGAGAGGTGAAGTGACAGTTGAGCATGGGCTGAGCAGCAGACAGGCTGCTCCAGGTGGGGCTCCCCTTCATAACTCAACTACCTGTTGTCTGGAACTATTCATCTTTAATTACAACCTTCCTGGGTGGACGTCGTTACTACAAATTGCATTGGTCAAATGTGCCGCATATAAATCAGGAGATGATTATATAACAAAGGGCAACAGATATGCTGACTAAATTGCACATTTCTGTGCACAAGACTCAATGGCTTTAAACAGATCAATTGCAAAAGGAAATACCGAATGCCATCTTCTGTTTACTGCAACATTTGAAACTTGGAAAGAGGTTAGACAGATGCAGAAACAGGCAAGTGATGAGGAAAAAGAAAGATGGAACAAAAAAGTCTGTAGCAAAAGAGCAGAAGATGAACTATGGGTCTATCTTGATGGGAGACCAGTGTTGCCAGATTCATTACTTTCCCACATGGTCAGAGTTTACCATGGAATTGCACATGTCGGAAAATATGCAATGATCAGACTCTTCAAGCAGTCATGGTACAACCCAAAGTTCAGGGTCATTGCAGAGAGCCTTTGCCAAAGGTGTATAACATGTCCAGCAGCATAATCCAGTCAGAAAGACAGTTGTTAGTTGGGGATGAATTGGGAGTACAGGAGGTCCATTTACCCGACTCCAACTTGACTTTATTGAACTTCTCCCTTGAAATGGGCTGAAGTATGTACTAGTCATTGTCTGCTTGTTCTCTCATTGGGTGGAAGCCTATCCCACGAAAAGAAATGATAGCCTTACTGTGGCTAAACTGCTTTTGAAAGAACTAATTCCTAGGTTTGGAATTCCAGACACTTTGGGGACAGATAGAGGAACACATTTTAATAATGAGATACTTCGGCTGATTTGTGCAGCATTTAAAATTGAGCAGAAGCTGCATTGTGCCTATCGACCCAAAGCATCTGGAGTGGTTGAGCAACTCAATGGCACTATAAAATCCAGATTAGGGAAGGTGTGTGCATCCACATCACTGAAATGGCCTGACGCTTTACCCCTTGTAATGATGAGTACAAGGGGTAAAGTAGGGGTACAAAAAGCATTCCTGACAAAAGGACAGGATTGAGTCCTCATAGAGAGGATGCTACAACGACACAGCCAAAAAAGCTCATTATCTGATTCCAGGCGAGTGGATTTATGTCAAGAAACACGTAAGGAAGTCGTGCTTAGAACCCAGGTGGAAAGGTCCTTATCAAGTCATACTGGTGATGACAACAGCAGTAAAGTGTGGTGGTTTGCCAAATTGGATTTATGCAAGCCACACCAAACGAGCCCTAGGTCCACTTGAACGACAAGGGGCCCGATTCACAGAACTAACTTAAGACAAAATCCTAAACTTACTACCATTTTGGTATTCACAGAAGGCACTTACTCATTTTGGTATTCACAGAAGGCACTTACTCATTTCGGTATTCACAGAAGTTAGGAGTCCTAACTTCAGGACTCCTAAATGCCTTCTGTGAATACCGAAAGTCTTAAAGTTAGGATTTGTCTCAGTTTAGGACTCCTAAACTGAGAAAAACCCTAACTTTAAGACTTTCGGTATTCACAGACGGCATTTAGGAGTCCTAAAGTTAGGAGTCCTAACTTTACTACTCCTAATCTGAGAAAAATCCTAACTTTAAGACTTTCGGTATTCAGAGAAGGCATTTAGGAGTCCTAAAGTTAGGAATCCTAATTTCTGTGAATACCGAAATGAGTAAGTGCCTTCTGTTAATACCAAAATGACCAAGTACCTTCTGTGAAACCAAAATGGTAGTAAGTTTAGGATTTTGTCTTAAGTTAGTTCTGTGAATCGGGTCCAAGGAGAGCAGCAACTGGTAAGAGAAGAACAAAAGCCAGTGGTTGAAGTGTGTGAAGCTGATGAGTGACAGATTATAATGATCAACCAGATGATGAACATCCAAGCACAAGTCACGTAAAGTGGACACCAGATACTAGGGAGCTCATTAGGATGGCGGGCGGAGGCACAACGGCGGTGCTGGCGGTCCTCGTGCCCGCCATATTACAATGGGCAAACATGACCTATTTCCCGTCCGCCGCCTTGCGACGTTAACCACCAGATATTTGCGCCCGCCAGCGCGGCGGAGGGTGCCAATAGATACCCAATGCCATGCGGAATGATGTCCCGTCCACTGTACAAATCATGATGCCTCAAATAGCTCATCACACCGCAGCGGAGAAACCACCCAACCAGAGACGGCGGAAGCACGACAGCGGAGAGCTAAACCAGACTCCCGGTCCCCTCCACCCGACCCCGACCGCAATGGATCCAGCTCTACAAGCCTTTGCGGTGCTGTACCTGATCCACTACCAGCAAATAATGGACTGTAGCGGACAACGCCGCAGGTAAGCAATCACACAACTCCTCACACAACCACAACACACAACTCCTGTGCGGATATACGGTTCCTGTCCACATCAGACACTCTGGTGGGGACAGGAACACATTCCCAAGTGTACCCACACATGTCCTACCTTTAAGAAAATCACCCCTCCTCATCCGGGTCACCCATCAACAGAGAAATCACTGCAATGTCCTGGTCATGTCACCACCGCTCTGCAGACGCGGGAAAACCTGCGCAGAATAGGGTAGGCGGGGCCAGCGCCAGGCATGGGCAGTCCACAAAGATTTACAGGGCCCCACTGCCACCCTTCACACACTACGCCCCCCACACCCATTTGGAGACATGCTGTGTGCTCCTCCTGTGCCCCCCATGCACAATACATCTGCCAGGTGTAGTCAGACCCTGGACCACACACCAGGGAGCCTGCATTAGAAGGTGGGGGTGAAGAGGAACCCTGCACAGAAGATCAGGGGCAGGGCATTCCTCCTCCTCACACCTACCCTCCACTCATGTCATGCAAACTGAGTCCTATCACAAAATGAAGACTCACACTGCATATGAACATCCACTGAACTGTCCACACTGCCTTTCAAGTCACCCAGACACACCCCACACTGACACACAGCCACATACACATACCAGATGTCAGCAGCAATGGAGGACAATAAATGGGCTAGCCAAAAGTGAAGTGGACAGTGCTGGAAAGCCATGGAGCAAACCACAAAGCATGTGTACATCACATGCAAGAGAAGGAACATATCACACCTGTCTGAGGCCATCAAATCAGACATTGGTGGCACAGTGAGTGAAATTAAACCAAAGTGACCTCCATGCAACAACTCAGGGAGACATCAAGGCAAACCATGCATAAGCAGAGGAATGATAGGAAGTGTCTGAAGTCAAACAGTGATCAGCCACGCATCTGTGTCAACTTACTTGCCAGGTGTATGTCATCAACACAACACACATGACTCATTGTCACACTCCCTGACTGTCAAACCCAATTGGACCTTCACACATACCCCTCCTCTACCCACCTCACGTCTGCAGCACTCAACACCAAGCTCAAACACACAGAATGGTGCAAATTATGTCCTGTGAGTACACTGACAACCAATTACACTCCCTGGGGTGTATCCACAAACATCACACCCACACTAAGGGATGCCTGAGCCAATGCAGACACAAAAACAATAGCCAAACAAAAACCTCACAAACAACATACACAGAGGTCCAACAAGCCCACATATGGCCACCCAGACATTGGAAAGGCAATGGGACCCCAGACAGAACAGGAGTACACAACATTGTCACTCAGGACGAATGTACCATACCCCAACACAAACAAGAATTGCATCATCTCAAAACAGTCATGAACACAAACTGGGATCAATGGGACAATAAGCTAACACAGACAGAGACACCACACCACCCATCAAGTCAACATGGTGTTATAGTGTACCACAAGCATGCACATGCACAATCCTGAGCAGTGACAGGTCAAATATAGCAGGACATAGCACTAGTATGCACTGAAAACAAGCCCAGTAACAAGAATACACCTTGCTGCATGTGACAGACACACAAGTAATGCACACTACACTTGCAACACACATCCGAATGTATCACAATGGCATGCACATAGAACATCACACACACAGAGCATCTGTCAGTAGAACGAGCCAACACAGCCCAAACACTGCATACATCCACAACAAAAACACAACAGATTCACATGCCAATCTATCACATTGCAAACTCAGCTGGACATCAGGGGGATGCACACCAGGCAAGTATAAGGCAACATACACTGACAGCACTGCATGCAGGCCAAGCAGTGTGTGCACACCAACCAAATCAGTAGCACACACATCTCAGTGCCACAACATGTACTCCCACAACACAAATCAGCACAGCACACAGACAACATCACATTCAGGAAGGGTAGCAGTACCTCAGCAAACACACATACAGCGTACCCAACACCCACAGATGCACAACTCAGAGACACCCAGGTGCAAACAACATGACCAGAGGACTGTGCAGCACAAACAGTTGCACTGCACATGAGCAACCATGACTGCAAACCAGTACAAGCCAATCACACATAACCAATTGGGAAACTGTCCTGAGTGGCACATTGGTCCTGTGCACAGATCAGCACCACAAAGGATAGTGTAACCAATGAAGTGGTGGGGAGGCTAACACACTGGCCACCCAAGGGGTAGGTGACATGAGATTAAAGTGGTGTGTACGTCAGTATTGGACAGGTCAGGGGTGAACTGTACACAAACACATAGAGGAGTCACTCACAATGGGTAGGCATCAGAAGCACAGATAGAGGATGGTATGACTCCCCCATACCATACTGGAGCAAAAACTGGCTCAATACATGAGAAAACTCACCAATAATGTCTGTGTGGCTGAGCAGGTCTGCACAGTGAGCACAAACAGTAACAAGACACATGGCTGATCAACAAAACACAACACAGACTTGGCTGTCACACACACTGCATACTCATAACTGGTAGTGACAACAAGTAGGTGTCCCCCAGGAGTGCAAAGACACACCAACACACTACACAGTGCACAACCTACAACTCCTACATGTGCCCACAATCACAAGCACAAGAAGGACAATTCAAACAAACAGGCACTCAGCTCCTGGGTCATAAATGTGTGCAGTTGGCATTGCAGGGGCACACACACATTGACTCTTCTGACCAAGTCACCCCTTTCACACTTCATGGCCACTCAAGTGCACACATTCAAATGTACCCATGTGACTAGGAAGACAGGCCATCACAAGATGACCATACATCAACACTGCTGTTCACACATCAAGAAAGATCACACAGACATGATGGTCCCTGATCAGCCCGCATGTAATCCTGTGGATAGAATTCCCCTCTGTGCTGGTAGTGCATCCTAACATGACATGTGTACAATTTAGCAAACCTGACCATAGAATGATTAGGATAACAGTAGATCATCACAAACAACCATCATTGCACCCTCAAGCCTCAGAGTCAAGAAGAACTAAAGTGCCTGTCACCTTTGGCAAACTCTCAAAAAGTGAAACAAGCAATTGGCAATGTTAAAGTGGCATACAGAGCATGTGTCACATGAAGCCATACCCATACAGAAAAGTTTTTATTTAGCAAGGACACTGACAAAGCAGACAGCAGGATTAATTGTCCCTATTACATTTTACCCAGATAGGAATCAAAAGTAGACAACAGCAAGGCCTGTGGCCAATCCAAAGGTTAAAAGGAGGTACATGTGTGCATGAGAACCTGCACAGGGAATGGGCATCCAAATTACAAACAGCAAGGCCAGTGGCCAGTCCATAGTTCAAAGGAGGAACATGTTTGCATGAGAACCTGCACAGGGAATGGGCATCCAAATTACAAAAAGCAAGGCCAGTAGCCAGTCCATAGATCAAAGGAGGTACATGTGTGCATGAGAACCTGCACAGGGAATGGGCATCCAAATTAAAAACAGCAAGGCCAGTGGCCAGTCTATAGTGCAAAGGAGGTACATGTGTGCATGAGAATCTGCACAGGGAAAGGGCATCCAAATTACAATCAGCAAGGCCAGTGGCCAGTCCATAGTTCAAAGGAGGAACATGTGTGCATGAGAACCTGCACAGGGATGGGTGACACTGTACACTGTCATGGGAAGCCACACAGCTAGGGGGATATCAATGCGCAGTCCAGGCATTGCTGTGGTAGGGCTAGGTTTGGGAGGGGGACTAATCCTCAGACTTGGCTGTCAGTCGAACTGGGAGGTGGCTGATTTTGGGGCCCAGTTGGAGGACTGGACCTGGGAGAGAGAGGACCAGCTGAGGTAGAGCCATCAGTGGCTTTGGGAGCTGGAGTGTTGCTTGGACCTGGTGGTGTGGTAGGAGGTGGAGGCGGAGACATGCTGCCGTGAGACACAGTGTAGTGTGGGAAGGAGAATGTGGAGGGTTGCCTTTCCACTTCTTGTGAATTCTATAGGTAGGAGTGGGAAGTGGGGCGGACACAACAGCCTCACTCTCCACCACAGGTGCATCAGATTCAGATGGTGGCCCTCCCTCTGGGGATCTGCTGGATCTGGCGGTACTCTTGGCCTGGACTTGCCTTTTTCCCTCCATCCCCTGTTAACCAAGTTAACCCTCCACAGTGCCCTCCTGTCCCAGTTTCACAGGGGTGTGGATGGGAGTTGAGGTTGTGGGTGAATCTGCCTTGGAGGACTTTTTCTGAGGACTCTTAGCAGGCACCAGCTTCAAAGCAGGCACAGCAACTGTTTGCCTGTCTTTGGGAGATGCTTTTGGGACGGGAGTGTCCTTGGATGGGACAGATTTTAAGGCATGTGAGCCTTAGGCCTGCTTCTTGGCTTGATGCCCCTGAGTGTCACCTGAAGGGCTTTTGCCTTTGCGCTCCTCTGTGACTTTAGTTTGTTTGGTGGTTGGTGTCAGTGATGCAGCGTGGAATTTTAAATCCTCCCTTCGTCACAGATCAAATATCACACTAGCACATTCACTCAATACATTCATTGGTGGGGCCCATAACACCAACACTCACACTACATTGATCCGTTCTCACGAGAGAGATAAATTGTCCAAACGCTGACATGAAAGGAATACCTTTTCAACTAAGGAACCTAATTTACCTGAGCCTACATTAGGTACCTTTATTAAACTCTGAACCTCGAGATATTCCCTCCATTTAATCGATGAATCAGTTAGTTGATTTTGGATATTTGGTGGCACAATTCTTTAATCTACATTTAATCTTATTTTAATTTCTCTAAATAAATCACCCGACACATTTGTTCGTTAGAATAACAATTTTGTTTATCTAATTAATTTCAATTTCAATAAGTCATAAACCAAATCACCGAACATCATATTTACCTAATCTGGCTATTAGTCGTCCTCTAAGTCAATCAAGTCGTGGAAAAGTCTTTAATTCATCAAAGTCAGGCAGCAATTCAGTCTTTCAAAGATTCAGGATAACAGCTGTCCAGCAGTGTCACCGTCCTCTCCGTCAGCATAACGTCAGGCATAGAAAAGTTCGCTCCAAGAGAAAGTTGTTTAATTCGCTTAGTCTACCCACTTTTATAATGAAACTAACATCAAAATGTAACAAAAATCAGTTTTAGGCAGTCCTGATTGGCTGGTTTGGGGTCATTCGGTAAAGTTCTCACATAGTCCGTTAGGTTAAGTCATCACACTTGCTGGTTCCGGTTTTAAAGACAGTCCTTTGTTTCGTGAATTTGGCGATTCTCCCAGTGTGTCCTTGATGGGTACATCTTGCCTGGGGTCAGGACGAGACCACTTGTTGCTGGCGGTGGCGCAGGTGCACTTCATGAAATGGTAGAAGTCGCATTGTGTGTCTCAGTCAGCCATCTTTTCTTAGGCCCAAATGGTCAACTTAAGCAAAACAAACACAAAACGTAATTAAAACATTGAAATGGCTAATAAAATGTTAAACCCTCACTAACTCCCCTATGTGTAAGTAATTGTTAGACTTGGGAGTCTCTGGTTGGCGCAAGGTTGCCCTTGTGTCAAGCAGGAACCCTCTCCTCTACGTCAGGGCACAGGATAACCCCTTTTGAATGACCCTTGCTCACCCTCTAGGTGCGTGGCGTGAGCAGCCAAGGCGATTCCTCAGGCGTTGTTGGTTAAGCACTTACAATCATACACACAGTAAATACATCAATCCCCCCAGAAACGGACACCAGACTTGGATATGTAGAAAAATACGCTTCTTTATGTAAAAATAGGTATATATATCTCAGCAGACTTATCACAAGACCAATAACGTTTTCGCTATGCCACCAGGTTGTAAAGCAGGCAAATGTTCTTTGTTCGTAGTTTCGAATGGATACTTTGTAGGCTCTCGCAAATGTTACTTGTGGTTCCAGTACTTACAGAGATCGACTCCGGCGAACGGGGAAATAAGGACAACCCTACAGTAGGCATTGGGTACAATCTGCTCTTGAGACACCAGGTGTTGCCTCACCGAGGTCACGCTGGCTCCTGTATCTCTAAGAGCCTCAACCTTCTTTCCATTGATGGTCACTACTTGCCCATATTTCTTAGTGTTAGAGGGTAAGTAGGTTTCAGGGACCATCTCACTGTCTCCTAGCGAGACTAGGGTCATCTGCCCGGGACCCCCACCCTCCTGGACTGCTAGCTCCTCCCCAAAGTTAATATTAGCTACTTGCCGGGGTGGAGCACCAGTGGGTGCGGTCTTACCAAACAGGCGACACTTAGGATCAGAGGCAATGTGACCCGGGTCACCACACCTGTAACAATTGAAGGGCCCCTTTGGAACAGGCCTACCTGTAGGGGCCCCGTTCTGCTGCGGGGGTGGGGGAGGCTGAGAACCCTTCTGCTGGTTCCCTTGGGGATTACTTTGGGGGCCTTTTTGGAACCCTTTCTGTTTACCCCTGTCCCCCCCCACTCTTCTGCTGGGGACCCTGCCCACCTTTGGCGGAGTCTCCCACTTGACCCTTGTGGACCCTGGTGCTGAGCCAGCGGTCCGCCTCCTCAGCAAGCTTCCTCGGGTTGGACAGCTTGCTATCTATCAGGTGCTGGCGTAGCTCAGGAAAACATTGACTGGACAAGTGCTCCCATGCAATTAAATCAAGCAGCCCTTGATAATCATTCACTTTGCTACCCTTCACCCAACCATCCAGTGCTCTGCAGAAAAAAGTTACATACTCCACATACGTACTCTCAGGGATCTTCTTAGTCTCCCTGAACCTCTGTCGATATAGCTCAGGAGTTAACCCATACCTGGTCATTAAAGCTTCCTTCATATGGGGGTATGAGGCTTGGAGATCTAAGGGTAAATCTAACAGTGTGTCACGCCCTTCAGCAAGGAACCTTCCCCACAACCCCGCTCCCCAGTCTTTCTCAGGGACCCGGTGTGAAGACATGGCCACCTCATAGGCTCTAAACCACTGCCCTATGTCATCCTTTCTAAAATACTCCTTTACTACATCTTTGGGGATGTACACCTTGGACTCTACCTGCACCGGTGGAGTGCTGCCACCAGAAGGAGCGGTGTCCAAACTTTTCGCCTTCAGCTCCAACTCCTTCAATCCTATATCATGATCCATTTGGCGTTGTTGTGCCTCCAGGGCCAACTTCTGCTTTTCCATTTCCATTTGTCCTGCCAACTTTGCCATCTCCATTGCATGCGCCCTGTCTGCTGCCCTGTCTGCCAGCTCCTCTGGCGACCGGACTCTGCTGGGCTCCTCAAGGTTGTCGGGTGGAACGATGTCCCCCGCATTCTGTGGGTCTCTTGACTCCTTCCAGGCTCTCAACGCCTTGGTGTACTGGACCCTCCTCTTGAATCCAGCATGGGGAACTCTGAATTTTACACTGTAGCCTTTCAATTGCTCTACCGTGTAGCCTTCCAGTCTCTCCCAATCCACCTCATCCATTCCAGAAATCACAGAGAGTGCTCTTCCAGCGGAGAGTGAGCCAGGCATGGTTGCAGTAATGGCAGATGTCTCAACAAAGTTCAAAAATGAAAACCTGTGGCTGCGTTACTTGGTCTGCTCTCACTATCTGGTGATTAATAATTCACTGTATGCAAATTACAAATGCAAATCCGAAATCCCAGCCGCTGCCGACAATGTTAGACTTGGGAGTCTCTGGTTGGCGCAAGGTTGCCCTTGTGTCAAGCAGGAACCCTCTCCTCTACGTCAGGGCGCAGGATAACCCCTTTTGAATGACCCTTGCTCACCCTCTAGGTGCGTGGCGTGAGCAGCCAAGGCGATTCCTCAGGCGTTGTTGGTTAAGCACTTACAATCATACACACAGTAAATACATCAATCCCCCCAGAAACGGACACCAGACTTGGATATGTAGAAAAATACGCTTCTTTATGTAAAAATAGGTATATATATCTCAGCAGACTTATCACAAGACCAATAACGTTTTCGCTATGCCACCGGGTTGTAAAGCAGGCAAATGTTCTTTGTTCGTAGTTTCGAATGGATACTTTGTAGGCTCTCGCAAATGTTACTTGTGGTTCCAGTACTTACAGAGATCGACTCCGGCGAACGGGGAAATAAGGCGTTGCGGGCCCCGAGCTCGATACTGGAACTTCTTCAGTGATGTGGAGAGTCGGCACAGGTCGGTGCGACTCTCAGCTTGAGAAGTGGTCTTGGGTCCTCGATCAGCGGGTGTGGGCAGGTAGGCAGGCGCGGCCAGCGTCCCTCAGCACGGCGGTGCAGGGGGGGTCTCCACAGCGGGGGCGGCGCGGCCTGAGGTGTCCGGGGATAGCGAAGCGGGGTCACAGGGCACGGTCAGTGTAGCTGGATGACCCGGCGTAGATCACAGTCGTCGGACGGTTTCCGGCGGGAGGGGTGATAGCGCGTTCAGCGCGCTCCAGTGGCAGGCGGTGACAGGGGCGCAGGCGGCCTAGCCCGGGGACAGAGAGCGGCTCCGGACGGAGCGGGGCTCTCACGGGGTTGCGGCAGGCGAGCTCCTGAGTGTCACTGCCCTAGGAGGGGCGGTGAGGGGCGCAGTCTCTTTCCAGCGGGATGCACACACGGCTCGAATCGGAGGATGAGCAAAAGCACAGAGAACCCACTGGTCCTGGGGTTCAGTTCAGGGGGCAAGCTCAGATCAAGCCCTTGGAGAATGTTTAAAGCACAAAGTCTTTTCAGTAGTCTCTTCCTCTCCTTTCTCAGCAAGGCAAGCAGCAGGCCAGCTCCTCCAGCGTCTTCTTCTCCTTCTAGTCGGGCAGAGGTTCTTTGTGGTAAAACAGGATTCTGATTTCTTAGGAGCCAAGCTCCTACTTTTATACCATGATTCTTTTGTTCTTTAGCGCCAGGGGGCCTGGGCCTGGCTCAGTCCAGTTTTGGAGCACTCTGTTGTGGTGACTCGGCTCTTCCCTTTCAGCAGCAGGGCAGAGACATCAGCCGCCCCACAGGGGGCGGCGCCGGCTTTGTGGTGGTAGAGCACAGGTCTATTCAAGAGTCAAGGTGTTCTCCTCCCACCCATCCTGGTGTCATCTCCCTACCCACCACCTGGCAGCCAACCTGTCTCTGGGGATTCCCCAACCCTGCTCCTTACTGTTGCTAGGCAGAACACACACACACAGCAGAGGCGGACTGAAATGGCCAGGTCAGTAAATACTAACTTTCTAAAAGTAGTATTTACAAACCCAGGATATTAAAATAAACTTGACTACAAGAAGTATTTTATTATTCTGAGTTCAGGCATACTAAACTTGACATTCTACCATGCTCTCTGAGTCCACTGGGGTCACAGCGTGTAGTGACTCCAGCAGCCCATTCTGGCCTATGGAGAGCAGGTAGCCTTCAATAGTGAAGAACGAAAATGGCTGTAATTCACTACTAAGACATGCCACACACACCGCGCACAGGGTCTGCGGTGGCAGACCCTAGGCACATTTTACACGGGGTGGCGCAACCAGCGCTGCAAGCCCACCAGCAGCATTAGCCTTCACAAGCCCCGGCACCCCTGGTGCACTTTACTGGGGACTGACAGTGAATCCAATAAACCAATCAGGAACATCAATTTACAGGTACACTTTACCTAGGGAGCACTTGCACTGCGGCACGGATTAGCCGTGGCGCAGTGCCCTGAGCGGACAACACCAGCAAAACAATCGAGGCACACCATCAAAAAGTGGAAGGGAAACTCACGCCAAGGTGCCAGGTCTAACAGTAATTATCTAGCATGATAGCAACATTCAAAGCGTTTATATTCACCCAGTGATGTCATCTGGTGCAATTTACAATTACGTCACAAAAGCAACATTTATCATGCAATATTCTAATTTTCTACCATTAGTATGTGTACATATATTAGTATATAGTTAGTTTAGCCATGCAAATGCAAATCCCACGTGTAATTCTTTCGTTAATATAATTGGTGAGTTATCACTTCAAACAGATTAATAATATTACAATTAATAGATTATTCGGATTAATATAAACATGCAGAAATGGGGGGGTATACAAAATGTTGTACTACCCGCTCCAGCAATCCCCCCTTTGGTGATTATATCACCACACCATCAAAATTTTGTATCCCTTTTACGGAATTTCAAAGTGATTTCTTGTTTTTATTCATAATTCAGTTTCCCCTGTCTCTTCTCTTTTTGCTGATTTGTACATACTCTTCTTAATTTCCTCCAATTCTATCTCACCAAATTCTCTCTCTTGTTTTATGTCTTTTCTCCTAAAATTTTCTCTTTTTGACTTTTTCTGATTTTTATTCTTTTTACAACAGATACACCAGATACATTCTAATCTTATCATTAATACTATAAAAATCACACATGTTAATGGAAATAATATCTTACCTAAAAAGGTACTACCTAAATTTACTAAGAGATCTTTAATAGCTGATACCTTCCTTCCAATCCTTTCCCATACACCTCCAACCTCCAGTGGTTCAATTTCGTCATGCAATTCTGTAATATTTTTAATATAAATTTTCAAATCTTTACTTTTGTCAGGAATGTAAGTACAACAATGTTGAACTTTCAGCATTCCACAGACTCCACCCTCTTTTGCCAATAAGATATCAAGGTCAAGTCGATTTTGCATTACCATAGCATGCATGGCAACCATTTCAGTGTTTACCAATAAAAATCCTCCAGCAGTGCTTGTTGACAAGCGATCCACTACTATTGAAAGTCTTCTAATTTTGTTTGCATTCAGAGATATTCCCACTGCTGGTATCAATGCTCCAAAAATATCACCTACAATTTCTGCCCAAGATTCTCTCTTACTACGTACTAAATTACTACCTAAGTTATGTACACCATCTTCTCCTCTATCCATGTGAAAAATCTTTGAAAAAACCAGGCCTACATAACATGTGCCATACCAATGGTCTGGCAAACAATAATATGCCCTGTTCCTACAAATAAAATATAGTCCAGGAAAAACTGGATCTTTTCCACCTTTAAATCCCCATCCACCCATGATTCGGTATGTATCACGGCACTCGCTATTCCCTACAAAATAATTATCATATGCAGTTTGATTCCTTCTAATGCACAATTTCCCTTTATGAGGCCAATCTAAAGCCATAGATGAACTCGTTTCCCCTTTCAAGTGTTTTTCCATCTCTACATCCCATACTGTTTTCTCCACCTTTCCTTCTGAAGCCTTTCTTTGCATTTTCAGTCTCCTTTCTTCAACCATATCTAAAAATGTATTTTCCTCCTTCTTTAAACTGCAAGTCAAATTGTTTTGAAATATGTATTCTAATGTTAGTTCTGTAGTCTCTAGGAAAAATTCACCTAACACCTTTGCAGGTGTTACCTTATTTAACTTGTTAATTGACGGTGCTTGTGAAAATATAGTATCTACATCTGAAAAATAATATTAGTTATAGACCTGTCTTTATGTAAATAGTTTTTATCTACTACTTTTTGAATCTTCTCTGTATTAGTTATGTTTTCACTATGTCCTTCTAATGTATCTATAGTAACTTTAAATTAGATCAGGAGAGCAAGTACACTCCATAGAAGCATTAATAATCCTGTACAAAGACAACACATTTTACACCATCTCTTCAAGAATTTACATCTACCGTTTCTACTATCTATGTTTGCCATCTTTGCTAAAATGGACTGTGTCTTTTGACTTTGCCTCTTCTACTTCACAACTAGTTTTCTGACCCAAGGCTCTAAGCACCTACTTGGTTCTCCCAGTTTTTGTCTTTTTCGGTATTTTATTGTCTTTCTATCAGTTGTTTTCTTGTCTCATTCAGTTTGGCATTTCATAATTTTTCACTTTTCCTTCGTGATCAGTATACAGAATGTCCTGAACATCCGCTTCTTCTCCAATATCGGACAAGATAACTCTCAGGATTTCGATTCTTAGTCTTCCTCAACCACTTCCGGTACAACCACCTCTGGGTTTCCTTGGCTACCCGCCTCTTCTTTTACTTCAGGCAGGGCCACATACGTCCATTCTGGTGATTTATACTTCTGGTTAGGTTTTCTGGTTCTTTTGCACACTTTAATTTCAGTGGTTTCTTCGTCTTTTGATTTCACCTGACTTGTCACTTCATTCACCTTTTCAGCTCTTGGTGAACTTACTCGTGTCAGTCGGTATCTCAATCTTTTTATTTTATTCGGCCAAACATCATCCTTTGCTGATCTTTTCAATCTGCTTCATTTATCATTCTTTTCAGTTCTCCAAGCTCTCTTTCTTAGAACTCAACCTTCAGGTATTTCATCTTCGCTTTCTTCTGACTCTGTTTCAGCTTGCTTTTTACTTTCAACAGTTTCTTTTTCCACCACTTCTTTAGTTTTCCCTACTTCTGTCCCTCCTCGAATCTCCATCACGCAATCTTCCTGCTGACTACTTGTGACTGTTTCTAACTGGATGTTGGAGTTCCCTACATCTCCTCAGGGATCTTCTGCAATAATCTTTCCTTCTCTCTCTGTATCTGGCACCTGTCCATCTAAACATGCTGCTTCAGGTGGAATTTCTCTCAATATTTCATCTGACACTTCCTTCTCATGAATCTCTTTTATTATCTCTTCACTGTCTTTTTCTTTGGTTTTCTCTCGTTTTTCCTTTGAACACTTCGCTCCTTGTTCAGTCTCTGAGTCTGAACTGGTATCAGAAATCTGTAACCTTCTTCTCAGGGAAATACTTCTTGGAACATGTGTTAGACTTTGTTCTGCTTCCCCCCTTTCAGGGTTTTCTTTTGTTTTTGGCTCTTCGTCATCTGACTCAGTACTGGATTCTGATTCATCAAAATACTCCTTTTCTGTGCTGTCCACTGGATTTGGAATTCTCAATGTATGGCTTACATGGATCCAGTCTTTCAATCCAGCACACTTTAGAGCTGTTGTTGTGGTCAAGATGACTTGTCTTGGTTTTCCCCACCTCGGGACCAAACAGTTTCTTCTTCTGTGTACTTTTATTCTCACCCAGTACCCTGGGCTTAGATCATGGGCTGGCTTCTTTTCAAGGGTGGTGGCATCCGCTCCAACCTGATGAAACACAGAATGAACTGCGTCAGCCAGGCTTTTACAGTATTCCAACACCATGTCATCAGTTATAGTCATCAGCTTGTTGACTGGTATAAACACGTACCGCATGGCTCGTCCCATGATGATTTCATGGGGGCTTAACCCTGTAGTTCTATCTGGAATTGATCTAATTGTCATGAGTACTAGAGGCAAGACATCAGGCCATTTCATACCTGTGGCTAAACACATTTTCCCTATCCTGTTTTTGATAGTACCATTTATCTGTTCCACCACACCAGAAGCCTCTGGTCGGTAGGCAAAATGTAGTTTTTGTTGTACATTCAATGCCTCACATATCAGTTTTATGATCTCATTATGAAAATGTCCTCCTCGGTCAGATTCAATTGTCACTGGAAACCCAAATCTAGGGATAAATTCCCTCAAAAGTAATTTTGCCACTGTCATCCCATCATTTCTTCTGGTTGGGAATGCTTCCATCATCTAGAAAACAGACAGACCATCACCAAAACATACCTCAGTCTGTTACAGGGAGGCATTTCAATGAAATCCACTTGCATTCTGGTAAAAGGCCTTCCTTCTCGACCTATTGTTCCTAGACTCACTACTGTCTTTCTTCCTGGATTGTATTGCTGACATATTAGGCATCTCTGACAAAGACTTTCTGCTACAAGTCTGAATTTCGCATTATACCAGGTTTGTTTAAATGACCTGACCATAGCATCTCTCCCTATGTGTCCCTGTCCATGATACATCCGTGCCATGGCAGACATCATGCTATCAGGCATGACTGGTCTTCCATCTCGATAGACCCACAAATGATCTTTCTCTCTGGGTGCACATCCTGCTTTTACCCACTGCTTCATTTCCTCTTCTCCTGCCTCTTCCTGCAATTGTCTTACTTCTTCCCATGTTCCCACAGTGTTAGTAAACTTCAAAGAGCAAGAAATCACCTCTCTTTCCTTAGCCCGATTAATGGAATTCTGATTTCGTGCACAGTATTGTGCCATGTCATTCGCGTATTTGTTGACAGTGGCAATATAATCACCACTTTGACTATGGGCGGCACACTTCACAACAGCCAATTGCCTAGGCAACTGTATCGCATCAAGCAATTTTCCAACCACTTCAGCATTCTTAATGGGAGTTCCACTCGATGTCAAAAAGTCTCTCTGCAGCCATATTTGACTGAAGTCATGTACGATTCCGAATCCATACTGGCTGTCAGTCATCACAGTCACTCTCACACTCTTTCCAATCTTACATGCTTTAGTCAAAGCGACAAGTTCAGCTCCTTGTGCCGATTTTACTCCTTTCAGATATGATGCTCCCATCACTGCTGCAACCGTACATACCGCATTGGCTGCACTTAACACTCCATCATCTGTTCTCAAACAAGACCCATCCACAAACAGAACAAAATCACTTTCTGGTAAGGGTACATCTTTTATGTCAGGTCGAGGTTTTGTACAGAAATCAAGTACATCCAGACAGTCATGATTTGCTTAATCTCTGACTTCCACATTCTCAGCATCAGGTAGTAATGTTGAAGGATTCACATTCAAACATCTCACAAGACTTACATTCGTGGCACCTAGTATAACTTTCTCATACTTAGTCAGCTGACTATGTGTCATATACTGAGTGCGACTCCTTGCTAAAAGGATTGCCACATCATGAGGTACGAACACTTTCACAGGATATCCCATCAGAATTCCCTCACTCACTTCCAAACCGCGGCATGTAGCAGCTACTGCTTTCAAACACCCAGGTAAGGCTACAGCTACTGGGTCCAACATTGATGAAAAACATGCAATTGGTCTCCTCAGTTTTCCATGCTTCTGTATTAGCACAGAGAGCGCACATCCATTTCTCTCACTGCAATACAACTCAAACTCCTTTTCATAGTCAGGCATACCTAATGCATGTGCTTCACACAACCCATCTCTCAATCTTTTGAATGCTGCCAATTCTTCTTTGGTCAAATCAATGGGATCTTTCACATCACTTCTTGTCAGTCGTACCAAAGGTTTTGCAATCAATGAAAAATTGCTAATCCATTGACGACAATATCCAACCATTCCCCAAAACATTCTCACTTCTCTTTGGGTCATGGGTGCACTCATTCTTTTTATGATCCTGATTCTATCTATTGTTATTTTTCTCAGTCCTTTTTCAATGTGATGTCCTAAATATTGTACTTCTTTCTTGCAAAATTGTAATTTTGATGGTGACACTTTAAGTCCTCCATCTGCCAAATGATTCAGCAATGCTATTGTGTCAAGTTCACAAGCCTCACGGGTTTTCAACGCCACAAGAAGGTCGTCAATGTACTGGACTAATACTGAATTTTCGGGCATTTCTAGACTTTCTAAAGACTTCTTCAATAGCTGATTAAATATCGAGGGGCTTTCTGTTTAACCCTGTGGAATTCGGCACCAAGCCAAAATACGCTTGCCGAAACGAAATGCAAAAATTTGCTGACTGTCATGGTGCAATGGGATGGAAAAGAAAGCATGGCATAGATCAATTACTGTATACTATTCTGTGTCATGGGGAATCTGATATAAAATCACAGATGGATTTGGTACAATGGGACAACATGACACAACAATTTTGTTTATCTGTCTCAGGTCTTGTACTATCCTGAACTTCCCACTAGGCTTTTTCAGTCCCATTATTGGTGAATTACACGGACTACTCATTATTTCTCTCAAAATACCTTGTTTTATCATTTTTTCAATCACAGGAGTCACTCCTTCAATTATTTCAGGTATCAATTTATATTGGGGAACATTTGGATAACTTACTCCTTTTACTGTTATTTTTACTGGATCTACATTTCTCATTAATCCCACATCTTCTCCTGTGAAATCCCATACTTCTGCCTTTACAGATTCTTTTAATTCTTTAGGTAATTCATCAGGGTTAAATACAGCATAGGTTTCAATAACCTTATTTTCCCTGTTTGTCATTGTCATTTTTTACAGCACATCTTCATCTGGGGTTTCAAATGCTATCCCATCCGGGGTACAAAATATGGTGCAGTTCATTTTGCACAACAAATCTCTAACTAACAGATTCACAGGACTGGTATCGCACACGACAAAGCGGTGCATTTCAGAAAATTTCCCTATGCTAACCTTCACTGGGTCTGTAAGGTAAGTTTTAATCTGCCTGTTGGATACACCACCTACTTGGATCGTTTCATCCAAGAGAGGAAGATTCTTAACATCAGCTGATCTGACTGTTGATCAAGTAGCACCAGTATCAACTAGGAAAGTAATGATTTCATCATTAATCTTTCCATCTACAAATGGGCCTGACTGGTCTACTTCTAGAGTTGCGCCAAGTACGCGCTCTTCTTCCTCCCTTCAGCACCGTCAATAACTTTCTTCTGAATCACTCTCATCGCGTTGCAGCCAATACTGTGAAACAGCGCTAGCGCGCGGCGGTTTATTTGCCTGTTCTCCGTTGTAGAATCCCTTTTCACTATTATACCTCTGGGAATTTTTGCTCTGTGGGAAAGGCGGTTTTGGCACCTGATTCTGTTGGGTAACAACCTGCTGCTGTCACTGCGGTTGACCACTCACATCATTCTGCACCTGTGGATTCAATGATGCATTTTCATCGTTAGTACTTGGGGGAAATTTACACTCGGATTTCCAATGCCCTATTCTACCGCAATAATGACACGGGAATTTCTTCTTAGCTTCCTCTATATTTACTTTATCTTTCCCAGGACTGAATTTTTGTCTTGATCCCGTACTATTCTCTTGTTCTGCTAATTGAGCTTCCTGTCTCTCTCTGCTACCTTCACTTGTGCCCACATAGCCTTTTCTTTCAATTTTTGCTGTTTAGCTTCAATCTCATCACTGAAATATTAAGCATGTCTCAGTACTTCGTCTATTTTCTTATTTTGCCAGTCTACAGTATGCTGTTTTATCATCTCACTAATTTCTGGACGAAGACCATATACAAACCTGTATACAAAAGGACTTAGATCCTTTTCACTCAGATTTTCATCTCCACTAAACCGTTTAAAGGCCAAAATCAGCCTCTCATAATATGCATGTACTGACTCTTTGCTTTCCTGATGTGTTCTGTCAATTTTTACCAAATCTGTCTCTTTAGGTGGAACCTTATTTTTCAAAAATGCAATAACCTGTTCGTATTTCTTCATTACCTCGGGGTCTGGAGCCCCTGTTTTTGGATCCCTTGGGTATTCTTGTGTTGGCCAATCTATCATGATTTTGCACTCTGTCCATTGATCTGCTGGTACTATTATGTCAAACAGGCTGTTTAGATCAATCCACAATACTTTGGACAATTTTACAAATCTGTCTACCTGTCTATACCACTCGATGGGTTTTTTACGTAGTCGAGGGAAGTCATTTGTAAATGACAAAATATCTTGCCTAGTCCATGGGACATGTACATATCCTCCTCCCGGAATTTCTCTCATAGGGCATTCTGTTACTACCTTCTCTTTTTCTCTAACAGGGAAAGCTGTAAAGATTTTATCTGAAGTATCATCTCGTTTTCGATACCATCTACTCTTCCATTTGTCCACATCTCCCCATTTTCTCAATAAAATAATTATTTCCTTAATCTGACTCATTCGTCCTGTGGTATCCATATTTTCAATGTCCTTTTCAGTGAAATCTATTCGATATGGTTTCTGTAGGGCTTTTACCTTTTCAATATCTATACCCATTTCATTTGCTACTTCTTCTAATCTTTCATGGAGACTTTTTGCTCTCCACGTTATGCTTTTACACAGAAATAACAACTCCTCATCCTGGTAGTTTTAAACTTCTCCGTAGGGATAGTTCCTACAATTAACTCTTCCAGTACCATTCGTAGTTTGGCCACATCTATTGACTGAGATTCTTTGTCTTTCTTTTGCAAGCTTCTCAACCATTCACTTAATTCCTCTGTAGATGGTCCTACTGACTTCTCTACATTACCTTGTCCAGAATCCTTTTGTGTTTCTAATATTGCCTCCACTATTGTTATACGTCTTTCTGTGCAATTCTGGCCTACAAACGGATTATTTGAAACATTCGGTTCAATCATACTTATTGTCTGTCTCCATGGATTGTCATTTTGACTCAGTTTTGGCTGTTCAACCTGTATATTGCTTTTATAAGGGACCGTTAAACAATGTTCGCCATCTTTTTGTTCATCGAAAATAGGCATTACCGGGCCTATCGTTACTGGAACTGTTACAGCTTCCAGATTTTTGGTTAATTTTCTTATTTTCTCTGTTAATTCTAAGGTTGTCTTTGCTAGTTCTGCTGAATTTTCACCATTTATTCTACTTCCGGACTTCTTTTCTACCTCTCTAATGGACTTGTTTTTTCCCAAATCCTGGAACTCTGGTTCCGATTTTATGATTCGTAAAGTTTCTTTCATTGGGGCACTTGGTGTTAATATTTCTGATTCTGGCCGATATGGGGGTGGATTTTTATAGAACATGTCATCAAGAACATCGTCCTCTGATTCATTCACTCCATACCCTCTCGTTTCCACATTATGTCTCTTTTTTGCGCATTTTCTTCCTTCATTTCCTCCTGTAGTTCTCACGGGAAACAAACCCTCAGTCATACTCGCATTCCGCCACCTTCTCATTCGATCATCATGATTCTCATGTCCGTATGACCTACCAAACATGTATCTATACCTTCCGCCACTTCTCTGTCTTTCTCGGTCATGCATCTCATCTTCCCATTCTGTCACTGCTTCAAATTATGTCGGTCTAGGTCTTGGTTCTAAATTCATCAGTTTCTCTCTTAAATTTCTCAAAACTGCCAAATTAAATGAACCATATTCTTGAAAAGCCAAAACTCCGTCATTCTCAGTATACTTGACCCAATTGTCTAACCAAATACAGGTGTGATATCCTTATTTCGCAACCATAAAGGATGCGGGGGTTTTCGGTGGAGGAAGTAATTGTCCTTCCCTAGTTACAATCGGTTTGTCCTTCTTAAACCACTTTTTAATTCTACCGAACCAGGACTTCTTCTCCTTTTCTGGCGGGTCGTAATACATCTTTTCTGTCTTTTCGTGTCTCACTAGTTTCTCCTCTTGATCGTACCGCTTTTCTGTCCAATTGTAGCGCTACTCACACTAACGCACCAATCCGGAACGTCTACGTCACTCTGTAATTCTCCAATCCCAGCGCGACTCACACTAACGCACCAATCCGGAGCGTCTACGTCACCCTGTGATTCTCCACTCCTAGCGCGGCGTACACTAACGCACCAATCAGGAGCAGTCTACGTTTCCAACTGACTGGCCAATCCCAGCGCGGTCGTTCTGAGGTCGGCAGCCGCTGCCACAGCTCCTGCTCCTGTCTACCCCTCCTTTACAAAATTCACTCTGTAAGTATTGTTTCAAATTTACAATTCCGTTAGTAACAACACAAAAACACCACCATTGTCCGCTTCGCTAACCAAGGAATAGCAATAGACCTTTCGCACGAGAATTCCGTCTTTCCTGAGAGCAGCGCTTACCTCTGCCCTACTACAGAATCGTTACTTCCGTCGATAAAGTAGCACATCCCTCTACCTTACCCTTCTAACAAGCATTAGCTAACCGTTTCTCCAGATTTAAGACACTTGGTTGGAGACCCAATGCTTCTGAGAAATAAAACTAGAGTTTCACAATTAACCCGAATGCCTTCACATTCACGCACTTTCAGACAAGAAAATGTAGTACATTCACACAGAATCCTGTCTTTCCCGAGAACAGCGAACAGTCTGTCCTACTACAGAATTATGACATACGTTGATAAAGTAGCACTTCCCTCTACTTTACCCTTCTAACAAGCTTAGGGTGCACCTATTACCTTTCTAGTGATAAGCGTTACCGGAATGCCATTTGGACTCCTGGTACCTAAGACCAAAACTTCACAGGTGACATTTGCTACCATACACCTCTTTCATACAGGAGATATTTCTAATGGTAACAAGCGACGATGTCACCGGATCGAACCCAGACAATGCGTCGTGCAACTTCAATCGTTACACGTTTTTCCCTGTGTACCTCCAGGGCAACAACAATTCCGTCTTTCCCGAGAGCAGTGCTTACCTCTGCTCTACTACGGAACCGTTACAAACTTCAGACTTCCTACATCCCAGAAGCCGTGCAAACAACATAGAACTCGACACGACTCAATACAGAGTGTTAATACATAAATCAATATCAATCAATAACCAATTTACAAGCTATATTCACCAAACCAAGACAATAACAACCATCATACTGCTACCAGAAAAACTGATGCAGCGTGGAATTTTAAATCCTCCCTTCGTCACATCAAATATCACACTAGCACATTCACTCAATACATTCATTGGTGGGGCCCATAACACCAACACTCACACTACATTGATCCGTTCTCACGGGAGAGATAAATTGTCCAAACGCTGACATGAAAGGAACACCTTTTCAACTAAGGAACCTAATTTACCTGAACCAATATTAAGTACCTTTATTAAACTCTGAACCTCGAGATATTACCTCCATTTAATCGATGAATCAGTTAGTTGATTTTGGATATTTGGTGACACAATTCTTTAATCTACATTTAATCTTATTTTAATTTCTCTAAATAAATCCCCCGACACATTTGTTCGTTAGAATAACAATTTTGTTTATCTAATCACTTTCAATTTCAATAAGTCATAAACCAAATCACCGAACATCATATTTACCTAATCTGGCTATTAGTCATCCTCTAAGTCAATCAAGTCGTGGAAAAGTCTCTAATTCATCAAAGTCAGGCAGCAATTCAGTCTTTCAAAGATTCAGGATAACAGCTGTCCAGCAGTGTCACCGTCCTCTCCGTCAGCATAACGTCAGGCATAGAAAAGTTCGCTCCAAGAGAAGGTTTGTCTACCCACTTTTATAATGAAACTAACGTCAAAATGTAACCAAAATCAGTTTTAGGCAGTCCTGATTGGCTGATTTGGGGTCATTCGGTAAAGTTCTCACATAGTCCGTTAGGTTAAGTCATCACACTTGCTGGTTCCGGTTTTAAAGACAGTCCTTTGTTTCGTGAATTCGGTGATTCTCCCAGTGTGTCCTTGATGGGTACATCTTGCCTGGGGTCAGGGCGAGGCCACTTGTTGCTGGCGGTGGCGCAGGCGCACTTCACCCAAATCCTCGTGAAATGGTAGTAGTCACGTCGTGTGTCTCAGTCAGCCATCTTTTCTTAGGCCCAAAGGGTCAACTTAAGCAAAACAAACACAAAACGTAATTAAAGCATTGAAATGGCTAATAAAATAATAAACCCTCACTAACTCCCCTATGTGTAAGTAATTATCTAGCATGATAGCAACATTCAGAGCGTTTATATTCACCCAGTGATGTCATCTGGTGCAATTTACAATTACGTCACAAAAGCAACATTTATCATGCAATATTCTAATTTTCTACCATTAGTATGCGTACATATATTAGTATACAGTTAGTTTAGCCATGCAAATGCAAATTCCATGTGTAATTCTTTCGTTAATATAATTGGTGAGTTATCACTTCAAACAGATTAATAATATTACAATTAATAGATTATTCGGATTAATATAAATATGCAGAAATGGGGGGTATTAAAAATTTTGTACTACCTGCTCCAGCATCTGCGCTCTTGCCCGCTAGGCGTGCTGCTGTTGTGTGCTGCGTGTGGTGTACCGGGAGCCTGTGGGCTGTGGTGGGTGGTCACTCTTGTCAGATATAGCCACTGGCAGGGAAGTTGCCAAAGGGACTGGAGCTGGACTCTGAGCCTGTGACAGCTGAATGGCTTCCGTTACTGTGGAGGACAAAGACTGGACAGTCCTGTGTAGCCCACCCACGTCAGAATGAATGCCCTCCATGAAGGAAACTACCTGTGCCAACTTCTTGTCATGTTCTTGGAAGGCATTCAGGAGAGTTGTCTGACCCACACACAGCAGGCGCAAAAGGTCCACAGCCTCAACACCGAGGGCAGCAGGGGAGACAGGGGCAGTGGTGCCTCTTGGGACGGTCACTCTTCCCTTCTTAATGGTGTGAGCACGTGCAGCACTAGTGGAAGTAGCTGGGAGGGTGGGCACTGGACGATGTGTGGTGGAAGAGGAGGCAGATTTTCCACTCCCTGTGCCCGCCAACAACGAGGAGTCACCGCTGGCATCATATGACGTTGAGGTTGGTGTTTCTGGGCATGATTCCTCAAGGGCACTTCTGTCCCCCTCCGAGGCGCTGGTCACATCAGTGTCAGTGAGATCATGTGTAGCAGTCGTGCCCGAAGCTTCACCACTGGTATCCGTCCCATGTCTTTCTGTGCCCTCGGTGTGAGGAGTTGGCCTGGTATATGCTTCCACTGGTTAAAGTGGGCACCTTGCACCAGTCCAAATGACCCTTATGGTGATTAGGTCAAAGATAACCTTTATAGAAAGCTATCCTAGTGGTAGTTATGGAGAGCAGCCTTCAGGCTAAGTCTTGAAGGAATGTAAAGCAGCTTGTTTTACCAGAACAGAACCTCCTGAGCGATCAAATGAAAGGAGAACCACACAAGTGTTATATAAAAAATATGAATTTATTACTAAACACTCTCTACTAATCTCTATACGAGATTAGAGCACAAAGCACACAATACTTAATTAATAGAACAACAGTAAAGAGCACAATACACAGAGGGCTCCAGGGAGAGACCGAACCATATACTAAAAAAATGGGATAACAACAACGACTTCAATAGACACAGTGCCTAGAGCACGTAGAATCGCTGGGACCCCAAGGAACCACCCAAAGGAGTGACACAGGGAGCACACGGAGGACGGGTGCAGAATGGGAACACAGATGTGTGCTCCGTACAAAATTATGGGAAAGTTGCAGTTGGAAAATTACAGTTTAAGGACACTTCGGACAGGACTTCAAGCTAACCTTGTGGAACATAGAAGGTTCTAAGGCCAGCACCCTTGTGAGTACCGAGGTACCCATGTTACCTATCCCAGAGGAGCCTGGTGCATAGGGGTCAAGTGGTGTCGGAAACCCTTGTCGTTTTCAATGGCGTGATGCGAAGAAGTGCTGCTGCCGGGAAGATGAAAAGTGTCCGGTGGAATCCAAGCCTAGATCTGAGGTGAGAAGAACCTGAAAGCAGAGGGGGCAGAGTTTGGGTCACTTCAGGGAGACCAGTAGCTCGATAGACGAATGCCCACCGATGTTGGGTGCTTCAGGTGTGAAGATAGGATGCTTGACTCTTCCAGCCACAGGGACCAGGAGATGTCAATGATGATCAAAGTCCGGAGGTGAGCTGTCCCACAAAGGATGTCGAATGCTGAGAGGTCAGTGTTCGGATTGAACACCAACAAGCCTTGGCCAAGGCAACCCATGCAGGCAGAGGAAACAGGTTACGGTGTGGACCAGCAAGATCCAGGAGACTCTCCAAACTATGGGGAGTCAGGGCACATCTGGAGCAACCAGGGAAGCCCAAGGAAAATACAAGTGACCCTCACCAGGACCCACAGGCCGACGGACCAGGGATCGCGAGGGGACCTCGAGCCAATTCACAAAGCACCAGCTCACAGAGCACTCGTGGAGTGGGCGCCGTAGATCTTCGGTGGAAATACTACTCGGGGTCAGGAATACATGCAGTGCAAAGTATAGCCTCAAGGATCGCCAAAAAGCATATGCTGCTGCAAAAGTACACTTTGCACAGGGGTTCGGGTTGCACGGTCCCCACGAGGGATACTGGTCTCAGGATTCCTGAGAGAGCAGATCAACCTCAGAGATGCTCGGGAACCCACCTCCTGTGTTGCAGAAATCTTCAGAGTCCCCAGGAGCTCTGGAGATGCAAACCGGTCAGATGCGTTTAGGTGCCTGCTGCTGCAGGGGAGTAACTCCTTTACGCCAAGGGAGAGTCTTCTGTCTTCCAGTGAAGTGTAGACCGTCAAAGTACTTCATTTCTGTAGCAGAATTTAGTCCAGGTAAAATCCAAAGTCCTGTAATCGGGTTTCCCACTTTATACCCAGGGAAGGGGTCGGACTGACTCTGGGGACCCTCCTAGGGGAGGGGCAGGACAGAGGGGTGGCTACACCCATGTCCTTTGCCCAGTTTCATGCCAGAGCAGGAGCAAATGGCTCTTGCAACTGGTTTGAGCTGGACTATGCATGGGGACACCAAATGTGCCCCTAGTGCAGACTTTCTGGCACTCTCAGAGTGTACCCATCCAGCCCCAATACACTAAAGCCTGTTTGGGAGGTGGTCAGACCTCCCTGTGACAGGAAACCTATTGTCAGGCCCTCCACTGCTCGAGCTTGGCTCAGCAGTAGGAGGGCAGACTCGTGTCTGTGGCTGGCAGCATCCATTTTGTGATGCCCAGGTTGAGAAAGCTGGTACCGGGTATACCAGTGTTTCACAGAAGTCCCTCTAGGAGGGTGGAATCATACCTCCCCTGCCATTTACTGGCGGGGAGGTATGAATCCAATGTGTTTGACACCAAACACAACATGTTTCTAAGCAGCCGTTTTAAAGTTAGCATGTACCGCAAGGTTATAATGCACTTAAGTATATATGGTTGGCTGCATGACAGACAACCCCGGAAAATAGGTTCCGAGGGCTGCAGAGGGACCCTACTCATGCAGGGGCACCCTCTCACACAAAACCCAGCACCCTGCCTTCAGGATTGTTAAGGCCTGCGATAGGGGTGACTGATAGGATTATGCGTGTAGTGATTTGTGGTACATTGTAATCACAGTCAATATTGTACATCCTGTGAAAAACATGGAGCTGATTCAAAAACATAGGTGTGTAATGAGTGTTTATTTACAAAGGGTATATGTGACAGGGAAGTGAATATTTACAAAAAGGTGAAAAGGGAATCAATGAGTTGTCAGTGACCCAGTCCAACAGACGCCTGCCAACAACTTGGCAGTGTGGATAAGGACAGTCAAAAAAGTCAATGGCAAGGTGAAGAGGGGTGCCATCATGCCTGGCTCTGATTAGCCATTGGCTGGTGCTTTGCCAAGTGTTTCTCCCTTGTTTTTTCTTGGACTGCCCCTTGAGCGTTTGGCAGGGGGGGCCTCTGCTGTGAGTTCAGCTGTGTCTGAGGACTCACCCCTCTCTGTGGCCGCAGGGGAGGTAGAGGGACTGTCATCCTGCGGGCCACTGGAGGGAGGTTGAGCTGTTCTAAGAGCCACAGGCCTATCTCTCAGGACACCCACAAGCTGGCCCAAGAGGCCCACGATTTGGCCCATTCGTGTGTCTATGGACCTCAGCAGCAGGCGGAGCTCACGTGTATCTTCTAGAGCCTGGCCCGTGTGTCCCTGGGCTCGTTCATATACCCCAAGGACTCTGGTGATGTTGGCCAGGGCTTCGGTCCCAGTGTCCGGTAGATTTTGGTGCCCAGTTGCCCTCCTACCTACCCTGCTGTCCTGGGCCTGCGGCGTCACCACTCTACGCACCCGCGTACTCTCCCTACCCTCCTCAGATTGTAGGGTGGTGTGGGCATCCTCAGAGGCAGGGACAGTGTTGCTGACAGCAGGGTTCAGCACAGTTGTTGTTGCTGAGGTGGTGGCGGAGGGGACAGTGGGCTCCTGGGACCGGTTGCGCCCTGGCATGCCTGACGGGCCGGCTTCTGGGTCCACATCCAAGGAATCTAGGGAGTCAGCATCAGAGAGTCCATGTTCCGGGGAGAGACTGGCTCTGCAGGTTGGTGTTTTCAACAGCAGCTGTCAGTTCTTGGTCACCTGTGGAACAGAGGGGGAATGGTCATTGAAGTGCACCCCACATGCTTGGTGTTAGATGTTTGGATGTTACATGTTATACACCACACAGTTTACATTGACATCACTTTGTATGGCTGCACGGTACTGTGCATCATGACATGATGTGGAGGTACAAACATTACTTGTCCATGGTGTGACATGTCAATAGATACCATGTGCCACATACAGATTGTGTGATTACACGGACATGTCGTCATCTAGCAGCACAACAACTTTATGTGAAGCGTCTTTGGTGTTTACTCTGCATGGAAAACATTACATCTGAGCATGAACTAGCCATTGTAATCTCATTCATACCTTTGTCATAACATGTGCTTTGCTTTCTTTTTACTACTGACCATGCTTGTTTTGTTTTCATATGGGCCTTGATGCTCTGCCCCCATGGCACTTACATATAGCATTCACTGCTGTGCATGATTGTGCCCTGAATTTCTTCAATATGTGATTTGGTGCATCACACTTTGGTTTCTGTAACAGTTACATACGCTTAGCTGTCTGCACACTGGAAGTGGCTATTGGATCTATGCCAAGTTGGGTGTGATGTGAGGACTGGTGTGGTCATATGGCTACATGTTTTTAGGGAGAAATGGCAGGGTGCATGCACTGTGTACCTACCTGTTCTGTGGCACAGCTGCAGGGAATTGCTGACACATGTTTCTGGGTGTGGGGTGGAGTGCTCCATCCTGCTGACCCTTTGGACAAAGGGGCCTGGTGGGAGTTGTAGTGCTGGCTTCCCATCCCTCAAACACCCCTCCCTGTGAAGATGGCTACCTACCTGTAAGTTTGATGAGTGAGATTCAATGGCTGCCACATGGTTGTGGGTGTGGAGAGTGCTCCATCTTGCTCCGCTATGGGACGAGGGGGCCTGGTGGGAGTTGTAATGCTGGCTTCCCATCCCCCAGACACCCTCCCTGTCAAGATGGCTACCTACCTGTTAGGTGAAGGTGAGCAATGTAATGTCTGCCACATGGTTGTGGGTGGGGGGAGTACTCCATCTTGCTCAGCTTTTGGACAAGGGTGCCTGGTGGGAGTTGTAGTGCTGGCCTCCTACCCACAAACACCCCTCCCGGTAAAAATGGCTACCTACCTGTAAGATTGATGTGAGCAAACACCCCTCCCTGTTAAGATGGATACCTACCTGTAAGTTTGAAGAGAGCAATGAAATAGCTGCCACATGGTTGTGGGGAGTGCTCCATCCTGCTGAGCTGTGGGACAAGGGTGCCTGGTGGGAGTTGTAGTGCTGGCTGCCTATCCACAGACACCCTTCCCTGTTAAGATGGATGGCTCCCTTTGGAGAAGAGGAAGGGAATGGTTACACATAGCACTTGGGTGGGGTTTTTTTCCATCCTGATCAGCTTTGGGACAGGGGGCCTGGTAGGAGTTGTAGTGCTGGCTGCCTGTACACATGCAACCCAGGGGATGTTGCTAGCTACCTTTGGGGTGAATGAGAGGGAGTGAATGTTGGATCTGTGTGACATATGTGGATGAGTGTGTGGTGCACATGAATGGAATTGGGCCTAGGAGGTGTAACTTTGTAGTTGTGCAAGACAGTACATAGCTATGTGATGGTAGACATTTGTTTGTACTTATCAGCCTCCACTCCCCCAGCTATTCCTGTGAGACTCTATGGATGCAGTATGGCAAGCACCTTCCGCTCCCATGCAGTGAATGTTCTTGGTAGCATTCGTAGGATTAGATAGATTTTTTTATTTTTTATTGGATGCAAAATGGCTAAAGCAGGAGTAAATGAAAGTCCAAAATCTAGTCTAATAATAATAATCCACATTTATAAAGCGTGAACAATGACCGGTAAGGGTCTCTAGGCACTGGGGGCCCTCGGGAAGATTAAGCAAGCTATTGCCCAGAGTCTGGGCAATAGCAAAAGATATTGCCCAGTGCTGGGTCAATCTGCCGCCGGTGATAGAACCGTGATCCCCAGATTCCGGAGTCAGTCGCCCTGGCCGCGGCGCCACACCTCTTCCCTAGTCTAAAACATAGATGTATTAAAGCTTGCTTATGTAGTGCCTTGATTTTAACATTTATGTGGATATTTCTGACTGTCCTTGTACCTATTCTAATGGTAACTAATGATGGAAACAATACTAATGATGTAACAAATGAAAGAATGAGTGATGTCACTAATGAACACCCTAATACTAAACTAGAACCCTTGGATGGAAGTATTCTCCATCATGATAAATCAATTAGTGATTTCTCGTTAAATGTGTTTATTAAATTATTATACGAATATATGGAAACCATGAATGTAAGTGATTGTTATGTGTGCATGCAATTACCTTCGTCTGTCTCAGAGGGGTTGACCTATCACCACCTACCTTTAACTTCTGGTGTGTCTTGTAGTGTACTAACCAGCCTTTTCTATGTAACGGGTAAACTTGAGTATCACTACTCTAACATAGATTTAGTATCTTCAGAAATACAGGTAAGTAAGGAGCTGAGTAAGGTCTTAAGTGGTACAAATGCCCGATATATGGGAGAGTTCTTCCATATCACAAAAACATTAGATGTAGAATACGCTTATATGAATAACTTGACCTGTAGTTCGTGGATGGAAGAAAAAAAATTCATAGAAATGGTAGAAGGTAGAAGAGAACGTTTCCTAAGAAAGGCTGCTGAACAGAAGTCACGGGTACCCCCGTGGGCCTTTAGAGAAGGAGATTATGAGAAAGAGGAGACATACACTGCAATGTCCCTGGACTGGGCTCAAAAAGGGAAGATATGTATGCTTAGAACAAAAACTAACTAACAATTACTTTATTGGTAGTAGCGAATGTGAGCATACTTTCCAAATTACTGGAGGTTGGGGATTGAAAGGTGGAACTAACCCTGTCTTTCCAGGAGTCTATTATGTGTGTGGAAGAAAGGCCTATTATAGATTTCCTGCACACTGGTATGGAAGTTGTTATTTTGCTATTGTCTTTCCTAAGGTCTATCACATGGACCGAAGTAGTAATCAACTCAATGAAGTAAAACAAGGACTACCACGCAATAGAAGAGCACGTTTTTCAGAAATAGTAGGTGATATTTTTGGTACACTGATACCCTCAGTTGGATTCATCCTGAATTTGCACAAAATTTGAAAATTGTCCACAGTGGTTGATCATTTATCAACGGATACTGCTGGTGGGTTTTTGATGATTGACATGGAAATGGTTTTGCAAAATCAACTTGATATCTTATTGGCGAAAGAGGGTGGAGTCTGTGGCATGTTGAAAATCCAACACTGCTGTACCAATATTCCTGATAAAAGTAAAGGAATAGAGGGATATATCAAAAACATTACAAAATGACATGAGGACTTGACCCAACTGGAGGTTGATGGTGTTTGGGAGAAACTTGGTAAGGGTTTCTCCACTGTGAGTAAATGTTTTCCTACCTTTGGAAGTTGTTTATTAGGGAAAATAATAATTACAAATATTTCTGTAGCTATAGTAGTTTTAATAATAATACCAACATATAAGTGTTGTAAGTGGGAAAGTGAGAAAGGAAAAGTGGCAGAATCAAAGAATGAACGAAGATCAAGTAAGAAAAAGAGAAGAGATAGAATTAGAAGAAATGAAAGGGAAGTATTATGATATGATGAAAGACTAAATGAGGGTGCCATGAAAAGAGAGAAGAGTACTGAGTTTTAGATAAAATAAAAAGATGGCATTTGGTATGGTAGGTATTTTATAATGGCTCCTGAAAGCCATCAGAGGGGGGAATTGATGGAGCAGGGTTTCAAAAAAGAAACCTGCTCCAATTAAATACCCCCATAATACGTACTAACAGTAAGTAGTAAGTACACTAACGTGCACCTGACACAAACACGAGGGAAATAGCTTTGCGCATGTATGCATTAATATGAAATATTATATGAAAGACCTAAACGTATTTGCAGTATGCCTTGAAGAACACGAAAATAAATGCATGACTAGGCCACATGTGCATTTTGTAGATTGCATGCTGCATTTTGCTTTCAAACAATAAATAATGCTGCTTTGCGCTTAAAGCTTATGCTAGGTAATTCTAATAAGGAATAGTACAAGGGAGGGAATAGTACAAGGGAGGGGGATACACAGTGAAAACTACATTGTCATATAATTAATAATTGTCAGTTTCCATTCTTTGCTATAGTATGCAGGGTGAAAAACTCCATCTTGTTTTAAGTTATCATGAGTGGGAGGGGTGAGATGAGGAGTGGATCTGAACTGTCAGTGGCAAGGCAGACACGCTGTGCTAAGCAGAAAGAATGCCCGAGTTGAAGACCAACATGACGTTCATCTGCCAAAAGATGGAGTTGACCTTGGGACCAGAGTCATGTTCTGCGGATGTTGTCTATTTTATGAATAAAGGTCTATAAAAGTATCATATGAGAGAAAATGTGACCACGTGTTAAGAACTGAATTGTGAGAAAAGAATGCTAACATTAAAGTTTTCAGAATGACAGTTAAATCACCATGGTGTACCAGAGCTTCCCCCAAAGCCCACCAATCATTTGCTTAGTTTTAGAAAATGTTTCAATCTATGTTGGATGGACATGAAAGTTTGAGGGTATAACTGGGGTGCCTTTAGGGGTGTGGTTTAGAATTGCGGGGAGGAAGAGAAGACAGGTCAATGCATCGCTGTTTGTCGGTTTGCAGAGTGGCCTAGCTGTTTCCTGTCCCTGTCCTACTTTTGGGTCCTGTAATCTTTGTTCCCCGATCCTATTTCAGGGAACCCCCACCATCTCCTAGGCCGAGAGGGTGGTTTCCACAAACCAATGGGTTTGTATTCTGTCTCTGATTCATACATGCAAATTGTTTGCAAATGTATTTTATTCCTGAACCTTTTGTTTCATCACCTATCCACTCCGTTCGACACATAGAACATATTATTTAGATGAAACTATTGTCTCTTCATCTATCCCCTCCATTAGGTGTATTCAGTTTTTGCATATGATTTTGCTGAAACTTCTGTCTCTTATTCTATCCACTCCTTCATGCATAATGTGATTTATTTAAGAGATGAGTTTGTATTTCATTTATGTTGCTGAAGTGTATCTCTCCCATTGTGAGTTTCATTATTTGCATTTGTGACTGTATGCATTGAGCAATCCTCATTTTATATTGAGATAAAGCTTTATACCTTTACCAAGTTTCTGTGGTTATTTAGTTAACTATAGGGTTAATTTAGGAAGGATAATCATTATCATCAACTATTCAACTAATTGGTCCATCGACCAAGTAGATGGAAAGTTTAATGATTAAATCGGTAGGCAATCCAATGACGTTATACATGGTGTACAGAAAAGAAAAGCATTGAATGTAACAAATTGATCCCAGCGCATCAGGGATTCTGGGTGAATGTGTATGGGCCATTGTAATCGTATGAATTGAGTATCAATCCCTGATCAGGTATTGACCTCGAGCTGGATCACAATCAACCAACATTAGAGGGCTTTGACTCATTGTTATTCCACTTTTTACCACTTTCCTGCTATGTGCTCTACAACTTTATTATCATCGTTTTATCTAATGAGATACAAGTAGAATGTGGGGATTATTATAACTCGCTGCACACCATTAAAATGTGGCGATTGACATACTGCATTATTACAAATCACGGGCCCCTGACACATGGGGTGCCCGTCCAGGCCAATACAAAAGAGGATTACACAGACATGTTTGCTCCCGCATTTACATAGACCTTTTTAGACATCCCTTAGATTTTCCAAAAGCAAAGATTAATTACTGGAGCACTTCCAACATGGCGGTCGGCATCATACAAGTCATGACACTCATTGCCATAGCAGCACATGCACGCGCCATCCGCATGTAAATAGACCACACACACTTCACTTCGATGAATGTCTCACAGCAGACGCCACTGTGTGTCTTTTTGAGTATCATAACCACGAGATTGAAGCTTTCTCCCTGCCCGCAGTAAAACAGATTAATTCTAAAGCTGCAATTTTCTCTCTAGGATTAAGTAAGAGTTCCCTCTGCTTTTCCTTATGGGACTCGATTGAATACCCTAATTTGGTGACTGTGAGTCATTTTCCACTTCCCGGTGCAGACAACAGTGATTTTGCATGCCTTTATTAAAAAATTGTTCATTTGTGACTTATAAATATCCTAGTCGAAGATCCAAGTTCAAGTTGCCATGAGATGAAGGATTTAGTAGGCAGGCAAGATAATGCTGAATTATCAGATCAGGTCACTTAATAGGATGTTGGAGGTTCTACCAAAAGTGCCAAAAATACTGCTGAACCCCCAATGAGCACTACAGAAATCTTGATCAAAGCCTTATGCAAGGATACTATAAATAAATCTGAAATGTCTGAGCAACACCAAAAAGAAATACAAACCACCCGTACAAGCTTTAAAAAATAACTAAATGAGTTATTTCATCTCAGAGAGTTAAAGTAATAAGAGACTTAGCAGTGACATTGTGGCCAATATGACAAGAAATGAGTACTAAATTAAGAGATTATGGTCCATTAGTATTTTAGCACAAGATAGAATAGAGGTAATAGAAAATTAAGTGAGAAGGAATATTTCATATACCATAGGTGTGGAAAGATGAATCATCCGCAACTCTCATGTAGAGCGTAAGGGATGGTGTTATCAATACAACCAATCTTACTTCCTACAATCATAAAAAGAAAACGAGGGAATGGAATTACAGCAAAATCAGACAAATAAAAGCAACTTCAAAAACAAAGCATACCGGTGTGCGGTAGTCACAAATCCAAAAGCCACGTGGTAGTCAAGCAATCAATCAGGGATCATATAAGCGCAGTGGTTGAGGTATTCGGGTCTGGCGTTGTACAGGGCTCTGTAGGCATGTGTGAGGAGCTTGAAGGGGATTCTTTTGTTGACCGGAAGCCAGTTGAGGTCTCTCAGGTGACGGGAGATGTGATTTCGTCGGGGGATGTCCAGGATACGTCTGGCGGAGGCGTTCTGGATGCGCTGCAACTTCTTTTGGAGTTTTTGGGTTGTGCCGGCATAGAGTGAATTGCAATATTCAAGTTTGCTGCTGACAAACGCCTGGGTGACCATTCTCCTGGACTCAGTGGGGATCCATTTGGCGATCTTTCCGAGCAGGTGGTACATGGAGAGCGAGAAGTGCGAGGAGAGCGAGGAGTCATGGATAAAGCTGAGGTTGCATACATGGTCGGTGGGTATAGGGGAGTTCAGAGTGCTGTTGGCCACTAGGAGTCCTCCCAAGCAGAAGGAGTAGAGCCCAGGATGTGGACTTCAGTTTCGTCGGAGTTGAGTTTGAGGCATCTCTCCTTCTTTCAGGTGGCTACTGCTTTCATCCCTTTATGGAAGTTGCTCTTAGCGGCTGTAGATTAATCTGTGAGGGAGAGGATCTGCTGTGTGTTATTGGCATAGAAGATGATGTTGAGTCTGTGGTTTCTGACGATGGCTGCAAACGGGGCCATATAGATTTTGAAGAGGGTGGGGCCCAGGGAGAAGCCCTGGAGGACTCCACAGCTGATCTCTGTAGGATTTGAGGAGAACAGTGGGAGCCTGACTCTCTGGGTGCATCTAGTGAGAAAGTAGCGGATCCACTCTAGTGCTTTGCCGTGGATGCCAGTGTCATGGAGTCTTGTGCAGAGGCTGTGGTTGGGGATGATGAAGGCGGTAGAGAGGTCCAGCAGGATGAGGACTGTGGTTTCGCCTCGGTGGCGGAGAGTGCGGATGACATCAGTTGCAGTAAGGAGTGCAGTCTAAGTGCTTTGGTTGCTCCTGCATCCAGATTGGGAGGGGTCCAGGGTGTGGTTTGTCTCGATGAATTCTGTGAGCTGAGCATTGATGGTCTGCTCAATGACTTTGGCTGGGAAGGGGAGGAGAGAGAAGGGTTCTTGAGGTCCGCTTGGTCGGCCAGGGTTTCTTCAGCAGTGGGTTGGTCTCGGTGTGTTTCCAGTCTTCAGGGGAGGTGGTGGATTTGATGGAGCAGTTGATGGTGCGGCAGAGATCAGCTGCAATAGCGGTGCCTGCTCAGTTGAACATGTGGGGGCAGGGGTCTGATGGGGCCCCAGAGTGGATGCTTTTCATGATCCTTAGGGTGTGGTTAGGGATGAGGGTGGTCTAGTTGAGCAGTGTTGGCAGGGATCTGGAGCATTTGAGCGCAGTGGTTGCGGTTGGGGTGGGTGGGTCCTGGATTGCAAAGCTGTCGTACATGTCTAAAATCTTGTGGTGGAAAAAGTGCAAGGTTGTTGCAGAGATCTTGGGAGGTGGGATGTGGGATGTCTGTGGTGTCCATGGAGGGTTCTGTGAATTCTTTGATGAGGGTGAAGAGTTCTTTGCTGTTGTGTGCTTTGGCGTTGATGCGTTCCTGTATGGAATGCATTTCCTGGTGGATCTGATGTGGTGATGGTGTGCGGTGTGGGTGGTCTTGGGAGCTGCGTGGTCCGCCAAGGTCTTGCTACTCCTCCATCTTCTTTCAAGCATCTGCAGGTGCGCCTGGACTCATGGAGGGCAGGGGAGAACCAGCTGGCTTTCTAGGAGGGCTGCTTGCTGGAGATTTTCCTAAGGGGGGGCCAGTGTGTTGGCGCAGTTGGAAATCCATCGGTGGAGGTTGCGTGCTGAGGTGCTGGTGTCCTAGATGGTCGCCAGTGGGGCTTTGCTGAGGGAGGTAGCCAGTTGGTCTTTGAGACTCATGTTCCAGCTTCTGCCCGGGGGATGGTGGGCGCATAGATGTTCAGTGGATTTGCTGATGGAAAGTGGACGCAGTGGTGCTCTGTCCAATGTAGTTCAAGCATGTGTCTGGCTCAGTGGGTTGGGGAGGAGACCAGTTGTTTCAATCCAATGGTGGTGAGGTTTTATAGTAGGAATGATGTGTTGTGGTGGATAAGTAGGATGCAGCTGAGGCGGTCGGGTCCTATTCTTGTGGGTTGTGCGATTGGTGGGACTGATGTGAGGAGGCAAGAGAATGTGCAGTTGTGGCAGGTGAACAGGCCTTCGGTGTCCTTTGGTGTTGCGAGGTGGCAAGCGGTGGAACATCCAGGGTTGAGTGCATGGAGGGTGCTAGCATCGAAGTGGTGGAGGTCACAGGGTCAGGGTCTGTGACGCTGGGCGTGGTCCAGGCATGGACAGGCACAGACGGGCTTGCCTTTGGTGTGCCTCTGACACGCCACCAGCGTGCCTGCTACCCGCAGAGTGGCAGGGGAGCAACGTGCACTGACAAGGTCAGTGAGGTCACTTCCTCACCACATATTGGCTGCCGTTAAGTGGTGTTCAGTAGGCGGGAGGGCTGGTCAGCGGGGAGCCAGGAAACCGCACTGGAAGTGGAAAGGCTGTGGGGAATGAGTAGCGGCGAGGGCGGGAAGGGGTGAACACAGAGGAGGGGAAAGGGAATTAAAAAAGCAAACCAGAGAAAAAATTAAAGGACAGAACAGGCAATGAAGACAGAACATAGATAAACCTGAACAGAGAAAAAAAATGAAAAAATGAGAGACAGAAAAAGGCTATAAAAGAAACAACAGCAGAACAAAAACGAGAGACAAGCTCACCACTCGGCCACCAAAGATAAGGAGCAGGCGGGAGCCTGCAGGTGGAGGAGGGCCTCGGACACAGAACCTAAGGTTCAGGAGGGCAGGCCACTACCAGATGGAGCTGCGCAGGTGGGAGCAACACACGCTGACAAGGTCAGTGAGGTCGCTTGTTCTACTCATCCACTCGTTCGAGTTGCAGAATGCACTTGGGACATTATTAAAGTAGGCGAACGCGCCTGGTCCTCTTTCTGTTTCTCCTACTTCAATAATGTCCCATGCAAATGGGAGCATGTGGTATATGGAATATTATTCTTCTGTGTTCACCAAGGACACAGCCCCGTTATCTTTCGGACATTGGTATTAAGACAATGCATGTGGGTCTATAAGCTTTGTGGGAGTCAGCTGGAAATTTCCAGGAACAGTCCTCTTGCAGCTTGTTGCCTCCCTACAGTCACATAGAAGGTCAGCCAACTGACCCTTGGAGTCCACTTCTTTGTCCTGGGTACAAGAGGGAGCCGTCCTTCAAGTCTCCTCTTCCGATCTTCCACAGGCCCAAAAGTGAGGATGGTACCATTTATGCCTGACACCAGATAGTGGATGGGGATGACTCCCGGGCATTCAGTCAGTCAGTCAAATCACTTTATTCGATACTTAATTCATTAAGATCATAAAAGTACAAAAAGAAACCCAATATGAAATATACATTCCGGAAAATACAACTTTCATGATTCAAATGGTAACAATGATTTGTTTAAGACAATAAATTTAAAAAACAGGATTAAATTCATAATTCATAGGGCGAAATGGTCCAGCCGCCTAGTCTTCCATGAAAGGAGTAGATATGAGGCCACAGTAGGGCATACTAATTCATTAGATAATAATTGTAAAAAATGCAGGGCCGGGTGACACTGAGTAAAATGATATTTGCCCATACGCGGCCAAATAAGCCGTTTGCGATTCGTCTTATAAAATTTACAGAAAAAGAGAATGTGTAGATTTGATTGGGGAGAAGAGCCATCGCACGGGCAGGGTGGAAGATCCGCTATAGAGTAAATACCAGCTGGGAAATAAAGCATACAAGGAATGAGGTTCAAAAGAAACCTTACTAGGATGAATCAATGGCGTGAATTGGTCACAAAAGATAGGTAATTCAGGGCGCCTTCCTGTTCAATTGGGCTCTCTAAGTATAATTTTACTAGAGCTTTTAAGCAATTTAATTTAGATCACTCCAGTATCCTTTGATTAAAAAATGATTTTTTTATTTCTTTTTTTGATACTGTGAGACAGGTTGAAGGAGATGTAAGTAGTCGGCCTAAACCGAGAGAGGTGAAGCTGTTTTTAATATATGATAACTACGGGATCTTTAGCATGTGTTCCAAAGTGAGACAATCTTCTATAAGTCTCTGGGTAAGGTTTACTATGGTTCTTCTCCAGATGGAATGCCACAGCAATATGGGTGCCAACCTAATTATATCATTGATATAAGGGACATTCAGCTTGGTATGGCATAAAAAGTTATAACAACTCGCTGGAAGGCCAATGAGTCTTTTCCAAAGGTAATTTCGATGGTCTGGAGAGAACGGGCATTGGTGTATCCCCATATTCCTGTCCCGTTAGTTGCCACTGATATTGATTTGACAGAATAACCTTTTTGATCATCTCAAGGGGCTTTGCACCCAATTTCTTTGTAAAGGAATAAAGTGCTATTATACTTTTGTCCAGTGCTAGGCCTCTTGTTATGATCATAATAGACCAGGATAGTTATCTCTTAAAGGTTATTCCGAGGTACAAAAAAGTGTCAGTTTGGGAAAATTCACGTCTTTCTATATAAAATTGTGGAGGCCTCTTCTCTCTGCATCCAGTTATTAAAACAAGAGACTTTGCCTCATTTGTTTTTACATCTAGACTACTCATGTAGTTTACATAAATACCTGATAGTTGTTGTAAGGCTCAGCCAGTACGAGCAATCAGGACAGCATCGTCTGCATATAGCAGAATTGGGGTGCATACATTCTGAATCAAAGAGACATCCAGGGTGGAGTTCAGCAGGGGTGCTTCTACACCATTCATGTAGATGGAAAGAAGGAATGGGGCGAGAACACACCCCTGGCGGACTCCCCTCAAGATTGGTAAAGATCTGGAACACTCACCCTGGTTTCCGTAACGCACAATTGCTGATGCTGAGGAATAAAGCTGACTAATAAAGGTGGTTATTGCATCGTCTATACCCATTTCTGCCATTATTTCCCAGAGGCGGTGATGGGTTACGCAATCGAATGCAGCTGAGAGGTCCATAAATGCCTGATATAATTTCTCCTGCTTTGCTTTAACGTAATTAGCCATTAGTAGGGTCTGGTTGAGGCTTTGATCCTGGATGCCACTCCCCTTTTTGAACCCATATTGCACTGTGATCAAGATGTTATTGTTAGTGGCCCATTCCTCTGATCTATCTAGTAAGACACGGCCCATCAATTTGGCGGTACTATCTAGTAAGGAAATTGGATGATAGTTTTTCGGCTGGGCTTTGTCTCTTTTTTATGAATTTGGATTATAATAGACCTCTTCCACAAATCTGGTGGACCCACTGCGGCTATTACACTAAAAACATTAGTAAGCACAGGCCCCCACAAGTCGGGGTGTTCCATAAAAATGTCTACTGGAGTGCCATCTGGACCAGGGGCTCTGTTAGTAGAGGACTGTGAGAGGGCCAATCTAATTTCCTGTAAATTAAAACACAAGGACGGACTTGGGTGGGACTATTTGGTAGCAGCTGGCTAACCATCTCCTCTGTATGAGAATTAAAAATAGAGGAAAAGTGTCCGATCCAGGACTCCTCGTCCACATGGGACGCAGTGCTCGGATCTTCCAAAGGTTTAAGGAATGGGGCGTTAATGACTCTCCAAAAATCCCTAGAGTTTTTTGAGAGAGCTGCTTAATGAAGTTTCTCCCAAGCATCTTCCTTGAGAGTATTGGTTCTTTGCTTCCTGGTCTCTGGGTAGCGAAGCCGTAGGGCCTTAACCAGTGATGCGTCCCTAGGGATAGAGCTCAGAGCTAGATGTAAATTTGAAAGGGCCTTCGTGCAGGACTGGTCAAACCATTTTGTGCCTGGAGGGTTAGAAGTTCCTCTTTCCCTAGTTATTAACTGTTTTGCCTCTGACAGTATCCTTTCGAAGGCTGTTAGTGTTGGTATTGGGTCAGGGATTGCTACCAGACAGGTCATAATATCATCAAAACTATTGCCAACCACACCTGTGATAAATTTCACTTTATCTATCATTTCCCATGTTAAAATTATCCCATTTTTCCTAGTTATCACTGAGATGATGTGTATAATCTGCTCCAGAGGAGTTCCTCCCCATACCAAGTTGGCAGTTATAGCGTGATGGTCACTAAATCCATATGGCTTAATTGCGATATTAGAGATAGATTTGCACAGGGACGAAGAAATCAGTAAATAATCCAGGTTTGAACCCTGGGGCTGGTCGATCCAAAGGTATATTTTAATAAACCAGAGCCGCGGTCAATTGGATTCATAATTTCCAGGTAATGAATAAAAAATAGTCTATTCAAAGCGTCGCCGTAGGCATTGTGAGCAAAATGGGAAATTGGATCACCTGAGTCGTTATACAAGCCGCATACTATTTTATTTGGTAAAGTGCAGCAATGTGTGTTAAAATCGCCCGCCCATAGGATTTTTGGAGGCTGCTTGAGACTCTTAACAAAGGTAGCATATCTACAGTCTTTTTCATATTCGCATTAAAATTGTTATTATAATAATTAATGAAAAGAATAGTGTCACTATTTGGATCTTTTAAATGAAGAAAGTGGTAATAGGAAGAAACATAAAAAAATGACTACTAAATTTAAGGTGTTTTTTTAGCAATGTTAAAATACCTCCCCTTGCGCGTCCAGAAACAGAAGGGCAGGCTGGAGTGTAAAAGCCGTCTAAGTAAATTGGTCCTGTGTCCCATGTTGCCTTTAGGCAGATCAGGTCATGTTTATTAATAATTGCTAACCAATCGTAGTTAGACACTTGGACTTTAGTCCAGCGATATTCCAGGAAACTAGTTTGACATGGTCACTGAGAGTCATGTATGATTGGCAAGCGCCACCTGAATGTTGGATGGATCGAGCCCCAGGTCCCTAGGACTCTGAGATGAGTTAATAGAGGTCCCATTCCCCCCGTCAATTACACTATCCAGGTCTGTTAGGGCGCTAAAACGGCTGTTAATGGGGAGTTTTGTGGAAGAGCAACCTGGCGCTAGGTGAAATGGCTCCTGATAGGTTTTGCTATGTGAATTTAAAAAGCTTTGGGCCCTGTTAGGTGGTCTGTCAGATCTGTAGAAGAAACCAAGGGGTAGTGCAAACATCTGAACATCTGGGTTAGCTGTGTAGCTGTGTCAGGTAAATGCCACAACAGTTTCTGAATCAGGTGCTTTGAATTAAAATTAACAACCACGCAGTCCCCCTGGAAGGTTTTCTTAGAGTTCCCTACATAAACCACCCGTCTTGCCATTAGAATACACGGTAATAACTCCCCTCAACCCCCTGTGCTTCCTAATCCAATGGCATGCCTTGGTAATAAGTTGGTTTGTAGACTCTATCTGGGTGTCCATTAACTTAGGGACATTCGCCAGGACTATGACATTGGGGCAGGCGTCGGGGGCAAGGTCCAATTTTGAGTCGTACGAATGGTTTGTCCTATTTATCGCTTCATTATCGAAGTCTCTGGAGTGTATCACTGACTGAGATTATGGTGGAGGTGGGCTGGGTGCCCCCTGTGGTCGCAGAGGATGAAGGGAAGAAAGGTGAAGCGGGTGAGTGACTTGCGTGTGTGGAGGTACGAGGTTACTTCGAACTTCAGCAACCCTGATACCTGCTGGTTGTGGGCCTTTTGCCCTCGAGACCTCGCTATCAGGTCTTGCACTGTCCCGTATGGTTCAAAGGTATTAATGTATTACAGTGGGCTCAGAGGGCAGGAACATCTCCTTAGCCCCGACCCGGTCGGGACCATTAGTGCTTGTGATACTTAAGTTTAAAGACTCTAGAGTTGTCTCAATCTTGCTTAGCCTGTCAGAGAGTGGCTGTAGTAGGTGAGTAAAAGATAGTTCAATTTTTAGTAGCAGGGCATCTACTGAAGGCATTGAGGGTGTAGAGGCTGTTACAGCCTCTGATGCGATAACAGATGTTGGCTTTGTAACTGGTCTTACACCCCCTTTTTTCCTCTTTGGTGGCAGCTCAACATAGACAATAGGAGAGTGAGCATTAGCCCGAGCGATTTTACATCTAGAGCGAGTTACGGTTTGCTTAGGTGGTAAAGGGAGAGAGGAAATAGATAGGTCTTCTACAGATACATTTTGAGGCCCAATGTTGGTGCAAACAGGTGAACAGCCAGGCATGCTAGATCGCCCATTGACAATCTGCGCTCTACAGTCTGAATCTCCTTATTCAGAGCGTCAGAGGCTCCTATAAGGAAGGCATCTAAGGTGTTAGATAGCTCATCTCCATTCACAGTAGATTTCCTTTTACCCATCTGCGTCAGCCAGGCCAAATCCAAGTCCAGATCTTAATAGCGGATTAAGGAATGGAAGGAGTTAGAGGAGGGCCCAGCCCAACCTCCTCCGTGCTCCGACGGGCGTGGATGGGCCCGTCCTTGGCCCGGGCTTTGCCCGGGTGCTTGCCCGTGCTCGTCCTGCGCCTCTGGTGCACAAGGTGTTTTTGTCGTCAGGGAGGCGGAAGCAGGAAGCAATAGCTGAGTGCTGGGGAAGATGGCAGCTGTGGTCCACTTCCTGGCAGTGCTCCGGGCTGCACTGCTCTCCCCTGGACTTCCCAAAGCACAGTAGGTGATGTGCGGCTCTCCCTGCGAGTCCCCACAGCACGGCGGCAAACAGTAGGTGTCTGTACAAACAGGTACCTTCTGGGCACTCCCACACCCATGGGGAAAAAGTTCCCAGGAGGGAACCCTAGCTTTGATTTCAGTCGTTTCTGTTTGCCGTACTGCAACACTAAACTTGTCTCTGGGGGCAGAAGATGCGTGGGAGAGTCATTGGGAAATCACCACCTCCCACATCTAATGGTAAAATCCAGTTGGAAGAAGAGGTTGTACCCACAACAAAACCAGAGACAGAAGTCTGCTAGGAGATAATTAGGGTCCTTCAGCAGCCAGAAAGGGCATACGCAAGAATTGACTTGACGTCCTGTTCTTTCTGTTTTCAAGTGTGCCAAATGGTGACATGTTGCTCAACAGGCGTGTCAAGCAGGATTTGACACGTAGTGTCAAAAGCATGCCCATAGCCCCACCCTGCATAGTCTGTTGAGCACAGAGAAGTGATCTCTTCCCATTCAGGTTAGCCTATAGTTTGCACCTCTTTCATGCCTATTCCTGAGCTTGAACACAGGAGGGGAGTAGGTAGAAACTTATGCTAAATAGCCTTCTGACAGTTTATGTAGGTAAAGAGTCACTTTCTAAAAGCTACTACTCCGTAATATCTATTAAAAATCCAACCTCGACATTGAATTGGATTTTTAATATTTATCGAACATAGCGATTTCATTATTTTCAAGCCGGTCCCTTTACCGAGGCAGCAGTATGAGCAGTTAAAATTTTTTATCTGAATTCTGGGTTTTTACATAGGATAGCCAAGCCTTTCATAGTGAAAATAGCTTTTTGGGGCTTGCAACTGTAGGAACATAGTAATACAACAATAGCAGACACGGTGCCATGTTTTCCTTACCACACTAGTGGACGACACTATAAGTGCTTCAGTTCACAAGTGGTTTTTAACTTTGCAGACAATGGGTGTATTTCCACACCATATACTATGACATTACAGCAATGTTAAATTTGCCAATAAAGGTTACACCAATGTTATTCCTGGTTAGCAGAAGTAAAGTGAATAGATTTCAACAAAATAATTGGATCCAGCAAAAGGCAAAAAATCTCGGGTAACCATGCACAAAAAGTGTATTTCCAAAACTGGGGATTGTAATTTATTGGTGAATGATCTGTTAAATCATTTAATATAACATTTTGCAATAAGAACAAAATATTTAGGGCACAGATTTCACAGCTAGAAATATGGATATTTCTCCAGGATGGAGGTTTACCCGATACAAACAACATTAAAACAGGATAAAAGCAAAATAAATGATCTAGCAAATCACTTACCTGAACATGAGTGGTGATAATTGTTTTCAAGGTGGCAATTAACAATCATACCTAGAAAAGATGAACTACAGACAAGTAGCTGTTGCTATAATCAATTGTGATAGATATGGTTACCACAGCCACAAATAAGTCATTTGTGAATACCTGTGGTTTGACCGCTCCCCGTACCTTATGGGATATAGATAAGGCTTTCTTGAGGGAAGTCCTTACACAACAATCAGTAATGTGTACTAAAAATACAGAGAAGAACAGGGAAAGTTTAAAAAATGAGAGAGAAATCAGAACTTTGGCTCACATCAATGCAGGATGGCTCTATCAAATTTATACACTAGCAGGAAAGTGTGATTAACTTACAAATACATTTGTAAAGTAAGTTAGATTATAGAACGAGAAGGAAAACAAGTAGGCAGAAGCATTTTGAGTGCAGAGATGCGTGTAGTTCACTTTTGGCAGAGAAAGCCAAGATGGATTTTAACAAGAGCTTTATTCGTGTAGTAAGAAATCCAGAGACAAAGCAAAAATCAGAGGAGCGTCATATGATGAGAGGAATTTTTCTTGACCACTTTGGAAATTTGTATATGGAATCATTGTATCCTTATCTGGAGGACATCACAAGATGGATGAAGAATCTAAGCTTACCTAGGTTATTCCCTGAAAAGGGGAAAGACGTAGGATGAGCAATTTGTAAATTTGGAGTTTTAACTGAGTAACGTACATGGGAACATTTTTGTCTCAATTGCAGAGATAATAAAATGAGGGGCATATTTACAAGCCCTATCCCCACCGTCACTTTTAGTGACATTGTGGTGGCGATAGGAGCTTTGCTTTATTTTCATGGCAGCGTTAAGCCACTTAGTGTGGCTTAACGCTGCCTTGTAAATAAGACCCCCTTTTGGGGGCGTGGCTGACCGGCAACTGAGATGGCTGCTCTTGAGAAGAGCTCCGCATCCCGCCGGCTGAAAAACCCCGAATATATCTGTTAAAATATCCTAAACAACCCCAGCATTGTTGTAGTCAGTGCTCTCCGAGACTGTGAGACACCCGGAGCGGGAAGCGACGAATCGGTGGCTACTCGGCGTGCAAAATTGGCACTGAGATAGTTTCGGCAGAGAGAGGCCCATGAAGCTGGGGCCTCGAGTGAGTTTGCCTGGCGGAAGGCCTGAAGGGAAATCGGACCAGGCGTGACTGGGAGGTGCCTGCGGCATGCTCTGTGCAGCTGCCCCTCAGCAGTAACTGGCTGGATTATGGGGGGCCTCGAGGACATCGGGGACAGAGAAGACTGTGGCGTGTGGATTTAGGAGGCCATGGCTGGTGTGGCCGCTGACACCGCGCCATTACTCTTCGAGCACGGCCTCCGCACTACGCATTCTGCCGCACCTCTCCCCCTTCTATTCTTCTGAATTGCCTCGACACAACGGTGGAGAGGATGCTGGCAATGCCTCTGAGGAAATAGGTGAGAGGCCTTATTAATCATCCTTCCCCGAGGTCAGCGTACGGTGGTGCGTGTTTGCAGGCTGTATTGCTGGTGAATGGCGGTGCAGGGCACACGGACTTGTGGCGTGCTGCTGTGACGAGGGATGCCTGCCTGTGCCTGACCGGAGACCCTTGTCCAGCACTGGATGTGGAGATAGAGAGGAGCTTTTCTTTATGTTGTCTCCCTCGCAGCAGACGTTTTTGGCCCTGGTGATTTTTCACCGCCTTCTTTGGCCCTGCTGATGCCCCTCTTGGAACTTGTCTACGGAGCGGGCCCACTCTACTGGTCCTATACCCCTGAGTATCACGGGAGCCAATAGTGCTTTTGAACGGCACGTGTGGAGGAGGGGGGCGCCATCCTCATATGTGCGGAACAGCTGCAACCTACATATTAGATGCGGCCTGGCCGGAGGCAGCCTGAAGTGACCATTGCGTGGAGCCAGTATCGAAGACAGCGCTATGGCGATGGCCAAGGGATCGTGGCAGTCGCATCAAACAAAGCTTGATGAATTTGCGCTATCCAAGGCAGAGTGCCTGAAGGACCAGAACGTGGAGCCAGGTGTGAAGAAGCAGGCAGATGGGGGTGCCCCTACCCTCCAAGACATCATGAAAGCCATACAAGGGGTCCTCACGACCTTGGAACTTAAAAGAGGTTTTGTTACTTCGGAGGTGACCCTAATGCACACAGATCCATGAACATTGGGAGAAAGGATGAAAACTCTGTGACGGACCTACAATCCTCCATGAAAGTTTTGAACAAGAAGTCAAGAAACTTCAAGTCGCGACAAGTGAGATGGAAGCCCGGCTGGAGGATCAGGAGGGGAGGGCAGGCAGGAACAATGTCCCCATCCTGGGGGTACCGGAATGGGCGGAGGGCCCAGCGGCTGACCTCTTTGTTTGAAGATCTGATTCTGAACGACCTGCAGCCATGCTCGCTCTCCCGCTCTTTTTCTGTGGAAAGGGCCCATAGGATGCCAGGTGGTCCCCCCAAACCGGGTGCCCCACGGCGCCCTCTCATAGCTAGAATTATCAACTATAGGGACCGGGACGTAATCCCTTAAACTGCACGCTCCTCCTCCCCTACGAAGTTCGAAAACTCTACAATTACTTTCTTCCCGGACTTTACAGTTAAGGTCCAGAAAATGCGGCAATACTTTTTGAAGGTTAAGAGGGCGCTTCGTGAAAAGAACATTAAATACGCCATGCTCTTTCCAGCAAAACTTAGAGTGACAACAGGAGGGCACGTGGGACTGGCTTGAACAGTGGCAGACGCGTGGCTCCTCGCAGCAGGGCTCGAGGCAGAGGGAGCGAGAGCAGGATGGTCTTCGTGAGACATCTGATTTCGGGGAGTGCCTCCGATAGAACCACTGTGGTGCTCATGGATCTGCTTGTATGGCGGCCTCTTCGTTGATTGTTATTTCCCGAGGCCATGATGGGGCACTGTTAGAGACTGTCTACCACTCGGAGATGATACTGTCCTTTATCAAGTAACTTTGTTCTGAAAACGGTGGTGCGTTGTTGACTGTTGGGTCCGTGTATATTCTGGCGATTATTATGTTACAGCTTAATGTCTTTCATCACGAGACCTGGACCGCTTCCCGGCGGGAGGGGTCGCAAGTTATCCTATATGGGAATTATGGACAGAACTGGGGTAGTATAAGACCTTGGGCCGGGGTTGGTGGGGCCACATTCCCTCTACAATAGTTTTATGAGGTGGGGTAAACAGGCACTCTGCATTTCTGGGGGGTGGGCAGTTTGGAGTCCACACTGCAGGGTGGCAGGAAGGGGGGACGGGTGGTTGGTCTCTTAGAGATTTGTTGTTTTGTTGTTACATGTTTAATTTCCTTTGCAATATTGTTCTCTGACAGTGCAAGAAAGGTACCTAATTTGCTAATAGAATGTCCGACAATAGAATACATGCCTTGTTTGACCATGTTGCAGCTCCTCTTACTTGTTAGAAGGGGCGCTATGCTACTGCACCAGTCTGTGCTCTTGAGTCTGAGTTCCCCCTCCCCCCGATATGTCACATAAATGGCTAGTCAACTGAAACAGCCGGGGCGACCAGACCGATTTAAATTGCTCTCATGGAATGTTAATGGGCTCGGGGATAGAATAAAGAGACAGATCGACTTGCAATACTTAAAGAGACAGGTCCCTGATGTGGTCCTGCTGCAGGAAACGCACATACAAGGCACTGCATACTGCGCTTTAAATAGGTGGGGGTATAAGTTGGTGGTACATGCGGGCTACACCAGGGGCTCTCAGGGGCGTAGGAATTCTTCTCCGTAAGTCCTCCCCTTTTCAGGTCCAAACTGTTACACGCGACCACTTGGGTAGGTTTGTGAAGCTGACGGGTACCTGGTGAGGGATGGCTAATTAACATCACTTCATTGTACATTCCACCTCGACTTCACCTCCCAGCACTTACTGATTTAGGTACACATCTGCTCAATTTGCCAGAGGGTGAGTTGCTACTTGGGGGTGACTGTAATGCAGCACTAAATGGTGTAATGGACAGACAACCTGTCAGGTCGGATGAGCCGGCGAGATGAGCGCTTGGAGATTTTCCGACGGCAATGGGCCTACTGGACCTCTAGCGAGTCCAGAATCCGTCTTCCCTCCACTACCCCTTTCATTCGGGGGTACGTGGGAGTCTGTCCCGCATAGATTATATTATATAATTTGTAAAATGGACCAACTTTCCCTGTTTAGTGGGGTGGGTCACCTCCTAAGAGGCATTTCAGATCATTCCCCGGTGATAGCTACCTATGAGATTGCCCCTCCAAAATCGTAGTGAGATGCGGCTCAAACCCTGGTATTTGTGGCTCCCTATGGTTCGTGAGGGCCTAATTGACATGACAGAAAAATATTTCAAAGAAAATGTGGGTTCGGCGGATTCGGCCTCCATGCGGTGGGAGGCTTACAAAACTGTGATCAGGAGCCAGGGTGTATCTATGGTAGCTGGGCATAAGAAAGAAAAGAATAAACTACTGCTGGCCCTAGAATGCGAAATAACCCAACTGGAAGAGGATCTAGTGACTGCATGGGCTCTTGATCGCAAACATAAGTTGCTTCTCAAACAGAAGGAACATAGAGATGTCGCCGAAAAGGTGGCTAGGGTTTACTATAGAGCCACGCAGTGTCGAGTTTATGAGATAGAAGACAAGGCAAGCAAGCTCTTAGCGTGGCTGGACCGACAAAAACAGGCCGCTAGGTGGGTCTCTGGGATTGTCATGGAGGGCGGGGATCACCCCATGGACAGGAACAGTATAGCAGGGGCATTTGCAGAGTATTTTAAAGCAGTATACTCCTCTCAGAGTGCATACTTAGGGGTCGAAGAGGGAGAATTGTTGTCTACCCTAAGACTCCCAGTGTTGGCAGACACAGAGGTGGGGGAGCTCGAGTTGGATTTGACCACAGAAGAGGTTACCAAGGCAATTGGTGCCTTACAATCCGGAAAGGCGATGGGACCGTGTGGTCTTCCAATCAAACTGTTTAAACTCAACGCGTCTACTATTGCCCCCTATTTAATACATATGTATGAAGAGAGTGTGGCAGCCTCCAGATCAATGAGGGTCGTACAGGCCAATATCATTATTAAATCCGGAAGTTAAAATATTGGCAAAGATTCTGGCCATGCGTTTGTCGCCCTTGCTCCATAAATTAATTCATCCCGATCAGTCCAGATTTCTGCCGGGCAAGAACACGGCACTCAATCTGCAGAGGCTTCATGGAGTTTTAGGTAGAGCCCAGACTATACAAGAGGATGCTGTAATTATGTCACTGGACGCCAAAATGGCGTTTGATCTGATAGAATGGCCCTATCTCTTTACGGCGTTAGAACATTACAGTTTCGGCCCAAAATTCTTGTCTTGGGTGCGGCTTCTCTATTCGGAGCCCTTGGCAAGAGTGACGGTCAATGGGAGTCGCTGGGCTCCCTTCACCCTGCATAGGGGGACGCGGCAGGGGTGTCCGCTCTCACCTTTGATATTTGCTTTGGTCCTTGAGCCATTGGCAATCTGGATTAGAAAAGACCCCCTCATTAGAGGCTCGAACTGGACGCCGGATTGGGAAGATAGAATTTCCCTTTATGCAGATGATATCTTACTGTATCTGGCCTGGCCTTATCACTCCATCCACAGAATACTCCACATATTTACCCTGTTCCAGAAATATTCTGGTTACACCATCAATTGGAATACATCCTCAATCTATATTCTAGCTGGGAGAGATATCAGGCTACCCACTCACTGCGTTGCCAAAATTGTTACAGAGGGCTTTCGCTACTTAGGGATCTATGTCACGATGGACTCGACAGTCTTTTACGATAATAATCTGGTCCCAACTCTACGCCGTCTGCAGGCCGATGTACAGCACTGGAAGTCGCTGCCCCTCACGCTCTTGGGCAGGGCGGCATTATATAAAATGATAGCTCTGCCCCGATTTGTTTACGCTTTACAAAATATGCCTTTTCCCGTTCTGTCTAAATACTTTCAGACTGTAGAATCGGAGGTCAGGACCCTGATGCTGGCAACCCTCGTATCTCTTTGACTAAGCTCACAAAGAGCTGGTATGATGGGGGGATTGCTCTCCCAGCACTCAGGAGTTATTATTGGGCATCACAATTAGAAGTCAGTAATTATTGGGTGCACTGGCCGATTGACGAACCTGCTTATAGGATGGATAGATACAATATGGCAAATAGCTCTTACCAGCAAGCGCTCTATGGGGGGCGGGGGGCGGAGGAATGCCCCGGTATTCACACCGACTGCTACCACAGTGGAGCTGTGACATGCGGTGACCGCCGCCTTGGGATGGAAGAATAAGACTACCCTTGTCACCCTTTTCTTCGACTCCGACCGATTAGGGCTTTTGACTCATGGTCCCAGGTTTCGCAATTGGGATCTCATAGGGCTCTCAACTGTAGGTGACCTGTGGGCCAAGGGCAGGGTGGTCCCATTCAGTGAGCTACAGCGTCAGTATGAACTTAATCCAGGGGAAACTTTTCGATACTTACAGGTGCGTAGTGCATTGTATAAGGCCGTCCCTATGAGATCGGACCTCCCGGCATCCTCGCCCTTAGAGGATAGGCTATTGGATGATTATTCAAAGGAGAAAGTAACCTCCTTGACCTACAGGAACATTTTAAACAACTCTCCAGATGCTTTAGGGAAAGTCCGTGCAAAATGGGTGGGTGATCTAGATGATGAAAAATGGCAAGAGGAGCTGGCATCTCCGCGAGAGGTTGTGGTGCGTTCCAGGTTTACATTGGTCCAGCTTAAACTCCTCCACAGAGTCTATTACACAGGTGTTGCTTTAGCTAGGATGGGTATTCTGGGTTCCCCGCAGTGCCCTGAGGGATGTGAGCAAGTCGGCACGTACCTCCATCAGTGGTGGGAGCGTACAAATATACAGCTCTATTGGAGTAAAATGACCGCAAAAATATGGGAAGTTTGCGGGAAAAGTATGGAGGTCACCCCTCGACTTTGCCTTTTGAATGTATGGGATGCTACTGACCTGACGGCTAAGGAAAGGATCTGGATCACCCTTGGTAACGCTGTATCGAAATGGAAAATAGCCAGAACCTGGAAGGGCGACATGATACCCAAACTCTGTGATTGGGAAAAGGATATCGATTGGTGTATGCTGACGGAAAGGTTGGTCTATGAAGGGAGGAGTGGCCCCCAGAAATGGACCAAGATCTGGGGTGAATGGAATAAAGCGAGGGGAATGTTATGTGAACCGTTTCCAGATCCCTCTGCACAAGAAGATATGGCTTAGTAATATT